>NW_026622830.1:18746753-21246753 GCF_023065955.2 Ursus arctos | reverse complement strand
AGGAGTCTGTGAAGCCCGTGAAATAATAGGCTACTTTTGGTACATATTAGCCAGATTTGGGGTTTGCATATTTTTCTGGGTTAGAGGGTCCTAAGAAGTTTTGGATTCCCCCAAAGAGGTTGAGACATACCGGACCAGATGGTCCGTGGCTCTCTTCAGCACATTCGTGCTGGGATTCTGCACCCTTGGGAGCTGAAGGACCCCGGACAGAGCCAAGACCTGAGGCCTTTTGCGGCAAAATCCCACCACTTTTATACCGACCCAAAGAATGGAGAATGGAAGACCCCGGAGTGCCCAGAATCAGAGGGATAAGAAGGCAGAGGCTGAGACAGACACAGATGGCTTTCCTCCCCCGCCCCAACTTATTTTGTGAAAGAGTCCCAAATGTTGCAATTGTCCTCACAGTGACATTTCCCCCATCCTGGGGGCCTCCCGGTGCTCTCCCCACCAACAGCGACCAAAAGGGTATCGAGCCGGGCAGTGGAGTACCCCAGTGACGGATTAGCACTGCCAACCACCGACACAAAACCATTTGGTGTGGGGAAATGATAGATGCTAACACTCATTTTAAACACAGGCAACTGAATTCCCGCGGACAGGCGCCGAGGCTGGAATTTAGGGCACAGCTGCGAGGTTCAGATAAGGTGCAGAACCAGCCCCGCATACTGCGATGTTACTTAATAATGAAAATGTGGTGATTGATGCTGCTGTCTCCAGGATATAACCTCCCCATTTGGAGGTTTTCAGCTCCCAAATCATCCATTCCACCGGGTTGTGTGTTTTTTTTTTCCTTTTCTTTTTTTGGAAAAGCGACACGGGAGAGGGGTGGAGAAAGGATGGGGGCGGGGTGGGGAGGCTGCGGGGGCACCCAGCAGCAGGAAGCTACGATCCTGAAGAATTTGAAGAAGTCCAAAGAGCTGCATTGGAGAGAATTCAACTCTGGCCTGGTCACCTGGGACCGTGAACTTCAACACCAAAGACCGGGCTAGACCCGTCGCTCCCGCTATTTTTATGACCAAGGTTTTCTTCCTCTACCTGCCCCCTCCATGTCTACGGCATCACAAAGCGCATCCGAGGTTTTGAAACTAACTTCAACTCCTACCCCTGTCCTGAGTGACAGGGCAGATGAACCACGTGTCCACTGCCTCCTGAACAGTCCCCCTGGGGGACCCTCCAATTGGGCAGGTCCCAAACTGAGCTCCTCATCCTCCTCCCCAGCCCGCTTTTATTTAGTTGCTCACTTCAGCAAGTGGTCCCGCTCAAGACAGACGCCTGGACCCGTTACCCTGGACCCCTCATTCTCCCTCACCTCCCATGTCCAGCCCCCCCAAACCTGCTATTTTTATCTCCTCTATCACTCTGTCTTGAATATAACCACTTCTCTTTATGCCCATAGCTCTAAAATACAACGCTCCCGGACATGAGTAATTTTCTTAAACAGAAAGACACCACGTTACTCCGCTGCTTAAAAGCCAACAGCAGCATTCCACTTCGGGCAGGACTAAGTCCAGATTCCTTATCTGAGCAGCCAAAGCCTCTCCCGATCTGATCCCAGCCCCTGCCCGCAGCACATCCCTCCAGGTACAGCACACTCGGCTGGAACCACCCGGAAGACAGGCTTCTTTCTGCATCCTTGTTTTTGTACCTGCTGTTCCCTCTGTCTTGTGTGCCGTCCCTCTGCTTCACCCACCTGGAGAGCACCTGTTCGTTCACCCGGGCTCAGATGTTTTCTACCTTGAGAAGTCTTCCTCACCGTCCTCCCCGGCTCCTGACAGGGTTGGTTTCTCCTGTGTGTGTGCACGTGTGTGTGTGTGTTCACGTGTGTGTGTGTGTGCATGCTATTTCAACTATAGTCACTATAGTCAGTAGTACAGTAAGTAGCTGTCATCCCCTCACCCACCAGAGCGGGGTTCAACTCCCTCTTCTACCCTTTGCCAACTGTATGAACTTGTACTTGCTCTGACCCTCTGTTTTTTCCTCCATAATATGGGGATGATCATAGCATCTATCCCATTAGCTTGTTGTGAGGATCACATGATAAATATAAAGTATCCAGCATGGATTCAAGCACACAGTAGGTGCTTAATGAATATTAATCCCCCAGTAGGGAGGTGTCATTAAGCTAGAGCCCATGGAAGACTTCGGAAGTGCCTGTTTCCGGTTGGGGTCCTAGAAGCAGAGCCTGAGAGGGTGCATGGGATTGATGGAGGAAGTGCTCTTTGAAAAAAAATCAGTGAAAGAGGGAGGGAGGCAGCAGAGAGAAGACAAAGTCTACCCTCGGCCTGGCCCACAGTGGGCTCTGGGGCATAAATTGCACCATGGGGTTGTCCTGCCTTGAGACCAGGGGGCCAGCCTTTTGTACCTCATGGTCAGCCATCATTGGCGTGGGCTGCCCCAGGGTGCGAGATGGAGGGTATAACCCCCCAAAAGAGGTGGCCCTGGTCAGCAAGGGAAGTTTTGCAGGGAAGGGAGCAGCTGTCAAGGGGGCATCAACCCTGCAGGAGCAGGGGCAGGTGCAGGGGCAGGGGTGTGCCTGCCTGGGAGAAGGGGTCTGGATGGGGTGCCAGCAGGACCTACCACAGTGTCATCGGGGAAACAATGCTTTCAGGAGGCTGCGAGGTGGTTCTTCGTGGAAAGAAGGTGGAGTCCAGACTTTATAGCTGCCGCAAGTGTCTCTCATTTGGTAATTCATGTAGTCATTCAAAAGATACCGATTGAGCATCTCCTATGTTCCAGGGGCTTTTCTAAGCCCTAGAGATGTGCTGGAGAGCGAAAGGTGCCCTTAGGGATCTCGTTGTCTAGTGCAGGTGACAGAGTTCATCAAATAATCACACCAAAAGAAAGAGGTCCCTGCCCCTGAGAAGGAACTCAGGGAGTATAACAGAGGGACCCTCTGTGGGGTTCAGGAAGACTTTCTGGAGGAGACACTTTTGAGTATAGGTCTGAAGGATAAGCGGTTACCAGTGGAAGACAGGTTTGTCATTAGGTGGGGGGGAGGGAGGGGTGTGGCTCTCTTCCCGCTTCTTTCTTATAGTTCTGCTCCAGTGTAAGGGAGAGGCCCTGCCTTAGAGCCCTCATCAGTCACTTACGCTTGAGTATCTTTTCTGAGAAAAGAGTTTGTTGAAGGGGAATGAAGAGAGACTCTTGGGGCAACTGAATACTTTGGAGAAAAGTTAGTTTAAAAAAGCAGAAAGGGGAGATGGGCAGAAAAGGAAAGTAAGGGTTTTGAGAAAAATGTGCTGATTTTGCATCCTGCAGCAGCTGCCCACCTCTCGTGGCTCTCTTCCTCTCTCTCCCACGCCTTGGAAGCTGGTGGGAAGAAGCTTGGCTTGCAGCCGCCCATGCCCGGGGTCCACCTTTCTGGAAGCCAGAGGTGGCAGCTGCCTGTGCAAAATGGAAGCCTCCTCTCTGCCCCAGATTCCCCCCCATTAGCATCTCAGAGCCTAGGCTGGGAGTCCCAGGAACTCATTCTGGCTCTCTTCTGACCTGGACACATCCCTGTCCTTTCCTTTCTTGCACACAGGAGGGGGTGGAACTCGACTCTTTTGAGGTCCCTGCAGTACTTGATATTTGCTCCTTCCTCACGCCCTATTGCCCTCCTAGGGTCACAAACTCAAGCTGGTGGCCCGGAGACCCCTCCGGAGGGCTGGGGGTCGCTGAACACCTGGAACCCGGGTTGACCCCTTCCCCAGCTCTCTGCCTGGCAGAGCTTATGGCCCAGGAGTTGGGGGCGGGGAGGGCACTGGAAAAGGCCTCCAGCCCCTGTGGCCCTTTAAATGCTGCCGAAAGGACTCCTGCTCCCCAGATTGCTGCCTGAGGCTGTCAGACACGTGTCAAGGTCAGGGGTGTGCATCCGCCCTAGACACAGCAATAATGGCTTCTAATGGACTGTAAACAGGTGAAGTTTGCTGCAAAGATGCTGCCACCTCTGCGGAAACAATAAAAGCTCCCTTTTTTTTTTTTTTTTAACCCTCTCCTGGATCTTGATGGGGCATAACTGCCCTGTTGCCAGACGACGCCTTCACCGAAGACTTTCCTGCCTCGCATCTCACCCACCCTTAGCAACAGGTCAGGGGAAGGATATTATTACGTCCACTCGACAGATGCGGG
The DNA here is from genome assembly GCF_023065955.2 of Ursus arctos. Classification (NCBI taxonomy): domain Eukaryota; kingdom Metazoa; phylum Chordata; class Mammalia; order Carnivora; family Ursidae; genus Ursus; species Ursus arctos. The sequence goes on along the minus strand of NW_026622830.1, from coordinate 21,242,643 downwards.
AAAGCCCAGCAAGGGCGAGAGACTTGCTGGGGGTGTCAGGGCTATGCTGCAGCACGGTCGGGACCAGGACGGCAGGCTCACTTGGTCTCACAGCCCACGCTGCTATGAGACCCCGCTATGCCCAGTGTGCAGCCCGCTCCGGATTTGCACTGGCCTTTGCTCAGAGCTGCCAGAGAGGGAAAAAGTGACCTTGGAACCCAGAGTTCTAGAAGGAAAAGTGAAGGTCTTTGAATCAGACCAACCTGAGTTCAAATCCTGATCTGGCTTTTACTTGCTGTGTGGCTCTGGGCCCCTTAATTAACCTCTCTGAGTCTCAGCTTCCTCATTTCTAAAATAAAGCAATAGGAGGATTGTGGGGATTGAAGGCAATTATGTGCATGAAGGGCCTGGCACAAACAGCTCAGTAAAGGTCAGGCTCCTCTGTGGCCCGCCTGCTTGAGTAAAACTCAGATGTCTGAGGATTCTGGATGGAAGTGACCTTGGTTAGCACTGGGGCTGACGGACGCAAAGCAGTGACCCAGGTCCCCAAACCTGCCCCTGCTCAGGACAGTGTCCCCGAGGTCACCAGGCACCAGGCAGGTCCGAGCAGCCCCGATCTCTCTTCTTCCGGGCCTGGGCTAGAGGGCAGAAGCCAAGGCAGCAAGGGCCATAAATAAGGCCACCGAGGAAGCAGTAATTCGGCGGCCATTTGCCGTCACGCTGCTACTTTTAGTGCTGCCAGCGTCACAGCCCAGGCTGCACGGCGGCGGGGGCCTTCCCATGGGGCTGTTTGCTCTGAGCCTATTAGATGCCAGGCAGGGAGGTGAAGTGAGCGAGGGCAGGGATGGGGTGGGGAGGAGAGGGGGCCCACACAGCCTCCCTCCCAGCTGCTCTCCACACCCCACCCCTCCACGCTGCCTGGCACCCCCCCGAACGAGATCTGTCTCCTCTCACATCGGCTTCTCTCGCAGACCCCAGAAGGGGGGCCTTCATCCTCCACTGTGGGCACGCCCATGTTCACGCTGCCATCCTCCTCCCTACCCCTTTCACCACCTGACAGGCTCCAGCCCTTATTTGCTTGTTTTCGCTTGGCCTGTTTCTCTCCAGCAGACTGCCCCCCCAAGCCGGTCACCAGACTCCCCCAGGGCGGAGCGTTTTGTGCCTTGCTTTCTGCTCTACTCCCAGCACCTAGAACCGTGCCCGGCACATAGCAGGTGCTCAGGAAAGTGCAGGATGCATTCACTCAGCCATTCTTTATCTCCTACTCCTTTCGAAGCACCTGGATGCTAGTAAGTGCCCCTACCACCCTCGGGCCTGGGGTTATTAAGTGCTGGGGGAATCCCAATGAACACACAGCCCCCCCCCCGAAGTTGGGGCACTCATAGCAAAGTGCCACAACAGAGGAGTTACGATGACTCGCTCTGGGCTCAGAATGCCTGGCCTTCACTTGGCTTGCCTTGGGAGAACTTCCTACACGCCTGGGCCTCGGTTTCTTCATCTGTAAAATGGGGATGGTCAAAGGTGTAAGGCGTCCATGAGGGATGTAGTCAAATGTGCTATAGCATAGCACCTGCCAGCAGGATGGCTCGGGGAACGTGGATCCTGACCTACAATGACTACTGCATGTGCTCTGATGCTGGAAGAAACCATGGGCCGAGGGGCTGCTAGGAAGCGGCAAGGAAGGTCGAAGGTGTAGTCTCTGAGGAAGCAGCACGGGAGCAGGGCGTCCAGAAGCTCCGTGTTCCCGTGTTCCTGGTGGAGGAAACAGCAGGAGCAGAGGCACAGGGAGGTGTGAGAGGAGCTGTGGGCTCCCGGGGTATGTGTGTGATGGTGGGGGGAGATGAGGAGGGGGAGGAGGCAGGGGAGGGAGGGGTGACATCAAGGGACCCTTGAATGCTGAGAGAAGTTTGGACCCTGTCTCTGGGGTATGGGAGCCACTGAAGGGGTTTGAGCAGGGGTGGGGCAGGGCAGACTCTGGGATTTTAAACATCTGTCTGAGATTGGGAGTGTGGGATGGCAGGGAGGGCTGCTAAAAGGGGGTTTATATTTCAGGTGGGAGAAGCTGAAGCTTTTCCGAATGCCAGGGGGGCAGCAGGGGTCTGGCAGCGGCTCTCAGAGCCAGATTCCCTGCTGATGAGCAGACCGCCTGGGATGTCCACTGACCCCCACCCCTATTCTGCAAGAGGAGACCAGGGAAAGGAAGGGGAAGGCAAACCTGGAGCCTCTGTCCCCCCTTTCCAGTCAGTCAGTAAGGCTTCTCCAGGCTTGGGTCCATGCCCACCTATCCAACCTCAGCTCTGGCCACTTGTGAGTAAGTTCTGGAATCAGACAGACTTGGTGCACCAGACCCAACGCATGCATCTTCCCAGGCTGACGTGGTCCCGCCTGTCCCCTCTCGCTCAGTGCCAAGCCTGCCCTCGGCCTTTGCCTCCTCTTCTAACCCAGCTGCCTCAGTCTCCCCCGGGGGAAGACCAGCCTTCAGCATGGCCTCCATCGAGCTGAGCCGCTGCAGCAGCTAACTCTTGGGTCCAACCTAATCGGAGCGAGGCTCTGGCTCCTTCTGCCATTTTCGAGTTCAGATGAAGCACCAGGTCCAGGGCTTGGGGTCCGGCTTCCCCAGGGGCTTCTCGGAGGTGCCAAGAAACAGCACCCATGGAGTGAAGTGGGGGTCCTGAAGTCAGGAGAGTGGGGGAGCCACGAACTCATGGACCGTTCCAAAGGATGGAGGCTCTGCGTGGCTTGCGCAAGTGCCGCCCACGTGACCCAGCACCTTGCGGCGCTGGAGGGGGCTGCCCAGTCCTCAGCTCCCGTGAGAGCTGCTGAGGTGGGTGGGGCTGTTAGGCGTCCCCAAGCCACACTGGGCAGGCTCCCAGCTTCATAGCCACACGGGGCCAACAGCCTGCAAAAGGAGAGGCCAGCTTAGGGCTGGTCTACGGGGGATCAACCGGAGGTGGAAACAAAGCGGGATGCTCACTGTCGGCCAGCAGCAGTCAGGTCTGGGCTCCACGGCACTCGCTGTACAGGGCTTGGGTCCCTGAAGGGAAGCTCAGCTGAGGCTCAGGCCCAGGGGAAAAGGAAAGTACACAGTTCACAAGGTTTGGCTTGTTCTGGGGGACAGAGTGTGAGAGCCCTCACTTGGCAGACACGATGCTCAGGGTCCTGAGATACACCGGGACGTACCATCTTACACTGCGAAGAGCACTGGTACATACGATCACATTGTTAGAACAACACCCCCTCGCGCCTCTCTCTCTCTCACACATGTGAATGCAAGCAAAACTGGGCAAATCTGAGTAAGGTCAGTGGATTGTGCGTCAATATCCCCGTCATGATATTGTGCTGTAATTGTGCGAGATGTTCTCGCTGGGGAAAACTGGATACAGGGTGTATGTTATCTCTCTGTATTGTTTCTTATAATTGCGTTTGAATGTACAAGTATCTCAAAATAAAAGGTTTAATTAAAGACAGAGAAAGAGAGGGGCGCCTGGGTGGCTCAGTCGTTAAGCGTCTGCCTTCGGCTCAGGGCGTGATCCCGGAGTCCTGGGATCGAGCCCCACATCAGACTCCTCCGCTGGGAGCCTGCTTCTTCCTCTCCCACTCCCCCTGCTTGTGTTCCCTCTCTCGCTGGCTGTCTCTATCTCTGTCAAATAAATAAATAAAATCTTAAAAAAACAAATAAATAAAGACAGAGAAAGAGGGAATGAGAGAGACTGGACTCTGGAGTCTTAAGCTCACATCCCAGCTTTGTTGCCCCTTTCTCATGTTGTGGCCTCGGGCAGGTCCCTTCATCCCTTTGACTCCCAGTTTCTTCATTTGTAAATGGAGATAAAATACAAGCCACTTAGAACCGAAAGGTAATAAGAGTATGTCTTACTCAAACTGGTGGCAAGCAGACAAGATAATATTCAGAGGAAAATGTTTAGCCTTTAATGCATTTGTTAGAAAGCAAGATTGAAAAAAAAATTAATTAAAATGTCAATTTAAGATACTAGAGATATAACGAAATAAATCCCAGGAAGGAAGGAATTTAAAAGGGTAAAAGCAGTGATGGATGGATCAGCAAATTTGACGGCGATGATAATTCCTACAATGGCGAGTGACCGCCAAGAATTAAAGAAGTTAATCCACCCTTGCCCACCCCATCTGTATGGTGCATACCGTATTCCAGGCACTGTGCTAGGTATACTGCAATATGGGGGAGCAAAACCTCCAGCCCTGCTCTCCGGGGGGTTTCAGTCTGGCAGGAGAGGTGAATGCAGTCCACGGTTCTGTGAAATCAGGGAGGAAGCAAAGAAGATGGGGTGTCCAGAGAAGGGCCCAGGACGGGGAGCAGGGAAGTGCTCCCCCAGGAGACCACATCTAAGGTTAACATGAAGGACAAATGGGGTTGTCCCAAGAGTGCTCCTGGCAGTGCAAACAGCACGTGACAGCGTCTGACCCCGGGGAGTGGCACCCCGGCGGGGGCAATGCAAGCACTCCTGATGCTGCCACAACCCTCCGTTTAGAGTTGAAGAACTGAGGCTCAGAGAGGGTGCTTCACTTGCCCCAGGTCCTTCAGCAGGAGGAGAGGAAGTAACGGTTGAATTGGAAGGCGAAAGCAAAGCTTACCTACTTTCTGGGGGGTGCAATTCTAGGGCCTAAAGAATGAAGGGGAAAGGGAAGGGAGCTGGGGAGGAGGGTAATATAAGGTGATATGTTTCTGGGCTGGCCAGATGTGAGCTATGTGGCAAGGGCTGGGTCACATGGGTGGCACTTGCATAGGCCACGCGGAGCCTCCATCCTTTGGAAAGGTCCATGAGTTCGTGGCTACCCCTCTCTCCTGACTTCAGGACCCCCACTTCACTCCATGGGTGCTGTTTCTTGGCACCTCCGAGAAGCCCCTGGGGAAGCCGGACCCCAAGCCCTGGACCTGGTGCTTCATCTGAACTCGAAAATGGCAGAAGGAGCCAGAGCCTCGCTCCGATTAGGTTGGACCCAAGGGTTAGCTGCTGCAGCGGCTCAGCTCGATGGAGGCCATGCTGAAGGCTGGTCTTCCCCCAGGGGAGACTGAGGCAGCTGGGTTAGAAGAGGAGGCAAAGGCCGAGGGCAGGCTTGGCACTGAGCGAGAGGGGACAGGCAGGACCACGTCAGCCTGGGAAAATGCATGCGTTGGGTCTGGTGCACCAAGTCTGTCTGATTCCAGAACTTACTCACAAGTGGCCAGAGCTGAGGTTGGATAGGTGGGCATGGACCCAAGCCTGGAGAGGCCTTACTGACTGACTGGGGGAGCGGGGGACACTTGATCTGCAGGGCAACGGGGAGCCATGAGAGGATTCTTAATTCCTGGCGAGATGGCCTGCACCAACAGCACCTCAGGACAAGCCCGGTCCCCCTGGTGGAAGTGGGCCCAGGGAACTCTGATTGGCAGAGTGGGGGCTGCCCTACCGGCCCCACCCAGCGCCCCCTCCCCCGGGTCCAGCATAAGAAGGCAGCGCACATCCTTCAGCATGACATTGGAACATCGCTGGGGGAGTGGAGGGTGACGGAACGCCATCCAGGACGGTAATGGCTCCAGCGCCAGGAGGAAAATGACATAAATAATATCCCATTAGAGGCGCGAGCTGCTCTGCTGAGTGCCTTGTTTTGTTGGCAACATGATGGGCTTCATAAACAGACTCATCCGTTTCCCAGTCCCTGCTCCGGCTGAGGTGGGGCGGTGGGTCCGCGTGCTGGGGAAGGTGATGGGGACGGGGCGGGGAGGCTGCCGAAGCGTTGAGGGGCAGGGTGAGGTCCTTGCCCAGCGGCTGAGGCCCACGGCGGTCCGTCCCTCCAAGCCTCTGCCCGCACACCTCCCTCTGGATCAGCGGGCCTCCGGACTCGGCCCACTCTCCCCGTCTCCACCTGGAACCCTCACCCCAGCTCAGTTTTTAGAAAGGCCCAACGCAGGTGCTCCTTCTCCATGCAGGCTTCTTTGATTCCCCATTCATAGGTGACCTCAAGGCTCCCTTAGCTCTTGGTGAGGTAGCCGGGCCCACTGGAAGAAGCCTTGGAGACAGACAGATCTGGTTTCCAAACCTGTCCCTGCTCCTTAAAGGCCTGCTGACCCTGGGCAAGTCCTCTGACGTCGCTGAGCCTCGGTGTCCCCTGTGGAAGGTGGTGATAAGAATATACACTTGTGGGGAGAAGTGTCTTTTAGGCTTGTGTGACATACAGTGCATTTCCACAGGTAATTTCTCTTCCAGTCCCCTTTGGTTTGTACATTGAAAGGCGGCTTCTCCTCTCCCCAAAGGGACAGTGTATTTTCCTGTCCCTCCTGGAGTCCCGTCTTCACCTCTGTGCACAGCAGGCCTTTGGGGCAGCCTTGAGAATGTAGCCAAAGGAACTCGAGACGGGGAATGCGGGCGCCAAGTCTTGACCCTGCTTGAACATCGATGAGCTATGTGACCTCGAGGGAATTCCTCCTCCTCTCTGGGCCGCTCTTCTTCCAAGTGTAAAATACAAAGACATTTGTGGTCGCTCTTAGCTCCCATTTCCACGATACCAGGCTCTGGCTTTGGTGTCAGAGAACATCCAGCTAGGATGCTGCTCTGCTGTGTGTCCTTGGGCAAGGACTGAACATCCCTGAGCCTCAGTATCTTCTCCTGCAAAATGGAGGGAAGCAAGCCCACTGCACAGGGCTGGTGTGATATTTTAGTATAATCATCAATTTGGTGGTATTTACTGAGCACCTATTATGTGTCAGGCACTATGCAAGATGTTGGGTACAAAACAGTCTCCTGCTGGCGAGTGAAACGATGATCCCTTCCTCCTTCACAGAGCTTATGTTTTAGTGGAAGAGAGACAGAAGTTAGCCATCACATAAATAACAGTATAATTACCAATGGTGACATGTGTTATGAAGAAACATAAAACAGAGCTAGACCTGCCCTAATGCTCCTAGTTCGGGAGGGCTTCCCAGAGGAGGTGACACTTGAGCTGGTTGTCTATTGGGGCATAACAAATGAATCTCGTGGCTAAAACAACAGCAATGCTTCTGTTGTTGCTCGTGGTTTCTGTAGAATTCAGCAAGGGCTCTGCTGAGTCCCTCCTGAGGTTTCATTCGGATGGTGGCTGGGGCTGGGGCAGCTGGGGGCAGCTGGGCATCTGTCTCTCTGCATGTATCTCAGGGCTTCTCCGTGTGCTGTCTCTGCAGAGGCTAGCTTGGGCTTCCTTGTAACATGACATCATCTGGCTCCGGAGCCAGTGTCCTTGACCTCAACTCAGAAGTGTCCCAGTGTCATTTCTACTGCAGCCTATTGGTCATAAGCCCACTGTGAATCAAGGGGAGGAGTGTCAAGCTCACATTTCATGAAGGACACGTCGGATGAAAGATATTGTTGTGACGGCCTTTGGAAAATACAATCTGCCATAGATCTGAAGCATGAGGAGGAGTCGAGCAGGGAAAGAAGGGAAGGAAGGGGGTCCTAAGCAGAGGGAGAGCTGGTGCAAAGCTGGGGTGGAAGGGCATATCTGGCTTAGAACTGAGGAAGCATTCATGGACACGGTATTGAATAGGACAAAAATCCATGTCCTTTCGGAGCTTATGTTCTAGTGGGGGGAGGCAGATAATACCTAAATACACAAATGCATGAACACAATTTGGGGTTGTAATGAGTGCTGGGAAGGACATATATTGGGTGCTGTGATAGAGTGAACTTAGGGGCTGGGTATTATTTGAGGCTGGGAAGACCTCTCAGAGGAGGCAGCAGGTGAAATGAGATCTGTGGATGAGAAGGAGGTGGCCAGGCATGCAAAGAACTAGGGTAAGAGTTTTCCCGTTAGAGGGAACAGCATGTGCAAAGGCCAAGAGGCAGGGAAGGACCTGGCAGTGTGATTGGAACTTGGTGTGGGCAAGCAGGTGTGACATGATGACGGACAGGGAGGGGAGGCCAGATTGTGTAGGGCCCTGCAAGGAGTTTGTATTTCTTTCTAAGTGTGACAGGGAGCCACTGGTGGTTTTAAGCAGGGGAGTCATGTGACCTGATTTTGTAGTAAAGCTCCTTCTGGCTACTGGATGGAGAATGGAGAGCAGGAGCAGGAAAGGAAGCAGGGGGCCCTAGTGAGAGATGATGGTGGCCTGAGCCACGATGTGGGTGATGCTAAGAAATGTATGGGCTTGGAAGATAGAATGAACAAAACCTAGTTATTAGATGTGCAAATGATAAAAAGGAGAAGAAAGATGACCTTCAGGTTTCTGGTCAAGTTATTTTACTGCCAGCCCAGAGAAGTTAAGTGACTTTCCCATAGTCACACAGCACGCCCATGGTACTATCAGGAACAGAAGCCAGAACTCATGCCCAGAATTCAGTGCTACCCTCTGGGTTCACCCTGGACCTGGGATGCCACTGTCATGGGATTTTTGGTCCTCTCTGTGTCTCCCCTGCCCTACCCCTCTCATTATCTCTCCTCTCCCTCGGGATGCTGGGGGCTCTGGCTGACGCAGGCCCAGCAGGCGCGCCTTGCCAAGCTGTCGACATGATGAACAGCCTCCCTTGGCCGAGCAGATAACGGTACACACACAGGTCGGGGGGGCCCGTGTAGCCCATCCATCAGGCCCTGGAGCGGGTGGAGGACGGCACACCCTCGTGCCTGTTATCTGCCACAAATGTGTTTTTCCCCCAAGGTTAACAGGAAGAGTGACGGCCAGGCACCTGACATCAGCAGGGCTGGTGCTCAAAGGAGCCAGACAGGCCCCCCCCCCCCACTCCCTTCCATCCCCAGCCTCTGCAGGCTCCTTCCAGCCTCCCCAAAGGGAAGACCTGGCCTTCTGGGTATGGAGACACTCAGAGCCACAGAGCTGCAGACTCTTCAAGCTTTGGGCATTGAATGTACAGAATCCTCACTTCCTTTAGGCAGGATCATGCCGTGGTTAAAAGCATGGACTCTGGACCCCGCCTAGCCCTCTTGGGTTCAAATCCCAGTCCTGCCACTTACTAGCTGTGGGATCTGAGGCAAATTACTTATCATTTCTGTGCTTCAATATGGGGATAAGAGCATCTATGCCACGGGGGGTTGTCGTGATTAAAGGAGCTACTCTTTGTAAAGTGCTTAGAACATCGCCTGGCACAAAGGGCATTGGTCATGTGAGTAGAAATTAAGGAGTTCTTAAAGACACAGGGCCTTAAATTCTAAGTCATAGAGATACAAAATCTTAAAACTTTTCAATCTCCTTAGGGGCATGGATTTTCAGAATCTTGCTATTTTAGACTATTATAGTCACACCTGCAGGCGTGTGCTGAGGGGTGGCATAGCGGGGCTTGAACTCTCCATAACTTCCGTCACCTCTTCTACTAGTCTTTCGTGGGGACAGTTGATAGTATCATGATCTTATGTAAGGTGTTCTGCAAATATTGTGTCGAGTCTCCCTTCCAACCAATGTATTGTACCCACATGGACATTCTTGAGCATCCGCTGAATAGCACTTCACAGTCTCTATACAGCCATTCATCCATCCATCCTTCCATCCCTCCATCCACTCATCCAGACATCCCTCCATCTGTCCCTCCCTCCCTTCACCCACCCACCCACTCATCCATCCATGCATCCAACCATCCACCCATCCCTCCATCCATGCATCCGTCCATCCATCCACCCGCCCATCCATCCTTCTATCTATCCATCTTCTTGTCCACCCATTCATCCATCCATCCTTCTATCTATCCACCTTCTCATCCATCCATCCACCCACCCATCCAACCACCCACCCATCCATCCTTCTATCTGTCCATCTTCTTGTCCACCCATTCATCCATCCATCCTTCTACCTATCCATCTTCTCATCCATCCATTCATCCACACTCTCACCACCCATCTATCCATCCATCCATTTGCCCATCCCGGCTCCCTCCCATCCATCTATTCATCCTTCCTTTTTCTTCTTTCTTTCCTTCTTTCCTTTTATTTTCCCATCCATTCATCCGGCCATCTATCCATTCACCCAACATTATTTGAGCTTCTGTTACATACAAAAGCATTGGGTTGGGTTATAAAGGGGTATGAATTGATTTCAGTTTTTGCATTCTCTGAGCTTCCAGTCCAGCAGACCAGATAAGACACAAACACAAGCCAGCCAACACAAGATTGGCCCTACTCAGCAGGGAAAAAAACAACTACACAGAGTGACAGAAAGAGAACTCTCCTTTCTTCTGGGGCATCAGGGATGACTTCTTAAGGGAGGTGATATATGACCTGGGTCCTGAAGGACCTTGTCTTGATGACATCACAGGTAGCTTCACGTTTCAAGGGTCTGAGAGGAGGGTAGAACCATTCATAGAGCTGGGGGGAGGAGAGCTCTGGGGGGCCTTAAACACCATTTAGTCCAACTGGATGACTGGTGCTACGTGAGGTGTTGCAGCAACCCCTGCTTGCATACCTCCAGGCCAGAGAGGCTCACTACTAGACAAGGAAGAAGGCTTCCAGAACTCCACTGTACTCCAGGAGCTGAATGGCACTTCCAGACTTGATTTGACTCAGTCTTTTTTTCAAGAAGTATCTTGCAGGACAACGTCTTGAGGAACGTACTCTGTGAAATGATGTTTTGCACTCTAACTACTTTAGGGATACACTGTATCTTCTTTAATTTGTCCCCCAGACCCTTGCACGTGGAAATGGGAGGGCAGGAGTGAGGGAGAAGCTATTTTTGTCTGCTCACAACTTTTCTGAACATCTTCAGGAGTCGCGTGGCCTCCGTGGGTCCTCGTCCTGCAAAGACGGCCCTTCCCTCTGTGTTTCCAGCTCCCTCCAGGTGGCCCCAGCTCCTGGGCTCTCATAACATCATGTCCTTTCTCTGTCCCTCTGATCTTAGGGTCCTTTTCCCCATAGCATCCTATTCACATGCTGTGACACTTATCCATAAAAGATATTTTGGAAATGCCAGATCAGGGGATAAAATCTCTACACAAACTCACACACAGAGGCTCTCAAAGATACAGATATCAACTATTTCTGCTAGATAGTGAAATATTAATTAGGGCTTTTAGAAACTGAGAATAACTTATCTCTTGTTGCACTGTAAAATGACCACTTTTATTTTATTTTTTTAAAATAAATCTTGTCCTGGGATGGTGGGCAATGGCATTCACTCTGGTAAGGTCTCTCTACAAACCGTGTGAGTCATTCATTCATTCATTCATTCATTCAACAAGCATTTATGGCAGCTTCCTCCTTTCTGTGCTACATGCCTGGCACTGGGGGCACAGAGATTTCTCTAGTTTCTAAAGAGACCATTTCAATTAATGTGTAGGATCAATGGGTCCTATATATTGGGAACCTGCAGAGAGGTTGCCTATCTGGGACCATCTGGGAAGTCTTCCAGGAGGAGGCAATGCTGAATCTGAAGTTGAAGAGAATAGAATGTGGAGTGGACTATGAAAAGGTGAATAGAAATTACCAAGAAAGGGGGCCCTTATAGGCATGGGTACTCCAAAAACCAGCCTGGCCTTGGCCTTGACTCCTTGAGATAAGAGTCTTCCTTAAGCCCAGGAGGAGGGCAGAAGTAAACTGAGAAGCTCTGGCCCCTAGTGGTTATTCTTCCACTTTCCTTAGGGGGTTGGGGTCCGCAGGAGGCACTCTGGGCTGGGAGTCAGACAATCCGGGAAGCAAGTCCAGTCCCCCGCCCCCACCAGCAGGTGACCTTGAGCACTCACTCCCCCTCTCTGAACCTGGGCTCCCTCATTGGTAAATTGGGGATAACGAAGCTTACCTCCCTGGACTGATGTGAAGAACAAGGGAGACGGATGGATGGAGAAGTGCTCTGTAAACTGTGAAGTGCTGTATAAACTGTAGAGTGCTGTGTATACTATAAAGCTGTTAATAGTGGTGCAACTGTGTCAGCTTAAAAAAACTAATGCTGTGGTGACAAATGACCCTCCCCAAATCTCAATGACTTTCACCAACAAGGTTCGAGTTTTTGCGCACACTGCCTATCAGTCTCGGGTCTGCTTTGACTCTACTCCACATCCTCGTTCTGAGAACCAAGCTCAAGGGGCAGCCCCTGGCTAGAGCGCTAGCAGGGAAAGAACAAAGGCAAAACTACATGATGGCTTTTCTTTTTTTTTTTTTTTTTTAAGATTTTATTTAAAAAAAAAGATTTTATTTTTAAATAATCTCTGCACCCCACATGGGGCTCAAACTCATGACCCTGAGATCAAGAGTCCCACGCTCCACTGACCAAGCCAGCAGGCGCCCCATGGGATGGCTCTTAACGCTTCCCTTCAGACGTGGCACACCACAGTTCTGCCCACATTTCATTGGCCAAAGCAAGTCACGTGGCCTAACCCAAAGTGCACCCTTTTGCAGGGAAGCACCTGGCAATGAGTATTTTTAAATTGTAATACAATGCACTACAGTATTTACTTGAAGATGTAATTAAAAATACATAGCTGTGCATACATACGTGTATATATAGTGAGAAAGATGGAAGAAATGGGGGAAATTGCAAACTGGTGAATCTGGCTGAAGGGGTGTACGGATGCACTTTGCAACTTTCCTGTACAGTTTGAAGTCGTATTAAAATGAATGGTTCCATATCTATGGTGTATTGTTATATAGGATCTGTATTCATATATGGTGTATGTGATAGATCAGATCAGATCGAACCACGATGTCATGATGCCATGGTTGTTTAACGCAAGACAAACACAGAAAGAATAAAGACTAATGGAGCTAATGCAAAGAATATTGAACAATAGTTCCCAGTGTGACGTTTGTCAACGCGGGACTTGAAGGGTAGATGTTTGAGAACCCTTGGTTAAGGTGCATGATGTTCCTCACACTTCATCGGGGAGGGGGGGTCCTCTGGCTGGCAGCCCCTCTGCTCCTCCATCCATTGTGGGTACCTTTAAACACCTACTGTGTGCCAAGCCCTTGCAGGGCACGAGGACGCAGTGGAGGATGACACGTGACAGGCACGGGTTCTCCTTAGAGCAGCTCGCAGATCACAGAGGTGTCAGAAAGATACAAGGCGGCGAGTGGCCCAGGGAGCCCAGCTGTCAGCAAGCGGTGTTGTCTGAGGGACAGGCTGTCTAGTGGCTCACCGTGGGCAGTCGGCTTTGGGGGAACCACCTTGCGTCCTGCAGTTCTGGGTGTTCTAACAAGGAACACATGTGTCCGTGGGTCTACGTGACAGTGTGCGTGTGATTGCGGGGGTGGGGAGCAGATAGACGGAGTGACAGTGTAAATACCTCACACTTTCCTGTATTGCTTCATTGTTGCCAAGATCTATTGTCAGGGGGCCGGAGAACCTATTGTTTTTATATTAAAAACCACAGAAGGACTGGGAAGGAGCACAAGAGAACTTTTTAAGATAATAAAAAAATGCTCACTTTCTTGATCATGGTGATGGTTACATGGGTGCATACATTTGTCAAAGCTCTTGGAAATGTACATACAAAATGGATACATTTTATCATTTGTAAGTTACACCTCAATAAAGTTGATTTACAAAACAAAATAAAATGAAGCACTAAAAGCAGAGCAAGATGAAAATCATGCATTTATTTTGGAGACATTCAGAGAGGTTAAGTAACTTGCCCAAGATCACACAGCTACCGAGGGGAAGAGCAGGAAATGGACCCAGGTATACGGGACTCCAGAATTGATGCTGTCAACTACGATTAATACCTGCCCTTTGTTTACTCACACAAACCAAAGTATCGTGCATTTCAAAGGCAGCATTCACAAATGGCACAGAATCCACCCCTGAAATAAAGATTTCAGGATTAGGAAGGAGTTAAGTGGTCCCAGAGTTCTGCCGCCTCCGCCTTCTGACACACACAGATGCCCTTTCCTTGACCCAAGTTGATTTATGGTCCCTGGAGGGCCTCCTGGGAATCCTCCATCTACTCTTGGGCCAGCCAAGCCTCCCTTATCCTCAGCCTCTCTCTTGCTTTCTGCCCTTGTCATACCCCAGCTCAACATCCTCATGTTGTCCTTGTTTTTATTCTTCCACAGTCTGGAAGGCTGGGAGGGGGACTTTTGATTTGGGTGGGAGGTAGGGACCAAAATAGAGGGTTTACCATTGACCCTTTTTATGGACGATCTGAGAAGGCTCAGAGAGGTACAGAAGCTGCCTAAGGTCACGCAGTTTGCATGGGTTAGAGTCTGAACCCACCAAGTTCTGTCTGATTCCAGATCCTGGTCCCTTGCCTGTAAAGGCAGAAGGAGGCTGAGTCAGGGGGATGCGCGTGGAGGGGATGGGAGATGCCCTCCTAACCACACCCCTCCCAACTCCAGAACTGGCTCTGCTCTGTCAGTGGCTGAGAAACCCCCCAGTCCCTGAAGGGAAGGGACTGCTGGGGCCTTTTGTGGAGTGACTGCAGACCACATTTTTCTTAATCTAAATTGAAAACTGCTCAAGTAGAAAAATCATTTCACTGCTTCATCTCAGAAAGGAAAAGAAGAAGGGAGAAGGGAAGGGTGGGGTGGGGGGAAGAAAGGCTGCTGGTTGTAGAGGCTGAGTCCTCACCTGCCCTGAGCTTGCCACTGGCTTGACTCCAGCCCTGCCCCGTCTGGCCGCTCACAGCCCTAGGGCTTGAGACAGTCAGTCCAAACACTGACAGCCCTACTATGCACAGGAGAGTTGGGCTGGGCTCCTGGGACAATAAAACATGGGCAGGGGCGGCTCCTGTCCTTAGGGGGCTTCTGGTTCCTCCTCTTCCTCCCTTCCCGTTTTCATTTATTCCTCCTTCCAACACTTGCTTATTGAAGACCTACCATGTGTCTGGCATGGTTCCAGATACTTGGGATATAGATATGGTCCTTGCCTTCCTGGAATACCGTGTCTAGTGGAGAAGACAAATGATCAGGTAAACAGAGAATGACAGACCGAATTCAGCTTCGAAGGAACATGAAGAGAGGGATGAGTGGGTACTCCTCAGACAGGGGTGGGAATTGTGATGTAGGCTGGGCAGTCAGGGTGGGTCTCCTGGAGGAAGTCATATTTCAGCAGAGACACGAAGGGTGGGTCGGAGTTATCTAGGCAAAGGAGAGGAGTCATCAGTGATGGGAGTGGGGTAACACCTTCCGGATAGAAGGAAGTACTATGTAGAGTAAATTTTAAAGCCAGGCTGGATGGGTTTAAATCCCAGGTCTGCCACTAACTAGCTTTGTGATCTTGGACATGTTGACTAACCTGTTTGTACCTCAGTTTTTCCACTTGTAAACATAGAGTCATTGTGAGAATTAACCAAATGAACATAGGTACCATCCTTAGAATGATGCCTGGCATGCGATTTTCAGCAAACAAGCAAACCAAAAACCTCAGTACGTGCAAAGGCCCTGAGGCAGGAAACTACAAGGTGAGAAGCGGGAGGAAGTTCTTGAAACGAGCTTTATCCCAGAACAAACACAAATCACATACCCGCTGTGGAAATACACAGATTACCGTAGAAAGGGCATAGAGTCAACTCCTACATCTTCCAGGTTATCATAGCAAACGTGTGCTGGCGCTTCATACTCTTCTCTTGATGTCATTCACACAACCTGGGGAAGTAGCCATGGTCACCTCACTTAGCAGATGAGCAAACTGAGGCCTAGAGAGGCCAAGTGACTAACCCAAAGTCACACAGCTGGGTTCGAGCCCAGGTTCGGCTAACTGCAGAGCTCGTTTCTCATCACTGGGCTCTACTGCCTCATTTCCGAGATGTGACAGAACAGAGTTTGTGTCTAGGTTTGACTATCAGGGGTGGGATCTTGAACTAGTCATGTCATGCAGGAAGCAATTTATAAGCTGCTGCAGAGGTAGGGGACCATATAACACTTTGTCTCAGTGGAGTCACACAGGACAGTGGAAGGGGCGCTATTCATATTTGTACCAGGGTAGTGTGTATTAAGTGGGACCCAGGGTCACCCCAAGCATAGAGAAGGGTGATCAAAAGCATGGGGCAGGTGGTCCTGGCTGGCTCAGTGCCCCTGGGCAAGTCATTTAACTTCTCTGAACCTCAAAGTTTCCCCATATGGGGGGCAGAGTTACCTCCCTCCTGGAGCTGTGAGGATTGAGTGAGATGCTAGCATGAGCTCCTTTCAGTCTCTTTGCCCATCTCCCTGTTTCTCAGGTTTCCCCCTCCATTCTCCCTACTTCTTTTAGAATCCAGCTCCAGTCTGATTCGCTGTGTGTCCTCAGGCAAATCCTTTCCAGTCTCTGGGTCCGCTCTCCCTCTCCAACCGGAATGTGTTCACAAGGCTGCCGGGGTCCCACGCCTCGTTCCTTCTTCCCTCGGCTGGCCTTCCTGCCCTGCCATCCGTCCCCAGACTCATTTTACAGGTCAGTTCCCTTTAATTAGCGAGGCTCCGAGCCTTTTCCCTGGCAGAATGCAAACTGCAGGCTCATCAAAATCTCATTAACCTCCATACCCCAGTGGCCCTGTGGGGGTCAGGCCCGCCTCCAGCTGGGGGAAGCCACCTCCCAGCAAGCCGGGCTGCCCCCAGCCCCATCTGTCCGGGGTGGGGTGGGGTGGGGGCTCTGGTGGGCTGGTCCCCAACAATATTCTGGCCACAGCCCCCTGCCCTGTCAGCTCTCGCCGCCTGGGGGTCAAGGGAGAGATGTGGGTCCTCAGCACTTTAATTTGAAAACTTGCCAGGGGACCGAGGGACATCAGGAGCAGAAGGAAACGACTGGCTTCAGATGAATTAATACTTGGCTTGTCATAGCTGGCAATTTTCTCCGACTTCCTGTCACCTGGCTCTTCTTTCTTATTTTCTCACTCGGAGGGTAACGCAGTCCGCCGCCGTCTTCTCCGTCACGGTCCTAATGTTTCGTCCGGGACTTGTCTCTGCCCGGCTCTGGGCAAAGAGGGCTCACCCATGGCCCTGCTCTTGGGAGCGGCCACTCCGGGGGAGCTTGACGGAGGGAGTTTACCTGCGGGGGCTCTGGGGGCCCGGCCCTGCCACTTCCTTACTGTGGGGCCTTGGGAAAGTTGCTTAGCTTCTCTGAACCTCATTTTCCTCACCTACTCTGAAAATAAAATGAGATAATGTATCTAGTACGCGGCAACCACATTGAAAAACACGGTGGCAGTTTCTTACGATGTTAAACACGCACCTTTATATCGCAGCAATCGCAGTACTGACGTATGTATTCAGGAGAAATGAGAACTTATATCCCCCAAAGACCTGTATGCAAATGTTTATAACAGCTCTACTCATAATCGCCCGGAACTGGAAACAACCCAAAGGTTCATCAACTGGTGAATGGATACATAAATTGTAGTACGTCCATACATTGGAATACTACTTGGCAAAAAAAAAAAAAAAAAGAACAGAAAAGAAAAGAAAGAATTATTGATATCCACAACAGCCTAGATGAATCTCAAAAGCATTTTGCTCCATGAAAGAAGCAGCATTTTCTTAATCTCAAGAGGTTACATACTAAATGAGTCCTTTTAATGACAGTCTGGAAAAGATCACGGTATAGACACAAAAATCAGACCAGTGGTTGCCAGGAGCCTGGGGTTGGAAAGGGGATCAATTGCAAAGGGACCCCAGGCAAGTGTTTGGGGCGATGGAAATGTTCTCTATCTGGATGGTGTGGTGGTTGTACTTGTCTGTCAAAATCACCAGCTGCAGACTTTAAAAGGAAATATTTTATTGCATGGAAATGATACTGTAATAAACCTTTTAAAAATAACGTTAGCCAATAAAAATGCTAGCTGATTTAAAATTTTGCTTATTGAGGTGTGGCATGCAAATACTATAGTTATGCCTTAAAGTGAACCAGTCTTACCCCGCCATCTTGATGGCTCTTGGCATTTTTGTACAATCCCATCCAGATGAAGATACGGTGCATCTCCAACCCTTCAGCTCCAGGACCACAACCCTCCACGCTAATCACTATTTTGACTTCCATTACTCCAGGTTAGTTTTGTGAGGTTTTGGATCTCATAGAGATAGAATCATCCAGAATGTAATCTTTTGTATTTGGCTCCTAACTAGTTATGGAAGTCGTCTCTTGAAAACACAAATCGGATCATGTCATTTCTTGATTACAACCTCTTATTGGAGCTTATAATCCAATTGTCTTTCCAGTAAGCCTTAGATCAGACCCCAAACTCTTACCCTGCTCACCAGACTGAGCAGGCTTTGCCCCCTACCAGGCACCCCGCTCCCTGCTTGCCCCCTCCAGTCATATGAGCCTCCTTTCAGTTCTGTGAGCACACGTGGCTCTTTCCAGCCATGTGGTCTCTGCCCCTGGGGATGCCTCTGTCGGGAATGTCCTTCTGCAGGGCTGGCCCCTTCCCGTCCTTCAAGTCTCTGCTTCTATGTCGTCTCCTCTGAGAGGCCATGCCCAAATGCCCACCCTTGATTATTTACCATCTCTGTGCCTGTGACGTCTCTATAACCCTCATCGTGCCTTGTAATGGTGTGTTTGGAAGTTGGTCCCTTATCCCTGCTTTGTCTGAGACCTCCTGCCAGGGAAGGGATTGGGTCTAACCCGTGCGCACGTCCGAGGGGCCCAGTCCGGTGCTTGGGACGTACGGGGTTAATACATGTTGGCTGCGTAGGTACCTGGACATCGGTTTCCAGCTTAGAAGTCGGGGTCTCTCACACCTCCTCATGCACACCTCACAATAACGTGGCACGGCCAGGAGGCGTCAGCAGCACCCCTTCCAGCTGAACAACTTGGAGAAGTGGATTGGGTTGCCTAGATCACATAACCAGCCTCGAAAGAGCTGGAACCTGTCCCACCCACTTGTGCCCTTCCCTCCTCCCTGGCTCAGCAGAGCCCGCTCCTGGCTCTCATCCTTCTTCTTGCTGTCATTGTTTCAATGTGTAACTCACACACCATAACACCTACGTGGACGGTTGGATGAACTTTAGTTATGTATACCATCACAGAACCCATCCTTAGTCTGAGATCTAGGACATGCCCAGCATCTTACAAGCTCCACGTAATGGACCCCTTCCCAGGCAACACCGCCCCCCTCCCAAAGGTATCCTAATGGTTACCTTCTCATTCCTAGGACCACGCTTGGCCTGTTTTTGGACTTCACATAAATGGACTCATCAGAATGTCCTCCTGTGCCTGACTTCTCTCACTGCAGGCAATGTCGGGGGATTCGTCCATATCGTTGCCCGTAGCAGCAGGCTGTCCTTTTTATTGCCAGATAGTACTCCATGGTATGAGCGCATCACGATTTGTTTTTTCATTCTGTTGATAAGCATTCGTGTTGCTTCAAGGTTTCAGCTTGTGAATAAAGCTTCTAGGAACATAGCTCTGGTAGACGTAAGCACTTATTTTCTTGGGTATATACCTGGACACAGAATGGCTAGGTTGCTGTGTAGGCATGTGGATGGCTTTCCTAGATACTGGCAAATAGTTTTCTAGAATGGTTGCTCCTTGCACATTTTAGGAACGCAGCAGCCCCCAGCCATCCTGAGATTGGATAAATCGCAAAGGGACTCCTCTGCTGGGCTCTGGGACCCTGGCCCCCCCTGCTCCATTAGCAGTCACAGCAGAGAGAGAGGGTCAAGCTGAGTGGTTGTGTAGACCTTTCTGCTGGGAGGCTGGCTGACTCACTGAGCTCAGCAAAGGTTAGGCCGCCTTGCATTTTCCCCTCCAGTGATCTCAACTCTTAGGGGCAATTAGCCGTCAGTGGAGCAGGGAGCTCAGAATACTAACCAGACCTGGCATATTCTGGGGAGCGGTTTTCTCCCTCCACCCAGGCCGAGGCCCCAGCTTGCAAATGGGGTGCCTGAGTGGAGGTCCAGGTGGGGGAGCCTTCATTCCTATTGCCCCTGTGCTTTTTGTTAGAGTTCTGGGTCACCAGACCCTCTTTGATGGGGAAATGCGAGCAGCGTCTGATGCCATTCTGCTCTTGCATGCTTCCAGGGACAGAATGCTCATCACCACTCCTGGCTGCCGCTTGCTTCTCCAGGCAGCTCTGCCTACCACACAGTACTTCATTGTTCATCGTAGTGCTATTTGTAACAGCCCTAAGTGAAAACAAGTCAAAAGTTCATTAGAAGGGGACCAACTAAGTAAATTATGTTACATCCAATCAAATTTATAATGGATTCTCTGCAGCCATTGTGTACAGGAATAAGACAGCCTGGCATCACGTACTGCTGATAAGATGTCCTGAGAAGGGCACAACATCACTCCTGTGTTATTCTTGCCAAAAATTCATACCCTCAATCTAATCATGACGAGGTATCAGACAAACCCAAGTTGATGGACGGTCTACAAATTAACTGACCAGTAATCTTCAAGTGTCAAAGACATGAAAGACAAGGAAAGACTAAGAAATTGTCACAGATTGAAGGAGACCGCGGAGACGTTACAAATCGATACAATGCAGGATCCTGGAATAGGAAAAGGACATCCCATGGTGGGAAAACAGGGAAAATTTGAATCTGACCTGATGATTATCCTTGACCATTGAACAACGTGGGTTTGAACTGTGTGGTCCACTTAAATGGGCAGATTTTTTCAGTAAACACAGTACAGTATTGTAAATTATTTTCTTAATAACATTTTCATTGCTTTAGCTTTATTGCAAGAATACTGTATATAATCATACAACATACAAAATATGTGTTACTCGACTGTTGACGTTATCAGTAAGGTTTCCGGTCAACAGAAGGCTATTTAGTAGTTAAGTTTTGGGGAAGTCAAAAATCGTATAAGGATTTTTGATTGTGCAAGGGGCGGGGTGGGTGCCGCCAAGCCCCTGTGTTGTCCAAGGGTCAGCTGTACTTAAGAACATTGTATCAGTGTTCATTTCTGGCCTTCGGTCATTATTCTATGATTTTGTAACATACTGACATTAGGGACAGCTGGCTGAGGAATGCATGTACTATTTTTACAACTTTTCCATACCTTTAAGATTATTTCAGAATAAAAACTAGGAGAAAAGATGAGAGTGTAGACCCGAGCTTCCTAACCTTTGTGGTACTACGGACCTTTTCGGTGAGACCCATGGACCCTTTCTCTGAATAATGGTTTGAAACCCATAAAATAAAATGTTTAAGCTTTCCAAGAAGATCATATTAAAATACAGTTATCAAAATATTCTAAAATTTCAGATATAGTCATAGACACACCTCTTGAGTAATGTATTCCATAACAAGATCTAGAAGCAGGTATGATAACCATTGTAATCAAAGTCGTGATAAAAGTAAACAGTATTTCGCAATATCTGCAACAATTGTCACATGACATGAAAATAGCTATCCTTGATCACTACTGGTGGTGAAGTCACAGATATTCACTACCATGGCTTGTTGCTTATATTCAAGTCGAAGAAATTTTGAAATTTCAGTTAGAGGTTAGGGCAAACAAGGAGATAATTTTTCCCTATTCAAATCCACAGACCCCCTGAATTCTATTTGCAGTGTGGCAAAATATCTATTACATCCCTAATGTAAATGTAGATTTATTGAACCGGAAAGAAGCTCATAATATATTGGAAATGGGGGAAAAGAAGGTTATAAAGTAGTGTGTACAGTAGGATCCCATTTTTGTAAATTAAAGATATGTGTGTGCTTTATGCATTCATTCAACAAGAATTCCATGATCATCTACCTGGAGCTAGACTCTGGGACTAAAACAATGAAAAAGACAGATGTGGCTTTCACCTTCCCAGAGCAGGGCCACTAGAAGCATTAGTAACTTGCAACAGTATGTTAAGTGATTTTTGATTTTTTAGTTTTTTTTCCTTTTTGCTTATCTGTATTTTCTAATTTTTCTGAGCAAACACACATTGTGCATCAAATAAAATGTTTCTTTCTTTTTTTTTTTTTAAAGATTTTATTTATTTGATAGAGAGAGACACAGCAAGAGAGGGAACACAAGCAGGGGGAGTGGGAGAGGGAGAAGGAG
This sequence comes from Ursus arctos, assembly GCF_023065955.2. Classification (NCBI taxonomy): domain Eukaryota; kingdom Metazoa; phylum Chordata; class Mammalia; order Carnivora; family Ursidae; genus Ursus; species Ursus arctos. The sequence continues at coordinate 21,220,829 of NW_026622830.1, read as the reverse complement.
GCTTCCCACTGAGCAGGGAGCCGATGTGGGGCTCGATGCGGGGCTCGATGCGGGGCTTGATCCCAGAACACTAGGATCATGACCTGAGCCAAAGGCAGACGCTTAACAGCGTCTGAGCCACCGAGGCGCCCCAAATAAAAGGTTTCTGAAAACAAAGAAGAAGGAATCCATCCCAAGCGGAACCCTGTCTGTAGGTAACACATTCCATTGTCCCTAGATCTGCCTTACAGAATGCAACCCCACCTCAGTGCCCCACAAGGCGGATGGGGATCTTTAGGCTTCTCTTTTGCCAGCCGACCTGCCCCAAGTCCCTTCATGAGTCCCCACCCAAAAATTATCTCTGTCCTTTTCACCATCACAGAGACTTCCTTTGGACCCACCCTGGTTTTTCCACACTCCTCGTATGGTGTGGTGTGTCACTGAGACCCGAGCTCCAGACTTAGGTTGCAAGGAGACTATCACCTCCCTCCTTCTAGACACCATACTTCCATTTATGCAGCCTAAGACAATAATTATTTTTTAAAATAGCTTTATTGAGCTGTAACTCCACACCATGAGTATTAGTTTTTTTACTGCTGCTGCAGGAAGTTGCCACAAATTTAGTGGCTTAAAATAATACAGATGTATCCTTATCTTAAATTTCTGTAGCTTAGAAGTCTGACACGGATCTCGCTGGGCTGAAGTCAAGATGTCAGCAGGGCTGTGTTCTTTTCTGAAGGCTCCAGGGAAGAATCTGTTTCTTTACCTTCTCCAGCTTCTGGAGGCTGCCTGCATTCCTTGGCTTATGGCTCCCATCTCCCATCTTCAACATGAGCAACACTGGGACGAGTCCTTCTTACAACGTCATCTCCTTCGCTCTCTCCTCAGGTGCCCTCTTCCAATTTTTTGGGTGATTACATTGGGCCCAATGCGGAATCCAGGGTAACCGCCCTATTTTAAAGTCAGCTGATCAACAATCTTAATTTTACCTGCAATCTTAATTCTTTGCCATGTAACCTAACATATTCGAGGGTTCTGGAATTAGGAACAGACATCTTGAGGGGAGCTCTAACTCTGTCCACACACCATACAATTCATTATTTAAAGCATACAACTCAATGGTTTTGAGTTTATTCAGAGTTGTTGAAACCGTCACCACAATCAATTTTATTTATTTATTTTTTAAAGATTCTATTTATTTATTTGAGAGAGACCACGAGAGGGAGAGAGAGAGAGAGAGGGAGAGAGAGAGAGAGAGGATGAACAGGGGGGAGGGGCAGAGGGGGAGGGAGAAGCAGACTCCCTATTGAGCAGGGAGCCCCATGTGGTGGGACTCGATCCCAAGATCCTGAGATCATGACCTGAGCCGAAGGCAGACGCTTAACCAACTGAGCCACCCAGGCACCCCCACCACAATCAATTTTAGAACATTTTCAACACCCCAAAAAGAAATACTGTCCCTTTCCTCCCAAAGCCACACAAGCCCTCCCCTTTCCCTCACCTAGGCAACCGTTGGTCTACTTTCTGCCTCTCTAGATTCGCTGTTCTGAACACTTCGTATAAATGGGATCATATAATATGCAGTCCTTGTGACTGGCTTCTCTCACTTAGCATAATACCGTAGCATATATCAATATGTTGTTCCTTTTTATTGCCAATTAATATTCCATTATACACATATACCACATTTTATTTACCACATTAATCAGTTGATGGACATATGGGTTGTTTCCACTTTTTGACTATTATGAATAATGCTTCTATAAACACTTGTGAGCAAGTTTTTGCATGAACATATGTTTTCAGTCCTCGTAGGTATTCACCTAGGGTTGGAATTGCTGGGTCCTGTGGTAACTATGTGTTTAACAATTTGAGGAACCACCAGATTGTTTTCCAAAACAGCTGTACCGTTTTATGTCCCCACCAGCAACTATGAGGTCTCCAATTCTGCCACATCCTCACTATCACTTGCTATTAAATTAGAACTACCTTAGTAAATATAAAGTGGTATCTCCTGGTTTTTATTTACATTTCCCTAATGGCTAAGGATCTAGATCATCTTTTCATGTCCTGTAAACTGTAAATCTTCTTTGGAGATGTGTATTCAGATACTTCTTCCATTTTAAAAATTGGGTTATTTTATTATTGAATTGTAAAAGTCCTTATATATTCTGAATCTGAGTCCTTTATCAGATAAATGATTCACAGATATTCCCTCCCATTCTATGGATTGTCTTTTCACTTTCTTGATGGTATCATTTACAGTAAAATGTTTTTAGTTTTGATAAAGTTAAATTTATCTATTTTTTTCTTTTGTTATTTGTTATTTTATTTTTATTTGTTATTTTTGTTTTTTATTTTATTTTTTATTTTATTTTATTTTTTATTTTTTTGTTATTTATTTTGTTATTTGTTATTTTGTTATTTGTGTTATTTGTGTTATTTGTTATTTGTGTATTGTATCTGAGAGACTATCGTCTAACCCAAGGTGATGAAGATTTGCTCCTATAATTTCTTCTAAGAGTTTTATAGTTTAAGTTCTTATACTTAGGACTATGATCCATTTTGAGTCAATTTTTGCATATGGTGTGAGGTAGGGGTCCAACTTCATTATTTTGGATGTGCATATCCAGTTGTTCCAGCACCATTTGTTGAAGACAGTCTTTTCCCATTGGCATCTTTGTTGAACACCAATTTACCATAAATGTAAGGGTTTTTCCTAGACTCTCAATTCTGTTCCACTGATCTGTATGTCTATCCAGTACCATGCTGTCTCGGTTAATGTAACTTTCTAGCGAATTTGCTTGCATGTTTGTTTGTTTATTTAAAGTAGACTCCATGCCCAGAACTCACAACCCTGTGACCAAGAATCAGACACTTAACTGATTGAGCCACCCTGGTGCTCCTTCAGTAAGTTTTGAAATCAAGAATTGTGAATCCTCTGATTTTGTTCTTCTTTTTCAAGATTGTTTTGGCTATTTGAGGCATCTTGAATTCTTTTTTTTAATTTTAGAATCAGCTTGTCATTTTTTGGGGAAAAAAAAACCCCTAGGTAGAATTCTGATAGGAACTGTATTAAATCAGTATTTCAGTTTGGGAGAATTGCTATCGTAACAAGATTAAGTCTTCTGATCCATAAACATGGAATGTCTTTCCATTTATTTAGGTCTTTTTAAATTTCTTTCAATAATATTCTGTAGTTTTTAGACTACCAGCTTTGCCTGCTTTTGTTAAAGTTATTCCCAAGGATTTTATTATTTTTGCTGCTATTGTAAATGGAATTATTTTCTTAATGTCATTTTTTGATTATTCATTGCTAGTGTATAGAAATGCAATGAATTCTTTGAAAGATTTATAGATTTTATTTATTTATTTTAGAGAGAGATAGAGAGAGAGTGTAAATGGGGCAAAGGGAGAGGGAGAGACAGAATCTCAAGCAGGGCTCCATCTCACGACTCTGAGCTCATGACCTGAAATCAAGAGTCAGATGCTTAACTGACTGAGACACCCAGATGTCCCAAAAATACAATGAATTTTTTAAACTTGGTCTTGGAACCTGTGACTTTGTTGAATGTATTTAATAGTTCAAATAGTTGTTTTTTTTTAAGATACGGATTCCTTGGAATTTACTATATATAAGATCATGTCATTTGCAAATAGAGATAGTTTTACTTCTTTTTTTCCAGTCTCAATGCCTTTTATTTCCTTTTCTTGCCTAATTTCCATGGCTAGGACCTCCAATATAACCTTAAATAGAAGTGGTTAAAGAAGACATCCCTGTTTTGTTCCTGATCTCAGGGGGGAAATACATTTGGTCAAGTTAGTATATTAGGTATGATTTTTTTGTAGATGGCTTTTAGCAGAATTTGAGGAAATTCTTTTCTATTCCGAGTCTATTGAATGTTTTTATCATGAAAGGGTGTTGTGTTTTATTTAATGTTTTTCTGCATCTATGAGATGATCATGTGGCTTTTGTCTTTTATTCTATTGAAATGGTGTGTTACATTGTTTTCATGTATTAAACCATCCTTGTATTCCTAGGAGAATCCCACTTGATCATAGCGTGTAATCCTTTTCGTATGTGGCTTAATTTTTTTTAAGGTTATTTATTAATTTTTTAAGTAATCTCTACGCCCAATGTGGAGCTTGAACTCATGGCTCCGAGATCAAGAGTTGCACATTCTACCAACTGAGCTAGCCAGGGGTCTCTCAATTTGCTTTGCTACTATTTTTTTGTGGACTTTTGTATCTGTGTTCATAAAGGATATTGGTCTATAGCTTTCTTTTCTTGTGATATCTTTAACAATCACTTTTTAAAAAGCCACATCACAGTGCTGACAGCAATTTTGGTGTCAGGAATTGCCTCCTGCAACAGCTCAGATGCTGGGAGAACTGGACTGGTCCCAGTGTTGACACAATCACACTACAATCTTGAACTTACCCTCTCTGGACCTCAGTCTCCTGTTCTGTAATTACGAGGTCGTAAACTCTTCAGAGTCATAGAGTCCCATGGCTGGAATGTGCTCCCAGTCCAGTGCTCTTTCCCTGGGAACACATCTGAAAAGGTCTTCATTGTTTCCACTGATAAATAAGATAGGTCAGTGCCTTAAACACAAAGCATATATACACATGTATGTGGATCACCAGGGAGTCTTATTAAAATGCAGATGCTGATTCTATAGGTCTAAGGAGGGTCTTCTTACAAGCTCTTGGGTGAAGCTATGTTGCTGTCTATGGGCTTTACTTTGTGTAATAAGAAACTAGAATAGTGTTTCCCAGACTTCAGTCATGTAAGAACCAATTTCATATTTTTTTGCCATATTCTTTTTCCATCTATACTATTAAAATTTTTTTCTCTTAATTGACTAGCAATTAAATAGCTTCTCTGGGCAAAATTTAGACTCATTCTAGGCAATAATACGTGTCAAATCACAAGTTTTATGGGCTAGTTATATTTTTTCTAACACACATTAAACATATCTATTCAAATAAAAAAAAGTCCATCTGCGTATATTCAGAAATTATCTTACGTACTGCTGATCCATGCACCCCCACAAGAGGTGCCACGTTAGAACTTCCAAGGGACTGAGAATGTGGTTCTTGCCCTTTAAACATCATCACACTTTAATTGGACACTTTTGACTTGCGTTTCATGATTTTGCCCCATTTTTCTCTGCCGCAATTTGGCCAGTGATTCCTGTCTTTCCCTCTATTATCCACTCTGATTAACTCAGCTGCACCTGCCAGCCTTTATTCCTGCAAGTGCGTGGAGCGAGGCGGGCTGAAGACATCGTTAAAATGCATGAGTTTGATCATATTCACTCTTTCCTGTCCTGAGCGTAGGGGGCTGAGTCCACGGGTCCCAAATCTGGGCTGGGTTCCAAAGGCCTGGCGTGCGTGGTCCTGGGCAAGGACACCTACGGGAACCAGCCAGACCAACTTGCAGGCTTCACCTGGGGGATATTGTTGGGGCCATGGTTCGGCTGGGTCTCTGAGAGCCCGTGAGTTTCCCCTGAGGTGTCTGCAGGAAGTAGGGACCAGCGTGCAGGTCATTTGCCTATATTCTCCAGGAGCGGCGTTTATGAAGCCAGAACAAGGCTGGCTTAGGGCATTTTGACTCCTGTTGTTTCTGCTTATTTGTTTCTTTCCATACGGTTAGGACAAATCGCTTAGACTCATTGAGCCCCCTTGTCTTCATCTGTACAATGGGGATAATGACTTCCACGTGACAGGGGAGGTGCATTAGTTGAAAATTCAGGTTTCAATATCTAGTAGGCTGGGTCTGTCATTTGTGATGTGTGTGATGTCTCTTTCCTCCTCTGTGGAATGGCGATAACAATACGCTCTCACAGGGACAACAGGAGGATGAAGGGGTATTGAGCCAGAGGCTGGCATAGAGTGACACACACAATAGACAGCAGCAATTACTACAATCACTGTCATTATCATCATTATTGTATAACATTTTTAGCAAATCTGGAATATTCTGATACTTAATGTTAGCTTCATCTTCCTCCCTCTCTTCTTCTCTTCTTTCCTGTCTTCCTGCCTTCCTTTCTTCTCTGCTTCTCACCTTTCTAGATGCATCTCACTGCAGCCTCAAGGGGCAGCGGGAGCTGAAATTGGAAAAATGGATTGTGGTCAGATACTGGAGGGACGTGAATGTCAGGAGAAGAAACTTGATTGTCAGTCCAAGGGCAATAGTGAGCCACTGAAGGTTGCGGGGCAGAAACAGGATGTAGTGAAAGTGAGGGAGATGAACCTGGCAGCACAGATTGGGACAGAAGCTGGAGCCACAGAGATGAGACAGTCAGAGGGTGGGGAAGGAGGGGCTGCATCTCTGCCCCAAGCCTGGCTGGGAGATGCAGCCCCATTCCCTACTCTCATCCTGCCCACAGAACCCAGGCAGAGTGCCTTACCTCGCTGTGTGACCTCAGACAGTGCCTAACCTCTCTGAACCAGCAGTAAGGATGATCCTAGGCCTTGATGACACCTCCAGGCTGCCGTCATCTTCCAGGCTGCTCCCTGTGCAGAGATTAATTTGTTTACTCCCTTGCCTGGAGATGAACTGAGAGAACTAATCGTCCATCAGCCACGGTTCCCCCAACCCTGCACCGCCCCGCCCCGAATGTCCATTTTCTGGCAAAGTATGTCCTTGCTGCCGCCAAGGCTGCTTGGAAAATGCTAATTTTATCCTCGAATTAAAATTTGTTCCCTTACCCTCGTTTTCATAAAAATGAAGCATCCAGAAACATTGCCACAGTGCAGAAGAGAAAGATCTGACATAATTTTTTAAATGCCTTCAATCACACCGCCTTCTGAACACTGCGTCCTCTCACCCTGACCCCCCTCCCCATCTTCTCACCCCCTGAGGCAGCATTTACATTTCTTAATAACCCCTCATTAATATTCATGAGAAGGGGCGGGTAATAATGGCTGAGCACACCGCACTAATTCAATTTCCACCGCCTCGGCGTGTTTACTTAATCACCAAGGGACCCGGGTTACTCAGTACAATTATTTATTCGGAATTAGATCTGGAGGCATCTGGACTGGAAACAGGGAACCAGGAGCAAAATGGAAATCGAATTCTCTTTGTCTTTCCCTCCCAGCCGCCTCCTCCTGACTGTCTGCCAAGGCTCCAGGCGGCCAGCAGGGCTTGGAGGACAAGCCTCAGCGCCGGTCAGGCTGTTCCTGAAGGCATCGGCTTGTGCGGGGGTTGAATGCGTTCCAGATGCTCTGGACCCGGCAGGAATCTCCCATCAACGGTGGCCTAGGAGGTATTGCCAGGCCCAGCGGTGGGCCAGGATACCGTCCCAGCCAACAGTGTGTCCACGGGTGGCTGGCCAGAGGTGGGGCCTTCCCCCCGGGTTGGGGGTGGGTCTTGGGGGTTGGCCCAAGCTGGACATGCAACATGGCCAAGCCCTTGATCACAGGACCCCCTCGAGGAGAGAATCTGTGACAGGAGATCTAAATAATGCCTGTTTATCCTACGTCCTCAGCTTAGCTGTTACCTTCTCTGGGAAGCTTTCCCTAGCCCCCTAGACGAGGTCACCTCCTAGGACAATCAGGATGTGGGTGTTCACACAGTGGTTTCTAGTTAGTTTTTCAGGGTCTGTTTCTCCCAGTAGACTGCCGGCTCTATGGGAGGCGGGTCCCCTGGTTCTCCCGGTCATCCCTGTGCAAGGCCCAGTACAGAGAATATGCCCAACAAATATTTGTTGACTTGTTGACTGACTGGCTGACTGATTCTTGGGCCTCTGTGCCTTACTTACTGAGTGAGGGTGAGAATATTCACCTCAGGAGTTGCTGTGAGGATTCACTGACTTCGGGTGTAAAGAAATTCAGAAGATTTCTGCGTAAAGAGTGCAAAGTGTTGAGCCCAGTACAGGACAGAGGACGAATGCTCAGTTAGCATACGATGCTTTTATTAATGTCATTGTCATTTCTGACCGAGGTGGAGCACAGAAGGGTTAACTCTGCTCCGTGTTGCAGGGGGCTGATTCCCATAGGCTGTGTTTTCCAGGCTTCTGGGATGACTGGTTTCCAGCTGGGTTTGGCCCATGGGAGGCATTACCGGGAGATTGGAGGCTGGGAGGAAGAGAGAAGCCTGGGTATTTCTCCCTCTCGGCCATGGGCAGCAAATCCAGCAGTGGCTTATCTCGTCCATGTTTCTAGCTCCCCTGTAGCTCCATCATGGTTCCGTATGCCACCAAGTGACCGTCTTCCTGGGCAGGCGACTGTCTCTTAGGTCTTGGGGTAGTGGCGGCCTCCTGCCATTACTAGGCTTTAAGCTGCTTCACTGTCCCCAACTTCTCAGCAATTCCACCATCTTCCATTTCTCAAAGTTCTTATTTTGTAAATAATCCAGTATTTCCTGGCGACACACTGAGCAATACACTTCCCTATTCAGCTGTCAGCTCCTGGTGGAAAGGGCTCCATCTTGTACCCCCATGGCCTCACACAGAGAAGCTCCCAGAAGGTGCATGAATGAGTGAGTGAATGAAAACATTCTGATTATGTGACTTTTCTAGCCAGGCTTTACTCTTGAGAGGGGGTATAAGGAGATTAATAAATGTTTGGATTAAAACAGCATCAGTAATAATACTAACGAATTACTTTGTAAATAGAAAATGCTTTATAAATAGTTCTGAGCCAGTACATTTCTTTGCAAACTGTAAAGTTCTGTACCCACATCAGGCTTTCCTACTCTTTCAGCCCAGCTCAGCATTCCTGCTGAGGTGGCTTGCGGGCTGGGGAGGCTGAGAGGAGGGAACGTAATGGATTGGAGGCAACATCTCAGCCAAAGAACAGAAGAGGCACACAGGGGACAATGGATGATTTAATCATTATAGACTCATTAAGGGAAGTCTCTTCCCTTCTTTGCTGCCTGCAAAGCACCTGGACCCCAGGTGCCCAACCAAAGCCCTTCATTACAATTTCTCAGAACTAGGGTCAGGTTGGAAGATGGTCTCCCAGTCTTTCTGCCTGACAAGGGGAGGATACTGCAGGAGGGACATGTCTCTAGAAGTCTCCTGGGAATAGCACAGCAGGTGACATTTGGGATTCAGATCAGAGAATGGATGAAAGGAGATTTCAGAGATGGTAGGAAGTGACCCAGCCTGTCTTAGATTGGGTTCCTGTAAAGCAGAGCCTGAGACAAGGATATGGGTACAAGTCATTTATTCGGGAGGTAATCACAGGAAGCAGGAATAAGGCAGACAGGGAAGTAACCGGTTGCTGCTATGGACAACTGAGGTTCGATCGTGGCAGACCTCTGCTTCCTACGTAGACTCATTCTCCCAAAGGATGGGAGGCTGGGGCACTTATCCACCAATCCCCATTCCCCTAGGGGGTGAGCTTTGCCCCAGGGGGCATTAATTCCCTCACACCTCTGCGCTGTGTCTATAGGTAGGCCGAGCAAGAGAGCAGGGCCTCCGAAAAATCCTTGAGGTGGACAAATTAAGAGCCTGGCCCAGCACTTGAGGGAGGACGCTGCCAGCGCGCATGGGCGCCGTACACCACAACTACAGGTGGGATATGGGCTGTGGCACGGGGCACCCACAGCATCTCCTACCCTCTGCTGCCCCTGATGTTCTCCAGCCCGGGTGCCCAAGCTCCACGGCCCTTCCTTTTTTTTTCCTCCCTTCCTTCCTTGGGGAGAGAAAAGCTTAAATGAAGAGCCTGCCTGACCCCTTTCAGCCTGAAGATACTGGGACCCTTTAAGCCAGAGAGTCCCTCATTCTTAGATTCTCAGGGTTGTTTGCAGTTTTGTGACAATGGCCCTAGTAGGTGGACTCTCCCCTTCCAAGGTTCTAGAACTTTTAAGATTCCACAAAATGGGGAGGGGTTCTCTGCTTTAGGACTTGAGTGGTCTCTGCCACCAGGCCTCAGGACCCCAGACAGGCCACCGGGGGCAGGGACCATCCTGGAGAAAAGCGCCCCGTGCCCCTGTCTTCAGGCCTGCTATGACACAAGAGGCCTCATTCATAATTGATCCAGTTGCTTGGCAAGCAGGGGGCTGCAGATGTGCAGGGGTGGGGAGGGTGCCCTGGAGAGACCCTTCTGTCCCCTCCGAGGAAGGAGCTGCCTCTGTCAGCCCGCAGGCCCCTTCCACCACAACAGCTGCTTCACTCACGCCTGGCAATCCCTGCACCAGCCTCCCTCGCCCGCCTCTCCTGTTTCCTTTTCTCCTTCTCCCAAGCAAGGAGCCAGTGTTCGCTCAGCAATCCTTTACCAACTGTCTATTAAGCGCCAAGGCTGGGTTAAGCATCTGAAACTACCGTGGATTGGGACCTCCACAAGCAGAGTATGGCGTGCAAGCTATTTATTAGGGATACACACGTGTGAAAGGGAAGGGAGGAGGCAGGATGGGACAAGAGAAGTCAAACGATCCAAGCCCTGCAAAGCCCCTGCCAGCCCTGCACGGAGCTCTGGAGAGAGCGCTGCCTGGCGGGACCCTTCTACATCAGCCCAAATGGCCAAGCCTTTAAAACCCCTCCCTTAGTCACCGCATGCAGGCTTCTCCGGGGAAGGGTGTGACCTCAGGCCACAGGCTCCTGGCAGTCAAGGCAGACCGGAAGGAGCCAGGAGTGGCCAGCTCTCTGCCAGCCACACTCCCCACGCCGGGCAGCGAGCCCTTCACTGAAGGGGTGTCTGGGCCGCCCCTTGTTTTGTCCACTACAACAGCCGTGTAGTGGACCCCTGCCCCGACCCCTGCCCCGACCCCTCGGTGCAGGAATTCACAAACTTGTTTTACGGATGAGTTCCCAGAGGTTGAGCAGTTTGCCCAGAGTAGCTTCCAGCAAAGGAAGTGAGAGTTGGAAGCCAGGTCTGTCCATGGCCAAAATCTCACGGTCTCCTCACCATAGGATAGCTGTCCTTGGCAGGTGGGCTCCATTTTTACCCATTTCCTGTAGGTGCAGATGGTAGCTGGATGGGGAGCACCAAGGATAACTTTCCCCGAGCTTCACCCCCACAAAGTGTCCTCAGCCTCCTTTCCCCCTCATCGTTTCCCTTTTCCCTCACCTGCCTTTAGCACCCTCCTCCTCCCCCACTCTCGGTCCCGGTGGTCCAGATGGGCCTCCACCTCCTGCTCCGGGATGAAGCATGTGACCAGGCTTATCCAATCAGTGTATCGCATTCCCTTAGCTGGGCAATTGGTCCATAGCTGTCACATGACAAGAGGGGACCCAATCAGAGTGAACTCCAGGACCGCTGCAGTCATGGCCCCGAAAAGTCTTGCACTAGAAAGCACTTGCACTTGAACCTGCAACCATGTAGAGCTGTTGCTGTTGGTCTGTTTCAGTTATTCATCCCTTGGTCACAAGCCACCCCAACACTCAGTGCTTAAAGCAACAATGACTTATTATTTCGTATGATTCTGTAGGGTGATAATGGTGCTTTTGTTCCATACATGTTGGCTGGGGTCACTCATGTGGCTGCCTTCAGCTGAGGCTGGACTGGAAGAGCCAAGAAGCAATAGACTGTGTATGGGGGGTGGGTGGGAGGGGTTAGTGATTAGGGAGGTAGGAGTGGTTAGCCCCAAATGCAGGTAGTAAAAAGGAGCTTTTTTTTTTTTTTTTTGGCTGAGCTTAAAAATGATAATAACACTGACTACAAGTCAATCTGCTTTTTATCATCACTGCATGCTGGCAATCCTAAACAATGTTAGTGCTAAGTACCCCACCCCCTCCCACGAAGGCCACCTCCATCCGTGCCCCATTCCCCCCCCCCCCCCCTTAGTACAAAGGCCTCTCTCAGAGTCTGGAATCTTTGCAGTGCTTGTTAGCTGAGGCACCTCAGTTCTCCTCTGTGTAGCCTTTATCCCCATGTGGCATTGTCATCTTCTCCAACCTCTTCACACGGTCTTCCTCTTCTGCAAGATAGCCTGGACTTCTTCACAGCATGGCAGCAGGAGTCCAAGAGGGAGCACGCAGGTGTACAAGTGCTTGTAAAGCCTCTCCTTGCATCACAGATGCTAATCTTTCATTGGACAAATCGAGTCACATGGTCCAGCCCTGTATTACATGTAGGAGGGGACCCACAAGGGCATGCCTACTGGGAAGCATGGCTCATTATGGACCACCAAGGCAGCAGTCTACCCCATGGGGCTTACTACCACCTGGAGAGGAGGGTCAAGCGGAACCATGAGCTGCGGACTGTATCAGGCAGGGTCCCTAAAGAAAGCAGAGGCACTCAAACTGTAATTTCAGAAGACTCTAATGAAGGGGCTATTTACAAAGTTGTCAGCAGTGTTTAGGGAATTCCACAAAGGATGGCTCCTTTGGGCTAGTCGTAGTGGGGAGATTTTAACACCCCTTGGCCTGAAGGGCAAGAACAGGATGTGGGGGCGTCTGGCTGGCTCAGTCGGTTAAGTGGCTGCCTTCGGCTCAGGTCATGATCCCAGAGTCCTGGGATCGAGCCCCACATTGGGCTCCCTGCTCAGCTTGGGGATCTGCTTCTCCCTCTCCCTCTGCCCCTCCTCCATGCTTATGTTCTTCTCTCTCTCAAATAAATAAAAATCTTTAAAAAAAAAAAAAAAGAACAGGATGTGGTTCCTAGAATCCAGAGAGAGGAGCTATGGCTCTGAGAGTGAGCTGCCTGACAGGAGCTGGGGCCTTGGGTAGAGGGAGCTGGCAGGGAGGAACCTGGGAGGGAGAAATGGTCTACTTGCACCTTCTTCCTCCCTCTGATTCCCTGCCATTGCTTCCCATTGGCCAAACCCTGCTGGAAGCCGGAGGGCAGGGGAGCTTGCTGGTGCATGCAGAGCAGCCTCCAAGCCCAGAGTGCAGAGGATCAGAGTGGACGGCAACTCTGCGGGACCTACAGAAGATACAGGTCCAGCACTAAGGACCCTTCTTGGGAAACCGGAAAATAAAGTAGCATAGGCCCGAGATGCTGGGTAGAAAGACACTGGATCCTGAACAGATCATCCGGGCTCTTGAATTCAGCAGAGCCGGAAGCAGCTCTATTCCTGGGCTTTTTACCCAGGTAAGCTAATAAACGTCTTTTCCCCCCATAGGCCATTCTAGGTTGGTTTCTGTCTCGTGCAGCCTCAAGGTCCCTGACTGGTATACTCCCATTGAGGAGCTGGCCTCTTAATGGAATGACTACATTTCACTCTTACTGGAGTCCTAAGAGGGCCAGAGAGCAATGGACATTGCAGCGAGCAAACTGAGGCTTAGAGAGGTTGAAGGATTGGGTCCAGGTCATCTGGCTCGTTAGAAGCAGAGATGGGATCTGACCTCTGCCCCCTGTCAATGCTCCAGCCACATTTAGCCACTCTCTGTCTCCTGAATATGCCATACTCTTTTGCCTCTGGATCCTTACTGGGTTGAATAGTGTCCCCCTCCCTAAAAAAGCCAAGTTCTAACCCCAAGTACCTGCACATGTGTGCTTGTTTGGAAATAGGATTGTTGAAAATGGAATCAAGTTAGGATCTTGAGATCATCCTGGATTTAGGGCAGGCTGTAAAGTACAATGACAGGTGCCCTTAGAAGAGAAAGGAAAAGGAGATTTGCGTCAGAGATACAGAGGGAGGGCATGTGAAGACAGAGAGCAGTGGTAGAGCCTGGGATGATACATCTATAAGCCAAGGAATGCCCCAAGGCTTGCTTAGCACCACCAGAAGCTAGGAAAGACACAAAAAACAGATTCTTTCTCAGAGCTCCAGAAACTACTAGCCCTACGGATGCCTTGATTATAGGCTTCTGGCCTCCAGAACTATGAGAGAAGAAATTTTTGTGGTTTTGGATTACCGAGTTTGTACTAATTTGTAATAACAGCCCTAGGACACTAATACAGGACCTTTGCACATGCCATTCCATTGCTTGTAATATAATCCTCTTCCCTTCCCCAAACCTGCACTGCACTCTGCCCTTTGGGGTTTATAAGTAAACAAACCTGCACAGAAGAAAGGGGAGCTTTCAAGGAATCACACTGACTCCTCACATGTCTTTCCTACTTGCCCTAGAGATAGATCTCAGCTCAAATGCCACCTCCTCCAGGAAGACTTCCCTATGATCCTACCCTTCTCTGGGATTGTACAGTCTCCTGGACTGCCTCTGCCACAGTTGTGCCAGCATTATCTGTTGGCATGGCTCGTTTTTCACTACCCCGATGGACTGGACACCTGCTCAAAGGCAGGGACTGTGCATGATTCCTCTCTGTGGCTGCAGCTGGGCCGAACACAGGGCCAGGCACAGCAGGGATATTCACTAATGTTTGCTGCATGGGTAAATGAGCGCATGTTCAGCTCCCCTCCAGTTCTGCTCCAACTATAGACCTCTGCTCCTCGGGGGAGTAGCCCTTTCTGGGAGCTCGTGTGAAATAGCTCGAGCTCATGATGGTGGGTGGGGGCAGGACACCCACCCTTGAGTTCAGCCATACCTTAGCTCAGCCCTCCTGCCCGTGATGCCAAGGCCCTGTCAGAGGCGTGACAAACAGCTTGGCTGATGGCTTATAATGTCAGAGATGATGGAAACAGGGAGGCGATGGCTGAAAGAATGGGTTGGGGACGCTTGTCATAACTTTATTTGTGGGAGGTGAGTTCCTGTCGGCCGGGTGATGGATGGTGCCAGGGCAGGCACAATGCAGACCCCGCCACGGCATCTCCCCTTTCCCTCTAAGCCAAATGACTTTGGGGATGAAAAATGACTTTCTTGGGAGGATCGGGGGGGAGGAACTTCGGGGGAAAGGGACCGTGTGGTCGGCACCTCGGAGCGACTTTTGCTTTCCTCCCTGAGAGTTGAGTTTTGCCTGGTCCAGCCTGATAGTGTCCTTTCTCCGTCCCTTCCTTCCGAGGAGATTATTGATAATAATCCCAGACACATTACCTGCCTTAATCTTCAAAACTGCCTGAAAAGAAACGTGTACTTTTACAGATGAGGAAGCTGAGGCTTGAAAAGAGGAAGAATAATGCCCTAAGTTGCCTGGGAAGGAAGTGGCAGACCTGCGCTTTGAGCCTGGGTCCAATTACTCCAAACCGTGGCCTCTGTGCGTGATGATGTAATAAAGGCCGTGTGTGTAGCATGTGCTGAGTTCTTTGGAAACACAGCGAAGAGGGTAATTAATTGGATGGGGAGAAAGTCAGGGAAGACTGCCTGGAAGAGAAGATATTTGAGTTGATTCTTGCAGGGTGCATAAACTGGTAGAGAAAAAGGTTATTAGGGATTGGGGAGGGAAACGAGAGGAGTAGAAAACATTTTGTCTGCTTGCCCCAAAACAGTCACTGCATTCTTTCTCCCTACTAACAGCCATAGGCATTATTAAACCATTCATGAAATTTCCATTTGCCTTGTGAGTGACTGGTTTGGAAACAGGAATGGGAACAATTCTGGCCAATGAGATATAGGGCATGTTTTCTCAAGAACTTCTGGGAAGTCTGGTAAAGGTTTTCCTGTTCTCAGACAGAGCAAGGACCTCTTCTCTTGCAGGATATGGTCACATCTGTACTTGATGCTTGGAGGTGTGGCAGCCGTCTTGTGACCGGGTGGAGAAAATGACACACTGATGGAGGCTCGGTGGGAAGATGGGAGGGGCATCGCTGAGCTGCTGAATTAATGGCTCTTGCAGCCACCAAACCTTGGAACCTAATCTTTGGGCTGATACATGTTTCTCTTGGAACCTAATCTTTGAGCTGATACGTGTTTCTCTCTGTTAATCAGCTAAGTTAGTGGTTTCTGGTTTGCAGCCTACAGCGCTCTGGCTGGTTCAAGAGCTAAGGAGATACCAAGCCACACTGTTTCCAGAGCTCAGGCTTGGAGAAGAGCTAAAGCTGAGGGTTAAAGGTACAGGCTTTGCAGTTACACAGCGCTGGCTTCAAGCCCCAGCTTGGCCACTTCCTAGTTGTGTGACTTTAGGCAAGTCACTTAGTGTCCATGGGATTCAGTTCCTGGGGATGAGACTACTCCTCACATCATAGGACTCTGATCATAAAATAAGGTAACGCACAAAAAGGGTTGCTTAGCACAGGGCAGGGTGCATAATAAGTACTCATTATGTCACCCTGGTAACGGCTGTTACTATCACTACTGAATTTTTTGGCCTCTTCCAAAGCCTTAAACTCACTTCATACACTCACCCTAACACTAAAGTTGGCTGGTCCCCACTCGCCCAAATCCAGTTCCCATAGTACTGTGATTGTGTAGGTTTTGAGGTCTTGGAACTGCATTCCGAACTGGAGGCGGAGAAGGGAGGGGCTGAAGTCTGGTCACGATGCTCCCCGCACTATATCATGCTTTGGCTGGAGTTATCATGGGTAAGGTTGAGATTCTACGGCCGTAGGTCAGCCCCAGATAGACCAACATAAGGGACTTTCCCTTGGCCAAGGCTGCTTAGACATTTCACGTCCTTAAGCAACTAAATTATTCAGTGTCACAGGGTCCCTGATAGCAGTGAGAAGCAGGTGTCACCAAGGGAGAAGAATATACCAGGCAGAAGGATTGGCAAGCATATCTCCGCCCCAACCCAGGCCTTATCAACAGATACCGTTATAGCCATGAGATGATTAAGTGAAGCCCTACGCCCGCTTCACATTGTTCGAGCCTCTTTGGCTTGGATCGAGCCTCTGCTCTCCCTCCCTTGTTCTGTCTGCCTCTCTGTTTGGTTCCCCACCATTGCTGGGGGGGTGGTTTTCATTTCTGAGAGGCACCCCTTGGACTTAATTCTGAAGCCAGTATTTCTAAGGTGAAGGATGTCCATTGTTGTATGGACCTACTTTCATCCTGCCATACCTGCCTCTTTCCATACGGTTCCCAAAGAAGCAGGCATGTTTTTCCTTGGCTCCACCCTTCTGATCATAGTTAATTGGGCCAGAAGTGGGCACCCGACTGGAGCTAAGCCAGTGTGAAAACTTCCATTGGATTTTTATTTTTTATTTTTTTAAGATTTACTTATTCATTTGAGAGTCACAGAGAGAGAGTGCAGCAGGGCGGGGCAGAGGGAGAGGGAGAGAGAATCTCAAGCAGACTCCCTGCTGAGCACGGAGCCCAAAGCGGGGGCTCGATCTCAAGGCTCTGAGATCAGGACTTGAGCCAAAACCAAGAGTCTGACACTTAACCAACTGTACCACCCAGGCGGCCCTCCATGGGATTTTAGACCTAGAGGCAGAGCCAATCTCTTTCCTTTTTCTTTTTAAAAATGATTTATCTATTTCTTTTTGAGAAAGAAAGTGTGTGTGTGTGTGTGTGTGTGTGTGTGTGTGTGTGTGTGTGCAGGGGGAGGGGCAGAAGGAGAGGGAGAGGGGAAGCAGACTCCCTGCTGAGCGTGGAGCCCCACAAGGAGCTGGATCTCACAACCCTGAGATCATGACCCAAAACCAAGAATCGGACGCTTAACCAACAGAGCCACCCAGGTGCCCCTAGCCAGTCTCTTTCTAAGGTAGAAGACGTGGCATTCCAGTCTGGAGGCTACAGGTAGTCATGGTTCCCAGCACGTGGGAGGAGTTAGAATACAATGTGAGAGGACGAGGAGAGTGGAGGCGAATGATGGCTAGATGGTCCCGGCATCCTCTGAGCCCATGGTGCCTGGTTTCCTGAGGCCCAAAGGGGACCCGTGCCCGGCCTCAGCCAGGAGTGGTCAATTTTTCTTAAGTAGCAGGAGCCAATACGTTCTCCTTTTTGCCTTGACTAGTTCAAGTTGAACTTCTATCCCAATGACAAAAACCTTGACTGACCCCCTCCCAAGCCCTTGTGCTGCCCAGGGCCTCTTTACGGCCTCTTTTCAGGGTCTCCTTATGACCACCTCCCTCTTTCCATTTCCAGCCTGGGCCAGGGGTCCAAACCAGTTCCTGAGGCCCGGGCGTGGCTTCTGCTCTTCTTGCCCCACTCACTCATCCTGGATGACCTCATTCCCTTCCACAGCTCAGCCTTCACATCCTCGATGTACTTCTAACTTCTCAACTTCTAAACTCCTTCGTTCCATTCCGGACCCCAGCTGAGCTCCACACTTCTCAAACACGGTGGAGCTGTGTGGGTCACCTTAATAGTGCGCATGAGAATTCTTCCTGAAAACGACTGTTTGGGTTGAGGGGATACCTTGATAAGCCTCCTTGGGCACAGATGTGAGTGGGCACTAAGATGTCAGGTGAGGTGGCCGGAAGGTGATGAGGTGGGAAGCTGCTCGCCAAGGGCCAGGGGGAGGAATTTGTCTTTTGGGCTGGTGAAGGGCTAGACGGAAGAAGTGAAGAGATCAGGGGCAGGGGTGAGGAACCAGGGGGAGGGAGAGCGAGGTGTGAGACTGGATGCTGTGTTAAGGAAAAGTCAAGAGAGGGGCGCCTGGGTGGCTCAGTCGTTAAGCACCTGCCTTCGGCTCAGGTCATGATCCCAGGGTCCTGGGATCAAGCCTGGCATTGGGCTCCCTGCTCAGCGGGGAGCCTGCTTCTCCCTCTCCCACTCCCCCTGCTTGTGTTCCTTCTCTCATTGTGTCTCTCCCTGCCAAATAAATCAAATCTTTAAAAAAAAAAAAGAAGAGAGAGAAAAGGAAGGTCAAGAGAGAGAGCCACCCCCCATTCCAGTAGCCTGGCGATCACCCAACACATTGAAAATGGGGGATTTCTTATTTGAAGGAAAGTCGCATATAGTAGTTACCAGAGCACGTGCAGCGTTTACACGGCTTTATCTGAAACCTGGCTGTACCTGGCTGCGTAACCCTGGGCTAGTTACCTAACTCCTCTGAGCCTTGGCTCCATCATCTGTAAAATGGGACTAGAGTAGTTGTTAGGATTAAGTAAGTGCTGGCATGTGTTGGGCCTTGGAACATCAACAACAAAACAATGAAGTTCAGAGTGTCTAAAGACTCATCCAAGGTCGCTGGGTCAACCAGGATGCGGGGAGGCAGGCTGCAGACCCAAGAATGCCTGGTCTCGGAGGATCTCAGAATCCCTCTCCGGAGGTAGCAGCATGGAGACAGGACCAAGGCCAGGGCCTAAGGGTCAGGGCAGGGTTTCTGGTGGCTGAGTCCTTGCTCCCAGGTGCTGGCTCAGCCCACTGTGGCTGAGAGTTGACTTTGCTCCTCCGCCTCCCCCCACTTTCTCTCCTCCCTGCTCTATTGGACAGTATTTCCCTGGGGCTCCCGTTACCAATTTGCAGAGCAAAGCCAGGCACAGGCAGTTCAGGGGTGGTGTGAGCTCAGCAGCTCTGGTATTGTTTTTAATTCAATATTTTGTCCCTGTGCGCCAGACTCCTTTATTGGATGAGAACACTGTTATTGGATCCTGCCCTGCAGGAGAAAACGCAGGCTTCCCCGAACGATGGCAGCTAGGTTGTTCTAGAGTCTGATGAGTCAAGGCAGGGTGAGAAGACAGCAGAGAGTTCCAGAAAATCTGGTGGTTACAAGCTGTTCTGTGACACGCACAAAAATATTAACATATGTATTCTTGACCTTTTCCCTTGCCCTCCCTTCTAGGGAGGACAGAGCCCAGGAGGCAGCCTTCACATCGCCTTCTTCCTTTTCTTGCACATCCACTGTATAACTGGATCCTGCTGAGTTTCCCTCCTCTATACCCGTGCCCAGTGCCATTCAGTCCAAACCCCGAGCATCTCCTGCCCTGACAACTGGTCTACCCTGTTCTTCCCTGTGGCCCTCCAACCCATTGTCCTTATGATAGATGATTATGGTTGGGATCTCCTAAAAGATAAGGATTCAGAGTACAGAGTTTTATTTGGAGAGTGATCCCAGGAAGTACTGGCAGGCAAGTGAAAGAAGGACAAGGAAGGGAAGGCAAAAGGTTACACTGTGGACCCCTGCTCTTGACCCCACTGGGCACTTCTGGGAGCCAGTGAACAACACATAGCTCAGAGTTATCCCACCTGAGGAGCGAGGGAGCTGGGTATTTATCTACCAAGTTCATCAGGCGGAGCACTGTTCTGGAGGATGGGGAGGGGTGTTCATTCTCTGGCATCTCTGACGTTCCGTAGGCAGGCAAAGCTGGGTCCAGTGGTCAGGACATATCCTCAGGTAAAAAACACAGGTTCTGGCATTTGGAACTGGAAGTCTGCCCGGTATACCCTGAAATGTAAAGGAGGGCAAGGGCGTATGGGTGGGAAGCACTGATGGCATGTTTTCCATACAGACACATCCCTTCACTTAAAGCCCCCTGGTGGCTTCCCTTTGCTCTTTGGTTTAAAGATCCAAACGCTTTCCTATGTTCTGCAAGGTCTCCATGGGCTGGAGACCCTCCCTGCCCACCTCTGCTGCCTGCCCTCATGCCTCCCTCTCTCTCTCTGGGCTCCAGCCTCCCTGGCCTTTTCTCTATTCCTCAAATGTGCTTTGTCCCACCACAGGACCTTTGTATATGCTGATCCCATTTCCTGGTTCTTCTACATCACCTAGATAATTCCCATACATCTTTTAAGCCTCCAGGTCACACAATTCCACCTCCCAGGCTGGTCAGGTTGCCTCTGTTCTCCACTGAGATAACTGGATCCCTTCTCTTCTGAGTCTATATTTGTGTGATTATGCAATTAATATCTGTCTTCCCTAACAGACTCTGAATTCCAGAGACCAGGAGGCTGATTGGTGTATAGCAAGAACTTGATAAAATTTTTTTTTGACTGGATAAATGGATGAATGAGGATTCTGTGGAGTCCTTTCTTGTGCCCGTTGGAATACTGGGTATAGAGATGAATTCAAAAGAAACTAAGAGGAGGGCACCTGGGGGGCTCAGTTGGTTGAGCATCTGCCTTTGGCTCAAGTCATGATCTCAGGGTCCTAGGATTGAGTCCTGTGTCGGGCTCCCTGCTCAGCAGCTAGCCTGCTTCTTCCTCTCCCTCTGCTTCTCCTCCCCACTCATGTGCCCTCCCTCTCTCTTTTTCTCTTGCTATTTCAAAAATAAAATCTTAGAAAAATAAAAGAAACTAAGAGCCTAAGTTCTTAACAGGAGGGCCATAGTTAGGGGAAGGAGGCAAGGGAGAAGCAGACAAGATTCCACAGGGAAGGCTGAGAAAAGAGAGATTGGGCTGGCTGGTGGTGTGTAGACTAGACAGTGGGGCTAGAAATGGGTGAGGAGGATAGTTAGGACATTTCCATGTTTGCTATTCAATAACGGTCCTTTGCAGTTTCGCTAGCAACTTTTCAAGGTTTGTTTGGTTTCTGTACGTATGGGTTCCTTTTGCCTGTTACGTTTCATGAAGACCGGCCCAAGGCAGCTCGTTTCCTGTCGTCCATACCTGTGTATTCTGTGTGTTCCATCAGTATCACAATTTGGTGAGAAGATCACTTTTGAGTCACGCTAGCTTGGGTTTGAATCCTGGCTCGGCTCTTTCTAGCTGTGTGGCCTTGCGCAGATCGCTTACCCTCTCTGAGTGTTGGTTTTCTCAACTGTAAAGAAAGGGTAATCTGGCCTTGTGTGGTTGTTGGGAGGCTCAGGGACCACACAGAGCCCCAGTGGCTGATACATGGTTTGGATGTTTGATAAGTAATGCTATTATTGCCCAAACATAGCTCATGACGTCATACACCAGCATTAACTGAGCACCTATGCAGGCGTACTCATTCTTATCGAATCCTCAACAACACGGTGAGGTAAGCGCTTGAGGAAGACGGTTAAGAGTTCACTGAATCTTACCCCTTCTCCTTCTTGAGCCCACGGAGAGACCACATTTCCTAATTTTCTTGCACTTTGTAGTGTCCATGTGACTACTTTCTGGACAGCAGATGAGGGCAGACGACGTGAAACACACCACTTCCGGGCTAGGCTCCTATATATTACATCTCTCCTGGGCCTCCACGCTCTCTCTTTTCACCCACCGACTGAAGGCTACTTTTCTCAAGGCCCCAGGGGATGGAAAGCCAGAGAGTGGAAAGAAACTGGATGACCGAGTTAATGTGTAGGAGGCCATGTGCCAAACATCCACTTCTGACTATTTTGTCATCCATTTTGTTGTTTATTACAGAAATTAGACTGCTTCAATTATGCCACTGTTTTTACCCACATTTGAAAAATGATGGAAAAGAGTCTCTCGAAAGTGAAGTGATTTGCCCAGAGTTGTACAGGCAGATGGGGCAAAGCCAGGATTCCAACTCCAGAACATAATCCGAAATACAACTGATGCTGCTTTCAGTAAATATTTGTTGAATGGATGCAATTAAGAGCCTTGATTCCCTAGTCTTAACGTTAAGAACCTAGGGGAAGGGTAGCTTAAAGATAAATTGCAGAGTGACCAGGAGAAAAAAAAGAGGAAGAGGAAGAGGAAGAGGAAGAAGAGAAAGAGGAAGAAGAAGAAGAAGAAGAAGAAGAAGAAGAAGAAGAAGAAGGAAAAGAAAAGAAAAGAAAAGAAAAGAAAAGAAAAGAAAAAAGAAAAAGGAAGAAAGAGAAAAAGAAAAATCAAGATGTATGGATCTCCTTCACTATATTGTAAGTTTCTGGAAGGCATATGCTTTATTGTACTCATTTTTTTAAAGATTTTAATAAATTAATTAAGAGAGAGCAGGAGTGGGGGAGGGGCAGAGGGAGAAGGAGAGAGAGAATCTGAAGCAGATTCCAGCTGAGCACAGAGCCTGACACAGGGCTTGATCGCAAGACCCCAAGATCACGACCTGAGCTGAAATCAAGAGTCAGATGCTTAATCGACTGAACCACTCAGGCTTTATTGTACTCATTTTTATTTATTGTACTCATTTTTAAATATTTCCCAGCACCTGGCACGGTGCTTGATACATTGTGGGTGCTCAAACACGGCCGCTCAACTGAACTGTCACAAACAGCACAAGCTGGGTATTCCCCCAACCTTTTCAGATGGTGGAGAAATACCTTGAAATCCTGGTCCTTTTTGGGGAATGCCTTGAAATAGTGACAAACTAATTTTAAAAGGAGTAAACACGTAATTTTGTGCAAAAATCACATACCATCTTGTACTCCACCATAAAAAGTGGAAGCAGGTACTGAAGTTGGGGGAATTGCACTGGGGAATAATTTAAAATAAAGGCAATTCTTTCCATTAACGCTTCCCTCCATGAATTGGCCTACAACTGCCAGCCCTCCACAAATGAGTTTCAGAACAGGTAGGTCCAGTTCGTGGAAGTGTTCTATGGGGGCACGATTTGAAAACCACTAGATGAGTTGGGTGGAGTAAGAGGGGCCAGTTTGTTAATGGACAAACTTTCTGTTTTCATACTTGCTGGTTAGCTGCTTAATACCAACCAGTGGCCTCCCCAGAGCAAGACGACAGGACTGTGTGTGAGCATTTTTGTATGTTTCATTTTGTATTAGTTTCATTTCTGTCTCTCTTTTATACTTTTCTCCATGGTTTTCTTTTTCTTTCTTTCTTTTTATAATAATATTTTTTATTATATTATGTTAGTCACCATTCAGTACATCCCTGGTTTTTGATGTAAAGTTCCATGATTCATTACTTGTGTATAACACCCAGGACGCCATGCATATGTGCCCTCCTGACTACCCATCACCAGCCTATCCCATTCCCCGACCCCCTCCCCTCTGAAGCCCTCAGTTTGTTAGACCGTCTTTTGATTTATGCTACCTTGCCGTGTTTTACAAGTATCTTTGTAAGCCACCTTAAATCCTCTCTGGAAGAAGGTGGTGGTATAAATAAAAATATATAAGCTAAATATAAAATGTAACAAGCTCTATAAAACCTATTCCTAAAATACCAACAGTGGTTGTTTATCATACAGAGAAATAAGATGATTAGAGGTATGTCGTGGGGGGGGGGAGTTGTGTATCCAAAGGGGGCAGATCTTTGTGACTATATAAAGCCCAAGGTGAGGCATTACAAATGACTTTAATAAATAGTGTGAAGTTTAAAAATTAGTTTTATTTTATTGCTTTTATAAGTATTTCTATATTTTATATATTTTTTACTTCTGTAATAGTCCTTCAGGATAGAAATTGAGAAAATACAAATAAACAGCAAGAAGAACATTAAAACCACAGAGAGCCCACTACTCAGAGATCATCACCTCCTTGCAGCTTCGTGTAAGATTCAGAGACGAGGTCCTAGCAGATCCAATAAGGCCCAGAGTCTGATAGACTAATGCTGCCCCTGCCAGGTGATGTGGTGAGGAGGATGGGGAGGTGGAGGCGGAAGGAAAAGAAGAGAAGCGAAAGAAGGGGAGAGCAATGGGAACGGGAAGAATCTTGTGTGTGGGCATCCAAGAGGAGACGTGGAAATGGGAGGACAAGGTAGTGTCTACTGCCTAGTAGGACTCAGGGATGAAGTCTGACACTCGTTGGGAGAGATGCTGCGGACAGAAGTGAGATGTGGGGTAGAAGCTGAACTGCTTTGGGGCCCAGACAAGGGCCATCCAGCACCGAAGAGAGAGGCCTAGAACCCATATCTCTGTAGGACATTGTCTGATTCTGCTGCGGCGAGGACCCAGCAGGAGGTCACGGCACCTCCAAGGTCCTGCAGCTTCTGGAGCACCAGAGAGCAATGCCCTGGGCAGGGCAGCAGTGGCAGCGGCCAGGCTCTCCTTCCGGTGACGTGGGGGGTGCAGGTGCCAATAAAGAGGCTGGAGCGGAGGATCCCTTGAGAGGGTCATGCAGGAGTACACACGGGCACATGCACGCCCGGAAAGAACTCAATTCATGAGAGCTGGGCTGAGGGGCTTATATTGGTGGACATGGAAGCTCTGAGTCAGGGATGTTACTTAATATCAATGGGACATCATTTACATGCTCAGGATGTCAACTTTGGGAGAAATTTAGGCCTTTTAAATATATACGTGGATATATACAGATTTTTTTCTAAGCAAAAATGTGAGACTGAAGAGATTGATCAGTTTTTTCTTAATGTATGTTTCCCATAACCCTATCTCCATAGGACACTAATAGGCATTATGTGAAAAATGGCTTCTGTGTTCAAATGGGCTTGGAAAACATGGCGTGAAACAAGGTGAAACAGGTTTCCCCCTGCAAGACTGCTCAGTGCTTTCAACATACTAAGGTGATCCTCTATGATAGGGTGTAAACTCAGCAGCTGCAACATAGCCAATCGGGGTTACAGGGCTGTTCTCTGCCTTCATTGATATCTGCTGGCAATGGTTCACAGAGTCTAATGGGTACAAATCGAATGCTCAGTTTATCAATAAGTCACGGTGGCTGCCAATGATGGGAATGTCGCTCTTTGGTACCTAAGCTGCTGTGACTTTGTATACGTATGGCTGCATGACAAGTACCTAAACACTTAGGTTAAAACACCAGAGCATTTATTATCTCGCTGTTTCTGCGGATGAGGAAGTTAGGAGCAGCCTAGATCGGTGATTCTCGCTCCCATGTCTCATGAGTTGGCAGTGACGATCTCATCTGGGGTTGCAGTTATCTGAAAGCTTAACTGGAATCAAAGGCTCCACTTCCAGGATGGACCCAATGAATCTCACTTCCTGGCATTCATGCCCTGTGTAGTCCCTTCCCACGATGTAAGATCTGGCCTGTGTCACCTGTGGGATATTGCAGAAATGATGGACTGCGACTTCTGAGGCTAGGTCACAAAAGACATTGTGGTTTCCACCTGGTCTTTCTTGGATGACTTGTTCTTGGGAAACTAGCCGCGATGTTATGAGAATACTTGGGCAGCCAGATGGAGAGGTCTGTGTGGCAAGGAATTGAGGTCTCTGGCCAAGATCCAGCGTCAACCTCTGTGTAAGCCATCTTGGAAGTGACTGGCATCTTGACTACAATCTCAGGAGAGACCTTCATCCAGAAATAGCTGCTAAGCTGCTTCCAAATTCCTGATCCATAAAAACTGTGTGAAATAACACATGTTCATTATTCTTTCAAGCCATTATGTTTTGGGATAACTTGTTACACAGCCGTTGATAACTAATATGCATCCTTAGTGTTAAGGCTAGGTAATAAACAGCTGCTTCACTTCGCTGGTTAAGGAGACTGCTTACTTCCCAAGCCAGAAGTGGTCTTGACCAATGTCCTTTCACTGACCCTGAATAGCAATTGCACAAATAGTTCTCTCCATCTCTTATTATGAAAGCACCTCTGGAAGGTCTGACTCATGAGGTTCATTGGTGTGGGGCATTGATGAGGGGAGTCCCTCGTTTTGAGGGGTTTATGAAACTCATGACACCATTTTTTTTTTTAGAGAAGGAGAGTGAGCAAGGTGGAGGGGCAGAGGGAGAGAGAGAGAATCCTAAGCAGGCTCCGTGCTGTGTGGAGCCTGCCGAGGGACTTTATCCCACAAGATCATGACCTGAACTGAAATCAAGAGTTGGACACCTAACCAACTGAGCTACCCAGGTGCCCTGAAACTCACTACATTCTTATGAGCCATTGTGAGTGCTGGTTTTCATAGCTTTTCCAGTCATACATATTTGGCTGCAGAATCCTTTCTTTGTGCAATGGACATAGTTGGTCCTTACCCTCATCCTTGCTTCCTTCATCCCTTATTCCTAAGAGAAAGGCTCAGAAAAAGATGATCTCTCTTCTTCTTGATGTCGTGAATGGGATTGCTACTGCCATTCTGTTGGCAGAAGAAGAATAAAATGAGCTCCAGTGTACCCTTCACCCAGCTTCTACAATTATCAACTCATTAATAACCCTCTCATCTCTACTTCCATCTATATGCACACCAAGGCCCCACCTTGGATTATTTTGAAGCAAATCCTAGTTATCATATTATTTCATATATAGATTTCAGTATGGATCTTTAAAAGATTAAGACTCTTGCAACAACATAATCCAATTCTATCATCACATGTCAACAAAACCTGAAATAATCCCTTTTCTTTGCATATCCATGACTATTGAGTTCTTACTTGGCTCATGGTATCTAAGAGACACTTAAATTCTTGTGTCTAATTGAGATCAAGATTTGCTGGGAGAGATAATTACTCTTTGGCATTCAACAATCATCTGTGCCTGGATCCTAAGTGTCAGTACCATTTGAAAGACTAACTGAGCCCAAATCCCTACTGGGAAATGCATAGTCAGACAGGCTTGGTTTGGGGTATTGCCAGTTACTAACTCTATGACTATGGGCAAGTAACGAAACTCTCTACATTTCAGTTTTTACAACTATTTAAAAATATTAGAGTGGAGAGGATTTGGGTGATGAGAGGCAGAGAGAACAGGGACTCCTCCTGAACCCCAGCAACTGCATTCTCCTCTCCAGAAAACATATCCCCCTTTCCACTGCCCATCCTGTAACTCTTCCCCACTCATTCAGTACCTAAATAGAGGAGTCAGGCACGGTTACATATTTCCAATCAGCCCACAATTGCAGGGTAGGAACTCAATATTGGTGATAAGTATACTTTATGAGTGTTTTTTTGAGGATATTTTCTTAAAGGCTGTTCCAATAAATAATTTACTGGGGCGATGAAAGGTGGAGGAAGCTACTTTGATTACATCTTGGAGTACCTAAAGCTTGAAGTTTAAGGAAGCTAGGCAGCCTACAGCTATTTAAAAACTTTCAGGAAGGGATCATTCTTTCAAGTTACATTTTTAAAAAACATTACAGCTCAGCAGTTGGTCTCTTGAGTGGTGCCCTTCTCCCATCTCTGTGGCTGCCACTCTGAAATCATCATCATCGTCACCACGTTTTTGGACTGCTTGGTGCATACATAGCCCATAGCCCCTCTCTTCCCCGCCCCTTGTTCGTTTTTTTGAGATACAATTGACATAGCATTATATTAGTTTCAGGTATACTATGTAATGATTTGATATTTGTATATATTGCAAAATGATCACCACAATAAGTACGGTTGACATCCATCATCATACATAGTTACAAAAAACTTTTTTTCTTGTAATGAAAACTTTCAAGATCCGCTCTCCTAGTTATTTGTAAATATGCGGTACAGTATTAACTACAGTTACCATGCTATTCATTACATCCCATGACATTCATTTTATAACCAGAAATTTGTACCTTTTCTCTGACCACCCAGCCCCCACCTCAGGCAGCCACCGATCTGTCCTATATATCCTCAAGCCTATTTTGTTGTTTTGATTCCACGTAGAAGTGAGATCATATAGTATTTATCTTTTTCTGTTTGACTTATTTCACTTAGCATACACTGGAGCTCTTCTGAACGTCCATTGCTCATCTGTAAAACTGGAAGAGCATAGCATCAGGATTTGGGGTAGGGATTTGAAGGTATTAGTATTATTGCCAGGAATGAGTCAATCAATCTGTGGATTGATTGGGTCATCCATTAAACCAACCACTAGTTAATGAGTGCCAATTAAATGCTAGGTATTATGTTACATTCTGAGGTTGCTGTGGTGAACAACCCAGCAATCCAGCAATGTCTGGCTTTTTGGAGCTGTGAATATGGAAGGGAAAACAGACTTCAAATGAATGAAAAGCAAATAAATATAGAAACACCAATCACAAATGTTCTGAAGATCATGGTTAGGGATCCTGATAGAGAATCTTGAGGGAAAGAGAGGGACTGTCTTAGCTCTTGTAAGTCAGAGGAGACCCCCGGATACAGTGACATTAAGCTGAGACCTGAAGGATGAGCCTCTCAAGCATTATTCCCTGGAGATTCCCGAGAAAGTACTAATGGACCCTCTCATCAAGATACAATTGAAGTGCCCTAAGATGATATTCAAGATCCTCCATGATTAGGATTGCCATAAGATACAGGATGCCCAGTTAAATTTGAGTTTCAGATGGGCAACAAAAAGGTTTTAGTATGTTACTAAATATTGCGTGGAACATAGTAATACTAAAAAATTTCATTGTTTAACTGAAATTCAAATTTAACTGAATGTCTTATATTTTTATGCACTAAATTTGGCAACCTTATTCAAGATCTTCCCCAGCCTCCCTCTCCTGCCTTACTTCCCATTTTTTCCTCTGTATATCTTACGCCCTGTCTACAGGAAGTGTTCCAACTTCTATGTCTTCGCTCACGCTGCTTCCTCTGCCTGGGTCACCGGTTTCCCACCATATCTTGGTGGCAAACTCTTCTCATTCTTTAAACCCCAGACCAAATGGCAGCTTCTCTGGGAAACCTTCCGTGGCAGAACGCTTTATCCTCATTGCAGGGTGCTCACTAGATGTGGTTCTCATAGGGTTTGCCTTATGATACTATGTTTTAACGCCTGGTCTCTAAAAACACACAGACAAGATTGAATGCAAAAGATAAGATATAGGAATGATCTCATTTTTCCTGCTTCTCTGCCCCTTCAATTCCTACTTAACTCCACATAACATTAACACCAAACAGTGTTGGAGTACTTTTCTGTGCCGGGCACCTGCTAAGTGTTTTGCATACAGCCTCTTATATAAATTCCCCATAATCTTATGAGGTAAATTCAATTGAACCTCCTCTTTTTGGGCAAGGGGATGAGGCACGTGGAGGTGAAGTCGGCTGACGATGTCTCCACAGCTATAAAATGAGGATCATAATGCCGTATCCTTCATTAGGCTTTCTCCGACTAGACTGTGGATTCCAAGAGGGCAGGCACTAATTTCTATATTGTCAGAGCCTACAGTTGTATTGGTCATTGAAGAGGCACTCAGTAAATGCTTGTTGAATGAATGAACGAGTCACCTTATAGATGAAGGGACCACAATTTAGAGAGAGAAGATAACTTGCCAGACAGCTAGATGCGGAGGAACTTTGAGGAGAATCAGAATCAGTGGTATACTGGCAAATGTGTAACAACCAGCTCTCTGAAACACCAATATCCCTGTAGCATTTGTTTGATTTCCATAGTGTAAATACTCCCACTGTGGCCAATTTCAAGTAACCAACCTCATGTCAACTTGAAAATTTCGTGACAATTTAACCACAGGCTCTTGCTAGCCTGTTTATACAAACTGCCTCCACCGCACCAAGTACTGGGACAGAATTCTAAAGGGTACACAGTTCCAAAGGGTACATTCCCACCGTTACTCATCCTGCCCCTTTGAATTAGGCACAGTCCATACAGCTAAGGGGACGGGGAGGACACCCAAATAATTTAGTTCAAAGCTATTGGACAGGTGATTCTTTGAACACATAAACCCAATCACAAAACTTTCCTGCTTAAAACTTTTCAATTTATTTCCAGTGTTCTTAGCATAAATCTAGTCTCCTTACCATGGCCCATAAAGCCCATTGCGAAATCCCCTCCTGTGCCAGGCACGGTACTAGGCTTTTTGTACTAGGCTATAACGGTGAACATGACAGACACAGTTCCTGCTCTCATGGAGCCTGTGTCCAATAAATAAGGCTGCCAATAAACAAGTGAGCAACCATTAAGTAGAAAATTACAGATGGAGGTATGTGTGCCATAAAGGACGTGCTGGGAAAGAGAATTATGAGGAATGAAAAGGCGCCACTTACTTGGACTGAAGATGAGTTGAGGGAGGCTACACTAAGAAAGTGACCTTTGAGACCTGAAGGATGAGAAGGAGTGGAATGAGGTATGGGACTGGTGGCCAGGCAGAAGAGGAGAGGATTTGGCGCTTTGAGAAGTTCTATAAAAATAACTTCTGTATAATTCTCCCATGTGGAGATGGGATGGGGAGGGTTGTTCAAAATATTGCTGTGGTGTGAATGTTTGTATCCCACCAAAATCCTGAAATCCTAACCTTCAAGGTGATGGTATTAGAAAGTGGGGTTTTCAGGAGGTTGATGACGTCATAAGGGCAGAGCCCTCATGAATGGGATTAGTGCTTTTCTAAGAGTCTGTAGAAAGATCCCTCACCCCTTCCTACCTGCAAGGACATAGTGAGAAAGTCTGTGACCCACAGTGCAGCCTCACCAGACAACAAATCTGTTGGTGTCTTGGTCTTGGACTTCCCAGCCTCAGAACTGTGAGGAATAAATTTCTGTTGTTTGCAAGCCACCCAGTGTATGATATGTTTCTCATAGCAGCCTGAACGGACTAAAATATCATGAATGTGAAGGTTAGGGGGCTAAATGGCTAAGAAGACTAAGGGAGAGGTTTAACACCCTTATTTAAATCTCAGAAGCTCAGATGCACTCTCTGAATGGTTCTCTTCCAATCATGGCCAACTTCCGCCTACAGAAAAACTTTTACGTCTCTGGGGTACAAACAAGTTCCCATCGGGCCTTGCAATGATAAATAAGCAGAAGCCCAGACAGGGAGATGTGATCACCAACAGTTTCTCAGTCAGTAATAGTTGTAGGCCTCGGATAATACACTTTCTGAGTCAGCATTATTCAAAAAAACCCCACAAAGGGAACCACAAAGAAAGTTGCATAGGTAATTTACACTTTCTAGCAGCCACATTTAAAAAGTATAAAGAAATGGGTGAATTAATTTTATATTTTATTTGACCCAATATATTCAAAATATAATTTCAACATGTAATCAGTAGAACTCTTAGAAATCCGGTGTGTATTTTTTTTACATTTATGGCACTTTTCAATTCAGACTAGCTGTATTTCGAACCCTCAGTAGCCGCATGTGGTTAGTGGGTATAGAACTAGACAGTGCAGTTCTATGCCTCAATTTCCTTATTTGTGAAATGAGAATAAAATTGGCTAGGTCTTGGAAGGATTAGGAGAGCACAAGTGAAACACTCAGCACTCCGCCCTGCACATAGGGGGCGTCCAAAAAATCTTGGCTCCTTTAGGTCTTTTCTCTCACCGTTCCGCCCTCCTTCAAGTCTCCGCCCCCTTTCCCCGCCCCCTTCAGGCTCCGGGCGGAAGCAGTACAGTCGTAAATGCAGCGCGCTCTACGGTGGCGTTGCCTTTTACCGCAGTGTGGCCGGCTTTCGTGTCACTCGCACTTTTCCCTCATTGGCTTCGCGACCCGCTCACAGCACTTTCCGGCAGTGTGGCTGGAGCTGCAGCGGAGGGGGCAGCGGTTTGGGCGTGAGTGGAGGGAACCCGAGTAGCAGGTGTTGGCTGGGCCTGGAACCATGGATGTGGGCGAACTTCTGAGCTACCAGGTATGAGGGACGAGGAGGGCCGGCCTACCGTTCCCTCACCCGGGCAGGGGTCTCCGGTCGCGGGACCAGCGCCCTTGCATCTCACCTCCTCTCACCTCTGTCCCAGGCCCGCGTCCCCTCACTTCTCATGTCCGAGTTCCTCATTTCACTTCACTCCCCTGAGACTCTCCTGGGCCCTTTCAGCCCATTCCTTCTTCGAGCCCAGGCCCCTTCCTCTCAACTCCAGTCTGGGCCTCTTCTCACCCTACCCTGGACTGGGGCCTGGTTCCCTTCAACTCTGCTGAAGGCCCCAGACCATCTTCACAACCATCTTCCTTGAACTCTCTTGGCCCCCAGTCGCTGAGTTGGTGGTGGTGGTGGGAAGGCACTGGTCTTTCTTGCATTTGAGCTCCGGTTTCTCCACTGACTGGCCATGTGGCTTGGGGAAGTCTTTTTGCCCTCTTTGAGCTCCAGTTTTTGTATATGTAAGACGGAGACAGTAATAACTACCTAGTAGGGTTGTTTGAGGACTCTATTAACTATTGGATGTGAAAACTGATTTTAAATTGTAAAAGCTTTTCCCATGTTAACTGCCTTTGTTGGGAGATGTTTGCAATTCTAGCATGGGATGGGACCCTAGGAATCTTCTTGTCTTACCCGCTCAGGCGACTTGGTGGGAATCGGTGGCCCAGGGGGCAGAAAGGACTTCTCCAAAGTCACTCAACAAGTAAGAGTTGGGATTAGAGCTGAGGTCTCCTGGCTCCTAGTTCAAAGGTTTCCCCCTCCTTGACTTCGTAAGGAGGCGGTAGAGCCCTGCTGTCCAATATGGTAGCTGTCCATGTGGCTGTTAGACAGTTGAAATGGGGCTATTATGAATTGAAAAGTACTCTGTGTAAAATCATGCTGAATTTTGAAGATTCAATATGAAAAATACAGTTTTTGTACTAATTTTATGATCATATTGATTGAATTGATTTGATAATCAATTACCTTGATTATTGATCATATTGATTAATCATATTATGGGTAATGGGTGAAATAAAATTTAAAGTAAATTTTACCTGTTTCTGTTGACTTTTTCATGTAGCTACTAGCCTTTTAGTGTGGCTATTAAAATTGTAACTGGTCTTACATTCCTATTGGAGAGCTCTGCAGTAGAGAATAGGTGATTAAGAGCTATGTGTCAGGGACGGCATGTTCCTTGGAATCTCTATTTTGCTATTAACTGGCTGCTGTAACCTTGAACAAGATACTTAACCTCTCTATGCCGTGGTTTCCTCATATGTAAATAGGGGTAAAGATGGTACCTACCACATGAGTCTGTTGTGAAGCTATTCTGAAGTGTAAAGTGCTTAGACTAATGCTTGTCAAGAGTAAAAGTTCAGTAAATGTTAGCAGTTATATTCATGCCACTCCCTTAGCTAATATACAAAGAACGGACCTTGGAGACTCTAGACATTGTAGAAAAGAACTTTTAAGCGATGGTTGATATATAGCCAAGAGATTTCTCATTTTAAGACAGTTATTGAACACAAAAGAAGAAAGGAAATAGGATTGTTGAATGAGTGTTTGTATGTCTGTTTGGGAATTGTAGAATGGCTAGCCCGTTGACTCAGAATATTATAGCTAAAAGAGGTTCATTCATTTGCTCAAAAAACATTTATTGAACACCTGCTGTGCAAGGCACTAAATCCTCTGAGTATACAACATTGAACAAAACAGACAAGGTTCTTGCTCTTGTGGAGTTTGTAGTCTGGCGGGAAAGTAACAAGATAGTAAGTGTGTAAACAAACAAGAAATTCAGATTGTGATAGGTACTTTGAAGGGAAGCAAAGTAGAACTGTGCTGTTTGGTGCGGTAGCCACTGGGTACCTGTGACTACTGAACACTTGAAATGTGGCTAGTTGGAATTGAGAGCGATATGTATAAAATACACATTGGATTTCCAGGATTTAGTATAACAAAAATTATTGTAACATATACTAATAATCTTTATATTCATTCCATATTGAAATGATGATACATGGGATATGTTGGCTTAAAGAAAATATATTATTAAAATTAATGTTAACTTCTTTAAAACTTTTTTAATGTGACTACTAGAAAATTTAAAGTTACAGATGTGGCTTATTTGTGGCTTTCAGTATATTTTTATCAGACCGTGCTGTGAAAGAAAATAACCCCTGGCAGTAGGAGCAGGACCTATTACTTTTGGTAATGTGGTCTGGGAAGGACTCAGGAATGGATGTTAAAGGACTGAAGGTTGAGAAGGAGCCAATCATGTGAAAGATCAGAAAGATCAAGGCAGAGGGAAGAGCAAGTATGTAGACTGAGGTAGAAGCTGGTGTAGCCTGTTAGAAGATCAGGAAGAGGATTGATGGAGCTAGAACATGGTGACTAAGCAGGAGGGTGGTAGGTGATGAGTAGGAGATGTAGGCCTTCCTGTAGGTCATGATAAGGAGTTTGAATTTTGTTTGGAGAGATGTTATAGATAACCTCATGCAGACCACTTATTTACAGATGAAAAGTGAACCCCATTCTGGTATAGCACTTCCCTGAGGTTGTGGGCTAAGGTCTTGACATAGGTGAAACCAGAATCCTGATCTCCTTATTTTCAGTCCTGTTCATTCCCCACATGCACTATTCATGCAGTTTCCTTTCTGTAAGACCAATGTCCGCTCCTTCTGTTCCTAAAAGATGGTACAGTCTGGAATCTTTCTATAGTCAATCAAATGCACCCATCCTCCTGTGGAAGTGGGTGAAGATCATTTGAACTAATGGATGCAAAAGCTCTTCAAAAACAGTAACATTTTGTAGATATGAAAGACGCATTATTTACCTGCGCCATCTCTCAAAATCTTTATAACAACCCTGTGAAGAAGGTACTGTCTTTAATCCTGTTGCACAGATGAGGGAACTGAGGTGCTGCAAAGCACCTACCCTACAGCTGAAGCTCATAGTAACCGTGCTGCACTGCCTGCCTACTTCTGTGCCAGCTGCTGAACTAAAGTGCTTTTGGATGCGTCTTTGCGGTTAGTTCTCAACATGCCCTTTGAGGTAGGTGGCATGCCTGTTTTACAGAGGTCAGTTACCTGCCCAAGGACAAACGGCGGGTAAGGAGTAGAGCCAGAACTGGAACCAAATGAATACCCAAATCTGGTTTTCCATTTTGTTTTCATACTTTACTTACAAACTTAAAAAACTTTCGTACATGCTTTAAAAACTTTAAAAATTGAAGTATGGTGCGCCTATAGAAGAATGCATACATTTTAGTGCGGTTGATTATAGTTGCGATTTACAAAGTGGACTCAACATGACCACAGAAGGTCATTTCTCAGGGACATGTTGTCTGATTTGAACATCCCCACCCCCAGAATTTAATTCATTAAAGTCTCCTGTGGGACCTTAGAGTTTGCATTTCTTTTTTTTTTTTTTTTTAAGATTTTATTTATTTATTCGACAGAGATAGAGACAGCCAGCGAGAGAGGGAACACAAGCAGGGGGAGTGGGAGAGGAAGAAGCAGGCTCATAGCAGAGGAGCCTGATGGGGGGCTCGATCCCATAACGCCGGGATCACGCCCTGAGCCGAAGGCAGACACTTAACCGCTGTGCCACCCAGGCGCCCCTAGAGTTTGCATTTCTAACAGGTGATCCCAGGTAATGCTGAAGCTCTGGTCCAGGGACTACATTTTGAAAGTGCCCCTGGTCTAGAATGATCTACATTCCTTTTAAAATTTTGCCCAGCTGAGATTCTCCTCCCTTCTCATAGCTG
Organism: Ursus arctos; assembly: GCF_023065955.2. NCBI lineage: Eukaryota > Metazoa > Chordata > Mammalia > Carnivora > Ursidae > Ursus > Ursus arctos. Next base: position 21,185,264 of record NW_026622830.1, on the reverse strand, counting down.
TTAGTTTTAGTTTTTTGAGCTTAAGTTATACTTCTTCTCTGCCATCCAAGATATTGAGAGCAAATCACTTAATCTTTCTGGGCCTCAGTTTCCTCATATGCCTAATGAGGGGATTAAGTAAGTCTCTCTGAGGTCTCTTCTAACTTTAAATTCTGTGATACTAATTATTTAGGCCAAGAGCTCTAGAGATTTCAAGGGATAAAAAAGCTTGCTGTAGGAGAATGAATCGGGGCTGAAAATCTGGGAGATTTGAGTTTTAATCTTCCCTTTATCATTACTTATCTGGGTGACTCAGGACAAGTCACTTCCCCTCTCTGTATATCTTTTTACCACCTGTAAAATGAGGGATTGAGCTATAAGAGTTGTGGTTGTTTCCTTTCCTGGAATTCAGAGATTAAGGTAAGCAAGGAAAATATGTGATGTCAAGAAATGTTTATTAAAAGTATTTAATATTTTTTGGGTGCTTCTCAAATTTCATTTTTGGGGCAGCATGGTGGGAAGATTCCAATTTTCTGCTGAGATTGGTTCTTCTAGTAATAGAGTTAGGCAGTAAGCGCCTCAGTATATGCCTTATATCCTTGACATATGTTAACTATTCGTTTGAGAAGACAGGAGAATTACAATGTGGACAGGAGGTGGTGGAAAAAGTCTTAAAGAGGAAGCCAGTAATGTTCCCAGTATGGAAATGTACTTTTTTGATGCCTTTAGGCTTAGGCATCTCATCAAGCAGTGTGCCCAGCAGTTCCTTGGCTGAGAAGTTTCTACTGCATAGGCGCGCATATGAACTTCAGGGCATTCTCATTAATACTAATTCCACAGATGTCTGGAAAAAGTTGTTACCTTCGAAGTTTTGCAATAAAGAATTCACATTTAGTGCAGCTTGGCTCAGTGGGAATGACTTGCTTTGTGACATGAGAAGTATTCTCTTTGAGGCAGATTGGGGTCGGGGACCCTTGGTTTTAGCAATACTGCAGACACCCACTCCTCTTGTGACCTATTGGTAATATCATAGCATTTCCTTGAATTGCAGGGGCTTGTACGAATTTATAATCTTGCTTCTTTCCCCTTTTTTCTTTCTTTTGAAATAAAAAAAATTTTAATGACAATAAACGGACAGGAATAGTATTAAAAAAAGTATTTGAGAAAAGGAAAAGGACCCTAGTCTAACAAGTATTTTTATATTCCCACAGTTATTGTATATGGCATGGCAATAATCATTGTGTCTATACTGTTTTGTGTTCTACATTTTTAATTTAACACTGCCAGAAATATTTCCTGTGTTTCTACATGGTCCTCATGTTATTTTTAATGTTTTCATAGTTTTTGCTCAAGTGATAGACCAACCATTTTCCCCTATATTGTTCCTCTATAATTATTTGGAGGAATTATTTCCGATTATTTGGTCTTCAGGTTTTTTTCTTGGAGATACTATTGCAGTGAACTTCTTCATTTGTTTGGCATTTTTCCCCTCCCACCTGCTGTTAGAAATGACCACGTGCCATCTCCTGAGCTTAGTGTTGCATGTACAAAAATTATTAAGATATGGTCTTGGACCTTAAAGAATTCGTAACTTGAGGAATGAGACAGATATTTCAACAACGAACTGTGTGAATAAAGTATTATGGGAGCACAATGGAAGGAATGACTGGATATGCCTGGAGAAGGGATGTATTAAGGGAAGTGGATTTGAATGCGGTCATTGAAGAAAAGGGAGATGATGTTGGAATCTCAGCCATGATGAATGAATAGGAATTCTGTGGGTAATGAAGGAGGCCGAGGAAAGTCATTCTTGACTAGGATTAGTGAGAGCAGAAGCATGGGAGTGAAATATCTGAGCATTGAGTAAACGGAGGGGAGTGGCAGATGATGGGGTCATCTCAGCCGCAGATACATTAAGGAACACCTCGTGCTCGTATGGAATGAAGCCTTCATCAGTTTACAAGTGCTAACAGCAGTGGGTGTTCCAGTTTTACCACAATCTTGATACTACTAGTTGTCACAATTTAATTTTGTCTCATTAATCTAGTAGGTATGTAAAGTGTTAGTTCGAGTTTGCTGTAATAGGCATTTTTTCCCTTGTGTGTGTTATCATTTGTATTTCTTATCATCTGCCTCTTTCTCTGTAAGGTAGTGTTGTAGTTTGTAATTGAGCTTTTCTGTTGTGTTCTTTTGTTGATGGTGTATATGTAAGAAACATTTTAGAAGCCTGAACACATGTGCTCATTCTGTAGTAGCCCCATTTCACCGCTAACCCTGAGAATATTATCCTCATCACGATATTGTTTTACAGCATTGTGATGTAGGCTCTTTTTGCATGACAGTTCAGACTAGTACTTAATGTTGGAAACTATAAACAAAAGATAAAGAGCTATTTTCATTGATATTCCCATTTCAGGGTGTTTTCTGTTTCATCTCCTGAGTGATTTCTTTCTTAAGTTCATTTCCTCTCTTCGCAACTTTCTCGTCCTCTTTCTTCCTGGTGCATTCTCTTCATACTCACAAAGCACAGATTTATGTGCCGCCTCACACACTACACAGTTAACTTAGAGGCAGGAACCAGCACCTAGCAAAGTGTCTCACCCATAATTGATGCCTCATGAATGGTTGTGTAATGACTGAGTGAGTGAACCAGTGTATACCTTCAAATATACTCTGGTTATTTCCCCTTTTGGAAAGCTTTTGTTCTGATATCTTGTTTGCTTGCTGACTTGTATGGCTTTGTTTTCATGTTAGACATCAAGAATGTTTGATTCAAATATGTTACTTCAGTTTCTGAATTATCTTCCTCTTCCATATCATCTCTTGCTACTCTTGCTGCAAAACCTACATTTTTAAAACTTTTATTTTGAATTAATGTTAAATTTACAGAAATTTGCAAAAATAGTAAAGAGAGTTTCTGAGTTTCCATATACTCCTCACCCAGCTTCCCCTGAAGTTAACGTCTTCTATAACCATAGTATGATGACCAAAACCAGGAATTCATAATTCTAGGTAACTGAACCACAGACTTAATTCAAATGTCACCAGTTTTTCCATTACTGTGTTTTTCCTGTTTCAGGATCCTATCCAGGATCCTGTCATTTTCATCGTCTTTTATGATCTCGGCCTTTTTGAAGAGTACTGGTCAGTTGTTCTGTAGGATGTCCGAAGCCTGCATTCTTGGAGGTTGCCAATTACGACTGACTCTTCCTTAGCGTTTGATTCTATAATCCTGTCCCTCATCATAGATGAACTCATCCATTCTTCTGTCTTTCAGCACCTCGATATAGACAACTGTTAGCTCCCTAGCCATGATCTAGGTTTCATGTGTCTATTGAACATTCTGGCCAGATGTTCTGGGGTCATGTACTTCTCTGTATCTATCCACCTGCTCCACCACCTACCCCCAATTCTGCATTTTAGTCAGGGGTGTCTCTTTTCAGTAGACTTTAAAGAAGCCTTGGAGCTATTTCTCGAAGATGAAAGACAAGGTTCTTTTCCTCATGGATCATAAGATCTTGTGAACAAAGAGGTCTAGCTCTTTTCTCCAGGGGTCAAGATGGTGTCAGGATCTGAAAATGTTTAAGCCACAGTTCTTGCTCTCATGGAGTAAACTCAATATTCAGTAAACTTAATAAATATATTGAATGAGTGAACGAATGTTGCTGCTGTTCCTTCTTGTAGTCTAAGGGTGGCATCCCACAGATTTGAAAACTGAGTCTCCAGTACACAGCGTCATTGCTGTTAAAGAGGAAGGAACAAAATTTGGTGGTGTAGGCAGGAGCAGCTCTGCCACCAGGAAAGCTTTACAGAGAAAGTGTTGCTTCTTCAGTCTTCTCTTTATTCCTTCCTATTTCAGTTGCCACCATCATAGTTTAGACTCTTGAGACTTTATCAGATAAGTAGCTTTCTGGTTGGTCTTAATTATTATTTTTGTGGATCATGTATTGGCATGGTGAACATGGGTTTATTTCCTCTAAAGGCCAGCAGAACAGTTTTCACTGGTCATAGACTTCAGTCCCGCCTCTTCCAGCTTCCTTGGAGGTAGGTTTTATTGAGATGCCTAATTTTGGTGGTGAACTTGAGGAAGACAGCCATGCCTTTGTGCAGTCCCTCACTAGGTGTCATTTAAATTGGGATATGGAGGGACGCCTGGCTGGCTCAGTCAGTGGAGCGTGCGACTCTCGATCTCAGGGGTTGTGAGTTCAAGCCCCACGTTGGGCGTAGAGCTTACTTAAAAAAAATAATAAATTGGGGGATTGAATTTATAAAATTTACACCAAGAGAGAAGTTTTTAGATGTAAAAATAACTATATTGGAGAATGTGGATGGCTCAGAAAAGCCTGTCAGCTCTGTTGGAGAGCATAATTCAAGGCACGTACCCTCTGAGTGTGTCCATTGGGTGTCTTTTAATGTTGGTGTAGTGAATGAACACTAACTTGGGGTCACACTGCCTGTGTTTGAATCCCACCTCTGCTATTTGCTAGCTATGTGTCCTTGGGTCAGTTAATTAACCTCTTTAAGCTTCAGGTCTTCATCTTTAAAATGGAGATTTTATAATAGTGTATCTCTGCCCACCATTAAAAAAAATCTGCATTTTACCATCTTTTTTTAAATGCAGGATTAAATAAGACAGGGTGGGTAGTGCTAAGTAGTATAGTGCCTGACACGTAGTAAGCGCCCAGTAAATGTTAGCTGTTAATTTTAAATTATTGATATAATTACAATCAACACACATGCTGTAGCAAAAGAAAAAAATGTTTTTTTGAATTCTACCAAGCTGCCTCAGTATTCCCAAGGTCATTGGTCCCTTGGAGATTAAGGTTTAGAGTGCTATAAAAGGAAATGAGAACAGTTTGTCACCCACACATGCCACAGTATAGAACCGTTCTCAATAGATTAAAGCACAACCCTATTCCACCACAGTTAGCAGTCATTGATATCAAGAATTATGTCATCAACACAGTAATTTTTTTCCCCAGGTCTCTTTAATATTGCTGAGATATCTCAGTGTTCCCCTTTTCTAGTGCCAGAAATCTCATTTACAGATTACTCCTTTCTTTTTCTTTCTTTCTTTTTTTTTTCCCCTAAGGTTTCCGAAGGAAGCGGTTGGTTTTGGTCTGAGTCTTGTATGGCTATAGAGAAATTGAAGTTAGGAAAAGGTATAGCAGAGATTCCCTTACTTTTTCCAGAGTCAGCCATTTGATTCTAGTATTTCAGCTGAATAGTTCAAAGCCATTTTCTTTTCTGCAGTGTTCTAGGAGTGACTGATCTGCAAGTGTGTTGGCCTAAATTTTAAAACCCCATCTCCATTGTGGGTTGGTAAATAGAAACTAGATTATCTTTGTCCTGAGTTCAGTGAAAGAGCTAGTGAGACTACCACAGTGTATTTTCATCTGTTAACTCGTTTTAGATTATCAGTTGCCTGTGAGCAGATTATCTGCTTGGGCTCCTTAGACTTCCCTTCAACTACCCAGCAGTGTCCAAAGCCATTGACTGAACTGAGAAGGATTTGACATCAAGCACAGAGTATTATGATGCGTCCCTCTGGATGTGTCTGACTATATTCCAAAGGCAGGTATGGTTGTTTATTGAACAGATTGTTTGACGTTCTTTTTTTTCTTTCTTTTTAGAAAAATTTAAATTCAATTAATTAACATAATGTATTATTGGTTTCAGGGGTACAGGTCTGTGATTCATCAGTCTTATATAATACCCAGTGCTCATTACAACATATACCCTCCCCAATGTCCATTACCCAGTTACCCCATCCCCCCCCCTCACCCCAGCAACCTTCAGTTTGTTTCTTATGATTAAGAGTCTCTTATGGTTTGTCTCCCTCTCTGGTTTTGTCTTGTTTCATTTTTTCCTCTCTTCCCCTATGACCTTCTGCCTTGTTTCTTAAATTCCATATATCAGTGAGATCATATGATAATTGTCTTTCTCTGATTGACTTTTGTCACTTAGCATGATACCCTTTAGTTCTAGCCACGTTGTTGCAAATGACAGGATTTCATTTTTTTGATGACTGTGTAATATTCCATTGTATATAAATACCACATCTTTATCCATGGACGTCTAGGCTCTTTCCATAGTTTGGCTATTGTGGACATTGCTGCTATAAACATTGGGGTGCAGGAGCCCCTTCGGATCACTACATTTGTATCTTTGGGGTAAATACCCAGTAGTGCAATTGCTGGGTCATGGGGTAGCTCTATTTTCAACTTTTTGAGGAACCTCCATACTGTTTTCCAGAGTGGCTGCACCAGCTTGCATTCCCACCAACAGTGTAGGAGGGTTCCCCTTTCTCCACATCCTCGCCAACATCTGTTGTTCCTGACTTGTTAATTTTAGTGTTTGGCATTATTTATGTGTTTGTTTTGTTAATACATAAAATCGAGGATTACATTTTTTATTCGACCCCCCCCAAGTTAAGAGCAACTGAGTTTAAAATTACTTTTGGAATTTTTAATAAACTTAAGCATTAACAGTACATCAGTCTTCTGCTGGTGTATCATGTTGGAATGCTATTTTCTTTCCAGTTTGGATAAAATAAAAGAATTGTGGTTAGAGTTTGTCTTGTTATCTTTTACTGGCCTCTTCAAACATTAATACTTCCATGGGAACAGCTAATACCTTCTCATATTAATGTGAAGGGAAATTTGAGCATTTCAGGGGTACATAATTATTGACAGAGAAGCTGAAACATGGAGTGGGGGCTCTGGCCAGGAGCAGCTGTTGGACAGAGGAAGGTAAAGATGCCAAAGAATCAACAGAATGTTAAAATGCAGCAATAAAGAAAAAAAGAAAAAGACATTATCATGGATGAAATTGGGGGTCGTCATGAAAAGAAACCCACGTTGAGGTTCCTTATTTGTTTATTATTAAAGATTTTATTTATTTGACATAGAGAGTGTGAGTGCAGAAGCAGGGGGAGTGGGAGAGGGAGAAGCAGGCTCCCCGCTGAGCAGTGAGCCCCATTTGGGGCTTGATCCCAGGACCCCGGGATCATGACCTGAGCCAAAGGCAGACGCTTAACTGACTGAGCCACCCAGGCGCCCCTGAGGTTCCTTTTTTAAAAAGGTGATATGGGTTGTATTGAATTGCACTAGCTCCTCTTTTATCTGGTTGGTGTCTTTGGAAAATGTGACACTCCTGAACAGATTCTCCACATAGCAGAAACTTACAAGTGGAGCAAGAGTGCCAGGGGAGGGCCTGGCACAGGGATGGAAAGTGACTTCCCTCAGGTGATAAAATGGGGATCAGAACAGTGCTTTTTTCCATATTCAAAACTTAACTTTTTCATCATTTTGCTTGGAGTTCTTTCTAAAGTAAACATTCTTCCTTTCTCAGTAGGTCAGAGTGTTGTCTTAGGGTGATTATTATGAACACATGTTAATTATGCCCAGATTCTCTCACGATCTTTTGAAGTGTGGAAAGTTTTTACTCCTGTATTAAAACATTGGGAGTGTTACAGAGGAATTTTGAGTTCTTGTGCCTATTGCTTACAGTTTTTCTTGCTTTTCTTTGGTGTTAGCTGTCACTTCGTAGTGGTGGTGTTTGTTTAATAGGATAAAATAGGATAAAATCTAACCTCTGAGGCCCTTTTTGCTTTCTTTTCACAGTGTCCTGAAAAGTTGTGGTTGTTGGATGAATGAAGCGTTAGTATTCTTGGTCATCTTTGGATGAACTGTAGAACTTCAGGGCTCTTCTATTAGTCACTGAAGCCCGAAAGATACTAGAGATCAAATTAGTGTTTTTCATCCAGCATTTCTTCTAGATATCTTTGCCCACCACTACCATCTTGAGGATTGAAGACTATCTGAGCAATTACTAGTGCTCACTAATCATGAGTCTTTCAAGAGAAACTAGCACTCACAAACAGAAGCTTAACCTGGCCTTCCGTGGAGTGCCCCTTTCCTTCATGGCTGCTTATCTTTCTGGAGGGGAGTCATTTACCTGTCTGATGGCCTTGACACTATATCTTTAAGCTAGTCTCATATCCAAATTCACACACCCACCAGCCCATGAAATCTAAATTGTAGCAATCACCTGAGACCCCATGTGCTTATTCCTGACCTTTTCATGCCTCTGCCCCATTTCTGCCTTGTGCTTTGCTCTTGGCTCTGTCTCTCATTTTCTTTCTCTTTTCCCCCTCCCAAGTATGTACATCTGTTCTCTGGCTCCCAACTGCTGCCTCATCCAGAAGGACTCTGGCTGACTGGGCTGGGGCTGCTTCATATGGTATACCCTGCCTCTGCTGGACCTTTGAGACCCAACCTTTGGGTCTTGGCCTCAGCCATTGGTAATCACTGTTGCTCGCCCATCTGATCCTCCTGTGAAAGGACAATTTGGGCAAGACTCTACCCAAGAGCCTTGCAGATTTTCATATTCTTCAACTTTGAGAGTCTACAAGCTCATCTTGGTCTTGTCTTTGCCATTGTTTCCTCATCATTCACCAGGGGTTGGCAAAGAACCAACCAGGTTTCTAGGGCATTGTGAAACATGCTGACAGCCTATGAGCCAGTCTAAATTCTTTTTTTTTTTTAATGATTTTTTTATTATATTATGTTAGTCACCATACAGTACATCCCCGGTTTCCGATGTAAGGCTCAATGATTCATTAGTTGCGTATAACACCCAGTGCACCATGCAATACGTGCCCTCCTTACTACCCATCACCAGCCTATCCCATTCCCCCACCCCCCTCCCCTCTGAGGCCCTCAGTTTGTTTCTCAGAGTCCATAGTCTCTCATGTTTCATTCCCCCTTGCCAGTCTAGATTCTTGAGGGTTAGTAAATTTCATTTAGATTAGTGATCCATATTGAACCTTTCCTTCTTTAATTATTCAACAGATACATATTAAATGCCTACTAAATGCAAGTTGTTATACTAGACACTGAGACTAGATATGCACAAGACATTTGCAGTACCTTGTCTTTATGGAACTTATATCCACGGAGGCAAGGCAGACAATAAACAAGAAAAAACAAATACAAATAAATAAGAACACCCACACAAGCAAACAAATGCTACATCCACAAAACCAAGATAATTTCAAATCGGGATATGGAGGGGAGAAAATGGGCTGATGTCATACAGTGATGGTGGAGCATCAGAAGGTTCTAAAAGGCCTTTCTGAAGGGGTGACATTTGAGTTGAGAACTGAATGATGAGAAAGATCCAGCTCTGTGAAGAGCTGTGGGAATAGCAGCATAGGCCTATACAAATCCAGTACAAAAGCCCTAAGGTGGGAACAAGCTTGTCATGTTTGAGGCAAACGGCTAGAGCATGGTGAGTGAGAAGAGACAATTAAGGACAGAGGTCAGCTGTGGGGAGGGGAGGTAACCTTAAAATGTTTAGATTTTGTTGTCAGTACAGTGGGAAGCCATTAGGGGTTTGAAGCTGTGGAGTGCCACTATTTGGTTTATGTTTGAAAAGAGCACTGCATCTGCAGAATGTAGAATAGATTGTAGGGGAGCAGTCTGGCCAGCTTAGGTGTTCAAAGTGGGTAGAATTCACCTCTGTGCTTTAGGGGTCCACAGCCGAAGCTCTGCTCTCCCTAGGATAATTGCTTTCCCACTTTGGTTGTTTTCAGAATCTCCCAGTTCTAAACATTTAATCTATGTTCTGGCTTAATCAAGAAGCAACACTCTCCTCGTGCCAGGCTTGGCACAGAAAATGTGGGCATGGTGCCTTTTGTTGAGCACCCTGGCCTGGAGAGAATGAAGAAGGCAGCCCCAGTGGACCCGAGGACAGTGCAGCTGACCTTCAGCACCTGGTAACTTGTAGGAAGCTTTGGAATCCATAAACTTCATGTGCTTCTGCAAAACAGTTGCAGATGGTCTGGACTGATGATTAAATATCACTGCTGTCTTGCCCAGATCTGCTGTGGCCATCCTCTCCGAGTCTGGTTTTACATTACAGTGGGTAATTACAGGGGCACAGCTCTTTCTGGTTGGCTTAGGGGGAAATTTCAGTGTCTGCCAGTTGTGTAAGGGACTGCAGTGAGCAGTAGCTGTGAGTGGCCACTTTTTGTTTTCAACATTAAAAAAAAAACAAAAAACAACCCAACCAAACTTAAAAAGAACTCTCTCTAATGAAAGGGAATAATTGCCTGCTTTCGCTGTCTCTGCTGATTCTCCAGTGGGAGTTCTGCCATTGGACTTGTCAGACTTGGTTGGCAGGGACTTTTTCTCCTGAGTTAGCACGGAGATCTGAATGGGCAGAGATAACACAAATTAGCAGTGGTGCAAGCATATCTGCAGAAGAACAGATTTCCTTCTGACCGAAGGTGCCACTGGTGGGCACCACCCTAATTCTCAATGCATCCCTTACCACCGATGACAGGACTTTTCAGCAAATAAAAAGAATTGCTTAAGCACCACCTGAGCTGGGCCGTTTTTACAAGACTTTTGAGTTTCAAAGGCCCTCAGGCTGCTCAATCTGCCAATGTAAAGACACTGAATATTATCTCCCTGGCTTCTTACTGGGGATCCTTATACCTCATTCAGCATAATGAACTTGGGGAGACAAATTGTGAGTCTTCTACTTTTATTTTTTTTTTTCCCAAAGATTTCTTCTTTCATTCCCACAGAACTTACAAGGACACAGAAAACTCAGTGGGGGAAGAAGAGATGGTGTCTGCCTTCTGGCTGACATGACTTGCGCCAGTGGTCACATGCGGGTTCCATAATGAAGATTGCAAATCACTCTCCATCTTCTTGGAGCCTTTCCCATAATTAGAAGATTAAACATTTTGTTTAAATTAGTGATTTTCCCCCTACCTTCTCTGTGTGCTTAAAATCACCATTAGAGCAAGATGGAGACTGGTTATGTGATATTGGGCTCCACGTGCTAGTTGTGATTGTCAGCAAGAGGTTCAGGAAGTCTTACTTTAATTAAAAAAGCAATTTTGGCCATGGTTCACCTTGTGTGAGGCAGAGGCACTTCTGACCATGTGAACTTTTCGATTGCTGAGTACAGTGAGTAGAGCTTTTTTTCAGGAGCGTGACACCGAGCCTGAAAGGATAATATCAGGAGGCAGTGTGCAGCTGGGCTTGAAGTATTGCCTCTGCATTAATGGCAGATTTGCCTTCAATTGACAGATTGTGTTTGTGGGAAAAGCGGGTTACTTACGGGATAGTATGGTCCTGATTTGAAGTGAGTGAAAAGCAACTCATAGAGGAGCTTGTAGAAATTGTCATACTTTTAATGAAGTAAAAAAGAATATGTGTATTCGCCTGCCTGTGCCACCGCACCAAAAGAACAAAACAAAGGCCCGGGAGCTACTAGCCCACTAAGAGCCAGGTATTGTGCTGTTCGACTTATAGGTGTTACTGCATTTCAGCCTAAAAGCAACCCTGGGAAAGTCAGTATTCTTATTCCCATTTTATAGATGAGGAAAGGAAGTTCACAGAGGTTTAATAACTTGCCCAAAGACACGAGGAAGTAGATGGCAGAATCTTTTTCCTAATAGAGGGCTCTGGTGGTTGAAGGGAGCTTAAAACCAGAAATGCCTTAGGAAGTAGAATGCAGCAGAATGCTACCATCCCAGTCTCGTACCTGCCTCGAGTCTGCCGTGTGTATCATTGTTGTCCAGCAGAACACCATGCACTGGTTGTCTAACCCAGGGGAGTAGAACACTCCCGTCAGTTACCAGTCCTGGGGGAGGACTCCACACGCTTCTGCCCATTGCATCTTGGTGTTGGAGTTGCCAGTGAAAACACCGTGCAGTCAAGTACTGGATGGAATGATGCTTTACTCACACAGAGAAGAGATAAAGCGAGACCAGGTCCCGGGATGTATGTCAGTCCCTTGTGGCTAGTGGGGCCCTCGCCCGTGCTCTGAAGCTGGTGCAGGGCAGTGGCCTACCTGCAGCCCTCTTGCAGCAGAAGGACCCCGGCCCGAAAGCTAGGGGTGTGCCTCAGGGGCACTGATGTACATGCTTAAGCAGAGCAGAGGAACTCCCATTGAGCAGAAACAGAGACAGATATTGCCACACAAGGTGATAAGCCTGGCACAAGCTGTTTGGGCTCCTAGCCTCTTGGTTAGGAAGTGTTCCAGGCCTGAGGCCCATTCCTATGCAGCCGAGTGGGACTGGAAATACTGCATGTGTGGGCTGCCTTTCCCAACAGTTCTGTATTGAAATTACTTGGTTTTGTGTCTTTCTTCCCATTAGACTTTGAGTTCCTCAAGGACAGTGACCAGATCAGTGCATGCTATGTAGTAAATGCTCAATAAATGTCTCTTGACTGAAGAAAGGAAAGAATAAGGGTAAGAAGGAAGAAGGAAGAAGGAAATGTATGAAGCAGTGAATCAATGATTAGTGGCTGCATTTGGTTCTCTTCTAGGTATCTTTTTATATTGAGACTGGAGTTGTTTCTGACTCCAAAGCAACAGATTGAGTGATCCATTTATTTGCCCAAGATTTGCTGCAAGTCTACTGTGGGCCATAATTGCTGTTTTCTCTTTACCCAGCCTTAGAAGCAAAAAGTAAGAGATAATACAAACAACAAGATTAGTTTTTATTTCATGTTGTTGTATGTGGCATACCCATTTCCATTGGATTTTTTTTTTTTCTTGACATGTATTAAGTACTTTTTCTGGGTTAGGTGCTTCCTCACTAGGAGGGCTTTTTCTGGGGATGAGACGGTGATTTATCCAGGGTCACATTCTAGTTAACAGACTTGGATGTCTGACTACTGAAGTCCATTTTCTTCTCACTGCACCAGTCTCCCCTTTTAATGGGACTAGTTTAGCATCAGTTTCTTATGTGCTTTGTGTTTTGTACAGGCCTGGGACACACATTGGTTTCTAAAACAGGAGTAGTAGAGCTGCTCCAAGTTCACTTAAGTTTAAGTAGCCTTGGGAAACTGTAGAAAGCACAGAAACCAGTTAAGGCAGGATGATTTCCCAATCACATGGTGGTAGTATGATGTACTGGACTGAGTGTTTCAGTCCCGGCCCCTCTATTTTCTAGCTGTTTGACCTTAGGCAATTCGCTAAGCAAGCCACCTGAGCCTTGGTTTCTTCACTTGAAAAAACAGGGAATGGGCGTTCTTTACCTACCAGGGCTGTGTGGAGTAAAAAGATAATGAACATAATAAGCACACAGTTAATGGTAACTCTTACACAGTTTGGATAATCACTTGATGAGGTAGCGATGGAGGAATTCTATGGTTTCTTTAAACCCTGAGATTTTCTGACCTCAGTGCCTCCTAACAAGTCCTTTGTGAGATTTATATCTGACTGCCTGTGGAGGCCCAGCCTGGCTTACTTATGCAGCTTTGTTTAAAAGAGGTGCCCAAATTCCCTTGTGTGTAGGGTTTTTCAGCCAGTGTCTCTGTGTTTTTTGGTATGTTTGCTGGGATTCTCACGTTTCTAAGTAATTTCAGTCTGAGATGAGTTGGAGTGATGTCAGGCTGCTTTAACACAGGTGTTATAAATAAGATTAAGAGGTTGTTGAGAAGATATCAGTGGAGCTCTGGGACTGGCTTTCTGGAGTCATTCTAAATTGACAGCTATGGGTAGTTTGCCTTGATGGCTCTCTCTGAGTTGGTTGTAACTGACTAGAGATTCACCCACAGAGGAAACTTGCTTATGAAAATTCACTTTCCTTTCCTTTCTCAGAAAGTAAAGCTACCATAACCTGTAATAATGCCTTTGCATCGTGCAAACAAAACAAAACAAAACAAAAAAACAGTTGCCTTTGCACTGTTTTCAGATACCTTTTTCTAAGGCAGCCAGTTCTTAAGGTTTTTTTTCTGATACCATAAGCCTACCAAGCTTCAAAGAAAACTTTTAAAAGGGGAGAGATGGTTCACATTATTTTATTCTTTTATTTATGTTTCTGTATAAGATAGTTATTTCATTACCTTAATCCTTGGTAGAGTCCCTTCCTGCCCAGCAAAATATGCGTTTTGCCTTATCTGGTCTACTCGATGCTACTGCTAAGAAATAGAGTCCTAAAATGTTCTTGAAGTGAACAGTTACTAGTTTAAAATCACTTTAAAGTCAATTTTATAGCTTCCTTGCAAGAGAGTTGTGGCGATGGGGATAGAGCTTGCAGGGGGAGTTTGTAGGTGGCAATAGGCATTCACCCAGGTGCCCAGAGAATTCCTTTTCATCATATTCCATGTGGTCAGGTGGTCAGTGTTCTTTCTGTGTTCTAGGTGGAGGAAATATTTCTGACTCTAAGAATAACTCATTCCCCATACTTGTCTTTGTTGGGAATGGAGGTGTTTTGCTAACTTTAGTGGTTTGTAAAGCTCCTAGAAATAGTAAAACCTTGAGTTGAAGAAAATAAAGTGCATCTTAGACAAAAGTAGACATGAAAGCATCTCTTTTCATTGTTTTTGATGGGCTCATCAACAGGCATGTCTTGAGGCCATAACACCAGATACTTCGTTCAAGCTGAAAGAGGTAAATCGGCACGAGAAAGAAAATATATTACATAACCATGCTGTGTTTTCAGACGTTAAAGTAGTGCCCGTAATGTTGAAAAATATGCTCTTTAACAGGAAACTCAGGGTAAAGTTTGATGTGAGTTCTGTCTTCCTTGAATAAATGTGTCAGCCATTGTGTAACAGACTTATGTGGATAAGTTTTAACTTTTACAACAAGTAATGGTGACAGCTAATGTCCTAAGCTCCTGAGATCAAGATCGTGTCAGAACCGTGAAGGAACTAATGAGCAACTGTGAAAGACCTTGATTATGTGAATGAATAAATTATTTACTTCTTACTTATGATTTGGTTCTCACTAATTTAGTCCCAGGTTATTCATCCCCTCTCCTTCCCATTTTCTCAAAACATCTTCACTTTTCTCTTTTCTTTCCTATCTGTCTTCCTGCGAGTATACATTTCTCCCCAACCACTCTTTCTGTTTGAAAGAGGAATGAAGTTTTAAGTCTTGGCAATGACCTCAGACCCCAAAGCAACTTATAGAAAAGGTAATTAAAGATTTCCTTGCCCCACTTTAGTCTTAATGAAATTGTCCATTGCTGGAGGCAATATTCCACTGGCTGGAATCTTCTGTGTCAGCATAATTACACGTAACAGGTGTGCCGTATTACGTGCAAAACCACTCTGTGGGGCTGCTCGTTGCTGAATGAATACTCCATCTCTCCCCAACAAGCACTTATGAAGTATCTAACCTTTGTGTCACCCAAAATAATAAAGTGAATTTATTGTATCTGAGCTTTGGTTTAAAAGTCTAAATAATTTAAAATAGCGTTGCCGTATTAACTTGTTATTCAATGTTTAAAGATTCTGAGTGGACTGGGTGGGTTCCCCAGATGGTCTGGGGGAGGAAGTTCTTACTGCAGTCTACATATAGAGTAGAGAGATGGCACTAAGCTTTTACAAATGGGCGAGGAGTAATGACAGAAAAGAGCTGTCCTGGTTAAAGCCATAGACAGAAAAGTAGCAGAAGAGATTTTAATGTTAGTTGAAAGACGATGGCAACAGGGAGAGATGATGAAAATTATGCCTTTAAGATGATAGTTTCTGGGGTTGTGACTAAGGAGAGGGATCCGGAGGTTGTATGTACTGCTCCTGCAAAAGAGAGAGATTTCAGACATAGGTCTGTCTATGACTTCAGGCTCAAGTCCTGTCACTTCCTTGAGTCTTGGTTTATTCATCAGTAAATTATAAGGTTGTACTGATATTCTTTGTCTGAATCTGAGTTTTACTGTTCGTGTCCTTTATATTGCTTGGTGCCACCATTAGCGAATTAACTAGGCGATACATAAAGTATAACCCAGGATGGCATAAAAATGATCAAATATGTAGGTGCAAATGAATCCTGCCTGGCTGCAGTCACGCTAATGACCCAAGGACCTCCGAGAATATGTATACCTTATATACATTTGCTAATAGGAAGTTATGATTCCTGGGTAGTTCATTGGTTTAGCTGTCCTCTTCCCCCTGTCTCTCACTGATTTAGCAACGTGGGTTGAGTGCCTGCCCTGATGTTGGGCACTGTTGGGTGCTGAGGTCTTAGCAAGGGTCAGATCCCATGGTTCCTGTCTTGTGAACCCAGTTTATGAATTAGTAGAGGAGATGGAGATTTATGAATGCATGTGTTATGTGCTGATAGAGGTATAATATGATACACTGCTGAGGAAGCTCAGAGGTCTTACTGGAGTTTTTGGAAGACTCTTAGAGAAGGTGACCTTAGAGCTGGAGCTTAAGGCTGAGTAGGATTTCTCTAGAATGAAGGCAGAAAGGAAGGTGATCTGCTATTCATGGTAGCACAGTATGTATTTACCCCATTCCAGGGCATTGTTTAAATAGCCCAAGGTGACTCCTGGGTCCTTCCCTTATTGGTTTTTCCTATAGCAGGGTTTCCAGACCCTGTACTGTCCTGCTTGTGCATTATCGAGATTTAATGCCTCTTTTTCAAGTGTGTTGACTAAGTCAGTGCTGCAAGACTGTAGCCAAATTGGATGTTATACTTCTAATAGTGTGACCTTAATATGCATTAGCTTAAAAAAATTTAAAGTTGATCATCCTGTTGAGTCATTGAATTGGAGATTTACTGAAACCATCAGCTCTTTTCTGACTGAATTGTTTTTAAGTCACATTTCCCCTGACAGGGACTTTATATATTCGCTATTTTGAATTTTAAACAAAGGACTCCACAGTGCTTATACTTTTTTGGTTCAACCAGTTATGGTTCTGTCTATCTGTGCTGCCATTCATCCACATTTCTCTTTCTGCCTGCTTGACTAACTTTGTGTTGAGATAAAGGTACTCAATATGTGTTGAAACCCTTAACCTTAGTGAGCCGCAGCAACACCAAGGAACTGCAGCTAGTGGGGCATGACTTGTTCTGCATGATTCCCTGCTAGCTTCTAGTGGTCCCCCTTTTCTCCCTCTAAGTGTGTGCATAACCATACCATTTTGCCAAATTTACTTCAGATCTTTAAGAAATAAAATTTTATAAATACAGTCGAAATCTCATGTATACCCTTCCCTAATCCTGTTTTATTGTATGCCCCTCCCTAATCCAATTTATTTATTACCCTTTTTAGAAGCAATCACTATCTTGAATTTGGTGATTATTATTCCCACACAATTTTTTTTTATTATTACTTATGTGTACAACCAGGGACGATTGAAATTTTCTTTTCTTTTTTCTTATTACAAATGTGTTCCAGTGAACATTCTCTAAGTATCTCCTTGTGCACATGTCTGCGAATTTCTGTAATGTGTATATACCTGGGAGTAGAATTGCTGGGGTAGTCAGAATATATGCATTTTCAGTGTTATTAGGTATCACCAATTAGTCCTATACTCATTTATACTCCTATCAGCAAGTTTTAACAGTTCCTGTTTCTCCACATCTTGCTAGATTTTAATTTTTTAATTTTTTGCCAGTCTGATATCTTGTGGGTTTTATGTGCATTTTTCTGATTTCTAGTGACATTGGGTCCCTTTTTATATGCCTGTGGGCTGCTCAGTGTAATTTTGTGATCATAATTGTGATGATATTCCTTGTCAAAAGCTGATTTTAAGTAATTCTAAGAGTGTTGTATGTATAAGACTTTGCATTAGCAATCATTAAGAGAGATTGGATCTTAGGTTCTGTTTTCTTTTCCAAGTGCTGTGTCTTTATCTTATTTAATCTTACTCTCCCTTATCTTATTAAAGACAATCCTGGGAGGTAGAGCAGGGGCAGAGCGTTTTTATAAATGCTGCACTGATAAGTCAAATGACTTAGTGAGTCACAAGAACCTAGATTTTTTCTGATGATTGGTTTGCTGCTCTTTGTATTGTACCATGCTACTTCTTTTAGATCAGTGCAGTTCTGTTGTTACTGTTGTTGATTGATGTCTGATATTCCCTCTAGCCCCTAATGGACTGATGTTCAGGTTCTATTAGCTTAGTAGACACTTCTTGAGTGAATGAATGAATGATGATGGTTCTGGTGTAACTGACAAAACATTCATAATAAGTCTGCTAAAATGGAGGTAGTTTACCTTCCAACAATTTTACAAGTATCTGCCTCTGTTAGCCTTGATAAATAAAGAAACTGAATCAACATTCAGCTTTCTAATGCAGCTGCAGAATTAATCAGAAAAGATGTCAAAGTAAATCATGGATGCTAAAGTATAGTTTGTACTTTTAAAAAAAGAAATCTACGCACCCTCTGGAGGTGAGATGAATATATATTCAGGCTTTAACAAGAAGTAAGAATTTTTTTGGTAGGAAAAATTGATTAAGTCTTAATGACTAGTGATTTAAATCATAAATCACATCCATGTTACTTTTCAGCCAATCAGATTACAGATCTTAAGTGAGAGTCTTGGTGATTTTAATTTTTGATACATTGATTTCTCCCCCCTCCTTGTGGGCAGTTAAAACCCATGTTCTCCAGTAATTATTGTATTCTCAGTACCTGTTATTTTTTTTTTAATTGGGAATTAAGTAAATGAGAGTTCTGTTTTATATTTGCAATAACTTTGCTTTGAGATTTTGAGTTTCTGGTACTTGGTTTTTCTTCCAGAAAAAAAGGTAGTAAATGGCCATGATGCATTGATTTTTTTTTTTTGTTTGTTTTGTTTTAAGCTTTAAGTCTTGTAGAGACATAATATGTAATTGTATATGAATACCTGGAATATTTCTCAGATATTTCTTAAAAATATCTATGATAATCCCTTGTTGATATAGCACTTTATAGTTTACATAGGGCCCCTTTGGAAGATGTTTTAGTCATCACAACAACCTTTTGAGTTGAGGTAGGTAGAATTTTCTGTCTCTGATGGCTTTGATCCCTGATTATGAACTTCGGCTGATGGTAGTTGCAGCATTAGAGATTGTGAGCTTTTTCAGTTCTGGTGCCTTAAGCAAATTTGCAAGGGAGCCCTGATGTTAACTTTGGCAGGTTTCATGCCTGCAAATATTGATTGAGCCAGAAGTCCTAGTTGTAAAATGTCACCAGTGAATGTGCAGCCAGCAAAGGCAAGGGAAAACTCATTACTGCAGCTCATCTGTAACTTCTGGGTCAGGCCACTCACTACCATCTGGTAAAAATGAATGTTTGAAAACTCTCTTTTATTCTGACAAAATGTAATCAGGCGAGGTTAACAGCAGATGATTTCTGAGCATTTCAAATTGGTTATACCAATCCGTCCACAGCCTGGGTTTGTGACATTCCATATGTCTAATTACCTTTAGAGGTATCAGAAAGCTTTAAAATTATGCAACCTAATGACAAGAAGGAATTTAATTATGTGTATACCTACCTTTCTCCCCTGCATTGTATGCACCCCCCCCCCCCATATTGAAAGTGTTTATTCTGAAAAAGAATAGGCAATGGTAGAGGAAGAAAGAAATAGGATTACTGTCTTGAAATAATCTAAAGATTTTTTTTTTAATTGCGAGAGTGGGACTAATCATGTTTATATTGCTTTAAAGAGAAAGATTAAGGACCAAGGAAGAAAGTTGGAAGTTGGAAGGTTTTCCTCAATTTAACAAACTCTCTGAGTGATCCAAAGATGGAAGGGGCACGATTTAGGGAGGGTTTAAGGTTCTGGTCGCTGGAAGTATTAGGAAAGCCCCAGCCTATACCCAGTGAAGATGTTTTAAAGGGGATTCAAACCTCATATAGATGATTGGGTTAGATTCAAGGCATCTAAAGTCTGGATATCTCTAGTGCTTCAGAATTACTGCAGGAGGTTGTGAATCCAGACAGATGTACACAGGCGTTTTCTGTAGAGTGAATCGCAATCTCTCAAAATCTCTCTCAAAATTAATCCATCTCTCTGTTTCTCTCTCTGTCATAAATGTAGGCGTTAAAAACACAAATGCAATGAAAAGTATTGTCAAATAGATAGTAATATATTTGTCATTATGTTCTTTCTCAGTCATTGGATTTTAAAAGTAGGGGTTGGGGTCTGTCATATTTTGACATTAAAAAAAGGATTTTCCTTTTAAAACCTATTAATGGTCAACACCCTTTCCAACATTGAGGTTCTTTGATTTTTGAATCAGGTGTGTCCAAGAGAGGTGGGAGGCTACATGTATTATCTTCTATGAGCTAAACTCCGTTGGGCACGTGAGAAACATTGGCCGTTATGTGCTTATATACATATATATATACATATATACATAAATGTATGAAAGTGGTTCTTGTTTCTAGCTTATAGATTGAGAAAACTCAAGCTTAGAGGGGTAAGTTACTTTCCAGAACTGCTAACTAAGTAGAGGGACTAGGATTTGAATTTAGGAAAATTTGACTCCTAAACTCATTCTCCATATAGGGTATCACCAATTGCAAATAGGTTACCAGTGACTAGTTAGTGTTGCAAAGTAGAAAAAGCACTATATTGGGAATTAGAAGCTTTGTATTATTGCCCGTCACAGACAAATTACTTAAAGCCACTGGGCTCAGATTTCCTTATTTCTATAAAGAGAGGGATAAACTAGATTATCCCTTTGAGCTCAAATTTCTGAGTCTTTCCCATTGTTTGATATTTAGGAAATAGTACTTTATTCCCCTAGTCAGAAGGCCCTTTTCTGAAGTTCTAAAGCTTCTTGGTGCTAGGTGAAAAATTCCTGGCTTACTATGAGGTTATAAAAGATTTCCTTTGATTTTTTCCATTTTTTAATAGAATTGAACACATTTTTTCTTCCATTAACATGAAAGTACACTTTATGAAAATCACCCCCTCCTAACCCAGGTGACTTGGAATATTGAACTTACTTGGACGTCCCCCCCCCCCCCCCGCCACTCATCGCCACTGTTCTATCCTGGTATAGATGTACTCTTCACATTAATAATTGCGCTGTGTGTTTTCATAATTTATCATAATGACGCCATTATTGCTCATTATAAAAGGCCCCTTTCTCCCACCCCCACCCCCAAGTCTAATTGAGGTCGAGACAAGACCATAAATGCGATAATATAGATTGCATGCTCAGAGGAAATGGAGTTGGTTTCATAGTGGAGTTTTAATTTAGGATTCGTTCTGGTGATGTAGCCTCTTCCTATGGTACATTACTTTGAGCCCAATATAACTGCATTTTCCCACAGCTCCTCATTATAGCTACAGCTTCTCACTGCTTTTTAATTAAAAAAAAAAATAGGGAGAGAGGGAAAAATGAAACCTACAGCTTAGGTTGGATATTGTCTGGGTACGCAGGGAGTATCCTAGGCAGATTACTTATTTAATTTTTTTAACTCTTTCCAAGCTTTCATGGAGATGTCTTGATTTCTGTTTCCAGGGGGATGGAGATAGATATATATATATATATATATATATATATATATATATCATCCATCACACATACACACATATAATAGGTTTCAAGATTTTTGGAAAGTAAAAGCATCTTATATATATAATCTTGAAGCTTACTCTAAGCTTTGAACAAGTGGGAATCCTTTATGTAACCTAGAAAGGCTACCAGCTGTGTGGTTGGATGGTGGCAAATGCTTAGTGAGCATTTATACCGCTCACCACCTATTGGGGGTAAGGCAGGAATGTAGAAGATTTTTTAAATCCTTAAAGGCTGATGTGTTGGTACATCAGAAGTTAAGAGTTAATCATTTTTCCTGTAGTCTTGTGGGCAGCAGAAACAAAGAAATGACTTTATGAGGAACAGTTTCTTTTGTCATTCCTTCATCTTGAGGGATTCCAAACACCTTTCAGATACCAAAACAAATTAATCTCCAAAGGTGACTGGTAAGAATGGCTTAATCCTCTTGGGATTGGTTTTGTAAAACACAAGGAGAGCTCATGACTGAGCTGTTATAACCTCTCTGACAGGCTGCGAGTGTTATATTCCCTCCCTGAATCCAGAGCCCTTTGGCTCTTCTGTAGTGGAATCGGTTTGACAGCTGGAGATTTTCCCCACTTTTGTATTCTTGCTTTGTTTTGTGTAACTGATCACTCTCTCAGTAGCGAATATTGGTAAATATAACATAGACGTTTATTTCCAGGTCAGGGTATTGTTAGCTTCATAATTTTTTTGTGGGGATCTTTCACAAATAGGATTTCAGCTTCTTATGAATCCGTATTTTATGCAGTGTTGCTGGAAAGATGGTTCCATTTTGGCTTTGTCAGGGAATAGGAAGCCCTCGGATGAAAATCGTTTAGACCGTGGTAGCCAGTATGGCAGCCGCTAGCTGTATATGGCTGTTGGGCACGTGAAATGGGGCAGGGTCTGGGTCGAGATACACTCTGAATGTAAAGTAGTTTGCCAAACTCCAGAGACTTAATTTAGTATGAAAAAAAAAAAGGAAACTATCACATTAGTAATTTTTGAAATACTGATTACATGTTAAAATGATAATATTTTAAATATATTGGATTAAAAAACATTAAAATTAATTTCACCTGCTGCTTTTTACTTTTTAAAATGTGGCCCCTAAAAAATTTAAAATTATGCTTTGCATTTGATTTTAATTGGGCAGCTATGTCCTAGACTGTTAAGCCCCTTGATAGCAAAGCAGCGTTTGTCTTACATGTATGTCCCCAGTCGCCAGCACAGGCCTTACACATAGTTGGCATTTAATAAATATTTGTTAAAGAAATGAATCCTAACCTTTATTCTTCAGAGTGGTCAGATTTCAGAAATGAGTAGAAACTTTTCTTTTTGGACTGTTAATATCTGAAAAAGAGACAACCCTTATTTGAGAAGAACAAAAGTTCTTTCAGTGTTGCCTTGGGAGAAAAAAAAAAAATGGCTGAAATAAAATATCTCCCGGCCTTTGAATGGCTTACCTATCTGTTGGAGGTGGGAGCTGATAATGTTGGTGAAGGAATCGTGGCAGAGCACCCTAAATGGGTTCTGCTCTCCTCTGCTGGGAAGTTGTCATGAGAAGAGCTCAAGCTGAATGTCCTGTGTCATGGAGAAGGGAGTTGTAGAAACACTTAGTGAACCTGAAATTTGCCCTCTTAGGGATGTTCTGCTTAGACTATTCCTAAAGATTAACAGAGCTATTCTTGTCTCAAGAATCCATCCTGGCCCTGTGTGTCCCCATTTCCCCATTTTGACATGACTCAAATGGAAGCCTGGGACTGCCACTGGGCTACCTTATTACTTGAAGACCCTTCAAGCCTTGCAGTTCTTTAACACAGTATTTGTTGAATGAATGGCTTAACAAATATTATTTTAACTTGGCCAAGGTCTTACATGACTTATATTTATGGGTGTATGTTCCTGACTGAAAGTCCCTTGGACCTGTCTCATTTAGGGTCCTGGAATCATGGTAGATTAACAAATTTCCCAGAGATCAGGTTCAACTTTGAGAAGGGACCAGGTTGTCTTTGCAAGAGTTTATTAAAGGATCTCAGGCATCCCGTCTCCCTGCTTGGAAAATAGAACTGTTAACCTACTTCTCTTACCCAGAGATGTGGTGAAGATTAAGAGAGGTGCTTTAAGTTCTGCAGGAGGAAAGTGCAATTTCAGGGGAAATTATTAGAGGTAAAAGTGAAACTCCTCCCCTACCTTGGAAATGCTTGTTTTAAAAAAAGTGGATTGGAAGATGTATTCCAAAGAGACACTGCCAGTATTCTTTCAGGTTTCTTTTCTTACCTGTGGCGTATTTAGCTTTCTTCTTTTAATTGTGGTCCACTGCCTTTTCTCTCTGCCCTCAGAGATAAACAATCCAGAAATCTCCTTTCCGTGGAGAACTATGGAGCTGGTGCTTTGATTCGACTGCTGCAGCAGCCTCACGCTAATCAGAATCGCAGCAGGCCTCGTTTTATGAGCCTGAAAGAATTAGTGCTCCCAGGGGGCTGAAGTTCCTTACCTGCTGGGGAGCTACAGATTTCTGGTTTGAAGCCTGCCCTCCTTTAGGATCAAGCTACCTTTCCTTCCTTTCTCACACGAAAACCACCACCTCCTTTTGCCTGTGGTCCATGGTAACTGGCATGTTGCTTACTTTCTTCTTTTTCTCCTCTTTTTCTAAGTGTAGACCAGTGATGATGAGAATAGATTCTTCTGATTTTTCTATTTATGGAAGTAGAGTGTGTTATCGTATGAAATTATAATCTATCTCACGGAGGCTAGGAACAGTGAAAAATAGCAGGTGGTAACCTACAAACCAAATTGTCTAATGTGAGTTTTCTAAGCAATGTCATATGCTTAGACTTACTGGCACACCTGGTATGTGGAACCAGTAGGGTCTGTGAACATAGAAGGAAATGACTTTGTACCACTGGGATAGCGGAGTTCCGTAGCAGCGTGGGTTATAAGTCACAAGGTGAGATGTGTAATGTGTATAGTAGAAATGTGTCTCTTATCACCACCAAACAACTTAGCAGGTTGGCAGCAAATGTGGCATTCTCTTCTGTTGGTCGTAATAAACCATGTCGCACCTAGCACACTATTAGTGCGCATAGTTATTATAACATATAAAAAAAAGCTCATTGAGCCTAACACAGATATCTTGTGTTAAGGAAGACAGAATCATGTGGATTACCTTATAGTAATAATTTTTCATATTTGTTTGGTGCTGTTGTTGGATAACATTCTTTGTTTTTTTTAAGATTTTATTTATTTGAGAGAGAGAGCACACGTGAGCCTGGGGAGGGGGGAGGGGGTAGAGGGAGAGGGAAAAGCAGATTTCCTTACTGAGCAGGGAGCCTGATGGGGGGGCTCCATCCCAAGACCCTGGGATCATGGCCTGAGCTGAAGGCAGATGCTTAACCGACTGAGCCACCCAGGCGCCCCTCATTTAGCATTCTTTCACTAAAGTTTGCAACCTTTTGGTTCAAACTTCCAGTTATGAATAAGTTCTAGGAATCCAGTGTATAGCAGAGTGACTATAGTTAGCAATTCTGTATTGTATACTTGAAAAAGTTGCTAAGAGAGTAAATCTTAAATGTTCTCACCACCAAAAAAAAAGGTAATTTTGTGAGGCGATGAAGGTGTTAACTAAAGTGGTAATCATTTTGCAATATATATGTGAATCAACTAATCACATTGTACACAATGTTATATGTCAATTATATCTCAGTGAAGCTGGAAAAAAAATGGTAAAAATACACACACATAGAAGCATCCTTTGAAGTTCACAGGGAAGAGGGTTATAATTTCCGTTTGCCATTTGCAGATGAGGAAACGAAGGTGTAGAGAGGTTAATGACGTGCCCAGAGCTGCACCGGTAGTAACCTGAGCCGCTTGGAGACATTGGGCTGTTTGATTCCTGGTGCAGTGCTGTTTCTTCTCAGTTCTGAAGCCCATTTCAGTAGTGCTTCATTTTATTCCAATTTAATGGAAGGCCGCTGTTAAGAACTCCTCCATGGACTGCAGCATCAAAGGCAAAATGAGGACCTAACAGTGTGGCAGACAGAGCCCTGGACCGGAAGTCCGAAAGTGCCGATTGTGTTTTCAGGGCCGCTGCTGGTTTTGTGACTTTGGTAATACGAGCTCTGGGCCTTCCTCTACCCTACTCTTCCATAAAGCAGGACTTTGGAGTACAGGAGACCCTTGGATGTTACATATGTAATCTTCTCTGTGCGAACTACTTGTGAGTGACTTAGTCTTTCTTAGACGTGAATTAAAACCATGCGACGGGATTGGGGTCAGGGATTGTATCGTAACTAGTAAATTGAGCCTAACCCATCTCAGTGTGGCTGTGTTCCCTGTGATTTCTATACATACAGCAACTTTTGTGAAGTGATAAAACTTTGCATATTAAAAAAGTTCTGTAAAAAAAAAAAGCCAACTACTGTGTCAGTGACTTCAGTCATGTTTTTATAGAATCACTACGGGTCTGAAAAAATGACCACTTGGAGCTTTACTTCATTTTGTAGGAGAAATCATATTGTATGGAGCTTTTCATCGGTGAATCCTTGAAAGCTTTTAGAATGTCTTCTATGTGTGCTCTTCTACGTCTTTTCCAGCTCTAAAATCATGTGTTTCTTTTTTTTTCTTTCTCAGCCCAACAGGGGCACAAAACGTCCCCGGGATGATGAAGAGGAAGAGCTGAAAATGCGTCGGAGGCAAGCCGGTCCCCGAGACCGTGGCCGCTATCGGGAAGAGGAAATGACGGTGGTGGAAGAAGCAGACGATGACAAAAAGAGGCTGCTTCAGATTATTGACAGAGAGGGCGAGGAGGAAGAGGAAGAGGTAAGGTGGCAGGCTAGGCTGGCCCTGATGCAGTGTCTGCAGAGTGTTATTTTAGGTCAAATACTTAATTTCTCTGAGCTTTTCAGCTTCATCTGTAAAATAGGGTTAAGAATACTTACTGCATAGTATTGACATGAAGGTGAAGTGTGATAATGGAGGTGGGAAGCATTTTCAAAGTGTAAAGATCATTATAGATAGAGTTTTTAAATGATTTTGGATTATGTGTCATAATCAAGGCCCGAGCACTGAACTGTGGGGCTGTTGCTGTTGACTGAGGAGGGTCAGGGAGGCGTCCTAGACCCGATGTGTTGAAGGCACTTCCATTTTTTAAGGCAGTCAGTAGTCTTTGAAAGAGGAGTAGAATTTTATCCAATTAGTGGAAGAAGCCTTTTCAGTTGAGATGGCATTGGCAAAGCAACAAAGGTGGAGAAGTTCAAGGTGGAGCTAAGAGATTAGGTATTTAGGCGTAACTGAAAAAATACAGTTTAGGAAAAGAGTGCTATTTGCTGTTCCTCAAGATGCCTTAAGGCATACTGATTCCTAGCTCTGGACCTTTTTACTTCCGTGCTCTTTGTGGAATGCTCTTCCCCTAAGGCTTTGCGTGGTGGGTTTCTTCTCATTTGGGTCTCAGTTCAGACGTTTCCTCCTCAGAGCAGCCTTTCCTATCTCTGAAGGAGCCCTGTAAGTCCTTCTTTATCCCTTTGGTCAGTATATTGTCTTCACAGCACTTACCATGATCCGAAATCCTGGTTTGTTTATTTTCCTCATTTGCTATCCTCTCCCCCACATCTTATGAAAACAGGGACTGGCTCTGTTTTGTTCACAGCTGTATCTCTAGCACTCGTGTGCAGTGCCTAGCTCTTGGTAGGCCCTTAATAAATATTTATTGAATGAATAAATGAATGAAGCTAAAAAGAGTAGAGGTAAAATACCAGTGATTAAAAATAAAATGACCTTACCTAAGTGTCTTTTTATATCCTTAAGTGTTAACTTGTATGTTATTTCACTCTGGCATTTTGTTCAATATGAATTATGGAAATAGATTCTTAAGAGCCAGCTGTTTTTTGGTTCCCTGAAAGACATGATGCTAAGTTTGGATTTAAAAAATGAAGCTGGAGTGTGAATCTGAGAAGGAAAAAAAAATGGATTCATATTCCGAAAAGGTCTTTACTGTGTTGTGACAATAACTCTCTCCTCATTAGGATTTGTACCAGTGCTAATTTGGGGGTCTGCCCCTAAAAGATGGTGACACTTTGGAAATCTGTGGTGGGAGACAGTCCTGAATTTCCTCTCTGAGGGCAGCAGCCCTGCTAGGCTTAGACAAACAGTGTGTATAGCACATCCTCCCTCCTTCCTTCCCTCTCCGCTCCCCCTCCCTCCCTCCCTCCCTCCCTCCCTCCCTCCCTCCCTCCCTCCGTCCCTACTAGCTTCGGCTCAATCTGTTAGCCCTGCAGCAGCAGTTAATTGGCAGGTATAATTCCCATGTAGGGCAAGGCTGGTACTGGAGGATTAGGATAGTAGCTGTCATGGGTAAGTGGTTTCTAGCCTGAGAGACAGAAATGTAGTATGGGACCAGGCCTTCTGTTAAGGGACAAGGGAAAAAGAGATCGCTTTGTAAAAATGACACATGGAAGACTGCAAGTCCAGGAGTTATTTTCTCACTGCCACCAAAGTCCCATTTGATGAAAAACAAGTGATGTTTGCCCCTGTGAAGTCACGTGGGCTTGTAAAATATTATTGTCCTTTTTGTGCTACATCACCAGCATTCATCTTTCTGAAATCTCCCTTTGGTTTCTGACGTTGAGCTATTGGAGATACTGCTGTGGTCGATGACTAAGACTGATAATTCCGTTTTCCCCCAGCGTTGGAGGGAAATTAAAGGAGGGAAGGCCAAACCCTGGAGAGGCTAAGATTTCGGGGATCCTGTGAGAGCTGTATTAACACTATTACGTTTTTTTCCTATAGGGTGGGCAAGATGTTAGCTAAGAAAAAGAAAAGAAGTGGAGATTGAGGTTGCTTGAAAGTGATTTAACCCTTCCTAAAAATTTAGATTACTTAGTGAAATCCTTGTAGTCCATTGGGTACATTGTGCCTGTTGCTAGTAGTAACAATAAAGGTTAATGTTAGTGTAGTGTCCTGTAATTTGTAGAACAGTTTTATGCACCTCATCTCTTTAGGTCATCTCCATGACCTTGTAAGAGACAGGTAATATTTTCACCCCCCCTTTCTCCCTGCCTGCCTTCAACACATCTTGCCTTGTCGCATGCTGTGTGCCGGGCACAGTGATGGACACTGGAGAGTCAGCAGTGACCAAGTAGACATGGGCCACCGAAAGGGATGTTTATCCTGGTTTGGGGTTGGAGAGATTGTCTGGGCTAGATCCTGCCAGACCTTTATATGGGTCATGTGGAGGATTTAGAATTTTATTCTGAATGCCAAGTGGATGAATTCAAGAAAGACTTGTGAGGTAGAGTCAGTTGGACTTGGTGAGGGTTTGAGGATTATATTCAGCAAAGTAACATCGCCACGTGGCTGGCTAGTAAGTAGTGAAGCTCGACTCTGGGTCCTGACTGAGCCAGGGCACTGAGTTCGGTTTGTGAAGTTTCTCTTTAAGCTACAGATACTGGGCATGGGGTGGGAGTCCACCAGAGGCCCTCAAGGGCCAGGAGTCATTGATAAAATCTAAGAAATCTGTCATGCCCAAAACGAATTTATAGATAACTCCTACTTAAAACCCAATATATGTTGGCTAACTGAACATAAAAAGACAAAACAAAGCAAAAAAAAACACAAACCAATATATAAATTTTGAAATTTAATAAAATAATAGCCAACACCTTTGAGTACTTACACAATTATGAGATGCTTCAGTGCTTTCCAAAAGAATCTGTTTCTGGTTCTCTTAATAGCAGTCTTTGTATTGCTTTTAGATGTGAGTTGTGGTCAATGGTCACAAAACCTGTGAAACTAGGAGTTGGGTGTCAGACAGGCAGAGTGCACTGCAGCACGTGACTTTAACCTTTTAGAGAAACTGAGGAGAAAACATTCCTGAAATTTTAGTGTAGCTTTTTTTGGGGAAGATTTTATTTACCTGTGTAGTTATTATTCCAGTGTTTGAAATAAGAAAACTGTATGGTCTACTAGTTTTTTATGCCTCCCCTGAGTGAGGTTACGAAATTCTCGATGCTATGTTGGGCCTCTCTGATTTCCTTCTTGGCAGCTAGTAAGGACCCGAAACAGTAATGTGTAAGAAACGCAGAGCAGTGACTATTGCTAATTAACAAGCATTCTTATGGTATGGGCTGTACAAAAATAGGCCATGAGTTGGATTTGGCCTGTGGACTGGAGTTTGCTGACCCCTGGTGTGGGGAAAAGATTGAGGTCCACTGTCACTGGACTTAACAAGTTTTTTTAAACCTGAGTGTTATCTTACCTGTACAACAAGGAGAAGGATGGGTAAATATTAAATAATACTATCTAATATTGTTGCTTATTCCATGCCATACAGTATGCTCAAGAAATATTTGTTGAATGAGCTAGTCTTTAAAACCTTAAACTGAGCTTCCTGAACTAGTTGTGAGACAGTGATACGGATGTACCATGTGATCTAGACCCTTAGCCTTCTTTCCAGTGGGGGACATAAAGTATGTACTGTGTATTTAACCCAGAAAGGTGAGTGGCAGAATGGCATGTAAGAGCCATGGAAAAGAAGTAGTGATGGTGAATAAGAAATCCCTTTGGACTGAAATTGTTGTTATTTGTTCCCTTTATGCCAGGAGGAACCACTAGATGAGAGCTCAGTGAAGAAAATGATCCTTACATTTGAAAAAAGATCATACAAAAACCAAGAGTTGCGGATCAAGTTTCCAGACAATCCAGAGAAGTAAGGCTCTGTTTTGTTGAAACCCTCTTTCCTCTTACATGTTATGTTTGTTGCTTTTGTTCTGTTTTTCATTTGTTTTGCCTGTTTTGATTTTTGTGATTTGTGTCAGGAATCCCAGGACAACCCACGTATTTGGAAAATCCCTGGAAAGACTCATAGGGCTCAGAGTCAGTGGTACTCAAGGGCACACAGCAGGGTCAGCAAGAGGGAAAGACAGATCAGGCAGACGCTGGAGAAATTCATGTATAGGCTCCCTGTCTTTTTTCTGCCTGGGTTACACGCAGACATGCTCCTTTCTCCAACAGTGAAATACATCAACATATGTGTAGTGTTTCTGTCCAGGGAAGCCCATTTGAGTGGGACTTAGGAGTCCAGGATATTTATTGAGGACAAGTTATGTAGGCCTTCTCTGTCCGCAATGACTATCCAAATTCCATACTCCCAGAAGGAAAGCAGAAGTTAAGTGCCCCAGGTGGGCAAAACACCCTTATCACTTAGGGAACCTTTCAAAAGCCAAGTTCCCAGGTACCAGCCTGGGACTAGACTCTTCTAAAGATCAGGTCTACTATGTTAACTCTTTTCCGCATTGTTCTTCTCAAGGTGCAAAGAAAACTGAGGATGCCTGTCATTAGTGATAGCTTTACTGCTGAGAAAATGTCAAAGGCTTTGCAGTTAGACAGATATGGGTGTGACTCCCACATGACCTTGAATAAGTCGCTTCTCCTTCCTTAGCCTCCAGTGTCTCATCTGTATAAAGAAGTAATACCTCCTTCACAGGGTGCTTGTGAAGATTGAGTGAGAATTGTGGCAGGTGTTTTGCTCAGTGCCTGGCACACAGGAAGTGCTCACAAAGTGACGGTCACGTGATTATTACCGCGCCCTCGCCTCCGTGTACTGTGAGGTGCTGGCATGAGGAATCTGGTATCTTTCATGGAAAGATCACCCGTTATGTGACCAAAAAAAATCAAGGTATGGAATACGTACAGTATGATTTAGGTAGGAAAAAAAATGAATTCTAACTAAAGGAATTTTCATATTTATACAGATTTTAATGTTCTAAATCTCTCTTCCCTCCTTGTCTTTCTGCCTCTTAGGACATACACTTTTAATGAATCTTAATAGGCCCAAGGCCCCTAGGCAATTAAGAGTTGAATAGTACGGTCTTTGTACTCCAGTTTATAGGTTACTAGGGAGATGGACTATAAATGCAGGGTAGAAGGAAATATACTTTAAAAGAGATACAAGCAGAGTGCTGTGGGAGCATAGGGAAAGAAACCATGAATGCCAAGTTGGGGGCTATGGAGGGCTTCACAGAAGCGGTGGTATTTGAGCTGGGCCTTGAAGAATGATTTTTATTTTAATAGGCAGAAAAGAACATGGAAAGGCTTGCAGTGTGATTAGCATGAACAAAGGCACAGGGGTATCAGAGCACACAGAGTCCTCATGGTAACCTAGTGAGGCTGGTGGGATTCAGCACGTCCTCTCTGTGCTGTAGATGAGGTATAGAGAGAGGAGAACCTCATTACTGGACCCAGGCCACAACCCTTTTTGACAGGAGGAATAGCTCGATCAGATCTCAGCCTTCACAACACCAGCGTCCCGTCAGTTTTGTGCTGACCTCTACCATATAGTAGCACTTGTCATACTGTACTGTGTCTGTGGATGTATGTGTGTGTTTGATTATACAAGTAATACAGGAACAGACTGTCATTGTAAAAATACCAACAGTGCACAAGTAAAGTAAAAAATGTAAGTTCTCCTTCACTGCACAGACCTCCTTTTCCACTCCTCTATCCAGAGATCGTCTCTGTGAGTATTCTTTTAGATTGTTTCCTGTACATGTATTTACATGTGTAATTTTCCCCCACCTCAATCATGCTGTATGTATTCTGAACTTTGATGGTTTTACTTATCTCACAGGAGATCTTTCCATGCATGTTTACCTTATGTTTTGTGACTGCTGTGGAGTATTTCATAGTGTGGAGGTACCTCGACTTATTTACTATTTTTCTTTGGATGGGTATTTGGTTATTTTAAATATTGACTTTTGTGAACAATGCTGCAGTGAACCTCCAT
Source organism: Ursus arctos (assembly GCF_023065955.2). Classification (NCBI taxonomy): domain Eukaryota; kingdom Metazoa; phylum Chordata; class Mammalia; order Carnivora; family Ursidae; genus Ursus; species Ursus arctos. The sequence goes on along the minus strand of NW_026622830.1, from coordinate 21,153,236 downwards.
GTACGTGTGTCTTAGTGCACGTTATTTCTGTGGGATAGATACCTAAGTGTTCAGTTCTCCAATTGAAGGGGACGTATTTTAAACTTTGATAGCTCCTGCCAAATTCCACACCCTGGCCTTTTATTCTCCCACCAGCCGGTCTCTTTCCCTAACTTCTTGCCCACGATGAATGTGATCAGTCTGTAACATCTTTGTCATTTGTTCTGTTGTTCTTTCTTTCCTCAGTGGTCTGCCTGCATTATACTCCGTGTGCCTTTCAGGAGGTAGACTGTGTCTTGTCTGTCTCTGTTTGTAGTACCTAGCACAGTACCTGCCATACTGTCGGTGCTCAGTAAACATGAGAGATCTTACATAGTTGAGGTCATTCTTATTACATTCCCATTGCTTGGAACCTGAGGATACGTTATGAGGAAGCTGTGCTGTGGGTTGATAACACTAGAAATTTAAGAACCACAGTACTTTTTGGAATGCCAGTATTGCCTTTGTCCCCTTCGTGGTATACTTCTGTCAGTGTAGAACAGTGAATTTCTGTGGGTTATATTCACCATCTATGTCTTAGGTATCACAGATGCTCCAGTGTTACAATTTATAAAGTGGTTTTTAAGAAAATGTTATTTTATTTAAAAAAAAAACAACAACAACAGTGTTTTCCATCCAGACAAATTTATACACTATTTTTGTTTTTAAGTCACAACGTTCGAAAATTGAAATTATGCATAAAGAACATCTTTTTTTTTTTTTTCATATCCAAAAGCTGTTAGGAAACTACATTGTGTTTTAACCTTGAGTTCTTGAATTCTTACTGGTGCAGTGTCTTTTATAATTCTCTAGACCAGCGAGGTGCAATTAAGATGAAAATTGCTAGAGCATATTTGAATGAAACTTTCCGGTTGAGATCAGAAACGTTCAAATTTATTTTCCCATATATGCAATTGTCATTTTGATTGCATACCCAAAAATGCCTCTCTTCATTTGGCTGCATTTCAGATTCAATTGACAATTCTCCTTATGTGGCGTCTACTTTGCACTGTGTGATCGTTCTCCCAAGCATCACACTGAGTAGCGTGTGCTCCTTCTCTCCTTCTCTTCATTTTTGTAGGGTTGGAATTACTTAGTTCAGTGGCTCTCAGACTTTTAGTCTCAGGACCCCTTTGCACTCTTAAATTATTGAGTACCCCAAAGTCCTTATCTTAGGAAATTTTAGAATATACAAGCACACATTTCATTAGCTCTTAGGGCAATCATAGCACCATGTTGTGCATTCCTCTGGAAAATTCCACTGTGCACTCCTGAGAGAATCAGAGTGAAAAAGGCAAATAATGTTTTGGATTTACTATAAAAATAGTTTTGATCATATAGACTCCTGAAGGACCTCCTACCTCACCCTGGGGTCCCAGGACCACACTTTGAGAATTGCTGATTCATTTGGGTGGAAGAAACCTCATGCTTCCTATGCGTTAATAGCTGGTTTTATGATTGCAGGAGGACTTGGTTTCTGTTGCTTTTCTGGTATTTTTTTTTACTTCACTGGTCTTTGCTAATATTCACTCTTGTGGTTGAAGGAGAACATCCTGCTGGTCTGAAGCAAATGTACATGGGCAGACAAGCAGAATATTCTCTGTCATACCAGATGGAATTGATGACCCTGCCTCAGCCTGGGTTACTGTTTTAATATGTTGCTCTATTGCTTTCCCATTGACCTCTAACTTGATCCTTTCTTCCAGCTGTGCATCAGCTGTTGCTAAAGGTATGCCTAATCCCTAGGCATTCAGTCCTCTACAAATATTGTAGTGTGTGCTTTAAATGAGTAGGCTTATTCTTGGTCAGCAAAAAGAGAAGAAAATTTTCTTTGTTATAGCAGAGCAGACTTAAGGGTACCTAGATTTATTGAGCATTTGATGTGTGCCAACTGTTGTTAGGCACATTATAGTTATTATCTCCTTTAATCCTAACTATAATTCAGCTAGAAAGTTTAAGGAAGTTGAAGTTTAGAGATAGGTTAGTTAATATTCTCCATCTCCCTTGTCCAGACTGGGGCCCTATGCTCTGTTCCAATAACAGTTCTCTTGGGCAACGCTGGACATCCTTACAATTAATTGCATTGAATAGATTGTTTAGATTTGTGCCTCAATAGAAGCTCCTTGAGGACAGCAGCTGGGATTGTTCTGTTATTCGTTACTTCCTCAGTACCTAGCATGGTGCCTGGCACCTAGTATGTGCCCCAGGAGTGCTTGTTGACACACCACTCTTGGTTACACAGCCTCTAAATGTGGCTGGGGGTGTGACCCAGGTCAGTCTCTTTCCCAAGTCCAGGCATTTTCCTACTCTAGCTCATTATTTATGTAACGCTGGACCCCAGTGGTATTTTTGTGATGTTTCCCTGCTCACAGTTGACTTTTTGCTTGTTTTGTTGGTTTTGATAATTTTATGACTTTCTAAACTTAAAAACATTGGGTTAAAACTGCGTAGTTGGAAGAAGAATTTCCAAGTTGGAAGGGACTGAAAGGTGCAGTCCATTCTCCCTTCTCCTTCTTGATTTTTTTTTTTCATGTCACCCTTCATTAATTACCCCCAGTGACAAGGATCCTAACTTACAAAGAAACCTGTTTCATCTTTGGCAGCTCTGACTCATAAGATTTCAACTCGGAATGAAAAAGAATCTCAGCACGTTCTTTCATGAGAGGATATCTAGACTCCTTATAATCTCAGTTGCTTCCCTGAATTAGTTTCCATAGCCCTCCTAAATAAAGTGTGGTTCCCGTAACAGATGTCCTGGACCTTAAGGGTCATCTGATCTGCATGGTAACTCATATTATCTTCTTCTAAGCAGGCTAAAACCACAGCAGCTTTTGTGGCAGCTACTTTCCTCTGCTCCTTTGGCAGATATCTGCTAAATTTCTGTGGTGGACCAGGGAGTGTACCCAGGGCTGGGTGTCCAGAGATGAAGGAGAAGTAGTCTCCATCCTGGCAGAGCTGTCTCATGGTCTGATTTGTATCGCAGTTACAATTGACTAAAACCATCGAGTCCCTTCTACACATGTGCTCTTACTAAACTGTATCTTTCTCACCCGTGCATTTGTACCTGACTTTATGGTTCTGTGCTGTGCTCGGTGTGGATCCTAGGTAATTTTCCTCCTGTTAGATTTGGCCCATCATTATTGCTTGTCAGGAACTTATTGAATTAATTCCGTCAGCTGCTGTGTTAAGTTTGCCGTTTATAGATCTTCACCCAAGTTGTTCATCAAAAACAGGCCTAAGGGGCGCTTGGGTGACTCAGAGGAGCATGCGACTCTTGATCTCAGGGTTGTGAGTTCAAGCCCCACATTGGGTATAGAGATTACTTAAAAATAAAATCTTTAAAAAACAAAAAACAGGCCTAAGGATGGAGCCCTGTGGGATACCACCAAAGGCTTCTCTCCGGGTTGACATTCATTCATTGATTATACCCCAAGTCCCCAAACCTTTTCCTGGTACTCAACATGACTTTGCTTGCTACTATTTAGTGCCCTTGCCAGTTCTTCCCAACAAATTGTAAAAGTCTTCTGTTAAGTTACTCCCTAGTACTCACGTAAGGCAAATAAGCTGTAGAGATTTGCTGAGCCTTTTAGGTTCAAAGATTATGCAGATCTACTGCCCCAATATCTGAATTCTACACCAGGCCTTCCAAGTCATGATTCTGATTTGGCTTCCGTGCTTTAGGTGATAAGGAACCTAGGAATCTAGAAGGGTAATCTATTTGTAAGCATAGCAAAGGAGCCTTAAAAACACTGGTATGGAGGAGAATCTTGAGAAAAATAATTTGAAAATTAGAATAATAATCAGGTGAGAATAGACAAGAAAGCATTGGAAAAGAAGAACAACAGAATGTTTTGTGGTAACAGAGGTAAAATATGCCATGATAATGTGGAAGTGTGGTCCTAGCTCAGGAATTTGCAAACAAATCCGTGAAATGGAGTGAAAAGCCCATAAAAAGATTAGAGTGCACATTAAAATTTAGTGTATGATAGAGGTATTTCTTCAGATCTGTGGAAAAAGGATACATTACGGTATTGGGACAATTTGGCCTCACATTTGCAGAAAATAAAGTTAGATCTCTGTCCCATATCATATGCTAAAGTATATCTCAGATTTACTTACTCCTAAACATTTAAATATGTATAAACATAGAGGTAGTATATCATAAAATATATTTGATCTTAGCGTAGGAAAAAACCTTACTCAGGGTACATGTAAAATAGAGTTCATAAAGGCAAACATTTAACTACTTAGACTTTTAAAAACTTTTATGTTAAAAAGCACAATGTACAAATTAAAGGGCAAATATTTTTCGCTGGTTTATTTTTTTTTTTTTTGACATATGGCAGAGATTAATTTCCTTAGTATATGGAGTGCTTATAAATCAATAAGATGAGCACCCTGATATAAAAATGGTTAAAGGAGAAACACAAATAACTAGTAAACATTAACAGAATTTTAACTTAATATCAGAAGTGCAAAATAAAAAATAAGTTATATTTCTCATCTCTAATTGGAGGAGATTTTAAATAGACGATACTGGTTTTGAGGAGGGTGGAGGGGAAATAGGCACTTCATACACTGCTGGTACCTTTCTGGCAGGCTCTAGCAAAGTCTGTTAAGTTATGCATACTTTCTGACTGGGTACCTTCCTGGGAATTTATCCTAACACAATAATTATGAATACATACTTCTTAGTGTCATTTGTTGTAAGGAAAAAGATTGGAAACCATCTGAATGTCTGACAAAGGGGGATTGGTAAAATAAATTATGATAGATCCACACAAGAAAATACCATGTAGCTTTTAAAAATGTATTATTTAGAATAGAAATTTCAGATGGACTTAATCTCCTGCACCCACTCTGGGATTGATTGGTGGTTTTTCTTGGAACACTGTGTTGAAAAGGATTCTGAAGCCATGTCTCGGCTCAGCAGGGAAGGGTGCTGGGTTCAAATGAGGGATTGCTGTGGGAGGAGGAGTGAGAGCAGCGTCTGATACTGGCTTTTCCTGTTGTAGAAGAATGCTTAATGATAAAGAAAATTGTTCAGCCTGTGTTAACAACAATGGCAAAAATTGAATACAGAACTGTATACTATGTAGGCTACTTTTTTTTTGGTGGGGGAGGCTATGAGTTGGAAAAAAACTACTTGAACCTACCAGAATATTATCAGTGGTTATTTCTGGTCACTGAGATAATGGATTATTTTTCTGTTTATTTTTTGAAAGCGTGTCTTTTCCCAGTTTTCTATAAAAAGTAGTATTTTATAATTAGAAAAAAATATATAAATGTTATGATTAAAAATAGTAATGGGGAAAAACAATGGTAAGGATATTGTCTGAAATATAGGCATGTTTTAAAGAACTATAGTCTCCAGATTTTGTTCCTTGCAGAATCCAGATTTCTGGAGAGATGATGTTTGCCCAGCCCCTCAGCATCTGAATGAGGCATATATAACTTCAAGAGTCCATTCTTATGTTCCTTTTCTTTTTTTAAATTAAATCACCCTGATATAAAATTAAATTGAGACCATTTGATTAAGCAGGCATCTGTGGATATATAGAGACAAAAGATATAATTTCTGTCTTTAAGAAGCTTACATTCTAGAAGGGAGGATAGACATAATAACAGTAGTGGCAGAAGAAAAAATGAGGGCAAACGTATAGTGCTTTTATAGGCCAGGCATTTTTCTTAAGTGCTTTATATGTATTTATTCATTTACTCTTTACAGTAGCCCTGTGAGATAGGTAACTTTATGATCTTATTTACAAATGAGAAACTGAGGCATACAGAAGTGAAGTAAGTGGCTAAGTCAAGTTCAAACCCAGGTAATCTGACTCTAGAGTCTGTTAAACCACTGCTGGGGGCCTGGACGGCTCAGTTGGTTAAAGCGTCTGACTCTTGGTCTCAGCTCAGGTCTTTTTTTTTTAAGATTTTATTTATTTATTTATTTATTTATTTATTTATTTATTTATTTTCGAGAAAGAGAGAGCGAGCCTGTATGTGAGCAGGGGGAGGGACAGGGGTGAACGAGAGGGAAAGGATCTCAGGGAAACTCCACACTGAATGCAGAGCCTGACAACGGGCTTGATCTCACAACCCTGAGATCGTGACCTGAGCCAGAACCCAAGAGTCGGATGCTCAACCGGCTGAACCATACAGGTGCCCCTCAGCTCAGGGTCGTGAGTTCAAGAGTTCAAGCATGGAGCCTACTTCAGAAATAACAGCATTATCACTGCTTCCCTTCAGTTACTCTCAGTCAGGTATTGTTCAGTTGCTTTACGTGGATTGGCTCACTTCTTCCTTAGAGCAAACCTTCCTGTCTTGTTCCCCAAAGGCTTAGTGATCATTTCTGAAAAGTCAGACACCGGGGGAGGGCTGGGATCAGTGAATGCAGAGCAGTTTTGTTCTTAGCGTCTGAGCATAGGTTTGGTAGAAGGTTCAGGTGTGGAAATGTGAGTGGAGTATCATGCCACGTAAGGTGTGGTGCTGATTACAGGGTGCCGGAGACTAGCTCTGCTTTACTTTGGGATCTGCCCCCTAAGCAGCTCCCTGAAGGGAGATGGTTTGGAGGAAGGCAGGGTATTTTTGGATGGCAGGAGAATCTCAGTATCTTCCTTTGGATAAGAGGAATAATTGGCCCTTGGTCTGAAGTGGCAGGTAAGAGAAACCCTTTTTGGATTAGTAAGATAACTATGTCAGGGCAACACAATGGTAATGGTAGCTAATCCACAGGACTGGTGGGCAGATCATTTAATGCTACAAAATGTTTCAGGAGCCTCTCAAAGGCAACTTGTGGCTGCAAGAGTAAGGGGAACCCTGTAATGAGATCTGAATCCAAGATTGATTTTTGTAATGAGGAAATCGATTTCTCAAGGAAATTGTGTGACAGTATGATGTTTGGATGAGTGTACTTCCTGGTTGGTCTGTTGCAGACACTTTGACAGATTGTTTCTCTGTCTGGATTATGTTGCTGTTTGCTCCTCAGTGCTGACAGTACCCCCTTCCTTTCACTGATGCTGTCTTGTTTTCCCCTTCTAGGTTTATGGAATCTGAGCTGGACCTAAATGACATCATTCAGGAGATGCACGTGGTGGCCACCATGCCAGACCTGTACCACCTTCTGGTGGAGCTGAATGCTGTGCAGTCTCTTCTTGGGTTACTTGGACATGATAATACAGATATCCTTTCAGATCTGTCCTCAGTAACAAGGCTGACAGGGTGAGGGAATACTGTTTACTCTCTTCTCCTGTCTGTCTCTGCTGATGTCTGCTGTCACGTCTGGTGTTCTATTTTCTTTCTAATTATCTCCCATCTTGAAACACACGCTGCTCTTTACTCATTTGAAAATCTGTTTTTATCTATGAATAAATCTTGGGCAATCCTTAATTGTCCCATTTTCTCTTATTAGTGCTGGAATTCATTGTGATGTATGTGTTCATACCTTAATAGCATTAATTTCTCAGGATCTTGATTTTCCAGGTCCATTATAGTGGCAAGGCCAGATAGGATTTGAATCTGTTGATCTAGACATCATTCTGCTACCAGACAGCCCAGTGGAGTGGAGACAAGAGGAGGCAGTGAAGCGTGGTAAAAAGCACACTGGAATGTCCAGGAAGACAGGGATTTTAATTTCTTTTGTCCAGTGCTACATTCCCTATTACTTAAAAAAGGCTTGGTGCACAGAAACATGTAATATTTGTTGAATGAGCATTAGACCTAAACAGATGATCTAGCTTTGGCTCCCAGCTTCATTTCTTGTGTGAAATTTGATGCCCCTCCAGCCCTCAGTATTGTCATCTGCAGAAGTGGAGTTAATAACTTTTGCCTTTCGTTGTTATGGAGTATTTATTAAAGGAGACCACGTGAGGGCTGAGCAGTTTCTGATACACAGTAGGTACTTAGTAGATGTGACTTTTAACTGAATCTGAACCGTGACTTCCAAAACCATTTTATACTTTGTCTTTGCTCTCAGATGTGCAGCAGCTTTCTGCAAACGGTTTTTGATGTGCCCGTGGCTAGGGATATGTTCATTAAAGCAAATTCTCTTCCAAGAGTTGTTCTATTTGAATCCAGATTTCCGAAGGTAGGAGACAAATGTAGTTAGTCTGCCTGAGTGATATTCACGGGGAATCTGCTGCTGCTTCATGTTATTTTCATCTTCCTGGTAATCTTTCTCCTGAGAGCATGTCTGACTAGGTTCTTTCCTGCCTGATAATTCTCATAGAAATAAATCAGTGAATAATTTCAAGGCAGGCTTCTTGAAGGGTGATCTTAAGCCATTTCTGAGACTTGTAAGGTTAGATAGTATTAAGAATCACTCTGTCAGTCCCCAGGTTGCTGAGTATGTTCCTCAGGGTGTACTGCTGGGTTCTGGGTTTTATGAGAACCCTGGTCGATTAGCTTGTTTCTGGATCAGCTTAGTATAGGGTCTCATGATTTCATGCAGTAGACATGCTTTGAATGCTTATGATGTACCAGGCACTGTACTAGATGCCGAGGAACTGTGGACTAGACTGGATATTCAAGCAGCATCAGTCATTAACATGTATTTGGGTATCTGCCATATGATCAGCCCTGTCCAAGGTACTGACTAGTCCTTACGGAGTTAGTAAGGTAGAAAGAGTTCTTAGTTGTGACTTCACATTTTATTTTATTTTATTTTGTTTTTAAAGATTTTATTTATTTGACAGAGAGAGACATAGCAAGAGAGGGACTACAAGCAAGGGGAGTGGGAGAGGGAGAAGCAGGCTTCCCGCTGAGCAGGGAGCCCGATGTGGGGCTCGATCCCCGAACCCTGGGATCATGACCTGAGCCAAAGGCAGACGCTTAATGACTGAGCCATCCAGGTGCCCCTGTGACTTCACGTTTTAATTCACCTACAGAACAGTAGGTTTTCAGAATCCAGACAGACCTGAGAGATGACTTAGCCTGGTGCGGTATTTATTTCTTTAGCGACCATTCAGAGGTCCAGCTAACTGTTGAGGTTGAGGCCGGCCCTCTGGGCCCCCCACTTTCCAGTCCAGTGTTGTTTCGAGTGCATCTTGAGCCCTCCCCCTGTAGGATTTATTACATCCCTGACAGAGTTGCACAGTGTCCTCTGCTACCTTGTGTATTCATACAGGAATCACCAGGTTTGTTTCTGGAAACACAGCTCTTCTTCTTTTTTCTGTTCCTGCTAACTCAAAGTAATAGTAGCAGCTTTCCGAAGATCCTGACATTTTGCTGATTCACCAGCCTGGTTCCTGCTGAGGAGAAGACTGACATAAGAAGTGCTGTTCGACATCGGCATACTTGGGAAAGGCAAGGGCACAGATGTTCCAAGTTGTTAAGTTCTGGTCTTTAAAAAGGAAAAAAACAAGTGCCCCTATAATAACTTTGACAGACTGCCATTTCCCTCCTGTTTTCTGAGAGCTAAACTGCGTTTTGTTGTGTTTTTTTCCCCCTCTAGTATGCCAACCTTCACCCTACTACCCTAATGATATTTTTAAAAATCTGATTTTTAATTATGCCCTACATCAAATTTAAAGTGCATTTGAAATTTTTTTAATTACCTAATTTTAATTAGCTGCAGCAATTAGAATAAATGTCATCCTCCTCAAAGTACAGTTTTTCTTGAAAGTGGTTTCAGGGAAGGGTAGGCCCTCTTGACTTGCATTTGACACATCTTCTACCATTTCGGAACGTTGATCTCCCAGTAGCAATGCACTCTGCTTCTTGTCTTATCTGTGATCTATAATGGAGATTTTTCTTTAGGAGACGCTTGTTAACAATTTACTGTTGTACAGCTGTAACTGCCTGAAACACCTTACCATGAATAAACAATTTCATGGCAGTCATGACTCAAATTTTTCATCTTTTTTAACTCTTCATTTATCAACCAAGACCATATGTGGCTGGTTGTGCTCCCAGCCGGCCCAGGTCATCTTTGCTTTGTCCTTCTCTGAGAAAACATAAACTATTGGGATTTTAATTGGATCAGAGGCTGGTTTGTTGTAACCTTAAGAGGCAGAGGATGCGAGAAAACAGCTTGTGCCTTGTCCTTTCAACCGTGAGAAGCAGCTTCAGAGTTTATGCTGGCGCTCTGCGTCACTGCTGCTCGTGAGGGCCTGTCAGCCTTACTGTGCCTCATCTCCCCCCTTGAGAGGCTGGAGCCCAGCCATCGCTTGGCTGCAGAGTGGAATTCTGGTCTGTGAAGAGCACCTCTGGGGGTGAGGGGCAAAGAGGGAGGGACATACCCCTCACACAGTATTGAAGAGTCACTCTGAATGTGCTAGAAGGGAACACAAGGTAGGATCCGACAGCTGCTGCCTTTTAGAAATACCACTTTTTAAAACCGTTTTTCCTTTGAAGTCATTTAAATACGTTTAGAGCACTTTCTTTGTGAACCTTTTGGAGCGTTTCTACAGAAACATAAGATTAAAGGTACATTTAGGGGCGCCTGGGTGGCACAGCGGTTAAGCGTCTGCCTTCGGCTCAGGGCGTGATCCTGGCGTTATGGGATCGAGCCCCACATCAGGCTCCTCTGCTGGGAGCCTGCTTCTTCCTCTCCCACTCTCCCTGCTTGTGTTCCCTCTCTCGCTGACTGTCTCTATCTCTCTCTGTCAAATAAATAAATAAAATCTTTAAAAAAAAAAAAAAAAATAAAGGTACATTTAAAGATATTTTCTCAAGGTACTGATAAGCAAACAGTTTTTGTGGCCCAGTTTAAGCCATATTTACTCATTTTGCCTAAAGGAACAAGGAGGAATAAAGCAAGGGGAAGATAAAACCCCAGATGGTGGCTCATCACCCTTTTTACCACCAACAAAAATAAATCACCACAGCACCAAATCCATAAGCTTCCTGTTTTTGTATGTCATTAGCCGTGTTCTCAATTTGAGCGACTAGTCAGTGGAATCCTTTCTAAGGTCCTTGTGGTAGATCCCGTCATTTATGGGCTTCCTCCTTTTTGTGGTAAGCCCTGTTGGGTCCTTTTGGGGAAAAAGAAGTAATAACTCTAGTCAAGCAAAAACACTCACTTACTTACAAGTTACTTACTATGTGTGGTAAGTGCCCTTGGAGTATTACGCCCATGAAATGCCATTGGAGTTCTGTGGTGTGAGTCATTTCTGGCTTGGGGGTGATTGGGGAATCGGGCATTGGAGATGGGTAGGCTTTTGACAGATGTGGAGATTAGAGTGTGTTTCCAGTTTATTTTCATGGTCTGTACCTTGGAAATTGCTGTTCCTTACATGCTAGAAGCTGACGTGTTCATGTAGTCACTACAGACTAACCAGGATATCAGGCTCAGGACTTCACTTAAAAAAACAAAACAAAAGGGCTTCTGGGTGGCACAGCGGTTAAGCGTCTGCCTTCGGCTCAGGGCGTGATCCCAGCATTATGGGATCGAGCCCCACATCAGGCTCCTCTGCTATGAGCCTGCTTCTTCCTCTCCCACTCCCCCTGCTTGTGTTCCCTCTCTCGCTGGCTGTCTCTATCTCTGTCGAATAAATAAAATCTTTAAAAAAAACAAAAACAAAAAAAAAACACCCCAAAACATCAAGACTTCAGCTCTATTCTTTAAAAATATATATATATATATATACGTATATATATCTCGTAAACTCAATTTGTTCAAAGTCTGCTTTGTCTCCACCTGTTTGTGACTCAGAAAAATGAGGTCTCATTGTAATGGTAACCTAAGGCATTATTACAGTGGGTTGCATACTAATAGGCAGGAAGGGAGAAATTTGTTAGTTACAGAGGAGATCATTGGTGCTGATGGGACAGCGCCTTTTTTTTTTTTTTTTTTTTCAGTCTGGGATAATTTTAGGGAGCGGTTGTTAGCACTATTCTTTTCTAAACTGCCTAGTTTTCTTAGACTCTAGAAAGCCTGGAGGACCTTCAAAGTTGTCCTGTTGGATTTTGTGAAGAATTACTGTGGCAATTGGAAAATAAAGAGCAGACAGACTTTTTTTTAGAGCAGCAGGGATCAATTGAATCTGAGCAGTTTGGGTCTGAGAAAGCTAAAGTGGAACAAACTGACTGCAGCACACCATATTGTCTCAGAGGGTGTGTACAATAGTCAGGGGTGCCATGTGTTAGAGCCCCAGTGTTAATGAGCAGGAATAGGGCTGGGAAGGGTTTGAGCCTCTTAAGGGCTTTCTTCTAATTGGACTGGGAGGGAGTTGGCTATTGCTCCAGTGCTTTCCTGCAAACACTGTCTAACAAGACTTGTGTATCTTGAGCTGTTGTTTTGCTGATGAGTTGTTCTCATCTTGGTATTTCCAGAATCAAAACCGCATTGAAGAGAAGGTACTTCTTTTTCTCATCAGTAGTCTGACATGCCTGATAATCTGTGTAGATAAGTCACCCATTTTTCTGGAGCCTTTTAAATATGTTCTGAAGAAAGTCAGGTCAGTTAACTTTTGATCTTGTTTATGAGTTTTAGGTGAATTCCATGCCCCTGGAAGATTTGGGTGGTTGTAGCCTGCTTTGGACATCTCCCCTGTGGCGTTATTATAGTGCCCATTAGTATTTAGTAGGTACTTAATGAATCTTGAACGAGTGCATTTGCTCCCTCATATTAGTTTGATCTAGGATTGGGAGAAAATGAAGAGTCCAGGTTTATTCTATGTAGCTCTGTGCCAGCTCTTTTAAAAGGAGGAAAAGACCATTGTGTCTGTGTTTTAAAATTCATCTGCATTAATTGAGCCATATCTAATCACTGTCCTAGGAGTTAAAGAAAAAAGTTATTATTTTTTTTTAAACCCACATTTGTTCCATTAAATCAGTTATATTCCCTGAATCTAGACTGGTTCATTTTTCTTAAGGAATCCTTTTTTAAATGACTTTTTTTAAAAAAAGCCATCTGCTTACTACATATTGTTCTTATCTTTTTTTTTTTTCTAGTAACTTTATTCCTTATGGACACATCTCATTGGAGATTAATGAGATTAACATTCAGTTTCTATACCAAAACTCTACATGAATCATACCCAAAGGCAAATATCTAAAGCCAAAAAGTGAAAGTAAATACCCCTCTTTTTCCAAGAGCCTTTGTATTAGGGACCATTTTGTGCCCTGCTGGTCTTTTCTACTTCACCTCTTATTACACTAGCTTATTGCCCCAGTAGTGGACAGGTACAGAAGGAGCGTGTGGGGGTGGCCTTTCTACTCAACATGACAAAATAGGCTATCAAAAACTGTGTTTAGTAATTCACAGAGAGACAGGCTCTCTGTTTTCCTATTATACCTGGACGGGAGAGCCTTTTACCTTGTGAAATGAAATTGTAACTACAGTGGAAAAACCTATCACCCATGCCCAGAGTCTGCTTGTGAAGAAATGCTGGATGGGCGGCAGACTGTGCTGAATTTTCTCATCAAGATTGAGAGTCCGCCTGTCTATCTTTAGTTTTGGTTCTCATTCCTCTTTCTGGTCTTCAAATGACCTCTGCCTTCTGGGTCATATTACATTACCTAGGAGTTGATGATTACAATTATGGACTAACGCCTTGCTGAAACGTTATTTGGTGAAAGTTAAGAATTTATGTAACACCAGTTAGCAGAATTGATGAGATGTTTACCAGACCCAGTAGCTGGTAACTGGTTTCATGTTCGACTTCTCGGCTGAGGCAGGAGGGTAGGCAAGGAGGTAACCACTGGAACATTTTTAGAAATGACTTTCCTTGGTAAAAGTTAGACATTTATCCTGTCCTATATAAAACCACCACCATTGTCAAGTTTTTTCCTTTTCAAAAAAAGTTCCTAGGTTTAGTGTGACACATCTGTGAGCATGGTATAAGACTAATCAAAGAAAAGTATGATACCTGGCCCATAGACCTTAGAGGCTGAAAAAGGACTTGATCAATCTGAATGTCTGTAGCATAGCCGGAATATAAAATTAGATCTTCCAACCCATTGTGACCCAGAAAGGGAGACCATGCTGTTGTTAGCTTACATTTTAGATTTTAGAGGCTTCAGGAAAAAGTGAAGGCAACAGTGAGGGCCTTGGCCATTCTGTGGGAAGACTTGACTAACAATCTTTATTATAAAACGCTTTCATATTTTCTTAGTACTTTGATTTGCTTGGCCTTCGGTATATGTGACCTTATTTATTCCTTTTAGCTACTCAGTGAGATGGGCTGGACAGGGACCATTGCCACCATTTTACAAGCAAGGAAACTAAGCTATAAGGAAAACAAGGGGCTTGGACAGGATCACACAGCTAGTGATAATTTTGGGATAGTTCAGAATGTTCGTTAAAGATAGAAGCAAAGATGAATAGGACATGACTCCTGTCTCATGTTTGCTCTGACTCTTCATCTGTTCTTTCATATATATCCCACCTGTCTCCTGAGGCTGTTGTTTAATGAACAGTCATCACCTATAAGTTAATAAACACTTAGTTCTGCATGGCATTGTTCGAGGGAGGTAATGGTAGTACTTATTACATGCCTGATTCATATTCTTGTCCTGTAGACATCTGACGCTATAGTGGATGGGTGGATGGATGGATACATAGATGAAATCTCATATGTATAAAATAAGCATGTGAATAGATAAGATTTTTACAATGTATATGTAAGAATTTTTCAAGAGAACATATTTAGTAGTTTCTTAGTTGAGGAGGATGAGGGGGGAGTTTTCAGCATCTCGTTTCTTCCTGAAACTTTTAATAACTTTTGGTGGAAATACATGACAGATCTTTGTAATTACAGTAGGGTCATTAGCTAGATTTTACCTGAACCTCACCCTGTTTAAAGCTGGTATGTATTCCCCTGTGCATTAATATGAGGTATAGTGGCAAAAGTATCATTTTTGGAATCAGATGGACCTACTGTTCTCCCTTACTATTGCAGTGACCTTTAGCTAAGTTACTTAACCCCTTTGAGCTTTTAGCTTTCTGATCTGTAAAACGGGGAGCACACATTTCTTATAATGCCCTTGTGAGAAGTTGGTAGCACAGCCCTTGGCATAATGATGACTTTTAGACATGGTGGTTATTACGATGGCGACCGCTGCAGTCTTTACTACTAATACTAGTCAGGGGTAGCTTTGGGATTTCTAAGGGTTAGTTTGGTAGCCAGTTTTTGTTTTTTAAAATTAATTCAAACAACTTCTGTGTTTACTGTATGTCAAGTAAACTATGTGGCCTTTTGTGTCCACCATTTTCTGGTTACTTGGTTAATGAAGATTGGACTAGACACATAAAGGAGTTTTGTCCAAAGATCTTTAAGCTCTTTTATATATTCAGTTTTGTAACACTCTGGTGTTTTGGGTAAATATCACTTTAAAGAGTGAAAGAAGATGACACAGATAGCTTAGTTACTTGTGCATGATGGTCAGCTAGTCGGTTATAAATGAATAAAACAAACCTACCAGTGGGTTTTCTTTCAGCAAAAGATGTTCATAAAATACCTGGAGTGTCAGCTGGCAGTTAGCAAGTCCTATCATTCCTGTTACTATGTTCTATATCTTTCCTTTTATTTTTTTCTTTCCAGTTCTAGTGAAACTACCGTGATTCTGACCTTGTCTCACCCCGGACTCTTCTATTGTGGTATCTTTTCCTCCAGACCTGGCTCCTCGCCCAGCCCTCACCCTCCAGCTACCCGCTCAGCCTGCCTCCCATCTGCCCACCCCCGCCCCCAGCACTCAGCACTTGAGTGCAGCCTGTGCACAGCTATTAGGTTATTCTTTCAAAATATTGTTTTCTTCATATAGTTCTAGTTGCAATTTTCTCTCTCTTCTCCCCTTTCTTCTGTCCTCCTCTCCCTCCCCTCATCCTCTGTGTTCTCCTCTTCATGTGCCTTTGTACATTCCAGTCTCTTTGCTCTTACTCCCGTGGCTTGGCTTTCTCACCCCTCTGTCCTCATCCTTTTTAGCTGCTTGTTTTCTGACCAGTCTTCTCTAGCAAATCATTCCTGATTTCTGAGTTCAGTTTGATTGCCCCTTTCCTAGGACGTCTGTATTCCTCATTTGTTAAATGTTGGCAGTTGCCTGTGGTGTATAATTTTTTAAATGTCTCTGATTATTGAATGCTGTCATTTTGTAGATGAGAAAACTGAGGCCCAGAATGAATAATGGATTTGCTTCCGTCACCATCACAGTGCTTTCTTCATTGTAGACATGCAGAAATGCAGGTCGGCAGAACATGGTGTCCGTGTGTGTGTGTGTGTGTGTGTGTGTGTGTGTGTGAGAGAGAGAGAGAGAGAGAGAGAGAGAGTGTATTTCCAAGATGAGGAAGGGAAGCAGTTTAATTCTGCCTTCCAGTTTCCAAACATAACTCCTTTTTTCTCTCTTTCATTCTTTCTTTCTATCATATATATATATATATATATATTTTTTTTTTTTTCCTCTTTCTATTTTTGTCGAGTGTTTAATTCTCATCGTTCCTCCTTTTATGTCCACAGTAGCTCGGTATTTGAGGAGAGGGAGCTGGAGGTAGGGGGAGGTCTAGCAAGGTCCACTGTAAAGCCTTCCTCTACATCTGAAACTGATTTGGTCTTGCCCCGCTCTCTGCCAGCCTCTAGGTGAGCACCAGCCATCTCATCTCAGAAACTACTACTGCCTTTGGAAGTGAACTGTACAGGGTAGTTCAGATTATACCGAGTTCCAAGAATTTAAATTGTGAGATAGGGTTAAGGGTGTTGGCCTATTTCCCACTGGAAAAGCAACTCCTGAGCAATTTATTTGAAATTTTGAAATTTATGAAAAAGCAGTGAACTATGGAATAAGTGACCAGGAAGGCAGCATAAGGAAAAAGACTGAGTCAGTTAACAACATTTACTGAACACCCACTGCGAGTAGAACCTTGTTGAAGAGATGTTAATAAAACCACGGTGTATTAAAGGTGAACAGTAATAAAATGATTGACAAGGAAACAGAAGGGAAGCGAAGATGTTAATAAAATGTCAGTAAGGTTTCAGTATGTACGTGATACCCTTAACACTTTTCACATGTGTCCATAGCTGTGGTTGATTTGCTTCAGGAATTAACAGATATAGACACCCTCCACGAGAGTGAAGAGGGAGCGGAAGTACTCATCGATGCTCTGGTAAGTTGCACATCCAGCTGGGGTTTCCGGGTGTGTGTAAGGTTTTAACAGCGTCACCATTGTCCCTGTGGCACCGGGTGGGTGTGAGCTCCGTGGCAAGGGTGCACTGAATGAGGAGAGTAAGAAAGTAGAAATGCAACTTGTGGGGTACATGAGACTCTGAAACTGTGTTAAGGAAGGGGTTATAGAGGCATTTATTTATTAAATATTTGCTGGTAAGCAGGCCTTTTCTCACTTTTTTCACTTTATGTGATCTTCACCGTACTCTCTCAGGGTATTACTGCTACTATTCCCATTCCCAGCTGTGACACTGAGGCTTGGAGAGGCGAAACAGCTTGCCTGTGGTCACACAGCCGGGATTTGAACCTGTGTTCTCTTTGACTCCATGTTCCTATTCTTCTGCCTCCAATTGTGCTGCTGCTGACCTTTTCACAAATGTTTCTTCTTTCCTCTCCAAGCACCAGTGAGGACAGATACCATTATTATTTTATAGATAGGGAATTGGAGAATGTTAAAAGCAAGAGCAAACCTTCCAGCTCATCCAGCCAGACTCACAGCCCCTGCCTGTAGAGACAGGGCCGGTGGGTTTCGGTGTGCCTTTTTGTGGAGCCTGGGTAAGGCTTCAGTCTTCCAGGCAGCAACCAGTCAAAGTTTATATGTGAGTTAAACCAATCTGTTCTCATCGCCTCTCTTTACACGTGAGGAAACCCAGATACAGAAGGGCAGTTCTCCACTGGGTTACTCAGCCAGGCCTTGTGCAGCTGAGATGAGAGCCTGCATGTTCGGATCCTCACAACTCCAGCTTCCCTCTCTCGCCAGTGATTGTAGAGGCCTCCAGGACTGGAAAGGCGCCACAGCTGGCAAGTGGCGGAGGGAGTCTGTTCCAGCCTCTTACCCTGACACTTCCTGTGGGGCTCTGTCCACCCATCAAGCTGTCTCCCTCCTCTAGGCTCTGTTAATTTTCCTTCCTCTCTGTTGTCTTCTGTTGTCTGGTTTTTTCTTTCTGCTAAGAATTTAGTAAATACTGGTTTTGATGCAGTTGACAGTTTATCAAAGATGGCTGCAGTCCCTAGTATTAGAAGCACCGGGATGTTTGTTAGGCTATATTCTGACTCCATCCTAAACCCACTGAATCAGAATGGTTGGGACTGGGGCCCCAAATGATTCTGACACCCCGTCGCTGCTCCAACCACCCTCTCTTCGCTCTTTCTCTCTCAAGGTTCTTGACACTGGAAATTTCCCATGTGCCATGCTTGTTGCTGGCATTTGGCGTGATTGGAGAGGCTGTGAACCCACTGGATATGAAGGACTGTCTCCTACAGAGCATGAGGCTGGAGTCCAGCAGGGCTATTTGTGACTGAGTTTGAGGAAAATTTCTATTGCCGTTTTTCTTTCAAGCTCCTTCCTAGAGCGAACTGCCACTTTCGTAGAATTCAGGACCTTTATTTTTCCTTTGAACCACTGTGCAGAAAGAAAAGGATGATGTTGGGTTGTCCTTTTGTTTTGAGGAGCATCTGAAGGAAGGCTGTGGCACTTGCTCCTGCTCTGTGTCCCCACAGTGTCATTTGTGCAGTCTTACCTTCCAGAGGTTAATTACAGTGGCCCTGAGTGAGCCTTCCTGCCTGGTCCCTGGGCTGATTTTAATTACCATCCTTTGCCTGTGTGAATAGGGGAGACGAGAGAGGAGCAGCTAGCCTGGCTGCTGCCTGTAAAATGTACCCAGAAACAGCAATTCACACAAAAGCCCCCTTTGTGTTTTCTGTGTTGCTAAGCCCACCAACGAAAGCTGAATCGTGCAGATTTGATTGTTTGTTTGGAAAGAAACAGTTCATCCTTAGTCTGGGGAGCTGTTAGGTAGCTGCTATACAGGGTTTTCTGTTTGTTTAGTTTTTTTTTTATTATCATGTTAAGATTTTGACTCTTACAGCTTTATACTGGTGGGGCTGGTGTGAATCACAATTGAGCATTCCTAGACTCCTATATATTATTTGCTTGTCTGCAGCCAGTTAGAAGCCATCAGTAAATAACAGAGAACAGAACTGGTAGGTGGTCTTTATTTTATTTCATTTCATTTTATTTTATTTTTTACCCTTGTGCTGCATTCAGGAAGAAGTTTGATAAGTAGTCTCATATTACAAGGGTTGAGTTGTCTTTGTAGTTTTAATTTGGGGCCAATATCAGAGGCCTGGAATTGCATGAGCAGAGGCTAGAGGGCACGGAGCAGAATTTATTGTGGTGTGCAGTTTGCAGTTATTGCCTTGGTCTTTTTCCCAACTGGAAGTCTTAAGCAATAGACTAGCACATTTGTGGGGAGAGAGTGCTGTCCTGGCATTCTTGGGGATCTTTGGGGCTTAAAATTTGGTTCATATCCACTGCTATTGCTTATGCAAAAGGTGAATATTTGTGTTTTGTAACAAATTGATTTGGTAGCCTGGAAAATAGTCTTTTCTAAGAGTAGTAAATGCAAGAGTATATTGCTTTAATGGCATTTCTCTGGCATACCTCTCTAAAGAAGTCTTAGGACTTCTTGAGAGTTGTGATTAGATGACAGCCATTTCCTACTTTCTAATCCCCAAATTTGCCATGTGCTTGGCAGCCCCATGCCTTTGCTCACATCTGCCTTCACCTTGGCAAGCTTTGCTTCTCCTGGGCTACCTGGAATACTCCCACTCATCCTTTAAAGCCTGACTTAAAGCTTATCTCTTCTGAGTGTTTTTTTGTTTGTTTTGGTTTTTTTTAGGCTACCCCCCGCCCCGCAAGCAGAATTTGTGTTCTTTTAGCACTTTGTATATCCTGGCACTTGTCACATTGTCTTATAGACATCTCTTTATAAGTTTGTCTTTCCTGAGATGTGATTTCCATCAAGAGAGTGGCCAGAGTAGGAGCTCTGTCATTTACCAACTGTGTGTCCTTGGGGAAGTTACCTAATCTTGATGTATTCAGTTTCTTCTTCTGTAGAATGGGGATAACAGTAGTGCCTATTGCATGCATAACACTGAAGTGAGGAATAAATGAGGTATTTAATAAATCTTTAGGACAGTGTCCAACACAGAGTAAACACCCAATAAATGTTGGCCATTATCTTCATAAAGGCATTGCGTGGAACATATTAAGTACTTAGTAAATGTCAAGTTAAAATGATACGTATCATCTGCTGTACAGCGAGAGGTTGAGTTCAACAAACATTTTTTTTTTCATCTTGACAGATGTTCAGAAAACATTTTGAATGAATACTCAAAAAATTTTTTTGAAGGGAATGGACCTAAATAAGGCGTGGGAGGATGGACGTTTAGCTTAAAAAAAAAATGATGAAATGAGAAATGATAATGCAAGGCAGAATATTACGGACAGTTGTGAGAGATGTAAGCTTCTGTGGAAGTAGGGAGGAGGGAGCCATCACTTGTGATGGGGAAGAATCAGGAAGGACTGCAGAGCTGCAGGTACTTTCTGTGGCCTCAAACGGAAGCTTTAACGGGAGGATGTGTGCAGGTGTCCCAGTGGAGGAGGTGGAAATGTGGCTGGGCCGTGACATTGGCCATAGTGGCTAGGAGCCACCATGTGGTATAAAGAGTTTCACAAAAGTGATTTTGATATGGAGACTCAGGAGACTGCCCTCCATACCCGTTCTTGCACTCAACTAACCCTACTTAAGCATTCAGCTTTGAAGTTCTGTAGTAGTTTGGCTTGGGCAGCTTGGCAATGCATTCGTTCTGCTCAGGTGAGGCTGAGGTTGGCAGGTTTTCAGTTGCTCTAAAGGTATTTCTTATGTAAATTTCTGGATCCTATCACTTTTATCCCTTCTCCTTTCTATTAATGTCTTCACCTTCATCTGTTCCCAAGCAAAATTCATTCGTTCGTTCATTCATTCCCTGAATGTTTATTGAGTGTTTTGTATGTTCTAGACTCAGGAATGGGGTATATAACAATGAGCAAGACTGACAGAGTCTGCTTTTGTGGAGCTCAAATTCTGGTGTGGGGGGAAGCAGTAAACCAGCTGGAAAGCAGATAGTGATTCTCTGTTACATAAGGAATTAAAAGAGAGTGATGTGATGTACGGTGACTGGGAAGTCACGTTAGATTAGTCAGGGAAGGCCTGAGTTCGGCATGACAAGAAGAAACCAGCCATTGAGAATGACCAAGGGTAAGATGGGACAAGTGCAAAGGCAGGAATGAGCTTGACAGATTTGAGGAACAGAAAAACTGTTGGAGCACAGCTGGGGGGGAGGGGAGAGAGCACGGTCAGGGCCAGATTGCTCAGGGTTTTGTAGGCCGTGGTAGGAAGTTGGGGTGGAATTGCTGGTGTGAAGGGGAATAACTGGAGTATCTTGGGCAAGGGAGTGTAACATAGTCTGACCTAACATTTTAGGAAGACCATTTTTGGCAGCTGTGTGGATAATGAATTGGAGGAGCAAGAGGAGAAGCTAAAATATTACTAAATAGGTGGTAACAGGCATAAGTTTTGCATTCTGACAATATTACCGTTCGTATCCTCAAAACTTACTGCTTGATCAAGAGTCAGTGGATGTGGGAGGTTTTTTCTTAATCTTTTAAATATGAAATTTCCAGAACTCATAGCAGGTAGAAAATTTTACTCCACACTCTTAAGAAAGTTTATTGGCAGATTGTACAAGTTAGAAAAAGAATCCTTCAAATGTTCTCATCTGTCTCTTTTAAAAATTTCCTCCTTTTCTCTTGTATCCATCTTCCCTGGTCAAGTGGAAAAGGGTATCTGAACATGCCCTTGAACTTCATCTTAGTAGGACCTGCCAGAATATTGTTTAGGATATCTGTTAACAAGAAGTATCCGGTGACTTACCAGAAAACATCAGGCTTAAGACGGTCATGATATCCGAGGCCAGGGTTGCTCTGGCTGACACTTTGGTCCCTGACCAGGGTTTGTTTTTGGTTTCAGATTTAGTCACAGGTCCAAACAATTGACATGAAGGTGGTGGACCTGAGGAGCTAGAGGGAGTAAGACAGAATGCTAATTTGTGCTTCTTACTAGGTGATATCCAGAGCTATGCATAATATAAATATTTTCCCAAGGGTTTTCTGAGCGAAATGTATTTTGACTGCTTTGACCCTCCTACAATCAGATAAAATTGCATTTAACCGAGCTAAACATAAAGTTTCATACTTTGCAACCTTGAAAAGGCTGTCTGTTAGAAGTTAGATTTCTGAAGCAAGAAAAAAGATTTTCCTCCAGCCAGATGCCCATTCAGTTCTGGGATTTGAACGTGTTGCATACTGCCAGTGTCCCCCCGCCATTTTCCAGACAGCAGAGATGGGAGACACAACTAAGAATCAAGGAAAGGGGGGAAAATAATGCAGATAAAGCAGCAATAAGCAATTGAAACGGGTGAAGCAGTTTGCAGAACCGACAAGCAGTGTGATACCCAGTGGATTTGCAGTGTCTGCTGCTTTAGGATTCAGGGAGATTATAAGTCAATCAGGGTGATTTAGGGAAAAACAAACTGTGACATGGTTCATATTTTCCCCCCAGATGTTTTTCTGTTTCCTCTCACATATTCAAATTGTTCAATTAATTAAGGAAAATATTGCGGTGGATTTCTTTGGTGAAGCTTTTGCTGGCTGCAAGATTTGAGAGTGAGATTGTGTATCTCCTTGGGATAAGAGGGGAAAACAGCTCATTTCTCATATTTACAGGCACCCTCAATTCTGGCATCAGTATCCCCTCAAATCTGCAGCTAGTGTCTTGCATTGTTCTTCACACCACAAAGGGCAGAGCCTAGAAAATTCTACCTCATTTATGATTCAGGTTTGCAAATCAGTCGATAATTTCAGCTTTTCCCCCTTGCCAGATGTTTCCTTTAAGTGCCGAGAAAGAGTAAAGAGGTCTTATTTCAAGATCTATCTCTTGCCATTGTTCCGTCCTCTGGCTCAGTTTGAATTGTGTTGTAGGGTGTCTTATATACCTGTGCTCAGGCAGTGTCAGTCAAACGAGATGTTTCCTTCTCTCTCCTTTCCTTTCCCCTCCCCAAAGTGACAGGGTATGATTGGAAAAAATAGACGCTTAGAGTCAGTCACTTCTGCCACAACCTTTGTGACTTTGGCCAGGCTAGTTAACCTCTCTGGGCCTTTGTTTGCTCACCTATAAAAGCTATGAGGATTACGTGAGAATAAACGGAACAGTTTATATAAAAGACCTGATTGCAGTACATAAAGTAAGTGTCTTTTGTCAGTTTATTTGAATTTAGCAAAATGACTGAGTGTCTGTCATGTACCATAGCATTGCATTAACTACCCTTGGAAGAATCTGCCAGGATGAACGAGGGTTTGGTGACTGCCTTCAAAGGCCTGGAGTTTTTCTTGGTCTGTGGGAGATACAAATAGTGAACGATCAGATGTCAGAAGGGGTCAAGAGCTAGATTCAAACTCTCTACTTAATTTTTGATCTGGACCCAGGGTAAGGCATGCCACATAATTTTATTTAATCTTGATGACTTATTCCCATTTCCTAAATGAGGCAGTCAGAGAGGATATACCATAGACACACAGCAGGTCTTATCTTCCTGTACAGGTTACTGACTGGCTACTGATGAGAAAGTTATTACCAGGTGGATAATCACTTCTTGATTATACGGTGTTTCCGTAGTTACCTTCCTGGGTTTGCATCAGGGTTACCCAAAGGGCAGTCTCCCTAAGAGTACAGATTGTGCACAGAGGGAAGCGTGAAGTAGTATAAGCATTAATTTACCAAAGAAGGAAGCTTGGTTTTTGCTTTTGCTGCCACTGCCCAGTAGCCATTTGGTCTTGGCTAAGCCGTTAATCTCTGAATATCTTCTCTATGACATAGGAAACTTTCAGTTTCCTCTAAGGTTGTATGAATCACGTTCGAGAAATTTAATTGCTGTTGTATGCTTTAAATGTAATACAAATGTCAGGCATTTTATTATGTTAATACTCTTCTCAAGAAGAAATTAGAAATTCATCAGAAGTAATAGTTTCATAAAAGCTTAGTATAGGACATTAGGAACGTTTTGAGTTTAACCCTGAATTTCGAGGTCAGTGTAAAGTATGGCAAGTAAACTTCCCAACTAAACATCTCTTGGTGCTGTGGTCTAGAAACATGCTTTTGACTTGAACAAATGATTGACCTGATTTAAGATGGTGCTTTCGCAAAGTGTTAGTTTCAGTACCACAGGGAAGTAGAAAAAGCACTGAACTTGATTTCAGAAGGCCTAGGTTCAAGTGCTAGCGCTGGTACTCACTAACTTTGCAACCTTGAATTTTACTTTGTGTCCTTAAGCTTAGATTTACTCATCTTAGGTTAGGGATAACGAAGCCTGCCCTTTCTTTGCCTTGAGGTCACTTCAAGACTCAAAGACGTAATGGGACGGTAGAGCACGCTGTAAAGCATGGGTGGTCGATTAGTTCTTTTGTTCATGCAGGTGAGAAGAAAGCATGGGAATGTGGGAGTATTTTGGAACTGTTTTGTGACATGTGTCCCTCTCTCCTTTTGCTTCCCTGTTGCTGAAGGTGGATGGGCAGGTGGTGGCCCTGCTTGTGCAGAATCTGGAGCGCCTGGATGAGTCTGTGAAAGAAGAGGCCGATGGTGTCCACAACACTCTAGGTGAGGGGCAGGGTGACCAGTGATCTGAGACCTTCATGTTTGTTTTGGGGCTTGGTGCTCATTTCTTTCTTCCTTCATAATAGAATCAACAGCAGCGGTGTTTTCTTTCCTTCTACTCCCAGACTGCCTTTCCAGAAATGAAGACCCTTGTGTAAATTTCATATAACTGCAGCTTTGGTTTGGCTTGCAAGTAATAAAAGTAGAAATCCACTAAGTAGGGTAGCTTCCTGGACAAAAGCTGGCTCCGTTTAGCAAGCCCTTGCTTCTAAATGTTAGGGTCATGTCTGTGCAGGGTGAATTTTTTTTTTTTTTAAGCTTTAGAAAGTGTATATTTTACAATTTTTAATCCCCCTATATTGGTTTTTCTTCCTGCTTTCCTTCAGTGGGACTACAAACTTTGAAACAGTGGAGTACCTTTATAAGACAGTTTATTTGAAAAAGGGTTAAGTGTTTCTTTGTCTTCTTATGTGTAGTTTGCCATGTAAACTGAGTTGAAATATTGCTGTTAACTTGGATGCACCTTCATCATATGTTAATTTAAATGGGTGTCTGCAGTATTTCCCTTCCTCCTCCTTGACTCTCCCAGGTCTTTCTCCCTGCAAAGTTGCCGAACCATTAGCCTATTTAAAATTGTGCTTTGGGGTAGTCCTGTTTATCACTGGTCATTGTCTTGTAAAAAAACCAAAGGTGACATATCTTAAGCAGAGCTTGAGAAATGAACAAGGCCCTGCTGAAGCAGAAATTTTGATGAGATTAGATTCAGCTCTTTTTGTCTACCACAGATTTCTCTTGTAGTTTTATACTCTCTTCTGTGAGCATTATCATAAAGAAGGGGGAAGACACAGCACCAAGGGAGTAAGAGAAGAGAGAACATAACAATCTGTAACTTGGGAGTTGGCTTTAGTCTAGAGCTAGAATTTGGCATTACCATCTGTTAGCCTAATGCTGGATTTTGCTGAATAGAAAGCTTATCAAAAGTCTTAACTGACTGTTAATAAAAAGGGCCTGGTATAATGAAAAAAGCACCAGGCTGGCCGGCTGTAGAGATCTGTCTAGTGTCAGCACAGTCACCTACCCACAGCTCAGGAGGCTCATCCTCTCTCAGTTAAAATCGAGCACTGGCTGTTTGTGAGGCACTGTGCTGGGCGCTGGGGTAGATTAAAGATGAATTGGGCATGGTCTCAACTCGCTAAAAAGCAGACTGATGGGAAAGTCTTGAATGGAAAGGAAAGATAATACAGGGTGACAAATGGTATCATAGTCACTGGAGAGCAGTGTGGAAGTGAGGAAGGGTCTCCAGAAGTAGCTGAATGGGGCTGAATATGAAGACGGGTGCGTTTTGACAGAGAAACGTGAGAAGGACCCTTGGGTGAGAGAGAGTCACAGTTGCAAAGCCGTGAGTGGGCGTGGGCTTGGGGAAAGAGTAGAGATGTACTGTGGCAGTGGCAGGTAGCAGTAGTGGGAGATGGGATCTGAGGCGTGAGTTTGCCCAGATGGCGCAAGACCTTGTAAACCGAGGCAAGATGATTGGATTTGACTCTAGTGAGCAACAGGAAGCCATCTAAAGTGTAAGCAGAGGAATAAGATAAGGGCATCGGAGGTTAAAATGAATAAGTTGATTTTCCCAGAAAGTATGAGAAAGTAACTTAGGGTATTGTGGTGATCTTCATCTCTTAGGGGTCTCATTGCTACTCCGCTAACATGCTTTGTATTCCACTCCCTGAGGGGGCTGCCCACTGAGTCTTTAACTTGCCACTGGCTGACACGGGCAGAGGAGTGAGGATGAATGTAAGAGGCATGGTGATTTCTTTATCCCTTTCTCCTTCAAAACTCAGGTCTGATGTGTTCTGGGCATTGGGCTTAGAGAACATGAAACTAACTGTAGTCCTTTATAATAGTAACGTATCCTGGTATATGGAGAGGAAGGGGTCCTGAAGGAAATGAAAGCATTGGATGTGTTAGAATGGAACTATAGGCGATTTTTTTAAAAAGTCCCCCTTTTTAGTGTCATGGTCATGTAATCACTTTTTTTCCTTTGGCCTCCTAAGTTTTAATTTTTCTATTAAGCAGCAATTTGGGTGTTGTAGGAGATAGCAGGACCAATTATATTTGCTTCTGAGTACCGGACAGTTACCTTGCCAGCATGGCCTTTCCCCTCTATGCACATTATTTTGTTCAGTTCAGAAGGTCATGCTTGTTTCCCTTGTACTATCCAGAGAAAGAGAACTGAAAGTGAATGAATCAGGAAGGGAACAGACTCCGAATTCACTTTTCCTGGGCTTCCTGCCTACTCCCCTATCTCTTCAATTACAGTCTCTGGGTCTCCAGTGCAATGAGGACTAAGAAGGCCTTCTTGGGCAGATATCCACCTTTCTCTGTGTTCTGCTCTGGTGTATATTCCCTATTAGCACAGAACATCTATCACATTCCTTTTGTGAATTTCATCATTTTCAGTTACGAGTTTTATTTGCAACATTACTTAAATTAAAAACAAACTATTGCATCTCCCTGGTTAATCTCATAATGACAACACAGCATCTGGCTGGGAGGAATACAGGAAGTGGGAAGAGGAATATGGTGTCTGTCATGGGAAGGAAAGCAGGCTTGTTGCAGATAGAAACAGAATTGCCCTCCCACATGACTGGTTTCTGTCTCCCTTTAGCTATTGTGGAAAACATGGCAGAGTTCCGGCCTGAGATGTGTACGGAGGCTGCCCAGCAGGGTCTTCTGCAGTGGCTGTTGAAGAGGCTGAAGGTCAGTTTGGCGTTGTGGGACTGCAGCTCGCACCGCTCTTTGCTCTGGGCCTGGCTGAAGCTGGCTCACCGGCACAGATGTTTGTCCCTTTTGCTGTGGGATCTAGTTGGGAATCTTTACTGAAGATCTCTTGCGTCTTTCTTTGCTTCACCTCTGTTTGTTTTAGAAGAAGAGGCTTTAAAAGTAGCCTTGAATACCTCTGAAAATATTAAAAACATTTTGTAAATACAAATAAATTCATATGGTACGGAACATATAAAACTGAAAGTAAAAGCTCCCCTCAGCAGATTCCTTCTAGTTACGCTTGCCAGAGGCAGCCGCTGTTAACGATATTTTACCTATCCTTCCGGAAGTTTTCTGTGTATCTAGGAGTGTGTGTGTTTTATAAACAGAATTGTACAATATTTTATTTTGCAAGCTGTTTTTTTCACTGAACTAATAGCTGCCTAGTACTCTGTTTTATGTATATACCAAAATTAATTTAATCATTCCCCCTTTTATAACATTTATTCACTACAGTATAACAATTTTCCACCGTCTAAATAGTGCTGCAGTGAGTATTCTCATCTACACATACATGGTTTTTTTCTTGCACACTTATTTTAGTTTATCTGTAGGATAAATTCCTAGAAATAGAATTGATAGAGATCGAAGGATATACACATTAACATTTTTGGTGGGTATTGCAGAGTTGTTCTGCACAAAGGCTACCCCACTGATTTGAGAGTATCTGTTTCCCCTAGCAACATGGGGTACTATCAAACTTAAAATTTTGTTAATCTGCCAAATGAAAACTGGTATTTTATTTTATTTTGGAATTTTAAAATCAGGGAAGAATATTGGCTTCTACTTGTTTGTTAGCTATTTGAATTCATCTCTTTTAACTTGCTATTTATCTCCTTTGTTCATATTTATATTTCTGTTAGATTGTTTATTCTCTTTTCTTCTTAGTATAGCCCTTTTGACTATCTTTTTAACAATTACTGCTGTCCCGTACAGTAAATGAGGAACGAGAGGCAAGAGCTTCTCTTAAAAGAGTAGTTTCAACCAAGGGTAAGATGGGAGGCAGTTCGGGACTGCTTGTATGCTACCGAGATGGTCAGCAAGCAGAGATTCCCAGCTTTTCTGTGAGACGGAGGCCTTTGTTCATAGCTAGAATGATTCTCTAAGTATTCATGGCTTTGCTGTGCTTCAGAGCGTCACAGAGATGCAGAAAGTTTGAGGTATATCAGGTCAGATTTACCCCCCACTGTCTTGGCAGGGCTCAGGAAGAATGTTCTGCCTAAGATAGCATATGCCCCACGATTACCCTTCTTTCTGACAATCTAAATCTTCCCCTATCCTACTTATTTAACCATTTGTTCCCATGAAATCTATAACACAGACTTACATAGCATGACTTGAACTTACTCATATTCAGCTAGTCCAGATACTACTATCAGTGAACATGGGCACATTTGCCTGGCAGGGTATAAACTAAGTGTGTAGTTGAATAAATTGCAACGCCCTTCATACACACACACACACACACACACACACACATACACATGTGTGTAGTTGAATAAATTGCAACGCCCTTCATACACACACACACACACACACACACACACACACACACATACACATACACACACTCCTATACCCCTACCTTTTAGGGAAAAAATATATCAGGTCTGGTTAAATCATGCATTGTCATCTTTGCAACTTTCTTTTGACCTCCTCTCATGAGTCTTGATGTCCTTTGGTTTTAGGACTAGACTTGTTTCCCCGTGTAATTTTCAGTTTCTTTTTTCCTCAGCATTCAACACATTTTTATTCTCCAAAGCCTTAAAACATTTTGGGAGTGAAGAGTGGAGGGGAGGAAAGTAGGACACAGAGTTGAGGGAATGGGAGAGAAGGCAGGGACCTGAGCTGTTGGCAGGATGGCCATAGGTGAGAGCTCCAACCTTAAAATATACAAAACAATCCGATAGCTTTTGTCTCTGAAGTCAAGACCAATTTCTTTCAGTTCCTGGAGACTTGATACTACTTCAGGGATCCTTCATTAAACCAGAATGTCAGGCCTCCTCTGCACTTGGAAAGGTGTTGAAACTTGACAGTCTTTTTTTGAATTGGTAACAGGAAGGGAAAGTGAGACCTTTGGGGGTTTGGCTTGGATGACATTACCCTAATGAGAGTAATAAAGAGTCCCACTTGATAGCCTAGCAAGCTAGTGACTCTCGCCTTTTAGGCACAGTGTTTATGTAATCCTCAGGGCATAAATAGCCATGTTACTGTCTCTAAAACAGCTTTTCAAGGTTTCGGGGTATCTAAACATTAAAATGCTATTTGGTTATTTTGCTAGTAAGCAAGTGCCCCTAGAAAAATCCTGTGCTACCCAGATCATTAATGAGAATCCTGCTTAAGGGTGAGGCCAGCAAGAAGGCACGTTTTTAGAAACAATGCCTTGCTCTGTTTGTCTCATAGTCTGGGAAAGTGCTTGTTATAATTTTCACCATCATAAACATATTGAATCTGAGTGCTGGACCTAGTTCCTGACTTTCACCAGTGGAACTCTAAAAAATACAGATTTCCATGGGGCACCTGAGTGGCTCAGTCGGTTAGGCGTCTGCCTTTAGCTCAGGTCATGATCCCCGAGTCCCAGGGTCAAGCCCCAAGTCAGGCTCCCCGCTCAGTGGGGAGTCTCCTTCTCCCTCTGACCCTCCCCCATCTCATGCACACACACTCTCTCTCATTCTTTCTCTCTCTCTCAAATAAATAAAATCTAAAACAAAACCAGATTTCCAGACCCATTGTCTCAGTCTCTGTCTTTGATATATTTTAGAGAAGTTCCACCTATTGATTCTAATGGACAACCCGCACTAATATCCTCTGCTCTGGAGATGTGAGCATACTACGTTTTTATTCTGCACTACTCCTGCACTAGATTTAACACTCCGTTTTCAGTGTGCCATTCCCTGTTCAAGAACCTCTCCCTACACCATGCTGATGACCTCTCCATGAGATCCCACCTTCTCTGCCTACTTTCAGAGTCCCCTTATACCTGGTCTAGTCTGACTTTTTCATTTCTCCCTTTTTAAACATTGGCCTTATTACCTTTCAGACATCTTTTTTACCTACCACCTGCTCTGCAAAGGTCAGAATGATTTTGACCTCTGTATCTGTTGTTCATGCGCCCCCTTCCACCAGGAATGACTCCTGTCTTTCTTATATACTTCTCAGTTATACACAGCCTTCATTAACCAGTTTAAATCCCAACTCTTCCATGTAGCCACCATCATTTTTAGAACTGAAAGGAAATTTATAACTTCTATCGCCACTATATTGAGACCTATAGAGATTAAGTGCCTTGCCCAAATTCATACAGCTAGTTAGAGAAAGAGCCGGTGTTAAATCCAAGACTCCAGACTTTCTTTGCGCACCCTTTCCATAGCAGTACTTTGCCCCCAGCCCATACCACCCTCTTGCTTGTCTGAATATCAGCCATTTTACTCTTTCCATACTGGTTCTCTTGTGGGAGACAGCAGATCTGGGTTCTGACATGTACCTATAACTGTGTGACATTTATCCTCAGGAACCATTTTTTCTTCATCACTGGCAGACCTTCTTGGAATATGTGCATATTGTCCTTCTTTCAGTATCCTTCAACTCTTTATTATTTTTTTTTAAAGATTTTTTAATTTTATTATTTATTCGACAGAGATAGAGACAGCCAGCGAGAGAGGGAACACAAGCAGGGGGAGTGGGAGAGGAAGAAGCAGGCTCCTAGCAGAGGAGCCTGATGTGGGGCTCTATCCCAGAACGCTGGAATCACGCCCTGAGCCGAAGGCAGACGCTTAACTGCGCCACCCAGGCGCCCCCCTTCAACTCTTTAAAAGGAAGGGCTGGTCTCCATTATTTTTGCATGTCCCAATTGTTCTCAAGGTGTGGTTCCCCTGGCAACACATTAAAAATGCAAATTATTGAACCTACCCCTTGACCGGCTGACTCCACCCATCTTAGGGGGGCCGGCAATCAGTTTTAAGAAGGCTCTAGGTGACTTGGAGGCAGGGTAACATCTGAGAACAACCATCCTAGAATGCTTAATGTTTACGTTGCTTGTTAAGCCTTGCTGTTTAACTGATCGTCCCATATTTATTCAGTAATTCTTTGAGTAATTTTTCAGTGACTGGCACCTTGATGAGTCCTCTTTTTGTGCTGTTAGCCTAGTAGTATATAGAGATACTCACGGATTTCTTCATCCACTAAATGAAATGTGACTAATTCGTGCTAATGAGGATGAAACCCATTGCAGACGATTGCATTAAATGGGTTAGCAGGTGAGCAGCTAACAGGAGTGTGAGCGAGACCATCACAGTTCATTTTTATGGGGAATACAAGCTTATTAGGATGTTGCTGTGTACTATTGAAAATAACACCAAAACCCAAAGTTTTATTTTTCCTTTTCTAAAGAAACAAAATTAAGATTCCCTTTGTTTCCCAATTAAATCAGCGTTTTAGAAACAGTTGCAACATTCAGCATATGAGCTGATGAATTGAGAATTGGCTATATAAGACTCCATGTACAACGGTTGATGGGAAGTTCTTAGCCTCCCCTGACCAGGAGCTGGGATTTTACAGGGCACAATCTGCTTCAGCACTTGTACAGAGCTGTAGATGTGTGTGAACCTGCCCCATGTGTTCCAGGTACCAGAGGTGAGCTGCAGAAATAACCCGCAGCTTCTGGCTGTGGGTGGGAACATAATTGTTTTGTACTTTCCAAAAAAACAGCAGTTCCCAAAAAGGTGAAGTTTAATTTTATTCAAGGCTAGTACATGCTGAGTACAAACCTATGCTTGACTCTATAATTACTCTGACAGCTGAAAGATTTAGGATCACCAGGCTCCTGGATAGAAGAGAGCCCCCAGAAGCTTCAAGTCCCATTGGATCACTTTGCAAACTCCAAGAGACCATACCTACTAAATGAATTCTCCTTTCTCCGGATTTTGACTAAATATCCTTGTAATTTGGCAGTTTGATATTTTGTAAGCTAGGAGGCCATCATCTCTGGCTGAGATTTAAATAGAAATAAAACTTCCTTGGTGACTTTTTGTCTTTGGCTAGACGTGAAAGATTAGACTCCTTCCTTCCCACCTGGCCCACAGTTTCCTTTATTTCTTTTCCACAAGATTAAAATATTTGGTTGTCGTTATCATCACCTTTAAGTTTTCCCTATCTGATAGGAGTGTCATGTGTTGGCTGTTGACTATGTGGGAAGCATTATCCTGGATACCTCACATATATTATTTCTGATCCTTACAACCTTCCAAGTGGGCACTGCTATCCTCAGTTTACTGACGTGGGAAGAATTCCACAGAGGGGGAGTGATTGCCCCAACCCCACTGGAAGTATGTGGCAAAGCCTGTGACAGTTGGGCCTGGGTATCTCCAAAACCTCCCCCTCTTGCCAAGGTATTTTCCAGCTGGTACCCCTTTCAGGCTCTGAAGCATTTTAGGGCTCACTGTTGGGGAGTTTTGGGGTCTAATCATTTTGACTTTCTGATTAGATTCCTCCTTCTTGCCAGTTTTTCAGAGGACCTATATTTTAACAGAAAAAGTGATGAAATTATGATTTTGATTTTTAAAAATTTACTTTGGGCAAATTGGAAACTCCTTGAAGTGTCACAGGAAAAGCTGGAGATTTCCTGGGGGAATCAGGAATTCGTAGTAGAGGGGAGCTAGCTGTTGGGTGCCTGTGATGTGTATACTGGTTAATTTAATCCAACTACCCCATGAGGAAATTATTACTTATTTTTACTCAACATACGAGAAATTGGGCAAGAGAGGCAGAGTAATTTGGCCAACATCACGTAGCTGGAAACCATTAGAGCTGAGATTCTCACCTGGATATCTGTGATTCCAGTCATGAGAAAAAGTCCTAGTACCTAATATGTGTTAGGTACTTCCATATTACCTTATTTAATTCTCATAGTAACTCTCCTGATGCTAGGCTATTATTTATTTTATTATGTTATTTTTATTAGGATGTTATTTTATTATTTGCTTTTTACAGGTAAGGCAACTTAAGACTAAGAAATGTTCCTTGGGTCATAGATGCCCACTCTCAGTTCATGGTGCCCTGGATGTCATAGGAATTTCATTTTTTTACAGTGCCCCTGTGCCAGAAAGGACCTAACAATCATGTTTATTAAGTAGTTAGGTCCAAGCAATTTAATATGTATTTATGTCCTAACAATTTAGTAGCCATTTGGAAAAGTAATACACATGAATTAAAAGAAAAAAATATTTTGATTTTATACTTAAAGACCACAGTTACTTACTAATAGATGTGTGTGCCTTTTGAGTGCTGCACAACTTCTAAAACCTTGGAATCCAGTTGAACACTACCACCCTCATTCCTGTTCCACACTGATTTTCACACAGTTCTTTTATTACAGCAACCACCAAAACCCAGCTTCACAAAGACAGGATGTCATCAAAAGAGTATACCTGGAGCTAGTAGTTAATGCAGTGTTCAACAGATGTCAAATGTCACTGTGCTTTCTTTGGAAATTTTCAAGTATCCTGCGGTGCCCCTGTGAATTGAATTTGACACCCCAGGTACCTCGGCACACAGTCTGGGAACTGCAGACTGTGTCACGTAGGTAGTACGTGCTCATGGGTCAAACCTAGGTGCATCAATCCTAGGTTCATATTCTTTTTTTTTTTTTTAACATGACTGTATTACTTATTAAAATTAATTTTAATTTAGTGTAATATTTTTAAATGCCGTAACAATGGACAAGGTTCACGTCTAATTCACCTGTGTGCTTTCATGTTTAGTTCTTTGCCTTGCGTATAGCAGATGCCCAATAAATACTCGTTGAAAAAAAAGAGAAAATCTCCCCCTTATCTTGGAAATAGGATTTATAAAATCAAATAAAGGGCAAGAGGCATTGGCACCACAGAAAGGCTATGATGTCTTTTGGCTTCTTTTAGTTAAGTGTATCTTGTTTCAAACAAGAACCCTGGTCCTTGAAAAGCTGCACGTAAGTGAAGTGGTGTGGCTTAAATCATTTAAAATACCAATACTTGTAATTTATTTGAGTAAGTTATTTTATTAGCAAATCCTTGATTGTGATAGAGATGCTTACCCCTTGGCGCTTATCTCTGTGTTTTGATTTTTATAAAACGCTTTCCTTTAAGTGAAACGCGCTACAGACTGTATTTAAACACTGGCTGTTAAACTGAATTTCTTGAAACAAGGCCTCAAGCTTGCCCAGGGAGCATACCTTGCAGTCAGTACACGTAAGACTTTGCATTAACAGATCTTTTAACCTAAGATGGTCAGCTTCCTGAAACCCTGTGGGGTGCACTTAGGCTTGACGAGAAAGACGTGCATAGAAAACTGAAAAGTTGCTGGGTGTTGCTTCATTAGGGGCCACTCTTCCTTAAGTACAAAATCAATGTCCAAACAGAACTGTGAAAAGCAGTAAGGTGATGGAGGTGTTAGCTCTAAGACGAACGCTTCCCTGTCCTTTCCAGGTACAGAAATGATTTGTCATTTCAAAAACCTGGATGGGTAGCAAGGCTGCTGCTGATTAACAGTTGTCGTCTATGTGCCTGCATTTTAAGGATCAGGGGACGGTAAATAAAAACACATCGATGAGGTTTGTTCCTCTCTGTGCACCTTTATCCAAAGGGGCCTTATTAATGGTGAGATATTTGAGTCTCGCTACCAGAGCAACAAATGTGGACAGCAATAAAAGATAGTCTCTGCAGTAGATATGTCCCCTCTGAAACACCAAGTAGCAGAGCATGCATCAGGGGAAGAATTGTGGGTAGTAATTTGGGTGTTAAAATATTAATACATTTCTGCATTTTTAATGTGGTTTCCTTTTTAAATAGTAGGCAGATTATGGCACACGAGCAGATAGGTTTATGATTCCAAATTAAATTTTAAGAATTAAAAAATCCAAAAGGAACTACTTTGTTATAAATACATTCAACTAATCTAAACAAGAACTTGCTTTCTTTTCACCTTCTCTGATCATCTGTCAGCTAATTTACAGCCTAACTTTATGATTGTAATATGTGAACAAAGCTTCATAATGGATTTTAGTCTTAAAATTTCAAAACTTTCAAAACTTTCAGTCATTCCTCTAGTTCACCTTTGATTATCTACTATGTGCTAGACAATAGCCCCTGGACTCAAAATGGGGAATCTGGGAAGGCTTCACTGAGGAGGTGACTTTCATACGTGGGCATTAGCAATGTGAGAGCCATTGTGTACATCTGCCATTTATGGTTTTACTATGTAGTATTTGAGTCTCATCTCTTGAGAGCAGAAGCAGAATTTTTTTTACCCTTAACCTATCTTTTTGCTTTCTAACATCTACTTCTCTCTAACTCAGATCCTAGTTCTTGTGAAAAATTCGTCCTGGGGAAGGAAGCAAGGCCCCTTAACGTTTTTTCTCATTTCTCCTATTTCCCCACAGGCAAAGATGCCTTTCGATGCCAACAAACTATATTGTAGTGAAGTGCTGGCCATATTGCTCCAGGACAATGATGGTGAGGCTCCCTCTCAGTATTGATATTCTGTTAGGATAGGAGCCAGGCTTGTTTCAGATCATGACAGCAAGCTCTCTTGCCTTTGGCATCCCCTTGCTCTCCCTCTCGCTCTCTGTGCAGCTTTTGTACTCTGTCAAGCTGTATTGATTTTGTTTGCTGATGTATCAGTGTTAGACGGCTGTAAAATCTGACAGTTAGCTTCATTTTTTTCTTCCTCTATTTTTTTCCCCTTTTAGAAAACAGGGAATTGCTTGGGGAGCTGGATGGAATCGATGTGCTTCTTCAGCAGTTATCCGTGAGTAATTCTTATGCTTCCTGTCTGCCATGAAGATACATGGCCTGCTTTAAATGGGAGGTGGAGCTGGAAATTGTGGGAAGAAATAGGCCATGTGATGCAAGCCATATGGAGTATGTTGGCAGGTTTGAGGTTACAGCCGAGCTACATAGTTTGCCTCCTTTTCTTAGTCATTTGTTCTTTATGACCAGATACCGCTGTATATCTGCTATGGATTTTCTCCGTCTTCTGATATTTGTCAATTCAGAAGAGGTGTGCTTCCTGCTTAACTATATATTCTTGGGCCAAGAATACCAAATTATTTCCACTTAACCCACTCCCAAGATTATTCACTTCCTTTCTTTCAATCTGCCAGTAAAATGGATTCTCTTCATTTAGAATCCAGATAAGCTCAAGGAGTACAAGTTCCAGTGCAGTAGGCTAGAGGTCACAGAGGAGGATAGGGAAGGATGTGGTTCTAGAGGCTGGAATATGAAATTAGAAAATGCCATTTTCTCATTGTAAGAAATATAAGTCTAGTTGAAATGTTCTGCTGGCATTCTGAAAATACTGTTAAGATTTCTTCTAACAAATCTCATCTGTGCTATTTCAAAACCAGGACTGAAAATAGATCATTTGGATAAAATCTTGAGTGTTGGGAGTGTCTGAGATGTCAGTTTGCACACAGCTGCCACCTTGGTGCCAGCAGCCTGAGTGGCTTGGCCTCCACCCCAAAAAATAGAGCTTTGAAATGTGAATCTGTTTCCAGTTTTCTGGGAAGGTGCTTAGTCCTGTTCCTGCAAGATTATTGATCATTTTGTAGTGGAGTCTATGGGTAGGCATACACTGTTAAAAGGCTTTCCTCTTAACATGCCGTATATCTCTGGCAGAGACAAAATGTCTGCTTTCAGCTGTTCCCATGACTTAGAGCCACAACTGCTGTGTGAGGCAGTTCAGTAGCCCCAATGCTTAGGAAACTCTTCCTTAGGTTGTGGCCCTTCCAGATTGTGGTTTCTTTTAGAAGGGGTGAAATGGGTCGTGGTTCGGCTGGGCAAGTAGAGGGTTTGGAGGTAGCAGCTGGCAAAGTTGTTTTCTGACCTGGAGATGGTGATTTCAGCTTTATATGCCTTTTATGGAATTTTCTGTATCTGTGTTATATTTCACAGTAAAGGGGTTTTGTTGCTTTGGGTTTTTGTTTTGTTTTTTTAAATCTGCCTCCTTGGAACTATCAGTCACTCATGGACCCATTGGTCACTTGAGTGTTTTGGGTTTTTGTTTGAACTGATAGCTGTCTAATACCCGTGACTCAGAAAGTCCAGTTTCTCTAACATGGAAGCTGCGGAGAATTTTGTTTGGTGAGCTTCTGCTTCCTCAGTTGTTGGGGTTATCAGGGCAGGCGGACTTTGGAAATTGTTGAATGCTGGCTGATGAAAAGATACTCTCTTATGGCTCTGTGCTTTCTGGTCTCTTTGCTTGATAGGTGTTTAAAAGACACAATCCCAGCACCGCGGAGGAGCAGGAGATGATGGAGAATCTGTTTGATTCACTCTGTTCCTGCCTAATGCTCAGTTCCAATCGTGAACGCTTCCTGAAGGGTGAGGGTCTGCAGCTGATGAATCTCATGCTCAGGTATGTCTCTTCTCTCCTAGTGCTCTGGGGTTTTTTGGCCAGCTCCTCACTGTTAGCCCAGATTCCAGAACATGTATCCATGGTCTTTTTGTCCATTGAGTTTCTTAAATATGAAAATCAGTAAGGCCTTTAGGGGTGTGTGTGCACACGCGTGTGTGTGTATGTGGTCTTCTCTCAAGTTAGAGTGGGTGAATAGAACGCATATTTTGGTCTGTTTGTGCCATGTTGTGTCAGTTATTGATATGACCGCTCCATTGAAGGGAAACATCTCTTTGCTCCTTCTCTTACTATGTTCTCTTACTAGACATGAAATCTAGTCATGATCTTCTAAACATACCCTGTGTTAATTTCTAAACTTTATATCACACGTAGACCTATCTATGCCATATGTTTGTCTGGATTTTTGTTGTTGACAGCAGAATATCATTTTTTATTTATAGATATTTTTCATTTTATATTATTTTCTGTGAATTGCACATGTGTTATGTAGCTAGCATAGGAGATATGAAAATGTACAAGACAGTTCTAGAACTTTTCTTTATACTACCATCCTTATAGATATTATTTATGCTCTAATTTCTTAAGGTATTTAAAATGGATATCGTGTTTAATATATTTCACAGAATCCTAATGCTGGGAGTAAATGGGAGGTACCTTGTGAATAGCTCTTGAGAAATCTGGCTTTTAGAAAGAGGAATAGAGAAATGGGGGAAGGGGGTGTGGTGACCAGAGTGTGGTGTGGGGTCAAGGGACCATTTTTTAAGCTGAGAGCGACTAGAGCGTGTTCATGTGGCTGAAAGACACTAATCATTATTATTCTTCATGAAATCGAGCTAGAGTCTGCACTCTTGAAACTTCTGTTCATGTATATGGGAAACTCTGTTAAACTAGTTCTTTGAAAAAAATTTTTATAAGTTCAATAAATATACCTATTAAATATAATCTAAAATATAGACATGCAAAACTGCTGTTAAAACGCTGATGAGGTACTATGTTAAGTGCTTCGCTTACAAAGAAATGAATAAGACAGGATTCTTGCCTAAGAAGCTAAAAAAAACAGCTCATGTCATGTAAACACAACCCAACCTTTGGTGTAGATTTCTTTCATTCTTTTTTTCTGTAACTATTCCCTTGTTTTTACCAGCTTTTTAGTCCTGTCACACATGTAATTTTCGATATTGTTTCTTTTTAAACTTAACATGGCATTTCCCATGCGGTTACATAATCTCTGTGAGTTTTCAATAACTGCATAATGGACTCTGAGGAAATATAGCTTACTTAGTATTCTGTTGGTGATATTGAGACTATTTCCATTGTTTTGATATTGTAGCAAATTCTACAATGACCATGTTTTTGTTTAAAACTATTTTTGTATTTAAGATTATCAAGGTATATGTTTCTAAAATATCTTCTCTTCAGGCTGTGTAGGGCTGCGGTCATAGTAGACCTCTTCATTTGGCCAGTGCATACCAGACCTTGAATTGATTGAAGATCTTCCTTTGTGGAATTGCTTTAAAAAAATCTATTTTAAAGTGCAGAGAGGGGCATTGGAATTATTCGGAGGCCTTTAGTGTTCAGCTGATTGTTGCTAGCTTTACTCTCTTGAGTCTTTTGTTTGTTTATCTCCTTTACCCTTCTAATTGCCTGTCCTTTTGTTGAAATGACCCACCTTCTCTCGAGTAAATAGCATATAAAGAAGATGCATTTGGCTTCCTGGGCCTTCTAACCTTAAAACTGTACTCTACAGGAGACTTTTCCCTAAGCTTCTTAAAGGTCTGAACTGCCAGTGTCTTTGGATGGTTGAACGCAAATATGAAGTGATGTATTCCTGTAGCATATGGCTTGGTAATGTGCAGCAGTGGGGAGCTGAATAAATAACCAGAAATATGGATTATTCAAACAGGAATGCTGAGATTCTGGAAGCCTAATTAAAAAGGTGCTCCAAAAGCCTTAGAAACTGTACCTCTGTAGGGTCTCCTAACTTCATTTTTGAATGCTGCAGTTACTGTTAGATTAATTCGTTTGCATTAACTAGCTATTTTAGCAGATTCAGCATTCCCTTTTTTCTCTTTCCCATGCTTCTTTGTTCTGTGTTATTTTTCTTCTTCGGACTCCCAAATGGAAAGTTTAATTGGGAGGGAATTTTTTTTTCCTACTAGATTCATCCTGATCTTCTAGCAAGAGCTGCCAAGTTGCACTCTGCCTAGAGAGACGCCCGTTCAATACTTGGAGGCTGTAGCACTAGAAGTTCAGGAG
The DNA here is from genome assembly GCF_023065955.2 of Ursus arctos. Taxonomy (NCBI): domain Eukaryota; kingdom Metazoa; phylum Chordata; class Mammalia; order Carnivora; family Ursidae; genus Ursus; species Ursus arctos. The sequence continues at coordinate 21,113,127 of NW_026622830.1, read as the reverse complement.
AATTCCTGGGGTTCCATTGCTCTTTACTGTGATTTAGGCTTTGAGCAGTCATGAAATGCCTGCTGAAAGGCGACAGTGTGGTCCAGCATGGAAGAGTGGGCTTTGGGAGTTGAGGTAAATGTGGGTTTGGAACATAGCTCTTTCACTTACTAGTGAGTGTTTGGGGAGTTACTCTAACCTTTCTGACCTCTGACCGTCTGTTTTTCATCTGAAAAATGGGAGTAACAATGCCAAATTTGCAGGGATTTTGTGGAAATTAAGCTATGTAATGTGTCTGGGACAATTCTGCAACTATTAAAACACTAATAAAGTACCATGTTAACTTACTATGTTAAGTGCTAGGCTTAATACAGAGATGAAGAGGACAGGATTCTTGCCTTTGAGAAACTCAGTCGCTAGTGAGGGAGGTCAATGTTAAGTAACTGCAATATAATTTAATGTGTTAAATGAACTGTTCCTCTTAAGGATTTGCATGTCTGTGATTTTTTTTTTTTTTACATTTCTGATTACTGATAAACAAAGGTCATTAGCAAGATAGGCATTTACACACACATATTATCACACATAGACATATCCTACCCAATTTAATATTTATCAACTTTATTGAAGCATAATTTATTAATAATAAAACATGCCCACTGTAAGTGTACAGTTTTAATTTTGACAGATGTATCCGTCTTTGTTTTCAACACAATGAAGATATAAAATGGTAATGTCCCATAGAAATGTAATACAAGCAAGGTATATAGTTTTATATTTTGCAATAGCATGGTAAAAAGGTTAAAAGAAACAAAATTAATTTTAGTAATACATTTTATTTAATCGAGTATAATAAAAATCATCTCAACAGGTAGCCAATAAAAAAATATTATTGAGCCATTTTACTTTTTTTCCTACGAAGTCTTTGAAATCCAATACATATTTATATCTCAATTCAGTGCTAAACTTTTATAAAGTACTTGCTTTGTATCTAGATTTCATAAAATTTACAGTTGAAAAGCAGATTCCCCTACCTAAGTTTCTCCAAACATACTTAAAATGTTTCCTAATAACTGAACCAAGTATCAGTTTTTAAATTTAAATTTATTTAGTCTGTGTTTTGTTTAGCCTGTGTCAACAGATTGTTTTTGAGATTCATTCACTTTGCGTGTATCAGTAATTTGGTTCTTGTTCACTTTTAGCAGTATTCCATTATATTTCTGCATTCCAGTGTATCCGTTTAACTTATTCACCTATTGATAAACAGTTGGGTTGTTACCAGTGTCTTGCTATTATTAATAAAGCTACTTAAAAGTCTTTAGATAAACATATATTTTCATTTCTCTAGGGTAAAAACCTAGGAGTGGAATGACTAGGTCATATTGGAAATGTAGGTTCACTGTTGGAAACTACCAAGCTGTTTTCCAAAGTGGTTGTATCATTTTCTGTTCCCCACCTTCCCCCCACCCCAGCAAGGTATGAGAATTCCAGCATATTCTCCTCAACACTTGATGATTAGGCTAAATTTCTTTAAGAATCTTCCCCCTCTGTCACTTCCTCAGTCCTGTCCTTACACCCACCCACCCACTCCCAAATGTTGAGGTTAGGTTCTAGCATCCTGCGCTTTCCACTGTGGGAGCATTTACCATCCTGTGTGGTTGGCATGTTTGTCTCTGACTTACTGTAAGACTTCTGAGAACAGAAACCAGGTCTTCTTCCTCTTTTATCTCCAGTACCTAGCAATAGATACACATTAGGTTCCCAGTAAATATTTTCTAAATGAATGAGAAAAGGATCTGAGAAACATTTTTGCTGTTTTAAATCATTGGGTTATAGAATTTCTAGCAAATCCCATTCGTAGACTCAAAGAATGAGGAGTGATTTATTAAAAACCATACAGGTGAGAGCTCAGTCTTCTGCCTAGATGTATTTAGTCCTAGTTTTCCCTGTCAGATTTAAAAAAAAAAAAAAAACACATTTATTTATTTATTTATTTATTTTAGGGAGAGAGAGCGCGCGCGTGTACAGGGGGAGGGGTGGGGAGAGGGAGGGAGAGAGAATCCTCAAGCTGACTCCAGGCTCAGCACAGAGCCGGATGGAGGGCTCAATCCCAAGACCCTGAGATCATAACCTGAGCCAAAATCAGGAGTCAGTTGCTCAACCGACTGAGCCACCCAGGCACCCTTCCCTGTCAGATCAGGTTATGAACCTGATCTTCAAGGCTCTGGGGAAGGCAGGCATCAGCTGCTGTCCTGGGCTTCCTGCCCTGTTTGGCCTGTGCTCGTGCTGTGCTGCAGAGCAGAAGCCAACACAAGTTTCCACACTTCAGTTTGTCCCCCTTTGGGACACTTAACCTCTCAACGCTCTTCCTCCATCATCCTCCAAAATATTTCAGGGTTATGGTTTAGGCATTCATTTCTTACAACCTTTCTACTTAACGTCCAGAGAATTCCTTCATACAGCATTTGTTTATAGGGACTGTAAGGAGGGCTACTACCTCTTTGCCTTTGCCGGACAGGCCTTTCTCCTCTGCTTTACCCTCCTACCCAGGTGTTAGTTTAGTTGTCAGGTGACTTTTTTTTTCACTCCTGTGTTAAGAGTGTTTGGATTTTACAGTACTCAACAGAATCAATAAGAAAAAAAAAAAGCTTTCCATTTTTTGTTTTTCCTCTGTCAAAGGACAGATGAAGACATTTTGGAAAAGCAGAAAAGATTGTTGAGGTGATATTTAAAAATGGAACTCATGCTATGGAAAAAGCAGCAGATAGCCATCCTAACATCTAGGAACCCCTCCCCCCCAAAAAAAGGAATTTCTTATTTAGTCATAGTGTTTTGATAAGGAAAGAGAAAAGATGGGATGAGGGAAGAAGGCACAGAACCTCTTGGACGGTATATACTGTGTATATATGGTATATACTCCCCTGATAGAGAAAATACTGCTCCTTGTGGGTCCTCATTCTTTTGCTTTGAGTGTCAAGAGTTATGGTACAAAGAGGATGTTTGCATGGTCTTTGGCTAGCAGCTGAAGTGTTAAGATACGACTATGAACCAAGTGCTATTTTTGTAGTCAAGGGTAGTGGAGAGAAAAAGAAAATTTAGGAAAGTCACAATTTATTGTGACGTTTAACAGAATGATCAGATTCAGAGAGTTCAATTCCCAGAAATAAAACTAACTTATACTTATGGGGGGATGGCCATTATAGAATTTAGCCAGACATGAGGGTAGAGCTATACAAATGCCCTCATTGCCCCCTGGATGGAGACTGATTTGCCATTTCTACACTCTTGGTTACAAATGTCTCTCTGTTAAGATGGTTGCTGCAAATAGAAGATTTCAATATATCAGGTTTAATTATATACTGTGCTCCAAATCATTTGCTTCCTGCCACCACAAAGCACTTTTTTTTAACAGTATGTCCTTGTTTCAAATGGTTCAGTGTACTTTAAGAAACAACAAAGCCAGTGGGAGACAGAAGAATTACATTGTCAGTTTCCTTGAAAATGTTGACATGAAGCTTATTACTTCTGTTGTAAAACCCTGTTCCAGTTAGAAAGAGAAGAGACCACTGAGATCCCCAGGGATGTGTACAAATGCAGCTTGGGGTTGTGTAGCAGAAACACAGTGAGCCCATCTTGGTTATTAACTGTATAGACAAAAAAAAGAAAGAAAGAAAGAAAGAAAGAAAGAAAGAAAGAAAGAAAGAAAGAAAGAAAGAAAGAAAGAAAGAAAGAAGGAAGGAAGGAAGGAAGGAAGGAAGGAAGGAAGGAAGGAAGGAAGGAAGGAAGGAAGGAAGGAAGGAAGGAAAGAAAGAAAGAAAGAAAGAAAGAAAGAAAGAAAGAAAGAAAGAAAGAAAGAAAGAAAGAAAGAAAGAAGAAAGAAAGAAGAAAGAAAGAAAGAAAGAAAGAAAGAAAGAAAGAAAGAAAGAAAGAAAGGAAGGAAGGAAGGAAGAAAAAGAAAGAAGAAAGAAAGAAAGAAAGAAAGAAAGAAAGAAAGAAAGAAAGAAAGAAAGAAAGAAAGAAAGAAAGAAAGAAAGAAAGAAAGAAAGAAAGAAAGAAAGAGAGAGAAGGGTACATAGACACATCCCTTTAGGAACCACCAGTTTTTTTCTCCCTGAGGTTTCTCAGTAAGATTTTCCTTAATCTAAAGAAAAGTGTCTCTGACAAAGAAAACAAAAAATGGCGATGGTATACCATCTGCAAAGTAAGCTTTTGCAGGTCCAGTTCTGGACCGTGGGCTTGAACCAAAGTGTAAATGTAGGCAGCCAGCCTGGGGAACTCTCTTAAACCTTGAAATTTTATTCCCTTGGTTTTTACCTTGTTCTGTATTGGTTTTGTTCCTAATGAACATGGGAAGGTCCAAACCCTATTGCATTTTTTATTCTTGTGGTCCTTTTTAGGTTTTTGTTGTTGTTTTTTAAGAGTTAGAGCCTTTTCTTCGGACTTTCAGTCTCTGGGATTTAACTGCAAAAGCAAAATAATAATGCAAACATTTTAGAAATCAGCTGAGCTTCCTGGTGGGGTTATATACAGTTTGTGCTCCAAGCTGCACACACACATCTTGCTTGTTGTTTGTCCAACAAGCAAGCGTTCCCTTTCCCCATTCACTGAATATTATCATTCTTTCTTAGATGGATAGTAGTAGTTTGCACCTGTTCTCTGGGAACCAGAAAAACGCTTCAAAGCACAAAGTAATCCTTCCAACAGCCCTCCAGGCTGGCGTTACCTCTTCATAAATGGAAAGTGCTGTGGCTGAGAAGGCAGATTAAACTGAAGCAAGATTACTTGGCAGGAAATGGTGGAGGGCCTGTCGGAGCCCTTCCATCCGACTTCATAGCTATTCATCATTTCAGGGCTGCTAAATTGTACATATTTAAAGTACACAAGTTGATGTGTTTTGCAGTGTGTGTCGACCTATCATACCATCACTGCAAACATGACAACAAACATACTTATTGTACCCAAATGTTTCCTTGGGCTGCGTGGTAATCCATAACTCCTCTCCCTTCACCTCAAGTCTCTAAGCAACCATTGATTTGCTTTCTGTCCATTATAGGTTACTTTGCATTTTCTAGAACTTTATGTAAATGGAGTCATTACACTATGTACTCTTTTTTTTGGTCTGGCATATTTAACTGTAGGAAATGGGAGATTTTTTTGAGATTTATTCCATGTGTGTCAATAGTTCCTTTTTCTTTGCTGGGTAGCATTCCATTTTATGAATATATCACAGTTTGCTTATTCACTTGTTGATGGACATTTGGGTTTTAGTTTTTTGCTCTAATGAACAAAGTTATGAATATCTTTGGATGGACATATTTTTCATTTCTCTTGGATAAATGCTTATGAGTTGAATGTCTGGGTCATAGGATAGGTATATGGTTAACTTTCTAAGACACTATTAATCTGTTTTTACAAATGTGTTATACCATACCATTTTTATATTCCCACCAGCAGTGTATGAGACTTCCATTTGCTCCATATCCTCACTAATTCTTGGTGTGGTCAGTGTTTTTTGTTTTAGTCATTCTAATGGGTATGTATAGGTATCTTGTGCTTTTAATTTTCATTTCCCTTGTGGCTAATGATAATAGGCTTTTTCCATGGGCTTATTTGCCACTCATATAGCTTCTTCGGTGGTGTCCAATCTCTTGCCCATTTTGGCGGGAGGAGGGGGAGTTATTTGTCTTATTGTTGAATTATAACAGTTTTTAATATATCATAGATACAACCTTTTGTCAGATATGTTTTACATATAGTTTCTCCAACTCCATAACTTGCCTTTTCATTTTCTTAGTCTTTTGAAAAGTTTTAAACTTCGATGAGATATAATTTTTAAGTTTATTCCAATGTTTGTTTGTTTTCCCATTTGAGTAAACTTAGGTAGTCGGTGTCTCTCAAGGAATTCATTTTATCTTAGTGGTCGAACTTAACGAGCATGAAGTTGTTCATGAGTATTTCCTTATTCTTTAATATCTGTAGAATGCGTAGTGATGTGCTCTCCCTTATTCCCAGTGTTGGCCGTTGACATGTTCTTTTTTTCCTAACCAGGCTGGCTATCAATTTTGTTGATCTTGTCAGAGAATCAGGTTTTTCTTACTGATTTCTCTCTAATGTTTTTTGTTTTCTATGTCAGTGATTTCTGCTCTGATCATTATTTTTCTTCTGATTACTTGGGGGTTTAATTGGCTATTTTCTCATTTCTCAGGGTGGTTCTGAAGATCATTTATTTGAGATCTTATTTTTTAAAAGGTTTATTTATTTATTTTAGAGAGAGAGAGCACACAAGCAGGGGGAGGGACAGAAGGAGAGGCAGAGAATCTCAGGCCGACTCCCTGCTGAGCTCAGGGCCTGATGTGGAGCTCTGTCTCACCACCCTGGCTCATGACCTGAGCCCAAATCAAGAGTCAACCGCTTAACCAACTGATCCACCCAGGAGCCCCGAGATCTTATTTTTTAATATGTTTGATGCTGTAAATTTCCCTCTAATTGCTGTCTTAAGCCTTGTCACACACATTTTGGTATGCTGTATTTTCAGTTCAAAATACTTTCTGATTTATCTTTTCATTTCATCCTTGACCCATGAGTTATTTAGAAGTGTATTATTTAGTTTCCAAATACTTGGGGATTTCCCAAATGTTCTTTCTGTTTTTTATTTCTACTCCAATACAATTGTAGTTAGAGAACATACTTTATATGATTTGAATCCTTTTAAATTTATTAAGACTTGTTTTTGGCCCAGAATATAGTTTATGTTGCTAAATATTCCTGTGCATCTGAAAAGAATGTTCTGTAAAATATCAACTAGGTTAAGTTAATGGTGATGTTTAAGTCTTCTCTGTCCTTACAGATTTTCCGTCTACTTATTCTATCAGTTATAAAAGGGATGTTGAAACCTCTGACTATAATTGTGAATATGTCTGTTTCTCCTTTGAGTTGTCAGTTTTTGCCTTATGTATTTTGAAATTCTTTTAGGTGCTTAAACATTTAGGAGTATATGCTATCTTGCCTAATTGACTCTTTTGTCATTATGAAGTGACTCTCTTTATCCCTGATAATGTTCCTTGATTTGGAATCTACTTTGTTTGATATTAATATAGCCAGTACAACTTTCTCTTGATTAGTGTAAGCGTGCTATATCTTTTACCATCTATCATGCAATAAATTTTGTCCCCTCCTCTATTCATATTTGAAGCCCTGATGCCAAGGTGGCTGTGTTTGGAAATAGGGCTGTTAAGATGGTAATTAAGGTTGAATGGGGTCGTAAGGGTAGGTCCCTAATCCAATAGAATTGGTGGTCTTGTGAGAAGAGGAAGAGATGTCATCAGGAATATGGGTACACGGAGAAAGGCTGTGTGAGGACATGGTGAGAAGATAGCCATCTGCAAGCCTATGTGTCTTTATATTTAAAATGTGGGGTTTTTTTGTGGGCAGTATACAGTGGAGTCTTCCGTAACAATTTCTCCCTTTTAATTGAGATGTTTATGCCATTTACATTTTTGCTTTGTCTGCCTTCTTTTATTTTTTTAAGATTTTGTTTTTTAAGTAATCTCTACACCCAACATGGAGCTCAAACTCACAACCCTGAGATCAAGAGTCACTTGCTGTACTAACCGAGCCAGCCAGGCGCCCCACATCTGCCTGCCTTTGGATTAACATCTTTTATTATCCTGTGTTATTTTCTTAGGTGGCTTCTTAGCTCTTTCTCTTTGCCTTTTTAGTGGTTGTTTTCAAATTTACAGTATACATCTTTAACTTACTACAGTCTGTCTTTAGGCAGTAGTATACCATTTCATCTATAGTGTAAGAATTTTGCAACAATAGACTTCCATTTCTCCCTCCTGGTTTTTGTGCTATTGTTGTCATATATTTTACTTCTGTATATGTTATAAATACCAAAACATATTGTTTGTTTTTTTGTTTAAATAATTATCTTTTATAAAGAGATTTTTTTAAGGTAGAAAAAAATCTTTTATTTTTACCAACCCATTTGCCATTGCCAGTGCTCTCTTCATTCTTTTGTGTAGATTCAGATTTTTTCTGGTATCAGTTTCTTTCTTCCCTAACGATATCCTTCAACATCTGTTGTAGTGCTGGTCTATTGGTGATGACGTTCGTCAACTTGGGTATGTCTGAAAAAATACTCGCCTTCACCTTTGAATGATATTTTCACCACGTATAGCATTCTGTGTTAATAGGCTTTTTTTTTTCTTTCAGTTCTCTTAATAGCATTGCTTCACTGTCTTCCAGATTGCTTGGTTAGCCATGAGAAGTCGGCTGTCATTCTTTTTTTTTGATTTTTTTTTTTTTAAAGATTTTATTTATTTATTTGACAGAGATAGAGACAGCCAGCGAGAGAGGGAACACAAGCAGGGGGAGTGGGAGAGGAAGAAGCAGGCTCATAGCGGAGGAGCCTGATGTGGGGCTCGATCCCATAACGCTGGGATCACGCCCTGAGCCGAAGGCAGACGCTTAACGACTGTGCCACCCAGGCGCCCCATCGGCTGTCATTCTTATGTTAGTTGTTCCGTATGTAATGTGTCCCCTTTTGTCTGGATGTTTTTAGGATCTTCTCTGTTGCTGATTTTGAACAGTCTGGTTATGAGGTTCCTTGATGTAGTTTCCTTCATGTCTCTTGTGTTTGGACTTCATTGAGCTTCTTGGATCTGTGGGCTTATAGTTTTCATCAAGTGTGGAAAATTTTCAGTCATTATATTTTCAGTTTTTTTCCTTGTCCCTGTATATTTTCAATTTTTTTTTCTTGTCCCCACCCTCCTGTCAGGAACTCCAGTTACATGTATATTGGCTATTTGAAGTTGTCCAACCATGGTTCACTGGTCATCTATTAGTTTTTTCCAGTCTTTTTTTTTTTTCTTTCTGTGTTTTATTTTAGATAGTTTCTATTGTTATGTATTCAGGCTCACTCTTTTCTTCTGTACTTAATCTTATCCAGTGTATTGTTCACCAGACATTGTATTTTTTCTTCTCTAGATACCTTCCCTGTGTCTAGTTAGCATACTGAAGCTTTTTTTAACCTTGAATATATCAAATATAGTTATAATAAAACAATTTTAATGTCTTCGATTCTGTCATCTATGTTATTTTTATTATTTTCCTCTTCTTTATGGTTAATATTTTCCTGCCTCTTTAAATGCCTGTTAAGTTTTTTCTGGAATTTAAACATTGTGAATTTTACCTTGTTGGATGCTGAATGTGCGCGCGTGTCTATATGTGTCTGTCTGTGTCTCCTTATAAATATTCTTGAGCTTTGTTCTAGCATATAGTTAAATTACTGGGAGTAGTTTCCTCCTTTGGAGGCCTACTTTTAAGCTCTGTTAGGTGGGATCAGACTAGCCTTTAGTCTCTGGCTAATTTTGCCTCAGGAGTGAAGCAATACCCTCCTGAGTTCTCCGCCTGATGTACTGTGAATTCACAAAGTTTTTCCACTCCGACTGTTGGGAACACAAACTATTTCTGGCCCTCGGTGAGTTCTAGGCATTGCTTCCCCCTTCTTCTTTCAGGTAGCTCCTTTCTGCAGCCTTGGCTAGTTTCCTCACATGCACCTCCTAATTAGCATTCAGCTGAAGACTCAAAGAGACCCTGTGCACATCTCTGTGCAGCTCTAGGTCTGGCAGTCCGCCTCCCTGTGAGCTCCAGCCGCACTGGTCTTCCCTACTCTGCCCTGTGTCTCCACCCTGCTCTGAGGCCTGGAAACTCTCCAAGCAGCCATCTGGGCTCATTGCAGGTTTCCCTCTCCCAGGGATCATTGTCTTGTGATGTCAAGTGTCTGAAAACCATTGTTTTATATGTTTTGTTCTTTTGTTTGTTAGTTTATTTTGGGTGTGGGAGGGGAGATATAAATTTAGTCCCTGTTACTCCATCTTGGCCCACAGTAGAAGTCCAAGAGCATATTATCTATTTTTAAAAATACTTTCTAGTATACATTTTCTTACTATTCAGTGCTAGTGGACAGTAATACAAATAACTTTTATGTATTGATCTTATATTAAGCAACTTTGCTATGTCACGTGTCAGGCTGGTTTTGTTGCAGTAGCAACTCTGCAACCTCAAGGACTTTCGGTGACAGATGTTTATTTTTCACTCCTGATACATCCATCTCTGGCCATCTGAAGTTTTGCTCCACATCTTTATTTTGGGATTCACACTGAAGGAACAGTGTTCAGTGGGTTGTGACTTTCTCAGAGCAGAGAGAAAAGGTTGAATAATGCAATAAATCTTTAAACTGCTCCTCTTAAGGCGCATATATTACTTATGCTCACATTTTATTGGCCATAAAAAGTCACATGGCCAAATCTGATGTCCATGGTACAGGGAGGGAAGTATAAACAGTGAAACGTTTGAGCTAGCTCGTACAGGCTCATGAGAGCTCCCTGTACACCTCTCTTTCCAACACCATGTTTAGTGGTATCACATTGGTAACTTGAAATCCGGTATAGTGGGAGTATTTACACCATGTAAATTGGAAAATAAAGCAAATCAGCACTTTTTTCCTGGAGAGCTAGTTGTTAAACTTTTAGTAGCAAATCCCTGGGTATATGCCCCTTTTAGGAGTAGCAGTTAATAGGTGGGAACAAGATTATTTTCTGTCACATTTAATTTCAATAATTTGTTAGTTCGTATGTTTACATTTTACTAGCTATGACTTCTAATGCAGGGTTAAATAGGAAGGAGTTGTGATCAAGGGCAAACTTTTCTTATTCCTGGTGTTAAAGGGAGTGTATTTTATTGAGTATAATGTTTGTTTTGAGTTTTTTGGAGATAGCATTTATCAGTTTAAGGAAAATTCTTCTCTTATTGATGTCACAGATTTTACATAATTGATCAGTTTTATCAAATGCTTTTTCTGCATTTATTGAGATGGTTTTTTAAAGTTAATATAATGCAAATTGCATTAACAGATTTTCTAATGTTGAACTAACCTTGCATTCCTGGGAGAAGCCCATCTTTTTTATGTTTTCTAGGATTCTGTATTTTATTTAGGAATTTGATACCTATACCTGAGTGAGTTTGGCCTGTAAGTTTACTTTCAGAAAGGTTTTGTTTGTTTATTTTAGCTTTATTAAATGAGCTGAATAATGTAGGAGTTAAGTAATACTGGAATTATTTCCATCTTAAATATTTGCTAGGACTTGATAGTGATTGCTTCTGGCCTTCAAATTTTCTTTGAGAGAAGATTTTAACTACTGATTGAGTTTTCTGATTGGCTATAGACCCATTCAGGTTTTCTTTTTTCTTTTTGTTGAGTCAGTTGGGGAAATTTATATTTTCCTAGGAATTTGTCCATCTTACCCATTTTCCAAGATTTTGGCATAAAATTATTCCTCATGCTCAGTTGTCTTAATATCTGCTGTATCTGCAGTTCTCTCCCTTTCTTTTTTTTTTTTTTTTTTTTTTTAATGATTTTTTATTATATTATGTTAGTCACCATACAGTACATCCCCGGTTAGTTCTCTCCCTTTCTTATCAAACCCGTTATTGGTTTTTTTGTGTGTGCCTTGTCTCTCTTTCTTGATCACTCTTGCCAAAGGTGTGTCCATTTTATTGGTCTTTTTGAAGAACCAGATTTGAGTTTTGTTGATCCTCTTTATTAGGGATTGGCAACTAAGGCCTGTGGAACAAATCTGGCTGAGGCCTGCTGTTTTCTGTGACCAACAAACTAAGAATGGTTTTTGTATCTTAGAAGTGTCACATATATTTTAAAACACACACAAAGAAAAAGATGCTACAGAAAGCATATACGGCCCATGAAACCTGCAGTATTTTCTCTCTGGCCCTTTGCATACAGTTTGCCAACCTGTGAGTGGTTTCTGTGCACATCTGGGCCACCATAGTGCTGTACACCAGAATCTTAACCTCTGTTTTCTACGTATTTGTTTTGTTCGCTGGCAGTTAGTCAAGCAGTGGTTGGTACCAGTAGTTTATGAAAAATGGATGGGAATAGATATGGAAAATTGAAAAACTATGTCTAGCAATGTAGAAGATCACCATTATTCTGTTTTAGCGGTGGGGTATCTCTTAGCATCTTGCAGAGCACCAGTGTTCTTTGGCACAGTAGTTCGAGAGCAGCTATGAATTTAGTTACATTGATCTCACTGTCTCATCCATAGAAATCCTGGATCCTGGAAAGTGATCTTCTCTTCTGGGAGCTAAAAGGAAGTCAACTTTATCGTGTTCGTTGTAAAGCAAACAAAAATGATTTCATACTGCATCATCCAAGTTTCTTGCCAGGATTAATTCGTGGTTCACCGTATCTTTTAAAGACTGCCTGTCACCTTTTTTTTTTTTTTTTTCCTATTCACCAGTGCCTTTTGCTTACGGAGGGAGTGGACTTTACCTCTTTTACTTGTTCTTCAAGTCACTTTCCTCCAGGGTTTCTTCCCTTTTTTCTGTACCCTTTCAGGGTAGTCGTATTTACACCATTGATTCAGACACTGCATGTAGATTGAATAATTCTTCCAAATTTGCCCCTATTTTTAATCTCATTCCTAGACTTTAGACCCATGAGCTTAAGCTGGACGTCAATGCTATGTCTCATAGGCACCTCAGGTTCAATCTGAATTCAGTCCTTTTTACTCCTAGTCTACTCTTACTTTGCTTTTTATTTTTTTTTTTATCCATCTCTCTGCCTCTAATATATTTTCCCTCTGCCTTCTGACACCCCCCCCCACCAAGTACTGTTCGATCCACTGTGGCAGCTATAATCTTTCTAATACACAGACTCAGCAGGCTTCATGTTTTGCTGCTGCCCCTCTTGCTCTTTGTATTCTAGTAGTACAGTGCACCACTTCCCTGAATGTTCCTGCCTACTTGGGTCTTTGCTTGTGCTGTTGTTTCTGTCTGCTTAAAACACCCTCTCCCTTTTCACCTGTCTGGGAAAGACATCCGGTGAAGCTTGGTTCGGGCATCATCTCTTTTGCGAGGCCTCTCTGACTCAAATACAGTCAGCCCTCCTTCCTGCGTTCATATTCTGCTTTGTAGAACAAAACCTTCACTGTGGTGCTTGGCTTTTCTCAGTATACCCATTGTCTGCGTATCTGTCTCGCCTGTGAACTGAGTTCCTGACACACACGAGCCGTGCCTGCCTCTATGTCATCAACTTCTATCTGGCACCTGTTAGGAACCTCATATATTTGATGAAAGAACAAATGAACAAAAAAAAATTATACTCAGAATACGTGTTTACAGCGAGAGTGGTTTTGTATGATAAAGAAGAACAAGCTAATTAAGACAGCAATGGAAACTTCCCTCTCCCCATCCCTTCCACCTCATCATAAGGTTCATTTTGGCAGAATAAGGAGGAGTAGCCGATTCTATGTCATTTCCCACAACCACCCACTTTTGTAGAGGCTAGCATTCACTTTGGTCCTGGCGTGATCGACAACCTGATGAACCCAGACAAGACTAAGATAAACTACTTGTCCTCCAGTAGAATAAATATTTCAAATAAAGTCAACCCACGAAAGTCAGGCCAAACAGCTATTGATTGCTAAAAGCCTGAACTTAAGCCCAATGAATATTCCAAAGTTCACCTCCATGCAGCCTGCCTAAATGGTGATCAATATGCAATTACTGCCCCCTTAAACGTGTCTTACACTGCCTACGTGAAGAAGGGTTTTACTTTTTAAATCTTTTGTTTGTTGAATTTGCTTAGGCAGGAAAAAAGAGGGAGACTTGGCTAAATCAGAGTCTTTTACTTTTAGTATTTCCAACAATTCTGTTTTATTTGTGAAATGGTTTGAATGTATGCTGCATGATAACGGCAGGTGCCCGGGGACATGACCATCCTTCATTTCAGGAAGCCTTTTCCTAGTGACTAAACAATGAGGATATTATAGCTTGGTTTCCTAATTTCTGCTCACATCGTTATGTGCCCTAGTCATAACCTTTGCAAATTCAGGTTTGTGAAGTAGGATACTCAAGTCCAGCTGCAGTGAAAACAAATACATTATTTGCCTAGCTTCCTGTTAGAATTCCAGCTTGGTCCAAAAAATCCTTTTCTGCTGAATTTGGAACCTTGTTTACCCTGCTCCTGATATTTAAGATTTCATGTCTCGCAAATATGCCTTTTTTTTTTTTATACCAGTATGGTGTGCAAAGCTCTTTGTCATTTTTCACTTACACCATTGTCATGGTCTCCTAACTCTCCTCCCTGCCCCCCACTCTGTCTTCCCTCTAGTGCCTTCATCACAGGGCCGCCAGAATAAGCTTTCTAGAATGTATCCATCCAGTGCCCTTTTTTCAACATTTCATGTCTTCTCAACATCTGTGAACCCAGGGGCCCCGGCAGCATGTCTAGGGCCTCTTGTGACCTCTGCCCGCCTCTCCTTAGTCATCTGCCAACCCCGGTCATTCACAGCTACCTCTGCTTCCCCTAGGTGGCACGCTCTTACAGCCTCCCATACGTTTGCATGTGCTGCGTACCCACACTGTCACCAGTGGCACCACTCTCTCCTCTCTGCCTGGCAAATGCTCATTCTTCAGATTGCATTCAGATATTACTGTCCACGTGACACCTTCACTAACTTCTCCCAAATAAAATTAATTATCTCCACCGCTCACCATCTTGGACTTAATTTCCATTGCTTTGGGCTTTTGAAATTATTTTTATTTAACTGTCCTTAAATTGCTTACAGACAGGGAGCTTAGAATTGCCAGCAGCTAGTGTAGCGCCTGCTGGACGAAGGCACATGCTCGGTAGTAACCTTTTATTTCCTTTTAAACTCAGTAGCTGTGTTGAATGTCATTTGTGAGTATCTGTGGGTTGTTTTGATTAAGTCTCTGGCAAGGGGAGTAAAGGTAAGAATGTTTACAATACATCCTTGGTCTTTTAAGGTTGGCATCAAATAAGATGTCCAACTATCTCAGTTTGTCCGGGGCTGAGAGGTTTCCCAGGATATGGTACTCTCAATGCTAAGAGTGGGACAGTCTCAGGTAAACCAGGGTGGGCTAGCACCAAGGGGCGCTGTCAACAAGCTCTTTACGTACCCCCTCTTTCTTTCACTCACTGGGACTCAATTTTGGTTGGCTAGTCTGACCTAAGATAAGCATGCCTTGTCATCTTTAGCACTTCAATAATACAATGTCTTAATATTGTTTCCTTTGCAAAAGACTATCCAAAGGGATGTTATTTCTGATTCCTTTTCTTTGGCTTTCAGATGAGAAATTGGGTGGAGGGCTTTGGGTTACGTTATTACCACCTGTTTGGTCAGGCTTGCCTCCCGTTGCCTGGTAATCACCTTACTCCAGCTGTCCATTCTCCCCTTTTATATCTTTAGTATCCTTATCACCATTGGCTTCTTGATGCTCTAAAAATATGATCGAATTGTCCATATTCTTAAAATAATAATTTTTAAAAATCTTAGCCTGGTTTTCCTCTCAAGCTGATGGACTTTCTTCTCCAGGCTTTACTAGGAGTAGCTCATTCTCACTCCTTACTCTCTCACCTGCTTTCAGATATTTACATATATATCTGTCTTTTCTTGTACTCCCCCAAATATACATAATCTCTCTCTCCCTCTAAAGTAACTAACACATAATGGTCTCAGAACAAGTATGTTGAATTATATCTTCTCAACTCCTAGAACCTCCTAGACCTCCTTGGACACAAGACAAGGTGGCATGGCTTTTAGTATAGCCCATGTTTTCTCCTCAGATCTAAGCTAGGAATACCATTCCTGTCCACTTCAAAAATGCCTGCCTTCTGTCTGTTCTTTGACCGTGCCAGCCCATTTCCACCTTAGGGCCTTTGCACGTGCTATTCCTTCTGCCTTTAATATTTTGCCCTTAAAATGTACAAGACTGATTCATCTCAACACTCAGATCTCAGTACAAATGTTACCCCTAAAGAGGCCTTCCTTAATAACCTAACCTAAAATATCCTCTTCATTCATTCTTTTACACTGCATTATTTCCATAACACTTAACACTATCCAGTATCTTGACTTTCCATTTGTCTCCTGCAGTTAGAATGTAAGCTCCATGAGGACTGGGACTTGATCTGTCCTATTCACATGAGATGTATCCAGTAAATATTTGTAGATGTGAATAATACATAGGGGAAAAAGTCATTTGCCAATTTCTACTTTTGCCTGATTATTTCATATTAATTTAGTCTCCCTAAATAGATTTACGTGTTTTTGAAAGCAGAAGCCATGTCTTAATTTTTGTTTTTCTCTTGTGTCTACTATAGTACTGAGTAAGTCCTCAGTGAATACTGAATATTGGCTTGGTTGGTTGATTTACCAGGTATACTAAGATATGAAATGATTGACTCGTTCCTCTCTATCTCATAGAGTGTTAAAGACTGTAAGGTTATAGAAAATTATAGTTCTTAGAGAACTGTTTGCAAGAACAGTAGTCAGTGGCAGGGGAAAAATCACCTTTTTTCTTGAAAACAATTTAACTTTCCTAAGTCTAAAGAGTAATGCATGTTTATTATGGAAAAATGAAAGATACTGAAAAATAGAGAAAGGAATAATAAGATGCAGAAAGCACTTGACAAAACCCAACACCTTTCATGAGAAAAACACCTAAACTAGGAATAGAAGGGAACTTCCCCAACCTTTCATATTAGAGCATCCACAAAAAATCCACAGCTAATATCATTCTTAATGGTGAAAGACTGCATGCTTTCCCCCTAAGATCAGCAACAAGACCAGGATGTCCTCCTTCACCACCTATATTCAGCATTTTACTGGAGGTTCTAGCCAGGGCAGTTAAGCAAGGAAGTGAAATAAAAGGCATGCCGATTGGAAAGGAATAAGTAAAACTATTTCTATTTGCAAATGATGTTATCTTAAGTCAGTAGACAGTCCTAAAGAATCCACCAAAAATTATAGTACTAATAAGTGAGTTCAGCAAGGTTGCAGGATAATATAAAGATTAATGTACAAAAGTCAGTTGTACACTTGCAATGGACAGTCCAAAAATAAAACTATGAAGACAGTTCCATTTACAATAGCATCAAGAATACAATACCTAGGAATAAATTTAACAAAAGAATTACAAAATTTATACTCTGAAAACTACAAAACATTGTTGAAGGAAATTAAAGGAGAGCTGATAAATGGGAAAATATTTCATATTC
This sequence comes from Ursus arctos, assembly GCF_023065955.2. Taxonomy (NCBI): domain Eukaryota; kingdom Metazoa; phylum Chordata; class Mammalia; order Carnivora; family Ursidae; genus Ursus; species Ursus arctos. Next base: position 21,096,044 of record NW_026622830.1, on the reverse strand, counting down.
ATGGATCAGAAGGCTTAATATTGTGAAGATGGCAGTACTCCCCAAAATGATCTACAGATCCAGCACAGTCCCTATCGAAAAGCCAGCTGACTTCATTGTAGAAATTGACACGCTGATCCTAAATTCACATGGAATTGCAGGGGACCTAGAATAACCAGATAGTCTTGAAAAAAGAACAATGTAGGATTCCCAGTTTTTATTTTTTATTTATTTTTTTAATTCTTTTTTTTTTTTTAAGATTTTATTTATTTATTTGACAGAGAGCAGCCAGCGAGAGAGGGAACACAAGCAGGGGGAATGGGAGAAGCGGGCTTCCAGCAGAGCAGAGAGCCCAATGCGGGGCTTGATCCTAGGACCCTGGGATCACGCCCTGAACTGAAGGCAGATGCTTAACGACTGAGCCACCCAGGCACCCCGCCCCAGTTTTTAAACTTACTACAAATCAGTGGTTGGTAATCAAGACAGTGTGGTACTGACATAACTTAATAGAATATACTTGAGAATCCAAAGATAAAACTGTGTGTCTGTGGTCAGCTGATTTGCAACAAGAATACCAAGACCATGGAATGGGGAAAGAATAGTCTTCTATAAATGGTACTGGGACCATTGGATATCCCTATGCAAATGAATGAAGTTGTACCATTATCTCACACTACATACAAAGATGAACTCAAAATGAATCAAAGAACTAAATATTGGAACTTAAACTTTTAAACTCTTCAAAGCAAATGTAGACAAACTCTTAAAAGCAAACATCTTCATGTCATTGGATTTGGCGATGGTTTCTTAGCTCTGACACCAAAAATACAGGTAACAAAAGACAAAACAGATGAGTTGGACTTCATCAAAATTAAAAACTGGTGTGCTTCTAAAGATACCATCAGGAAAGTGAGAAGGTGACCCCTAGAATAGAAGAAAATATTTGTAAACGATATATCAAGGACTTGTATCCAGAATAAAGAGCTCTTACAACTAAGTAATAAAAAGAATTAACTAATTAAAAAATGGGAAAAGGATCTGAATAGACATTTCTCTGAAGAAGATATGCAAATTTGTAATAAGCACATGAAAAGATGCTTGACAGCATTAGTTATCTGGGAGATGCAAATTAAAACCACAATGAGATACCATTTCACACCTACTAGGATGGCTAGAACCAAGAGTTCAGCTGACAACTATTGGTAAAGATGTGGAGAAGTCAGAACGCTTACACATTGCTGGTGGGCATGTCAAATGGTGCAGCCAATTCCGAAAAAAGTCTGATGGTTCCTCAGAATTACTATATGCCCCAGCAATTCCACTTCTAGGTATACATACATCCAAGAGAAATGAAAACATATGTCCACTCAAAAACTTGTACATGAATGTTTTTAGCAGCATTATTCATAATAGCCAAAAGGTAGAAACACCCCCACTGGTCATCAGTGGATGAACAAATAGACAAATTGTGGCATATCCATACAATGAACTATTAATTCAGCCACAGAGAAGAAGGAAGTACTGACACGTGCTACAGCATGGATGAATCTTGAAAACATGCTGTGGGAAGGAAGCCAGCCACAAGACCACATATTGTATGATACCCTTTACTTCACATGTCCGGAATAGGCAAAGCCATAGAAACAGAAAGTAGATCAGTGGTTGCTGGGATGAGATGGGGAGGGGGGAAGGGGAGTAACAGCCAAAATAGGGGATTTCTTGTCAGGATAATAAAAATGTTCCATAATTGACTATGGTGATAGTTGCATATATCTATGAATGTACTAAAATTCATTGAATTGTACATTTTAAGTGGGTGAATTGTATATGAATTATATTTTGATTAAAGCTGTTAAAAGAAAGAAAAAGGAATAATAAGGCAATTCGTAGTCCCACCACCCTGAAATAAGCTCTGTTAGCATTTTGATCTGTTTCTTCCCAGTCTTTTTTTAACGTGTACTTTTCACATAATTGAGGAAATGCTTCATATAGAATTTTGAATATTATCTTTTGTGCTTATCATTCTGACCATAGGACCTCGTTCATTTTATTATAGACTTTGCTAATTATTAACAAGTATGTAATATTCTGTGTAGATCTGCCATTATGTAATAATTTTCTCATTGGTGGCCATTCAAGTTGTTTTGTTTTTTCTTTCTTTTTCCCCCATTATAATGAGAACTCCCCCCCCCCTTTTTTGGAGACTAGAACATCCCCATGAAGTGCTTATATGAAACCTCTTTTGTTCCCAGAGAAAAGAAGATCTCCCGGAGCAGTGCCCTGAAAGTGCTGGACCATGCCATGATTGGACCTGAGGGCACAGACAATTGCCATAAGTTTGTTGATATTCTTGGCTTACGAACCATCTTTCCCCTCTTTATGAAATCTCCCAGGAAGATCAAGAAAGTGGGAACCACTGAGAAGGAGCATGAAGGTAAGGTTCGCTGGAGAGTCAGCCTACTTCAGGTGCATTAGGAAGAATCGGGGGAATGAGAGCTACTTTGAATAGCTATGTGTGCGGTTGAGGAGCTGACTCTGAGACTGAAGAGCGCCACCTTTTCTTTTCTTCCCTTTTTCTATGCATGGAAATGCAGCCCGGAGAGCCCAGATCATTGATGGTCTTTGTTGTGTTGGTTCTCTGCTTCCTTAAATCCTAGTGGTTCCATTTCCTTCTGGCCTATTAATAAGTCTGTGCGTGAGGGTTTTGTTTTCTTCACCGTAATTTGTAGTGAGGTGTCTCTCTGATGGAAGACCCTTTTGAAAAGAGTAATGAGGTGGCAACACATGTCACCTCCAGAGTGGTGCTTTCATGTATTTCTGTATTAAAGTATGATTCAGCCAACATCAGGAATTGCCGAAATAAACTATTTACAGCCCAGGTTCCCCTTTTTATGTTTCTCCTCCCTGATGGTGCACACTCCCAGCAAAATGCTGCCATGAATTGCGATGCTGTAACCAGAGTAGTTACTGCTTGGCCAATCTCCTCCTGCTATTGTCTGGTGGCCTGCTGCATCCCTCCCCCCTGTAAGTAGCTGCAGTGCAATCTGGAAGGCCAGGAATTTATGAGCATTGACGGTTCTGCTGGAGACTAACAGACACTTGCACTGGGGAATTTACATGGTTGGATGGTTATTTTAAAGTGTGGGGAGGGGACAGAGAGGGGGCTGAGAAGCTGGTGTGTGTGAGAGAGGAGAAAAACCCGAGCTGATTGGCTCATTTGGTTGTCTTGTCTGAAGTTAATGTTTGTTCCATGGTTTGGGTGATTTTTTTGTCCGTGATTGGTAGAATTGGTGTGGATATCTACAGGATCTTTTGCGTTCCTCACCCTCCTAGGTAAAAGTTTGAGAGTTCCTGTCTATCCCTTCTCAAATGGATTTGGCTTAGCCTATTCCAGCTCAGAGTGGCTAAAGGGAAGGTGAAGTGACTGTCTTCAGTGGTCACTTCCAGCGGTGTCTTCTCTGATCACATCAGCTCTCCAGAGACAACCGAAAGTCTGGTAGGGGTGGAACTGGCAGGGCAAAGAACTGGACTCATGATCTGAGAACAAGGAGAGAGTTCGGTTCACCCCCGGTCAGTTGTTGGCCACACACCAGTGGTGAACACGTTAACCCCACTGCCAGTCTGTGTTCTTTCCTCAATGGGAATTCAGCAAAATGAGGCCCTGGGAAAGGGAATGCGTTGTTTTGGAGATGTAAGAGACAAAGTTTTGCACACAGTCACCAGTCATTGAACACCTGCCACATTTCTGGCACTACTGGGTTATGGGCTCTCTTATTCAGGCTTCACAACCTACGAAGTAGATCTGTTTTTTAGGCAAGGAAATCAGCTGAGAAAGGAACCAACCTCTGGTTCTACAGCTCACGGGCTGTGTGACAACAAACCTTTCACTTAACTTCTCTGGACTGCATTTTCCTTTCGGGTCTGTAAGATGAGGAAACTAGACCAGTGAACTAGAAGCTCTGATATCTATACCTTAAGATTCTGAGGCACAGGCCGTAGTTGTCAAGGCTTTGTCCTGTCCTCCAGGAAACTCCTCAGGAACTGCACCGTGGCTGACCCGCTGGGTTCTGTTGAGAGACCTGATGCTGCATCTCGAGCGTGCTTGAAGAAAGGTATGGTAGGAAAACAGCCCTTAGCAGGCTCTTGCTCTGTGTGTATGGTACTGAGTAGAGGAAAAGTGACAGATTCAGTGAGCAGCTGTTTCCATCTGAAAAATGTGCCCAGTGGCGTGCTGGTAACAGTACATTTGCTTTAGAGTACCCGCATTAGAAATTTGATAACATTATATTAGTGAGAGCAATGGCTTGGTAAGACAGCTCCTGGAAGTCGTGTTTGGCCTGTAATGGCTGGTGAGGGTGAGCTCTGCATTCGGAATACACCAGCACCCAGACGGGAGAAGCGAACCCCAAGGAGAAAATGCAGCCCTGGGCCTCCTGCCCCTGCTGGTTGCCGCTGCTCCTGGCACACTGGCCCTTGGACCTTGATGGGAGCATGAGAATGGAGGCAGGGCAGGGCAGGGGCACGTTGTCAAGGTTTCTCTGTCCTGTTCTCTGGGTTATTCTGCCTGTGCTGGCCCCTCTGACGTACAAGGACCAGGTTTGTGTGGTAAGCTAGAGCACAGCAGCCTCAGACCACCAGGAGTATCTGCAGATGTGCCCAGCTCATTGTTGCCCCCAGGCTTCTACCGTGCTCTCCCCTCCTTCTGCCACAATTTTCGCTGACCTGTCTGGATACCTTTCAGTCATCCTTCAGGTCCTTAGTTTTTTGTTTTTTGTGTCTTTTTAAGACTTATTTATTCATTTTAGAGAGAGAGCATGAGAGGGAGAGAGAATCCCAAGCAGACTTTGGGCTGAGCACAGAGCCCAACACAGGACTCGATCTCATGACCATGTAATCACAACCTGAGCCGAAACCAAGAGTCAGATGTGCAACCGACTCTGCCACCCAGGCACCCCTTTAGGTCCTTAGTTTTGATGTCACTTTCTCAGAGAAGCATAGGATGAGCCCCTAGACTAGAATAGAGCCTCCTATTACATGGAATCTTGGTCCTAGGACTTCGCCGTCATAGCCATAGATTATGGAACCAGTGGCCTTGTCACCTCTGGGTCCCAGGCCTTTGCCTGATGCTCCGCGTGTGGTGGATGCGTGGTAAACATTAATTGACTGCATGAATGAACAACCACTTCTCTAAAGGACTGAAGGTTAAGTGCAGGCATGGATTTGGGACCCTCCCTAGAGCCCTGCATGATTGAAGTCCATGCAGTTGACTTTAGTAGATTGTTTGAAAGCAAAAACAAATAGGTTGCTAGCCGTAAGTTTTACTTTGTTTCATTGGCTTTGAAATTATGGCAGAAGCCCCCCTTTAGAGCCATGCCCTTAAGAACCACATCTGAAATTGAATAAAGGAGCGAGGTGGCCAGAAGGAAGAGCTCTCATCCCCTAACACTTGCTGTCGATTGTAGACCCCAAAAGGTGGAGACATATCTTGCACTCCCCACAGGAAGAAGCTTATACTTTCCTACCCCAGCAGGAGGAAGAAAGATTTTCCCCTTGCCCAGCAACACTGCCTAGCCCATGAAAAGCCACTACACTTCGAACCCCTGGTTTATTCGGGTGTACTTTTGTTTATAACATCCCCTCAGAACCTCCCCCCCTTCCTCTATCGAAGAGCAGTCAGTCTTCTTTGTTCTCTGAACTTGCGTATAGTTTTGTCATAGCTTGAATGACCTGAATTGTAATTCTCTACTAATCCTGAGTAAACCCATTTTTGCTGGTAAAATGACTAATAGTTTTATTTTTAAGATTAACATACATAATGGTTAGAACTTCCCTATATAAGTGAGGCCGCTGTATGGCAAGCTTCTTTTGGTAATCCAGCAACTCCTAAGTAAGCACTGTAGGCTGGAAATTAGCTTGCCAGTCCAGAACTTCTAGAGGGCTGCCCTGCGCGCCTCCCTTTCTTGTCAAACCTCAGGGACTTGTCACATACAGGAGTGAACTGCCTCAAGTTCATCCTGGCCCAGTCTCATTACTTGTCGCCTCTCAGCACCTTCCCCCAAACTCTTAGAGTAGTAGTCTAGCCTGGTGTGGTACAGATCGCTCCACTGCTTATCAACCATGTGGTCTTCCTGAACTCTCGGAGCCTTAGTTGCCCTGTCTGTGAAGTGCTAGATCTGCCACATGGGGTGGTTGTGAGGGTCAGGTGAAATGACCTATGTAAACTTAGTGTGGACCTCAGACTAGAGTAGGTGCCAACCCTGTCTCCAGTTCTGCCCATCGTGGCCTTTGTCCCGTGCACCCATCCTCCTGAGAGGTCTCCCGGAAGCCAGGCTGCCCACACCTGGGGGAGGGGGTGGCTGCGCGTGACTGGGAGAGTGTGAGTGGATTTTACTGGCCTGTGGTGTAATGGCTCCATGAAAGCTGCACGAGACCGGGCAAACTGCTTGTTGATGGGCATGGCAGGCGCCATGATATGCTAAATAGTGGGGTGGCATAAAAACAGCTGTGTTCCCCAAAAGACAGAAGGCGTTGGGAGAGGAGAATCTCTAGATTAAGGTGACTCTAGAGAGGAGGTAAGAAGCAAAAACCACACTTACAGCCTAGAATTGCTGGTAATTAAGTTCCGCTTCTGTGAGTTGGGCTGGAGAAGGACAAGAATTATTGTAATTGAAATCCTTTCAGGTTTGCATAATAAAACCTTCAGAAATAGATCTGGGGAGGCACTTAGCTTGGGGGTTGGGTTGGAAAGAAAAAATTTGCCCTTGGGTATAATAGCATGATTGGCTGCCTCCTTGGTTTTATAAGGATTAGTACAGTATGCGTTGTCTCCTTGGTATTAACTGCTTCAGAATGGGAGGGAAGAAGAAAAGAGCTGGGATCCAGAAATGGCATTTGACCTTTACTTCTTGTCTCTTTTAAAATTCTTATTAAAATAGGTCCAATTTTCCTTGTATTGCTTCATTAGGTAGGTGAGTTATTGAGTTTGTAGCAGTTCTAGTTAATTGCGCAGTTTTAACATTGTTCCCCTGGAGGCTGTTACGAGCTTTCGGGGGGTGAGCTATGAAGCAGCGTGTAGGTGTGTGGTGTACGTGCTAGGTGTATGCACACATTCTCCCTCATCAGCAGTGACAGCAGTTGATAACAGGTCCGTGCTTTAAAGAATACTTTTCTGTCATCTGCAAAGAATTTTAAGTGATTCCAGTGGACTCCATGCATCAGGAAGTGTGTAGTTGGCTGGTGCTTCCCAGCAGCCAGGAAGTGCAGACCAGAGCTCCTGCCACCTACCTGCTTTGGAAGGAGGAAACGGCAAAACTTTTCCTACCGTCAGAAGAGAACCGAGTTTGGTCAGCATCAGTGAAAAACATTTTTAATGCCCCCACAGTGGGTCGCGGCTGACATGGCATCATTTGGGGCTGCCTTTTATCAGGGCTCCTGCTATGTTCAAAATTTAACAAAGACAGGGAACAAAATCCTGGGGGATGCTGCTCTTCCCTGATAGTCCATCTCCAGGTCCTTTTCCTTGGCTTGTCCCTGTCCCTCACACGTTCATTTTTGCATGGGTTGACAGTGTCTTCCCTTAGTTATTTTTGTGTTTTACTGTTTATACTCTTCTTGATTTCATCTACTTCCTGCAGCTTTAACCCACATCTCTTTGCCGTTGATCCCCAAATCTTCAACCTTGTGTCTCTCCCAGGCACTAGTCAGTTCAGCTAATTAACCAGCGGACAACTCCATCAGACAGGGCAACTCAGCTCATTCAAAACCATACTCATTCCTTCATTGCCCAGGGCTCATCTGCTTTTCCTGTCTGGGTAATGGTCAGGGCACCACCCTCCACTCCGCCACCCAAGGCAGAGATCCACACACCATGCTTAACTCTCGTAGTCCCCACAGGTAATTTGATCATAAGTCCTACAAATTCTGCCTTAGTGAGCCAGTCCTCTGCGGTACTGACTCTGCGCTTGTCACCTCTCCAAACTATCACTACAGCCTTAATAAGTCTCTCTGCCCTAGCCTCCCACCTCTCCTGTCCCCTCGGAATCTGTCTTGCATGCATGCCCCCACCCAAATGAGAGAGGCACTCCCAACCCACAACTGTAAAATTATAGTTTACAGAAGGGAGGGGAATAAACATGGGGAATAAAGCAATTTCACATGTATTTACCAGAAAACCATATTAGCAAATACAAAACATAACAAACAAGAATTACTTCATTATTAAAGGGAACAGGAGAACAGGAGTGCTTAGTGAGGAAGGGACTTCTGGTGGAAGGGAGAGGAGGGGTATAGGCTAGCCAGGATTTCAGCCTACCAGTTTGTCATTACCTGTATTCAGCATCTGTAGGAGTGTCTTTACACATCTGATTATGTTTGAGTCTTAAAGCTACCCCACAAGGGTGTTGGTACTTCTCGTTCTGAAAATGAGAAAATTGTAATGACTTCAAGTCATATAGTGGCTAAGACTTACACCCTCAGCTTCTGACCACAAATCCCACACTCATTTCATGAGGCCATGCCAGCGGTATGTGCTCTTCTGGATCCAAGCCAGCTTGCTCTTGTCTGGGTTGCTGGTGAAATTAGAAGTTCTTGACCAGAAGACCTTGGTTCTAATCTTGGTGCTTTGACCCAGGGCAGGTCATCCTGATAGTGGAGACTCTAATTACTTACCCTTTCAAATTGCACAAGTTATTAGGAGCAAATTGCAAAATTGACTCAGTAAGATTGTGTCTAAGCAATTCTAGTGCCCTTCACGGGGCTCACTCACGGTAGGTGCTCAGTACATATTGGTGGAATGTATAAGTGAATTTATTTAACACCAGTATAGCATTAACCGTCGACAGTCAGGAGCAAGGCAAATGTCAATAGCTAAGAGCATTGCACAAGTCGAGGGATTCTTACCATGTTAACAAATGTATGGTTCTCCCACAAGGTCACTCAGCTTCTGTCCCACAGTAGTATTTAAAACATATTTGTTTATTCATCTGTAAGAATAGGATTAATAACCTATCTCCTTGGATTAGTGTGAGAATTATTGCTGCGAGGTGACTGTTAGTGTGGGTCTAACATTGTGTGGGGGTTCGATAAATGTTAGCTTATTATAGATTATTTTAATACTAACCCTAGACATCATACTATACTAATAGTTGTTATACTCGAGGTTATAAAAACCTAGAGGAAGGCTTATTCTAGGGATTCTGGGAACGCTTAAGAAAAGAGATGGCATTTGAGTGTTCCTTAAAAGATACATAGTGTTCCTTCTTATACCAGTGAGGGAAATGGCAGAGGGGACAGTGGGCGCTAAGGCATATATAGCTAGTTATTGTGATATGGATGATTAAGAATATGGGCTTTTGATTAAAACAAGACTTATGTTGGTGTCTTGGTCTTGTTGTTTACAAGCTGTGTGACATTGGGAAAGTTGCTTAACCTCTCTGAGTCTGTATCTCCTCAATTGTAAAATTGGGATGATACTGGAATCTGTCTCGTAAGGGTGCTATGTGAGGATTAAGTGAAATAAGACAGATCAAGTGCTTACTAGACAGTGTCCGCTTCCTTAATATTAGTGGCTGGGGTGAAGATGGGTTTTCCATTTGTGTTCCTCTTCTTTCTCCTCTGTTGGTGATTTTTATTTTTTTTTATTTTTGTTTTTTAAAGATTTTATTTATTTAAGAGAGAGAGACAGCCAGCGAGAGAGGGAACACAAGCAGAGGGAGTGGGAGAGGAAGAAGCAGGCTCCCAGCGGAGGAGCCTGATGCGGGCTCGATCCCATAATGCCGGGATCACGCCCTGAGCCAAAGGCAGACGCTTAATGACTGAGCCACCCGGGTGCCCCTCCGTTGGTGATTTTTAAAGTATCCACCTAAGGAGAGATTTCCCTCCCTGAATCTGCCATTCTTAGCTGTGGACTATAAACATGTCAGTCCCATGTGGAAGATAACAAAAACCTTCCCCAGAGAGGACATACCAGGGAGCCCCATGTCCCCACTTCTCCATATCGTTTGTAAACAGAAGTGTCAAAGATTTTTGTCCCTTTTTTTTTTTTTTAAAGATTTATTTATTTATTTACTTGACAGAGATAGAGACAGCTAGTGAGAGAGGGAACACAAGCAGGGGGAGTGGGAGAGGAAGAAGCAGGCTCACAGCGGAGGAGCCTGATGTGGGGCTCGATCCCATAACGCCGGGATCACGCCCTGAGCCGAAGGCAGACGCTTAACCGCTGTGCCACCCAGGCGCCCCTGTCCCCCTGTTTATATTCCCCAAACTTGAAAATTACAGCGGGTTGGTTATAGCGGCCAGGACAGTGAGCAAGTGAAGAGTGAATGGTATTTAATTTTAAGAATGGCATTAAGTCATGTACTAACAGGCACTTTATGTTAAACAAGGATGGAAATGTCTTGCTGGTGTTTTTGTTGCTATTTGAAAACCTCATAATTGAACAGTTTCTGGATCAATTCCTTTTCTCTCCCTCCAGCTGCTTGTCTCATTCCTGACCTCAGATGACAAAATGTGCGGATGCTGAAATAAGCAATGTGTTTGGGTTCCTTTCGTCAAGCTTGAGGGGATGATTTTGAGTGTTGCACATCTGGCTTGCTAACTGGTTCCAGTCGTATTAAGGATTTACCCACAGGCCTTTCCCAACTAGAGCACAACATAGTTGTTTGCCAGTGAGGAAGACCGTGAAACAGGATTTATTTGCCATCCCGGAAGAAACTGCTCTTTTCTTTTGTGCAGGGGAACAGGGGAAGAGGGAAGATAGACTCATGGTCAGCTCACATTTATTGGGCATCTACTGATGGACTCAGGGCTTTACACAGGTGTACGTACTTCATGAATTAGGCAGTTTAATCTTCTTTTTAGAGATTAAGAGTTTGTTAATTACCGAATACCTTTTAGCAAGTAAGTGACAAAAGCAGAATTTGAGCTGTGGTCTGCTCCCAACGCTCTTTCCCACACCAGGGTGGCTCCAGCGGTCTTCTGGTTGGCATCCAGAGGCAACACAGAGCAGGAGGAGGATTGTCTTTGGAGGAGGACAGACCTGGCTTCAAATCCCAGCTCTACCCCCAAACTAGCAGGTAGCTTTGGGCAAGTTATTCTGTCTGGATTTTGAATTCCTCATCAATCAACAAGCCTGATAAAACCTTTCTCAAAGAGCTGTGTGAAGAAAAACGACCATGAGCATCCTACATAGCCTAGCATGTGACAGTTTGATAAATGATAATATAGCTACTGCTTATCAGTCTCCTTTCCAAAACAGTCCTTTCAACCTCTCCGAGTTTTCATGTTTACATGTAGGGTGCCAATTCATTAGCTTTTGTGGGTGTGAAGCCCAGCTGTGGACCGGGACTTAATGTATGGATGGGCTGGGTCATAGCAAGAGCTTCCAAAGAGATAAGACAGCCACTGTTTAGTTTGATGGCCTATAAATGTGGACCCTCAGTTATAATCCTGATCATGCTAGCCGCATCAAAATATATCCTGTCTCGAATGAGGTACCAGACCCTTCTATTTGAGTTTGACTCACATGTAGAGGGTCTGTTTCTGTGGATAAGAGCCCTCAAGGTAGGCTAATGAGTCTTCATTCATTCTTTTATTATCCGACCACTAGCCCCTGCTTTGTGCCAGGCTTGGTGCTGTAGATGGAAGGTAAACAAGCTCACAGCTCAATTAGGGAGACATAGAAGCCTGTATTTATACTGCAAGGTAAAAGGCAGAAGCAAGCATGAAACACTGTGGGAGCAGGGGCTTCCCATCTGTCCTGGGTGGTGAGAGAGCAAGTGGAGATTAGAAATCACTCCACCTCAGATACATGGCTCTTGAGCCAGTGTTCAGTATGAGTTAGCCAGGTGAAGGAATGTCAAGTTAATAAAGCAGCATGTATGAATAAAAGTTGGAAGGGATAGAATGTAGTGAGCCTTAAACCATCTGCCTAGAAGAATCATCTGGAATCTTGTTTCAAATGTATTCTTCTGGGACATGTTCTCACATTTTCCGGTTTCACCAGTCTGAATAATGTTGGCGAATCTATGTTTTTATTAGGCTTCCCAGGAGTACCCTCTGAGACCAGTCTGGCACCAGCCCTTGGTGAGAAGAGCATAGAGCCGGAGATGAGGTAGTTAAGCAGAAGCCAGACCTTGAAGGATCCTGCAGAGCTGTTGTGAGGACTGACTTAGTTAATACGTGTGTGATGCTTAGGACAGTACCTGGCACCTAGTAAGCATTCATGGATGTTGGAGGTTATTGCTGTTCTTATATTATTTCATTATGTTATACTAAGAATGTTATCCCCCAAGTGTTTACAGATCATAGGTATAGCAATAATTTTAGTTGTTTTGACTCTCTCAGCTAATTTGGCACAAATCTGAGTGGAGAGATGAAGGAGAAACAACCACTCCTGTTTTTCTTTTGTGTTTTTCATTCTGCCAGGTAGAAACTTAGTTCTCTAGTGACAGCATTAGCTGAATTCTTATTCTGGATATAGAATTTTCCACTGGTGCATTTATTATTTTGTCAATATAACTCTGTTAGTTTTCATTTATAATCTTGATTAAATTTTATAGAACTAGTTTAGTATGCAAAGCATCTCCTTTGTAGAAGTAAGACAAATACCAGGAATGTAGAAGCAATAGTAGAAAAGTAGCCAAAACTTTTTAGGCTATTTCGCCAGCATTTTTAGGTGGTACCAAAATGAGGAAGTAACTTAGGGGCCAGGCAGTAACTGTGGGCTCTGGTTTATTAAAATTCAACACATAGTCTTTACTCAGATGTGCTTCCTAATGTTATCATTTGGGAGTGTTTCTTGTTCTGAGTACTCTGGGAGGTTTTTACATTCATTATCTCATTTCACCTAATCCCCACAATAGCCCCATGAAACATGTGTTATTACCCACATTTTACAGGTGAGAACACTGAGGCACAGCGAAATTGTTGTCTCGAAAAATCCCACAGCTAGTACATGGTCTTTACTAGGATTTTTCTGTGGCTTCCAAAAATTGAATCATAAGCTGTGTTCTTCTCCTTCTCCGTGTTGTGCTCACCTGTAGCAGGCCTAATTTAAACTGCTCACTGTCTTTTCCTGTTCAATTTCTTTAAGTCCTCAGTAGTCCTGCCCCCCACTATTGCATAAATAACCTCTGTCTCTCAGTCCCGAACATTTTGCCCTGCCACACTTTATTCACCTCTTCTTGGCTTCCAACTTTGAGTGTTATCTACCTACTGATAGCCTCCTCTCTCCTCGTGGCCTCCCAGAACTGAAGCTCAGCACTTCTGCAGCCTTCAGTCTCTGTTCCTAAACAGACCTGTCTGCTTGCCTTGCAATCGCCTGTCTTTAAACACTTCACTCAGCACTGGTCTGTTTTCTCCCTCTGTGGGGCCCCTTTTGAGAGTGAGACATAAATCTGTAGTTTTTGACCCCCCACTGATCAGTATCACTCGAAGAGCTTTGACAAAATACACATGCCTAGGCCCCACTTCCAGAATTTCTGAGAACTGGGACTCCGACCATCTGTATTTTTAAACAGCTTCAGAGCCTGTTGCTTAGCTAGTTCTGAGAACCACTGGCTAGAATGTTCGGAGTACAAGCATAGATAAGCATCCTTTTTGATTTTTCTCTGTGCCAAGAGAAGATTCTTGACATGGTGGGTCTTAGGGGAAGGGTTGCTGGAAATGGCTTTGTTGCTTTTTCTGAGTATGAGTAAAATAACCTAATGTAGAAAATTCAAGCATTTTGGAAAGGATGGAGGGCAAGTAAAAATCACCCCTAGTCTCACCACCCAGAGTTAATTACTGGAAGCATCATGGACACCATCCACTCAGACATCTATGTTAGGAGTAGGGGTTGTGTATATGTGCATATAATTTTGCATAAATGGAATCATGGTGCGTGTGCTGTTTTGTAACTTGCTGTTTTTACTCAGTGTGTCTTGGGCATATTTGTCGGGGTGAGTCTTTTAATACAGTTAGGAAGCTAGACTATATTTGTAGCAGGCAGGTTAGATTTTAGGTTCCATGATCAGCTTGTGGAGGTGATAGTTTGGAAAGGTAAGCCGTGCTTGGATGGTGATGTTGGCTTTTCCAAGTGTTGTGAAGGTGCGGGGGCTTCAGGATGGTACGGAATGAGGCACGGACTGAAGGTTAGCGCGTCTGAGGTCCCTTGGTTACAGCGTAAGAGGAGGTGAAGAGGCCTTTCAGATGGTATTTTTTTTTATTGTGTGACTATTTGAATGTGTTAGACATGTTGGCATCTAGCAGTAGATATAATGTGGAAGGGGATAAACTGAAAATAAACTTGTATACATTTCACTGGTCATGAAAAATACAATTACATGTGTGAGATGTTTGTTAGTGTCCACTTTCCTGGACTCTTGTGATATTGGATGTGATCTTTATATGCAGCGGCCTGCAGGTTGCTGGGGAAATGCTCTGTGTATTTAATCATGTTGCAGTCTTACTTGTTTGTTGTTGTTGGGTGTTTGTGGTTTTTTTTTTTTTATGGTAAGAAAATGTCTTTGGCTTGCTTTTATAGTCAGATTGATTTTGCTTGTGGGTGTCCAGATGCTGATGAGCTGTAATTAGCATAAGAAGGAGGTTGGAAGGCTGTTGAACATTCTTTTCTGGCCAAACAAAGATCCCCAAACAGAAATTATTCTCAGGTATAGGTCCAAGAGAAGCAGCTCTTTTCTCTTTTAGGTGTGGGTCTGTTAAAGGATAGGAGTGTTGGCTGAGGAGATCACTACTGGGAATGGGGCTGGAGAGTCTTGCTGTGAACCATCATGGGGGTGATTTTCTGTGGTGAGTGCCTCTGAGAGCCTGGTAACTTTAAATCCCTGAAGCAGCCTATTAGAAAGGCTCCCTGGGCTGGGTTCAGGGGATCTGTTTGTTTCTGCCATAACTCAGGCTCAGGCTCTGACTTGGGTTAAGTAGTTTGCCCCCTCCCACCCTGTTTCCACACCTTTAAGAAGGAAACAGTAACATTTCAGTGTGTGAGAATTGGATAAGATAATGTGTGGGGGAAGTGCTTTGTATACCATAAAATTTTGCAGTGTCTAGTGTAGTGGTGTGTGTTACATGGTCTTTCTCTGGTCTCTTCTACATTCCTTATATGTATTTTTTCCTTTTAACACTTTCTTCCTTGTCCCTGGCTCCAAAATAGAGAGAGAAAATGATTGTTAGTTTGTTCCCTATTTGCTGCAGGGTTACCATAAAATAAATTAAGCGTATCATTTTGATAATCACTAAAAAATATGCCTACAACTTTCTTAAATGTATCGATTACTAATAAATCATGTCTCTGTTAAGTACGCCTGCTGGCTGGCAAACCTGTGGAATAACAATGTTTGCTAGCCTCCGTAACAGGCCGATTTTCCTGATGACGCGTCAGCTGGTGTGGGGTTACTACTGCTGGCGAAGGCAGCGGTGGTGTCACGTGTATGGGATATTTGCTGTGTTCCCGTGTGTGCGTGATGTCAGTGTCCCTACCATCGGCCCCATGTGGGGTGTCATCAGCCTGTTTCATTACTGAGGAAACAGCCCCAAAAAAGTTAAGTACTTTTTCAAATCTCACGCACGGTTTAAATTAACATCTGCTGGAACCCAAAGCCCATGTTCTTGATCCTGTGCATCATTTTCCCAGGGAGACACCTGAAAACCAAAAAGTTAAATGACTTTTAATCACCAAAGCAACACTCCAGTAACTTTAGTTATTTCTAGAAATGAAATAGAAAAATTTATAATTCCGGAAGGTCAGGAAAGTTCTGTTACCAAGTTTTTTGATATTTGGTAATGTGGGTTGTGAATTTTTTCTTTCTTTCTTTCTTTCTTTCTTTCTTTCTTTCTTTCTTTCTTTCTTTTTTAGGGGTGTATGTATTTTGTAATGTGGGACGTAAAATTTTTAGACTTCAATCTAAATTTTTGAAATAATATGAACCTTGTTATATTAAAGTTTTTCCTGTACATTTTATATTAAGTTAGATGTGTTTTTCTAAGCCAGAAGCTTGGCATGGTTCTTAATAGCAGAATAGCACAGCCATATAGAAAGAACATGGCAGACTTGAGTTCAAATCCCACACCAGTTGTGTTTTGAGACTCAGTTTCCGATGTGGTGGTTCCCCACAGCAGCAAGCAATTCTTGGACACCAGCCTGGTGTCCAAGAATTCAGCTCAGTTCTGACACTATCTACCCAGAGATAGCTTCAGATTTCACAGGTTGGGGGCTCAGTCCTATAAGACTACCCGCCCGCCCCCTTCAGATACCATCTGCAAGCCCAGGTTGTTACCTGTTCTTCTGACCAAGTGGCTGTAAAATCAGAGGTTCCCAAGACCCCCTCCTCAGGTTCGATGTATTTCTTAGAGCAGTTCATAAATCTCAGAGCAACATTTTCCTTCCTAGGTCACCAGTTCATTGTGCAAGGGTGAGTCAGGAACAGCAGGTGGAAGAGCTGCACAGGGCAAGTTATGGGGAAAAGACGTGGAGCTTTCATGCCCGCTCCAGCTGCTACTCTGCCAGCACCTCCACGTGTTGACCAGCCTAGAAGCTCCCCAGACCTGTCCTTTTGGGGAGGCTTCATTATATTAGGCATGGCGGATTGAACCTGCAACCTGCCTCCCCCGCCCAACCCAGGAGGTCTGGGGGTGGGACTGAAGGTTACAACACTCTAATCACATGATTGGTTTTCCTGGCAATCAGCGCTCACTCATCCTTAGGGCATTCTGGAAGTCACCTAAAAATTAACAAAACGGAAGGCACCTTTATGGCTGTCTTCACTTAGGAAATTATAAGGGTTTTTCCAGAAAGGTGGCAAAGACCAAATACTTGTATCTTATTATAAATCACAATATCACAGTAACCTTAGGCACATTAATTACCTTCATTGATCCCAACGAAGGTTGAAAGTGAGTAGGAATGTCCCAAGTGGACAAGAAAGGGAAGAGCTTTGAGGCAGGGGGAATAGCATATACAAAGGTACCAGAGGATGTGGTGTGGGGACTCTAGAAAAGGCAGGCATTCAGTGTTGTGGTCTTAGGGTTAGAGTCTAATAAGCACAGTGAACCAGACTGCTGACTGTACTTGTCAAGGCTAGTTGGGGTGACCAAGAGGGCGGATGACCTGGACCAGGACAGCCTTCTAACCCAGCCAGAGCAGACACTCCTAGCCGCAGTGTCATAGCTCTTGTATGTGCCTAAAACCTTCAAAAACTGAGAAAGGAAGGAGCCACAGCCCACATGTTGTCGTCTTCCTTGGCTATCATCGATAAACCTACTAAATTAATTTTATTTTTCTAGATCTTTTGTAGATTCTTCTCTGTTAATCCCAGTTTGGGTATCCTTAAGGCAAACCTCTCTTTCTGTCTCTTTGGAGTTAATTTGATGGCATTAGTTATAATCATAAATACCTCCTGAAGTTAATCTCATTATAATTCCTATTGTCCACACCAGCCTGATTCCCTTTTCGTTCCTTTCTCAGATGATTACAACATTTTTCTCCTCTTACAGGCTCACTATTGGAATTCTTGCCTCTCTCCAGTCCGTCTTTGCTTCTTCCAAAGCAGGTGAACTGTCTCGGGCACCTCTGAAACACTCATCTGATCACATGACTCTGCTGCTGTTTTCTTGAGGGCTTCTTCATGCAGGCCTAGGATGAAGTCTAGATTTTTTAGCATGACCTAGAAAACCTGCCCATGTGACCTTCTCTTGCTGTTCCCCATTCCTATCCCTGCCCTGTCTCCAGCCTGAGGTATTGTATCTCCTCCATGTCTGACCACCTGTGTTGACACTTGATGCTTTCCTTGACTGAGACACTCCTTTGCTCCCTTTTCTGTGAGACTGATTACTTACTCTTTGGAATTTCCCCCAAACCTGCTTCTTCCTTGAAGCATTCCCTGGTTTTCCACATTCGTATTTAGACTGGTCCCTTTCTTAGGCTCCCAATAGCATCCTCATGTGCGGTGGTCACTGGCTGGCTTGTTTCCACTCATTTGTGAGCTCTGCCTGGGCATAGAGTATGTCTTAAGCTGAAGGGAGTGGGGGTGGGGGGGAGAATCCCTTTGATCTTTTATATCCCTTTGAATAAAAACTCACTTGGAAGAAAAAATACTTTTGTTATGAAAGATTTCAGGGACACCTGGCTGGCTCAGTCAGTAGAGCATGCAACCCTTGATCCCAGGATTATGAGTTCAAGCCCCATGTTGGCCATAGAGCTTACTTTAAAAAAAAAAAAAAAAAGATGAAGAAGAAGAAGAAGGAGGAGAAGGAGAAGAAGAAGAAAAAAAATTATTACGAAAGATTTCAAAAACACAAGGTAGAGAAAATTATACCTTGAACTTTATGTACCCATCACCCAACTTCTGTGATTAACATTTGGCAACCTTATTTCATTCCCCACTTTTTCCCCTGGAATATTTTAAGGTAACACTAGACATTATATAATTTTACCGTATGTGTGGAATTTGTAATTTATAAAATTAATAACTTAAATGAATGAGAGCCTTGAATTTAGGCATTTTTCTAGCTAGGATATATATGCTAACATTGGGGTCCTGGATAGTGTAGCGTCATACTATTAGATGTCAGAAGTAGCTTAGATTGTGGGGGTTCTCGGCCAGGGCGCTACTGGCACTCTGGACTAGATAACTCTTTGTGGTGGGAGGCTGTCCTGTGCATTGCAGGGTGTTCAGCAGCATGCCTAGCCTCTACCCAGTAGATGCCAGTAGCACCCCTCATTTGTCACAAGCACACACATAAAAATTGCAGACCGCCTCAGACAGTAGAATCTTCCTTTCACCCCGCCCCTCCATGGAGAGCCTTTGACATAGAGAAAGGAAGAATTTTGTAGATTTTGAGAGCTGAAAGCACTGTTCTAAAGACAGTTGGGGAAACTGAGGTCCCAGAGAGGAAGAGTGCCATTCTGATTATTTCTGTGCTTATGGGTATCATGCTGGAGAAGAAAATGTTTCGCTGTCCCTGTGTCCATGTGTGTCCCACTCTACCACACAGAGCTTTTAGGAGCTACCAGGATGACGTTAGAGACCTGCTGAGGGTGTCTCTCTGAGCAGGGAAGATCACGTGGCTGGGCCGAGGGGAGTTCTGGAATACCACGACCAGCAAGGACACACTGCTGCTGATTTGCTTTCATGCCCAGTATCCGCCGAGGCTGCTCATCATTCCCCTTTATCAGATATTTATGATGAAGCAGGCTAGGGGATTCTTTCCTTGGGAATGCATCTTGGGTTCCACAGCGGTAAACAAGTAGGATGTGTTTCGCAGAAATTACTTTGAAGTCAGTTTTTGCCAGAAACCATCTGTTTTATATAAAGTAAAGGGACATTGGCGGTTTAGGTTGTAGCTTTGTTCAAAATGGGTTCTCTGCTTATTTCTCACAACTCAGTTTGCTAAGAAGTACCTTGGAAATTTGGGTGTTAGTAAACTTAGTTCACCACTAGAAAGGCAGATTTGGGGTGACAGAAAGAAAGCTGGCCTTGGGTGGGATGCCTGGGTGGCTCAGTCAGTTAAGTGTCTGCCTTCAGCTCAGGTCATGATCCTGGGGTCCTGGGATCAACCCCTGCATTGGGCTCCTTGCTTGGTAGGGAGCCTGCTTCTCCCTCTGCCTACTGCTCCCCCAGCTTGTGCACTCTCTCTCTGTCTCTCTCTGACAAATAAATAAAATCTTTAAGAAAACAAAAAAAAAAACTGGCATTGGGGGTCAGATCAGCCTCTGGCTCTCACTAGCTCTGAGAACTTGGGTAAGGCACGTAACCCCAATGGGCCTTATTTTTTTTTTTCTCATCTGTAAAATGGGGAGAATAATCCACACTAAGGGTGTCATGAATTTTAAGTGAGAAAGAGTATGCAAAGCACCTACCCCAGGAACCTGGCACATAACACTAATAAATGCTTTTATCCTCTTGAGAAAGACCCCTTGGGAAAGGCACATGGACCTCTACGGCCCTTCATCCTTTATTTGAACAACTGTAAGATGGTCGCACTGGGGGTGTGTGTGAGACAGTGAGGGTGGCAGACTACTTCATCTCTTTGCCAGTTGTTGATGATAGCCTCTTAGTAAACCAGAGCATGGAGCCGTTGTTCGCAAGTGCAGTGTTTCTTAGGATTAACCAGCAACCCTTATCTCCTCCCTATTAAGAGCCTCGTCCCTGTTAGAATATGATTAGGAAGCATCTTCATAGAGATCACCGCATGTTTTTGTAGTGGTTTTGTGTGTGCAAGATTGGAGAACAGTTTAGTTCGTTAGCCTCAAACTGGAAATGAAAGTACAGTGTTAGTGCGGCACCGAGGTGCTTCTGTCCTCTCGCTCTGCCGTGTTACTGGCTGATGGAAGAAGGTTAAGAAGTCAGACTTCAAGAAAAGGAACATAAGGCCGCCTTGGGTCTGCAAGCAGGGTTTTCTGGTTTCTGTGGAAATCAGCCGAAGCCCCGGAGTCTGCAGGAAGAGTCTGCGAAGCTCAGCAGTTGGTGAGGCCGCAGCAGCTAGAAGGAGGGCCCGGCGCTAACTGTGGGAAGAATGGGAGGAGGAGCCCACGGCTGTTTGAAGAGCTCTAAGGCAGGCCTGGTGAAGCAGATGAAAGGAGCGAAGAGCTAGGTTTAGATCATTCCCTGAAGGCCCTGGAAACAGGCTCTTCTTTTTCTTTTTTTTCTTTTCTGAACTGAATTTCTAATCTAAAGCAGGCATCCAGGGATGGCTTTCAGAGTGTGAGAACACCGCCCTTGCTTTGAGGCTGTGATGATCAGCTCTGCTGTGCCTTGACAGGTGGATACTTGGAAAGTGGGAATTGGAATGGTGGAGAGATCATGGGGAGGGGAGAATGTGGGGGAATTCTGGTACCCAGGCTTAGGCCCAGGTATGTCCAAACCCAGGTAGTCAAAAAACTGCCTGGGTTGTGCTGCGCCTTCCCCGACTTTCAGGACCATCTGAGAATAAAGGACCATCTGAGAATACTAACCATTGAAAAGGACTCTTTTAAAAGAAAAAAAAAATCACACTACATATATTCAGGGGGATTGTCTCATTTTAGGATCTAAAGGTTTTTTTGTTTTTGGTTGGGTGTGGGTGGGGAGATGATGGTAGCTGTATCATTCATGTCCTTTTCAAACCCCAAGAGAGCTTCCAGGCCACAGAATCAGTTTAAATTCATTTAGGTAGAATACCCCTAAAAGTGATACCCTGTGGAAAAGTACGCTGTAACCAGCCACACCTGAAATGCAGCTGTCTCCATCACTAGAGGTATCAGTCTAGGGAGTCAGAAACCCTGCATCTGGGCCATCTCGGGCCATCTCATACCAGTTCTTCAAAATATCGCCGGTTGTGGGTGCTGCTAACCTAAGTATTGGTGGGAATGCAGAGGTCCTGAAATGCCAGGCATGTATTCCTGTCATTACAAGGATGAGGGCTAATAACTTAAAAAACAAAAACAAAAACATGTTAGTGCTTACGGCCAGGTTCTCCAGAATATAATGGAAAAGCGTTTAGACCCTTCGAGACAATGAGGCGGAAAGAAAAGGGAATGTACGTTTTTACCAGCAGTTACTCCTGGTTCTAGGACCTTCTGCACTGGGATGTGTGACTGGTTCCAAAAACAAGACTGTACACTCAGCTTTCTTGGAGTAAATACCTGACTTCTAGGCACACAGTGTCTCTTTGGACTTCCTAGAAAAGAAATTAGCAGATTAGTGTTATCAGTTAGGAAATGCAGTTGATGGCTAGTAACAGAGACTGGAAATTACAGTGGTTTAAATAAAATAGATCACATAGAGGTTTTTCTCTTACATAAAGCAAGTCCAGAGGTCAGGACTGGACTGGCAGCTTTCAGATGTCATCAGGAACCCAGGTTCCTTCTGTCATTCTGTTCTGCCATCCTTCTCAACAGGGCCAGGGATATCTGTTTGCTTATTAATGTGCCCCAAGCACATATAAATGTGCCTGGCTTCTATTTTCAAGATTGCCTGATGTCTTGATTGATCCTGGAGTTCCAGTTACTGTGTCGGTATTCCAAACAGCAGGAAAGCAGGAATGGGAGGGGGCAGGGCAGAAGGTGACATATCCCCTCCTGGAAGTTCCAAATCCCCGTTGGTCTTAGGTCTTGACCCAGAGGGAGTCACTTGGGTCACTTGGGTCAAGCTAGGTCATACCTAGCTATAAGGGAAGCTGTAGTTTGTTTTTCTGCCTTTGTTTTTTTTAAGCTCAGTAAATTACCAAGTGTATACGGGTTCTATTAGTAAGGAATCGGAGAAAATGGGTAGGTAACTGGCAGTCTTAACTAGTCAGGATGCTACCAGTTGGCATAGAACATATCTCTTGGGTAGGGATTGTCCAGGCCTTCTCTAGAGTTCCTGAAGTCACTGGTGGCCAGCTCATTCTTCATGGTGCCCACCAGAACCAGCATCATTCCCCAGTCCCCACTGGTGCCGCCAGGGTGATGGGGTGGTTGCACTGACAAAGCACATTGTAGGAGCCATTTTCCCCTGGTGATGGTTGGGTATGCCCATTGGAGGCACTTAAAGCTTCATGGACCTCTCCTTCAACCCATCTGAAATATGGACCTTCCCTGGTACACGGACACTTGACCTGGGGAGCTTCATGCTTTCAGCTCAAACCCTGAGAGGGAACGTGAGCTACCACATCATTCTGTTCTTTTCACTCTGGGCCCTTGGAGAATAGTTGTGTAGCAGAAAGAAGTATTTTTGAGCATCTATATCCCTTTCTTGCTACAAGGCATATTTTCCCACAGATTCAAGGCTGTAAATTAGTTAAGCTAGCACTTAAACACTTTTTTAAATCCATAGTGGTGCTCAGACTCTGAAAGGAGGGGGAAACCCCATGGGAAAGAGAAAATAAATCAACCAGAAGCAACACCTATCATATTGCTTTGCAGTCAGTAGGTGATTAGGCAATGTTTGTGGAATCTCATCGTAACTGAAAAATGAGAATACTGAATTAATTTTGGCTATATTTCAGGTTAAATGGGTTTCAGTGGGCCTATTTCAATGGAAAATGCATTCAAAATTTCAAACAACAGACATATTAAAAACTACTTTTTGGAAAAATAACCTTTAGGAATCTCATCATTTATATTCCAAGTGCTCATCTCTCACTTTTTTCCTTGCCTTCCTCCTCCCAATATTTTCTTACGAAAATTTTCAAACATACAGAAAAGTTGAAAGAACTAGACCATAAATGCTCACATACCTACCACCTAGATTCCGTAGTTAACATTTTACTGTATTTACTTTGTCACTTCTGTCCATCTCTCATTCGTCCATTTTATTTTTTGATGCAAGCAGGAAGTTACAGACATCAGTATGCTTCACCTGAACACTTCAGCGGGAGTATTAGCCTAGAGTTCAATTTAAAAAATAAATAAATAAGAGCACATAGAGTGAAATGCACACATCTCAAGTGCATTGCTTGGTAGATGTAGACAGATACATATTCTGTTGAGGTCCAGAACGTTCCCTCGTGCCCGTCCCTATCAAGTCCCTCTCCCCGCCTCACAAAGGCATCCACTGTTCAAGGTGCATCATGTCTCAGGTGAGCCTCGTCTAGAGCTTCAGGTCACGGACTCAGGCAGCGGGTAAGCTTTGGGGGTAAAGCCTTCACCGAGCACACTGTTTCTAAGATTTACCCGTGTTGTCACGTGCATCAGTACTTTGTTCTTTTTTGTTCCTTAGTAGTATTCCATCGTGTGGGCATATTTTTCCTGTTGACAAACTATTTCAGGTTTTGACTATTGTGAGTGGAGCTGCCCTGAACATTGTTTTCATAGAACATTTTGTGTACAAGTCTTCTTGTGTTTTCATTGTCTCTTGAGTAGTATCTAGGAGTGGAATTGCTGGGTCACTTGGTAGTTGCTCACATCTCGTTTTGATAAGTAGAGTCTTGTAATTCAGTTAAGGGAGGACTTTACTTATATATCATCTAGGCCACTTCTCTCCTTTACAGACAAGGATACTGAGGCCCTAAGAGTTAGATGGGCAAGAGACCTATTCAGAGCCAAGTAGAAGACTTTTTTCAAAGTTCGGACTAGAAATCTCTGCCTCTTAACTCTTTTCTAGTGTTCTTTATGTCATACTTTACTTCTTTCCTCCAGAAGCGGGCAAGGAAACTGGGCTTCTTTCTGAAAGATCATTAACTATTCCGGTTTTTGCTTAGGGAGAAGTAACTGTTAGATATACCCAAATGCAATATATTGTGTTTGTTTCGTATGTTCTGTAATGATCTGGATCTGGTCCTGCTTCTCCAGTGTACATTTTAGTAAATCTTCCAGAAAAATGTTTCTGGAACACAAATCTGATCATACTACTTATTCTCCATTATGTGTTTTGTAGGTCTTAGGGGTTAAAGTCCTGCCTCTAGTTGAGTGTGCAGTGTTCTTGCTTGCTTCTCTTGCTTCATCTTACACCCCATCACCCACCCCCTGCAGCCTGTCCTGTGTTGTGCTCCTTCATACCTCCATGCCTTTCAACCTCTTGTGTTTTGTCTAGAATGGTGTTCCTCCTTTGTCTCTCTGATAAATTCCTCCCCGTTCTTCGGAGGAGACTCTGAAAATTCCCTGATTGATCCAGACCCTCTCAGGGAATCAGTTATTCCTTTTTTATGCATATGTGTCTCTGACGGCTAACTCTTAAAACCATGGTGTTCTCTTAGGATGTCACATTCAGTATTAGTTGAATTTTCCTGGCACACGACTAGATGCTGAAGGTGTAGAGATGAATAAGCTGTGGGCCCCACTTTTGAGGAGCTTGCCATCTATTGTGGAGTTCATACGGCAGAGCGGTGGTTTCGGGGCGGCATCCTTAGTACTCATGTAGCCAGCAGTGTAGGGGAGCTCACCTCCTTACAGCCTTCCAGACATCAACTATTTTGAAATTTTCATCAGATGAAACTACCTCGTTGACTTTATCTGCAACACTAGTGAGGTTGAATGGCTTTTAAATATACTTATTGGGTATTTTTAACTCATGAGGAAGATAATCAAGTTTTATTATAGTGGAACTAATTAGGTCACTTCCTAGCTGTGAAACCATGGGAGGCAAACTTTTTTTCCTGGCTGAGTCTCTAGTTTCTTATCTATAAGATGGGGAGAATAATACACATGTTTCACAGGATTGTCATGAAACTTAAATGAAGTAACACATGCAGAGTACACGCAGGCCCATAGTAGGTTTACAATAAATATCGCCTCTTTAAGTCCTCAGTCTCTAGCCCAGTGCCTGCCACATATTCGGGAGTCAGTAAATGTTTATGAAGACTCGGA
The DNA here is from genome assembly GCF_023065955.2 of Ursus arctos. Lineage (NCBI taxonomy): Eukaryota > Metazoa > Chordata > Mammalia > Carnivora > Ursidae > Ursus > Ursus arctos. The sequence goes on along the minus strand of NW_026622830.1, from coordinate 21,070,807 downwards.
ATATATGCATTTTGTCTATGTGTCTGGAGGGCTATATATAGATGCTAGCACAGACCCATCTGTCTCGAGAAGAGTGTTTGACTTGACTTGCATCAGTATTCAGCTGGAGTGGCTGAGCACACATGCGTGACTCTTCCTGGGTTACCACATCCCCTGCTAAGCAGATGTCCATTATAATGGAATGTAAAAAAGGAAAAAATAATAATAAAGGCAGAGGAGTGTAATGTTGTGGCTTGATTTGACAGGGCCTCCTGCTACTTCAGCTGCTAGTGCCGGGCATGAAGCAGATTAATCTGTATTCTAGCACACCACTGCTGAAGTCAGGATCGGTTTAATTAGGGTATTTTAAACATCCTGTTTGCATCTAGAGTCTTACCAGAAAGCAGGATGTCCGTCCATTTGGGGGAGTTCAGGGGCAGGTGGGCAGCAAGGATGGGCAATAAAACAGAGATGGTTTTAATTTTAGAAACGAGAGGAGAACGCTTCTGTATGATCTCCTTAAGACAAAAGAGCTAACGGCCTTAGATGTTCCGTGGAAACAAAGGCAGCCCTGCCGCATGGCCTTGAATTTTAAAGTGGCCCTGCAAGATCTTGCCAAGACATGGGCCTGATGGTTGAAGTACAGGGACCATTTCCATCCTAAGAATAGAGCTGTGGCTGACCCGTATCTTTCTTAACCATTTGGGCTGCTGGAAGCCAGGTGCAGGCTCTGAAGCTGGATGTGCCTCAGAGGGGCCCTGAATTCATTGTCCAACCAGCCGGGCTGGGCCAATATTTAGAACCCAGGCTCTCAGGGCACTGATCAGGCTCCATTCTCCATAGTCCAGCATTTGTATTTACGTGATCCCCTCCCCCATCTTTCCAGCCTCATCGCCTTTCATCCTCCCTTCCCTCTGCCACACCGGCCCTTTCCCAGTTCTATGTCCAGACCCCGTGCATTCCAGCTTAATGCCTTCGATGCATGCTTGTCCATCGGCTGAGAATACCTTTGTTCCCATTGCCCCTCCTCCCTTCAAGGCTCTTTTTCTTGCTCTCTTCTCTTCTCCCAGGCTCAGCTCACATGGCATCTTGCATGCCAGTCTTCCCAGACGCCCTCCTCAGTTTCTGCCTCTCTCTCATTCACTACCACTTCCTGTCAAGTAATTTTAGACATGATAGACTGCAAACACCTGGAGGGCAGAGTCAGTGTCTGGATGTCTTTGTCCCCAAAATACTGTATCTTATACATTATAGGGTTCTATTTTATGAATAAATGAATGAATCTGTGTCCGTTCCTGAGTCTGAGACCCCTGGAGGCTGCCTCCTGTGGCCCAGCTCAGCTTGCTCGGGCCTCTTCTTCCCTTTTGGTGGCCTCATGGAACCAAAGCTTCAAGAGCTGCAAGCAGGACACCTCTGACATCTGGAAGCCGTTCTCTTGGCACAGAAGGATAAGGAAGTCATTTAGGGATTGTCACTGTGCTCCCTGTCACCTTCTTCCCCCTGTTCCCCACCTCCCACCCCAATCCCTACCCTGGGAGACCCGTAGGAACTAAATGTGCCAGTAGAACCCAAAATCCTGGCCTCTGTCTCTCTACCAACTTTCCCACAGAGAACTTGGAGCTATGAGATCACAGCCGGTCACTTGCCAGTGTAACACACCCAGCTCTGCGTCACTCCCAGTAGTCTGAGAAAAATGTTTTCCTTTTGTCAACCTGTAGAGCCACCCCTACCCATTCCTTCCTTTTTCCTACCCTATGCCCAACTGAGTTAGGGACCCTTCACACGTGTGCTTTGCATATTCCTCGTGTGCCACATAATTGTGTACTTGATTGTAGCTGTTTATTTCTGAGCCTTGCTCGTAAGATGATGAGCTCCTTTAGGGTGGACTGTCTTCTTTCATCTCTGCAGTCCCAGCACTTGCTCCATTGCCTGGAACGTAGTAGGTACTCAGAAGTTTGAGTAAAGGAGTAGCTGGTGCGTGTACCACTTCGTGCCCTGTAATTAATTGTCTGTGATCACAAAACTCATAAAAGAGAAGGTATTTTTCATTTCCTCTACAGATCATGTGCTGTGTTTTCAGTTCTACAGCAAGATCAAAAGGTAGATGATTACCATGGCCGAGTACATTTATTTTTATTAAAAGGTAGGACCATCTCTGCTTCGATGTGCTGTGTCCTTCAGCTTACTAGTAAATAGCCACTGCCCACCGCAGGCAGTCTTACAGGTCTCCCAGAACTTGTATTATTTGGCTTTGTAGGCAGTCACACATAAGCACTTTATTTTAATTTATTGTGGGATTAAAGAGTCTGAGTGGAGGGGCGCCTGGGTGGCTCAGTTGTTAAGCGTCTGCCTTCGGCTCAGGGTGTGATCCCGGCATTCTGGGATCGAGCCCCGCATCAGGCTCCTCCGCTGGGAGCCTGCTTCTTCCTCTCCCACTCCCCCTGCTTGTGTTCCCTCTCTTGCTGGCTTTCCCTCTCTCTGTCAAATAAATAAGTAAAATCTTTATAAAAAAAAAAAAAAAAAAGAGTCTGAGTGGAGTTGGCCTTGCTCCCTCTTCGGGGTTAGAACAAATCTCGAGTTACAGAAGATAACCCCACCAGCTGAGAAAGTCGGGCCACCTAAGTTCCTGTGTTTCTCAGCACAGGCTAGTGAGGGTGGCACAGGCAGACTGAAACACGTTCGGTGGCGGGCACGCAACCAGGAGGCACCGTAGAAGGAGCTAGGTGGTGATCTACGACAGGTAACAGGTACATGGGCAGGAGGCTCTCGCGATGTTCCTCTTCAATACAGCGAATCTCAAATGAATGTCTGTTGGATGCCTATTGTGCACCTGTCTCATTTGATACAATGGATTTAATAGCTGGAAGGGACAGCCCCATTTTACAAACAGGAAAACTAAGACTTCGTGATTAAACAATATGCCCATGGTTTAGTGAGCACCAGAAGCAGGATTCAAATCCAAGTCTGTCTGATCCTAAAGCCCCACATAAGGTTAATTAAGGCCTTTCTGGAGCAGGTCCTGGGAGTTAGACTTCTTGCTGTACCCATGTGTCTTTCTGAGCAGTGGGCCGCTAGTAAGCCTGGTTGTTAACGGGCCTATGTATGGATAAATAGCTCTCCTCACAGAGAGAGGTGTTGGTAACCTCCTGGGATTTGGACCACCCTTTTTTAAGAAAAAGGATGGGAAACGTTAGTCCATCTCATTCTTCACAAAAACAGCACACACTGTACAAGGCTAGTTGGAGTGACTGCCACAGTCTGGTTTTTACCGTTCTGGAAAGACCTCTGATCTGGGTATACTAGATCATGGGTTCTTAAACAAGGAGCCATCCTGAAGAGATGGGAACATCTGAAACTCCATGGGAATGTTACAGTTGTATATAATACATTTTGCAAGGGATAATATGCATAAGGGTTCATCAGATTCTCAGAAGTTTCTGTCGTGATTTTTTAAAAAGATAAATTGCAGATCTAGATGTCAGTGGCCCACAAAGGTACTTTTGACCTGAGGCAAATCGCATCTCTTAGCTATTGTTTCTATACTCAAAATTCCAGAGGAATTGAACCAAAGATTTCTAATTCTTCTTCCACCTCTGGAAATTCCTGAACTCTAAGTGACCCCAGAGAATCAAGCTTTCAGCCCCCTTGCAGATACCCAGAGGGCTGGCCCATTGCTAATCACCCTTGAGAGGCCCTTAAAGAGATGTGAACTAAGGAGGAGGGGCCAGAACCACCCCTCCAGGCAGTGTCACTAGTTAGTGTCCAAGGCTGGCAGTTGTGTGGAGCAGGGCACCCCGGGCAGACTCACACTGGCCCAGTTTCAGTACTGGCTCGGTAATACTCCACCCAGACCCCGACCTCCCTACCTAGTGACTTGAAATTGTAGATTTGCTTGGCCTTCCCTTCTCGGGAGCCTGGTGAAGTCCTTTAATATGTGTGTGTGTGAGTGTGTGTGTTCTGCTCTCCCTGGGCCCTGCCTTGGAGGTTGTTTCCTACAGTGGGAGTCACCACATCCACCCCATCTGCGTTGACAGCTCCATAGCCGTGCTTCGACTCCATTTTATCCTGTCGAAATGACAGAGCAGCTGAGCCGTGCTGGCCAACAGATAAACCTGTTATCTCCCCTACTCTCTGTGCCAGCAGCTCTTCCCATCTTCTTGGTGCATGAAAAATTGACACCACCTTGGGCCGAAATCTGTTCCTAGGGAGGCTACATTTATTAGTGGCTAATGAAACTGTGTGTGTGTTTAAGTATAAAACTTAGGGTAGCTGAAGTGTTTTCCTACCTGTCAGGCACCAGTGACCTACAGCCAGCCACAGCACCCAGACAGAGAGACGGAAGGTACCTAGGCTCCCTAAGCAGCTTCAGGTCTCCTGAAATTAACAACCTGTTCTTTACGAAAAATCGCAAATAAGTAAATGCCATTTGTTCTTAGTATATACCTCTGTAATAGATCAAGGTATCTCCTGCTCCAGGCTGGGATGAGCTGTAGAAATGCATGCTAATATGATCTAGTGCAAAAAAGATGATTACTCTGTATATTACATTTTCCTCTCTGAAAATTACAGCTCCTGATATCCTCACTGTTTCACCGGCACCCCACCCTCCCTTCTTGTTCAGGCATATAGAGAACATTCTCTTGCAACTCTTTCCCCTCCATCTTAATCAGCAAGATTAAAAGGGAAGTTTGAGAAGTTCTGGTTCAGTATTTGCAGAACTGCCTAAAACCCAAAGTCTCTTCTTTATTTGGACTCTGGTAGAAATCACCTCTGGAAAGAGTAATTCAGTAGAAGAGAGAAGAGGGGTTGTTATTCACGTCTTAACTCCATATGGCCTTTTGCTTCATTTTCTCTCATTAAAATTGTTGAATTTTTTTAAAATCCACATTTACATAGTGCCAGTCTTTTGGACAGAATGAGCCCCACATGAAGCACATTGTCAAGCTTTGCATGGTTTAGTTTCTGGTCTCTTTTATCTTTCTTCTTTAAAAGCTTTGATGGTTACCTTTTATATCTGGAAAGCATGTAACAACATAGTAGGAAAGCTTACTGTTCAGAGTCAGGCATCTTGGGTTCAAACCTAAGCTCCCACGACTGACTGAAGGACATGACCTTAAGTAGGTTGATTAACCTCTCTGAGCCTTGGATTCTACATTTATAAAAGAGGGATGATAATGGTACCTTTCTCATAGCTTAGTAGTGAGGATTCGATGAGAAAATTGTGTACAGACTCAAGCCTACTGTCATAGATACACAATTGGTGACAGTTATTATTGTACCCCACTTACTTTCAACTAGGTATTTGGAGCTGCTTATAGCAAAACAATATGGTGATACTAAACCTTAGCTTTGAATAAGAATTTGTCAAAACACAAATGTCAAACTGGGGAAAATATTTGCAGCGTATATGACAAAAGGATAATATTCTTAATTTACAGAGAGCTCATAGAAATCAAATTGGCAATAAGGCCAGACAGTTCACCCAGAAAGCAATACAAGTGGTCAGTAAATATCAGAAAAGCTGCTTAACCTCGTTCATAACAAGAACAAAAACATGCTAATCAGAAGAAGATCCCACTTTTCACCCACTAGGTTGTCATAATTTTTAAGTCGGATGGTATCCGATCTGAGTTAGGATATGGGAAAACAGATACTCTTTATATGTAAGAGTATAAATACATATATTTTTATATATGAATGTACATATGTACACCCATAACTATTATATATATGTATATACGTATTTATATAGGTATATAAAATTTTCTTCCATTCTCTGCATGTGTGTGTGTGTGACATTGAGAGTGGACATAGAATTGGTATAAACTTTTTGGCAAATAATTTGTCAGTGTCTTTCAGTATATTCTATGTGAATACGTTTTGACACACCCAATTTCACTGCTGGGAATTTGCTGTAAGAATACACGTGCCAGGATATGCGTACATGAATGTTTATTGCAGCATTGTTTCTAACAGCAAAAACAAAACAAACAACCAAAAACTGGAAACCACCTAAAATACTCATGATTGGGCAGGGCACTAGTTAAAATTATGATAAATAAGGTCAGTGGAATTCTAGATAGCCATTAGAAATGAAGTATGTACTGATATGGAAAGATACATATATATGTGTGTGTGTGTATATATATGTATGTATTTTTTTTCCTCTCCTCTAAGAATGTACACAAGGTACCTTGTAGGTTTTTTCCCCTGGGAGAGAAGAAAAGGATAATAAGAAGGGTAGGGGAAAAGACAAATATTAGGTGTTCAATAAATATTTGTTGAATGCGTTTTATAACTTTGTGTATAGTCTGGTTTTTACCATGTGTATCCATTACTTCTATTTTATTTTATTTTTTAAAGATTTTATTTGAGAGAGAGAGAGAACACAAGCGGGGGGGGGGGGGCAGGGCAGAGGGAGAAGCATACTCCCTGCCAAGCAGGGAACCCGACATGGGGCTCGATCTAGGACCCTGGGATCATGACCTGAGCCAAAAGGAGATGCTTAATTAACCGAGCCACCCAGGCGCCCCCATTATTTTTATTTTAAAATCCATTAGTGAATCATGGAGGGAATCACTAATAAGGCAATAAAAGAAATTGCTTCCTATAGTTGAGCATAAACTCATCTTTGAGCTTCCCAATAGCTGAGGCAAAGAGGGAACCCTGATTAGCATAAAAAATTCATCAGGAAAGAGAAACATTATCCTGATCTTCATTTCTAAAGGGACTCTAGCGCCAAGGGTTGGTTTAAACTCAGATTTCGTCTTGTCTCTCCCCAGCTTAAAATTCATGGGTGGATCCTTGCCACTTTTTTTCATGATCCACCCTTTGCCACCTAACTGGCCTCCCCTCCTCCATGTGGATATGACACTCCATCCAAACTGGCCTTTGCATGTATTGTTTCGTTGGCCTGCACGCTCTCTCCCCTTCTCTACCTGGTTGTCAGCCATAGCTGTTGTATTGGGGCTTTTTGAAGATTTTCAGTTGTTACCTACAGTGGGAATCCTTTTAGGTCACATATGCCTTCTCTGTGCCCCCAGGTCCCCTGTGCTTACCTCAGTGATGGGACTCGTCACACTGCACTGTTACCAATGTTTTGTTTCTGTACTAAATAAGGAGCTCCTTGAGATTAGGGATAATGTGTTGTTTGTTTGGGGGCCCTGAGCACCAAGTGCTTGCCAGGCACAAAAATGAGCAAGTGGTCAGTGAATGATTGAGTCATCTGAAGTTTGAGTTCTGCCTCTTTCACCAGTTAGCTGTGCAGACCGGTCACTGCGCTCTTTGCTCCGTCTGTACAATGAGAGATTTGGCCCAGATAATCTGTGAGAACTCTGGCTGATTTCCTTTTCTTCCTCTGTGGTTGTCAGGTTGTCATATATACACATGGAGATTGTTGCCAGTTACTATGCTGAGTAATTTCAAAGTTTCAGAACTGAGCTGTTAGAGTTCACTGCACTGATTATGGACTGTCCCACATCTGCTCACCCGCTGAAGAGATCAGAGCCTCAGACTGGGGGAACTGATTATGTCCCCTACTCTGCCTTTCTCTCCTCTCCTTGGCATGCATAGAGGTCAGAGGACTTTCCCTGACATGTGCCTCCAATGATGACCTTGTCTTACCCTACTTTCTCACCCTGAGCTGAGCCGTTTGGTTCACTGCCCTTCCCCTGGGTTTTTGCCTTCCGGTGAAGACAGGTCCTGTGCCGTCCACTCTCTGCTTCCTGCACTCACCCCTTCCTATTCCCTGTTCTCTACTCCCTTCATTTTGTTCAGGGTGGAGATTATACCACCACAAACTGAGCTTCACACGAAAGTTGAAAGATATTGGGGCGAACCTGGGGCATTGTTTGGGGACCAGGGAAGGATATACCAATGAAAAGAGCAGAGTAAAATTCCTGCCTTTGAGGAGCTGATACTCTAATTGAAGGGAGATGGTGAACAGAATAAGTAAATAATACAATGTTGTGGAAGATAATCATGCTGAAGAGAAAAATAAAGCAGCTAGGACTTGGAACTGGGTATGTCAGGGTGTTGTGTTTTCAAACGGGTGATCAAGGAAAAGCCTCATCGAGAAGATGGCAGCTGAGTATCACTGGGCGTGAAGATGGAGCCGTGCCGGTCATGTGGGGAAGAGCGTTCCAGGTGGAGGAAACAGCAAGTGCAGAGGCCCCAGGACAGGCGCTTGCCTGACATTAGAAACAGCGTTTAGTCCGAGCGAGTTCGGGAGCCATCAGAGGGCTTTAAACAGAGAAAAGATGGGATCTGACTTTGGGTTTTAAACTAAAAGATCGTTCTGACTGCTCTCTGGAGATTAGGCCAGAGGGAGCGAGGGTGGAAGCAGAGAATATTGAATTAAATACTCCAAGCAAGGGATGACGGTGGTGTGGACCTGAGTAGCCGCTGTGGGGGCAGCAGGAAGAAGAGGTGGGATTCTGTGTATAACTTGAAGGTAAAGCTGGCAAGGTTTCCTGTGAGACATGTGAAAAAGGAGAGAATAAGGGACGTCTCCAGTTTCGGCCTGAGGAACTGGACAACGTGGTTGCCAGTAACTAGGTGGAAAAGACTGGGGAACAGGTTTGAGGAGGCAGCTCAGGAGCTGGATTTGGGATGTGTTCAGTTTAAAGGACCTGTTGACAACCACGCGGAGAGAGCAGGTAGACAGGTGAACACGTGAGTCTGCTTTCAGAGGACAGAACTGGTGGTTTTTAAAGCTGCGGGACTAGTGTGGGGCTTCCCAGGGAGGTGAATGTAGATAGAAGACAGGATGCTGGACTAGCTCCAGCAGTACGAGACTGGGGACATGAAGAGGCAGGAATGCTTCTGACATAAATGAGGGGGAAACAGCCATGTCTGTGCTGTGGTGAATGCCTACCGGTGGCTTTAATTAATAGGTGACTTTTTGAGAACTCAAGGGAAGTTTGACATGTGAAGATGTTCTTCAGTCACTTTTCAGATAGAGTATTTGTTGCCCACGCTCTGGGCATTATCTCAAAATAAACTTCACTCTGTCATTTCTCCACGACTAGACTTCTGCTGCCTCCTTTTCAAGGTCATTATTCTTGATTTTTAAAAATTCTTTTTAAAGAAAAGAATCTCTTCACAGCTAAAACTTATAATATACCCTTCAATTACCCTCTTCTGCCCAAGGTAGAAAAATAGTAGCTCATAACAGAAGCCTGTGGGTTATGTGAACTGAAAAAGCATTGTTACCATTTTGAAGTACTTACTGGCCAGCTGCTTTCAAACTTAAAGGAGTTTCAGCTGCACCAGAGTGGAAGTGATAACCCCGGCACCCTATCGTGTCTCTTACTTCAGTTCTGGGATGTTTATGTGGTGAAATTATGAGGTAATTTGAGAACGCGATAGAACACATCTTGTTTGTTCATTATATCCTCATCTCATAGCAGACATTCATACTCTGTTCACAGGTTATTTCTGTAAATGGGGGATTAGTTTAAGATTCTGTTGTGGACAATAAAAATCAATTAATTCCAGGCAGACTAGAAGTTCTAACTTAGTTTTGATTCACTTGCTCAAGGTGTCCTTGAAGATATCCTCCCTTTTGAATACGTTTCTTGTGCAGCCTGTGAAGATCAGTTCAGGTTTCCAATGCCATAATTTAAGTTCTTGTCTTATTAATCAATAGCAGCAGTCAGGGAAGGCCTACTTATTCCTCCTCCAATAGAACCAGACCAGGCTTGAAGAGAGGTAATAATTACCGCTCTGATCACAGCATGTTCCCTTTTCTCTTTCCCAACCCAGAGCATGTCTGTTCGATCCTGGCTTCCCTCCTGCGGAACCTAAGAGGGCAGCAGCGAACCCGGCTTCTGAATAAATTCACTGAAAATGACAGTGAGAAGGTGGGTGTGCCTGCTGCACGGTAAGGCCGGGCCCGGGGCTGGGGGGCCGGAAGGGCTCTTTACCTGATGCCATCTGGGGTTGCTGAGCTGAGTGCTCCTGCCCTAAAATATCTTCTCCAGCATGGCTTTGGGCCTCGTGTTTTACTGTGACTCTGCCTCTCCTCTCCAGATACATCCTTCTGGGAGTAGTAGCACTTTGGGATGCCGACAGCTAGTACCTCAGGGAGATTTTTAGACCCAGTGAGAGTGGGTTGTAATAGGATTTGGATTGGGTGTTGCACAGCATGGCAAAATCATCAAGAACCATGGGCTTTGGATTCAGACATCTGGATTTGAGGCTGGTTTTGCTATTTTCAACATGTGTGCCATTCTGAGCCTTGTTTTCCCTGTCTTTGAAATGGGCATGTTAATTCCCATCTTGAAGAGTCAAGGAGAGGAAGACTAAATGAGGCCTTCCTAGGTGGCAGTGATGGAAGGTTCTGGTATGGACATAGGGAAGGGAGAGCCTGTCCTAGATGGCCTTTGGGATAAGGGAATGATCACGTAAATGAGATTAGATGCATCGTTTGCATTGTGATTTAGCATGCCAAACCGTAAGAGTTTTAACAGTAACAAGAGCCAGCATGTGTTTAATGACTGGGGGGCTCAGCAGGTCCATTTTGTTGTTGCATGTATTCTCCCAGCACTGTGGGGTTTACCCTCTGTGTGGCTTTCGTCCACATTTGCAGGTGAAGAAACAGGCTTGGAGGCATCATATTACTTGCCCATGACCACGGTCTACCGCTAATTACGAATTAGATCATTCTAGATGAATAAAATTAAGGGCCAAAACCCCTTTTATAACTTACCGTAATTTTTTTCCTTTCTGTGTCCAAGGAAAGGTGGAAAGTTTGTTCTCCTTCAGAGAGAGTTTATGACTGTCTCTCTCTGAGCTTGTGTCTGACCGTTTTTTCCAGCCTCACTAGCAGCATAGCAGGGAAGAGGCCATCGTGAGGTTAGGCACAGAACACCTTAGCAATCATGTCACCCTGGTGACATTTAATATCTGTGCTTCGGTTTCTTCATCTTTAAAATTAGGGTCACTATCTTTCCTGCCTACGTTCTCAGGCTTTTTTAAGGTATAAGGAAATAATGGACACGAAAATACTCCATAAACTGAAATATATAAGCTCTTGGGGTCGTCATTGTTATCCAGAGAGGATTTGGGCACAGTCCTTTTGGACTCTGATGCCGTGTTGAAGCACCATCTGCTGTTAACCACTATAAGCTCTTGAGTAAATATCAGGGTTGCCAAGAGCCATGGTGGTGCCAGCTAGTAAAGAGATAGTTTAGAAATCTAGGCTGGTTTCATGGTGTTTGTTCAGTCTTTTGGAAGTCTTAGGGAAAAATGAAACTTTTTCAAACCCACCGAGTGTTCCTCAGGCCATGTTTGAAGCATGACTTTTGCTAAGTTGAAAACTGATTTTTAAGTTATTGCTGAGCAGAAGTCAGGGCCTTTTTTTAAGTTGCTGAAAGAGTTTTTTTCGTGTACTCTCTTCTGACTCGAAAGCAACTAGAGAGATTTTACTCAGACCTTTTTAAAAAAAGATCAGCTCTGGGGTAGATTCTGAACATGAAAGGTTTCAGTTGGAAGAAAGAAATTTCTGTAAAGTTCTAAGTGAATACCAAGTATGTAACTTCAAGCTCCTTCTCTTTGCAAAAACAGACTTGAAGTTTTATTTATTTATTTGTTTTTAACAACTCAAATTCACGGGAGCCCTCAAAGGGCTGGGAATGCAGCGTCCTTTGGGGAATGGGGCTGTGTTCAGACTGCACCCATCCCAGGTGTTGGCATGTTCTGCCCCAGCTCTTCAATCCATTCCTGCCGTGTTCCTAAGCAGAGCTCATCCCTGATGTCAGAAGTGGGAGAGTGGGTCTCCTATTGTAAGGAGTGACAGTGAGATGAATGGGAGCCCCACTGTTCTCTTGCCTTGGTATTCTTTTTCCTTCTCACTCATGTCTGAAATATCTCTCTTTCAGGTTGACAGACTGATGGAGTTGCATTTTAAGTATCTGGACGCAATGCAGGTGGCGGACAAGAAGATTGAAGGGGAAAAACATGTACGTATCCCTGCCTGTCTTTTGCCGACTATCGACTTGCATTCCATTTGGGTCCCTTTGTACCTCCTCTGTCCCCATGGTACAGGCAAGGGCACAGGTACCACCTCTCCTCACGTGCCACCTAACCTGTTGTTAGGGCAGAGCAGGTGACAGTCAGCCAGTGGTTATACCTGCTCTTCTAATAGGAGTGCATGTCCTTTAAGAGGGAGGACATGTCGGATTGATCCCTGTCCAGCCGGGGCGTCTGGGTAATACCGTGAGTACCCTTGACATGAGCTCCCCTTAAATAAAAGTCTGGCCAGAGTGCAGTGCAGTGACTTGGTACCACGTTGGCACAGCTGGCAGAGTGCGTCTTGGTTTCACACTCCTCCTGGCTTCTGTAGTCAGAAGGGAAGTGTCCGAGAGAAGGGTGATCATGAGAGATAAGAACTGGAAGGAAAGTTCAAGGTCACTCATTGACGGATGAAAAACTGGAGACCTGAAGAAAGGAGGCTGAGATGCCTCGCAGCAAAGCCTGCGTACCAGGCTCCAGAGGACTGAGCCGAATCTCTTCTGCTCGTGGCTGCTGAGAGAAATGAAACCCGTCAGGTTTTTTTATTGAGGGGCTGTGCTTGCTGTGCTGGTATCGTGCGTTCTATACTTTCCACATGCTTCCATTTTATTCTCTGCTATCTCTGGCCTCTACCTTTCTCATCTGTCACCTTCATCGGGGCAGACATTCATGTTGTTTAATGTCCAATCTTAATTCTCATCCCTGCAAGACATTCCTCAGTCTTTGGTCACATTAGCAAAGGAGCCTTTCCTTGCTTTTTCTCGAAGTCTGTAATAGACTTCATTTTCTTTGTGATTTGCTGTATCATTCCGTTCGCTTTTTGTTCTTCTTGCCTTAAAGATGCGCTTGAGGCTTTTGACCCTCACTGGTGGGAGAGCCAGTTCAGCCCCTCCTCGCATCTGTGTTGGAGCAGTGCAGCTGTGGGGAGAGCCGAATGCTCGGGGAGCTACGCTAGCATTTGCCCTCAAGCTAGGCTCAGGCCAGGGTGAGAGCCTGAAGCTTCGGGGGAGACAGTGACCCTGTTGTCCATGTCCTGTGTCTCTTCACCCCTTCGTGTTCACCCCTCTCCTTTCATAAGATATACCTTCATTTATGAATGCCAGTGGACAGGTGGCCGTGGTTATCATGCTCGGGATTTCCCTCAGCCTAGTAAGTCCTCAGATGTTTGCTGATTGATTGAATTGACTGGGACATTCTTCGTTTGTACAGTGATACTCCTACAAGATAAAAGGCAGAGGCTCTCAATTCTGAGGCTGGACTTCAGATGCCAGCCTGTTGCACACACGGTTCTTTTATTCTGCCCTTCCACCCCCTTTATTTTGTTCTTTGACTGAGGTTTCCTTTTCCATCTTTTCTTCCCTTTACAGTAACTTGTGCATGGTGGACACTTAGTGACTGTTTAAGTGCCAGAGTAATGTCTTCTTTCTTTTCTTCTGAATGATAATTAGAAAGAAATTGAAATTTCCCTAGGCTTTTGTAGGGAAGCAGCCACAAGACAGTTAGAACTCCAGCTCTGATAGAAGACCTGTGTTGTCTGCTAGAGGAGATTTTCAGGGGTAGAAAGAGTACCTGCGAGTGGAAAGACGTAGAATTTTAGGCAGGCTCCACCTCTCCATCACTGTGTGACCGTGGCTTGTCACTGTGCTTCGCGCAGCCGGATTCTCAGCTGTAACCTATCAGCAAAGGTGATCTCTCAGGTCCTCTTCAACTCAGTGTTGTCCCTCAGGTTCAAGTGCACATCCTTTGGTCACTCTGCCGGCTTTTAGCAGTAGGGTGGAGCACAGTGAGAGGGTGATCAGTGACCTCGCGGTCCTTCATACAGAGGAGCAGCTGCCTCCGAGAAAAGGTTGGGTGAGTGGGGAGTCACAGAACTCTGGATGTGGATTCCAGCTCTGCCACGTCCTAGCTCTGAGGCCTTGGACAAATGGGTTGACCTCTAAACTTTGGTTGTCTTTTTTTTTTCTTTTTTAGGATTTTATTTATTTGGCAGAGAGAGAGAATACAAGCAGGGGGAGGGGCAGAGGGAGAGAGAGAAGCAGACTCCCCACTGAGCTGGGAGCCCGATGTGGGGCTCAATCCCAGGACCCCGGGATCATGACCTGAGCTGAAGGCAGACGCTTAACTGACTGAGCCACCCAGGCGCGTCTAAACTTTGGTTGTCTCATCTGTAAAATGGAAATGACACTTCCCTTTTGGGGTTATTATAAAGACAAAACAAAGTACGTAAAGTGCCTCGCTACATCTCTACGAGCTGCTCAGTGCTCCCAGCTTCCTTTGTCGTTCTGGTGCAGCTTTTAGGGTAGCCAGGCAGTCCTTCTCCTGAGGGCGTCCTCCTTGCCATCTGTCCCGGAAGGAGTCCCCCTAACAGACCAGAGTGTTGGCCCCGTCATAGACCTCACTTGAGGGGAAGCTGGAGTAGACGTTTTCTGACGGAGACCAAGTAAGCTGTTGGGCGTGAGGGAGCCGCTTGCATGTGGCCGGTAGGAAGCTTGGCCCGCTTCCCGCAATATTATCTATTATCAGCACTGAAGAGGGTGTGAAATTGATTAGCACTGACGGAGAGTAATCGCCGCAGCCGCTCTCCCCCCGCCTTCACAGAGCTCCTGTGTGCCACGGGCACCGGGGCTCCTGCCATTCCCTGACAAACATCTGTCTCCTTGATGCCAAGGCCGTTTTGCTGGGCACTGGCAAACATTCCAAGGCCATTAGTGCTCAGCAGCCTCAGTGTTGCTCAGAGAGACAGGGCAGGGTGGGGGGTGAGGGATGCATTCGTGAGCAGTGCTCTCTGCCAGCACTCGGGCTCCGTCCTGGCAGATGCAGCCGCCTGGCAGGTGTAAAGTGACTTGGAGCAAAACGACCTCCTCTTCAGCTCTCCTTCATGCACTGCTCTCTCTTAAGTCATAAACAATTTGTTGCCTCACCCCACCCCATCTCCATTAAACTTGGATGTCCTACACCCATTGGGAACTCAGCAAATATTTGTTGACTCGAATTGAATGCTTATTTCTCAGGCATTTGATGACATTGACTGTCAGATCAGTAATGAATAAATATCTCCCACACTTCCACACTTCACCAAGTCTGCAACAAAAAAGACCTTAGATAACAGGGCCAGGTACTGCCCCAGATAATGCGGGTCAGGTATTGACAGTTTTAGTGTCTCAGAGCCCGCATCTTCCCTGTACACTTCAGACTTCCACGGGCACAGTGCAAATGGCCATGGTTTGCAGTTGACCAGGACTTACTGGAGAGAATCCAGTCACTTGGCAAATATTTCTCAGGCGCCTGCTCTGTGCGAGGCACCAGGCCAGCCACTGGCAGGGGGTGAGAGTTGGAAGTGCTTGTGGAAGAAGGGGCCCCAGGAGCAGTGCTGCTGACGAGGGCTAGAGACGCCCAGGGAGCAGGGAGCAGTCGACTGCGGCCGGGGGCACCCTCAGCTGTTGTGCACGAGGCAAGGTTCGAGCTGCACGTTTAAGGTAGAGATATATCAGGCATTTTCAGCTGAAGAGGAGCAGGAGCAAAGGGGAGGGGCAGAGGGAGCCAAGTTTGGGGGGCGAGTAGGAAGTTCAACCCCAGGAGCAGAGGATGAGAAGGGAGAGCGTGGGCTCTAGAGCCCGGCTTCTTTCTGCTTTCTGAATACAGACAAATAGCTTGACTTCTTAGCCTTATTTCCTTCCTCAGTGGTGTTTTCTTTCTAAGGTGTGTGTCCCAACCTGTGTACTTTGGGGAATTACAGAAGGTGGGATTTGGTGACCTAACACCCGAGAGCTGTTTCACAGGGCTTGGCATATAGCTGGCAGCCAGAGAACCTTTTGTTGTCTGTTTCTGGACTGTCTGCACCCCCATCACCCCTGTCTGCACCCACATACACACACTTTCTAACTCCCCTAGGACTGCAGCATTCTGCATGATTTGGGTGCCCCTGTTTCTTTAGCGTCCTCTCCTGCACCTATGCACGCCTTCCTGCCTTAGCGCCTTTGCACTTGCTTCTCCCCACTATCCTGGCTCTTCTCCTGCTGGCACTTCCCTCCACCTTTAGGTCACAACCTAAATGTCACCTCCTCAGAGAGTTTTCAGTGATCACCATATGTAAAGTAGCATCACCCCCATCTCCAGGGCCCCTTCATAACCTCTCAGTATTTGTTTACTCTGTCTCTGGGGCTGTAATCTCTTGTTCATCATAGTCTCAGGACTTACATAATGACTGACATGCACTAAATGAAGAAGCATCGCTCATGAGATGAAGTTAACATTTGTCCCTGGGTATTATGGAAGATTGAAGGTCCCGGGGTTTTTTCTACATTGTTCCTTTGCTCTCATTTTTAACCCTCTTTTTTTTGTTTGTTCTATGATTTGCCCCATCATCAAAAATATCTCAGGACATCTATGTAGATTCTGTGGCCTACCTGTGGCAGTGTTCAGCAAGGTGGAACACTATTTAGAAGAGGCTACAGGACAGCTCAGAATTCTACACACATTTAGTTGGGATCACATTACTGCAGTAATCTATGACTGGCAAAGACTTCCACATCTGGGGCAGTGGTCCCCTGCTTTCATGTTGTCTTCAGTGACTGCTCGATTCCAGGGCCACAGTGTATCTAGACATGCCCTTGGGGCTCCTGGTTAACAAGATTTGACCTGAACTTTTAAAGGGCACGTAATTCTTAGAGTCTTCTAGTGAGCAGCAGTTCTCCATGATCTGTAAATATCCAGGATGCTTGTCTCAGCAGATTTCACCTGACTCCCCAAACAACACCGAGCCCAGAAAATACCAAGGTCCCTGTTTTTGGGAAGATGTCCTGACTTCTCGTTGGTTCTTTCTGGCTTCTCTCGGTTAAATGTACAGAGATGCCTGGCTTCTGGCTTTCAGAAGTGAGACATAATTATATAGGTACTGGCAGGGATTTTAAAAGAGGGAGGAGAGCCTTGAAGAGAGGTTTCCCTTTTTTAGTTCCTGGGAAAATTATACTCAGCAGGTTTATTCAATAAAGTGTTCTCAGCACATACTTTGCACTGTAATGACTTACAAATTGCATGCTAATTTTGCCACAGTTAAATCATTCTAGGCTTTATCCTGGAAAGAGAAAGATGGACTCCTTGTAATGAAACAGTATCCACAGGACTTGATGTCTGAAACAGACTTGCACTATTTCCTTAGCATCTGAAACTCATTTAAAGATCTATACAGGAGGGGGTGGAGCACAGGAATGGATGCGTGGGGTACGTGATCCGAAGGCACTGGGTAAGGATGGAGACAGGAGAAATAGGAGACTGCCATTGATTCCTCTGCTAACTGTGCTGGAGGCTTCTGGGGAGTGCTTTAAAAAGAGAGAATCTTGCTGAGAGTACCTCTCAGCTGTTCTTTAAGCCAGTCGTTCCCAGACTTTCTGTGTCCAAGAATTTGCCAGAACACAGCTGATAGCCAGTAGGAGCCAGTGATGGTGGGGGAGGGTGTGTCCTGTTGCTTTTTCCTCTCCTTTAGACATCCACTGATGTAGCCATATGCACATTCACCCTCTGTGGCCCCCTTCCTGCCCCCTTCCCAGTCAGTCATCCTTTCTGCCAGCAGAGGAGAAATTAGAGGAGCTCAGTTCTGGTCCTGTGCTTCTGCCACTTACCTTGCAGTGTGGCCCCGCATGCTCTGGCTTTTGTCATCTTCCCTGCCCTCCTGTTCCAGTGGGGTTCATAGGCTCTCCAGTGCCATCCTCATGGGCTTGCTACAGGCCTGGTAGGATCAGGGCTGTGCATCGGGGACTCCTAAGTTTCTGCTGACTCTCAGAGCCCCTCCCACAGGACATCACCCGTGGCTCAGTCACGAGTCCAAAGCCTGGTCTCTGGCCCTAACCATGTAACATCCCCTCCCCTCCTTGACTGCACCAGGGCCAGTCACCAGTTTCTCTTATTTCCTCCTTTCTCTCCTGGTCCTACCATGGGTCCATCTGGTAAGTTTTACCTCTGATCTCTGTGCAGCCTCTTCATGTTCCGCTGTCCTCAATACCACTGTGAACACAGGGACAGCCAGCATCTTTTCTTCTTGTAGGAGTGCAGTGCCCTTCTCACTAACTGGTTTCCCTGTCCCTAGGTTTGTCTTTTCCGATCCATTTCCTACACAGTAACCAATGATTTTTCTAAACTGAAAATGCAACTGTGCCGCGCCCCTACCCACCCAGTACACACTGGCTCTGTGTTACCTGCAGGATGTGCTCTAAAGTCTTGCCAGGCCTTGCCAGGCCTCTCCCACTGGGGCCTTCCTGGCACCCCCCCGCCGCCCCCAGCTGCATATCTCACTTCTCCTTCCCTTGTGACATGCAAAAGCAGCTCTGTACTACCTGTGCCTTCCTCATCCTTCTCTCCTTTATCCAGAACACCTCTCTGTGCCATTTTTCCCACAGCCTTCTCCTGCAGCTGTCTAATTCCTCTGCATCCTCAAGAGCTTTGGCAGAAAAGTCTATCAATAGATGCATGTCGAGTGTGTACCATGTGCCAAGCGTGCTGCTTAGTGTTGCCGTGCCACTGCCTGCAGAAAGCCTCCCCTGCTCTCCCGGCCCCCGTGGCTCCCCGTGCTCCCTGTACATGGCAGCCTGCATGCCATAGACCCAAATCTTGCCTCTCCTTCAGTTTCCTCATCAAGAAAAGGAAGAGAATGTATTACCATAATACCTATCTTGAAGGGTTGCAGGGAAGATGAAATAGATCAGTATATAGAAATCACTTAGAATAGTTTCTGGCACAAGGAAGTACGCCATAAGTGGTAGCTATTATCGTAAGTGTTTTTGGCCTGTATACTTGTCTCTCTCCCACTAAAGCTGAGTCTCCACAAGCAGGGCCTGATTGTCTTTCCTCGGCACCCCCAACAGGATTGTTATTTTCTGGCCTCAAGTTCTTGTATCTGCTGTCACGGAAGCTCTGGTTCTTTCAAGGCTGGCTTATAGGTTGTCAAGATTCAAATGAGCAGTCATGGGTTTTTTTTTTTTTTTTCAGTAAATTTAGAAATGGGAGACACACCCATCACAGAGGCATCATGGTAGCTAGAAAGAGCATGAATCCTGAGGTCATATGGCCCAGGGTTAAATCTCAGCTCAGCCACACATGAACTCTGTTTTGGGGAAGATGGCTTGCCCTGTGTGTGTTTTAGTTTTCAAGGTAATTTTACCAGAGGGTCATTTTGAAGATTAATGAGATTGTTTGTAGCAACTAGTCACATGCTTATGTGCTAGGGTTGGCCTAACACATAGTCAGTTCTCCTATGTGGGCAAAGTTCTGGTCTGAGATTCTTGGATCCTTATCAGAGTGCTGTCAGTTAGTTATGCATTCTCCCTCCTCCCCCCCAAAAAAATCCCTTTTATTATTTCTTCAGCCTCGGTTTCCCCAGCTAAAAATGACTGGCCATCTCTAGGATCCTTCTCAAATGGTCTGCCCTATTTTAGAAGCTCTTAGAGGAAAGTTTTATTTGCTGGTGTTTGTGCCCACCGCCACCCCCCCCAACTCACACATCTCCACTTAGCTGTCTCTCCCATGGCCTAAACTCTTCCCTTGCTTTTGAAGAAAAAAGAGATGGACCTTTTGTAAATGGTAGGGCCGTTCTTGCCCATGACTACATAAAGTAACTGTGACCCATCAGGGCTCTGAGTCACGTCCTCTCTTATTAAGGCAAGAGGGATTCTTATTGGCTTCATAGCAGCTTCTTTTATGACTGTCTCCTTGCATCAGCGAGGGGCAGCTCGCTGCCTGTCAGGGGCAGATTAGAAATGGCATCCACATGCTCATTTGGAAGCTTGTGACTTGCCTGCTGAGAGAGATAGAGGCGCGTGGAAAGGTGGTGATTCCATAGTGCTCCTGACGACAGATTAACATTTAAAGTGAGGATGTGGCTGGGGGAGGGGAAAACAACACACAACCCTGCAGAAATGGCACCTTGACACCACACGTACCACCTCCTTGTGTATCTTTGGAGATGAATCTGTTTGTTTTAGCAGCCCCCAAGCAGGCTTATGCTGCCGTGAATTGCAATCTGTTCTACTTAACGCGCCATTCACTGAATTACCATCGAGGTTTTTATTCTAGCCCTCTCTTATGGAATGAGCAACACAAAACCTTTCCGATCTTCTTCTCTTTTTTTGACTTTCCCAAATTGCATGTGGAATTTGCTGGCCTAGCTGTAGATTCTCTCCCTCTCTCTCCCTCTCTCTCTCTCTCACACACACACACACACACACCTGCCCTTTTTTTTTTTTTAGGATTTATTTATTTGAGAGAGAGAGAGCGCTTGCGAGCGAGAGAGCACAAGTGAGGGGAGCGGCAGAGGGAGAGGGAGAAGCAGGCTCCACACTGAGCAGGGAGCCCGATGAGGGACTCATTCCCAAGACCCTGTGATCATGACGTGAGCCCAAGGCAGACAATTAACCATTTAAACGACTGAGCCACCCAGGTGCTCCTTGCCCTTTTTTTTTTTTTTAAGTTTCTTTAATTTACAAGGAAAAGACAGGCCCAGGAAGCCACAAGAGGACCTCACGTTTAATACAGCTGGTTTGCATTAGACCCTAGATATGGCATGAAGAAAAAAATGCTATTTGTTCATATGCTAATACTGGAAAAGGTCTATAAAACAAACTTTTTCCTTCTTTGGACTATGAAAGGAATCACAGCCTTGGAGCCAAACTTTGTGGATTTTCTCCTATCTCCAGCTCCTACTCAACCATGAGCTTTGTGGCCTTTCAAGATATTTCACCTCCAGAAGCCTCCCTTTCCCATCTGAAAAGTGGAGCAGTCAAAATTTCCAGCTCCTCATGAGGAAGAGTAAGAAATCCATGAAAGTGCTTAGCCCAGCGTCTGGTACACAGTGAGGACTCGGGAAAGGTTGCTGTTGTCATTATCCGTGTATTGCTTCCCATCTCTTGCCAGAGTGAAAGGACAAATAGGAAAAGGTCTCGGACGAGGAAATCACGTTCCACCAGAGTCTTTAACCGAAACTCAGTGACAGTCATTTGACATCTGTCTCAATTTTTCCATCTGTGAAATCTGAGAATGATATCTGAAATGTACATGCCCAACACAGGGCATATACAGCAAGTGAGGTTAATGAAGAAGTGCTTTCAAAAGTAGCAAGCACTCCTGTGGCTGTTGCGTTGTCGTTGCTTCACAAAGAAGACAGTCACCTTCTCTCTCCTCAGAGGTGAGAGTTGAATGAATTAATTTGTGAAAGACTTCCTTTAAATCTTAACTCTCCTGTCTCATTTCAGGTACAGTTTAATGTACTGTACAGATTTCCATTCTGAAATTTTTTAAAGTAAGATGTATTTACAATAGTTTAGGAAGTTACTGGATTTTTGGAATTTCTCTTTAATAACTGTTAATTGTATTGCCATTTGAAGAGCACCCGATTTACACGTCCAGGTTGTTTCAGGATGGCCTGTCTAATGTAGCAGCAGATCCAGGCTCGTCTCTTTGTCACTGGGAAGTCTAATTTATTGTGAGAGGATGAGCTCATTGTCAGTGCTGACCGCTGTGTCGTGTCAGGGTGACACTTCATGTCTCCTACCTGAGGCCGTTGTCGCGGTGGCTCTTCTGACTGTCTGGGAGCACCACCAGTCAACAGCTTCAGTCCATCCATATATACACCCAGATACAGGCAGAAATGCATCCTGTGGGGTGATGGAGGTGCCTCAGTCCTAGATTTGCCTTGCGTTATCAAAGCTAAAAGGAACCTTTTAGAGCACAGGATCAGGGAAGACAGGTGAGGCCCCCTGCCACTCCGCACCCTGCAGTCAGCGCAGAGACAGCTAACTGGTCTCAGGGCGTCTCACGCACAAGCTCCAGTCGGCCCCACAACCCTTTTCCTTGTAGAACACTTGGCAGCCACTGCAGTGAGTTAGAGCGGGCGCTGCGAGTGAAACCTGTTTCCCTTCCCTGATCCAGGGCAGGCTTCTCATTTCCAAGCAAGGAAGCTGAGGCCACAAAAAGTTAGATGACCTGCCTAAGGACACTAGTAAGTTAGTGTTAGTTGGTTTGGTACTCTGTCCCGTCTTGGCAGAGAAACCTGTTCATAGAAGTAATACGTCGTCATTCAGAAAACTCCCAATGTCTAATTAAAGGCTTCTTGTAAAGTCAGAGGGTCTCTTAAGAGGAAAAGAAGGCAAGGGAGGTTGGGTATCGTTTTAGAATGAGGTATTTGTAGCCTGCTGTACCCATGTTACTAAGCTTCGTACCCACATGCCAAGGATGTGGAGCCGCAGGTTTAATCTCTGCATGGGCCAGCCACTCTTTTCTTTGTCTAGTCACTTTGAAGCACGACTTATTGGTCAGTTGGGTAGAAGTCATTCCCTCCCTACCGCTAGTGAAGCAAGTCCACTTGTGTGCTACTAGTACGTAACCATCAGTGTTCTAAATCAGACTCCTTCGGTTCTTCCAGAGCCTTCTATGAGGGAAATAATAGGGTTGGGAGAAGCTCGTGATGATCCTAGAATGTTTATGTTACTTTTATATTACTTTAAAGACTGAATCCTAGCCAGATGATCATGAGTTGGGTTGTACCGGCAGCTATCTTGGAGTCAGACACCCGAAGAAGTTTTTCCGAGGTTAGTTCTACTCCCTTATCTCCAGATCAGTTTTTTTACCTGGTGTCTTAGAATCCCAGAGAAGGAGCCAGAAATTCATTAATCCATTTATAATAAAGGTGATATGTGATCCTGCTTCTTCTTAAGACAGACCAAAACTTGAGAAGATGTTCCTACAAGAACTGTCCCCAACTTTCTTATTTTCCGTCATCACGATACATAACCATCCTACTTCGTTCATTTCCCTTTAAACACAGAGTGCACGTTTGTGCTCAACTTTTCTGAATCCCGTCAGCAGTAAATATTCCCTGCCACAGAGTTGTAACAGGCTAGATAAGGTGCTATCCTGACAGCAGTCACCTTCTCTGCTTGCTGGTTTCTATGATGCTTCTAAAACTGTCAGGGCAGAGACTTCGTCTTAGAAGCCAATCTCTGTTTCATCTTTGTGCATGTTCAGCACAGCGATGGTGATGCCTTTCTTGGAGATGAGCTAAAGTCGTATCTCAGATCTACATTTGAAATTTTCACTTTCAAATCATCTGGCCGTATATCTAAAAGTAGGATGTTGAATTGAACGTTGTCAGAGTCTTGAAGTTCTAAGGAAGGAGGAAAAAATGGAGTTTGGCATTGCTCTCTTGAGTCCATCCTTTCTGGATGACAGTGTTCAGAGAAACGGGAAGGTACAGTACGTACCTGCCTGGTTAAATGAAGATCAGATTGTGGGGGAGAGTATGAAAAAGGAGAAATCACCAGGGCACTTCTGACCTATTTGAAGAAACTTATTTCGCTGTGCTCCATTCTTGAGCCCCTACCACTCTTACTTAGCATCTGCCTTGTTCTCGCAGACAGCTCCGAAATCTGCACCCAGACAAACATGGAGGTATGAAAAGAACACGGACTTGGGTTTGAATCCCGGTTCTGCCACCCGCTAGCCTTGCGGGGGCTGCTCTGCCGAGTCCCGTTTCCTCACCTGAAATGGGGGGAGTAACCATGGCCATTTGTGAGAAGCACAGGAATTTGAAAGCACTTGGCCTCGGTCTGACACGTGACAAGCCCTCAGTACACACGGGCTGCTCCCCCTCGGTGGATAGATGGTGGCAGCACTGGTTTTTATTCAGACTGCCTCACACACTGCCTCATATGTAGCAATCCATCAAAAATAATATGATCTGCTGATAGCCGGGATCTTTATAAGCAAAAGAACCTTCCTCCTTGCTAGCCTTCCTTTCAGTGGTGCTGATGTTCCACTGTTGCTCTCTCTCACCCTAGCCAAGTTTTCTAGTCCGTGATCCATGCTGTTACTCCTTCTGCTTAGAATGTCCTTTCCAGCCTGTCAGACCCCTTCAGAGTCCAGCTCAAATGTACATTTCCTTTGAAGTCTTTTGACCTCCCCCGCCGCCCAGACAGACGTAGTGTGTCCTTCTGGGTGCCCACAGCATGCGGTACAGTTTGAGAGGCCCTTGATCATAGGCATTACTACATTTCTAAAAACTAATAATTTGGCAGCGTTATTAGGCTATAATCTCCTTGATTATGTGGCCTCTTATTTATCTTTGCCACCCCCAGCACATCATACAATACCTGGCCCACAGTTTGGTGTTCAGGAAATCTTTATCAGGCGGACGAATGAAATGTGTTCCACTCCCAGTTTCCATGCTTGCAAACCTCTGAGGGTTTCGTCACTTCTTCTCTCCTCCGTCTGATTACTCCTCACAGAGGCTGATGCTGTGGCCTCCCAGCCGTGCGCTCTGCTTGCCTCTCAGCGCTGCGGGCCAGCGCGTCCGTCACGCCGGAGGTGCATATTCCCGTTCGTGACATTTCCCTGCGCTGCAGCCCGCAGCTCATCATGTCTCGCTTCTCCGGCCAGCGTTCAGGCGCCGGCAGCTGGCCCTCCACGGTCCTGTCCCGCACCACGTCTGATGCTCCCCCTGCTCCCGGTCCACAGGCGCCGTAGCATGCACAGCTCATTAAGCAGCGCTGCACTTCTGCCTGCATTTCTCAGTCCTGTTTGACAAATGCTTTCCAAGGGCCTACTGTGCTCGAAGTACTACGCAAGGTACTTTGTAGGGTACAAAGAAGAGTGAAACACACCTCTTGCTTTCAAGGAGCCTACACAGGAAAGAGGCACACGTCGGAATAACTGCTGTAAGGCAGGTCATGGGAGGTGCCGTAAAAGAGGTATAAATCCAAGTCTTGGGGGTTTTCAGGACTGAAAAGTCCTAGTATCTAGTTGGAAAAGTTTACAAGTTGGAAAACTGAGAAGTTTTCAAAGCTCTCAGGAAAAGTTTTGAAAGGAGTATCACATTTTAGACTTTTAACTATATTATGATAGAGATTGAGGGGTGGGGAAAGTACCAGCATCACAAGCAAAGGTGAGGAGACAGCAGAGGGCAGGCCTGTCTGTTCTCTGTGCAAGGTGGGCGGGGTGGAGGGGCTGGGGAGCAGAGAGCAATGAGCAGCAGGAGGCCTCAGACCCCTGGAAGGGCTCCTCCTTAAGGCCTTCATTCTGCTGTCTCTCGGGACCTGGAAAGGTTACCCGGGAGTCACTTCTTCCCAGATGCCCTCCCATCCTAGCCAGTCGTGATCAGCACCCACCACCTGTCATTATCTTTAATACCCCTTACTCTCCGGTCATTTCCTGTATCCCTGTGGCCTCCCAGACAGTTGGCCCCTTCATGACAAAGACCCGGGCATCCCCTTACCTCCATTTTCATTCTTTTTCTGCCTGAAGTCAGTGCTTAGAAGGGCATCTTTGCCGCTGGGCGCTTAGCTGGTCTGGTGTTATGTTAATCATTTCCACCTCAGAGGTGAATCAGACAGGATTCCTGTCCCCAGGGAGTCCATATTCTAGTAACTGGGGATCACGTAATTATGAGCAACTTACTTAACCTCTGTGTGCTTTGGATTTTGATTGGTACAATGGGATTAATAATCCCCTCCCTGCTCTCTTTAAATGTGGTAGTCAGGACCATGTATATAATGACACTTTAAACTCTACAGCATTATAGAAATGTAAAGTATTAGCAGCAAATGCTTTTTGCATGAGTGGAACTCAGGAGTAATTTTGCTTCCTGTGCCCCCACTGCTGAACACTTAGGAGTTCTGCAGCAGGAAGTTACGATTATGAGTAAATGAGAAACTAAAGAGACCCTTCTATTTTTAAACTCCTCGGACATCAGTCCAGTGCTCCATGACTACCTCGTGAACGTTAACACTATTACCAGATTACCAAGGAATTTGCTACTAAATGAAGCTAGGAATTAGCAGTGGTGATTGGCCAGACAGTGCAGCCCTCCTTTGCCTCAGACAGAGGCCTTTAAGAGCAAGATGAAAAGTAGCCTTGTGTTGCTACAGGCTGGCCCCTTGGGCAAATAAAGAAGTGCATTATCTGTGTCTAAACAGTCTCTGAAGGATTCTTGTTGGAGATTGATGGCCAAGTGGTAAGTCCTTCAAGTTTGGGAGAGTGGAAAGCAGGGTCCCAGGGGCTTCTATCAGTGACGGGAGCCCGAGTTGTCAGAGGGAACCATGGCCATAAAACTACTGACGGAATTAAGAAATGGATTGTTGTCGTCAAAAGCATGTGTCAAGCACCTGTCTTCTCAAGCCAGTCATGCGGAACGAGTCCCTCACCCAGTTCTTATTCCTGAGAGCCGACAGCCCAAAACAGAGATGTCTTTTCCCTTTCGTTCAATGCATGGATGTTTACTGAGTGGGGACATGAAGACAGAATTCAGTCCCTGCCTTTCCGGAGTTCATACTCCACCCTTAGGAAATGAAAGGAGTTGTAGATGGGAGTTAGCACCAGGGGGAATGATGGTGGAGATCAGTGTGAGCATGGTGTGCAAGAGGGGTCGTGTGGAGGAGAGGCGTGCTGAGGCGCTCAGGAATTTCGGAAAGGAGCAGAGTCAGCCTTCACTAATCAGGAAAGGCATAGTAGAGGTCGCATGAAAGCAGTGCGGCCCTCAGAGATACCCTAGGATCCCAAGGAAGGAAGGCAGTGAAGGCCCAGAGATGGGGAGGGGAGCTCTGGCGGCAGAGGCGGTAATAACCCGCCAGTCAGGGAGCTCAGGGGTGGTGGTGAAAATGTCCTGCAACAGTTGTGCTGGTCACACAGCTGTGAATATACTAAAAGCCATGGGCAAATTGTATGGTATGTGATTGTATCTCAATAAAGCTGTTTAAAAAAAAGAATCTGCTAAAGAGGAATACATTTGGGGACGGCACATCGGATAGGCCTGGGGTTGCAGTGGTTGAAGAAAAGAGACTCCTGTTGCTCGTTGGGGCATTGGCCTAGCGGAGTACCCACTGGTGAAGCGAAGGGGAAGAGGTGGTGACATTTTGCTACTGATGCAATGTGAGCCCAAAGGGGCACGTGTACGTACGGTGGGTGCCTGTGCCATCAGCCCCACCAAGGCAGCAAGATAGAGTCGTGGAGACAGGAGCACTCTTCCCGAGTTTGACCTGACTGGGAAGGGAAAGAGAGAGCCGTAGGTGTTTTAGAGAGGTGATGTTCAGGGGCCGGAAGCAAAGAGTAAAGAATGAGTGGAAGCAGATGAACTGCTGAGATTTGTGTCCCCGTCAGCTTATTTGTTTAGATTGAATATGTGGATGAGATCATTTTGGCCTTGACTCATTGCTTAGGGAAAAAAAGAAAGGGCTTTAATCTGACTCCCTGGGCCTCTAGTCTATTAAAAATGAAAACATAAGAAAGATACTTTAAAAGATAATGGGAGGAGCAGGAGACACATCACGATGGAACGGTCTTCTGGTGGTGTGGTTGTAGTTCTGTTCTCTCGTGTATTGTGGGCTTACTGGCCAGCTCATTTGTCCCAAATGCTCATTCGCTTGCAGGACATGGTCCGGCGCGGGGAGATCATAGACAACGACACGGAGGACGAGTTCTACCTCCGGCGCTTGGACGCGGGGCTCTTTGTCCTTCAGCACATCTGCTACATCATGGCGGAGATCTGCAACGCCAACGTGCCCCAGGTAGGAGGGGCTGCCCCGGACGGGCCTGTCCATGCTTGCCTCCTTCCTGGCCCCTGCCTGGGCGGAGACTCTGTAAAAGACTTGGATCCACTGTCCTTGACTCCCTGCACTCTGTGTGGCCCCGCTCCATCAGGGGTGGGTGCAAGGTGCACACTTTCTACAGGGTGGGTGCTGGTGTCTGCCAGGACAAACAGTGCCTTTCCTTTCTCTCCGCCCCCCCCCCCCAGATTCGCCAGAGGGTTCACCAGATCCTAAACATGCGGGGGAGCTCCATCAAAATCGTCAGGCACATCATCAAGGGTGAGTTGGGTGCTGCTTGTGTCTGAGGCTCCGGGAGCACTAGGTGATGCTTCTTGCGTCTCTGTCAGTACCCCTGGCAGTTGGTGCACAGCAGTCTCTGCACTGCGGGCTCGAGTCTGTTGTCACGTGCACTGTGTGTCCAGGTCATCTTGTCAGGATACCAAAGACCAGCCTAGGTATTCATTCTGTGCCTCTGACCCTTCAGTTCCAGCACTTAAAAAACACATAACACGCAAGAAGCAGCAGGGCTTAGAAATATTTGTTAAAAATTAAAAAGAAAGAAGACAAAACAAGAAACAAAAAATCCAGTTCCAAACTATGTGTAGTGGAAGGAAATTGCTTTCTTAGGGGAAAAAAAAACCAAGGGCGTAACAGGAAATACCCGGAATTCTGCAAGACAGCAGGAACTGAATCTGAGGCACTGTGATGTAGCAGAAAGAGCATCCCTGCCATCCAGCCTTGCCTTCCCCCAGCTGTGAAAGTGGGATCTAGAACTTTTACACAGGTTCAGGAGATGCTACATAACAGCATCCAGTCTAGCGCCCAGCGGTAGACAGTGCCTGGCGCACAGGGTCCCTCAAAATGCCGTGACATCTTTGGGACCTTCCTCAGCTGGAGTGGCTCCCGAGGCCTGCACTGGTTGGCAGGCTCGCAATCACAAGGGTACCTGAGCTGGACCCCGATGCAGCCGTGCCCGTGGGCCCCTTAGCACAGACTTACACACACGGCAGTAGAGGCCCGTGTTGGACTTCGTAATACGGCTCCTGCCAGAGGTCAGAGAAAGCCAGGGCAGACTGGTAGCTGTGGGCAGATTTTCATTTTCCTGCTCTGGCCCATGTTTGGCCCATTTCTAAGGTGAAGGAATAGGCTAGATTTACTCAAAGTGTTTGCCTGTAAGTGGCTTATAACTCCCATTACAGGTGGAAGATGAAATGTGAAGATAAATGGTACATATAATAAAGTGAAGAGAAGTTAAGAGCCGTGGTCTCTGGGATCCGGCTCCTGGAACTGAATCCTTGCTCTGTTACTTACTGGGTTACCTGGGACAAGATACCCAATTGCTCTGTGACCTCATAGGATGGGTGAGAAGATTAAATAAGATGACAGATTGAAATGTCTGACCCTTAATAAGTTCTCCGTAAATGTTCGCTATTATGAATATTATGAAATATGATGATAATTGTCGTCATCATTATTATAAGTGAGGCATGGCCACAATTTTATGGGAAGTCTCGTGCAAGTGGCATCGAGCTGGGTCTTAGAGGCTGGGACCAGGACATCCCAGAACGAAGGAACAGTGTGTGTGAAGGCATGGGACCGGGAAACTCCGTGTTCAGCACAGCCGCTCCAGGCAGGTGGCAGTGGGACCCCCATCGTGTCCATTTTGCAGGTGGAGAATTTGAGGTATTGGAATCTTATTTTCTCCCTCAGAGGAAGAGGAGAGGGAAGGCGTTGACGAAGCAAGCCGAGCACCCTGCCTTCCACGGCGGCACCCTGGGTGCTCCTTCCCCTCTCCGTGTCTCCTTTGCATGAATTACTGTCGGCACTTCATGCCGCCTCCTCCCCAAGGTGTAGCAGTGGTGATTTGCAACTCCAGGTCTTAAATGACATTTACGTCTAACGCCCACTTGTTCAATTAGAACTTTTTATCATTCAGCTCTCCTCTCTTGCATTTAGGCTTCTCCCTGCACCTCCATCCCAGCAATCCAAACAGTGATCTGCTGAGAAAGAAAGGGTGTTTTTCACGGGTACCGACACGTAGTAGATGGCTGTTTTCCTTGTGAAATCCTAACACATACCCCGTAGGTCATTCAGAGTTCTCAGCTGCTGTGAGCCGACCTCCGTCTCCCTCAGATCCTGGTCTCGCCCCCGAGCGCCTCGTGGGGTGTCAGGCAGAGACCGGACGCTGAGTGGAGCTTGGTTGATGCAGCGGCCTGCACAGATGTCGCGTTCGTCCTGCCACTCTGGGTCCTCTCCTCTGTTGCTTTCTTCCCCCCAGCTGTGCCAGAGGCTCGGGCCAGCCCTTCGGTTCTCCCTCCCTCGCCCTGCACAGCCAGTGGAGTAGTAAATGCGCCGGTTCCGCCCCTAGACTCCATCTTGAATCCGTGCAGCTCTCTCCATCTGTTACTTCCCATCATAGCACCCAGTTTACTTCCTTCCTAGCCCTCCCTTATCACAATCTGTAATTGTTTGTATTTATGTCTTTGTTTACTCGTTTTGTGTGTCTCATACATTAAAATGTAAGCTCTGTGACGTAGGGACGTTGTCTGGCTTGCTCCCCGTGTCTCCTCAGTACCCAGAGCAGTGCTGGGCACGTAATGACAACCCAGTGAGTATTTCACATATTGTTGAATTCAGCCCCACCCTTGCGCAAATTGAGTTTGGCAGATGTTTGCGAAGACTTTCCCCGGGGCTAAGCACCGTGCTAGGTCCTGTACTCGGGCGCCACACGGCACCTGCCCTCGTGGAGCTTATAATCTAGGGGGCACGGATGTGTGAGTGACCAGCCATAATTTGAGCTAAATGAAATACACGCTCCAGCAGCTGCTCAGCTGGCATTCGCTGAGTGCCAGGCCCTGTGTTCAGGACTAGAAATGCAAAGAGGAAGAAGCAAGAGCCGTATTTTTGAGGCGTTCACAGTCGAGATACTCGAAACTAATTACAGCGTGGTAAGTGCAGATCGAAGTTGTGAACAGTGTGCTAACGGAGTGGTAAGAGCACAGGCCATTCCGTGGACTCCCAGAGGAGGGAGGGGCTCCTCCCAGGACTGGGAATAGTGTTCCAGGGGGGAAGACACATGCCAGGCAGAGAGAGAGGAAGCCTAGGGGT
Organism: Ursus arctos; assembly: GCF_023065955.2. Lineage (NCBI taxonomy): Eukaryota > Metazoa > Chordata > Mammalia > Carnivora > Ursidae > Ursus > Ursus arctos. The sequence goes on along the minus strand of NW_026622830.1, from coordinate 21,040,142 downwards.
AGGACAGGATATCAGAGGGTTATCAATCGACCCCGACTTGCACCAGCAGGTGCCCACCCTGGCTCATCCCACCTCGGGGAAGCCCTTCTGCCTGTGATGCTGTGCTGTGGAGCTGAGCCGCTGTGGCCTGCCTGTCTGCAGCCAGCGAGCCCCTCAGGGCAGTGTTGGTGTTGAAAAGGGGTAAGGCTGACTGGCAGGGTGGATGGCTAGACTCTGCTCAGGCCCTCCCCCCTTAAAAGCCTTCACTCCCTGCCCCTTCTTCTGCCACCCTTCCTTCCATCAAAAAGCATGAGAAAACAGAGCCTCATAAAGAAAACCAGCTCATCAGTCTGTCCTCTTTGATTTTAATTTTGTTTTTCAGTTTGGGTTGCTTCCTTTTTTTTTTTTTTTAACATACTAATTAGATGCAAGCTTTTTCTTTGATTTTATGGCCTACATATTTCCTAAGTTTTGCTGGCAGGATGACAGCTGATGTATCCCTTGAGGTCCCAGGAAAACGCTGATGAGGCAAGCCCAGCAGGGGACTTTTCCCGTTGTATCTCAGTCCCCTTTCTCACCATTTTCCTCCCTCCTCTTCTTTTGGGGGGGCCAAGAGAGCTGGGAATAATTGATGGCTCATTAAAGTCCCTCTTTCTGCAGACTGCTTACTCGGCGCTCCCAAAGTCCAGTCTTGCCTGGAACTGGCAGCTGCTCCAGGCCTGAGCCCTGTGGCGCCCACGTAGGAGAGGCTGGTCTCTTCCTTGGAGAAGGGCGGGCCACGCTGTGCGCTCCACGAGGGCGGTGACAGTCTTGTGCCTGTCATCTTGTGCCTGGCCCATGACTGGTGCAGACAGGGGCTCAGTTAGTGCTTCCTGGGCGGGTGTGCTGAGCACTAGCCACGGACAGGACCACGGTAGGTGGAATGGCCACTCCTGGGCACATCCTCTGGGCCGGGCTTCTGACGTGTATTCTCTGGTTCTCACAGCAGCCCTGGAAAGCAGGATTGCAGTCTCCATTTTGCAGATAAGGAAACCAAGACTTACAGGGTTACGGGACATTACCTGAATCACTAGTCGGTCTTCCATCCGGCAGAAAGGAAACCTCTAACTTTGTCGGCTGGCTGATACAGTCCTCCCATCTTTTAAGAAAGAGAATTGAGGGCATCCACTTTCATAGAGCACCCACTTGGCAACACAGGGTACTAGGTGGGCTCCTAAGATGAATGAAACACTTAGGAGGCCCTGTCCCGGGAGGGGGGCATACAGTCCCATCACAGGTGAAATGACTGCTTACTACACGAAGCAGCATGAAGTCAGTGCGAAGACACAGAGTGGGAATCACGAAGGCACAGTTCATTCTGCTACAGATGAAAATGAACGAAGATCCAGGGAGGCTGCACAGGAGAGGTACTTCTTTTTTTTGGTGGTAAAATATATGTCAGATTTACCATTTTAACAGTTGCAAACCGTCACCACCACTTATCCACACATTTAATTTTCATCTTGCAAAACTGAAACTCCTGTACCCATTAAACGCTCACCCCCAATCCCTTCTCCCCCCATTTCCCCGGTCCCCGGCAGCCACCCTTGTTCTTTCTGTCTCTGTGAAGCTGCTAAGTGACTAAGGAGGTGGCCTCTGGAAACATGTGACAGGCGTCTAAGGGCAGACACAGATGTCCATCATTGACGGGCCACCTCCTTGGATGCGGTATAGGAGCTGTGACCCGGAAATACTGTTTAGTATAAATACTTGGGCCAAGGGTTACCATGGAAGCTGCTGGCAAGTCTCTTCAGTGTCTCAGTCACTGGCAAAAGTCGCCAGAAGACCGGGTGGCTGCTGGGCTCTTGTGCAGGGGAAAGCTCAGAGGATTACTGACTCAAAACTCTTTCATTGGTGACAAACCACAACTGAGCCAAGGACTTCACAATGCTTTCAGGAATTGGCTCCCGGCCCTTTGATTTGCTTTTGTTCTTTATGGCTTGAAATCCCCCGCAGAAGCTCATAAACACGTACTTCTGTATTGATGTGGGGCTCCCGGTAACCTGAGCATTGCCTCTGCCATGTTGAAGCTGCAGAAGGTGACAGGATTTCTCTTTTGATGGCATGTTGGTGTGTGTGTGACTTGCCCCAGGTCATGGCGACTGTGACCACTAGCGTGTTTGGAGGCAGGAGAGAGTCCTGGAGAGAGGCATGCGTTTCACCTTGGGCAGCTCGTTACCCTCTAAGCCGCAGTCCTTCGTCTGCGAGGTGGAGATAACCTGCCTCACCAGATTCTGCGAGAGTCGCGGGAGGCACCGTCCGCACGCACGGCCCTGACGCACACCACATAGCACGTGCTTGCTCCGTGTCAGCTGCTCTCCTGCCGGGATCCGTGTGTGAGCTCCTCCAGCGAGGAGCAGATCGGAGAGCACAGACCCACGTGATTCTGGCTCTCTGTGTCACTTCGGCTAAGTTAGTAGATAAGGCGGTTGAGCCGTGGTTTCCTCTCGGTAAAACGCAGACCTGAGGTGAACACTGCCTCTCGGGAAGGCTCACGTCGAACTACAGTTGGGCACCTGGGACAGAATACGTGCTCAGGAAATGGAGGCTCCTTCCCTGGCTTCCTTGGCCTAATCCTTTGACCTGGAGGTGACCGCAGCCTAGACTCAGGTGCCGGCAAGAAAGCCAGTGGACCAGCACCCAGACCAGAGGACCAGACTCCTCGGTGCCTGGTGGGGGAGGGGAGGGTGCTTTCCCACCAGCTCAAGTGTCCTGGGGACAATGGGAACATGACCCCTGTTAGCATGATAAGTAAAGGATATGTATCCTTCTCCTTTAAATGGGTGTCATTTTCATGGAATCCCTGATGCACTTGTGTCCTGTAGCTACAGGTGAGTGTCCTCCTAGCGAGGTGTGACACTAGACCTTCCAGCTTCATCACTGTCATTAAGGAATCTGTTAGACATGGATTTTCCTTTCCCAGTTTCCAGTCTGTGGTTATGTCTGTGTCTTCCAGAGTTTTCCGTGTGAGAATAGGGGCATTCTTCTCTTCCTCCCACCCCCTTCCTCCTGCATTTTTTAAAGGGTGAGCATTTGGGGCTTCAGTTTCAGGGGTCTGAACCAGACTTGTGAGCGCGGCCCAAGTCTCTGCCCTGAAGACAGTTCTCCCCATCCACCAGCCCCGGGGCCCCTCCCTCTCCCTCTTAACATAAACAGAACAGCTTGTATTCCGTGTCTGAATAGTAAACCTGCTGTCTAAAGTTTGCTTTAATATTTATGCGTTCAGCACTGCTGCCTGTTTTTGAGCTCCATCAAAGCCTTTATTATAAGAACATTTGAAAATGCTGGGGCAGTAGGGAAGGGAGCTGATGTGCACACCGTCTTTCTCACTCTCTCCAGCCCAACTCACCCTCTTCTCTCCTGCTCTCCCCCAGCCCACTCTCCCTCTCCCCCACTCTTAGCTCCCCCTTCATTTAGCATCTCTCTTTTTCCTGAATTCTCTCTTCCTTTCTTACACACACACACACACACACACACACACAAAGCAAAGAGAACTCTTCCCCAAGACCTCTGGGAGGAGTGTGTTCAATATTTATAAACTGCTGCAGCAGCTGTAATAACCAGAGGGAGCTGGCTCCACCACGATTTGCTCCACGTAGGATTCTACTATGGAAACAAAGAATGAGTAGGGGTAAGGGGCGGATGGTGCGGGTGCAGGGCACAGCTGTGCCGGCTGCCCGTGGCCATGGAAGAGCAATAGGCCCTCATCAGATCTGGTTCTGGGCCTGGCTCCATGGCTGGCTTGCTGTGGGACCCTGGCCAGTCACCTGCCCTTCAGAGTTGCCCTGCGTTTCTGAGCCCTGCCAGTTCTGACATTCTGACCCGTTCCACGTCTGTGGCCACTGGGCCCCCTTTACCAAAGGACATTGCATCTAGAGTCTTAGCCTTTGGGAGGACTTTGTAGCCAGAAGCCCTGTGGGGCTGGGCTGCTTTGGAGTGCTCACAGAGCAGTTTCTCCCCAAAGGATGGGGAACAGGCAGGGTGGCATATTGCTTAGGTAAGAGGATGCCACTTTGGGGGCTGGCTTCCCCGCCCACTGGCTCTTTAAGTGCCTTTTCCCCAGCTCACACACATTTTGGTTTGAATTTCAGCTTCTCTACCATCACGGACTTGGGCACGTTGCTCCAGTTCTCTAATAAGCCTCAGTGTCCTTGTCTACAAACAGGGATGGCATTCTCTCCCTTGTGGGGCTGCTGCAAAGATCAGACGTGCCACCGTACATAACGACCAGCACAAGTGTGGAGAAGACAGCCCCCTTCCACATCACACCTGTTCCAATCACCGCCCGTTTCCAGAGAAGAGTGAATCTGATGGTTTCCTCCTTCCCCACAGAGAGTGCCAGGAGACAGGCCATGGGATGGGTGCTCTGTGTGCTTGTATTTTTTTCTAAGGCCTTGGCCTTTTCTAATCCTCTGGATATGGACTTGGTTTCCTCTACCTTGTAGATCTCTAAGAAAGAGATTAGATCCCTATAGGGAAGCTGGCTTGACTTGGAAAATCACTGCCCCAAAGGATCAGACTGTTTCTCTACTTCCCTCCCTCCTGGGTCTGAGAATACATTAGGAGAGCAAAGTATTAGTTCAATCCATTAAGACTCTTGCTTCCAGACCATGCCTCTGGGGGTATGAAATGCTGTAATGGTCATTTCTCTGTCTCCTGGGGCAGCAACTACTAGATCATTCACACGTGAGTAAGAGATAGCACTTACGTACAGCCCTGTGGCTGTCTCCGCAGCCCAGATCCTGTTCTCCCATCACCCCAGATCCCGTCCTCCCATCACCCCAGCCCTCTCTTTAAGGGGCCTTAATAGAAGGCATCACAGCCATTTCCTGGTGGCGGTGATGGATGCGTCTAACGGAAGAGGATGATTTCCAGGGGGAGACACACAGCTGGCACATGTCTGAATCCCAAATCCCGTTTTCCGGCACATGTCCAAAGTAATAAAGAGGAAGGAGGAAAAATGAAGAAGTGGCAGGAGCAGAGTTATTCCCCGGCACGGTGGGGGTGGGAGGGAGCAGGGGAGGGGTTGCCCACTTTCTTCTCTCTCCCCAGTCTTTGATTTGGATCAGCAGATGTTTTATTATGTAAAAGCCTCTTGCCCAGGGTTGTCTATTCTACCTGAAGCTGCCTAGTCTGGGGAGCGGGGAGCTGGGCAGGGACGCAGGCAGTCACCCTAGTCCACCGCTCTGACAGCTTGCGCACCACGCCGCACTGGCAGTTCACTCTCGGCCAGACTCTGCTGGCTATTCAGCCAAAAGTAAGGCACTTGCCTTTGTCTTTCTGAAACTCCCCGTCTAGAGGGAGAGGACAACAAGTTCAGGGTGGTCTAGAAGTCAGGCCTGCGATGGGGACCCTGGCCTGAGGACAGGAGCCAGAGGAAGAAAGGACCAGGTAGGCTTCACCGAGAAGATGGCCCTTAAGAGGGCCTGCAGGGATTTGTGGGCTCTCCACACGTGACACTGCTGGCCTGAGCATAGGAGCCTTGGGGAAGGAGCTAGTGTGTCTTGAACATCTGTTACTTGCCAAGTACTTTCCATACATTTTCAGAGGAGACCCTCCCAAGGTCACTTAGGATTGTGAGTCCTCCGACTCACGACGTCACACTGTCTCCCCTCTGTGGGCCTGCAGGCAGTGAGAGCGCTGTCCTCCCTTCCCCTTCTGGCACATTCTCCGTCCTTCCTCCTGGGACTCACTACAGGAAGCCCACCCCCATGCCCTGCACTCCAGTCCTAAGTCCCACAGCATTTCTGCACCATACGCCCCCACCTCCTAAAACATCCAGGGGGGATGTAATTTGAGGGGTTACTTTTGAAAATGAAATGGAGAGCTGTAAGTATTGTGCTGGGGTGACTGGGTAAAGTGGATCACATGGTGACCTACCTTGACACTCTGATGGTGTTCTCTGGAGGTCTGTCTTCACTGTCAGCCTCTGTGTCCTCCTCTTTGGAGCATTCTCCTTGCCTTCGTGCTCTCACTGAAACCCACCTCCCGGGGCGGGCCCTCTCCAATGGTGGCTCTTTTCTCCCACATCCTCCCGCCACTGAAGACGGGCAGGACATCTCGACACCATTGTTTCTCCCATCTCCCCATTTACCTAAAATCTTGCAGCTGTTTGACTCTCACATCAGGGGACTGTAGCCTCACCCCTCCTCGGTGGTGCAGCACCTATTCCCCTCATGGGGGGATTTCGAGGCTGACTGTCACCTTCTCCACGACTCTGTCATCCTTCTTGGTGATGTCAGTATCCATGTATCTCTCTAGCACCCCATTCTAGCCTGTCTTCAAAATGCATGTGAAATCTGAAGACTTTTCACCCCCCACTGTGACTTTGGTCCCAGCCACCATCAAATCACATCTCCCGCCTTCCCTTGTCCCCTGCAGGGCATCTCCCACACAGCTGCTGGAGTGAGCCATCACTCCTTTGCGTAGAGCCCTCCCTCAGCTCTGGTTGCAGGGGAAAGGCCAAAGTCCTTGCAGTGCCCCACAGGCCCTGTGGTCTGTGCCTGCCCCTTCCTGTCCCCAGTGCTGAGCTCTGGCCACACGGACCTCCACACTCACCCTCGACCAGACCAGGCGAGCCCCCCCCTGCTCAGAGGCTCTTCACTGGCCAGCCCTCTGCCACTCGCTCCCAGACCTGCCCACAGGAGTTAGCTTCCGGTCTTCCATCACCTCTCTGTGAGGCCTTCTGATAGCCCCCCATCTGTGTTATTTACTTGGTTGCTTCCCCCACTAGAAAGCAGGCTTTACAAGAGCAGAGATTTTCATCTATTTTGATCATTGTTTATCCCCGTTGCCTCAAACAGTGGTTTCCAAACTTCTGTGCATTGCCAGTTCCCTGGAGGGCTTGTTCACACGGACTGCTGGGTCTATAAGTGGGTCTGAGGTGCACCCCGAAATCTGCATTTCTAACAAGTTCCTGCGTGGTGCTGGTGCTGGTCAGGGTCACACACTGACAAACACTGGCCGAACAGATGGGCCCGTGGCAGGCATCCGCTTCTCGTGCGCTGAGTGACTGCAAGTGTGAGTGAGGGGTGCGGCTAGGGAGGACTCAGGAGAGGTGAGCTGGGTCCTGTTCACTGAGCACCTCAAATGCAGGACCAAGGAGTTTGGCCACGGCTGCCCTGGGGGGGGGCTATTGGAGGCATTGGCACAGTATGTGCCTTGGCAGGAGTGGGGATTTAGGGAAGGGCATGTAGGGACCCAGCCACACACCTCGGATCCATGCCTCACGCTGCCTTTGTCTCCCCAGAGTATGCGGAGAACATCGGGGACGGCCGGAGCCCGGAGTTTCGGGAGAATGAGCAAAAGCGCATCCTGGGCTTGCTGGAGAACTTCTAGAAACCCCAGGCCTCAGGCAGCATGGACTCTCTCTGGGCCTCGTCCCAGAAAGTTTTTACGCGGCTCAATGTGACTTTTGGACAAATTAAAGCTAGTTTTGGTATTCCTGGCTGGCATTCTTTGTAGCAGAGCAGTACCCTCTGCTCTTTCCCCGGCACGTTCCCAGCAGCTGTCCTGGGACACCTCTGAGGAAGGTCGGTGGTGGGCCTCACTCTCCCTGTGAGGGAACTGAGGCTCAGAGAGCGTCTCAGTGATCGAGCGGAGCAGCATACAGTGGCCACGAGCTGCTCCCTAGTCCTGCGGGGAGGCTGCCCAGCTGGAGCAGGGAAGGGGAGCGCATGGACCAGTGACCTCCCCAGCCTGACCCAAAGAGTCCCACGAGGCACGTGGCTCGGGCAGAAGCATCCCCGGGGAGGCTTCCGTGGCACAGTGAGGCCAGCCACCCAGAGCACAGACCTTGGAGCAGCATTCTGAACCCTTGGCCGCCGGTCAGAATCACTGTCGGGAGGGGAGCTCGAACAAATTCGTCATCGTCGGCCCCCGCCCCCAGGGTGCTGAAACCCAGATCCTGGCTGCGGCCCGGGTGCCAGGGTGGGCTCTAGCTCCCGGGCAGCTCCGCGCATCAGGAGGAGTGCCACTGCCAGGGAGGAAACAGGCCTTGGGTCCAAATCCCAGCCGCGCCTGCCCGTTTACCTTCCTTCCTCTGCAGAGGAGGGTGGTCTGAGGGGGACGGACAAGTCCTCTAAGCACGCCGCACAGAGTGGGGGCTTAGAACTGGGATCTCCTCTGCTCTTCCCTCGCACAGCTGGGGCTTCAGCATTGGAAGCCCAGCCATCTTACACGCGGTGTGAGAAAACGGCTCTCCGCCTTTATGGAAGCCGGCGGTCCGTGCGCATGTGTTTAGCGTACCACAAAGAATAGCGTCCTCGTGAGTGAGGAGGTGGAAGAAAATTCAGAAAAGCAGTATTTCGTTAAAATGGCGTGTTTAGCCCAGGGTCAGCACACAGGCTGCAAGGGGTGCCGCGCACCCTGCCTGTGCCCGTGGCCAACACTGCCCGGCAGCCCAGCTCTTGCTTCTCATTGAACCCCAAGTATAGGCCTCTGGGCGGCCCCCGCCATCTGACCGGAGTCGGCGTGCCGGGGGAGACCCAGTTGCCATTCCAGGCAGCTTCCTGAGAGGACGCCCAGGAAGATGGTGCCTGCCTCGTGCGCGGCGTTGGGCAGGTGGGAGGGCCTCGGGTAAGGCCGCCCCTGCCCGCCTGGTGCTCCCGTCCAGCCCGGTGGGAAGATGGACAGTGTGCCCGTCTGTGTCGTGAGGTGGGCCTTCTAGCAGGGCGGTGGCGGGCGGGTGCGACAGGACCTAGCACAGAATCAGAATGGCCTCGCAGGCTCATTTTGGATTTAGGCATTTCGGTTTTTTACTTCACTTTTCTGTAACTACAATAGCGACTGTGTATCGAACACCTGCTCTGTGCTCCTTGCTGTACATCCATTCTTTTCACACGCACGACAGCCCTGCTGGCATCATTATCCCCCATTTACGAAAGCGGAGACCGGGGTCCCGGAGAGGGTAAGGCACTTGTGCGAGGTCCTGGGGCCGAGAAGCAGCAGCACCTATGTTCAAAGCAGGGTCTGCCTGACTGTGCAGGCCGCGCTCCCTCCACCCTGCTGCTCTGTCTGGGAGACCACCACGGATCACTGACTGACATGACACTTCGATCGGTTCCACTGTCGATATGTGGTGTAATGAATTCACAAAGAATAAAGCATGTCCAGATGTAACCTGCAGAATCAGAGACTTTTTGAATTAAGGATGATACTTCAGAGAGCATTAGTCCTGCAGCATTATGCTTTTTTTAATTGCATTTGTTTTTAGCCAGGCAAGGCTTGTACACGGTACGGAAGTTCAAAATTCAACAAAAAGGTAGGCAGCAAGCAGTCTCCTCTCCCACCTCCCTCCCCCTAGACCTCCCTTCCCCTGGAGGCAGCCGCTGTCGCCTGGTCGTCCATCCAGAGAAGTTCTGTGCAGCAGTTGTCAGCTGCCTTCCCCTGAAGCTCCAGGTTTCCCAAAAGCGCATCAGAAGCCAGCATAGAAGAGAGGGTGGGTAGGGCTCCGGCCGCTCACCCCACTTCAACCACGGTCACTCCGCTCTGCCTTGCTTCACACATGGGGGTGCCTCCTGAGGTTTGTTTGACAAGTCCTTCTGCCAAAAGCAAGTTTCAACTCCTGCCTTCACTTTACAAATGAGGAAGTGGTCCCCTTTCCATCAGCTTTATGACAGGAGGGCTTGGGGGGAACATGAGGGGTTCAGAATCCCTTAGGATTCAGAAGAGGTTACAGTTCAGAGGGGCTGCAGGGACCAAGAAGACGGGATGAGGAGAAATCTTGACCCTCTTTTTTCTGGTTTTAACAACCCACCACACGAGGCTAAGAAAGGCTTTTGAGAACAAGGTGGAGAACTCGTTACTAACCTTGCTAACCCGTTGGCTCCTGGGGTGTGGTCCTATCTTTTGCTCTACCGTCCGCTCATGGCTGCGGCCACGTCTGCCTTGCCAAGCAGCCCCACTCCTGCAGAAGGACTTCCTGGGCTTCCAGTCAAGGCCGCCCTTGCCGTATGGTTCTGAACTTGACTTCTGCATCTGCCCACTGTTGGGGCTCCCAAACTCTTCCCTTCAAGCAAAGCCCCCCATGGCCATCCTTGTACCCATAGCTGAGTGGGACTGGCACCCATCATCCCAGCAGGGCAGGATGCCTTTTCCTATCCGAACACGGCAATAAAGTAACCTTTAAACGGTATTAGCCAGAATTTCTTCACAGCGGAAGCAAGGATGTCCCATACCTCTTCCCTCAGCTTGCTGTTCTGTGGTGGTCAGCATGCCCGAATTCCGTGGCAGCAAGACGGGCCATGTCTAATTTAAAGAGATTGGCATGCAGGCTACATTCATCCTTTATCTGGGGGAAGTCCTCTGGGGGGAGAGCTGGAAACCACCCTTCTTCAGTCCCCGCGCAGGAGCACCCGTGCCCAGGCGTCCTCTGCCATCACCAAGAGCGTCGACTTCGTGTCAACAGAGAGGTGAGACTCACTTCCCTAAAGGCAAAAACGTCTTGATTAGATTTTCTTACCCAGCAGTAGGAGGTAAGAGCAGAGCCACAGTTTTCAGCCTGTCTTCCTCCTCGGTCCACGCGGAGGGTGGCTGGTGTCTCAGTGCTGGGCTTCCGTTCTCGGTGCCGCGGAAGAGGCAAGCGCTCTGCCAGCCACCTTTTTCTCGATTACGTGTAAACTTGAGAAGGTCCGTAAGGGCATTCCGTGTGCGGATGTCCCTTCCCGCTGCGTCTCCTGGCCCCCCCGTGCCCCTCCCCAGAAGCAACCACTGCGAAACAGCTGGACTACTTTTCAGGGACGTGTTTTCAAGTGAATAAAAAACATATTTAACACAAATGGGGGCATATCACGTTCTCTGTCCTGCACCTTGCTTTTCACTCTGCACCCACCAGACACACCCAGTGGCCCCACTCCTTCCATAGCTGAGCTCATCTATGGCCCGGCCACATGTAATTTAACTAATGACATTCAGGGACTTTTAGGGGTCTCCGATCTTTGGCTGTTACAATGCTGCAGTGAACATCCTTGGTCATTTCACACACGTGTGAGTTTAAACTCCCAAGCAGAATGGCTAAGTCAGAGAGAACTTGCATTCTTCACTGTGATACGTGCTGGCACGTGGCCCGCCCTCCATCAAAGGCACGTGCCCGCGCCTCCCGCACCCTCTCCTGCGCAGCGTCCGCCCTGGCGTCTCTGCCTCTCTGATGGCGACAGCGGTTGTCATCTTCACCTGCATTTCTCTTGTGAGTGAAGTCATCTAGGGTTTTAGAAGAATGAATTGGTTGCATGTGTGCCGTATTAGCTAATACTCATCGAGCTCATTCTATGAGCTTAGTGCTTCTCTCGAATTAGCTCGTCTCACCGTCATCCCTAAGGGGGAGGTACTTTATCATCAGCCCCCTTGAGACCAGATGACAGGGCCTGTGGCTTACAAAGCGACAGAGCTGGGCCTGGAGCAGAAGCACACTGGTTCCGAATTCCACACCCCTGACTTCAGAGCCACCCTGTCTCCCAACCGGCAGAGAAGGGGCTCGAGAGGCTGGAGAGCGGCGGCGGGCCGTTGGGGAGCCCCCCGTCCATACAGAACACATCGGAAGCAGAAGCTTTTTCAGCACAGTTGTGCGGAAAGCCCCAGAGAAGCAGCCTGTCGGCGGCCTCATGACCAAAGCCCGCGGTGGCCGCGCCGGGCCCCTGCTCCCTGAGCCCCTCGCTCCCACATCTGAGCAGCTGGCTGCCGTACTCGCCTGGGTGGGGGCCCTGACGCCAGGTTTCCTGGCTAGGGATGGGCAGTCGCGTGAATGTGGCCTCACTGCTCTACGTGCAAGGAGGGAAGGCTGGTAGAAACATCTGGAAGATGTTAGTCTTTCTCTCTGCCACCTTCCAGCAGCTTGTAGTGAGGATCTTTGCCTACCTTCCCTCTACTTGCCCCCCACCTGTCCACTGAGCTCAAACTGCTACTCTGCACACCCCAACCCATGTTACGCGTCGCTGTAACCTCCCAGGGCACTTCTAGTTGTCCCCCCCCCCCGGCATGTCTGCTGCACCCCTGCTCTGGGCGGGACCCCATGCTGGGCATGGGGGGCATGCACCCCAGGCTGAAAGGCAGTGTTAACTCCCCACAGTTGCCCAACAGGATGTCACAAGGAAGCGATAACAAGCTTTAACAGAGGTGAGGGACAGGGACCCCAAAACTGGCAGGAGGGATCGGGAAGGACAGGACAGGGCACCATATCTGTATCTTGAGTGACGTTCACAGGGTCTTAAGACAGCCATGAGTCTCAAAAAATAAGAGGTAGAAAGTCCTTCGAGACAGAGGGAACCACAGAGACAAAGGGGTGGGGGCTGGATAAAATGGACCTTTGGGGATGGCGGGACTGCCCTGAGGTCAGCAGGGCAAGGGTTGAAGGAGCTCCTGGCTATGGCAGAACCCCACAGAATCACAGGCATGTTGATTCCCTATGTTTTCTGGGAGCTTGGGGTCATGTCTACTCACAGAGCTTGTTCTAGGACACGTAGCCTCCCTTCCTGCAGGCTCTCACAGCCCTTGAATGACGGGGAAACAGGTTCTGACCCCTGAAGCAGGATCCAGCCTCGCCAGTTTGGGAAGTAACGAGGCCCCAGACACACTGGTAATAACAGCAACAAGCAAGGCCTCCACCCCCGAGGCGGCAGGAAGGCTGTGGGGAGCAGGTGGGAAACGCCGCCAGGGGTGGGTCTGCAGAAGCCAGGACCCAGGTCTGGCCACAGCCGAGGAAGGCTTTAGTTAGCCTGGCCCCAGCTCCTGGGTGGGGCCTCAGAGAGCAGGCCCACGCAGAAAACGCCCAGGAGCAAAAGGGCGGGAACGGGGCCTCGGGCCCAGCCTCCGTCAGACAAGAGCGTGGCCCTTACCCTCCTGGAGTCTCAGCTCTCCTGCAATCCGGGACTGAACCAGAGGTTCCCTGAGGAGTCAGCCTGTGGAATCCACACCTGCGACCAGCTCACGGTACCCACCCCATCATTTACTAAACACCCACCATAAGCTGTGTGGGGAACAAGACAGACATTGTCGCTGGCCTTTAGGCGCTCCCATCCTCGTGGAACAGACCGAAAGACAATAAACGGGTAAACAGACGCAGAGAATAAGTGCGGGGGTGTTCTAAGAGGAGCAAAGAGGGTACAGAGTGATAAGAGGGGGTCCGAGTTGAGGTTGGGTTGGCTGAGAAGTCCTCTTTGATGAGGCGCTTTTGAGCTAAGCTCTGAATGACACCAAGGAGCCCGGAGGCCTGAGCTGGGGAAAGAGGGGTCTAAGCAGAGGCACAGACGCAAAGGCTTTGAGGCAGAGGGAGAGCTCCATGTTCTCCAGAAAATAGCCAGAAGACAGGCCATGGTGGCTGGACCTCCGCGTGAAACAGGGGCTGCTGGGGAGCAGGTCGGAGAGGGGCAGGGGACAGATCTCACAAGGCCCTGAGGCCCACGGAGCAGTTTGGGCAAGGAAGGAATGCGATCTGAGTTTTGAAAAGATCCCTTTGCTTGATGGAGGACTCATGGAGAATAGCGTGGAAGCAGGAGCCCCAGGAAGAGGCTGGTGCACGTGCCCAGGGAGGAGATGCTGGTGTTGTAGGCCAGGAGGAGGTGGTGTGTGGGGACAGGCTGGGGCAGAGCCACGGGTCACCATGCAGGGAAGGGCCCCTGCCCCAGGAGCCGTTCCCCAGCACCGAGGGTTAGGAGCCACTGAACGGCCCAACCAGAGGCGGGTGGGGCCGGCAGAGAGAGCTGCTCAGTATATAAATATCTTTAATGAATAAATAGAAGTGCTTTTAGGGCTGGCAGAGTCGTATCATTTCCACCTGCCGTAAAATTTCATTAGAAGCAGGCGCTGCAGGGGGAGAGGAATGGCTGCAATAAATCTGCTCGCCCACCCCCAGGCCCTGCCTCCACTCTGGGCCCACTCAGCCCCACTCCCTGGAGAATCCGGCCCGGGGCCCTCCTCCCCAGGCCTTCCTGGGGCCCCCCCGGAAGTCTGCTCCTTTCCTGCCCCAGCCCCCTCCCCCAACCAGAACAGCCAAGAAGCAGCAGTGGGCAGGGACCCCACTCCCCTTGGGAATCAGACACAATTCCTGCCCCCTCCCCCCGCCTTCAGCCCCTACCCACTAGTGCAGATTAGATGGGTTTCAGAGAAGGTAGTAATCAACACCACGGAATCCCAGGAACAACAGAGCTGGGGGAAAGCATGCCTGGGGCCCATTTTACAAACAAGCAAGCAGAGGCCCAAGAAAGTAGGTGACTGTCCTAAGATCACTCACGATCAGCAGATCCAGCCCTCCCTGTGATGTGGAGACTAGCCCCATACCATTTTGCAGATGAGAATACTGAGGCCCAGAGAGAAGTAGGATCCAGGTCACCACCTCTGTTGGAGACAGCCAGATGAGAGCCTGTCTCCGCACGACCACAGCAGCCTTTTTCTCCTTTATCCAAGTGTTCTGGAGCCAAGGTGGTTTTTCCTGAGACCTTCCAAAGCCTGGAGTAGAAAATGTACTGATTGCCTACCACGTGCCAGGTAGTCTCCGGATGGAAGCCCCCGTCCCCCACACCTGGATGCGTCCCTGGGGCATCTTCCAAAGGTGCCACGCGCACCTCCATTTTATAAATTAGAAAAGGAGGCACAGAGAGGTCAAAGAGTGTGTCCAAGGTCACACAGCCATGTCACGGAGGCCGGCTCTTCACTCAACAGCCTGGGAATCCTCAGGCCCCTCCCCGGGCCCCACAGCCACCCTCACCCAGCCAGTGGTGTCTGGCCAGGAAGCCTGGCCAAATGGACGAGCGCAGCTGACCACCTGCCTGAGCCCGTGGTTATCAGTTAAGCTCATTAAGTGGCCATGACAGAACATGGCCTGGGCCAGCTGCCTTCCCTCCTCACCTCACTCCAGCCCTCTTGGGAGCAAGGCCTGAGGACAGGTTTCTGCTTTGACCAGCTGTAAGCCAGTGTCTCTCTGTAATTGAGAAAAATGAAAAGATATGCAAGCGAGCTTCACCAGGCTGGCCCCGCGGACCCAGGGCACTGGGCATGGGTGCTGGAGACCGGCTTCCTGGGTTCAAATCCAGCCCTGTGACCCAGGCGAGTGTGACTTCCCCACCCTGAGCCTCCGTCTCCTCGTCTGTAAAATGGGGTTAGTGCCCTACGGTACTACTCACCGTCTGGACCTGAGACAAGCTGGCATGTAGAAAGTCCAGGACCAACGGTTAAGTGCTGATCAATGGTCACACCATCATTACCGACATCCTTACGTTACTGTATTTTCTTGTTCACTTTCCCCACTAGACTGTAAGCTGATTCATCCTTATTTGTACCTTCCAGAATGAATGAGCGAACCTATGAGGGCATCATCAGTCCTCCCATCAGCGAACACCCACGCCAAGGTCCTTTAGCAGCAAGGAGGGAGCAGTGCACCTGTCTACAGCAGCTGTTATCTAAGGGGCTGGGGTGTTGAGCCAGAGCGCATGGGTGGGCCTCACCTGAACAACTGTCCAGCCACTGCTTCGGCCTCCTCCCTCGCCCCAGGCCTTTGACCATGTGTTCCTGCTCTGTGCCCTGCCCCCGCTTCCCACTCCCCCGCTGATGATTCTACTGTTGCCCAAGACTGGCCCGGGGCCAGACACCGCCCTCCCTGGGGGCAGGAGCACGGGTCCCATTCTCAGGGGGCTCCAGCCTCCCGGAAGAGACCGCAGCAGACACACCCCTCATCCTCCAGAACGCGACAAGCAGAGGCCCTGAGAACCCCACGCACTCTGCCCTCGGCCCTGAGGCCCCCAGTTCCTCTTTCACTCCCTCTCGGCTCTCCCCAGGCCCCCAGCGAGCCTTCCCTGAGCCTGCTTCCCCTGACCTGCCCCGTGAGCTGCTTGAGGGTGGGGGCTGCCTTCCTCCCTTTCTGCGCTGAGTGCCCAGCACGGGGCAGCCACCCAGCAGGAGCCCTGCAACATTTCCTCAGCAGATCTTCTCTGAGCACCTACCATGTGCCAGGCCCCATGTGCAGCTGTGGGGATAGAGAATGAACAAGGCTCCTTGTCCTGCAAACCAGCAAGGCAGCTCGAGGTGGCACTGGGAGCTATACACAAAATAAAAGAGAGTGACAGCAAGGAAGAGTAGCTCCTCCGGTCTGGATGGTCAGGGAAGGGCTTCCTGAAGAGGTAATGCTGGAGTTGAGACAGGACTGACAAGCAGAGCAGCTGCCAAGGGAAGTTGGGAATAGGATTCTAGGCAGAGGGTGTAGCAAGTGCAAAGGCCCTGGGGTAGGAGCGTGGTTTGCATATTTAAGGAACAGCCAGGTTCACGTGAATGAGGAGAGCTAGGTGAGCTTGTGGAGAAGGGCAGGGAGCAGGCTGTACAGGGCCTCGTTAGCCACAGTGAGGAATCTGGATTTTCTTCCACACACAATGGGAAGCCATTGGAGGGTTTTAAGCAGTGGAGGGAAAAAGGATCACAGGGTGTGTGTGTGTGGAATATAATGACTGAGTTAAGGAGGGAGGGAGGGAGGGGAGAGATGGGTGAAGGAAGAGAGGATGAAGGGATGAATGGCAGAGCAAAGGGCAGAGGACCGAGCTGGCTGCCTGCATGGACAAGACTCCACCACGGACACAGCAGGACCTCGGTCCCTCCTGCTCCTAACCTCTGCGTCCTTTCTGGCCCACTGTCTGGATGGCCACACCTAGCCCAGGCTCGTGGTGGTCAGAGTGACAGACACAAAGGCAGCTTGAGTCAGGGTGGGGAGCAGTGGTTCTGGGAACGTCTGACCTGAGTCTTGGGAGTCCCTGATGCTTCGCTTCCCCGAGGAGGCAGCCATGGCCCAGGGATGAAAGGGCACGTGGCGCTTCACCAGGTAAGGGGACAGGAGGGGCTCCTGGGAGAGGCTCTGAGAGGGGCAGAGGCAGGGAAGAGTCCAGCTCTGAGCTGGGGGCCTTACAGACCCAAATCTAATTAATTGTCACCACACCTCTGTGAAGGGCAAGCTGCTGTCTCCATTTTATAGATGAGAAAACCAAGGCTTAGAAAAGGAAAGAGGCGGGATGGTCACACAACTATTCTGGGCAAGAGCGGCCTCTTGACCTCAAAGCCCAAGAGTAGTCAATAAAACATATCCCAACACTCTTATGAGTGCTGGGAGTCCACACGGCAGGCAGGAGGGAGGATACTGTCAAAGACACACACACACACACACACACACACACACACACACACACACACACATTGCAGGCATTGCTGAGCAGCTCATTCTTCCTGGGGTATCACGGAGTGCATCGTGGAGGAGGTGGCATTTGAACTCAACCATGAGGGGTGGTGAGCTTTCGATGGGTGGAGAATTGGGCAGGTGAGGAGGTTGCAGAGGGGGGAAGCGCACTGAGGAAGCCCTGGGTGAGTAGGCAGGGAGGAAGGAGAGGAGGTAATAGAAAAGGGGACTGGGAGGTGGGCAGGAGTCAGATTGGGAATGCTCGAATGTCAAGGCCAAGTGGTAGTACTCTATTCAGAAGGCCCAGAGGGGCCCTGGAAGGGCTCTGAACCATTGAGAGGCAGGTCACATGGACGAGTCTGAAAGTCCCTCCCAGTTCCTGCATGACGGACAGAAGGGGGTGGGTCAGGAGGCTGGAAGATCAGGAGAGGGCTGGCGCTATAGTCTAGGCAAGCCTCGGTGGTGACCTTGAGGATAGGGAGGAGAGGGCATAATTGAAAGCTATTGTGGAGTTAGAGTGGGCCGGACTCGGTTGGGGAGGAGGGGTACGGAGCACAGGTTGCATCCCTGAAAGGGTCAGTTAGCTTGGTCACCTCCCCTGGCCAGGGACTAAAGCCATTCATTCGTCCACCTCTCTGACCATCTATCCACCCACCCACCACTTCTCCATCCTTCCATTCAGCATGCATAAGTCTCCTCCCCGGTCCAGTCCCTCCTGGTGTTGGGGGATAGGGTACGGGAACGCCAGCACTCGTCCCTGGCCCTCCGGAGCACTTCACGGTCTAATGGGAAGACCACCGTGACAAGAGGGGATCTCAACCCAGTGCGCCGAACACAGGTGATCAGGCAGACAAAATGGGGCGGAGGGATTTGGGAGAGAAGAGGGGATCAAGGGGGCTCAGCACGGCCCAGCCCCACCTCCAGAAGGTGGGTTTGCAATGTCATCGTCCCAAACAAAGGACAGTACGTTATTAGCATTATTAATTATCATTAATCTAATTAAATGGCAATTACAATTAAGAGCACAGTGATAAAAAATGCCACCTTGTATTTAAATGCATCGTGAATGACTTTCCATGAGCTCAGCCCGCCCCCCTGCACCGCAGCACCACTCGCTCAGTGGGTGCATGGCCGACCCTCCTGTGTCAGAGGCACGACGGAGGGATCGCAAGGTCCCACTCCCCTCCTTCTACCATGGAGCACACTGAGGCCCAGGAAGGGGACATGACGGGCCCCAGGGTCACCCCCAAGTAGGTGACAAAGGGACATTCAAGCCAAGGAGCCCATACCGGCCCGCCCGCCTCCCAGCTCGCCCCATCCCTAACAGCCTTCTTTTTTTCCTAGGAAAAACAGCTGTCAGAGGCAGCCATCCTGTTACCGATTAAACAAGGCAAATTCTATCGGAACAGAATCAGAGACACCCCTGGACACCTAATTACACAGTCTGGAACGAGAAACATGGGCAGGGAAATAGGAATATGAACCAACAGTGCGGCAGGCAGCAGAGAGCCCTCCCCACCTCCGGAGCTGTCAGCTCCCCGACGCCTCCAGACAGGAGGACAGGGCGCATCTCCTGGTCCTTGAATAAGGTCCCTGCTCCCAGGAAGGGGCTCCCCAGCTGGAGTGAGCCTGGCAGAGCCCCCCATGCCCCACCTGCCACCACCGGCCAGGGCTCCATGACAAAGGAGCGTGTGGGCAGGAGCCCCTCTCAGAGTGTCCCCTGGGCCCTGGGGAGAACAGGTGTCATTCCAGGCCTCCAGCCCAGCAGTTGGGGCAGCGAGAGGGGGGCAGAACTGGGCTGCAGCCACCCTAGCCTGGCCCCGGAGCCAGGGCTCCGTCTCCCAGCTAGAGGGCTGTCCCAGCAGGGTCTGTCCCAGTGGCAGTGCTGAGTGCCGGGGCTGGGAGTGGCTGTCCCCCCACCGTGAGGACCTGTGGTTTTATACTGAGCAGGACTGTGAGCCGGTGCGGGCAGGGGCCCTGTTTCCACGTTCACGTCCCCCGTATCGACAGGCAGAGCAGACAGTGATGACCAGGTGAATTCAGTATTCGTTTCACCCTATTTATTGAATAATCCGCCTGTGTTCATGCTGGGCTTGGGGAGACAGGAATGAACAAAACAGAGGTCCCTGCTCTCGAGGAACCCATGAGTGGGGGGACCCAGACACTGAGGAAGGCAGACCAACGAGAAGAAGAGAATTAAATGGTGTCGCTTCGGACGGACGTGAGATGAAGAAAACTAGGTGATGGGATAAAGAGCGAATCGAATTGGGAGAGGGAGCTACTTGAGATAAGATGGTTCTGGAAGGCCTCTCTCAGGAGATGTTTGAGCTGAGACCTGAACAGTGAGCAGGGGCAGCCAAGGGTGGAGTTGGGGGAACGTTCTAGGTGAGTGCGAGTGGAATGAACCAATGGGTGGGTATGTGGGTGAGTGAGTGGGAGCAGAAGGGGGTGCGCTGTGGGAAGACAGGCCGGGAGCCAACAGGTGTCCCCTCGCTCTCTGCTGCAGGGGGTCCG
This sequence comes from Ursus arctos, assembly GCF_023065955.2. Taxonomy (NCBI): domain Eukaryota; kingdom Metazoa; phylum Chordata; class Mammalia; order Carnivora; family Ursidae; genus Ursus; species Ursus arctos. The sequence goes on along the minus strand of NW_026622830.1, from coordinate 21,020,467 downwards.
AGACCGGATGGCTCACAGGCTCCTCTGAGAGTCCCCCACACCACACTGTGCACTCAGTATGGGGCATCCCTGCCGGCCCCTCCCTGCCGCAGCTCCCCTGCATGCCATCCCCATGAGGGACTTCCTCTAAGGTGACTCTGCGCATTATTTATTGTTAGTATTATTGGTGTGCCATTAATAATCATTACCCCTCACCTTCCTCCCTGCTGCTTTCTTTCCACCGCTGAGGTATGTGCGCTCAGCGGAGGTCAAGGAGCCCAAAGACAAGTCAAGAAGCTTTCCGAGCCCCCGGTGGCCCATCTCTGATTGGAGAATGTGAGACCCACCCATGACTCAGGGCTCTGCCTCTTCAAGGCCATGGGATCTGACTGCGGCCGTCATGCGTGACCTAGAACGAGGACGGCCTCCCTGGGCCTCCGTTTCTGCCTCCAGTACCTCTCACCTCTGCCCCATGACCCAGCAGCCCTGCAGAGTAGACTTAAGGTTATTACGTCTTCCACCTCCTTCACAGACGCTGAAACGGGGCCTCGGAGGCGTCCTGTGGCTCGGCCCAGGGCACACGACCAGTAAGAGGTGCAGCGGGATTGAAACTTAGGCCCTGGCTGAGATTAGACAGTAGTGGTGTTTCACCATGAATTTCCTGACTCCGGTGGCTGTACTGTGGTTTCGTAAGAGTAGGTCTTTGTTCTAGAAAATGCACACTGAACTATTTGGAGATGGTAGTATACCACATACTGTGCTTGCAACTTTCCCATAAGTGGAAGATGAATTCAAATTTTTAAAAATTAATATGGAAACAAAACCAACCAAACAAGGCCTGTGATCCTTCCGTGCTGGGCCCAGTGTTCGGGCCCGGCCGGGCCAGGCCGGGGATGCGGACTCCTTTTGGACTCACCGCCTGCCCGCAAGGAGGATGATGTTATTTTATCCCTCACTTTGCAAACGGGGAAACAGAAGCTCAGAGTTGTCGAGGCATTTTCTGAGGCCGCACAGACCGGGAAGTGGCCGTAAGCCTGCCCACGAGGACTCCCCACCTGGTGGGGCGGAAAGACCAAAAGGAAGGCAGCCTGCGGGAGGCTGAGGGGTGTGGGGGACCTCTGGGGGCAGGGGTGCTGGATGCCAGGACACTGGGCCTAGTGGTACCCCCTACCCCTGCCCTTTAGAGCCATCGGGCCTCCCTGGGAGGGGAGCGGAACCGGGGCTCCCTCCCCCGGTCAAAGGCTGATTGATCTGCCACGGTCCCCGGAGCCAGTCCCCACGTCCGCACCTTTGAGCTGCTGCGTGTTTTCTTGTCTCTGATTGTAAACAGATTTGACTAAAGAGGTAAATTAGAAGTTAATTAGAGAGAACATGATTGATGAGGCAGTTTGCCGTGATTGGGAGGTGTGGAAAGGATGGGGCTCCCTGCACGGAGGTGAGGGAGGAGGGGTGCAGGAGGAAGCATTCACAGGCCCACGGAGGTGGGGGGGCACCCAGAAAGGTGAGGGGCCTGCTGGAGTCCACCCTTTCTCTTGGGCACGTGGGTCCATCCCAGTGAGCAGCCCGCACACGCTGGGACAGGGGCCAGGCGCTCGCCGGACTCGGGGCGTGAAGCAGCCAGCCTGCCCCATGTGTGGCCGGAACTTTTATCCTGGATGTGCAGGCCGGGCTGGGCCGGGCGCTGATGCTTATCACACACTTAACACCGCTCCAGGCCCTGTGCGTCTTCCCAAAACATTGCTAGGTGGAAGCGCTTCCTCTGTGTTCTGGAGTCCGCATTCTGAGAGATTCAGAGACCTGAAGCAACTTGCCCAAGGTCACACAGCTAGTAAGAAGAGAGCTGAGACTGACTTCCAGAGCCTGTGCCTTTCTGAGTTCCAGACTGGGCGCCTGGTCATGAGTCCGACTGCCCAAGCAGTACAGGGATCCTCTCTATGGTGGCCCTGCTTACATGCCTCCAGCCATGATGAACTCACTTTCTCCCAAAACAACACGTCCCTAGGCAGGACCTAGCATGGACCTAGTCTAACCCTCTTCAACCCCACCTCCAGGCCTCTGCCATCTGCCAGCCTCCTTCACATCCCAGAACAGAGACGCCCCCCCCCCCACACCACCAAACCTTCAAGGTCTCACACAAACCCATCATTCTCCTTGGGAAACTGAGACTCAGAGGAAGACTGAAATGCCAGTGTCCCAGCGGGGCCCGACACCCCCATGTCTGAACTACAGCCATCAGGCCCCTCTGGGACCCACAGCCTCTACTCCTCCAATGTTACAGCTCTTCATTTACCCACGATGATTTCTTTCCCCTAGTCATTCAGTGGGATTTACTGGGGCCCAACCCTGTGCATTCTCGGAGAGTGCGAGAGTGAGGAAGGTCTGACCTTCTTGTGGAGGTGCTCATGGCCCTGTCAGGGTGACAGGGCTGCCAAGGAGAGGACAAGGGGCGAGGAGAGGCCTGAGGGGGAGAGTTGGCCCCTCCAGGAACTGGCACAGGAGCCAAGTTCCTGGAAGAGGTGCGAGCATGTTCCGGGCAGAGGGAACTGTGGTGAGAGGGAGCGTGGTACATTCCAGAACACGCCAGAAGGCCAAATGGCTGGAAGCAAGGCTGAGGGGGAGCTAGTGGGAAGTGAGGTCACCTAAGGAAGCTGTTTGGATTTTATTCTAAGCAGTAGAAACCATCTAGAGCTCTAAGTGGGGGAGGATGATGGGATTTGCATTTGGAAAAGTGCTCCCTCTGACTTCTGGTGGGATGTGGGGCGGGCACCAGGGACACAGGAAGTTCCTGCAGCCGGCGACCCTCCGGCTCCGGCTCAGAGAGCGTGCGTGATGAGAGATGTTCCGTGGGAGCGGGGCTTAGGGATGGATTCCATCTCTGGGTGCAGGCTAGCTGGGGAGTTTGCAGGGGCAGGGGGCACACCTGAGACAGGGAAGCCTGGAGCAGGGCAGGACTTGAGGGGAAGAAGCAGAGCCTCGGAGGGCGGCGTTTTGGGTGTGAGGGGCCATTCAAGAGGAGGTCAGGGCTGATGAGAGCCAGAGCCAGATGGGTCCCAGATGCTGAAGACATGTGGTCTGCAGGCCCATCCCATTCTCATGCCCCCTTCCCTGGTCAGCAGGTCAGTGTCCCTCCTGAAAGGGGCAGAAGAATCTGGGGCAGGGACAGGGGAGACCAGAGCTGGACAGAGAAGAAAAGGAGAAGCCATCTCCTCCCTTGTTCTAGGCTCTATGCTCCTGTTAATGCTACCAGTGGCCACACGGCCTGGACAACGGCCTCATCCCTGTTCCGAGTGGGGCTGGAAGCCTCCTGTGGGCCTTGAGGCCCAGCCTGACTCTCACCTTCCCTCACTCCTCAGACTTCTCTAGAGCTGAACAGGAGCCCACCTGGGGAACATCCCCTGAATCAGACCAGTGACCCAGGAAGTTGGGCCATGGCAAGGATTTGGGCAGGTGGTATCTGGGGGAGGGCATGGATGGGAGCATGGGGAGAAAAGTGCAGTGGGTGTGAGTGGAGGTGAGTGAGAACAAGCAAATGTGCATCTCTGGCCAAGTTCCTTGACGTCTCCAGTCTCCGTTTCTCCGTCATAAAATGGGGAAATTCATGGGCCCCCACCCCAGGGCTGTTTCAATGAGCCGGTATGCTGAGGGCTGACACAGTGCCTACTTGTTAAATTGGGTGCCCAGGTTCTATGTCCTCTGCTCTTGCGACAGCCCTAGGGTGGGGGACATGGCATCCCAACACAGCAAGGAGCTGGCCGAACTAATCACCCAGCGGGATCTTGGAGCTAAAGAGACTTCCTTCTTGGGGTGGAATGCTCAGGCCTTTCAGGGACCACCAGCTGTGTCATCTTCAGCACAGACTCTGCTTCCCTGGCCCGGGCTCCTCATCAGCAAATGGGACGTCAGTGGTGCAACTTCACAGGGGCGCTGTGGGCCGGAAGGACAATGGAAACAGCATGATCAGCTCAGCGACCAGCAAGGACCAACACAGTAAGTGCTGCTTACCGTTTAGAGTCAGGAAGATCCAAACTGGACCCTGGATCTGCCACTTGCCAAGCTGTAAGATCTTGGACACCCATCTGGGCCTCAGTTTCCTCATCTGTAAAATGGGGATAAAAATGCCCACCTTCACTGTTGTGGGGATTTAATTTAAAAAACAAGATAAACACTTGGCGTGTGACCTGACGCATCCCAGGCCCCCAACAAAAGTTGGGCACAGGTCATGGTAACACAGAAGTCATAACCGTTCCCGGGATGTGGGGTGTCCAGCTCCATCTGCTCTGTCAGTAGTCGCCGAGGGTCTGCCGTGTGCTGGGCCCTGCAGTAGCAAGGGCATGTGCAGAACCAGCCTGGTCCCTCCCTTGAGGGTCTCCCGAGCTGTGGGGGAGACGGGCACAAACATGTTTCCAAAATCACGCTTGTGTGTTCGCTCAGTAATCACTTACTGAGTTCACACTGTGCCCCAAGGTCTAGGCTGGCACACGACGGACACAGCCCTTGTTCTCATGGGGTTCATGCTGCAGGGAGGGAGACGGAAAGTCAAGAAATCAACAGGTACCGTGGCAGATAATGGTACACGCTGAGACAAAGAAATGTGCGGGGCTTCAGCGGGACAGGGACAGCATTTTAGGTAAGATGGTCAGGGTGACATTTCATCAGAGACCAGAAGATCTGAAAGAACTGTGTTCCAGGGAACACGAGGCACAAATGCAAAGGCCCTGTGGCAGGAGCATCCCTGGGGCATTTGAAGAGCGGCCAGGAGGCCAGTGTGGCCAGGGCAGGGGGGGCAGGGGGCAGATTGGTGCGGGGTGACCAGTGCAGGTCACGATGGATCTTGTGAGGTGTGGTGAGGGCCCTGGTCGCCGTGCTGTGAAGATTCACCTGATGGCGCTGGACCCGGGTCCCCTGGGTCTGGCTCTGGCGCCGAGCACACCCTGCCTGGGATCCGTGGAGATACTCGTCCCAGGCCTCCCTTTGGAATGGTCCAGCTCGGCGCTGTCTGCTGGGGAAGCCCTGCCCCCCGTGGGGCTGATGAGCACTGGAAGTGTGGCCAGCCCACACTGAGAGGCGCCATGTATAAAATACACACCAGGTTCTGATGACTTGGTACATACGAGGAATGTAAAATATCTCAGGAACGTTTTATACTGATTACGTGTTGAAATGATGATTTTTGGGGTATGAATATATTATTAAACTAATTTTACCTATTTCTGTTTACTTTTTTTTAAATTGTTATTGTGGCTACTAGAAAACTTAAAATTACGCTGACAGCCTGCATTTGCTTTCTATTGGACGGCATCGGTCTAGCTAATTAGTCACGGCCATGGAGTATTTAGACTGGCGTGAAGCATGCCATTAAAGTCATTTCAGCATTTTAAAAAACACTCGTGCAAGCAGAGCCTTGAATTGGCAGAGACTCTGCTGTCCCGTTGTGTTTAATAAGCATCTGGTTTGCGGGGTGAAGGGCCCAGGAACCCCATCTCTCTGATGCAATTAATTGCCTTTGATGGAGATTATCAGTAAGCTCCTTGCTGGGACAACACGGACACAAACCACATGTACATATTACAGGCCTTGGTAGAGCACAACTTCTGGACTTGGGTTACAATTTGGGGGCCAAGGCCTACAAGGGTTCTTTGGACCTCGGAGAGGTGCCCCCTTTGGGAAGCCACAGGGTGGGAGGTCTTCGGACCCTCTCTACCCTCCTCAGGCAATGACGTGAGGAAGAAAGACCCCCTCCTGGAGTCAGGGGACCTGTGCCCTTGGCCTGGCTCTGCCATTTCCTCCCTGTGAGATCGTAGACTTGTCATTGTCCCTCTCCGGGCCTCAGTTCCCCGTCTCTACAATGGGAGAAATAGAGGTTGATCCTTGATGACCCTTCTCTGTTAAAAAATGGTGCCATTTTGAATTCTAGGTTTTAGATGATACCTTCACTCTCCGTGGTGCACCTAGGAATCCAGAAGCAAAACCTCCGAGTGGCCCCACGTGTCTTCACAAGGTTATGAAGCCTGGCAGGGGCAGGGGCAGGGACTGGCTGGACGACCTCCCCCTCCCCCTGGCCTCTGGCCCAGGCCTGGCCCTCCCTTGGCCCTTCCTACTCGGAACATGAGTGCCAAGAGAGGCAGAGTGCAGATGAAGCCTCGGAATCCATGCAGAGGGCAACCTGGTCTGCATCAAGGCTGGGGCACATGGACAAGGCATCAGAACCTGGGGGCTCCTATGACATGGACCAGCTTAGCAGCCACTCTGGATCCTGCCTCGCTTGTGGGGGAGCGGATAAAACCATCAGCAGAAGAGAGGAGCCCCCCAGACCTGGGCAGGAGTCACTGTTCAGCCCCTGTGCCGCCTCCAGGTGAGCTCAGCACAAGAGGCTGGCTGGGCCCAGTTCAAGGCACAGGAGAGGAAGAGGCCCTGTCCTCTCACCCTGTTGCAGTCCTCACTGCGGCCCACTGGATCCCTGCATGAGATACACGTGGGTGCCATGGACGTGGGCAGGTTCCCAGACACCTGTTCCAGCCAGACTGGAAGAGAAGGCGTGGGGCTTGGGCCTCTGCAGGCACAACTAGACTCCTCAGAGGCATTAGTCCTCTAACATCTCATAACTGTGTGGAGGCCACTTGTGCTCAAACCCAGCTGGCCACTGGGAGCACCTGGGGAATGTTTTAAAAGCCTGACACCCAGGCCTCACCCCAGACCAACTGTGTCAATATCTTTGGGGGGTGGCCTCAGCATTACTATTTTTAAAGCTCCCCCAGGTCATCCCAGTGTGCATTCAAGGGCTACCCTAGCCCCAAATCAGTTCTAAGAGATGGATGTTTAGGGAAAGGGGGAAATTTGTGAGGCTCAGAGAGGGGAAGTAACTTGCCCAAGGTCACACAGCGAGGTGATGGAAAAGCCAATCCCGGATCCCAGGCCTCTTTCCTGAGCTGGGGCCAATTTCCCTCCTGAGGCTCCATCTCCTTTTACAAACCAGAGCCCAGGAAGGCAGCACTCACAGTATTTCACTTTAATAATATTGGAACCTGCTACAGTCAGGGCCACCACGGTGAGGGGCGGGAGCTTGCAATGGCGATTAGCAGAGCCGTAAGTCTTTCGCTTTATCCAAATCTTGGGCAGTAATTTAGGAAATTTAATTAAAGGGGGAGAAATGGGGACACCTGAAGCTCCTTGCCTCCTGTTAGAATGAGTGAAATACACCGGGCTGTAAAAGGAAATGCTGTCTGAGACGCAGCTCCGATGTTTTATTGCCAAGTTTTATTCGCTGATGTAAACGTAATCGCTGGAAACCGGAGCTCTATTAACGCACATATTTTCACACATCCGGGGCCCTGCCTGCCCCCCCCCCTTCCTCCAGGTTTATTCACCCACCTTCTAGGGTCAGCCCCCGTGCTTTCTGGGCATGTCCGCACCAAGTCTGGATTTCCCTGCCGGTTTCACACCCTCCCATGGCAGATAAGAGTTTAATAGAATTCCAGTGCTCCTCTGAGCTCAGTAATGCATTCTGGAAATTAGGCGAATACATACTGAAGCCATTGTTCCCCCTTATAAATGGGCTCCCTCGAAGCCAGTGACCGTGGGGTCTCTGATAAGCTCTCATGAAGCTGCGCTCCCCATGTTATTGGTGTGTTAAAAGGCGCAACTCCAGGCTCACATTGCTCATTGTTAGGGGCTGATACATTTAAGTAGTTTCTCCATGAATCAGGCAGCTTAGGTATTTCCCCCCTCTTGGCATTGATAGATGAGCGAAAGGAAGCCATTTAGACGGCGCTATATAGGGCCCTGGCCCACACGGTGAATGATTTCCAATGCCTGGTTTAATTTATTTTTAAATGAAATTTGTTATTGATTCTGGATTAAAAGGACAAATCTTAGGGCTGTTACCACTGACAGAGCCATGGTGCTCAAGTGACACCTCTCGGGGGGGAGGGAGAGGGTGGCCTCCCGGAGTCAAGGGGAGGGTGGAGGCTCTCCAGGGAGCTTGGGTTAAAGGCAGGGGAGAGTGCAAGTTGCCCTGCTTGGGGTGAACTTGCAAAAGATTGTCTTGGGGCCCCTGGGTGGCTCAGTGGGTTAAGCGTCTGCTTAGTCTCAGGTCATGATCTCAGGGTCCTGGGATTGAGCCTCAATGTCGGGCTCCCTGCTCAGCAGGGGAGTCTGCTTCTCCCTTTCTTTCTCCCTCCTGCTTGTGCTCTCTCTCTCTCTCAAATAAAATCTAAATATATATATATGTATATTTCTATATATTATATATATTTATAAAAATATATTTATATATATATCAAAATAAAAGGATCGTCTTTCCCACCTGCAATACCAGACATGATGTTCACCTTCTGAGTCTCATGTGGGTCATGGGAATCACAGTGTTATTTGCCTCGTGGCATCCATGTGACCACTGGATGCTTGTTTAATTGCCTCCAGGGATGGGACATTGACTCTCTGCTGGAGCATTCTGGAGTGATGAGAGTCACCCACCCTAGTGAATTCGTGGACACTCTTTTCTGGGATGGTCTTCAGTTCCCTCCTGCCTCCACCAGGCATTTAGCTTCCACATGCCTGCACTTGAACCCGTGAGCAGAAAAGACAGAATTACACAGAGGAGAAATACGGGCTGCGGATTCTTCTTTCACCTCCAGCTTCTGCCCCGCCTCACTGTGCCACCTTGTGCATGTGACTTCATCTCTCTGGGCTTCAGTTTCCTTCTCTGTAAAAGAAGAAAGGGAATAGTATTGGCCTCAGGGTTTGTTGCCTGAATTATATGAGATCGTGGATGTGAATGTGATTTATAAACTGCAATTCAGGTGCTGCAGGAAATACAAATGGGACAGTGTAGTATAGTGGGAAGGCCCTGAGCTGGAAGACAGGGGACCTGGATCTAGTTCTGTCATGGTTGGCTGTGTGACTCTGAGGGAGTCACTTACCCTCTCTGGGCCTTAGTTTCCTAAGCTGCAAAGAGGGCAGTTGAATTAGCTGTGCTTAGGTATTACACCTAAGAGCACGGGCTCTAGAATCAAACATATCATGACTCTACAACTGCCTTGCAGTGTGACATTGGACAAGATACTGAATCTCTCTGAGCATCTGTTTTTGTTTGCAAATAATAGTAGCAATAGTGATAATAATAGTAGCCAACATGTATCATGTATTTGGTATGTGCCAGGCACTGTTCTAAGGGCCTTCCATGTAGTGCTTTTCATTTAGCCCTCACAATAATCTTGTGTTGGACGTATTATAATCTTTTTTTTTACAGATAAGGAAGTTCAGGCACAGAAAGGCTAAGTAACTTGTCTAAGGTCACACAGTTAGCAAGTGGCAGGATTCAAAACTAGTATCCATACTTATAACCACACTATTCTACTCTATTTGGCCTGGTTGTTCTGAAGACTAAGTGGGGTAATTAAAGTTCTTAGCACAGTGCTGGGTACACAGTAATGGGCCAACAGAGGCTTGGGGGCTGGGAAAAGTCATTTCTTCCTGTGGGGGACTCAGACTGGACCTTGGCCAATGGGGTGCTCAGCTAGACAGAGGGGAAGGCATGCAAGAGGAGGGCAAAGTCCTGGGAAGGGTAAGGATGTAATGAGGTTCAGGCATGTTCAGGGAGGGAACGTGTCAGAAACGGTGTTCGGACAGAGGCCATGTGCAGAAAGTGAGGCTGGGACCTGGAATGGAAGCTAGAGAAGTTGGGATTTCTGTAATAAACTAGGCCATTGGAAGGTTTTGGGCAGAGTCTTCACAGCATAAACCTTTTCAAAGTCAGACAATCCCTGGACATCTGTCCTTGAAGGAGATTTGGAGGTCACTCTGTTTAACCCTGTTCCAGACTGTGAATAGAAATTATTCTTGGGGGCGCCTGGGTGGCACAGCGGTTAAGCGTCTGCCTTCGGCTCAGGGCGTGATCCCAGGGGTCTGGGATCGAGCCCCACATCAGGCTCTTCTGCTATGAGCCTGCTTCTTCCTCTCCCACTCCCCCTGCTTGTGTTCCCTCTCTTGCTGGCTGTCTCTATCTCTGTTGAATAAATAAATAAAAAATCTTTAAAAAAAAAAAAAAAGAAATTATTCTTGAAGGTCAAGCAATGGGTTAGTGCCAGAGCAGCAGTGTGCTGCTATCCCCCCCCCCACCGACCTTCCTCGGCAGCCCCCAAGTGGAGTCTCTTGTTTCCTCTCTTCTAATCTCCTCCCTCCCTGTCCCCTTGCCTGTGCCCCCCTGCCTGCAATCTGTGGGTTAAGAAGAGAAAGCCCTGGGTTTGAGCCCCAGTTCTACCACCACATGGTCCTGGAGAGGCCTCAGACTGTAATTGAGAGTCTGGGTTTCAGTCCTGGTACTGCTATGTGATCTCAAAGATTCTGTTTCTTCATCTTTATAATGGGGGCATTTTAAATGGGAGCCCATTTCTGTTGGGAGTGAGACTCAAGTTAATGAATGAAAAAACACTTTTGTAGAGTCCAAGACAGCTGGCCATCCCAGGATAACCTAAGTACTATCTCTGTGTGGGAAGGGAGTGAAAAGAAGTGGGACAATCAGGCAAAACCAGCCCCTTCCTCTAGGGAACGTGGGCGGGAAGGAGTTGGGGGGGGGGGGGGGGCGCGCTCCAGCGGGATCTGTCCATGGTGCTGAAAGTAGCGTTCTGTTGGGGCTCAGTTGTGCTGAAACAGAGCATTTGTAATTGGGGGCTTCAGGAGGCTGTCCATAGTTTTGAACGAACTGGAAATCTGCTGGCGACCACAGGCCCCATCCAGTGTGCTGCACGCCAAAATATTGGAAAGGAGGGGATGCAAGGGCAGAGTAAAGATGGGGTGGGGAGCTGTCCCTCGAGCTCTAACCTCATTCTCAAACTTGGGGCTCTGTCCACAATGCTGGATCCACCTGTAGTCTGTGGAGAGGAGAGTGGGCTGTCTGCAGTGCTCACTCTCATTGGGCGGGGCGGGAGAGGAAATCGGAAGGTCTGTCCATGGTGCTGAATCCTCGAGCCCGCCCAGGAGAGGTCCTTGAGGCCAAAAGGATGGGTGTCGGAGTTGACGCTGTCCTTCTCCATGGTGCTGAAACCGCGGCAGACCGGGCGTGTCGGGAAGGAGGCCTGAGGAAGGATAGGGGATGAGAGCAGGAAGGAACCCAGCCCTGGCATCAGGGACCTAGCCTCATACTCTCTGTGGGACCTCGGAGAAGCTATGTCTCCGATTTAATGTGCTTCCTCATCTTTTAAATGAGGCCACCGTTCTGCCTTCTTGTCCGTAATGAAGGTCTGTCCCAACAGCCCCAGTAAAACCGTCAGGGAAGAAATCGGAGTCGGAGGATCTCTTAGGAATGGGAGTGGCTTTGTTACCTGCCCGCCCCTCCAACATTTCATCTAGGCCCATCAGTCCGAGGAACAGAGACTTCAGTCCAGAAGGGGGCGATCCAATCCACTGCGTAGGGCCCAGCATCTTTAAGCTAGAAGCAGCCTCAGCAACTGGCCTGCCTCACTCCCATTATGCAGACAGGAAAACTGAGACACAGAAAGGAAAATAACAGTAATATCTATTTAGCTCCTACTGTGAGGACGGCATTATGCCAAGCGCTTTAACATACACGATTCCATAAATCCTCACCAGGACCCCTGCAGGTAACTGCTATTCCCATTTCTCAGATGAAAACTTTGAGGCTCAGACAGGGATAGACACCCGGACACGATCACACAGGGAACTAAAGGCTGCGGCGAGGCTATCAACAGGGCCCCTGTGCCTCAGCCCAGGTTCCTGCCCTACCTCACCCCCACCTCCACCGACCCCCTGACCCCAGCACCACCCTGCTAGCAAAGTTGGGAGTCCCTCGAGCGCGCTGGGTCTGGCGGCAGGTGGATTGGTTTTTCTCCTTATCCCGCTGGATAGTATATCTGCTTCTGAAGCCATTTGTGTTATGCTTTGCGGGAACTGGGTCCTTAGGGGGGCTTCCTCCACCCCATCTCTCTCCCCCATTTGCACTCTCGAGCGGGGGAAGTTGCGGGTACCGCTTTAAAAATCCCAGCCTGGGCAAAACTTTGATGATAAATCAAGCGGCAGATCCCTCCGCCGCCGCCTCCTCTGGGCTGGCGGGAGGGAGTGGGAGGGAGGGGGTGCGGCGGCAACGGCGCCGAGCGGAGTGGCCTTCCGCGGAAGGGAAGAGTCCCGCAGTCGGAGGCGGCCGGCTGGGCGTGCGCTCGCTACCCGCAGCCGGGGCTGGGCCGGAGCCCGGCGAGGGCTGGAGCCAGGGCCGGGCCAGGTTCGGCGGGCGAGGGGCAGCGGCCGGAGCTGGGCAGCCAGGCCGTATCGGGCAGGGAACGGCGGGCGCGGGGTCTGCGGTCTCCTGAGCCCCGATGTGAGGCGGCGGCGCCCCGGCCCGAGCGCGCACCATGGGGGCCCCGCTCGCCGTGGCGCTGGGCGCCCTCCACTACCTGGCACTTTTCCTGCAACTCGGAGGCGCCACGCGGCCCGCCGGCCACGCGCCCTGGGACAACCACGTCTCCGGCCACGGTGAGTTCGGTCACCGCCCCCGCTGACTTCCCCACCAAACCCCACCCCGGGCTGCGCCGCTCCAACTTGGCCGTCCCCAGGGCTGGAACCCTCGCCGGCCCTGGCGGGAGTCCCGTGGCGCCCCCTGCCGGGTCCATGGACCCGCCCCGGCACCCCGGCCACCCCAGCGGAGGAGGGGGCACCCCGTGTGCAACCCGGCTCTCGCGGAGAGCCCCCTACTCCCCAGCACGCTCGCGCCGATACACGCACCTCCAGGACTACACAGATATTCGCTGCCAGGGGCACACTCACTGTTCTCACACTCACAACTCCTGCCCTCACACATCTCCATATACCTTCTTAGATCCCCCTCCTCACTCATAAACACTCACACTTAGCCGGCTGCACACACACACAGGCACTACGGTTGGTGGGCTCACACCCTGCCAGCTGGCACCCAGGCACACACACTCTGCACAACTCTTGCCTGCCTTTCTGCCTGCAGATACACACACACACACACACACACACACACACACACTTGTGAGCACACTTTGCTCGCCCACTCCTCTCTGCCCATCTGCCTTTCCCTTTTGTGGGCTTAACCCTGCAGCTGCCCTCCTCCCCTCCCACTCCTCACCTGCCCCTTATACCACTGGGAAAGGTGCTGGGGGACAGAAGACCCTGCCTCTTGAGAACTGGTAGTCTAGGGCTGCGACTGCCCCTGCAGGGTGGGTGACGAAGGCTTGGTGGGAGCCCCTCAAAGACATTGGAATAGTTGGGATTGCTGCTTCCAGCCACGAGCATGGAAAGGGAAGAAGGACGCCAGATGCTTCTGTCTGTCTCTGGGGGTGGACAGAAAGCCCCTGCCACCCTTCAATAGGGTGCCCACCCATCCTCATCCTCGGCCCCGAGGACTGAAAGGTGGGAAATCAACTCAGCCACCATGGGAGCCAGGGAGCAAGCAAGCAATCCCACATTGGTTGCCTGAGTGTCAGAAGCTCCTTTCAGCCCCAGAGGAGCCCAAGTTGGCAATGGAGTTGGAGCATCCGAGGCTGGTAGCTGCGGGGCCTCCCCTACCCCTGCAAACCAGGCTCCGGAACGGGGACCAGAGCGTACATGAAAATGGAGACCCTTCTTCCATCCATCCCTTCCCAGTCTGGTGGGGGAAGGCTGCAGCACCAGTGCTGGGCACTGTAGGCTCAGGGCTGAGGGGGGAGGTCTGCACAATGAGCAGAAAACTGTGTGATTTGTTCTGCTGGGGAAGGGGAGGGGAGTAGGTCATCAGAGGAGGCTTTGCTGGGGCCTGATGCCTGAGTGCGATTGTTCCAGGGGGTGTGGGGGCTTCCAAAGCCCTTCTCAGGGCTCTGCTTTTTGGGAACTATGACCCCTGCGCACCCTTCCGCCTCACCACGTTTGGTGTGAGTGCTCTGTGTTTCGTCTCTGCACCCTTCACATCCCTCGTCGGTTTCTACTGACCTGGCTGGAGCACTGGTAAAGAGGGGAAGGGTTATTCTGACCTTCCACTTACAGTTGAAGAAACCAAGGCTCAGAGAGGTGATGGGACTTGCCCAAGGTCACAGTGAGTGCGTGGTTGAGCTGGGACCGGCCACAGGATCTGTTGGGCAAAGACAGAGCTTTTTCCAGGATATTCATCTCCCTGTCAGATTCCCTCCCATTTAAAGGAAACTGGGAATTCCTCCTTCCGCTCCCTCCTCGCTCTGCTCAGTTCCTTGGCACGGTTAGAACTTAGACTAGAAGGGTTTTCCTGAGTTTGTAGTCCCAAGAGATACGAGGACTGGGGCTCTGACGTGTATGGTCATCCTGTCCCCGGAGCATCAGGCCCCAAGGATTTGGGTGCTACTCTGTCATTCCAGAGGCCCCAGGGTGGCCCCCCATAGGAAATCAGGCTTTGCCCTTTGTGTGGTGGTCTCTGCCTGCCCCCTGGTGCCAGGCATGCTTAGGGGCACAGCTCTGCCCCGCCAGCTGTAATGTCACCTCTGAGCCCTGGTCAGGTCCCGCTAAGGCCCAGAGGAGGGGCTAGACAGACAGGACACAGCACTGACTGCAGGGGAACCTGGCTTCTCTTACTGAGCCCCTGTGCAGCTCTGGGCAAGTGGGTCAGCCCTCTGGGGCTCCTGCTCTCCCTCCAGAAACGGGGAGGCCAGGCTGCTCTGCAGGGGCCAGACTGCCTTCTCCCAACATTGCCAGGTTCAAAGTCACCAAGTAGTGGATGCCGAGGAGCCCCCACGGCTGCCCCTCTGCTGGGCCAAGCGCCCGGCCACGGGAAGGCTTTGGAGCCACTCACTTAATCACAAAAAGAAACTGTTATTAATGATAGTGAGACGCGGCGAATAAGTGGGTCATGTCTAATAAGCCATTTGTGTTCAGGAGGAGAATACCAATTTGATAAAAGCTGTGTGTGCTGAAAAAGCCCAGAAATTGCTGTTTAGCAGATTGGAGCCTGATCGTTTCATTATTCCTGGGCTCCGCGTGTCCTCAGCTGATTCCAGAAATGTGGCCGGGTTAGGGAGGTGTCTCTGTGTCTGGGGGTGCAGATGGGAGGCTGGAAGTGGGGGCTCCTCCTCCGGAGCCCATGGACCCCAACCACGTGGGGGCTCCTCAGCTCTCCAGCTCTGAGCCCAGACCAGCCGCCAGGCTCACGCCTTGCCCCCTCCCACCCGCCCACCTGCCCGCCCGGGACTTGTCACAGGGAGAGCCCGTGGTCGGACGGGTAGGCAAGGACATCTGTCTCGCTTCCCATCTCCCTGCTACCTCCACTCAGCCCACTTCGCAGAGGGCCTTTTAAAGACGTGAGAAGTGAATGGGGAGTGAAAGGTGCATGCCTCTTGGAGAGGCATAAGGGGCTGGGAGGCTGGGGTCATGCTGGTCCATGTACGTACCTACTGGTACTCAATTAATGGCAGCTGTTTTGATTATTCCTTACGAGAAAGGGTCAGCTCATTGCCATCAGCACAGCAGAGGTGAGGCGGTGGGATGTGGAGCTAGCATTTATGAACCGCCTACTGTGTGCTAGGTGCTGCCAGACCTTAGTGTGAACTCACTGAGCTGATGTTATTCACGCAAGGCTGCTGTTGGGCATATGAGGATACTGAGGTTCAGAGAGGGAGCCAGTGACTTGCCCAAGGTCGCTGAGTCTGTACAGAGAGCTGGAGAGCTGCGCCTGCCTCCTCCAGGACGACCTCGAGGCAGGCTTGGCCAGTCAGGTGACAGGACTTCTTCCTTCTGCACAGCCAGCCCTATCTCAGCGCTCCCTTCCAGCTCCCCGGAGAACTGGTAAAGCCGTGGGTGCCACCAAGGGGAACCGGCAGCTTAGAAAGGTGACAGACGGGATCTTGCTGCAGCCACAGGCAAATTAGAAAAAGACAGCTGGGCTGGGCTCCTTCTCTAGTACTTTCTCCAGATCTTGGCCGGGGCAGGGGGCTGGAAGACAGGACCTTTGCGAGGATCTTTGCAGACCCCCTGACTTGCAATCACCAGGGAATTTGTCAAAATGCAGATCCCAGGGTCCCCCCACCCAGACCCATTGGCCAAAATGATTGTTGGTGAGACCCTGGAATCTGCATTTTCATAAGCTCCCCCGGATGATGCCCGTGCAGCCTGGAGTTTGGGGGCCACTGCCTTAAGCCCTCAGCTGGGCCTGATGACACGTGTAGAAACGGGACATTGTCTGGCGCCAGGGGTTGCTGGGTTGGTTTGGTTTGGCAAGACAGGCAGGGGGCCAAGCTGGAGCAGGCATGTGGACCCCGAGATGAGCCCCAGGAAGCCTTACACTGCAGCAAACATCCGTCCTCCCACCCCCGCCTGGCCACACACACACACACACACCTAGGCCAGTACCTTCAATTATTAATACACCCCAATGCAGACACAGATCCTGGCTTGGCCCGGCGCTTTGTCCATTGAGTGATTCACTGTCCTGAGGTTCTCTCCGTTGCCAGGAGGGAGCAGCGGGGTGCTGAGGCAGGGGCGGGCGCCACCGGGCCATTTGGCAAACAGCCGGTGCACTGAAAACCCACCCCTGGCATTCTCTCATTCTTTACCGAACTGTGGGTTTCTCGCCATCAATAAGCTGGCGAGTTTGGTGGCGGGGAGATGGAGAAAATTGAGTGCTGTCTTCCGAAGGTTATGATGTTAAAAATGTGTTCGCATTGTCCTGGGTGTTGGTGATTATTCTATCAATTACGCCCGTAAACACTCGGCCTTGGGCTGAGGGTTCCCGGCCTCCTGTGGGGAATTGGCCCTCACGAGCGGTTTTCCCCGAGTCCTTCACACCAATTGGTTTTGACACCTTGCCTATCAGCGGCTCCGGCGGCCTTTTCCCGAAGCAACGGGAGCCGTGGGCGGCCAGCAGGACAGGAATTCGGCTCATCTCCACGGTGACATGGTGACACGGTGACAGCAGGGGAGTTGGGGGATGTCTCATGGTGACAAAAAGGGGGCAGGGGCAGGGGTGAGGGCGAGGGGTCAGCCACCGAGACAGGAGATGGAGGGCAGGACCCAGGCCATGGGCAAGGGTTCATTTGCCCAAGTTGCCGGAGAGGTCAGTGCTTGGCTTTTGGGGTCACCTTACCCAACTCTGTGAAAATAAGGTGAGAAATATATGGAGGCACGTGTCGGCTGAGTGTCGTGCCAGGGCCTTAAATGGTGTTGTCTCCTTTGACCCCCACAAGACCCTGCAGAGGAGGGGACTTTCCCCGGCCCAGGGCATTTCTGAGGGAACTGAGTCTCGGTGAGGTTAAAAGGCTTGCCCAAGGTCACTCACCTAGCAAGTGTTGGAGCCTGGATTTGATCCCAGGAACGTGACTCCAGAGCCCAGGCTCACAATGGCGTTGAGTCCCAGAGAGGAGGAGGGAGAAGTCAAAGGTCTGAATGCTAAAACTTGTGTGTATTCCAAGTTAATGTGGTTTTAAACATTCACATAATTTTTTTTAAAGATTTTATTTATTTATTCGACAGAGATAGAGACAGCCAGCGAGAGAGGGAACACAAGCAGGGGGAGTGGGAGAGGAAGAAGCAGGCTCCCAGCAGAGGAGCCTGATGTGGGGCTCGATCCCAGAACGCCAGGATCACGCCCTGAGCCGAAGGCAGATGCTCAACCGCTGTGCCACCCAGGCGCCCCTAAACATTCACATAATTTTAATTTTGTAAGGAATCCATGTTTTCAGAAGAATGATCACAAGATCGGAGCCCCTCCCCCAGCCTTACTGACCAGTACAAGGACATCCCGGGATGGGCAAGGCTGACTTCACCTTACAGTGGGTGGACCCAGGCCCAGCACCTTGCAGTACATATGGGATGCTATGACCCTGAGGGTAATGGGGGGCCAGGGTGTGTCCTCCTCTCCCCAACCCTGGTGAGGCGAGACTCTTCTATCAGAAAAAGGGGTCGTGATCTCACTGGGGGAAGAAATTGACTCCTCTACCTGCTGATGAGCCAGAGGTCCCTCTGGCACCTGCTGCTGTGGGGGAAGGCAGGTGGGGCTGGGGAGGCAGAGGGGCTGAGGCTCCTCTAGGACCCCCTCCCCACAACCGGGCCCCCTCCTCTTCCTGGAAGTCAGCAGAGGAGTCTCCGGGACTCAGCCCCGTCATGCCCAGTGGAAACCCCTCTGCAAGAACCCACAAGACTCTCAGCAGGATTGGGTCCTACCTGAGAGATGGTTTTAGGCAGAACTCAGCCAAACCTCTTACATTTTAATACTTATGCATTTATTTTAATGTGGATTGGAAAAATAAACCCAGCGCATCAAAACTGTGATTTCACAGATATGATTGCTTAGGGTGAGACTAACGGGAATATTAAAAAATAGTGGGTTAGTTTACAGGAAAACATTAAGGACAGAACAGTGAGGGTGGCCCACAGGCAGGTGTGTGTGTAGGAATGACTGGACGTGGGGGCTGTTGGCCCAGGGGCTGCCCCAACCTCCTTGTACTCTGTACCGTCATCGGGAGCTGCTGGCCTGACAGAGGCTGCTGTCAGCTGTTGGAAGCGACCATTCATTTATTCCTTCATTCATTCAATAAATAGCGCTCGAGCACCTGCCATGTACCAGGCTCTTTTAGCCACTGGGGACGTATCAGTGAAGAAGACAGATAAGGTTCTTGCTCAGACAACTAAACCTATAAAAAATATATAAGTATAAATTGTGAAGAGTGAAGAAGCAGAGATGGTGTTCCGCCCGGAAAAGGCACTCCTGAGGCAGCGAGGGCAGCCAGTAGTGAGCTCCCTGTCACACCAGAGATGCAAGCCGGAGCCAACCATTTATGAGCTGGGCTGTTATGGAGGGAATCCCTGCTTTATTTCCCCAAGGAGCACAGACTGGTGAAGTGGACAGACAAGTCAGAACAGCGCGCGGTTCCTACGATCTGTCACACAGCGATTTAGTGACGGGCCCCGGTGGGTGGGGCTCCCAACTCCGAGGATGCCTGGCCCCCCACCCAGGGCACATGGCAGGGGTGAGGGCTTTTGCTGTCTCTTGTGTGGGGAGGTGGGAGCAGTGGCTCCCTCGTGACGTCACTTCAGCTCCGAGTTAAAGTGCCCGAGCTCGGGCGAGAGAAGTAGACCCTGAGCCTTGATCCAGCCTCCCGCTGCCCCTGCCTTGCTGGGTGGCTTGGCAGCTCCCTGCCCTGCTCTGGGCCTCAGCAACCCCCAACAATGGCGAGTTCTCCTAGGCTCTAAGCCTCTAGAATCCTTCCATCTGTGGCCCTTTCCTTTGTCCTCCAGGCGGCAGGTGGAGGGAGCCTGTGGCGCCGTGGAATTCTGTCCGGCACCTGGCGCTGGGGGTCGGGACCCAGACGCCAGACAGCATTCATGGAGCATTTTCTCTGTGCTGGTCATCTCCCTCACCTCCTCCCTCCAGCCTCACACACCCCATGCGGAGGATGCTCCCATTTTACAGACGGGGACAGGGAGGCCTCGGGGGGGTGCCGGGACCCGCCTGGGGCCACCCAGCTGTTGAATGGCAGAGCCAGGCTTGAGCGCAGTTGTGGGGCTGCAGGGCTGGAGTTCTCCACCGCTCCTCTGTCCTGGTGCTGGCTGCCAAGCCCAGTGGGTGTGTGGACAGTTGCGTTGTTCTGGAGCGGCACCCTGGCTTCGCTGGGTTCTCTCGGGGTCCAGGATGCCAAAATGCTGGGGAGGCCTGGGTCTGGCTGCACGAGCACGGTCTGAGAGCCTAGGCTCCGGGATGCGAGCCCAGCGCTGTCAGTGGGGGTGGCGGGACCTTGGGGGGACGCGTGGGGCTCTGGGTGCACCTGCCTGCGTGTTCGGCCAGTGCTGGTGTTTTTGCCTGAGTGTGTGGCTGGCGTGCGTGTGTTTAGGTGTTTGTTCGTGTGCCGTGGAGGAGCTATGGGTGGGAAGGAGCCCGGGGGGTTGTGTAGCGTCCCGGCCGAGGGGGCCTGGCTGTGCCCTCGGTGCCGTGGTCTCGGCGTGCATACCAGCCTCCCCAGCCCCTCCAAGCGGGTGCCCTTGGGACGCGAGGCCTAGAGGCTCTGGGAGCATCTGGAAGGTTAGAGCTGGAGCTGGGCTGGGGGGGCTTGCTCAGAGTTATTAATTAGGGAGCTGGCAGTGCCCATCTGTGGCAAGTGCTCTGCCTGCCCTCTCTCCACTCGCTCTCTCCCCGGGTTGGACGCGCTCTCTCTCTCTCTTTCAAACTCTCTCCATCTTTCTTTGTCCCTTGCCCTATGTCTGCTGCATCCATCTCCCTCCCTGTCCTCGTCTCCCCACCTCCCCCTCTCTGTCCTCACACTTACACACGCACGCACACACGCACACACACACACCCCTCTCTCCAGGTGACACCTCGGGATCACACACGCCTCTATTCTGTGTGTCATCGTGACCCCCATGCAGAGCAGGCTCTCGAGTAATGTCAGATGAATGAACGAAGTGGAGGAATGAAGGACCAAGTGCTGGCGGCACAAGGGGCGCTGACGCTGGTCTAGACTCCTGGTCTAGACTCGTGGCTCCTAATTTTCTTGGCAGTCGTCGTCCTCGGGAGCATCTGATGAAAACTGGATCATTGCCTCAGGAAAATGCCACATCATTTGGGTTCGTTCCAGCGGGTCTGGTGAGGCCCCCAGAGCTCACCTGTGGCGCCGGGGGAAGCAGCCTTCATTTCACGGGGGAGGAAACTGAGGCCCAGAGAGGAGCCAGGCCTGGCTGCAGGATGCAGGGCCTGTGTTCAGCAGAGCACTCCCCCCCACTCCTCCGCAGCCCTCCCATGTGACGCGGGGGCCTCGGGAACAGGCTTCCCTCTCCTTCCCCAGTAAGCTCTTGTGAGTGCCTTCAGCGGGTGGGCACGGGGGAGAGGTCAGGGAGGACAGCAGACCAGGGATGTGAGCCCTGGAAGTGGCCCAGGCCAGTGAACTCTCCTGAGGGGGTCTCTCCCCTCTCCCACCAGAGTGGACTGTGTCCTGGTGCAGTCAGGAAGACTTCCTGGGGGAAGTGGGCTGCTGGTATTCAGGGCCTGCAGGGGCTGAGAGAGGACTCCAGAGGCCGAAGGAGCCTTCCCTGACTGCCTGGGTGTGGCAGGGGCCTCATCCGGAGAGTTGTGCGTGCGTGTGTGTGTGTGTGTGTGTGTGTGTGTGTGTGTATCAGGCAAAGCAGGCTGCAGAGCTCGGTTTGACCCCAGCCACCTGGAGGTTTCCGATGGGGAAGGCTTGGGGTGTAGCCGGCATGCAGGTGGGCCCGGCCATGTGACTGACTTGGAGGCTGGGGGGGCCAACAGAGCCAGAGCGGGAGAGGCTGCTTCCTGGACTTGGGCCAAGTTTTCGGGCTCGCAGGACTCTGGGACTGGCCGCAGCGGCCAGGGGCGTGTCGGAAACCTAGGCTGGGCAGGAGATGGGAGCCGGGCGTGCGTGCGTGTGTGCACGTGTGTGTGCAGGTGTGTGTCTATGCTGCTTCCTTTCTAATGCTTGCACATACCAGGCTCCCTCCTCAGGAGCCTTCGGCCAGCGATTTCGTCTGCCTGGCAGGCTCTCCCCCTACCTCTCCCGCCCTCTGGCTCTCCCCTTCCTGCTCCATGAACCTCCTCACCCTCCGAGCCTGGCCACGGTCACCCCAGCAGGCACCCCAGGCACCCATCCATGAGCCCATCTCGCAGAGGAGGAGACAGGCTTCGGAGGTGCGGCAGGCTGGGGGACCAGACCTCGTTCGAAGCGAGGGAGCAGAACCCAAACTTTGTCCCCCAGCCTGGCGTGCTAAGGTTGTAGGGGATGGTGCTGGCCTGGGCTTTGGGGTCAGACACCTTTCGGCTCAAATCCCAGCCCCCACTCAGGCTCTCTGCACCTCGCGAGCCAACTCGGGGTGGGGGGTCTTGACTGAAGCCCCTTTCTCGCAGTCCTCAGGCTTGGTTCCCGGCCCAGGGCAGGCGAGGTGAGAGCAGATTGCAGGGTGTCTGTTTTGCTTTGTGAGGTTTTAAAAAAATTATTTCCTGCCTCAGAGGCGGCAACAATTAGGGCTGGCTCACTGGGGAGCTGTTCTCCGCCTGTCATTGGCCCCAGGAAAGGGTCCCTAATGGAGGCCCGGCGGCCAGAGTGCATGGTAGTGGAAATTGAGCTCCGAACAACCCCACACTAATGGTCTCCTGGCAGGCAGGGGAGAGGAGGGGGAGGGCAGGCTGGCTGACAGCTGATGGAGGGCCCCTGGGGCAGGGGCCCTGAGACACACCAGCTGGTCTCCTCATGTCCCCAGAGACCCCAGTGGTGGTCCCGAACTCCAGGTAGGCACTGGGAGTCCAGAGTCCCATCCTGGCGCAGCTGCTGTCCGTTAAATCCCCTCCCGGACAGAGGGAACAGTAAGAGCAAAGGGCCTGGGGTGGGCAGAACCCTTCAGCTGAGGATTCTCTGGTTCTAGAATAGTCCTTGTATTTCCAAAGCTAGGCCAGTCTAGACGGCTGGGTGAGGGAGAGGGAGGTGGGAACCTTGGGGAAAGAGGAGCTGGAGCAAGGCCATCCTTGAGAGCCCCTGTGACAAGCAACCCAATCATCACCAGCCTAATAACGCTCCACGGCGCCCACTAGGGGCCGGACGTTTACAGGCATGTGCGATGCTGTTGCGTCCCACAATACCCACTTTACAGATGAGGACACTGAAGCTGAGCGATTTGCCCACCACAAGGAGGTACGGTTGGGGTTCACATCAGGGCCAGCCTGACTCCAGAGCTCCTATATTTACCGCTGCTGGATTTCCCAGATGCGTGGGGCAGGCGTGGGAGGGCCAGGGCAGGGGCAGGCACTAGGTCCCACACCAGGTCCCGGGGAGACGGCATGGCTGTCGGAGTCTGCCTCAGTTTCTCACTTCCTATTTGTCTCTGCACCTGGCTTTCTCTCCCCTTCTGCTCTGGTCTTCATGGCCCTGGAGCTTGCTGGCCCCATGCTTGGTGCCTCCCGCCTCTCTCACTTGTCTTCTCTTCTCAGTGGACCTGGGGACGCTCCTTTCTGGGCTCCGAGGCAGCTCCCCACCCTGTGGCTGATGAAGCCTCCCCCTGCTTCCCCCTTTCACTCCCTCTCTGCCTCTGGCAGGCAGCAAGGATGGTGCGTGCCTGGGCTTTGGGGTCAGACTCTTGGGCTCAAATCCTGACCTCGCTCAAGCCCTCCGATCCTGACTTCTCTGTTTGTGCAATGGGCTCACCCCGCTGGCTTTGCAGGCTACGCAGGTGAGGAGGCAAAGACTTGCCACGTGCACGAACATCAGGATGTCTGTTTGCCTTCCCCTGTGCCCGGCTCCCCCGTTCTGGTTCCTGCCCTGTCCCTGGCTCCCTGCACATTCCCACACTTGCCTCCCTCCCTCCCAACCCTTTCCCTCCCTGTGGCCCAGATGTGTGGGAAGAGGAGGCGGGAATTCCACTGGGGAAACCTGCTCAACTCCTACAATCCTGCAAGTGCCAGAATATTTTCACTCTCCTTAAATCTCCCTAGATTTGTAATTCCACTGCTGTCTCCCTCAATATAAGCCCGTGGCCTTGGGAGGCACCCTGCCCCCAGCAGCAGGCGCCAGCACGGCCCGCCCAGCGGTGTCGGGGCTGCCGGGCGGGGGGGCTGGGCAAGTCCCCGCTCTCTCTGTGCCTCAGTTTCTTCATCTGCAAGAAGAGGAGAGTGAGCGTGGCTGCTTCCCAGGTTGTTTGGGGATCTGGTGAGAGATTTTATCTGATGAAAGAGTGTCTCTATAAAACGAATGCAATCTGATATATGCAGCAGTGTGGACGGACCTCGAAAACATGCTAAGTGACAAAGCCGGTCCCCAAAGACCGCGTATTATATTCTCCCATGTGTGGGAACTTTCCAGAAGAGCTAATCCAGAGACTGAATGTAGATTGGTGGTTGCCAGGGGTTGGGAGAATGGAGCATAACTGCTTAATGGGCGCAGGGTTTCCCTCTGGGGGGATGAAAATGCGTGGGCATTAGACGGAGGTGGGGGACACACCATTGTGAACGCGCTCGCGGCCACCGGCCCGGGCACGTTAGAATGGTGGATTTTGTGATTGTGAGTTTTGCTTCAATTACAAGCTGAGTACAAAGGACAGGTCTCTATAGCACGTCCTCTGTGCCAGATCGTCCACTTCACTTGATAAATGTCAACACACTTGATCCTAACAGCAACCTCGTGAGGTAGCTGTTAACCATCGCCCCCAATTTACAGATGAGCAAACCGAGGCACTGCATCACCCGGCACTTGCACACAGTAAGTGTTAAAAATGTTAGCTATTTGAAGTTTTTAAAAGATTTTATTTATTTATTTGAGAGAGGAAGGGAGAGAGCATGAGAGGGGGGAGGGTCAGAGGGAGAAGCAGGCTCCCCACTGAGCAGGGAGCCCGATGCGAGACTCGATCCTGGGACTCCAATATCATGACCTGAGCCGAAGGCAGCCGCTTATCCGACAGCCACCCAGGCGCCCAGCTGTTTGAATTTTTATTGGTCGGGGCTGCCCTCCTTCCCAGTCAGCGGGGCTGGTCAGGGACCCCCCCCCCCCACCTGGACACGTGTCCTTGTGTGTGTGTGTGTGTGTGTGTGTGTGTGTGTGTGTGTGTAGCCCAGCGGTGAGTGGCTGCCACCAGGGAAGGGCAGGCGAGGAGGCTCTACTGTGTCCCACACCCGGAAACAGACTTTCACCTGCATTTGTTCATTTCATCCTCACAATGAACCATGTGGAAACTGGCGCTCAGAGAAGTGAAGCAACTTACACGAAGCCACACAGCAAGTCAGGGCAGAGCTGCAGCTTGCGTGGCCGCGTGTAAATCCTAGGCTTCACTACCCCACCACCCCCCACGCCCCGCCGCTTCCTCCTGGTCCGCCTCCCCATTAGCCAACACATCAATACTCCCGGGCTGAGCCAGGGCTGAGAGCCTGAGGCGGCAGAGACAAAGGCGGCCTCTGACTGCATCCAGCAGAGGGCCCTGGACTGGGGGGTCGGCCCTACGCGGCAGAGTGAACAGTTCCCCACAAGGGGCAACGTTCCTTTGATGTTCTCCTATGTCATTCAAAATTCATGAATTCTGTATTCTATTCCATAATATATTCATGTTTGTTTTAATACAAAAATAATGTTCTTTCCCCATTTTGGGGGAGGGAAATCCATGCCTCAGGAGGGCGCTTCCCTGGTTGGAGCAGCAAGGACCAGGAGGGCATCTGCCCGTCCTTTCTTTGTTCACTCCTCCTGCAAGCGGGCCGTCTTCGGGCCTCCTCGGGCCTGAAGTGGGTGTCAGTCCTCTCCACGTGCAAGACGCAGGGAGCCTGCGGGCAAATCAGACAGGAAGGCAGCTGGCAGGATCGGTAGGGGTGTGACAGGTGAGTGGCCAGGAGGCTCCAGTCCCCGGGCCTCTGCAAGCCGGGGCTGAGTGGGTGGGGACGAGGTCTGAGGTGGGAGAGGGTCAGGGGCCGAGGAAGCCAGAGCTGGTTGGTGACTTTGGCGGAGGTGGCTGCCCGCGGGCCCGCCCCTCAAGCCCTTCTGACCGAGAAGAGTCTCCGTCTGGTCCTGCTCTGAATTGGATGCATAGCCAGCCTCCCCGGTTCCTGCGAGAAAATGGACACTGAGGCCCGTAGCCTTCAGCAGGCCGCCTTCCCTGCCCAGAATTTACAGATGCTGTGCGGTTCTCCGAGTGTTTATTTTTACAGTTACCCTCTATTTATGGCAAGTGATGCTGATTTTCCGTTTATGGCGGCAATAAAAGTCTCCTTTTAAGCTGAATTTATTTAAGTAAAAAGGGAAAGGTGCTTTGAAAATAAATATTAAGTAAATAATAATGCAGGTGCTTCAGGGATCCTGCGGAAATGGTGAGGATGGTCCCCGAAAGGTTGGACTGTGGGACTCTCTCGGGCATGCCCTTTCCTGTTCGGAGCTCCTCCTAACTGTGCCAGCTCCAGCCAGCCTTCCAGTCCAAGCGTGGCCCACCTCCCAGAAGCCCTCCCCGAGTCCAGGCAGATGTGGGCCTGCCTTCGTCTTCCCTGACACTTGCGCCTCCGTCCTGAGCTTCTGAGTGGGAGGGGGACCGCGATTCATGGCTGTGTGAATGGTGCACGCCGTGAACAACTGTACATGGCGATATGGGCTCAGTCCCAGCCGCTGTCCAAACAGTAGTCACTGGTCTGTGTGTCTTCCCTTCCTGTGGACTCTGGGCCCCTTGAGGGCCAGGGCCTGACCAGAGCATCCTGGAAAGCCCAGCACAGGGAAGGGTCCATGAAGGTTGAGCTCCTTGATTCCTTTTTCGGGGAGGACTTGAGCTCCTACTACTGCCCAGGCTGCCATCTTCCCACTAACGCGCACTGCGATTCCCTGAGCTTTTGCGTAAACCACCTTCTTGCCTTCTTGAGAAGAGGAAAACTTGTCCACTTTAAGATCAGACAACATGCATCGACTCACACCTCGGTGGCTCTTGCTGCACACAGCTGGCCCGCGGCCAGGGGCCACCCAGGGGGAAACAAAGAACCCTCCCCTGAGCCCCGCCCGTCCCAGAGCAGACACTGCACCCGTCCCCGGGGAGGAGAGGGCTCTGGCTGGCGCCTGCCCGGCTCCTTCTACGAAGCCAGGCTTCTCAGTCCCTGGGGGCTTTAAATTCAGTTTATCTGGGTTTTCCTCTTAGGGACATTGTACGTCTCCTGATTTCAGGGGCAAGGTGAGATTCGCGGATGAGCTGCGGCTTCATCAAACACTCCCTCTGCAGCCTTTCCCCTGTTCTGCCTCCCAACCATGAGCCTAGGTGGCCACGGGCCTTCCTGACCCTGTGCCACGCTCGCTTGCAGCCCTGGACCCCGCTGAGCTGGGCACAGACTTTCTGGAAATGACCCCCAAGGAGTCACACTGTGTAGAGCTGAAGGGGCAGGGAGCTGAGGGAGGAGGAAGGTTCTGCCTGGGAGAGTCTTTGGTCAGCCTTGGGGCTGACATCTGGCTTTGTCCCTTCATATTGTGTGACGTCAGACAGCTACACTCCCTCTCTGAACTGTGGTCTGTCCCTCTGTGGGATGGGGCTGGCCGTGAAGAGTACCACCTCTTCAAGTCCTTGGGTCCTGTGCCCAGGCCTGGAGGGGTTTGCTTCCTGCAGTCCCAGGGCGGCCCCCAGGTTCTCTGAGCTTTGTTTCCCAAGCCGCAGGAAGAGACTCAGGTCTGGACGGAGGGGGTGGGCGGGGGGAGCTGCAGGGGCCCTTACGTGGACCCGCCCTACTTCCTGTCTTCATCACAGCAGCACGGGCGGAGAAGGGGGGAGACTTTGCACTCTGGGGTCCCAAGGGCTGAGTCTGAATCCCAGCTCCTCAAAGGCCTGGGTCCCAGTCCCACCTCCTGGCCCTGACCTGCAGTGAAGCTCGGTGAGCCTCAGTTTCCCCACCTGTAGTAAAGAGTAAAAGACCCCTGACCTGCGGGCTCGCTCTGGGGACTATGCGGGATCAGACACAGCAGCTGCCTGGCGCCTTGTGGGGCCTCCGGAGAGGAAGGGGAGCCCGCAGATGGGTGCTGCTGGCCCGTGGGCCTCGTGGGTGCAGAGAGCTGCCTGCGAGGCCGCCACAGCCCTTCCTGGCCCTGCTGGCCTGTGTTTATTGCCCCATTTCATTCCCGGTCACATTTCATATGACAACTTTATGGGCCCTCTCAGGCGGCCTCTGGCTCGCGTGTCAGTTTGGCAGGGCGCCTGTGGGCCAGGCTGGGCTTGGGCAGCCAGCGGTCAGGAGGGCTGGAAGGAGGGGGTGGGGAGGGCTCCGGCCCACTCAGGGCCTCCCAGGATGCTTGTGTCCGCATTGTCCATTTTCTGTCCCTATCTCTGCTCTTGTAGGCACAGTTCCCCCCTGAAACTCCCTTCTGACACATACTAGGTGCCCAGTAAATGAACGACGTCTGTCTCCCTTGGTTTTTTTCTTACAGTTTCAGGAAGTCCTCTGGGTTTCTGTCTGACTTTCTCCCTTCATGCGTTCATTCACTCGTTCAGCACACGCCTAACAGCGCCTCCTGTGGGCCTGCCCCATGTTGGGCAGTGCCGGTGGAGCTGGCGGGGCCCCCAGGCCAGGGGAGACACAGACCTCTTAGTGTCCGTCATAGGACACGCTCCAGTGAGGCAATCAGGGGCCCCAAGGAGGGCTTCCACCGCAGCCTGGGCAGGGAAGGCATCTCCAGGCACAGGGCCACCTGTGAGCCGGGACTTGGGGAACTGTGCCCCAGGGGGACACATAGAAGTGTCTGGGAGAGGCAGGAGGGGCCACACACTTGGGGTCCGGCAGAGCCAGAGCTGCAGACTTCGGATGCCTGGCCCGAGAGCCTGACTCTGGCTCCGAGAGCTGGCAGTTTCTCATTGGGCACCCCGAGTGTGAGGGTTTCCTGGAGCTCCCAGGTGGCCCGGAGCCGAGAGGACAGGCTCCTTTGTCTGTGTTCTGCCAGAGCCACCGTGTACGTCTGGTGTCACAGCAGCTAGCGTTCAGCGAACACCTACTGCATGTCTGGTGTGCCTGGTATCCTTCTAGCGGCCAGGACAAGCGGTCAACAAAGCAGGCTCCCGTCTCCGGCCTTTGCGGGGCTGACACTCCGGGTGGGAGAGGGACAGCAAGTGAGAGAAGCCGGAGAGAACGTGTTAGTGTAAGTGGTAAGGAAAAAGCATGAAGGAGAGAAGAGGGGGACAGACGGGGTAGGGAAGACTCAACCAGTGACCCTGGAGTGGAGACTTGAGTGCGGTGTATACCGCCTCCCCGCCCAGTGCACATGGGGGCTGGGGAGTGCTCCCGGCACAAAGTCCAGGGAGAGTCTTGTGTGAAAGCCACTGCTGCGGCCGGGAAGCTACAGGAGGCTGTGAAAAAAAGTTGTGTTAAAATGTATACAACATCAAATCTACCACTGTCACCATTTCTAGACATACAGTTCGGCGGCGTCAGAGACGTTCGGATTGCCGTGCACCCATCCCCCATCCCCACCATCCGTCTCTAGAACTTTGGCATCTTCCCCAGCTGAGGCTCTGCTCCCACCCATGTAGTGCTCCCCACCCCCATCCTCCTCTCCCCGCGCCCCAGGCAGCCACCCTTCTGCCTTCTGTCTGAGTTTGGCTGCTCCGGCGGCCTCGTGCAAGTGGAATCCTTTCGCTCCCAGCTTATTTCACCCCGAGTCACGTCCTCCAGGTTCATCCATGTTGGAGCCCAGGGCGGAATTTCCCTCCTTTTAAGGCTGAATAATATTCCCTTGTGTGGAGAGACCACATTTTGTGTATCCGTTCATCACTGGAGCAGGCCATGACGCAGGAGGACCTAGCAAGAGATGGGCTGAGTGGGGACCAAGGGGTCGGCGGGGCTACATTGGTTCTCTCTGGCCCCCCCCCCCCCGCCTCCCTCCAGCTCTGGTTCTGCCTTGGTTCCCCCTGACAAAGAGCTGATCCTTCTACTGGTCCTGAAGCGGAGCCTGCTCTCACTCTGGCAGAGACTGATGGGTGGCCTGGGGTCCAGTCCTTGCACGCTTCCTGGAGGAGGCAGCCTCAAACCAGAGATTCGAAGATTAGAGATTAGAAGGGCAAGGAAGGCTGTGCAGAGGGAGAGAGGAGATCTGGGGCTGGATCAGAGGGTCTGGGCTGGGGGGTCTTGCTTCAGGCGTGGAAGGAGCTGGGGGCTGGGCTGAGGCTGTGTCTGGTGGACAAGTCCCCTGAGGCCTGCCTGTGTGTCCCTGGCTGCTGGGGGGGGGGGCAGGGGGTTGTTGGGAGCCAATGAGGAAGGAGCGGAGGTACAGGACTGACGGATGAGGTTACACGCGGCCCAGGTGGTTACACGCGGCCCAGCGAAGTAGAGACGCTGTACCCATCACCTAATCGGATGGGGCTACGAGGAAGTGTCTTTAAAATCCTTCTGGAGATGACAGATGTTGAGCCAGAGCGTGAGCGAAGGGAGCGCTTCTTGTCAAGCACCTACTACGTGCCAGGCGTGACGCATGCGTTGCCTTGTGTCATCCCCCCCCTTCTGTCATATAAAGAACTGAGGTTCAGAGAGGCAAAGGGGCTTGTCCAGGTCACACAGCTACAGCTGGAGAGTAGAAGAAACAGGATTCGAACCCAGGCCTGAAGGCAAAGCCCTAGATATGGTATCGAACCAGGGCCTGGAAAGTTAGGAAGGAGGTCAGGCCCTGATGGTGAAGGGCAGACAAGATCTTCCAGGTCCTCCTCTGCCTTTCCCAGAAGCCAAACCCACTGACTCAGGCCAGGGCCCCAGAACTATTTTCTGCATATCGTGCCCCGATAACCAAGCTGGGGGTTAATGACTACATTGCTCCCCCAATTAAAAGCAGAAAGGAAGAAGAGGTTGCATTCAATCAAGCCCCTTTCTCCTTCTCCCGCAGAATCCTAATTTGTGGACACCAGTTTTAATTGTCTTCCCAGCGAGCCCAGCCCTGCTCAGGCCCTGGGGCAGAACGCAATTGCATCCTTCTCAAAAATCTATAATTATACCAGCCTCCCCGGAGACCAGCTGTGAAGAGTTACCTGAGCAGGGAGGGAAGGCGTAGGACAGGAGGAAGTCAAGGAGAAGAGATGGATGTTATGTCCCAGACTCAGCAGGGATGCTAACTGGAGATGGGGGGGTCTGGGTGGCTGGAGGGAAGGACATGGGGGAGGGGTCAGGAAGAGGGGCTGCAGGAGCCAGGTCTAGAAGTTATGGGCTCCACTCTCCAGTGCTCTGAAACTGGGTTCAAATGTAACCGCTTTCTTGGTGGCTTTGAGCAAGTCCTTAACCTCTCTGGGCCTCAGCTTCCCCACCTGAACAATGGGGATAATAATGATCCTTCCCCCACAGCATCATGGGGGAGCAAATGTCCGTGAAGAGCTTAGCACAGTGCCTGGCGCGAGGCAAGTACTCTGTGTTTCTTAGATGGTATTACTGCACCTGAGTCATCATCACAGTGCGGACCGCCTGCCAGCTTCTGGTGTCGATGTGGTATCCTGTCTCGCAGAGCTGGGACAGTGAGCAAGAACCTCTTGCCGGTTAGAGCTGCCTGATTGAGGGGAGGTGTGAGGAAGTGAGCTCCCCATCTCTGGAGGTGTGTAAGTGGGATGCAGACATGTGGCACCTGCTGGCTGAACTTTTCCTGATAATTGAGACCAAATCCTTATGGGGGCTGATGGAACCCTGGGTCTTGGTCACAACTGCTGGTGAGACCCAGGTTCAAAACCCAGCTCTGTGTGAACTTGGGCAAGTCCTGTCTCCTTTCTGAGCCTCATTTTCCTCATCTGTCAAAAGGGGGTGACTGGGGCGCCTGGGTGGCTCAGTCGTTAAGTGTCTGCCTTCGGCTCAGGGTGTGATCCCGGCGTTCTGGGATCAAGCCCTGCATTGGGCTCCTCCGCTGGGAGCCTGCTTCTTCCTCTCCCTCTCCCCTGCTTGTGTTCCCTCTCTCACTGGCTGTCTCTCTCTCTGTGTCAAATAAATAAATAAAATCTTTAAAAAATAAAAGGGGGGGTGAGTGGATTAGAGAGTATCAAGACAGCGCCTGCGTGGTGCTAGGCGTGTAGTAGGTGCTTCATAAACGGTCCAGATTCTTCTTAAAAACGACAGTGCTCTCTGGGTGTCCCTCCTCCTTGTCTTGGCTCACACCATTCCTAGTCTCCTTGCCTCTGCCTGCCAGGACGCACCCATCTCAGGGCCCAGCTGACATACTCCTCCTCCCCCAAGTAGCAGTGACCCCTCCCCTCCCAGTGCCCGGGACACCGCTGTTAGGACCTACATCACTGTCTCCCTCAGATTGTCTAAGCTGGTGGGGTTCTCGGACCATCAGCACTGACCCCCATTGTACAGAGGAGCAAGCCGAGGCTCAGAGAAGGGGAGAGAGGCTCCCCAGGCCACACAGCATGTCTGTTCGCAGAAACAGGCTCAGTCCTCCCCCGTGGTTCCAGCCCCCTGCCCCGGGTGCTCACCTGCATACGCTGCTTCTCCATCAGGGGCTCCTTGGGACAGGGCTGGGGACAGGGAGACCCAGGTTATGCATGCAAATGCCCAGAACTTCATTTCCCCACTTGTCTTGCAGGCACATTGCCCCTGTCGCCACTGAGGTTGGAGACAACGGGATCCTGGGGGACCTTTCCATCCCACCTAGGCAGATCCTGGAAGGGTCCGAGGGTATCAGAGAGACCCTGGGACCAGAGTCCACTGTGGGGGCGGGGGAGCTGATGGCTGACCCCACAGGTGACTCACCTGGTTCCATGAGTTCGTGCAGCCAGATTTCCATCCCTCCTCCTCCCCAAAGCCCTTCCCCACTCTTGGTTCCGGACCATCTCCCTACCTGGGGCTGGGTGTCAGGGAGCACAATACCTCCTTTGAGAAGTCTCCCCTGATTGCCTCAGGCTGGGTGAAATGCCTTCTTTGTGCCTCCCAACCTTTGCACGCCCCAGCCTGCCCCATAGGACCGTGCAAGGTTGGCCATCTTAGACTGTTACTTTTTAAGAAAGACCTCTGCAACCAGAAAGAGTTTAAATACTCAGGGAAAAACATGGCCTTGGGAATCAGACGGGCTTGGGTTCAAATCCAGGCTCTGCTGTGTGGCCTTGGAAAGGTCACTGCCCTGCACTGGGCCTTGGCTGCCTCCTTTGAGCAGTGGGGACATGTGATGGGGAGGGGAGATTCACCTGCCAGGATGCCCCCACCCGTGATAGCTGAGCACCGGGAATGTGGCTTGTCGAAATTGAGATGTACTGTAATCGTGTCAAATTCATGCTGGATTTCTAAGACTTAGCACAAAAGCAAATGTAAAATATCTCATTAATCATTTCTATTACATGTTAAAATAATTTTTTTGATATCTTGGGTTAAATAAAATACATGATTAAAATTAATTTCATCTGTTTAAAAATTTTTTTTTTAACTTTTTAAATGTGGCTCCTGGAAAATGGCAATTTCCATGTGTGCCTCACACCCCTGGCTTGGGTTCTGTTTCTGTTGGACAGCGCCCTCTAGAGGACCATTACAGGGATGGGGGAGGGGACAGGTGCGGGGGGCGGGGCGGGGGGGGGTCATCCCCCAAGTGTGTTATGGAGGTAGACGGCCTGGTCAAAGACTCAGCGCCTGGGGCCTGACCTTGCTGTCGCCTGGCTGCTGTCTAACCCCAGGCCAGACCCTGCTCCCTCTGAGCCTTTCTTGCTGCATCAGTAAAAACAACCCGTGGGCCAGGATTGGGTTTTCAGTTTGAGGGTGCCTGTGGGCAGGGGAGACTGAGCTAGGGTGGATGGAGGCCTGGCCCCTCTCCAGGTCCCCCGATGGAGTCCCCACCCAAGGAGAGCCCATCTCTGCCCTTCCTGCCACCCATGAGCCCCCACATACCTGTTGGCCAGACCTGCTTCCTCCACTCACGCATCTGTAGGTGGAGGAGAAGTGCGGGGGCGGAGTCATACAGGCTTGGGTTCGAGGGCCGGCTCCACGCTTCCTAGTCTGTGATCCTAGCAGCTGTGGACCCCCTTTCTCCAGGGGCAGGAGGGAAAACGGTGAGCACTTTCTGATTCCTGCGGCTCAGCAGTGGCACCTGGAGAAGGTCACAACTGTGTCCCTCTCACTGTCCCTTAGCCAGCCAGGTCCCACTGCTGGCCACTTTGGATCCAACTCTCCTCCTCCCCTCTTTGCAAAGGCCACTGGGTCTGAATCAAGGCAAAACCCAGCTGTTCCAGGACCAGGGGCCAAGAGCTCACTGTGATCCCCTCTTGGCCCCTCCTGGTGGCTCAGGGCCTCGACGGCTCCCTGCAGTCCTGCTTGAGCCAGCACGTTGGCATCCGCTCAGGGCGGGGACCTCTTGGCTCTAGACACCACTGTGCCCCTGCCCAGTCATATCTGTTCATTCGTTCAGGCAACAAGTATTTATTGAACACCTACTAGGTGCCGGGCACTGTTCTAGGAGCTGGGGATGTATCCATGACAGGCACAGGCGCAGTCCCTCCTCCTGGGAGAGCAGACGATAAACATAAGACGAGTGTATTCGCTGTGCTGTCCAGTACAGTAGCCATGACCTACGAGTGGCTATTTGTTTGAATTTAAATGAGTTAAAATGAAATAAAATTTAAAGTTCAGTTCCTCATTCACACTAGCCACATTTCAAGTGCTCAGTAGACACACGTGGCTGGTAGTTTCTGGATTAGCTCAGGTATAGAACATTTTCCTCATTGCAGAAAGTCTTTCAGACGGCACCAATAACGTAGAAGGGGATAGTGATTTAAAGCCCTGGGTTTGGGTGGGAGATGCGACTTAAATGAGGTGGTTAGGGAATGCCTCGTTGAGGGGACATCTGAGCAGAGTCATGAAGCAGAGGAGGTCGGGAGCTCTGTGGGAATCTGGGGGCAGGAGGAGTGTTCCAGGCAGAGGGAATACTAAGCAAGTGCAAAGGTCCTGAGGTAGGATCTCAACTGGAATGTTCAGAGAACAGCAAGGAGGCCGTTGTGGCGGGAACAGAATAAGCAGGGGGAAAGCAGAAGCTGGCACTGGAGGGGACAGCCCCAACGTGGAAGGCCTTCTCTTTCATGGTGAAGGCGTGGGCTTTTGCCCTCAGCGAGAAGACGCTGTAGGAGCGTTTTGAGGAAAGAAGGAGTCGGGATTGGTTTGTGTTTTGGCAAGATACCTCTGGCTGACCAGTTGCAAATATATTGTCGGGGAGGACGGGTGGCCGCAGGGAGGCCAGTGAGGAGCCCACTGCACTGTCGCAGGCAGGAGATGGTGGCGGCTGGCCCAGCGCGGAGGGGTGGGGCGGGGTTCTGAAGACGTTCTGGAGGCAGCTTCCACAGGGCTCCCTGCAGACTGAATGTGGGCTATAAGAGAGGGTGAGGGGGGGGTCAAGGACTGCTCTACAGGTTGGGGGCTGGGCATCCAGCAGGCAAAGGCGGCATGGGCTGGTTTCATCTCCTGCCCAGTGGGAATAAGGACAGTCCCGACTTTCTGATCGACTGCACGTGAAGGCACCTCACACCTCACCGGGCACATGTTCAGTAATTCAAAGAGCCATTCTTATTAAACAGCCTTTGTCTATGGGACAGCGGCCAGTCCTTCCCAACCTCACCGAATGTGGGAAGCCTCCAGGAAGCATCTCATAAACCTTTAACCTTGGGGATTAGGGCGCTTGCAAACTTTCTCTTAGCCCGGAAATCAGTTCCTGGAGTCAAGCTCCACATGGAAACCCTGGGTGTAAAGCAGAAAAAGCAGAAGCTTCCAGATGGAGGTGCTTGTCAATCCTGATGCTCCCAAAGCCCTTGGAACCCTGGGGAGGGGCGAGATGCAAGGAGCCCCAGAGCGGGACCCCTCTCTCCCAGCCCAGGGCTCCCTGTTCCTCCTGCCCCGAGCTGCGCAGGGAAGGGGACATACAGGAGGGACCCCTAGGGCTGGGTGGTGGCACGTCTGCTGCTGGGGAGGGCGGGCACCCTGCAGGCTGCAGCAGCCAGGAGGGGCAGGGGGTGAGAGGACTGATGGACACACATTCCCTGGGTGACCTGCACGTTGCCAGGTGTCTTTCTGGGGCGAGATAATCTCTCCTGAGAAGAGGAAAGAATTTTAATTACATCTCAGGACAATATTTGTTTGGAGAGAGGAGAGACAGAACATATGGTGGGGGGGGTACGGGCCACATTAAATGGGGATTTGTTTTCTCATTTACCTGGCGGCATGGTGGGGGTGGAGGGTGGGCGGGGCTCCTGCTGGGTCATGAGGGGCAGGGGACCACCTGCCCTGGGATTTTCCTGGGGAGCTGGGCCTTGTGGGGGACGGAGGCAGATGTGGCTCCACCGCACCCTGGGGGCCCTCCGAGGATGGAGAATGTTCAACCCGTTCAGCGTGCACGGAGTGCCTGCTCGGTGCTGGGAGCGGCGTGGCCAGCAGGAGCTCCTTCCGGGTCCCTGTTCTCAGGGAGCTCGGCAGGGCGGGCAGTGCATGCAATGAACAGATATGAGGTCTGACCGGGCATGGGGGGGGCAGGAGGTGGGGGTGAGGGGGTTCCTGCCCTGGGTGGTCAAGGACAGCCTCTGAAGGGGCCCAGTTAGAGCTCTGAGTGCCTTGAAGGAACCAGGTGGGCAAAGAGAGACCAAGGATAGCACATTCCAGCCATTGGGCACAGTCAGGGCAAAAGTGAGGGGAAAGTGAGGCACGCCCACAGGACAGAGAGAAAACCAGGGGGCAGTGGGCAGGCCCCAAACCCCAACCTGGTGGGCTTTATCCCAGGTGCGGTGGGGAGCCCGGGCAGGTTCTGAGCAGGGGCTTGGCCAGGCCTGACTTGGTTTTACAAAGACTTCGGCGCTGGCTGCTGTGCTCTGGGGTTGGGAATGACCTGGGAGGGAGACCGGGGGAGGGGGTGACTAGAAAAATCTGGAAGACTTAAAACTGCAGCTTCCTCCCTGCCCTCCCTGGCCTCCTTGTTCACCCCTTCCAACCCAGCCCTTCTCTGATGCCTCACTGCCCTGGGTGGGTCCCCCGTGGCACCCACGGACTCTGGGATAGAGACCCAGCTCGTGTGGGGCACTCAGGGCCCTGGACCTGCCCCATCATCTCCATGTCTTGCCAGCTGCTGTCACACACCCTTTCCCGGCCTTGCTGAGCTCCTCCAGGGGCCCCACCTGAAGCCAAGCTGTTCCCACTCTCCCCACCCCTCCCTGACCCACCAGCCCTGCACCCCCGGGCCTGGCTGTTTCCTGAGCCCCAGCCACTCCTCCCCCTTTCTCCACACAGCCCTGTTCACAGAGACGCCCCACGACATGACGGCGCGGACGGGCGAGGACGTGGAGATGGCCTGCTCCTTCCGCGGCAGCGGTTCCCCCTCCTACTCGCTAGAGATCCAGTGGTGGTACGTGCGGAGCCACAGGGACTGGACCGACAAGCAGGCGTGGGCCGCGAACCAGGTACCGCCCCTGGGGAGCCACCTGAGCTGGGCTGGGACCGCCCTGGCCCCCAGGGTTCGGACGTTTCTCTCCCCTCTGAGTGGGAGGCAGGGCTTGGCTGAACACTTGGGATGGCCACAGCGAGAAGGGCCCCCCAGACAGCGCAGCGTCCCTCCCTTCAGCGTGCAGGTGGGGAAACTGAGGCCAGGGATTCCAGGCAGGGCGGGCCACCCGGTCACCGCACACACGCTCGCTGGAGCAGATGCTGTTGGTGCCCTGCTCGCTCACTTGCCGCCAGCCCCACGGCCAACCGCCGACCCCTGCAAGTCTGCCTCAGAGTTTTCTCGGGGCCACAGAGCCTGCTGGCCAGCAAGGCAGACCGGCAGTGACTGACCGAGCTGGAGGACACGTCCCCTGGCAACCTCGCCTGCAGCTGGGGTGACAGGAGAGTTCCACATGCTCTCCCTCGGGTCCCCGTGGGAGGAGGCTCCAGCTGCCCGCAGGGGTGGCCGCTGGGTAGCATGCACACGACTGACTTCCTCCCGCCCACTCCCCTCCTCGGGTTCCTGGGAGCCCCTCCCAGGGAGAAGGACTTGAATCTTTGTCTCAAGGTCTGCTTCTAGGGGAACCCATTCTTTCACGGGGGTAATATATGAACACATGCCTCTCCTCCCACCCATTCACATGCGAACACGTGCATTTACACACCTGCACGTGCACACACGGGCGTGCACGCACATTCTAGCGTGCTCGTGAAATCTCCTCCACATGTTCACATGTAACATATTAAACTCTGTCTTGCTCCCGGGGGTGTCCGCTCTCCAACGCTTGCAGCCTGCCTCACAGGGCTCCGAGGACTCTGGGGGGTCAGAGGAAGCCCCGAGGCCAAGGCCGGCTGGTTGCTCGCAGTTGGCAGCATCTGGGGTCTGCCTGCAGGGAATGGTACGTGGGCAGGACTCTGACAGCATTTACCACAAACACACGGTCACGGGTGTGACAAGCACATTCACAGACCCGAGTGTAGAGACAGACATTCCGACAGACAACAGCAGGCAGACTCCCCCACCCGCACAGACCCCCAGATACCCACGTATCGAAGTGCACGGCTCATGCATGTTTGCAGGGCACCCTCTTCATCATCCTTTGCTCTGACTCACCCCCACCCTGAGGCGACACAGAGCCGAGGGACGCCCAACTCAGGACCCCAGGGCATCACTTGTCACAGCTACAATCTTAGCTATTGTCCGCACTCCCAGCCCGTGAAGCTAACGCCTTGTCTCTGCTCTCTCTTCCCCTCCCGCTCCCTCCGACAGCTAAAAGCATCTCAGCAGGAAGACACAGGGAAGGACGCCACCAAAATAAGTGTGAGTTTTGGTAATGACTTCTTGCAAGGGCTCTGATGGAGGACACAACTGTAGTTAAAAAAAAGGGGGGGGGCCAGTTCAGCTGGGAGCTTGGGCATGAAGATGGAGGAGAAGAAAAAAGAAAGGGGGAAAAATGGCCTTGTTCTTCTGTTTTTTAAAGGATGCAGATTTTTCAAGTTCATTGAATGACAGGCACAAAAAATGACAGGGGGGAGAGAAGACGCATTCTCTCCTGTCAGGGCCAAGGCTGTGTGTGGCCCAGATGCTTTGTGGCTGTCTCAGCAGCATTTTGAATTTGGGGAACCAATAGGGTCTAATGGGACTAAGCTGGCGTTTTTCGGCCCATCATGACTGACTATGGTGACACGTCAGGGTCACTTGGGTCATGTGGTTCCCGGGGCTGAGGTGGGTCGGGGGAACTACAGCCGAAGGATTTCAGGACTGGCCAGGTCTTCCGCATGGACTTGTTTTACCATTGCTACAACTCTATAGGGAACGGCCAAGCATTCACCCATTTCACAGGGAGGGCAACTGAGGCTTAGAGGGCTCAAAGATTTGCTGGAGGCTGTGACGTGGCTGAACTACCTGTCTTCCGGGCTTGAGCTCCTTGTCTCCGGACTGTGCTAGGACCTCATGTGGGGGCCCAGGGGACTCCGGGAGTGCCAGTTTTTGTGGAGGAGGGCTGGATCGGTGCGTGGGCATCAGGTCATCCTGGCAGTAGGCTAGTAAGTCCACTAGCAGCATTAGAAATGCAGGTGCCCACAGGGGTATGAGTGTGTATGTGGGGGGAGTGACCTCCAGATTCACTCTTTTCTGCTGATTCTTCCACAACTTTTCAAGCGTTGGTGAGGGAGCTCCGGACCCCAAGGCCAATGAGACACAGGTGCTCAGAAGAGCCTTGCCCCAGAGCAGAAGTCACAGTGCAGAGTGGGCACCAGTTGGCATGGGGGGTGCCATACTGGGCAGTGAAGATCAGGGAGTGGAGGCAGGGAGGCCCGGGAGGAGGCTCCTACAGCCACCCTAACAGGAGGTGGGCAGGTTAGAGAACAAGGGCTTTTAAAGCAACATTCGTGCAGTCTGCCCAAGGCCCTTCTGGGCTGGGGTCTGGAAATTCAAGCTGCTTCCAGATTAGGGCAGCCGCAGTTCCTCCTACAACCTCTGCCCCTCACCCTCACCCTCTGCCAAGGGCACATCCATGTGCAGTGCCCCATTCCTTGCCCGAACACCCACCAGTTAAGTCTGGGTAGGTGGAGATCTGGGTATATATTAATACACCTGCAACTCTCTCTCCTATGATTTTGTTTGGGGTTTAAGCAGTGTCTCAGGCGAAGGGAAGAATAATCTAATTGACTTAGAGGATTAGAATTCAAGGCTGCTAGGCCCCACGTGAGGGGAATGTGAAGATGCTAATTAGTTAAATAAAATAAATGTGCTCAGCGTGATTGTGCAATCACTCCCCACCCCCAGTGCCTGCAATTCCGGCACCAGCAGGGGCTCCGGGGTTCTGGTGAGGGGTCTGGTCACACAGACATCGACGACCTCCTTGTCCAGACAGTGTCACACACACGACAGTTCTTAAATACACAGACGCGGAGTTCGCCGACACCTGGACACAGAGGCACAGCCCGGTTTCCTGCAGGCTAGAAGGCTCGGACTTTTCTCCATGGCCTTCAAGACTCTGCTCAACTCGTTCTGCTCACCCTCTGGGCTGTCTCATCTTGCTGGCTCCCTTTCCCCTCCCAACTCTGGCTGCTTTTCTACGTTCCCATCCCTACCCACCTCCTGGCTTTTGCATGGGCCAGTTCCTCTGTCCAGGAAACTGTTCCTCGCTCTTCCTTCAGAGCTCCGCTCAGGACAGCTCTTGACCCCGTGTCTCAGCCAACATCTCCTCTCCGTGCTGGCTGCATTTCCATCTGCAATCCCCTGTGTGTGCCTTTGTTTCCTATCTGTCCCCCCACACCCCCAGGCTCAGCGGGGCTGGGACTGTGCCTGCCTGATGAACTGTTATATTTCCAGAGCCTAGTACAGCGCCTGGCACATAGTAGGTGTGCGAGAACTAACTGGATGACTGTCACACATCCAAGCCAACAGTGGTATAAACCCAGACACGGAGTTTGGCACACAGACATGCCAACATACTGCACATCCACACCTGTACAGGTAGAGATACAGGTGACACGAAGGCACAGGGTAGCTCGTGTGAGGCCACGGAGCCTAGAACCCAGGCCCTGGATCTGTAGGAGCCAACTGAGCCAGGCAGGAAATTTGGTCCAGTAGCTCTGTGTCTTTTAAAAGTCCTGATTGCGATGGGCAGCTCCTGATTTTTAACCGTCGGGAGCTACTTCGAAAAACACCGTGGGAGCTAAGCACAGGTCATGTGCTGGCGGGGCAGCGTGGGTGCCTTGGGATCTCAGGTTCCGGGGGAGGAAGTACCATCAACTTCCCCGAGCCTGGTACAGGAGGGCTCCATGACCTGTTGGGGCTACCATGGCAAC
Organism: Ursus arctos; assembly: GCF_023065955.2. Taxonomy (NCBI): domain Eukaryota; kingdom Metazoa; phylum Chordata; class Mammalia; order Carnivora; family Ursidae; genus Ursus; species Ursus arctos. The sequence goes on along the minus strand of NW_026622830.1, from coordinate 20,979,876 downwards.
CCTGGGAAGGATCCGGGTTGGGGTTGTTGAGGACTCACTGGGGCCGGCACCTCACATCCCTGAGCCAAAACTTACCTTGTAAGCTGAGAAGTCCTAGAGATCGGCTGTGTGAATGACAGTGGTTACTAGAGTGAAAACTTTTTATGAATCGGTAAATCGCAAGACTCCTGTTCCCAGCAGGCAGGGGGGCAGCTAGAGCATGAAACGGGCCCCAGCTTCTCTGCAGGGAGCAGGTGAGAGAATGAAAGAGCTCAGCATCTTGTAGGGAGATCGGCTATATAGTAGGACAGGCATCTGTGATAAAATAATAATAATAACAATAATAATAAAGCAGCTAACATGTATTGAGTGCTTGCCATATGCCAGGAACCATGATGAGTGAGCTTTACTTTACACGAATTATCTCGTTTCACTTGGGACCTGGGGAAGGACCCCCGGCCTAAAAACATCTCCCTTGGTAGCTCGCATATGCTGAGAATTTCACCTTTGGGGCCTCATTTCTGTGGCTCAGGCCAATTCTTTTTCTTATTGCTTGTGTTCAAGTTCTGGAAGTTTTTCTTTTGATCGAACTGAAGCTCTTTAGTTTAGAGTTTAGGTTAGTTTCCCCTTTACCAGTTTTGCAAGCTGCGTGGACTTTCATAATGTTAACTGCTTTAACGAGAAAGAGTCCTGGGCCACCTGGGTCCCCACATGCATGTGGCCTGTGCTCTGGCCCGCTCATCCTAAAGTCTGCATCCCTTCCAGCCAAGCCCCAAAGCCAGGTACAGCCCTGAAGAAGCCTCAGGAAGATGAGCAGCCTGCCTCTGGGATCGCCATGAAATCTCCATGAATGGTGATAAGACAGTCCCATTCGTTAGATGAACCAGGCCCCTGCCGACCCTGCCCAGCTGCTGGGCGTGTGTGGTGCACGTGTGGACAGTGGTGTTCTTGGGGGAATGCTGAGACAGCTGGAGCAGTGCATGAGCTCTCTGCAGCCTTCACAAAGGAGGAACAGGCCAAGTGGTGGCTCATGGTTCACTATGATTTTTATTTTCTGCTCTAGATGTTTCTCTCTTAAAATTCCTGCAGTGGCCCACGGTATACATAGGGCATGAAGTTCTGAGGTCCTCCAGGGAGGTGAGATTCACATGGAGTCAAAATCACTCCGTCTATCCCAGGAATGCCTGAAACATTCTTAGGGTGGTCGGAGGCCTCAAAGATGTCTCTCAAAGGCCATGGTCACACATGCCCAGTCCCTGTCTTCAGGTGCTCCCAGGCCAGTGTGGGAGATGGATGTTAACCCAATTATCACCCGTGATAAAAAGTAAAATGACAATTGTGACCATCAAAATGAGGAGAGCTACCTGGGGGTCTGAGCCAGTAACAGAGGACCTGGCCTGTTCTGGAGGGCCTGGAGGGCTTCCTGGAGGAGGTGCTATTTAAAGTAAGCACTGAAGTATAGAGGTGTTGACTAGGAGCTGGGGATCTTGGCTGGGTGTGTGTGTTGGAGGAACTGCAGGAGGCTGGTGTGGCCAAGGGGCAGGTGTGGGGATGAGATCCTGAAGGGCCCGGTCAGCCACTGCCAGGAGCCATCGAAGGAAGGGCCCTAAGTTGGGGGCATTGCGTAAAGATCTGTCCGGCTGTCATAGAGAACAGATTGGAAGGGGCCACAGTGGCTTTGGGGAGACTGAAAGGAGGCTGGGACGATGACCAGGTGGGAGAAGCTGGGACCCTAGTCAGCGCAAGGGGGCTGGACTCTGGAGGGAAAGGGAGAGCCCCAGGGATGTTCAGAGGGAAGATCAGTGGAATCCTGAAATTGATTTTGCTGGAGTGCACGAGGAGCAAGGGCAGTGATGACTTGGAAGGGTCTGGCTGGAGTGGGTGAGGCCTTCTGGGGTCCAGATTCAGAGGGACCCTGAGCTGGATTCTGAACATGCCGTGCGGGGCAGGGAAGGGTGTTGAAAGTGTCTGCATGCTGCTGATGGAGGCCCGGGAGTGGCAGAGCTTCGAGCAGGCACTGGCCTGGAGCAGGGACCATCCCACCCCAGCGCCTTCCCCGGGGCCACCCTGTCCCTCGCAGGCTCAGCCACGAGGCCGCATGTAGGACATACATCAGCATGGCTCATTCTCCCCGGCCGGCTCTGGAGAAAGACCCCCAGCCTTGTGGGCCCGAGGGTGCCCCTGCCATGCCCGGAGAGGCCTGGGCCATGGGTGAGCAGGGAGGGGGCTGAGCTTGGTCATGGCACGGACTCGCCGTGTCTCTTGCAGCGTAATTAGGTGCTTAATTGCACTGCAGAGGCCTGTCGATGCCTGTGCCGACGTGATTATGATTTACAGCCAGGCCCGCGGCGCAGGGGTCGCCTCCCCTCCTGGACCTCTCTGGTGTCGCTGGAGGGCTGGGCCATAGGGTTTTCTGCCCAGTTTGTGAATGAGGAGATCCAAGAGGCTGCGCCCTCCACTCCCAGGAAGCTGGGGCAGGATGTTGGGCCCCCCTCCCACAGGATATGCTTCTGAGAATGGGCTGGGCTCCCCCAAGACAAGGAAGGCTAGGGACCTAGGGAAGGAGGTAGGAGGCGGTGAAAAGGTAGCCCTGTGGTTTACTGGTCATGCGAGGCTCGCCAGATGTCTCTGTCCCCAGCCGGGTGGCCTTGGGCCAATCACTTTACTTCTCCGAGCCTCAGTTTTCTGACCCATACAAAGGGTATCCTGGCAGGGCCTACATCACGGGGTTATTGCAGGGCTTAAAAAAGACATACGAAGCTTTTAGCACATCAGCTCGTGGTGATCAAGCGCTCTGTAAACACTGGCTGCCAGCACTACTCTCAATGCTGCGATGGGTTTTTTATTTGCCTTCTCTGGATTGTGCTTAAAGGGGTAGACGCCAGGGCTGGAGAGAGCAGTGTCTCATGTGTGACTCTCCCTGCGGTGCCGGGTTCCGTGTGGGGTCTGGGTTGTCTGTGAGTCCACGCAGCATGGCTGGGGTCTGGCCGGCTCACGGCTGTGACCCCAGCACCCAGCTCAGAGCGCGCGCCTGCTGAATGCCCCCCAGATGCAGGATGACTCCGTCCCAAGAGCCTGGGTGTGGCGACTGGTCGGGGTCAGACCCAGCCTCCCAGCACCCTCCCCGACTCCCTCCTCTTCTCTTCTCTGAAGGCCACCGGGTCTGCTGGCAGAGGGGGGCCGACAGGGTCGGGGGAGGGGGGCGCAGATTGCCCGGGGAGCACGGGTCCAGGCCTCGTCTCGGGTCTGGGGGCGGGAGGGGTGGGCCGCGTCTGGCGCTCCCTCCCTAGGAGCGGCTGCTCCCAGCGCTTCGCATTATTACTCCATTAGCGCCTTGTAGGGTTGACAAATGAAGGATAATTAATATCCGTGAGGGAAACAGATGTTGAGGTAATTCGCTCCCCGCTGTGCATTTGCAACAGCATCCCCTAACTCGCCTGAGAGCATGGCAGGGCCACAGGGCCTCCCTGTGCCCTTGGTCAGAGGTGATGGCATCAGCGGGGCTCGTGGCCTCCAGCTGCGCCCAGCCGCGAGCTGGGGCCGGGGAGGCTGGTGCTCAGCCCCACGCCAAGAGGGCGGCTGGGAGAGCTTCCTGCCGCTTCCTCCTGCGAGCTCTGCCTGTGGCCCACCTCATGCCTCCCGCTCTACCAGAAGCTCACGTTTTCCTGCTTCGTGGGGGTGACGGCCAGCTGCAAGGCTCAGACGGGCCAGGCTCCTTGCTACTGCCCACCTACCCCTCCTCTTCCCTTCTGGAGCCTGGGACGTGCCCCCTCTGGCCCTGCCAGCTCTGGGTGACCGTGGATGGACCGGTCACACCATTTGGAGGAGTAGCGTGCATGGAGTCAGGCCTGGGTTTAGTTCCCAGCTCTGTCCTTCGCTGACTCACTGCCCACGGGAAGCCTCTCTTTTCCCAGACTTCATTTCCCCATCTGTAAAGTGAGTATAGTCGTGTGTAGGTGACCTCAAATTGGAAAGCATGATATCTGAGTACCACAACACTTGGAGAGAGAAGGACCTAGAGTGAGTGCACTCATTCAACAAATGTCGCTGTCGTTCACAGGGCACAAGGCCCTGGATGGTCACTGAGATGAACAAAAGGGGTATCATCCCTGCCCTCGTGGTGTTTATAGTTTGGCCAGGGAGAGGAACAAAAATCAAGTCAACAGACAAGTAAAATGGTTCTCAAACTACAATGACTGCTATGAAGAAGATAAACAGGGGGTTGTGATGGAGGGCTTCTTGGAGGAGGTGATATTGAAAATGGACAGGAGTCAAGCAGGTGAAGAGAAGTGGGGAAGAGCACCGGGGCAGAGAGACCAGCATGCGTGAGGTCAGAAAGAGCTTGGCATTTGGAGGAGATGAAAGGGGCCCGGAGGCCCGAGCAGGTCAGTGAGATACTGTAAGTTGCATGTGCGCATGCCCAGCACGGGCTCAGGCACGTCTGCAGTGAACGCACCCGGGTGGAGACTGTCCTCTTTCGTATCCCAGCCTCCTCATGGCAAGGGTGACCTGCAGGGCCCACCCCTCCGAGAGCTGGGGCTTGTGGCAAGAATATGACAGCTGGTTTTCTATGCCCTGCCCGCCACTCCGGGGCAGGAGGGGCCAGCAGGGCTCAGGGCTGGGGCTGCAGGCCTGACACCCACTCGGCTCCAGCCTGGGCCTGGGCAGCCTGCAGTGATGCCAGGTGGTGAGGGAGGTGGTGAGGTCGGTGACACGGGGCTGGGGACTGATCTCCCCATTCTGTCTGGGCAGGGTGGGGGGCTGCAGGAGGGAGGGTGGGGCTCCTTTCAGCTGCAAGTAAGAAGGGGCCAGGGAAGGATGGACGCCCCTTCCCACCTCTCCTCTCCAGGCCCACCTCCCCCCTCCCACTTTTAACTCCCTATGTTGAATTGTGGACTCACAGAAAGTTACGATAGATCATAGAGTCCCTTGTGCCCTTCGCCGGGCTTCCACAGTGATATACCTTATAAAACTGGCCAATGCCTTTCTCTTCATTCATAAAACTGGCTCAAACCTCTGGCCGCCCCTCAGTTTATTCATAAGAGCGCTAATCTGGAATCTACCCACATGCGCATCAACAGGGGGCTGGGTGAACAAATTGTGGGGTGTGTCTCCGATGGAATACTACTCAGCCGTGAAAAAGCACAAACGGAGCTTTGGGCAATAGTGTGGAGTAGTCTCACTGATATTCCTTGGTGGGAAAGTGGGCACACACAAAAAGAGTTCAAGAACAGACAAAACTAATCCAGAGTGACAAAAGTCAGGGTAGGTGAGGGTGTTGATAAGGAATGGCGACAAGGGGGGCTCTAGAAGGTTCTAAGCGTCCCATGCTTTGCTCTTGGCGGTGGTCACACAGGCGTACATGAACACGGTTATGTCAAACTGTATGCGCTTTCCCACATACAAGGTGTATTTCAATTTAAAAAAAAAAAATTTTAAAACCGAATCAAATTAATAAGTAAAGAGCCAAAGTACAAAGACAGCTAGTATGGACACTCTTGCTCCCTGCTACCGGTGTGAAGTTATTAGTATCCTGATATATTTGTGATCAGCCTTGTTTTTTGTTTGTTTGTGTGTTCGAGCAAGTCGAACCTTTCACACGAGGCTGAGACCTGACTTTGCCGTCTCCCCCGGGTCCTGGGCCCTCCCTCCAGCCCAGACACAGCTACTGCTCTGGGGCCCCCGCGTTCCCAACAGTCTGTTTTCTCGCTCACACACACACGTGTCTCCAAAGCCAGGACCGCGCGTTTTTATGCTTTTGTTTACAGAAATGGCCTGGCCCCACAGGGGCTCTGCCGTGAGATCTTCTCCCTCCCCGCGTGTCGCGGAGCCCACCCCTAGCTCCGGCTTTTTAACCGCTGGGCAGTGTTCCATCAAATCAACTGACTACCGCCCATTTACTCGTGCTGTTGATGGACACTGAAGTGGTTTCTGCTTTTGCTATCTGACTCACTTTCCCCGCAAGCCTCCCAGCGCCCTTGTGGGAGTGGTCTTTGGGGCCCCGGGGCTACGAGCGGGCTCCCAGAACCAGCGCTCTCCATCTCTCAGCTGCTGCCTGATGGCCAGGTCAGTCTCTCTGTCCCCTCTCCAGGTGGTCAAGGTGGTGGGCAGCAACATCTCCCACAAACTGCGTCTGTCAAGGGTGAAGCCCACGGACGAAGGCACCTACGAGTGCCGTGTCATCGACTTCAGCGACGGCAAGGCCCGGCACCACAAGGTCAAGGCCTACCTTCGGGTGCAGCCCGGAGAGAACTCGGTCCTGCACCTGCCCGAAGCCCCGCCCGCTGCGCCCGCCCCGCCCCCCCCAAAGCCGGGCAAGGAGCTGCGGAAGCGTTCGGTGGACGAGGAGGCCTGCAGCCTCTAGACTGATGCCTACCCGGCCACCCACCCGCCCCGCGCCCCTACAGCTGTACAGAGTGCATGAGGAGCCGCTGGACCGCTGGGGACGGGACTGCCTGGGTCCAGCCGCCTCCCCATCCCCAAGACTGCCTGTGGCCACCACGTCGGCCCTCTGCCCGCCACTCCCTTGCTCAGCATGTAAGCCCTGCCCAACCCTCCCTTTTCAGACCCCTGCGGTGACCTGGCTCGGAGAAGGTGGCCCCGGGGCACCAAGGGGACGACCCCCCAAATGCTGGGGCGGGCACCATGCAGGGCCCAGGCTGCCTCTCTGTCACCAGCTTCAGTGGAGTCCAGTGTTTCGCTTTGCTTGCTTGTCCCCTATCCTGTCCCGAGCCGGGCCTCCCAGCCTTACTCTCCCTCCTTTCCCATCATCCCCCGTTTGAATCTGGGGCTGTGGACTGTGACCCCTCCCCGAATTTGGACTGGAATCTTCTGAGCAGAACTGGGGCCTCTACCCTGGCGAAGAACTGGGGCACGGAGCCCCCAGGAGAGCCTTGCCCTGGGCCTGTGGCCCATGAACAGGGTCACTCACAGGGGTCCTGGGAGGAGAGGGAGACACCCCACTGACTCCTGGGGGGTCCTTCATGTTCAGCTTCCTTATACCTAAGAAACAGCTCCCTGTCCCACCCTCCGCAGAGGTGGGGGGACCAGGAATCTGCCCCTTCACGTGGCAAGTCTGAAGGAGGGCCTTTTCCCTCTGACCCAGTGGCCCTATGCAGAGTTTTGCACCAGCAGGACCCCTTTGAGGGTCTTCGAGGCTCTCCCAGGAGCCCCCCTCTGCCAGCTCCCAATGTCCCAGCCCCCTCCTGGGGCCCATGCCACACCTACCCAAGGGCCTGGGGCTGTTGGGAGCCAAAGGTCCCCCAATACCACTCCCCTCACAATTCCCGACTAGGGGGACACCCACCCCCTGGTAATTTGTAAATATTTCTATTGGGCCCAACACCCCCTGGGAACTGGCTCAAACCTCTGGCCGCCCCTCAGTGATGGAGTTGGGATGTGGGAGAGGCCGAGGGCTCTGCCCAGGGGTATGGGGGTAACCCTGTACACATGATCCAATCCGTGACTACCAGCCAACCTCAATAAAGCGGTTTAAAGAAACCTCCGGGCGGTGTCTTTCTGGGGCATTTGGGTCTGGAGCTGTGAGGCGGGGGAGGGGCCGGCCCACACCCGGCCCACACCCAGCCTCACCCGGCAGCTTCTCACTCCTGCTCTCTGGCCCAGAACAAGAGTTGGCTGGGCACAGAGAGGGCGAAGGGAAACCGGCTTTGCCAATTACCGGATGCTTGAATTATTCTTAGATTTTGAGATAATCACACATACAGAGGCGTGCGTAAGACATGTCTACACTGTTTTGTCAATAAATACATTAGAAAGCAAATAAACGTGAGGCCACCGCCTACCAAACACAGGACTCGGAACAGAAGCCCCCCAGCCCAGCCCGTGTGTCTTCCTGCTCGTACCCACTCTCCTCCCTCTCAGAGAGTAACCACCACCCTGACTTTTGAGGGAAACACATTCTTCATGTTCTTTTTACAGCTTTACTACTTATATGCATGTCATCTTAAGCAATATAGTTGAGTTTTGTCCATCATTTAGAACTTTCTATGCCCGGACGCGTACCACACCCATCCTGGCATGCAGCACGCTGTGAGATTCACCCACGTTGTTGCATGTCTATAATTTGTCCATTTTTATGACCGCATGAATATCCCACAACTCAACTTATCGATTCATTCTCCTGTTGACAAGAATTTGTGTTTCCATCTGGGTGCTCAGCAACACTGCCAAGGGCATCCTCGCCCGCGTGTCCTGATGCGCGAGCATGAGACTCCCGGGGTGTCTGCTGAGCCGGAGGTTCAGGCACGGCACGTTGACGATCGCCTTTGCCCCCATCAGGGTATCACCAGCACCTTCTTACAGTTGAGGAAACAGCATCAGAGAGGTTAAGTAGCTTGCTCAAGGTCACCCAGTTGTTGAACTCTGCTCTGCTAGGTTCAGACCACTCCCCGCACCCCCCCACCCCCACACACCGAACATCACCACCTCTCCCATCATGCCCTGGGCTTGGATTGCCCTTAGCTCATCCCAGACAAGAGTCCCACCCACCGTGGTCCTGCTGAGAATCTGCCTGAGGGCATGTCGTTCTGGGGCTCTCAGCTGAAACCCTCACAGCCAGCACACCCAGCTGGTCCTTCCTCGGCACCTACAGGAACCACGGGCACCACCCACACCGAATCCGGGGCAGTAGTCTGTCCCCAAGCTCCCCTGCAGCTAAACCGAGTGAGCCTCCCTCTAGAGCAGGGACTGAGGGCTTGGTTGAGCCCTGAATGTGCCCCAGGCCCTGCGCTGACCTCCCCAGCAGTCCCAAAGGGAAGTGTGTATCCCCAGTTTTCTGATGGGGAGAATCAAGCGGGGGGAAGGACGGGTTGAAGGCTGGCGGGCTGGCTGGCTGAGGACATGAATAAGGCAGGCTATGAAGCAGGGCTGGGGACCTGCTGCTGAATCCAGGTGTCCCTGCACTAGATGGTCAATGACCTGAGGTCCTATCAGGGTAGCAGCCAGCCTTTTTTCCAACAAATATGGTCTCCTCCAGAAATGCCCAAGTGTAAGGCAAGCCCTGAAAAGCCCACATTCCTCTGGGAAGGTGGGGGTAGAGGCTCCCACTCCAGTGATAACACTAATTACAGGTCCTGAGTATCTACTCTGCACCAGGCACTGGTGAAGGGCTTTCCGTGGGAAATCCTGAGATCCCACAGGATTTCATTTTACCTGCCTCCCCAGGGGCGTGTGTCCCATCTCCTTGGAGGGAGTTTTCCTGCTCCACTGGGAATGCAGCCCAGGGGTCAGGAGGGCCTGGGTTAGAATCCTGCCTCTATCCATGCTTGCTGGACATCCTCAGGATCTCAAGCAAGGCTCCTCGTGTCTCTGAGCCTCAGTTTCCTCTTCTGTAAAATGGGGAGGCTCCCAGGGAGATACAAATCAAAATCATGAGATACGCCTTTGCACACACTAGGATGGCGTGAATCAAAAAGACAGATAATAACAAGCGCTGGCAAAGATGTGGCCAAACTGGAACCCTCGTGCTCTGCTGGTGGGATTATAAAGTGATGCAGCCTCCTGGGAAAAGAGTCTGGCGGGTTCTCAGAACGTTAAACATAGAGTTACTGTGTGACCCAGCAATTCCACTCCTGTGTATATACTCAAGAGAGCTGAAAACCTATGTCCACACAAAACGTGTGCGTGAATACTCATAGCAGCATTATGCATAATAGCCAAAAAGTGGAAACTACCCAGGCACCCATCAACTGACGAACAGCTAGGTAGAATGAGGCATGTCCAGACGCTGGAACATTATTTGGCAATAAAGAGGAGCACAGTACTGACACACGCTGCACCATAGATGAACCTTGGAAACATTATTCTAAGAGAAAGCAGCCAGACACAAAAGGTCCCATATCGTACGATGCCATTTATATGAAATGTCCAGAATAGGAATACCCATAGGGACAGAAATCAGACTGTGGTTCCCAGGGCCAGGGGAGAGGAGAGTGGGCAGTCACTGCTAATGGCTATGGGGTTCTTTTGGGGGTGATTGAAATATTCTAAAATTGACCGTGGTGATGGATACACAACTCCGCGGATATCCTAAAAACCGCTGTATTGTACACTTTACATGGGTGAACTGTATGGTGTGTGAATTATATCTCAATAAATCTGTTGAGAGAACAGGGGTGCCTCCAACTACAGCACCATGCCCCTGAGCCCACACCGGGCACATGGGAGGCCCGCAGGAAATTCTGACTCCTATTAATATTGTGTGATTTTTATATGGAAGCCAGAGCCAAGTTGTGCCTCTCCCCAGGGCAGCCTGGGGAGGTGGGTGTGAAGGGCAGGAGAGAAACATGAGTCCTGGGGGAGGGAAGTTCCTAACAATCATACTTAGTCCTGTCCCTAAAGTCTCAGATAAACCTCTGCACACCCCCAGGTTAGGAGCAGGCCGTGGTCCCCTTCGTGTCCCGCCGTAAGAATAATAGGGCGGTGGGACGCCTGGGTGGCTCAGTCGGTTAGGCATCTACCTTTGGCTCAGGTCATGATCCCGGGGTCCTGGGATGGAACCCCCGCATCGGGCTCCCTGCTCAGTGGGGAGCCTGCTTCTCCCTCTGCCTGCTGCTCCCCTTGCTTGTGTATGTGCCCTCTCTCTCTGACAAATAAATTTAAAAAAAAATCTTTAAAAATTAAAAAAAAAAGAAGCAGAATAGAGTGGTGGTGTGCTTGTTATAAATTCAGATGTCCCAGCCCCCTCTTGGCCTTCAGATTCCTGCCCACACCAATAGCTAGTACCCCCAGGTGGTTCCCAGGATGGAGAGAGAGAGCAGACCCCTGGCCAGGGACATCTTCCCATACTCTTGCTCAGCTCCCATACTCTTGCACCTCTAGCCCTCAGCTCCCTTGGTCTCCAAGGCCCTGAATTCTGGCCCCAACCCCTCCAACACCCTGGATGCCTGGCCCTCCCTCAGTGTCCCTCTCAGGGCTCCCCTGCTGACCCTGTCCCAGAGCTTCCCTTTCTGCCCTGTGCGGGGTGGGGATGGGGTAACTGACAGTAGGAACAAGGCTTCTCTTCCCCCTTCTTGGTCCTTTACTCCAGGATTCAGAGTGTGAGGCGGGAATGCCCCATTTTAGGAGGTGAGAGTGTGTCAAGTAAGTTTCAAACCAGGGGCTGGCCCTCCTGGTTCAGGGCAGGACTGACTATTACTCCTAGTCCTGACAAGTGCTGGCTATGTGACTAGCTACCTAAGAGGGCCAGGGCCAGGTCCAAAATCATCCCAGCCCCTGAATGAGGAATGAGGGTGGGGAAGGGGATGATGGGGGCCTGGTCCCGGGGGGGGCGGGACTCAAGAGCCCCACCAGGGACCATGGAAATGAGTGGGGTCTGCTGCCCTCCCAGGCCCACACTTCGCCCAAACCTGGGCATCTGAGTCTGGGGAGCTTGTGAGCAACCCAGGTTTTGGGGGCTACATCCCTGGGGATTCTGACCCAGTGTTCTAGAGTGGAACCCAGGAATCTGTATGTCCAACAGGATTCTGATGGAGGTGGCCAATGGATGGTAGCTGGAGAAAAACTCTACCATATGATCCTTTAAAGAAATAGACACACATAACTAAAAAAATAATAATACTTTGTATATAAGAGTGGGTGTTTGTTTCACTTAACCACATGCAACAGGCCTTGCTTCTTACCAGCTCTCATTTTGGCTGCTCACTAAAGAGCATTCCAGGGGCGCCTGGGTGGCATGGGGCGCCTGGGTGGCACAGAGGTTAAGCGTCTGCCTTCGGCTCAGGGAGTGATCCTGGTGTTCTGGGATCGAGCCCCACATCAGGCTCCTCCGCTATGAGCCTGCTTCTTCCTCTCCCACTCCCCCTGCTTGTGTTCCCTCTCTCACTGACTGTCTCTATCTCTGTCAAATGAATAAATAAAAAAAATCTTTAAAAAAAAAAAAAAAAGCATTCCAGCACATGGATGCACCACAATTACCCTAAGACTCACCTACTGATGACAGCTAAGTTATTTCTAATGCTTCCCCGTTACAGGTGATGATTCTTCAGATACAGTTCTATGAACTGCTCGGCACGTCTCCCCAAAAACCTTGACAATCTTTTTTTTTTTTTTTTAATATTTTATTTATTTATTTGACAGAGAGACAGCCAGCCAGATAGGGAACACAAGCAGGGGGAGTGGGAGAGGAAGAAGCAGGCTTCCAGCAGAGGAGCCTGATGTGGGGCTCGATCCCATAATGCCTGGATCCTGCCCTGAGCCGAAGGCAGACGCTTAACCACTGCGCTACGCAGGCGCCCCAAACCTTGACAATCTTAAGAAATTTGAGGGAGAATTTAAAGGGACACCGTGAAATGAGCATTTGGCACTCTGAAACTGCTTTCATTCACCCACACAGGCGAGGGCAGGGCCCAGGAATCTGCATTGCCCACAAGCTTCCCTGCATGCTCGCTTGTGAGCCGTTGGGATCTCATGCGTGTATAGCAGGTTGTCTGAAAAGACACGCACCAAGCTGAGAGCTGTGGTCGCTTCTAAGGAGTGGAAAAGAAGGGACATACCCCAGTAGGCTGGCTATTTGTAAAGGGCAAGTATTACACCTGTAACTTGATATGCATAGAGATATTTTTCAAAATCCAACCAGGAAACAAAAGTAAATAAAATGGAGGGAATCCTGGTATGTGCACCATGTGGGGTCTGAGTGGCCTTGACCAGGTCTCCTGGTGGTGCGGAGGGCTCTCCTTCTGAAGGAGTCCTTGATGCTCTGCGGAGCAGACCCTGGAGGCCTGTCCACCCCACTCTTCCTCCACGATGCTCTGCCATTTCCCTCCCCACTCCCACTTCTTGTTTTGCTTGATTTAGCCCTGACTTAGCTTAGGAATCCATGCTTGTTTGAGGCCACTTGTCTCAGTGAAGACTTGCCCACTCCCAGCCCTAGCGTGTGGGTCTCGATTAATCTAAGCTAGAGGCTCTTCACGTGGAGTCCATAGATCACCCCAATCAGGGGCCGTGGATGGTATGTGTGGGATTCACAAACTTGAGTGGGGGGAAGAAAACCCTCTATTTCTATTTTCACTAACCTCCAACTCAAATTTAGCATTTCCTTCTACTATGAATGTAAGCAACAAACCACAGTAGTGTTAGTAGTAACTTTGTGACTTTGTCCCCAATAGAAATCACAAATATTTTCATATCACAAAAGTTATTACAGTATCTCAGAACATTGTTCACACTCATCACTACTTCAAAATTATGGTTGTTATTAGATCTGCTGCTAGAATATGTTATTTAATGCACTAATAAAGAAGCGAGCTTATTCCTATATCACACGTTTTCAAAAATATATTTCGGAAACCGTATTTCAGTGTAATTGGTTTCCTTTGTAATCCCATCATTTTATTTTATGCAGTTAAAAATAGTCTTCTGAGAAGGGGTCCCTAGGTTTCTCCAGGCTGCCAAAAGGGTCCACGGCACAGAAGAGGTAGATAAACCCTGGTCCAAGCCAATGCTCGCAATTCCATTATCCTAGCTGGGGACTAGCTCAGGAAGTGTCATGTCACCTGGTGTGTTACGTTCACAATGAAATTTGAGGGGACATCTGCTGGAGGGAGAGTGGAGCCGCCTTGGGAAAGATTTCTTAAAAGGAGGCGCAAGGAAGTCATACTTTCTTCCTCTGCTTCTTAGTGTCTGAGCATGTGTGCTGGGAATTTCTTACACCATTGGGCAACCATGCGGAGAGCGGCTGATTCACTTGAGATGTGGAAGCAACTGACGGGAAAAGCTCGGGTCTTTGAGGATGTGGTTGATCTGGTGAATTAGTCAGTTAAGAACTTCCCTACCCCTGCATTCCTGTCATCGGTGAATAAACCTCTTACGATTTAGGCCATTTGGGTCAGTTGCCAATTACTTGCCGACAAGAACACTTTCTTTAACCCACCGTGTTATTTTCATTCCCCCACATTTTCCATGCTTGATGGGAACCATCAGTGGAGTGGCATGGAGAAACAAGTCACCTCCTTCTTCCTTTCTGACCCTTGTTTTGATTGGTCACATCTCCTTTTCTTGAGGCTGAACATCTCAGGTCCTTCAACTGGACTCAAGAGACATGGTTGTGAGATCTGCTTCTACCCTTAACATGTATGTCTATCTAGGTCAGTGGTTCTCAAACTTCAGCATGCATCCGAATCATGCTAATGTTGGTTAACATTAGCTTGTTAAAACGTACAATTCTAGGTCCCACTCCGAGAGTTTCAGATTCAATAAGACTGGAGTGGGTCCCCATAATTTGCATTTCTAACAAATTCCTTCATGATGCTGCTGCTGCTGGTCTTGGGGACCACCATTTGAGAACCACTGGTCTAGGTCCCTATAAAAACATGGCTTCTTATGAAACCACTACTCAAGATAGGGTCTGACTAGTGTTAAGCAGACTATCACTTCTCTCAATATCAAGAATATGCTCTTAATATTGCAGCGCAAATTACAAACTGCTGTTTTACACTGTTGGGACTCTATGTCACCAAACTCTGAAACCTGCATCATACAGGTGGCTCCTGAACTCTCTTCATATTCTAGAGAATGGGAAGTATCACTTGTTGAGTGCTTATTACGTATGTCAAGTGCTTTAATGAGTTATCCCATTTACTTCTTACAACAATCCTTGAAATGGGCAGCTATCTCTCTCTGGGGAGATGATACCCAGAGAAATAAAAAAATTCCCAAGGTCACCCAGCTGGTAAATAAATGAGGCACCCAGGATTTGAGCCTGGCGTATAGAACTCTACAATTAAGAACTCTCCCCTGCTTAACAGCATCTATTAATCAGCTGCCCTTTGGGGCCCAAGACAAATTTACCTAATTGTGCCTCATCCAGCTCATTCATCTTTCTTGTCTACAAGGTCGTCAAATGTGATTTTTGTCAAATGCCCTAGCTTTCTTGAGCCTCCAATTTCTCCTTCAGCCACAACTCAGCCCTTTTATTTTTGCACTCCTGCCCCAAAGAGAAGGTTAGGCTTTCTGAGTTGCATTTGGAGCCACATGAGTTTGGTTTCTGAAAGTGTTAACTGTGGGCACATTTTAATAAAGAACATTTTCTGGGCTACAGTTACATAAATGTTCTAATTTAATATGCAAATGTACCACAAGTGATTTAGGGTGTGCTAGGCCTTTATTGTTCTAGTTGCAGTTATGTTGATTTAGCCCATAGCTTTATGGTTAATAATTTAGTAAGCAACCTTATTTTTTAATCTCCCTTTGTCCTCATGCCTCATCTTTTTCCACATTAAGGGACTTAAGCCTGCACAAAGATTCAGTTTAATGAACCATCAATCCTTGAATAAATGTAGCTGCAAAAGGATTCCATTCAAATTCTAGGGATGGCGTTAAGTTCATGAGTTTTCACCTTGATGGGATTCTTGGTTTCATCATGAATATAATGACTGACTTCATCCTTAGTAGTGCTTTTAGCATTATATTCTAATTTGCCTGATATTAACCATTGTTAGACCAGTTTTCTTTGGTTAGTATTTACCTGGGATATATTTTTCTGTCTATTTTGAACATTTCTGTGTCATTGTCTTAGGTATAGTATCTCTTATAGCTGGATTTTTATTTTTTTTAGATTCATCTGGTAGTCTCTGTCTTTAATAGACAAGTTTAGCCCACTTACATTTATTGTGATTACTGATTTATTTGGTTTTCTTTTCTGCCATCTTATTTTGTGTGTGTGTTATGTGTGTTTTTTTCTATTGCCTTGAGATTGAGTGAAGAGCATGTGTGGTTAGTTTAATTTTTCCCTTCTTTCTTGACTTTTGATGAAAAGTGTTCTTTTAGAACCCCATCTCTTTTCCTCCCCCACTTATTTGAAGGCTATAAATCACAATTCTTTTAGTGGTTTTATTTTAATTTTTAGCATACTTATTTAACTACGTATTTTCTTAACAGTCTAAAGTTTTTCAGTATCTCTATTTTCCTCTTGACAAGACAACCCCTTTAACAATGTAACTATCATTTGAACTGCCCCCCACCCCATCTTCCTTGTTACTGTCTAAAATTTTAATTATACTGTTTTTCACAAAAATTAATATTTATATGATCAGAAGTTAAGTAGATTTACCAATATATTTGACCAATTTCTGACTCAGTGATTTTCTTCTTTCACTTTCTGTTTTGCTGAAGTACATGCTTTAATGTACTTTCAATGAAGGTATGGGTGGTAAACTTTCTTAATCTATGAAAGTTTGAAAATGTCTGTAATTTGCTCTTCTTTTTCAGTGTTCCTCTAGCTGTGTATTGAGGGAGGTCGATTATGCTTTTCTTTTTTTAAAATATTTTTCTTTTTTTTTTTTTTTTAAGATTTTATTTTTATTTGAGAGAAAGAGAGTGTAAGCACAAGCAGGGGGAGGGGCAGAGGGAGAGGGAGTAGCAGATTCCCTACTGAGCAAGGAGCCCGATGTGGAGTTCAATCCCAGGACCTTGGGATCATGACCTGAGCCAAAGGCAGCCGCTTAACTGACCGAGCCACCCAGGCACCCCTGATCTTGCTTTTCCCTCTGCACATTTAGGGTATTACTCTCTCGTCTCTGTCATCCATTGCTGTTGATGAGAAATCTGCTGTCAGCTCAGTTGGCCTTCTTTCACAGGCAGTTTGTCTTTATTCTTTTGTAACTCTTAAGATTTTTCTCTTTATTTTTGACATTCTGCTCTATCATTACAATTTTTCTGGTTGAGATTTATTTTTTTTATCATCCTGTTTTAACCATTGGTATGTGTTTTTCATCTGAGAACTTTCTTTTTGGTTCTGAAATATTCTCAGGCACCATATCTTAAATATTGTACCTCCATGACATCCTTTATTCCATCCTTTTAGAATTTCTATTACACATATGTTGGAATCTTTCCATCTATTTACTATGTCTTAACTGTTCTTTCATATTTTCCATTTCATTATCTCTCTCTTTGGGTGAATTACTCAGGAATATTTATCAATTCACTAATCGTATCTTCAAATATGTCTGATTTAGAGTTTATTCCATCTGAATTCACTTCAATAATGATACTTTTCATTTTTAATATTTCTCATTGTTTCTTTTTCACATCAATAGTTAATTCTGTTTTGGGGAGCCTGGGTGGCTCAGTTGGTTAAGTGTCCGACCGTTGGTTTTGGCTGAGGTCATGATCTCAGGGCCATGGGATTGAGCCCTGAGTGGGCTCCATGCTCAGTGTGGAGTCTGCTGAAGATTCTCTCCCTCTCCCTCTCTCTCCCCCTCTGCTCCGCCTCACCCTCCTCATGCACACAGGCAAACATTCTCTCTCTAAAATAAATAAATAAAATCTTCCCCAAAATAGTTAATTGTTTTACTTCATAACTTTTTCCTTTTTATAGGAAAGGAAGTCATTCCCGCCTTTACCTTTGTTAAAATCTTAAACTTCTTTTAGAGTCATTTCCAGATTGCTCTATTATTTGCACTTATCACAAAGGAATCCATTTGTTAAGAGTTGAGTTTACTGACTGTCTGAATGTCAGTTTTCTTCACAGGCTTGTCTTTAAGAGGAATCTTTCTGTCCATTTTCTTCCTTTGCACTTGTCTAAACCCAGACCCTGGGGACCCTAGTCCCAAACCAGGCTTCCTAAATGTGGTTCAAGATTCTCAGTTCTGAGTGATATCAGAGATGACACACAGGAAGTTAATGAGTCAGGGTGGCTTAGCTCAGGTCCCACTTTCCAGATCTGCATTATTCCCCCTGTTACCCAAGATACAGTTTAGGCAGTGAGTCTGATGCTAGGCGTCCAGTTCTCAAAGGATCCTTTTGGTCCCATTTACTCTGTAGGACTTGAATTCCTAGTCACTTCTGGGTCCTGAGCCTGGCAGGTCTGAGGCTTCAGCCTCCATTTACTTTGTATTTCTCAGCTCTTTCCATTCCAAAGAGAAGTTTACCATATTTGTGAGTTTGGCTATGTAATTTTATTTTAAAAACATAATTTATATATTATTGCAGTGTATAAACAGAGGTTATTTTTTCCCACTAATTCATGGACAGCGTGGTTAATTTTTCCTATGTCAGTTTTATTGAAGCATGATTTATATCCAGCAAAAGCACCAATTTAAAGTGTAAAATTCAATGAGCTTTGATAAATCTATAGTCATGTAATCACCATTACAATCAAGAAAAGAATACTTCCATCACCCCCTGCCAAACTTCCCTTGTGACCCTCTACCATCAATCCTCTTCCCCAAACCTCAGCCCCAGGTAATTACTGATCTGTTTTCTATCTGTGGATTAGTTTTGCCTTTCCTACAATTTCAAATAAATTGAATCAGACAGTAGATACTCTTTTGTGTTTGGCTTCTCTCACTAAGCATAGTGATTTTGAGATTTATCCATATTGTGTCCACTGATACTTCATTCCTTTGTACTGTTGAGTAGTATTTTGTTTGTGAATTTATCACAATTTGTTTATCCATCCTTCTATTGATGGACATTTGGGTTGTTTCTGGTTTGAGGCTATTATATACAAATCTGCTACGTCCATTCATACACAAGTCTTTGTGTGGACATGTTTTCATTTCTCTTGGGTAAATATGTAAGACTGGGATTACTGGGCAGTAAGCTAAGTATATGTTTGACCTTACAAGAAACTTCCAAAGTGTTTTTCGAAGTGGCCACCCCATTTTGCATTTTCCATCTGCAGTGTGTGAGGGTTCTGGTTGAGGAACAGGCTATTTTTAAAGCATGAACTCAATGCCATCTTGACTGGAGGTGACTGTAAAAACACTTTAGAATGTATACTGAGCTATAAAATGCCAGGAATGGTAATGAAGGCTCTGTGAGGTCACAGACTCTTACGTGTCCTGTTTTCTGCTGCATCCCCAATGCCTAGCACCAGCCTGGGCTTATGGCACACACTCTGTGAATGACTCAATGAATAAAGATTTGCCTCTGACAAACGTTAACAGCTCATAAGAGTTGGGTCAAAGTTTGGATCTGCTACAACTTATTTAACCAGAGGAAGTTTTGGGGAGCTCTGTTTTCTCCTTCCCTAAATGTCACAAAAAACCCTTGTTTTGAGCTAGTTGGCATTTCTACCTTGAGCTCTACCATCCCTTCAGCCAGGCTTCTCTTCACAGCTCAAGAAGGCCACCCTACCTCCCTGCACTGGGTATGCATTTCAGCCAGCAGGAAGGAGAAAAAAGGGTGAGAAGGGCGCATCTCTCTTTAAAGACACTTGTTTGACAGTGAAGACCATTTCTGCTTATCTGTCATGGGACAGAACTTAGTCACATGGCCACATCTAGCTGCAAGGGAGACCGGGAAATGTGGCCCCTTATTCTGACAGCTGTGTGCCTAGATAAATAGCAGGGTTCTTTGACTCAGAGGAAAGGGAAGATAGACATGAGATCACTTCCAGCAGGCCCCACTGCGAGCCTGACTTTGTCCTGAACTCTAGGCTCCACACCCTATGCTGTTTGAAAAACATGTTTATTCCCCAACTCCAGGGAGAAACTTTCGATTCACTATTCAAAAGAACAGGCTGGTGGGTATAGGAGGTGTCTCATTCAGCACTTCCAGGCCCAACAGCCTGCCCCCAGACTAGCTACTCTGGCTCCTCCCTCAAGATTGCCTGCTCCAGCTACAAAGGTAGGGAGCAGTTGAAGGATGGTGCGTTTACAGAAGGGGGAAGTTAATGATGGGATCTGTTGGGGGCCCACACTGCTGAGCTCTCTGGCGCCCTGGGAGACCTACCTGAGGAAGCTCTGGTGGATCCTATCACTGGGCTGAGTGCAGAGAGCTGGTCCACTTGGCTGCCCTTCTCACAGTACATCAGGCTGGGGCTGATGTACTTGGGCTCTGGGAAACTTAGCAGCCTACAGCTCTGTCCCAGAGCTGAGTGTCCAATACAGTAGCCACCAGCCACATAGATCTATTGAAAATCAATAAATAAAATATTCAGTTCTTCAGGTATACCAGACACATTTCAAATGTGCAATAGACACATGAGACCAGTGGATACTATATTGGAAAGCACAGATATAGAACACTTCCATCACTGAAGATGGTTCTATTGGATAGCACTGTTCCGGAGGAAAGGCATCTCGGGTCATATTAACAGAGGCAGAGTACCGAGAAAGAGGGAAGCTGATGGGGCTGGTCTACACTATGCCAGGCAGACCCCAGCTGGACCACTATGGTCTACGGGCCCAAGAGTGTGTGAGGGAAGCAAATGAGAGAGAGAGGAAGACATCCAGGCAAGGGTGACCAGAGTACAAAGGTGTAGGAAGTATATCTGTGTCTTGTTTAAAGTCATTTTAGCATGGGTTCCTCCAGAAGCAGATGCTGGGCCAAAAAATTCAGGGCAAGGCGTTTGCTTGGGAGGTGATTCCAGGAAGTACCAGTAAGGGGACGGGGAAGTGAGACAGGGAAAGTGTGCATGGTCAGGCAAGTGATCATTGTGAGCAAGTGGGGCTCCATCCTACTGGGGTACTCTGGGAGTCAGTGCAGAGCACACATCTCAAAGTCATCCTGCCCGAGGGCTGGGACCTGTGGTTTTTCTACCTCAACTTCCTCAGTCATTGGCTGAGGGCTGCTTCCAGGGGTTAATTCACCAGAACTTCTGGCCTGCAAAGCATACAGACAGAAGGCCTTCCTTACCTGTAGAAAGTCCTCAGGCAAAGAGACACAAACATGGGGCAGCTGGAAGTTGGCTGGAGCACACTGGAGTGGTGAGACTAGCGGGATATGGGCTGGGCACTCAGCACTGTCCGCTACAAAGGAGGAAGACTGACATCCTTAACCCCAGACTCATCTCATACACACACACACACACACACCCCTAATACATTTCTCACACTGGCTTCTTCCTTTTTTTCAGACTTACCCTGCTTCCTTCCCACCATAGGACCCTTGCATATACTGTTCTGGATGTCTGAGACACTCTTCTACTCCTTCTCATCCCCATTCATTTAGTTAAGTCCTACTTATTCTTCAGATCTTGGCTCAAATGACCTTTCCTCTAAGGAACCTTCCCTGAGGGACACCCCATCCCCACCCCAAAGCAATAAGTCCTCCAAGGGGCGCCTGGGTGGCTCAGTTGGTTAAGCATCTGCCTTCAGCTCAGGTCATGTTCAAAGGCTCCCTGCTTCTCCCTCTCCCTCTGTCTGCTTCTCCCCCTGCTTGTGCTCTCTCTGTCATATAAAATGAATAAAATCTTACAAAAAAAAAAATCATTCCTCCTGCTGCACTTTGTCCCAACTCCCTGTCCTATAAGCGTGTCATTATACGTGAGGTTAATTAATCCTGCCTTCCCAGTTGGACTATAAGGAAGGGATCTTGCTTGTCTTGTTCATAGCAACACATGGTAGGTCTTCAAGAAATGTATGATGAGTGAAAAAACGAAGGAATAAAAAAATGAGAAAATGAATGAATGAATTCCAGTCAGATTGACTAAGACTCCCAGTAGCCAGAGAGGGAATTTACCAGCTAAAAACCCCAGGAAGAGGAGGAGGCTAATTAGCAATTCATTAGGATCCATTTTCACTTCCGTAGTCAATGCTAATCACTTGTTTGTTTAAAACGGGAAGTTCTGCACTCATTAAATCCATTAGTAAATGAAAATGTTTCTCAGGGAAGTCTGGCCTCCCACATTGGAGTGTAAATTCAAGGGCTGCACCCCCTCTTTTGTACAGACCTCCCAGATGTCAGCAAAGCAGGTGCTCACAAGCTGGAAATACCCTAGGTGAGGACCCTAGTCCTTTCTCATGGGAGGGGCCTGTTTCTCCAGCTCTCTGAGCTCGGGTTCTGCCCCTGTACAATGGGCACAGCATTCAATCTCATGGCTAGCAGTGAAGATTAGAAGGAGCTGTGCAGTCAGTAATGTCAGCTCACACCTTGGTATTATCCTCCCTGAAGACTGTGCATGGAGGGAGTCTATTTCGAGGATGTAGCTACCTGCAGCCCCACTGGTTTGAACTCTTCGAGTCTTGTTAGCAAACAGGCTCCTTTTCCCTCTAAGCAGCCCGTGTGTAGAGGGTGCTCACAGGCCATGTCCTGCCCACCCTTGCTTTGCACTAGCTCATTTAATCCTCACAGCCAGACCAACCAGGCAGCCATTGTTATATGCATTTGCAGGTGTGGAGACTGAGGTTTGGAGGGGAGAGGCTCTTGCCCTGGGTCTTTTCCCTTTGCCACGCTGAGCCGTCTCCTCAGGAAGCCATCTCTGAACCTTGAGGAAGAAATGCCTGTTCTGCCCAGTCTTGTGCTTCATTAGGTGGGTCTGCCATTCCTGGGTCTTACTCATCTGAATGTTCCCAGGGGCCTGGTAGCTCTGCAGAAAAGAAACAGCTATGTTTGTCTGAGTGCTAACTAGCTTCAGGGCTCAGTGTGTGCCATGCATTAAATCACTGAGTCCTCAAACAATGCTTTGGGGGTAAGCTACTATTATCATCTCTATCTTACAGATGAAGAAACCGACTTGTCAAAGATCACATGGTTAGTGCTGGAGAGGAAAGAATTTCCTCTGTCCTTCAAGGTCCTTCTAGCTGTACTAAGAATCAGATTGACAGGAGACAGATTAACAGGAGAAAATAAAATTTAATAGTGTGCACGCAGGGAATCCACACAGACACGGACATTCTGAAGACAGTGAAGCAGCATGATGCTTATATGAGCTAAGGAGAGTGGTAGGGGTCTGAGGATACAAAGGAGAGAAAGGCCATTAGCAGGAAGGTGAGAGGAGATGTTTGGAAAACAAAGATTGTCCTGTTGTGCAGATAAGTTCCTTAGGTAAAGAGGTATCTCTGCGAATAACTCTCTTCCCAGTACAAGCAGGCAGTTGAGGAGAAGGTAAAAAGCTTTTCCTGAATGGGATTTGATTGCTTTAACTCAAAATAATGTTCATGCCAAAGTGGCCCATCTTGGGGTGGCCGTCATTGACCCCCACACTGGAAAGTATGTAAATGGCAAAGGCAGTCTGCCTTCAGAGCCCCGTGCATTTCACTTCTGCAGGGACTGTTTTGTCCACACCTCAGGCCTCAGAAACTGTGGACAGGGAGGGGGGTTCTTGGGGGTGACATTGCAAGGGTGAGCTCTGCCCTCCACTCAACCAGAGCCCTGCAGAAAAGCCCCAGAGAACAACTTCCCAGGGGAAGGCTATCAAGCCACTTCTCAGGCACCTTTTGGGTGCCCACTGGCAGGGGAGCCCAGGCCCACCTTTGGAGTGTTAACCTTAAAAGTAAAATTACCAGTTATTTTACCCGCAAAAGATGGGTCTATTTAGTAATAAAAGAGAATTGCAATCTGGGACAAACAAGCTGTGGCAAAACCATCAGCAAGGAGAAAAGGGGTAAGTTGGGAAGGCTGTTATGAACTAAAAATCCACTGGAGTAAACTGGGAGTTTGAAGTGTGGTGGCTTCTCATTGGCTGAGCTGTTGCTGGGGGCATAAGGAAAACATCTCTTCTCCCACTGGGGTAGTGGAGTAGTATCCACCTGCTAGGTCAAGTCTGCCCAAGGTCAAGTCTGTCTCTTCCTGCTGGGTCTGTAATTGACTGTGAGTGGTAGGGCATGGGAGCTCTCCCTGCTGAAATCTCCCCACTCCATTATAGTGATGTTTCCCATTACTAATTTTCACAGGGGTATGGAACAGACCAGCCTCCCTTCCCAAAGCTCATCCTTTTCTTCAGTCTCACTGTTCATGGTTCCCACCTCCCATCGACATGAGCAACACCCTGAATATGCTGTGTGAGCCTCTGTATGTGCTGCTTCCTCTACCCAGAGGGGTCCTTCCCTTTGTGTCTGACAGGCAAATACTGCAAAGCTAGCTTGGATGGCCTCTCCTCCATGAAGCCTCCCAGTTTCCTTTCAGTTCAACCTCTGTGATGCCATTTAGACCTCTAAGGTACCATCATCTGCCTCATGATGACCAGCTACTGGAGTGCACTCCCAGGGGCCAGGCCCTGAGTTTAGCACTTTCCAGTTGATTTCTCACCAAGCTCTCAGGGAGGTATTATTTTATATATATATATATATATTTTTTATTAAAGATTTTATTTATTTATTCAAGAGGGAGAGAGTGCATGCAGGGGGAGGGGCAGAGGGAAAGGAAGAGGGAGAAGCAGACACCCCACTGAGTGCAGAGCCTGACTCGGGGCTTGATTCCAAGACCCTGAGATCATGACCTGAGCTGAAGTCAGACACTTAACCGACTGAGCCATCCAGGTGCCCGGGAAGGTATTATTTTTATTCCCATTTCATCAAGGCTCAGAGTGATGAAGAGAGTTGCCCAAAGCAGCAGGGTAGGATTCAAAGCCGAGCTGTCCATCTCCAGAGACCATGCTCTTAACTGCTGCTCCTGACCTCCTAATATAGAGGATAGCTGCCTCCTCGTGATGTCTTATTTAGCTCTCCTTTGAGCCTAGCCCCTAGCAGGCAGCATTTACGTCTTTTGTCTCTGGGCCTGGCCCATAGAAAGCCTCGAAGAATGCTT
Organism: Ursus arctos; assembly: GCF_023065955.2. Lineage (NCBI taxonomy): Eukaryota > Metazoa > Chordata > Mammalia > Carnivora > Ursidae > Ursus > Ursus arctos. Next base: position 20,955,465 of record NW_026622830.1, on the reverse strand, counting down.
GTTGGATTGAACTGGTTTCCAACCTACAGATTTTGGATCCTGTTGCATAAATCTGATATAACTGATCATGTGACGTTAACAGCCTCAGGTTCGAGTCCTATCTTTGCCCAGAGGTCAGTCATCCTAATGTTGAGAGGAAGGCGCAAACCCCAGCCCCGTCCAAGGTGCTGAAGATGCGGTAAGGGAGGTGACCCCTCCATGGGGAAAAGGCGGCAAGCTCCAGACAGAGCTGTGGCAGGACAGAGGGCATCGTGTAGTGCCTTGAGAGCACAGAGCATGAGCCCTAAATCCTGTCTGGGAAGTTATGAAAGGCTCTGAGGCTCGACCTGCTTCTCTTGGGATTCTAAGGGACTCAGATGAGCCAGGGCATAGAGGGGAAATGATTTTCCTGCATGCACATAGGAGCCATGGGGGTGGGGATGGGGACTGACTGCACAGTGCCCAGCCATCCCCTCAAGAGATCCTTTCCAAGATCCCTTTGCATTTTTGGATTCAGCAATGCCTCTTCCCTCTCCAGCCCTAGTTCTAGTTGAGAAATGTAAAGTACAGGAGAGGAAATCCCGATGATATTAGGCTCCTGTCACCAAAATGTGACTTTACCATAGCATTATGGACTCACAAATGTCTTATATTTTAATAATAAAGAATTTTGTGAGTGAATAAGTTACACATGTATATCATTTAAAGATGTGAAGAGTATAAAGGGCATAATGTGAAAAGACTTCTTATCACTGGGCCTGTTACCCTTCCTAGAGGCTGTCACTTGGGTGTTCTTTAAGAGAAATTCCACACATAAAGTACCCTCATCCCCCATAAATAGTTGCATTGTTCTGTTTGCCGTTTTGTTTAATAATGTATCTTGGACGTAGACACAGAGAACTAGCTCTTTCTTTTTAAAGGCCACATGGCTAAGTACATGTTAGTAAGCCAGGTCTCTCTGGATGGACCTTTAAGTTGTTTCCAGCCTTTTCTTAATGCAAATAATGCTTCAACAAACACTTTGCTCATCATTTTTGCACATGGACAAGGAAATTCCTAAAGCAGGACTGCTGAGTCAAAGGGTATGTGCATTTTAGATTCTGATAGCTATTGCTGTTTTATTCATTTTGTTACAGGGTTGTACCGTTTTTATTTAATCAGCCCCTCCTTCCCTCCCCAAGCTCTTCTCCTACTTTCTTCTCAATCTCCGTATTTACTTTTATGAAATAGTTAACAGTAACATTTCATGGCTTTTGATGTATCATCCTTCAGTGTATGTAGTTCACTAGAATGTCTGTGTTGCATGGGGGGGGGGGCACAGGGGTGTTTTAGCCTCTTTTGGATGGATGTTTATATCCTATGATTAGGTCATTTCCTATCTTTTGCACCCAGTCTCTCGAGATATTAATGCAAAGCATTAGGCATAATGCCTGACACATACCAGGCATTCAGTATTTGTGAGTTTCTGTAAATCACAACGTTGCAGTGACTCACCTATGCACGTACGTCTTTGTGCACATGTGTGAACATTAAATTCTTAGAAGCAGAATTGCTGGTCAAAAGGTGCATGCATTCAAATTTGGTAATACTGCCAAATTGACCTCCAAAGAGCCTGTGCCACCTTACATGCCCGTTTACCCACATACTTGCCAACACTTTATTATCAAGTCACAGATGTTTTAGGGGGTGGAACAAAGCTTGGAGACTGACTGGTTCAAACCGTTTATGGAGCAGACAGGGACACTGAGGCCCAGGGATGGGGAGGGAGTGCCCAAGGTCACCTGTGAGCTATAGCACGGTTCAATTTGCATTTGGGGCCTCTCTGTCCCCTTCTAGGGAACTGGGCAGTGTCCTAGGTGGAATGTGTGAGCGCACTGGATGGGTTCCATGAGGCGAGAGAGGACACGAAGATGGGGCGAAGGGGAGGTGGGTCTGTGTCTACTCCCTGCCTCTGCCTTGGGGAATGCCACATTTTTATTTCACGAAGAAACTTCTGACTCTTCTCCACTACTTCTCTCCACCTCTCCCCCCACCAACATCTTCTCCCTTGGAAACGGCCTCAGAGATTCTGAAAGGTGCTTTCCTTACTTCTGAGCCCGCCTGTGTGGGAGGAAGCTGAGGACGTGAGGGTACTGACTGAGAGAGCAGGTTGAGACCCAGGAGCTGTTGTGCAAAAAGAATGGTAAATTATATAAGGAGGGAAAGCGGAAGGGTGGGGGGTGGAGGCAGCCATTCATCAGTGCTTTTTAACCCTTTCCTGCTGCAAAAGCAGGCAGTCCCGGCCAGAGGCTGGGAGATGGCTGCAGTGAGAGACATTTTCATAAATGGTTTGTGCTGAAGGCTTTGAAGGGAGGACAGCATCGCTCCCTCCTCGCCCTTTGCAGACAGGCTTTGTACTCTGGGTAAAACTGTCGGAAAAGGTAGAACAGCTCCTAATCTAGGAGATGATTCCTGTGGGAAATCAGGCTGCTTTTCAAGCGTAATTTGAAAAGCCGCTGCCTCCAAAACTTCAGTGGTGGCGGGGGGCGGGGGGTGCAGAGAGAAGAATGCCATTTATAAAGCAATCAACGCTTCGACAGAGTCAGCCATCACTCAGAATTATTTTCCGAAATTTGGCCTCTATTCCGTACTCTGGAGGAAAGGCAGTATGGGCACTTTGCTTCCAATCAAGCCCGACACAGAGGCTGGGGTAAGTCACACAAAGGGAGAAGGGCCCCGCGCTGTTCATCACAGCTGGAGCTGCGGAAAATCATTTCTAGGGCTTCTCAACTCCCCGGCACGAGCTGGAGGAAGCCTCATCAGAGGTTCCATTCATCTCACTTCTTACTTTTAAACTTTAAAGCACATATTTATGTGCCTCAAGTTGCCCATGAACCACGGCATGTCAAACAGTTTGGGGTTGATAGAAGAGGTACATTTTCTCGTCCTGGGACTTTCGAAAACACAATTTCATCGCCAGTCTCTCCCCCTTCCGATTGCTCCTGGATGCTGTCACGAGATGAATATTCCTAAAATGCTGCTTTCAATGCATTACTCACCTGTTCAAGAACCTTCCAAGGCCACTTGATCTGTTAAAGCTGGAATCCCTTGGTTGGCGTTCAATGCCCTTCATAAATGTGGCCTCAGCGAGCACAACCGGCTAACACATACCCTCCTGGGCTGCCGGGCCGCACTGGTCACCAGCCACAGACTTGGGGTGGTGACTGTCTCTCACTGTCGCGCGCTGCCCACTCCGCAGCTCTTTTCCTGGTAACCAAATGCAGTGCTTCCTTTTGGGGGGAAATCACTGCACCCCAACTCTGTCTCCATATGGTTTGGGTGAGCGGATCTGAGCACCTGCCTCCAGGCCTGCCAGGAGAATGCCATGGCTCCGGAGGCAGCAAACTAAGGTCCGAGGGCAAAATAATGGCCCACGGCCTATTTTGTAAGGATTTGACACATTTAAAAGGTTGTAAAAAAAAAAAAAATCAAAGAAGATGCCACAGAGATCTATGGCCTGCAAAGCCTAAAATATTCACCATCTGTCCCTGCATGGAGACAGTTTGCCAAAACCTGCTTGGATGCACAATGGTTGGTCTGGGGCAGGGCAAAGGACTGACTGAGCTGAGAAGGGCTGATCCTAGGACTTGAGTTTGGAGCCACCTGCAGGAGGTGCACACTCTCCTAGGCTTGTTCAACTCCGAGAACCTCAGCCTGGAACTACTGGCCATCCTGGACACTTTTTGGGAGACATGCTGCTAAAACACGGAGCCTGGCCATGGGAGCTGGAGCCAGCGGGGCTGCTCGTTACGTGAGCCCAGGCATCGCTTTCTGCTCCAGCCAGTTTGAGTCGGGTCTCCTGTCAGTTGCCACCGAAGGAGTTCTGATGAGTGCAGGGATGCCCGGAGGCCATTGTTATGTCATTTTCCTTGTCTGGAATGCCCTTCGTTCTCTCTTCCTGCCAACAATCTGCCTGTCCGACCAGGATCTTACCCTCCCTCCACTGGGGTCATCCTTAGCTCCCAGGTGGTTTATTCTGAGATGTAACCATCTCCTTCTTCAGCGGTAACTGTCCAGAGGAGTATGTATTGCATCCTGCCGAAGCCGTGAGCAGTGGGGTTGGAGGGAGGGAAGGGATGCACAACGTCGAAGCCCCAGGCACCGTAAACAAGACAGCACTTACTCCTGCTCACTCCAGCCATTCACAGAGGCAGAGGCGGCGACTCTCATCTTAGAGACGGGAAAATGAAGGAAAGTGACTCGCTCAAGGTCACACAGGTACTAAGGGGTAAAGTCAGAAACCAAGCCCAGGCTGAAGAGCTCCAGATCATCCGTGCTCTTTCCACAATACGAGCCTCCTGAGGACCACGCCCAACCCTTTGCAGGATCCCCCGTTCCATCACTGTGCTTTCCTGAAGCCCCCAGCAGGCATCCACGGCCCGCAGATCAGAGCTCAATATCTCAACCTGAATGAAACTCCAGGCCTTTCAGTACCTACCCTTAACTCCAGCAGAACCAACTCGGAAACCCTGAATGAAAGGAGGAACCCTCACGCAGGTTTAACAGGGGGAAACGATCACTTTGAGAAGCCCACATAAACAAGGACTAGAATGAGTCAGCTGGATGGGTTCAAATTAAAGTTGCCTGGATATAATAATGACTGGAGAGGCACTCTAATTAGGTGGGTTTTTTTTGTTTTGTTTCTTAATCAAATGCAACAATCTGCCTGCAGGAATCCAAAAGCAACTCAGGGTGTCTTTACTCTTTGAGGACGAGATGGGTTTTTGGAACACCGTGGCAAATGCTCCCACATGGCTTGTCTCCTGGAGAGCCTCCCAAGGGCCCAAGCGGCACCACGGTGCAGGATGTGCGTGCACGCTCCCCTGCCTCTTGGCACACCATTGTGGCCTGCATGCCCAGCAGCCTGCGAGAGCAGACTACTCCAATCATCCTGGAAGCTAGGTAATACCTGATAAGTCCCACCACCTCTCTGACCTGTTTTCTCATTTGTCAGGACCTAGAGATTGAATTAGCCTAGCACTTTGTGTCCCCAGTGGAATTAGGAACAATGCTGTGAATCTTTTTACAGTCCTCTCAATTAGAGGGCATTTTCCCCCTTTCCCAAAGGAAATCATCCTAGAATTTTAAAACTAGAAGAGAGTTAAGTGATTATCTCTCTTTCAGGGGTTCGTAACTTGGGGTCCCTGGAGACTCATAGGTGAAGTCTCTAGAATTGTACATAGAATTTGTGAGGTCAGCTAAGTAGCGCCACCCCTCCCCCAGCAGGAGAGGAGATGGTACATGACTGCAGTCTTGGAGGACATGGTGCCCTCCTGGGAGGGAGAGGGGGAGAGGAGGGACATTTCTGGGGGAGCAGGTCCTGAGATGTCATCAGATTCCTGGAAGGACCCAGGATCCCCAAATTAAGCTCTCTCTCTCTGGCCCATTGTCTCCACTTTACAGGGAGGAGAACTGAGGCCCAGAGAGAGGGAGAGCCTCTGATGACTCAGTGGCAGAGCCAGACCAGAAGCCAGGCTGCTGCCACATAGACCCGAACTGGACATCCTATGCCCTTGCAGAGAAGACCCTAATAGGAGATGAGTGGGCCTCTCCAGAACTGGCTGGGGGCCATTGCTCCAATATGTCCCCATGCCAGCTGCCTTCTGCGTTTCATAGAGCTTGGGTATTATCCACATCACTGGAGGAGTCATCCGGATGGTGTCTCACCATGCATATGGCGAGGAAGCATTCATCACTCCTAGGATCCTTCAGCGCACGCGTGTGCGTGTGTGTGTGTGCACGTGCACATTTGCCTTTTCTACACAAACTCCCTCAACGTTACTGCACGGTTAATGCAGGGAACGTTGCCTCTACACAAGCACCTGAGCTAAAGGCAAGCCGGCACGGTGGGACCGGACAGCACTACTCTGCGCTCCCTCACGAGGGAGTGAATCCAGGTGAAAATCGCCAATGACTGCCGGTCTCGTTAGAGATCAGATATTAAACGCCTCCTGATGGGAGTAAATAATAGCACTTATGGAGGAGTGTTGCCAAAAACAACAACAAAAAAACCCAAACTGGATCACGCTTCTTGCTCTGCCTCCCCATTTATGGGAAATGCAGGCGACAGGAGCAGCCCGTGAAATGACCCCCACAGGGATGTAATCAGTAGATCCAGACTGTGGGAAATGCTGTAGGATAAATGACCTTGTTTCCTCAACGAAAACGTACAGGGAGAGGAAAAGAGAGGTGCAGAGGGAATCTATAAATTAAGAGAGATTTATTAAGGGACATATAGGTAACAGCAATGTATATACCTTATTTGGATCCTGATTCAACACGCTGGGGAAATTCAAACACAGCATACAATATGAAAGGACAGCTGCTAATTTGTTTAGGTGTGATAATGCTATTGTGGTTGCACGGTTTATTTATTTTTAAAAAAGATTTGAGAGAGAGAGAGAGACAGCACATGACCAGGGGGAGCAGAGGGAGAGAGAGAATCTCAAGCAGACGCCCCACAGGGTGTGAAGCCCGACTTGGGGCGGGATCCCAGGACCCTGAGATCATGACACGAGCCGAAGGCTGACTTAAGCCACCCAGGCACCCCGTGGTTGTGTTTTAAAAAAAGGTTTGGATAGGACATCTGGGATGTGCTTCAAAATATTCCGGAGCCTGGGTGAGCTGGGGGGGAGGCAAATGCGTGAGGGTCGGTAGCAATGAAGCGAAGCTTGCCATGCGCCGGTAACTGGTGCGCTGAGTTACAGGTACACGGGGCTTGCTGTATACTCTTGCCCATAATAAAAAGTAAAAAATAATCAATCTCCTACTTAACAGGTATGCAAAAAACTGTCATGAGTATTGTCTTTGGGGAGGGAAACCAGATGTCTGGGGAACAAGGTGGGAAGACTGACTTCACTGTTTCTGTTTTGTACTGCTTGGATTTTACGCCATGGCTCTGTATTACCCATTCTAGAACATAAACTCGTTTCTTAAAAAGCACCCAATTTAGGGACACCTGGGTGGCTCCGTCACTTAAGCCACTGCCTTCAGCTCAGGTCACGATCCCAGGGTGCTGGGATCGAGTCCTGCATTCAGCTCCTTGCTCAGCAGGGAGCCTGCTTCTCCCTCTGCCTGCCGCTCCCCCTCTTTCTGCTGTCTCTCTGACAAATAAATTAAAAAAAAAAAAAAAGCACCCAACTTAAATAACAAACTTTAAAGTGAGCTCTTGAACATAGTTTTCATCCAAGAAGTGCCTTTATTTCATTTCTTCCAAGTAACAGGTTAGGTACAATGAGTTTGCTCCAGCTCACTGTTCCAGGAGAGGAGGTGTGCGTGTCTGTGACGCAGGGCTGTGTTCTGAAGACTCCTGGGTGCGTGGTACTTCCACGTGGTCCTCAGGTGCTCAGGGGACACACTCGGTGCATAGTAGAGGCCCCTGTCCATACGTCCCTAGGCTCTTCGGTGTGGGGGTGCGTGTGTGGTGAGGACGGCCTGTGGGGCAGCTGGGGCCGAGGAGATGGTAAGCGAAGGAGTTAAGCCCTTAGAGCTGCGAGACAATGTCATTTGAAAACACCAGGTATGAAATATAAATAACAGTCAGCCAGTCAGCTACTTTCCTTCAATCCAATTTCTAAGCAGTTGTGTGATCGATCAATTTATAAATCGATTGGCTGTCTAATCCACCTTCGCCGTCTTCTCTGCCACCACCTGGGGCCAGGGTGGGGTCAGTCCCGCCTGCGGGGACAGGGATACTGTGTGCAGCATCCGGGTGCGTGTGGGGGGGTCACTGCAGCTCCTGGAGCAGGCGGAGCACATTGGCCGCGTAGGGGTTCCCCTGCCCGGTGATCCCTCGCAGATGCACGGGGTGGAGGCTGGGGTGGGGAGGTGTGAGCTGCTCGGGGCAGTAAAGTTCGTTCAGGAGAAACCAGGTGGAGTCCGGGTCCACCTTCATCAGGTGGAGGAAAACCCTGCGGAGAGACAGAAGGGAGGGTGGGCTGGGCTCTCAAGAGAGAGAAGGGAGAGCGGCTGGTGTTCTCCCGGAGACGCTGCTTACTGGGTTATTTGGGGGAGAACCTGATAATAACATCAAATCCCTTTGAACAGCAGAGCAAAGCCACTGTAGTTCGTAAGACAGGGCCATGAGGATGGACCCACAGCATATGAAGAGTTTCATATCCATTGACATTGAGAAGAAAATTAGTCTGAGCAGAACAATACTGACATCAAACAAGCTCTTGGCGAAGAAACCCAGTTAAGTTCTGGGGTGTCAAGCAGGAGTTTTCAAAGAAAACTGACAGGGCCTACCCGTCACTCCAGGCTCACAGGGTAAGCCCACACTCCGGAGTCTCCAGGTCCTCATCCCTGGCCCGCCAGCTTGCTGCTGACCTCTGTAGCTCGGCCCCTTCCGGCCACCAAGAGCCATGGGTTCCTGGTGGTCTGGATATGCTCACACAGGGATCAGACCCAACTACTCTCCTGCAGCAGAAACCGGCTGAGCCAGAGCACTGGCGTCCTACACGTGACAGGGACAGAACTGAAGGGCCTGGGCCACCCAACACCATATGCTCCCTAAGGGTGAGGTTCTTTAACTTGGCCTGAACCTTGGGGTTGCCACCCTTGCCTCTCTCTTATCTGTTCATATCCCATTTCTGAATGACCAACCATGTGCCCAAGGCCACTGCACTGAGCAGTCCAAGTATAAACTTCATACCCCTGGCTGACTCAGTGATTCAGAGTCCGGCTTTTCAATCCCAGGAAGGATGAGACCCTCCCCCGGATGGGCAGCTCCCTGTTGGCACATGTCACCTGCTCCGAGAGGTTGGTCTTCCTGGACCATTTTGCTTAGGCGGCTGCCCCCTATTTTTCTCTTTCAGGATAGCCCTCCCAGCACTTACTGTCTATTGACCATCTCCCCTTCTCACAATACAGCTCCTGAGGGCTGTGACCACACCTTTTTGCTTCACTGCCGCACCCGGATGGCATAGGGTAAGCTCTCAACGAATACCTGACCCAACAGGTTCTTACATTTAAGAAGTGATTTATGACACTGCATGATAATGGCTTAAGATGACACACCTCTCTGGAAAATTACATCCTACAAAGGGATCTAAAGGAGAGGTCAAGTGTTCATCACCAAGGAAGGTCGAGGGAAGGATACCAAGAGGATTCACGTTATCACGGACACCCCTGCCCTGTGGCTGTGGGAGATTATTCAAGTGGGCTTGGTCTCAGTCTCATGCTAAAAATGGGGGATATACTTCATTTGGGGTTTTGCTGAGGCTTAAATGAGAAAACAGATCCAGCCCTACACAGCATCTAGCCCATGTGATCCCTATCTACCAAGTAATAGGGTGGACAGCATATATCTGATGAATCACATTTAATTCCTGATGACCTAGGAGCCTCTCCCATATTGTTGGACAGCAAACAGGAATTTAAATGCTTGCTGAATGGAGCTAAATTCTGTCCTTAATTCTGTTCATCTGAAAACCCCGTGCCCTTGGGGGATTTGGGTTTTACTCTGGGGGGAAGCCGGTTTTGCTTTCTTCCCGGGGTTTAATAGACATCTGCTAAGGAGGCAAGGGAGGCAGGTGGGAGGGGGCCCTTTGAAAATTTTTCTGGCCTGGTTTGTGCCTACACAATTTAAGTTTTCTTTACTTAGGATAATCTCGTGCTTATAATCTCAGCGGTGGGTGCAGGAGAAGTGATTAGAATATTCTAATTCATCGTTTCCACTTCACCGCAGAAAGGAGATGGGGCCTGCGTGGGAGACAATTTTTGTTTAAAAACAAAAATATCTTTGATAATTAGAGTGGCAAGGGAAATTATGAAAAAACACACCAAAAATGGGAAGCTGATTTCTATTTACATGTGACACAGTTGACAGTTTTCCCTGGTGCCAAAGACGGTTAGAATGCAAATGGTTTCATTTGATTTTTTTTTCCCCTTCCAGAGCTGCAACGGTTTCTCAGGCTACAGCCTGGCACACTGAGGAATATTTTGATGTGGGCAACACCCAGCGACGTGAGGCCATGGCCCACCTCAGTCACGGCTCTGCTCTGACTTAACACGGCACGAACACGTTGCGATGTTCACTGTGAATCCTTTTTAACATGCTAAATGCAGATGTCGAACTCGTTGGCAGGAAAGGAAAGGGAAAGAAGCCACTCTCCTCGCCCTGTGAGAACTCTAAATACAATGCTCACAGGGAGGCAAAGGAAGAACGTGTGTACAAAGTTCACCTTCTTTTATTAAGTGAGAGCCAAACTCTTGCAAGAATTATTTTGGGTCTCCTTTCTTAGCTCTTAAAGGGGCAGACTCCCCAGAATGGCAGGCATCCTGCCTCTGGGGCTTGGAGCAAATTACCTTGCCACGGGAACCTGTTTCCTCTTTCTCCAAAGGAAGAGGCTCACACCCGCCCCGCCCTTCTCACAAGTTTGTGGCGAGGCTCTAAGGAGACGAGGTGCAGGAAAACACTTTGAAGTGTATAATGAAAACACTGCTTCTTCCAGAGAGTATGTGTGTCTGAGGAATAATTATCACTACCAACCTCTGCAGCACCGCCACACCACGGAAACTTCTCAGACACTCTGAAAAGGGCAAAACATTTGTCTTTTGTTTCACTCGCAATTTCCTTCATACTGACTTGGTGGGGGTCCCAGGTCTCAGCCAGTGGCACTCTCCTTCCGCCTGTTATTTTCAGGAAGAAACAAATGCAATGTTCTTCGCCCTCTGTGTGCCCGAGGCTGGGAGCAAATGGCATGCTGGGCAACCAAGTGCTGGCAGGTGGAGCCGTGCTCTTGCTCGGCGAAAGGCACGCAACCTGCTGAACTCTGAACGCGGACACATGCTGACCCTGAACCCTTGTCCACTTTAAGCCCCTGGAAGCTGAACGGACGCCCCGGTTTGGTCTAAGAGCTCAGGGGCCCAGCTTTGTTCCAAACTCTGCTACCGCTTTGCCCTGCAGCCAGTTCTTACCCATTCTGAGCTGGGGAGAGGGGTCCCCAGAAAGTGAAGAGCCCAAAGCTGAAGACCTTAGAAGTCCTTTTGCATAATCAAAAGCCAGAAGACAAAGAGAGGACCTCCGCTTTGAAGTGACTGGGGTAACTGCCTGGAAAATGTTCCTCATACATTGTGAGACATGGCAGAGACGGCCGTTGAACGTGCCAAATGGCCAGCTCCAGGTTTGTTCAAACCCAAAGAGAAACACTTAAAAAAAATATATGTACACCATTTAAGTCCTGAACAAAAATTTCTTTCTCCTTCCCCCAGGCCCAAATCAGTGGCTCCGGGGAGCACAGTTATCAAGAGATTATCTGGTCCCCAGAGTTTCGGGAGGCACTCAGCTGTGCCTCATGCCTCCGAGTGTCCTGAGGCGAGTGATTATCTCTCAATAACCTGTAGGGCCGTGTAGCTTAAATGATAACTTGACTTTAAAAAATTTAGAACTCGCCGTTAGGCAGTTTCTAAGCAACCTCTGTTTCCATGGTAAAGAAGCCTGGTGTTTATACTGATTTTTCACTTAAAATGCGGTTTTATTGAATTTCGCTTCATGCAGGCAGCCATTTCCCTGCACTCCAGCCCTATCTACAATTGACGGCCATCAGCAAGTACCTAATAAACTCCAGACACCGAACCACCAGAAGCAGCTCATTCCTCTATGATCAATAGCGGCCTGCTCCGAGTGACAAAGCTGGGGGGGGACGGGTAGGAAATGTGCTACGAGAATCCGGTCAGCAGGGCTCGGGTCCCACCTCGTTGTGGTTCACCTGTTCCAGCCCAGGCACTGAGCTGGGTGTGTGGGACACAGAGATGGATTGACGGAGGTTCCGGCCTTGGGGCTCCGCCTCACGTAGGGAGAAGGGACTAGGCAGAGAAACCCACGGTGCACTGTGGAGAGGGCTGCGCATGTGGGGTGGAGCTGGGGAAGGCCTCTTGAGGAGGGCACACGGCAAGCTGCTTCTCGGTAAACATCAGTTCTAAGGCCCCTTTCAGTGTCAACAGTCCCCAGTGGTTGGGGCACTGGGTCAAGCAGGGGCGCTGGATCACAGCCCCTTAGTGCCCCAAAATGTGGCAACACCCCCATACTGCCGCAGATGCAAATATTATAGAGTGAGTCCTCACCATCTCGGTCTAGACAGCATCTGCTCAAACGCAGCTCTAGAAAACCGCCAGCCAGTCCAGGCCTGGTGAAGCTAAATAAACTCTAAGTGAAATGCAGAGCTTCCAGCTCTCCTGGGTGACAGGCTATTCTTTCTCTGTCAATTACTTGCTTGAGGGATCTGCTGCTCCTTGTCTCTTTCTGGATTTATAAAATGCTCTCATGAGCTGTCTGCATAAGTGCCAGTGGTAAAGAACTTGTGGCTTTGTGATCTGTTTATTTATTTATTTTGGGCTTCTAAAGAAGTTATTCAGGGATGTCTCCTTAGGAACATAATACAAGCTGTCTCTACATGGCCATGACTAAATGCAATCAGAAAATAAACTCACTTGTTGGAAAGCAGGCACACCCACAAACTTATTCCAGCTTCCCTGCTATTCCCTTTCTGGCAGAACTTGTACACTCTTTTCTTCTCTGGCCATCTCTTCTCCTGCGACTCGGTGCATGCCGATGCTACAAATGAGGCTGTGTGTTTCCTTTTAAACAAATGGATGCTCGGGGTGTCGACGTGTCCTAGCCAGCGAGCAGTGGGGTGATGTTTCTATCTTGGTAATTTACTCTAATGGGTCTCGGTTCATTGGTTAACCAGTATTTCAAGGCTGTCCTTTCTTGCTATTCAATTTAGCTATCTTCTCTTACGAGGAGGTCGTTTTTTGTTTCTAAATGTTGGAAATGGAGGATTATGACTTGGAGCAACGATTTACTCTCCAAATAAATACTACCAATTACCTCTGCAGCTATACGTACTCGTTACACTTAACTATATTTACCTGTTCAAAACCATTCATCTATCGATCTAACTCCATCTCGCATTCTCACACAGAGACCGATAATAAAAATATTTAAATGCAACGGGGACAGGATTTAAAACTATAAACACCAGTAGAAGCTTACGATGCTAATCGCACCCCTAAAGTACCACAAGACAAAGTATCATAAATGCAGTGGAATGACTCCATCGCTTTGTGCATATTTAAAAAGATACGGCACTGAGAGGACCAATCTGTTACAGACGATTCAAAAATAAGCCAGAACCTAGAAGGGCTTAAATCCCACTGGGGCAGGATTTAAAAGCAGCCCCTTCCATCTGGCTGCCTCTCCTACCTCCAGGCCCCCCACAGGCCTAGATCCCCCCTGCCCCCCGCCCCCCAGCAGCCAGGACGCTGGTAGGCGCTGATTTCAAAGCGGACCTGTGCCAGCACCCAGGGGGCTGACTCAGGCCACATGCAGCGTTTCCTGCTCCACACCCACCCTCTCACCCCGAAGGTGCATACCCTTGAAGATAAAGACATCTTTGTAGCTGTCTACCTATTTGGTTCCCCTCCCCCCCGGTCTGTTTTCCTGGAAGCCACGCTTTGGCACTAAGCCAGCAGCCTCTGCTGATGGATGCAGGGAAGACGCAGCTCTAGGAGGTATACTTGTGTGTTCACTGCAAGGACGTTAGCGACATTAGTCACAACAGTACCCAGTGTTCTTCTGAGATGACCCACGGAGAAATTTTCTTAGGGTTCACAACCACGGAAAGCTGTGCCTCTTTCTGCAAAGGGATGCCGAGAAGGTGCCCCACAGATGCACTGCCCTCTTTGCTCTGTCTGTGAGGAAGACGAGGGCCACCCTGAAGGCTCATGACCAGCACAGTGCAGAGCTCTAGGTGTGCACTTTCTATGTTAACCTCACCCCTGGCTTCACCTTGGTTTTTTCCTCTTTTTGTTACTGTTATTGTTGCATCCCCTTAATTGGTAAGATGACCTAGGTCTTTTCTGGAATCAGGAGGAAGTTAATAATGCTAACAACCACTACTGACTTTTTCCTCTGTGCGGACATTTTATGCCGAAGAATAACATGCACGAATTTACTGAATCCTGGCAATAATTTGATTAGGCGGAAGATAACAGATACGCTCACTCTGGTCTTGCAGACGAGGAGCGAAGACTTGGAGAAGTAAACTGATTGGCCCAGGGTTACGCCGCCAACGAGCAGCAGCGTGAGGCCCGCGCTAACCTGGTATTCATCTTTGTAATCTTTCAACTTTCAACACAGTACTTGGCTTGTCAATTAAATAAACACACATATAATAAGATAATCAAGGCCATTTTCCTGGCTGCTTTACTCGGTACTAAGATCATGACATTCACAGTGGCCTCTTAGGTGCTCAGGACAGACTGCGGACCCTGCGAAGTGGTGAGACAGGTACCCTGTGGGCTGCCAAAGCTTTTGACATGTGAAACCCACTTTGTGCAGGTGGTCCTGCTCCCCGGAGCATCAAGCACATTCTGGATCCCAACCCAGTGCAGTGTGCAGACGCGCAGGCACGCCCCACACTTTCCACTGGGGGGTAACATGGCTGACCCCGGTAGATTATCAATCACAGCACAACACCAAGGAAGCAGGGGAAGGATGCACAGCATTCGGCTTAAGCAGCACGGAGGTCCCTGCCTTCAGATCTGAAACCCAGCAACCCACTTTGTTTATAATCTGCATGGCAGAGGTCTCTTATCTTCGACACCAGGAAATCATGCCTGTATATGCACAGGGAACAGCTTCAGACCTGAGTGTATTTTAGAACAATGAGCCTGGAAAAGAAAAGCAGCAATGCCTGTCAAAAGATGGATAATAGGAAAGCTAACTACTTGGGTCTGGATTTGTCAACTATTAATCAAATGTCAAAAGGAAAAATATTAGGAGCGCCCTCATTTCCATGCTGGGTGCGATCCAAGGGGGAAACAGCTTTGCAGCCCACGCTCAAACAAACTGCCCACGACATCTGAGGGGATGAGCTACTAATTTCAAGCTCAGCTGAACTAACGGATCACCTCTGTGGCTCCCGATCTGTTCAAATATAATAGGCCCGTGTGTGGGTAAAGAGAGGAGCCGGGCTCTGACGGGGATGAAATGAACGAGCCCGTGGCAGTCCGTGTTCGTCCAGGGTTTGAAGGCACCAGCTGGTTCTTTGATGGGCTGGGATCCTACTGCTAGAAGGAAAGTGGGGAAGTCAGCCAGTAAATGAACCTTGAAACCCGGTCCTGACTTCTCACGCAGAGGGTGGTAGGGGGAGGTGGCACAATTAACATGAAAAGATCATTCTGGGGTGAAAAACTCTCTTCGGAGTTCAGTGAAGATGAGGCAGACTTACAATAAGACACACCATGCCCGAGTGCACAGACGTTCACATGACACATACATCCTGCATCTCGAATCTGGTGTGTTTACATACGTCCCTCACGGGGGGTGCACACACACACAAATACACCTCCAGAGCACAAGCCCTGTGAGGGCAGAGGCCTCCTCTCTCTTGCTCTCCTCTCATTTCAGTGCCTAGAACAATGCCTGGCACATCGCAGCTCCTCGGCTGGCCAGGTGGATGAAGGGACTCGCAGAGTGGCCTCCCTCCTAAAGAAATGCAATTCATTTACCACCACCCTTAGTTTACAGAGGAGGGAGATGAGCCACAAGGAAACGAAGTCATTTGCTCAAAGTCACAGGGCCAGTAAGGTCTGAACGTCTCCAAGGCTGGTGCCCTCGGCCCTCATATACAATGGCCAGGCAGAAGAAGCTGGGAGGGAGCCCCCCTCCCCGGCCACCACCACACCATTAGTACTTGCACAACCAAAAGGGGCACCGGCCAGTCACCACCTGCCAGCACCCTGCATCCCCACGTGGGGCCTGGGGTTGGCAGGTGGAGGCAGGCCTGGGGGTGGAGACCAAGGGGCCTAAAAGCATTGTTCTTCCGTTGTGAGACCTGTGGAGCATGGACTTCATCTTTTTCAAAACAGGTATTGCATTGTTTGTTCCCCTTAGCCCCAGGGTGGAAGGCTTATTGGATGATTTAAGACCTCCCTGCAAAAGACAGGGAGCCTCCGAGGCTGCTCAGAGATAGGCCTAAGGAGCGTGGTTTCAACAGAGTTGAGCTGAATCAAGCTGACAGCATTTACTGGCTTTAAGGAAAAACACAGAAATTTGGGGTATGTGCTCTCATCTCAGATTCCTTTCATGTGTGAGAAGGAAGAGCTCCATGGTCAGAAAGGCACAGAACTGTGGAGGCCCACTGCATGCTGGGAGAGATCTCAGAGGCATCCAGGGCTACTCGGGAATTTCAATCAGTTGAGTGGGCCTCTGCCATGGTTGAGGTGGGGGCATGGCTGATCTGTTCTTTGTAAGCTAATGCTTACCCTCAGGGACCCTTCCTGGTTTACAACTTGTGGTATGCTGACCCCTTCTCCCACACCCCAAATCAGATTTTCTCGTTTGTTATCCATTGAAGTTCTTTAACTAGATGGACTTTGGGGGAATATTTTTCTTGCATAGCCAGTTAACAGTGACACCTAGTGGTAACATACGGCGAGGTGCTACCCTACCCCTACTCCCCACCCCTCCCCCAAGTTGCAAGATTTATGCCCCTCCTTACAAGGCACATTCGCTAGATAAAAGCATTAAACTGGAATGGCATTTCTGTTCTTAGCATTTACAGCCTTGGTTATATCAACCACCCCGTGATCAATTTCCATTTCTAGAGTTTACAGCCTGGATGTAAAAGCCTGCCACAAAGGCTCTATTTAATATGACAAATTAAAAAAGCAAACACAGGCTTGGTCATTCTTTGGAGCCAGGAGAAGCAAACAGGAGGAGGAAAAAGCCAACGGTAACGCACACAAAGAGGAACTTTCATGGAGCTGCTGAGTTCGTCTCAGTGCCAACGCCAGGGAGGCTGCCCCTTGAGGTTCCATCCCCCACCTGCCGGACCCACAGACATGTGAAGGGGAGCAGAGAAGGCTGCCCCCAAAAGTGCCACTTTGGCGTGTGGACTGACTTGAGCCCGAGGCAATTAGCAGATTCAAGAACAATTCTTACTTCTCCATCAACTACCTGGAAGAATTTGAATAGGGGGCCTGGCCCAGAAAGAGGCTATTAGCAGAGATCACTTTTCATCTGAATAAGCTATGTGTATGGCAGGGCAAACATCTAATTACCAAACATCTGCTTTTCTTAGGTCCGGTGACTCACCCTCCTCCCCCCTCCTCCCCGTGAAGCCCCAGGCCCCCGTGCCATTCCTTAGCTCAGCATGGCAAAGAAGCGTCAACTGCCCCCCTTGGCCTTGGGTCTCATGTTTTTATAAGAGGCCCTTAGGTATGAAATAAAAAATGTGTTTTTCTCCTGTTAATCTGTCTTACGTCAATTATTAGACCGGCCAAAGAACCTAGAAGGGTACGGCAGAAGGAAGCCTCGTCCGCCCCTCCCATGGCTGCTTACCCTCCTTCTTTCCGAGCAGCCACTGGCCCTTACTGCTCCCTGGCCAGCCCTGTCACACAGAGGGCCATCCACCCTGCGTCAGCCACTCACTAGCTCTGGGGAAGCCAGGGCACCGGTGGACAGCTCTGGTTCTCACCCGCTCTTCTGAACACTTAGCTACAGGTCTCCCCCTTGGGCCCCGGCAACAAACACAACAGCCTTCCCTTCTCCCATGAGTGTGTGGAGGGAGTCAGCACCTGCTGCGTGGGGAATAAACAGGGGCAGGAGTAGGGGGAGGGGGCCGGCGAGGAGATGCGCATAGTCTGAAGAGAGATTCTGCAAGTCAGGTAGACAGGCCTTCCTTCTGGAATGGATGTGGTGTGTGAGGAGAGAGGAAAGTGAAGGACAAACAACCACTGCAAGGTGCGGCCGCTCCCTGAGCCAGGGGACCTGGGGCTGAGGGAGCAGAAGCTACATCACCCGTAGGCGTGGGCACGGAGTGTTTCACTACCCCCCTTCCTTCAGTAACGAGGCTCACAAAGAGACCAGGTTTCCCATTGTCTCAGACTTCTTTTCCCATTTACAGAGCTTATTAATTTCTGAATCAAGATGCCAAATCAGCTCCTGATCAAGGACAACACTGCTTTTTTTCCTTGACTTCAAAATAAGTTTGCAGATGATGTGTTTGTGAACCAATCAACCTTGCACTTCCTCCCCTCCCAGCCTGGCAAGAGGGAGGTCATCTGACTCAACCCTGAATGGAACACGCTAGAGCAAACAAAGGCGCAGCAGTCAAGTGGCCTGGCTGCATTCTCCTCCTCCAGAGGCACCTGAATACCAACTCGAGACTCGGCAAGGTCCAATTCCAGGTTTAATTGCTTTTAGCGGCACAAAAGAAAATTAGAAATGAAAAGATAATGAATGGCGAATATTAGCCTGTCTGATGGGTCTAAACTTGAAGGACAAGCGTGGGGTGGATGTAGGAAAGTAGAATGGGACAGAGACTGGGAAAGTCCGATCTCTGTGACTCTTGGTTGTAACAGGCACACAGAGAATTCACTTCAAGATGAATTCATTACCTCTTGAGATGTACCTGAAATCAGCACGAGAGTAGCTGTAGGAACGCGGCCCTGGGGAGGACTATTTTCACCCTAAGTTGGTGCTTTAAGGAACAAGAATGTCTGAGGATAAGAAGCTGGTTGGGATGCGCCCCTGTGCTCAAGAAACTATGACTGATTCTGGGCCTAGGGGAAGTGACGGGAAAGTGACAGAAAGAAAAAAGGGAACTGGGGAAATCAAGAGCAAAAAATTGCAAAGGACAATAAATCAATTCAAAAGGATATTTCCATCACTCCCAGAGTGCAAGGTTTATAAGGCAGCAAGTAGCTTCCTCATTTCATAGTCTGAGCGGCCTTGCAGGCCTTCAGGGAATGAGAGGACTGCTA
Organism: Ursus arctos; assembly: GCF_023065955.2. Classification (NCBI taxonomy): domain Eukaryota; kingdom Metazoa; phylum Chordata; class Mammalia; order Carnivora; family Ursidae; genus Ursus; species Ursus arctos. Next base: position 20,936,673 of record NW_026622830.1, on the reverse strand, counting down.
CCCCACCAAGGAAGATCAGGGACTCATTTCTAGAAGCCTAAGAAGTAGGAGGGATTGTTGATTTGCTCTGGGACATGGGGCTGCACCGCCCAGGGTAGTAGACAGTGCCAGGCCAGGGAAGCTAACTTTTGTTCCAGTAGCAGACACCTGGGGGATAGCAGGTCCACTCTGGCCCCCTGGGCCCAGCTCTCTACCCAGCTGGGGCCAGGGGGCCAGAGTGCATTTTTGGTCTCAGGTGTGGGGAATGCTGCTGTGCTCAGAGTTTCAGCTTTTGAGAGAAATCCTTTGGGGCTCAAGGAACCAGATATAGCTTTCCATTAGAGGTGGCATAGCTATTCATGAATAAGCAAAACTCTTGGAAATGACAATCACCTAATTTCAGAGTTGAAAAAGGCCCTTTAGACCATTAGTCCAGTGATTCTTTATGTTTCTTGGTTCACAGACGCCTATTATAATCAGATGAATGCTGTGGACTCTATCTAGAAAAAGGAATGTAAGTGTCTGCTTGTACACACCCCATGTTGTGTACAATGTGCGAGGGTTTAGAACACCTGACGTTCATTAAGATGCTCTGTGGAGTCAAGGTGTGCCAGATCAGTAACCCAATGCTTATGCTTTGCAGACGAAGGAGTTGCGGTGCGGACAGGTGCCAGGGTCACTCGGTCACTGGAGTAGGGCCAAGAAGCAGAGCTCTCTCCTACCAGGAGAGGATTCGTCCCCTTCGGCACGCCACCTTTCTGCTTTTGCCCCTTTGGAATTGCTGCTGACACTGCAGCAGAGGAAAAGGTTACTTGCAAAGAGAAATGCACCTAGTAAAAATACCATCTCTAGAGTTGGCCCAGTTAAAGAAACCATCTTAACCCGGCGAGAAGAGCGAGAGAAAAGAACAGAGATGCCTTGACTCTGCTCGCCATTAGCAAATCATCTATAATTTAGAGCAAACGTAAAGAGATGCGGGTGATCAAGCAGACGTACCTCCTGGCAGCCTCTTGTAATTTCACGGGCTGTTTGGCGCTGAGGTAAATCAAGCAGGCATCAGCCACTTTATTCAGGTCACCCTCACCTGCAGACAAACAAAACAAGCATCGGCCCTCAGACTTCATTTGGGGCAAGCAGGAAGCAACTGCTGTCTGGTGAACCTGGAACAGCAAGGCGAGATGCCCTGGGCTCTTGACTCCATCCCGCAGGTCAGAAAAACACATCAAGATGGGTGGGAAAACGAGGCCAATGTAAGACTGAAGGATGTACGCACGAAGGGAGAGGAGAGAGCCTGACTAGGCGCCAGGCGCCACGGTGGTGGCGAGAACGCGCGCAGGCTGCGTGTCTCCAGGGGAGGGTGGCCGGTACCTACCGAGGTCCAGTCTCTCGCAGAGGGGGCCCAGGCCCTGCAGAACGGCCAGCTGCAGCTTGCAGGCCAGCGTGTGCGAGTACACCGGTCCAGCCCGGGCGCTGACGGGGGCCTGGGTGACTAAGGAGCCAGCCAGCTTGGGCAGGATGTCTTTGCAGAAGCGGCTCCTCAGAAAGTCGCCACACTTGCCTCCCAGGGTACGCAAGACCTGCAGAGACAGCCCCGGGTCTGGTGACTGCACAGCACCAAGGCAGCACAGAGCTAAGGAATGGCTGGTAATTCAATTTCTTCTTGGAAAAAAAAAAAAAATAGAATTACTGCTGTTAATTCCTTGCCCATGGTTTGTGATTCTGACAGTTATGAATTCGGAGGTCTCTGCTCCCAAGGCATGGCTGCTTCTATCCATAAATACAGATTACACGGGGAATAATTCAAAGGAATCTTGGGTTGGATGAATAATATGATTAATACCTTGATTTTCCTTCCTTTTTTGGTTAAAAAAAAGAGAGAGAGAGCTTAAAGCAGTTCACATAGATCATCTCTCGACTCTTCCTAACATCCCTTGAGAAAAGACTTCGCTTTGAACTCTAGCTAGCTGAACAAACACAAACAGGGAGGCCCAGCTGCTGCGGCGTGCAGGCCCCGGGAGGGCAGTGGCTGGCCGTGGCCCCTCGACTGAGTCAGGGCACAGACCCGGTGGTCAGGGCCCTGCCAGGGCCCTTCTTGTCCCATCGCACCATCTCCTATGTACGTAACCCTCGTCCCATCTTCCACCACAGGCGGTTTCTTTGCATGTCTCGTTTTAAACTTTCTCTAGCAGAACATATTGAAATGTTTTGCCCCGCTGCACAAGGCTGGATATACAGGATAATAGGAATTTCTTTAAAAATTGGTAAGCAAGGCATAACCAGCACAGAGAGTGTTTGCCCTTACTGCAGGGCCCTCAGCTGGCCTGCATGAGGCCTTCCAGGCCTCAGATGTCACCAGGGTGTCTGGGGGTGGAAAAGCAGCCTCAGTTACAGTGCACACATCTTTCTCTTTTTTTTCTTTTTCTATGACTGCTGTCATCTCAGATTACCTATGAATTTCCATAAAGGAAGGCAGCACATCTGAATAAGATTTAGCAAGACCCTCCTCCTTCTCTCCTTCCCCCGGCCTCCCTCCTCCGCTTTGTGTGTGTGTGTGTGTGTGTGTGTGTGTGTGTGTGTGCATGTGAGATTTTGTATATTTTGCATTAGAAGAAAAAATTAACAATTTTATATGTTTTAAACGTAAGCTCCTATTTTGGTCCAGAATATGCTGAAGAGTCTTACAGAAAACCGAAATACTTTTGCCAAGTGTACCAGTTGCATTCCTGGCTTCATTTTATGTCCCTACACATCTTTCTTCTTTGCTTCGTGTTCCTCGCCTACTCCTAATTTATGTTCGCTTGCCCTGGGAAATAGATCTCTGTAGGTTGCCTTAAGTGCTTTTCAGAATAAGGAAGAATATAAATAAATACGCCAAAATACATGTGCTGATATAAGCCAAACTAAGGCAGGGAGAATAATACCTGATAGATAGATAGATAGATAGATAGATAGATATATTTATGGCTTTTAACTTTTCAAAGCATTTCACCAAATAGTCCCATTTTATCCTTGACAACAATACTATGAGGAAGGTGGAAAACATGCTTCTAAGGCCAACTTGAAAATGGGTGGTCGTGGGCTCTGCCCAAAGTCACTTGGCTGGACAGAGGATGACCACTGCTAGAACCTAGGCCCCTTCACCTTGACTCCTGTGGAGTGCAAAGAACATGGGCACAAACTCACAGATTTGGGTTCTATCACTTACTAGCTGTGTGATCTTGAGAAAATCCCTGAACTTCTCTGAGCTTATTTCCTCCTCTGTCAAAAATGGGGAGAATAGTAGCTACCTTGCAAAGCTGCTGTGAGGAGATGAGCTCACGCGTGAGGAAGTGCCAAGCACACAGTGGGTACTCGATAAATACTGGCGATCCTTTTCATCTGCTATTTCCTTCTGCTTCTAACTCAAGAGGAGACGGACTTTTACTTTCTTCTTTGTGCCTTTCTTATTTTGCTATGCTTTCTTCAAGGATCAGCTGAAATGAGCACGAAGCCCCAAAGACACAGCTGCGCTCTGTGCTGACTGCCCCCTGCCCCCCGCACGGCTGGCAGGGTGGGGCGTCTGCCTACCTTGAAGGCTCTGAGCACCACCAGGGGGTCGTCATTGGTGAGTCGGTGCACAAGTGAGGGCCAGGCCCGATGAGCCAAGGGAAGGAGCTGGTTCTTGTGGGACTGCAGAACAACCACACACAGATCCAGCACATCCAAGACCTGAAAGCAGAGGGTGTGATTTCAGCAGAGTAGGAGGTCGTCACGGGAAGAGTGGGAGAGTGTTCCCAGACATTCCTAGAGGTGGAAATGGCAGCAGGGAAGACCCAGAGCAGGGAGGGCTTGCAGGCCTTAGGGAACTAAAGCAGGGCTGCGTGCAGCATGACACAGGAGGGGTAAGAGGGGCCTGACCGTGAGAGTGTCACGTTACGAATTTTTTATTTTGTACTAAGTGCAGTGGGGAGCCATCAGAATGGTTTCAGCAGGAAAGTGCCATGATACCATTAATGTCTGAAAAAGGTCATTCTGGCTGCTGAGTGGGGGAGGGGCCTGCGGCAGGAGAGAGATGCGGGCAAGCAGGCCCCTCAGGAAGCGGGCAGGAGAGGACGGGGATGCGGCCACAGGGTGGTGGCAGAGGAGGGAAGGTCTGAGGTCTGTCCTGGAAGTGGGTCTGTGCGGAATGAGTATATGAGGTGTGTATATGAATGTGTGTAGATGCTGGTGGCCCCCAATATTGGGGGCAATAAAAAGAGATATCCAAAGGGGCTGCCTGGAGTCAGGCTTAGCCACCGAATGGATGCAGGCGGAGACAGGAGCTAGGGAGGGGAGGATGCTGAGAGGCTGGGTGAGGTCGTGTTCTCCTTCTTCTAGAGGCCAAGTAGGCAGCTGAGATACAGGTCCACCTCAGAAGAAAGGTCTGGGGTGGTCTAGATGTAAACTGGATTTTTTACCCTCTCTGAGAATACATGTCCTGATCAGAGGAGCCTACCGGCCTGCCTCAGTGTCACTGGCAGGAGTCACGACGATGAGCAGTGTGGCCTTTCCTCCCAGAAACGGGCTGGCCTTCACAGAGCGGGGGGGGGGGGGGGGGGGTGCACAGCTGAGTCAGACAGTGAGGTCTAACATCGAGCAGTGAACCCTGCTGGATGTCTACTATGTGCTGGTCACACTGAGACTGGAACAGTAACAAAGAACAAAGAGGGCCCGCCCGTGAGGGGGAACAGGTGGGCAGGCAGGACAGCAAGAGAAACGTCGGCATATAGCATACAGCAGAGCAGCCCAGTGGAAATGGTGCTGCTATCACTGGCTTCACGTGAGTTCTGTCACTAACTGGGGAAGTTACATCAGACGCCATTGATTCCAAGACAGACATTTCCTTCTTCTGCCTCAAATGTTCATCTCCTTGCCCTTGCCCCTTTGCATGGCTGGCTCCTTCTCAGCCTTTAAGTCTTGGCTCAAATATCACCACGTCGGGGGAGGCCTTCCCCAAAGACCTGGCTGAAATCAGGGCATAAGCTCCGTCTTCTTCAACAGGGTTTGGGACCGAGTAGGCTCTTAACGCATGATCACTGGATGGGTGAATTACTATTTTCTATCACAGAGCCTGCTTATTACCTTCAGAAATTTCTTCACCTTCTAGGTGTGTGTTTGTACATTTCCCTGTGAGAGACAGGAAGTTCCATGAAGGCAGGGATGCCTGCTTCACTTCCTTCTATACGCCGTCTGCCTGACCTGTAGCATCCCACAATAAACACTGGGTGAATGAACGAATGAATGTGTGTGTGCCATAACTGATGCTAACTGTTTCGTATTTATAATCAACAACCCAGCAAGGCAGGAACCATCACATCCATTTTACAGGAGAAGCAGAGTCTTAAAAAGGTGAAGTAACGTGCTCAAGGTCACAGAGACAGAGCCAGGATGTGAACTCAGGTATGCAGGTCTGACTCTAACGCTGGTGATCTCAGTAACTACGGTGTGGACACAGCTGCCACAGAGCCTCCATAAATGGGAAGACACTCGGCTAATGTATCACCCAGACATCTACAATCAAGCCTCACGTATAGCAGGCACTCAAAGAGTACTTGCTGAGTGGAACAAGAGATGAATGCTAAGAAGTGTCTCCGGGAAAACGAAACAAATTCCACAAAGCACAGACCCTGAGATCTGAGATGATCCTGGATCGGGGTTTTGTAGCAGGGCAGCGTACTCTCTTCGCTAACAGTAACTCACTGAGGCAGCTGTCCTTCTCACACCTGCTTGGGGGTGGGCAGGACCAGGCCCTTCTGTGAGAGCTTCTCCCAGGTGATTCTGAAAGCCCTGTCCCCACGCCCACCCGCCCCGCTGTCCAGTTTCACTATTGCACGGTTTAAGTCCTCGCTGACGGGGCTGCTGCTTGGGGAACTGCCAGCAAACGAGGAAGTATAATGAAGAACTGTGGGTGTTTTTCCAGGGATGGGGCCAGAGTCAGGCTTGGAAGAATGACTGCTTCCAAGGATTAAAACCTGCCTCCCACATTAAGTCACTCCAGAAAATGATATCCTTTCCAAAGCATAGGACTTCCTTTCCCTTGGAGAGTCAACGGATGTCCAAAACTATGTAGTTTTTTTTTTTTTAAAGATTTTATTTATTTATTCGACAGAGATAGAGACAGCCAGCGAGAGAGGGAACACAAGCAGGGGGAGTGGGAGAGGAAGAAGCAGGCTCATAGCAGAAGAGCCTGATGTGGGGCTCGATCCCAGATCGCCGGGATCACGCCCTGAGCCGAAGGCAGACGCTTAACCGCTGTGCCACCCAGGCGCCCCAAAACTATGTAGTTTTTTAATTCTACAAAAGGGACTTAGCTCCCTTTTGGCATCTGAGCTGACACAGAAGGACGTGAGGCTGTCACCCCACAGATAAATTCTTCCTGATGCCTTCTCTTGGCCACCACACATGGGCCAGGAGATAAGGGCAGCCTCTTGCTCACCCGTGCAGTCACTGCTGCCGTGCAAATGCAGGGAAAGGGCTGCACACTGACCTTCAAGCGGATTTTCAGATTTGCATCTGACAACAAGTGGACGCAGCGCTCCATCACGTGTGTGGCTATCTGGATCTGCACCGGCAGTGGCGGTGCCACATCGGGCCCAGGGTCATGCTCGTCTGCCTTCGGAGGCTCTGACTGCTCCTCTGGAAAAAAGCATAACCGGGGACAGGGTTTTATGACAGACGCCCCACTTCAACACGATCTCCCAGCCTCAGATGCAGGAACAGCATTTACAAGGGAAAATGTCTAGGAACTGATCCTAAGGAAACCATATAAAATTTGGGTCAAACTATGAGTCAAGGTAGTCACCAGAGCATTAACTATAACGGCTAAAAACCGGGGGTGGGGTGGGGTGGGGAGAACCCCTCCATGGCCACTGAAGGGGAAATAATTATATAAGCCACGGTACCTCCCTATAATGACACATCATGAGGGCCCCCAAATTTGTGTTTACTGAGGGCTTTAACAACAAGGGAAAACGTTTATGAAAGAATATTGTGTTAAAAAGAGAAAAGCACTATATAAAATTGCATGCGCAGTGGGAGCACTATAAATTTTTTGCATAGCAGGAAGGACAACGAGATACTAACAGAGATGGGGTCATGAGATCATATAGGATTTTAATTTTTTTCCTGTACCTTCAGTCTTTTTTAAAATTTCCATTAATAAATATTTCAAATAAAAATGTAAGAGGGCGACATTCTAATTTGGAGCCCTGAGGCTGGGCAGCTCTCTGGCTGGCCTCTGCTCTGACCTTTACCCTTTCTTTCTTCTTGGTTCGTTCTTAGACTAAGAGGCTCGTGTGTCTCCTCCACCAGCCTGTGAGATCTTTCGATGGCCAAGATCAGGCCTTAGTGATGTCTGTGTGAGAGATACCAGCAGGGCAGCTTGGCGCAATACACAGGGAAGGGGTTTGGTCAAGGAGGTCAGTTCAAGTCCTGCCTGTACACCTATTAGCAACCCTCTCATCCTACATTACTTCATCTGGAAAAAAGGTATAAAGCACGCACACCTCATTTGCTTGTTGGGAGTTAAATAAGAGGAATGTCACCAGCTATTAGCATTCTTTCACTGCCTAGAGTGCTGCGTTGCACGATAGGTATCAGTCCGTATATTCAAATAACGAAAAGACCTGAGAATTGCATGAAACCCAGGCCAAAATCCCTACCCTGAAAAATTTTCCTCAACTTACAGCCCCCAGCTCCGTACCCACCTCCAGCCCCCACTACTAGCTGTGCTCATTTCCACTGAGCTGAACGTTGTTTCCTTCACTTCTTCCCATTTCTGTTTCCTCTGCTGGAAAAAACAGAATCTTATAGCAGAGGCCACACCTGTCTCTACCAGATGCTGAAAAGATAAATGAAAATGCATTTGTAGATTGCTTGGATTTCTTGGAGAAAGGGACCTCAGACACACGAGGTGCTTTCATTGTGGCTAAAACAAAAAACACATGTCAAACCAACATCAAGCCAAACATTCTTTATAATGCCAAGTGTGTGGTGTGTACTTGATGAATGATAATTATAAGAATGATAAGGCTGTGCTTTTCTTCCCAGAGGAGGATTTGTTGTTTGAAAGTCACCTATTGCACAATGTTATTTGAGGGATGTGGATTTTTCCATTACTGGGAGAAAGGTTGATTCATTCAGTCTGCTCCTAGCCAACATCAACTCAAACCAGAAGATCCTCATCGTGAAAGAACGGATTCACAGACAATACCAGAATTTCAAACAAGAATGGCAAATCTGGATTACAGGGGATCAGGATGCCTCCCCTCCCTCTGGGTCTCCAGGTTTTGGTGTGGGGTGCAGGTCAGGCAAAGAAAGACTGGGTTGGCTTAAGAAATAAAACTGAGAAGAAAAGGCCTGATAATAGACTTCTGATCAGAAAACTGTCCTCGAGGAGGGCAACGACTCTGTTCCGCATAAATCATTACCCGGGCTCCGTGATAATTCCCTGACACACCAGAGGAACTGGTGGTAGTCAGTTGCATTGAACGACTATTTCCTGTTCTCCTGGAAGTACTGGTTTCAGTTCACCAGTGTCTCCTCGGAGTGGAGACCACCAAAAAGGAAAAAGAATCCTGCTCAATTCCAACCTAACAAACTAATTTGGGACTCAGTTCCATTTAGGATAGTTCTGAGACCACCAAGCTCATTATGACTTGGCATTTTATATTTGCAGAGGAGATTCTAACAATTTATTAATCCTTCCGTGACCTGAAGCTCCAGATCGAGCTTGTGAATAAAACAACAGGCTGGGGCTTCAACTAGCCTGAACTCCCTTCTCCTTTATCATATAAATAGGTAAGAAAAACAGTGAAATCTCCCCCCACGAATAAATAAATGGACAAAGCATATGAATAGACAATGGGCACAAGAAAAACATTGTCAGGAACGGAACATATAGGAAAATATTCGACCTTGCCTGTCATCAAAGAAATGCAAAGTCAAATATCAAGAATCATTTTTCACCTATTAATTTAGCAAGAAGTGAAACTCGTAATGGCCAGTGTTGGCAAGGTTGTGGTACAACCAGTGTTAATCCCGCACTGCTGAAGGGAAGGTATAAATTGACACAACCTTTCTGGAAGGCAATTTGGCAAGCCTAAAAAAATGTTCATATCCTTGACCCAGAAATCCCACTTCTGGGATTTATAAAGAAATATGCAAAAAAAGGGAAAAGGTCACGTGCACAGAATCATCCACTGCCGTACTGTTTATTAGAGTGAAAAGCTAGAAGCAACCCGAACTCCCCACAGGGGAATGGATACTTAGTAGCAGCTATTAAAACATTAATTATGAAAACTCTATAGCAACGTGGAGAGTTGCTGATTATATAAGTAAGTGCAAAAAGGGTATAATGCATTTAAACTGTGGCTGTGACCACATACAAACAGGTCTGCGACAAAAAAAGAATGGGATAAGATGGCACGAAAAAATGAGGATGCTTCTGTTGAGCACGGTGGGGTGATGAGTGACTTTTCTGATTTCCAAACTTTCCGTAATGAGATCTCGTGCTTATACTAATCTGCTTCATAAAGAAAAAACTGGCTAAGTCAAAATAAATAGTTACCTTCTTCGTTATCGAAATCTGAGACATTTCCATCTGCCACATCCTTTTCTTTGAGGTAGTTCAGCAAAAATTGTTCAATGTCTTCTGCTGTGGTGGAATTCCCAAGTCCTTTCTCAGGAGCTGCTGGTCTTCGGCTCAAATGACTTCCCTCCTCCCCTGCACTCTGCTCTTGGGGTTGCCCGAGGTCACCTGTGTCTGAGAACCACTGGGCTGAAAATAAAATGTTATAACGATCACCACGGTCATTGACAATAGGCACTGGGACTCTAGGAGTAGAATAAGCTCTCTGCCGTGGCCTGCGTGGCCCCACGTGATCCGGCCTCTCCAACCTTATCTTCCAACTACTCCCAGTTGCCCCATCTTCCCATTCCTCCAATGTGGCAGGTGTTTTCTGACCCCAGAACGTTTTGCATATGCTGTTCTTTCTGTCTGGAGTACTTTCCCCACGACATCAAACCTGGCTAATTCCAATTCACCTTTCATGTCTCAATACACATAGAACTTGCCTGGTAAAGCCATCCCTTGACTTCCCAATCCAATTTAGGTCCCTATAGGCTGTCTTATATAGTACCGTCTTCTTTCCTTTCATAGCAACTCGCCATGATTTGTAATTACATTTCTCTTGAGTGCACCATTTAGTGTCTGAATCTCCCACTAGATTCTATGCTCCACTGATCGCCACTGGAATCCAACATGCCCAGCATGGAGTGGGTGCTCAAAATGTATGCTGAACGAGGAAATATGCTAGACTGGAGAATACATATAAGTGACAGAATTCTGAGTACAGGATGCACACTCCTCATGAGCAGAGGACACGCTCTACAGAGTCTTGGAATGGACACAGCCCCTCACATCTGTACTTCTGATAGAAAACGCTGGCACAGTCTCTCCAAAGCTTTTCCTTCTTCAGGATGCGCCAATATTTCTGATGTGACACCGCAGAATAAGCCTGAAACATCACTGAAGCGGTGGTTTTCAAACTGTGCCTTGAGAAGCCCTAAGGGTTCTGCAGGAATGTCTCGGGGCCACAACAGGGAGGGCCCCAAGAGACAGCATGCTACAGGGGGTGGGCCCAGGGCTTCTAACTCCTCTCTAACCCAATGGCTCTGATTTCAACTATTTTTGTATACTGGGGTTCCCCTAGGGCTTCAAAAAAGGCTCTTAACACTTAAAGAAACAAAAACAAAAAACCCTCCCAGAAAACCCCAGTGTGAATTTTCACCTTTTTACACACAGCAGGAAAAATGCTTCCGATAACCTCTAGCACCTGCTAATCTCCTTTCTATCAAGGAGCATGTGCACAGAGCCGAAGGAACAGCAGATGGGAGGTGCCAAGGCCAGGCAAATGGGAACAGCAGACCGCAAATGCTGGGTTGAGAGTCTTCACTCTAGAACCTAAATGTCCTATATGTAGGGGATCAATTATGCCATTTCTTCAATGCTCCGTCCCCAGACATAAGTCAGGCCCCAGTATACTCCAAGGGATTGCATTCCCAATAAGTTAGAATCAGGACTTAGCATTTGCAATGCTCGAAGTAGATATGCTGCAAAGATCTCTACAATTAGGCTATTACCAGACATTAAAGTCTTGGCTTACAAATGGCTTTTAAACATGAAAAGAAGCTCAGCCACACTCTTAATATAAATTAAACTATAATAAAGTGCTATTTTTCTCCGATTGGATAAGCAAGGATTACCAAAAAGCTCGGGAATATAGTGGAGATGAGGGTGTGGCAAAATCAGCACTCCGCCACACCGCTGATAGGAGTTGAAATTGGTGCGACCTCTTTGTAGAGCAGTTTGAAACTCTCCATCCAGAACTTAAATGTAGGACGCCTGGCTGGCTCACTCAGTGGAGCATGTGACTTTTGATCTCGGGTTGTGAGTTCGAGCCCCACAGTGGGAACAGAGATTAGTTAAAAACAACAACAACAACAACAACATCAAAAACCAGATTAAATGTTCTGTCCTCTCAGCTAGTACTCCTCCCTAGGAATTTACCCTATTGATACACTCAGACATGTTCAAATTGACCTATAAAGATATTCCTGCAGCTTTTTTTTTTTTTTTTCTGGTGGTGGTGGCAAAAGAATGGAAACAATCAAAATCTCCACCAAGAAAGGACCATTTGCGTAAACTGTGTGCAGCCACACGACAGAATCCGATGCAGCCGTGAAAACGTGGAGGCAGCCCTCTCAGGGCTGCGGGGTGGCACGGCCTCTTTCTTACCTACAAAGCTACCCTAGTCTTGTTGCTCTGCGTCATTGGCCAACTGGTAGGTCGTGCTCAGCAGTAACTGAACCGAGGGCTCTCGCCCTCACTGTGGCACCTAATGCTTTTAGCCAACGGCTGTGAAACACTGGTATTTACGGTAACTCCGTTTCCTAAAACACGTGCTGGGTCCTTTGAAGACTTTCTAGAGGTTCTCTGAGACCACGCTTCCACTCCCATCTTAACAGAGTGGCCATCAGTTGGGTCAAGATCTCAGACAGCCCCGTGTCTGTGGGGAGTCTGCTTGAGATTCTGTCTCCCTTTCCCTCTACACCCCCCCTTCTCTTGCTCTCTCAAAATGAAATAAAAAATAAGAGCGTGGCCATCGGTGAGACAACTCAAAGACAAACAGAAACGGCAGCACGCAGTGCCACTCTGATTCACGCACGACGGACCAACTCTACTTCAGGGCTGCTCACCGTTCCACATGCAAGTATATTTGGGGTGATTTCAACACTTTCAGGAAAGCCATCCCCCATTTTGCTTCATTCCCTAGGATGCCCTCAAGTCAATGTTAACCATCCTTGTTTTTTTCTCTACAGTGGAGACCCTTCCTCTTCCGCTTCAATTAAAAAGTAAATAAATAAAGCGCTACATGGACTTCTCCTTTCTAGGTGACCAAAGACATCAGCAACCCAAGACAATTCAATTTTCAAGGCCCCAACTGAGGTATCTCCTGAGAGGATATATTTAATAGGCCTTTTCTCAATGCAGTTTTAAAATCTCAAACTGACACGTAATCTAGTTCCCCAACGCACTAAAGGTGGAAGTCTGGGCTAGCTTTGGACCACGGAAGCCGTCAGTCTCAGCAGTGCTGCCGCGAGGGCAGGAGCCCACTCCTTCTCGGTCACTGCTGACGTCCCAGAGACTAGTCCACTCCAGAGACTTCCGAGTGGTGGAAATAAAATACAAACTCCTTCCCTTGGTCCACAAGGCCATGCGGGGTTTATCCACGCCCTGCCTGCCTGCCAGCTTTATCTTGTATCACTCTCTCCACAATGGCCGCTCTACCAGGCCCTGAAGTCCTCTCTTCCCTCCACATCTTTGCACCTGTTCCTTTGGCCTGAAGGTGCTTAAAAAACCATAAAAAGGATAGGACAGCTCCATACATACTGAGGGGCCCTTCTCAGCCTTCAGGTCTCAGCTCTCGCGTTGCTTCCTCAGAGAAGCCCTCCCTGATCACTCTAAGTATCCTAGCCCTGTTCCTCTCTTGCATCAGGTTGTCTATTTTCTTCATAGTGCTTATTAGACTCTGAAATGAACTTGTTTAATGATTTACTTGTCATCTCTTTTGCAGGAGCAAGAAAGCTGCATGAGTTGATTCGTCTTGCTCACTGCTATATCCTGATTACTAAGCACAGTGTCTGACACATGGCAGCCACTCTTTATTAAACAAATGAATAAAAGAACATTTAGATGGCATGCGAATGTTCATGAATGAATGAATGAACACTGGAAATGGTATTAAGTACAGAGCAGACAACGGTCTCTGTTCTAGTCGCCCTCCTTGCTGTGACAAACTTTCTTACGTGATCTTGGCTTTCTTGGCTGACAAAATGAGGTCAGTGACATTTCCCCCTACCATGGAGGCTATTAGTACTGAGATAAATACTAGAGATATGGTCTTTGGATAAAAGGAACTCAAGTACACAGCACGTTATTTTTTTCATTCCAAGACTATCTACTTGAGAGATTCTTTTTCTTATTGTCCAAAACTTTGCCATTTTAACACCTCCAATAGACACCCAACAGGACCAAAAGGAAGGAGAGAAACTCAAACCACCTTATACTAATTAAAAGGTTAAAAGAAAGTTTCTAGACCTCTGTCCAGCATGGTAGTCACTAGCTACATGTGGTTATTTAAGTTAAAACAAAGAATTCAGTGCCTCAGCTACACTAGCCACATGCATCTGGTGGCTACCGTAATGGACAGAACATATATAGAATATTTCCATCATCACAGGAAGTTCTAGTGGACAGTAATGCTCTAGCTCCTCTGTGGACTGAGTAATTCCTGTTACTCCTGTTCTCCATTAGCACAGATACTGTGAACCCCATGTGTTGTCAGCAGTTTGGTACACTGAAAAGAACAAAACTGTCATAAATCCTGACTTTACTCCTTATTACCTGTGTGACCCTGGCTAAGTCAATCTCAGTGAGCCTTAGTTCTTCTTTTCTGTAGAATAAAAATGATGTTTACATTTAGTCTGCAGGGTTTATGTCCCTGACACAGAGCAGGAGCTCAATATATGGTAGAGGTTATTAAAAGTATATATATATAAAAAGCAGTGGAACCCTGGCGTAACATGTAGGGCTGGACCGACAACTAGTCAAGTAATGTCCTCCATAGCATAACTACACACACACACAAAATAATAGGCAAACAAGGGCACTAGGCCTTCCCCCAAATTGGCATTAAAAAGGGCTCTGAATGTACCTAATGCTGCCAGCAGGGCATGCAGGACACCGACAAAGGAAGTAGCTCTCTTATCATAAAATTGGTCCAGAGTGGCCAAGACATCCTGAACCACATCTGCCACCAAAGGCAGCAGGCTAGCATCCGAGTTCCACAGCATGACTTCCAAGACCTTTGGGGTATGGGGGTGCAGAGACAAATGACGCAGATTTAAAGAGATCCCATTCACCAAATAGTCGGAATTTTGATTGATCAGGTGCTGCACAGAGTCGTAGCCACAAGCGTGGCAAATGTCCATCATGGCGCTGGTGGCTGCCTGACTAATGAGCAAGGTTTGGTCCCCAGCCTTCTCCAGTACTGGATAGAGTGCTGACATCAAGAGCAAACGAAAGTCTTTTCCTAGTGCGTACGCAAAGCGGCCAATCCCTTCCAACTGGATGCATATTTGCCAGATGTTGCTGTTCATGGAGCAGATAGTGGGACTTGGCTGTGAGAAGGCTGGAAAAGAGGTAACTTGGCAGGTGTGTGCACCAGATGTGATGGCCTGGAGGCCTGCCTGCTTCATTGTTAGCTCCTCTCCCACTTCTTCAGATTCTATACAAGTGATCAAATACCAGTTTTCCTGACTTGTGTATTCTTCCAGTATAGATGTCACGATCTCCCTCAGTTCCTCGGGGCTTGTCTTAATGTGGTTTTCATGAAGATTCTCCACCTCCAGCCCAGCAGCCCCCACCACCAGCTCATTCAGGATCATGGCGGCTTGCTTCCGGTAAACCACAGATTCGCGGTACAGCGCCATAAACTGATCCACGAGCAAATACAGGTCCCCGTAAAAGCCAAGAAGCTGACACAGCTGCTGCAGGAGCAGGAAAAGCCTTTCGTCAGTGAAGAAGCGGAAGTATCTCCTCTGCATTGGGCTCCACGGCTGCGGAGCCACGGTCTCTGGAGAAGCGCTCAGATGACCAGAATTCCAGCGCCGCTCTTCAACAACTTTGATGTCAGTCACATCTAATTCTAGCACTTGGATGAGCGCTTTGGAAAGGCGCTCAAGATGGGCCACAGAGCGGAGGACAAAGTTCACTCTGGGGCCCAAGAGTTTCAGATAACCGAGTAACAAGGAGAGTGTAGAGAATTTGCCCTGATCGTCCTGGGAGTTCATGAGGCGGGGAAGAGACGTGGCGAGGGAATGCAGATTTTCTGACAAGATGTCAGCAAAGGCTCTGTTGCCGACCACTACTTTCTGATCTGCAAAACGTCTCAGAGCTTTATTGCACTGGGCTTGGACTTCGGGACTCTCATCATTTACTAGACCCACCAAAGCCTTCAGAAGGGGTCCAGCTGATCTGACCAGGGACTGACTGCACTTCAAAAGAAGGGCCTCGACCAGTTCGATCAGTGCCAGCCTCACCTTCCAGTGTGGGTGGACTGAAACACACTCAATTATCTTTTTAATAAGGATAGTCAGCTTGTCGCTGGTGTTTTTTACCCACCTGGCTTCCCTGTGAACCATCAGCTCTGCGACTCTGTGCTCTACTGCAGCCTTTGGCTGGACCTCTGAGATCCTTTCGAGCTGTTCATCGGCCATAATGAAACTCACTGTCTTGTAAAAGAGCTTCAGGGAAGACACGACAATGCTGTGCCCTTGTTTAAAGTCTCCTGTGATCACCCTGGTCAGTGCCATTGAGATTCCAGGTAAAAAAGAAGCAAACAAATCCCCCAGCTGCTTTTGCTCAAGCTCATCCAAGGACCTCGGATGGTCTTGACAGTCGCACTGAAAGAGTAGAACCTGTAAACATTGTAAGGCAGCAATTTTAATTTGCTTTGATTTCTCCTGTTCTGCTAGGTCCAACAGTAAAGACACGGCAAATCCTAAACGAGGCAGGATGGAGGGCTCGTAAAAAGCCAGAATGATGTCCCCATAAGCCGAGTGCATTAATGTGCTGAGGCCCCGGATCACGGCCAATTTCAACTCCTCGGACACAGCGGCGGGTTTTTGGGAGTTGGGCGAATACAGACAAGCAGAGAGTTCCGAGAAGAGTTCCTGGAGAAGTTCTTGTTCCTTCACACACGTCGAAGAGAGGACAAACGTGAGGCACTCCACCACGCTCTGGATCAAGCGCTCTCTTTTGGGACCGGGCGTCTTCAGCGTAAACCGCAGAGGGAAGAGGACGTACTGCTGCAGCTCCTGGAGGGCGGAGTCACTCACGGCTTGTAATCGCGCCTGCAGGTGCTCCACGTTCTCCACTGTCTGCGTCTTTGTGAGCTGAACACAGACCGGGCGTAAGGCGCCGAAGGCCTCCTCGGGAGTATCGAAAACTGCCATTGCGCAGCGGCCTTCTTCTCACTGAGGAAGCATCCTGTGGGCCGAAGGAAGAGCACTTTTCAGTAACGGTCAAGCTCAGAGCAGATACAAAGTAAACCTGCATTTATTCAGTCAACAGACATTTAGTGGGGGCCTACGTGCCAGTCACCGCACAAGGCGCTAGGGGAGCGATGGAAGTGAAGAGAGATGGCTGTTCTTCTCAGGGGGCCGCAGTCTAGTGAGGGAAGCAGCCGGACAGTCACAAGCCAGGCTGCTAAGAATTGGGCCGGGCCCGTGATCGCAGTCCTGAGGGAGCGTGGGAGACCTCTGCGTCAGAAGCCTGGGAAAGCCAGGGTAGGTTTCACAGGAAGAAGATGCGTGAGCCAGACTTGAGGGAGGAATCATGGGAATCTGTGAGCTATGTGAGTCTGGATCCTAACCTGTAGTAGAAATGGAGAGCCAATGAAGGATTTATCTTTTTCTCTTTTTTTTTAATTTAAAGATTTTATTTATGAGAGAGAGAGAGAAAGAGAGAGCGTGCGTGCTCAAGAGCTGGGGGTGGGGGGAGGCAGAGGGAGAGGAAGAAGCAGGCTCTCCACTGAGCAGGGAGCCCAGCACGGGGCTGGATCCCAGGACCCTGGGCCCATGACCTGAGCTGAAGGCAGACGTTAACCGACTGAGCCACCCAGGCGCCCCAGTTTTATCTTTCTGAGGTTGAGGTATAACATTTACAGAGTAAAATGCACTAGTCTTAATGTACAGCTCAGTGGATTTTTGTGATGTAGAGATCTGTGTAACCACCACCCAAAACAAGACAGAGAATATTTCCAGCACCCTAGAAGGCTCCCTCAAGCCCTTTTACAGTTGATTCCTATCTCCCCTGCCCAGCGGTAACCTCTATTCTGACTTCTATCACCACGATTCATTTTGTCTGTTCCTGTCATGGACAGGTTTTAAGCGGAAGTTGATAGGATCAACTTTATGCACTGAGAAGACCCCCTGGCAGCCAGGGATATGGGAGAAGAGTCAGAGCTGGGTGACTAGGAGGAGAACAAAACAGAAGGGAGTTGCCAGAGAAGGGGGAAAAACAGTAGCACAGAGAAATCATGGGAGAAGATGGAGTCCAGCACGATGGAAAGATGGACGGCAGGCAGGCAGTGAAAGGAGACAGGTTCATACGTGAGTGAAGGAACTGAGCAACTTAATACCAGAATCTCTTTTCTCTGTGAGGAGAAATTCAAAGTCATGGGCTGACAGTGAACAAGAAGGGGGAGGGCAGGGTAAACAGAGGGCTTGAGGAGAGAAATAAAAGTCTCAAATATTCTCTTTGGGGAAGCAGAGCATGCTGGGAAGACATAAAAGTGTGGCCCAAGGGTACTGAGGACTGAGCTGAAGCTGGAGACCACAAATGCATACAACTGTAAAACGTTGGCACTGGAGGGAGGTTAGGGATCGTCTAGTCTGGTGGGGTCTGTCAGTCTGTCTGTCTCTCCCAATCTCTCTCTCTTTTGGCTCAGTTTACTGGGGGCTTCTGAAGAGATGATGCCCCTTCCTGTCCCCAACCCAATGAACATTCCAGAGCCGCACAAACTATAGGGCTGGCAGGCAAGTGGTACCTGGTGGGTGTGGGCAAGACTTGCTCAGCCCAGAGAGAGAGTCAGTGCCAGATTTTCCTCCTGGGTCAGGAGAGGGCTCCAGGGCAACAATTAGGCTCTAAAACCCTGGAGAGAGTCTGGTCCACAGACTGTTGCAAGGAAAGGCAACACTGGTCACTGTGAGGCTTGTTGGGAGGATATCCCTTGGTCTCCGTGACTCCTCAAGAAGCTGCAGAAGTGAGAAAGCTCAAATCTGCCCTATCTCAGGCTACTGACGCCAGAAGGCTTGGCCGGGGATTACTGCCATCCCATTGCACCAGCTCACACACGCATGACCCAGAGGCTGCTGTGCCGTCCCCTGCCTGAGGTACTGTAGTTGGAACAACAGAAGGGAAGGAAGATAAGCACTTCATGGGACCCAGCAGTCAGAGGCAGGAAAAGCAAGCAGAGCACTCTCTCAGGTGGTGAGTCTTAGATTAACAAAACCACTAAGGACCACAGACAAGAACCTGAAAAATAATAAGAGCAATAAAGAAGTCTGATCACAAAGTGAATGATATCTCTTTTAGAATTTTATTTTATTTATTTTTTTTTAAATTTTATTCATTTATTTGACAGAGATAGAGACAGCCAGCGAGAGAGGGAACACAAGCAGGGGGAGGGGGAGAGGAAGAAGCAGGCTCATAGCAGAGGAGCCTGACGTGGGGCTCGATCCCACAACGCCGGGATCACGCCCTGAGCCGAAGGCAGACGCTTAACCGCTGTGCCACCCAGGCGCCCCTCTTTTAGAATTTTAAAAACATTATTTTCCACACTGAAAAAGCTCAATCGGTGGGATTTTTTTTAAAAAAGAAGACAGTTAATTCCTGAGATCCCATCAGTGGCCTGGAAGATCAAGTAGAGCTACTTTACAACTCCGAGCAGAAATACAAAGAGACGGGACTCGTGAGACTTGGAGAACCAACATGTAAATAGCTGGGAATTCTGGAAAGAGAGAAAGGACCAGATGGAGGAGCCAGAGCAAATAAACAACCGAAACATTTCCCTGAGCTACAGGAAGATTTGTCTGGAGACTGAAAAGACAGAAGGACATACACTTAGTCGCACTCTGGTAAAATTCCTGTACGCTAAAAGAGACAGAGGAAAATTATACATGCTTTTGGGAGGAAACAAACAAATAACTAAGAAGAAGACTGGCTCTGGCTTTCTCTTCTGCAACAAGGGACACCAGAAGGCAACAGAATAGCATCTACTGACTGCAGTTAAGGACTGTGGCCCCCAAACCCTGTATACAGCCGAGACAGTCACCAGTCAGACTGCAAGAGCAAGAGCAAGTTGCAGAGAGGGCGTTATCCACACACCCTCCCGAGGAAGAGACTTGAGAAAGGGTTCCATTCAAACGAACAAGTTGAAACAGAGACCTAAAACGGGAAGATGAATGAGGAAGGAAACACTATTAGTGATTTTTTTTTTCTTTTAGCATGGAAAACTTATTTCAAATAAAATGTTTAAGTGGAAGCCCAGCACACAAGGTAGATAAAATCAGAGGGTCCCGCTGAGGCTGGAATGAAGGCAATGGCCTGGGGCTCTACATCTCTCTTATTCATCTCAGGAGCTTCAAGAAGACCACCTGGGGCCCCCTGAACTATGCTCTCGGATTGTATGACACAAACTACCATAGAGCTAATGAAGTGAGAGCACAAAATACATCCAAAACTGAACTCTGCTCGCTCGTCGGAGCCCCCTTGGTGATTTATGGCCTTCACCTGAGCCAGAAAGCTTAGCCTCGCTTTCCTCCACCTCCCTCTTAATTCCACCATTCTCTTAAATTTCAACAATTCTACCCTTCAACATCTTTCAAATCTGTCGGTGATAACCACCTATTAAACGTTGAACCGACTGTAACTGTTTCCTCGAGAGCCCCTGGCCTCACGTGCTTGCCCTTCTTGGATCCACGTTTCACAATGACATGTAAGTAATCTTTCTAAAACAAAAATCTGAACACTTTTCGCTGCTTAATATTCTTCAACTGCGCTCCCTAGCCCACCTATTCACCACGGCACACGGGGCCCGTGGCTATCAGGCTCCTGCCTATCTCAGCAACCTCAGCTCTCGGGGCTTCACCCCTTCCACCTGAAACTATAGCCACGTAAAATGACAAAACTTACAATTTCCCAAGCAGGTGGCACTCCTTCGCATCTGCCTCCTTTGTCCTGTTTCACATTCACCACCGTGCACACCGCTGCTACGGAACTTCGTACGCTGCATGATTTTGTATCCGTCTGTCTTAGCTACTTTAGACTGGGCAATCCTGCACCTCGAACCTAGAAGGGCATCCGGCACATGACAAGCACTCAAAAACATCAGGCCCCTTCTGCCTTGAAGTTGGATGTGATAGGGTATTGGCAGGCTGATACTCCTGCTGACAACTAGAAAAAGCCAGATGAATTACAAAAATAATTTCTTACAGCATAAATAGTTGTGGAAGCAACGACGACTAGGTGGATGAATACTCCAGCCAGGGGTGAATGTTCAGTGAGCCAACAGTCGATAGCTGTTTCTCTTGCTTTGTTATTTTATTTTATTTTATTTTATTTTATTTTATTTTATTTTATTTCCCTTCTGCATTTGTCGACCCTTGACATGAGCTCAGGGTTACAGTGTGGCCAAGGCCAAGAGCTGTCACTGAGGAAAGAGAAACCACAATGCTTTTCAAATGTGGTTATGTGGGGGTGAGGGGCGACAAACCTGCATTTTTTAGAGATCTCAAAACACATGGCTTCTGGGAGAAGGCTGCTGCTGGGCGATAAATGGGTGAGAAATGTCCAAACACATGAAAGAGATCAACCCCACAGATTTAAGCAGCTCAGCAAACCCAGGATGGTGGTACAAAGACAAACACACACAGATAGTTGAACTTTGTAAACTGAAACTAAAAAGAAAAATCTTAAAAGTAATGGAGCAGTAAGACTGACAAGATACTTTTCCACAGAAATGATGAAATCCAGGAGACAGTAGAAGGAAATCTTTAAAGCGCTAAGAGGAAATAACTAGCAGGCTTGCATTTTATACTCTATGAAACCAGCTTTCAAAACTGAAGGTGAAATAAAGATGTTTTTGGATAAAAACTAAGTGAATCCATTGCTATCAGGTCTGCACTAAAGGAAAATAATAAAGGGAGAAAATGAACCTAGACAGAAGCATGGCTATGTAGGAGGCAATGAAGAACAATGGAATATACCAATATAAAATAATACTACCCATACAAAACAATAGTTATGTCTTTTGCAGTTTAAGTATAGATACAAAACCAAAACGCAACAATGCACAAAAGGTGTACGGGAGGGGATGTAAAAGGAGTTATGTGTATTAGAAGTGTAGTAGCATCAGGAGGTGGTACAATTAACTTGAAATTTGTAGGGTAAGTGCCAACGAACTGTAAAGGAATATATACCTAGTAAGTTCAGACAGTGGTAAAAATGGGATAACAGACATTTTTTGATTTATCCAAAAAAAGGTAAAAAATGAGAAAAACAAGCAAAACCAGTGGGTCATAAAAACAAATAATAAAATGGTAGACAGAAAGCTCACTGAAACAATGATTATATTAATGCAGACTTTCTCAACAGTGGCACCTTGACATTTTGGGTTTAATAATTATTTGTTAGCGGTAGGCTGTCCTATGCATTGTAAGATATTTACTAGCATCTTTGGCCTCTGTCCCCCAGATGCCAGTAGCACTGCCCCAGGTGCAACAACCAAAAATTTCTCCGGACACTGTCAAATGCCTGGCAGAAAGCAAAAATGGCCCTTGGATGAAAACCATTGGTATAGTCATCAAAATCCCAACAGGATTTTTGTAGAAAGTAACAAGATAACTCTAAAATTGAAATGGGAATGCAAAGTGCCTCAAATAGCAAAGACAATCTTTTTTTTTTTTTTTGGTAAGATTTTATTATTTGATAGAGCGAGAGAGAAAGAGCACAGGTGAGGTGAGGGGCACAGGAGAAGCAGACTCCCCACTGTTCAGGGAGTCTGACGTGGGGCTTGATCCTGGGACTCCGGGATCATGACCTGAGCTGAAGGCAGACACTTGGCCGACTGAGACAATGGAGCTCCAAACGTGAAGAAGAGAAATTAGATCAGTAAGTTGTGGTAGTATATATAAGTTCTTAAACCATCTGATTTCAAGATTTACTGTACACGTACAATAAGTAAAGTCAGTGCATTATTAGCTTAAAGAATGACAAACAGACCAATGGAACAGACTAGCCCCCTCACAGATCCACGTACCTCACAAAGGCAAAGCTGAAATGACCTGGTGGAAAGAAGAGTCTTTTTAATAGAAGGTGCTGTGTCATCTGGCTATCCATATGAAAAAATATGTATATACTGATTCCATCTGACACTGGATTTAAATGTGAAATGTAAAGAAAATGTAAGAAAACAGAGAAGAGCATCTTTGTGATCTTGGGGTAGGCAAAGATTTCTTACAGGATACAGAAAAGGGCTAACCATAAAAAAAAAAAAGAAAGATAAAATTGGATTACATTAGAATTAAGAACTTCTATTCCTCAAAAGACACCATTAAGACAGTGAAAGGACATCCCATAAAGGGAGGAAAGATGTCTGCTATATATCTGACAAAACACTCATATTGATAATATAAGATTTTCCATATATCATTAAGAAGACAACCCAGCAAAAACATGGAAAAGGACTTGAGCAGACACATCAAAAAAGAGGATGTCCAAATGGCTAATTAACATGAAAAAAGACACTCAACATCATTAGTCAGGAAAATGCAATTTAAAAACCTCAATAAAATATCATTACACACCCACCAGAAGGGCTAAGCTGAAAAACAGGAGAAAAAAAAAAAGACAAAGTAAATGCTAGGTCTTAGCAAGGAAATGAAGCAACTAGAACTCCCATTCAATGCTAGTAGGAGTATAAATTGGTACAACTGCCTTGGAAAACTCTTTGGCAGGATCTATTATTCTAAAGGTAAACATATGTATGCTCTTTGACCTAGTAATTCCACTCTTTGATAATCACCCAACAGAACCAACAGAAATGCATACATAAAATATACCAAAACGGGGCGCCTGGGTGGCACAGCGGTTAAGCGTCTGCCTTCGGCTCAGGGCGTGATCCCGGCGTTATGGGATCGAGCCCCACATCAGGCTCCTCCGCTATGAGCCTGCTTCTTCCTCTCCCACTTCCCCTGCTTGTGTTCCCTCTCTCGCTGGCTGTCTCTATCTCTGTCAAATAAATAAATAGAATCTTTAAAAATATATATATATGTACCAAAAGGTATGTTCAAGAATACACTATCCACAATTGCCCCTGCACGGAAAACACCTGAATGCCCATCTCCAGTAGAATGGATAAATTGTGGTATATTCTCTCAATGGAGTATTATACAGATGAAGATTTACTGCAATTGGAGATCTTCAAAAGAACAGGTTATAGACTCAGAAATATATAAACCAGCTTTTTGTAAGGAAGAGAGTATACCAAATTGCTACTTTGATATGACTATAAAAGGCAATCATATACCTTTATGGGATGGCCATGAAATCACACTTGTGTGACAATATGTCAATTACAAAAGGAATTGTTTAGAGATTTAGAGACTTGGGAGTCCCAGATTCTATTCCTATAAAATGCAACCCTGATTATTTAAAGTGGTGCTGCAAAGTCTGATGTTTCTATAACTGACGGCACCAGGGGCGTTCTGGCCCACTGGGACGAGACATTCAGAAAGAGTGGATTCTCTGGCTGAGTAGAGAAACCCACCCAGAGTTCAACTGTGGCAGACGGTGACTGAATAAACATAAGCCTGAATAACCAGTTCTCAATTGCTGATGGCCAACTACACCTTTCCTAGCTCAGCATACCCAGACTGTGGTCACGGAAAGCAGTCACTGGAGAGGCAAGGGAAGAGATCTGCAATCATAGTACATGGGTGAGCCCGTTCCTCCCACAGCTTCTCCCCATTCTCCCCTTCTCTCTCTGCCTCGTCACAGGGATGGGCTAGGGACCATCTCTAGGCCATGGCGTACAGGTGGTGAAGACAAATGGGGTAATCTGCACAGGATAAGGTGCTATACCTTATAGACACTTAAAGGATAAGATGGTAGATCACAAGGCACTTACTATATCATACAATCAGGAAGTGAAAAAGGGAGAAAAAAAGAAAGAAGTCCAAAAGACATCTGGAAAAAGAGTGAACATCAACAGTGAAGTGTTCATGGAGGGAGGGGGATTTGTATTGGAATTCGGGGATTACATGTTTGGGGCTGTACAGGAAGGCTGCTCAAGGTAAAACAGCTGTTCCAAGCAAAGGCCAGGAGAAAGAAAAGTCAAAGCATCTTATTTATAAATCTAGAGACAAGACAGAGATGCCATCACAGCAAGTGAGCCACACTTCACCCAGCGCTGACATTCTCATCACTGGGCCTTTGCACTTGCCCTTCCACCATATATCCTCATGACTTACTCTCTCATCGCTTTTAGGGCTTTGCTCAAACATGAATTCTGAGTGAGCCTTCTCTGATCACTCCTTTTTAAAACTGTAATCCATCCTCACTCTTCCCCACCCTGGCACTCCCCATCTCCTCTCCCTGACTTTAAAGTTTTCCTCCATAGCACTTAGCACCATCCATCAAACTAGATTATCTGTTTATTTTTTGTCTCTCTCTTCTCACTAGACTATAGGCTCTAGAAGAGTGATAATTGACAGGTTTGTTTATTGCTTCTGGCACACAGCAGGTATTCAATAAATGCCTGTTGAGTCAACAGCCATATTCTAATGTCTGGTTCTCTTGTTGGTAGAGTTTTAATATCAGCTATGCCTGAACTGAATTCTGGGTAAAAACTGCCATACTCTTCTTCTCTTGGGGTAATTACTACAGGTAGTTGACATCATCCTTTATGGGAGGATCTAGTTAGATTCATTCTTAAGGGGCAATCATAGCTCTAGACTTTGGCTAGGCTACTTTTAGGCTGTTTTTAGGACAGGGACAGAATAAGAACACACATGTAACTATCTGCATTCGAGTCCTCACTCTACACCTGGCTATGTGATTTACATGGATTACAATTTCTTCAATATAACATAAACTTGGTACAAAAGACTTTTCTCCAAAAGTTCTAACTTTGAATAATCAGCATATGGATACAAAGACTGGGTTTAGATTCCAAAGACAAGAGTTCAGACATAAGAATTGCCAATACAAGTTCTTGAACAGAAGGAAGAGAATTAATATTTGTTGAAAAATACCTCACCAAATGCCAGGCATGTACTAGGTATTTTATGTACATAAAAATTCCTCAAACACCAGCTGAGTGACACAAGGCTCAGAAAGGTGAAGTGATGCTGGGTCACACAGTAAGCTATGTCAGAGCTGGAATTCACCTCAAGCCCGTCGGACTCCAAAGGCTGTATGCACACTTTCCACTATGCCAGAGGTTCCCCCAGTCTGTTTATCAGAATCAAGGGGGAACAACGTAAGAACAGATTCCTGGGCCCCACACCCGAGCTACTGAATCAGAATCTATTTTGGGGTGGGGGAGATGGTAGGTACACTTGTGAATCTATTTTGAAAGTTTGCAAGGTCAGTCTGATGACCAGCCAGGCATGGGAATCCCACACTGTACACATTGTACACAAACTCTGTCTTCTGAAGAATAAGAACCAGGTGATGAAAGGAGTACTGTTCAGGATCCGCCCAGCAGTAGCGTGCAGAGTGTGCGGGAGGACTACTGCCTTGGGTGAAAGTGACTGGTTTATTTGTGCACCTCTCCAACTGAACAGTATACTTTTCTCGCGTTACAGCTTTACTTGGCGATTTTTCCCAGCATCTGGTATGGTGTCTGCCAAGCAGTTCCCACTCCCTGTTTGTTTCATAAATGAGTAAAAGAAGCTGGATAAACATTAAACCTCCAGTATACCTGAAATTTTGTAGCTTCCAACTCATTCTTCTTTCTACCTAGAAACGTTTCCTTTAGCACATACTATGTGCCATGCACTGTGCTAAGTTCTTGACAAGGAAAGGGAGATACAATGTTAACTGGAGGGTCTAGCCCTGCAAGGAAGGATTATACAACAGAGCACTAAGAAGTATACAAAATAGAGGTGGAGGAGGGGAATCAAGGGGACTTCCCATAAATCCTTCCCGAAATTACTTCAGGCTCATTTCATTTACAGATGTCCTCTTCAGAATATTTGTGAAATCGTGCCTTGTAAAAACACTAATACTATGTGCCTATACCTTCTACTAGGCAAGAAGTTTTCTGGTAGGCAGTACATTCTAGAAAAGTGGTTCTTAACTTAGAAAAGGGTGTACATCAAGAATATACACTCTTTTCCCTCACCATTGGGGTAGTGTCAGAGGAGGCCTAGCGGACAGTTAGGACTTTCACTACTGTCCTGTGATAATGAGGACACCCTTACTGCAGTGCTGTGGATACCAAGTGGGGAGCTGGAACTTTCCCCTTGGGTGTCAAAGGAGGCTGAATGAAGACTCTGGACTTCTACCTATACTACACTTGGTTTTCCTGCCAGAGCGGTGTCAGAGAAAGCCAGCTAAAACAGAAGACTTAATTAAGATCCAGAGTGTCAGAACATAATGCAAAAATGTCCAATCAAAAATCATTCATCATACCAAGAACCAGGAAGATCTATCTCAAACTGAAAGGAAAAAGACAATCAATACATCAAACACTGCGATGACAGAGATGTGAGAATTATCTGACAACGTTATTAAGGCATCCATGATTAAAATGCTTCAAGGAGCACTTATGAACTTGCCTGAAGCAAAAGAAAGAATAGAAAGCCTCAGCAAAGAAACAGGAGATAGAAAGAAAAAATGGAAATTTTAGAACTGAAAAATTCAATAACAAAAAGGTCAGTAGATGAGCTCAAAGGCAGAATGGAGAGGACACAGGAAAGAACCTATGAGCTGCAAAACTGAAGAACAGAAATTACCTAATCTGAGCAACTGAAAGAAAATAGACTGAAAAGAGCCTCAGGGACCCATAGGACCATAACAAAAGATCTAAGAGTTCCAGAAAAAGAGAAGGAAAAGGGTGGGTCTGAAAAAGTACTCAAAGAAATAATGGTTGAAAACCCCCCAAATCTGGCAAGAAACATAAATTTATATACTCAAGAAGCTTAGCAAACCCCAAACAGGATAAACCCAAGGAGATTTACACCAATTATAATGACATCATAATTAAATTTCTGAAAACGAGTGACAAAAAAAAAATCTTGAAAGCAGCCAGAGAAAAATGATACCTTGCTTATAGAGGAAAACAACTGGAATGACAATGGATTTCTCATCAGAAACCATGTATGCCAGAAGAAAGCGGCACAGTAACCTTCAGGTGCTGGGGAAAAATAAAAAGAACCGTTAAGACAGAATCCTATACCCAGCAAAAATGTTCATCAGGAATGAAGTGGAAATTGGGACAGTTTCAGATAAAGGAAAACTAAGAGAATTTATCACCAGCAGGCCTGCTCTAAAAATATGGCTAAAGGAAATTCTTTAAACAGAAAGGAGACATTAAAAAACAGGAATATTGGAATGTCAAAGAGGAAGAAAACATGGTAAGTGAAGGTATGTATAAATATAATAGAATTTCCTTATTCTTTTGAGTTTTCTAAATTGTGTTTGACAGTTCAAGTAAAAGTTACATTACTGTCTGATTTGGATCTAAATGTATATGTAGAGAAAAGATTTAAGACAACTACATTATAAATAGGGGAGGGTAAGGAGACATAAAGGGAAGTAAGGTTGTCATACTTCATTAGTAGTGGTAAAGATAAGTTGTGTGCAAATAATGTAATACCGAGAATCATTAAAATGGTTCCAAAGAGATACATTCAGAAATACTACAGATAATAAAATGGAATTCTAAAAAATGTTCAAGTAACCTATAAGAAAGCTGGAAAAAGAAAATAGAGAAACAAAAGCATAACAAACAGAAAACAAAAAATAAAATGGAAGATTAAGCTCTAACATACCAATAATTATATTAAATATAGAAGGTCTGAATATACCAACGAAAAAATAGAAATTATCAGAGTGGATTACAAAATATGACCTAACTCTATGTTGTCTACAAGAAACTCACTTCAAATATAATTATATAGGTAGTTTGAAAGTAAAAGGACAGACAGAAAGATATTATCAAGCAAACATTAATCAAATGCAAGCAAGAGTGGCTATATTAACATGAGATAGACTTCAGAGCAAAGAAAATTGCCAGAGATAGAAAAGGACATTCTATAATCATTAAAGGGTAAACCCATCAAGAAGACATAGCAATACTAAATGGATTATGTCAAGACACAAAACCTAAATACAAAAAACCACAAAATGTGTGAAGCAAAAATGCATTAAAACTGAAGAGAAGTATGGGTGGTCACCACAAGTACAGGTGGTGACTTCAACATTCTTCTCTCAACAATTGATAGAACAGGTAGAAAATCAGCAAGGATAACAGAAGGACTCAACAACACCATCAACCAACAGGATCTGATCAACATTTAAAGAACATCTAATCCACAACAGAAGAATACCCCTTCAAGTGCCCACAGAACATACACCAAGATAGATCATATCCTGGGCCATGACATACAGAATACAGTACCTTCCCCAATTTCAAACTAGAAATCTTGTAACAGAGGGATAACAGGAGAATCTCCAAACACCTGGAAACTAAGCAACACATTTCTAAATAACCCATGGATCAAAAAGGAAATCTCAAGGGAAATTTTAAAAGATACATAGAAATGAATGAAAACAAAAATACAATGTATCAAAATTTGCGGGAGACAGCTACAGCCATGCTAAGAGGGAAATTTATATAGTTAATACATATGTTAGAAAAGGAGAAAGGTCTCAAATCAATCATCTAAACCCCCACCTTAAGAACCTAGAAAAAGAGGAGCAAAATAAAACCAAAGCAAGCAGAAGGAAGGAAATAATAAAGAGCTGAGTAGAAATCAATGAAATTGAAAACAGAAAGTAGAGAAAAATCAATGAAACAAAGCACTGGTTCTTTGAAAAGACCAATAAAATTGACAAACTTCTAGCAAGACTGACAAGAGGGAAAGACAGACAGGTATCAAAGGATAATACAGGAATACCACAAATAACTTCGCACACATATAGCTGACAACTTAGATGAAATGGCGAATTCCTCAAAAACTACTATAGCTCATGTAATATGAAAACAATTATTTGACCAGCCTTATAACTTTTAAGAAAACTGAATTTGTCAGTTAAAAACTCAAAAAAGAAAAAGAAAACCAATCTGCAGGCCTGGATGGTTTCACTGGGAACTTCTACCAACCATTTAAGGAATTAACATCAATTCTACACAATCTTCTAGAAAAAGAAGGAAATCTTTCCAACCTATTTTACGAAGCTAGTATTACCGATACCAAAACCCAACAAAGACAATACGTAAATAAAAAAACTACAGACCAATTTCCTTCATGAACATAGATGCAAAAATCCTAAACAAAGTATTATAAAATATAATTTGGTAGCATGTGAAAAGAATTAACTGCCATGAGAAAGTAGGATTTATGCTAGGGATGGAAGGCTGACTCAATATTTGAAAAATCAATCAGTGTAATTAATATTAATGGACTAAAGAAGAAAATCACATGATTGTATCATCTCATCTCTTAGATTTCTAAATGTTGAAGTCTTTGAGGACTCAGTCACTGGGCCTCTCTTCTTTCTTTCTGTTTATTTATTTATTTATTTGAGAGAGAGAGAAAGAACACGTGCACGAGCAGAGAGGACGGGCAGAGGGAGAGAAGCAGGCTCCCTGCTGAGAAGGAAGCCCTACGTGGTGGTGGGGTTGGTGGCTAGATCCCAGGGCCTTGGGATCATGACCTGAGCCTGAATGGACTGAGCCACTCAGGTGCCCCAACCTTTCTTCTACACTTATTCCCCCTTATGACTCCCACATTTATATCTCTGTCTCTATCAGATCTCTTCCTTGAACTCCAGACTCATAAATCCAACTGCCTATGAGAGAAGCCTCTACCTGGATAGGCATTTCCATCTGGACATGTACAAATCTAAACTCCTGCTTTTACTCCCCAAACCAGCTATTTCTGCAATGCAGTAAATACAAACTTCCATTTTTATAGTTGCTTAGGCTAAAACCTTTGGGGCCACATAGACTCATCTTTGTTTTACATCTCGTATCTAATTTGTCAACAAGTCCTGTTCTACTTCTAAAAGACAGAATCTCCCCAGATTCCTATCCCTGGAATCTGACTTCTCTCACCACCTCCACCCTGGTCTGAGTCATCCTTTCACCTGGGTTATTACAACAGCTGCTCAACTGCTCTTCCTGCTTCCACCCTTGCAGCCTTGCAATTCTCTGCTTAACAGCCACAATGCTCCTCTTTTGCTCAAAAGCAGTCAGTGAACTCTCATTTCATTCAGAGTATTATCCTAAATCCTTCCTATTGCTTAGAAGTCCCCACGTGATATGGTCCATGTCATGTGGTCCCTGGCTACTTTTCTGAGCTCATTTCCAGCCTTCTGGTTCATATCACTCCAGCCTTACCATCCTTCTTGCTATTCCTCAAAAATGCTAACAATGGTTTAACAATTGCATGTGGTTTCCCTCTGCCTGGAACGACATTCTATCATACAGCATAAGGCTTGCTCTCTCATTTCTTTCGGGGCTCTGATCAAATGTCACCCTATCAGTGAGGCTTTTTCTGACCAGCATGTATAACAGACTCCTATCCTCCCACAAATGCATTCCCTCAGCCTCCTTACCCTCCTTGACTTTTATTCAAGGTAGTTATCATTTTCTGACTTGTTTTATACTCGCATGTTTTTTAAATCTATCTCCTCTTGTAGAATTTAAGCTTCTGGGGACATAGATTCTTTTTGCTTAAAATAGTGTTTGTTTTTTGTTTTGTTTTTTTTAAAGATTTTATTTATTTATTTGACGGAGAGAGACAGCCAGCGAGAGAGGTAACACAAGCAGGGGGAGTGGGAGAGGAAGAAGCAGGCTCCCAGAGGAGAAGCCTGATGTGGGGCTTGATGCCAGAACACTGGGATCACGCCCTGAGCCGAAGGCAGACGCTTAACAACCGCGCCACCCAGGTGCCCCTTAAAATAGTGCCTGAGACATAATGCTCAAAATCATTTGCTGAAAGAATGAATCAGTGGCTCAGGAGTAAAGACTTTGGAATCAGACATCAGATAACCTTGATTTGACTCCTAGCTCTGTCATTTTCTATGTCCAAGTGATATTGGACAGATTACTCACCCATGTTTTACATTTTCTCATCTTTCAAATAGTGATAATAATCCTCATTCCACAAAACTGTTGTAAGGATTAAATGAAACAAAGCATGTAATGTGCTTAATACAAAGTGACTTGGTATAAGTGGTCAGTATATGACAGTGCTACTTAATATAGAAACATGGTCTAGATTTGGACTCAAAGGCCCTAGGTTACAATTATGACTAGATATTGACTGTGTAATTTTAGGGCATTTCAGCTATGAATAAGGTGGCGGGATGAGAAAAATAGGTAAGATACAGTCTTTCCCTCCAATCTTAGTTATGTGATCTTGGGTAGGTCGCCTAACCTCTCTGTCCCGTTTCCTCATTTGCCAAATGAGAACAACATAATAACTACCTTATAGCTTTGCCATGAAGATTAAATGCGTTACTATGTAAAAACAACGTCTAGCCCATAGCAATTGCTCACTATGTTGGCTACGATTATGATGATTATGATGATTCTAGTCTGAAAGAGGAGTGAAGGCATCTAAGCAAAGAACTACAATACGGTGCAGGGAGAGGAACAGCAGTCATCAACTAGAAGAATGTCTCTGGAGTTTGCCCATAACTGGTTAAGTTCCGCGATAATCAGGAAATTTTAAAACTGTTATGTCTACAATAACCTAACTCCCTACTACCAACCCCACAGCAGTTGGAAAGGCAAATTTCTCTAATGATTTGGTAACTGGAATATAAAACTTTTTAAAAATAGGTAAAGAGGTCACAGTCTCAAATAGTGTTTTAAAGGAGGTCAATGGAACCCATTGACTTCCCTGTCCCCACCCTCAAAAAAGTTAACATATTGCTTAAATTTCAGAAACAGTCAAATAGACCCCCCAGAGGTCAAGGGCAACATGTAATCCCCTGAAAGAAGCAACAAAATTAAGGGCACAACGGTGTGTTTTATGGCGGCGCTGTCACAGACTAAACATCAGAACAGGACATTAAAGGGTGGTCCTGGAGGTTGAGTGGGAGCACACCAGGTGAGAAGGAGGGGAGGCGTCACCTTTGGAGAAAGAACAGCAAGAGCCAAAGCATGAAAAGTGCACGTGGGTGGCTTGGAACAACCAAAAGGAAGCTTTTGGTGGGGGACAGCCAGAGAGCAGGACGTGTACGGAGAAACGTGCGGCCTGAGGCCTGCCAGATGAGGGAGAAAGCCCCCCCTCCCGTACCCTGTCCTGATCACTCAGCATCACTGTCCCCTCGGGATTCCCCTCTAAGGGCTCCCCGTTGCTTGGTTCCCTCTTACTCCCGCCACTCTTCCCTTACCTCGTCTTCCAGCCTTTCCCTCACTCTCCCGCCTCCTCCGCCCTGCCGGTAGTGACGTCTAACTAGCGCGCCATACGGCGCCAGAAAGGTTCTGCCCGAGCGGGAGAAAGGGATCCCGGTGAGCCTCACTGCGCCTGCGTGCGGGCGCGAGCGGTCAAAGCGGCTTCCGGAGGCCGCCGAACTGCGCTTTCCTCCCTGTCTGTCGCTTTCGGAGTACCCTGAGCGAAGTTCAGGGAGGCCGCCGCCACTGAAAGGGCATTTTTCTGTAGTTCTGACACCTCCTGGTGCCCAGCTACTCCGGCCCTTGCCCTTTGACCCTGCTCGCGGCGGGGTGAGAGGTCGGTGGCCATCTTGTGGCGGCGGCGCGGGCGGCTGTTACTGCGGAGACCCATCCCCTCCCCCTCCTTACCCTCCTGGCGGTCTGTCAGTCAGTAAAGAGACCCGCAGGCAGTCAGGTGAGGCCCCGGCCTCGTGCGGTCGCTCTTCCCGCCGCACTGGGCGGCCCAGGCCGCTCCCTGCAGGGCCCCACCGCCGCCACCATGTCCTCTTTCTCCGAATCGGCGTTGGAGAAGAAGCTCTCGGAGCTGAGCAACTCTCAACAGAGCGTGCAGACCCTGTCCCTGTGGCTCATCCACCACCGCAAGCACGCGGGACCCATCGTCTCTGTGTGGCACCGCGAGCTCCGCAAAGGTAAACACCCCCTGTGCAGCCCCCTAGGCCCTCCCCCGGATTGACCTCTCCCCAGCCCACTCCCGAGGCTCCTCCAGCTTCTTAGTTGAGGCTTGCTTTCCAAGCCTCTCATTGGGCTTCTGAGGTTGAGGACAGCGTTACCCCATTTCTCGGAGAAGGAAACTGAGGCCCGGGAAGGTTTAAGATGCTTGCCTGAGGTTCCCAGACTCCAAGTTCATCCAGCCCTTTTCCCCGCGGGGTACTCCTGACACTTGTGACTATTATTATCTCGACAGCCTTGTAGAGGGCACTTGCCCTAGGCTGTCGTGTGCCGGGCGCTTTGCTGGGCATTTGGAGTAAGAACCAGAGGACTCTGGAGTAAGACTGCCTATATCCAGTCCTGGCTTAGCCACTTATTAGCTGAGTGATATTGGGCTAGTTTCTTCATCTCTCTTTGCTTCTGTTTTCTCATCTATAAAACGAGGACAAGGATGGCCGCCACTCACAGAGCCTTATTCTGTGCCAGTCACTATGCTAAGACCTTTACGAATATCCTAACACTTAGTCCTCACAACGGCTCTGTGAAGTGGGTAGTATTACCTCCATTATGGACCTGTTAAGGGGCCACACTACCTAGACCTTACCGCTCAGGCTTCTCTTCTCATGCATCTTTCCTTGATTCTAGACCCTGCTCAGGATCTGACAGGCATTCATTGAGCTCAGCCTGTTATGTGCCAGGCACTGGGTTGGATGCTTGATAACATGTTGACTCCAGAGGCCATCTGCTTGGAATTTTAGCCTAAGTTTGCCATTCACTGACCCCAGCAGCCTAGCCTCTCTGACCCTCAGTTTCCTTACCTATAAAATGGAGGTGATGAAAACTGGTATTTACTGTGCCTTTAATTATGTGCCAGGTGCAGTACTGATATCTTTACATACATTGTCATTTTTTAAATTCTCAGAGTTCTCTGGAGTAGGAACTTTGCAGATGAGGAAAAACTGAGGCTCAAACAACTTGCTGTGGTAAGGAGTAAACAGGATAATCCCAATGAACATCTAGTACGGTGTCAAGCACAGTATAGGCATTTCATAAATAATGGTGAAATGGGGCTACTGATTACTCAATGTGAGGCATGGTCTTTGCCTTCAAGAGTTGCTTACAGTCTGGTGGGCAAGGCTAAGCACCTTCACAGCTGTTACTCTCTATGATTCCATAGCAGAAAGCTGAGGAAATGGAGCTTAGAGCCACTTTGGGGAGCCTCTGTGTAGTAGGCCCTGTTTGGTATAGGAAGTAACTTTACATGTGTTTTCCACTATCTGTGAACTGGAGATCCCACCTAAGTGGTTAAATGGTGTTTTCAATGCCTTAGAACTGGTGAGGCTAGACTGCATCAGGCTGTCAGATACCAAAATCCAAGATTCGTTCAGGAGACCCGGTTATAGCCTTCTAGCAGAGATTCCCCGCTCCACAAATATGTGCTGTTCTGAGATAGGGGTCCCCTTTGGGCAGTTGGGGGATAGAGCCTGGAGCCCCCAGATCCTCCTCCTTGTACCCTATTTGAGTTATGGAAAATAATAATTTAGAGAGTGCATTCATCTGTGAAGCTCCTTTAACCCTAATTTCATATGATCCTAATTTCATGGAACTTATGTTTTAAGGAGACCAGCATTATTATCTCCCATTTTATAGATGGGAATGTAAAGATACGGAGAGATTAAGTGCTTTGTTTAGGAGCATATAGCTGGAGCATCAGCCCAGCGCCCTCTGATGCCAAAATTTGTGCTTTCAAGTACCCAGTGCCTCAGTACCCTTTAATAAGTGAAGGTGATCATCTGACTCCAACCAAACCCATAGCCCTTTTGTTGATTAGAATTAGTCACTATATCCCACCCCATCCCACACTAATTTAGCATTTGTTTCATTCTTCCTACTTCTGTCTTTTTCACCAGATTTGTGTTCAGAGGAAGGGACTAGGTCTTGTTTCTTTGTAATGCCCATAGCATTTAGCATGGTGCCTTTTAACACAGCTTAAAAATAGGTTAGGACGTCTCCAACGTCATTTCATGGTTGAGCAGAGGATCCAAACAGCACTACCTAATATAACTTTCTCTGAAATGTTTCATATCCATAACACCCAACAAGGTAGTCACTTGGCACATGTGGCTGTTGAGCACTTGAAATGTGTGACTAAGGAACTATAGTTTTAAATAATTGTGCTAGTTACAATTCAAGTGTTCAATAGCCATATGTGGCTAGTAGCTACCATATTGGATAGTGCCAAGGTGGAGCATGTTCTTCCAGGCATCAGGATACAGCTTCCTAATACCCAGGCTTCCTTCATGAACTGAGAATGCGCCCACACTGAAGTGGAAAAAGATTTTGTGCCCCTATGTTCAAATTGACTAGCTCCTTAGATTCTGGCCCACCCCGAGTCTTTAAAATGGACATTTCTATCTATGGTCAAGTCATTTTCCCTAAGATGTTTATAGACTATCTCTGAGTCGCCTTCAAAATATTTAGAGGGTTTAAGGAAATTATTATCATTATTCTTTGGTTAAATACTTTTATTCTTGGTGGGTTATTGTCTTTCAACTTTCTAGAAATAATTCTTAACTTATCCCTTTGGGCTCTGTCCTAGGTAGAACTTCCCTTCTTTATGGAGAATTTTCATGTAAAATACTCTTAGATGAATATTTTTCAGTAATACTTTTCTATTTTGGCCTGAATGCAGATAAATAGGCTTTTATTTTTTTTCCCCCAACTTTTTTAGATGTCAAAACCAGCTAAACAAGTTGAATTTTTTGGTCAACTAGTTGTATAAATTTTGCCTAATAACTATTCCATCCCATTTGGCATGAGCATAGGTAGGGGGTGAAAGGATCTATTATGTCGTATTGGAAAGACATCTGAATAAGTGAGTTGTCACCTGGGACTAGAGTAGAGGGTGTGAGTATTCAAGTGTTCTGGGCTTTGTCATATCACCTTTACACACGTGGTACTTATGTTGGCTTCAGGATGCTGGATGTAGAGGGATAAAGTTTGACCCTAAATAAATCCCCATTGCAAAGTTTGAGGATGGTGAAAATTAATTGGCATTGTAAGTAGTGAAAACTTTGGCTCTCTTGCCTCTTGGCTGTCATGTTTGCAGCACTGAAAAATGTTTCATGTCTTAATTGTCCACATTGACATTTTATATAATGAATTCTGGGTTTTTTAACATAAAATATATGGCATTTGTAAAGCTTCGCTTAGTCATATTTCCTTTCTTGAAGTTCTGTTATACTTTTGAATCCACTAACTCATGGCATTATAGACTTGGTAGTTTTACTTGTTGCAACATCCCAGAACAAGGTTTGCTTTAAGAAAAGAAAAGCCTTTGCCATAATGATACCTTTGTAGCAACAGAATATTGTAACTATTGACACTTTTGATATGCTTTTGAATAATAATTAGAATAGTTAAAGATTAAATATTATCATCATTTAGCCATGTAAACTAGGTTATTACCAAAAGGTTAATACAACTTAGGATATCCATATTTAATTTTACGAATACTTTAAGTCGTCATTTTAAACTATTACATGCTTTTAAAATCTTGTTTTTAACTTGGGTTATTCTTCTGTAGCTACCTTTAAAAATGTCACATCTTATGCCTGCTGTATCAGAATTTATACATGCTGTGTGCATTTCAAAAGAAACAAGTGGTTTCTGAGAGGAATAGAGTAAGGACTAGTTTTTCAGGTATGTAAAGGTTGATAATAAGGCTTGCCTTGAGTTTTTCAGGTATTTTAGCATTGGAGAAAACTTAGTGTTTTGGACTGTCTGATTGTATTCTTATTTATTTCTTTTAAAAGAAAACTGGGGCCAAAAATGATAGTGATGTAACTTTACAGTTGAGAAGTTATGTTCATAGAAGCCAGGAAATTCAGTAATGTTCCCCCAAGCAACTGTAACTCAGACATAGTGCATGAGGTTTTTATGGTTTAATATATGATGCCATATAGAGTAATAGGAAATACTACGTTTAGTATGTATAAGAGAGAAGAATTATGGTTTTTGTGGGAGCCATAATTTTGCATATCCAGAATTCAGACATCTTTATATTTTCAATAATAATGTAGCATTAATATATATTTGTATTTGAGATAAATATCCATTGGTGCATTTAGAGATTTCTCTGGATTGTAGAGTTGATATCATTGACTGATGATGATTGTTATGGGAATGTTCAAAGAGAAATCTCAGTACAGGAACATAAATTACAATAGTCTATTTTAAAATTGAAACCTGGCTCAGTTTTTTCATTCTGCAGTATTTGGTAATTAATAGTGAATTAAAAATGCTCCTCTTTGCAAAAGAATAAATGAGAACCTTGGTTTTAAAATGTCTTCTTGAGGATATTGAGTGCTTATCCTTTAGGAATTTTCTTTGGATTATCTTTCTTTTTACCATCAATTTTTCTGGTTGAAATATCACAGAAATGAAGATGGCCCATTCTTATTTTGTTTAGTTTTTCAAACTTGTATTCTCAAACCTGTTTTCTTAGTGATATCAATAAGTTAAGTTGTTGTTTCAAACATAAAGGAACCCTGATCTCAAGTAAATAATGCTTATCTTAATATCCTTTAGGAGTAGCTTAGGGCAGAAGAATTGTGGATTGAGAATTTCCTTGGTGTAAATTAAATTACCTTTTTTTCTCTTTTCCAGCCAAATCAAATAGAAAGCTTACTTTTCTGTACTTAGCCAATGATGTCATCCAAAACAGTAAAAGGAAAGGACCTGAATTCACTAGAGAATTTGAATCTGTCCTTGTGGATGCTTTTTCTCATGTTGCCAGGTATGTTGTCTGGTTTTTTTGTTTGGTTTGGTTTGCTATTTAAATGCATTACGCTTTCCTCCTTATTCTTTCCTTCTCTGGGAGAGCCTTTGCAAATTGACGACTTCATATTTTACAGGGGTGTGCTTTACAGGGTGTTGTAGAGGCCAAACTACAGTTTTATGTTTTGCTGGGCCCTTAAGAACCGTCTCAGATGTGTAAACATTTTGATGCATTGAAGGGATTGAGTCTAGCACTTGTAGAACATCTTTTTCCCTAGATCTATTCATTTATTGAATTCATTTCTTGAATATGGTGTTTTCCTTGGTTTGGCTGAGTTGTCTCATTAGTTTATGGTCAGAAAACAAAGCTAAATAGTACCAAGAAACATTCCAGTAACAAAATCTTAATAGCAGGGTATTAGTTGGTTATGCCTTCATTTTTACTTCTTTCCTTCTAGATGTCTCGTTTACTAAAAATAGTGGTCATTACTGTAACTGCAAAGATAATAATTATCAGTGTGGAAAGGCTATATCATATTAAATCTCTGCCACTATTGTGTTTTGTGAACAAGAAGACTAGAGCACAAAGCACACATGTAGCTAATATTACAGGAAATTCATTTGATTAAAACTTCTAGAAATCATTTTTATTTATTTAAAAACAAACTGCTTTTTTGTAGATACAAATTAGTTGCCCAGGAGGAGCAAAAAAAACTATTTTTCACTAGAATATTATTTAGTAAACATATAAGAAACATCTTTGCAAGAGGAGAGTGGGAAGGGCAAGAAAAGGAGACCAGTTGGTTAAACAAAATTGTTCTAAGATCTAAAGTATAAGTGAAAGGCCTCAAATGTGTAAATGAGTCCAGCATTCCATGAAAGATTTGAGAAGTTTGAAGGAATAAAATGAAAAATCCAAAAGAAAGAAATGATATCTAGTTTTCTAGAGATGAGAAAGATGTTTGTCACCTATGTAGCTGGCCCTTACTTTTGATGAACATGGACACTGAAGAAGCAGAATGTATTCTGATCTTGAAACAATCCTGAATCCTTATAGCAGAGTAAGCTTAGAACAGACTGCTAGAATAGCTATCTCAAATCGGAGCCAGGCATTTTCTTGTTGAGGAGATGTAGTTCAGTTTCTTAGATTGTAGCTCTGCCTCCAGCAGTGTCCCAATGACCTTGGACATGTTACTTAGCTTTTACTAACGCTTTAGTTACAAGTTTCCTAACTGAAGTTGTTGTGGGGTGGAAGTACACCAGTCTGTTTTGAAACCACGTAGTACAGTGCTTGGTCCCCAGTCTTTGCTCAGTTATGGAAATATGCTAAATTCTAAACTTTGTGAAGAGAAGGACCATTTCCTTTTTGTTCTTCACTGTATCCCGGGCACCTAGTAAAGTGTCAGGCACAGAGCTGTCAGGTTACATAGCTTTAGGGAATACCGTTTATGTAGCCTTGATGTGATTGGTGTCTCAGGAGTTGGGCAACACTCTGGTCTGCCCTGGCATAGTAAGGATTCAGTAAATACTTGTTGAATGAATTAATTAGGGTATTGGAAATTGACTAAAATAATTTCCTATGGGGATAGCACACATAACATTTTTATTTAAAAATTGAACAATAATCGTTAACTGCCCTCCAAACCAGGAAAGGATAAGTAGAAAGTAGGAGAAGGGGAATGGGCAATACTGGGATTGAAAATACCTTTTCTACTTGGTGTAACATCTTAAAGCCTATCCAGGAGGCTCTGTAAAAATGTCTTGGCAGATTCGGTGGCATTATGGGGAAAGAAAACCTGGTCCTTTTCAATGAAAAAAAAAAAAAAAAGCTCTAATCCGCCTCCCCCTCCCTTTTTTTTTTTCATTTTTCTTGTTCTTTGAGGTCCCTTTTGGGTGTTAGATTCAGGATCCCTGTGTTTCCAAGCCCTTTCCTCCCACCATTGTTAGAACAGAAAAGCCAGCTACTCCACTTCAATCCTTATGTACCTTATCCATAGTAAGAAGTACTCTGTGTGGTTTTCTGTGCCCAGTTGATGAATAAGGATAGTGGACCCATTAATATTGACCAGAATTGATTAGGAATCTTTTTATGGTAATTTCCTACCTCCTCCCTCATCCCCCTCCCCCAAAAAAACTCCAAACAAACCTCTCAAGTCAGAGGAAACCACCAAGTTCATAGGTTAGATTTAATTTGAATAACAGTTTAATTAACTAGACTTTGGACTTTTTTCCCCACACAAATGCCTTCTTATTTTCTTCTGCGTTTGGAGATAGCAGTGCACTTTGTTTTTCATTGAACATATATTTGAGTGCCTTCCATGTGCCAAGTACTGATGCAGACAGCAGAGGAGCAGCAGTGAACAAGGCAGGCAAAGACAAATAGACGAGCAAGATACTTTCAGAGGGTGATAGTATGGATGTAATGAAATAGAATGACAATCTGGAGTGGGATCTCTTCTAGTGCAGTTAAGGAAGGCCTCTCTAAGAAAATGACATTTGAGGTAATCATGGGAAGTAGGAATAAACAGCTATTAAAAAGAACCAAAGGTAGAAATAATCCTGGCGTGTGAAGAAGATCAGATTACCACACTGAAGGCCAGTGTGGTTAGAACAGTTGTGTTGAGC
This sequence comes from Ursus arctos, assembly GCF_023065955.2. Lineage (NCBI taxonomy): Eukaryota > Metazoa > Chordata > Mammalia > Carnivora > Ursidae > Ursus > Ursus arctos. The sequence continues at coordinate 20,895,799 of NW_026622830.1, read as the reverse complement.
AAAGGGAAAAGCGGCATCAGTATAAGATCAGAGAGGTAGGCAGGTGCCAGTCACATACATCTTGTAAGCCTTGGGAGAGAGGGTTTTATTCTGATGGGATGTCAGCGATGGGTTTTAAGCAGGGGAACGATATAGTCCATCACATTGTTAAAAGGTCCCTGTGCCTTGGTGTGGAGAATGAATTATAAAAGCCAAGGGAGGGGCAGGGACTTGAGTATGAAGGGTATTACTCTACTACAGGCTAGAGATGACATTGGCTGGGATTCAGAGCAGTGAGAAGATAGTAATAGCTTCCAGATATCAAATGTTTACTTTGTGAATGGATTTGCCTCACCTCCCCACGTAAGACTGATAGGATTTGTGGGAATTGAGTGGGAACTGGTAGTGAAGGAAAAGAGAAATCAGATTATTTCTAGGTTTTTGACATGACTAAGTGGATGGCTGCTGGTGCTGTTTGCTGAGATGAAGCTTGGGAAACGATGTGGTAGAGGAAGTCAGGAGTTTTGTTTTGGCCATGCTAAGTTTGAGGTGGCTACATATTCCAAGGGGGTGATGCCAGATAGGTAGGTGGATGAAATAGTCTGAAGCTCAGTAGGAAATTAATTTCTGGAGACATAAATTTGGAGTTATCACCATATACAAACTTATTTACTATTGTGTCATGGATTCCCAAGGCCACGTCCAGGTTTGGTGACTTGTTAGGAGGACTCACAAGACTCACTGTATAGTTGTGCCTATGGCTGTGATTGATAACAGTGAAAGGATGCAAAGCAAAATCAGCAAAGGAAAAGGTGCATGGGCCGTAGTGCAGAGAAAACCATGTGTAAGCTTCCAAGAGTCCTCTCACAGTGGAGTCACACAAAGCATACTAAATTCCTCCATTTCTGAGCTATGACAACATGTATGAAGTGTCGTGTACCTGGAAAGCTCATTAGAGACTCAGTGCCCAGGGTTTTTATTGGCGTTGGCCATGTACCCTCTGCCAAAATTCCCAACTCTCAGAAAGCAGGTATTCAGCATAAATTATATTGTTTGCACAAACAGTTTAGGCACAGTAAACCACCCTGATTATCAGTTAGGAAATTGCAGGAACACTCCTGAAACCCAAGTTTCCAGATGCCAGCCAAGGGCCAGGCCTTTCTAAGGGTGGCAGTTTCAGGCTTGCTATGCTAACTCTTTTCTGCACAATTGGCAATGGAACATTTCTGCTCCAGTTTCACAGGAGGCTCTGTTGGAAGTGCTGGGGATATTTAGAAAGAATTCCTACCTTTAGTAGGCTTATCACAGGGCTGCCGTGCATGGGATCAGACAAAAACACACAAATTATAGTGGGTATACCAAGGAAGTGCTGTTAGAACTACAGAGGAAGAAAAGACCCTCAAGCTAACTTGGCAAGGCCTCAGCTGACACTTCAAGCAGCAATTCTGTGTGTATAATACAGTTTATACTTTTCAGATCAGTTTTGCAGTGATTGAATTTATAATTAGAATTAAAAATGCATACTAAGTTGTGTTTGATATAAGTTATACTTGCTTATCATTTTCTGCTTATTCATTGATTAATGGCAAGGACTTTTTTGGTGTTTTTTTCACTTAAAGATTTTTCAGTTTAGAATGGAATTAGTGCAACCTGAAAAGATAGTTCTGTCTGTTATAAAACTATTTTATTGCTTTAGTTGTACCCAGTTCCAAGTGCTAATGGGACTTAAGTTCATTGGAGCTACTTGGGGCAAAACCTCATGAGTAAAACGATTTCTTGACTGTTGTATCTGTAGCTTTGAAACTTACCCAGCGGAACTTTGATTTACTCTATTGCTCCAGGAATTAGCCTGTCCTGGCTAATTACATTCACCAGTTAAACTAGAGCTCCTTTTCGGCTTTTGCCTTTAGTGTTAAAAGCCTTTTGAAAATGACTTTTGGTTATTACAGGTTTGTGTATCAGTTTCCATTGCATATAGTAATGTGGCTGAATCTGTACCCCAAATATTTAGTCTGCATCCTGTCCCTCCCTTAACTAATCCTTGGTAAGAATTTGTTGTCATGGATAGGTTTCTCTTTCTATTAAGTGAACAGAGAATTTGCAGAGAACAGGTTATATGTTAAAAGTTATCAGCCAGTTAAGTTCTGATTAGTTATGAAATGATTATACTAGTTAAAATTATTTTATTTCCTAAGTCATACATTCGATCTCATCAGAGACTTCCCATTACCTTCAGGATAAAGGCCACATACTTAATATGGTGTTCAGGGCCCTCGTAATCTAATTCCACCTTGTCCCTCCAGATTCTCCGCTATTTCCACATACTCCTTATATACTTAAGCCACCTGCATTACTCCCAACTTCTCCCTCTTCACCTTGTTCTCCTTTGGGGGTTCCATTCAAAGAAGAGGAGATAGCATGAGCAAAGGCACATGCATAAGACGGAGCAAGTTCTGAGCAGAAGCTACATATGGTTGAGTGCCCTGATTGGGGTGTAGAAAGAGAAGGGGCTGCTGGGTCAGGTCCTAGAGGTCAGGCCCTAGGCCTTGTTCTTTGTATTACAAGCACAGTATTTCATAAACCCCACTGAATGAATAGATGAGTGTTTAGCTGATGTCTGATATGAATGGCTTTGTTGTGGGAAGATGATTGTTGAAAGGTAACTAATTGTATGGCCTATCGAAATCTAACTAAAAATTTTCAAGAAAGATTACAAGGAGACCAATATTGTGCCTGTTCTAGGATGGGTAGCAGTAGGGGGGAGAGGACAAATCGCTGCTCCTGTGGAAGTTGCATTCACATGACAGAATATAAACAGTGAGTAAACTGAATAGCATATCAGAAGCTAAGTTGTATGGAGAAAAATTTTAGGGAGTAGGGAGTGTAATTTAAATAGGGAGATTAGGAAGGGGTGCCTGAGCCATGCCACCATGTAAGGAAATGTGGTTCCAGGCAAAGTGAACTTTAAGTGCAAAGGCCCTAAGGCAAGAGGGCCAGGGTAACTAACTGTTGGGGAGCGAAGAAGGGAGAGGGTAGGGGAGGCCAGAGTAATAATGAACTGTGTTGAGAATGGCTTTGTAGGCTTTATTGGAACTTTGACTTTTATTCTGGGGGAGAATGGGAAGAACCATTGGAAGTTTTGAGCAAAAGAGTGACATAATCTGTCTCGACGCAACAATGTTTAAAGCTTGAGATTAGCTTGTAGGAGGGTAAGGGTGAAAGCAGGGAGACAGTAATCGGGCAAGAGATCATAGTGGCTTGGACCAGCTTGACAGCAGAGGAAGAGGTGAGAAGCAGTTTGTTTCTAGATATGTTCTGGAAGTGGAGTAAAAGTGTTTTTATCACCAATATCAAATAATTCAGTCATAGCTTTAAGTTTCATAAACTGCCATTGAAATTTTTTTTCCTATTTTCCCCTTCACCTCTGACTAAAAAAAAAGTTTGACCAAAAAAAAAAAAATTGTGTGTACCCTGATTTAGTACTTTGACCCCAGTGCAGTGAAATTTGCCACTAATATTTCATAAATAATGCAGTTTGATCAGATGAAGCTGAACCCTCACGTTACCTCAAGTGTTAACATAAGTTTTAGAAAAGTGCCGTCAGGGCATACTTCCTTTGTACCTCTTTCTTCTTGAAGTTCCTGTTAAAGATCTTGGCTTAGAAACTAAGGTGTCAGGGGATCCCTTCTTGCTGGAAGTCATTCAGGGTAAGATCATTGACATCCAGACAGCTTTACAAACCTGAACAAGTTATAGTAACACCGTGGATGGTGAGGGAATTTGTTTTCCTTTCAGAAAGTCTTCCCACACTCTTCCACTTGCTGTCTTGACATTTTCCCATAAACAGCTGTTGCACACTGAGTGCTAGTTGTAGTTATCTCATTGGAAATACTGTTTCCAGAGTACAGTATGTCAGGAAGAAAACGGTGTAGCTTCTCTCAGATATAAATTACAAAGGGCTACATTATGCTCAGTGTCTTCTAAGATTACCCATTAGACACCTTTGTGAGAGTGGGGACTATGTGCCTCACCCAGAATGAAAATAATGACGAAGTAGTTAATTTAAGTTGAGATCAGTCTTGGTATATGTGTATGATTGTATTTATAAAACATGTAGAGGTGTTGGTGTGTTAGCATTGTTGGGTTGTGCTGAATTTATTCCCCATTTTTATTTTTATTTTTATTTTTTTAAAGATTTTATTTATTTATTCGACAGAGATAGAGACAGCCAGCGAGAGAGGGAACACAAGCAGGGGGAGTGGGAGAGGAAGAAGCAGGCTCCCAGCAGAGAAGCCTGATGTGGGGCTCAATCCCATAACGCTGGGATCACACCCTGAGCCGAAGGCAGACACTTAACGACTGCGCCACCCAGGCGCCCCTCCCCGTTTTTAAACATTTGTTTTTTTTAAATCATTTTTTTCCTACCCTTGAAGGTTTTGGCCCCCTTTAATTCCCAGCAGAGTGTCTGGCACTACATTTCGATTAATGTCTTCTTGAAAAGCAAGTTGTCACATTTGAAATGATCAATTTTTGATAATTCCCTGCAACAATTAGTGATTGGCTTTTTGCCCTATTTGCCCCATCTTTCAAAGGAGATAAAGACAGATTACTTCTATAACATACTCCTCTGTCTTCCCTATGCACCACAGGAAGAATAGTTTCCGGTCAAATTTTGGGTATCTGTTTATCACAATGTGTATCTTACTCTTCCTTTTGTGTTTAAATATGTAAATCATTTAGTCAGTTGTTGCTGTTTTTAAAGTAGGTCTGTCCTAATTAAACACAAAAAATCTTAAGCTTATATCTATCTTTTCGTCTTTTCTGGGCAGAGAGGCAGATGAAGGCTGTAAAAAACCTTTAGAAAGATTGCTGAACATCTGGCAAGAAAGAAGTGTGTATGGCGGCGAGTTCATACAGCAGCTGAAGCTGTCTATGGAGGACTCCAAGAGCCCTCCCCCCAAAGGTAGAAACATCACCACATGTTTACAGCTCTTGGTCTTTGCCTACTTTCGAATCACATATGAAAAGCTGCAGTGGGGGTTGCTGTGAACCACCAGCGATTGTATGATTCTTCAGAGAGATGATCATAAACGATGGTGAGAATTTATGTAGTGCTCGCGGAGTGTAAGCCTGGTTCTGGTATTCATGCTCTTTATCATCTCACCCTTAACTTTTGCTGTGTATTCTCCTTGGCTCTCTTCTGCCTTGCAGAGAGTTTCCTTGCACAAGGGAAAGGAACAACAACGTCGTTTAGCTGTGGGGAACTAGGAGGCACCTTGGACTAAGATTTTGTCCTAGCCCTGCCACTGACTACTATGGGGTCTTGGATATGTCCCTTCACCCTTTTAGAGCTTGGTTTCATTAAATATTGATGTGGTTTGGGACGTACTTTTGACGTTTGTCAGCTTGCTGTCTACAATTGATTTTGGTCTTTACTGAACCCAGGATATCCTCCAGAAGTGTGTATGTGTATGAACCTCACCAAGTCGTCTTAAGAGTTTATGTTCTTTTCTTTCTTTAAAGAGGAGTAAGATCAAACATTGTTTGGTTCGTGGGTTTGTGGTTAGTTGCGGTTTAATTCTAGTTGGCACGACATGTTTCTGAGCTACAGATGTGATCTGACTGCACACGAGTTCATTGTCTGGAGGAACAAGTCTAAGTACTAATGTGGTACTCAGGACCCTTTATAATCTGAACTAGTTTACTTCTCCAGATTCTTCTGCGATTTCCTCATATACACTGTGGTCTTTGGCCATACTCAGCTCCCTTCTGGATGCTCTCAGGGTACCTCTTCCTTTGCGTCTTGTGTTACCTCTGCCTGAAACGTCCTCTGCTTTCACTGGGTGCTGAACTCCTTCTTTGGGAATGCTTTTCCCTGCCTGGTCTGGGCGCGTGTAGCCCTTCCCTCCGTGTTCCTCCGGTACTTTGTATATGCCTCTGCTGTAGCATTTAGCCATGGTTAGTTTACCTGATAGTATCATTCATTCAGCAACCCTTTATTGTATACCTTTCATGATCTCTTCCAGGTCTGAGTTTATATGCACTTTAAAGTGGGACAACTTTCCTGTAAAACTACAAGCTAGGGGCTGTATAAGAATGACATAAGTGCTTTCAGACTGCAGGTTGTTGCTGTTTTACTTAGAGTTGATGGGAAACAATTTCGAGGTCACTGGTGGTAGCTTCTGAAAAGCAAGGTGTTCCCTACTTTAGATTCTGGTAGTGTTTGTATTGTGTCTTTTGGAGGTGTTCTGCACAGTGTTGGAGAATTATTCAGTATTCTTTACTCTTAGACTTCATTGGTAAACAGTGCTGATTTTTAAAAACACCTTTGGGCAAGCAGGAGAACTCTGAAAGACAATGTTGGAAGCTAAGCGTTGAATTCAATTCGACAAGCATTTGCCAGACGTGTGCTTTGAGTAGATGTATGCTTGATGCTGTAGGACTGAGCGGAGGGTGGGGAAATAGTTTTGCACTCAGGGAGCAGTCAGTCAGTTGGGGAGTTTGTGGCAGTGGTAGATTTGAAAGTAGCTCCCTTGGGTTTCCGATTTTTTTGAGCATGTAGACGTTAACAGCCGTTGAGGCAGTATTCTTCAGTGTGGAGGATAATGCTGATCTGAAGGTGATTTCTCTTTCTTTGTGCTGTAAAGATGGAAACACATACCAAAGGTTCGAACATGTGTCTTAGTCTCAGCTAACTCCGTCTGTCTCCTCACCGTCCTCTTTGGACCCGAATTATCGACATATTTTACCTCAATCCTTTCAAAATATTGATGAGTTCTCCAGAAGTTTATTTCCAAATTTAAATAGTTCTTTTTATATTTCAGCTTTGATTCATGGATATTTCTTTGTCTTAAGATAACTTGAGACTTAACCTTTGAAATAAAAATTTCCTGTGGAACTTTGTGGAGAATAAATGGGCTTAGGAATTCTGTTTTAGGAAAGTGGAACTTGGGTTTATATACCCGTTTCCCCATGTGTAAGACCCAGGTGTTATAAACTTGTCTCTATTCTTGGGCATACTCAAGCTGTCACTGGACTGAATGGAATTTCATTATTTACTTAAGTCACACATGGGTCACACAGTATCCTACACTTGTAGAAGGATTTAGAAAAGAAAGGTAGATAGATACAAAGGAAATAGCATTTATTGAGCATCTGTTATGTACCAGCCTCTCTGTTGGCTGCTTTTCATGTAAACTTATTTTAGATTCTTACAACTCCTCTATGAATTTGGTATTATTTTCATATTTCAGATGAAGATACTAAGGCTTAAAAGGGTGTAGTAATTTCGTCCAAGTAGATATAATTAATAAGTGGAGAATTCACATTCTGGTCTATATGCCTGTGTTCTTTTCACCGTACTTTTTCCTGGAAGCACATGGATGCAGTAGATTTGAATTAGGATATGAATTCATGAGCAGGTCACAAACTTTCCTGGGCCTTAGTATAGTTAGTTTAGCTATTCTGGGCAAGGGTTTGAAACCAGGCTTCCAGAGTATGAATCCCAGCTCTGTCACTTCCAAGCTGTGTGACCTTGGGCATAACGTTAGACCTCTCTGAGCTTCAGGTTCTTCACTGTACTATGTGGCTATTGGTAGTAATACCTCACAGTGTTGTCCTAAGGATTACTTGATAACATAAGCAAGATGTTATTAATGAAATGACGATATGACATTTATTTGAGCCCGACCCCCTGTTTCTGATATCTCCTTTTCTTTTTTTTAAGTATATTCTTCTTCTTTTCTTTTTTTTTTTAAAGATTTTATTTATTTATTTGACAGAGATAGAGACAGCCAGCGAGAGAGGGAACACAAGCAGGGGGAGTGGGAGAGGAAGAAGCAGTCTCATAGCGGAGGAGCCCGATGTGGGACTGGATCCCATAACGCCGGGATCACGCCCTGAGCCGAAGGCAGACGCTTAACGACTGCGCCACCCAGGCGCCCCCTGATATCTCCTATTCTGAGTTTCTCACTGTGATCCAGTGGCAAGCATAGGAGGAGACTTATTAGTATTTTTAGTCCCCCAGATTTTGTGCAAGAGTAGAAGGTGCGGTGCTTAAGATCACGAGCTCTAGGCCCAGCTTCCCCAGTTTTAAGTCTGGAGCTGGCTACTCAGTTTGAGGCGGTACTGGTGAAGTGCTTTCAGAACGGTACGTCCAGCGCCAGACCTTGAATGTAGAGCTTTCTGTTTCCATGAGTAAAGTTTAATGTGCTCCTCTTAAAAGTTGCCTTTATTTTGCAGGGAGAAAACAAAGAATGGGGAGCTGTTGCAAACAATATTTCCTGATTTTTTTTCTCATTATAAAAATAAAGTCTGTGGGTTTTGGGTTTTTCCGTTTGTTTTTAATTTTTATTTATTTATTTATTTGTTTTCTTTTGTTTGTTTTTTAATCCCAGAAAATTTCAAGTGGATTCTTTTGGAAGACCTAGCTTTACAGGTAGATGGCTGCATTTTATAAAGTGTTTGAGAGCCTTCAGGCCAACTTTTTGCCTTAAAGTTAATTTTGCAGTCTGCTGTGGTGTCTGAAATTCTACCACAGTCAGGTCTCCGAGAGGCATATTATAAATGTTTAGGGAACCAGGAGTACTTGAATGTTAGCCAAGTACAAGACCCCTAGAGACACAGGGACAGATTGGAGGATAGAATAGAGAGTGTACAATACGAGGACGGGCAGATTGGGGGCCCCCCATAGTGTTTGCCCTTCCTGTAAACAGAGTGGTTGAGTGAGTCAAAAAGCCAAGTATAAATGCTATGGTCAGAAGCCGAATTGATACTGGGAGGGTGCCTTGTCTTAAATTCAGTAATAGGAGTGGGACCGACAGATTTCTGAGGCTATTTTTAATAGCTGCCTGACTAGATGGAGAATGCTGGGCATTATAATTGCTAACTTTGTACAGATGAGTCAGGGGACAATTAACAGAGCAGGCTGTCCTGTTTGTGTAAACAGAGGCATTTGGTCATTTTTGGTACAGAGCTAGCGTCTTCCAAGCTCTGTGCCACCTCTGCTTTCAAGAAGTTTCCAACTCAGTCTGTTGATACTTTCCTAGGTATTATAGGGATATAAAGAAATAAGGTAATGTTTCTATCAGAGAAGTGAGGCCTGTGCCTGCTGGCGGCCATACAGCACAGCAAGGGCTGGCGTTGCGGGAGTAGAGGGAGGTGAAGGCTCAGGATGCTGCTGCCCTTACCACGGGTAGGCTTTGAGCTTAGGTGAACACTGTCAGATCATTAGAGGCCATTCCAGGTTTTTGAGTAGAGGCACAGTGGGCGATTCATTTCTTAAGAGTGTAGTCTAAGTTGGAAAAGGATCGACTAGAGGCAGGGAGACCAGTTGGGACAGTGGTCTGCATAAGGCATGGAAAAGGGCACGTTTCTGGTAGGAGGCAATGGGAAGGAACAGAAAGGAGAAATCTGTAAGATACATCTCAGACGTGTAGAATCTGCTGGAAGTTGGGACTTAAGAAGTGATTCTGGTGGTCTCCACGGCATTGTACTTGGAAGATGGGGCCAGTGGAAGTGTCCATAGTGTAAATAGGTAGCTCAGGAAAGGAGGAGCCTTATGGAGAAAATGATGAATAATTCATTTCCTTTGGGTTCTCCAAGTGGAAGTAGGCGAGAACTGAAGTAGGATGACAGTGGTTATCTCTTATTACACCCTCTTCCATCAGGATGGCAAAGGACAGAAATGGGCCTGCAATTATTTTCATTAGTTTGATTTCAGTCTTGTAAGGCTATGACTGAGCGCCAGTATGAAGTCGTAGAAAGTACTCCAGTTTAGGGGGCAGGAGTACTTTGGCTCTCGGGCCCAGACATACACTGATGAGCTCCTTGACTTTGGACAAACCACAGCCTGTGGGCCTGGGTATACTCAAAAAAATGAGGTGGGGAAAGCAAAGATGCAGGTCTCTCTAAGGCCTTCCACTATCCAGATTCAGTGATTCTGAGGGTCCTGAGGTATTAAGTGGTGTGTGGTTTTTATATATAATAACTTGTGTATGAGAGTTTAAAACTGAAGGATTCAAGTTTTGTAATTTTTCTACCTTCTTTAGTGTATTCAGTTATTTCACCGAGCACTGTTCTAGGTGCTTGGAAGTGAACAAAAAATATTAAAATTTTTTCGCTTATGTGCTTATATTTTAGTGGTTACTCCTAACGCATGGCCACTTTGATGCTTTGTGGTGACTAAGTGTCTATGAGGGTCATACCACACACTGCACATTAATTAGGCAGCTAGTGTGTGCTAAGTACTGTTAGATTGTTCATATGTAAATTATATACTGTTAGATTTTTCTGTTTTACAAATATAACAGTCCTTGTTTTGCATAGTGCAGGACAGTAAAAATGACTGTAAGCCGCAACCATGCAAAGTGATCTTTATATCAAGGGGAAAAGTTATGATTATTCTATGACTTTTAAAATTTTTTTATCAAAGAATTGAAAACTCACTGTTGATTCCAAATCTATAGGGAACAAAAAAGACAGTAACGCTAATAGTTACCTAGCATGCTAGAACATAAAACATTAGAAACATTGAGAATTAAAGGGTTCTCTTTCTTTGTAATGAACTTCACAAGAGGGGTTTGACCAGAGCTTGCCTTCTTGAGTAATCCATGGTATGGAGCAAGCATCCTCAAAGTTTGGATCGGCTTTCGGCAGTTTACCCTTAGTGTTCTCTGTGTCGTGAGGTATGTTGGAAAGTTCCTATGAGATGAAGAGTTTCGTCAGCATCGCTTCCTCTGGGACACGGTCGTCCTTGTCATCACAACCGATTTCTTCACTTATGTTGATAAGTTGGCTTTCACCAGGTGATTCCGGCTGCAGACCTAGAGTTTCTGGAAGGGTGTGGCAGTGCCATTGTCCCTTTGGCCAGCTGTGTCTTCTGCAGCTCCCTTTACGTTCCGTTCGCTTCTAGCATGAGCTTTAGTTTTAGTTTCTGGGCTGTTCTTTCATCTTCGTCATTTTCAGTCAGTTCCCTGTTTTGATTATTCATTTTTATGAAATGTCATGTGAATTTGATCCCCGGGAGACAACACAACCAAACACTTTGCTATTTGTGTGTGAACTGAAATAACAGCTGTGCAGTGACCAACCAGTGACCTGAAAGAAGTGATGTGGTCACTGATCATGATGCATTCTGTTATTTACACAGTGATTTGTGGACTGAAGTTAGCAGCGAAGTTTGTTCTTTATGCAGTTACTCAGAGTGAATATGCCACAGTAACTGAAGTTTGAACCCTGGTGTCGGGGACAGGGAGTGGGGACTGGTGGTGTTTAAACCTTGGTAACAAATCTGTGCATGATAGACTCTTGCAGAGTGAGGGCTGCCTTGATGCAAATGTTGCTGGTTTTCTTTATTTAGTAGAACAGAGGAACAAAAGCGTTAAGAAAAAATAAAACCCACGATACTGACTTGGCTTTCACGTCAAGCATAGTTTGGTCAGTTAATGTGTAAGGTAGGAACAGGAACTACATCCTTGGTTCCAGGAGAAGATGTTTAATTAAACAAGAAGTGTACGTTATTCTGTGTATAACTCACAGAGTTCTGAGGCAGGTGCGTGGTGACCCCCCTTTGACAGATGAGAGAGTGTGTGCTGCTGAGGAATTTGACTACAGTGGGAACAGCACAGATTTTTTAAAGTCCTACCTTCAGACCAGTATTGAACTTCTCGGGGCCTCCATTTTCTCACCTGCAAGCTGGAGAGTTGCCTGAAGGACTAAATGTACAGAAACTGTTGCCGTGCCTGGCACATGTTACCATCATTTCCTTACTCTCCAAGCCTGAAGATGTTTGGCATTTATTTTGTATCGTCCAGTTTGATACAAAGGGAATGATTTTGGAATGGGCACATTTATCATAGCCATTTAAAAGCATACAATCCAGATAATAAATGTAACTCGTTTGCCTCAAAAGTGGTTAATTTTAAAATAGTGACTTAAGTAACTTCTCTCAGTTGTATCAGTGATATTTCTCAGCAATGGTTATTTTTAATTTGAAGGTAAAGTAAAGGTTTGTTTTGTTTCTAAAGGGAGGGTTTAAAGGACAAGATGTGTAGAATTTTGTGTGTGAACTGACACAATTTTATTGATAGGTTTCTCTCTTCTACACGTTTTCCCTGTCTGAAATTAGACTGTTCCTATGAAACATCTCCTGAACTGGAATGGCAGAAAGTGAAGAAGCAGTTACCATTAATTTATATGGAAAAATTTTTGAGCATTCCCAGACCCCAAAAATAACCTCTCTCAGGCTTTTCTGATACCTTAGGCCACATCTTGCTAACAGATGCACAGAATAAATCGAGATAAAGCACAGATGCTCATAGATAGAGCTCAAAGCTCTGGTGGCTTGATGCTGAGAGGCTGAGTGTGGTCGCTGGGAAGGAGCTTGGCAGGGCCGCTCTGGCTGCATGGGGTGCATGCTGTCTCTGTAACCACTCCCTGCGAAACACATGCTGACCACTATTTTCACTTTGTGCCTTTCTTTGTGAAAGTGAAAATCCTCTTTGAATTTCTTTTGGTTAGTAAAAACAGGTACTATTACTGTAGGTCTTTCATAAAAGCAAGCTTTAGAATAGCGAGGAATACCTGTTCTTATTTTTTGAAATTATTCTACAAAGTGTAATTATTTTATATGCTGTGTATTTTCTGCAAACCCTCCCATACATTGGCTTGCTTCATTATATTGTGTCATGGGTTTCTTACCACTTTGCTTCTCTTGTGAACTTTTATTTTTAAGAGATAGCCTTTTTAATTAAATGTGTTTAGTTTGGTAAGTTTCATTTTTAGGTGCTTGTTTTTGGTAGTATTTTTCCAATGAGTCAATCTGAGATGACAGACCTGACACCATTTTTGACTCTTCAGTAATATAGGGAATGACCACCAGTTTAAAATAACTAGCATATAGGTTAACGTTAAGCCATCTTTGGAAATGTACACCCCTTTTGCCCTTTTTTTGCATGTGACCCATTGTGCACAGCATTTTGACTCTTACCTACACAGTCTCTCGTGACCCAAATTTGTGCCCTTTTTCTTCCCTCTAGCAACAGAGGAGAAGAAATCTCTGAAGCGAACTTTTCAGCAGATACAAGAGGAGGAGGATGATGACTACCCTGGAAGCTACTCTCCCCAAGATCCTTCTGCAGGTCCCCTCTTGGTATGTCAGGACTCCCAGAGAGTAGGACACAGTGGCTTGGTGGAGGGAGCGCTAGTTGAAGATTATGGCCACAGGGTGGCGCCAGGGACCAATAGTACGGAATCACCGGAGGGCAGCTCTTAGGGCGCTGGGTGCAAGATCCACCCAGTGAAGCTTGCCAGATAGCAGGCTTGCCTTTGTCTTTGCATGCCGTGAGTCCGGATGGATTTATGTGTTAAATAGTATTTGGACTTGGCTTTGTTTCACTCCTAGGACTTGAAAATATTCTCAAAAAGTAGATTTTTGTGAAAGAGAAGATAATGCTACAAAGACATTTGAATGTTCTCTGCCATGGCTTTTCTTCTATAGATAGCGTGGTTATTTTATATAAACAGACAACTCATTAGTTTCTAGGATAGTCTGTTTGGCAATAGCAAATTTGCTACACTCTCACCTATTTACATATTAAAATGGAGCTGAGTTTTTAATTATATGCGTTGTTTAGCTCTTCATATAAATTAGCTCGTGAGCTCTGTGTGATTGATTAATTTTTGCTGTTTATTTACTTAACTAATTTACTTTATTTACTTTACTCACCGTTAAAGAAAGTGAGGCTCAAAGAGGGATTAAGTAACTTGCCCAGTGTCTTAATTGGAATCTGGGCCTGACTAACCTCAGAGACCGTGCTCATTACTGAGTTACATGCCCTCTCATTTTGCCTAAAACAGTTTTACCTTATTTTACATGGGTGTGGCTAAGGCCCGTGTAAATAGGAAACATGTCTGGTTTGTGTTACTTTTAAATGTTGAATTAGATGGTGGGTTAAGTGAAAACAGTATTAGGCCATATAGCTTTGTATTTAAAAACTTCTAAGAGGCCAGCCTAAATTATTCACTTTTAGGATAACTGAACTACTGTCTGCATTGCCAGTTACTCCTGGGTCATTATGGACTGGTGAACCTGTCAGTATTTGTTGTTTTCTGATGATTTTTTTTTTTTTTTTTAGATTTTATTTATTTATTTTAGAGAGAGAGCAAGCGAGCACAAGCAGGGGGAGGGGCAGGCAGAGGGAGAAGCAGACTCCCCACTGAGCAATGAGCCCGTTGTGGGACTTGATCCCAGGACCCTGGGATAATGATGAGCTGAAGGGAGAGGCTTAACTGACTGAGCTACCCAGGCATCCCATTTTGTGATGATTTGAAATTACCCTTTTTAGTGTACAAAGTATGCATTCTTGGTTTGCTCTTGTCCTCGTCTTTTTCCCCTTTGTTTGTAATTAATGAGTTTGACACATTTAATTTGGAGAGTGGCTCCCAAAATGGAAACTGTCATCTTTGTGACACTCATTTGGTAAAGCAAATCCAGGGGAGACTTGAAGTAGGCAGTGTCGTTTCATTTAATCAGTCAGCACACAGTTGTTCAACATCTGAAACATGTGCCTTTATGCTATACTAAGCGATATGAACCAGGCTCCTTTTTTTAAGAGCCAAAAACGTGCTCTTTTAAAAAGTTTTTTTTTTTTCAGGTTATGTAGAATTTCTCCATGTTCTGCTATTGACTTAGAAAAATTAACTTTGTACATTCTCTTAGAATCCATCATCTAATCCAATCACTAACCTCAGTATAGGCTCTGGTATTTAGGGCAATGTTTTTGTAAATGTCAGGAGTGATCATTTTTAGAATTTTCCTCCACCTCATTTAATTCTGGCTAACTTTCTTTAAATTCCATATGTCTTAATGGACAGTGTTGTTTGTGCTTTCATTGTACAGACTGAGGAACTGATCAAAGCTTTGCAGGACCTGGAAAATGCTGCATCAGGGGATGCTACTGTCCGGCAGAAGATTGCTTCTTTGCCCCAGGAAGTGCAAGATGTTTCTCTGTTGGAAAAAATAACAGGTGAGAAGGTAGAGTTTGGGTGAAAGGTGAGGGAAGTGGGACATTTCTCTAATGCATCAAACCCTAGGACATGCTTACGTCTGCAGATACAGACTTCTTCAATGTGGTATTGGGTTTTGCAAACAGCAAAGCTGTTGAGACAGTCCATGCTTCAATGGTGATTCTAGGAACTATGCAGAAATGCCGGCATGCCACAGCCTATGGCACTCTTAAGTAAGGTCTGTTGAAAACGCAGGGCACATTGTGTATGCAATGTGGGGGGCAGGAGAGAAGACATTAAATTCATGCTCCTCTTACTAAAAAAAATGATGATTCAGTGTTGTGTGATTTACACGCCGTACCCAGACATACCGCATAGACGATAGTGCCTTTGATGCCAAGGACGCCAGGTGCGTATTGTTAGTCATGTCATCATGCCCTCTTGATGATCACCTCCAGTTAAACAGGGAGGGACACAGAACATTATTCCTGTTTTATGCATGGAAACTGCAAGGAAGGAGTGAAGCACGAGCTAGTATTTATAGAGAATGCTCTGTGCCAGATACTTCTACTCTTCCTGATAACCTTTTGAGATCACTGACTATATCCCCATATTGCATAGAAGGAAATTGAGTCTTTGAGAGGTTAGGTGTCTTCAGGCAAGACTATCAGCTCCATTTTCCTCACAGCATTTGCTCACTTCATGTCTCTGTGTCCCATTTTGGTAATTCTTGCAGTATGTCAAACTTTCTATTATATTTGTTACGATGACCTGTGATCAGTGATTAGGACTCACTGAAAGTTCAGGTGACAGCATTTTTTGGCAACAAAGTATTTTTTGATTACAGCGTATACAGTTCTTTTTAGACGTAATGTTCTCCCACCCTTAGTAGAACAATATAGTGTAACCATAGCTTCTGTATGCATTGGGAAACCAAAAAACTTATTTGACTCCTTTATTGCGAAATTTGCTTTATTGCAGTGGTCTGGAACTGAACCTGCAGTATCTCCGAGGCACACCTGTATTTTAAAGGTGTTTGGGGAAAACCTTTCTGATGACCTTTGATCAGAGGCCCCCCAAGATTAGGAAGCAAGCCATGAGGATATCTGAGGGAAGGAAGTGCCACCCAGGCAGAGGGTACAGTCCAAATAAAGACTGCAGGTTGGGAGCGTGCTTAGCTGCAGGACTCAACGTGGAGGCTGTCTAAATCCTACAGGCAGCATTTGGGCTCACTCCTACCTCCCCAGCTCCAGCACTTGGACCCTACTAGATCTAACAGTCTGTTAATCCTTCCACCTTTTCTCAGCCTCCACTCCCCTCTGGCCTTACTTTCTTCTCTACTTTGCACAGAGTCTTTATAATCACTCCCTTACATACACCCTCAGTCTGTTTTTCTCTTTCCTCTTCACTGTAGTCTTCTGGCAAAACCCCAGCTTTTCTCTTGGCTAAGTCCAACTTTTGAGGTTATTACAATGATCAACTCATTTATTGCTACTATCAGAATCATAGTCTGTAAAAATTGGGAGCAAATTAACATAAAGCTAGCAGTGTATGTGATTTTATTTTTCTCTTTTCACTGACCTAAAGGTCTCATGTCTCATAGCCTTTTTTTTTTTTTAAGATATATTTATTTATTTGCATTAGAAAGAGAGTGCAGGGTAGGGGGCACAGAGGAAGAAGGAGAGAGAATTTTGAGCAGATTTCCCGCTGAGCCCGACATCAGGCTCGATCCTGTGACCCTGAGATCATGACCTAAATCAAGAGTCGGACCTTAACTAACTGAGCCACATGAGCACCCCACTTTTTTAAAATTAATAAAAAATTCATTTTGATTTTTAATTGCAATAAAATACACCTAATTTATGATCTTAACCATTTTTAAGCGTACTTTCAGAAGCACTAAGTACATTCACATTATTGCACAACCAGTTTCCAAAACTCTTTTCGTTGCGAAACTAAAACTTTATACCCATTTAATAACAATTCCTTTCCCCCTCTCGGCCACCATTCCTAAATCCAGCTTTTCCTCTGTTCTTTCCTGGACCTGCACAGCTGAGTGTGGCTGGGAAAAACGAATAACACACAGAGGCTGACTTTTCTTCCTACTTCTGTGGTGAACGTACCGTTTTCTAAATCAGCTCCCTACCTGTTCGTTAGCCCTGTTCCTTCTCACTACTCAAGGACATTGCTCCAACAATTGTCCATTTTTTCCCTCTACTGGCTCATTCTGCACAGCATAAAAACGTGTACTTTTTTCCATGTGGGAAAAACTTTTTTTCTTGACCCGTATGTTCCTCTAGTTACTGCCTTATTTCTCTGTTCTTTGTAATAAAACATAAATAGATTGCCTGTGCTCATTTGTCTCCCTTTCCCCTCTTCCCATTTTCTTTTGGTTCCACTTTACTGAAGCTGCTCTTATCAGTGTTGTTGATGACTTCCATGTTGCTAAATTCAGTGGTCAATTTTTGCCCAATCTTCACTTGTGGTCATCGTAACTTGATATTAGTAACATTTGGCCCAGTTGGTCATTTCTTCTGATTTGGTGCAGTAGACAGAATAGTAATACCCCTTACCCACCCAGACATCGTGTCCTAATCCCCAGAACCTGTAAATATGTGATCTTACACAGCAGAAGGGACCTTACAGATGCAATGAAGTTATGGATCTTGAGGTGGGGGAGGAGTATCCTGCATGATTCAGGTGGGTCCCATCTAGTCACAGGGTCCTTCTGAGAGGAGGCCGGAGGGCAGTAGTCAGAGGAGGAGATAGGACCCTGGAAACAGTCTTTGGAGAGGTACATTTTGAAGATAGTGGAGGAGGCCATGATAATAAATACTAAGATAATACATTTGTGTTAATTTCAGCCACTGAATTGGTGGTAAATTTGTTGCAGCAGCAGCAGCAGCAGGAAAGTAGGACTCTATCCTAGCTTTCCTCTCCTCCCTCTAGCTGTGGTGCTTTAGTCTCCTTGCGGGTTTTTTCACTCCTTTTACCTCTTAATGTTGAGTATTTAGCGCTCTTCTCTAGTAGTTTCACTGACAGTTCCTCTTATCCAGTTTGATGACTTTGAATAACAATTTTTAGGCTAATGATTCCCTAATTTATGTTTCTAGTATTGACTTGTCACTTGAACTTGAGACCCATACATCCAGCCTTCTGCTTAGTGTTACTTGTTGGCTGTCTCAAAACCATTTCAGACTTGACCTGTCTCAAACCAAACTTGTCATCTTCTCTCCAAAATTCATTGCTCTCACGGTCTTCCCCTTACCAGTAGATGACCCCTCATCATTCCTGTTGATCAGGACCGAAACCCGTATCTGACCCCAGTATCTGATATTGTCACCACTTCCACTGCTACTACCTGGTGCAAGTCACCAACATCTTCACTGGGATTATTGCAGTCATTTCCCTTTGGTCTCCTTGCTTCCTCCTTATCTCCCACTCCCAGCCATCACTCTGTCCTCCACATAACTAGAGTAACCCGAGTGATCTGTTCAAATGGAAGTTGGACCATGTGCCCTCTGCTCAGAGCACTCCAGTTCTATGGGCTCCTTACCAGGCACTTTCCCCTTCTACGGCTTTGCACTTGCCGTTCCCTTTGCTTGGAACGATCTTCCCCGGATAGTGACATTCATGTGGCTTGTTCTCACACTTTTTCCACACCTCGGTTTATATACCACATCAGTGAAGCCTACCCTGACCACCACATTCTCCCTCTGAATGTCCCATGCTTTCTCCTCTGCCTTTTTTTCTCTAGAATTCTGATCTTCATCTGATAAACAAGTAAAATGTAGCATATTGTTTCTCTTCTTACCTGAGAATGTAAACTCCTGGGGGCAGAGAGTTTTTGTCCTTTGTGTTCCCTGCTGCTCTGAGAGTCTAGAATGGTGTTGGGAATAATAGGAGTCCACATATTTATTCAGCTAACTGGAAGGTTTGGGGCATAGCAGTCTGATTGGAGTGGGTTAAGTGACAGTGGTAGGAAAAGAGGTGGGTACCGGGAGAATGGTCAGCTCTTCTGAGGAGTTCTGTAAAGGAGGCAAGGAAATGGGGCAATAGCTAGAGAGTGACATGGGGGCAGAAGGTAGAGCAGCATGTTTGTATGCTGATGACAGTGTTGGCGGAGGAAGAGAAAGAAGTTGAGAGGTGTGGGGAAGCACAAGGGACAGTCACAGCCGCAGAATCTTGGAGTGAACAAGAGGGAATGGGATGCCCTTGCTCTTGGCTTCAAAGCAGTGATCTCTTGACCCTTAAAGGCCTTTTTGAAAATGCTATATACATATTAGAGCTCTAATTTCACCAGACCCACATGAAATTAATTTTATCAGTTCTTTTCTAACACAGTTCGTCCTTTTGTCGCTTCCCCTCATTTCCTCACGTTGAGCCTTGTTCATCTCCTCTTTTCCAAGGATATCCTTTCTTTTTTTTTTTTAAAGATTTTATTTATTTATTTGACAGAGATAGAGACAGCCAGTGACAGAGGGAACACAAGCAGGGGCAGTGGGAGAGGAAGAAGCAGGCTCATAGCAGGGGAGCCTGATGTGGGGCTCGATCCCATAACGCCGGTATCACGCCCTGAGCCGAAGGCAGACGCTTAACCACTGTGCCACCCAGGCGCCCCCCCCAAGGATATCCTTTCTTATACTTTGATACTTCACAGTTTTTTTCCCAAACAGTGAGTTACAACCCACTAATTGGATGGGAAATCAGTCTGGTAGGTAATGACCAAAATTTATTTATTTAATTAATAAACAAACAAACAAACAAACCCAGAATAGAAGATGGAACGCTTTGCACATAGAAAGGATTAGTATTGTTTTATGAAACTTCCATTTCTTTTTATGTGTTTGCATAAAGTGTATTTCTTACCATGGGTCATGCTTAAAGAATTTGGAAGAAGTCTGTTCTCATCAGACCCTATATTTTGTTGAATGGAAGAAGAGAGCTCCTACCCAGGTTCAAGGCTGCCATGGTATCAGTCCTGTTATAAGGTCCGTTTTAGAGACATGGTTTTGAGTCCCAACTCC
This sequence comes from Ursus arctos, assembly GCF_023065955.2. Taxonomy (NCBI): domain Eukaryota; kingdom Metazoa; phylum Chordata; class Mammalia; order Carnivora; family Ursidae; genus Ursus; species Ursus arctos. The sequence goes on along the minus strand of NW_026622830.1, from coordinate 20,875,787 downwards.
TCTGCTAACCACATGGTATTGAACCTGTCCTATAGCTTTTATTTGGTCTTAGTTTCCACACCCAAGAAATGAGTGCTTGCTTTTGTATTTCAGAAGACCGTGCAAAGAATACTTAAAATAATACGAAAGCGCTTTCAAAATTCTCAAAGGCACAGAAAAATTATTTCACATCCGACCTTAAGTATCTCTGTTTGCTTTATTTGTAGAGCTTTTGCAGGAATAGGCATTTAGAAATCCTTTGCAAGATTCCCCTCCTTGTACAATTGCCTCACTTCAGGCAATTCAGAGGTGTCCTTTCTTATTAACAGGAGTGAGTGCCTTTGGATTTCTCTGTCAGCCAGTCCATTGTTCGTCTACAGGTTCTGGCTTATACTTGGACTCTGTGCATTGAGAGAGAAACTGTGAACCTCCCCCAGAAATGTTTGCAATCATGCCTGTGTGATTTCTATATTGTCTCTGTTTTTTGTTCTCATTTGTACATAGACAAAGAGGCAGCTGAACGTCTTTCAAAAACAGTAGATGAAGCATGTCTGTTACTAGCAGAATATAACGGGCGTCTGGCGGCAGAACTGGAAGACCGGCGCCAGCTGGCTCGGATGCTGGTGGAGTACACCCAGAACCAGAAAGATGTTTTGTCAGAAAAGGAGAAAAAACTAGAAGTGAGTACATGGTGAGGCAGACCCAGACTGCCCACATTTCCCTTCCTATAGTCCACAGTAGGAGGTTTCTTTATGCTTTCATTAACACATTTTTTTGTCTGATGAGATTGAGAACATCCATCAGATACTGTGATCATTTGAACCAAGGTAAAAATGGAAGTCCTGTTTTTGTGTGTCCAAGAAAGAACAAACCGGAATGTAAGAAACAATGAAACCTTAAAGCATTTAGGATCTTAATTGTAAGTTGAGGTACAAAAAGAACAGGTGGGTGACAGAACTGAAGCATGTGTATTTGGTGGTATTTGGAAAATACTTAACATTGTCTTTCTTTTAGATTATTTTGAGATTTATTTCTGACTTGTATCCATGGTTAAGGCCAGTAAGTAGTCTGCGTCTAAGCTCTGTCTGCAATCAGTTCTAAAATTTCACACTAATGTTTATGGAGTCCAGTTCTCAAACTGTTGAGAAGGAACTACTTTCTACCCTGAGTTGACATTAGTCTGAATGAATGCCTTTGGGAGGGGCTTTAGAACTAGTTCCTAGCCATGCATTTATTTGGCTTCTTAATTAAGTACACAGTGGTTTAACATCAGTGCTTGCGTAACACAGCCAGCAGTGTGGACATTTGGGAACCTTTGCTTGCCCTAAGCTGTTAGCGGCTTCAGAGGTGAGGGCAGTTTTGAGTCAGACAGTCAGTTATATATCACAGGAAGCACCAGAGTAGGTAAGGGAGGGAGGGGATAGTTCCCCTCCCCACCCCAGCACTCAAGAAACATGTTCTCTGGGGCGCCTGGGTGGCACAGCGGTTAAGCGTCTGCCTTCGGCTCAGGGCGTGATCCCGGCATTATGGGATCGAGCCCCACATCAGGCTCCTCTGCTATGAGACTGCTTCTTCCTCTCCCACTGCCCCTGCTTGTGTTCCCTCTCTCGCTGGCTGTCTCTATCTCTGTCGCATAAATAAATAAAATCTTAAAAAAAAAAAAAAAGAAACATGTTCTCTGACACAGAGGGAGGGGAAACGGAGCTAATCCTGTGGCTAAGATTATCATGTTTGCCTTTCCACACAGTCGCTGACTTGAAGAGGGCAGTGAATGATGGGCACTTTTGACTCTATCCTTACCTGCAGTGATTACGGGAGCAGGGCTGGGTAGTGGTTGGGGGAACTTCATAAGCCGTCCTGGAAGTGGAAGATGGGATCCGGTTGTGAAAGTAGTATGGCTTAGATTTAGAAATCGACACTGACCAGAAATCCTAAAGGGAGTTTCACAGGCAGTACCAGACGGTCATTTATCTGAAATGCTCATCTTTCACTGAGGAAGCATTTTCAGCACTGTGCCCCGGGACTAATAAGAGAGTGTAATTAATGATTCTGGTTGTAAGTCACCATGCCATCTGTTGAACTGCCCCTTGGCGACACATTAAGGGCTTTCTCTGATCTGTCAGACATTGATTATCATGAGCAGCTGTTGTTGGGTGGAACGTGGCAAGCTACCATAGAGGACAGAGTCTTTGAGAAGGAGATTGGGTTGGTAGAGTGGATTAACTCTTTGTTTATTTCCCTTCCTCACAGTTGCACTTGACTCCTTATGTTTCTTGGGGGATCATTCTGGTTTCTGTAGAACCAGTGGTTTGTGAGATGCCAGGAAAGGTCATTAAGCAGAGATGGATCAGAGATTTGGATCTGTGCTGTAGCTTTCCAGCCCAAATTCCTCTGCTCATCTGGGCATTGGGGTTCCATTGCTTCAGAATCAGAGCAGGAGACTCCCATCATTAGAAAGTACAGATTCTGAGCTAAAAGGTCCTTTCTTTTCTCATACAATGTCACTTGACCACTTGAACAAATCCATTCACTGTAAAAATGAAGCTAAATTTGCATATTTAAAAAATTAAAAGACTAGATACGACGTAAGATGTTGAGAGCTGGCTTTAGTTTTTTTCTTTATCCATGTTTGCTAAAAATGTGAATAGTCTGCTCTCTCGAATCTATGATTTTTCTCTCACATTCCATAATAGACTGGTGTTACTCCACCATACCCTTAAGGTGATGGCAAAACTTGCAAAGTATATGCCTCTTGAAAGATGATGAATTACATGAGCCAGTATGAATTCTTCTAAATGCTCACAGTCTCTTCTTGACGAGGGCTGTGCATCAAGTATACCTATCTTTTTAACATTCACTTTTTTAACACTGCTAGTCCTTGTTTTAAAAATGCCATATCAGAATGTAAATGAAATCTGCTTTTATTTTTTAATCCCTTCATTGCCTTTAATGTATGAATATGGAATTCTTAGAACTCTGGAAATGTAATGATTTGCTTGAGAGCCTGTTTTCTTCCCAAAGTTCTAATTTGTTAACAACGAGGTCCCCCCCCCCACTTTTTTTTAAGGTCACCTCTTCCTTCAAGTAACAAGCATACCTTTTTGTCTTTCTCTTAAGAATCTTACGTTAGATTTCTGGGTGGCTCCTAAGCTTTGGGGTAGGGAATGTGATGATTCGGAGCCAAGGATGATTGAGATGCTGGCATATAGGAGGGGGCAGTTACGGCTCACAGAGAGATTGTGTTTCTGCCTTCAAGGAAGTCATTGTGGCATAAAGAGCATCAGTGAACATAAAACCAAACCAGGGGATTATACGTAATATAGATTAAGGAGGCAGTTGGCCACTCCGATTGTGGTTTAAGGTCAAATCCAAACTTCCTGGAAGGCAGTGAAGGCTTTTTGTAAAAGGAAATCACAGTTGAAGAAGAGAAATATGTTTATAAATGGGAAAGCAGACCGGAGCAGACAAATGTGTGAAAAAAGACAAAAAATAGAAGGGGTGGGAGGGAAGTGTCACAGTCCTCCAATGGGAACCAGGCTCTGTGCTCTTTAAGGAGCTGCTTGTTTATTCATGATAAAGTCAGCACAGCCCGTGCCAGTCAGAAGATGTCCAAAGATGAGCAAGACATGCTCAAGGAGCTTACCCTCTGTTTGGGGAGAAACAGCAGCGAACGGAGAGTTAGAATATGAGAAAGAAGTAAAGGGAACATCCTAGCTCACTGTGTCGAAGTTGAAATAGACCAGGAGAAAATTAACATGTTAATATTACACTAATTTGGTCAGAAGTTTATTTACAATGTGAGAGAATTATTAAACACGTGGGCAGTTTCTGAACCCTGTAATACCCTTCGGCAGGTCTTCTGAAGTCTGCTGGCCTACGTGGTCTTTTGCTCTTGCAGTGCCAGGAACATAATTGTTTCTCAGTAAATATTTGTTCTGTGCATGAAATTCCATCAGTCAATGCAATCTTTTTCTATAAAGACAGGTGTTTTTTTTTTTTTTTTCTTTTTAAGTTGCATGAAAAGTGGTTTGACAGATCTGATTTAATTTGTGGTAAAGAAAGGTGACTTTTTGATAGAAACTCCTATGGGTTTTCTCATTTGTGCTTTTTTCCCCTTTAAGTAGAATCATGATTCATTTTGAGATGATGGGGGGTTTTTTTGTTTTGTTTTTTTTACCTGTTCTTTTGTTTTTTGCTTCTGTTTCTGGATGTTATGGTGACATTGGCCTACCACCTTTCCCTTAAACTCCAGGCAGGGTTAGAAGGGGGCTGCTTCCAATCTATTTGCAATGCTTTTGTCACAAACATGAGAAAACCTAGAAATGGGAAAGAGGGCATGTGGAAGGAAGCACAAATGGTAGCCTGGAGGTGGTTAAGAAGTGTGGAGGGTACAGAAGAAGGTTAATTCGAAAAGGTAGAGGCCAAAGGTACCAGAAAAGCCTCCAAACTTCAGTTCTTAGAGCAAAGGGAGGGTTTGTTTCTGGTAGATAGAGGTGACTACCCCGGTTGTCTGGTAGAAGCTCACAAGCCATGTCAGATGGGTTGGATGGAGTTCCTGCCTTGTCAGGTTGGATAAAGCATGATGTGGGTATCTTCATTTGAGTGATCAGGGCATCACTGATGAGGGGGAGAGGGAAAGGGACGGGACAGAGGGAATACAAACCTATTTGTCCAAACACCGGAGTAAAAATCAAAAAGGAGCAGGTACTCACTGTTTTACTACCATATCAGTTATTTTCATTCACAGCATGGTGTTTGGTTGTCATTTCTGAGGGAAAGAAAAAAAAAAAAAGGTCATTGGAACTGTCATAGGAATCACACTGAATCTCTAGGTTGCTTTGGGAACTATTGCCATTTTAACAGTCTTAAGTCTTCCAGTCCATGAACGCAAGATTTCTTTCTGTTTCCTTAGATCTTTTAAAATTTCTGCTGCAGAATTTAAAAATGCATGTCAGAGGCCTGCTTACTGGTGCATTTGACATTACAAAGGCCCTGTTTAGGTGCCACGAATATCAGTGACCACAGGAGTGGGCAGTAGTGTGCGCCGCCCTTTAGTAGGTGTGTGTGCCTCCAGGTTTATAAAGCGTGCATACAGATGCATGTGTGTTCAGCAAAGCCACCAAGGCACAGCCGTGACAGCCAGCTTCACTCTTCACTCAAAATGAAGTGGCACGTTGAGGCCTGGATGTGTGGGTAAGTCATTAACAGTACTACCGAGCTGGACGGAATCTTAGACATCATGGAGTCTGACTTCCAAATTGGTGAAGAAACTCAGACCCAGAGAAGGGAGTTTGCCACAGACCAGGAATAGAATCCAGGGCAGACATCTGGTAACTTTCCACCAGGTTTGCGTTTTTCCTTTGTTGTTTTATTTTAAATTTGATTCCATCAGGTCAACAGCCGGAAGACATCCTACACAGAAGAGTAGCCAAAGTTGAATCATTTCAGCAATCCTCAAGAACCTTGTTTTAGAAAAATGCCATCATATGTAGGGGGATTAAAATAGTTGCATGAAGCATTTCAGAGTGGCCTCTGAGAAAACCTTTGTAAGGTTTGAGAGAGCTGATTCTGCCACCGAGGTTCTAAATACCCTCCTGGCTCGGACTATGCATGCTCTAGGGGGTGGGGGTGATTGGCTCATTGAACTTGGGGCTGCTGCTGTTTCTCCCCAGCTTGGCACCTCCTCCTTGGCCGTAATGAATACTCAGAAGTAGAGCCTTCTACTTCAGACAGTACAGCTGGAAGGGGGAAATGGTACAGGATCTAACATTGCCTTGTGACTCTTCATATTTCTGTTTGCAGTTGGGTTATAACAACTTGAGAAATTCTTTGGCTGTAGCTAAGGAGGTACTAAACCAAACTGATGGCCGTCTGTTGTTTTTGGCAGCATCGGCCCCCTCCCTGCGGGGTGCAGATGGCTAAATGCATTTATTTCAATAATGGGATAGGCAATAGGTGGAGATAGCTCCATTTTTTGTCAACTTTGGAGTAAATTCTTCTTTTTCCCATGATGTTCAAAGCCAGTATCTCATTGTCCATTCCAATAAGGGCAGATGGGAGCAGGTGATCTAATCCTCATTTTAGATGAGAAAACAAAGCTCAGAGTGTCTATGAGCAGTTCAAGGTCACAGAGGAAGTCGGTGAGAACCAGAACCCTAATCTCCTGACGCCTGACTCTAGTCATCATCTAGTGTTCCCCTGGGAGCTTAGAGGCTCTGCCTAGACTGCCTCTCACAGCCCTGCCTGGCCTGGCCACACCTGCTCACAGTCCTCTACACTCACTGCCCTTCCTTTTAGCAGATAACTCTTTTCCTCCCTAGAGTAGCAGTGCTATCAGCACCATGGGCTGTTCCAGCCATTGTTGAAAAGGTCAGTCTGCTTACACTGCTCACGTGACCCCATGGAGGGTTTGCACTCACATCCTTCCCTACACAGCAGCTCATGGCTTGCCCCCTGCTCTTTCATCCCTGCTTTGATATGGGAGCCTCCCCCTACAAAGTATCCTTCCAGTAAGTGGGGACTTCTCTTGAGTTGTATGGTTCTGCAAGTAATTTGCAGGTTAGAGGCTGTGTCCTTGAAGTCCTTCCATTCTTTTCAGTTGCTGCCAACCCTTACTCTCAGGTTAGATTTGCAGCTGGAGCTCTTATCTGTGAGGATGCGTGTGTGCACATGTGTGTGTGTGGGGGTGCTCATGTGTGCATTTTGTTGTTGTTGTTGTTGTTGTTGTTGTTACAATGTGAAAACCTTGGTATTTGTTCATCTCTTTTCATCCCAGGGGGAGAAATGCCACATTATAATCATTATAATGTACTTCACATACTTGGTGACCTAAGGGCATGGTTCACCAACATTTGAGACTTCACATTAAAGAAGTAACATGATTTCAAAGCTCTCCCAGTTAGAATTCCATACATTTAGTCTTAGCATCGTTTCTGTATTTATAGCCCAACTTTTGGCGATTCCTCCTGTCTTCCAAAATAGCTCCACTGAGTTTTAGCTGGTGTTTGTAGCACTAATTTTTCATATTTACAAAGTACCTATACATGTTAAGTCAAAACAGCATCTGGGCTCCTTGTCACTGCTTGCCTGCCAGAACATTCATTCTTATTCAACTAATAGTTCTTTATTTCTGGTTTTCTGATTACAAACACATCATAGGGAAACTTAGAAAATAAGTATTAAAAAATTATTATCTCACCACTGAGAGAACTTTTGATTTTGGTACGTTTCCTTTATTTTTTCCTCAATTTTATTTATTTATTTATTTTTTTTTTATTTTTTATTTTAAAAGATTGTATTTATTTATTTGAGATTTGAGAGAGAAAAAGAGAGTGAGCCAGGGAAGGAGCAGAGGGAGAGGGCCGAGCAGACTCCGAGCCAAGTGCAGAGCCTCACACGGGGCCTGATCCCACAACCCTGAGACCATGACCCAGGCCAAGACCAGGAGTTAGACGCCTAACCAACTGAGCCATCCCGGCCCCCTTTTTTCTACAATTTTAAAATTAAAGTGATCGTAATGTGTAGACAATTTTCTGTCATGCTTTTTTTTTTTAACTTTATGTGATCGTTTTCCATTATTAACAGAAAGCTATGTAAACATTTTAAATGGTTGCTTGAATACCTGTAGTTGGATAATCAATAATTATTGTTATTGAGCATTTATGTTTTGTTTTTTGGGTTGTTTTTTTTTTTTTTACTTTGGGCTACCTTCCATTATTGGGTTATTTCCTTCCTGTAAGTTTCGAAAAATGGATTCCGTGTGTACGTGTAGATGCCTGAGTGTCTTTAAGTGTGCTAAGTTTATGTGCCTTCCTGCTATAGGAGTTCTTGCTCTTCCAAAGCATCTTCAGCAGTCTGGCACTTCATAGAGTTTTGGAGATAGACAGGTAGAACATTCAGATATCCATCCCCAAGTTAAGGATTAATCATTGTTTTGTGAAGAAATGAGCATTGAATAGTGTAATTGGACAAATGGGGCTCTCTTCTGGGTTTGAAGTTCTGTTTACATTTGAGACAGCCGTGGGAAATAGCGGTTCCTTCTTATTATAACACTGACTTGAGTGAGCATCATTTGGAGAGCAGGTTCAGATTACAGAAATTTGAGCTCTAGCGTCTAAATATCTGACCCAGTGGATACATGTCATTTTGAGCAGACATCTATTTTAGTCTTTAGGAATATTCCTACTGCTGTTAAGGTAGGCCTTCTTCACGTCAAGTTGCAATTTTCGTAGAAAGTAAAATTGGATTGTGTCATACTTTGCAATCTTGGAAATTCCATTTCTGACTTTTGTTTTTATCTCTATGAGATTTAGGGCTTGAATTAAGATTAGAAAGTCTTTTCCTGTGATGATAGCAAAAGTGTTCGTGGTTGTAATCAGGAATCAGAAAGAAACCATTGCAAACAAAGCCCATGAGCTCCCAAGGGTGTGGCGTGCCTCCTGTGGAGAGGTGAAGGGACCAGCTGTCATTATGACTTTGCAGGCCTCCTTATTTGTTTCTCCCTTATTCAGAATCCTTAAACATCTTTAGGAAAAAGTGTGGACAACTCTCTTGCTTAATCCAGTCATTAGGTACTTGGAGAACTTTAAGCAGAGTAACTTTGCAGTTTTAAACTCAACAAAAATTTACCAGCAGCCTTCTGAGCATTCTTGGGGTTTGGATAGTGGTTAATGGACTCAGTCCACTTTTTCTTCAAAGTGTCTGGTATGATGTATTTGGGTCTTTTTCTGGGTCCTTTTATTTTGCCCATCGTGTTTCTGTTCCGTGAGGCATAGACTTGCTGGGAGTTATTCCCATGGATATCATTTACCCCAGTTACGATTCAGTGATGAGGATCTCTAGTCCCCATTCCAGGCTTTCTCTGTTGAGGCCAGTGGTCCTTGCAGACTTTTATCTTTGCTGTGGTTTGTCATTTATAAAACAGCAACGTTACCCTCAGCTGGGGCAAACAGGCTCTAACACTTGTCTGACCTGAAGCTGTTAGAGTCTGCCTTTCCTTATCGCACGGGCCCTTCAGGGGCACTTTATTCTCCTTTCTGTGGAAGAATCCTCCAGTAGACTGGCCGTAGGTGCCATTCTCTGCAGGTGGCATACTTTGCCCCTCTAATGTGCCTCTCTTAATATGAGCACACTCCCACTGTCCCTTTGTAACAACCCCATTTTCCCTCTCTGCCTTTACTTCTGAACCCACTGCAGCTTGGCATGCATATCTACATTCTACTGAAGTGGCTGTCTTCCCAGTCCCCTGCCACTGGTCCAAACTCAAACCCAAGATACATATCCCTCTCCCCACCCCCGCCCGTCTTTTGTTTCCTTTGCTCTTTTTGGCCCTCTCTATACCGCTTTATACTATTCGTTACCCTTTATGTGTTTTTCTTCTCTGGTTTCTGTTCCAGTCTTATTTTTTTGTGTGTTCTTAGTAAGCTTTTCTCCATCCCCACCCTGTTAGTGTTGGTATACCTTTAGCCTTTTTCTGATTCTGTCCTCTTGTGACACACTCAGAGTGGCTTCAGCTACCACCTGCGTGCTCATGGCTTAAATCTAGATCTTTAGCCCAGACCCTTTCTTGTGCTTCAGACCCATATATCTTAATTCCACAGACACCTCGAATGTCATATGGCCAAAACAGTCCTCTTCTTCTAACCTTTCCTTTCCTTCTCTTTCCCTGTCTTGGATAATGGCGTTGCTCTTTGTCAAAAGCGGACGCCAGAGCTCATCCAGTGTCACTCCCTGTTCATCCCACCTCTCAGCCTCCTCTTGTCGCCATCTTTCCCTCAGCCCCCGGGCCGTACCTCTGCCAGACAGCTTCCCATAGCCCCACTGCCCCGTCGGCGTGGTCAGCAAGCCCTGGTGGTTTTCATCTCAGTTTTTCTTGAATCTGTCCCCTTCTCTTCCTCCCTGTCTCCACGCCTACCACCTTAGTCCCCCTGCTACTACTTCTCCCCTGCTCACTCTTTGCAGACCCACCTGGATTTGTTCCTGTGTTCTGTAACTTATTTTTCACATGGCAGCCCTGTGATTTTTTTCAAAATGTAGCTCTGAGCAGGTCATTCCCCTGTGAAAACATTTAAATGGCTTCCTCTGGCTCCTGAAATATAAGCCCAAATCCTTGCATATTCCCACCACATGCTCCATGCCTCACCCCATGGCTTGCCCCTGCTGACCTCAGCAGCCATCTCTCTTAACACGTTGCATTGCATCTTGTCTGTGCTGGCCTTTTCTCCCACCAGCTTTACATGTGCTGCGCCCCCTGCTTAGAACACTCTGCCCCCTTTCCTTCCCACTGGTTACTCTTACCCTGTTGATTCCTGTTTCGTCATTTCTATTCCATGTCAAACAGTATTTCCCCGAGACCCCACCCCCATCTCCACCCCATAAAACCAGGTTTCTGCCCTCTTCCCCCCATAAATACTGTCCTATCTCCCTATTTTTTCCTTCAGAGCACCACATGGTTTGTTATTCTGTTGATGGATGATTTCGTTATTTCCCTGACCAGACCATAAAATCCTGTCTGGATTGTCACTCTGTCATCCCCAACCCTATCCTAGTGCTTGGTTGGTACTGTGTCCTAATCTCAGGTGGCAGGTACGGTTGCAGCTCAGTTCATATCTAGGCTAAGTCAGGCTATATCTTGCTGGGGGGGATTCCTTTCATAGTGATGCTCCCATGAGATCTAGGCTTTACTGCTTAGACACATTTTTTCCTCTCTCTTGGCCTTTAGGTTGATGGGACTGGACTGTGGTATTACCTAGTTATAAAAATCTGTGACTTTTTCCCCCACAGTCTTGGAGGTTGGAGGCTTTTTTTTTCTTTTTTTAAAGATTATATTTATTTATTAGAGCACGGGGAAGAGAAGGAAAAGCAGACTCCCTGCTGAGCATGGAGCAGCTCAATGTGGGGCTCAATCCCAGGACCCCAAGATCATGACCTGAGCCGCAGTCAGATGCCTAACTTACTGAGCCACCCAGGTGCCCCCGGAGGCTCTTTCATTTGCTCAAACCAACTTCTAGTAAAGGTGCTAAATTTTCAGGACATACTCAGATGGCTTATAAGGAATATGGATCTTTTATCCCGTTAACCCTTGTCTTTTTCTTCAATTCTGCATGCCTTTTCTAACACGTAGATCAGGAAGACTAAGGATTGCTTGTAACACAATAAACATGGGAGTGGTGATGATGCTTTTCCCGCTCAGATCTGCTGCTTCACATTGAACAGTTTAGCACGTGCCTGGTCTCATTCAGATCTGGCATCACCCCACGGTGCGGGCATGGTTCCCATTCCCATCCTAAATGTAAGGAGGCTTAGCTCAGCAAGGTGAAGTCATATGGTGCACCACAGGCAAGTGGTAGAGTAGGATTTGAACTTGAATTTTCTGACTCCTTATTTTCTATCACAGCAACCTCCTCCTGGTGGGAGAGATGCAATATACCCTCGGTTTTTGGGAGGAGCCAGGAAATGTTATTTCCCTCCTTTTTTTTTTGGCTTATGGAAAGAAATTGGTCTTTTTATTGGTTGTGGAGAAAGCTGTATCCAGATGCAGTGCAGTAACCTACAGGCTGCCTTGCCCCAGGCAGACCCACTGGCACTTAAAATGATAATAAATATCGCCTAAAACTATTCCGTGTGGAAACTGCCCTTTACCTTTCTACACTTTGCTTCTTAACTGCCCTCCAGGAAGGCTTGACTCTGTCAGCATTTGGCACAGAAGGAGAAACCATTGGAAGGCCTGCATCTCTGATGTTTGTCTGCATATTGATAACCTGGTTTTCCATGAAAATGGTTGTTAAGGAAGCCAGTTTGTGGGGGCTTTGTTATTTGCATATAACTTAGACATTTGACTTTTAAAAAACCCAAACATACATTTATTTATTTATTTATTTGTTTGTTTATTTATTTATTTTTAAGATTTTATTTATTTATTGGACAGAGAGAGACACAGCAAGAGAGGAAACACCAGCAGGGGGAGTGGGAGAGGGAGAAGCAGGCTTCCCGCTGAGCAGGGAGCCCGATGCAGGGCTCGATCCCAGGACCCTGGGATCATGACCTGAGCCGAAGGCAGATGCTTAGCGACTGAGCCACCCAGGCGCCCCCCCAAACACTTACTTATTTTTTAGAGAGAGTGTGCGACTGAGCCACCCAGGTGCCCCCCAAACATTTATTTTTTAGAGAGAGTGTGTGACTGGAGGGGAGGGGCAGAAGGAGAGGGAGAGAAAGAATCCTAAGCAGGCTCCACTCTCTGCTTGGAGGCAGATGTGGGGTTCAATCTCACAACCCCGAGATCATGACCTGAGCTGAAATCAAAAGTCGGACACTTAACTGACTGAGCCACCCAGGTGCCCCTAAGAAAAAAACTTAACTATAAATAGTGAATAGCTCTTATTGTACTAGTATCATGGTTTTACCTGGTTTTATATAATTAGGGATCCGTGACATAAATGTAAGGATTTTTGGAGGACCCAGGTGCATTTTCAAAATAAATCTCTCTCTCTCTCTCTCTCTCTCTCTCTCCCTCTCTCTCCCTCTCTCCCTCCCCCCCCCTTTTTTTTTTTTTGGAAGACCCAGGTGCATTCTTAAAATAAATCTCTCTCTCTTTCTTTCTGCCCAATGTGGGTCTTTTTTTTTTTTTTTTTTTTTAAGATTTTATTTATTTATTCAACAGAGATAGAGACAGCCAGCGAGAGAGGGAACACAAGCAGGGGGAGTGGGAGAGGAAGAAGCAGGCTTATAGCAGAAGAGCCTGATGTGGAGCTCGATCCCATAACGCCAGGATCACGCCCTGAGCCGAAGGCAGACGCTTAACCGCTGTGCCACCCAGGCGCCCCTCAATGTGGGTCTTGAACTCATGACCTGAGCCGAGATCAAGAGTCAGACACTAAACCGACTGAGCCACCCAGGTGCCCCAAAATAAAAGCATTTTATGGACATCTGTTAAATTGTAAATATTTAGCTTTATGATTACATTAAAGTTGGAAAATTTGTCCGGTCCTAAAATTGACTTTTTTTGTTAGTTTCATTTTTATTAATTTAATTATATATAGACACTATTTTTTTTTTCCCTCTTCTCTTGCTTCTACAAATCCCTGTCAGAGTTTTTGCTGCTGCAGTAGAAGCTCCCTTAAACCTTTTGTGTAGAGGGTCTGCTGGGGAGAAAGAAGTATCCTAAAGACACTTTGTGGTACAATTCCGAGCTTACAAAGCCCCTTCCCATTGGACTCCTCCAGTGGATGGGTTGGATCGCTCTGAGAACATTCCTCTAATTGTAGCCATTTTGTCATTTTCCCTTCTGGGAAATACTTTTTGTTTACCTTACTTACGGTTTAGTAATGGAGCCGAGAGGTCCGGAGCACTGGCGCTGGGGCCACAGCTTCCTCCTTTTCTTGTGTCTTCCCAGCATCTTACTCAGCAGCTCCAGTCCTGCTGTGACACCGTAGAGTATATCATTTTGAAATGTTGCAGCTGCCACTGAGTCACATGGGAGCACAGAGCTGCTGGGGGAGAGGTACAGATCAGTTATGGTTTTTTGTTCCTGCATAGATTCTTGAAGAGAAGTTAAAAGTGGCATTCTTATTTTCAGTCAGAAGATTTATATATTTTCCCTAAAAAACAAAAGAAAGAGAAGTGAATTAATTGTGGTTTAAGTAGAGGCTGTGATTTCTAAGTGTAAATCCTCTGATCTTTAGTGGCAAGAAGTAATAAGCCTCCTGGCAGGATGAAGGGGACTGACTGGGCGTGTTAAATAATTTTAGGGTGAGGGTCAGCTTCTCCTTTCTGCTTGGCTCTCAGTCTTCATGCGATTAAGCAGTTCTTTGACTTAAATTCAGTATGGCAGGTCACCTTTAAAACAGGGTCCTTCATAAACTGCTTCGTGCATAATAACCCTTTATGACTCTTAATTGGGAGTAGCCGAGCAGTGGGTGATTTTTATATACCATATGTCCTATAGCACAACGGGGCAAGATAAAGGAAAACATGGGTCTTGTTACTGGAAATCTTGTCTCATCAAATCAAGCCCCTGCCTATGATGTTCTTTCTAACATAATTTTTCTTACATAAATAGTTCCTAGCCAGAAAAAGGTAGATTTGACAATGTTTACATTTGATTAGTATTTCTTACAGAGTTGGTTAGAGGAGAAGCTTATAATTTTGTTTGTTTTGAAAATGAAATTCCTATAGAAAGGTCACCGCAATGTCAGTCCCTGTCATTTCTAACCCTCTTATCTCAGAGCTCATCTGCAGCATGTCAGGTCTGGCCTACTGCTCGTAACCAAAAAAGGCAAAGAATGTGGAAGCCTCGCTCCCTTCAGCCGGTTGTCTTAGTGCTCCATGATGGTCTGTGTTCGCACAGTGTCTGCTGGATCCACAGGAAGCAGGGGGTGTTGGACACGTTTTCTGCTCCAAGTTCAGAGAGTCTGTGAGGCAGGATTCCAGAGCTTTGCCAGGAGCATAAATCCTAGGCATTATCTCAGAACTGCACACTGGGCCTCACCCTCTGCGTTTTAAACATTTCTTGGCAGTCAAATAAACCCAGGCACTTTATCACAGGTGCCCACTTCCCCTCCCCTCCTCGAGGATCCTGACACAGAGGGGAGCAGCCGCAAGTCTGGTAGAACCCTCCCCTGTTTCACGGCTCCCCTCAGTCTCTCGTGGGAGAGGTAGGCTTTGCTGCGGTAGGTGTATGCAGCCGAATGGTAGCTCAGCCCCTCACCTCTGCCCCCACCCCAATACAAATTATGCATGAGCAGGAAAGGAAGAGCCACAGGACCACTTGGATTTGCCTTGTCTCCTCTGGTTAAAGATAAGAGTGGGGGCATGGCAAGTATCTGAAGTCCAAGAGTACAAAAAAGAGCCACGGTGAATTATGATCGAGAGAAAGAAAGAAAGAGAGGGAGAAGGCCCAGTGAGCAGGAGCGCTGCCGCCCTGTCATCCTGATAGAAATTGTGCAGGTCCGGCCCGATCTCTCGCGTTCCTGTTCCAGGCAGGGTGGCGTGAGTGCTAGAGAAAAGGCTTAGTCCTCTATTGCACCCAAGTGTAAGGTATTTTAAACAAGGAGCATGTGACCACCTTGCCACATCATTTCTCTAGCTGAGTGGTACTTGGTGTACTAAAGAGGTTGTGGGATGTAGTGTGCTTACATGAGTCAGAAGACTGAATGGGTCTCATCACATTGGTTTTAGTGATACCATGAAAAGAAGCTGGATTTCTGCTGAGGGCACAATTCGTAACCTTGTAGCAGCAGAGCTTGCGGACCGAACTTTTGTCAGAAGACAGATTGGTAGGTTGAAAAGAAAGATTCTTGGGTTTTCGTGGTCTGTCTCCTCTACTTGTTAGAACCAAAGAGAAAAACTGTGGAAAGGCAGCTAGTGAGGAAGTGCCGCTGCCCAACCGGGGGAGCCTGGGAGCGGGAGAAGTGGAGGCAAGTGAGAGCTGGAGTTGTGTTGGGAGGATAGTTTTGTTAGGATTCAAGAGAGATTTTCTTGTTCGTCCATGGTGACGATTATAGATGACTTTATTTGGGAAAAGACTGAATCTATTTAAAAAAAGGGTGGGAGATCAGAGTCTGTTACTAGTATAGGGGACTATAAAATTACTATTACTGTCCAGTTTGACCTAATCAGAGTTTGCCATGAATTCTTACCTGCTTATTTCTCCTCAGAGCAGTAAGCTAGGTCATTTAGCTGTCTCCGCTAAGCCAGCCGCGTGTTCTAACAGTTTCCAAGGCAATCTTTACCTGTCTTTGGATGTTCAGAGTCACCCTTGCTGTTGCATTTAGACCTCTTAGCTTATTCTTTAGGGCAGCTTTAGGTCCACAGCAAAATAAGAGGAAGGTACAGAGATTTCCTATATGCCCCCTGCTCCCCCACCGCCAACTTCCCCTGCCAGCGTGGTGCATTTGTTACCATTGATGAACCTGCCTTGACACGTCCTGCTCTCCCAGCGTCCATACGGTAGGGCTCACTCTTGGTGGTGTACGTTCTGTGGGTTTGGGCAAATGTATGATGGCATGTGTCCCATCGTTATCGTATTTTCACTACCCTAAAAATCCTCTGTGCTCAGCCTATTTCATCCCCGCAACTCCTGTCTCCATAGTATTGCTTCTCCAGAATGTCATATAGTTGAGCTCATATAGCATGTGGCCTTCTCGGGTTAGCTTCTCTCACTTAGTAATATACATTTGTTATTTCTCCATGTCTTTTCATGACTTGATATCTCTCTTCTCTTTAATGCTGCATAACTGTTGCTTGGAAATACCAAAGTTTATCAGTCGGTTCACCTACTAAAGGGCTTCGTGGTTGCTCCCAAGTTTTGGCAATTATGAATAATGTTACTGTAAACATTCAAGCGTAGGTTTTTGTGTGGCGTAAGTTTTTAAATCCTTTGGATAAATACCAATGAGCATGATTGCTGGATCATATGGGAAGAGTATGTTTAGTTTTGTAAGAAACCACCAAACTGTCTTCCAGAATAGTTGTACCATTTCGCATTCCCACCAGAATGTATGAGAGTTCCTCTTGCACCACATCCTTGTCGGCATTTGGTGGTGTTCGTGTTCCCAGATTTTGGTCATTCTAATAGATGTGTGGTGGTATCTCGTTTTAATCTGCATTTCTCTGATAACACATGTCATCTTTTACAAACATTCTCTCCTGGTCTGTGTCTTGTCTTTTCATCCTGTTGATAGTCAGTGTCTTTCGCAGAGCAGAAAAATTTTCCTTTTAGCGCCGTCTAGCTTAGGTGTTCCTTCATGGGTCGGGACTTGGGTATTGTATCCGAAAAGTCATCACCAAACCAAAGATCATCTAGATTTACTTCTGCTGTCCTCTAGGAATTTCATAGTTTTGTGTTTTCCATTTAGGTCTGTGATTATTTTGAGTTAATTTTTGTAAAGGGTGTAAGATCTATGTCTAGATTTGTTTTTTTGCATGTGGGTGTCCAGTTGATCCAACTTTTCTGTTGAAAATACTCCACTGTATTGCCTTCGCTCCTTTGTCAGAGATCAGTTGACTGTATTTATGTGGGTGTATTTCTGGACTCTCTGTTCTGCTGCATTGATCTGTTTGTCTGTTCCCTGGCCGGTATCACATTGTCTTGATTCCTGTAGCTTCATAGTAAGTCTTGGAGTCGAATAGTGTCAGACTTTGTTCTTCTTCTCTTTCAATATTGTGTTAACTATTTGGAGTCTTTCGCCTCTCCATATAAATTTTAGAAGCCCTTTGTCTCTATTTACAGAATAACTTGCTGTGCTTTTGATTGGGACTGCATTGAATCTATAGATCAAGTTGGGAAGAACTGACATCTTTACAATATTGAGCCTTCCGATTCATGAACATGGACTATCTCCCATTTATTTAGTTCTTATTTGTATCAGAGTCTTACCGTTTTCCTCATATGGGTCTTGTACATATTTTGTTAGATTTATACCTCAGTAGTATTTCATTGTTCTGGCTGCTAATGTAAACTCTCTGCTTTTCCATCTTTATCCTTGGCAGTCCCACTTGTCCTTTCTGTGGTGCTGCCCCCCTCCTAGGCTCATGCGCCTGTTCTGAAAGTAGAAATCCCTGTGGAAGGAGTAACCCAGTGGCATGAGGAGGTGTGTACGGGATTCGTCAGCTTTCAGGTGGCCCAATGGGGGACATGTTTCCTTTCATTAAAATGAAGTTTCTTTGATGATACTTAGAATGTAATAGCAGTCGAAGCATGATTCGATACCACCTCCCAACCTCCCTACCTCCAAACAGGAACAAATGTTTTTTTGTTGGTTTGTTTGTTTTGGTGTGTGCATGTGTTTGTTGGTTTGTTTGTTTGTTTTTTAAAGATTGCCTGGGAGAGGATTATTTGAACTTAAGGTGGTATCTAATGAGATCACCTGCTTTCCCTTTTAAACTCAGATGGACTTGCTAAGTTAGTGTGAGGGTCACTCAAGAGTGCAGAGCCTTGGGGCACCTGGGTGGCACAGCGGTTGGGCGTCTGCCTTCGGCTCAGGGCGTGATGCCAGTGTTGTGGGATTGAGCCCCATATCAGGCTCCTCCGCTGTGGGCCTGCTTCTTCCTCTCCCACTCCCCCTGCTTGTGTTCCCTCTCTCGCTGGCTGTCTCTGTCTCTGTCAAATAAATAAATAAAATCTTTAAAAAAAAAAAAGAGTGCAGAGCCTTGGATTCTGACTCCAGATCCGCTCATTAGAGACTTCATGGTCTTCAGACTGTTCGTAAGGAATTCCTTTGCTTAAAGTCCTCTTTAAGAGTGATGGCGCCAAGTCAGAGTGGCTTTCGTCTATCAGCTTTGGTCAGAGAATTTGGGCAGGGAGCAAGGGATAACTATTCAGTCACTGTTTTACCCTTTTTGTATATAGAATTCGGGAGAAATTCATTAAATGAATCCATGTTCAGTAATAGAGAATTGGTATTCTCTATTAATTTCCCTTGAAGTATGCAAAACCAAAGAAGAAAAATGTTTGCAGAGGGAAGGGCAGGGAACCTTGACATTTTAGATCCTCAGATCTGAAATTAGTTTTCAGTTTCAAAATGAAAGCTGATTCCTTAATGTGTTGTGCTTGTAATGTTTTGTTTTATGTATTGTTAATTTATTGGGCAACTGTTGGACACCTACTGTTTCCAGGGCACTGCTGGTCATGGTGGATGATGGGTAAAGCAGATGGGTCCAGTCTTAGCCTCCTGAAGCTCATTAGTTTGATGGGGGAGTTGTTATTTATAATTTACATAAGTCATTATTTTAGTTGTGTTAAGTCTACAAAAGGACAGAAATGGGTTACCAGGAACCCAGGAACCCAAGCTTACTTTCTTCCTGTCTCTTCATCCAATGGCTTGTGCGAGGAGCTCTCATTTCAGGTAGAAGTCTTGACTGCCGGCACTAATGTGGGCACAGAGCCTCCCAGCCCAGACTTCCATATCTCTTCTCTCCCTCCTTTCTTGGACTTTGTCTTAACAGCTTGAACTAAGTGTTTTTCATTTAACCTCTTTCCTGTCTTATCACTCTTCCCAGCAGTGCTTAAGTATATGCCCTCAAACTCTCTGCCTCTCTAGTGTGTAGAAGGTGTCTGGTACAAAGGAATCTAGAATTTGAAGAACAATCTTAGGAGTGGGCCAGTTCCTTCATTTTCAGATAAGGAAGGTGAGGACAAAGGAAGAGAGGGACCACACCCACAGTCACGTAGCAAGTTAGAGCCAGAGCCAAAACTAACCCAGGTCTTTGACTCATAGCCCAGTGCTTTCTGTTACATTCCTGCAGGAGAGGCTTTAGTCAGCAGGGATCCATCCTCGGGAACTTTCTGTCTTTGCAGGAAGACTGAGGGTGACACAGCTAGAGGGAAAAAAAACAGCCCCAAGGAGGGCCATAAACAGACCTCACAAGGCCCAGGGTTGTTATCCCATACAGATTAACTAAGGGTGCCTTTTGCTGGGAGGAAAGAAAATAGTATACCAAGTTCCTGTCATCAGGGAAGTCATATTTGAGAGGAGCAAAGAAGTCTAACATGTATGAAGAGAGCACCTCAGAGCAGCCTGTTAGGGGCTCAGGTGCACCTCAGTGCGCAGGAAGGTCCAGAACGGGTGGGGGTGGGGACCAGTCTTCTGGATGAGGAGAAAAGCTTTTCCTGGAGAGACAGGGAGGCAGAACATCACTGAGACCAGGAGAAGAAAGATCGCCTCCAGGCTTGAGGGGAATCCCAAACCAATGGCACACACAGGCAGTGGCCTGGGCATATGGGGCTGGGAAGCTGCGGGAAATACATTTGGGCAGGAGCTAATCTTAGCAGATCTAGAACTCTGAGCAGTCACAGAGAGAGCAGTGCCACGCTTCACTTTCTCAAGGAAGTAGCTTGATGAAAGCTGGGCTTCTGGAAAGCTGGCGTGTTTCGGGGAGCCTCCTGGAAAGCCTCCTCCAGGCCTCGCTACAGTTGCTCAGGTGTGGAATGAGGAAGTCCTGGATGCAGGTAGTGGCAGTGGGGGTTTCGAGCTTCTGCGGTGCTTGGTGGTGGTGATAGGTGATAGATCTGGATTACTCTCAGTTTAACTCAGAAGGTAGAGCTTTATAGTGATTTTTCCAGGCATGTCTAGGTGGAGCCCTCAGGATAATTGGAAAGCCTGAGCATCTGTATTTTATTTTACAAGGGGTTTTGAAATAGATGAGAACCACGTAGGAGAATGCAAATACAAAATATCACTGCTTTTACTTCCAGATCTCAAGTGTGAAGTTAAATACCGTTTAATTCACTGTTGCCAGTATTGAACTCTGCTTTCCTTTTTTATGTCAAGTTTTTTTTTTTTTCCTTTTGAGAACCCAAGCACTGTAGTTTAGCTGAAGGGGGAAGGGGCGGTCTGGTGGGGAGAACGTAGAGCAAGAAGCTGAGAGTATCTGTACTGGCTCCTTAAGCCTGACCATCAGCACACACAGACTTAACTGCATTGTCTTCTCTTTGTCTCTGTAGGAATATAAACAGAAGCTTGCTCGGGTAACCCAGGTCCGCAAGGAACTGAAGTCCCATATTCAGAGCTTGCCAGACCTCTCATTGCTGCCCAACGTCACAGGAGGCTTGGCCCCCCTGCCCTCTGCTGGTGACCTGTTTTCAACTGACTAGGACAGGTGTCATGCCCCAGATTCCCATCTCTACCAGCAGAAAGAAGAGGGCAAGTCATGGTTGGAAATAACCTTGTGGCCCCTGGTTTTGTCCCTCCTTCATCCCGGTCCCGCAACCTCAAGAACGAACCACGGACTCTGATTCTCCTTTCCGTCCTCTCTTTTTGAGCACAATTCAGAACAGTGGCAAGTGGAGTCCGGTTTAGATTCGTATGTGGAAGGAATACAAACTCTCCCACTGCATTTTTTCATGCCCCTGTCGGTTTTCCATTCTTAGCTTTCTCTTTACACCCAAGAAGTTATGAAAATCATGTGCACTTCTGGAAGCTTTCAGAAGAATCTTGTCGCTTATGACAGCATTGTGTCATGAAAGCAGCTTCTGTTTTCTGAGCTGGGCTTGTTCAAGTTCAGTACAGGCCTTCACTGAAGGACTCGCTCTGGAGTCATTGACTTTCCTGGCTGCCATCTACCCCGAAGGTTGGAGGCACGACTGTCCAGCAGCTTTGCCGTAAAGAGTTTGCCAAATCTCATCCTTCCTTTCCCTTACTTCTCGTGATGTGTAGTCAGAGGTGAGGTGCGTTTGTGTTGTAAGCAGACTGGGGAATCTAGCAATAGGATTTAAAGCTGATCCGGGACAAAGTCACAGTTCAGAAACGAGAATAACCGGGATCACAGGCATGAGTTAAACGTAAGTAATTTGCTTCAGGTCCCTACAAACAACCTTCCCAAGCACCCACTGTCAGAGAAAACGTTCCTAAAAACCTGATCTTTTGGCCCTAATCCGTTGTGAAAGCAGTTGTTAGAAATGGCACTGGTGGACCCCAAAAGCTAAAGGCTTACTAAGAGTCTGGGCTCTGCACAGGTGTTGCTGTTTCAGCCCATGTCTTTTGGGGAGCAGGGCTCACACTAACATTTCCTTCACTGGGCGCGTGTCTACAGTATGGTGAGTAAACTCGAATATCTCCCTTGCGAATACGACACTCTGTGCATGTTTGTCTGTTTACGCCACTGGCCGCTGCACGTGTCCTTGTGCCCAGAGGGGGAGGAGTACTCCAATCGGCTGTTACTGAAGAGCTGGTCTCGGGCGGAGGAAGGGGGGCAGTCAGGGATTTTAATTTTGGGTTTTAATTCCATTATCATGCCAGCTGACATTATGACTATATAATGTACTTAGGATTTTTACCTTGCTTTTAGTGAAGGTTAGGCCTGCTAACTGTAAATCATTCTGATTTGGCAGGCTTATTTTTGACATTGGAAAGGGCAGAAAACAGTTTGCCCCAATGGTATAATAGGAGTCAGAGCCCAGAGGCTGAAATCCAGAAGCTATAAAAAGGAATTCAGTGGTGGGGGCTTCAGAATCTCCATTATTTTGAGTCATTATTTTCAGGATTACCAAAAAGCCAATTACTTGTAATTTTACATGTTAAACATGTTGGAACATAGCCTGTGTTTTAAACGTGTGGCAGGCTTTCCTTTAAGAAGCTCTCCTGCCTGCCATGAAGTGAGAGGGATGAAAAGTCGTAGCAGGTGTTCAGTTTAACTCTGTGTAGAAGATAGTAGCATTTAAGCTCTTTTTCGGATTTGAATACGGACTGTGTGTTGTTTGCTTATTGACACTGCCTGTTGTCCTGTCATTATTAAATTAATGAGTCTCTAACTATAAAGTTTTTCTTCCCAGAGGCCATAGGGCAGTAGGTGACTTTACTAAAATCGCAGGATCAGTTCTCGTCTTCACTGTTTGTGCACATGCCCCCCCCCCCCCATGCTGTGCTGCTCTAGTCCTGCGGGCGAGCTTGTTTTGGAACAGACCCATCTTGGACATTCTCTGTGCTTTCACCGAGGAAGCAAACTTTTACTAGCCACGAATCAAAAGGGTATAGTAGATATTTGCTCTGACCAGCTAGATGAAAATGTTCTAACATGACGGATTTCACCCACTGCTATTTTTTATCAGATTGCGTTTGACCAGCAATTGGTGCATAATTATTACAGCAAGAGCAAAAAAAATGAAACTGTAGCAATTATGTAAATGAGTGTGTTGGCCTCCTAACACCTGTTACTAGTGGACTTCCTATGAGGAAGTTAGTTTTGGGGGTTTTTTGTTTTGTTCTGTTTTTTAATGAAATGCTTTTGTTTTTTAAATCTTAATTCTCCCCATATCCTCCCCAAGTGTGCTTATTACTTCATTTGTTTAATTTAAATGAACCTTTCTTCTCCTTGTATGTATGAGGTGATCTGGTGGGGTGGGGTGGGTGGTTTTTGTTTTGTGTTTTTTCTTTATTTAGGGCATCCATAGGCCTCAAAGGACCTTGCCTTTAGGTCATATTCCTCAGAAAGTCTTCATTCTTCTTTATTTTGTTTTGTTTTTTTTCTTAAAGAATATTTTTAAAGCTTAAATTTGTATATTAATTTAGGACTTTATTTAGAAGCATAGGCTGTCATTGGCGGCAGCAGTATATTCTGAAATGTCTCATAGATATATATTTTTGAATAAAGATGGTGTTGTTGAACGACATCGTGTGATGTTTCTTTTCCCTGCCTTGTTACAGAACACCCGATGCTTTCTTTGTAAGCAGTGGATGATTAGTAATCACCAATAGAGATTGTGCTGTCTGCACAGTATCTTGTCCCTTAGGAGTTTTGGGACTGTTAGTGGCCCATAAATACTCGGCACTTACATAGTATTTTCTAGTTCTTTCCAGGGGCTTAATTAGCTTTAATTAGCCAATCCACACAGTGCCCCGGAGAGGTGCCTCCATAGTTTTATCCTCATTGTACAGAAGTGGGAACCGATGGAGAGAGGTTGAATGACTTTTTCCCCAGTACCACAGTCTCTGACGGATTCAGACTTGGAAATTCTTTGATTTCAGCGCTTTTGTTCACCCTGCTGGGTCTCCGGAGAGAGATTTGATTTTGGCAATCCAGTGAAAGCCACTCTGAACAGTTAAAAAGAAGAAAAATGTGAGAGGATAATAAATCCAAGTGGTATGTCTTTTAAAAACCTTTTTTTTTTTTTTTTGTAGGTTTCCTTTCTCTTTTCCTTTCACTCTCAATGAAGGCATACTGGCTAAGCATTGTTGGTGAGAACTTGAAATAATAGAAAAACAGTTTGAAATACAGCCTTTTGGAAGGCTGATTTTACCCTTCCCACTGGGTGCTGGCAATATTTGCCAGGAAAAGTGGGGTTCCCCATCTCGGAATGCAAAAAGACTACAGTAGCTGTGGTCCTTCAAGACTGAAGTGCAGCTCAAGGCCAAGTCCAGAATCAGGGGAGTCGAAACTATGTGTTGCTGAAGTTCTGCCTTAAAATATAAAGGTTGAATGTGATATGTGAATCTCAGGAGACAGACTCTCCTGTGGCCCCAGGTTTCATGGCCTACTTAATGCCTCCACTCCTACCTATAAATAGTAAGTCCATAATTCCTCGGGTTTAATTAGCACTGCAGGCTACAAAATATGACTGCGAGGTCTTCAAAGCTGAAGATGAAACTGCCTAGGAGTTCATGAATCTGTCAAAATGCTTCACTTTTGTGATTAGAGTCGTTAACTCTCCGTGTGACCTTCTTGGGCCAGGTACTTCCCTCTCTGGGCCTCAGTTTTCTTACCTCTGAAACGTGGTATTGGACAAAATTATTTCTGGGTTCTCTGCCAGCCCTAAAAGCTTATAGTGGTTGTGTTGCGGGAGAAGAATGCAGGACTAAAGCCTGAGAACGCTGAATGGCAAATCCTAGGTTCCTAGGAACACTTGTTAGATAGGTTAATGATACCACCATCGTGCTGTATATAGTTACTTTAAAAAAAGAAGGGAGCGTAAATGGAACCCTGGAGATTGTAGTCTACAAGGATCAGAACACAAGACACAGGTCCAGGACTAGGAGGATGAGAGTAAACACTGTTCACTGAGCGCAAATTAATCTGCATTTGGCATATTGGAGATCTTTTAAGAAAAAGCTATTTTCCAGCCTGGTTTGCTGTCTTACTTTCTGCCAGAATCATCCATCTGGATAAACTCATTTCTCATCACCACCTTCGTGGGGTTTTTCATTTAAAAATCATTCTTCCACTCTAAGGCACAGATTCAATTAAGAATCCATTATTCTCCTGTACAGTAGATTGGGATTCACATAGCTTCATGCAGTGTTGAAAGCCCAGTTGGTTCAATTTTTTAGACTCTGAAATAGTTATTTTGCATTAAAATTTCTACCACTGGTTGGATAAACATGAAAATTAGTACGAATCAGAGTTTATCTAGTATTTAATATCTAATAAATAGGAGACAGCTGTGGCAAGTGATGACCCACATCTGATCTCCTCTCACTGTGATGACCTTGGCCGAGTCCCTCAGCCTTTAGAGACCTTAGCTGCTGCTTAAATGGAACGAATGGGGGGAGGGCGGGGGTTGACTAAGTAACTGAAGTCCTTTCCAGATCCAAAGTTTAATACACCCAGGTTTTCAGAGGATTTCCTCCTACTGAGAATCTTACTTAAGTGCCCGCACAATGCACTCCGTAGATTTTTAAATGCCAGTTATCTGGATGAATTCTTAGTTATAGAATTGTAAAGTGGTCACAAACATACCTATTAATAACTTTAAAGGAGGAGTTTTTAAAAAGGGCCTAGTGCCATGTCTGGGATAAAGTAGGGGTTTGACAGTAGCTGTACTAGATTCAATAATGAATGTAGGCATTTAAACGCTCATACAACGAGATGTTAAAGTAGATGTGTTTTGGAAGGCAGTGATAGATGCCATGTGCCTGTACCATATGCTGGGTTTACAGTGGAGATGGTAAAACACCTGTAGCCCACTTAAACTTTCTCACTCACATGGAAGGTATAAAAGAGTCAGAAGTTAGAGTTGAAGGTGGGGGGACTTGGGGTGCAGGTTTCTTTGAAGAGATCCATCGGTGTTTGGAGTCCCCCAAGGGACAGGAGCGGATCCCAGCTGCCCCTTACCTTCAGACTAGGGAGAGGGCTTCAGTAGAGCTTAATACGTGTCTCCTGTAGGGTGACAATCCAGTGCACAGGACAGACCCCTGTCTGGAAAAAATCCAAAGGATGGGATGCCAGTAGCAAGGTGCTTTGATGATGGAGCAAGGGAGAGGTGGCTGGGTTGGGTGCAGCCTTTTCTAGTTTGTCAGTCAAGGGATGTCCGTCTCCCAAGGACCGGATGTGGGCTGTATGCAAGAGAACTGGCACGGGGTCATCTCAGATCCTAACCAAGAGGCAAGGGCCCTCCTCAAGGTGTAGTGCTGAGGAGGAGAAAGCTAAGAGCTGGAGGTGTGAATATGGAGAGAAATGCAATTGCGGGGGCTTGGTAAGTCCAAAATCTGTAGGGTAGGCCAGCAGCTGGAAACCCAAGAAAGATTTGCATTTGAGTCCAAAGACAGTCCGCTGGTGGCATTTCTTGCTGAAGGGGGATGTCAGTCTGTTTTAAGTCCTTCTACTGATTGGATGAGGCCCACCCATGTAGAGGGTCATCTGATCCTTCAATTTAAATGTTAATCTCATCCTAAAAGCACCTTCGCAGAAATATCCAGAAAAATGCTTGACCAAAAGCTGGGCTTTGTGGCCTAGCCCAGTTGACACATAAAATTAACCATCACCCTTGCCAACACTTTATTTTCCATTTTAAAACTTATAGCTGTATTTGTGTCCCAGGGCTCCACAAAGAAGTACCAGAAACCAGGTGGCTTAAAACAACAAATTTATTGTCTCACAGTTGTGAGATGTTTGCAGGCCCACACTCCTCCTTCCAAGTCCTCTAGGAGAGGCTCCTTCCTTGCCTCTTCCAGCTTCTGGTAGCTCCAGGCATTCCCTGGCCCGTGGCAACGTAACTCATCTCTGCCTGTGTCTTCACAGGGCCATATTCCCCCTATGTCTTTGTCCAAATTTACCTCTTTTGAGGGCCCACCCTGATGACCTCAACTTGATTAAACCTGCAAAGGCCTTATTTTTAAATAAGGTCACAGTCACAGATACTGGTACTTAGGCTTGTAACCTATCGTTTTTTAGGAGGGGGCACAATTCAACCCATAATAGTGACCATTGTGGTAGGTATTTGCATTTTCCTACTGGCTGATGGCAGTGAGCATCTTTTCATGTGCCTTCTTTGGAGAAGTGTCTATTCAAGTCCTTTGCCCATTTTCCTTATTTAAAGATTATTTGAGAGAGAGTGAGCACAAGTGGTGGGAGGGGCAGAGAGACAAGCAGACTCCCCGATGAGCGGGGAGCCCAACACAGGGCTCAATCCCAGGATCCCTGAGCTCATGACCTGAGCTGAAGGCAGATGCTTAACGGACTGAGCCACCCAGGTGCCCCCTTTGCACATTTTTGAATTGGGTTGTCTCTGTTGGTGGGTTTTAAGAGTTCTTCATATATTCTAGATATTAGGCCCTTATCAGATACATGATTCATAAATATTTTCTCCCATCTTGTAGGCATCTTTTCACTCTCTTGATAGCATCCTTAATTTACATAAGTTTATAATTTTGATGCATTCCATTATCTTTCCTTTTGCATCTTGTGCTTTTGATGTCACATCTAAGTAAACGTTGCTAAATCTAAGGTCATGAGGAATTACTGCTATATTTCCTTCTGCAATTTTATACTTTTAGCGCTTTTATATAGGTCTTTGATCCTTTTTTGAGTTACCTTAAGTAGTGGGCTGTCTCTTGATCAACTCTTGTTAACCTTGAAGATCTCTTCCCAGCTCAGCTTTTCATAAATTCTTGACAGAGCCTGGCTCCCTGGTAGAGTTGTAAAACTCAAGAATATTCATGAATTAACTCCAAACACAATTTTCTTTTTTTTTTTTTTTTTTTTTTTTTAAATGATTTTTTATTATATTATGTTAGTCACCATACAGTACATCCCCGGTTTCCGATGTAAGGCTCGATGATTCATTAGTTGTGTATAACACCCACCAAACACAATTTTCTTAAAGGTCTCTAGCAAACTTTAGTGAAGTCACCATCTGTTAGTGAAATGATATTTTGAAGTTTAACCCCAAATGAAAACAACTAGGGTAGAGATTTTCAGTCCCACCTCTGAAGGAGTAAGTGCTATGGGAATTACCCTCCGCCATGTAAACAAGTGAAAAAGCATTCAAATATGTAAAACAAATGTTTTCAGACATTGGACATCAAGAAGCACAGAACTGTGAGTTCCCGAGAGAAGGGAAACAGATAAGGAGAGGTGATTGCCCCATCTTACTCACTGAGGGTGTTCCCAATCTACAGTGCGGCCGGGGGAGCCGGAGGCCCCCTGTGTCACTGAATTGAGGAGACAGACGTCAGAGTTCAGGAAGGTTGCGGTGCGTGGAATTTGCGGGGAGAAGTAACAGGGGTAGCTGCACAGCCACTGCGCCCCGAAAATCCGCAGAGCGTTCCCTTGACCCCTTAGGTGAGATCTGCGCAGGAGGCGTGGGATGAAAGTTGGTGTGACCAAGGGAAGAACAAACAGAAAGCAACAGTCTCGCTAGTTCCCGCTGCTCACAGAGGTCCGGGAATAGCTGCAAGTTTCTGCTAGCCAGAGCAGAGAGGCCTCATCATAACAGAGCATTGGACAGAATCCTCAGAAAGGTCATGCCTTTGTAGTTGGACTAAATTAGGACTAGAGGGAAGGCTGCTTTCAGCCAACCATAAATAAAGCTTAATAGTAAGCCTCAAGCTGGTCTGTAACTGAACCACTAGGCAAAACAAAGTCCAGCTCTGTTTAAAGAAATACAGCAAAACCTAGCACTCAACAGTGTAAAAGGTCCTCTTTGGCATCCAAAAAAAAAAAAAAAAAAAAAAAAAAATCACCACACATGCAAAGAGGCAGAAAAAATATGACCAGAGTCAGAAGAAGAATAAACCAATAGATCCAGAATGGCCCGGACGAAGGACATGGTTGACAGAGATCTGAAACAGCTGTTGGTAACGTGATAAATGCTCAAGGATATAAAGGAGAATATGAACATAATGAGGAAAGACGTAGGACATATATTTTTAAAACCCAAATCAAATTTCCAGAGATGAAAAATACGGTATCGGAAACTAAACCAAGCCAGAGTGGGATTAACCGCAGACTGGATGCTGCAGAAGAAAAGTGTGAGTGAAATTAAAGACACAGAAATAGCAGTGATTCAGAACGAAGCACAGAGAGAAAATACCAGAAAAGAAAGAAACGGAACAGCCCACGGGACAACACCGACTGCCAAAAATCCGTATCAGAAGGAAAGGAAAGAGGGGAGGAGAAAACATAGCTGAAGGAATAAGGGCCGTTCCCCAGCTATGATGAGAATTGTAAAGCAATTGATCCCGCTGAGCACGTCAGGGAGAACAACCCTGAAGAAGCCGCACGTGCCAGCGCACATCAGAGTCAAGGTGCTGGGCCGGGGTAAAAACCAGAAAACGCAGAGTAACGGAGGCCCGAGTGACAGCGACTTCTCCTCAGACACTACGCCAGCCAGAAGAGAATGCCCATGACATCCCATGGGGGGAGGTCTCCTGTCAAACTAGAATTCTGTATTTAGCAAAAGCGTCTTTCAAAAATAAAAGCGAAGTAAAAACATTTTCAGTGCGACAAAAGCTGAAAGAATTAGTCACCACTAGACCTCGGCAACGTCAGACAGAAGACACATGATATCCGCTGGAAATCTGGATCTCCAGAAGGGAGGGAAGAACACTGAAAACTGCATGGGGGAGTGCATCATGTTTTCTTTTGATTTAAATATCTTTAAAAGAGAATTGTTGAAACAGAGATAATAACGTATTGGGGGTTTATAACATACAAAAGAGCAACGGTGTATGACAACAGCATCAGTCCCCCACGGCCCACGGTTCTCATCCCGCAGCCACCACGGGGACGGTCTGCATGTTCCCCTCTTGTGCTGCAGGCAGAGGACCCTGTTCCCTCCCACCGGGAGCAGACAGCAGCCAGGTGCCTGCCGTATGATGCCCGTGCTTCAGGCAGAACGAACGAGTATACGTCAAGCCCAGCGGAGGGGGCAAGATACTTCCAGACGAGGTGATGTGCCCAGCACCGGGTACCAGCGTTCTTTATCCCATCTCTGGACTGATGTACTGTGCGCATCGGCCTAGCATAGACCATGATGACTTCTGGATTGCTGCGTCGTGAATTAATGAGGTCTCCATGTCGTTCCTAAAATGCACTCTTCCAAAATATCAGATGCCTGCGTTGGGTATTCCTCCCTGGCCCAGGGCCTCACTGGGTTATGGTGGCCTCTCGGAGGTGGGTGTGGACTCGAAGCCAGGTTAGAGCGAGTTTCACTTCCCTCGATAGGTTCTTTGTAGTATTGTTACCCTGGAGGATTCCACTTCACTTAAACCTGGTGAGGCCACTCAGCGTGCTCCAGGCTGGAGCAAAGAGCCCTGAATTTGGAACTGGGTGAAATCCCAACTTGAGACAAGTCACTTCACGTCCCAGGGCGAGTCTGACTTATCCGGAAGACAGTGTTTCCAGTTCTCCCCAGAGGCCTTCCTCCCCACGTTCGACATGACAGCCGCAGGGAAGGAAGGCAGCACGGCTCCAGTGGTCTGAGTCGAGGCCCAGTCTCCTCACTTCCCTGGCACCCTGACCGAGTGACTTCACTTCCCCCTGCATCTTGATATCCTGATTTCATCATCTGTATCCTCAGGATGATAATAGACTCGATCTCAGATGTTTATGGCAGTTTAATGAATCGATATTGCTAAAGTCAGCCGAGCGACAGGAGTATGTGTTAAATAAATAAAAGCTGTGTGCTGATATGAAACAACCCCTACAAACTCTGGGCCCGCGAGCCTGGGATGAGGCACAGCTGGACTCAGCCTTTCTCTCTCTGGAGGTCCTGGAGCAGGAACTGCGCCTCCTTAAAGCCACAGCTGTTGTGAAAAAGGATGCTAAGGCGGGGGGGGACGCTGGTCAACAGCAGGAGGGTGGGCAGGCCTTGACCTCCCAGGGAGG
The DNA here is from genome assembly GCF_023065955.2 of Ursus arctos. Classification (NCBI taxonomy): domain Eukaryota; kingdom Metazoa; phylum Chordata; class Mammalia; order Carnivora; family Ursidae; genus Ursus; species Ursus arctos. Next base: position 20,845,271 of record NW_026622830.1, on the reverse strand, counting down.
AGTGGATGACCTGGGACGATTTAGCTTGCAGATGAGGGGAGGGCAAGCGTGGTGGTCCTCAAGGGCTGTCGATGAATACAGGCATAAACATGGTTCTGACTTTGAGGGTACAACCTGGCGACAAGAGATGGACTTCTGAATGGAGAGAACTTCTGACCCATCATCAAGAAGACTGGTTGCCCCGCCACGGCTGGCTGACCCTTCTTGTCTGGGGTTCTGTCGGGCACTTCTCAATGAAGGTAGAGAGTCATTCGAGATGAGACATACATGGCCCCGCCCCGATCTAATAGTCCCAGACTCTAGTATTTCTGTTGGCTTTGAGATTTGACTATGGATAAGCGTGCTATTCTAAAGTTGCAAAATTTGAAGCTTGCCAAGAACTCTATGAAGAGCGTCGGCCCAGATTCCTTGCCTCCTAATGAAGTGCCCGGTGGCCTCACATTGCTGTATGAAGCCCCCCTCCTCCATGGATTATGAAACACGGGGGTGGTGGTTCCAGCTCCTGGCAGGGTCATAGAAAGGCGCTTTGAGAGCTGCCATTGCTCAAGAACCCAAAGATGGACCTTCAAACCCTCTTTTGATATTGCCGGTGGCTGCCCTTGAAACTTCAGAAGGGACGTCCACACCTGGCCCCGTGTTTGCACATAATCCAGTGGCATCTGGACTTTTTTTTCAATGGCCTGGAAGTCTGTGAAGTCATTCCGAAGAGTGGCTTTCTTATATGCCTCGGCCAAAACAAGCACGGAGAATCCTGGTCATGAGGCACTTAAAAATTTATTAGGCTCTGGTATTAAATTATAGCGTGACCTGTTAAACACGGATTCAAATGGGCCATGGTTCAAATCAAGCTCTCGCTCCCACTAGGGCTCTTCGACCAGCCATGCAACAGACTGGTAGTGACCCCTCTGTCTCCAGAGGCATCAAACTGTGTCTATGTGACCACTTACGTGGGCAATACTCACAGAGGGGGTTCTCGAACCCCACAGCAGAAAGGCGGTAAACTTGAATGCATTCAAGGCCTTGGAGGGCAGTGGAAGGGAAGAAATGTGGCCAGCCACGGACGGGCGTGTGTGATAACGGCTGGGCAGGTGAGCCGAGGGTCAGCAGGCTGGGAGGCAGTGCCACGACGGCCAGATTGTCTGATTTTTCTAGGAGAGGGTAGAAACCTGGATTTGTCTGTAAAAATCTCTCCATTTTTAAATGTTGGCAACTAATTTGAATGCCAGTTGGAGATTTTTTTTTTTAATTGCCAGTGTGTTTCATTTTCGCCATACCGGTTTGTTTGCGGTATCATTTTGTTTCGGAATGTTTGTTTGTTTTAGAATGCCAGTGTGTTGGCCACTTTTGCAAGTAGAGAGTTATTCTCTGCTAAAGACCGGTGACCGGAGTCTGCACAGCTGACCACAGGCCGAGAAAGAATCCTTGTTCTGAGAAGCATCTGTAGGCGTGAGGTCGGAGCCTGCAGGTGCCTTCAAGTTGATCCCACTGTGGAGACAGGAGCGCTGGCCTGAGAGCGAGGAGGCCCAGGTCTGGGTCCCCGCCCTGCTGCTACTTCACTGTGTGACCTTGGGAAAGTCTTGGGCCTTCTCTGGCCTCAGTTTCCCCTTCTGGAATTGGCCCAGAGCATCTCAGGTCCCCGATAATTCAAATGGTCTCAGGTTCCTGGGAGGAACCCAAAAGGAGAATCTTCAAGAGTAGGTCTTGTGTTGGGGCGCCTGGGTGGCACAGCGGTTGAGCGCCTGCCTTCGGCTCAGGGCGTGATCCCGGCGTTATGGGATCGAGCCCCACGTCAGGCTCTTCAGCTATGAGCCTGCTTCTTCCTCTCCCGCTCCCCCTGCTTGTGTTCCCTCTCTCGCTGGCTGTCTCTATCTCTGTCGAATAAATAAATAAAATCTTTAAAAAAAAAAAAAAGAGTAGGTCTTGTGGTTCATTTGGGATGAAATGGCCATCCTCGGGACTGGTGGTGCATCTTGAAGGAGTTCAAGCTAAGAAAAGAATTTACCCCAGAGGAGGCTTTGCCAGAAGCTTCCAGTCTTTGTGCCAAGGGCGTAGGGCTGATGGAGGTGATCAGTTGACTCTCACGAAGCACCGGTGGTGAGTTTGGCTGGTGATAGAGGCAAGTGGGGCTTCCGTGACAGATGGAGAATGGCAGGCGGAGGGTCACGTCAGAGGTCTGGCTTCTGCTCTCTGCCCTCACTCACTCTGACCTGAGAAGACCTTCCCTGTCTCTGAGCTTCAGTTTCCTCTTTCAAAATGAGGAGGTTGGCTGGCTGGTTTCTGAGCCCCCTTTGAGCCCCGGAGTTCGATAGTTCTGACGAATTATGTCGCAAAGTCGTAGTTTTATCATCTGCACGAAGACTTTCTTTTTTTTTTTTAATTTGACAGCTCTTACTTAAGCACCCAGTGGTGACAGGCATGATGGATGCAGCCAGCCAAACCTGTCCTTATGCCGCCTACCGTCTCGGGGGCCTGACAACGACCAGCCGGGTAAGGGAACAGTGTGCCTAGCAGAGCACCGTGAGAAGGGCGCAAGTTTTCCACCGGAGACCGGAACCTAGTCATCCGGGATGGGGACAGCTTCCTCGAGGAAGTGACTCGAGCCAAGATCTAGAGGGTGCTGAGGGGTGAACGAGGCGAAGGGGACGAGAAAAGCGCTGCTGGAAGAGGAACAGTGTGTGCAAAGCCTGTGACCAGAGGCACCGGAAGGAGCCAGCACTGCTGGGAGCTGAGGCTGTCGAGGTTCGGGGTGAGCCAGACCCTGCAGTCTTGTCATCCTTAGAGAAGACTTGGATGCTGGTGCTGAGCATGGGGGAAGCCTCTGGAGGATTTCCAGCAAGGAAAGACAGAGTCTGATCTGCGTTTGGAAAAGACTTCTCTGAGTACTATTGGGAAGAGACAGGAGATGGTGGGAGGGACGAGTGGGGACTGAGGGGAGCAGAAGAGATTCAAGGGACCAGTGGGGTGGTGTGACGGAGGGACAACATCCTGGGGAGACACGACGGGGGCCTGCCCGGAACCATGCCAGCTGAACGAGAGGGAGAGGTCAGGCTTGAGGGCGCATTAGGATTTGGAATCCTCCGGCCTTGGTGCAAGATGGAAGGAGAGTTGGGACCGACTCCCGCGGTGCGAGCAGGTGCACCTGAAGGCCAGCGGGCCTCAGATCTACGTGCGTGTCCCAGCAGCAGCCCGTGACGTAGGCAGCCTCTGGGATGGCTCCCAGCGACCCCCCGCTTCTGGGTTTTCACAACTTTGTGCTTTTCCCTCTTGATTGTGGGCTGCACTTAGTGCCTTGTAGCCAAAAGACTATGTCAGAGGTGACGGGAGAGGAGGCTGGGTTATAAAAGGGCGGTGACCTCTGTTTGGTGCTCTCTCTCGGTCTCTCCATGGCTCGAGCTGGGGAGAGGCCCGTGCGAGCGCACTTGGAAGTGGATCTTCGGAGGCCTGCCATAAGCTGTCTAAGTGAGTTTGGAATCTGATCACCCCCAGTCAAGCCTTGAGATGACCGCCACCAAGGCTGACACCGCGATGGCAGCCTCATGGAAAACCTCGAGTCACAGCCACCCCGTTAAGCCACTTGCAGATTCCTGACCCACAGAAACTGAGAGTTAATAATCGTGTTATTTCCAGCTGCTGAATTTCAGGGTCATGTGTTAGGCGCAGCCGTAGGTGATGAATACAGCTCTCCCTGACACAGGCTGCACCCTCGGCTTCCTCGGGGCTGGGAAGGGAAGGGTTAACCACAGAGCCCAGGCCTCCAGGCCAGCAGCAAGGTTAAGGCCTCCGGCTTGAGGGACAGTTCATTACAGAGTTATCTAGTGGCCCAGCCAACATTTGGGTCTGCAGCCAGCTGGGCCTCCGCCGTCCTGCGGTGCCTGTCATAACAGGGGCCCTCGAGGGGAGGCATCCTGGAAATGGACAGATTTATGAACAGCCTCACTTCCCTGCATCTGCCCATGACGTGCCAGCTGCAAGTAGAGCCAGTGGGGCCTTGTGGCCGTGTCCCCAGTGGGGGGACACTGCCTCCACTCCCACACCACGCTGCCTCCCGGATTTCATGGCCCCGGGGCTGCTATGTTGAGTCCAGAGAGAGGTGCCGAGGGACTCCCCCAAATCCCAGAGATGGCCAATACCTACATGGGTGTACGAAGCACCTCCTGGGGGACGAGCCCTTATAGCCATCACCTCGTTTCACCCTCGCAATAACCCTGCCAAAGTGAGAATGCCTATGAGCTCCGCCCCGTTGCAGGGGAGAGAACCAAGGTCCAAGGTCACGTAGCAGGAAAACACAAGAGCATCTGACTCCGAAGTGTGTGCTTACCCACTGTGTCTCTCTGGTGGCTCTGTGATGAGGAGGGATTTGGTGCCTCAGTGGTTGGGGGAGCTGCTTCGGGGAGTAAGGTGGGAGAGCCAAGGAGGCAGGGCCCCATCCAACTCCAGCGAAAGCAGCTCTCCTCTCCCGGGTTGTGCCGTCAAGGGACCATGTGAAATTGCATTTCACAAACCAGGTAGCATGGTGTTTCAGGATGCGTGGTCTGAACTGAGGACTCGAAGTAGGAAGAGAAGTCTGGTGCAGCAGGGACAGGGGGAAGAGGGCGAGAAATAACCGTTGTGGGTTTTCTCTGAAAGCAGAGCCTAGGAGGAGGGAGTGGACAGCAATAAGATTAGAAACTGCTACACATATTTCCCGGAGCCGTAAATCCTGGTTCATTTTACCCAATTTACCAAAGGGATTAAGCTGACATAGAGAGGAGCCAAGAGAGAGAAGACAGGCCGCCTTCCGGGACTGGCTGTTCAAAGAGCTGAGGCCCAGACTGGCAAGGGACAAACCTCTCACCCTGAGCCCAGGTTCTTTCCCCAGCACCCCTGGACACGGCCCATCCTGTTCCTGCTGGAACCCTTCCAGTAGGGGGGAGCTCACGCAGGTACCTGTTCCCACGGGTTCAGCTCTCAGTGCTCAGAAGACCTTGCCCTGCAAATACAAACCTTCCCCCAACAGCTTCATTCAATAATTCAGTGGGTTGTTACATAAAAACATACTTTTAATATATTTATTTTGAATCCAATAAAAATGCTAAATTTTCTTGTCAATTTAAATGACATAGTTGCATATTTTGAAGTTTCTCTATACATAATTATGTTACTTTGGAAAGATGACAGTTTTGTTTTTTTCTCCACATCTTACCTCTTTCATTTCTTTTTCTTGCCTTACTGCAGCGGCTAAGACCCCCAGTAAATAACTGTTGAGTAAATGGGTACAATGGGCATCTTGACTTGTCTCTGATCTCCAAAGGGAAAACTTGCTGTATTTTACCATGTTAGCTGCAGACATCTTTATCAATGATGGAAATTCCTTTCTGTTTATAATTTCCTAGATTATTTTTTGTTAGTTTTAAATCATGAATAAGTGTTAAATTTTTATCAAATGGTTTTCTGCATGTAGGTTTTGTCCTTTAATCAGTTTATGTGCTGAATTAGCCTGAATTCCATTTCATTTAATGGATTTTCTTGTTCTTTTCTTTCTGCTGTTTTGTTTTGTTTTGTTTTGTTTTGAAAGAGAGAGCAAGCACAAGTGGGGAGGGGAGGGGCAGAGGGGGAGAGAGAGAGACTCTCACAACCCTAAGATCATGACCTGAGCTGAAATCAAGAGTCAGCCAATTAACTGACTGAGCCACCCAGGTGCCCCAACCTTAGTGGATTTTCTAATGTTAAACTGACCTTGTATTCCTGGGATTAGTCTGTTTCGGTTGTGATATCCTTTTGTGTATTGATGGATTTTTGTGGCTAACAGTTTATCCATGATTTTTCATTTCTAGCTACGAGTTAAATTGGCCTGTAATTTTCCTTTCTTGCCATATCTCTGTCCTGTCTTGGTGTGCAGGTTATGTTAGCCTCATAAAACGAACTGGAGATTACTCACTCTTTCTCCACTCTCTGGAAGAGATCATCAAAGACAAAAACAGTTTCTTCTTTGAATGTTGGGTAGAACTTGTCAGTAAAGCCATCTAGAGCTGAAGTTTTCTGTATGGAAAAGGGTTTTAACAATGGATTCAATATCCTTAACTGTCAGAGGATTATGTAGGTTTCCTATGTTGTCTCAAGTCAAAATTGGTATATTATGCCTTTCTAGGATGTTGTCCTTTTCATTTAAATTTTCAAATGTATTGACTCAATGTTGCTCAAAACATCCTCTTTTATCCTTTAATGGTGGCAGTATCTGTAGTGATGGCTCACTTTTTATTCCTAATATTGGTGTTTTGAGGGGCCATATATGTTTTTCTCTAGACCAGTTTCAGTCAGGGGTTTGTCAATTTTACTGTCTTTTCAAAGAACCAACTTTGGCTTTGTTGGATTAGCTCTGTTTTAATCTTTGCTTTCTTATGTTATTAATTTCTGTTCTTGCTTTTATCATTTACTTTCTCCTACTTTTATTAGATTTGTTTTGAGATTCTTTTTCCCATATCTTGGCATGAGTGTTTATCAGTTTTCAACTTCTCTGACATATGCACTTAAGACTATAAGTTTCCCTCTCCATACTGATTTACCCACACCTACAAATTTTGATATGAATTTTCTTCATTATCAATTGATTAAAAATATTTTCTAGCTTCCTCTATCAGTTCTTCTTTTAACCCATAGGTTATTTAGAAGTCTATTTTTGAATTTCCTAGCATGTAGAAAATTTCTAATTATCTCATTATTGATTTATACCTTCGTTATAAGGAGTAGCAGTTTAGATAATATGCTCTGTGTAGTTTTGGTTCTTTGGAATTTGGTGAGACTGGCTTTATAGCTCAGGTCATAGTCAAATTTTGTAAATTGTCTTATGTGTTTGAAAATAAGGTGTTGGATGAAGTTATCTGTACATGTCATTTATTTCAGTCCTTTGAGTAAAAACTGTTAATGCTCGTTCCTACCTGATTCTTCTCTTTTGGGGGTGGATATAGGCAGACTACACTTTTCCATACCCTTGGAGACAAGAGAGGCCATGTGACCAGTTCTAGCTAAAGAGATGTGAATGGAAGTGATATGTTTAACTTCCGGGCCAAGGCACTTAAGAGACAGTGTGCTACCTCCACGTTTTTTTCTTCTTTAGAAGCACACTGAGAAGACAGGGGCATGTGGTGAGAGATGCCTGGGTCCCTAGGTAACTGCATGGAGGAGAACTGCTCTAGGAATTGTCTCACTACTGCACTCCATGTGAGTAAGACATAAACCTTTGTTGTATTAAGCCACCAAGACTTTGGGAATTTTTTTTTTTTGTCACTGTTGCATAACCTATCCCTATACTGACTTTTTGCCTCCATGTCCGGCCAAATTCTGAGAGAGATACATTGAATCTTCCATTACGACTTGGATTTGAATTTTTCTAATAGTTCTGTTAATTTCTCTTTTGCCCATTTTCAACTATGTCATTAGGTGTTTATAAAATTAAAAGAGTTTACTAAAACATTTTTTATCATACGGTGCCCTTCTGATCTCTGGTAATACTTTCAATGACAAAGCTTCTTTTACTTTATATTAATATAGTCATGCCACAATTCCTTTGCAAGCTATATTTTATTCCATCTTTTTACTTTCCATCATTTTATATCCTTATGTTTCCTAGTGGGAAGGGTGATGGGAGGAAAGGGAAATTTAGAATGAATTCCACGTACCTTTCATGTGTGCCAGTCACATGGCTGGGTTCTGAGTTCATAGAAGGGAACAAGATACAGTCTCCTCTCTCCGAAAGGTTACAGTATAGTAGCAGAGATGACATGGGTACTTAAATAATCACGTGGAAGATAATAAGTGCCAGACACCTGATATGTGCCTTTATAAATCATCACTGAGTGAATGATGTGAGTTGCCACGAGAGTTCTGAGGAGAGAGAAATTATGTCTGATGGGAATGGACCCAGGCAATCTTTGGGATGGCATTTGAATTGGGCCTCAGAACCCAGTTATTTTTGGAAGTTCAGAGAAATAGAAGAAGGTAAGAACAACTCAGGCATGGGAGCAGCATGAACAAAGGCATGGAAGATCTTTTTATGTTTAAACAGCTTTATCGAGATATAATTTATATACCAGAAAGTCCATCCACTTAAAGTGTACAATTCAGTGGTTTTAAAGTATATCTAAGAGTTGTGCAACCATCACCATAACCTAATTTTAGAACATTTTCATCATCTCCAAAAAGAAAGTACTCATTAGCAGTCACTCCCTATCCTCTTGACCCCACCCCCTCCTTGGCCCACCCCTGGCCGTAGACAGCCCCTGATCTAACTTTCTATTTGTCTGTTCTGGACATTTTGTATAAATGGAATCATCCGATATCTAATCTCTTATGACTGGCTTCTTTCACGTAGGCGCAAAGCCTGGCAGGTGCATTCATGTTGTAGTACATAGTGACACCGCATCCCCTTCTGTTACTGAGTAATATTCCATTACAGGAATGCCCCACATTTGATTAACCATTCATGAGTGGATGGGCATTTAGGTTATTTCTACTTTCTAGCTACTGTGAATAATGCCGCTGTAAGTATCTTTGTTCAGCTTTTGTGTGCAGGTATGTTTCTATTTTCTGATTCCACTAGGAGTGGAATGAATGAGTCAAATGGTAACCATGTTTAACCTTTTGAAGAACGGTGACACTATTTTCCAAGGTAGCTGCACCATCTCCTTTCCAGCAGCCGCCTCTGAGAGCGCCAGTTTCTCTGCATCCTCTCTCACATCTGTCTTGTTGATCACAGCCATCCGGTGGGTGTGAAGGGGCATCTCTGTGATTTCGATTTTCGATTCCCAGTGGCTAATGATGTCGAGCCTCTCTTCCTATGCTTATTGGCCATTTGTAGATCTTCTTCTGAGAAATGCCTACTTAAATCCCTTGCCTATTCTTAAATTGGGTTCTTTGACTTTTTATTGTTGAGTTGCAAGAGTTCTTTACATATTCTGGCTACTAGACTGTCATGAGTTATATGATTTCAAATATTTTCCCCAACTTACATGTTGTCTTTTCACCTTCTTGCTGGTGTCCTTTGAAACACCAAAGTATTAAATGTTTATGAAGTCCAATTTATCTGTATAAATATATCACTTGTGTTTCTGGTGTTGTGTCAGGTGTTCTATTTTGTTCACCTAGGTGCTGGTCCCTTGGGTGGTTCAGTTTGTGGAAACCCATCGGGCTATTAGGATTTGTGTACTTTTCTGCACACGTGTGCAAGATTTCCATAAACAGGTTTTTGAAGGGGCTGATCATAATTGCAGCTTCCTCCGCTGCGTCATTGTGGGACTGGATGAGTGAACGCATGCACGGTGCTTGGCATAGGTCTGGCCCCATTTAGCACTAAGAGATGGCAGCTGCTATTGACGTCATTGTAAATCTAGCTTTGCTCCTTATCAGGTGGGTGGTCTTGCCCCAAGTCACTTCACCTCATCAAGCCTCACTATCCTTACCCATAAAATGGGTTAGTGCCACCCACTTCACCAGGGCCAGCCGGGGCCTCGATGACACGAGATATAATATTGTCAAGCTTGAGGTCTGCCCTGAGGAGGCCCTCATGAAGGCTTGGATCGATAAAACAGGAAAAAAAGAAAAAAGAAAAAAGAAAAACCAGAGTCATGCTGAAGAGAAACAAACTGTCAGGACTATAAGGGTCTGAGCGGCTGCCAGGAGCTGGCTGTGGGCCCCTTAGAGCTTGCGTGAGCAGGGCTGGCCAGGCCTGGGAAGGAATGAAGGGGGAGTTGGCTTCCAGGTGGAGCCTGGCCTGCTGGTGCCAGGATACCCGGTTCTCGGTGAAGTCACCAAGACCAGACCTCCTTCTACCCCTCAGCCCCCCACACCGGTTGTCCCTGTTTAAGTCCAGTCTCCCCTTGGCCCAAACAATCCCTCCACCCACGTCCCCCTCCCCGATGCCTGCCTTGCCCTTGAGGTCCCACCAAGGAAGACTCCTCTGCCCTTCCCCCTTCCCTGGACCACTCCACATCCCCCACTAAGTCTCCACCCTGGTGCTCCCCCTCCCTCCCGAGTAGCTGGAGGGAGCTTCCTAAAGCATCCAAGAGGTCATGACCATCCATTGCTCACAACCCTCCAGGGGCAATGGCTGCCGGGGGATAAAATCCTTCTCTGGTCTCAAGGGCAGGTGCCAGTTTTAAGGGCCTTGAAGCTTTTACCGTTGTGTGTGGGGGGGTATGTGTGTGTGTCATTAAATATCACACACATATAGAAAAGTTACACATAATAAGTGTACGACTCGATGAATTCCCCCAAACTGAACACGTCCACATAAACCAACACCGAACTCAAGAATCAGACCGTTACCGAGGCCCAGACACCTGTCTCCGGGGCCGCTTCTCGTTTATCAGCCATCCCCCAACGGCAACCACTTCTTACATTAGAGAGGAGTCTTGCCTGCGTTGCACTTCACATGAATGTGATCATTCAGTGGGTACCTTGTGTCTGGCACCTTTGGCTTGGCACGTCTGTGAGAGTCAAGCGAACGCGTGCCTGCGGCCAGACGTGGTCTTTTCTCATCCCCGTGCGAGCACTTAGAGCCCCTGCCCTGCCGCTTAGACGTCTGTCCCACCGGGCTTGGGCCTTTAGGTTGTTTTCGGCTTTGGGGGTATAAGCCGTTCTTGCGCGTGTCTTTTGGAGGACGCATGGACTCATTTCTGTTGGGTAAACATCCCTGAGAAGAACTGCCACCTCAGTGGGACAGATGAATGTTTGGCTTTAGGAAATACCGCAAATCGTGTCCCAAAGGGGTCCTACCGATTTTCAGTCCTCTCCCGGCCACATAGGAAAGGTCTTGTTCCAGACCTTCCCGGACACTGTGTGTGTGTGTGTGTGTGTGTGTGTGTGTGTGTGTGTGTGATACAGACAGAAAGAGAGATTATCTACACATGGCCTCTTTCATTCTAGCCATTCTGCTGAGTAGCCTGTGTTACCACATTGTGGTCTTCATTTTTATTTTAGGGGACTATCTTGAAGAGAAAAAAATATAAAATAGCATTTTGGATACAACGTCGGGTACTAAAGTGATTATTTATTAAGAATGTGAAAAGAAATCATAACAAGTTTCTGTAGACTTTCAAGCTTCGGATTCCTTTCTCGTGAGATATTTTTGAGGCTGTTTCCCAGAAATGCTTACACTGAAGTGCTTCCTGATGCAACCTGGCTCCCCTCCCTGCCCGGACTGCTCAACAGCTGCGCGACCGCTTTTGGTGAACAGGCCCCCGTGAGCGAGGGGCCCAGAGCTCGGGCGTCCCCAGCTTCCCGGGAAAGGACCTCTGGCCCCCGCCCGTCTCCTTCTGCTGGCCTGACTGCTCCTCTCTGGGGTCACAGCTTCCACGTCAGCTTCTCAGGAGGCCTTTTCTACCCCCATTTTGTAGGGTCACGTCCTGAGACAGATGACGAGCAGTCACCGTGGACCCAGCCTGCCTGGGCTGACCTCTTGGCTCCACCGTCGTCTAGCTGTGTGAGCTCGGACACATCACACAACCTCTCTGGGCTCCAGTTTTCTCACCTGTAGAGTGAAGTAGGCCATGCTGGCTCCCACGTGGTGGGGCGTCATGAGGACCCAGCAAGTTAATGCACTCGAAAGGGCGCCTGGCACCCTTGTCTGTAAGATGGTCACGATGGCCCCCATTATCATGAGCCTTGGTTCTCTCCTGGCACACCTCACCTCACGCTGACGATCTGCTTGAGTACTCCACAGGACACGTCTGCCATGGTCCCTGCCATGTCCCCAGGCCGAGTGCAGCACCTGGCACAGAGCAGGAGCAAAGAAGATGCTGAGTGATTGATTCTCCTCGACGGATCTCACACCCAGTCAGTGGCTCCAGGCCACAGTCGTCCCCCGGTCTACCCTCATCCCCTCCCTGCTCACCTGCAGCAAGCACTGACTGAACACATGAGCCTCGGCCACCTACCCTGCTCTCACCTTTCTCAGACTTGGGGCCAGAGCGCCTGTTGGCTTCTGTGTCCCCAGCCCTTCACAGTATACAAGGCCTGTTCCCTTCCATAACCACAGCTCTGGGTTCGGTAACAGGGCAGCAATTGGCAGCCCCAGTGCGACAGAGGTCTGGAAAGGGCGAGTGGCTTCCTCAAAGTCACACAGCATGAGAAAGGGGGGAGATGGGACACAGGCCCCGGACTCCCAGGTGGGCGGCCCACCGTTGGTCCCAAGACATCTCTCATCCCTTCTGGGGAGCGCCACAGGCTGGGCACATAGTAGGAACTTAGGCTCATTCAGAAAGAGTGGAAAGAGGACAGGCTGGGCTTCAGTCATTGGCTCTGGGACCGTGGGCCTGGCCTTGACTCACCTGTGCCTCAGTTTTCCCATCTGTAAGAGGAGTTAACTGACCAAGTGAAAGCAGATTTGTTTCAACTGGCCTGCACGGTATTTCTCCTTGGTCCTTCTGTCTGTCTGTCTGTCTGTCTACTCCAGGATGACTTTGGAAGGAGCTGGGGTGGAGTTGGGACTGACTAATGGCATGGAGAGAAACTGAGATTTCCCTCCAAGCCTCCGGTGTCCATCTTGACACAGAGCAGTGGCCGAGAGCCATGTTTGGAGAGTCGTCTCCTCTGCCATCTTGAAAGGATATTGACGAACCGTGGCCTGCCGCTGGTGAGCCCAGACGATCTGCAAAGATCTTAGTGAACAGTTAGGGGTTTGCCAGCTCCTGGAAGACACCCCCCCCCCGCGCTGCCACCTCACAGGGTGGGCGACGAGCAGACATGATTTTGGACAGCTGTTGTGAACAGTGTGATGACATGTCCAAATCAATGGCACTTCGCAACACCTCTGCTCCAAGTCTCTCCTCTCCCAGGTGACAGCCCAGAGACGGAAGAGATTTACCCGACGTCACCCAGCACATCCAGACACCCAACCTCCCAAATCAGAATCAAGTCTGTGATTCTGGGCCTCGGCTTTCTTTTTTTTTTTTTTTCCCCTGCTTATTATTAATTATTTTAAAAAATAGCTTTATTCAGATATAATTCTCATATCTTGCAATTCACTTTTTTTAAAGTATGTAATTCAATGGCTTTTAGTACAGAATTAGGCATCCATCACCACGATTGATTTGAGGAACCACTCCAAAAAGAAACCCCGTACCCTTTAGGGGTCAACCCCCATCCTCTTCCCCTCCCCCAGCCCCCATGATCCCTCCCTCCCCTCAGCCACAGGCAACCACCCATCTATTTTCTGTCTCCATATGTTTGTCTATTCTGCACATTTCTCGGACAACGTGTGGTCCTTTGTGACAGGCTTCTTGCACTGAGCATAGTGTTTTCAAGTTTCATCCACGGTGTGGCATGTATCGGTACTTCCTTCCTCTTTATGTCTGAGTCATCGTCCATTGTATGGATATACCGCATTTTATTTACCCAGTGATCAGTTGATGGACACCTGGGTTGTTCCTACGTTTGGCTATTGTGAATAACGCTGCCGTAAACACTCACGCAGAGCTTGTGGTGGGGGCCTGTTTTCAGTTCTCTTGGGTATATGCCTAGGAGTGGAATTGCTGCGTCCTATGGCAACTCCCTTTATGAGCCCAGGCTCCTGGCTCTGGCTTTCTCAGACCTCCAGGGTGCTAATGGTGGGGAGGCTTGCCACTCCCAGTGCCCAGGGTCTGGGGACCAAGTCCTTCCTTCCACTTTGCAGAATCTTCTGCAGGATGCAGGGAGAATCAACTGGATTCTAACTCCTGCTCTCTGCCATCAACCTGCTAGGTCACCGGATGAGCTGTGTTACGTCTCTGAACCTTAGTCTTCCCATCCGGGAAATGGGATGGCAATCGCAACGGTCCCTTCTGAGGGTTAGCTGAGATCATAAAAACACAGTTTGCGTCCGTTCGTTTATTATATTCACTGGTGGCTGATGTGCCACGCACTGTTCACAGCAGAGGAGACACACAAAATTCCTTGTATTTATACAGGAAGCATCTCGCTTAAGCCTCGTGATAGCCCTGGGAGGAATACCTACCTCCCAGTATCCCATCTCCTAGAAGAAGAAAAAGGGAGAACTCTGGAAGCAAGTCCCTTTTCTCCATCCTCCTTTGGACTTACTTTTGGAATCTTGGAGGATGTTGTCTTTTGGACTTTCATTGCAGTAAGCCGGGCATGCAGGAAGAGCACCATTGTGCGAGCGTAGCTGAATGTACTTGGTACTGAGCGCCCAGAAGAAGAAAATCGAAACCCATCCCCATCCCCCTGAGCCCCGCTGTGCTCCAGCCCCGTCTTGCCCGCCAGGGAGAACACAGATGCGTTCTGCCCGTTCATGAACTTCACACGAGTGCAGTTCCGTAGTTCCCGGTCTCCTGTGTTTGCTTCTTTTGCTCAACGTTAGGTCCGTGAGATGCATTGTATTCAAGGCTGTGCCCACCATCATTGTTTTCACTGCCTCTGCTTTTAATGGGTCTCTTTGGGCTTTTCTTCTTGAAACAGAACACCGGTTTCGCACTCTGCTGGGCCTGTGTGTCTGTGCATCTGTGTGGGAGGGAAGTGGGGGAGGGAAGAGGGGAAGCCGGGAGAGGGTATGTGCTGACCCAGGCCTGGCCCCAAGCTGCATGTGCTTCTAGGAGGCCGCCGCCTGGCCCTCATCCCGAGGCCCCTCCCTTTTGGACTCTTGTCAATGTTCTGTTATTCTAGGCTTGGCTTGAGGCTGAGGGGTGAGCTGGCAGGCATCCTAGGTAAGCAGGAGCAGCTGGAGAGGACAGGGACTTTTAGGGGTGGGAAGATGGACCCAATCAGATCCCCACCGAGGCCTGGCGGTGCTTGTGTGGAGGACCCTGCGCCGTGCATCCTGGAACACCGTGGGAAGGGAGGGTCTGAGTGGAAATCAGGCCTCCCCTGGGCTAGGCTGTGTGCTGGGGAGGGCACCTGCCTGGGTGCGAGTCCCAGCTCTATGACTGTAGAATCTGTAAAATGGGGGCAGCAACCCAGTAGGGTTGTCCGAGGAGGAAAGAGCTCAATGCACATAAAGGTTCCTGACCCTGGAGTAAAGTTGGCTCTTAGGATTATATTGTGCCAAGAGTCATCTGTTTTATGCACGTCATTGCATTGAACCTGCAGACTGGTCATGGAAGGAGACTCCATGTCACCCTCATTCAGCAGATAAGAAAGTGGAGGTACAGAGAAGTTGAGAACCCGCCTGAAGTCATACTGTGAATCTACGGCAGAGCCAGGCCTTGGTCCTGGGTCTGTTTGGCTCCAGGGCTCAGGCCTCAGACCCCGGGCCTATGAGCCGCTGTGGAGCAGAGCACAGCCCTGTACTCTAGGGATCCTGGTTCGGGGAGCAGGAGCTCAGGCTCATTTTCTTTGTCTGTAAAATGGGCCGATAGGAGCAGCAGGCCTTTCTCCTTCCTGGGTCCCTGGCTAGTGGGCTCCCAGGTGTGGGACAGGCCTGGGGGCTGGTCAGGAGAGGTGTCTGGATCTGCTCAGCATCGGCCGACTGTGCTGAGGCAGCCTTGCCCTTGCATTGTCAGAGGGAGGCAGTCGGACCTGGAGGCCGAGTCCGCAGTCCTGAGTCCACTTGGTGGCCCCCTTGCCAGGCGTGTGCCCTGACCTGCTCTTGGGGTGCTCCAGAGCCCCGGCCAGGCACACGAACAGCTGTTCCGAATCCAGGCTGCTGAGTGGAGGAAACGCTACCTGTGATAGACCCAGGAGAACCAGAGGTTGAAGCCACTGGCCGCAGTCCAGGAAGGCTTCACAGAGGAGGCCTCCTTGGAACAGGGTCTTGAAGGCTGATTAAGAGTTCCTCAGGTGGGGGTGCCTGGGTAGCGCAGTCATTAAAAGCGTCTGCCTTCGGCTCAGGGCGTGATCCTGGCGATCCGGGATCGAGTCCCACATCAGGCTCCTCCGCTGGGAGCCTGCTTCTTCCTCTCCCACTCCCCCTGCTTGCGTTCCCTCTCTCGCTGGCTGTCTCTCTGTCACATAAATAAATAAAATCTTAAAAAAAAAAAAAAAAAAAAGAGTTCCTCAGGTGGAGATGACAGAAAGGCTGTTCTTAGCAGAGGGAAGAGCAATAAGCATCAGCTACGCAGCTCCATCCCCACGCCCCAGCCTTGCTTAGCTAGCTGTCTGTTTCTCAGGGGGGCTGGAAGCCTGAAAATGGTATTTTCCAGAGCCCCTTGCCAGCTCCTTTCTGGTTAGGCTCTGCCAGTGGGGAGAAGGCAGGAGGAGGAGAGATGCCAGCCCGCCTCCAGCTGCCACTGCGGCCGTGCCGGCCGACTTGGGCGGACCTCAGACATTCCGGCAGCTCCGTTGGCTCCAGCAGGTAGCTGGTGAGCGCGGGCTGGGCTGGGGGTTCCCGACGATTCTGGACGCCAGCTACCTTGGCACCTTCCGTCTCCCTTCTACTCTCGCTGCACATCAGATGCCTTTGGAACCCATGTCCCTCGTCCTCTCAGCCTGAAATGGCCCAGAGGTTTCTCTTTCCCACCTGGTCACCAATTGATAAAATGTCCAGGCCATGTAGGCCGGGACAAGCTACAGTTTTCAGGGGACAGAAGGAGTCAGTACCCAGAAAATGTGAGGTCATGTTTTCATTTTGATTTATTTTTTTAAGCGCGTGTCATGTGTTTCAACAGGAGTTCCCCGAGGGCAGAGATTGTCCTCCATCGTTTATTCAATCAACAAACATTTATTGGTGGCTGGTCCGCGGGGAATGAGGTGAATGACCAAGTTTTCATATACTTTTACAATCACAGTCTAGAAGCCACCTGTGGCTATTCAGGGCTTGAAATGCAGCTAGTCCAAATGGAGATGGGCTGTCAGTGTAAAACAAAGGCCACATCTCCCAGACTTAGTGTGAAAAGAATGTAAAAGATCCCACTCTTTATATTGATTACATGTTGACATAATATTTCACACATACTAGGTTAGATAAAACACTTACGACATATTTTATCTGTTTCTTTCTACTCTTTTTAACGTGGCCGCTAGAAAAATTTAAGTTACGTGTAAGGCTTGCATTTGCAGCTCCCATGCTCTGTCTTGGACAGCCCTGGTTTTACGGAAGCTGAGCTGAAACACATCGGTTTATCAATGCAGCATTTACTGGAGTCTGTTTAAGAGACAGACTTCAGGTAGGATGTTCCTGGGGACTTCGGATAAGATGGGAAGGCGGACAGATGGTGATAAATGTGTGAGTTGGTCCATGTTCCAGGGCTCTGGGGGGCTGAGAAGAAATCTAGGAAGGCTTCACAGAAGAAGCGACTTTGGTGTTAAGCATTATAGGATGAATAGGAGTTTGCCAGATGGATAAGGCAGAGGACAAGCACTCCAGGCTCAGGGAAATACCCAGGCCAAAGCTAAGAGGTTGACAGACACTGGGCATTTGAGGGATTCAGGAAGTTCATTGCGGTCCAAACATGATTTGTTGGAGGAAGAGGCCAGAGATGGAGCTGGACCGGGTAGAAGCTTGAATGCCAGTCAAGTTTTGACCTGGGGCGGAGGAGGCGCGGCTGAGGCTGTAGGAAGACTCTTGGCCAGGGGGAGGTGGCTGGTCCCAACGTGAGTGAGTTCCCCACCTACCCTCCTCAAAAGCGGAAAAAGGACCAGACCAGACCTTGTTTGAATGTGCAAAGCAAGCGCTTTTATTTCAGTGCTTACTCTTTGTGGCTCAAAAGCACGTCTACTGCCTGCTTGGAATCCAGAAATGTTTACAGAACCATGGAGAATTACCGCAGCCTTCGTAAGAACATACACGTGTCGGCTTACTTCGTGATCCTTCCCTGTGCAAATCGCAAAGTTCTACGTACATCAGCATGACTTTCTCCAAGTCCTCCTCTGAGATTTTGGGGGCCCTGGAGGCTGTGATCCCACCCCGGATAGAGCATTCTCCCTCATCCCTCTTCCAGCCCAGGCACGTGGAGAGAGTGGGGCAGAGTCAGAGATGACAGCCCATGGGCTCTCAGAGCTTAGTCAGGGCAAGGGCTGTGTTCCTGGCCCCTAGCCCTGCACAAAGGGGGCGGCTGAGGTGCTAACCTTGTCGGTTAGTGACCAATACAGGCGGCTAAGGCTCTCGTGAAGTCTAGGCATTGCAGTGGGCAGGTTCGTGGGTAGGGCAGGGGCCTCTGGAACGCTCTTCCCCAAAACTGTGGTCTGAAGGAAGGTTCCTGGGCACAGACAGGGGACCCAGACAGGGCTGGGGGCGGGAAGGTGGTCACGGTCAGGGTTTCACACTCAGAAGCATCTGGGCCCGTGGCCTCAGGCTCTCTGGAGCCAGGGAGTAGGATCTGCTGTCATTTGCAAGGCTGGGTCTTCTAGGCATTGGAAGAGCAGAGCTGAGAGAGCCTTGCTCATTGGGTTAACACTCCATTGCCCAGTGAGGAACCTGAGGCCCAGAGAGGGGAAGGCGGCGGCTGACTGGACTTGGAGCTCAAACCCAGGGCTCTGACCCCTCCCCTCTCCTCCCCACCTCACCCCAACTGCATCCTTTCTGCTCGGGTCCCAAATGGCCTCTTTAATATTCTCAGGTCAGGGCTGGTGTCATGAACGGGGAGCTGGACTCGGAGTCAGAAGTCCTGGGTTGTGTTCCGGTGCCTTCCTGCTACCCAGCCTTGCAAATATCCTGCCGGTGCAGAGTGAGCTGCCTCTCCCTCCTCCGGGCCCCCGTGTCTGCCTCGAGAAAGCAGCTCCACTCTGCGATTTCCCATGGTGACTCAGATGGGTCCGTAGCTGTGTGAGCACTGGCAAGCAGGAAGGGCCCGGCCACATCGTAGATGCCTTGCGGCGGGGGGGGGGAATGGTTGGGTCCGGGCTGCTGGGATGTGAGGGGACCCTGGGTCTGGCCTTTCCTGGGACTCCACCTGCACCTGCTCTGGTCCTCCCAAGGGCTCCTGGGGCCTGTGTATTGTCTGGGATCTGGTCAATGGGCAAACTATCTCCGTTTGCTGGTTCCAAAGGGCTCTGGAGTAAATCAAACAATATGGTGGGTGGTCAGTGGTTTCCAATAGCATCTGGGTTGTAAAGGGAGGCATGGGTCCCTCCTCCCCCACCCCCGACCCAGTCAGCCAAGGGCAGTGCTCCCGGTGGGGAAGCACAGAACATTCTTCACAGTTAAAGGGAGATAGGGATCCAAGCTCAGGGGCACAAGATAAGCCAGGAGTACATTCCATTCCAGAGAGCCCCCACAGGCTCTGAGGTCTGGGTGCCGACAAGGGGCAAATTTGCACGTTAGCTTGGAACAAAAATTGGGATCAAGTTAGGGGCTCTTAGCTGGCCGAGGCGGGGCTGGGCACACGGCCCTTAGGCAGGACCAATGATGATGTTCCTGAAGCCTTTCACGGCCTTCAGCTT
Source organism: Ursus arctos (assembly GCF_023065955.2). Taxonomy (NCBI): domain Eukaryota; kingdom Metazoa; phylum Chordata; class Mammalia; order Carnivora; family Ursidae; genus Ursus; species Ursus arctos. The sequence continues at coordinate 20,825,987 of NW_026622830.1, read as the reverse complement.
GTCGCTGTCAAAGTTCACCACCAGCTTATGGCGGCCCACGTGGCATGGCAGCAGGTCCACTCTCACCTTGACCTCCTCCCCCGCCTCCACGGGGTCCGGGCTGTGGGAGACGGAGCAAGAGGGTGAGGGGAGGGGCCCAGCCTTGTCCCTGCCGTGGGGTCAGGCCAGGATGACGTGTGGCTACTGGGAACTTAGCGCAGAGCCTCTCGTGCACAACTTCATGTGACAAGAACAAAACGGGCCCCACTCACTGCTCTCCAAGAGCCTCAGCCATCTGCCCCCCCATGTGCAGAGGGGCCTGTGTGTGTGTGTGTGTGCATGGAAGTGGACGCTCTGCCTGGGGTAAGAGTGGGTACACTCGGGGCTACGTGTGTGGAAAGGCACTGAGCTGTACAGCCATGATTTGTTACTTACCGCGTGTAAGTTACAGTACAATAAAAAAGTACAAGAAGTATCTATGCTTGTACTGGTGTATGTAAGTATGTATCTCTGAGGACACGCCCACACATGCACACTTGCACACATTCCAGATGTGGATACTTGTGTTTCCATGAGGGCTCTTGTGTCCAGAGGCAGCTGCTTAGTGACTGAATGTGTTAACTGCTCAGGTTTGGGAAGACACGTTCACAGAGCGCAGCTGGCGTGGTGCGGGTGCTCGGGGAGGATGCAAGGGTGGGAACCGTGCCGAAGGGGGCTGGGGAATGGTCATGCAGGTGTACTGAGGCAGGTGTGTGGGTGGGTGTGTGGGAGACGAGAGGAGGGAGTTCCCGGCCAGGGTTTGGTGCCTGCGGGCAGCCCCTCCGTCCACCAGCACCTGCCCTGTGCTCCCGGGCCCCCCAGCTGGAGTGACCGGCACTTACACGTCCATGATCTTCTGCTCCTCAGTCAGGCCGGCCCCCTCCATGGTGAAGGTGCAGCCTAACAGGGGCATGGTGAGGGGGTTCCGCAGGGACGCCTCAGCCACCAGCTTGCGGTTCTGCTTGGGCTCTCCCAGGATCTGGAAGACGGGACAGATGTCAGGGGCGGCCCTGAGGAAGAGGAGCCTAGAGGCCCTCAAGGGCAGGCAGGGGCCATCTCTATATTTGCTGCAATTTGGCCCCGCTCTGGCACGATCGCTCCCCACCTCTGCGCCTGTTTCCTCACTAGAAAACATGGACGTTCACGGACCGACAGTGAGGCTCCGCGTGACTCGGGGGATGGAGAAAGTGCCTCCCTTGTTCTAGGGTCTGGAGCGGAAAGATCACAGGCTTTGGGCCCAGGCTGATCGCTGATCTCTACCCCTACGTCACTGTGTGACTCCAGGAAAGTAACTACCCCCTCTGAGCCTTGGTTTCTTCATAGGAGAGAAATGCCTTGCTGCAGGGCTCTCATGCTAATTGGGCTAATATGTGCACGCTCCCAGCAGAGCGTCTGGCACGCAGTGCTCACTCCCTCCCCCTCTGTTCTTTACCATTTATTTGTAACGGCTGTATTTGGGATTCTGGGGTTGGGGCTCCTTCAAGCCAGTCACTGTGATGCCGACGATGAGGGTGATAAGAACAGTCAGCTACTAGGAGCCCTTATAATGCACTTCCGGTGATGCACGTTTAATTCTTACAACACACCTAGGTGCTAGTATTAACTCCACCTCGCAGATGAGTAAACTGAGGCCCAGAGGGGCAGCGTGACCTGTCCAGGGCCACCCACGCACAAACCCAAGGAGTCAGACTGCAGAGTCTGTGCCCTTAACCCCTCTGCCTCTCTCTGCCCCACCTGGGCCTCAGGGCCGGGGATCTCACCTTAGCTTTCAAGGGTCCATGATTCTGAGATCCCTAATTTCCACCCCCACCCCACCACTCTGGGATTCTAGGATTCAGTCCTAGAGATAGGAGTCCCAAATTCTTTCAGCTTCATGATGCTTTCCTTTGATGAAATTAAGATTTGAGGAACCCTGGGGCATCAAAGATCTGGAGGTGACAGGGCTGTAGGTATGTGCATGTGAGGGGGCTGTCCTGGCACCCCGCCCCTGCCCCCATACCCTGCCCAGCCCATCCCTTACCCGGATCTTGATTTCTGGATTCTCCAGATAGATGTCCCTCTCGGCCAGCAGGTAGTTGTTGGCAGCCGGCTCCATGAGGAGGCCCCGCACCTTGATAAGGTTCGACTCGGTCAGACACTCACAGTACTTCTCATAGAGGATTCGAAGGGGAATGCTCTTCTCTGCAGGAAGGAAGAAGGAAGAACACTCGTGATAGCTGATTCACGGCCCCCACCTCTCCCGTGGCATCTCCACAAGGCACAGAGAGGGGAAAGAACGTGCTTGAGGTCACACAGCTAGTGAACGAACAGGCAGATCCCAAGCCTTTTCCACCATCTGTCCTGGCGCAGTGGTTCCGAGGGAAGAGCTGGGAGGGGAGGCAGGCCAGCTGGTCAGGGAAGTGCTGGAGCTCCAACAAGCCTAGGTTCTGATCTTGCCTCTCTGCCCTTTGCCAGCTGGCGATACTGGGCAAGTCACACCACCTCTCAGGACCTCAATTTCCCCACATAAAGCTGGTGGGATTATACCCATTTTACAGATGAAGAAATACTTCTGCCAGTTAAGTGCTCAGATCGGGAGACCTGGCGTGGCTCGGCCACTAACTGGCTGTGTGAGCCTCGGAAGTTGACCTCCCCTCTCAGTTTCTCTTCTGTTCCCTGCGACATCTGGCACCCGCTGGGAGGAACTAAGACCCGAGGTCACTTCAGAGCAAAAGCCACACAGCGACGAGATGAGAAGGGCCAACTGCTCCCACCACGGAGAAGCAAAGTGTGGTTTCTAGCCCCATTTTTCTGACAACACGGAGGCACGAGGCACTAGGGGTCAGCTTGCAGGAGGCAGGAAAGAACAGTGCAAAGAGCACAGGCCTGAGACTCTGCCGGCTTGGCCTCGGAGGGCTCGTCCACTCGGTCACAGCCAGCCTTGCGCGAACCCCTCCTGGAAGCCTCCTCGGACCTCCCCTGTCCGGGAGGGCCAGGCTCGGGGCTCGGTGGAGCACAGCCAACCCCGGGCCATGATGAGAGATGCAGCTGCCTCTTTTCCTGCATCTGTCCCCTTCCTCCCCGACCAGACTCCAGCTGCTCACCGGACTTTTCACACATCTGAGGATAACCTCGTTATTTGCTCATTGTTTTGCTCTCAGTCCACCGGCTTTATACTTTTTTGACTTTTTTTGCCTAGGGACACTTCTTGATATTTGCGGCAAACCAGTCTCATTTACTATAAATAGAACGTAACTGGCAAAAATACACACAAGCCGAGTCATGCTCGTTCAGTCCCAGCTAGGTATTCTCGTCTGCCGAGGGCTCCGGGCTGAGACGGGGGATCGGCGAGGGGTAGGGGTGCTGAGCCTGTAACTGCCACTGAGCCGCTCTTCGCGGGGCCCGTATGAAGGACAGTGAGGGCCTGACGGACAGCCGCCTTCTCACTGCAGGTCAAGGTCTAGGCCCCGGCCTGCCCCACGCCCCAGCCAGCTCATCCCCAGGGTAGATCCGCCCCAACCTCTGAGCAGATGATGAAGGGGAAGAACCCAACCTTCTGCTAAAAAAGAAAGGAGTGAAAATCCCCGGGTCAGGGCCTGACGGAACCGGTGGCAACTGGCCAGCTACATGGGAAAGGACAACACTGCCTTTCAGGAGCTTAAAGGATGTGGTCCCAACCGTTGACTTTTCCAGAACGCTGAAGCCAGGGTGGGGCCAGACCTTTGAGAACCACGGTCCACCGGTTCTCATGGGGTCCACGTACACGGGAAAACGTGTACGGTCAGTCTCAGTCGTTCCTTAGATGACTAGCCTTGTTCTAGAAAGTGCCCTGGGCATGGCCACAGAGGCCACAGTGGCTGCACTCCCAGTGACCCACCTGAAGGGGTGAGGAGAGGAGACAGAGGACGGGTGGGGGCAGGAAGGGGAAGGGAGAGCAGCAGCGCAAGGAGGCAAGGGTGGGAATGGCTCCCTGTCCTAGGTCTGGTTTCCTGTCTATTAGCACACTCTGGAAATTCCCCAGATCTTATCATCAAAGAATAACAAGCATGCCAGCCAAAGTCTGGGGTCTTGGGGGTGAACGCGTCCTATCTGAGGCCTGGCGTTGCACTGAAGGCCCCAGCCGGGAATCCTAGACCGGCCCCACCTGAGGGCAACACGTAGGACCTCTGCCCTCCTCCGCCCTCTCCCTGCAGGCCGTGCCCCTCCCAGGACTCCGAGGCAGGAAGGACCGCTCTGCAGTGAACACATCCCTGGGATGATGGGAAACACCGACAAGCTTGGCTGAGCCTCGGTGGAACAATGCTCCAAGGGCCCAGATGGTAACTGGACGGCGAAGGGTGACTCAAGAGGAAGGAAGCTGTCCTGGCATGGCTGGCCAGGGCTGGAGTTTGCCTCATGCCACACATTCCAGGAAAGACAGTGCCTCCCTTTGAAGTGGTTCTGAACATGAGAAGGACCTGCTGGTGCACAGTCACACGAGGGGCTGGCGGGCTCTGCAAGCACGACCCAGCCTTCCTACAAGTGGGGAACCTAAGGCCTGGGATGGAGAAGACGAATCCCCAGGAGCCCACAACCCACCGACAGAATGGTAGGAACTAGAACTTGGGGATCCTGGCCACGGCACATACCCGCAGGGAGGGACCCCTGCCCCTGACACCCAGGGCCTGGCTGCAGAGGTGACAGCTGGGTCCTCTGCATGCCATCGAGGCTGGCAGGAGCTCACCAGCCACTGGGCCCAGCACCGAGACCACCGTCTGGTACCCTAGGTGCTCAGGACAGGCTCTGCCTTCCCATGATCAGGCCCCATTTTATACTTTTCAGATATTTCCTGAGCACACGGTCTCCTCCAGTCCTCCCAGCAGGCCATCAGAAGGGCTCACTAAGTGACCGGAGTGGCCACAACCCCTCTCACAGCCTCAGGCTTATTTTCAGGAAGATAATCAGGTGCAGTGACCAAGCCAGGCGGGGAAAGAGACCAAGGAGGCCTGTGTGTGCGTTTCTGCCCAGAAAGCTTGAGCGACAGAGGCTCTGCCCGGGGCTGCAGACCGGTCGTCTGTGACATTACCTCACTCCAGAACAGGGCAGGGGATCTGCCTCACAGGGAGGCCAGGCCAGGCGCCGGAGCCAGGTCAGAGGGGAAGTTCAGGGCGGGGAGGAAACACTTCCTCCCCGGGGTCCCGGCCCCGCTCCTCTCCTATTGCTCTCAGAGCTACACTGCCCAACAGGGCAGCTTCTGGCCACATGTGGCTGGTTAACTTTAAGTGGAATAAAAACTCGAGTTCCACAGTTGTGCTCGCTGCGTTTCAAGCGCTCCACGGCTACGTGGAGCTGGCCGCCAGTGACTGGACAGCGCCGACCCAGAATAGCTCCAGCGTGCCAGAAAGTTCTCGGAGCAGCACCAGCCTAGAACCCCTTCTCTCTGAGGCTGAGAACCTCCAGGGGGACAGGAGAGGGTCTCGCAGGGGCTGTGGCGGGGAGGCAGAGGAAAGGAATTAGCTGGGAGCGGGCAGCAGAGGGTCCGGGGAAGCAGTCTGAAGTCACATGAAGATGACATGGAACAAAGCAGTATAGTTGCTAAGAGTGGAGGTTCAAGTCTCAGTCCTGTCCGTTCCTAACTGTGTGGCCTTGGGAAAGTTACTTAACCTCTCTGTGCTCCGTCTTCTCATCTAGAGAATGGGGCAATAAAAGAATCCACCTCCCACTTTTGCTGTAAGAATTGCGCGGGTTGCACATTATTAAGGACGTATGCGGGGCCTGACCCGAGGAAGGGCCACAGAAACATCTGCGAGGTCAACGGCACATGCCACGTGCTCAGGACACTATCTAGCGCAGGTTGGTTGGTGGTGCGTAACTGCTCCAGGAGCATGGCCTTACCAGAGAAGGGCTCCAGGGAAAGATTGAGCAGGTCCTTGGTGCCACACTCGGGCCCCAGGACCCCGTTGTAGCTGACGGTGCGGGCGAGCAGCAGGAGGCGGCAGGTGAGGTTCTCGGCCGTGTTGTTGGTGATGTGGGCGAAGACGTCAAAGTCGCTGCCCACGCTCACGCTCTGGGCCACGCGGACCCGCATGGCCACCCCCGTCTCCACTTTATCGGTCAGCTTGTTCAGGTGGTTGGCCCTTTTGAAGGCTTCTCTCTCCTCCGGCGACCCTGTGAGGATGCGGAAGAGAGTCCATTATGGCTGAGGTAGGGACCTCGGACGACGAGGCTGGGGCAGGGCGAGCTGGCTTTTCAGAGTCCCGGTGACTCAGAGAAGCTCTAGAGGCGACCTTCCCCACACCGCTGTGCCAGGACGACGAAAGAATAGTTTATTTACTTTCCACAAGTAAACTCCTAGACATCCCTCAAGACCCAGCCCCAAAGGACACCCCCTCCTCCAGGAAGCCTTCTCTGACCACTCCTGCCCCGGGATAAATGACAGACTGCACGTCTTCTCGAGTCTCACCAGTGCCTACTGCCTATCGTGCTTTTCATTTAACCAGTTGTTTTCTGTTTATGTACTTCGCTCTTGAGCCGCTCGAAGACTAAGACTGTACTTATCTCTACGTCATACCCAAAGCCTCTAACAGCGCTTGGTGGGTAGTAAACACCAAGCTTTCTCGCCTCCCAGCATTCGCCCAGGGATTACTTCCACCTGAAATCTTTTCCTCCCCCTCCCTAACCCTGGAGCTCCCCTCCTCTGTGTCCCATCTGCCTCTCTACTCTGCTCCTTTTTGTTTCTTCCCCGGTGTTGCTGGGTGCATATCTATGTCTCCCATCCAATCATCAGCTCTAGACCTTCCGGAGACCAGGGGAAGCACTTTTCCTTCTGTCGTCTCCCCTCCAGCTAGAGTACGGCTGCTTGCTCCCCAGCCCCCGGCCAGCACTGGTGAGTCAGCGGGAGCTGGGCGAGGGCAGCAGCAATGGTTCCTTAGGTACCTCTGGGAGCCCCCCGGGCTCACGGATGCTTAGAAAATGCCTACTGTATTGAATTGGCTGCTGGTTGGGCTCCAAAACAATTTAAAAAAGAAGCCATGGCCTTTCTTCCCTCTCCCGACTGAACATGAGATGCAGAGAGCGGCTCGTCTTGTATCAGATTGAAGCTCTCTTATTAAGTTGCTCTCGCCCCATCTCTCTCCTCCTTCCCCGTCCATCTTCATGCTCACCTCCCCCTCAGCTGCGTGTGAAATCCTGCACAAATAAACACTACGGAGTTCCTGGAATCTCTCTTCCAGGACCCGCCCCTCTGGACTTTCAAGCCATTCTAGTCCAAATACGTTGCAATAAAAAAAATAAATAAATAGAAGGGTGGGATTGCCCATCTTCGTTTGCAGGTGCCATGACGACAAATACCGTTACGAAACAACACAGACATCTTTCATTTTTCTGTTCAGACGCGTGCCTCTCCTCCAGAACTGGCGTCCCTTCAGTTGTGTTTCAGTCAAACCCGCCAAAAAAGCAAGGCTTAAAAAACCCAATGGAATCCTTTTGGGGCATATAGAATTCTTAAGTGAGTGCTCTCCTACACTGTCTCCCAGTGCGCTTTTTTCTAAGAAAAGACGTAAAATGGAGAGTAACCTTATTGTATGAAGGCTGCCGAAGAAAACACGCATGCACGCTTGTACACACACACACACACACACACACACGAGCCTGCTGGCTGGTAACACGGGCTGCTTCTCGGCAAGGCGGTGGCGAAGGCTCTGGGGAGCCGGGCACCCACCCTCCGGGTACTTGTAGGTGTGGGTGATGTCCTCCCGCTCATCACGGCCCACGCTCTTCGTGCTGATCTTCATCCCCACGGTCTGGGAGTTGTTGGTGGACTTGCACATGGACCCATCCTCCTGCATGATCCAGTTCACCACGTCAGCATTGACCTCAGCAAAGACAAAAGGTGCGTCGTACTTGGTGCTCAGGTCGCCCTCCTTGATGGCGCGAACCGGAACCGGGCCACAGCAGTAGGTCCCTGGTCGGGAGTAAGAGGAGAGACGGGCCCGGGCTGAGGGGAGGGTGGCACCCTCTCACACCTTGCACATTTCAACCACGTGGGTGCAAAGAACCTCAAGCCCGTCCAGCCCTCTGACTCAGGGACAGCGTTGCTGGGAGTAAGAAGGGAGTAAGAATGAAGAATGGAGACTCTGGAGCCCGCCCAGCTTCTTGGGTTCCAATCTCAGATGGCCTCTTCGTAGCTGGGTGACCTTGGGGAAGTGACTTAACATCTCTAAGCCTGTTTTGTGTGCTGGGGATATTTGTACCCACCTAACGGGGATTCGCGTAAACTAAACACCATGTAAGTGTCTGATAAATAAAATAGAAGCGTATCCCCCCCCTGCACCCCGAGGAAGGGAGGGAGCCACGCAGTAAAAGGCGGTGTGTCCATCCATCCTGCTTCCTGCCGGCCCGGAGAGCCACAGAGGCACCTGCCAACAAACTCAGAGAGTGTGCGTTGACTGAATGAACAAGAGCTGGATGTTTCTCTCGCTGGGGTTTACAACGGCTTCAAATGGGTCACAAAGTTAAATGTGGAGGACTAGAGGCTGGGTAGCTTACTACAGTATATCCTTTTGATGCAACACGGTAACAGTCATTTAAAATTAAAATCACGGAAAACTATGAGATAGAGAAATGCCAATGACATATGGAGAAGTGACAGGGCCAAGACAAAAGGTCACGTGCAGCCGGAGATCTTAACGCAGGGACCAAAGACCCCCAGAGCACCGCAAATAGAATTCAGGGGTCCGTGAACTTGGATGGGAAAAAATCGCATCTTTGTCTTCACTGAATTTCGGTAACACTCCTTTCGATTGTGAAAGCAGATAAACCATAGTCTTCGGTGCCTTTATGACTTCTCACCCATAAGGAACACAGACATTTGATATCACTTTATAGTTGGCATAAATACCTGGAAATACCGCCGAAATGCATCCGTACCGGTACATCGTGGAACTTACTATCTAAAAAATTTTGATAACCATGTTTCGGTGTAATTGGTTTTCTTTGTTACCCTACGTAATATATTCTATACATTTAAAAATATTATTCTGTTGGGGGGATGGGGTGACCAGGCGATGGGCACGAAGAAGGGCACGTGTGGTGATGAGCACTGGGTGTTATAAGCAACTAATGACATTGAACACAACACTAAATACTAATGATGAACTATATGTTGGCTGATTGAATTTAAATAAATAAATAAAAAATAAAAATAAAAATATTATTCTGAGAAAGAATCCATTTGGTTTCACCCAATTTTGCCTTGATGTTCTGTCTCTCTTCCTCCCTCTCTTTTTCTGTCTCTCCTTCTCTCTGTCTCTGTCTGTCTCTTTCTCCCTCTCTCTGTCTCTGGCTCTCTGTCTCTCATACGCACACCTACAAACAAACATATAATAGGAAATTACTGGAAGCTGTGTGTGAATGTTACTGATATTTCTCTGGGGTGGGGAGAGGACAAAGATGTTCTTCGATTTTTTTCTTTGTGCTTCTCCATATTTGCTGTTTTCCACAATGCATGTGAATTACTTTTCAAATCATAAAAGAAGCAGATCGTACACTATGAGTGAGGACCCCCACACTTGTGCAGACTGGTCATGGTCTCTGGAGTCAGCCAGACTGAGGTTAGAACCCGGCTCTGCCACTCTGGGCTGAGGGACTGTTGGGGAGCTCTCACCAAGCCTCAGTTTCCCCGCCTAGGGAAGGGGGCCACGCCTACCCACCTTCGCTCTTCTCCTGGGGCGTGGGGTCCAGGGCCTGCCACCCGTCATAGCCAGGCTGCAGGTCCGGCCTGCTCATCCATGACTCCGCCCAACAGTGGTAGTTCCTGTTGGAGAAATGAAGCGAGCACTCACACTCCTCCCCTGGGCTCAGCCCAGGGCGTCTCTGACACTCCTCCTTGCTCTTCCTCCCCTGGGCCCTAGCCAGGTGCTCACTCCTACCCCGGGAGTCATTGTCAGCACCTCCCCCACAGCCCTCCCCTTTCAGTGGCTCCTTGAGTCCCGCTGATGGGACCTCCTCCCTTCTCCGCTGTCCCTTCTTTTCCAGCTCACGGGCTCTGCCCCTTTTCAGGCCGCATCACTGCTGGCCTGGACCACACCCAGCCCACCGCCTGCAGTCTCTCCCTTTTTGACCTCCCACTCCAGGGTCATCAGTGTCCCTCTCCCAGTTTGAAGCCTTTGGTGACAACCCATCACTTTGAGTCAAGCTCAGACCCCCTAACCTGGCATTCTAGATTCCCAAAAAACCATTCCTCTGACACCTTTTCATGCATCGTGTGTTGACTTTCCCTCCTTTGCTCATGCTGGGGCCCCTACCTGGAGAGCCCTCCCCAGGCCCTGTTCCCCCTTGTCCAAATACTGTTCAACTCTAAACCCCAGATCAAATGTGACCTCCTCTGAGAAGTCTTCCTAGGTTTCCCTTCCAGGGGACCCTCCCCAGTGGGGTCTACCCCTGACCCCGGCCCCAGCTCACCAGATCATCTCGCTTTTGTCTCTCTGGATCTCCCCAAACTTGTCATAGACATACTCGATGAGCAGGTTGCTGTTCTGGTCATGGGCCGAGTTAAAGTTGGTCACCACTCGGGTGGGGACGCCAAGGCACCGCAGCACTGGGGGCGGTGGAGGGGACGGGATGGGGAGAGGGGTTAGAGGAGGAGCTGAGGATCTGGAGACCTGTGTCGCTCTGCGTAGCCACATGCCCATCTGCATTCCAGGCAGCACTGTCCCCATCATCCAGGTGGCGAGGGTGGGCACCATCCCCTTACCCGGATGATGGTGTCCACCTCACGGGTCACCCCATGTCCACTCTGCCTCCTCACATCCCAGGGAACAGAGGAAGACCCAAAAATGCAAGTCTGACATCAACACTCCCTGCTAAACCCTCGATGGCTTCCCGTGGCCCTTGGGATCGAGGTCAGACCTCTGGCTATGGCCCTTGGCCCTACAAGGTTTGGCCCCTGACCGCCTCCTGGGCACTTTGTCCCAGCCACACTCGCTGCTCCTCCAGCACTCTACACTCCTGCCAGCCACAGGGCATTGGCATATGCTATTCCTCAGCCTGGAGGGCCACCCACCAGGTTTAGACGGCTCCATCATTTGCGAGACTGGGGATTTACCATCATTGGCTATGGATGGGCATGTGAGGGGTCCTTTAATTTGTCCTCTGAGGGCAGTAAGTGATCTGTCTTACTTTATGTGCCCAGAGCCCAGCACAAGCCTGGCACAGACAATTTTGTCAAATGGATGAAGGGGCGATGAAGTAGAGAGAGGAGGAGGAGGAAGGGGAAAAGGGAGCAGGGAAGGAACGGCAGAGATTCAGGGCAAGGAGCACACACACAGTGGAGCAGGCAGAAGACGGACCAAGGGTCGGGGGGCCTTCCGTGCAGGACCAGCTGCTTTGGGCTGTGTGACCTGGGGCCAGTCCCAACACCTCTCTGGGCCTTGTTTCCTCCTCTTCCACACACGGTCGTGGTACACACGCAGGGCAGGCTGTCGTGCTGGGGAGCCACTGCGAAGGGGAGGGCCCCGCACAGTTTACAGAGGTCACAGTGACGGGGGACAAAGAAGCAGGACATCTGCTGGCACCTACAGACCTCTGAGGAGGGAGGGGGGCCTGGGCACAATTCGTGCCTGAATGGTGGGGTGCTCCTGACAGGCGGTGCGTTTTGGGTCCCTTTTCACTCCCTCATTTTTAAATAAGCTTTTTATGTGTTTTGTGAAAGTAACATATTCTCCGGGTGGGATAAAGGAAATAAATATCTTTTTTAAAGTGAGAAAAGTCCTACTGAAGGTAACCTGTGGGACTCTTGCCTTTTAGTTTTGATGGAGATTGAGTCTTAGAGATGGCGGGCGGAGTGTGTGTGTGTGTGTGTGTGTGTGTGTGTGTGTGTGTGTGAGTGTGTGTGTGTGTGAGTGTCCTTTGCCCTGTTGCCCTGCGCCCACTGTCAAGCACAGTAAGAGGTCCCGGGACAGCCCTGGATTCTGGGCCTGGGCAAGGGCCCCTGGGAGCGGGGAGGAAGGACAGTGTTGACCCTCCCCCTCCTGGCTGGCTGCTTGCCCTGAGGCCCGGGCGGTAGACGCTCTGCGTCCCGACCCCAGGCCTTGCCCCAAGACATGACAGGCCTCAGGATACAGACCAGGCGTGGGGAGGCCTGTCCCTGCTGCCCGAGGAGCAAGGCATCACTCCTGTCCTAGAGCTGGTGTCCCAAGAGGCCTCATCATCACAGTTCTCAGGCCAGGGGCCGCCCTGGAACCGGGACACCTGATTTCAAGCCTGGCCCTGCTCGCCAGCTGTGTGACCTTGGGCAACCACTTCCCGTCGCTGAGATTCCATTTCCTCTTCTAAGAGGAGCTAATAATAGCAGCTTTTTTGGATGTCGCGGTGATTCAGAGAGGCAGTGGGTGCTGGTGTGGGCGGTGTCGTCTGCCCCGTGCCCACGGAAGAGCAGGTGCCACGGTGCCCATCACTGCAAATGTCTATCCAGTCACTGTGGGCTGACTCCGGACATTTCGAAAATGCTCCAGGGTCCAGCTGCGGAATCCCAGCTTCCCCTAGAAGCCCACAAACCCAAGCCTACCCTGAACCTGAGACTGTGCGAAGTGCCATCTCCCTGTGAATGAGGTCGGTCACCACAGTGTCCATTTCATAGGTGAGGATACAGCCTTGGAGACAGCAGTTCTCTTGCCCAAGTCCACCCAGGGGCTGGCAACAGAGCTGGGGTTCAAAACAGGCAGCGGGACACCAGAGTCTCTGGGTCGGGCCAGCAGGAGGCTGGCTCCTTGCAGAAGCCCCAGCGGCCTGCGCATCTGAGCCCCTGGCTCTGTCCCACACCAGGCCCAGGAGAAGGCTGCAGGGACCCAGACTCAGCCCTGGTCTGGAGGAGAGAGGGATCTCGAGCAAGACCTCTGGAGGTCACAGCCCCGGGGGGTGGAGGGGGGGCATCTGCCGGTGAGCTTGGGGACCCAGGCCACAGATGGTGTGTCTCCAGAAAATCCGTGGGGTTTTCTGAGGAGGCATTTCAGGCCCCTCAGAGGAAGAGGTCTGCGACAGGGGAGTTTGCACAAGAAAAGGGAATACACAGGTCCCAGGAGCAGGCAGGCATGGGTGGTTTGGCCGTGGGGAAGGGGAAGCAGAAACAGCCTAGCTGGGAGCCCGGCCACACTGCCCCTGCCCAGACTGCTGGTGGGGAGGACAGCTCAGGGACGTCCCCAGGCTCTTCCCTGGGCCCGGCCCGGTCCCGGGTCAGAGAGGCTAAGAATCAGGACCAGCCTCTTAGATTCCCTGAGCCTAATACATGATAATAGCAGTGGTAGTCATTGTAATAAGAATGATCTAGAAGCATGAGTATTTGCTGTTATGTGTCTGAAATCATTTCCAGCACTTCACACGTTATCCTCACAACCGCCCGAGGATAAAGGCACTGTCGCTATTTCCGGTTCACATGTAACAGAGCTGAGGCTCAGAGAGGCTCAGTGATTATTCGGGGACATGGCTGGTCAGAAGCAGAGCTGAGACTGGAATGCAGGCCTTGACGCTGCAGTCTATGTTTTTAACTGGTACAGGATACTGTCCCGTTCTCATACGCACCATCACCAGCCCAGGACGAGCGTCACCATTCTCTGGGCTTGAATTTTTAAGCTTTTTTAAAGATTTATTTTACATTTTGGTTTTAAACTGCTTTCTCTTTTCTCACCTGCATTTTAGAAAGTGCTTTCTCTTTCTGCACGTTGATATGACGGTTATTACTGAGTTACTAATAGCTAGGACTTACTGAGAGCTACATTGGGCTGAATTCTAGGCCGAGCAGTTTTCTATCAATCCACCCTAGGAGAGAGGTCCTCTTGCCCCCATTTTACAGACATGGAAACCGAAGTTCAGAAGGAAGTCATTTGCTCAAGGTCACAGAGCAAGGGAGTGCTACTAGAGATATTTAATTCAGGGCTGTCTGGCTCCGAAGCCCATCTTCCCAACCCTGAGCCCAGGAGGCCTCCCAAATGACACCCCTCGATCTTAACCATCAGCTGCAGGCTAATTGTTGGAAACAGGACCAGAGAGGGGCAGCCACCGACTCCAGGACTCACCGTAAGTTGGTGGCGTTAGAGGCAGAGACAGGACCAGAACCAGGGTTTCTGATTCCCACTTGAGTGCTCTCCCTGCCCCCCTCCCAGGGCTCAGGGAGGCTGGGAGCAGGTTCCAGACCCTCCCCTCGTGCAGCATGCAGCTCACCTGTGCAGGCCACAGCGGCGAAGACCCAGCACTGGCCGTACTTGACACGCTGGCAGCCCGAGGTCTTCCAGCGCCTCAGGATGTCCACACTGCCGATCCAGAACATGGGGCTGATGCCATCCTTGTAATTGTTGTCCCAGCGTCCCAGCAGCACACCCTGGTCATCGTTGCAGTTGACCTACAACCAGAGGGACATCAGAGGGACCAAGCCTGGGGAGCAGGTGCTGTGAGTTCAGTATGTGGTGAAAGGCAGGGAAAAGAATTTAGGAGAGGGAACAGCCCATGCAAAGATAGCAAGGTGCGACAGGCTGGTATATGGGAGAAGGTTGGGGCTGGAGCCCAGGGTGTGGGAGAGAAGGAGAAGAAGGGAGGAGGTGGCCAGGGGTCAAGATCATGAAGGGGATGCTGGTGGTGTGAACTGGTCCATGGGGCGGCAGGAGAGTGACAAGATGTGATCTGAGTATTACGAAGACCCTCTCTGGCCCCTGCCTGGATTGTGTCATTCCCCTCACTCTCCCATTGCCTTGAGAATAAAATCTAGCCTCCTGACTGTGGCCCATGAGGCCTGCATGGTCTAACCCCTGCCCACCTCCTGCACCCCACTCCCCCTCGCTCACTCCTCTCCAGCCACACCAGCCTCCTTTCTGCTCCTCAAACTGCCAAAGTTGTTCCCTCTCCTCAGGGCCTTTGCACAAACTGTGCCTCCTCCCTGGAATGCTCTTCTCCCACTTACTATATCAGCTTAGGGATCATCAGTTAGGGAGGCCTCCCCCCCCCCATCGTCTCCTGGAAGTCGGACCCCAGCCCCTCACCGAAGTTGGGTTCTGCAGTTAAACACTCTCACACCTCTGGCTTCCTTCGGTGCCTGCACCATCATTTCTGATTATGCCTCATTCCCGTGGTACTTCTGTCAATGTCTGTCCCCTCCCACCCATCCCCCCGCGAGAAGTTAGAGACCATATACGTCTTACACCCAACTGTTTCTCCAGTGCCTAGGACACAGGTGCCGCCTAATATTTGCTGAATGAGTGAATGAATGGGTGAATTGCTTTTAGGGACCACATGACATTACCCTTACTTGTGTAAATCTTGTCTGTCCAAATACAAGCTCTCTTAGCCGAGACTTCCCCATCTCCTGAGTGCCCCCAACCAAGCCAAGTGTGGAGTGTGGCCTCCATCAACACAGGAAGGGGGGAGTACATCGTGGGCCCGGACCCTGGGGTGGGCCCAGCCCCTCACTCACCATGGCGCTCACGACCCGGGCCATGTAGACAGGACTGCTGCGGCGGGAGCAGTCACGGCAGGCATCCTTCAGGAACTTGGGGTTCATGTCCAGGAGCGTCAAGCAAATGTCCAGGATCCCGTCTTCAAACTGTGTTGGGGAAAACAAGAGAAGGATGAGGGAAATGAGAAGCCACCTCCTCCAGGAAGCCTGCCTTGCAGCCCTGCAGCTATAGGTCCTCTCTGTTCCATCTCACACACTAAGGAGGTCTGGGCTGGGTTGGTCACATCTCTGTGATGCCAGCTCTGCCTGGCCCAGGATGGGTTGGGGGAGGGGGGAGGACAATGACTGAGCTTGCGAGAAAGAGGAAGGGATGTGCTTGCATTCAGGGCATGGCCGGGGGTTGGGGGTGGTGGTCCTGGGAATGTGGAATAGAACCCACAGTGTCCCTGGAGCTTCCCTCTCCTCAGGGTCACCTCAAGTCCTGTCACTGCCCCTTTCCCATCTCTGCTTTGCCAAATATCTCATTTCCCCTAAGGCCTGACTCACCCTGCAGAGCTGATGAGAATCCTCTCTCCCCCTGCCCCCTCCACCCCAACACACTGCTCTGATTGGAACTGAGGTAAATTATATATAGAAATCCCTCCTCTGTTTCACTGCACCTAGAATAAAATCTAGACTTTTCCCCGTGACCTGCAAGGCCTTTCACAATCTGTGTCCCACCCCACCTCTGACCTCATTAGCACCACTCATTGCCCCAGGGCATTTGCACTTACTATTTCCTTTGCTCGGAATGCTCTTCCTGCCACTCTGTATGGCTCACATCTTCTCATCCTTACAACTCAACTGTTATCATTACCAAAAGTAGGGCCCTCCCTCCTTGTCACATTCCGCTGGACCATCTGTCTGATCAGTCCAAAGGCGATCTGCCCCCTGCCACCCACCTCTGTGGTCTTGTCCCAAACCAGGCTTTGTCACAGTTCTCCCTCCATGGCTTTGAGCCCTTTAGTGGCTCCCTATTGCCACCTGCCTGACATTCACAACCCGGACATTGCTGACTTTTCCCATTTCATCTCTTGGGACTCCTTCAGATATAAAGTGCTCCCTGAGCTACAGAATTCCTAAGCGCAAGATAAACTTTCCCACCCCTGCGCTTTTGCTCCGGCAGCTCCCTTTGCCTTGTACACCAAGTTCCTCGGCCTCCACAGCCCAGCTCAGAGCTTGCCTATATCAGGAATTGCCCGGATTTCCATTGGCAGCTATTCACTTCCTTCCTCTAGGTCTTATCATTCTGGATTGTGATGGCTTCCGGAAGATTCATAAGGGCTGTGTCCAACGGCTCAACACAAGCCTGGACACAGAACAGGACCTTGGGAAATGAAAGGAAGGACTAGGCTTTGCTCTGTTTCTCAGGGGAGAACACAGAGCCCTGGGAATTAAGAGCCAATTTACTTTGCGATCTGTTTTTTTCTATCCCGCTCACACCACCATTTCATGTACACCCCAGAACAGGCTATAGGTTCTTGGGCAGATATTCTTGCAATTAGTATCCCCAGTATTCAGATGGGGAAACTGAGGTCAGAGCCCCACACCACACAGGGAAGACTTCCCTGTGGTCCCAGGGCAGGACTCTGGAGGCCTGAATATGGAAACCCTAACCCAGGGGCTGTTGAGAAAAGTCTCAGGGTGAACCCTATCCCAAAAGGCCAACACCCCCCAACACACCAGGAAGTTGAAGGGCCGGGAAGGAGTGTGACAATTCCTTCTTGAGTTTTCTCAGTGTCTCGAGAATTTTCATGGGAGGCTGGATGGCAGAGGATGTAAGATTCCTACTTCGAACCACCAGCCTGGGCTGCCTTGCTGGAAGATGAGGAACCACATGGAACAGAGCTGTGCCATCTAGCAGAGG
The DNA here is from genome assembly GCF_023065955.2 of Ursus arctos. NCBI lineage: Eukaryota > Metazoa > Chordata > Mammalia > Carnivora > Ursidae > Ursus > Ursus arctos. The sequence continues at coordinate 20,808,666 of NW_026622830.1, read as the reverse complement.
TCAGCCAAGCCCAGCCTAGGCAGACATGCCCCAGCTGACCCATAGATTTTTGTAAGAGATGATAAACAGCTGTTGTTTTCAGTCTGTAGGTTTCGGGCTTGTTTGTTATTCAGCAGTAGCTAACCGATACAACCAGTGGTTTGCCAAGTATGGCCACCGACCAGCAGCATCAGCATCGCCTGCGAACTGGTCAAAAATGCAAATTCTCAGCCCACACCCAGACCTACGGAGTCAGAAACTAGGGGTGGGACACAGTGACCTGTGTTTAAACACACTTTTCTTGGGATTCTGATGTATATTCGAGTTTGAAAGCCACAGACCTAGATAATGGTGTAAAGTCTCTTCTCAACACACACAATAGCATTTCTATTATTCTGGTATATGGCCTTGACTATTCCCTTTCTCCCTCCTGCGGCACCTGCTAGCCCCACAATTCCCAAAGACTCTCCTGATTCTTTCCCCACTTTGAATCTGGGGCTGCCATTCCCATGGTGGCTAGGGCAACCCTCTGCTCTACGACCTCAGGCTTTGACTGCCTCACAGCCGGGTCCCCGCACACAGTGGGCCTGCAGGGTTGGGAAGGGCAGGGTGTGGCCCCACCTGCCCAAAGTTCCAAGGTATGCTTTTGATCCACTTGACCGAGCCCTGGTAGATGAAGCCCTGCTGGGTGAGCACGTACTCCTGCCGCTCCTCCTCCGAGTCCAGGTACACGGCATCCGCTGCGGGTGGAAAGGAAGGGCCCTCAGCTCTGGGTCTGGGAGGGCACACGGTCCCCAAAGACATGGCAGCCAGGGTGCCAAGACCCAGGGCCAGGTCAGAGTCTCAGAGGTCCTCCTATCTTTGAATCAGAAAAGCTAATCATTAATTAATAATCCCATACCTGAGAGGTAAGGTGTTTTCAGCTAGTATTATCAGTGGCTGCCATTTATCCAACCCTTGTGTGTGATAAGTGTATGACATTTATTAACGTTTAATTTCCACAAGAGATCTATGAGAAAGGGACCATTAAAGCCCCATTTTACAGACAGGAAAACTGAAGCCACAATAAGCGATAGAGGAGCATTGGACCAGGAGTCAGGCATCTCCAGCTGATCCTCCCTTGTTGTGAGACCCTGGGGAGATCCCTTCCCCTTCTTCGTCCCCCTCACCGTGTTCCCTGAGGGTAACATGGGATGCAGACCTGAAAGGTGTCTCGCAAGCTAAAGCCCTGAGCCAGTGTAAGGAGGAGCTTGATTCAAGGTAGAGAGAAAGGCTACTAGGGTCGCTGGGGCTCAGAGGAAGTGGGGTCCTGTCCAGCTGGGGGGAGGGGGTGCTCAGGGAAGGCGCCCTAGAGCAGGTGGGTCGTGATTGAAGGCCTTGAGAAATGACTAAAATTTAGATACTCGGAGTCTGATGGGATGACATGCGAAGCAGAGGACCAGAGACAGCACAGAGACAGCTGCGGGCATGGCACTTAGCTCCCCGTGGCTGACAACCACAGTGAAGAAACTGAGGCTGGAAAGAGGAAATCCAGAGCCACATTATGACTTTGGTGGGCCCTGGGCATTTTTGCTTCTGTGGGCCCCTTCCTCCAGGAAAAATAAAAATAAAAATAAATAAATAAATAAATAAAATTAATATATTTACGACTGCATATTAATATTACATATTAAAACATATTCTCTGACCTAAACTTTCATTTTTTTCCTCTGATTTTAAAAGAAATTAAAACATTTTTATGGGTCCTTAAAACAACGGCAGCACTGGCCTGGAACGCAGCTGCTCAGGCCCCTGGTGCCCCCGGGCTCGGTCAGGCCCATCTGCACCCCCCTCAGTGCACGGGGCGAACCAAGTGTGCAGGTGGCCGAGCGTCTTTTGTCCCATAGCCTGGACTGTGGCTCCCAGGACGGCACTAAAAATTAGCTTTCCTGCAAATGAACTATATAGCAGTAAGTCAGCTGACTGTGGGAGAAAGAACGAAAGAGAAAGAAAAACCCACGGTGTTTCGTCATCGGGTGAGAGTGTTGTCCCCACCCCGGCCCAGGTGGCAGGGACTGTGCCCTCCGCCCAGCCCTGCTGGTCAAGTGGGGTCCTTGGGGACAAGAGGCCCCCCGCACATACTTGGAGCTCGCTCCCTCCTGTCCTTACTGAGCTCAGGGGTAGAAGGCTCTGATTTCAGGGGCAAGTCCCAAAGGGACAGCAGTGTTCCCACCCAGCAGCCCCACCCCCACAGAGCCCAACTTCCTGCCTCCACATCACCAGAACCACCCCCCCCCCCCAGGCTCCCACCCTGGGATGTGGGTCCCGGTGCGGCTTGGCTGACAGCCACCCCAACCTACAGGGTGGGGATGGAGCAGGGTTGGAGGAAAGGCCAGAGAAGGGGATATCCCTAGAACCTCACTCCCTGTTCCCTGAACTCTGAACCCCTGCCATGTTGGTGAATGGGGGGACACTGGCCTCTTCCTGCTCCGTGGGCTGGGCGGCCTGCTAGCTATAAGCTCTGCAGATTGACAAAATCAAAACCAGTCTACAGGGGGGTCCAGCAAGGCCACTTCAGTCCTGACAAACCATTCCATGTGGCCCCAGGGCATGTGAACAGGGGTGCTCCATATGACTCCTTTCCTGTGAGATCGGATCCGCCGGGGACGACCTCATGTCCCTCGGTGGAGGGCCAGATCAATGAACGGTCCACACTGGCAAGACACAGGGCACTCTGAGCTCTTAAAAAGAAAAAGCAGGGGCACCTGCGTGGCTCAGTCGGTTAAGTGTCTGCCTTGGGCTCAGGTCACAATCCTGGGGTCCTGGGACTGAACCCCACATGGGGCTCCCTGCTCATCAGGGAGTCTGTGAGGAAGGACACCCCATTCCTCAGCTGGGGCCCACCCACAAGGCCTGTCTCTCTGCCTCGCTATGCAGGAGCAGGGAGGAAACAGATCTGACTACCCTGTTAGTCATATGGGGAAACTGAGGCCTGGGAAGGGGTGTGGCAACCCCTGCGACCCCCTTCCTCCTCCAGCCAGCCTCGGCCCTTTAAGCCATCCCCTCCGACTCGCTAGCTTTGTCCAGCCTTGTCCACTGACTTACTGAGGAGCTTCCAAAGGCTACCTAACTTCTCTGAGCCTGCGAGGACCCTGACGGTCTCCCCCTTGGGACTGTTGAGAGGAAGCATTGAGGAGGCACTTAGGTAACCAAACGGCCCCTGCCCGCCGCTTCTGGCTACCCTACCCCTCCGCCTCCCTCAGTTTCCCCTCCCCAGGCCAGTCTGGTGAAATTTCAAACAGAGCCCCATGAACCAGAACCGGGTGTGGAGCCGCGGCCCCAGGCATCCCCTGGGCACCCCATTCCTGGATGGGGCTGTGAACCCCAGACACCTCCGCGCCCAGGTCACAGTGCTCGGGGAACACAGGCGCCTCAGAGGCAGGGTGAGATCCCTGGGTAGCTGCGTGGCCTTGGGCAAGGCATCTGGCTGCCAAGCGCCCGTCTCTTCCTGTGACAGGCGGAGTGACAAGCAGACTCACATGGCAGGGCTTTTGGGAGGCGGGAGCGCGGCGCTGCCCCATTCCCCCCCGCCCTCAGGGGTCTAGCCCAGCGCGCGGACGGCACAGCTCACCTGGGCACCAGGTGTTGAAGAGCAGAGTGAAGTGACCCAGCACAAAGCTGGAGCCCTGGTATCCGGTGGAGGCCTCCAGGCTGAGGCGGTACAGGCCGATGGGGGCGTTCGCCGGGGTGCTGAGCTGCAGCGAGAGGACGCCGTCCTGCTGGTCCATCGCCACGGCCGTCCAGGCGCCCTCCTCCACAGCGCTGGCCAGCGGGAAGCGGGCCTTGGTCCCGGCCTCCTCTCTGGGGGCTGGGCCTGACGGAGAGAAGGCCATGGCCGTGAGCCAGACGTGGGCAGGGAGGGAGCCAGGCCCATTGCGGGGCCCGGCGCACGTGCCGGGCGTCCCGTGGGCCTGGGTTTGAGGCCTAGTTCCGCTGCTGACCACTGAGGGAATTTGGGCAAAAGGTTTCATCTCCCTGAGACTTGGTGTCCTCATCTATAAAGTGAGGGTTAGACCCCAGCTTGGCGGGGTGCTTTCGTGAGACAGATTTCTCCTGGGAGAGGGGACAGCTCCACCCAGGGCAGGGTCTCAGTCACCCTGCCTGGGCTGGTATGACTTTGCACAAGCCCCTCCCCCTCTCTGGGCTCCATGTGTCCACTGTAACACGAGCAGGAATCCTGGGGAGCATCCCCTTTCCCACCTGAATGGGAAGTCCCTGCTGGGCTACAGCTTTCCCTTGCAGAAGAGCAGGATAGGACCTTGGTCCTCTGATGTCCCCGCGGGAACCCATCTGAGAGGCCCCTTGCTGTGGAGTGCTGGCCTGTCCAGCCTCTAAGTGTTTGTCTCCCCAGGGCCCCCTCAGGCTTTTTGCCTCTGTGTCTCCATGGTACCTCCAAGGAGGGCTCATAACCGTCCCCTCCCCACCGCACAGAATTTTACACTTTACGAAGTGCCTTGGCACTTCCTGCTTCCCCGGAGACCCCTTGTACAGGTAGAAAAACTGAGGCTCAGAGAGAGGAGGGTCTCCCAAGGATATCCCAGGAGTCTGGGGCAAAGTTAGCGTCTGAGCCCAGGTCTCTAGGCTCTGGGCTGTCCTCCACAGCGCCTCTCATTCCCATGCTCCCTCGTAGGGGTCTTGAAGGCTCCGTGAGATAGGGAGCCGGCCTCAAGCTTGGCTGCTTTTTCTGGTGGGGGGAAGGCCCTGCCCCTGCAGGCAGCGCTGAGTCATGGGAGGGCGAGAAGGGGCTGGTCCTCCTTTCTGGATTTGGGTGGCCGAAAGGAGAAACAGAACCTTTTCTGCCTGGTTGGGCGGCTGCCCTGGAAAGTTTATATTTATTCTTGCATCTCCCTCCCTGTAGCTCAGCCCACCTGCTGCTGACAATATGGGAGCCTGTTCCCCGAGGGGTTCCCTCCCTGCACCCTGCCCCCTCCTTCCAACCCACCCGCCCCACACACACCCAGGCCCAAATATAACCATGAGCTAACAGGCATGACATAGGCCTCCAGGGCCCTGTCTGGGTGCCAGGAGTTGGCTGTGTGCCTTTAAATGCTCCTGAGCATTTGAGCAGCACTGGGCCCCCGAGAGCCAGCCGGGGTCTGGTTCCCCTACTCAGGCTCTGAGTACTGTGTGACCCGGGCTAAATCACCAGGCCTCTCGGATCTGCAGCTTTCTCAACAAAGAAGAAAATAGGCTCAGACCACATGCCCGGGAAGGTCTGATTCTAGGTCTCAAACTGGCTCTGTGACCTTGGACAAGCTACTTAGCTTCTCTGTGCCTCTCCTTCCTCATGTGAAAAATGGGGTCCATTACAGTCAATTACAAATACCTCCTTCCAAGGTCATTGTGAAGCTTAACCAGGTGGAGGTGCCCGGCATACAGTAAGCCGTCAATAAATGACAACTATGTTTTGTTATCGTCACTCCCATGTCCCAGCGCAGTTTAGAGGACGGGCAGAGACGGCATAGAAAGCATTCCAAAAAGTGACTAGAACAGTAATTATGCAGAATACGTGAGCACTCCTCCGTGTCACCAAAAGGGAACATTAAAAGTCAGAATCCTCAGGCCAAACAACAGATTTTGAGGACTGGAGTGAAATGTCGAAATTGCCTTTTCAACTGAATCACTTTACAGATGGGGAAACTGAGTCTGAAAGGGGCCAAGTTAGGGTGACCATATGGCCCAGTCTGCCTGGGACAGTCCCAGTTCACAGCCGTGGCCCCAGCATAATTCTTAATGGTGCTCTTTCATTCTCAGAAATGTTCCTGTTTGGACAATCAATGATCTGGTCACCATGGTAACAGCCCAGGCCAGGACCCACGGCCACCCAGCATTATTGACATACTACCCTCAAGGACAGGTCGGGAAACACATTTCCCTTTCTCTCCATCCTGGGACAGCTGTACACACACACACACACACACACACACACACACACACACACACCCCTTTCTTCCAAGGGGCCCTGAGCTCGGGTGGGGGTGCGATGAGGACAGGCTGTCCCCCTGGTCCCGCCACTGCTCACGTAAGCCGGCTCCGAAAATTCACTGGCTGCTGTTCCACATGGTTCTCCTTGTGGGGCCAGAGATGCTTCAGGGACCTCTCTGGGCCTAAATGACCTAGAGAGTCAGGAGTCCTGGGGACTCTCCTAGACCATGGTTGGCCAGGGGCGGGGCGAGGGGGGAGTGGATGAGGGGAACCTTCTGGAGGAAAGCCCTCTATCAGCCTCATAAAGGTTCTTTTCACTACTCCTTCAGGCTGACCTCAGTCCCAGCCCACTCACCCTCTAAACCCTGGCCCCTCTTAGAGGGAAGCAGAGCTTTATTCCCATAATAAGAATGGTGTTTGTCTATTGTGGTCTGAACCTGGAGCCTGTCAGGTCTCCAACATCTGGGGGAAATACACAGCTTCCAGGTATGTATAGGGTCAGGCCACGTATTCCACTCACTGAGTGACCTTCGCCAGCACTCTCCCCTCCGTGGGCCTCAGTTCTCCTAAAGAGGTAGGACAGGCTGATCAGCGCTAGAATGTTCCGGCACAAGGGCAGGGTGGCCAGGCCAGGCCCGGGCCTGGGTGCTAATCCAAGCCAGGCCTTGAGGTGAAAGGCCTGGCTTCCTGGTATTGTCCCTCAGGCTTCCCCAGGCCATCAGAGTTCTTGGTAACTCAGACAGGGAAGCTGTGTGCACCCAGAGATGGGGCGCCTTCCCAGACTGCCCGCCGGGGCCGCGGAGGGGAGCAGGGCAGACTGGCCAGGGTGTGAGGTAAGTCCACGGAGACTGGAGAACAGAGATTAGTTGCTGGGGCAGGACCCAGGATCAGCTGCCCGCCCACCCCAACCCTGAACTTAGGGCCTAATTACCTAGCCCCAGGCTGCCTAGATGAAGAGAGGAGAAGAAAGGGGATGCCTTGAGAAAGAAGAGAAAGAAGGTGGGAAGTCACAGGTAGGCCCCGCTGGCAGCTCCTCTGATGTTCCATTTCACAGAGGAGCAAACCGAGGCCTGGCTGGCCCTTGTGGTGACTAGGTAACTGGCTGCTGTCAGCTCACAGCAAGGAAAACCTCAACGCTGGGGGCAAAGTTTGAATCCTGCTTTATCCCTAACTCACAGTATGACTGGGACAGGTAATTTGACCTTTCTGAGCCTCAGTATTTTCATCTGTAAAATGGGGTCTCATTATGCTTCCAAGACGGGCGGATTTAGGATGAACATGCATACAGTAGGTGCTCTATAGGTGCTGTGATTATCATCCCAAGCCCGGCTCTTCTCAGGGTATCCTGTTATGCACTACAGTGGTCCACTTTACAGAGAGGGAAACTGAGGCTAGAAAGGTCAGAGGCTCTTGGAGGCTCCTCAGATCAGTTAAAACGGGCCCTAAAGGTGCTAGTGGTGTGTGAGGGGGGCCGACCCTGGAGAGTGGGTGTATCCCTGTCAGAAGCGGAGGGAGAGGGAGGAAAGGCATGGGGTGGATATCCATGGCCAGTCTGCAGGCACAGTGATAAGCCTTATCGAAGGTTGCCCTGTAAATACCCGCCCCAGCCTGTTGGCTGCTCTCTCCGCTCTCATAGGTCTCAGGAAGAACTGGCCTTTCTCACCCCTGAGCAGAGTCCCAGCCAGGCGGCCCCTAGCTGACCTCAAGGGAATGGTTCCCACCCAAAGCCAAACACAGAAATTCGGCATTCAAGGCTCCTTTCCCAGAAATGGCAAGCCAAGAAGATTGGTCACTGGGCATCTGGGGGTGGGGTGGCTGGGACCTCAATGTCTTTTCACCCATCGCTGGACCCCCCTGGAGCAACAGCAGCAAGAGCTGCTCACGTCTACAAGACGCTCCCCCGTGTCAGGCCCTTCTGCCCTAACAACCCTCCACCATGAGTGCTTTGCACAGGATAAAACAGAAGCTCAGAGAGGCTCGGCAACTTGTCCAAGGTCACACAGCGGGTAGGCAGTTTAGTCTGCACCGGAACCCAGGTCTGTCAGCCCCCTGAGCCTAAGGCAGCCTCCTGAGGCTTGGAGAAGGAACTATGGGAACACAAAATTGTCCTCTCAGACAGACGGAGCCCGCTGGGTTCTCTCCACCACCCAGACCCAATGTGGGCTGGATCCCAGAGGCCTGGTCGGGTTATGTGGATTTGGGGAAGTAGCTGTTGATAAGAGTTGAAAACTATTTTGATGTGGGGAAGAGCGGGCAGAACCTTGATAAACCTTCGAGGCAGGAAGCTGAGCCCCACCCCTTGGTGATAACAGGTTTTCGGAACCGGTGTCCGGCCCACTTGTTTACGAGGCAGGGTGGCCTGGGGCATCATCCCTCCACGCTCTGGGCCTCAGTTGCCTCATCTGTAAAATGGAGCTAGTGGCTGCTAGAAACTCCTCAGGGAGCAAAGAGGCATGGAGCCCCGTGCCCCGTTGTCAGGGGGCCCTGAAATCACAGCACAGAGCAGGTCAGGGCGAGGGGGTGGCAGAGGGACTCACCGGTCACTGCACTGAAGGTGAGGCTGTCCACACTGGCCTCGTAGCTTCGGCCCTCGAAGTGCAGGGTCAGCCAGAAGGGCTGGCCCCGCCGCACCACCAGCCTGTCCCGGCACAGGTCAGCTGTGTGGTGGTCACGGCCATTGACCTCCAGCTCCAGGTCACATTTCTCCAGAACCAGATCTGCAGAGACAGTGGGAGGGGTGTCAGCCATGGTGGCCTCCTTCAGCCAGCCGTGACCCCGGGGCTCCCTGGACATGGGGACCCCCCAGGGTCATCCAGAAGCCAGCCCTCTCTAGATAATGGTTACCAGCCCTACCCTCTCCCAATCCCCCGCCCCGCCCTGTCATCCTGGGGCTAGCCAGCCGTATGTCCCCAGCTCTCAGTCACAAAGTCATGCCCACTGTGGCGTGTTGGGAGAGGTCTCTGCCACCTTCCAGCCAAGTGACTTCAGGCAAGCCCCCTTTCCGGGCGTCACTTTCCTCATCTGGCCCCAGGACTTTTGTGAACCGCTCAGCACGGTGCCTGGCCCGTTAGCTGCTTAATTCAACACGAGCTGTTCCGTCCGTATTAAAGGGCTCTTTAGGTAAAGACGAGGTGGGGAGCAGTATCTGGTGTACGTTATTTACACGGGCTTTGCCTTTTAGTTTCCATTTTCGATGTATAGGAAATACGGAGGCCTGAGGACCACGTTCAACACAGAACCAGGATGCAATGGACAGAAACGCACACTCTGGAGACAATAGGCAGAGGGTCCGCTTTCCTTAACAAATAAATTGCAAGGGGAAAAAAATCGCTGAAGGGAGAAACTGCAGGTTAAGAGAAACTTAAGAGACATTTCGGCCCCTTCGCATCCTGATTTTTAAAAAACGATTCTTAAGCTTCTCTCTACTTTGGTACATTCAGTATTCCCCATAATAAACAAGTTTTTAAATGCCGGGGTTTGGAGCCTTCTGGACCTATATTTTGGTCCCGCTGTGCTGCTTTGTGATCCTGGGCAGGTCTCTGTCCCTCTCTGGACCTCCTCCGAAGTCTCAAACGTCTCCTGTGAGGACTAGGAGAGGATGCTGGGCACCCTTCCCCCAAGGCCTGGCCCAGGGCAGGTCTGATACGTGAAAGCTCTATTTATAGCTTTAGAGGGAGCTGAAGACCAGGGCGGAGGCAGGGGGGTGGGCGGGAGGAGGTCTGAGGGAAGTGCAAACCTCACAAATCTTGGCAAGCTCAAGGTCACGATTAGGAAGACCGTGGGTGGGGAGATTGGGCCAGGCGGACACTCAGCATGGCGGGGTCCTTGGAGAGTACGGGGTCCAGTTGAGGCCGGGGGCAGGGATTTGCCCCAAGTCACCCAGCAAGTGGGTCCTTCCACGGGGACATCGACCCAGGTCCCCTGGCTTCTGCCGTGGAAGATCCCAAAGTGTCCAGTGACTGCTGAGGGAGGGCTCTGACATGGCTTTATCTCGGCTTAAACCTCAGAGCCTTCCCACCCACCCGGCTACTACCACCACCACCTCGACTGTGCAGACGGAGATAGTCTGTGGGCCCAGGTCCCATGGCAAGCGGCGGTGTTGGGATTTGAATCCAAGGCTGTGGCTTCTGGAGCCTGTGCTGGAAACCCCCTCACTCACAGCTCAGGGTTTGTTCGCCATCCCCCCACTCCTTCCTTCCCCTCCCTCCCACTCCCGCGTTGTTCTGGGCGTGGGAGGCGGCCTGAGGAAGCTGACCCCCTCTGCACTCTGAGCAGGAGAGACCTCCACACCAGCCACCACGGAGAACTTCCTGCTGGCCTGCTGGGGTAAGGAAACATTGTTTTTGGAAACTTCTATTCCAGAAAGCTTAAGCAGGAAAGAGACCCCCATGGGCCCTCTGGGAGACCATAGAGAGATGGTCGGTTCCTGGGCTGGGGCAGGTGGGGTGCTTTCTTGGCCTATTGTCTGAAGAAGGATTTCCAGAACCCATGCCCAGCTCCAAAGGTGCAAAAACACTGAGCTCTAGGATCATAGGATTTCTGCCCTGAGAAAGGACCTGATGTCTTGCAGGCCAGTGGGACCACTGTAGGGAGTGGCCACTGGGGTAATAGGGCAGTTGGCTCATCACAAGTGGCACCTCCCGGGTCCCCCAGCGCCACGGAGCCTCTCTTGGGGACAGGGATGGGAAAATGCATTGCAGACTAGTGGCCACCTGGGTCACCCATTACAGCCAGTGCTAAGCTGGTTTTCGATCCCATGTGTTGGGACGCCAGATCCCTGATAGGGACAAAGGTGGCCTGAGGTCACACAGCAAGTCAGGCTGGTCCACGGTTCCTCCCTCTCTTCCCTTCTCCACGTGCCCCACATCCCTCTTCACATCCCCTCCCCCTGCACCTCCTTCTGGGGGCTGCAGCATGCAGAGGCCATCTCCAAATGGACTGGACCCAAGAGTTAGCCGGGACATGGGGTCCAGCAACGTTAGTGCCTGACAACCTCCACTGCAGAGATCCCTCCCCTGGGACAGAAGTGCTGCCGCATGTGTGTGTGTGTCTGTGTGTGTGTGTGTCCGTCCGTGGCATGGGTGGAGCAGGTAAGAAATTAATCAGACCCCTTCTCTACTCCCCTTGGCCCTCACGGATGTACCAAGAGCGGCAGTGCCGTCCATTTACAGGAGGGGACACTGAGAATCAACAAGTGGCCAAAGACCAGCGTTGCAGAGCTCGAGGGCTGGCAGGACCATAGAGAAACTGTCTGCTCTCAGCCCAGTCCCCCATAGGGTGCTGGACCCTCTTCTCTGGCCCGGGGCCCAGCAGTCTCCCAGGCATGGCTTGCACACCACGAGCGAGAACGCACACACCTCTTCCGAGCTGGCAGGGACTAACCAAAGCTGAGTGTTCTGAGGCCGGGCCAGACCCATCTGCACAGCTGCATGGGACCCAGCCCCACTAAGTGACTGAGGACAAGTGACAATGGTCCACTAGCCCAGGACCTTACAGTTTACAACACATCTTCACGTTTCATTGCCTCACCGGATCCAGGGAGGCAGGGGTTAACGATTATGCCCCGGGGATGGGGAAAGTGAGGGCCCAAGCTGAGCCACCATTGGGAGCCAGGCACTCCTCACCCAGCCCAGCCTTCCTTTTGCTCCCAGACTGGGGGACTGAGGGACTGAACCCCTGGCCAGGTGTTTACCTCCCCCCCCCCCATTGCCCAGGCAGGACCACTGAGACCAGGGAGGGATGGCCAGGCGCAGGGCGCCTGAGTGGTGGCAGCGCTGACCCTGAGACTCACCCTCGGCCATGGTCAGGTGGTGGCGGTGGCTCTTCCTCTGACTGGTGGCTGGACCCTCCAAGCACGACCACTGAAGGCCACTGAAGGCATGCACTGCCGCCGCAGAGAGAGCCGTGAACTTATAGCCCTCTTTGGGCGGGTAGGGGGCGGGGCGTGCCTGAAGGCGGAGACCTGGTGGGGCCACCTTTGCCCAGCCTGGGCCCGGCTCTCTGCTGCTCTCGGCCAGTTAGGGTGCCCTCAGGGGTAGGAGCCCGAGGGAGGAAGGGAGCGGCAGCTGGGCAAGGGCGCCCCCTGCAGGAGCGGACAGATATCAAGGCTGAGAACGCAACGGACGGGGATACACAACGAGACCCGGACCCACAGACACACCTGGCACATTAATCAGACCTTGGGTAATAGAGACGCTTGGGCACAGAAACAGACACGTGCAGGGACAGACACAGAGCTGCACCAGGACACAGCTTACCTGGATACACAGACAGGTCTACCCCAGTCAAGAAGACACACACGCACACACACACTCTCTCTCACTCAAATATGGATACAGATGCAGCGACACAAGCACACAGTCAGAGATATTAGGATGGGGACACTCAGTGACACACACTGCAACAGATACAGCAGACGAACCTGGGCACAGAGACCCGGTGACATGGATGCAAATCAGATCAAAATTGCAAATACCAAGACATCGATACAGCCAGACACACAAGGACAGGTCCCCCCCAGAGCCCCCCACAGGTCAGCAGGTGTCCAGAGGCAGCCAGCTCACAGACACACACAGACAGACCTCACAGACACGGACACAGCATCAGGTGTGGATGCAAAAGCAGATCAGGACACCCAGAGACACACACACCTGCAGATCCTCTGAGAGGGACCCACACGCAGACACACAGACACGGCCACAAAGGCAGAAACACTGCCACCCCTTCCTGCAGCCCAGCTCTGGTAATCAGCCTCTCCCACCCATGCTTCCGTCCCCCTCATCATCCAGCCATCCTCCCATTCACCCCCCATCCCTCCCTCCTCTCTCCCTCCACTGAGCTTCCTTGCAGACCCACTGCGTGCCAGAAGGGCCCAAAGCCAGACTTGCAGGGACTCAGCCTTTGACCCCTGGAACCCAGCACCCTGGCTGTGCCCATCCTGGTCTCTCTGCTTCCCTGGCCACCTATGCTTCTTACCCACCCCGAGGCCTGAGCAGAGAGGGCCCCTGGAGAGACTGGGGCCTGTAGGCCTCCCCACCCCCCACCCCCCGTTTTTTTTCTGGAACAAGTTCCGTATCTATTGGTGGATCTGGCCTACCAAACTGGCCTGCCTTTCCATTCCTGTGTAACACAGGAGGAATAACCCCATGGTGCTTTCATGGATGTTCGTCCCCGGGCGCAGTGGGCTCTGCCTGGGGTCTTAGCGAACAAACTCGTGTGAGCAAACCTTGTAATTGTCCCCCATTTTACAGATATCATTATAAAAACTGTTTCCTGCAGCTGGCCAAGAGCTCAGAGGAAGAAGCAGGGTGAGTGGACATCAGTCGAGAAACCCGGTTTTGTGTTCCCACTCTGACCCTGACCAGCTGTGTGGCCACAGTATAAAATAGGCTCTCCAGGCCTCAGTTTTCCCCTCTGCAAAATGGGGGCAAGAATTCCTCCTTTACAGGCCTGGAGTAAGACCCTGCTAAAATGACAGGTTGAGCACCTAGTAGGTAATGAGCGCTTGACAACTGGGGTCCCTGAGTTTTGGAACAAAGATGTCAGTGTCCCAAAACCTGGCCGCGAGGAACAGGGACCTCAAAGAGAAACAGGAGGCCTGGGGACAGTCAGGCTTTGCAGAAGGAATTCTGCAGGCTGTGTGTTTCTACAAGTATTGGCCCTGCCCCCGTTGAAAGGGTGTCTTGTGTTTTTCCCCATTCTTTTCCACTTGGAAACGATAGGTTCTTCTTTACTTGCTATAATTTCCCTTGTGACCTCTGGGAACTCCCTGGAGGACAGGAACCCACGTGAGTCTTATTAGAATACCCACCAGGTTGTTCCTGGTATGGACTTAGCACAGAGCCCTGGGCCTGTCCCCGACTTGGACCCCTCTCTCTGCTTCCTTCCTCTCCGCTTTCCAGAGAACTGTGGTCACCTGAGTGATGCAGTCACTTGAGCAATCGAGGGCCAGCTGGGGTCAGGACTGGCTTCCAGGAAATAGCAGGCAGGGGCCAGAGCCCAGGCTGGGCCTAAAGACGAGGATTCTGCCTGACAATCAGGGGCCCTTGCCCTCCGACTCTGGGTTTCAGTTTTCCTGTCTGTTCAGAAGGGCCGGGAAACCCTGCCTTGTTTTACCTTATTGGACACGTAAGGATTCAAAACTCCATTTTACTAAAGGAAAAACAGAGACCCAGAGAGGGTGATAATGGGCTCAAGGTCCTCAAAGAGTGTAAGTAGGGCCTTTGTCATCCTGTGCAGGAGAAGGACCGTGTGGTGGTTGAATGGGGAGCATCTGAGGTCACTCTTGGCTGTCTGACTCTGGGCAAGTTACTAGGCTTCTCTGAGCCTCAGTTTCCTCCTCTACAAAATGGATAACGTCTGTTCAGTACCAGGCACAAGAGTAAGGGCTCAGTAAACATTACCTAAAACTACTTAATAACGATGCCATCAGGAATCAGGACTCCCCTTCCCCCATAAAAGGGACAGTCTTTATGTGTAAGTAAAGCGGGTTGCAGACAATGCAGACTGTTTGGGGTAGAAGTGCTCAGAAGAATTCCCTGCATCCCACGTAAGTCTTGTACCCAGGCTCACTGACCGATGCCTAAACCCCACCATTAGAAAGATCAGTCCTTTGCCTCCATAAGGATCTCCAAGCCTCAAGGTAGAGACAAAGGTGAAGTTTTAGAACTTCTGATTAACCCCTTACCAGCCAGAATTGGCATTTAAATCTCACAATATGGGTTTTGTCATTTGTTAAATAAGGAAACTGGGGCTCAGAGCAGTGAAGTGACTTGGCCAAGGTCACACAGTCAGGAAGTGGGGGCTTGGAACCCGGGCTTGATTCAAAAGCCTGTGTTGGCTTTCCCATGGTTCAGAGAGCAGTTCTATCCCGCCCATTCCCCAGGGCTGGGGGTCTCAGGGGCCTGGGTCATGTTCAGTCCTACAGCTCTTGGCAAGTGAGGCCTCCAAGGGCAGTGGTCTGTGCTCCTGAGCCACGGGGTCTGGTATGGGTTTAATAAATGTTTGTGACATGAGAGAGGGAGGATGAGTCAGAGAGAGTTGAAGGAAGAATGGAAAGAAGGAAGGAAAGGAAGAAAAGAATAAGGTCTCAGAGAGGTTGGGTAAACTGCCCGAGGTCACACAGCACAGCTGGGCTCCCAGGCCCTGGCTGAGCTCAGCCATTCCCCAAGGACAAGGGAGCCCCAGGCCAGAGATGGCCCTGGGTGGCTGAGCTGGGAGGAGTGGGGAGGGCAGGGCAGTAGTGGGTGGGACCATGATAGGGCATTCAAAGGCCTCAATTTTTCTACCAGATGGTGACTAATGACGGATGAGCAGTGTCTGACATGAGGGAGCCCAGGCAGGGCAGGGCCAGACTCCCCAGAGGTGGGATGGGGTGAGGTAGGGGTGTTAGGACAGGGGACTTAGGGAAAATGTCAAGGCACAGGCATGACCTTTCAAGGGGTGGCCCGTCTGGGTCTAGGATCCGGGTGGCCTGGGAGTGGGGAGCAGAGAGCAGAGTGCCTGACTGGGAAGGGCCCTTCCAATGTGTCCATTTTACAGATGGAAAAACTGACCCGGCCATCTTGTCTGCAGCTCTGCCCTCACAATGCCCCTTAGCTCTATGACTGTGGGCACTTTAGTTCCCCTTGGTGGGGCTTCGGTTTCTGTTTCTGTGAAAGCAGGAATCACATCCCAGACCTCACAGGGCTGCTCTGATGATGAGGGGGAGCCATGGGGCCAAAGGGAGCCTTCTGAGGAGCTGTCTGCGTGGACCCCTTCCTGCTGAAATACCTCAGGGGCAAGGCGAGCTCTTCGCCTGGCATTCAAGGCCCTACAGATCTGGCCCAACATACCCTCCAACCGCATTGCCCACATCTGCGCCCTCCAGCCTCACCAGGCACACCACTGGCCCCAGACACACCCCAAGGTTACCTGCCTCTGGGCCTTTGCTCGAGCTGCACTTTCTGCCTGGGATGCCCTCCCCTCTCCACCTCTCGAAGTTTCACCCAGGCTCTATGCCCTTCCCAAACGCCACCCCCTCCTGGAGCCCATCCACAGCAGGACTTCCTTTCCCTCCCACGCAGGGCACTGTCACGGCCTGCCGTGAAGCAGGACCAGTGTGGGCATCCGTCTCCCTCCACCCATCTGCTCAATAAATGTTTGTTGAGTGAGTAAGTGACCTGTGGTAGTGAGAGAGAGAGAGAGAGGGAGAGAGAGACTTGTTCAAGCCTGGGCTAACCCCAGAGCCCTGACTGGCAGGATGTAGGGTGCCAGTCGCCCACGGCAGGACCAGGAGCCAGGCTGTGGTGCTGGGGCCTGTCTCCATTCTTGCTGTGTCCCTCCGAAATGAGATGTTTGGGCCCAATTTACATCTCCTACAATCCCAGGAGTAGGAGACCCCCTGCCAAGCTTGGGGGGGCAACGACTTTCCCCAGGCCACACAGCAAGTCACAGAAGAGTTGGAGCGGAGCCTCCGAACACTATACAAACGTGAATTCTCGCCCTGTACCTCTGTTCCCAATTTTGAAAAGGTAGAAAGCTGCTTTTATTTAACTCGCAGTGGGGTACTGCGTTGTCTCAGGGAGCAGGGTGGGACATGAGGCGTGCAGCATGGGACCAGGGGTGAGCTGGTGTGGCAGGGGCTGACCCGGCTCCCACGGGCCCAGGCTCCTCTCACTGGCCGTGTGGCCTCAAGCCTTAGTCTCCTGGCAAAAGAGACTCCAAACCCCCAGCCCGCTGGGCTACGAGGAGGAGATCCGAAGAGGAAGCGAAAGCCCCTCCCAAGAAGAAAGTCAGTTCTATTATTGTTGTCCCTGCTAAGTGGTTTCAGTTGTGAACTCTCCAGACACCCCAGGGAGCGGAGAGTTGCAGGACTTTGGGAGAGTGGAGTCCTGACCATTTCAGGCAGCAAGATCTGCTGTACTCATGGGAAAACCCTCTTCAGCCTGGGCTCACAACCCATTATCATTTACTTGGCAGACGGTCCTAACAAAGAGGTAACATTCTGGCCTCATGTAACCACCCCCAAAGATTAGAAGTTGAGAAATTAGGATCAGAGAGAAAAAGCACTAGAGGAGGTGCTGAGACAGAGAGAGAGAGAGAGAGAGGGAGAAGAAGGCACCTGACATGGCTCAGGAGCTGGGACGGCAGCAATGCCTGGGGCCGTCGGCCTTGGGAAAATAGTCCAGCTCACGCTGTCCAGCTGCCCAGGGCACTCGTCGGCCCTCACGACAGTGACCCAGGGGCATCCTGTGAGTGAAAGCCCCTTTGTGAGCTGCACCTTGAGCCCACGCGACACGTTCCACTCCCTTCTCGCTTCTTGTGGTAGCAATGTGCTTCAGCTCGGAGGACCCGGGCCTGGGAGCTCACGAGACCGGATTCATCTCCAGCTCCGCCGGTTACTTCCCCGTGTGATGGGGGTAAGTCGCGGCACCTCCCAGGCCCCGGCCTCCTCATCTGTAAAACGGGTTCAATCATAGCAGGGACCCTTCATGGGCTTCCTGTGAGGACTCACACCACGCCTGGTAGGTAATAAGCAGTCAAAAAGGGTGGTTGATCATTTGACCATAAAAAGGCCTGAGAGGCTGACACATGATACGACATGGATAATTTCAAAACCATTATGCTCAGTGAAAGAAGCCAGTCACAGGAGACCCCATATTGTGTGATTTCATATCTATGACACGCCCAGAAGAGGGCAATCCGGAGACACAGACACAGACAACTCATGGTTGTCAGGAGCCAGAGGGAGAGGGGCTTGAGGAGTCAGTACTAACGGGTCTGGGGTTTCTTTGGGGGGAAGTGAAGAAAACGTTTTCAAATCAGATTTGGTGATGGTTGTACAAATCTGCGAATTTACCAAAACCCACTGAACTGCGTACTTGAAATGGATGACTGGTCTCGGGTATGAATTATATCTCAGTAGCATGATTGTTAAAAATAGGGCTTGTTCTAAAAACACAAAGTCAAGAAAGAGCTTTGAAATCCTTGGCAAATAGTACCCCATTCTCCCATCAAGAACTTCACAGAAACACTCGCGTGTGTGCCCGAGGGGCACGGACGGGGAGGGTCTACACGCTATCATTTGTTATGGCAAAAATTGGCCACAACCTAAGTGCCCAGCAAGGGGGGATGGCGGCAGCTGGAAAAAGGAAGAGGCAGTGCCCTGCGCACAGCCGTGGCAGCAATTCCAAGTCATCACGCTGAGCAAAGAGAGGAAAGGGCAGGGTATTCTGTGGGGGACGACTTCCACGTGGCTGTTCGCTTCCTATGAGAACAAATAAGGAAATATATGTAAAGTATGTCAATGTAAGTATACAGAAGGGTTGAGAAAACCCACTCCAGATTGTTGACAGTGGTGGGAGGGGCTTGGGGGCCGTGACTGGGAGGGTGGGCAGCAGTGATTAAAAGTGGTTTCAGTATTCCCTGGAAGTTGAGAAAAGTGTTAAGTGGGGAAATGTTTTTACATGTCCTTGAGGTCATTAAAGACCGATTTTTCAGAAGAAAAGAATAACCCATTTTACTTTTATAAACTTTTATAAAATGGAAATACTCTCAAACAAAGAAACTCTGGCAAAGTTCGTAGAAAAAATACAGACAGAGATAAACGAGAAAATAAATGTGTCAAAAAAGAAAAAAAAAGTCCACAACCAACCCATAAAATACCTTTGTCAATATTGGCACAAACGTAACAAAATCAAGACCACAAACACCGTACATGTATAAAGAGGAAATCCATGACAGAAGTTCCCACATCTGAACTTCAGAATTTCAAGGGCTGTACACTGCTTTTCCGCTTATTCCACAGCCCTGCTTATGTCTTACAATGCTTCTGGAGCACCACCCCCCCCAACACACACACACACACACACACACACACACACACACTCCAAAATCTTTTACTTAGTTGAAAAGAGGGTCAGAGAGGTGAAGGGACTTGCCCAAAGTCACACGGCTTGGGAGGGGCAGAATGGGAGCTCAGAAGTCCATGCTTATAAGCAATATTGCTAGAATTCATGCAAGGGGAGTTAAGCCTTGGGGTAAATGCCTGCTAAGCTCCCCTTTGGGGCTGCTGGAGAGCTGCGGGATGAGGAACCAGATTCTGCAGCATTCCGCAGCATCTCTGCCCCACTCCCACCCCCTTAGGCTGAGTCACAGGCTGTGTCTGCGGGACACACCCAGTTCAGTCAATAAGAATCAAACACACTTTCTTTCAGGAAAATAAATGGCCGTCTAGGGCCGTGGCTGAGCTTGTCTGACTAAATCGAACACTTGTTTGGCCCAACTGACCACTTGTCTCTCCCTCCTTCAATGAGCCACTGGAGTGACTGCCCCAGCTGAATGCTTGGAGGTCTGAAGCAACCCTCCGCGTGACCCAGTTAGTCTGAAACCAGACCTTCCCATCCGAGGGGGCCTGCAGTCACCATGTCTCAATGTCACAGGAGGTGGGAAGTTTGACCTCATTCCTGAAAGGGCAGACCTTCGTGTCCAGGATAATAAACTCCAATGCACGCGGGTCTCCGCAAGTTCAAGGACCCCTTTCTGTACAGATGTCCGTTGGTTTGCTTCTGAGTAACTGCCCTTTTCTATTGGCTTAGTGGGCTGTCCATCAGTAGCCCGGCCAACTGAAGCAAAGGGCGGGCCTGGGATCTAAACTCAGCCAATCAGATCCTCTCCTGGGACTTTGCCTCTTCTTTTGGGTAGATACCTGTGAGCTGTCCCCATGTCCTTCCAACTGAGTTTTTGGATGTTAAGCTTCCCTGAGCCTGTGCCTGTTGATGCAGCCAAAGAGCTGAACGGGTGCACCTACATTTCCTTCCTGTACTCCCCACAACGCTGTGGGGTTTAGGGATTATTGTCCTCATTTTACCAAGGCCACAGGCTCAGAGAGCCTAAATAACCGGCCCTGGGCCACACAGTGGGAACTTGAATCCAAATCAGAGTCATGAAGGGAGCCACAGCCGTCTTTCTAAATCCCTGGGCACGGGCGTGGGAGGGGAGCAGCTCCATGCAGGTTCTAACCAATGTTCTTTGATTGCTGGTTGATAGAATCAAGGCTTCACTCCTTTCCTCCAGCCTCAGTTTGCCCACTTGCGAAATGACAAAGTTGGACCAGATAATGAATTTCCGGTGTTCCTAGAGTCTGTGCTTTCCACACGCTCTGACTGAAAGAGCAGAGTCATCAAGCCCTGGTCTTCTGATAAACAATTTCAGGGAAATAGAGCTGGGGGGGGGGAGGGGAACCCAGCACTCACTCTGTGGCAGCCCCCGCAGAGGGCTTCCTGAGCCTGCACCCGGCGGGCTGACCCCCAGAGGAGCAATTTGCACTCTCTGCTTTTCCGGCCTAAGATAAAAATACCCGTCACATTGGATTAGCATCGCCCCTTTCACGGAGAATCTTCTCTCGGATGCAGCCCCCTTGCTTTGTCAATATTTTTAGAGTGTTCAGGTTTCTAAATAAGACCTGACAGGTTGGGGTCTTTTTTTTTTTTTTTTTTTTTTTTGAGGGCTCAAAGGAGATTAACTCAGTCGTTTCCTGGTGGCGGTTGGCTGCTGGCGTGCTGGGAGATGGAGAAGTGGAGAGAGGGATGTGATCGCTGCCCCATCTCAGGTCAGGACAAATCCTGCCTCAGGACCTACCTCCATCGCAGGCCACCACCCTCCCTGGGTGCTCAGGGCAGCATCCAGGCTGATCGGGGAGCCCAGAGCAGGGCCGCTGGAGGGGACCACCTTATGCAGGTGTCTTCCCATCTCTGCACCTGTTTCCTCTCCCCAGACATGGCCGCCATGGGAGCAGCTACCCCCCAGCCTCAGGAACGATGAGTTAGTGCCTGGGACAGCATGGGGCCAGGGAAAGCCGTGCACACGGCGGCTGTGTTTATGACATCTCTCATTCCTGGGGGCTTGGAGGACCTTGATTCCATGTGCTCCCCTGGGCACGTGCGAGGGGATGCCGGTGTCACCAAGCCCCGACCGTGCCAGCTCTGCATGGAGGCCATGTGTGCACCTAACTGCTTTTTGTGGGTTTGTTTCCAGCCCCAGCTGGCTGCACAAGGACCCTCGTTGTCATTCTCTCTGGTGGTCCTCTGTCAGCCTGATGAATGGCTCTGTCCCCCAATTTCCAGATGAGAAGGGTGAGGGTCAGAGAGAGCAAGGGGCTTGCCTACAGTCAGGAGTGGGACTTTGGGAGCTGGGATGGGCCCTGGGATCTGCAGGGTGGGTTCACATTCTATCTGTCCCTTTCTTACAGGTCCTGGCCCTGTGTTCTTACACATTCTGCCAGCGAAATGCAGAGGGCACCTCCACTCCCCACCCCCACTTGGCTGCCCTAAGTGGCTCTGGGAAAAGTGCATCTTTCTAGACCAGCAGCTCCAAGAAAGCCACTGGAATCGCATTGCTGGTGTGCAGAGAGGCCATCCACTGGGGTTTGCTGAAAGGCAGAGGCCAGAAGATTTTGGCCTTCATGAATCTTCCCTCTTGGGTCCACAGGGTCACCGAGATGCCCTTTCCTGGTGAGGTTATCTGGGCCTGGTTTTGCGTCTAAGTGGTAGGCTGTAGTAAGTTCGGAGGAAACTCTATAATGACAGGGTGAAGATTTGGCCAACACACATCAGATGCCGTGTTATCTTAGAGATTTCTTAACTTTTCTGTGTCCCAATTTCCTCATTAGCTAACTAGCTCTGAAGTGAGCTAATGGCATCCCCAAGGTTTCCGAGTTATCGCAGCTTGTGGGGAGAGGTAGGTCATGCCCTCAGAAGCCAGCAGGTTCAGCCTTGCCATTTTATAGGTAGGGGTGCTGAGGCCCAGAGAGGCTCACATTGTCCAGAAACCCATAGAGAGTTAGAGACTGCAGAGGGTTGTTTTTTGGTTTTGGGGGTTTTTTAGGGATGACTTTACTTACTAGATAATTTATTTATTGAACATGTATTGAGCACCTCCTGGACTGAGCCACAAATAAGACACAGCCCCTGCTGTGGAGGAATGGTCAGGTCAGTGGAGGAAACAGGTTATAATTCACTCACCATAGAAACAGTAATTCTCACAAATGCTGGGACAGAACTGGGTTGTGGTGGAGGAAGGCTTGGGGCCTCAGGGAACTCAAATGCGAGAGGGATTCTTTCTGTGTGGCAGATCAAGGCAAGCTTCACAGAGGAGGTGACAATCTGGGTTTTGCAGTCTGAGCAAGGGTTTGTCAGGCAGATAAGGCGAAGAGAAACGTTTCATGCAAAGGGACCCATCTGGGCATTCAAGGGCAAAGTCACAGAGGTGAGGAAGAGTGTGCAGAACCCATGGGAAGAGGGAGTCAACCAGCATGGCTGGACCTCGGGGGGGGGGGGTCAGGAATGTCAAGGCTGGAGAGCTTAGGAGGAGCCAGACCACAAAGGGCCTTGTATGCTAGGCTCAGTTTAAGCTGTAGGGAGCCGTGAGGAGTGGTGCAGTTACGGCTGAGTTTTGGCAAGATCATGGTGTAATTATTAACCACGGAAGTTTAGAACTTGAATTTAGAGATTAGCATGATCCCTGGGCCTGATTTTAAGGTTGAACAAATAGTGGCCAAAGTGGGAAATAATGTCCCTAGCTGGTCAGGGGCAGAAGCATTTTCTCCCACCTGGTCTCTCTAGGCGGGCGGAGCCTGAGGCTGGGATATGTTTGCAGATCCTGTGAGCTAAACTCTCCCCGAGAGGACTAGTTCCCATCCTTCTGTGACATCCCCTTCTCTGTTTCTCCCCTTCAGTCCTGCCCTGGAGTCTCTGAAAGCCATGACTGCCACGGGAGCCCTCTCCCTACAGGTTCCTTTTCTGGTGGTGGGACCCTGACCATATCCCTTTCCCTTCGGAGATTCAGTGTTCTCATCTGGTCAATGGGTGTGATAAATGAAGTGATGGCAGGAGCTGACTATCAAGCATTCTGGGGTTTCCCCCAACCCTCACCAAGGCCTCCAGGAAGAAGAAGGCCAGCCATGATCAGGTCTCCTGTCCACTGGCAGAAAGTGTGAGGCAGAAGCTGGCTGTTGGTGAGATGGGGAAACATAATCTGCCTCACTCGCCCAGATGTGGCTATGGGTAGCACAGAGCTAACTGAGACTCTCGCTCTCCTCATTCCGGTCTCTTGATGTGACCTAAGATCTCAACAGCTGTGAAGTGTTGGTGGTATAGACCGATCTCAACAGAAGTGAAGGTGGTATAGACCGACCTCAACAGAAGTGAAGGTGGTATAGACCGTCCTCTGAGGAACTCCACACAATACCAAGGAGCAGCCCTGAAAAAGGACAGACACCCCTTTCCAGTCCCCATGGGGCCTTTGCCTGGCCTAGCCCAGCTGGTGGCATTGATATGCCTCCACAAGCAGTCTAGACAGGCACTTGGGAAGAGTCCCGCGTCGTTGGCACTGGGCCAGTTTTAGCTGGGAGAAGCACCACCATGCTAGAATCGGGATCATCTCAGAAGCTCAACTCTTCCCTCGGGTTCCATGAGAAAGACCCAGAAATCCCTCAGGGGGCAAATGAAGGGGCACTCCCTTGGTCACCAGGCATGAACTGGGGCCCACTCTGGGCCCAGTTCTGTGCTAGGTCCTAAGGGAGACAGAGAAACAAGGCAGGCATGTTTTCTTTCTGTGGTTTTAAATGAACATCTGTGGTTTTCTGCTAATTGACATTACTGGGTGTTCACTGTCCAAAATGCATAAACTACAGAAGAGCTGAAAGAAGAAACTAAAAGCCATTTCAAATATCGTAGGGGCGCCTGGGTGACTCAGTCTGTTAAGCGTCCGATTCTTGATTTCGGCTCAGATTGTGATCTCCCGGTCACGAGACCGAGCCCCACATTGGGCTCTGTGCTCAACAGGGAGTCTGTTTGAGATTCTCTCTCTCCCTCTCCCTCTGCCCCTCCCCCTGTGCTCTCTATCAAATAATAAATAAATCTTAAAAAAAAAATCACCACCAGAGAGAACAATTGTTAGCATTTTCTTATATTTCTTTCAGTGTTGCTAGATCATATTTAATGATATATAATATATCATTAATATATATATATAATATATATTAATATATAAATAAATTTCCACTTACATATAGTTATTAAGGATAGAACCTCTTTCACTCATCCAACAAATGTTTACTGAGCACCTGCTCTGGTCCAAGCACGTGCTGCAGGCACGCCGGACGCACAGGTGGGCAGGACAGCTGTGCTTCCTGCTCTCGTGAAAGCTGCCTGTAAGGACTACCTTGTCGTCTGTTATCTTTCAGTGTGTGTCTAACAGTTTTCAAGTCACACGTGTATTTCTACAGTGCGTTGATTGGTTATCTAGAATGTGACCCAATAGACGAAGCCTAATTTATCAAACCCCTTTTGTGGCACGTTTAGGTCGTGTCCCATTTTTCACTCTGTCGACAGTGGTCATCCCTGCAGCCGTTGGTTATGGTAGGTTGGCCCATCCCACATCCATTTCAACCTCTTTCCAGATGCTTTCCTGTACCGCCGGGGCTGGAAGGGTGAAGACTGTGTTTCCTAGACTCCCTTGCAGCTAAGGTGTGGAGACCAGTGAGGTCATGCGCATTAAATGCCCGCATGTGAGACGTGGAAGACAACCGTGAGGCACAGGTCTTTCCTTCTTGCTTTGGCTGCTTCCTGCTGGTTATAAAGTCATTAGGATTTTCTGCAGGCATGGCCTCAGTGTCCAGTCACCAGCCTGTGGGTGTCCGGGGCGGGGGGGGGTGTGTGTGATGAGAATATCATCACCTCCTGATCCCTACATTAAAGCTAATGTGACAAATTCCTGAAGACAGCAGTCCCAAGCTTCGGGGTTATGGCACAGGCAGCAGCTCCCACAGGTGGGCAGTATGACGGGGACCTTTTGAGTCATTCCTGGAGGCCCAGCCCACTCTCCAGATCTTTCCATAGTTTTGCAAGAACCCAACTTCCTGAATTAAATGCCTTTTGGGTTAAAGTGGTAATTGTAAAAATAAAAAAATAATAATAAATAAAGTGGTAAACGTAATTTCTGCTTCCCGCAACTGAATTCCGAGTGGTATAAACTACATCTTGAGCCTGTTGACAGTGATTGCTTCAGGGCAAATTTCTAACCATGGAATCAAGGATTCACCCTTTTTTTAAAATTTATTTAAACAGTGTTATTGAGATAGGATCAATGTGTCATAAAATTCATCCATTTGAAGTGCACAATTTAATAGCTTTTAATTTATTCATAGTTATTGATTCTCACCACAGTCTACTTTCAGGACATTTACTTCACCCCCCAAAAAAATTCCATACCCACTCACGTCACTCTCCACACTGTTTCCCCAACTGACACAACCACTCATCTACTTTCTGTCTCTATGGATTTCCCTGTCCGGGAAATTTTGTATAAATGGATTCATACACTATGTGGTCTTTTGCGACAGATTTCCTTCATCTGGCATCATGCTTTCACGGCTCCTGCATGTGGTAGCACACACCAGAACTTCATTTCTGTTCCATGCCAGACAATATTCCATTATAGGGATTTCCCACATTTTATTCATCCATTCATTGGTTGATGGACATCTGGGTCGTTCCTACTTTTAAGATCTTGTGAATAACGCAGCTGTGGACATTTGTGTACGTGGTTTGGTGTGGACTTAGGTTTTAATTTCTCTTGGGTGTATACCTAGAAGTGGAATTGCTGGATTATATGGTAACTCTATCTTAAACCTTTTGAGAGACTGCCAGACTGTTTTCCCAATGCCCTGTGTTACACGCCCACGAACAATGGTTGGATTTCCATTTTGTCCACATGCTTTCCAACACTTAGTGTTGTCTCTTTCTAAAAATTACAGCCATTCTAGTGGGTACGAAGTGGTATCTTGTAGTTTTGACTTACATTTCCCTAATAATGAATGATGCTAAACATCTTTTTATGTGCTTCTTAGCCACTCGTGTATCTTCGTTGGTGAATGTCTACTCAGATCCTTAACCCATTTCTGAATTGAGTTGTTTGTCTTTTACTGTGTGTATGAATTTTGAGCATTCTTTACGTACTCTGGATACAAGTCCTTTCTGTGATTTGCAAATATTTTCTCCCATTCTTGGGTGTCTTTTCACTTTCTTGATGATGCTGTTTGTAGCATAAAAGTTTTTAATTGTGATGAAATCTAACGTGTCTATTTTTTTTGGTCCGCCGTTTGTGCTTTTGGTGTCGTACCTAAGAAGGCTTTGCCTAACTCAAGGTCATGAAGATTTATTCCTATGTTTTCCTCTAAGAGTTTTATGGTTTTAGCCCTTACATTTCTGTCTATGATCCACTTTACTTGATCTTTGTGTGTGCTGTGTATCTATACATTCAGCTGTCCTACCATCATTTGCTGAAAGACTTCTTTCCCCCACTGAATGGTCTTGGCATCCTTGTTGAAAATCATCTGCCCGTAAACGCAAGGGTTTGTTTCTGGATTCCCAAATCTATTCGCTCGATCTATCTTATCCTTAATACCAGCACTCACTGGCTTGATGACTAGTTTTGTATTTAGTTTTGAAATTGAGAAGTGTGAATCTTCCAACTTAGTTCTTCTTTTTCAAGATTGTTTTCACTCTTTAGGGTCCCTTGCAATTCCATATGAATTTTAGGATCATCTTGTCAATATCTGCAAAATAAAAAAAAATAAAGCCAACTGGAACTTTGATGGAGATTGCCTTGAATCTGTAGATCATTTTGGAGAGAATCAGCATCTTAACAATATCAAGTCTTTTGATCCATAAACATGGAATGTCTCTCCATTTATTTAGATCTTTTACTTCTTTCAACAATGTTCTATAATTTTCAGTATACATCTTGCACGTCTTTTGTTAAATTTACTCCTAAAAATTTTATTCTTTTTGATACTATTGCACATTGAAATTTTTTCTTAATTTCATTTCAGAATATTCATTGCTATTGTATAAAAATACAATTGATTTTTGTATACTGAACTTACATTCTACAACCTTGCTGAACTCACTCATTACTTCCAATAACTTCCTACTTGTTTCTTAGGATTTTCTGCATATAAGATGATGTCATCTACAAAGAGAGATAGGTTTATTTCTTTCCGATCTGGATGCCTTTTTTTTTTTTTCTTAACTGATTGCTCTGACTTGAACCCCCAGTACAATGTTGAATAAAAGTGGCAAGAGTAGACATCATTGGTTATCTTGTTTCTGACCTTAGGGAAAAAAACATCTAGCATTTTGCCCGTGAGTATGATGTTAGCTGTGGGGTTTCATAGATATCCTTTATCAGGTTCAGATCACCCATTTTCTGAAGGCCTTGTTTTGTTATATGAATCATGCCCCTTTCACATGCCAATCATTC
This sequence comes from Ursus arctos, assembly GCF_023065955.2. Classification (NCBI taxonomy): domain Eukaryota; kingdom Metazoa; phylum Chordata; class Mammalia; order Carnivora; family Ursidae; genus Ursus; species Ursus arctos. The sequence goes on along the minus strand of NW_026622830.1, from coordinate 20,781,420 downwards.
TCTTTGGCCACTACCTTTTCCACATCATTCCGATGATGACCTCAATGACTGTGAAGGTGTAGCCTCCAGAAATTACCAAAACTCTCCAAGTCATGACGAATCAGCAGAGAGAGAGAGAAAAAGAAAGGGAGAGAGAGAGAAAGAGAGAGAATCACCTCCCTCAATCAAGTTACAATACTTCTGCTCACACAATTTAACGCAGAACTGGCTCTTTGGTGACTGTAATCATAATGTGGATTCCTTGATGAGCTTCAACTAAATTAGTGGTTCTCAACCCCGTCAGTCCAAAGGCCGCTCCCCTTAATAACTTTATTGAGGTAAAGCACTGTTACGTGTCACTTTGGCTGGGCCGCAGGATTCAGAGATTTGGTCAAACATTATTCTAAGTGTTTCTGTGAGCGTATTTTAAAGATGAGATTAACATTTAAATCAGTAGACTCTGAGTAAAGCAAATTACCCTCCATAATGTAGGTGGGCCTCGTTTAATCAGTTGAAGGCCTTGCTAGAAAATGACTGACCCTCCTCTCCCTCCAGGAAAGGAGAATTCTACCAGCAGACTGCCTTCAGACTCAAAGTGCAATATTGGCTCTTCCTTGGGTATCCAGTCTGCTGGTCTACCCTGTAGGTTTTGGACTTGACAGCATCCACAATTGTATCAGCCAAATACTTACAAACAACCAAAAACAAAACCCCCACCACACTACACACAGATAAATATAGATAATGATATAGATGTCTCTTTCTCTCTATGAACACAACACACCCAGAAAGTGCACATAAGTGCACAGCTTGATGGATTTTCACAAAATGAACACAGCAGATCAAGAAAGAGGATGTGACCATCACCCAGAAGTTCCCTTGCGCTTTCATCCAGTCTCAAACCACCCAAATGTAACTGCTGTCCTTTCTAACAGATCCGTTGTGCTGGTTTTAGAACATTATATAAATGATATCATTCCGTACACACTCTTTCGTGCCTGGTCTCTTTCACGCCTGGTCTCTTTCACACACCTGCACGTTCGCCTGGGATTCACCTGCGTTGCCGTGGGTAGTGCTGAATCGTCCGTTCTTCTCACGGTGGAGTGTTCCCTTGTGCAGCTCACCTCAGTTCAGGGATCCATTCGGCTTTGATGGAGAGTCCATTGTTCCCAGATTGGAATTCTTATAAATGGTGCCGCTGCCAACGTTCTTGCACGTGTCTTTTGGTGAACATGCTATCACATTCTAGTTTTGATAGCAATTTTATGCTTCCTTTCATTTTAATTTTCCGAAATGAAATTCACAGATGATAATCTCCCAACGCCCTTCTATGTCAACACGATGCCGAGGCTGTGATATAAAGGAGGCATAAAAGGGAAGTGATTCATACTAAAATCTTGTGTATTTCAGTGTGTTCCTGGGCACAACTACCCAACAAGACACAATAACCTGTATCTACTCGTAATGAATAACTTTGGATTCCAGAGGCATAGGCAGGCCAGACACCAGCGCACACAAGCAGTGCAAGGAAATGACAGGGCAGGAGGCGCAGGTGGAAATTAAACCAAAAACTGTTGTTAGGGCAAGAAGCAACAGCCCCGACTTATTTGTGTGTGGTAAGCGAGAGAGAAACAACCTGAACTGAAGTAAGGAGAACGTGCCAAGCCACACTGCAGCCTGTCAAATGGGGAGATGAGGAAGGTGAGCCTCCGAGAGCAGTGACAGGTAATTCCCATTTTATGACACAGGACAGGGTAGTGGTGGGGTCCCACAGAAAACACATCTTCCTTAGAAACCCATTCCTTGGAGCGCCTGGGTGGCTCAGTTGGTTAAGCTTCTGCCTTTGGATCAGGTCATGATCCCAGGGTCCTGGGATGGAGCCCCGCTTTGAGCTCCCTGCTCAGCGGGCAGTCTGCTTCTCCCTCTGCCTCTGCCCCCACCCCCCTGCTCATGCTCTCTCTCTCAAATAAAAAAATAAAATCTTTTAAAAAAAAGAAAGAGGGGCACCTGGGTGGCTCTGATGGGTAAGCGTCTGCCTTCGGCTTAGGTCATGATCCCAGGGTCCTGGGATCAAGCCCTGTTTCAGGCTCTCTGCTCAGCGGGGAGCCTGCTTCTCCCTCTCCTTCTGCCTGCCTCTGTCTCTCTCTGTCAAATAAATAAATAAAATCTAAGAAAGGAAAGAAAGAAAGAAAGAAAGAAAGAAAGAAAGAAAGAAATAAAGAAAGAAAGAAAGAAAGAAAAAGAAAGGAAGGAAGGAAGGAAGGAAGGAAGGAAGGAAGGGAGGGAGGGAGGGAGGGAGGGAGGGAGGGAGGGAGGGACCCATCCCTCAACAGAGGCACACTCTGTCTTTAGATCTTAAAAAAAATGCACTTCGTGATCACGTCCCTCATTAGGCAGAGGCGATGAATGCGTGGATCACAGAAGCAAGCTTTCCATCCGACATTGTGGAGAAACCTCCGGGTGCATCTGAGTAAGATTGAAAAACAACGTGTTTTTTTTTTTTTAATCTCAACGTGGAATTTTTATAATGTAGATTCAAAACAGCTATCCTTAAAAAAATTCAGGGAGATTTCTTGGCATCTCTAACTTACTAATATTTGGCTCTAAGCCCATAAAAAAGGAGTTACACATGCCTAGTAAATATTTACAGCTGGCCCCACCGTTTTTGCGGTTACCGCATTCATGCTCTGGAACCCCTTTCCTCGAAACGCGGAGCTGGTGACGGCCTCCTGCATTGACTAAGCACACCATCCTTATTCTGTGTATGCTTCCCTGCTGTAACAAGCTTCTCGTAAGTTACTGAGCGCTCCTTATCACTTCTTGTATGAACCTTCCCGTACTGGGGTACATGAAAGCCTGACCTTTTTTTATTCGTTGTGATTTCATCTGATAGACATCTGTAAGCTGGGAAGACGTAGAGCAATTTTCACCAGAGTGAGACTGCTCTGTGTGATGTGGGATAGTCCTTGCCCCCTAAATGTCATTAGAGCCCCCCAGTTGTAGAAACGGCCAGAAATGACCCCATGAAGTCAAATGTCCCCTGAGAACTACTGGTTTAGACCTGCTTCGCCTCCATCCTCTCCTCTTCATTCCAGACTCCATCGTTGGGGTTTAGGGCCAAGTCCAAGGGTACACATTCACTGGTATTATATTTTGTGTTCTTTTTTTTTAAAGATTTTATTTATTTATTGGAGAGAGAGGGAGCACGAGCAGAGGGAGGGGCAGAGGGAGAGGGAGAAGCAGAATCCCCTGCTGAGCAGGGAGCCCGACATGGGGCTCCACCCCAGGACCCTGGGATCATGACCTGAGCTGAAGGCCGACGCTTCACCGACTGAGCCACCCAGGTGCCCCTATATTTTTGTTCTTATAATCAGCCCATAGGTCTTGTAGGTCAAAGTCCTTGGACATCCTGGTTCCAACATCCACTGTTTCCTTGCCTGTCCCAGCCACACTGTAATGGGCCATCTTCCCATCTTAGCGTGATTGATGGACATGTTGAACAGAATGGGGTTGGGGATCTAACCCAGTGTCTTTTCACCCTAGACCTTTCCTCGGATTAGCAGTGAGCTTATATCTTCTGGCTTCTGGTTATTTTTTAACCTCATAGAATGCAGCCCACATTTTATCAACTTGTTGTTAGAGTGCTAGGATGTTAGACCCCCATGGGGTGGAAAGAGCACAATTCAGAACAGAGAAGTGACTTGCCCAAGGTCACTTGGCAAATAAGAGTAAAAGCCAGGGTCCAGCAGGTTGCCCCAGGACTGACCCACTTCAGGCCCTGGAGGATTTAAATTCCTCTGATGACTATTCAGCAGCCTAGAGCCAATCATGCCCTGTTCTGATCTGGCCTAAAAAGGGGTGGAATCCAGGGGCCTGTCCCAGCCAAGCACCCTGTGTCTACAAGCCTATTTCAACATCTGGCAGTAACCCTTCCGGGGAATGGGCAGGGAGCCAGTGCTCTGCGGAGAGGGTGGGGTGAGCAGCCCATCAGATTAGAGACATCAGCATCTGCCTGCTCAGGCATCCGGGACAGAGTGGTGGACAGAGCCCCCAAACGGGTGACCTGGGCCCTAGACCCAGGCACGCAATCTCCATCCTTCAGGCCTCTGTTTCCCTACCTATAATGCGGGAGCCATCCCTCCTCCCTTGCTAACCTCCCAGAAGTATTGGAAGGAGCCAATAAAGAGAAGTAGACTGTTTAGGTCTTCTAGAATGTTCCAAAGGCATACTTTTTACTCTAGATGAGATGGGAGCCGCTGAAGGAGTTTGAGCGGCGGAGACAAGCCATTCGATTCAGGTTCTAATAGGATGTTAACGTGATGCTGTGTGGGGACTGGATCACATTGGGCAGGTGTCTGAAGCGGAAGGTAGAGTGAGGGGTTGCTGCGATCATCCGGGCAAGAGATGGTGGTGGCCGTGGTGGAGATGGTGGGAGAGCCAGCAGGACCTGCTAACAGATTGCATGTGATCGTGAGAGACAGACAGCGAAGACGATTCCAAGGACGGAGGGAGTTGCCAGTGTCTGGGAGAGATGGCTGGTTTGGTGGGCGAGAACGGGAACTCAGTCTGGGACATGTGAGGTTCGAGTCGCCTCAAACAGCCAAGTGGGAATACTGATCATCATTAAATAAATAAGCCCACTCGCCTCTTGCCAAGGAGCACATGACTTCAACAACACGCACTTGACTTTGTGATGGTAGCTTGGCCAAAACTCGGTGTGGGCTTCTAGAGCACCCACCCCTCCACCACTGTTCTCTCTTGGCTCCGTAGCACGCTTGCCTCATCGCCCACCTGCCTCCCCTTTGTACCTCACCTTCAGTCCTGCCAGATGGCAGCGGCTTTCTCCCTGAGATGCTCTGGCTTGACCCAGAAACGCCCATGTGAGCTCTACACCAGAGGCGGCCGATGTCGAAACTCAGGTCACCCCAAACATGGCCTCCATGGTGTGTAAACATCCACTCCATTGTTTTTGTGTGGTATGAAAACCCACGGTTTATTTAAGTGGATTATTATACACACGGAAGGGTTCTGGAACCAATCCCTGCCACTGAAAGGTAAGGAATCATTAGTGAGTCTCTCAGTCCACGAGCCTGTTTTCTCATCTGTAAAATGGGCATTAGGTCCTTGCCTGAGCCAAAGGGAAAGGCTAATCAGAGTGAGTTTCAGAGCCATGTCTTCCCGCCAGTGGCTCAGAGCTCAATGTGCTAGACCCGACCATCGGTGGTGCTAGAAACAACCCCTCTGGCTTCCAGGAAACCAAGGGCCTACAAATGGGTGTCACCCAGCAATGCAGGTCTGAGCTGAAGCTGGGACCCAGGCTCTCCCGACCCCAGTCCAGGGCACTGCGCTCACCCACTCACCTCCCTCGACCACATGCACACTCTGGGGGTCTCGGGACCTGAAGCAGTCCAAATTCCCCGTCAGAGAAAAATCCCCTCTACCCACTCCATGTTCTACCATGCCTGAGAGTCCCCTCACTCCTCCTTCCTCACTCCCTGGGCGCTCTCGCTGTCTGTCCTGCTGCCCATCTGCTTGGTATTACTCAGGCCTCCAAGGACTAGACTTTCAGAGAAGGGTCTGGACACCTGGTGTCCCACAGGTCCACAGAGCCGAGTACAAACTTATTACAGAGCATTGGCTGTGTGCCATAAGCCACGACACGCCAACAATCTCTTAGCCAATCCTCCTAGCAACCCCAAGAAGGTAAGCAGATGCCATTATTGGATCCATTCTACAGATGAGTAAACTGAGGCCCAGAAAGTTAGAAGACAGAGCTGGGACTCAAAAATAGCAGTTATCAGGCTCTTAATCACCACGCTATGCTGTCCAAAGACCTCACCCTGATCAATTCCTGCGGTCCCTGCTACAGGAAGCCTCTCTTCCCTAACTCCTGCTCGTCCGTGCTCATCTCCTGCCCATCCAGGAGAGCCAGACCTCTGAGGCAGTCTCCAGGGAAGATATGCCCAGGGTGAAAAATCAGAGAAGGCTGAAGTGGAGCCAGGTCAGAGTCAGGGCTAGAGACGGTACCAGGCCAGAGTCACCCTCTAGTATCTCCTACCCCCAGCTGAGGCCAGGGGCTGGGCCAAGCCCTGCAGGCCCAGGAAGGCTTTCCCCAGGGAAGGCCAGGCCCAGCCAAACAAGCCTCCTCCCTCTGCCAGCTCAGCCTGCCTGGCCCTGCTAGGGGCCTCAGTGGAAAAGCTGACCTCCCCAGAGCCGAGGCTGGGCTTGTCAGGGTGAGCACCCCCCCGCCCAGACTACCCCCAAGCTCCAGCCCTCTCCCCTGAGAATAGACCCCGATTCTGTCCCTTATCAGATGTTTTGGCCCTTTCTTTCCCCCAGGAGCAAGACACAGGGAGAGGAACCTCAGGAAGCCTGCAGGGGCTTTTGAGCTGTTCACTTCACAACTGGGGAAACTGAGACAGTGAGCAGGGACGTGATTTACCCAAGGCCAGTGAGCTAGTGAGGTGGCAGGCTGAACCCAGACGGTGTGACACTGCAGGGGCTCAGGAGAAGGCGGGACAAGCAGACAGGGTGCAGGGTGTGCAGAGTAGGGGGGTGTCAGCCTCTCCCCCAGCCCCTGCCGATTACTCCGATGATGCCAGAGTCCGCACTTTTCTGCTGAAGAGAGGGCTAAGACAGGGCGTCTCAAGACTGAGACCATTTCCTTGGAAAAGGAAAATAAACAATGAAATGAAACCAAAAACCAGACAAACCCATGATAAGTTGTACCCACTCCCACACCCGACTCTGAGTTATATAAGCTTATATGGGAAATCTGGAGATGGCTCGTGTCTTCATCCATTCACTAAACATTTGACCACTTACTGTATTCCAGGCCCTGTGCTGGGTGTTTGGGATTCAGTTATAAGCACACTAGTCCCAATTCTCCTGGAGACAGATAAGTCAAGAGGCAGTTACAAAAATGTGCAAATATGGCCAGCTCTGTGTTGAGCCCAGAGGCCCAGACGAGATGTGGGTGCCCAGAAAAGGTGCTAAACCCACCCTGGGGAGGAACATGATCAGGGAAGACTTCCAGGAGGAGGTGATGCTGGAGCTGTGCTTTGAAGGGTATGTAGGAGTTGGCCAGGTGGGTCAGTGAGAACAGCAGGGACAAAGCCCTGGGAGAACAGGAGAGTGAAGTTTCCCTAGGGAGCTGCTAGGAAGCCAGTCATCACAAAGCAAGGGTGGAGAAAGATGAGGCAAGGGCCATCCTAAGATGACCACTGGCCACCTCAGCCCTGGTGTTCATGTTTCTGGGTTCCCCCACAATCTGCTCTGACTCAGACTAGGTCAAGAGATGCTGCAGGGGTGCTGGGGACTGGGCCGAGGACGCTCAGCAAAGGTGGGAAAGCTGAAAGCCAACCAGTTTCTCTGGAACTTCCTAGAACAGACCCCTGACCTCCTGGCACATGCGTAGTTTAAGGGCAGGGTGGCCTCTTTTCTGAACCTGGATTTCCCATTTGGGGCTTCAACGGGCGGTAGGCTGTTTAGAGTTCATATCTGTCACTGCTGACGACGGTGATGAACACTTACCTTCACGGGGCCTGGCCCCCTTCCCACCCCGGGGGCCTGGCCTGGATCAGCACCTCCTAATATGGGTTCTGATTCTTGCCACACTGTGTTACGGAGGTGGCCAGAGAGGTCGACAAAGTTGCCCAGGGCTGCACAGTGGACCAGAAGCAGAGTGGGGGCTGGAGGGCCCCTGAGCGGGTGGGAGGAGGACTGTCCAGGTGCGGCCTCTGAAGCAGACCCGGAGACAGGATTTCTGTCAATGTGGTTGATTAGGGGGTGTCTCCAGGAGCAGCAGAAGCCGAATGGGGGAGCGGGACAGGACAGGGCAGGTTGAGCGAAGGTGTGTGCCAGGTAAGTCCCCCCTCTGGGCACATGGTGCAAAGAGCTGGGGTCTCTATTACCACCCACAGGCAGGCCTTGGTGGGGGGCTGCTCCCCATTGGAGTAGGCGGTGGGGGGGGGCAACCATTTCCAGGCACTTCCCCCCCCCCCCCGCCGGCCGCAGGCAAAGGGGCTTCCGGTGGCCTGAGGCAGCCCACGACAGAGACAGGTGCAGGCTGCTGGAAACGCGCGCACATCCGAAGCCGGCGCGTGGGAAATGGGAAAGAGATCTCAGGGCCTGGGCAGAGCACCGCCCAAGAGCTTCTGCTCCCGGGGCTGCGGGGAGCTGAGCAACCACCCCCGTCCCCGGGCAGCACCTGTGGCGGCCTTATCGTCTGCCACATGCTTCTGCATTGTCCCGCCTCCACGTGTGCACACGCTGTGCACACCCACTCAACCCGCAGCCAGCGAGACCCACGACCCACACACCACAGCGACAGGGGGGTCACTGGAATGGCCCTGTGTGGTCCCTGCCTTCCTGGAGCTTTGAACCTGGCTGGGGACACAAGTGCCAGACTACCAGGAGGTCACTGCAAAGAGATGTGGGCTCTGAAGGGAAAGGATGTGATTCTCTGAGAACAGAGAAACTTGACCTAAACCAAGGGTATCAGGGAGGGCTTCCCTGAGGAGGCGACATCTGAGCTGAGACCTGGAGGAGGGAGAGGCACAATACAGGCAGGGGGAGCAGCTGCTGACGCCTCCCTGACTGGGGCCTCTCAGCCCAGGATCTCCTGAGGAAGGTGTGTCCTGTTCAGGACACCTGAACACGCAGATTCTCTGGGCTGGCCCTCAGTTTCTTCATGTGTACGATGGTGCGAATCGAGGCTTGGGCTTCCAGCCGACCGTCAGCTCAAGACATCCACCAAGAAGGGGAAACAGCAGGTCTCTCAGGCCTCCCTGTGACCTCTGTCCCCGTGACCCGGAGCTGCCTCCTTGTGTCCTCCATGGTCAGATAGTGAGTGACCTCTGGGCTTATCAGCCTGACGTCCAATTGCCCCCACATACGATGCCACAGATGGGTTGCAAAACAACTGCCCAGTTCCCCAGAAGCCTGGCTTCTCAGACTCCCATGGCCCAGACGGCTGTTCTGGCTTGCCTAGAAAATGTCAGCCCCCAGGGGAACCTGACCTCGGTCAGTGTTTTCAAGGCACTTCCAGAAACGACTCTATTTCTGAAAAAAGACTGTTTTTGTGGTAGCAAACCCGGGTCCCGGGCTCAGAGCTGACAGCGCCTCGGTGTCCGTTCTTGGGCAATCTCTGATCAAAGCTTATCCTTTTGGGGCCTTTGAGCCTTCCATGGGTGCTCCTTCATTTGACAAATGTTTACTGAGTCTCTACTATGTGCTGGCTAGTATTCTAGGCACTAAGAGAGACAATAAACAAACAAACAAAGCAAAAAACCACAAAAATAAAATTCCTGCCCCTTGTGGAGCTTACATTCTACTAAGGGGGTTGACAAAGGACAGATAGGCAAACGTGCTACAATGCTGGTGGTGACAAGTGCTTCGCAGAAAAATACAGAAGGATAGAAGCGAGTAAACAAGACAGGGAGGTGGAGAAAGTATTATTCTCTGAAGAAGTGATGTTTGAGTAAAGACCTGAAGGAAGTAAGAGAGGGAACGACATGGGTATCTGGAGAAAAGCTATGCCAAGCAGCAGAAAAGCAAGTGCAAAGGTCCTGAGGCAACAATGTGCTTAATGTGTGGGGAATGGCAAAAGGCCAGTGTGGCTGGAGCCCAGTAACAGAGACGGAGAGTGTGTTGAACATGGGGGTTGCATTCAGGAGTGTATTTTGTTAGTGTGTGTGTGTGAGAGAGAGAGAGAGAGAGACAGAGAGAAAGGAGAGAGAGAGAAACCTAGACACTGTCTCCTTCCTTTCTTTTACTGCCCCCTCCCCATCTTGGCATCATCAAGATTAAGAGGGGAAAAACACAGATGATTAAATGATTTAAATGTGCAAGTAAAATAACACCTCAGTGAGCACATTATGCAAATCTATGCAATTAACATCACAAATGAGGTGAAGCCACCAAGACCAAGGAACTAATTTCTCTGGAGGCTCCGGCTCCATTCTTGCCCCTCCCTGCCTGCCAGAAACTTCTCTGGGAGAACGGAGGCGAAGCAAGGGCCTGCCCTGGGCTTGGGTGTGTGCACCGTGGGACTTCACCTTCAGTACCTCCTCGAGGCACCCGGCATCTGTCAGATGCAGTGACAGTTAACGCCCTATTTCTCCGAAGAGGAAATTGAGGCATAGAGAAAAGGAGATTAGGACCCAGGCCTCCTAGGGGGTAAACTTAAGAGGTTTTTGCTGAAATTTTCTGATTTGTCCCTTGGGAGGTTTGAGCTTCCAGGAGAGGCTGCAGATTCTCCAGGGCTTTAAGGAAGGCGAACTTTCTGGAAAGGGCCAAGAGATTAATGTTCTAGGCTTTGTGGACCATACTGGATTGTGCCCTCGTGGTGTGAGCGGGCACGGTCGGGTGTGGCTGTGTTACAATAAAGCCCACTTGCAAAACAGGCAGTGGCCCAACGTGAAGGCTGTCCTGTGCTGATCGCTCTAGCTCTCCCCTCAGCAAAGCAGGGAGCCGCCGGACGCTGTGTCACCCTGAGCCAGTGCCCGGTCCCTCTGAAACTGTTTCTTCACCTGAGCAATGAGGGGATGTTCTGGGGGAGGTTCGGTAACGAGAGGGGGGTGAGAGCGGCCATGGCGGGGGGGGGGGGGCGGGCAGCCCTCTGCAAGGTGCACTGTTCCAGCACGGTCTCTGCATCACAAACCACTGAACACGCCACGGCGTAAAATGACCATTGTATGATGCTCCCAGATTCTGTGGGTCGGGAATTCAGACCTAGCACTATTAGGGACAGTTTGTCCTCATCCGCGATGTCAGCTGGGAACACTTGAATGGTGATTCAATGGCTGGAAGCTGAAATTATCCAGAAACGTCCTCACTTGCAGATCTGGCGATCAAGGCTGGCTGTCATCTGGGGGCTCAGTGAGGCCCTGGCCAGAACACCTACTTGTGGCCCTTCCCAGTGGTCTCCCTATGTGGACTCGCTGGGGTTTCCTAACGGCATGGTGGCTGGGTTCCAAGACAGCAAAGCGGAGGCTCGTTTTTATGACTTAGCTTTGGAAGCCACAGAGCGTCCCTTTGGCCATGCTCTGTTGGTCAGAACAGTCACAAAGGGGAGGGAATATAGACAACCCCCCACCCCAGGAAGGAGAGTCAGGGTGACATCTGCACAGGAGGTGTCATGGCCATCTTTGGGAAACACAGTCTGCCCCGTACACATGGTGCGAGAGCCCCTGAGAGGCACCTGGGCCCGGGATCTCCTTCGCTGGTTCCAGGCGGCAGCCACGCTCTCACCGGGAGCCCATTCTGCTCAGTCCCCATCCTGGACCCAGCTAAGACTTCTCCTCAGACTCAGCCCATGCTCAATCCTGGATCTCCTGCCAGAGCTGACCCTGGGGCCCCTCCCGCGGAGGCGAGAGTCGTTAAGCTTTTTTCTTACAAACAATGAAGGAAACAAAAGCAAACACCCCCCAACACACCCGGCACATCGGCCCTATGACCCCAGCATTTGCGGGACGGTTGGCCAAACAGATGGGGAAATGTTGAGACAAAGCCAGCTGGGAAATGCTTCCTCAAGCCAGAGGACACAGTGCTGTGTTGAGGGCTGGAGGGTGGAGCTGGGGTCCTGGCCTGGCCCAAGGAGCAGAGACTCTCAGACAGCTGGTGGTCAGAAGGGGGGGGGCCTCTTGCACAGCGGGGTCACGTGGTTGTGAGCAGCTTTCGCAGGAGAAAGAATCGTTGAAATCTGGGTTGCTGAGATTCTGGGGGGAGACGTGAGAGCCAGGCCAGCCCCCAGTTAGAGCAACAAGAGCTCCCTGGAATCGGATCCAGCCGATTTCCATCCTCGACCTCCTCTGGGGTCTGATCCTCCCCCCAGCAACCGGAGAAGAACCCGGGCTCAGAGGAGGGGAAGGGTCACAGTAAATGGAAGGTGGAGCTGAGACTTGAACCCAGGGCTCTGCCTCTTTCCCCTGAGGTGGCCCAGCCGAGGCCTCTTAGGGTTCAGAATCTCTTCTAAATGGGGCCAATTATTAATAATAATGTGACCTTCCATTCGTGGAACTCCCAGGCCGAGCATTACATGCCCCTCCTCACCCAATCCCTTGACAGTGCGGAAAGGTTAGGGGCTGTGACTGACTCTCAAATCTTCCAGAGGAGGCAATGTGACTGATACAGGAAAGAGATGGTTGAGAGGGGTGAGCCCCTGAGCCGGGCACCCACGCCCTCCGAGAGAGGCAAGTGACCCGTTCTGACCTTGCTGGGCAGGCTGGCCTATTCCCAGCCCTTGCTCAGGTGTTTGGTGCTTCCTGCCCTGGGGTCATTGGCAACTAGAACTGCCAGCAACCCCAGCCAGATGTGGCAACGTTAACAGGAGTTCCTGGGGGGTGGACGCAGGTGGCCCCCTCCAGGCATCCCACTTCCCAGCCATCCTATCCCAGCCTCCTGGCAACTCGAGCCAGGATAATTGTCCCCATTTTAACAAATAGGCAAACTGAGGCCCAGAGAGGAAATCAGGTCATCTCTCTTCTGTGTAGTTGGCGGGGGGGGGGGGGGGGGGGAGGTGGCAGAAGCTGCAGCTGGATCCTTGCTGACACCCTGCCCACGTGGCTCCTTCCCCAGGGTGAGCAGGAGGCCTAGGAATGATGGAAGAACAGAGGGGCCAGCAGCTCCTTCCCTGCAGACTTCGACTGATCAGACAGTCCCCATGACTCATCCCCACACCCACGGCCCTGAGGCTGTGCTGGCTTCAGCCTTCCTACCACAGCCTTGTTCCTCGGCAGTGAGGAGGCCACCAGGCCTGCCCCTCCCCTCCCACCCCCCACTCCTGGGGAAGCATTGTCCTCCAATGAAAGGCACCAGATGGGTAGGGTGACCATGTAATTACTGTCCAAACCAGAACACTTTGGGGAGCTATTAATAATTATGTGGGGACAGGAGGCATTAACCTAGACTGTCTAAGGCAAAGAGGGAAGTCTGATCACTCCGCCGCTGGGCTACTGCTTAGCTCAAAGTATTAAAAGCACAAATGTCCAACAGGCAAGCACTGGCCACAAACTGGGGCGAAAGAGTTCCTAGGAAGATATATTTTTGAGAACGCCTCGAGTCATACGGCATGCGTGGGGGGAGGGAGGGTTCAAATGTACGCCCAGAGCTTCACAGCACACACTCGGAAATGAGACTGTCTGGGTTCACATCCTGGTTCCACTTCTTGAGGGCTGTGTGAGCTCAGGTCTGTTACCTAACCTCTCTGACCCTCAGTTTTCTCATCTGTAAAACCAATCTACCCCCAAAGGACTGTTGTGAAGATGAACTTCGATTAGGCAGGTAAATCATCATGACAATTTCGGCACAGATTGAATGCTCAGAAAAAAAGAGGCCATTGTTATTTTGTATTAATTTTATTGTTATTAATTAATGATGCCAGGCACTGAAAGGGGCAGACCTCATGTTCTCAGATAGGGCCCTGCCCTCAGGTATACACGGTCCTGTGAGCATGAGGGCTTGAAGGACAGACCCAGGGCTATGGAATTCAGAGACCTAGGAGGACCTTTCTGACTTGGATGGGGGCATCGGGGTGGATTTCCTGGAGGAGGTGGCCCCTGGGCAGGGTACCCAAAAAGAAAGTTCACTGAAGTTCTGTTTTTTATCTTCATGACAACTTCCATGCCATATTGGAGATGTCAAATATCAAAGTCTTTTCCCTCAAAAGTTCTTTTTGGGGTCCTTGGGCTCACATTTCATCTGCCTAATGTTTTGTCCCGGTTGCAAGGAATGCAAGGCCCTAGAGCTAGCTGGACTGAAGCTTGAGAGGACGAGCAGGGCCGCGCAGGGTGGTGAAGGGGGCGAGCAGGTGAGCGGGCAGCCTGGCCTGGGAGCAGGGCTGGTGGCTGGACCGGGAGCCGGGCCCTCCCCGCCTCTGGGCCTCTTGAGTCTGGCTCTGTGCCCGTCAGTTTTAGTCCATCCCCACCGAGGACTACTGCGTTCTAGGGGCACGCTGCAACTCAGCGGCCCTCTGCCCTTGACTTTACGCAACACGCTCAGTTCAGAAACTGCCTAGCATCGCCGATTCCCAAATTCAAATCTTGGGGAAAGACTCTTACTGGCGAGCTTGGGTCACGTGTCTACACCTTATTCCACCCGCTTCAGCGGCCCGGCCCAGGATCAGCAGGTTGGACATCCTCTCTCAGAGACCGAGACAGTTTCTGCGGGAGAGGGGCACAGCTCAGGCAAAGGCGTAGAGCTGGGGGACGCGGAGGCTTTGTGTGGAGGACACCGAGTGGCTGAGCTTGTGTCAGCCCCGCTGCGGCTGCTTGAGGGGTGGTCACAACCCTGCGTCTGGGCCCAGTGGCCCACGCGTGGCCCAGACAAGGAAGTCGCCAGTGAATCAGCAACAGAACCAGAGGTTAAAGCTGTTTCCTTCTCCCAGCCCAGGCTTGAGTGTCTGGGGTGTAGGGGGGAGGGGGGTAGAAGAGCAAGGAGAAAGAAATCAAGAAATAACAGGCTTCACAGGAGCGATAATGACATTTTAACTTGAAAATTGCAAGAAGACAGGGCTGCGGAGGCGTATGCAAATTTCCATGCAGATGAGATGCAAATGAGCCTGCCTGCTCTTGCCTGGCGCACCTGGATGTGGCTCGGTGACAAATCCTAACGGGCACCGCATGGCTGTGTGATTGATTATCAAGGCCAGCTGGGATGACAACTGCATTCCCCTCCTGGGAGCTGCGGGAAGAGATGAGACTTTCTAGAGCGCCCTCTGACGGGGGACCCTGAGGCATGGCCCTATCTAGTTCAGGGATGGCAAATTTGGGACACATCTAGTAATTTTAGCAATGCCGGCACCGTGGCAGACATCATTAATCAATCATAGAATTCTTCTTACTGAGCCAGCCATGTGCTCTAGGCAGTCCCTACTAATTGATCAAAGTTGGCATGCATGCATTCATTCATTCATTCATCCATTCATGTAACAAACCTTGTTGAGTTTCTTCCCTGTGCCAAGGATATATCAAACAGAGACTTTCAGTTCCTGCTCTCGTGAAACTCACGGTTTAGAAAGGGATATGGGCATTAATAAAATATTACAAAATGGCAATTGGGATAGTGCTGTGATGGGGAAGAACCAGGTTTCCATACAGGGGGGTATTGACTTGTCCTCAGTGGCCAGGAAAGGTCCACCCTGTCACTGGTATCTGCAGCATAAGAAGGGCTTAACTGATTGAAAAGGTAGGGGAAGAACATTCCAGGCCCTGAGACAAGGAAGAGCTTCTAAGCAGGCATTGTCAGGCAATGTAGGCTACACCTACATTCCCTATGATCGCTTTTTGTTTCTTTGCATCCGTTCGGTGGCGTAAAAAAAAAAAAAAAAAAAAAAAAAAGCTTTATTGAGTTATAATTCACATTCCATACAATTCACCCAAAGTGTACAATTCAATAGTTTTTTAGTGTAGTCACAGATATATATATATAACCACCCCAGTCAATTTTGGAACATCTTCATGACTTCCAAAAGAAGCCCTTTACCCTTTAAGGATTCATACCCCCCCACCCCACACCCCCAGCCCTAAGCAACTGCTAATCTACTTCCTTTCTCTACAGATTTTCGTGTTCTGGACATTTCATATAAATGGAGTCATACAACATATAATCTCTTATGACTGGCTTCTTTCGCTTAGCCTGCAGTTCATGAGGGCTCATCGATGTGGTAGCATGCATCCGTACTTTTTCCTTTAAAAATGCTTTTATTGTGATAAAATATATATAACATAACATTTGCCTTTTTAACTACTTTTAAGTGTACAATTCAGTGGCATTAATCACACTTGCCATGTGCAATCATCACCACTCTATCTATTTGCATCGCCCCGAACAGAAACTCTGTACCCATTAAAAAATAATTCCCCATTCCCTCCTCCTCCCAGGTCCTGGAAAAAAAATTTTTTTAAGGTAGTTTCCATGCCCAGCACAGAGCCCAACGCAGGGCTTGAACTCAGGACCCTGAGATCAAGACCTGAGCCGTTATCAAGAGTCAGATGCTCAACCAACTGAGCCACCCACGTGCCCCAGGCCCTGGTAATTTCTAACTTATCTTACGTTTCTATGAATTTGCTTATGGTAGGTATTTCGTATAACAGAATCACACAATACTCGTCCTCTTTGTCTGGCTTGTTTCATTTACCATATTGTTTTCAAGGATCATCCATATCGTAGCAGACGTCAGAACTCCGTTCCTTTTATGGATGGATAATTTTCCATTTTATGTAGATACCATACTTTGCTTACCCATTTACCTGTTGGCGGATACTTCGGTGGTTTCCACCTTTTAGCTGTTGTGAATGGTGCTGCCATGAGCACTGGCACACAAGTATCTGTTTGAGTCCCTGTTTTCAGTTCTCTGGAGTGTACCCTTAGGAGTGGAATTGCTGGGTCATTTTATGTTGACCTTTTAGAGGAACCCTCAAACTTTTCCACAGTACGTGCATCATTTTACATTCCCGTCAGCAACACAAGGGTTTCAATTTCGCTACGCCTTTACCGACATTTGTGATTTTCTGCTTTTCTGATGATAGCCGTCCTAGTAGGTATGAGGTGGTAGTTTACTATTTTTGATTTGCATTTCCCTAATGACTAATTATGTTGAGCATCTTTTCACGTGCTTGCTGGCCGTTTGAATAGCTTTGGAGAAATGCCTGTTCAATTTCTTTACCCATTTTTAAATTGGGTTGTGTGTCTTTTTGTTGTTGACTTGTAGTTCTTTGTACATTTTATTTATTTATATATATATACATATATATATACATATATTTATTTATTTATTTATATTAGAGAAAGAGAGTGTGTGCATGAGCCAGAGGGTGGGGGGCAGAGGGAGAGGGAGAGAGAGAATCTCAAGCAGGTTCCATGCCCAGCACGAAACCCAGTGCTGGGCTTGAGCTCCCGACCCTGAGATCATGACCTGAGCCGAAATCAAGAGTTGGTCGCTTAACCAACTGAGCCACCCAGGCGCCCCTGTTGTCCTTGACATATGTTAGATATGAAACCCTGAACATATATATGATTTGCAAATATTTTCCCCCATTCTGTAGGTTGTCTTTTTCACCTTCCTAATAATGTCCTTTAATGCACCAAAGTTTTCGTTTTGATAAAGTCAAACTTATCAGTTTTTACTTTTGTTGCTCATGGTTTCGCTCTCATATCTAAGAATCCACAGCCAAATCCAAGCTCATGAAGATTTACTCCTAAGTTTTCTTCTAAGAGTTTTGTAGTTTTGGCTCCGACATGTAGGTCATTGATCCACTTCGAGTTAATTTTTATGTGGTGTGAAGCAGAGGTCCGACTTCCTTCTTTGACATGTGGAAATCTAGCTGTCCCAGCACTGCTTGCTGAACGGACTTGGCACCCTGGTGGAAAATCAATTGGCTGTAGATTCATGGGTTTACTTCTGGACTCTCAGTTTTATTCCTCTGAATGCCTGTCTTTGTGGCAATACCACAGTGTTTTGATTAGTGTAGGTTTGTAGTAAGTTTTGAAATTGGGAACCGTGAGTCCTCCATTTGTGTCTTTTTTTTCAAGTTGTTTTGGCTGTTTGCAGCCTCTTGGAATTCCATGGGAATTTGAGGATTGGTTTTTCCATTTCTGCAAAAAAAAAAAGCTGCTGGAATTTTGATACAGATTACACTGAATCTGTGGATTGCTTTGGGCAGTATTGACATTTTAACAATGTTAAGTCTTCCTATCTATGTCCCTGAGATGTCTTTCTGTGTTTTTAGGTCTTCTTAATTTTTTCAGCAATGTTTTAAATTTTCAGTGTATAGGTCTTTCACCTCCTTGGTTAAATTTATTCCTAGGTTTTATCCTTTTAGATGCTATTGTAAATGGAATTGATTTCTTTTTTTTTTTTAAGATTTATTTGAGAGATTGAGAGAGAGAGAGAGTGGGGGAAGGCGCACAGGGAGAGGGAGAGAGAATCCTCAAGCAGACTACCCACTGAGCGCAGAGTCTGATGTGGGGCTCGATCCCAGGACCCTGAGATCATGACCTGAGCCAAAGCAGTCTGCTGCTTTACTGACTGAGTCACCCAGGTGCCCTGTAAATGGAATTGATTTCTTAATTTTCTTTTCAGATTATCCAATCCTGATGTATAAAAACACAAGCGATTTTTGTGTGTTGATCTTGTATCCTGCAACTATTAGCTCTAGTAGCTTTCTTATAGATTACTTGGGATTTCTAATATACAGGGTTATGTCATCTGTGAATAGAGACTGTTTACTTCCTTCCCAATTTGGATGCCTTTTATTTCTTTTTCTTGTCTAATTGCTCTGGCTAGAACTTCCTGTACAATGCTGAATAGCAATGCTGAAAGCAGGCATCCTTGTCTTTTTCCTGATCTTAGGGGGAAAGCTTTTGGTCTCACACCATTGATTTTGATGTTAGTTGTGGTTTTTCGTAAATGCCGTTTAGCGTGTTGAGTAAGTACCTCTCTATGCCTGGTTTTATGACTATCTTTTATCATGAAAAGGTATTGGATTTTGTCAAAAGCCTTTCTGCATCAAGATGGTCATGTAGGTTTTTAACTTTTCCTTCTAGTAATAGGATATATTACATTGATTTATTTTCTTATGCTTAACTACCTTCGCATTCCTGGGATAAATCTCAGTTGGTCATACTGTATAATCTTTTTAATACGCTGTTTGGTTTGGTAGTATTTTGTTGAGGACTTTTGTATGTATACTCATAAGGTATATCAGTCTGTCATTTTCTTTTCTTGGGATGTCTTTGTCTGGCTATGGTATTAGGGCAATGTTGGCTTCATACGATAAGTTAGGAATGACTTCATTCCTCTTTATGGCTTACTAATGTCCTATTGTTTGAATATACCACATTTTGTTTGTCCATTAATTAGTTGATCAATATTGGGGCTGCTTTTACCTTTTGGTTATTATTAATAATTATACTATAAATATTCATGTACCAATTTTTGCATGGAGACATGGTTTCATTTCTTTTGGGTATAAATATTCCCCACAATGGAATTGCTGGGTTGTACGGTATCTTGATGTTTAACCGTTTGAGGACCTGGCAAACTTTCCAAAGGGGCTGCGCCATTTTACATTCCCACCAGCAGTGTATGAGGCTTCTAGTTTCTCTACGTCCTTGCCAACACTTGCTATTATTTGACTTTTTGATTCCGCCCCTCTAGTGAATGGGAAGTGGTACCTCACTGTTGTTGGGGTTTGCATTTCCCTGATGGCTAATGATGTTGAGCATCTCTTCATGTGTTTATTGGCATTTTTGTGTATCTTCTTTGGAGAAATCCTTATTCAGATTCTTTGCCCATTTTTAAATTTATTATTATTATTATTATTATTATTATTAAGTTATGAGAGCTTCCTATGTATTCTTTATACTGAATATTATCTTCTACGGACCTGCACCTGCAAAGACTTCCAAAGACCGCCCTTGGGCTCCCGGACCCTGCTCGGAGCTGCACGCTGCTGCAGAGAGCCCCGTGTGCCTTGGAGGTGTAAAATGCCCTGCAGGGTCCCCGTGTCACCAGGCACAGGCTGACACTTGGCCTGCAATTGCACCTTGGTCTCCTTCCCTTTCTGTCCTGATTGCCTTTTCAACAACTCACTTGCACCCGAGCCTCATCTCCAGCTCTGCTTTTAGGGGAACTTGACCTCAGAAAGAGCTTGGAACGGCTGAGGAACTAAAAGGAAGTCAGTGTTGCCAGAACCCAGAGAGCATATGGAGATGGGGGGATCTGGAGAGGCTAAAGAGGCAGGCAGAGACCCAACCACACAGCTTTAAGCATCACAGCAAGGGGTCGCTCTTTATCTGGAGAGCCATGGGTGCCACTGGGCGGTGTTAAGCGGGCCCCATCTTTTTGACATTTTGTAAAGGTTCCTCTAGGTTCTGTGTGGAAGACACATGAAAGGGGCCCAAGTGGCTGCAGGAAGTCCATGGAGGAGACACTGTGACAGCTGTCCAGGGGAGAGAGGATGAAAGCTGGGAGGAGGATGGGGAGTGTGGAGGGAGAGAGAAATGGAAGGTGAGAGAGAGACGGGCAGGTGGATTTCAGGGCTATGGGGAAGTTCGAGGACAACGTGCAGGTTTCCAGCCTGAGAACCCGGATAGATTGGGTGGGATTGGGAGGGCAGAGCGGGAGTTCCACATGCAAGACGATGTCCATTTACCATCAGCTTCTGGCCCCATCCCATTTCACAGATGGAAAAAGTGAGGCCTGAGGAGTGCAGGGGTTCACCTGGGGTCCCCCATCATGCTCCAAACAGAAGGGGATGGGATTTCAGGAGTCCTGTTGCCCAGTCAGAGCACTTACTCTCCAGGGGCCCCACTGGCTGCAGCCTCACAAAGGGCAGGGTTTTGAGGCCGATGGGTTTGTCCTGGGCTGGAGGCCAGTTCACAGCCCCCAGAGAACAGAATATCTCTGTTTGATGAGGGCAGCCTGCACCCTGACTCCAATCAGCCCAGCCGCCCTGCCCGGGTCTGGCAGGGGTAACTTGAGGGCGGGAGGGTGTGGGGCACCCACGTCAGAGTGGCCGACAAATTGGAGGCTTATCTGCCCTCCCAGATTTGCCATTGATCAGACCAGGGTCCGGATTCTGATTTTTCCCCTCTTTGCCCTGTGACCCCTTTCCTTGCCCTTTGACCTTGGGCAAGGCACCTCCCCCTCACCAGTCTTCATTCGGTCTTCCCATCTGTAACATGGGGACATCCCAGAGTATGACTCTTGCGCCCTCAGGGTTGTAGTGACTATCAGATGAGGAAACGGAGGGATAAAGAAGTACTTTGTAAACTGGAAAGTGCCTAAGCTTCTCTTTGGGCTCAGTCTTACCTCTGCCCCAAGCCACTGCCCAGCAGATTTCTAAGGCTTTGCTTCCTGATAAGACAGTACCCCCTCCAGAGAGGAAAAAGGCCTGGTATGGAGCTCAGGGAGCCCGGATCTTACCACCTTGGCCCGGGAGGCTTGATAAACCCCCTGGATAGGTGGAGAAAACTGAGAGGGTGCCGTGTGCTCAGAGTCATCAGGCTGTTAAGCTTAGATTCAAAGGCAGGGCTCCCTGGTTCTAAAGATGAGAAAAATCCTTATCGGTTTAGTGACCCGATTAGACAGATAGGCCAGAGGGGAAGCAACCTGCCTGGGGTCATGCAGGTAGTCAGCTCCAAGCGTGTAAATGCCACCTGAGGTCCCTGCCTCCCAGGCCATGCCCCTCCTACCACCCCTTGCCCACCAACCCCTCAAGCATGGGAAAGGGCCTCCCATCGAGGTGAGCTAGATGTTGCCATGTCATTGGCAGACTTGGGGTTCCTTGACAGCCCATCTTCCACTAGCACAGAGGGACACTGCACCTCCCCCTCCTGGGAGCGGTCTCCTAGGGGCTGTGGCTTTGCTGACACAAAGCCCGTCGTCCCTCGTGGGACATCTCCTGGCGGAGACCACACACCACGCCCCCACCACGGACAGGTTAGGGCAGAAGTCAATTAATCAGGAAACTAATTAAGAAATCCACACGATTCAAAGAGCAAAAAATGCTTTTGGAATCTCTCAGTGGCCTCTGGAGAAATGTCTTCCTTGATCTGCGGGATCATGAAAGCAGGGGCTGGCCGGGCCGGCGCCTGATACTAGATACCATTTCATGAGCACTTACTATGCTCCAGGCACCTTTCTAAGGGCTTTCCACGTAGGAATCCACTTCATACTGACAGCAAGGCTTTGAGATGTGATTATCCTCATTTTATGGGTAAGGAAACCAAGGCACAGAAAGGTAGTGTGACTTGGCCAAGGGCACACAACTTGTGAGCCACAGAGCCCGGGTGGAAATCCGGTCTGTCCAGCTCCAGAGCCACGTAGCTGACCCCTCTGCCACACTGGCTTGCGGGCTGCAGGAGACCGGAGGTGCGGTGCCCAGAGGACTAAGACCGGCCCAGCCAAGCCCCTGGCGTACCCCGCAGCGGCCAGGCTCAGCAGGATTTCTGAGGGGACAAAGCCTGTGGCCAAGACAGAAGCAGCAATCAGCCCAGATTGTCCCGGGGTTGAGTCCAAAGTGTCAGCGTGGTACCAAGTCGTCACTCTGCCTCTTGCTCCGTGGCACTTCGAGTCTCGTTTTCCTCCTCAGTAAAATGGAGTGAAACTTGTATTGGCCTCATAGGATTGTTGTGAAGGATCCAGTGAGCCCTGGAAAGCTTCTGAAGTGCTTAGCACCGAGCTAGGCACAAAGAAAATGCAGACTAAATGTTAACTATTAATATTATTATTTATTATTATTTTTATATATTATTATTCATCATTAGATTTTATTTCTGCATCCTCTCTCCCCCATGTGCTGCTGTGAGTAGACAGAGTATTGGGGTTTGGCTCCATTTAGAGACAGAGGAATCCGCAGGATGGCTTTGGGGAGCCCTCCCTTCCAAGGATTCCGGGACCCTCCATCCCCCTCATCCCCCTTCCTCCCTTGCAGTGTGTATTCTCTGTCTCTCCGAAGTTAGTTTCCATCCTTGCACCCCAGGTGCCCTGGCTCCCTGCCTGTGGTCCCCACTGGTTGGATGCTGTTGCTATGGCAACAGCATTTTTAGAGACCCTGGCCCCCCTCTGAGGCGACAGGCATGGACGGAGGTGGGCTTATCCATGGCCTCCTGCATCCTCAGGCCAGTCCGGACAGAAGGCAGGAGAGTGGAACACAAGAATGAGAGCTGGCCTGGGCTGGGGGGCCAGCTCACACCCCAGCCCCCAGCGTTAGCACCTCACTGTGTCACAAGAGCAACACAAAGGCAGATTCCAGCCAGGCCCTGGCTCCCAGGACCTGATTTTAATTATCGGGGTGGGACCCCTTGGGAAGCTGCCTTTGATCAGCTCTGCTCATGGTTCTGAGGCAGACAGGCCACAGACCACACCTGAAGAAATCTTAAGTCCTAGAAGATTCTCGAAGCCATCTGGGGCATTGAGGTTTGTGTTGCTTTCTCTGCTGAGCTGTCTCCCGAACACTTGCCCGTCCTCCCTAGGCGCACCTCAGTCCCGCCTCCCTCTCTTTCCAGAGTTGGGCTCAGTGCTCCACCCTCTGCCCGGAGCCAGGAAAATTCCAGGGCCAGGCAGCCAAAGGCCACCTTGTTAACGCATCCTAGGTGGAGACAGGGCCTCACCCTTTCCCAGCATAATGACCTTCAGGGGAGGTGCTAGCAGGGGTGACTCTGGGTGATGTGGAAGATACTCTAGAAGGGACAGACAGGGCCAGGTAGAGATCGGTAGGGAGCTACGTGACCGAGCTCACAGAAATCCCAGAAATGTGAGGCCTAACAAAACCAGAAATAAGGGAACAAACCAGACTACCCTGCCCTGGGCCTCAGAGGTGGGGATCTTTTTATGACAGTCACATCGTGACCAACAAAGAATGACCAGAGCCCGAAGAAGTGAGCCATGAGAGATGTTATCACCAGTCCTTACTCAGACCAAGACATCATGAGAATGGTAAGGCCGCAGGCTCCCTGATCGGGCCTAAAGAAAAGACTGTCAGTGGAGGCCCACGTTGGCACCACTGTCAGAACCCCTTTCATTCCTGAGAGCTTTTTCTGTATCCTGGCTTAGTAAAACTCTACCGCTTTACTCGCTCCTTCATCCACGAGATCCATTCTTCGACTCTGTGAATCAGGAACCCTCCTGCTTCACTCTGAGATCTGAGGTGTCAGGGCCTTCCCACCCCATCCCCCTGCTGGAGGGGGATGTGGCTCCCCATTGTCACCAGACCCCAACCACCAGCAGAAGCCTAAGACGCTGGGGACCAGAAGCTGTGACTAAAGAGATGGGGCCCTGGGGTGGGGGGAGTGGAAGTCATAGAGTCTGAGATGTGCGGGGAGAGAAGACGACAGAACATCAGAGGGGGAGAGGGTTCTCTCTGGAGTGCCCGGAGGGGACAGGACCCCGTGGGGCTCCTGGAGTGTGGGAGCAGCCGGTGAGAGAGCGAGAGGGCATTCCCTGCCCGTACTCCTTGGGGTGCAAGAACTGCCTTCCAGCAGATGACTCCCTTTGTCCGAGGCCGGTGCCGAGAGAAAACAGCCCACATGCGGTGATTAGTACAACACGCCCTTTATTCCCTTCCCACGCTCACCTCCCTACTCCTGCACCAAGGGATCCTGAAATCGCCGCCAAACAAACAGGCCCGGGAATCCTTGTCTCGGATAAGAAGCCGCCCCCGAATCCTCCCACTCATGGCAACTATGCCCCGTGGGCCCCAAGGGGAAGCTTACGTACCCCGGAACTCCAAGTGGGCATCTGGCTTGCCTAAGCCTGAGACCTCTGGAAGGTTCTGTACCAACAACTCTCTCCACGATGGGACGCGGGGGTTGTGGAGTCAGTCCCTGCCTTGCCCTCCATACTCACTAGTCCGATTGTGAGTCAGGTCTTCTAGAGTTTTCTGGAGCTGAGGGCAGGTGGAAGCTCTTGCCCTCCCCTAGCATGGGCCAAACATACAGTGAGTGCTCAGGAACCGTGTCCACATGGGATCAGTCAGGGCTCCCCAGCTCCCCACTGTCGCTGGGCTCCTCCCCAGCCACCCCCTGGAGCCCGGTGACAGTGGTGGGGGTCCTAGCTAGAGGGAGGCCGGGGGACTCGTCTGGGGTGAGTCCTCCAGAGATGTCTGTGAGTCTGTCCCCTCTGAGGAGAAGCTGCCCCCAGGGGCACGAGGGGTCTGACTCTGCCTGGGGAATCGCTGCCAGGAGAAGAGGGGGTCACGGAAGCGCTCAGGGTCTGGAAGCGGAAATGGCTCATGGGGGCCTTGGCCTTCATCAGCCTCTACGGCCTGGCCAGCTTCCTCAGCCAGAAGGCCTGCCTGCAAATTTCTGTTCTGTCCCTCTCTGGGGGCCCGAGGCCAACCGGGATTTGGTGAACCATCCAGGCCCAGTGAGTCCTGGAGAAGCAGGCCCCGCCTTCCCCTGGAAGTGACATCTCCATTGAGACCCTGGCCCTTGGCATCTGCCCTTCTGAGCTCCAGGGGTGCTGCGTGCGCTGTGGGCCCCGCTGGGCACGGGCAGTGGGCCAGTGCCTTCTTCAGGAGGGTCTGGATCTCCGCGTGTTTCACCCGGGCCTCCTCCCACAGGTCCTGGCCCAGGCCCTCCTGGCTCAGAGAGGCCACCTGTAGCCCCATGGCCGCGAGCTTCTCTGCCGGGAACTCCAACGCCAGTCGCTGCAGGTGGCGGTGGAGACGGCGCTGGACCCCAGGGCTGGCCCTCTGCGCCTTGCCCAGCCTGAGCTGCCTCATCAGGTCCTGACAGTCCATGTGAAACCAGCTCATCTGGGGGCACAAGAGAGGGAAGTGGGGTTCAGGCTAGGATCGGGGCTGTGGGGCTCCATGAGGACGGGGATGCGCGTCTCTGGGCAGAAAGTAAGTGTTGCTGGGCCAAATTCCTAAGAAGCGCCCAGTCAATGTCTGGGCCTCCTCCGCGCGGCCCATGAAGACAATGGGTTCCCTCTCTTCCCTCAGGTAAACACACCTGCCGTCAGCAAACGCTCCCCAGCACCCCTCGGAACCTCAGGCACGGTCCCCTAGACCCGGGGGCCAGCAGAGACTTCCCCCTCACTGGGGCTCAGCGCTCCCTTCCCGGGAAGGTAAGGTTGTGCCAGATGATCATCTGGGTCCTCGGATTGTGGGAACAATTGTCTTCACCCCTTATGAGTGGCATGGAGGGAGGCGGCGTCTAATGGTTGTTTATTGAGCACCGACTGTTTGCCAGGCTCTGGGCATCTCATGTATGATCCCACTGAACGGTACCAGCAGCCCATTTTATAGAGGGGGAAACCAAGGCTCGGACACATGAAATCACTCGCCCCGGGTCACGCAGCAAGTCAGGGGGGAGCTGGGATTTGAACTCAGACGTGTCCAGCCTTCGAAAGAGTATCTTCCAAGCACCTCTTAGCAGGGGAGAAACTGGTCCCGCCGGGGTGGTGCCCACACAGTCACCAGCGAGACCACCAGCCGACCCAGGCCTAGGGGCCCCCTCACTCCGCGGGGCCTCTGCCCCATTTGGGGACTGTGGCTGTCCCTACCTCACCCACAAAATGTCCACAGGCTGCAAAGGAGCCAACACGTTCCCAGCAGCTCGTGAAAAACATAATCTTTCTCTCCATTAATTTAGGAGCCGACAGCGAGCTGTTAGCTGTGGGGATTGGAGAACCGTTTTCTCCAAGGAAACCATCTTTCCGCGGATTAAGGGAACTTGTCTTTAGATAAATGGCTTCATATTCGCAGAAGCACACGGAGCTCATGGCTGGGAAAGGGCTCCATAAATCTCTGTTAGCGGCACAATTGTTTTATTATTATTTAGCGCCAAAGCTGCTGGATGCACGCTCTCGGCCTGGGGCTGAGCCCAGCCCGGGGCTGTCCGGTCTGTCTGTCCATCTGTCTGGGAACATCTTCTAGGCTGGGCTGGACAGGGATGGGTAGCCCCTCAGAAATCATCTTACCCAACCCCTGGGTGTGTGGATTAAGGTGCAGGGCTGGAGAGGAGCCGGGGCCTGCCCAGGTCAAACAGCGAGATGGCCGTGGTGGGATTCCAGGTCAGGCTCCCACCTCCTGTAGGACCTCCAGGCTTGGGGGGCGGGGGGAGTTCTAGCTTCCCACAGGACCCCCCTGGACCCCCGAGTCTTCCTTCCTCCGCCTCACTCCTCACTCTCCCTCCGGCCACTTGGCTGCTCCGGGGGCCGACCCTGCACCCGGCACCGGGGAGGGACGAGGACACAGTCCCAGGGCTCACCTCCCAGGTGACTGACAGCAGGTGAGGAAGCCACAGGGTAATTTCAGATCACAAGAAGCACCGTGAAGTGAGACAAGCAGGGTGACCAGAGGGCTAGGGGCCCAGGTGGCCAGGCAGGGACACGTGAGCTGAGCCCTGAAGACAAGAAACCAGCAGGTCTCTAGGAAGAGCCTTCCCAACCGAGGGACCAGCAAGGGCGAAGGCACAGAGCCGCAGCGAGTTTGCTTTACGGGGCTGAAATGGGCTAAAATTAGTAAGCAAGGGGGAGAAGCTGCTGGATGCCCTTAACCCATGAGGCGTTACCACGGCTTCTACTGCTACTAATGATGACCACACTGGCGTCGATAATAATACCACCAAACTGGAGTAAAGCCCCGGGGGGTTACTTACATTTCATTTCCTTCTCTCACTACCCAGCAAGTGGGCACAGAGCCAGAGGACCTGGGTTTGAATCTCAGCTCTGCCACGTCTCCGCTGTGTGACCCTGGGTGAGTTATTTGACCTCTCTGTGTTTCCTCGTGCGTAAAATAGGCCTAATAATAGCGCCTGCCTCAGACAGTTGGCGTGACAATAAAACGACAAGGAATAATGAGCAGGGCCCGCCACATGCTAAGAACTGCAGAAGCATTGGTTATGATTACTGCTATGATCGTTACATGATCGTTATCACTGACAAGGAGCTGCGGCCCAGAGCAGTCAAGACTGTCGCTGAGGTCACACAGCCTGTGTGGACAGGAGCTGCCGCTGGCTCCAAGTCTCAGAGGCTGTCCTGCCTGGCTCTCTACCGTCAGCTGGGAGTGGGGGGGTCCCTTCGCTGCCACTGTCCTCGTCCCTTGCCGGCTGCCCCGCAGAGACAGAGAGTGGCCTGTCCTCCCGGCGCCCCAGGCGGGCCTTGACCTGAGTCCCTCTTACTGCCCTCAAAGCATCCTGTATTCTCTGTCTCCTGCGTGCCGGGCTGGCCTGACGGCTGGGGGGCTGGGGTCAGGCCCTTCCCACACGCTGTCCTCGGCGGCGAGTGCAAGGGGGTATCTGAGGGCACAGGGCCCAGGCCAGAGCTGTGGGTTCTTATCCCATCTGGGGGAACCCGGGCGGCTCCTTGTCCTCCTAAGCCTCAGTCCCTCTCAGAAAAATGACAGATTTGACTAAACGGCTTATGGGGAGGAGGGGCCTTAGGTCCTGCTTGGCCTCTGGCCCTCTGGGGAACCATGAGCAAGCCATTTTCCTCTTCGGGCCTCAGTTTACTCATCCACAGAATGGAAACAGTGTCGGCACCCCTCCCTCACAAATACATGGTGAGATTAGGGGCACCTAGCTGGCTCAGTCAGGAGGGCTTGTGATCTGATCTCTCGGTTTTGAGTTCGAACCTCACATTGGGCTCAGAGCCTACTTTAAAAAAAATAAATTAAAAAAAAACAGATGATGAGATCAAGTCAAGCAAGGTTTGTGAAGCACTTATAGGGGTGTCTGGCATTGGGGCCACAATCACTAATGTGGGCGACTCGCATAATAATCGTATCACCATCATCATCATCATCACACCGGACCGAACGGGGGAATCTGTTACCACCTGCCCTCCCACCTTTGGAGAAGAACATAGAGCATCATGAATGCATCTGTGTTCAAATTCCAGCTCTTCTTTTCTGCAGCTCCTTGGGCAAGGCCCTTTCCCTCTTAGGGCCTCAGTTTGCTCATCTGTAAAATGGGACCACTCAACCTCGCTACACTGGCTTGCCAAGAGGTGATGGACGCAAAGCAAAGGAGTTCCTCTTGCCTCCTGCCCCAGCATTGCCCCACTCCCTTTCCCCCCTGCTCCTGGCCAAACTCTGGGTTCCTGGCAAGGACTGAGGCCTCTGTTCTGAGGGTGCTCAGAGAAGCCTCTGGACCCATCTCCTCCAATTGCCCCCCCTTCCCCAGCTCCCGCCATCTGTGCAGGGCAAGGTGAGGCATGGGGAAAAGCACTGGAATGGTGCCATGGGCTTGCTGTGTGACATTGGCTAAGCCCTTCTCTGATCCTGTTTCCCCAGCTCTGCGACAGAGGCGTGGGACAAGTTCAATGTTCTTAGCCTGGTCTGACTACTGCAGTGAGCCCCCTGTGGAGACAAGGCCTATGGCTTTGGTTGGATTCTTGGAAATACCTGCTCCCCTTCCCCTAACCCCACCATTTAAGAAGCAGGTGATTTCTGACTGTCCTTTGAGAGCTGGTATTCAGGTCACTGGGAGGCTGCCTGGTGTAGTGGGACAAGCTGGGGTCAGAGATCAGCCAGGACTGATTTAGGCGGCTAACCTACCCTCTCAAACCTCGCTTCTCTTCTAGAATGCAGGTCATGCTTTCCTCCCACCCCGCAGGACTCTAGAATAAACCATACGAAGAGCCTAGTGCTGGGTGGGGGAGCTGCTTCCTGCTCCCCTCTACCTCCCAGGCAGGGCGGGCAGGGAGGGGTCTGTGCGGGCGGGCCACAAGGCTCACCTTCCTGCAGAAGCGCTGCAGGTGGAAGAGTGTGTCCAGGTCGGTGCGCTGCCGCTCGGCCGCCATGTAGAAGTGGGTCAGCTTAGCCTGGAAGGCCCGCTGGGTGGAGGCGAAGGCTGCCAGTCCCGGGAACTCCGCGGCTCCGGCCTCGCTGGCTCCCCCCGCGGCGGCTGCCAGCTGCCCGGCCTGCTTGGACAGCTCCAGGCCGCGGCAGTACTGGGCCTGAGCGGGGAGGGGGGCGTCCCCTCAGCTCGCGTCTTAGCCCAGGCCTCCTCCAGAGGCCGGGAACCTCCGCTGCCCCGGGCTGAGTTGTGGGGCTTCCCAGAACTCTGCTTCCTCATCTACAGAACGCAGGCCAGGCCTCTGCCTCAGCAGCGCACTCGCCTCGCGGGGACTCGGCTTAGGGTCACCTCCTTCTGGAAAACTTCCCTGACCCAGGGTTCTGGGTTAGGGGCTCCTGCTGTGTGTCCCCACATGTCTCCCTTTCTGTTTGTTTCCCTGTCTATCCGCCACCACCCCCCCCCCCCCGCCCGCACTGGCTGGGGAGCTCCCTGAGGACTGAAAGGGGCTGAGTCACCTGCGTCCTAGGGTCCAGGACATCAAGGATACAAATTCCTTGCCCCTGACCTCTGAGGCTGACTGAATAGGTCTTGGGTGGGACCTTGGAATCTGCATTTTAGGAAATCTTCCAGGGATTCTGAGATAGGTCTTTTTTGGATGTGGCAGTCCAGGAAGGCTTCCTGGAGGAGATAGTATCTAAGCTGAACCCTTTGTGATCTCAGCTGGTCTTCTCACTATCTCTGGAAGTTTCCTTGCACTCTCCTACCTCCACCCCTTTGCCCCAGCCATGCCGCCCTCCTCCACTGCCCTCTCCATGTGCCCCAGCCCTGCTCCCCAGTCTCAGGAACGCACTGCAGCCTGAAGGAAGAAGTCCTCAAACTCCGCATGCACCTTCTCCACAGTCTCCAAGCTTCTGTCTCTGGGGGTCAGCACTTGCAGGCACCTGCTCCCCTCCTGCTCCATCCAGTTGCTGACCTAGGGCAGGGGAGGGAGGTTTGGACGTGGGGAGTGCCTGGGGCGATGTCCAGGGGAGTTGGGGATCTTCTCATCCTCAGTTACTCAGTGGCTGGGCCTGTGCCCACTGGCCTAGACTGAGACCTTCCCAGCTCTAGGGAGGAGGGACAGTTTGGGGAGGGTGGGTGCATCGTCATATTCCTCAAATACCTGAAGGGAAGGGGCGCCTGGGTGGCTCAGTCGGTTAAGCGTCTGCCTTTGGCTCAGGTCATGATCCTGGAGTCCCGGGTCAGTGAGGACTCTGCTTCTCCCTCTCCCACTGCCCCCCCCCCTGCTTTTTGCATACCCCCGAGGATGGGGAGCTCATTACTCTCAAGGCTGCCTCTTTTATGACTGGTGGCAGTGCGTGGTTAGAGTAAGCTGAAATTCGCCACCCTGCGTTCTGCAGAGTAAGCTGCATGGGGCTATGAACTCACTGTGTCGACAGCGCAAGGCACTTCCCTTTTCTGGGCTTCAACTTATTCAGGGGCAAAACGGGGTAGACATGAGGAATCAGTGAGGGACAGAGAGGTTGTAACGGCTCTCAAACCATGAGCAAAAGTCCCCTTCTTATCCTGGGATGCTTTAAGAGTATGAATGCACTCACTTTATCCTCAGAAAGCCCAGCGTGGCAGGCATTAATATTATTCCCCACTGAACAGATGGGGAAACTGAGGCAGTGAACAGTGAAATAACCCGCCCGGGGTCACAGTCAGTGCCAGAGCCAGGATGAGAGCCCACGCTGTCTGTGTGCTCCACCAGCCTCAGCCCGAAGGGATGCACTGGCTCGAGGCCCCGGCAGTCAGAGGACTGATGCCAGGTGTGGGCTCCGGGATTCCCAGGGGTGTGACCACAGGCAGGTGATGTCATGTCTCCCAGCCTCAGTGTCCTCATCGATGAGTGGGAGAAATCCGGCATCTTCCCACATCACTGGCAAGTGATAAAGCTGGAAAATCATGGTAGGTGCAGAGGCTCTGGCCCAGGGCTTGGCGGGTAAGTACGGCTTTGGGCGTTATGTCTTCCCCGGTTCAGCCCTTGTGGAATGTCATGGCACGCGCCACGTCACGGGATGCCTGCCTGGCCCTTGAAGAACAGCCAGCCTTGCGTCCTTACACCGGAGCAGAGCGCCTGGTGGGGGCAGGGCCTGGAGCAGGGCTTTCCCTGCGGAGAGGCCAGGCTCCCCTTTCACCTGGTGGATGGCAGCTTCCAGGCGGCCCAGGCGGATGCGGAGCTCCAGCCTTCCCAGGAGGTGGTTAGACGCAGTGACCAGGACATGCAGCTGTTCATCCACGAGGCCGTACAGGGCGACAGCTTCGGCCAGATGGCTCCTGGGAGGTGGAAGAGGGGGAAAGAGGGCCCCCGATGTTCTTCCCCACCAGTATTCCTGCCCAGCATAGCCTCCCCCCTGCCACCCCACCCGCCCCGGCAACCCTCACCAATTCTGTGGTTCCAGCCCGGGGATTCAGATGCTGACTTGCTGTGTGACCTTGGACAGGTAGGCCCTATACTTCTCTGGACCTCCGACTTGGCCTTCCAGGGACTGGGGAGACCAGAGGACACAGGAGGAAACCAAAAGACCCTCCCCTTCCCTGGGAGGGTATGAAGTGAGCTGGACAGATCTGGGTTCAAATCTTCACACCCACCCTAAGCCAAATGAATCAGACTGTGAGTGTGGCATGGACACCAGTGCTTTCTAAAGCTTCTTAGACACTTCCAGGGGGCAGCAGGGGCTGAGAGCCAGCCCTCACACACTCAAACTCTTAACACAGTGCCCGGCACACTGTGTTTCTTAGTGCTTATTATTTCTATTGTAATGATGCTGAGTGGCCGTAACAGGCCCTTGGATCCCAGCCTCCATTTTACAGATGGGAAAACTGAGGTCCGGAGAGAGGAACTGACTCATGCATGGCACTGTGAACTGAAACCTGGTGTGTGGCATTTTGCATATAATTTTTAAAAATTGTCAAAGCCAGTAAGATATAAGTGACTGGATTCAGGCATGGTAACGCTGCGGGGAAGGGAGGAACACCCCTCAAATCCCACCCCACCCTCCTCTGCCCTACGGGGTCTTACTTCAGAAGGAAAAGGGAAAAACTGAGATGGAAGGGAAAGCCTGCTATCCTTGCTCTGGGCCTCCTCATCCGACTGCAACTTCCCACAGCTCACTGCCCTTCCAGGAAGGGGTGAGGGCCCAGGGTCGGTGGTGCTCGGGGATGGAAAATACCAGCCTCTCTGGGGGGACAGAGGGAGGAAGGGGCAGGCAGGAGGGAGCTGCAGCGTCCTAACAGGCACAGAGGCTCATGTGGGACCACAGCGCCGCCTGGTGGAGATGCTGGTGGCCAACAGTCTGGAGAGGCCTAGGGCGGCCCGGTGTCCAGCCAGCAAGGGGGTCAGGCTGGGAAAGACAGTGCCAGCCCCACCAGGCCGTGGGAGAGGCAGGGAGACGACTCCACGCCCAGCACCAGGCCCCACATCAGCGTGAATCTGTCCGTGGCTGCAGCTCAGGGTGACGTGTTCAAGATTCCAGGCCAGGCAGCCTGGGTTGAAGTCCTAACCCCACCACATCTCAGCTGTGTGACCCTGGGAAAGTCACTCAACCTCCCTCTGGGCCCAGGCCCCTCCGCTGTAAAACGAGGATAATGCTAGACTCCACCTAGTGGGAATTAAACAAATTAATATTTGCAAAGCCCTTAGAACAAGGCCGTGCTCGTACTATTTAGGTGTTGGTCTAAATAAACAAATGATTCTTGGGAGCTTGTGTAAACTTTGTAATTGTGTTTGTTCTAATGGAGATAAAATATCTCCAATAACTGACTGATTTAATTACTGATTTGTACCCCCACCCCTAAATTTAAGCAAACCAGTTTTTCCAGGAATATGTATTTTTTGTTTTGTGGCTCTGAGACCCCCGACACAGCCCAGGCTGAGGAGCCCACCAGGGAAGGCAGGCCGGAGCAGATGTCCTGCTCAGATGTCCTGGCCGTTAGAACATTTCACTGAGCCTCGATCACCTGTCGGCCAAATGAGGACGTTGTGGCCCTCGCAAGGTTCTTCTGAGGAATAAACGAGATGCAACCTTGAAGAGACTCAGCCCAGTGTCTTACAAAGTCAGAGAAGTGTTTGAGGCTGACCAGAAATGAGCAGGGGCTGTCCTCGGATACCTACCTCGGGCTGAAGATGGCCAGGGCTGAAGGAGGGGCAGCAAAGAAGGGACGGGGGCCTTACCAAAGCCTCGGCCCAGGACATGGGCCCTGCAAATGTCCCCATCCTAGGCGTCCTTAGGGTCCGCCTTGTGCGTCCTCAGCTCCAAGCCCCCAGGGCCAGGGAACAAAGGTGGGGGAGGGAAAGCCTGGCCATTCGTACCTGACATCGGGGTTGAAGTCCAGCCTACCAGCTTCCTGCCGCAGCCTGGCCAGAGTGGCTCCCCCTTCCCACTGGAGGCCCAGGAGGCCTGGGTCCCTCAGCACGGCCTCCATCAGCTCCTTGGACTTGCTCAGACACCTGGAAGCCTCCTGTCAGTGTAGGGAGGTGGCCTGAGGCTCAATCCCCACTCTCGCTCTACAGCCTTCCAGGGCTCCCCACACCCAGATCATGCCTGACTCTCCCAGTTTGGCATTCAAGGTCCTGCAGAAAGTCCATCCTTTCTATCTCTGAAACATCTCCTCAAGCCACGCATCCTCTTGTCTCCATGGCAGCCTCACTGGTCCAAGTGCCTATCATCGCTCTGGGACACTCAGCCCAGCATCTTGACCAGGCTCCCTGCTGCTCTCTGGCTCCCCCTGCAGTCTGTTCTCCACATGGCAGCTGGAAGGATCTCCAAAGGGCCAAGGTGTTCATCCCACTGCTGGAAACTCCAGGGCTTCCCTGGCAGCTTAGAATCCAATCCCAGCCCAACTCCTTGATCCAGCCCCCGCAGGATTAGAAGATCCCCAAGCTGTTCTCTTCTCCTACCCCGCTCCCGCCTCTCTGTTCTACATCAGCCTCTGTGCTGTTCTTGAACATACCAGCACAATCCCACCTCAGCACGTACTTGCCCTCCACCTGAAACAGTCCCTCTCCTATTCCCATCGCCGGCTCCTTGTCATCCTCAGGCATCAACTTAAATACCATCTCTTTAGGGAGGCCCTCCCTCTTTCCCTATTGCTCTCGATCTGACTTTCACGGCATTTGGCACAATTTATAGCTACATAGCCATTTCTTTGTTTACTTTTTAAAGGACTGCCTCTTCCACTGCACCCACTAAACCCTCCAAGGGCGGGGACGAGTCGATTTGCCCCAGGCTGGGGTCTCTGGGGCGTGACACATAGTGAGTGGCCTATAAATATCAGTCCAATGAATGAAGACCCACGATGGCTATCCCCTTCACTGAGCCCTTGGTCCATGGAATTTGGGGTGCAGTGGGCTTCCCCACCCCATGCGCCTGGCTCACCTGCACCCCTCCAGGGGGGTCGCTCTTCTCAAACTGCTTGATGGAAGCCTTTAGCAAGGCAGAGGCCCGGCGCAGGTCAGCAAGGAAAGGGTCCACCTTCTGCATGTTGGAAGAGCAGAGTGGGGGTGTCAGCCTGGGCCAGCAAGGAGGGCGCCTGCCCACGCCAGGAGGACCCAGGGCAGGCATCAGGCCGTGGTTCTCAAACTTGAGCTGCATCAGAATCACCTGGAGGGCTGGTTAAAGTCCAGACTGCTGAGCCCCACTCCTGAGTTCCTGACTTAATTCTTTTGGGGCGGGGCCTGAGAATATGCGGCTCTAACAAGTTCCCAGGTGGTGCTGATGTCGCTGGTCCAGGGACCACACTTTGAGAACCACTGGTGCTGGGAATGAGAGAGGGAGAGAAAAGAAGACCCAAAGTATCCCCTTGGGGAAGGGGAAGGAGCAGATGTGGGAGGATGGAGCTCGGGGACACCCTCTGCCGGGTCCCACTTCAGCCCAGCTCCACCGCTGACTAGCTGTGAGACCTTGGGCAAGTTGCCTAACCTCTCT
Organism: Ursus arctos; assembly: GCF_023065955.2. Taxonomy (NCBI): domain Eukaryota; kingdom Metazoa; phylum Chordata; class Mammalia; order Carnivora; family Ursidae; genus Ursus; species Ursus arctos. Next base: position 20,746,222 of record NW_026622830.1, on the reverse strand, counting down.
GCGCCTCTGCTTCCTCCTCTGTAAAATGGGATCGCAGTAGTTCCTGCCTTACAGGCTTGCAGGAGGATAAATGGGTTCATGTGCACGAGGCTCTTAGTGTATGAGCCGTCGTCATCGTTAGTTTCATATTCTGGGCCTATAGGTTAGATTTCATTTGAAGGGATGGTTTTAAAGTGAAAATATGGTTCAAAGGCCACTGGATTCATCAGAGGGGAATTGGGGGCCTGTGGGATGAATAGGAAAGGAGATTGCTCAATATATACCCTTTAGTAGCATTTGAATTTTTTAACACACAACCTCTTCAAAAACAGGCACGGGTTCAACCGGAGAACACCCAGGCCCCAAACAGAGAAACAAACCACCGCATTCGACTGCTAGTGGAGACCAGTGGTTCTCACTGAGGGGTGATTTCGTCCCCCAGGGGACATTAGGCAATGTCTGGACATGGTTCCCGTTGTCATCATTGGTGAGGTGCTCCTGTCAGAGTGGGTAGTGGCCGGGGACAGAGCTAACTCTGCTACAACGCACAAGGCTGCTCCCCAGAAAGAGAAATATCCAGTCCCAGACGTGAACTGTGCCGTGGATGAGCAGCCCTGGTCCAGGGAAAGTCGAGGGCAGCATTTACGAACACTGGTTTCTGAGCCATTTAAGCCTGGAATCTGTGTGCTGTTGTGCGAGTCCCCCCCCCCCCCATCCTGTGTGTCCTCCTGTGTTAAACTGGGCAGGAAATGCCCCTCCAGGGTCGTGCTGAGGGGAGGCTGAGATCACGTGGGGAAGGAGCCCAGCACGGGCGGTTTCCTGATCCCCTCCCTCTCTCAGGAGGGAGCGCGTCTGCCTCCCCCCCCCCAGCCCCCGAGCTCTCCGAGTCGTGGCGCCCACAGAACAAATGTCTGTCCGTTTCTTTCCAGTTAGCACAGACACAGCTCTTCGCATGTGCCAGCCACTCTTCTAAGCTCTTCGCCCACATCGACTCAGTTAATCCTCACCACGGCCCCCTCAGGAAGTACTCTCATTACCACACACACACCCCCGTTTGTACTCAAGGGAAAGGGCTCCGAGAAGATAGGTAACTTACCCAAGGTCACACAGCAGAGCAGGGACTGGAACCCAGGCAGTCTGGGCCCAGAGCCTGAACTCGTAATAACCGTACCCTGTACCCTCATTATAAAAGTTTGTTGAACCTGCCAGGGTCGCTGGATCCCTGAGGCAGGAGAATGAAGGGAGGAAGAGAAGGAGTCAGGGTGGGGGGTAGAGGCTGTGATGGCGGGCACCTGGAAGAATTGCACCCACTCGCTGTGGCAGTAGGGGAGGGGGCCTTCCAGGGCCGGGGGCAGCTGGCTGGGGTCCACGTGCTGGCTGAGAGCCTTCAGGGAGGTCACCACCTCTACCTGCAGATGAAAGAAGCCAGTCAGGAGGACCAGAGGATTCGGAGTGGGGACATGTTTGAGAAGGGCCTGCCAGATCCCTACCCCACCTCCACTCCACCCACCGCAGGGAAGGCTGGCCCTGGCTTTAAGAGTTGCTTTCTAGGCCAAAGATCTTCTCTGGCAAGTCTGACAAATCAACATTCAGAACGAGACCCTGGCTTAGGAATGGCAAGTAACAGCACTCATCCAGCCCCTCTCTTAGCCTGTGCCCCACGCAGACATCACTAATCAGTCACAGCACTGGCTCCCTCTCAGCAGGCTTCTTCCCAGCACAGCTCTCCAGGCAATCACACAAATTGACTGAAGTTGACCCTTTTCCTGTAACTTCTTTGCGATCTTTGTACTGTCCTCTGAGGACCCACCAAGGTGCTGTCTCCTTTTTGGGGCTGATGCAAAAGGTCACCAAATCCTGACAGTATCCTCTAAGACACGGAGGAGGGACCAAGTGGCTGCTTCTCCTGGGTGGTGAAGGTGGAAGTTTATGCCAGGCCCAGCTCCAGGGACCTAAGCTTGGGGTCGAACGGATTCGGTTTTTTGGGACCCATCTGTTTGTTCTCCTTGGTACTCGAAGTGTGGTCCACGGACCAGCTTCTCAGAGATGCAGGACCCCAGGCCCCATCCAGAACTACTTCATCAGGACCTGCACTTTGACAAGGTCCCCAAGGGATTCACTGGTACATAAAAGCATGAAACGCACATCTCTAGCTCACGATGTGTCTCTTCGCCAACGAGGAGGAGGAGGAGGAGGAGGAGGAGGAGGAGGAGGAGGAAGAGGAAGGAGGCTTTTGAAATCATTTCCTGAAGCAGGGTAGAGGGCAGGGTGCCCACGCTCGTGATTGAAATACATGGCACTAATTAAAGAAAACAGCAGGGCTCTTCCCTGCAAAGCCCCAAATCATCTCAGTGTCTGAGCCAGAGATGATGAGAGACCCAAGGGAGGGGAAGGCAGGAAGATCGAGGCCGCAGTCCGCCTCTAGCTTGCCCCATGGCCTTGGGCCTCTGTTTCCCCAGCAGAAAAGAGGGAGGGAAGGGTCGAGGAGATGAAGCTTTTTAAATAGGTTTCATGCCATTGCGACTCTCAGTCATGTGCCAGGAGCTGCTGGCATTCCCGGAGAGAGGGACAACGGAGTTGCAGCACCCAGCCCTGTACTTGTTGACTTCCACTGGGTCATTTCAGGGTGGCCCCTAGCTGCTGAATTCTGCACCCCAGCTCAGCTCAGCCTCTGCCTCACCTGGATGTCGGGTAGCGTCTCCAGCTGGAGAGCATCCTCCTTGTCCCCCAGGTAGAGCACAGCACGGATGGAGGCTGGGGCCAGAGCCTGTCAGAGAGAACCAGTTCAGAGGTGCTCCACCTAGACCTTCACCAAGCCCCCTGCTAAGATTCAGGCAAACAGAGCGCCGGCGGGGGGGGGGGGGTGTTGCGGCTGGGGACATGCAGATTGTCTGTTTGGAGGGTGAATCACTGGGGGTCAATAGAGCAGTAGGTCCAAGCTCTGTTACAAACTTCCTAGATGACCCGTTCCCACTGGGCCTCAGTTTCCCCATCTATAAAGTGAAGAGGAGAAGGAAGAGGAGATCAGACCATAAGGTAAGCATGTGTCAACCTTCCACTTCCTCTGCTGCCTAACCCAGCTACTTAGGACCTCTTCCTCCGTCCTTCTGGGCTCATGAGGCTCAGGGGACCCACGTCTAAGCTGATCGGTGTGCTGCATTCCCCTGGCCACGGAGATTGGTTGGGGGATGGACTCCTGAGCTAAGGAGACTGAAGGAAACTTGCTGGGACCTCTGGGAACAGAATCTTTCACTCTTTCCGACTGGGCTTAAATGAAAGACCACGAGAAGTGAGAGCCGCTGGGAGCCAGACCACCACCAAGGCAGGGAGCCTGGCTGAGAAGAGCGCCCTCCCAGGAGAACCAGCCAGAAATGGAGAGAGACAGGAACCAGGTCTTGGTGACAATATTTGAGCCCTTGAATCAAGCCAGACTTAAAGTTGGATTTAACTTCCAGATTGTCAAGTCCAATGAACCAATGAACTCCCTCTATCTTCAGGCCTCTTTGGGCTGGGATTCCTGTACCTGTAATTAAGAGTACCTGCCTGGGGTTCCTGGTCCCAGCTCTGAGCTCCCTGGGCTCCATGAACATCACAAGTCCCCTGGAGCTCCCAAGACCTGCTGGTTGGGGCTGTCCACCTCCCACTCACCTGGGTGGCCTGCAGGGCACTGAGCAGACCAGGGTGTGGGGGCTCTTTCCTGGCATCAATCACAACCGCCAGCCCCTTGGTTTTATCTTCAGGCCTGTGGGTGATAAACAGAGTTGGCAGTCTTGCTGGATGGACCGGGCTTTCTAGGGGGAAGGGCCTAGTGGAAGGGGAGGGAAACTGGCTGCCAGAGCCTTGATTTGTTGGTGAACTCTTCATCCTACAAGACCAACTGCCGATGCCCACCCCACTCCAGGAAGCCCTCCATGATCTCCCTCCAGGCGGAGTCCATTGCTTTCTATTTGGTGTTCCCACAATACCTCACACAGCGCTCTCTCACACCCTGTAAGCCACTGTCCCAGCTGTAGTGGGTGAATCGCCCAGCAACCCATCCCTTCCCTGTGGGCAGAACTCAGGTTTTGTTCAGGAATCCCATGCCCTCGGCATCACAGGTCCCCCAAGGGCTGGTTTCTGATTGGCTGAGGCCAACAGCCAAGAGCCAATTCCTCTGGCCAATGATTGCTTTAAGTAGGGGGTCACATGACCTATTTCTGTCCAATGAGAAGTGAGGGGTCGTGTGCTGGGAGACTTCTGGGAAAGACGGGCTTTCCTTTACGAGGTTCTTCCTAAGAGCTAGAAAGCAGGGACCAAAAGAGATAAATTTCCTTATCAGTTAAGGCATTTTGAACTGGAATTTGTTACTAGTAGCTGGAACACCCTCCCTGGTTCGCGCTGTACTTTTCAGTGATTACCTTAGGATTTTCCAAACAGGCCCAATTGTCAGGACTTGTTGAAATAATCGGTTCCTCGCCCCCTGCCCCATCCCCCCAGCAGGTACAGGGTGGGGCAGGGAGTCCGTGTGGTTCCAAGGGGCCGTGGCCATCCTGATGATCAGGCAGGTTGGGAAAATAAGCGCCCCTCCGCGTCAGGCCTTCAAGCCTGAAGCCCAGCGAGTTCATAGATAAAACGGAGGCGGCCAGTGTGGGGGTGGAGTTGTGGCACCGCCGTAGTATCTGATACCTGGGCAAGTTGTTTTTTCTTGCTGAGGCTCAATCTTCCCATCTGTACATAGGGATAATAATAGTGCTGGCCCCTTGGGGGGTGGTGAGGACTGATGAATTCATTAGTGTAAGGCACTTAGTGACTGCGCGGAGTAAGAGGAATGCAAATGTCTGCTTTTGTCATGACCCTAGAAGGGGAAACTGAGGCACAGAGCAGCGACATGGCAGACAGTGAGAAGAGGCTCTTGGAGGCGATGCCATGTCTCTGACTTCATGACCCGCACCTCACCTGCCTCTGGCTGTTCGTGCTGGGAGCGGTTTCTTTTCACACCTGCCTGGCCGCCAGCCTGGAGGCCCCAGGAGGGCAGGGCCCAATGTGAGGAGCATCTGAGCCTCTAGCTTGGCCCAGCATGAAGCTGGGGCCAGGACTCCACAGTTTACAGTGGTCATCAGAGTCCACTTGGTCGTCCCTTTTTTTCAAGTGAGACTCAGAGAGGGGAGGTTACTGCCCTGAGATCACACAGCAAGTTGGTGGGATTCCAGGACTCTGTCTACCACACTGGCCACTTCTCAGCACAGAAAATGGGGTCGCATCTCCCCCTCAGGCCAGAACAGCCACACCACCTTGGAGAAAAGGAAGAAAAATCTCAATGACCAGCAAGTGGCAGTGATGGCTCCCATGGAGTAGAGCACATGGAGAAGGTTCCAAAGGTTTCCATCAGTCCCTCCACCCCCTACCTCTAGCCACACAGCCTCTAGGTTGGGTTGGGGTCTATAGCTACAGTCCTGAGCAAACACCACCTCTGGCTGGGGGCCGGAACCCTGAGGAAAGGATGGTGCCCTTCTCCAGCCAGCCCAACATGAAGTCACACAGGTGGGGGGAGTGGAGGTGTTAGAAATCAGCCTGGATCACCCATTACTCACATACTGATTTTTTCACTCTCTTACTCATTCATTCATTCACTGGTTCACCCTTCGTTTGTTCAACAAATATTTATAATTCAGATGCTGGTTCAATTATCACCTCCTCCCGGACGCCTTCCCTGATTTCCCAATTGAAATCAATCCCTCACCCTTCCCACTCTTCCGCAGTGGTTGTCAAAATGTGCCCTTAGCCCAGCAGCATCCGTATGGCCAGGACATTTGTGAGAAATGTAAGTTCTTCGGCCCAAGATCTACTGAATGAGAAACTTGGGGTGGGAGCCAGCGATCTGCTTTAACAGCTCTCCGGGTGACTCTGAGGTACGCTCGAGTTTGCGAACCACTGATGTACATCCCGCTGTTTTCTTCACCACACTGGTGCTCCTGGGAGTTGCTTGTCCGTGCTCTGCTCCTTACACACCATCCATCTCCGAAACCCTCCTAATCTGGGAACCCCCTGATGGCAGGGACTAAGTCTGTCCTGCTTTCTCCCCAGCATCTGGCTTGGGACTGGCCTGGGAACAGGCGACTGGGTGGAAGGACACGGTGTCTCTCCATTCAGTGCCTGGTCCTGGGCTCCGGGCCAAGAAGTTGAAGGGGGACGAGTGACCAGCTGGCCCAGCCCCTTACCTGGGAACAGTGCACAGGTAGGACAGCAGCTTGGTGACCTCTGCGGCTGTGCACCACGGTGCCTCCCAGGCCCCCTCGGTGGCTGACACCAGGAGCAGGGGCCTCCCTGCCCTGTCCCGACCTCCTGGAGGAGAGAGGACACATGTGAGCAGTGAGAACTTTGGTGGAGCCCTCTCTGTGGGAACCTTCTCTGTGGCCTCCAGGCCCCTCTGCCTCGGATGCCCTTTCTCTCCTCCCCCGTGAACGCTGAACTCTGAGTCAGCCTTCAAGCCCCAGCTCAAAAGCCACTTCCTCAGAGAGCCGTCCCTGAGTCCGTCCTCCGGGCAGAGGGAGCCTCCCCTCCTTCTGGGCTCCCCTCTGTGCAGGGCACTCTGGGAGGCCCAGCTCGGGGACTGCGGGGGCACGCGGGTGGGTTCAAGTGTCAGCTTGGCACTGGCTCGCTGGGTGGTCTTGGGCTAGTCGGTGGGCCTCGGAGCCTGTTTCCTCATCCGTTAGATGGGGAGAATAAAATGCGGAGCTGGTTAGGTCATTTCAAGGACTAACTGAGAAGGTCCTAAGAAACACACTGAGCCACGGGCTCAGTGACAGCCGTTGTTACCCGGATCATCCCCTCTGTCCTCGTCTCTGTCCCCGGCCCAGGGCCGCCCGCTCACACTTTATTTTTGCAGACTTTTACCCATGGGTTCTCCACAGACTGTTTCCTGCTCCAGGAATCAGGGCTGTGTGGCCCACTGTCCCCCCAGGGGTGACAGTCCAAGACCCAGGGAGTCAGCACAGCCTGGCTGCTATGGCGAGGAGAGAGGACAGAGGGGGAAAGGGGCTCAGGCCTCTGGAAACTGGGCCGGTCTCACACCCTGGGCTTGAAGCCCTGCCCTCCAGAGTCACCTCACGCAGAACCATCCTGAATGGCCACTGCCCACTCCACGTGGGCACGGCCCTCTACAGTGTGTAAGTGGGGAAGACCCTTTATGGCTCAGGACGTCTTGGAGACAAACTTAACTACTTTCGTAAGGACTGCCTTACACAGGGGTGCAGGCCTCTGGAACATTCTTTCTTTCACACAGGTTTGCAAATTTGACATAATTTAAAAATTTAAAAAGATGTCCATCTCTGTGTATGCGTATCTAACTTTATATCCTCTCGATATCATGGGTTTGATCTTTTTCTCCTTAATACTCATTCATAAATTTCAAGAGGAAAAACATTTTGTTGGGGACAATGTGGGAAATTTGAATATGAACTGAGTGTTGAATAGTATTAGAAATTATATTTAATCTTGTTAGATGTGCTAATGGTATTGTGGTTATTAGGGGAAATATCCCCAGAGCTGAGAGAGGCATGCTGAAGTATTTAGGGGCAAAATATGAAGATCTTTCATTTACGCCAAAATGTTAAGACTTCTTAAATCTGGGGTCGCCTGGGTGGCGCAGTCGTTAAGCGTCTGCCTTCAGCTCAGGGCGTGATCCCGGCGTTATGGGATCGAGTCCCATGTCAGGCTCCTCCGCTATGAGCCTGCTTCTTCCTCTCCCACTCCCCCTGCTTGTGTTCCCTCTCTCGCTGGCTGTCTCTGTCAAATAAATAAATAAAATCTTATAAAAAAAAAAGACTTCTTAAATCTGAATAATGGGTATGTGTGTTCATTATACTACAGTCTCCACTTTTTGGTATGCTTGAAATTTTTTATAAGAGAAAGTCAAAAAACGTGAAATGATTAAATGTGAGAAAATGACATAACCTGCAAAGCCGGAGATGTCTGTCCATGTCCCCCTGAAATCCTCTCGCAGCCACTGCATCATGTCCCCCCGGCCCATTTTCTTGGTAAGGAAACCAGGGCCTCGCGAGGGGAAGCAGCTTCCCAGCCTCGCACAGAGCCCGGTCCCTAACCTGCCAGCGACGGAGGGGGTCACACTTGATCTGGCCCTTGACCACACGGAGAGATGAGCTCCTATCTCTGTAGATCCATGACTGGAGTTCAGTAGAGATTCTTGGGGTGCTACTCCCCTACTCTAAACCCTTCACAGCTCCCCATGGCCTCCAGGAAAAAGTGTAAGCTTCTCCACTTGGCACTTACGTTGCCCCAGAGGCTGCACACTCGTCCGGGCTCATTTCATTCACTTTGTGTTAGGAGCCCTCCCCACGCCTCCCACCCCCTTCATTTGTTGAAGTCCTAATCCCTGGGGGAACTCAGATTGTAACTGGATTTAGAGATAGGGTCTTTAAAGAGGTGATTCAGTTAAAATGAGGTCATGGGGGTGGGCCCTAATCCAATATGACTTGTGTCCCTGTGACAAAAGGAAATGTGGACACATTCACGTGTGAAGATAAGATGGACATCTACAGCTCATATACTGTGTCACCCCTTGTCACCTATGGCCCAGCCAGGGTGGGTCATCTGTTGTTGCCTAAACTAGCCCGATCCTTTCTCACCTCCCCACCTTTGTTCATGCTATTTCTTCTGCCAGGGATTCCCTCCCCTCCTATTTCTGTCTGGTGAAACCCTCTTCATCTTTCCAAGCCTGGTTTAGATGCCACCTCCTCCAGGAAGACCTCCTCCCTGCCCTCTATAGAAGTCCTTCTCTCACCCCAGCCCCCTACAGCAAATGTAGGCCTTTATTCCATCCTGCAAGACTGAGGGCTCCAGTGTAACCTGGCTCAAATTCATTGTATCCCAGCACTCAGCACAGAATTGGAACAGGTAACCGATGTCTGTGGCTGATGAATGCATGGATTATTACAATCTTGCCTCTCAAACCTCCATGCGCCTGAGGATCCTGCTAGAATGCAGATTCTGATGCTAATCCGGCCTGAAAGTCTGCATCTCTCCCCAAGGTGATACCAATAGAATTGGTCCCCAGACCACACTCTGAGTGGCAGAGGCTCCTGGTATTCAGAACATCCCACACTGGGACATGGCTATCAGCTTGTGTGTCTGGTTCCCCACCCAGCACCACTGGAACAGGGCTTGCCCACAGCCAGAGCTAGCTGAGCACGCAGATGCTGGCTGAGTCCACTGGAGTGATGGGCAGCTGTCCACCTGATTTGCCTTCAGCTGGGAGGTCCCTTCTCCCCCGATGCCTCCCTCATCTGACAGCTGGAGCCAGGAATATTAATGCCTGGAGCCCTGGCTCAGAGCTGCGCTGTGCACATCGGGCTCCAAGTCTCCGGTGGAAATAGGGACAGCAAGTCGGGATGTGGGGAGTACCAAAAGCCACCAAAAAACGGTTGCACCTTTCTGCAGCATTATTCACTCCCAGTCTGGGGGGAAATGGTAAGCCATATAACTGGCAAGCCATTTAGAGCATTTTTTAAAATACTGAAACAAATATCAATGTATTCTTAAGTAGAATACAAAATGGATAGAAATTTTAAAGACAAAAAGGATTTCAAAGATATGTGCAGAGCAACCAAGAGCTCAGGGAGAGACTTCAACCCCTGGGGCCCTGTTCAGTTTCTTCTGCATTCGGGGTTTTTCCATGCAAATCCTGAGAAGCCCTCTCCAAAGGCTTGGTGCCTGTGGTACGCAGAGTGATGGTTCCAAAGATGCCCACATCCTAATCTAGAGCCTGTGAGTATGCCAGCTTACCTGGCAAAGGGACTTTGCAGATGTCATTAAAGCAGGACCTCTAGCTGGAAGATTAGCCTGGATTATGCAGGTGGTCTAATCTAATCTAATCTAATCTAATCTAATCTAATCATATCTAATCTAATCATGTGATCCTTAAAAGCCAAACACCTTTCCTGGCTTCAGGCAGTCAGAAAAAGGTGTGAAGACAGATGGGCAAGATGCCAGCATGTCTTATGCTGGTGGGAATGGTCCAAGAGAGGAGAATCTCTCCGGAAGGATGTCTCTGAGCAGGCGAGCAGGAGCAGAGCTGGGAAGAAAGAAGGACAGGATGAAGGGTGGGAAGGATGAAGGGAAGGTGGTTGGACCAATGCGTTGAGGGTCTGGGGGATTGAAAGATTATTAAAATTGGGCTGGTGGGTGAGCAAGGAAGAGGGGCAGGGTAATGTAATTCTGGGGGTGGCCATGGCGGGAGAAGCTGGGAGGGGGTGATGAGGACAAGATCGCTGAAGATGAGGCGGTCAAGGGAGGAAATGGAAGGAGCGTCAACATGGAGAATATTCCTTCACTCAGAAAAGGCACCAGACGGGGTGCCTGGGTGGCACAGTCATTAAGCGTCTGCCTTCGGCCCAGGGCGTGATCCCGGCGTTCTGGGATCGAGCCCCACATCAGGTTCCTCCGCTATGAGCCTGCTTCTTCCTCTCCCACTCCCCCTGCTTGTGTTCCCTCTCTCGCTGGCTGTCTTTATCTCTGTCAAATAAATAAAATCTTTTTTCAAAAAAAGAAAAGGCACCAGACACTGCTCCAGGTGCCCAGGACCCACGAGCGCATGTTGCAAGTCCAAAAAATCATAGTAAGAGTCATTGTGGAAAGAGTGACAGTGGTGAGCCAAGCCCTATCTGCTTCCTTTCCTCTTACACAAGGAGGAGCCCAAGGCTCAGAGAGGGCAAGTGACTCCCCTGAGGTCACACAGGAAGCCGATAAAACCGAAATTAGAATGGTCTCCTGCCTCCCAGAACAGGGCCTTTTGATGGACAAAATCTGAGCGTTTAGAACATGGCAGCCCGAAAGGATTGTGAGGCCCTTTGTGTACAATTAATATGGGCAAAAACAGCATGAGTTTCAACAAAGATGACCCAGAAGAGAACGGCCAATGACGCCTAGGAGCTTCAAAAAGACAGAGTCATGTCCAGGGCCCTGTGGAGATGCCAAAGTCTAGGAAGTAAAATAGAATTTCAAGACAGGGAGTCGAAGAAAGCACTGTGGTCTCTCTTGCCTCTAGACATTTGCACATCCTGTTCCCTCTGTCTGGAACACTGTTCCCCTCTGCCTTCACCTGGATCACACCTAATCATGCTCTAGGACTGAGATTTCTTTCTTTTTTTTTTTTTTAAGATTTTATTTATTCATTTGAGAGAGAGACAGAGCACAAGCAGGGGGAGGGGCAGAGCAAGAGGGAGAAGCAGGGTCTCCACTGAGCTGGGAGTCCAACGTGGGGCTCGATCCCAGGACTGGAGATCATGACCTGAGCAGAAGGCAGATGCCCAACCTTCCGAGCCACCCAGGCGGCTAGGACTGAGCTTTCTATTGCTTGCTCCTTCCTCCCTGACCTCTCCTCCAGCCCCAGCCTGGGCCAGGGCACTCGTCTGCCCTCCGCGGTTGCCATTGGTTTACACTGGATTGTAATAACCTGCTGAATTTTCTCTACTATGAGAATATAGACTTCTTGAGAGCAGAGCACACATCAGACTTGTTCCCCGCTGAATCCTCAGTGCTAAGCCCAGGGCCTGGCTGTACACAAGCAGGTATTAAAGACATATTTATTGCCAAGATGAATAAATAGTCAACAGAAGTGATGACACCCTCTCTGTTAGAGGCTGATAACACCCCACTCCGCTCCCTTCGGGCTAGCTACCCATCCCCCAGAGGCTCTTGGCTGTTGGCTGTATTAGCTCGCGAATGTCCCTTTCTCTGGAGAATTGCCCTCAACTGAACCGGATCACAGGCTCACCCTGCATCCCCATCCCAGGATCAGCCTGGGGTGATGACCCACAGACCCAAGCGTACAAAAGACCAGCCTCCTACACCTGCAAATGGAACCAGCCCCACAGTGTAATTCATGCTCCAGACCCTCATGGGGTCAGGCCACAGCCTTGCTCAGCTCGTCCCCTGCCCCGTCCTGCTTCCCTCACTTCCCTTCTCCTGAGAGCAACCTTCAACCGGCCACTTTCCCAAGGATCCCTGTCTTAGGCCCTGCTTCTAGGGAACTGACCTAAGACACCCACCCTGGCTGCCTCACTGCAAAGTAGGATGGATGGATGGATGGATGGATGGATGGATGGATGGATGGATATCTAGAAATTGCTTTCATATAATCCAACTTCTTCGCTGGAAAGATGAAGAGCCTGAGTCCCAGGGAGGCCTGGTCCAGAACACAAGCCTCCGGGACCTTCTCTGTCTCCTCCACACCCACCAGCATCAAGATGCTCAGAGACTCCCCCCACCCCCACCCCCACCCTGTCACCCTCCCCTCCACCTCCAGCTGCCCCGTGATCCCTGAGGACCTGGCAGGCATGCTATCCTTGACTTGAAGATCTCCACACTCAGAGCCCCCATCCTGGGCTCAGGGCCTGGGGCCTCCTCGTCGAGAGTGGGGCTTCTTTCAGGAGGGCCTTCTGGGAAGCCAGCCTTTTCCCCGGTCAGTGGGCCTGAGTCAGCGTCTGGGCCAAATGTTTTGGTCTGAGTTGTTCCAGCTGGGGAAGAACAACAAAGAAAAGGGTATTAAGGAGAATATGGGTTTCCCCGGAGGAAATGTCTTTTCTGGCACCTTCTGACTGATAATAACAGCTTACAGCTATTCATCTCCTATCACGTGGCAGGTGTTATGCTAAGTTCCTTACTTTTTTTTTTTAAGTTTATTTATTTATTTGGAAATCTCTACACCCAACATGGGGCTCAAACCCACAACCCTGAGATCAAGAGTCACACGCTCTTCCAACTGAGCCAGCCAGGTGCCCCTAGGCTCCTTACTTCTGGTGTGTCTTTGAACCTCAAAACAACGGTGTGAGGCAAGTGAGACCCGCACAGCACCGAGGAGTCCTTGACCAAGGTCAGCCAGCCGGTGTGGGACCGAGCTGGGTGTGGACCTGGGCCGGCTCAATACAGCTCGGTTCCAGATCCCCGAGACTTCAAGCCTCTGACATGCCACCTGTGCACTAAAGCCCTGAGACTGAGCCAGTTTCGGGGGGGGGGGGGGGTGTGTCTGTCCCTGGCAACCTGTGCCTCCTTGTCACCTGGTCATGTCCAGAGAATAGTCCCCTGTCCAGCTGAGCAAGTGCACGCCTTACCTTTCCCCAAGCACTTGGCTCGGCGGGGTTTAGGAGAATAGAGCGAACACAAGACTTTCCAGGGCCCGTCGTGCTGGAATGAGGCTTTCTCTGGAGGCCCCGGGGCTTGCCTTTGCCCTTTCAAGAAGGAGAATCTGAGCCCAGGAGTGGGGGATCTGGAAGAGGAGGTGTTCTGACTGGGGCCAGTCCCAGGTTTGGGAGGTTTCCCATGTCCCAGTTTGGGTCTCTCTTCCATCTTGGTTTCAGGGGCCGGAGCTTCAGGAGGGGAAGCTGGGCACAGGTGCAGGGAGGATGCTTGCTTTGGTTCAGTCCTGGGCTGCACCGTATTTTCTGGGTTTCCCAGAAGTCCCTGCATCTTGGAGGAAGCTGGCTTCTCTGAACCACCTGCCACGAGGCCAGAGGCACAGGGCAGTGGCTTCTCAAGGACGGTGAGGTAGGGCTCCTGGGGCTGGTGTTCGGAGTCGTGGGTGGGTGAGTCAACTTTATGGTTGACCATTCTCCTCAAGCCCAAAATGCAGGGCTCCTCTTCTGAGCTTGCTGGCTTCTCACAAGCCCGTTTTTTCAAGGAAGGTCCCCCACTGGTCCCTGAGAGAGGTGGCGTTTGAGAGAAAGGGACTTCCTTAGTTCTGGATAGTTCCTCCAGTGTCCCCAAAGGACAGCCACTGGATATCTCCACTTCCCTAATGGGAGATCTTCCTCTGCTCTCCAGGAGGGCCACATAGTCTCCCTCCAAATCCTGGCTGGCCACATGGTCCATCCCAAAGGCCACCCCCGCAGACCTGGCTGGCTCCACCTTGATGAGTCCTGGGTACTTGTTCCCGTATGTCCTGCCCTTGCCCTTGGCCAAGCTCCGGGCAAGCAGCACCTGGCTGCCTGGGGACCTGGGCTGGTGCGGCTCCGGAGGGCGACTCAAATCGAGGGCCTCTAACTGAAGGGACCCCCAGGGCAGGGAGGCTTCATTCACAGCTTGGGGTCTGTCATCCACAAACTCCGGGCTGGTGATCTTGGTCCAGGGCACAGAGGCAATTCCATCTTCCGAAGCGACCAGGCAGTCGTGTAAGGGGCTTCCCTCAAAGTCGCTATTGATGGCCTCCAGCCACGTTGGGGTGAAAAGTATAGGGTAGGACGACACGGGGACAGGCTTTGTGTCCACCGTGCGGAGGTCCAAGGAGAGGCACTTGATCGTGATGCAGACAGACTGCTCCTCCTGGGGCTCGACCTGCAGGTAGAAGTCCCCTTGGCGCAGTGAGAGGGGGCTGAGGGGGGCCAGGTGCACCACGACCTCACCCCGCAGGCACAGAGGCCAGCCCTCGTGCAGGAAAAGGCAGTGTGAGTACGGGGCCTGCGGACAGAAGGGTGACGTCAGAGAATCCCGCCCTGAAAGGCCCTACCCGAGGGTCTGCTTACTTCCCTCTCCCAGATGGAATCTGGAGCAGGTCGGGGAGGGGGAGGGGAGGCAAGAGAGGTGCCTCAGGATGCAGCGAAAGGGGCCCCATCTCAGGGTCTGCAAGTCACACCACCCCTAGAGCAAATTCCTCTCCTGCCTCACCCTAGTCCTGACCTTGACCTTACAAATGTTTGCTAGCCTACTTGCCCAAAAAAGCTCTGAGTGGCAGGCGCTACTGAGTGCGTGCCTTTCCCACGAGGATCGTCTTGCTTGGGTCACGGTCCCTTCTCCCCGTCCACCCAAAACTTCTCTCAACCCAGATCGAGTCTGAGCCCGTCATTTTAGAGCCAGGAAGAGACATGGGTTCCAAGGTCTGAATCGCTGATTTGTGCCAATTGCTTCAAGCCCTATCTGCAATTTTCCCATCTGCAAATAGGAATAATCATATGTATCATACAATTGGGTTGGTATGAGGATTAAGTGACATTTTATATACATGTAAAAAAAAAAAACCCACAACGCAATGGCTGGCATACTCTAAGTGCGTGTTCAATAAATATTAATTTCCTCTCCCTTTGACATTTACCCTTTGAAAAATTGTGGGAATTTTCCATTAAAACATAAGCAAGGCAATTACTGCATTTACACCATTCTCTAATTTTGAAGCAGAGAGATTACAGAGTGGGTGAAGTAGAAACAATACTGAGTGAAAAGCCAGGAAATCTGACCCCGCCACTACCTTGCTGGATGATCTTGGAAAAAAAAAACCATTCCACTATTCTGGGCTTGAATGTTTATTATTTATTTGTTTATGATTTACTTATTTATTTATTTTCCTTTACTGAGTAAGGACATAGCAGATGAGGCAAAAATTATTATTATTTTTTTAAATAGGAGGTGCCAGCAATTCTCTGTACAGGTGGACACAGCAGGGGGTCCTGGAGCGGCTTGGACACTGATCTCTCTCTCTCTCTCTTTTTTTTTTCCCCAAAGATTCTACCTACTTATTTCCAGAGAGAGAGAGTGAGAGTACAAGCAGGGGGAGGGGCAGAGAGAAGTAGACTCCTTGCTGAGCAAAGAGCCCGATGCGGGGCTTGATCCCGCGACCCCAGGATCATGACCTGAGCTGGAGGCAGACACTTCAGCGACTGAGCCACCCAGGTGTCCTGGACACTGACCTCTCTTGCTGGAGCCGCTCCACTGGGCTGTGTGGGACCCACGTCCCACAGCAACACCATGTGGCAACAATAGAAGGAACAGCCCCCCCAGACTGACAAACAGGTCTCTCTCTCTCTCTCCCTGGCTTTCGAAAAAGAGTCCTGTGGATGGAGCAAAACCTGGATAATCTTAGCTAATTCGGGCGTGTATCTGGAAGGGCTCCAGAGAATGACACGAAAGTTCCCACTAAAGAAGCAGGTCCTTCCTGGGTTGATTAATTGGGGCCAGAATATAAAATCTTTTAAAAAAAAAAAGGTGGGGGGCGCCTGGGTGGCACAGCGGTTAAGCGTCTGCCTTCGGCTCAGGGTGTGATCCCGGCGTTCTGGGATCGAGCCCCACATCAGGCTCCTCCGCTATGAGCCTGCTTCTTCCTCTCCCACTCCCCCTGCTTCTGTTCCCTCTCTCACTGGCTGTCTCTGTCTCTGTCAGATAAATAAATAAAATCTTTAAAAAAAAAAATCGGGGCCAGAATAAAAACTGACCCCCCCTTATGCCCCGAGTGGGTAAACCAGCTCCCGTCCGTGACGCTGTAGATTTCACTGGGAGCCTTCATATCCGTAAACCCCTCAAGTCTGACTTTGACGGAGTGCTCTGCTGTTGACAACGTGCTTTCCCTCACTTTCTCATTGAACGGGGCAGAACAATCCAGCAGTTATTGTGCAAACTGCAACGCACCATAGACATGACAGTTATGATCAACTTATTTGAACCTCACCATCACTTGGTGGGGCAGAGAGGTTAGGCATCATGGTCCCCACTTTACAGATGAGGACAACTGAGGCTCGGAGGGGTGAAAGAGCTGCTCCTGGTCACACAACTGAAAGCATCATAAACGGGACTTGTGCCTACGCCTTCACAATGGACCCCCACTGGACTTCATCGGAGGGCGCTGGCTGCCCCAGGTGCTGGCCATTGTCAGGGCCGGCTTTGAGGCCGGCACATTGTTATTTCCAGGGGAGAAAGAAGGAATAGCAACAGCCAACGGCTACTAGGCACTTACTGCATGCCAGGCTCTGTGCCAGGCTGTGTGTATCATTTCTGGGAGGTAGGTACCGTGTTATCAACGTTCTCACTTTCCCATTAAGGAAACAGAAGCTCGGAGGGCGATCCCCCAGCCCCATAGTGACGGACACTGGCTTTGAACCTGGGGCACCTCACTCCTGCCACCCCCCGCTCGGAGGTGGTATGAATTCACCTATAATTACAATTAAAATCACCTATAATTAAAAATAGAGAACTTAAAAGGTTGTGACCCTTGTTCCTGGAAGAAATGGGGAAGGAGACCGTGCAAATGCAGTTTTAACGGCCAAAAGAGGGAAGCGGGGAGTTGTAGAGCTTGTCGTGGGGAAGAGTCGGGAGGGGCAGGATTTGCATGAAGTAGTGTCAGGGTGAAGTGGGAGTTGGCAGCAGGTGCTGGGCGAGCATCTTCCTTCTCCTGCAATAACAATGACTGTGTGTGCCGCTGTTCCTGCGAGCCAGGAGCCACACCGAGCACGTGAAACGAAGCATCTCAGTCTCCTTCCAGTTCCAACCATCTCTAGTTCTAGCTCTGAGACCTGAGCTTTTAGCTGCCATTATTCAATTTTTTGCTACCACTGAAATGATGTGCACAGTCCCCACTCTTATTTTTTGCTCCCGGTGCATCGCGTCCCTGATGTACATAAGCCAGCGGGACCTACGAAGCTCTCAGTGATGCCTGAGCCTGGGGCCGCGGGGGGGATGGGCGTTAACAGCAGAGCGGGGGCAGTTGGCAACCGCGGGAAGGGTGTGGGCAAGTTCCTGCAATGGGCATCTGAGGGTTTGGTCTCCAAAGGCCTGTCCCCACCCTCGGAACAGTCACCACCTCTGACCAGAGATGTAGGCGTATGATGCAAGCCTGGCCAGCCCCGCTATCCCGTTTCTCTGGCTGCAGTGATTGGTCCAGAGATGGACATCGAGTCCAAACCTGGCCAATCAGGACCTTTCCTGGCAACTTTTTAATCTGCAGTTGATGGGGAAGAGTTCTTTCTCCTCTCCAGGACGGGAATTGATCCCAGTCTTGTGGGGACATCTAACTGTAAGAAGGATGTTGGCAAGCAAGGAGAAGCAGAGACGAGAGACAGAAACCCCTAGGGGTTTGATTGTTGTATCAACTCAGGACTGAGGCCAGATCACCTTGAGTAAAGATCTGTCATTTGCAGCCAAGGAGACCGACCTAAAACCCTTTCGTTCCACTTTGCCTTAAAGAGGCCTCCCTGAAATCTGGGTTCATAGAGGTCTCCTGGGACAAAAGTGAGTCCTGAGTCCTCAAGGGCTCCAGGAAAGATCTGGAATATTCTCCGCTATTTCCCCAAAGAGGACCCACTTCAGCCAAGGCAGCCTGGTGATGCCCACAATACCAGCCCCGGGGCAGGCTCCCAGGGGCATCCCACAAGGGCGCCTTTTATCCAGGATTTACTTTCCTGCTGGTGAACAGATAAACGTGATTGACTCCTAGATATCAGAGAGCAAAGGGCCAAGAGAGCTTCCTGCTCCCCTAGGGGGCTGACATCTCCCTTTGGGCGAGCAATGGTACCTGGAGAACCATCCCACATACTTAGTTCTTGCTCTGAGACAAGATGCGCACCAGCCCACTTCCTTCTCTGCTCACCTCCAGCCCCCTGGATCCCGGAGAGCTTGTCCCCCAGCCCCGCTGTCCCTTCCAACTTACACAGGCTGCTTCACGCACTTGCTCACACAGGCGCTTGGCAGGAATAAGGAAATCCAGGAGGAATCTCAGCCCATCCCCCTGAAAGTCAGAATCCAGCAGACGGAACACCTGCCCCAGGATGGTGGGCGCCGTGGCTTCAAAAGGGGGATAGAGGCCTGCCAGGGCGTGCTGGATGGCTGCGTCCAGGGATGGGGGGTCCTGTGGGGGATAAGAGGAGAGTATGAAAAGTGATCATAGCAGTAATAATAAACGTAGTGGCCACTTCCCATGACCTTCCAGGCCCCATATGACTAAGGCCACTGCTAACTTGCTGACTTCCTCTGCTACCCCTACCCCTGTTCATCTCCTCCAGCCATATTGGCCTTCTTTCCTGTTCCTCAAACACACTGGGCACCATCCCACCTCAGGGCCTTTGCACTGGCAGCTCCTTCTGTCTAGAACACTCTTCTTCAAGACATCCTCATTCCCTCACCTCCTGCAGTTTTTGCTCAATGTCATCCCCCTCCTGGAGGAATGAGGGGGCATTCAGGTCAGGGCCAGAGGGAACAGGGAGGTCAGCATCCCCAAATCCCACCATCTGACAGACCTGCAGACCTGCAGCGTGAAGCTGAGGCATCAGTGAAGCCCGACCTGCAGGCAATGTCCACACGCATCGACATACAGGTGCGTGAGCGATAATAAGTAATTGCTGTTTTATTTAACACCAAGTTTCGGTTGGTTTGTTACACAGCAATAACTGATTGATATAAATTAATATAATTGACATGTGAGCTCACAGATCCAGACTCCCAGAATGAGCTGCTCCTTGAACGCCTCCCCTAGACGTCCACAAGGCACAGCTCATCAACACGTCAAACCCAACTCAATACGTCCCTAAACCCACCCCTCCCCGATGTCCCTACCTCAGTGATGGCCCCACAGTCCAGTCAGACTCGCAGGCCAGAAATCGGCTCATCCTCCCACCCCTCCTCTTGCCTCCTCTGCTCACACACAACCCTCAGCCACGTGCACCACTCTTCTCCCCTCCGGCAGCTCCCCCACCAGCTCTGCTCTGCTCCCCTGTCCCTCCCCTGGCCCAGGCCTCTGTCTCTTCCCCTGAATCCCTTCCTTATTGCCATCCAACCTCTAGGCTGCCTCACCTCTGACCATGCTGGACCAGGGACCCATGGTGATCTTTCTTAAATGCAGAAGTATCTGCACTGCCTTCAGGAAAGCATTCAGGTCCCCTGTGATCTTGGCATTGGCCTCAACCCACAGTCCTTCTGCCTCTCTCATGCTTCGGCCACAGCGCTGCATGCATTCTCTTGCTCACCTCCAGGCCTCTGCACGTGCTGTTCCTTCCCCCTGGGATGCCTTCCACTTCCACTCCTTCTCCACCTGGCTAACTCCTTCTCATTCTTCAAGAGTCAGGCCAGCCCTCATCTGTTCCATGGGATTTCCCCTGACTTCCCTCCCCCACACCACCTGCACCAGGCATCCCCTCTCTGGGCTTCTAGAGCACCCCTATCACAGCGGCTCCCACCCTGATTGCCGTTTCCCTCAAAGACTCTGGGCTCCCTGAGGACAGGACTGGTAAGCAGAATAGTCGCCCCCAAAGATGCCTGTTTCCTAATCTCCAGAATCTGTCTGTCTGTTTCCCCATAAGGCAAAGATGGAATAAGCTTGGCGAATCAGCCCGCCTTGAGCAGGGAGAGTAGCCTGGATTATCCAGTGGGTCCCATGCAATCACAAGAGGCCTCCAAAGTGCGAGAGGATGCGGAAGAGGCGAGAGTCGGCGGGAAATGGGACATTGGAAGAAGGATCCGAGAGATGCCATGTTGCTGGCTGTGAAAATGGAGGAAGAGCCCAGGAACGCGGGCTGCTCCGAGCTGCTGGAAAAGGCAAGCAGATTCTCCTCTAGAGTCTCCCGAAAGGAGTGTAGCCGGCCAACACCTTGGTTTGAGCCCAGTGAGGCCTGCGTTGGACTTCCAACCTATAGAACTACAAGATAGTAACTGGGTGCTGTTATGCTACAAAGTCTGGGACCATTTGTTTCAGCAGCCCTGAAACAGCGGGAGGCATTGGCTCCTCCTCTCCAAGGGTCTCCCGTTCCTGGCACGGGGCCTGGGCCAAAACAGGTGCTCAGTAAGTGCTGTGGAAGGACAAGTGAAACGTCCCTCTCTGGGTTTTTCCATCTGTAAAACAGTTTGGACAAAACCAGAGAACCCATGGGTTATGATTTTCAACTCTTAAAATGCCTAATGGAAGCCATTCTGGTTGGCCCAGACTGCTTGCAAGCTCTGGGTCCATCTGTCACTGAGCGATGTAAAGCAAGATGAGAATAAACTAGAATCCAGCATAAAGGGAGCTTATTTGAGACTGAAAGTCATTTTTACAAATGAGGTCCCTTCAGACAGGGAAATAAAACACCGGCTTTGAGGAGGAGGAATATGGCACTTTACCCCAGCAGGAGTCCAGTGCCAGGAGGCTGTAACACAGGGGGCGCTAGCCCAGGGTCATTGGACCAATGTCGGGGTCACCACTCTGCCCCCGCACCCACACAGCACTGGGCACAGGGTAGGACCCCATCACTATGTGTAGAAGGAATGAAGGTATGTCTACAGCCCCCATTCTGAAGGAAGGAGGGTCTCACCACTGACATGGCGTAAACGCAGTGGGGATGATGTACCGCGGGTTCTTGATGTCAAAAGTGCGCATGCCCAGGAAGGGCTACTTTCCAATTGCGCACCAGGCAAGGTCAGGGGTGGGGGGAGGGGCGCCTTCAAGTTGGCAGAACAGGGAACGGCTCATCTGGCCTGGCCACCTCTTCTAATGCTCTTCCCTTCCAAAGCAAGGCCAAACCCCGAGAGTTACCCCCACCCACGCAAGCCTGAGGACAGCAGAGGGAACAGAGGGAACAGAGTTAGAGCACCCCGGCTGACACCTGTGAACACGCAGACACACGAAGTCGATAAGCCAGCAGCCCTCCCCACTCCACCCAGCCTGTCAGGGGGCACTCGATTTCCCGGGTTCCACACCACTGTGCCCCCTTGAGCAGGCGCCTTCCCTCTCTGGGCCTTTCCTTGTGTGCACGTTGAGCTGGGCTAAGTTTGTTTCGTTTCGGTTTTGGAAATTTAATCGTTCGCTGGCATCCTCACGAATTTTTGCATATCCAAGTACCATTTGTACTATTAGCACTGTTTTGTTTTGTTTTGCTTTTCAAATCACTCACTTTTAAAAAACTTACTTAATTGCATTTTAAACGGAGACTCAATGCCACCATACTGGTTATGAGAACGCAGCCAGACTGCCCGAGTTCAAATCCCTGCTCTTGCAACTTTCTGCTTATGTGGCCTGGCGAGGGCTTAGCTCTCTCTGCCTCAATTTCCTTACTGGGAAAGCTGGAGCTTGGCATTGCACGTGCCTTAAACGGTTGAGCAAGACCAAATGAGGTAAGACACGGAGGGTCTCTGCACAGAATTAACACTTAGTAGGTGCTCATTCAGGAACAGCCGTCACTGCTACGCTTGTGGCCATTGCTATGGTTACTACGTCAGCACTTTACGTGGAAAATCAGCAGCAACTGGCATAAAGGGAAGGGAACTTCAACGATGCATTGGGCAGGTTTGGTATTATTGTCTTTATATAAATATATTTATATTTATCATATGTATTTCTTATTATAGCTACAGGATAGACCTTATATTAGTATATATTTCTATAAATAATGCAATATCTAACTATATAATAAGTACACCCTTATTATTCATTTTTACTGTTCTGGTTCTATAAAAATAAACTTTTTTTTTTTTTTAAGAAAAAGCAAGCAATGAGAGCAAATACATTTTCTAAAGTAAGTTCTAGGACATGTGGTCACCTCCTGAAGGCTCGTCAAGTTTCTCTTTCTTTCTTCCAAAGCAAGCTTGCCACGCATTAGAAAGGTGGTAAAGACATCTTATCGTGAGAGGGGGATTTTCTCTGGGGGTCCCCAGAATATCAGAGGGAGATTCAAAGGGCCTGAGTCTCCCACTACATGACTCTGTGTTATTTAGCTCCAGTCTGTGACAGCCTGTGTCCCGACTGTGGTCTGCAGGCCAACCTCTGGGCAACAGCAACCTCAACCATCTCTGCCTCCGTGTGCCTCAGTTTCCCCATCTGTAAACGGGGATTCTAGAGCCTATCCTATCTTGCTCAGAGGATTCTTCTGCAGATGCAGGGAGATGATGGGTGCAGGGGTCCTGAGAAAAGGAAAAGGTGTTGCTGCCTTTTTTGTGATTGTTTTTTGTTGTTGTTTTTACTCCTCCTGTCACACAAAGTTAGAGTCCCCACCACTGTGTGAAGTCATGTCCCCCTCCTGACCCCTTCCTGAACCTACCGCTGTCACCCCAAGAATAACAAGAGCTTCCAGGCGCCTGCTGTGCACCAGGCCCTGTACTCGCTCACATTCTCTTGCTTAGCCCCACGGTGGTCCTGGGGCAGAGGAGGACCGTCCCGCTCTGCAGATGAAGAAACTGAAGCTGACCTCGTCCAAGTTCGCAGAGAGCAGGAGAGAGACAGAGCCACGATCCAACCCGGTCTTGGCCAGTAAGGCCCGCCCTCTTCCCCTGCTCGCCAGGGCCTTGCCCCCCTCGGGACCAGCAGCAGCCACCAGCCTTCAGGGTGGCCTTCCCTGCCGCCTGTCCTGCAGTGTTTCAAGCTGTTTACTTCTCGCAGACTAAAGCTCACAGATGGGATGCCTTCGGCTTTCACAGATGGGCTCGCTGGCTGCACACTGGAACGATTTAAGAGGCAGCCAGTAAAAAACAAGAATGTTCCAAGTTAATGGGACTCCAAGCTCTTGGCCAGAGCGTTACCTGCTACAGGCCTGAACCCCAGGGCTTCATAAGCTGTCCAAGGAAGCGGGTAAGCACACAGCATAGGAGCCCAGGAGCCTGCAGGAAGGAAAGCTGGCCCCTCTCCACTCAAAACCAATCGGGCAGCCCAGCCTGGGCCCTCAGGAACCCAAACACCACTGGCCAGACACGGGCCCCTCAAAATGATTTCCGTGAAACTTAATCGACGTGTTTCCATTCCTCCCCAGCCAGCGCAGCCAGGCTGGGCCTTTAACTGTTCCAGCACAAAGCCGAAAAGGGAGAAGGCGAGACCACCCCCAGCCGGTCTGCCGCCCTCCAGCCCCTCCCTAGCAGCAGAGAAGGAGCCCCCAAGGGGCCCCATGGACCCCGCTGCAGGCCTGGCGCCTGGACGGTGCTCAGATGCTCACGGGCCTTGTGGATGGACACGAGGAAACTGCTATGGTGCTGACAGAAAAGGGTCTGTCCCCAGTGGTCCCCTCTGGGCATGGGGGCCGGGGGGGGGGCGCGTTTCTACCCTTCTGCCCCGTGACCACTACCCAGATGAACATACAAGATTTCCACCACCCCTAAAAAGCCCCCCCCCAGGCAACTCTCTCACCCCAAAGGGAACAACTCTTCTGACTACTGGAAGTTTCTAAAAGAAAAAACTCCCAGACAGCGTGATCTCCACTGCGTAAAGACGTGCGTAAGCCAAGAGGCCTGGGAATGAAGTGTTAACTGCTGTCACCCCCGAGCACCGTGGGGGGCAGGGGCCTCGTCAGTCACCGTGTTCATTTTCTTCATAGTTTCCTGGATTTCCCGACCGTTCTGTAACCAGCCTGTGTAGCTTTTATAATCAAGGGGGGGAGTAAAAGTGCGATTGTGTGTGTTTTTAAGGGCTGTTCCCTTTTCAAATGGTCTCACCAGATGTTGCGAGCTGGGCTTTCTGAGATGCGTGCTGAACTCTTCTCAAAGGCCCAGATTCATCCATTTGCCCCACCAGACAAAGCTTTGAGCGCCACTTAGCACCAGTGCCTCCTAGCCTGGGAAGAGAGGGCTTCGAACACCTGAGTAGGCAACGTCCCGGGGCTGCCGTCCTCCCCTGCTCTCCTCCGTGGCAGGGACGCCTAGGGAAGCTGAGATTCCACCCTTGACTCCCAGGGTGACCGTGGCCTCAATTCCCCCATCTGTAAAATGGGACAAATCTATCTATCTCTAAAGGTGCCTCCAGGAGGGCCGTTCTAGAATTCAAGGTATAATCAGGTTCAGGAAGGTTTGGATCTGGGACATCGTTTCTAAATGGAATCAGTTAATCCTCAATTGATGGGAAAGTTTAAAAGATCTGTCTCATCCATCCCTCTACTCAGCCCTAGAAGAATCCAAACCACCAGCCACAGACACAAAGGCCCACAGGGGACTGAAAAGCGACATGGAAGACAGAAGGAGGCCAAGTGTGAGAAAATAACCCCTCTAGCCCCTTGGTGAGCGGCCCTTACCAGTCGGCCTCGGGATCAGGGAAGCAATAGGGAGTAGTGAGGCCTGGGACACATGCCCCAGCTCATCAGCTCCAGCCGAGGGTTGCCTTCGCCCACACTGCTGGGTCTGCTGACATTTTAGTAAAGCCTCCCAATATTTTAAAGGTTAGCCAAACCAAACACATCTGTGAGCCAGATACAGCCCAATGGATATCAGCTTGTGGCCGCAAGGCTCAACTACCTGGGACCTTCCTCTTGAACTTCTCCAGGCTGGAGATTCTAAAACCAGTGTTCTGTTGTCCTGGCTGCCAGGAAGTTGTTGCTCCAACTAAAACTTCTCCTGCTTTCAATCCTTTTTATTTTTGTGTGGGTGGAGGCAGGAGGGAGAACTGGCTCCTTATTAAAAAAAAATAAGAACCTTTCAGAAACTGGAAAAACAGCCCCGATGCAGTGAACTGAGAAGCCACGTGGGTGTTAGAAGACCCACATTCGAGTCCAGCTCTGTCATGTGTCATCTGTGCAACCCTGAGCAAGTCACTTCACCTGTCCAGGGCTTACTTTTGTGTTGGTTCCTCTCTCTCCCTATCCCTTTTGCCCCTGCCCTGGGGCTCACCGTCACCCACCCAAAACACATAATGATAAAAGCAATTATAACTAGAGCTTCTTCCTGAGCAAGCTTCTGTATCAGGCTTTATCCTAAGCGCTTTGCATTATTTTATTAACATTATTTTATTTCATCTTTCCCAACAAGTCTATGGGATGGGTATTTTTATTCCCATTTTACAGCTTAAGACACGGAGCCCAAGGCTCTACCACCAGGAAATGGCAGAGCTGGGGTATGAACATGGCATATCGCTACCTGCTCTTCTGCCCCTTCCCCAGGCTGGGCTCTCCTCTGGCCACAATGGCCTTTTGACACAGAGACGTGATTGTGACCTTCCGCTGCTCACAATCTTGAGTGGCTCCCCACTGCCTTAGCGACTCAGCCTGCCGCTAGTGGCCACCAGTCCACACCAGCATACCTTTCCTGCTTCTTCTGACACACTTGACACTCCAGCCCAGGGCTTCCCAATCACCCATGTGCCCCATGCATGAGTTTTTCTTGCTGTTCATACATCCTAATTTATTTGACTTGATATTGATTATTATTCACTTCACATTTGTCTTTTTGTCAACTCATTTCCAACTTAAATCCATTGATTTTTATTTATCATCCTGTGTTCCTGCTGCTTAAATCACTTCCTACCACTCACTAAGATGAAAAACTGTAAATAAAAACGTTCATCTGAAGTCTCCCCACCCAGGACCCATGGTGGGTGCCCACTTTGAGAAGCGCTGCCTAAGCTCACATTGTGCCCCTCCCTGGACTGGGCGAGCTCCTTCCCACCCTTCAGAGCCCCGATCAACCTGCATCTCTTCCCTTTTCACCACACATATGCTTCCAGGCAAAGAGAGGGACTCCCATCGCCCATCGCCCAGCCTGGAAATCTCAGCGAAAAGTGGGCACTAGGTTCCCCCAGCGCCGGGACCAGGGCTGACTCTTTCACATGCAGGTCCTTACATGGGGCCGGGCACACAGAAGGTGCCTTGGGTACTTTGGCAATGGTGAATGAATTGAATTCAACCAGCGTTTGTCAAAGCGTGGGAGAGGATGTCAGGTGACTCGCAAGATGCGTTGGGGAGGACATGAACTCTACGTGAAATCACAGAAAGTTACCCCAACTCTTATCTAGTCCTTCTGAGAACACCAAAGAGAAAGTCTCAGTTCAGGGCCAGGATATCTTAAAACACATCTCAGACATTCAGTGATTACTCCTTTTAACAAAAAAAAAGCAGTCCTCCCACATGGAATCATCCAGAGCCAACCTCATTGAGCCAGAATTTACTAACACAAATTTGCCTTTGTTGTACACATTTTTACAGTTACTTTGTGTTTAGGACAATGGATACTGATTTTTCATGGTCGTGATATAAAATGTTTTATTTAAATATATCTTTACGTGTATAAGGTAAGCTGATTAAAAGAAAAATATTAAGCAAATAATAATTTTGATTTTGTTCTTTCTTCATAATACCTTATCCAGAAAGTGAATATGCAAAAATTGTTATGATAGTACTAAAAGTTCGGGAATGTGAAACAGGATAAGCCCAAAGCCCCTTGGTCATAAGATGTTCTGACAGTGGACTGCCCCAGAGCCCTGGGTAGCCTTTAATCAAATCATCCCAGGAAAAGAACAGCTGTGATGGGGCCATGAAGGAAAGATACATGGCATGCCGGAGTGGGAGTCAGGGAAATTGGGAAAGCCTTTCCTGAGGATGTCATACTTGGGTGGAGATGTACAGGACGGATAGGAATTCCTCAGGTGAAGGGGTGCCACCCCAGCAGGAACAGCATATGCAAAGGCCCTGTGGCAGGAGGGAACATGAACGATAAGAGGCTCTGAACCAAGGTCAGAGTGGCTGAAGTACCGAGGTGAGGCCAGAGAGGTGGGCAGGTAACAAAGGTGGGAGAAAAGTCTGTCCATCATTCTTATTCAGGAAAGAGTTGCTCAGCCTTTTGGGGGGAGCTACCCAGGGCCTGACTCTTGATCTGAGGGTCTGGCGTTCAGCAAGGAGTTTCTGGATTCTAAAAGTAATGACTGAGTTAGGTCCAAAACTAGGGAAGGTTCAGCAAACACCGCTTGGTGCAGATGTGGTTCTGGGTGGCCAGGACCGCTGAATGCGCGTTCAGAACTCTGGCTGTCCTATCTCCCACTTCCTGGTTGGGTGACCTTGGGCAGCCACTGAAGCTCCCAGAGCCTCGGGTCCCCATCTGCCGGGTGGAGAAACCAGCAGGTCTATTTTTAGGGCTGGTGTGAGTTACCTGAGCTCCTGCATGTAAATCGCCGGGCACCGCGCCTTGCCTGTGGTGAGAGGTGAGGAACCGTGAGCTGACGAAGATTTCTGTTCAACAGCTCGGGCAGCGATGTGCGTCGTGCACGGTCCTGCTGGTGTGTGACCCTAGCAGCCTGGTTTTGCAATATGTTTGTGGTGTGGATGCCGGTGGCTGCCCATATTTTAGCAGTAGGGACGGCAGGTGGTTAAGCCGTGTGTGTGTCAGAGGGCACGTGTGTTCAGCCGTGGGAGTCGAGGGGAACACGCGCTGATAAGCTCTGCATGTGTATATACCCGTCTAAACAGAATTCTTCTGCACCGAGTGAAAACCCACCCAAATTCAACACGGTCCATCTGTCAAGGGGTTAAAGCCTTGGCCTGTCTTCACAGCACTTTTCCAAATCCCTGCGCCCTGGGGCTCCCGGACCTGTTCGGAGCTGGGCTGTGATTCCCTGAAAACAGACTTTTCTTTCTTTCCGTGTGCCCAGGTACTGGCAGGCGCGGGCACGTACACACACACACACACACACACCTTTCCCACAGCATCTCAACCTTATGGAGGGGCCGGCCAAGGAAGTCACAGTATGGAGGTATCACCCTCCTTCTTCCCCCTCTCCTAAGTCTACCTCCCCCCCCCCCCCCCCCCCCCCCCGTTCCCCACAAGACCACCTCACGTCAGGACTAGGTGCACATCTAACTTTCCTGCCCGGAGTCTAAAGATGGGGCGACATCAAAGTTCAGTCATCCAATCTTACCCAGCCACTCGGCGCCTGGAGAGACAGAGCCCAGACAGGAAAGACGACATGGCCAGAGGGAGGTCCCCGCACCCCCACCCCCATCTTCCCCGGATCCTGGTTGGGGGGCAGTTAACACAGAGGGTCATAGCATAAAAGGTGGGGGTCCGCCCTGGACACCGCCACCAAAAGGGGACAGAGCAAGGTGGTCCAGGCCTTGGCAGGCGTTACCATGGTGATGGGCTGCTCCTCTCTGGGGCGCCGGATCAGTCGGTCCGCAGGTTGGTCTGTCCTGCGCGGCCCCCTCCTAGCACTGGAGCGAGCGGTGCCGGCTGCCCCGGGTAGGGGAGGCCGGGGACCCACGGAGAGAGCCCGACAGAGCCCGACAGAGCCGGCGAGACGAGACTGGAGGCACGGCGAGGCGAGCGGGGGGCCGCGGGCGGCCGCAGGGGCGGGTCAGAGCGCTGCTCCCCGCGCGGGACCGGGCGGCGCGACGGCTGCCCCTTTGTGGCGGCGCCCGGACCGCGCCCCGCCCGCCGCGCGGGAGGACAAGCAGGCGCCCCCCTCCCGGCCCGGGCCGCGCCGCCGCCGAGAGCTGCTGGGCGCCCGCTCCCCTCCGCCCTGCCGCCCAGCCGCCCCCGCTGCACCGACGGCCCAGGCTCCGCTCCCACCGCTAGGCGCGCACCGCTTTGGCCCCAGCCCTGGGTTTGAGTCTCCGCCTCGTCCATTTCCCAGTGGGGGGATCGGACAAGTCACAAAGTGTCTTAAGCCTCAGTTTCTTCATCTGTAAAATGGGGATGATGCTACTGATGCTGCTGATGGGGATAGTACCTGCTTCTTAGACTTGGTGGCGAAGAGCAGGCCTCTGTCCCAACGTCCTGCCCTGTGAAGCCCACACCGCCCACCATCAAGATGGCCCAATTCAAGACTTAGAGGTGATGGTGGCTGGTCGTGAGTTCTGGTCTTGTTTCTGGCAGATAATGACTAATTTTGTGACCTTGGTCAAGCCATTGCTCCTCAGTTTTGGAGGGAGACTAGAAACTAGATGATTTCTGTCTGGATGACTCTGGGGTTCATTTATTGACCAAACATTGTACCAAGGACGAGCCAGAAGTCAGAGCCTCTGCCTCAGGGAATGAATGATCTAGTGGGGAAGAGAGGCAAGAAACAGATAAACAGAAACAAATCATAATTGAGCGTGCTAGCTTGCTAAGGCAACAGACAAACGTGGACAAACACAGGAGGACCAGCTTGGAGCTGGTGGTCCAGGAAGGGACAGAGAAGCCTTGATCTGAAAAACGGGAAGGGATTAGGTGAAGAGTGGGGGAGGGGTGAAACAGAGAAGAAAGAAAGGGAGCTCCAGGCAGAAGGAACAGCATGGACAAGGCCCTGAGGTACCATTAAGCTTAAAGAAACTGGGAATCAGTGAAGAACCGAAAAAGGGCAAGTGTAGTACTAAGGGTTCAAGTTCAAAGCCCAAGCCTTATTTACAGCCCATCTCCCACCCCATATGGGTTAATCAGTCTTTTAGCAGAGAGAACCTGAGCTAGGAACCATCCCATCTTGCTGTGTCACTTTTAACAAGTCCCTTCATATCCCTGGACCTCCCATTTGCTCATTGTTAATTTGGGACTAATAATCCCGAATAGTTTCACCATGTGACACAGCCTAGAGATCCCTCGACAGCATGTATTAAGCAAGCTGTGCTTGTCTCCAACTTGCAGGGGCAGTCTCTTTTGGCATCACTACTCCAGACATGAATGAGAGAGAACAGACTTGTTGACGTCAGGTGAAAAATTCCACTGGGAATTGGGGGGATCCCAGCTTGGAGCCTCCAGAGTCCCAGTTTTATGGTGAGACAGAACTGACATGACATCCCGTGTCCTGGGGTGGCAGGCAAGAGAGATGGACTTTGGGTTAGTTTAGCAGAGAAATAATAGATTAGCCGAGTATTGGGAGCTTGCAGAATCAATGAGAAGACTGGGGGCCCATCTTCTGGAAAGCACGGGAACCAAATGAGATGCTCCAGGGGTCTCCTTGTGGGAATGAACGGTAAACCCTTGAAGACTGATGAAAATACATCAAGACAGAAAAACACACCAAAGTAGAGCTTTCTGTGTGCAGGTACTTCTCTAAGTATGTAACAGTTATGAGGTAGCTTCTATGATGGTCCTTATTTTACAGACCAAAAAAAAAAAAAAAAAAAAAGCACAGAGAGGTCATGTAGCTTACCCAATGTGGGATAGGTACTGACGGTGGGGCTGAAATTGCACAAGGCTATCCGTTTCCAGAAATTATGTGATTAACCACCTTCCTATGCTACCTGAATGAATCCCAAGCTATGTGTCACTCTTTTCTAGAATCGAAGAGATTCTAGAATTAAATGAGAGATTCTAATTGGATCATGCGCCCAAGGTCCCATAACACTGAACATATTGGGACTAGTTGGTCATCTAAAGGGAAATTGGTTCACGCAAGAAGGGTAGGAATGGATCTGAAATAGCTTGTAAACAGTGGTGCCCATTACAGTCCATCCCTTGGGCCTCTCAACATCCTTTGTATCTTTAGTCCCATCCACGCTCTTCCAAATATACTCTGTACCGACACGGTACAACTACTCCACGTGCAGCCCGAAATGTACACACACTTACCTACACCCTCGTATGGTTTGGCTCCAAACTGTGTGTGACCTCAAGCAGGTTCACCTTTCTTTTTTTTTTTTTTTTTTAAGATTTTATTTATTTATTTGACAGAGATAGAGACAGCCAGCGAGAGAGGGAACACAAGCAGGGGGAGTGGGAGAGGAAGAAGCAGGCCCATAGCGGAAGAGCCTGATGTGGGGCTCGATCCCAGAACTCCAGGATCACGCCCTGAGCCGAAGGCAGACGCTCAACCGCTGTGCCACCCAGGCGCCCCCAGGTTCACCTTTCTGAACCTCAAATCCATCCTTTGTAAGACGGCATATGACTTACTTCCTCAAGGGACTGTGGTGGGGATTAAATAAGCCAATGAATGTAAAATGCTTTGCTGTGTCTGGTACACAGTGGAATTAATATGTGACACATAAAACAATGTTGTTTATGTAAGAGGCCAACGGTTGTGAAATCAGTCTCCAACTACCCAAGCTTAACTATTGGATTGGATTTGCTTCATGTCTCAGGGACTTTCCAGAGGATTTTCCAAGGACTGTTCTATGTATTTCCTCTCTCTTTGGCAAATGATTAACTGAATGAATCATGCTTCACTTGCTACACTAGATTTGGGGAAATAACGAAAGCCATTGCTGCTCTTACATATGGTGGAGTGGAGAAAGCAGGGAAGCATGGTGGAAATGGGTCTCTGCTACCGACCTGCTGGGTCGCCTTGCACAGATCCCTCCTCTTTGGGTACCACAGTTTCCTCAGCATAATTTAGAGGCTCTAGTCCTCTCCTTGTGAGACTTTTGTGAGAATCCAGTGAGGTGATGATTGAAAGAGCCTAACTCAGAGCCTGGCATATAGGAGGTCCCCCGCAAATGGCAATTGTCCTTATGATTCTGAAATTCCCAGGGCCAGGTGACAGGACATCACCTCCTGGAGACCGTCTCACTTGGGGGAAGAGAAGTTGCCTAATTCAGACAGAATGTCAGGATATTCCAAATTCATCCTAGACCACATTCTTTCCCTACATCTATATACTAATCCTAGGGAAGAGACCTTGATTGGCCTTGCTTGGGTCCCAAATCTATTCCTTAGCCAGTCACTGTGGTCAGGGTAATGAGGATATTCTGATTGGTCAGAATGGACTCTATGCCCACCGCTGGGTGGGAGCATACGATGGTAGCTCTACCAGGACTGCATGGAATGAGGGAGAAGTTCTTCAGAGAAACCAGAAGGAGAGGGATGGAGACACAGGTTAAGCCAACAAAAGCTTTGGGGATCATTGCCCAGTTCATGAACAGTGAAGAGAAAAGATGGAAAAGACGTGGTGTTGTCCCTCAAAGACCTTCTCTTCTTGCAGGTGAAAATACGATGTTTAGATGAGTTTCCTGAGACCAGGTCTTTGGGATGGGAGTGGAGGAGAGCTGGGGACACACAGATACCTCAGACACTGTCCCACCCTCTCCTAGAATGCCCACCATCTTGTCCACGGGGACAGAGATGGAAACAACCTATGAGAACAAAAATCCCTGAGACTTAAAACTTACCTCGTTCATCTGTTCTGATTTACAGCACGGAGCTCCACCCACAGAGGGCTGACTCACGCAGCGTCACACTGCCCAGCCAAGACACCTACCTGTCATGTTTGGACTGTTTCTAATATTGCTTCCTGGTGGAGGAACCCATGATATATATGTAGGGCCCTGAGTTCAAGTCCCGGCCTGTCCACTAACTTCCTGGGGCTCACAGGAGTTTACTTAAATTCTCCAAATCTCAGTTTTTTGGGCTGTACAATGGAACCAATAATCTCTGCTTTACCTCCATCCCCTGCCTGCTGTGAGGCAATAGCCACCAGCATTGGTCACATCCTGCAAGAGACACAGATGCATTTATTGATCACCCACTGTATGCCAGGGACCGTGTGCTGAGTCCTGGGAGTAGCACGGTGAACATGACAGACAGGCCCTGCCCTTGTGTGGCTCACAGTGTAGTAGGGGATCAGATCTTAATAATGAAGCATCATACAAATCGTGGTATGGTTGTTCAAGAAGGAAAAAGCACATATCAAAGGAACCCAGTAGATTCTAAGGGTCTAGGAGGGCTCCCCTGAAGGCCTAAGCGGGGATCTGAAAAGAGAGAAAGAATGAACTAGTGAAAGAAGTCAGGGAAAAGCATTACAGTCAGAAGGAACAGCATATGCAAGAGCCCTGTGGCAGGAGAACAGTTGGAAGCACAAAAGAGGCACAGTGAGAGGGACAGGACACAAGAAGAGGTGGAGGAGGTTTTTGCCTTAGAGCCTTGAAAAGTCATGGGAGGGAACTAAAAAGAGAATAATGTGATCAGACTTATTTTTACCAAAAGATTCTTCTAGCTGCTGGATGAGCTGATGGTAGAAGGAGGGCACAGGCTGCAAGGACACCCACCAGCCAGGGGGCTACTTCAAGAGCTGGAGAAGGGTTGCGCTCTAAGGACAGTGGAAACCAAGAGCCAAGGCCCCATTACAGAGGCCACTGAGGGCCATTTCACTCTGCCCAGCCCATCCCTTAGCCCCCACCTGGGGGGCTTTTCTCTTTTCCTCCCAGTCCAGCCCTTTCTTGTTATTGTAGGATAGACTCCATCAATGACTCATCCAGGACTTGGGTTTCTCGCTCCAGCCACCTCCCCCTCCCAGCTCCTTGGAGCTCCTTGGGGCCTGTGGATTTCGCCCCTCCCCATCTGGGAAGACAGCCAAGAGCCCCTCCAGCTGGGATGGGAGTCTAAGAAGGGAGGAGCTGGGACTCTGCCCACTCAGGCACCACCCACACTTCCCTGCCTTTGTGATTTTGCTCATCTTCTTTTTCCTGCCAGGGGATCCCCTATCTGCAAGTCCTGTTCATCCCCCCAGGACCACCTCCTCCGGGAAGCTCTGCCCCATGCACGAAGGTGATTGTTTCCCTTCTGCTCAACAACACCTGTCTTATCATTCACTCACTCAGGAGCTCACCTCTTTGTGAGGGAGGCAAGGGAGTGTGTGAAGATGGAGCTGGGGGCACAGGGTAGCAGCCTAGAGGAGGAAGCCAGCAGCACCCCACAGGGGAGGAGTCAGAGGAGCTTTCCCAGAAGGAGAGACTTTTGCACCTGGGTTGTGAAGGAGGAATAGAAGTTCACTATGGGAAGAAAGAGGAGAAGGCATTCCAGGCCAAGGAAGCGGTGTGTGCATGGGGTGATTACGAATCATTTCTGGGATGTGTGAAAGGGGCCCCATGCATTTTTTAATGAACAAATGTTTGGGGAGAGCATTGAGAAATTCACTATAGCTGCATCAGTTTGCAAACTAGTGAGGTATGCGCCAAACCTGGCAAACACGGGGTTTAAAAAAAAAAACCAAAACTGAATCTATTGTCAACATCTAACAACGGGGAGGCTTCAC
This sequence comes from Ursus arctos, assembly GCF_023065955.2. Taxonomy (NCBI): domain Eukaryota; kingdom Metazoa; phylum Chordata; class Mammalia; order Carnivora; family Ursidae; genus Ursus; species Ursus arctos. Next base: position 20,711,901 of record NW_026622830.1, on the reverse strand, counting down.
ATAAATTTCCGGGCAGCAGCCTCTCCCCTCGTCCACTTCAAGCATGTGGTTCCCAGCTCACCGGAGTCTCCACCTGGGTCACTTTGTTCACTGCACTTCCTGGGTCACTTCTGGACCTTGTGGGCATTCAAGTTCACAGCCTTGGTCTAGATGATATGCTTGCCAAGGCTCTGAACTATCTGAGATGCTAAAAGGGCCAGGCGCACAGCAAGTGTTCGATAACTGTTGGCTAGGTGGATGGATAGCGTGATTCTAAAACCTGCCCACAAATGTCTTAGCACTCCTGCCTTTCCAAGGTGGAGCCCCTTCAGTGTGGGCTGGATCGAGGCACTCACCTTTAAAGAATCAACTGTGGAGGAAGTGATGGTATGTGACTGTCGTGACAAGGTCATAAAAGACATGCGGCTTCCACCTAGCTGTCTCTTGGATCACCCGCTGTGGTGGAAGCCAGCCACCATGTTGTTAGGACGCTCATGTGACTCTGTGGAAGCACCCACGTGGCAAGGAACGGAAGCCTTCTGCCAGCACTCAGCACCAATGGGAGCGAGCCATTTTGGAAGAGGACCCTCCAACCCAGTCCAGCCTTTGGATTGTTATAACGCCGGCTGGTGGCTTGGCGGCCGCCTCCTGAGAGACCCAGAGCTGGACCCACCCAACCAAGCTGCTTCCAGACACCTTATCCACAGAGAGTGCAACAATAAATGTGTACTGTTGTTTCAGATGCTGAGTGCTGAGCTATGTGTTACATATCAGTAGATAAATTAACACAAATGGATGGATGGAAGAATGGATGGATGGACTGATGGATGGGATAGATAGAGGGAATGGATCGCTAAAGGGTGTGTTATTTAGGGAGAGAGATTCTATTGGGAAAGCAAGAGGAGTTCAGATCCCAACTGAGTTTTGTCATCCTGGAAAGCCAAAAAAGTTTGTAATCCAGGAGTGCCATGGTCGTATCGAAGTTTCAGGTGGGTCACTCAGGCAGGGGAGGGGAGGACAGATAATGAGCCTTCAGGCTGAGAGGTAAGCAAGAGGCTGTGTCAGTCATGCTGGGGAGACAGACTGCCTTGTGTCTCCAAACACAGCTTCCTCCAGCAATAGTTCTATTCCGTTCTTTGTATCCCATGGTCCTGGCTCTGTCATTCGTCAGCCCTGACTGGCCCTCTGGGCTGTGGAGGAGGTCAAGACTTGAGCATTTCTCAGAGACCAAGTCATCCTCCTCACTCAGAGTCTTCTTTGTGTCGAGGAAGCAGTTGCTCCCTTGGCCGGTGGGGGCTCGGAGTAGGGTCGTGGCCTTCAGGAACCAGAGAGAGGGACCAAGGAGCTCCGTTCTCTGTGCAGACCCCACTGGCCCCTAGGCATGATGGGGACCCACAGCTACCGATCACCCATGGATTAAGTCAACCCTGAGATTCAGTCCATTGACATAGTTTGCAATGGCCCAGCACGTGTCCCAGGGAAACGTCCTTGCAAAGGAGTCTGACGCATATGAGAAGTTTTAATGCAAATCAAACTGCATTGAAATTCCATTTCTCATCTATTACACTGGCCAGAGTTCAAAAGCTTGACAACACATGTTAGTGCGGCTTTGAGCAGATAGGCACTCTCACGCATCGTTGGTAGGAATGCTAATTGGTAATAAGCCTTATAGAAGGAAATTTGATGATATCTAGCAGAATGACACATGCTACAGCCTCCAACCCAGGATGGTGACTTCTAAGATTTATCCTAAAGATATAATTCCACAAATACAAAAAAACAACACAAAAAACCCAACAACTTATGCATAAACTTATTCACTGAGGTATTATTTGTAATAACAAAATGTTGGAATACCCATGTCCATTTATGGGAAACTGGGTGAATGAACTATGGTACCAAACAAGGGAATGTTATGCAGCCATAAAAGCAGGCAGGAAGGTCTCTACGAACCTATATGGAGTGACTTACAGCATAACACAAAATACAAGCGAAATGTAAAGGACTGTGTATGGTATGCTACTTTCCACAGAAGAAAAATTTTTTGAAAACCATTTATTTATGTGTGTACTTATTTATTTATTTATTTATGCCAAATTTTATCCAGGAAGGATAAATAGAAAACGTACTGAAAATGGTCACTCACAAGGAGTCGGTCACAATGCAATGGAGAGGAAAGAGATGGCAGCGAGATTTCTCTGGATATATTTCTGTACAGTTTTGACTTTTTAACTACATAAACACTGTACATTTTCAAAAATAAAATTAAATAAAGATATGAAAACCTAAACCCTAAACTTGAAAACAAAGAGAAAAAATGAACTTAACTGTCCTTTGAGTAAATAGTGTAATCACACACACAAAATAATTAATTCAAGTAACTTTAGCCACAAGATTCTGACTCCTGATCCCTTAGTGGGATATACTTTATGGATAAAGAGAATGGCAAAGAAACCCTCAACTTTAATCAGTAGTAGTTGGAGAGGTATTGGGATTATAATTCTGAAGCTACTATCTGTGTTGCATGATTGAAGAAATGAGCAAATCTATTGATGATTTTCACTATGGGAAAAGGAAGTTAAAAATACAGAATGGAGAAAAGATCTGTGACTCTGAGTTTTAACTGGAGACATCAGTAGGAGCTCATGCTTTAAAAGACACACACTCACGCAAGCACATGCACGCACATGTGCACACACACATACACACACACACACATAGACACTCGCTAGTTCTGCCCACTGACAGGGCCAGGGAACTACAATACCCTCGTAGCAATTAGCGCACCCAGTGCCCAGATCTTGTTTCCTAAATATCAATCTCCCCTAAGTAAAACCCACATCCTTAGAAAAGAGACGGATTCCAGGATTGGGTAGGGAAAGTGCAAGGTGAACCTCAAATATCTTGCGTCAGAAAGCAAGGAAGCACTCAAGAATGGTGAGGCCAAGTGAAAGGATCCAACTTAAACGGGCTTCCACTAACCAAAGTTCAGACAATTTGATCATCAAAGGAAGAATGATGTGGTTTCTCACCGTTGGAGTGAGAGCTTACAGACAAGCTGGGAGTAGAATGATCTCTGCAGGAATGGGTTAGAGCCAGAAATAGTATAAACTCATGCTTAGTTTACTATAGATATAGATGAAGACTGGTAGATTGATAGATACACATAGAAACAGTTAAAGATATGTGTGTACACAGAGGTCAGTTTATACACATATATCGCCTTGCCCCACCAGCTGAAGGAACTTACAAGCAATCATACCCCAGTAGCAATGAGCACCCCTAGCACCCACATCTTGGTTTCTAATACCATTCTCCAATAAAAGAAATCAAAGGGGAGAAATAGCCGATTCTAGGACCGGGGTAGGAAATACACAAGATGAGCCTGGAGAAGGTAAGGAAGTGCCAAACAACAAACGGACAAAACCCACAATGACGGAAGTATGTCAAAGAGACGCAGGAACCCACTGAAAGCTTCTAATGACCAGAGCTGCAACAATTTGAGCAAGAAAAAAAAAATGGAAGTGTTACCTTGATACAGATATGAGTGAGTAAATAAGTGGGAGAGAACAGACAAATTTCTCATGCAGAAGAATTCCAAATAATTTATGCAGACATTTTGCCTTTGAGAAGATGGAGCGTAACTCCCCAGTCCTAAAGTGAATTTCCTTCCAAAGAGCACAGTATGGAAAGGAGGGAAATCAATTTTACAGTGTATAATAAACCTGAAAAACACTACCTCAGCCGAGTGATCAAGGTCAACATCAAGACTCGTAAGATATGTTGATAGTAGATACTCTGGATATGCTTTGCAAGGACAGGGTAATTAATGACGGACTGTCTTAGACATCCTCCATTCTCACCTTACATGCCTTGCAAAGATGCCCAGAGAGGGCAACAGTCTTATCCGAGACCACACAGCACATCCATGGCAGAGTAGGGATTAGAACCCATCATCCTGATCCCTGGCCCAGGGATCTACCCCAAAATTTGAGTGCTGGGGAATGGCAGGGACCGGACAGGCCTCTTCACAACATCAGCAGAGCTGCCACAGAGAAGGCGGGGGCAGGGGAAGGTTTCCGAGGGTTAGTGGAATGCCCCCACATCACCTTGGAGTGACAGAGCTGCCAAGAAATAGGAAGCAGGGCTCCCCAAGCCACCCCACCCCCAAGGCCACAGCTTAGCCTGATGTAGCTCTGATGTCTCCTTCCCCAAAATGCTTGTTCCCTCTCCCTCCTTTCTCATGGTGACAGCCCCTTCCTTCTGTGGTTCCACTTCAGGGATCCGGGGCCACCCAAGTACACCCTGGGCCTCTACCTAGGGTGATGGGGTCTAGACAGGGTGAAAAAACTGAACAGATGGTGCTGTGGGGGCGGCAACAAGGAGGGAGAGGGGTCGTGCGGAGGAGAACTTGGCCATGAAAGAGCTCCATTGTCCTGTGCAGCTGTGCTTGTCTTTCTCCCCCTTTCAGTCTACAGCCCTGACAGGAGAGGGGGCAGCCGCCGTCTCTGTGCCTGTCCTACCCCCACCCCCCAGTCCTCCCGGGGTTCTCAAGCGCCACTTTCCCTTTCTGGTTTCTTGTCAAAGTAGAATCTCAGGTCTGCAGAGCAAGAAGTGGTCTGGAAGCCATGGTATCTCGCTGCTTCCACATCAGAAAGGCCCGCAGGGTGCATTTCAGGCAGACATTCCCCCTTCACCAGGATCAGAACCCCCAGGGCTGGGACCAGAAATTGTATTTTTAATAAACACAGCTGGTTGGTGAGACACCTGGTTCCACAGATGAGAAAAACTGGGGACTCCCTATCTGGAAAGGGACATGGACTTGCTCAGGGTCACAGAGCCAGTTTTATGGCTAGACCCAAGCTGATTCATTCATTCGTTCATTCATTCACTCATAAAAACATTCACTCGGCACTGACTATCACAGCCTACATGCTAGGGATTTAGCAGAGAGAAGGTTTGCTCCCAAGGTGCTCACAATAAGCAAGCAAGCAAAGAAACAACAACTACGTCCTTCAACAACACGATGATAGGTACTGCAATTGACATGTCCAAGATACTGCAGGAGCCCTCCTGGAAAGGGTACTTACCCCAGGCAAAGGGGGACAGTGATCAGGGAAGGCTGCCTGGAGGAGGTGATAACCCAAGCAGAACATTTAAGGAGTCACAGGAAATACTTATGCCAAGGACGAAGGGCCTCCAGGCAGGTGGATGAGCACAAGCAAAGGCTTGGAGACAAGAAACAGCGTAGTGTGTGTGGGCAGCCAAGAGCAGTTCAGTGTTGCTGGAGCCTAAAATGTAAGGCAAGAAGTTCATTCACTGATTACATCTGTTGAGTGCTTACTGCATGACAGGCCCTATTCAGGCACTGGGTTTGGGCACCCTGGACAAAGCAGACAAAATTTTTGCCCGCACGGGTCTTCCATTTTAGTGGGAAAGAAAGAAAAAACAAACCAATAAGCAAATAAATGCATAGCGTGTGTAAAGTGCCAAGTGCTGAGGAGGGATATAAATCAGGGCAAGGGGCTGGGGGTCCCTATTCTGTGAAGGGCAGCCAGGGAAGACCTCGCGGAGAAAATGGCCATTCGTAGAGACTTAACGGAAGCAAGGCAGTGAGTCAGGAAGGACTGAGTGAAGCAAATTCTAGGAAGAGGAAACAGCAAGTACAAAGGTCCTAAGGCAGGAGAGAGACGAGAGGCTGGAGGAACTTATGGCAGGAGGAACTTATGTGGCAAGCTGAGACTTTTCTTTTTCTTTCTTTTTGTAAAGTATAGGAAACCAGCAAAGGTTTTAAGCAGAGGAGGGAGCACAGCCAAATTTAGATTTTAAAATTCCTTCTGACTACGGAAAATGATTCATGGAGCACGGAAGTCGATGGCAGCAGGCAGAACAGTGAGGAGGCTGCCACAGTGGTCCAGGTGGCAGGAGATGGTAGCCCGGGCTGCCGTGGGAGGGTGTGGGAGGGGTGAAAAGAAGACAAGAAATACTAAATGAATTATCCAGGAGGCAAAATCCACAGGGCTGGCAGGGTTGCTATCATTGGGGGAAAACGAGGCCCAGGATAGCATCAGATTCCTGGTGGGAGGACACCTCTTAGATGGAGTAAGACTGGGGAGAAGATACAGTTAGGTTGCAACTCTGAGCCTGAGGCTCCTAGGGCATGTCCCTGTTCAGGGATGACAAATGGGGGCTCTAGAGAGATCTGAGCTGGGGAGGGGGTTGGGGAGCTGGCAGCATAATGAGGGCTGGGAGAGCTCTGGCCCCACTGCTCATTTGAGTTGACTCATGATTATTGAGTAGAAAGAGAAGGGAGCCCAGAAGAGAACCCCAGGAAATCCTGGGGTTTAAGGGGTGGAATAGAAGCCCACCAAGGAGCCAATGAAGGAGTTGTCTAGGCCCCCAGGAGAGTGAGGAGCGAGTTGGAGGAAGCCACGGATGCTTCGAGGGGAGAGAGACAGGCAGTGGTGAGTCTGCTCAGAGACCCATTCAATCAAGGACTAAAATATGTGCGTGGGAACTTAGCCAGGCGCTAGACTGACTGACGGTGCTCTCAGCACACGGACGTGGAGCTGTCTTCAAGGTTGTGCTCCTTATACACTGCCAGGTAACAAATGACTCCACCGACTCAACAGCTTACAGCGACAAGGACCATTGATTGTTGCTCGGTTTCCGTGGATCAGGAATTCAGGAACGGCATGGTTGCACCGTTCTGGCTCAGAGTCTCTCATGTGGTCGCGGTCAGGGTGTTGGCCGGGGCTACGGTCCCCTGAAGGCTTGGCTGGGGCTGACAGATCCATTTCCAAGGCTGCTTGCTTAAGCGGCTGATGAATGGTGCTGGCTGTTGGAAGGAGGCCTCAGTTCCCCAGGCTCTGGGCCCTTCCCTGAGGCTGCCTGAGTGGCCTCACAACATGGCGGCTGGCCTCACAACATGGCGAATGGCCTCACCCAGAGCCAATGAGCTGAGAGTGTGGAAGCCACAACATCTTATGGCCTAAACTGGGAAGTCCACAGTTATTTCCTCCATAACTGATCATAGTCCTATTCCATGTGGGAGGGGACTCTACATGGAGGCTGGGGTCACTGGGGGTCACCTTGGAGGCCAGCTTCCACAAGGTGAAGACAGTAAGAATGTAAGTGCCTGGCGGTATGTTTGGTTTGTGGAGGTCTTTAAAAGGTCACCCATCTACCAGACCACATGGTGCCTCTTTCACAGAACATCTCTGAGACGATATGCTTTTCAGAGTTTATCCCTTTGTAGCTCACGTGTTTCTTCTCATCTAAGAAATATATTTAAAACAAATAATTATCAGGTGGCCAAAAGGAGCGTCTGTTGAGTTTGGAAAAGTTCTTTCATTCCTTCAAACAACCAATATTTTCACTGAGTTCCAACTGTGTGCCAGGCATTGTTCTTGGCACTGGAAATAGTGACTTGAACAGAGCAAAGTTCCTGCTGTCACCAGCTAGATGAGTCTGTAGGGCCGCCATAACCAAGTGCTAGAGACTGGAGAGCTTAAACAACAAAAATTTATTTTCTCACAGTTCTGGAAGCTAAGAGTCTGAAATCAAGATGTCAGCCTGGTTGGTTCCTCCTAAGGGAGGAGAGGGAATGGTCTGCTCTAGACCCCTCTCTTTGGCTTGTGATTGGCCATCTTCACGTTCACGTGGCATTCTCCTGTGTGTACTTGTGTCCAAATTTCCCCATTTTATGAGGACACCAGTCATACTGGATTAAGGCCCACTGTAATGACCTCATTTTAACTGCATTACCTTTATAAAGACCGTATCTCAAAGTAAGGACACATTCTGTGGTACTGGACCTTAGGACCACAACATAGGAATTTGGCAGCAGGGGTAAAGGTGGACGGACACACAATTCAACAGGTAACACTAGCCTTATAATCTAGTGAGCGAGACAGACAAGAAGCAGGTAAGTACGAAACACCTTCAGGGCTGAGGAGTGTTACAGAAAGAGAGAAAGCGGGGCACAGGGATGGGTAGGTCAAGGGAAAGGTGCTGCTCTTATCTATGGGGTAGGAGGTTCCAGGGGCTGAGTGGGGAGGGTAGCCTGAGGGCAGGAAGTGGGAGTCTGATCCTGGGAAACAAATGGGGCTTTGAGGAGGTTTGGCTGAAGAGGGAAGGAAGGCCTGTAGCTGGAGGGAGGTGGGGGATCAAAGAGAAGCTTTATCTGATTTTCTGGGGGAGAATTTTGTGAGCTGAGAAGACCAAAAAATTCAGAAAAGGGGAGGACCTGGCCTCTTCTGGGAGCTGAGAGGAAGGGGAGGGAGAGGGGGAAGAGGCAGGTGTGTAGAGAGAGGGAAAGGAGGAGGAGGCTACTTACTGAGTGCTGGTGAGGAGCAAGCAGACTTAGGGCTTGGCTGAGGGACACAGGAAGTGCGAGGGTGGGGGGCCTGCCCGCTCCGTTCCCAGGCCTCCCTCCCAGCCACCACCAACCCCTGCAGCCTCTGGCCTTCCCATTTCCTCCCCATCTCCCCCAGGACCCTGCGATGACGGGCTGTGGGGCTCTCCCTCCCCACCCAATGTCCGCTCCGATCAATGGATGCTGTGTTCTCCCTGGCTCCCCTCCACGTGTCCTTGGTCGCGGGGCCCGTGGTCAAGGCAGGCTCCATCTGGCCAAAGGGTAGCTCTGCCTCCACATCTCCGACAATATTTGAGATTCTTAGGAAGCTATGTTTTGCCTTTCCACATCCATTGGACCCTGCCCCACCTTTTGAAAACCCTCCAGTAACCCCATTGCTCACAGGACAGAATCCAAACACTTCTGATAGCCTCCAAGGCTCTGCATGGTTTGGCTTCTGCAGTACTTAAAAAAAATTTTTTTTTTATTTTGAAATAATCTTAGGTTTGCAAAAGAGTTGCAAAGACAATATAAAGAATTCCAATATATGCTTCACCTCACTTCCCCTAATGATAGCGTCTTACACAATCGTAGCACATTTATCAAAACTGAGAAGTTAATGTTGGTACGATGATGTGTTCCTTTAACAATAAATAAAAATGATTATGGATTGTTTTTCGTTTTTATTGTGGAATGTACCACAGATACAAAGGTGTGTATGTGCAGTTTGAAGAATAATGATAAATGTTTTGTCTTTTATGGAACTTCTGTTCATGTTTTTTTGCTCATTTTCTATTGTTATTTATTAGTCTCTTTGATTCATAGGTGTTTTTATATATTCTGGATGCTACTCTGGTTAGTTATGTGTGTTGTAAATACCTTACTGCAGATTGTGACTGGTCTTTTCATTCTTTATTTTTTTTAAGATTAATTAATTTATTTGAGAGAGAGAGTGAGCGCGCATGAGTGCGGGAAGGGGTAGAAGCAGAGAAACTTTCCAGCAGACTCCCCGCTGTACACAGAACCCAACACAGGGTTCGATCCCAAGATCCATGAGATCATGATCTGAGCTGAAACCAAGATTCGGATGCTTAACCAACTGACCCACCCAGGCCCTCCTGGGCTTTTCATTCTTAATGGGGTTTTTGATGAATGGAAGTTTTCAATTTTAATGTAGTCAAACTTACCAAATATTTCCTTTATGGTTTAAATTTTTTGTATAATATGTTTAAAAACTCTCATTAAGGATCTTTCTGTGGGGAGGCTGTCCCATATTTTATTCTAAAGTTGTAGGTTTTACCATCTACATTTAAATCCTTAATCCATCTGGTATAGATTTCTAGTGTATGGTGTGAGGTAGGGAATCATTTCCATTTTTTTCCATATGAATGGCCAATTATTCTGGCCTTGTTTATTAGATAGGTCTATCTTATCTCTAATATCTTTTCCTCCTGGACTGGCAATGCAGTTTGTGCTGAATATCAGCTTTCCATATACACAAAAGAAAAAAATGTTAAGGAAAAAGTCAAATGAAATATGTCGGCAAGTCCACATCTAGGAATTTATCCTAAAGAAATAAGTGTAAACGTGAAAAAATACTTAGTTCTAGGATGTTGTTTATAAGAACTAAAGAATAAAAGCAATCTACTTGTATATCCAACAGGAGGGGATTGTTTAAATACATTTTTGTATATCCATACAATGGGTCATTGTGTTGTAATCCAAAAAAGAGGTGGTAGATTTTAACGCGGTAACATGGAAATACTGAAAAGAGCAGACTGGAGAGCCACATATGTAGTTTAATCCTCTCGGTACAATCTAGAGGATATCCATACATACATTACAAAGAAGGAAGGATTTATAGTAAGCTGTTAGTTGTTTATTCTTTGAGTTGCTACAAGGATATCAAAAAACACAAATAAAATGGAATTCGTTTTTTACATCGTCCAAAAAAAAATATTGCATATGCTCAGGCTCCTACCATAGGATCCAGCAATCCTGCCCAAGGAGTTTCCGCAAGAGAAATAAAAGCATAAGTTTTCACAAGAGTCTGTACGTGAATGTTTATGGCAGCCGTAGCCATAATCACCAAAAGCGGGAAGCAAGCCAGATTCCTTCAGCTGGTGAACGAATAAACAAACTGTGGTTCTCCCATAGGCGGATTATTACTCAGCTTTACAAAGAAACATCGCGGATCGGCGCAGCTCCTGGTTCACCTCAATGCACTGTGTAAAGTGAGAGAAGCCAGACTCGGAAGCCGCATAGTCTGTGATCCCTTGTATATGACTTTGCAGAAAAGGCAAATTTATAGGCAAAGTAAACATCCGCGGTTGCCAGACGCTGGGGCGTTGGGAGGAGCCGACTCCAAGTAGGTACAGGGAACTTGTTTGGGATGAATTGTGCTAGACATTGATTATGGTGGTGATTACACGGCTGTGAGTCGCTCAAAATTCAGACATACACACGAGAAAGGGTGATTTTTACTGTATGCAAATTATAGCTCAATCACAAAGCGCAAACTGTAAGAGGCGTGGCGTATAATACCCATATAAATTAAAATAAACCAGCGATGTGAGCGCTAAAGAAAAGCACGTTGTGCGAGAACATTTAATGAGAGGGAATAGCATTCAGCCTATTGTCAAATGAATTCCCATGTCCTACAACTATAAAATGAGCCTCCGTCTGTGTGTGTGTGTGTGTGTGTGTGTGTGTGTGTACACCTGCACACATTGGTAGAAAGACAAACTGCCAGATAAGCATCATAAATGGCATCCGGGAGTCTCTCTGAGTGGAGGGGTTCCAGCTCGTCTGCATTTTCTTTTGCTCCCGTGAATTGCTAATTTTCCCACGATGACCGTACGTTGTCTGGGCTCCTTGGAACCGCTGGAGTCCAGCGCTGGCTTGGGGAAGCGGGGAGGAGGCGGCCACTTCACAGCTGGGAAAACAGCAGCCCCCAGATGAACCCTGAGTCTCGTCCTGTCGATGTTTATTTTTCTTTCCTGGGCAGCCAAGGCAGGAGACTGGACAAAGGGGCAGAAATTCAGACTCAGAAGCCCCGTTCGGGGTAGCCTTGCCTCAGCGCCCGCTCGCCCCTCCTCTGCCTGGGCTCTTGCAGAGGAGTATAAGGCCCCCCAGAGGGTGGGCTCTGGTGCCTGCCACATCGACTCGCATTTCATCACTTCCGACTGTGTGTCCCCGGGCCGGTTACTCAACCTCCATGTGCCTCTGTATCTTCCTCTGTAACATGGGGATAAAGATGGCGCCCACCTCGTCCGGATGTTGTGTGTGTTTATGTGCGCATGTGCTCCTACAAAGACCTTAGAACCTACCGGGCACCACTGAAGTGCTCAGTAATGTTTAGAAAGATGGTTGTGGAAATTCAGCTGATCGACGTATGAGCCTACCGTCCCACCGCAGGGCATGTGGCAGTCCCAGGGTCACACCCCCAACATCCCCCAAATAATTTTAAAACGACTCCAAGTTCTTCACCGCGATGCAGAGCAACCTGAAGAGAATACGCGCTGTCTACAAAACACGGTCTACTATTTCTCTTCGGCCAGCCGCTCCCCTTGCCACCGTCACTACCAGCTCTCTGGAGGTTCTCCTTCTCTAAACCGCCTTCGTTCAGCCAACAAGCATTTACTGAGCACCTACTATATGCCAGGAGCCATACTGGGGATAAATCAGGGAACAAAGTAGGTAAGAATCCCCACTGTTCACATGGAGAGTACAGATCTGTCCCCCAGAGCCAGCCCTAGAATCTTGGTCTTTCCCCACCTTCTTCTTCTTCCTCATTCTGCCATCCAGAACCCAAGAAAACCCCGCAGGCCCCTCCTCAGACGGCAGGGGACGGAAGAAGCCAAGGTGGCAATGCCAGACGCTAGTGGATAGGGCCTGGGCAGAGACTGAGCATTCCCAGCCCAAAAACTGTGTCCCACGACGAGCGCAGAGCACCAGCACACAGTAGGAGCTCAGCAAGGGTGACCCCATTTTACAGTAGTCCCCTTGTGCCCAGTGGGATTGGCAGCAAGTTCCAGGCAGAACCCCCTTGTTGTTCACTCCTCGGGGAACATACAACACAGGGCAAGGTGCACAGTAGGCCGGCGCCTCCTGAACTCATCTCTTTCAGAAGCCGTGGATGGCCCAGGTCAGAGTCTGCTGATGTGCTGGGAGGCACGTGGGGGAGATGGGGGAGCTCACTGGCCCAGCCAGGGTTTTCTCTGGTCCTTTAGACCTCGCAGAGCTCTGTCAGCCCCCCACCTGGCTACCTCCCAGCCCCTTAGTCCTGGCCTACCTGGGGGAGCTTCCTGGGGCAGGAAGTGGGCGCTGTGGGAGGAGGCCAGGGTTTGCACTTCTCAGCTCCACGGGTTAGTAGCTCTGAGGCCTGCAGACCTTCCTGACCCTCAGTGTCTTTGGCTGTGAAAATGAATGTTAACCCCTTCCTCGGTGGAGAGAATTAAATGATATCTGGTACATCGAAACATTTTGTAAATGTTTATCTGTCTTTTCTCTCAGAAAAGAAGCCTCTATCTTCAGACTACAGACACCTGGGAACAGACTCCAGGACGCAATCTTGGGAGGTACTTGTCGCCGTGGCCCCCTCCGTTCCTTCCAGCCACACGGGCACGCACGTGCACGCCATACAGACACACAGACACGGGCATTGCACTAATCCGGTTCCCAATTGCAAGCAACAGAAAGCCAACTGTGGCTAACTGGAGCAGAAAAGGAATTTATGGAAAAGATAAAAGTTGGACTTGTGGAATCATGGGAAGTTCTCCAGGCCTCTACCATGAAAGCAGAATGAACTTTATTAAAATTAACTGAGAGGCAGGACGCCTGGGTGGCTCAGTCGGTTAAGCGTCTGCCTTCAGTGAAGCATCTGCCTTCGGCTCAGATCATGATCCCGGGGTCACGGGATCGAGTCCCGCATCCTCATCGGGCTCCTTGCTTAGCGGGGAGCCTGCCTCTCCCTCTGCCTTCTGCTCCCCCTGCTTGTACTCTGTCTGTCTAACAAATAAATAAATAAAATCTTTTTTAAAAATTAATTGAGAGGCACCATAGCATTGTGTTTTGTTTGCATATGGTTAGTGCTCCGTGAATGTTACCTGGTAACAAAAGCGCATCTCTGCTCAAAACTGTCACCAAGGAAGTCCTGGCCCCTGGGCTGTGAATACTCGCAGTGGGGGTAGAGACAGAGACTCTGAATTCTTCCTGAGGGTCAAACCCAGGTAGCCAAGAAGCATTGTCGGGGGGCGGACCACATCCCCAACTGGGGGGGGGGGGTGAGAAACAGTCACCCCCACCTGCCTCTCTGCTCTCTGGTCCTTCTCCCACCCTAGGAATTTGGAATTGCTGCTCTGATTGGCTGGATCCAGGACATGAACAGACCCTTGTTTCCAAGCCTCTATAGCTACGGGTAACTTGGAGGTTACCTTTTCCTGTTCTTCAAGTCGTGCTATGAGACCAGGAAGTATACCAAACTCTCTCCCTCTCTCTCCCTCCAGCCAAGCCAGTCATCCTGGGGATTTCTCCCCCATGCAGCACAGAGGCCGGCCGGAGGCTGGAGGAGAAGGGCTGGACAGTGGGGAGAGGCCCATCCCACCGCCCTCTGTGCTCCTGCCCAGCTCACCACTGGCCAGTGGCCCAGCTGACAATGAATCAATGCTTTGTTTCTGAGTCTGACAGTCTCTGGCTTCAGCTCCCAGGTGTAGCGAGGGCTGGGGGCAGGGAACAGGCAGGGCAAGTTTTGGGCATTCAGAGGTCCCTTAGCCAAAAGATCAAATATCATCAAACCTGCCCTCCTGGCACCTTATTTCAAACGCTTGCAAATTGGAGGCTAGAAAAATGCAAATTCATTAAAAAGCGTTGCTGAATTTCCAGTGGTTTTCCTCAGCCTACCAGCTGCAAATCTAACTACTGTTATGGGAAGACCTTCACACTTGAAAAACATGGGCGGTCACTGGTCTCCCAGAACAAGACCACAGCATGACCCCGTGGCCCTCCCCAGCACCTTCCCCCTTTGCAGTCCACACTGCAGCCCCGAGGGGATTTTCACCCTCAGTGCCTTTGCTGGAGCTGTTCCCCCCACCTGGTCTGCCCCACCGCCCCCCACGCCTCTCCATGGCAGGTGCCTGCACAGAGGACATGTTTCTCCAGCGGTCCTGGCATTCCTTAGTCACCCCACCACACAACCCAGAAGGATGCTCCCCTTCCCCTCATTCTGAAGCCTTCAACATCCCTTTGTCACTTCTCATTTGTGTGGCCTTGGGTGAGCTGGTTAACTGCTCTGAGCCTCAATCTTCTCATCTGTGAAATGGAGCCAATGAGACCTACCTTCCAGGATGGGTGAGGATTAAAAGAGAATGTTAGCCAAGGGCTTGGCTTTGTCTCTGGCATGTTTGAAGCCCTCCAAAGACGGAGGCTGCCCTTATGGATGAGGAGCCTGGAGTCCAGACAGGCACAACCACACAGAGGCACAGCCAAAGCCAGGCCCTGTTCCTCACTGGCCCCTCTAGTCCCAGGCCGTCTGTGTCCCCAGCTCTGTGTTCTGACCACCCCTGCGCAGGGCCAGGCAGGGAGCAGTGCCACAGTTCTCTCTGGGACCACCCTCGGCCCCTGGGGCTGGCTGAGCACACATACTGATTTCCTAATGAGGCTGAGCGGAATTGGCCACGGGCTTTGGGGGCCCTTGGCCCTTTGGCAACAGCGTGTTGCTTGACTTCCTGGGATCCTCCCTCGGGCTGGAGGAGGCCCAGCCGGCTAGAGCCGATGTTGCAACAGAGGTGAAGCTCTTCGGAGGGAAAGAAGGAAGAGTGACACTCTCTTCCGTTCCCCCCTGGGAGAGCAATTTTGCTTTCTGTTTTGTATTCCCAGACTTCAGCTCTTTGCAGAAACTCTCCCTTGCGCAAAGCCAATGGCTTCAGTGTCGGAAGCGAGCCTTCCACCAGCCCCACACCCAGGTGGGTTGCCACCCTGGGGCCAAGGTCACCTCCTTCTGGAAGCCTTGCAGGATGGTCAGCTCAGGCTGCGCTTGGCCTTCTCAGGCTCCAAACACTTACCGTCTGGAATTTATGCTCTGGATTCTGACCCTTCTTTCATTTGTTCCCCATTAAATACATCTTGTGACCTGCTCTGGGACTGCAGAAATTACAGCAGCACCGAAACTACCTTGAGGACGATCTGCCCGCACCTCCTGGAGCAGGGTACCCGAAGGGGCCCTTTTATGAGACCGTGGCTCAGGAGACAGACACGTTTCTAGCATGACAGGGTAAGGGAGACACCCTCCCGAGAGGTTATGCACACGGTGCCGTGTCCGATTGCCTTTTAGATACTGCACCTCGAGGTCGGATCTCCATGAAGGACCTGCGCCTGCGGATCGGGGCGGGGCGGCGGGGGGGACAAACGAGGAAGTCGAGGTTTGGCCAGGATAGGCTACCCGCTCAAACTCACACAGTGAGCAGGTGGCGAGCCGGGACTCGGGCCCAGGCCTATAAGGTTCCCAGCCCACGCTCGGGTTTGCTTTGCCGTGTGGGAAGTGGTCACAGCTCACAGCCCCACAAGAGGCAGGCTCCCGGAGGTGATGTGAGCCACGGATTCCTCTCTCGCGCACGTACACAGCCCAAACCCAAGCTCGGAGGACCGAGAGCACGGTTTGTGGTACACCTGGTGGGTTTTCCTGGGGGGTCCAGGACTCTCCAGCCAGCTAGTGATGAAGGCTGCATAAAGACTAGGCCCTGAGCAACTTCTCCGTGCAAAGTGATTCCCACCTTATCTCATTCAATCCCCAGAGCACACCACAGGCTGGGCACTGTTTCCCCCTCTTTAAATACGGATAAATTTCAGACGGGTCAAAGAGCTTGCTCAGAGTCACACAGAGAGTGGGTAGCCTGGCTGGAACGATGGACCCAGGTCCACCAGCTCCAAACCCAATGCACTTTCCTCTGGGAAAAGGCAACATCCTAAAGACCACAGAGTAGAAAGATGGACAAAACCAGCCCCTGAATTAACCAACTCTTGATCCACCCACCTTGGAATTCCTGCACAGATGCTGGAATTATGATTTCAGCCATGTTGAGCTGGGATAGCAGGAGAGAGTGTGAGAGAATGATGGAAAATTCTAATCCTTAATGTGGTCCTGGTTACCTATAGCTACACATGTATGAAAATTCATAGAACTAGAAGAAACTATAGGAAGTAAATATGGCATCATGTTAAGATTTTATAAACCTGGGTAGTCTATTCCTATCTATATGTTTGAAATATTAAATATATAATAAATAATAAAAAGACCAAAAAAAAAAAAAAAGAGGAAGAGGAGCAGAGGAGGAGGAGGCATTGGAAGAAGCTTGCTTAGTTGTGATGGCTGGAGCTGCTGCAGCCATCTTACAGCCATGAAGGAAGTCAGTGTGAGAGTAAATCTGAGACACTAGGTTAACAGAGCAGAGAGATGGAGAAATGGTAAATGTCTGCTAGGTGCTGAATCAGCCAGAACCTTAAACCTGCCCTCTCTCTTTGGACTTCTCTGAAATAACATGCTTATTGTTGAAGCCAATGTAAATTGGGGATTTCTGTTATTGGGTTGAAAACATTGTCACTCATACAGATTAGAGAGCCAGATCTGAAGCAGAGGGGCACCTCCGTGGCCAGTGGCAGCACTGAAAAGAGGCTGGAGGGCCACTGATGGACTCATTTGGATTTAGCTGGCCATGAGCCATCAGAGGGAAGCCTGAGGAGGTGGCTTATTCAGAAACTTGCCAGTTCGTTCTAAGATTTTGTTTTTGTGGCAATGTAAGTCACAGTCACATGAGTTCCATTGTAATGCTCCTTTCCTGTCTGACACCCTCACAGATGCAGCCCCTGCCTGGGCCCAGGGGACTCAGGAATTTGGAGCAGTTAGAACTGCAAGTGTTCAAAACTATGTAAGATAATTTTGGGGGTCACCTGGGTGGCTCATTCTGTTAAGTGTCTGCCTTTGGCTCAGGTCATGATCCTGGGGTCCTAGGATCGAATTCCGCATCAGTTCCGCATCAGGCTCCCTGCTCAAGGGGAAGCCTGCTTCTCCCTCTGCCCATCTCCCTCCTCATGCTTTCCTTTTCCCTCTCTCTCTCTCAAATAAATAAATAAATAAATAAATAAATAAATAAATAAATAAAATCTTTTTTAAAAATCTAATTTTTTGACAAATCATCGATCTATGTGTATTGGCTGTTGCTTAGAGTTATCTTCCTTGCACAAACACAGACATCTGACTCTGGGGGCCTAGGAGGTGAGGGCCCAGAGTGACAAGTCCTCCTGGCAACTGCCCTAAGTAAGGGGAAGAAGTCTTGTCTCCATGAAAGGCGGTGTGACCTTGACAGGGACATAATGGCTCAGTTTCCTCAACTCCAAAATGGAGAATAATCACCCCTCCCTCCCATCCCTCCTTCGAGGGTTGTTTTTAGGCCTGAAAATAATATATGTAAAGCGTCTGGCACACAGTAGATGTTCTGTATGTGGCCCGTGTTTTCATTCTTAAGCAAGCCAGAAGGATTCTTGTTGTGGATGGGGGCAGGAAGGGAGAGCCTTTTAGAACTGGGCAAAGAGAAGGAAGAAAAACAAAACAAAAACTAAAATACTCAGGTCTTACAACCTCCCTGCTCAGCGGGCTTCATTAGACTTTCATAAAATTAGAGTCGGGGAGACAGGGCGCCAGGGGGCTGATGGGGACCCAGCAGGAGAGAAACTGGCCTCCCCCTCCGCAGCCCCGCCCCTTCTCTCATCACCATGGAGACCGAGCTGGCTGCCCGGCGGGGTTCCCGCCCACCCAAGGCCTAAGGCTGCTGGCAAAGGGAGGGGCAGCGGCCCAGCAGACAGACACCCGACTGGAAAGCTGGAGTGGGGGTGGGGAGTGTCTACGTCCCCCCAACCCCCCGGAGGCGCTGAAGACTCAGGCTGAAGTGGGACGCTCCTGGCGGTCTGCGTTTGACCGCGGCTCTGCTAGCGGCTAGCTGCGTGACTGTAGGAAGAACACTTCCCCTCTCCAAGCCTCAGGTTCACATCTGTCAAAGGAAGGGGTAAAAAAGAGCAAAAACAAAAGCTTGGTGAAGAAACCTGTGGGATGAGGAAGCAATGATATATGGTGCGGGTAGGATATCTAGGGCGGGGGGAGAACATTCACTACATCCTGGTTTCTGGAAAAGGGGAACTTAACAAAACTGACCAGTGTGATCCCGTTTTTCTTTGTTTAAAAAAAACACACTTTATCTAGGCTTACCAAAACTGGGGGAAGGCATAGTCTAAAAAACGCAAAACACCTCAGCTTGTGCCTAGAATTGGGGATTGCATGCGATTTTTATTCTCTTGGTTCTTTCTCACATTTTGGCTGATGAAAATGGATTACTTTTAAAGTCAGAGAGACATTAATAGCTACCATTTCTGTGCTTATTATGCGGTGGGGGGGGGGCATTGTGCTAAGAGCTTTACATGGTTTAAAGCCCTTTCTGTCTTCACAGAAATCCAAGGAGGGAGGGTACTCTGATTATCCCCACTTTACAGAAGAGGAAATTGAGTTTCAGAGAGGTTAAGGGGCTTGACCAAGGTCAAACTGATGTAGGAAAGACGTTAGGGTTGGAAGTCGACCGCCAAGAAAGAATTCTTGAGATGTCTTGGGTGCAAAAAGGTGATTTTATTAAAGCACAGGGACAGGACCCCTGGGCAGAGCCACCCTGGGGTCATGAGGAGTGGCCCATTATATAGTTTCAAGTTGGGAGGGGGTTAGGGAGAGCGTAAGTCTCTAAGGAATTTTGGAAGCAAGTTTCCAGGACTTGAGGGGGCTGGCTATTGTTGGGAAAAGGTTATTTATTACCGTCTAATAAAACCTTAGTCTTGAGACCCTTCAGATGTATATCGGTGGGTCATATGCTTGGGGATGATTGCCAACACACGTATCTTGGGGGCTTTAGAGATAAAGGAAGTTTCCAAAGGAATTTTTACATGTTAAAGTAGGCTTACAGGATGGGGGGGGGGGGCTGTTGGGCTAGGACTGGCTTTTGCCCTTAGCAAAGTGTCAACATCAGAGGCAGTTGAGTCCCTAGAGGAATGTCACTCTGCCTGTTTCAAGAACTTGTCAGTGACTGTAGGTAGTAGGGAAATTAACAATTTTTCTTCTGCCTTTGCTTCCCACATCAAAACCACAAGAGAATGACAGAGCTGAGTTTTAAAACTACAGCTAAGATAGTGGACTCCAAAATTCAAGCATTTAATTATCACCACTGCTGTCTCTTAGGACAAGAAAATGCTAAAGGAACTGTTTTTTAAAATGTTTTACTACGGAAAATACCCAAGATATCAAACGTGGGAAGAAAAATATAACTTCCAGTTATAAAGTGAATAAGTTCTGGGGATCTAACGTACAGCATGAGAAGCAGAGTCGAGAATACTACACTGTATACTTGGGATTTGCTAAGGGAGTAGATTTAAGTGTCCTCCCCCAACACACACACGAAAATGATAGCCGTGTGAGGTGAGGAATGTGTTAATTAGCTTGGTTGTGGCAATCATCACGTCTATACTGTAAATGTGTACCATTTCATGTGTCCATTATACTTCCCTAGTATGGGGGGAAAAAGAAAAATATAATGAATCCTGATGTACCCACAACCCAGTTTCAATGAAGCTCTTAGGCGGAGGGATTTGGGCGAGGGCTCAGAGAGGGTCATGGGGATGCTTGGCACGGGGGAATGATGCCCAGAGCCAGAAGTCTCGTCCTATTATACACACACACCACACACACACCACACATACCACAACACCCCCCCACACCACCGCCACCCCCATTCACACACACCCCACACTCGATCCCCCCATACACACCACATACACACACATAGACACATACATGCACACACACATGCATGCACACACACAGAGACACACACACACCGCACCCCCCCCCCAACTCCCAGGCTCCCCTTCTGGCTGCCTCTGGGGCTGTGGCCCCGGCCGTGGCAGGCAGCAGTCCTCCCCCTCTCCCGCCCCCACCCAGTTTCCTTCCTCCTTTCTACATCCAACTGGCTTGCGTTTCCCCAGTCAGCTCCTTTATAGATCCCTGGCTCCCCTCCAAGGCCTCCAGGCTTTGGCAGCTTCAGAGGACGAAGACATGGCCAGAGCACCTGGCAGCGCGCTGAGGCGGGCAGCCCTGCTGGTGCTGGCCACCCTGGGCACAGCTGTGATCGCGACCACCAACCCCGGCATCGTGGCCAGGATCACCCAGAAAGGCCTGGACTACGGTAATCAGATGCCTTCCTTCCCTCCTCTTCCGCTCCTAAGGAGCACTTTTTGAGCACCTGCTGTGTGCAGCCCTTTAAATCCAGTGCATGGCTTGCTCGCTGCTCCTCAAAGGAGGCCCTCTCACCCCCCTCCCCACGTCATATAGATGAAGAAACTGAGACCAGGTGAGTTGCTCAAGGTCACAGAGCTGCAAAGTGGCAGTGCTAGGATCAGAGTGCTGGTCTGGAGGACTCCAAGTCCAGTGCTCAGGCCTCCAGGGTCCTCGCTAACCAGCTGCCAACTCGGGCTTCTAGGCCCTTCTCTTCCCTCCAGAGCTGGTTCTCAGTGCTGTCATTTGCCTTGAGATCCCTGGCTCGGTCTCCAGCATGGGCAGAGCCCAGGCCCTGTGAGGAGGCTGAATGATGAGGAAGGGGAGGATGAGGAGGGCCTTCTTCAAGGTCTTCCCCAGGACAGGGGCTTGGCACAGCCATACTGTGCACATGACCCATCCGGATGCCCCAGAGAGGTTCCCTCCAGGCCACTGACCCAGGCCGAGACAGAGAAAAGCGTGGGCCTGGGACAGCCCCTTGCTGACCTGCTCAGATCTGTGCCAGGCGCTTTACACACCCGATCTCCTTTCATCTTTATGTCAACCTGGGTGGGACATACTGTTACTAGCAACAATTTACAGATGAGCAAGTTGGAAAGTTGAAAGTTGGAGGAGGGACTCGGGAAGTGGGTGGTCTGGAGCTGACCTCCAGTCTTGGCTCATGTCCCCACGTGGGGCTGTTTGAGGCTGTCTCCAGTGGAGAGAGGAGCCATGGGCCGGTGTGGGAGAGCCAGCCACAAAGAAATCGGACCAAGGAGAAGGCAGAGGCTCATCAGCTGGTGTACCACTGAGAGAGTCAGGACAGCCCTCGAGGGGACCTCGAAGGACACCTCTGAATCCCAGGGGTGCAGACAGAAGGCTCCCTGTGAGCTCAGAGACAAGAGGATGGGTAGCCTGAAGGCTTCCCGGGAGCAGAGGCCTGGGCTCAGCCTTCAAACCCGACAGTATTCGTGGTCTGTCATAGCAGCCTCAACCTCCCCATGCGGCTACCAGGGTGGGTTTCCTGAACTCTGCTCACCTCCCTGCCCTTAGAAGACAGCTGACCCTCTGGCATGGCATTTAGAGCTTTCGAGACCTGACTCCAGGCAACCCATGGGTCCCAGCCATCCCACATTTTCCTTCCCCTCCCATCAGTGACTATGTCTGCATTGTTTACTTTTGAATCCCCAGGAGACCTGTCCCAGTGCCTGGGCTCTGGGACCAGAAGGCCTGGATTCAAATCCTGACCCATTCCTTGCTAGCTGTGTGGTCACTGGCCCAAATTTCGGCTTCCTCCTCTGTGAATTGGGGTTGGTAACGGGACCTCCCTCCTGGGATTATTCAGATTCAACAGCTTCATACATGTACAGAGCCCAGAACAGTGCCTGGCCCACATAAATGGCAGCAGTGGTGGCCATTTCCTAACGGGCTGTTGGAAGACACAAAGCGTGGGATCCCTCTTCTTACTACTTCCTCTTTCTCCAGTAACATCTTTGGCTTTTAACTGGTTCTTGGGTGCTGTTAGCCACATAATAACCCGTGGCAGGATTCCTGACATTGGCATTCACTCTTTCATTTATTCGTTCAACAAATATTAGGTATCTTCTAATAGTAAGTGCCAGTCACTGTGGTAAATGTGGGGGCCACGTGCATAAATAAAACAGACGTTCCTGCCGCATGCCTTGGAGGGCTCGTATCTGGCAGGGGGGACAGACAGGAACCACAAAGTCACATGAACAGACGTGCACTTACAAACAGTAATGGCCGCCCCTTAAGGAGATGCATTGTGACAATGTTGACGAGGAGGATTGCTCTCGTCTGCTGGCTCAGGGCAGGTTCCTGGAGGAAGAGATGATCGAGCTGACTAGAAGTTGACCAGGTGAAGGTGGGAGGCAAGGGCCTCCTAGGCAGCAGGAATGGCACAAGCAAGGGTTCAGAGTCCCGGCAGAGTCAAAAAAAAAAAAAAAAGAAGAAGAAGAAGGACTGACACAGCAAAGGTCCTGTGGAGAGAGAGGCCAAAAGTCAGGGAAGTAGCGTGTCTGTGAGGGCATAGCACTGAGGGAGGGGCAGAGACAGTGTTCCGGAAAGACTCATAGGACACCTGACTGGGTGCTTGGGGTGATATTTTAGACCAGGGATTGGCAAACAACAGCCCTCAGGGCAAATCCGGCCTGCCCCGTGTTCTTCTATGGCCCTTGGACGAAGAATGGCATTTACATTTTACATTTTTAAATGGTTGGGGAAAAAAATCAAAAGAATAACATGTCACGACATGTGAAAATTATATGAAATTCAGATGTCAGTGTCCATCAATAAAGTTTTATTGGAACACAGCCACACCCATTCATTTACAATCGTCTGTGGTTGCTTTCCTGCAATCACAGCAGAGCCGAGGGAGTGGGTGTGACAGAGACAGTATGAGCCACAAAGCCAAAGACAGTTGCCATCGGAGCCTTT
Source organism: Ursus arctos (assembly GCF_023065955.2). NCBI lineage: Eukaryota > Metazoa > Chordata > Mammalia > Carnivora > Ursidae > Ursus > Ursus arctos. The sequence goes on along the minus strand of NW_026622830.1, from coordinate 20,688,772 downwards.
ACGGAAAACCCTCGCTGAGCCCTGGTAAGGCCCGGGGCATGCTGAGCCTCTGACCATCGCCCCTGTTCTCGCCCCTCAGCCTGCCAGCAAGGAGTGGCCGTGCTGCAGAAGGAGCTGGAGAAGATCAAGATTCCCGACTTCTCAGGAACCTTCAAGATCAAGCATCTCGGGAAAGGGAAATATAGCTTCTACAGGTGAGGCCTGTGGAGCTCAGTCCTTCGCGTACAGAACGTGTAATGTCCTGGGGCCACCAGGACCTAGACCACAAAGACCCAAACTCCTAAACTCAGGTTAAGATCCACAGACTAGTGCTGACACCACCGCAAGGGGAGATAATCCCCCAAACTGAGGGGGGCAGGGGCCACAGAAGGTGGTCACCGTGACTGCCAAGGCAGGGAGAACGTGTCGTGAACCCCCAGACTCTGTGCCAGGCCCCTCTAACAAGTAGGATTTTTGAGGAGGGGTGGGGGTTCAAGGACAGGAAGCCTAATCTAAAATGGCCCACGCCAGAATTTATTGACTCACATGTCTGAGAAGTCTCTGAAATAGTCTGGCTTCAGGTTCAGCTTGAGGCAAGCCCAAATGTCAGGGGGCCCTGTTTTTGCACTGCCACTTGTCAGCATCGCTCCCCTTGGGGAGGTCCAGTTCTCAGAGAGCGTGTCCCCTCGAAGATGCAAGATGGCCACCAGCCTTTCCTCGACCCAGAGAATCCTGTGGGTTCTTTTCCCTTGCAACTCAAGCAAAACCCCTAAGATTCCCTGTGATTGCCCCATCTTCGGTTATGTGCATGGCGTCCCTGAACCAATCGCTGTGGCCAGGGGACACCCCACACTAACGAGCTCGTGCCCAAGTCCAAGCTCCAACCCATGAACGTGGAGGTGAGGCCAACTTCCTTTGGAGCGACACAGAGTAGATGTGAGGGTGGGTTCCCCCAAAGTAAAAAGGCAGTTGTGTTACCACAAGAAGGGGGTGTGGGTGCTGGGCAGAAAACCCATGAATACCCTGTACAGAATTGTATACACGGCTCCATTCAACAGCTCTTCTTGAGCACTCACTATGTGGACACTGCAGCAGGCTTTGCTATAATAGTGAACCAGGAGGGACACATTCCAGCATTTTACAGAACTTGCAGCCCGTTGAGATCCCATGTATTATCCTCATGGGTCGTCACACTTCCTGCAAGATGGAGATTATTGTGCCCATGTTACAGATGAGAACACCGAGGCTCGGGATGATTAAGTGACATGCCCAGGGTCACACAATAGTACATTGAAGAGCAGGATTCGAATGCAGATTTGTCTGGCTTCAAAGCTAGTCCCCCAGGTACTCTGCCCAAGGCCCACAGAGTTTCCAAGGCTGCTCTCATAGCTTCTGGGTTCTCCTGGAATGGGTGCGATGCAGGGTTGGGGCTGGGGGTGAGTGTGCACTAACCATTTACTGAGTCCTTGTGTGGGCCCCCAGGAGGCTAACGGAGTGCTTCTTCTTCACAGCATGGTTATCCGTGGATTCCAGCTTCCCAGTTCCCAGATAAAACTAGCGCCCAGTAAGGGCCTCGATCTCTCCATGAGAAACGCCAACGTCAAGATCAGTGGAAAATGGAAGGCGCGAAAGAAATTCATGTGCGTTTCCAAGCCTGGGGTTTATTGAGTGTGTGGGTGAGCTCTTGGTGATACTGGAAGGGGAGAGAGCCAGGATCTCAGGAAGGCCCAATTTTGCCTTACCCCTCACCACTTGTCCCCACAGGGTTCCTGGGGGCATTTTTCACAGATGAAGTTTCAGCATAGCCTCGATTCCTAGCTGAGCATTTGTCCACATCCCAGTGCAAGACACCGTCAAGAGCTGGTACATGTGGCTTAGGACGGAAGGCTAAGTGGGACCTTTCATTCACCCCTTTTTCAGTTGGCTCTTGCTGTGTAACAAAGCACCCCAAACCCAGCCCCTGAAAACAACGGTCATCTATTATCACGATGTATCTAAGTGTCAGCTGGGGTTCTGCTGATCTGGGCGGGGCTCAGCTGAGGCCGCTCTGCTCCACGTGTATCTCTTCCTCCTCCTCCTTAGACCAGTGGGCTCCTCGGACCATATCCTTGGTGAGGGCAGGCCTGCAAACAGGGCAACTGGAAACACACACGTGTCCTTAAGGCCTAGACTCGGAACTGGCCTATGGTCAGTTCTACTTATATGCCATTGGCCAAAGTAAGTCACGCCGCCAAGCCCAAAGTCAAGAGCCTGGAAATGCACAAAGCTCACCCCAAGAGCCTGCATATTGGGTTTGCCGCACGGTGAGCCTGCCCCCTAGTGGTGGTGGCTCAGAATGACCGATCCTTTCAGCGGCTTCTTCGTGGGGGAGTCCAGGGGCAAAATGAAGGGAGGACAAGCCACCCTGGAGAGAGGGTCGTGAATCTGCCCTCCCGTACAAGGACTGCTGGGTCTGTCCCTTCCCCACAGTAAGAATCGCTTAGTTCTTCAAATGGGCTCTTTTGCAACTATCATTTCACTCACCGATGGCGAAAAAAATAACAAACTTCATCATATCAAAGGAGAGTTGACAAGATATATTTAGGTCCAGTGTCTTACCCAAACTCGTTTCATCCCTGAAGGAGGAGTTATTAACCCCATTTCATGAATGAGAACATTAATTAATTAAAGTCATCGACCCCCCAACCCCCAGCTTTTTAAGGGCAAAGCCAGTGTTTCACTGCTGGCCAGGGGTCTAGGTGAGGCAACTAGACCTCAGAGCAGTTACAGCACCCAAAGCCACTCGGCAAGGGCAGGGGCAGTGGGTAAGAGCAGCGTTCTGCTGGGGGGGACACGGATCCACACTTTCCTCAGTGCTGTGTGACCTTGGACAGGCTGCCTCCCCTCTCTGAACGCTATCTCAAATAGCAAGCCCTACCCGCCAGCCCAGGCTTGCGGTTTGGATGGCAGTGGGGAAGAAAGTGCTTGCTCTAATTCTTTTGTGTGTGTTTCCCTTCAGCAAAACCAGCGGCAATTTTGACCTGAGTGTGGAGGGCGTCTCCATTTCGGCTGGTCTGCAGCTGGGCTTTGACCCCACCTCAGGCCTCCCCACCGCCACCTGCTCCAGCTGCAACAACGACATCAACAGCGTCCACGTGCACATCTCAGGCGGCAAGCTGGGGTATGATCCCCTGGGTGGGAGGAGGGACCTCGAGCAGCACCGTCCTAATCATCTCTGTATTAGGAAAGCACTCCTAGTGCCCCCTCCTTGCCAGGTCTCGTTCAGGGGCCTCAGATGTAGGGGAGGGACAGGGTCCGCAGACAGAGCAGACACTACCCCTGCCTCAAGGAGTCCCTCGTTCATCCAACCTTCATTCAACAGACTTTACTGAGCAAGTACGATGCCCCTGGCTCTGGGCTACCCACCGTACGTGCACTGAACGATGCAGTCCTCACCACCAATCCGTAGGCATTTATGCATCCACTCAACAAATGTCATCTGAGAGTCTGCCGTGCACCAGGCTCGATCTCGGGAAATCGCCGCGGCCAGTGAAAATTCACCAATAGCTAACATCAATAGCACACATTGCTGCATGCCAAGCGTTCTTTTAAGCTTGTGAATTGTCTCAACCAATCCACAGAATGTAGTCTAGTATTACCCCCATTTTCAGAGCAGAAAACCAAGGCAAAGAGAGAATAGGAAATGTCCTGAATTTGCAAACGTAGGGAGTATTGTAAAGGGATCCAGCCCAGAACTCTCTGGCCGCAGACTCTTAGCTGCACAGTCCCTGTTGTCTTGAAGCTTCCTGCCCAGTGAGCAAGATAAACATTAATCAAATCATTGCACTAGTGAATGGCTCAGAATGGCTCACAACGAATTACAAAAGGGTATAAGAACTAAGAAAAAGAGGTACAAAGTGCTACAAAGACACAGAACAGGAGGATCTGACCTCGTCCGGAGACTGGCTGGTTTTTCCTTGATGAAATGACATTTGAACTGAAATGAAAAGAATAAGTAGGAGGTAATTAGGTGGATGTTGGGGACAAGGGGGTGTTCTAAACAGCAAAACAGCATGTGCAAATGCCCTGTGGTGGGAGGCAGCACAGAACACAAGAGGATATGGCAGAACAGTGTGGCTGGAGTGCCAAGAGGGAGAGTAGTAAGGAGGAAAGAGGCTGAGACCGGTGGGGGTCCAGCTATGCACCAGTTGGGGAAATAAACTCATAAACAAGTCACTGCACCCAGAGGGCCAAGTATCTATGGGAGGGTGTGTGTGTGTGTGTGTGTGCATGTGTGTGCGTGTGTGTGGTTAAAGCCCAGGAACAAGGGTGTCTAGGCTATTTGGAAGAGGGAGGAAGGCTTCCCACACAAGGCGGGCTCCCGAATCCAGCCCTGGGACACTTGGGAAGCCTCATGCGTGTTTCCACATGTCAATCTCCAGGTGGCTGATCCAACTCTTCCACAAAAAAATAGAGTCTTCGATCCGGAAGACCATGAGCAGCAAGGTAAGACCGGCTCCGAGTGGGGGCGGGGGGGGGGGGTCCCTCAGTGTATGCAGCACCGGATTCTTCTGCTCTGGCCCCGGAGAACTGGAAGTGGTCCTCACAGCTCTTTGAAACCACAGGTCCAACTTCAAAACCAGTCATGGGGGGTCCAGCAAGAGCCAAGGAAGGGTCCCAGCACACAGCCACAACACTCCCGCCCCACCCCTGCTCTTCCTCCCGCATTCCTCCCTGCAGGCAAACTGCCTTCTCCCACCTCTCCTGCCTCTGAAGCCTCTTTTCAAAGCCGTCTGGCCTCCTCCCCCATCCCTGCCACACCCCAGCCCCCTTCTGGGTGCTCGCCACCCTGAAGACGTGCAATTGAGGAAGGCGCTAGGCTGCAGTGCCAGCAAACTATTCCTTAGGGCTGGAACGGGTACCAACCAGCGTTCCCAGCGCTGCTCTCACCCTAAATCCACCCAGGCCAGCTTCTTCAGCTGAGAAAAGGGGCCATTCCTTGGGCTGGTTTTCTATGAATGAACCATTAGCTCCCAGGAATGCTCTGAGCCTGTCTCATTGGCCAAATGAGTCAAGGGCAAGGGGGAGCCATTGAAGATTTTAGGCAAGGGGGTGACCTGGCCAGATCCGTGTTTTAGAGAAATTTCTGTGGCTGCCATCAGAATGCCTGGAGGAGACAAAAGATGGGGCAGGGTGTGTCAGGGAGACTGAGGAAGCTGGATGGTCTTCTGGATGGGAGCCTCTGCATTCCCGGGCAAAGGCACTGATGGTGGGGTAGGGAGACATCAGTCAGATCAGGTCATCAGTCTGAAGGCATTCTATCAAAGTCTTCAAACAAACAAACAACAAAACAATGCATGGTTGTCACGATGCATAATAACACAGTAGATTATAGAATGGGCTTTAGAGTCAGAATCTCTGGGTTTTAATTCTGGCTCCAGGGCCTAACTGGCTTTGTAAATTTGAGCAACTATCGGAACCTCAGTTTTGCCATCTGCAAAATGGGGACATTAATACCTCCAGCACAAAGCTGCTGGAAGGATTACTGAGGTGGTGCAGACGGTGTGCTCACCACCCCTCCCCCGCCACCTGACTAACCCATGGTTCAACTGTCTTCGTAGTTAGGTCACAGTAAGTCAGGAATGTTAGCATTTAACACTGGAACTATTAAAACAGAGAGTTTCTTGGTAATACCATAAGAGTGGCCCCTCAAAAGCAGCCAAGCTAAAAAGTAAGACTGCACTACCGTCAGATAGTGATGGTGATGGGATGAAGGAGGAAGAGGGTGCTACATACATGGGGTGGGCTTGGCAGGACACCTAGAACTCTACAAGGATCCCAGCACTTAATCCATGCAAAATCCCTATGACGAGGGAGGGGGGATGTGCCGTGATTTCCCCCATTTTACGGATGAGTAAACTGAGGCAGAGAGGGGAAGTGATAGTACTGGGGTTCAAACCCAGGCCATTCCACCTTAGAGATGAAGCTCTTAATCATAATAAGACATTCTTTAGAAGACGTTACTGGCTTGAGTGGCTGGATGGAGGGATGGAGGGTTGAAGGGATGGGTGAAGGAGGTGCCAGGGTGTCTGTGATAGTATCAAGGGCTGGAAATGAAGAGGTGTGAGCTGGGCAGTGGGCTCCCCAGGATGCAGAGTGAAGAGTAGTTATCTGAGGGATGCATGGTGTGTCTGGGAGGGGTGGGGTGGGGAGGGCAGGTAGGATGGAACAAGGAGGGGCAGCAGCGGGAAGCCAGGCTCCAGGTTGTGGTGTGATTTGTTGTGGTTTGGAGCCATCTGGTGGCCCTCCTGGGTGAGTGGCCTTGGAGGGCAGTAGCCCAGGTGTTCAGCAGGGCCCCAGCTCCCAGATGTGCTGCCGGCCCCCCCCCCCCCCAACACCGAGGCCATCAGGCGGAGGCACAGGCTCCTAGAGGATGATATTCTTGGGGCGTGCAGAGTCACACATCTTGTGTGATAGAAACACTCCAGGAAACCAATTTTCTCCCTCCTACATTTCTGTCCTCCCTCCCTCCCTCTTACCTTCCCTCCCTCCCTCCCTCCTTCAAAGCAACATTCAAGGAAAGGAAAACATGTCAGCTTCCTTATTCCCGAAGGACAGTTTCCACTATGGGCAGCCTTCACTGATCACTTATTTGGCTCTCTGCAGATCTGCCAGGTAGTGACCAGTTCCGTGTCCTCCAAGCTGCAGTCTTATTTAAAGACACTGCGAGGTGAGCGCCGGTGAGATCAAGGTGGCTGGGATCAAGGGGGAGGGGAACAGGGAAAGAGGGACCGTGTGCTGGAGCCAGTGAGTTTCCCACACGGGCTGGGGCTGGGGTGGGAGTGGGTAGAACAGATTATTTGCAAATGGCAGTTGGCGTCGGATCCCTGCTGGGCCAGGCCCTTGGGGCAGGTGCTGGAGAGCAGTCCACCCGTGCAGGGACCCAACGACCAGATACTTCCAGCTCTGAGGCTGGACACGCACAGCTGGCTTGAGATCTGAGGCTGATCATTTCACCTCTCTGGGCCTCAGTTTTCATGCGCTTTAAAATGGGGGCAATTCTCTCTATCCCTAACTACTTGGTAAACTGTGATGAGCTGCAGTCGGTGGGGGAAGGACTCCCCCTGGCCAGCCCTTGCCACGTGCCACGCACCCGGCAGAACTATCAGCCCATGGAGGTTGGTGCATTCTCCCCATTTTACCACCACGGAAACTGAGTCTCAGAAAGGAGCTGTGACTTCTCCAAGGTCACAAAGCCAGAGAGAAGCAGAAGCAGGATCCAGATTCGGGGTTTTCCTACTCCAGAGCCTATGCCCCGAACTGCTACCTGGGTTCCCTCCCTGTGGTGTGGGCTCAGCAGCGCGGGGTGTGAGCACGTTTAAGATGCAGTCTGTCCTTCGGACAGCCCCCCCCCCCCCCCGCCCCGCCGGGATCTGCAGTGGCCACGGTTTGGCCTCAGCAGGCAGGAAAATGATTTCGGTTGGAGTCCCAGCTCCATCAATCACCCGCTGAGCCGTCTTGGACAAGTTACATTTCTGAGCCTCATTTCGTCTCCTCTAACTCGGGAAAGGAAGGACTTAAGGAGGGACCGTATTTATTGAATTCTCATTGATGACTGCTGAGAAACACAGAAACCATTCGGGCCTGAGCCAGCCTGGGCTCAGCCTGGGGTACTATCACGGCGAGTAATAGGCCCTTCGGCTTTTGAGCCCTGACCATGTACAACGCATCTGTGGGGGTCACTAGTATTACCTCATTCTACAAATGACAAAAAGTGGCTTAGAGACATGAAAGGACTTGTCCAAGGTTATATAGAGTTCAATTCAATTCTCTGCTCCTTGACTGTATCTCTGGGCTGTTGGAGGAAGGGAAGGAGATGATGTCTGTTTATGTGGAGTGTGGGATCATTTCCGTCCCTCAGGGAGGGCTCCCTGGAGGAGGTGGGAATGGAACCCACACTGCAGTTCTTGATTCAACTTTGGCTGATGCCGATACTGCATCTCAGGCCCCAAAGATGCTGCTGTGCAAGCCAACTCATGGCCCATCTTCTTCCCCTCTAGTGACAACCAAAATAGATCAGGTCGCTGGGATCAATTACTCACTGGTGGCACCTCTGACAGCCACGGCTGACAGCCTGGATGGGCAGCTGAAGGTGAGACTTACCCCGAGGGACGTATATCCGCAGGCCTTTGTCTTGGACCCTCCCGGGGTTCCTCATCATCCTTATCTCCGCAGGCCTTTGTCTTGGACCCTCCCGGGATTCCTCATCATCCTTATCTCCGCGCCTTCTCCCTGCTCCAGTCACAAAGGCCTCCCCACTACTCCTGAACCACCCTATGCATGCTCACCCCAGGGCCTTTGCACTTGCTCCTCCTCCTTCCAGAAACTCTCACCCAGATATTCACATAAGCTCTCCCTTCCTTCTTTCCAGTCTTTACTCAAATCTCCCTCTCCCTGGAGAGACCTTCCCAGACCACACTCACCCAGTTTCCTCCTTTCCCTCCATACCCTGCTTTATTTTTCTTAGCATTACTTCTTACTAACACCCCCCCAACATGCGCACGCGTGCGCACACATATAAACACACACAGTCAGACGTCTGCCTCCCTCTGTGCTGAAAGAGGAGGGGCTCTGGCTGCTTTGTTCCTGACTCCTGGTGCAGCACCTGGCGCTCTGCTTGGTGTCTACTAGCTGCTCAGTAAATATTTTGATTGGATGGACGGATGGACGGATGAATGGATGGATAGATGCATGGAGCTTCACTTCATGCCACTTTCCCCTCACTCACCACCCTCCAGCCAGGCACACAGACCTTGGATTTCCTCAACACACCAAGGTCATTTCTGCTTTAGGGACTTTGTCCTATGCATTCCCTCCCCCTGAACTGCCTTCCCTCCCATGCCCCCCTCTACCTCACTGGCTTCTTATACTCCAGGTGGGTCTGTGCTTGGATGTGGCTCCCAGAGCATCTCTCCCTGCCCGCCCCAGCTGGAGTAGGTCCCACCCCTGAAGTCCCTCTGGATGTTCCTCGTTCTGTCCCTCCACAATTGGTGATTGGCTTGGTTGTTTCTTTTTTTTTTTTTTAAGATTTTATTTATTTATTTGACAGAGATAGAGACAGCCAGCGAGAGAGGGAACACAAGTAGGAGGAGTGGGAGAGGAAGAAGCAGGCTCATAGTGGAGGAGCCTGATGTGGGGCTCGATCCCAGAACGCCGGATCACGCCCTGAGCCGAAGGCAGACGCTTAACCGCTGTGCCAGCCAGGTGCCCCGGCTTGGTTGTTTCTGTTTACTTGTTTGTTCTAAGACACATTTGATGTAAAAAAGAAAATCTAGAAACTACAGAGGAGCAGAGAAATAAATAAGAAAGGAAGAAGGAAGGAAGGAGAGTGAGAGAGATTACCAAATATTACAACTCAGAGATACACACTATTGACACACAGATTAGATCTCCCCAACCCTGTCTCTACGAAGACACAGGAAATCACACACACACACACACACACACACACACACACACACACGCATAAAAGAGGCAGAAACAAATACACATAAAACCCACATATATAGACATAGGAATAAATACACACATACATGCATTTACATGAGTTGTGTTACACGTACTGTCTCACAACTTTTCAAAACAGAACAGAGTAGGATGAACATCTTTCCATGAAACGTCCTCCTGCAGCCCTTTTACTGGCTGTTGGGTCTTTCGGGGGACAGCTTGTGATAAGGTTCGTGGACAGTGCTGCCTTCTGGGACATTTGGGCTCTGTCCATCTATTCCACATATGTAACCAGAGCTGCCATGAACATCCTTGTATCTGGATCTCTGCCATCCTTGACTACTTCCTACAAGTGGCATTGCAGGACCAAATAGTATACTTCAAAAAAAAATCTAAGTGATACAATGGAATAAAGGCTTAAAACAATACATAATTATTTTTAGTGAATGAGAATGTCCTGTTTACCGGCCCCTCCCAGGCTCCTGCGCAGAGGTAAGGGCTGTGAGCCATGGGGAGTGTTAACCTCCGGGCTCCCTGGTTTGAAGCATTCACACACACACAGGGGCAAACCCATCTGGTTTTGCTGGTGATCCGTTTGCATGAATAGATACACATCAGTCTTTCACCTGCTTTTCTCACCTAAAGATACGCATCAGAGTTGGCTCCTGGTTGACACATGGGTCCACTCACTATTTTTTTTTTTTAAAGATTTTATTTATTTATTCGACAGAGATAGAGACAGCCAGCGAATGAGGGAACACAAGCAGGGGGAGTGGGAGAGGAAGAAGCGGGCTCATAGCGGAGGAGCCTGATGTGGGGCTCGATCCCATAACACCAGGATCACGCCCTGAGCCGAAGGCAGATGCTTAACCGCTGTGCCACCCAGGCGCCCCCCACTCACTATTTTTAAGAGTTGCATGATTTTCTGTAAGATGGGTATCATGGTTAATTTTTAATGATGAGAGGATTCAAAGGTATGAGAACCCACCACCCCGATTTAAGAAAGGTTACCATTGTGTCATATTTGCCTCTGATTTTTTTTTTAAATGAAACATTCTAAAAATAAATCGCTGAGGCCCCCTGGGGTCCCCTCTACCTCCCAGGGAATCGCACAGATATGATGCCAGCGTGTCTCCTTCTTACCTGCGTTTTTCAACTTTTACTACATATCTATGCCTGTCAATAATTCTTGCTTAGTATGTTTTATGTGCCTTTAAATTTTACATAAATGGTATTCTACCATATGTATCCATCTACAATTTGCTTTTTTATAACTCAACATTGTTTTTTTCTAGCGAGATAAATGATCTGCTTTTGCGTGTGTTGCCAAATTGCTCTTTGGAAACTTATTAAACGTATATTCCCCAGCAGCATAGGAAACACTCTTATCCCAAACTGGATAGCGTGAGTTTGAAATACACGTGCTCTTAAAACAGTTCACCACTCTCTTTAAAATTTTGCTAATTTGACAGATGAAAACAAACAGAATCTCATTGTTCTTTTGGTAGAATTTCTGTGCTCACTGGCAAGGCTGAAGCTGAGCCAATGGAGCAATTGGGGGTGTGCCAAGTGATTGGGGGTGTTGCCCAAGTGACCTTGGGCAAGTCACTTCACCTCCCTGCGCCTCAGTGTCCTCTCCGGCCAAAATGAGCATCGTCACACCTGCCTCGCGGGATTGGCAAGAAAAGCCCCTAGAAACTAGCCCCGAGGAGGCATACGGTCAGGGCTTCCTCCTCTGTGAGCGCGCACGATTGGTCTCCGCGACCCATTTTCTCCTGGAATGAAGACGTTGAGTTGTAATTCCTGAAGGAAGCCCAGGCTCACTGTCTCCTCTGCCCCCAGGGAGAGTTTTACAATGTGGCTCAGCCCAGCCCTGCTCCCTTCGGCCCGCCGGCACTGGCCTTTCCCCCCGACCACGAGCGCATGGTGTACCTGGGCTTCTCCGACTACTTCTTCAACACAGCGGGGCTCGTGTACCAACAGGCGGGGGTCCTACACCTGACTGTCACGGACGACATGGTAAGGCCAGGCTGGGGTGGTTGCGGGGTGAGCGTGGGGCTCAGAGCCCAGCAGGCAGTCTGGACTTGGAGGGGAGGGCGGGATCGTAGTCCAGCCTCTAGAGGCGACCAGACCTGAGTTGGAATATCGACCCCCTCTTTTGTAGCTGGGTGACCTTGGGCCAGGCATTCAGCCTCTCAGAACCTGTTTCCTCACCCGAGGCTGTGAGGGGGTGGAATGAGGTGTGAATGTACGAGAAGCACTCAGCACACTCCGAGCAGGTGGGAAGTCCTCGATGAGGGACAAAAGTTACGGCCGACACTGCCCGAGCACTTGCCCTAACCCAGTCGGAGCCTCACGTCGCCATTATCATCATCATCAGTGTCTTTATCGATATGGTCGTGGCTGAGTCCTGCGCTGGGCCTCAGTTTACCCATCTGTAAAATGAGGACCGTGACCATCTTCTCCAGAGTCCAGGTGCAGCCTGGTCACCAACCACGTGGAGTTCCTCCCACGCCGCGCCTGGAAGAGGTGCCGGGTTCCCCTTCTCTGTAGGGACACCAAAGGGATGCTGAGCCCCATGTGTCCCCTGGAAATAAACAAAGACCACCAGAGTGAGAACCCCTCAGGGCAAGAGAGTCAGCCGCCTGCACTTGCATTTGGCAGAGACGAATGCAGGCGGAGGAGGGGGAGCTTGGTGGCTTTATACCTTCACAGCCATGCTCCTGTGGAGGCTTTGGGCACGGGCAAGCTGGACGCGAGCTATTAGAAGCCGGACATCCTACGTGATTGGTTTGAAGAGCGTACTGGAGCTGGCAGTCACTGATCGGCAGTCACTGATCGTATCCTGACTGTGCCGGGCTGATGGCTGCAGAAACTGGGGGTCAGCGCAGTTGCCATGGAGGGACTGGCCCTGTCTGTTTGTGTATTCAGTCTCTCACCCCTCATATGGAATCTGCCCCCTCAATCTATAACATAATCCCCCATGATCCTTTTCTCTTCTTCCCTTGCTGCAGATACCAAAGGGATCCAAATTCCGACTGACGACCACGTTTCTTGGAGCCCTTATACCCCAGGTAAGAAAGAGGCTGCTCCCCTTTTGTCGGCTCCTGAGGCAGCCTGGGGGTGCCGGGGAGGACTGAGCCCTGCTGGGTGGCCTGAGGAGAGCCCCCCTTCCAGATCCAGAGGCAATCCAGCTTGAGAGTGGAAACACCCTTGTGTAATCCCTCCTCCATGCGCAGAGAGGCTCCAGGCACCCAGGCTGACCAGGCGTGAGGGCAGACGCTGGGGCTCATCCACTCAACAGATATCTATCGAGTGCTCACGATGTGGCCAGGGCTCTGCTCTCGGCATCTAGCAAAGCAGACCGTATCCCTGCCCTCCCGGAGCCCCAGTCCAGTGAAGAGAGACAATTATCCTTCAGGCACCCAAAACCATTAAAATGAAGGTGCACCCCATGATGCATGAGGCCAGCGGATGGGTGAGCGTCGGTCTCAGTCTACTCGGGCTGCCGTGACAAAGTGTCAGAGGCCAGGGGGGCCCCACAACAGGAATGTATTTCTCATGGTTCTGGGAGCTGAAAGGTCCAAGGTCAAGGTACCTGCAAATTTGGGTTTGGGTGAGGGCCTCTTACTGGTTATTAGATGGCTACCTTCTTGCTGCGTCCTCACATGGCCGTTCCTCTGAGCTCATACAGAGAGAGCAAGCACGCTCTGGTGTCTCCTTATGAGGACATCGATCCTATTGGATCAGGGCCCCACCCCACAATCTCGTTTCCTTAATGACTTCCTCAGGGCTTGTCTGCACCTACCGCTGTGCTGGGGGTGAGAGCTTCAATACATGAGTCTGGGGACACAAACATTCAGTCCATAACAGCCTCTCCCGTGGTGGCACTTCCAGAAGTTTCTATATGGGGAGTACTGGTGTGGGGAGGCGTGACTGGTAGAGCAATCAGGGGAATTCTCTTGGAGCTTTATGGCCTAATAGTCACATTGTTTTTCTGAGACCGTGAGTTTACCTGGGGGAGAACTGGAGGCTAGAAGAGATGGGGTTGTCACCAAAGTTCCCCCAGGAGGCCACCACTGCTCTGAGAAGTGGTGACATTTGAGCTGGCCCCTGAAGGAAGGGGGAGAGCCAAGCTGGGAAAGAATGGGGGGAGAAGCATTCAGCAAGAGGAACAGAGAGGGCAAAGGGTTTCAGACAGGAACAGAGTGGGTCCTATATTTGAGGAACAGAAACGAGTCCCACGTGGCTGGAGCTGGAGAGCAAGGGGTAGAGGCCTGCTGGGGGACCGGGGGGGGGGATAGGTGGCAGGCACCCCGTCCCAGAGCATGCAGTCCTTACGATTTAGTCAAAAAGCAAGGGGAATACATTGGAAGTGTTCATGCGGGGTCAAGACAAGGTGGGATCTAGAAACAGTTGAATAAAACTGTCACTTTGTTGGTTGTCCCCACTGGGGGCTGCAGGTGGCCAAGATGTTCCCCAACATGACGGTACAACTCAACATCTGGGCCTCGTCCCCGCCACACCTCACCATGCTCCCCACCGGCCTCGTCTTCACCCCTGCCCTGGAGACCCAGGCCTTTGCTGTGCTCCCGAACTCCTCCTTGGCTCCCCTCTTCGTGCTTCACCTGGTAAGCTGTTCCCAGGCATGGGCAGATGAGGGCACTGCCCCGGAGCTGGGGGACCAGGGTGAGTCCTGCCCAGCTGCAGAGGCTCCGGGGCCCGAGACCAGAGCCCCTGTACTAACCGCTTCTGGATTCTGTTCCTGGAGTCAGTTCTTCCCTCCACCCCTGGCTTGAAATACGTGTACTGTTCCAGGTTCATCCACTCCTATCTTTGGTCATTTAATTACGCATTTGCGAATTTGTTCATTCATTCAATTATTTATTAGGTTGCTAACTTGAAATACGCTAGACCTGTTCCGGTGCATGCACACATTAATTTATTCCATTATTCATTTATTCATTTACTTATACCTTCGTTCAATTAATCATTCATTTGTATATTTGTTCACTCATTCATCACGTATTCATTTAGGCATAGCTTTGTTTACGCCTCCTTCGCTTATTCAAGTTTTTGGTCCACTGCTGATGTTCGCATTCATTCATCTGCTCACTGGGTCACTCTGTGAACGTTTGGTGGCGCCCCCTGCGGCCGCGGAGGTGATGGCCAGACTCTCTCCCCACCAGGGGGCGCTCACAGGCCTCGGGCCGTTCTTCCCTCTTTTGAGCTGAGACCCATTTTCCCCACTTTGCCAATTTAAATGGGTTCTGAGGGGTCTGCCCGGGATCATGCAGACAGTGGGCGGGAAAGCGCAGGTGGGGAGCTCAGTTTTCTGGCTCAGTGAATATTGGCTGAATGAATGGCTTGAGAATAGGGCTGTCCTGGGCCCTGAGGTCAGTCTCCCCGGACCCGTGCAGGTGGCTGGGATTCCGAAATGGTCCCTAGGGCAGTGGGAGAGAATGGTAATTGGTGGGCAGCCCAGGACTCACCAGCAAGCACTAAGCAAAGGACGAGCCCCCCTCCTTGGGTTCCGTGCGGGCTCCTCTACCGAGCCTTTGTGAAGCTGACCCTCCGTCTCGGAGACCTCGCCAAGACCTCGCCCCCCGCCCCCCCCGGGGGATTTCACTCTTTGGATGGCTGCTTTGCAGAGCACGAACGTTTCCGTGGAGGTCGGCGCCACGTCTGACAGGCTTGTCGGAAAGCTCAGGTTGGACAGGTAAGCGGCCGCCCATCCGCTCTTGGTGCCCACAGGCCAGCAATGGCCCTGCAACACGCCAAGCTCCGTGTCATTGCTCTCGTGTTCATCCATCACATTTAAGCCTCAGACGGTGCTCGGTGGCACTCTGAGCCCTGTTCTGCAGACAGTATATCCGATGCTCAGAGATGAAGTGGCCCGCCCAAGGTCATACACTGTAGGTGACCGGTCATTGTGGTTTGCCTGTGGTCCCCCAGTGTTAGCACTGAAGGTCCTGCACCCAGGGACGCCCCTCGGTCCTGGGCAGACACATGGCTGCGCGGGGCCAGCAGGTGAAGTTTCGCACAGAACTTCAGCAGCACCCAGCCACCCCTGTCCCTGGCCTGCCTTAGCACGTGGAGAACTCCCATCCGTTTCTTCCCAGCCCATCCATGGGCCGTGGTCAGCTGCCTCCTGCTGGGAGAGCCCCGACAGGCGCAGCTGTGGTTAGGCTTGCGGGCTCCGGTGTGGAGGCCACCTGCATGGGGGGCCGAGCTCCCCTTGGCCCACACTCTACTCAGCAAACGTCCATTGCCCTGGCTACGAAAGAAGCCCGATACCGTAACCGAAACAAAGAAGCCCAATAATTGTTCCTTGCCCAGAGCGCGGTAGTGAGGATGAAATGAGGTATTCACATGTGTGGAAGTGTGGAGAACACAAGGAATGTAGGTGCTCGACAAGCAAGAGCAAGGGTGGGACACACAGAAAAGAGAAAGCCAGCAATGGGGGGAGAGACCGGGAAAGTCAGAGACACATGGGGAGACTCTCAGAGAGAGGGAGACACAAAGGGAGGGAAGGAGGGAGGGGAGACAGAAAGAGAGTGAGACCAAGAGAGACAGACTGACAGATGGAGAGGCAGACACAGAAAGGGGAGAGAGAGGGAAGCACACACACACACACACACACACAGGAGCAGGAAGGGAGACCCTCGCAGAGTCGACGCAATGACCCCAACGGTGAGACCTGCTGTCTGCCTCTTAATCGCGCTCACGCTGTGTAAATTGAGTCTTGACCTACATTCCTGCCCATTTCCGCCTTCTCTGGAGCACAGAGCTGTCCTTCTTAACCTTGAGACTGGCTCCTGAGGTTTACACGCTGCTTATTTCTCCCGGCATCATTCTGACAAGTGTTACTGCTTCGGATACATGTGGATTTAATTTTCCTTGAACACCCATGAGCCTCTCAAGTAGAGGAGTCGGAGAGGATACAGCTGGGTGAGGGCTGAGCAGATGCTCCAGTGAGCAGTGGTGGGGTGTGAGAGGCCACAGGGCAGGAGTCCTGGGGCTCCCACCTCTTGATTAACAAGGGTGAGCTTTCAAGCTTTGAAGGGTATTGGAGACAAGAGCTCAGACATCAGGAGATCTGTTGAAGTTCTTCACTAAATTGTTCATTGTGTGACCTTGGGTGAGTTATCTGACCTCTCTGAGCGTCGGTTTCCTTGTCTGTAAAATGTGAGTGATGGCCCTTGCCTCTGGTGGTGTCATGGAATTTCCATGGGGTAAAGCACACAAGTGAATGATAGGGGTCAATAAGTAGCCATTTATTTCCCCCTTTTTCTTAGATCACTGTTAAAATGCCATAAAGACTGCAAAGAGGGGATAGTTTATTGGCTCTGGTAATTGAAAAGTCTAAGGGTTTCAGGCAAGGGTGGATCCAGGTGCTCAAATGATATCCTTAGGATTCTGACTCTCTCCATTTCTTGGTTCTACTATCCCCTATGCTGGCTTCATTTCTCAGCAGGCTGTCACCAAGTGGTGACAAAAATGGTCACCAGCAGCTCGCTAGTTTTCCTGGAGAAAAGAGAACGTCTCATTCCCAATATTTGCAGGAGAAGTCCTGGGGCCAACTCTCATTGGACCAGCAGGGGTCACGGGTCCATCCTTCCAACAATCACTGTGTTAGGGGAGGTGGACTCTGCCCTTTGGCCAGCCTACCCCAGAGCTCAGCACTAACAATGTAGGGAATGGGTGATGCCCCCAAAGGAACAATTAGGGGGCTCTGACCAGAGGAAGGGGAATGGATACTGGCTGGGAAAACCAGGCAGCATCCACCAGAGAGGGCCCCTTTTCCCTAGCAACCGGGCTCTAACGCAGGTCAGGTAAATGGTGATCTCAGCTTCCTCCTCCCCTCTCACAGGCTTCTCCTAGAACTGAAGCACTCAGACGTCGGCCCCTTCTCGGTGAGTCTGAGGCCCTTGGTGGCTCCCACCTACCCCTGATCTTGAGATAACCCTTCTCAGGGCCACAGAGGCTCCTGGCATCATTTCCGGAGGCCACCTGTCCATTTGCGTATAATTTGCGTGTGAAGTAACGGTCAGAGGAACTTTGTGGACCCACAGACCTAAGCTGGAATCACTGCTCCATGCTACTAACTATGGCCTTGGGCAAGTCACTTCCCCTCTCTGAACCTCAAACCTTCCCCCAAATCAGGGATAATCCTTTCTACCTGCATGAAAAACAAAATGAGGGTGGGGTAGCAAGTGATGGGGAGGGTTGAAGGTTAGACCATGGGATCAGGGACAGCCTCTCCGAGGAGGTGATATCTGGGCTGAAAGAGCCAGCGAGGTGGAGATCTGTGGCAGGCAGAGGGAAGCCGGCGTAAGGCCATGTGGTGAGGAAAAGTTTCAGCATGTTCCGGGAAGGGAGGGAAGCAGGTGTGGCTGGAGCAGAGTAACTGGGGGTGGAGGCGTAGGAGGAGATGTGGCTGGAGAGGCAGGTGGGGCTAGCTCATGCTGGCCTTCTGGCCGAGGGTAGATGGTGATCAAAGGGCAGTGAGAAGCTGGTGAGCCTTTCCCCACAGGGGGTGACATGATCTGATTTACGCCTTTATAAAAGATGCCCCTGACTGGGGTGAGGGGAAGAGATTTCGGGAGACAAGAGTCAGACCATGTGGATGAGTGGGGCGGTGGGCACATTTGTCTAGGAAGAAGGAGAAAGATGGCGGATGGGAGACATATTTTGGAAGTGGAATTAGATGGAGCTTGGTGAGAGCTGTGATATATGTGGTGGGGGTGATGAAGAATGACTCTTAGATTTTTGGCTTGAACAGCTGGGTGAATGGCAGAGCCAACGTGGAGGTGGAGAAGGGCAGGTGGGAGGGAGGAGAGCAAGTCTCTTGCCAGCCCAGTAGATGATTCCATACCGGGAATCACTGACCATGACTAAGTGGACCCCCCCTGCCTCCCTCCTAAGCCCCCCCTTTCCTTGGGCCACTGGAGTTGCCCAAGTAAATAGCAGCTCAGTGCTCTTCACCAGCCACCGTGAATGAGCGTTGCCCTTGTGATAACTGCTAGAAACCACAGTGTGCTGATTCTGTCCACGGTGTCTTATTACACATGGCCCAAATCTCCCAGGCGGCCCCTTGTTGAACCCCTGGAGAGCATTTCCTTAGATCTCTGAAATGTCTCCCAAAAATCCCCACCAAGTGGGTGCCTTGTAAGCCACCCGGCCCCAAAGTTGGACCATTCCAACATTCCCTCCAAATTGGATGGCAATCCAGCCAGCCCTTTCCATCCGATAAGACTACCACAAACAGAAGGACCCAAACAACCTCATTGCCCTTTCGTGGATTTCCGGTGCCAGAGCTCTTACGGTGGCCTGACTCAGCGGTAACTACCTTCCGCTTCTGCAGAACACACAAATTTAAAGTTCTCAGATTCACAGAAAGAAGGGCACCACACTTTATGAGCCCAGGGATGTACAGCCTGGGGAAGGAAACTCCGTTGTTCCAGGAAAAAAATAATGTACATATTCACAAGTTGCAAATGTCACCAGGCAATCATCTTGAGGACTCTGCATTACGTTGAATATTTTTTTACTATTGCGGAAGTGAAACATCTACATTATAGAATAATCAGAACCTACGGATTTGAAACCAAAGAGAATAAAAGCCATTCCTCTTTTTACCACTTAGTTAATCATTTGGAGTATATCCTTCCTGACCTTTTGCTATGCATATGCAATAGGACGGTGGAATTATGTGGTTTCCATAGCCTGCTTTTCCTCACTCAAAAATATATCATGAATATCTCCGTGTGGGTAATTAAGTTCCTACAATGTTATTCTTAACAGTTGCATCGTATTTCCCGGAATCAAAGCGCCACCAGGTCCCCCAGATAAACCCCCAATTGTTAGACATGTAGGTTGCTGTGAATTTACTGTTTTGGTTGAATTTATGGCTCTGGTGAGCGTCCTTGCATCTTAGTTTTTGTCTGCACCCTACCTCATTTCCTCAGGGTGAACGCCTTACAGGCGTATTTCCCAGCCCACCAGGCACACATTTCTTTTTTTTTTGAGAGAGAGAGAGAAAAAGCAGGGGGAGGGGCAGAGGGACAAGCAGACTCCCGTCTGAGCGTGGAGCTCGATGTGGGGCTCGCCGTGGAGCTCGATCCCAAGGACCCTGAGATCATGACCTGAGCTGAAGTCAGATGCTTAACCGACTGAGCCACCCAGGCGCCCCCGGCACACACATTTTTAAGGCTTTTGCTGAACAGAGCCGAACAGAACCTCAGGAAGGTTGAACCCGTTTGTCCCGCAGCCTGCAGTGTCTGGGACCATGCATTTTCTCATTCCAAGGTTTTCATGTTTAAATACTCTGATGACCTTCCCTTCCTCTGCCTAATACCTTCGATCTAGAACATACTCTACCTCGGGAAACTTGAGAGCAAAAGAGATCGCTTGGGTGCCCTGATTGGGCTGCAGAATTTCCCCATCATTCCCTGTGTCCCTCATTCAGCAGTTTTCCCAACTTTGAGGTTGCCCTGAGGGGAGGGAGGTTGGCGGAGGACGCCCGACGATACCCAGGTGCCCTGACGTGGGTCCCATCCTCCTGATTTCCAGGTCGAGGTGCTGCAGGCTATCATGAATTATGTTCTGCCCACAATTGCGATTCCCAAGATTAACGGTAAGGAGCTTTGGAGAAATGAGCCAGTTTTAGTCCTAGGGGAGGCGGGTGGTGTTCAGTCCTAGAGTCACCTAATACCTGGTCCAAGTTATGGAGGCCGGAAGGTGGTTACGTCAAACGAGCCTCCAATGGCATCTGACCCAGAAAAGGGATGGAGAAAAGGGGACGCCCGCAGGTTGAACTCCTATTATATGCCCACCTATTATCCCCTCCAGTCTTTAAGACAGCCCCAGGACATGAGGGTTTTCAGGGGAGGAAATGGGAGATCCGAGAAGTCAGGTGGCTTGTTGTAGGTCACAGAGAACATGAGAGGTGAAGCCGGGACTTGGTCCCGGCTCTGAAGCCAGAGCCCTCAGCCTTTTTCCACCTCTGAGAGAAGCGCCAGGGAAGAAGGGCTAAGCTCGGCTCCCAGCTTCCGCTCACCACCTTACCTTTGACAAGCCAGGCACCAGGATAGTTAGAAATTATAACTCAAGACCACAAATGATTCTCGAGACTCCGACTTCTTTTCCTACCTTAACAGATGTAACTTCATAAGGACCCGGGAGAATAGGTTTGAGTTTAGAATTCTCTGGAGTTCCACGTCGGAATATGGTGGCCTGGGGGGAGCTGGCCCCTGGCTACTGCCCATCTTTGGGGTTTCATCCTAAACCCTGAGGGGCTTCGTGTGCACGCCAGTAGCTACCCCCAGTCCCATGCCTCGGGCTGTCTACCCCCCTCTGCAAGCAGCCACCCCCTGCCCGGGAACACCAGCACTGCCGTCACCCTCAGGAGGGTGGTCCTGGGGAAGAGGCCTGCATGGGTCCTGAATGTGGGCTTGGGGCTGATGGGGCGGGAAGGCCAGGCTCGCAGGTCCCTGGAGCGTGGCAAAAAGTCAGAGTCTCCAGGACAGCCTACTCTTCAAGCCTGCGAGTACCTGCTGAGCCCTACCCAGAGCCAGGCACTCGGGTTCAGGGAGGCCACCCCCCCCCCCCGCCCCACTCTCTGGGGCTGGCCTCCACCTTCCCTCCCTTCATGCTGACCTCGTGCTCCGTTACAGAGCGGCTGCAGAAAGGCTTCCCTCTCCCGCTGCCCGCCAACGTCCAGCTCTTCAACCTGGTGCTTCAGTCCCACCAGGTAGGTCCAAAGGTCCCCTTCGCCCACTGTCCCTCAACAACAGCAAGCGGTTGCCAGAAAGCTTCCCATGGGCAAGCCCCGTATCAAGCACTCTTTACCCTCACAGCACCCTGCAAGGTGGGGGGCTCTTAACGAACAGGGAAGAAAGAGTCAGGCTCAGAAAAGCCACACAGCTCTTCAGGGAAGTCCAAATTCACAGCCAGTCCCTGCTTTGAACCATTGGCTTTGAAACATTCCACACTCTGCTCGGGGAAAAATGGAAGTCCCTCGGCGGCCACAGCCTCTTTTATAAGTGAATGCCTTTACATACTTGACAAATATGTGTGACATGCCTCCTTAGGCCCCCATAAGTGGGGACTTATGTCCCAAACGACCTCCTCTTGCCTGTCCCCCAGCCAGACCCACAACAGCATCTGAGACTAGTTAGGAATGCTTTCTTCCCCTGGCTCGGAAGCTTCCCTTTCCTGGTTTTCCAGCCACCTCTCACTGGGTCAATGGAGTCTTCTTTACTGCTTCTCCCCCCCCCCACCACCTCCTCCTTCCTCCTCCTCCCTCCCTTGTTCCTCCTCCTCCTCCTCCTTCCCCCTTCCTCCCCATACCGGCAGAAGTTCTCCAGGGTTCCTGCCCAGGCCTCTGTCCTCCTGACTGTCAGCTTTCCCTGCTGGCTTTCATCAACTCAGGCTAACAGCCACCTTTGTGCCACCCAGAGACGAGCTGTGCTTCCAGTTTTTTCTATGTTCCCTCCACCCTGAGGCCCCTTAAGCCCTGTGTGTCCCAACAAAACTGGTAACTGGGCCACGAAGCTGCCACCCACTATCACATTCCTTACCTTGCTCAGTGGCTCTCCTGCGAACCTCGTGGCCCTGGTGGGAAGCGGCCACGTCACCCAGATTCCCTGCTCTCCCTCAGCCCCAATATCCAGTCAGCCAGCCCCCAGGTCTTCAGACCAGGTTATGACCCAGGCTGGAACCATAGACTAGCCGAGAAAGCACACACACACACACACACACACGGCCCCCGGGTCCCCCACATTTTGCCAATTTTGTCCTTAACAAAAAAAATGACCCCATGGCACAATGTAATTTCTTCATTTCTGAAAATTCTGAGTGAAGGGCAGGAAGGAGCAAAGAAAAGTGGTTTCGCAGCCTTCATGGGAACAGGGCTCCCTTGAGCTGCCACGAGGCAGGGATGACAAATGAAGGCATATCCTGGGGCTGTGGCCTCCACGTCTGTCCAGGAGGGGAACAGCTACCGGGGTGGCTGCTGTCGGCCTCACAGTGCCAGCAGCCGCTGATACGCAGGCCCCAGCGGCGACACCCCGAGGGCCCCCCACTCGCTCGGGCCTCTGTGCCAGCAGACAGGCCCTGCTTGGCTCCCCTTTGCGGGGGGTGGGGGGGGCGGCCAGGCTGCTCCCAAAGTTTCCTTTGAAAACCCCAGCAGCCCTTTGCTCAGAGACCAGGGTGCTCCCCACTGATGACGGCGATCTCATCTCTCCCTAGAATTTCCTGCTGTTGGGTGCCGATGTTCACTACAGCTGAAGCCATCAAGGGTGCCGGAGGGCTGTCAGCCCTGCCAGGAGGGGGTGGGGTTGTTGGCCCCCCACTCTTGCCGCGCCCGTGGGGGCACAGGCTGCCTTTCCCCACCCCTTGAACCAGAGAACCTTGCAAATTTCTCTGAACTCAGATTCGGAAATGATCTAAATACAGAAAATGTGTTCCTTGAGAAAATGTGGGCTGTGTACTTTAGGGATTATGAGTTTCCTACAAGGGCTAAGTGTGCACAAAGATTTCCTCCGAGAATTGCTTTCCAGTTGTTACCACACTATTTCTCATCGTGCTTCATACACGCCCCCCCCCCCCCCCCCGCAAAAAACCACTTTTTTTCTGGGCAATTCGGTGTGATGGTATTATTTCTTGGTTGTTGTTCATTCTTTCATTCATTGGCTGTACCCAGCATGCCCTGCAGCACCAATTCAGAGCATAGACACAATCACCTCTTTCCATTCCTCTAATTAATCTCTTGAGCCCCCACATGCCCTTCTTAGCAGAAAGGCTCATGTCCCTTTCTTTCTCCTTCTTCTTTTTTTCTTTTTTTTTTTAGATTTATTTATTCATTTGAGAAAGAGAGCAGGGGGAGGGACAGGGGGAGAGAGAGAAACCCAAGCCAACTCCCCGCTGAGCAAGAAGCCCTCCTCGGGGCTGGATCTCAGGAGGCTGAGATCAGACCTGAGCTGAAACCAAGAGTCTTAGGCTCAACCAGCTGCACCACCCAGGCGCCCCTTATTGTCCCTTTTTGAAGACACCCCTTATTCCACACTTCCCAAGAGTATCTGGGGTTTACTTAGTCCAAAGGGAGCTCGTCTTGTTTCAGGCAGAGAGGGCCTGTCTAGTGGCTCCATCCACCAGGCTGCTGTTCCTGCCACGGCCACACAGTGTCACTGTTGAACGACAGCCTATTGTCTTCCTGTATGGTCCTCAAACTCCGGCGCCTGTTGCTCTTGTCGCCGCCACACGGTGTCGCTGTTGAACGGCCCCCCCTGCACAGCCTGTTTCCCTGCCCTATGCTTGGGCTCTGCGATGTGGCTCCCTTTTCCCAGGCTCTTCTGCCCAGCTCTTGAGCTCAAAGCAGAACAGGGGACAGAGGCCATTAGAGGTTTATCCAGTCACATCTTCGGCTGCAATTAATTCTTCCCCGTGACTCTCCAGGCTGGCTTGGAAGCCAGACCCCTGGCCCAGACTGTCCTTGGGCCCTTGGTGAGTTTCCTTGGGGGCTCTGGGCCATTTCCCATCGTGACACACCAGATGTGACCCATCTCAGGCCATTAGCCGGGTCCTCCTAGCATTGACTGAGCAGTCCTGGAAGGCTCTTTCACTGTTGACGTTTGGTCCGAGACCAGGATGAGGAGTCTGAAGCAGGCAGTGGGGTGTGGGATGACATGAGCAGATTTGGTTTTAAACATGTATGGTGACTCCCGAAAGCCTTGGAGGGGCAAGAGTAGAAGGGGATGGGCACAAATGAAGAGTCTGTTGTCATTCAGACTTCATCCAAGTTGCTTAGTAAAGATGGAGAAAAATATTTGTAGTGAGGAGAAGCAGACAAAAGACATTTAAAAATTTTTGTTTTTAAAGAAAAATGCATATGCTCTGCTAACATCATTGAGTCTCTGTTAAATAGAGGCAAGGATCCTGGGGCCACACAGGAGAAGGGAGGGGCATCAATCAAGCCCAGCACACCCATGATTTCATTTATCCTCGCAGCACTTTCCATCCCCCAAGGTGGGGATCATTCACTCCTTTTAGATTGAATCACCTCCCGGGACCACCCAGTGGGCCAGTGGCAGAGCTGGGATTCCCACCCTCAGAGACGCCCTCCAAGCCCATACGCTTTCCACTCCTCCCAGACATCAAAATCTTGTCTGTTGGGGGCTTGACATATTTAAGGCAGGACCGCTGTGTTCTGTGGCATGGGTCACATATTATAAAGAGGCATCAGGCCGAGAGAACAAAATCTTTTCTCTAACTTGTTCCACCAAGACGGTGCTCGTTTTTCTAGTGCCAAAGCCCCTGGAGGCAGAGTGGGAACAGAAAAGTAGCGTGTGAGGCTGGAAGGAAGAACGTCAGTGGAAACACAGCATGGAATGAGGCTGGGAGGCCTTCAGACTACTAAGGACTCTGGATTTTCTTCCAGAAAATAAGGGAAGTCATGGGGGAGTTTCAAGGAGGAGAACAACACAGTCCAAGTCACAATTCTGAAAGACCCCTCTGGCTGTGGTGGGGAGCCTCGCTGCTAAGTACGGGACGCAGCCCTGCCTTCCCCCACCCTCACTTCTTCTCCCACCATCCTCTTTGGGGGCAGTGGGCCCCTCGCACATTGACCCTGTACTTTCCAAACACTCAGGGCAGCCCCTGCCTACTCTCTACAGAAGAAAATGTCCTTATTTCTTGGACCTAAAGACTAGAGAATGGAACACACTCTGCCCCGTGGACGGCTCTCTGATGGGAGGAATAGGCAGTTGTGTGAGGTATGATTTGCAGAGAATTCCCCACCACGCTGCAAACGGTCTGCCTCGCTGCCCACAAAACCACCCCGAGCAACTTCTCCCTCCAGGCTAAGCATCGCCGGCTCCAAATGATTGTTGAAGTGCATGGGCTTTCTTTTGGGGGTGTTGAAAGTGTTCTAAAATTAGCTGCTGGTGACGGGTGCTCGACTCTCTGAATACACGAAAAACCGCTGAACTGTGCACTTGAGCGGTGACCGTGACGGGATGTGGAAAGTATGTCCCTAAAGCCGTTAAAAAAAAAAATCGCCACTCCAGTCTGCCTCAAAGCTCACCATTCAAGCAGCTCCCTTTCTGGGTTAGGCATTGCTTTTGGGGGTTCCTTTTGGAAATGCTAACTTTTCAACATGCAGGAGCTGTCCCCTACGGGGAGAGAGAACGGGAGGCAGGTCCCAGGGAGACTAAGCACTACATTCGCCATTTTGCCACATCCCGTCAGTGACCATGTGTGGCCCTGCCCTGGGCCAGTGTCTTCACACTTATTATCTCATTTAATCCTCACGGCCACTTCGAAAGGTAGACAGGTGGGGGGTGGGGAGGAGGTTTAGGCAGGCTATGTGGCCCACCCAAGGTCCCTGAGCGCAGAGCCTGGTTTCAAAGGTCAACCCAGCCCCCCGTGGGCTGCGCTGCTTTCTAAATGTTACTTACCCTCTCTGATCCTTCTCTGAAAAGTAGAGATAAAACCTTGCCGTCCTCTTTGGCGCGAGGTCTTTAGGAGGAATCAGTGGTGCAATTAGTAAGCTGCAGGCGTGATGGTTAAGGGCATGAGCTGTGGTCCCAGACACGGCGGTATCAAATCCCAGCTCTGCTATTTACCAGCTGTGTGACCTTGGGCAAGTAGCTGGCCTTCAACCTTCTTACCTGCAAAGTGAGGTCACAGTAGTCCCTACCTCACTGAGTTGTAAAGAGAACCAAACATGTGTGAAACCCGGGGTCCAGGACCTGACAAGTAGAAATCAGAGTAAGCTCTACGATTAATACACCCAGTAATTCCCACTGTGCTGGAAGGGTCTATCTGGCTTGTCACAGTTATAGTCCCAATGCCTGCTGGACAGTCAGTGCTCAATAAATAACTTTTTGAAAAACATTTTTAAAGATTTATTTATTTATTTATTTAGAGAGAGCGAGAGGGTGCTTTCGGGGCAGGGGGAGGGGCAGAGGGAAAGAATCCCACTGAGACTCCCCACTGACAGTGGAGCCTGGTGTGGGGCTCAGTCTCACAACCCATGAGATCGTGACCTGAGCTAAAACCAAGAGTCAGATGCTTAACCTACTGAGCCACCAGGCCCCCCTTTAATTTTTTTAACTAGGCTCCACGCCCAGCGTGGACCCTAACGTGGGATCCGAACTCATGACTCTTGAGATCAAGACCTGAGCTGATATGCTCAACTGACTGAGCCACCCAGGTGCCCCAATAAATACTTATTTTTAAAAAAGCAATCCAGGATTTGAATCTCTGTGACTCAAAGTCGCTATGTCCTGGTTTTCAAAGTGTGATCTGGGCCTGCCTGCCTCAACAGGCCTAACCCCAAGAAGACAACCACTGGCTGGCCAGAAATCTGGGTTCAGGGATGAACTCACGAGGTGACCAGTCCTTCCCCCTCTCTCGGTCTCACTCTCCCCGTCTGTAAAAGCAAAGACCCGCTGGAATTCCAGGAAAGGAATCCAATAAAGGGAGCTCTGGCAAATAGTAAAGAATCCTTCTTGGCTGAGAAATGTTCATTTTAACAGAAGCTCCTTAGGGCCCCCAAAGGTATCAAGACCCAGCGAGATGAGGCCATGGCTGGGATTTTAGATGCTGCCAATCGCAGAGGCCAAGAGTGGGGGGAGGGAGAGACGGGAAGGTCCTCGGGTTCCTCAGAGATCCCCCGGGGTGAGGGGCTGTGAATCCAGCAGCACGAGTAGGTGACACAATTTTCAAACCACCCTGGGTCATCGCTGACAGTGCTGTTTTCTTCTGTAAATCCGAACGCACAGATCTGCAGGTGATGGGGTTGGGGGAGGCAGCGGCCATAAATACCAAACTCTCCCCTCCAAAGTACCCCCCCCCCCCCCCCCGCCGAGATGCAGAGACGCCACTCTTCATGACAGCGGTCTCTCTCAGCTAGAGCCCACATGCTCAGGAGTGTGGGCCCTGTCAGAGAAAACTACAGGAAAATAGGAACGAACAGACTTCTAGAATCACTGAGACTGGAGGGAAATCGGAGTTCATTTTCATCCCTTGTTCGCAAAACACGGTCCAAGATTGGCACCACCTGGGAACTTGTTAGAAATGCAGAGTCTGGGGCGCCTCGGTCCGTAGAGCATGCGGTGCTTGCTCTGGGGGTCGTGAGTTCGAGCCCCACCTTGCATGTAGAGATTACTTTATAAAAATACAAAATAAAAACAACCAACCAAAAAGAAATGCAGAGTCTCGGGCCCCAGAGGACCCTAAGGAGTCAGAATGGCATTTAACAAGATCCCTGGTTTGTATATACCACAACTTTTTTATCATTCATCTGTTGATGGATAATTAGATTGTTTCCATGCCTTGGCTACCATGAATAATGCTGCAATAAACATAAGGGTCTCTTTGAGATCCGATCTTCATCCCCTTTGAATATGTACCCAGAAGTGGAACGGCTGGATCATAGGGTAGCTCTAGTTTTAATTGTTTGAGGACCCTCCACACTGTTTCCCACAGTTAGAGAAGGTTAGCTACACCAATCTATATTCCAACCAACAGTGCACAGGGTTCCCTTATCCCCACACCCAAAAGTTACACGCACACACACACACACAATGGAACATTGGCCGTGAGAGAGGAGGACCTGCCATTTGCAACACCATGGATGGAACTTGAGGGCATTATGCTAGGTGAAATAAGTCAGACGGAGAAAGACAAATACCATATGATTTCACTTATACATGAAATCTAAAAAAGCCAAACTCAAAAACAGAGTGGAATGGTTGTTACCAGAGGCTGGGGGTGGGGAATGCGGGAGATGTTATTTAAGAAGACAAACTTGGAACAAGTAGGTAAGTCTTGGAGAGCCAATGCCCAGCATAGAGATTCCAGACAGCTAAACTTCAAAGTTGCTAAGAGACTAGATCTTCATGGTTCCTGATAGAGGGCCACCTAACTCTAGAGCGGTAATCACATTGCAAGATATAAATGTATCACATCAACACATTGTACACCTTAAAAATATATGCCAATTATATCCCCCAAATAAATTTACAAATAAATAAACAAGATTCCTGGGTGCTTTGAGAAACACTGTCCTGGTCTAACGCCTTCATCTGCCTTGGCGGGCAAGGAAAGAGAGGATCAGAGAGGGGCGTGGTTTGTCCCGTGTCACACAGCCTGTCAGGAGCAAAGCCTAGACAAAGACCCGGGCTTTCCTGCAGCTAGTCCTTCCTATTCTACGGTTCTGGGTTCTGGCACATACTGCCCCTTCCTCCTGGACTGCCCTCCGCTCTCTCTTCTGCAAAACGTCGATGTGACCTTCAGGACGCAGCAGGCTGCTACCTCGCCACGAAGCCTTCCTCGGTGGTCCCCAGAAACTCCCTTGGTGGCAGAGCATGGATTGCGGTGTATTTTTAGTACTGTCTTTTGTAGTCTACTGTCCCCACAAAAGACTGTACCGACTTTGACAAAGAATTCAAAGCTTTCCACAAGAGGAAGGCATTTGCTGAGAAAGAGCAGTCAGTGCCGGGGAAACGTTCAGTGTGCTAATTGTGTCCGTCAGGGTCCAGGCAGGAAAACAGAGTCCAACTCAGATGGTTCTTGGGATTTGAATTAAGGGGCTATTTATAGAGGCAGGGGACAGGCTTAAGGACACTGGCAGACAATGCTGAGGGTCCCAGGAACTAACATCCTTAGTTTCTGGCTTAAAGCAACAAAGAAATGATTCCAATGTCCAAGCCCAGGGCAGCCTGGAGCCACGGGTGAGGGGTTTTGGGGGAGTGACACAGCCACTGTCAGACTGAGATCGAAAGCAAGGAGGGAGCTGAGAACCGCCCTGTTCCCTCTCTCTTCCAGACCTCTGACTTCCTGCCCGACTGCCCTTTAGCTGAGCCCAACCACAAATGAGGAAACTGAGTCACAGAGTGCCCAAAGTCACACAGTGAGCAAGTCAGGATTCAATGCAGGCCAGGTGTCCCCAGGGCCCACGCCCTTAACCTCACACTGTCTCCTGCTTTATGTCCATTCCCTCTCTCCACAATGACCTACCATGTGCCGATCGATATTCCAGGCACTGAGGTTTCCACATTCGGGGTTTTCCAAACTCTTCCCACCAACGCTTTTGTAATCAGAACTCAGCAAACACTGTTCTTATTCAAGGGAGAGCATTTTCACCGCTCTAGGACTGGACAGTGGCAGGAGTGCCGTGGCAGCTGTCACTGGAAATGGATGGACAGCCTGGGAGAAGAAAGGCCAGGGGTTCCAAGCAGAATGCAGTCACGCTGCTCCCAGGAGCCTCTGCTGGGTCCTGGGTCACCAGCAGGGACCTTGAGCCAGGGGTGGGCCCCCGTGGGGGTGGAGACCTGGCCTGGGGCCATGTGGCACACTGGCTGGCTGGGCATGTGTAAGGTCGGAAGGTCACTGCTGTGGGAATTACCACCCCTGCCAACCGCCCCCAGTCTGGGACATCCTCAGACAGCTGCTAGAGGAGTGACATCGGTGTCCCCAGGCGGTCCCCACTCTCCAGACTGTCCTCCCCTACTCCGCACAGGAATCGCCTGCCCCGTCTCCCTCATTTTACGGAGGCAAACTGAGGCACAAGGAGGACATGGGTTTGCTGAAAGTCACACACCAGGCAGGAGCTAAGCCAGGTCAGAACCCCGGCTCCCAGCTCCCAGCCCAGGACACCTCCCCACCTCCACGGGCTGAGTCTAGGAAGCAGGTGCCCCTGGCGCATGGGAAGCCCTTGCCGGCTTTCAGGCTTTGCCCTTGCTCTCGGCTCAGCCTGGAATGGCTCTTCCAGAGCCTGACTCCTGCTCACCTTTGGGGTCTCAGCTCAGCACATCATCTCAAAGAAGCCTTCCCAGACCATCATTTTGGAATGGCATCTACAGATCTGGGTTCAAATCCCTGCCAGGTGACTGTGACCAAAAGCACTTCACCTCCTTGAGCCTCAGATCCTACAGCTAAAATGAGACAGAGACACCCACGTTAGAGGGCCGAGAGGTGCACCCAACGAACCCGGTATCCGGCAGAGGGCAGGAGCTCATAGCTCCTGGTTTCCTGTCCCTTCCCGCCCCATGCTGCAGGGATCCCAGGATTCCGCAGCCTCAGCCCTGCACTCAGGAGCACCCAGGCTGGGACCCCAACAAACCTCAACCCAAAGGATACCAACAACAGGGGACAGAGGAGCAGAGACGTCTGGGCTGTAGGCTTCCCTGTGTTCGACAGGGGCAGTTTTGATCTTAATGTCAATTCCAGTGCCTTGTCTGGCCCATTGGGAAGAAACTATTACTCCTACCATATTCGATCTGTTGAGGTGGTCACAGAGACCCAACCCAACGTCATGGGGAGGATACAGAGACTCCATCTTTTGATGGAAAGAGTATAAAAGAATTTGTGGACATATTTTTAAAGGACCACAATTACAAAAAAGCAGGATAGTTAATGCTGTGATGGAGAAAGTGCAGATATTCTGGGAACCCAGAAGAGGGCCTCTTTCTAATCCAAGGAAATGTGGGGGTGATCAGGGAAGGCTTCCTGGAGGTGGGGGCAGGAGAAAGTTCACAAATATGGGATCCCTGGGAGGGGGAGGGGAGGAATCCCTATGAATTAAGCACAATCCCTATCATAAATTTTGTTTTCTAAATGAAATTTTATTATCTTTACTTACTGCAAATACAATATGTCCCCCAAGAAAATAAAAAATTTAAATACCAACAAACAAAAAGATATTTCAAACACTCATAATGCTGCCCATCCAAACGGAGACAGTCCCTCATAACTCCTTGCTAAAAATTTTCCAGATTGGCAAACGTGGGCACAGAACCTCTCTACGGTGTCATTGGAAACTGCCCCCTTGTGAGCATCTTTCCGTATCAAGAAACAGATTTATTTCTGCAGTCTCACTTTCAATGTACCATAATTAACTTGGCCAGTGTCCTCTTGTTGGACACGTTAGATTGGGTCCCACTGCTCCCCTGCCTGTTTCATGCAGTGCAGCGATGGGCACCTTGGTGCAGTGATGTATTTGCTCACTGACATAGTTATGCACCCATGTTCCAGCAGCAGAAATTCAGGGTTACTGGGCATGCAAGCCTTTAAAGATTTGCCAAGTTGCCTTCCAGAAAGTTTTACCACCACAAAGGTTTGAGAAAGCCTGGTTTCCCACAGGGACACGGGAGAAAGATTTCTTTATACTCAACTCTGTTTGTTTAAAAAAGAAAAGATTTGGCCGGCGCCAGACCTGGCTTTGACTCCCAGCTCTGCCACTCGCCAGGTGTGGGAACTTGAGGGAGTGACATGACCTCCCTGAGCCTTCCAGTCTGTAACACCCAGCCTTCCCAGCAACGAACGCGGGGACTTCTTGTGGGAAGGGTGGACCGTGATTGCCACCTGGGGCCAGGCCAACCCACCCTCTGACCCAGGGCAGCAGCAACCGGTTGGCTTCTAAGCATGACCCATGACCCCAGCAATGTCGCAAGCAAGTTCCAGTCTCTGTGCCTCCCATTCCCGATGCCACAGTCCCAGGAACTGCCCCCCACTCAGGAGCCACCCCTGCCCCAGCCCCCTTGCTATTTAAGGGAGCAGGGCCCCGCCTGGGCCACTGCACCGGGAATCCAGGATGAGGGCCTTGGCCGGGGCCCTGCTCTCTCTACTGCTAAGAGTACTGCTCACGTCCACCCCCCACGCCCTGGGCGCCAACCCCGGCCTGGTTGCCAGGATCACTGACAAGGGCCTGGAGTATGGTAAGAAGCTGTGGCTATTGGCTGGACTTGGCTGACCTGTTGGCTGACTTGGCCAGACTGCTCTGGGGACGGTGGGGGACCCTTCCTCGGGTTGGTGAGCCAGGGGCTGGTGGCCCGGGCTCCGAGTCTGACCTTGTCTCCCCGCCGTGGTGCTACTTAGGCACATTACTCGTCTGAGTGGGGGTCCCCTACTAGCCGACAGGGATAGGGATTTGGAACAAGTATTGATTTGGGAGCGAGCTTCCAGGATAAAGCACAGGAGAGAGGGAAGGTGAGATGAGAAGAGAAAGCAGCCAGAAGACAGGGGAGGTGAGTTATGAACCCAGCCAGTACCCACTGACTGAGACAATTCCCCTGGAAAGTTCTTGGTAGAGTTTGAAACATACGACTTAAATCTAGAAGGCAGAATGGTGATGACCCCCAGAGGAAGGCCGTGACCCAGAGGGGGCAGGCGGGCAGGACGGAGCCTGCGGGGGTGCTGGGACTGCACTGCCTCTGGCTCTCAGGGGTGGCTACGTGGCTGCATAAACATTTAAAAATTACCTGGCAATGTCTTTTATGTATGTTATATCCCAATTTTAAAGAACGAGCAAAAGTAGGACAACTTTTTGAAAAAGATGCGGAAACAAAGCGTCAGAATTCACCCACCCGGTGGGTAGAGAGCTGAGGCGTTTATACACCACTCCGCGCAGTAACTGAACCAGGGCTCTCCTTACATTCGTGGAGCCTCAACCGCCTCATCTGTTGAATGGGGTAATAACATTCCCCCAGGGCTGTTGGGAGCAGAGGAAAGGAAATCAGAGAAGGCTTCTTGGAGGAGGTTGGAGGAGGTACAAAAGATGAGTGGTGGGGCGCCTGGGTAGCGCAGTCGTTAAGCGTCTGCCTTCGGCTCAGGGCGTGATCCTAGCGTGCCAGGATCGAGTCCCACATCGGGCTCCTCCGCTGGGAGTCTGCTTCTTCCTCTCCCACTCCCCTGCTGTGTTCCCTCTCTCGCTGGCTGTCTCTCTGTCACATAAATAAAGAAAATCTAAAAAAAAAAAAAAAAAAAAAGATGAGTGGCACCTGGCCAGGGACAAGCGGTAGCATTCTTGCAGAAGGGCTGGCATGGGCCTTCTTTCGAGGGAGGAGTGCCAGCTGGACAGAGGGGAGGCCCCTGGTCTTCCGTGTATATATATGCGCTCCTTGAGGACGGAATCCTGGGTCGCTCATATAACCGAACAAAGGGTGCTAGTAAGGGCCGTTTATATTGAAATCCTAAATGAGGCCAAATTTGCCTTTGGTTCCTTTCCACTGTGCAACTGATGGTACCATGCTTATTTAGCCAATTGGCTAGAGTTGGACATTTTGGTCCTCTCCATATTTTGAGTAACAGAAACCCCGCTTTGCTGTTCCAGGCATCTACAGAGTGCCTGCCGCGTGCCATGCACCAAGCTAGGCGTGCGTGTCATCCCCCCCAACCCCCTCTACGCTCTGCAATGATCTCCTTTCATCTCCACGCCAGCCCAGTAAAGAAAGTTCTGCTGCCATGGCTATGGAGAAGTGAAGCTGATGTCTTGCTCAAGGTCACCCAGCTAGAGAGACGCCGACGCCAGGATTCTATCCCTCAGATCCTCACAGCATCTTCCGCACAGGCTAGACGCTGGGAAGGACAGGACAGGGGAGCACCCACCCACGCACACAGCCCTCCTCCCCTTGTGGGGTTGCTGACAAAGACCCTGTGTCCTCACCTACAACCTGGGCATCCACATAACAGCGCCACGTGAAATGGAGTGATGCCCCTGCTTCTCGGGTCACGTGGTACGCAACAGGGCCTCCAAAGTCTGTAACTGTCATTAATGCCTTTCTCCCTAGAGCAGGTGGGAGCCGCTGAAGGGTTTAGAGGGGAGACAGGCGGCAGGCCAGGCTGACCGGCAGCTTTTTCCTGTCCACAGTGGCCAGGGAGGGGTCAGTGGCCCTGCAGAAGGAACTGCTCAGAATCACGCTGCCTGACTTCACCGGGGACTTCAAGATCAAACCCTTTGGCCGAGGGCACTATGAGTTCCACAGGTGGGGCTCCCTTCTGCTGGGGCCCTGAGGTGAATGGAGGGAAGGGTGGGGTCTTGTGGGGAAGGGAGGGAGAACCCAGGACGTCCCAGGGGCAGCAAGGGGAGAGTCCCTCGAAGCGTTTGGAGCAAAGTCCTGGGAGAGAATTAGGTTCCCCCATTTATTCATTCACCCAGCAAATACCAATGAAGACCTACTAACTGTGTGACCTGAGCCTCGGTTTCCGTATCTGTAAAATGGGGATGACACTGTGATAATCCAGGTTTCAGTCTGGCCTCTGCATGTAGTCTGGAAGGGAAGATAGACCTTAAACTTTAAATATAGTAGCCCAACTGTTAGAGCTGAGGCTTGCCCACCCAGGAGAGTCAAGGAAAGCTTCCCAGAGGCGGTGGCATTTGAGCTGTCTTCAAAGGATCATTAGACACGAGCAGCCGATGCCAAAAAAGGCATAAAACACTTGTAGAGGAACAGGTGATGGAGGAGGGCAATCGAGTCACAGCTCAGGACCCCCTCCCTGCCCACTACCAATGATGGTTCCACTCATTCTTTCTTTCTTTTATTCAGTCCATTAGGAAACATTTATTGAGCACCTACTATGTGCTGAGCATATAAAATGGAAACTGACTACTGTTTTCCCACTGACGGCCCCCACAATATGGGTCGCTTGGTTGCTTCTCCCAGCACTTTGTGTCTTTTCCTGGGACCGGCCTCAGCCTTCCCTGAATCTGATCCCCTACCTCACCTGTCGAGGGGGAGGATGGCTCCAAGAAGGAGTTGCAAACCCAAGGGCTGTGTCGATGTGCCCTATTCCAGATCCCACCCAGGATCATGAGACTCGTGGGCTCTGATCCTGACCGTGTGACTTTGGGCAAATGCACCTCTTCCGAGCGGTTCTATTTCCCCCACTGTAAAAAGGGAACAAGAACCGTGCTGACCCCTCTGAGAGGCACAGGTGACATGATGGATACAACGCGCTTAGCACGGCCACATGGTCCACACAGAGCACACGACAGGCGCTCAGGAAGCGGGGGGAGTCACATGCCTGCCTGGAGCCGGCTCTGCCAGCCAAGTCCCCTGGGGTGGGAGTGGGGCGTGTGGAGTCTGGAGCAAGCTCCCCGCCTGGGCTGGACCCACGCTGGAGCTGACGCTGTGCTCCCTGTGTCTCTCTCCTCAGCCTGAGCCTCCACAGCTGTGAGCTTCGTGGCTCTGCTCTGACACCCCTGCCCGGCCAAGGCCTGAGCCTCACCATCTCTGACTCCTTCGTCAGAGTCCAGGGCAAGTGGAAGGTTCGCAAAGCATTCGTGTAAGTGGACTCTGCTCCCAGGCCCTTGGGCCCTTGGCCTTGGCCTTTGTCCCATCATTCAGCCCATAACAGGAAGGTTGACCAGTCTTTTCTGGGTGACCTGACCGTATTTATACTCTAGACCTGCACTGTCCAATACTCTTCACTGAGTACTTGAAAAATGACTGGTACAAACTCATATAAATAAGTGTGAAACACCAGATTTGAAGATTCAGTACAAAAAAGAACAGAAGAGACCTCATTAGTGTTTTTTATGTTGTTATGTTGAAATAATAACATATGTCATTAGAGTTAATTTTACCTCTTTCTTCTTACCTTTTTGAATGTGGCTGCTAGAAATGTTTTAATTACCTCTAGGACTCAAATTCTATTTCTGTTGGACAACATTGCTGTAGAACGAGGCTTAGGGTACATGTCACCTGTATAGCACACACTCATTCAATTTCCACGAAAAGAATCAACCCATACGCTCTGTCCTGGCTTTTTTCAGTTAAGTATCTCAAAGATCTTTTTGTAGAAGCAAATGAAAATCTACCTCCTTCTTTTTTTTTTTTCACCTTTTTTTTTTTTAAAGATTTTATTTATTTATTTGACAGAGAGAGAGAGACAGCCAGCGAGAGAGGGAACACAAGCAGGGGGAGTGGGAGAGGAAGAAGCAGGCTCCCAGCAGAGCAGGGAGCCCGATGCAGGGCTCGTCCCAGAACCCTAGGATCACACCCTGAGCCGAAGACAGACGCCTAATGACTGAGCCACCCAGGCGCCCTTTTTTAACCTTCTTTAACATAATATTTGTATTGAGGTGAAATTCACATAATGTGAAATTAACCATTTTAAAATGAACAAACTCGGTGGCATTTAGTACATTCACAATGATGCGCAAACACCACCTCCCTCTAGCTTCAGAACGTTCTCATCCCCGCAAGAGATCACCGTTCACTGCCCTAGCCCCGGCAAACACCAATTGTATTAGTTCTCTATGGATTTGCCTATTTGGGACATTTCCTACAAATGGAATCACACGATACAACCACATGGTAGCACGCATGAGTGCTGTACTCCTTTATATGGATGAGTCATCTTTCATTGTGCAGATAGACCGCATTCACCCTTATTACTTATTTTTTTGAAAGGGGCAGGGTGGGATGGAGAGAGAGGGAGAGAGAATCCCAAGCAGGCTCCACACCCAGCATGGAGCCCAACACAGGGCTCGACCTCACGACCCCGAGATCATGACCAAAGTCGAAATCTAGAGTCGGATGCTTAACTGCCTGAGCCACCCAGACGCCCCAACCCTCGTTCTTTTCAAAGCCTGCATAGCATAGATACCTACGACTTACTGAACCTGCCCCAGGACATTTAGGTGGTTCCTCACTTTTTGCTACGATGCATGATGCTTCCGTATATCTCGGCGGGAAGAGCCGCAGTGTAAAGCCTTAGAAGTAAAATTCCTAGGCCAAAGACATGACCGTGAGGACGGATCCCAGAGGTGCTCTCCCCACTGCAGCCCCCGGGACCGCTGTTTACCCACACCTGCTCGAACTTCAGACTTTCATCCATCTATCTGACAGTGAAAACTGGCATCATTGTTATTTTCATTTTTAATAATGTTTCATACACTTATTTGCAATTGAACTTCCTGTTTGATATCTTCAATCCCCCTTTTTGTTTTCTTTTGGGTCGTTTTGTTCTCTCCTTATTAATTTGTATGAGCTTGTTCTTTGTGTATTAAGGAAATTAGCTCTTTGGCTGTCTCACCATGCAAAGTCCTTTTTTGTTTTTTGGTTTTTTTTTTTTTACTTTGAATATGGCGTTTTTTTGTTCACTGAAGTTTTCATTTTCTATGCTGGCAAGTTTATCGATCATTTCCTTTAAGGCTCCTGAGACTTGGATCCTAAGTAGAAAGGCTTTTGCTCACCCTTCCCCATAAATACCTAGACCCAGGCTTTCTTCCTGATCTTTCATGGTCTTATTTGTAATAAATCTTTACTTTGTAATAATTTTCCTAATTAAATTTTTATTCCAGCTCCATTTATTTTGGGATAAGAATCAAACTTTATATTTTACCCCCAAGTGGTGGCTGATTTTAGTCTGGGAATCGGTGATTGCTTCTCTTATCTCCTCCAGGAAACTAGACGGCTCCTTTGATGTGCAGGTCAAGGGCATTACCATTTCGGTCAACCTTCTCTTGGGCAGGGAGCCCTCTGGGAGGCCCACCATTACTGCCTCCGGCTGCAGCAGCCACATTCGAGACGTGGAGGTGGACGTATCGGGAGATTTGGGGTAAGTCACCACTGGGACACTGGCCAGCTTGACCCCTGGGGGCAGCCCGAAGCTCATCCAGCCCAAGGCCTGGCCTCTGATAAGCATGCGTGTCCAGGTGTAATGCTGGGGCACATCACAGGCACTTGGAGGTCATTCTTCAGGGGACCCTGCTGAGATTAACAGATGCAGGTTGGAGCCAGGGATCCTGGTGGGGACCACCATCAGGTGAATGAAATCTTTTAGAGGAACACAAGGGCTTTTGGCCGAAGGAGAGCGTGTGGACAATGTACAAGTCCTTGGGTACATATCTTTGAGTTTCAGTTTCTTTGATTAGAAATATGTGGATTCTCAAGCCTCTCTGCTAAATCTACTGAATCTGATTGGGGGCAGCAGGGGGCTGGGATGCCAGGTGTGCTGAATCAGCGAGTGCGCTGGGAGCTGGGACTCCGCATTTTCATCCTGTCCAGGATCTGAGACACACCAGGGTCCCAGGATGGGGCAAGGAGGACTCGCCTGGGGACCTGCCTGGTCTCTGCTGCCTCGCTGTCCTTGCATTCAGCGGCACGCAGCTGACCGTCCCCTCTGCTCCTCTCCCCAGGTGGCTGTTGAATCTTTTCCACAACCACATTGAGTCCAAGTTCCGCAGAATGTTGGAGAGCAAGGTAGGAAAGTCCAAGCTGCTGATCTGCTGTGCCCCTCAAGGGCTAGGTGGGAGCCCTCGATGGCCTCTGGCCCTGGATGGCCAGGCGGACTGGCCCAGATGATCTTAGGCCTAAGGCCCAGAGAGGACACATCATTTGCCCAAGGTCATGGAGCGTGGCCAAGCTGGGGCAAAATGTTGGTCTCGGGACTCCAAGTGTGTTGAGTGAGGCAATTAGAATGGTTGAATGTTCAGCCAATGATAAACCAGTGGGCGGAACAGAGACTCCTGCCCCTCCCTCTCCTTGACCTTGCTCACTGCCCGCCCCACCCCCCACCCCCCACCGCCCTGCACTCCACAAGGCCAAAAAGGAAATCAGCCCTTAGGTGCTTACAGACACCAAACGGGACACTTGGGAAATGTGAGAACCAGGTGGGAGCTCAGGAGCACCTGCCCGGAGGGGGAGGCAGCACAGAGCGTCATTTTTTCCCTTAAAAAAAAAAAAAAAGTGAAATCTCCAAATTTTGAAATCTCTGACTAAAACAAAGAGGTTTCATGTTAACAAATACTCACTTCACCCCAAAAATCCCATTTTTGAGGTATCATGGACCTGGAGCTGTGTCTGTAGCAAAGACTGGGCTTCGGAAGGGAGAAAGTCATGAAGGAGGAAAGAGGAACACAGACACACACACAGACACACACAGACAGACACACACACACACACACACACACACACACACACACACACACACACACACACACTTTCCACTGGGTCCCACGGCTGGTCTTGTTTTGAGCGCCCCTGGTGGTTGAGGTGGGAATAGCAGACAGACCCTGCAGATGGGGAGGGGCCGACTGCTTTCTGTTCCTTCTCTTGTGCTGGGGTCCTGGGGTCTAAGTGAGCTTGGGAAATATGCCGGCCTCCTTCTTGAGCACCCCATTTCCATGTTGCCATGCCTTTCCCAGTAGGACATAGTATCCTTCACTGCGTTGGATTTATCCTGCCCTGCTGATGACGGTGCAAATAAAGATTAGCAATATTACATAATAATAGTAATATATTACAATTAGTTTTGATACATACAATTAGTTTTGCTTTGATTACTTAATATAACTAATGTGATACAGAATATGTCACTGTATATTTATATTTATATATATTATTTATAACAACTTATAACAATGGTGGCTATTTATTGAGCCTGTGGACTGGCCAGGAGTAGTGTGCTAAGCGTTCAACCACTGACTCTGCCATCCATCTTAACCACAACCTTGGAAGAAAGCACCGTATTCCACATTTGACTGACAAAGCTCTGAGAGGTGGAGTAACTTGTCCAGCGGTCACCTTGCTAGTGAGGAGCTGGGTCAGCATTCGAACTTCCTAGAATGTGGAACAGCTTGTACCGAAGGCCTTCTGGGGGCTGGGTGTCTTGGGAGAGATGGAGATCTCACCTGATCCCTGACCCTTAGGGGTCTTCAGACATTTCCTTCTCAAGGAAAACAAAGAGCCTGGTCCAGGACCTTGCAAATTCCCCACTGGTGGTATCTAACCAGCAGGGCTAAGGATAACCGCTTCCTGCATGCTTGTTCTCTGGGCCATATAGACTCGCTGTCTCAGCCCCCTCATCCCCTAAAAGTCCCTGGGAAGCACTTGGCCTTGTCACTGTGTCCTGTGAGCGAGGACCCAAAAGCAAGAAGAGATTCTGCAAAGATTACACAGCCAGTGGAGACTGGACAGGATTTGAACCCAGGCTTATTCAACTCACCTAGGACACCCTTAACCTGCCTCTCTAGGAGGTCCTGTGATGGGTCTGGGACTGAGGGCCGAAGGCCTGCCCTCCCCTATCATACGGGTCCGCTCAGGGGTGGGGCCTCCAGGGGGCCTTCAGGAAGATCTGATGGGCCTTTGTCTGAAGGAAAAGCAAGAAGGGAACAGTCCCTACTGAGGCCAGCAGTGTCCTGTTCCCGTGAAATCAACCGTGACTGTCCCTCACCACGCCATCCTTCGCTTTTTGGCAGCAACCCACGACCAAACTCTGTTCCTAAAAC
Source organism: Ursus arctos (assembly GCF_023065955.2). Lineage (NCBI taxonomy): Eukaryota > Metazoa > Chordata > Mammalia > Carnivora > Ursidae > Ursus > Ursus arctos. The sequence continues at coordinate 20,648,283 of NW_026622830.1, read as the reverse complement.
TGAGCCAGCTGCAAAGGGAGGCTAAGATTTCACCTCTTGCCTGCCCAGCCCCCAGCATAGAGCTTCCCCACACCCCTGTGCCTGATTCACGTCTGCTCACCCTCTTGCTTGCCCTTAAAATGCCACCTCCCATGCTCATGCAGCCCCCCCCCATATACCTCTCCTTCCTTATATATGGGGCTCCATCTACGCAGGAGGTGGGTGGCCCCTTAATCCCTGTGCACTGTAGGGACTCGCGCGCACACGCACACACACAAGAACAAAGAAAAAATTACGTATAAATCCAAATGTTTTAAGATAGAGTAAATATAAATCCATTTGTCATCTTTTGACTTAGGGCCCAAAACTGTTCTTTGAAAATAGCCTCCTGATTGACATTGGACTTTGTCTTTCGCGCGTGAAACATTGATCTGCTACAAATTCCAGCTCAGATTCCTTTAACCACAATGACAATTCAAAGACATTTGCAAAGTAATCTCAGTGCAGAATCCTTCTTGATTTTTTTTTTAAAGATTTTATTTATTTATTTGACAGAGATAGAGACAGCCAGCGAGAGAGGGAACACAAGCAGGGGGAGTGGGAGAGGAAGAAGCAGGCTCACAGCAGAGGAGCCCGATGCGGGGCTCGATCCCACAACTCCGGGATCACGCCCTGAGCCGAAGGCAGACGCTTAACCGCTGTGCCACCCAGGTGCCCCAGAATCCTTCTTGATTTTTATGATTTTTTTTCCTCCTAAGCTTTTTCTTGGGCACACCAAGAAATTTCTCTAAGCGGCTCACCTTTCCCAAGCACTTAGGTTTTCTCAGTGTATTTCATTGGTTCACACAACAACTATTCTGAGCAATTATAGGAACAAGTATAGCCAACAGGCTTGGGAACACACATTCCCTGCTCTTGAGAAGCATGCCACTCAAGAGGCCACCGCGAAGTGTGTGTGTCCACTGTGTGGTGGCCTCCGGGACACCGGCATCGCGGGAAACGTGGACTACGGATCCGTCCACCTACGTGTGAAGTGATGACATTTGAGAAGTATCTACTAAGTACGCCCCTCTCTGTGTGGCTATTTCTACCGACCGTCTGGTTCTGCTATTCCATTCTAAATTCTGGGGAGCCAGCGCCTCCCAAAGGAAAGTCTCTTTCAAGGTGGTATTTCAGGCAGTGCCTCCAGCCAAGGTGCCCTACCCGGCTGAGTAGCTGACTACCCAGCTCAGCTGTCCAGCCCCGGGAACAACTTGGAAAGTTCCAGATGGACCCTACTGAGGTCCACATGGGGACCTGCATGTTTTTGATCACTTGTTTCTCATCACGTGGCATGTGATGAGCACTGATACATTTTTGTAGAATCAATCAATGGGCAAATATATGAAAGACGGTGACTAGAGCAATTAACGCAGTGGCAGACCAAAGCCAGGGAGACCCACTCAGGCTTTCTCCTCCCACGTTTTTCAGATTTGCGAAATGCTCCAGAATTCGGTGACCTCGGACCTACAGCCTTACCTCCAAACTCTTCCAGGTAGGCTACTCCACCCATCCCTGGGATACTCTATTGATTTGTGTAAGCACATAAGCCTGCCTTATAAAACATTAAATGGGACAGAAATGTAGAAAGTAATAGTTTTTAAATATTCTTCCCCAAATTTTCTTCCAGAAGGTAACCTCTGTTTGGGATGTCACCCCTCAGATATTTTCTTTTGTATATAAAAATATAAATATACGTAAACATACAAACGTTCATTCATTCATTCATTATACATTCCTTTCACTAAAAGTTATCAATATATGTGCAAAGTTATCTATATATCAGTCTAGACATAGGAAGACATTGTTGCTTCTGTAACTTGTGTACCTTGGACATCTTTCCATATTAGCACACATAAATTTATCTCATTTTTTAAAAAACTTTTTGGGGCACCTCGGTGGCTCAGTCAGTTAAGCGTCTGCCTTCGGCTCAGGTCATGATCCCAGGGTCCTGGGATCGAGCCCCACATTGGGCTCCCTGCTCAGGGGGAAGCCTGCTTCTCCCTCTCCCTCTGCCCCTTCCCCTGCATATTCTCTCTCTCACTCTCTCTCTCAAATAAATAAATAAATAAATATTTTTAAAAAACTTTTTGTGGAGGTTTATAGAGAGCAAATGCTCAAGTCATAAGTGAACAGCTTGAAGAATTTTGCCAAAGTGATCACAGGCACGTCCCTGCTCCCAGAGGGAGGAACAGAACATCTTGGGGCCTTCAGAACCCTTCACAGCTCCTCCCACTGGTCCCCACTGCAGGAACACCACTATCCCAACTTCTCCCAGCAAAGATTAGTTTTTTTGTTTTTTGGGCTTTTTTTGTTTTTTAAAATATTTTATTTACTTACTGGACAGAGAGAGACACAGTGAGAGAGGGAACACAAGCAGGGAGAGTGGGAGAGGAAGAAGCAGGCTTCCCGCTGAGCAAGGAGCCCGATGCGGGGCTCGATCCCAGGATCCTGGGATCACGACCCGAGCGGAAGGCAGATGCTTAACCAACTGAGCCACCCAGGTGCCCCTTTTGTTTTGTTTTTTTTAAGATTTTATTTATTTAAGCAAAGATTAGTTTTACACTCTGTACGTGATTGACACTGTGCCGTGCTTCGAGTCTTCTATGAAAAGCAGAAAGTTCTCTCTGATCAACTTTAAAAGATGAAGTTGATCCATACCGCTGCATAGAGAGAGTCCATTCATTCTCCATGGTGTGGGTGTCCCTCCCTTGATTCATCCACTCTGCTGTCGAAGCCCATTCGGGGAGTTTCACTTTGGGACCATTATGGCTGGTGCTGCTATGAATATTCTAGTGCATATGGACGCATGTCCTTGGGTGCATACCTAGGAGAGCGACTGCAGGCTCACATGGCAGGTGTAGGCTCTGCATTATCAGAACCTTCCAGCTTCCAAAGTGGTTGCAACAGACTTTGTTTTAGTCGCTGTGTAGTGTTCCATCGTATGGGTGTGTCTGCAGGATTCTGTGATGCCCTGGCCCCCGAGCCCTACACTCACTTGTTGGCAGCTGTCCTCAGGGGAGGCCCAGGCAGCCACAGACGACCTAGCGCATGGGACATAAGACTCTTGTTCCCTTCGGGCTTTGGAGGGGCGTTTTTGGGGCCTCTGGACATGGCCTGACCTTCCTGGTTATTTGGTCTGTGTTGACAGCAGGCCAGTTTCCCCGAAGATCAGGGCTTCAGTTGGAAACTGGGGGACAATTCCCTTGATTGGAGAGTTCTCCCCATTCTGTGGCTCCTTTGGCATGAAGCTCCAGGTGTGGCTAGCCCACCAGTGGGACAATAGAACTGTGTCCTCTCTTTCTTGGAGGAGCAGCTCTTTGCTCCAGGGCTGGGCTGGGTAAAACGTCTTGAAGCAGAGGGGGCAGGGGTCCTGAAGACCACCACCTGGCTCCTAATTCTGCCCCTCTCCGGGTTCACAGTCACAACAGAGATCGACAGCTTCGCTGACATTGACTACAGTTTAATGGAAGCCCCTCGGGCAACAGCCCAAATGCTGGACGTCATGTTTAAGGTGAGGGTCCTAGAGCAGGGGCACGGGTGGGTTCGGCCCCAGCATAGCATACCCTCCGGGCCAGCCCTTACTTAGGGGCCTCCTGTCTCTCTGGCTTCAGATATGTCCCCGTCTCCCCAGGGCTTCCGGCTGTGTTGAGGGCAGGGCAATATAGAGTTGTGGGGAGTGTTTCAAGAGTCAAGGCTCCAATAGGTGTCTTACAAGTCTTCGGCCTTGAAACCCACCCTCTTCCCCTCCTTCACCTTGACCACCATGCAGGTGAGGTCAATCAGAACTGGCTAAGTGGTACAGAGGGTACTATGGGTTAATATGCCAAAGTTGGGGAGCTTTTCATTTAAGGATTCTGGACACACAACACTTTGACCCAAAGGAAAATACTTTCAATGGTAGAGTTTCAGGCAGTGACTTGCCAGTGCCCCCTCCTTAGTCTATATAAGCAACTGCCTAGCTCAGATGTCCAGCGCTGGGGTAGACTTTGCAAAGTTCAAATGCATCTTATTTCTCTCTCCAGGGTGAAATTTTTAACCGTCATCACTATTCCCCAGTCACCTTCCTTGCTCCTGTCATGAGCCTTCCTGAGCAACACGACAGAATGGTCTACTTTGCCATCTCTGATTATGTCTTCAACACAGCCAGCTTGGTTTATCATGAGTTGGGATACCTGAACTTCTCTATCACAGATGACATGGTAAGGCTGGTGGCAGAATAGCACTCACAAGTGACAGGTTAACCTGTCCTTCTTCCTCCTTTCCTTTCCACCCTGTTTACATCAATGAAATAGGAAGTTATTGAGAAGAAAGATTCAGACAAGGAAATATATAAATTAGCACAATTTCCCTTTTCACTTTGGCTGCCAGGAAGCTCAAGTCAAAATCCTTTCTCCCTTAGAACTGTGAAAGACTGTGATTTCCTTGTCTGGGTTTTACTTTTGCCCCCATCTAGACCTGTTCTTCTTTTTTTTTTTTTTTAAGATTTTATTTATTTATTTGACAGAGAGAGAGACGGCCAGTGAGAGAGGGAACACAAGCAGGGGGAGCGGGAGAAGAAGAAGCAGGCTCTCAGCGGAGGAGCCCGATGCGGGGCTTGATCCCAGGACTCCAGGATCACGCCCTGAGCCAAAGGCAGACGCTTAACGACTGAGCCACCCAGGAGCCCCTAGACCTATTGTTCTAATTCATATTTTCTCTCATGCTTGGTTTATACAGGTTTAAAAGAAAACTTTAAAAAAAATTTACTAAATGAGGCAGAATAATATATGCACTAATAAAAGCATAAAGCTATATTGACTAGGCAATTAAGACCAAGTTTAAAGTAAAGCACAATTATGAAAACACTGTGCCCATAAGTTGATATATTTTTTTAAATAAAAAAAATCTAATTGGGAGCTTCCTTGTAGCCAAAGTGAAAAAGGTCCATGATTTAGCAATTCGTGGTGAAAGGAGAGTCAAGGTCTTCCGAGGACTTATCTCTGAAACAAGGGTCTCAAATGGGGCTTTGTATAAGGAATATTAAATTGTATAGTGGATTGCATCTTTAATAATTCTTAAGTTTCTTTAAAATGTCTGGGTTTCAGAAAATTATATCTTGTAGCTTTTTGTAAAGCTGAGGCCTTGTGAACAATGTCAGGATGATGCGGGCAACAGTGCAGCCCCACTTGGATGGTCCAGCTGGCCCTGATAATAGATGGGGGGGGATCTAGTGGGTGGGTGGAGTGGCTTGTGGTCTTTTCCGTGATTTCTCACATTCACAGGCCTTTTACTTCTGTTATCGGGTTTGAGTAATGCACCCGCCCATGTGCAGTCCTTTCTTTTAGTGCATTGGGTCGCCATCGCTGCGTTTTCTACCAGCTCTGCGCTGGGCCCTGTGTGGGTGCTGTGTGTACACACCGTCCCATTTAGCCCTCACGATGACCTGATAGGCCAGAACTATCCCCATTTTATAGATGAGGAAGTTGAGGCTCAGAGAGGTGAAGCGACTGGCCTGTGACCACACAGGAACAAAGCCAGGAACCATACCTAGGTCCTCATGACTGCAAATCTCACCCTCACGGACCTTCTGAGTGTGTCCCGCATGTCACCTATGTCCCAAGGAGAGCAGCCGGGACCCTGGCAACTGGTGCTTGTGGTGAGTGCAGGGCAAGCGTCTCACTGTTGCTATGGTAACCCTGGTAGTCAAGAAGCTACAGTCTTGAGCACCTCCCCCACCTCCCCGTCTTTCTCAGACCTTCAGCTCCAGTGGGAGCACCCTAAAACTTTGTGTCTCTTTCCTGCAGGTTCCCCCGAGCTCTAACATCCGGCTGACCACCAAGTCCTTCCGCCCCTTCGCCCCCAGGGTAAGCCTTCTCTCAGACCTCGGCAGGTGCAGGCCAAGCCCACTAGCCTCCAGGGGTTTCCCTTTAAAACCGAGGAGCTAATCTCAGCTTAACCAAGAGTCAGAAGGCCGGCAGGAAGGCCCCCCTAGGGAGGCCCCCAGTGAGGGCAGGGCCTTCCTTCTGCCGGCTTCAAGGTCCTTTCTCTCCAAAGCCCAACAACAGAGACCTGAGCCCGGTGTGTCTGGGATCACAGGTTGCCCTGTCCTTTACCGACGATATCTGAGAATCCCGAGGAAAGCCAACACGTCCCACCAAATGCACCCCTAATTGATAACATCAGACAATTACAGAGGGCAATTACTAGGGACCAGGCACTGTTCTTGGTGCTTTAAAAATTATGTTTTGACCAGATAATAAATTCTCATGGTTCAACATCCAAAAGACATAAAAGGTTCTAGAGTGGAAAATTTCCCATCCACTCCTGGCCCCTAACCACCCAGTTCCCACCCAGAGCCTACCTCCTTCTGGGGATATTCTATGTATATGCCCACAAACGCTGTGAATCTTTTCCATTTTTGTACACAAACAGAGGCGTATCATACACGCCATTTTGCACCTTACTGTCCCGGGAGATTGTTCCGCAGAGGCAGAAAAGGAACTTCCTCACTCATGCTCTCATGGGCATCCAGCCTGCCGTCATACGGACTCACCATAGCTGGCTTAACCAGTCTCCCAGGAAGCACCGGGGGTTGTTTCCAGTAGTTGCTATGGCAGTGTTGGGGTGACTAACCTTGCAACTCTACCATGAGTGCTAAGCCCATCATTTAATCCCACAGAAATCCACCTGTCCTCTCCCCCACCCTCCCAGTCCCCCTCAAGACGCAGCTCAGACAGGCAGTCATGTCGAACATCCGAGGCTTCACAATACCCATCCCGCCCTTTGACTCCACAATTCCACTTCTAGGAACGTGACCCCCCCTCCGAAATAGCCAAGTGTACTCACAGGGGTGATCATTATAAGGGCAAAACCTTGGAGACCCCCTGATGCCCACCGTGCTTACACCAGTTACAGTACCCACGCCCGATGGAACCCAATGCAGCCGCGACGCATATTTGCAGACTCCAGATGTCTGACGGGGCAAGATCTCCAGGTGCACCATTAAGAGAAAAAGAAACGGAGCGTTTTGTGAAAATAAAATCAATCGAATAGCATTCTCAGCTTTATCTGACTCCCTCAGGATTCCCTTGACAAGCCTGCATATTTCCTTCTCTTGACATAATATCCTCATTCTGCCCCCAGTTAGCCAGACTGTACCCCAACATGAACTTGGAGCTCCAGGGAGCCATGGCCTCTGCCCCATTCCTGAACTTCAGCCCTGGGAATCTGTCCTCGACCCCCCTGATTGATATTGAAGCCTTTGTGCTCCTGCCTAGTTCCGTCAGGGAGCCTGTCTTCCGGCTTGGTGTGGTAAGGTTCAAAGCCTTTGCAAATGCTATTTCCTTTTTCTGCGCGCTCTTCCCCCTTCCTTCAGATCTCAACTTCAATATCACTTCCTCAGAGAGGACTTTTTTGATTGCCTCTTACCACCTTAGGCCCTCTGTCATTTATTTTTTTCTTAAAGCACCCTATTGTTTTTCCGCATAGCGTTTATGATAAAGATATTTATGTAGCTGTTTACAGGTTTATTTGCTTAATGTATGTATCTCCCATTTGCTTAATGTATGTATCTCCCACTGAGTGACACAGGGCTATCGTTGGGAGGAAGGCATAAGGGTGTTTGACTTGTTTGCTCTGCATCTGTATCTGACCCATGAAGACTACACTTCCCAGGCTCCCTTGGACTTTGACTTCTAGCTAAGTCAGCCAATGGAAAACACTGTCAAGAGAATAGAGGGCAGGAGGAAGGAAGAAGCCAGAATATTTCTTCCTCTGTCTTTGTCCTGGACAGAGGTTCAGGCAGTGACTGTGTTTCTTCCATGGTGGTTCCCATAACTCTAGTCCCACCTTCTGTTCTTCCAATCCTGGGGTGGAAGCAGTGTCCTGCCTCTGCTAGTCTCTAAGTCGTCCCTCTAGCTCACTTTGGCTTCTTGGCAATTCTATCGCTTGTGTAACCAGTTCCCTATATTAAAGCCCCTCTGAGTTAAATATTGAGAGGGGTCTCTCCTTTCCCAATGGACCCTGTCTACGAGCGAGGGGATTCCGAGTCCTTTGGGGTTTCTGCTTACTGGATGGAGAACTTCACTCTCTTGTTTCAGGTTTGAAACTCAACAAGACAAATTTCTGGAAGGGTAATTGCTCCTAGATGCTATATCTGCAATTTGATTTTGTTGTTTTGTTGTCAAATTAGTTGTTATTAATATATTATAAATAAAACAAAATAGTATTAATATTATTTTTATTATTATCACCACTAGGACTGACTCTTAGCCCTGAGATAGCTAGAAACGATCCCTTTAGAGATCTCCAGGGATAGGCACTCTACACTTCTTGGTAGTCTGTCTATTCAAAGTTCAATCACTATCGTAGTCAGCAACTTCAAGTAAACCATGTTCAAGACCAAGTTCAAACATGTATTGAGTACCTATGATGAGCCTTCTGGGAGTCTACAGTCTAGTGAAGAAGCTCCTGCTTTAACTCACTGAGTTGTTTGTTTAAAGGAAACAGCTGATCCTAATAGTCATCCTTCCTGTACATGACAACCTTTCTCATTTAAACCTGTTTTCTTCTACTGGAATTTCCAGGCTACTAATATGTCCGCCATGTTGACCTTCAATACCAGCAAGATCACTGGGTTGCTGAAACCAGGAAAGTAAGTCAGCCTCCTGCCCACATTGAGGCACTCAACTGGGCTCCTTCCATCTGAACACTGTAGCTAATTCTCTGTAGTGGGGGGTAAGGATGTGAGCAGATCTTCTTCTCAATGTTAGGGGTCTGCCATTGGGGAAGGAAACTTAAATTTTACCTCAGTTGGTCCAATTCTTTTCTCCCACTGGTTTTGCCTCCACAAACTTCCTTTCCACCTAATCCCCATGACTTCCAAATTTCTAAAGAATTTACTAATACTGCTTTTTCTTAATCTGTGAATTTTCAACATCAGCTATATTGACTTCCTGACATTCACTACCCACCTCCCCTCTGCGAGTCTTCCCAATAAGGTTGTATCGCTGGTTTTGGTTCTTACTCATCTTTTCCAGTCCCATCCCAACCCCGTCTTTAGCTCTGTGTCTTCTCAAGCCAGTGCCTCCTTTCTGGGGACCCCCACATTGCTTCTGTTTCCCATGGGCATTATGTCCCCATGTCTGAATCTTCTCTGATTCATTATAGGATACAAGTGGAACTGAAAGAATCTAAAGTTGGAGTGTTCAATGTAAGTTATCATTGCTTTTATTCATGAAGTACTTAAGGTATTAACTAATTTAGTGTGTTTACTAAGCAATGCTATGGCACCTGTAGAAGAAAATAGAAAAATGACAAGAGCTACTCTGTGTCCTAGAAAAGTGTAGAAGTTCTCGAGGACATGAAACATAGGGTCAAGGAACAGTTACATCCCAAAAGAAGGTAAGATATAATTAAATGGTCTGTTGGACAGAATCCTTTTAACTACAAGAATAGAAAGCGAACTAAAAGTGTCGTAAGCCAACAGGAGGAATTCATAGGGTCATAAAACTAAAAAAAAAAAAAAATTAGGGGCTTCTGGGTGGCACAGCGGTTAAGCGTCTGCCTTCGGCTCAGGGTGTGATCCCGGCGTTCTGGGATCGAGCCCCACATCAGGCTCCTCTGCTATGAGCCTGCTTCTTCCTCTCCCACTCCCCCTGCTTGTGTTCCCTCTCTCGCTGGCTGTCTCTCTCTGTCAAATAAATAAATAAAATCTTTAAAAAAAAATTAAAAAGAAGTTTCAGGCATAACTGGATCTAGGTGCTCAAATTAATGCATCAAGAATCTCTCCCCATCTCTCCTTTCTGCTTTCATCTAAGTCAGCTTCATTCTCAGACAGGTTTTTCCCACTGGTGGAAAACCTCAAAGTTGTATAGTTTAATTTTTTAAAAATCCAGGTGCTAGCTCTCTTTAGATGAATCTGAGTCATGTGTCCATTCCTTAGCCAATCACTGTGGTTAAAAATTGGACAAGGCCGGGGCGCCTGGGTGGCACAGCGGTTAAGCGTCTGCCTTCGGCTCAGGGCGTGATCCTGGCGTTCTGGGATCGAGCCCCACATCAGGCTTCTCCGCTATGAGCCTGCTTCTTCCTCTCCCACTCCCCCTGCTTGTGTTCCCGCTCTCACTGGCTGTCTCTATCTCTGTCGAATAAATAAATAAAATCTTTAAAAAAAAAAATTGGACAAGGCCAATTGACCAAACGTGGGTTTCATCTACACTCCGGGAGCCAGGATGTGAGGTCCCAAACCACATGGACTGAGACTGGAAAGGAGGGTTCCCCAAGGGAAAATAGGGACTCTTATTAAAACAAGAGGAATTAATTGCTGGGTAGGCTGAACCAAGAGGTGATTTCCACAGGGAGGAACAAGTGGCAAAATGGACGGCCCCATATTAAAGTCAGATAGACAGCGGGAAGGTCAGTGTGGGCTGAAGTGATCGGGGAGAGATTTCCGACAGAAGGTGGGGTGATGGCAGCTCCTCCTCACAGGCCAAGGAGGAGATGGATAGACCTTAACCTGCAATAATTGTCTTCCTTTTCACCATCCTGCCCACACTGGCCCCTCCGGCCAGCCTCCTCCTGCCCTGCACTGCCCAGACCCACCCTTATGGACTTAAGAAGTAGGAACAACCACGTAAACTGTAGGGAGAGACGCTGCCCACAGGGACCCCAAAGGATGACCTCTTTCAGGGAATGAAGGAGGAAGTGAATAATGACACACTAATATTGCATCTGTGCATGGCATGTAAAAATGTTCCACGAGGTTAAACATTCATATGTAAAGATTCACAAAAGGTCGTCTTATCAGGTGTTCAGAATATGGAATGCAGAAAGCAAGAACTATAGAATCAGATAAATCTGGATTCAAGTTCTGCCCCTGCTGCCCCGTTTCTAAATGTCACTTTCATTCTGTGGGCCTCGGTTTTCTGGTCTGTGAAATGGGGGCAGTAATATCAACTTCAAAGGGTCATTGTGAAAACTCAATCACATGTATATGTAATGCTCTGAGCCCTATACCAGCTACATGGTGAATGTTAAAAGTTATATTTCATAATTTTTGTTTTGAATTTTTTTAAAAAAATTATTACACAAGTAATTCAGGAAAACACTCTGTGAAAAAAAATTAAACTGTAAAAAAAAAAAAATTAAAGATAAGGCTAAGCCAAACCTTGATGTTCTTCCTAGAGGAAAGACAGTTGGGTGTATAATCTTCCAAGGATTTCTATCCCTTTGCACACAAGTAAATGTGTATCTCAAAATAGTTTTATCTTATAAAATAGTAGCATGATGCAGGCATCTATCTGAAGTTTGCTTTTTTTCAGTCTTGTTTACCATGTCAGCACATACAGAACTACCCCCCACGGCAGGGTGGCCATGTGGACATTTATTGGTGAGCAAAATGGCACATGTGGTCACGGTGTATTTCTCCTGTTCTCCACCAGGTGGCGCTGTTGGAGGGGCTGCTCAACTACTACATTCTCAGAACCCTCTACCCCAAGGTCAATGGTAAGAATCACTAGCGATTTTTCCATGTCAAGGAGGACAGTGCTCTTTGAGGGAGAAGGAGATGAATTTGGAGATGGGAAACAGGGCTCTCCCGTAGGCTGAGTGACCTTAGCTTCGTCATTTCTCCTCTGAGTTTCAGCGGCCTATGAGATGGGCCTTTTAAAGGTGGTCTCCTCTCCCTCCAGAGCTCTAGTGAGGGTTAGGGACTGAGGCAGCTCTTTGGAGCACAGGAAATGTGAAGGAGGGACTCACAGAAGTGTGCCCCCTATACCCTGAAATGGCAGGTGAAAGACTAAGGACCAAGCTAAAATTAAAGGGCACAGGGCAGGCAGCCATCTGAACGCACAGTCCTCAGTTAATTGCCAACTCCCTAGTCAGAAAATAAAGCATAAAGGTCTAAAACTGTTTCCACAAAGCCCTGCTTCATTTGGCTGCAACAGAAAGCAGGGCAGGGGTGGAGGGCAGAGAGCAGGTGCCCGCTAGCTTCTTACCATGAGTGTATGCTGTCCCATACCTGCCACTGCTCCCATATAGCACCAGGGCTGGGAGCTCAGGCTCCTGGGGCAGCCTGCCTGGGTTGAAATCCCAGTTCTGGCTGTGTGACTTAGGACAAGTAACTTGGCCACTCTGTGCCTCAATTTCCTTATCGGTAAAATGGAAATAATAGTCTTATCTGCCTCGTAATCTTTGGTGACCAGTAAATGGGAGTACACTGTGCATAGAGTTGGCAGAGGGAAACTTCTTTTTTTCTATTACTTTATTTATAATTGTTATTTATTAACAAATCTCTCTCAATGTTACGCCTCAACCTACAGAGAAGTTGGCAGAAGGTTTCCCCCTTCCTCTGCTCAAGGATATTCGGCTCTATGACCCTGTTCTCGAGATCCACAAGGTCAGTGGGTTCCAGTGGGCTTTTGAGGATTTGGGGAGGGGGGTTGGTTAGTTTTCCAGGTTCAGAGGCCATAGCTCAATGGGCAGGACCCAGTTCAGCCCTGCAGCTCAGAAAAGGAGGGGGGCCCCAGGCACGGCTAGATGCTATGCCGCCATCCACGTGTCCTTCAGAAGTGGCACCCCTCCTGGGGCAGGAGGCATTTGACACAGCCTGTGCCACACTGCCTTCCACGCCTCCACTGTGGGTGACCTGGGGGAATGTTTGAAGACATTGCCGTGGCAACAGCACAGGTTCTGAAAGCCATTTGTAAGTTTTGAACATTTCTTCTAAATTCTTTTTTTTAAAGATTTTATTTATTTATTTGTCAGAGAGAGAGAGAGAGAGAGAGCACAAGCAGGGGAAGGGGCAGGCAGAGGGAGAAGCAGGCTCCCCGCTGAGCAAGGAGCCTGATGTGGGGCTTGATCCCAGGACCCTGGGATCACGCCCTGAGCCGAAGGCAGACGCTTAACGACTGCGCCACCCAAGCGCCCCTGACCAAGCATTTTCTGGTCTGTCTGTGCCCATGGTTCAGGTTATCCTTCTAGAATGGCATCTGTAAGGTGGGATGACTGGGTCGGTAGCCCTGCGAGCAGTAAAGGAGATGCTGTGTTGTGTCCGGTACTTCGTCAACATCCAGCAAATAACAGCCACTAAAGACAGGGAAGGACAGCAGCATGGCCAGGGACATGGACTCCCTGACCGGCTGCTGCATTTGAAAGACATATCCAACGTCCTTTTGGACCCAGGGATGTTCCGCATCCTACTGCTGAGAGTTTACAAGGAGTCAGACAGCTGGTTGTTTGAAGTAAGGACTGACAATTCATGCAGCTGGCCTCAGGAAATCACCAGAAGATTTATTCTGTACTCTCATGTTCAGTAGACTTTTGAGGTCTTTGTTTGATCCCCAATGGCAAGGGCTGGATCACTGTGGGAGAGAATTGGACTTTGCCTCCCGTTCAGAGTTCCCGCCCCTTCGGGGGATGGAAACTTACAAGGAGGCAGGCGAGCAAACCTCAGTGGCGCCCAGTTTCGTGTTATTCGTGAAGGAGAGAAAATTTAGGTGACACAAAGGACATTTATGGGGCCTGCCAGGAAGCAGCATCTCAGGAAATGACAGATAAACCGGCACCTTAGAAAAGGTGGCTGGGAAAAGCCGTGCTTTACGGAGACCTTGGGGATGGAGGCACGTTGGCGATTTATGCGCTGACCTGGTTTCTGGCCGAGTTCGTGCTTCCCCAGACATGGGCCTCCCTTTATATGGGAGATGCATCTTTTTGGCATAGGGGATGCTTTTGCCATGCTGTCCTGTCTTGTCTCTCCTAGGACTTCCTGTTCCTGGGCACCAACCTCCAGTACATGAGAGCTTGAGGGCAGGGACACAGCCGGGGTTTGGATGCCACAGCTGGAGCGGCAAATTGCATTTCCAGATGTGCAGCGCATTCCCGGCGATTCTGGGAAGATGAAGACTTTTCTGTTCTCTGCTCTGGGGGAGAGGTCTGCCTGGCCTCTGCCCCCACGCTGCTCCTCGGCAGGTGCACCCACGCCCTCTCCGACTCTGGGCTTCACTTTCCCCACCTCACCCAGGACGGACCATCTTCCCTCACTGGCCTGTACTGTCTGTAAGGGCAGGCGTCACCTTTCCTAGTCACCATCTGATCCCTGCACCTGGCACTTAGTAGACCCTCAGTAAATATTTATTGAATGGTTCGATGAAGGAACCACTTGGTACTCTAGTGGAATCTGCCTACACCCACCCTCTTTTGTCTAAGGGGTCTTTGGATGGTCTCACGGATGCCCACGCAGCCCTGCACCTGGCCCTGACGCCCGCTCTGTAAGGTGCTTGTCCGTCTCAGTGCACGGGCCGCTCATGGGCTGGCTTCAGTGTGTGCTCCCGCCCTCGCTTCTTGCCTGCTGCAGTCAAGGGAACCAGTGGGTCTCCCAGAGCAAAAACTCAACCTCCTGCTGCTTTCCTCCATTGAAATGGGTGTAAATTAGGAAGAAATGGATCCCTGTAGGTTTTTGGTCCGACCCAGATAAAAAGCTCATCCAACTGCTGTTTATGAGCCCCAAGCCTGGAGGAAGAGGCCATGATTTCTAATTACTGAACAACCAGCCTTTGATCAGACTTACCAGAGTCATTTCCAAGTTACGTAGTAGGGCCCCCGGGGACCGGGAGTCAGAAGGCTCGTTTGATATTTTTTTTATTGTGTTAATGAGCAGCTGGATGGAGCTGCCGGCTAACAGATAATTCACAGGGAATAGACCCATTTACCCTGTGTGTGACAGCGATATGTTCCAAGATGGGACAATGCGCTGTCACCCAGCTGTCGGCAGGGTAGGCCGTGGCTTCACGTCCTCTCTCCTCTTTCCTTTGGCTCACTCGCCCACCTGCATCATCCATCCCCATGGTAGACAGATGACAGGCTTGGACTTCTTCCAATACTAGCCATGTGGCCTTGGGCAGGTCCCTTCCCCCACTCAGGGTCCTCATCTATAAAATAAGGATGGTAATGACAGTAGCCACTTCTGAGCCCGTTGTCGTGGTGCTATTAGGTAATCCACATAAAAGGACTTACTTAGCTGTGTTGGGGATTTCATACTTACTGGCTCTCCTGTTTGTAGACTCAGCGTGGGGGAAGTCCAGGCAGCACAGACCCAGTTCCAGTCCCTGCTTTTAAGAGTGTTGCCTCAGATTTGGTGGAAAGAGCCAGCCTGGACTCCAGTGTACTTGCTTTGGGCCCCTGGGCAAGTCCTGTGTCCTCACCTGACAACTGTGGCTGGGACTCCCTCTTCACAGGTGACTGGGGACTCCATGAGTTCGTATCAAGTCCTTGGGGTTGCCCAGGCCATACTAGGTGCTGGTGAATGGCTGATGTGATTACCACCTGCCTGACTTTGGGCTCCTCAGAAGCAGCCCCGGGTGCGAGGAGGGGAGTAGTTTAAACAAGTAGTTTATTTGGAAGAAGATCCTGGGCAGTTCCAGGGGAGCAGAGAAAATGGGATGGGTGGGGGAAAGCAGCCTATAAAGGGGACACGATCAAACCAAAGGTGATGGCAGCTTAGTTCTGCTGGGGAAACTCTGGGAGCAGCTCAGAACATTCCTCAGAATGCACACCCCAGGTCCACGGGGGCTGGAATAGTTAAACACCACCTCCCACCACTCCCTGGTGGAGGGGAGCTTCTGGTGGACCTTTGTTCCCTGCTCTCCTAGTTTTCACAGAGAGGGCTCTAGCAGCCATAGAAGCCTCTCCGGCAAAGAAATACAAGTGCTGGCCGGCAGAAATCAGGTTGGTGTGCACGGCTGTGGGAAGATGGGTGGAGCTCTGACATGGCCTGCATATGGCCCCACAATGGAGTAGGGGCTCACCAGCTCAAAATCCTGAGTGTGCTAGAAAACCGTTTGCCACAATGCCTGGAAAAGTTGTTCTCCTGTGCATATTTTTAAGAAACTCAGCCTAGGGGTGCCTGGGTGGCTCAGCTGTCAAGCGTCTGCCTTCGGCTCAGATTGTGATCCCAGGGGCCTGGGATGGAGCCCCACATAGGGCTCCCTGCTCAGCGGGAAGCCTGCTTCTCCCTGTCCCACTCCCCTTGCTTGTGTTCCCTCTCTCACTGTCTCTCTCTGTCAAACAAATAAATAAAATCTTAAAAAAAAAAAAAGAAAGAAAAAGAAAAGAAACCCAGCCTAGTTTGCAAACACGCCTACCTTCTGAACACTCTAGGACATTCCAGAACGTCCCAGGGGATGGCTCCAAGAAAAGGCTCACGCTAGCCCAGGCAAGTCCTTGATGAGTATGGGGCAACCATTTTGCTATGAGACAGGGGAAGAACACTTAGTTGTAAAAGAGCAAAATATTTGTTATTCACAAAGCAAGGAAAAGCCGTTCCTACCCAGTGAGACTAAACACATTCATTTTATAACAGAGCGTCATTATATCTTGCTGGGCTAGGTCCAGGGCACCCACAGCTGGCCCATTACAGGTTCCGACACCCCGAGGTCTGTCTGTGGGCATCTGACTTTCCTGGACAGCTCAGGCCTGTAGAGAAGGACTGGCTTTGGGACAAGACATTCTGCTATTAATGATGAGTGCGCTGAGCTGTCAGAGAACCTTCGTGAGACCACAGTCTCATTGCACCATGGACCTCATCCTCCCACCAAACTAAGATGGCACCCCGGAGACCCTGCTCTTGACTGCAAGCTGTAGCTCCCCCTCTGCTCTCCCCTGATTTCCCCACGCCCCCCTCCTTACAGCTACACAGAATTCCACGCCTGTGTATGTACAAGACAACTTCCTCTTTCTTCAAGATGCGTAGGATTTCCTGGCGGGCAGATGCCACAATGTATTTAACCAATCCCCTACGATGGGCTCTTACATTGTTTCCAATACTTGGCTTTTATAAATAAGGAATCCACCTCCTTATTTTAACCAGAGTCTGGCATTTTCACCAAAAACCTACCCGTGCTTTCTGAGGCCTGACCATAGGCAATTAGAAATAGCTTTATCTGACCGGCTTCCCGGAGGCAGGCTGGCCTCGCGGCACCAGACCTGGTGAACAGCCAGTGCATTGTAACTGGGAATGCTTCCGGCCGGCCATGCTCGTTGCACATTTGCATTCCCAGCCCGGGCACCTTTGATCCTCAGTCTCTCCATGTGAGACCCTCGCCAGAGGTCTTCTTTAAGCGCCTCTGCCGAGGACCCTTCACAGGGAGAGAAGGGGGAAGCCTTGCAGACAATTTTCCCCAACCATGACTCAGTACTCAGTACTTTCTACTCCCAGCCCTTCCCCCGGTCACTCCCCGCTGGCCCAGGGTCCATAAAAGTGCCAGAGGCTTCTGTTTGGGTCTTCCGCAGCAGTGAGACGGTCCCCACGCCTACGCTGATCCATCTGATCCACCAGCATGCCATCTCAAAGGGGAGGGCGAACAGCGGGGTGTCGGTGCTTTCTCTGGCTTGAGCCTCTCGCCTACACTATTCCCTCTGACTTTCATTTTGGCTTGTGGTTGCTTTAATCAGCATCTCCGACACCTGGCAGCTCAGCTCCGTCCCCAGCTCAGCCGAGCTCTTGGCAGTGAGCAGTGCTTCAGTGAATAGCTTTATCCATCCATCACTTCTAGCCACGCATCCGCCCTTGTGTATGTACAGGTACGTCTGGAAAATCCATATCCAGAAATGGAATGCAGTAATTGAAGGAGACTCTTCCATAACTTAGCCCGTGCATATGTGCTCATGGTCCCTCCTCTCACATACCCGGGGAATGAACCCGGGGAATCAGGCAGTGGAGTGGGGGGGATTCTGCAGTAAACAATCCAACCTTGCCCGAAGAGTGGTCTGATCTTTGCCCTCAGCCCAAGAGCTAATCTCTAAGCCCTTGGGAAGTCTTGCTCGATCCGAGTGTCTTTGTCTACTTGGGGGCATCGGACCATGCCAGTCTAACAGTGTGATCCGTGCTGGGGGCTCCATGGCATCACCTGGACCTCTGAAGGGGCTGCAGACCGCACACAGGTGGTCAATAGTGCCTACAGGTGAAGGCGCAGTGAAGACTCTGGACCCCAAGGCTTCCAGAGCGTCCTGGTAAGCACCACTCTCTGTACGTTGTTACACACTGATGCGGGGGGTGGGAGGGCAGAGGGAGGGAGTAAGGCTGTCCAAATATCTGCAAGGAGAGGCTGAAGCTCTGTGTTTGGAACTTTCCTGGGCTCTGCCCTATGAACCTCTTCCCTTGGCTGATTTTAATTGGTATCTTTTACTTTTCACAAACTGTCACCATGAGATGAAGAGCTTTCACTGTGTCCTGGGACCCTTTAGCTACTTCTGGAGTGTATGGATGGTCTTGGGGACCTTCAAACCTGCGGTGGGCGTCAGAAGGGAGGGTGGTCTTGTGGACCGCACTACCTGTCACTTCACAACGGGTTTGCTATTGTCTGGCTCTGTTGGCCACTAGCCTCGCTGCTGCCTCAGACACTTGCTGTCTATGTTCTGTGGCTGACTCATCTTCAGCTCTGCTCTTGTGGGCACTGCAAACTTCGGAATCGACTCTGGTCAGTATAGGCAGGAAGGGGGTTTCAGCCTCCAAGGCCTGGAAGACCATCTCTGGTTGCCATGACCCTGATCTGTACGTCTCCAGTCCAGACCTATCCTGAGACCCTGACCTATCCCCTAACTGCAGGCTTGACATGCCCCTCGGGCTGACTGGCTTTGGGGGGGTACACGTGGCCTGTGTGACAAAAGAGTCGTCAAGGCATCCCGAGGACTCCCCCGGAGTCTGGTGCATACATTCCCCTCCGCCCCTGCACATTCACCTGAGCCTGCTTCTTGAAGTCCGCACAGGAACACTGGTAGTAAAACACAGCAGAACAGACAACTGCTATATGGGCCAGAAGAAAACGATTTCCCACCCGGGACCACTAAAGAATCCAGGGCTCACATATCCACTTCCCTTAGAGAAGGCTTTCCTCCCTCCTCAAGCGATCTCCTGGGGCCCTTAGTGCAGACCTATCAGCAAAAATCCCAGGGACAGAAAGGCTGTTTTAAAAGGATGCTCTTGCTGGGGCGCCTGGGTGGCTTAGTCGGTTAAGCGTCGGACTCTTGGTTTTGGCTCACGTCGCGATCTCAGGGTCATGAGATCCAGCCCTACATCAGGCTCCTGAGCTCAGCATGGAGCCTGCTTGAGATTCTTTCCCTCTCCCTCGCCCTCTACTGCCCCCTGCTCCCCCTGCTCAAGTGGGCTCTCTCTCTCTCTCTCAAATAAATAAATAAATAAAATCTTTAAAAGGATACTCTTGCCATTCCATCCCATCTTGGGGTGTTGGGGTGCAGGGGTAGGTCCAGAGCCATCACCTGAGTCCCCCAGACCCAACCAAGCCCAGCTTTCTTCCAGCTCCACCCCTCCACTGCTAGCTAGCCTTCTAGGACCTGCCATTTGATCAAGAGCAGTCCTCCAAGAACTGCCCCATCCCTGTGTAGAATCATTGTAAGTTAATATAAATTGGTTAAAATGAAAAACACAAACACAAACAAAATCAGTGTTGGCAAGAACGTGGAATAACAGGAACACGTGTCCACTGCGGGTGGGAGTGTAAATTGGTGCAACCATTGGCAAGACGTCCCAGAGTTGAACGCGCACGTGCCAGGACCCCGCCATTCCAGTCCTCCGTAGATGCCCCATGGAAATGCCTGCACACAGTCAACAAAAGGCACATACCTACCGGGATGTTGATAAAGCATCCTTCCTAATAACCCGTAACTGAAAATAACCCGAATGTCCATCAATCGTAAGTGAATAAATTATGGAATTTACACCATGGAATATTATACAGCTATGAATGCAAATGAACTTCAACTACAGGCAATAATGTAGAAGAATCCAAGAGAATGCTTAGTTAAAGAAATCTGACATAAAAGGGTCCATGCTGTGTGATTCCACCGACACAGAGCTCAAAAACAAAATTAACACATATAGAAGTGAAAGTTGGGAGAGCGCGCATGGATGAGAAACTAGGAAAGGACAGGAGGGTCTCCTGGACTCTGGAAAATGTTCTGCTTCCTGATGGCTGTGCTGGCTGGCTGGGGGAGTTCACTTTGTGAACATCACAGACAAGCGTGTACTGTTCATGCACTTTTTCTGCGTCTATGTTTTACTTCCAAGAAGTATATGTAAGATGACTCTATCTGTATTTACAAGACTTCTTACACTGCCTTTGATTACTTAGGCTCCTTATAAACAAAATCCTGTTTCTCCAGGCGTATTCGTCCAACACACCCGAGATGGACACCTTGTATAGGCTGCTTTTTACGGCATCATTTGTAATAGCAAAACAAGAACAAAACAAAAACTGAAAGCAACCCTTGTGCCCTTTGATGAGGACTGGTAGATCAAATTATGGTGCCTCCATGCAAAGGAAAGCATTAAGAAGAATGACTCCATGTGCGCACATGAAAAGATATCAAGGCATTTGTAAGAAGAAAGAGTGAGCTATAGGACGGGAAGTACAGTACTATCTCCTTTTATTTGAAATGATAGGGACACATACACGCATGCTTAGATGTATACAGGAAACTTCTTGGCGTTTACCCAAAATACTGGAAACAGAGGTTACCTCTGGAGAGCGGGAAGAAAAGGGTTTATAAAGTTCTGAGGTCTTGACTTCCCCTTCTTGTGCCATTTTGTATTGTTTGGATTTTTTACACAAGTAATTATTATTTTGTCAAAATATAAATGTAAACATGTCAATCAAAGTAACTGAACACATGCTTTAAAAATCAAATGCACAAAAGGGCCTCTACAAGGAGCAATGGTCACAGAGGGAACAGCTTTTAATTCCTTAAATGCTTGGTTTGGGTTCTGGATAACTCCAAATATCATGTAATGTTTCTATTGCCTCCCCTTTTTTTATTTACCAATTTTAAACAAAATTACCGACTTCATGAAGGTTAAGCTCATGAACCTGTCTCACTTACCTTCCCTCTCTCAAATTAGTTATGTAACTTAATTTTTGATTCCTTTCTTGTAAGTGTATAATTTTAGATACTATATTCACAACTTTTTTTTTTTTTTTGCCCCATCAACTAGTTTCGATGGTGTCTCTTGACTTCTCTTTACTCACTGTGTGACCTTGAACCTCCTCGAGTCCAAGTTCCCTCCCCTTAAAAAAAGGCAGGTGTGGGAGAGTTTGACTAGACAGCTATCCACGAAACATTTCTCTTTCTTCCTGGACACACAGCTATGTCTCCCAGCTTCCCTTTTTAGTATGTGTGGTCATTTGGCGAATGGACTGGGGGCAGAAGTAATGTGTGCCACTCCGGGCAGAGCCCATAAAGCACCACCTATGTGATTCTCTCTGTCTCTGTCTCTGTCTCTCTCTCACTCTCCCCCACTTCCCCCATAGCTAAAGCTGGATGTTGAGACCCAAGGTGACTTGAGATAAATGTGTTGAAGATGGCAGAGCCTCCAGCAGCCTGGGTGTTTTGAAAGATTATACGGAGCAGAGGAGCTGAGCTCCTGGCATACCCAACCATCACTTGGTCTTTAGAAGAGCAGAAATGAACTTCTGCCATATTTAGCAACTGAGATTTGGGGATTTATCTATTACAGAAGCTAGAGGTGGTTTAAATTGCTACAGAAGGTAACAATAGCAACCCATGAAACTGTTGAAAGACTTAAATGAGTTAAGTACAATGTATGTAAATTGCTGAGTCTGCAGTCAGAGTTCAATAAACAGGAGCCATTATTATTGCTAACACACTCCTTAGGAGTCAGAGTGTCTCCTGATTCCCCATCCAGAGCCTTCTGTGATTGTCCTGCTCAGTCATTCTTTAATATAGTGATGTTTAACTCCTTATCAGATATATAGTTTGCAAATATTTTCTCCCATTCTATAGATTGTCTTTCACTCTGTTGATTGTTTCCTTTGTTGTGCAAAAGTTTTTTTAATGTAGTCATCTTTGGGTTTTTTGTTTTGTTCTGTTTTGTTTTGTTTTGGTTCCCTGTGCTTTTGGTGTCATATCCAAGAAATTGCTGCCGAGATCAATGTTACAATGATTTTTCCTCTATGTTTTCTTCTAAGAGTTTTATAGTTTCAGATCTTACATTTGGGTCCTTAATCCATTTTGAATTTATTTTTGTGTGTGGTGTAAGATAAAGAGTCCAATTTTATTCTTTTGTATCTGGATATCTAGTTTTTTCAGTACCATTTGTTAAAGACTGTAATTTCCCCGTTATGTAGTTGTGGTAGCCTTCTTGAAGATCATTTGACCATATATGCATGAGTGTATTTCGGAGCTCTCTATCCTCTTCCATTGGTGTAGGTGTCTGTCTTTATGCCAGTACCATATTGTCTTAATCACCACAGCTTTGTAATAAGATTTGAATTAAGAAAGTGTAAAGTATTTTGAATTCAGCTTGCTTCCTCTTTCCCAAGATTGTTTTGGCTGTTTGGGATCTTTGTTGCTCCATATGCATTAGAAGGTTGTTTTTTCTATTTCTGCAAAAAAAAAAAAAAATGCCATTAGGATTTTGATAGGAATTGCTTTGAATCTGTAGATGCTTTGGGTAGTACGGACTCTCTAACAATATTAAGTCTTTCCATCCATGAACATGGGATGTCTTTCCATTTATCCATGTCCTCTTTAATTTCTTTCTGCAGGTTTTTAGTTTTCATTGTACATGGTCTTCTACTTCCTTGATTAAGTTTATTCCTAAGTAGTTTGTTCCTTTTGATGCTTTTGTAAATGGGATTGTTTTCTTAATTTCTTTCTTGGAGTGTTCATTTTTAATATAGAAATGCGATGGAATTTTGTATGTTGATTTTGTATTCTGCAACTTTGCTTATTTTGTTTATTAGTTCTAACGGTTTTTTGTGGAATCTTTGGGTTTTCTTCATATAATACCATGTCATCTTTGAACAGAGGTCATTTTATCTCTTCCTTTCTGAATTGGATGTCTTTAATTTTTTTTCCTTGCCTAATTGCTCTAGGAAGGACTTTAAGTACTATGTTGAGTAGAAGTGGTGAAAGTGGGCAACTTTGTCTTGTCCCTAATCTTAGAGGAAAAGATTTCAGTCTTTCACCATTGAGTATGATGTTAGCTATGGGATTTTCATATATGGGCTTTATTTTGTTGAGGTAGTTTCCTTCTTTCCCTCATTTGTTGGGTGTTTTTTTTTTTTTTTTTTTCATCACAAAAGAGTGTTGAACTTGGTGTTTTTTCTTCATCTATTGAGATGATCATGTGATTTTTATCCTTCATTCTGTTAATGTGCTGTGGGATTTATATGTGTTGAAGTATCCTTGCATCCCATGGATAAATCTCACTTGGTCATGGGATATGATCATTTTAATGTGAGATTGAGTTTTATTTGCTAGTATTTTGTTTATTTGCTAGGCTGTTTGCATCTACAATCATCATAGATGTTGCCCTATAGTTTTCTTTTCTTGTACTGTTTTTGTCTGGCTTTGGCATCAGGCCTCATAAAATGCATTTGGAAGTGTTCTCTATTCTTCAATATTTTGGAAGAGTTTGAGAAGGACCAGCATTAATTCTTCTTTAATGTTTGGTAGAATTCTCAGCGAAGCCATCTGGTACTGCGCTTTTCTTTGTTGGGAGATCTTTGATTACTGATTTAATCTCCTTACTAGTTATAGGTCTGCTCAGACTTTCTATCTCTTCATAATTCAATCTTGGTTGGTTGTATGTTTCTAGGAACATACCCATTTCTTCTAGCTTACCCAATTTATTGGGGTAAATTGTTTATGGTACTCTCTTACCATCCTTTTCATCTCTGTGTCATCAGTTGTAATGCCTCCTCTTTGATTTCTGATTTTGTCTTCTCTTTTTTTCTTAGTCTAACTAAAGGTTTATCAATTTCGTTGATCTCTGTTAAAAAAAAATCTCTAAGTTTCATTGGTTTTCCTGCTCAGTTAACCTTCCTTTCCCCCAGCAAGAAAATATGTATCTATCTAGATCATAAATAAATGAATAATATCTCCTGGTTCAGAATTCTAAAAGCTTGTTATCAGCTCTACAGTTCACTTAACAACTGATTTTGTGGTATTGTGGTTTACTATTTAAATATTTTGTTGTCTGACTTCTCCTGAGTTTTATGTCTAACTTCCCTAAGTAAATAATAATTTCCTTGAAGGCAGGAAATAGATATTACATGTCTTTGTGTCACCCATGGCTTATTGCAATACTGAGTTGAGCACTTAATAAGTACCTGGCGATTTGATTTGAAGTCTCTTAGCACTTAACCTAATACTCCAACCTTTTCCCCAGTTACGGGTTGCCCTAGGCCCTTATCATGTAGCTCCTTCAATTTACAGTCAGTTGTTAATCATCTCCATATCTTTGCCTCTGCTTGTGCCACAAAAGCTCAGTAGCCCCTGCATTTCACTTTCATGTCACTCCTGTTCAAATCACAGAGCTCCCCAAAGGATGTCTCGCCCCATTCTCACTCTTTCTGATGGTTCTAAGTTGTCTATTGGGGCTCCAGAGGGTACTCAAGAGGGAGATGACTCATGAAATGTTAAGTCGGGAGGATGGATACCCAGGGCAGCAAAAAGCAGGAGAGGACCCAGAGGGCCTGCATGTTGGAGGTCGATCAAGGACTGCAAGGATGGGAGACCTGGTAGACTGAAATGACCTTTGTCATTTCTGGTGAATTTCCTTGACAACTTTCCATTTTAGGAGACGCTACTCACGGTTAAGGTCATGTAGAGGGAGTATAGAGTGGGGTGGCTCCAACAGGAAAAGTCCCCTTTAGCTCTGACATTCCATGATTTGAAGTAACTTACTTCTATGAGCTAAATTGTGTCTTCCAAAAAAGAGATGCTGAAGTTTTAGCCCCAGTACCTCAAAATGTGACTTTATGACCTTACTTGGAAATAGGGTCTTGATAGAGGCAATCAAATTAAAATAGGGTCATTAAGATGGGCCCTAATCCAATATGACTGGTATCCTTATAAAAGGGGAAATTTGGGCACAGACGCAGACACACACAGAGGCAAGATGATGTGAAGACAGCCATCTGATGACAGAGGCAGAGCTTGGACTGATGCAGTTGCAAGCTGAAGAATTCTTGAGGCTACCAGAAGCTAGGAAGAGGTAAGGAAGTTTCTCCCCAAAGTCTCAGAGGGAGCGGCCCTATGGATACCTTGATTTCAGACTTCTGGCCTCCATCACTGAAAGGCAGTAAATATCTGTTGTCTGAACCACCCAATTTGTGGTCCTTTTTACAGCAGCCCTCAAAAACTAATATACTTACCTCCTCCATGCTTCCTTTCCGTTATCCGTAAAATGGGCACCTAATGTCAACCTCCCAAGGGTGGGAGGGTTTCAGCTGAGATAAAGATATCGGTGGGCTTTAAATTAGTCATACAAAAGTCATCTCACTGAAATAACCACAGGTGTTCCAAGTATCCTTTTGAGAAGAAAATCTACCAAAGTGTTCCCTGGAAGCTGGACTTCCAGGGGGCCACGTCCTTCTCAGGGCAGCGTCCAGACGGCTCAGCTCCCCTAAGACCATCCCTGCCTGTCTGTGTGAGTCTCAGATGTGCTGAGGCAGAGATCAGATGGTGGTGGCTGTTTGGTGTTCAATTATTTGGAAAAATTCTTTTTGTTTCCATTAGAACATTCAATTTCCCCAATCTACATGCCAATGGGGGGAAAAGAAAAAGTGTACTCATTCCACAAATATTTATTAAGTCTGCACTATATGCCAGGTGTTGTTATGGTACTTGGCCTATATCCGTAAACAAAACAGACCCCCAAATCCCCACCTCTGTAAAGCTTATATTCTAGTGGGGAGAGAGAGGCAATAAACAAAAACATAATATGTTAATTTTACGGTTAATTAAGAGATGATGACAGTTATGGGAGGAAACAGCACAGGGTTATAATCCAATCTTTATTTTGTTGCTCAAACAGTCTCTGCTTTAAGCCATTAAGAATAATTCAGGTTGGGGCGCCTGGGTGGCACAGCGGTTGAGCGTCTGCCTTCGGCTCAGGGCGTGATCCCGGCGTTGTGGGATCGAGCCACACATCGGGCTCCTCCGCTATGAGCCTGCTTCTTCCTCTCCCACTCCCCCTGCTTGTGTTCCCTCTCTCGCTGGCTGTCTCTATCTCTGTCGAATAAATAAATAAAATCTTTAAAAAAAAATCCTTTAAAAAAAAAAGAAGAAGAATTCAGGTTGGCTTCTGTGTCTATTCACTATGGCCCCAGCATTTTCCACACACTTCCTTTCTCTCTAGCACGGTAATATGTTCCAGACTCATGTTGTACTTTCTCTACCCAAGCACTGGAATTAACCATTTCTCCAAGGAACTTCCTTTCTTTCTTTTTTTTTTTTCCAAAATGTGAATTTCTTCTTTTTTTTTTTTTTTCCTTTTAGATCCGCTTATTCATTTTAGTGGAGAGAGAGAGCGAGCATGGGCCCAAGCACGTGGGGGAGGGGCCCAGGGAGAGGAAGAGGAAATCCCAAGCAGACTCCCCACTGAGCCCCCAATGTGAGGGGCTCAGTCCCACGACCCTGGAATCAAAAGTCGGTTGCTCAACTGACTGAGCCACCCAGGTGCCCCTTTTTAATAGGAAAATGGTATATAGAGGCCACAATTTGAACACCAGATATCTCAGTATGCTCATTGCCATTGGGATGTCATTGCCTTCTGAGATCTCAGAACTCGGAAACACACATGGATGGAAAAACACATTCATACATGCATCCGTATTTATTCCTATTTGTCAATCTGTAAATATATTAAAACCTATGGGTTCATCCTTATATTTCTAATTCCAGTCCAACACCACACAGGGTTCATTCTAGCTCTTTCCTTATTACTAATTTCTTTTTCTGATGGTGAGAAACTTGTCTCTCATTGTCCACAAAGTATTTACTTTTTTGTTCAATACTAGTAAACATATATTTACTAAACAGAGTATCCACTCAAAATACCATTTTCCAAAGTTATTAGGTTAGTTCTTTTAATCCCCACACACTTCAGTGCAGTTATCTTATTCACTAGTAACCCATGTTGGTTTGTTATTCTTTGTATGCCATTTTGGGTTTCTCCCACATATCCTGGTTGGTTTGGGTTATTTATTTGTTTATTGGGTATATGAAACATTACTATGGTTCTGTGAGTCAGGGCTACACCAAAGGGTGTACCCACAAGCCCGTGGTATTGTCAGTCTTTTTAATTTTTTCATCCTAAGAGGTGTGTAATGGTATCTCGTTGCGGCTTTCATTTGCATTTTCCTAACAGCTAATGATTGTTAACATCTTTTCATGTGCTTATTTGCCATCTTCTCGTCTTCTTTGGTGAAATGTGTGTTCAAGTCTTTTACATATTTCCTAATTTGGTTTTATCTTAATGTTGAGTCTAAAGAGTTATTTCTATATTCTGGATACAAGTCTTTTGACAGATATGTGATTTGTACATATTTTCTCCCAGAATGTGGCTTATCTTTTCACTTTCTTAACAGGGTCTTTCACACATCAAATGTTTTTAATTTTGACAAAGTCCCATTTATCAATTATTTTTCTTTTATGGCTTGTGCTTTGGTCTAAGGTCAAAGAACTCGAGTTCACCACACCCTAGGTCATGAATATTTGCTCCTATATTTTCTTCTAAAGGTTTTATAGTTTTGCATTTTATGCTTAGATTTATGATTAATTCATCCAAGTTAATTTTTGCATGTGGTGTACAGTTTCAGTCCAGTGTCGGTCCAACCGTGCCAACACAATTTGTTGAAAGGACTATCCTTTCTCCATCGAGTTGCTTTTGCTCCTTTGTCAAGAATCTGTTGGTCATACTTCTGTGGGTCTGTTTCTGGGCTCTATTCTGTTCCGTTGAGTTATGTGTCTTATCCCTACACAAACACCACTTTCTTGATTACTGTAGCTACCCAACAAGTAGTAAAATCAGGTTGTGTGGGGGTGCCTGGGTGGCGCAGCTGTTAAGCGTCTGCCTTCGGCTCAGGGCGTGATCCCGGCGTTCTGGGATCGAGCCCCACATCAGGCTTTTCCGCTATAGGCCTGCTTCTTCCTCTCCCACTCCCCCTGCTTGTGTTCCCTCTCTCGCTGGCTGTCTCTATCTCTGTCGAATAAATAAATAAAATCTTTAAAAAAAAAATCAGGTTGTGTGATCCGTCTAACTTGATTCTTCATCCAAGTGTCTTAACTCTTCTGGTTTCTTGGCTTCTGCATACAGTTTGGAATCAGCTGGTCTGCACCTACAAAAACTCCTACGGGAAATTTGATAGAAATTATGTTAAACCTATGAAAAAGTCTGGGAAGAAATGTCATTTTGGTTATGTTGAATCATCCATCCCATGAGCACAGTCTGTCTCTCCATGTATTGAGGTCTTCTCCTTCATAACACTTCCTAGTTTCCATCATATAGATTTTGTTAATGTTTTGTTACATTCGTACCTGAACACGGCAATATGTAGAGCTATTATCAATGGTATCGTGTTTTTAATTTCAGTTTCCAATTGTTCATCGGCAATGCATAGAAATATGATTGAGACGACTGATTTCTCTATGTCAACCCACCACCATCTGGCTATCGGTTGTTATTCTTTAATTATATTACTGGATTCTACTCCTTAATCTTTCACAGAGACGTTCTGCTTCAATATTCACAGATGAAATTTGTGAATTTCTTTTTTTTCAAAATTTTACTTATTTATTTGTCAGAGAGAGAGAGAGAGCATAAACAGGGGGAGCAGCAGGCAGAGGGAGAAGCAGGCTCCCCACTGAGCAAGGAGCCCGATGTGGGACTTGATCCCAGGACCCGGATCATGACCTGAGCCGAAGGCAGCCGTTTAACTGACTGAGCCACCCAGGCGTTCTATAGTCTGCGAATTTCTTTTTGCTGCTTTGTTTTAGCTCAGGCTGCAGTAACAAAATACCATAACCTGGGTGGCTTACAGAACAGAAATTTTTGTCTCCAGCTCTGGAGGCTGAGAAGTCCCAAATCAAGGTATTTGCTGACCAATTCAGTTCCTGGTTAGGGTCCGAATCTCAGCTTACAGTTGGCCATTTTCTTGCTGTGTTTTGTGTTTTGTGTGGTTTTTTTAAAATCTTTTATTTATTTATTCGACAGAGATAGAGACAGCCAGCGAGAGAGGGAACACAAGCAGGGGGAGTGGGAGAGGAAGAAGCAGGCTCATAGCGGAGGAGCCTGATGTGGGGCTCAATCCCATAACGCCGGGATCACGCCCTGAGCCGAAAGCAGACGCTTAGCCGCTGTGCCACCCAGGCGCCCCTCTTGCTGTGTTTTAACGTGGCCGAGAGAAAGGGAGATCTCTCTTGTGTAAGGTCTCATGACCTTGACCACACCTAACCACCCCCCAAGGGCGCAGCTTCCCAATACCATCACACTGGGAGTTAGGCTTTCAACATCTGACTTTGGGGAGAGGCTACAATTCAATCCACAGCAATAAGGGTATCCTTCATAAGAACAGCTGGGCAGGTACCTTATTTCTTTATCCCCTGGGAGAGGTCGATGAGCTTTGGAATTACCTTTTACTTGCACATTTGGGACAAACTATGAAGTTCCCTTGGACAACTTCCTCAGCTCCTTCTAACTTAGCTGTTTTATTTCTTAAATCAATTTTGGTAATTTGCATTTTTTAAACTTATTTTGAGTTGAAATCATCCTAATTTTCAAGGGGATTAACATTGCATTACATTAAATGCAACAGTTAAAGAGAATAAAGTAAATCTAGATATGCTGACATGGAAAAACCTATAAGACAAATTGGGGGAGGAAGGCAAGTCTCAGAAAAATTGAACATCCATTTTTTTTTTTTAAGATTTTATTTATTTATTCGACAGAGATAGAGACAGCCAGCGAGAGAGGGAACACAAGCAGGGGAGTGGGAGAGGAAGAAGCAGGCTCATAGCGGAGGAGCCTGATGCGGGGCCCAATCCCATAACGCCGGGATCACGCCCTGAGCCGAAGGCAGACGCTTAACCGCTGTGCCACCCAGGCGCCCCTGAACATCCATTTTTTAAAATAAACTTTCATTTTGGAATCAGCGTTTCATTTTTATATATAAAATGGATGTAAAATGGTCTGAGAAGATACCCACTAATAGCTGGTTGTAGCAGTTTTCCATTACCCTTAGACCCAAGCAAGAGATGCCTCAGCCTTGGGCTGGCACTTGCGAGGGGCCCGCTCCAGCCCCCTCCAGATATACCACACACACCCCCCAGGGGACACACCCTTCTAGAGCCTGAGCCTTCCTTCTAGACCAGGCTCCCTATTGCTGGGAGACTGGAATTCCTTCCAGGGTGTGTGAGAGCGTCACCCAGGTACTTCCTCCTAAGGATGATGTGACCCCTGCAAGGTCGAACCAGTAACCAAGGCGCAATGTTTGAGGTGGGGGAGGGGAGCTTGGACGTGCAAGTTGGAGTCCCCATGCACACAGGCGTGCACAAGGCCGTCGTGGGGCAGACCGAGTCAGGTGTGGGAAGAGAAGGGTGCTCCTACCGCCACGTTCTGACAAGGAACTCTGGAGAGTTCAAAAATTCTGAATCCGAGCCTGATTTTCCAGGTCAATATGCACATATATTTGCCTAGAGGTAGGAGGATAGGACGTTTAATTTAAGTGTTTGTTAGCTGTATTTACAGAAAATATGTAGACATTCAGCATGTGAGCCTCAGTTTGACCTTTGTCCCGGGCCCCCCAAATGTCACAGGAGGGCCTAGTTAGTCATGACGCTTCCAGGGAAAGAGGTGGGACTTGAGGGAAAGAAGGTGAAAGAGGGTGTTACAGGCTGAATTGTGTCCCCACTCAGATTCCTGTGAAAGTCCTAACCACGGCCGGTACCTCAGCATAGGACTGTGTTTGGACATAGGGCCTTTAATGAGGTGATCAAGTTAAATCGAGGCTCCAGCCTCCAGAACCATGAGAAACTGCATTTCTGTTGTTTAAGGCCCCCCCCCCCCCAGTCCGTGGTATTTCGTTAGGCAGCCCCAGCAAACTAATTTAGAGGGCTGTGAGTTTTTACTGTATTTCTTCTTATTATTTGACTCTTGTTTCTAAAGCGTATGTATCCGTGCTTTATTTATGTAATTAAAAAATACATATTAAAACGTTCTCCCATCCTGCTTATCTGTCATTTCCCACTCCTAACCGTTCCTTCTCTGTCCGTGTTTTGCCCTGCGATGCGGCAGGCTAGCGGCTCGTCTGTGTTCCTGTGCGGGGTTCCTTCCCACGATGAATCAGCTCCTCCATTTACCAATTCTCCCTTTGTGGTGTTTTCTGATTCATTAATGTCTGCTTGTCTTCATTCTGTCCTTCATCCCCTGGACTGATTTTGCTGCTCATGTTATACCTTCCTGGGTTGAACGCTTGATTCTCTTCTCTTGTTCTTCGTTTTCTTTTTCAGAAATAGAAACACTCTGGACTACATTTTCTATTCAATATGGTTTTAGCTTTATTTCATTGCTTTTGACACATAGTGTTTTCATTCCCTACCCCCCAATCTGGTGTTGTTGTTTTTTTTTTTATAAGAGTTTGTTTATTTATTTGACACAGAGAGAGAGAGAGAGAGAGAGAGTGTGCGCGCAAGCAGGGGGAGTGGCAGAGGAAGAGGGAGAAACAGCCCCCCACACTGAGCAGGACTCAATCCCAGGGCCCTGGGATCATGACCTGAGAGGAAGGCAGATGCTTAACCAGCTAAGCCACCCAGGCGCCCCCCCCCCAATCTAGTTTAACTGGCAATTTTTTGTGACTTCCTTTAGCTCTCGAATGGAGTTTTAAATTTTGAGGAGGGGGGTTTAAATTTTTCATGTGGTTGGGGTTTTGGTCCCATTTCTCCTCTTGTTTTAATTTTTCGTTTTATTACTTGGTGGCCAAAGGGGTCTCTATGATTTCTATCCTGGGGAAAGGTACTGGTATTTCCTTTGTAGCCATGGTCAATTTTTATAAGAGCTTTTATCAAAGCTCTCATGGGTGTCTCAATGGAAGGTACGTTCTCCGTCTGCAGGATACCCAATGCAGCAGCATCACTAATGTCAGCCTGATGAGCCCTTTGATTCAGACTCTCTGTGCAGGCCTTTGTGACCTGTGACTCATGGTAAAGACTTGCGCCACCTTGATCCAGTGAGATTTAATTTCTTTATCTCTGTTCAGCCGGCACTGTGCGAGGGTGACGTCAGAGGCCATTCCTACCTGTCCTCTCTCCACCTTGCACCCAGGTTGTTGGTCTGGGGGAGGAGCCCAGAGAACAGGAGGGTGGTAAGGTGACAGGGTTCTCCCTATAGCTCGGATTCCCACCACCCCGGGGCTTGAGGACAGGTTCCAGGTATGACCTTCTCTAACTCAGCCCACCTCTGCTCTGAGTCCTCATCTTTCCAAGGAAAGACGTTGGGCAGACCTTTCCAGATCCTCTTGCTTACTTTTGGGAAACCGGGCCTACTTAATATCTGGGAGATAGATGGGACTCTCAAAGTCTCCCCTAAATGTGTTGCAGATATCCCTGTTTCTGGAAGACACTTTTTCCAATTTGCTCAAATCTGCTAAATTCATGATCGACAGCATGTCCTTTTGTGACTCGTTCCACCATTTGTCTCTGCTGCTGCTGCTGCTGCTGCTGCTGATAGTGGGGGTCCCCCCAGGCTTTCCCTCGGCCCTCTGCTCCCCCACACCCATCCCAGCCGATTGCTTCTGTCTGTTGCCACATTCTATGAAAGCCCATAGCTGGATCCTCGCGAAATTGAGAGACTAGGTGTTGAAGTGTCTGACTCAAAATAAAAGCTATTAACTTTGTGGCTCCCTGGGGACACCTCAAAGGTCATTCTGAACCTGAAATTCAGTGGGAAGCCAGTGTGCTTGCTGATGAGGACAGACGAGGCATGTTAAGATGCCGTTGAGAGAGAACACAGTGGCTTCAAATCATGTCTCATGGCCAGAGAGATGCTCTGCACGGTGTCTCACGCAGGCAACTCAACGTGGTCTGTAGGTAGGCAGCAACCAGGCTTCAGGGGTTTGATAATATTGCTTTTATTCTCCTGGGCAACATCAGGGAGTCTGTTGAGTGGTAGATAAACACAGTATTCTCAAACTTTCTTTGCTTTTCCCTTAACGTCTTACCTTTCTCTTTCTCCTTTCCATTTTGTTCTTTTTATCCCTCCTCCTGACCCTGAAACAAATCTGTAAGTACCAGTATTTCTGATGTCCAGGAAGCGTTTGTAGGACTCTTTGTCTTTTCCGTTGAATAAGACCTTACTAGCTCTTTCTCTAGCCATCATTCTTAACCTCCTCACAGTCTTTTAAGAAACAGAGAAATCTTCTACTTGCTTTAACTGGCAATTATTATATAAAACATTCTCGGGACACCTGGGTGGCTCAGTTGGTGAAGAGTCTGCCTTCAGCTCAGGTCATGATCCCAGGGTGCTGGGATCGAGTTCCACATCAGGCTCCTTGCTCAGTGGGGAGTCTGCTTCTCCCTCTGCCTGCTGCTCCTCCTGCTTGTGCTCTCTCTCTCTCTGAAAAATAAATAAATAAAATCTTTAAATAATATATTTTTAATGTGTATTGGTCAGGTTTCACCAGGTTGTGCTGTGAAACAAACAACCCCAAGATCTGAGTGGCTTATCACCACAATGGTTTATTTCTCACTCTCACTACCCATCACTGCAGTTCTGCTCCAAGTCCTCTTCATTCTGGATCCAGTTTACAGGAAGAAAGAGAAAATTAAAGTATAAAAGGGACAAGCCAGACAGACCTAATCCCTTTTAAAGTTTTTTTTCTCAGGAGCCGTCCCCTTCCCAGTCTGGGTGTCCTCACTCTGCAGCCTCCTTCCACAAGCACAGCTCTTCCAGCCCCCGGGTCCTGTGGTGGGCGGCCACCAGCAGCGCTGCCATGCCAGCAGCATCCCCCAGCATCCCCACCCACGGTGATTTTGCATCCAAGTGCCTGCACTGAGACACCTCCGAGCTCTAGCTCAGCTCTGAGAGTAGTGGCTGCTCCTTATCCTATGTTTTCTTTTCTTTTCTCCTTATCCTATCCCAGCCAATCCCTCATCACAGCAATCCCGTTATAGTTAATAATTCTTTATATTAAACTTCCCCTGTTCAAATTACCATGTGGTTTTTCTCTCCTGGTTGAATCCAGACTGAGACACCTGGCCAGCATTATTGGCTCACATCTCATTGGCCAAGACTAATTGCCAGGGCTCTTGAGCTGGGCAGGTGGCCACTTCAGCTAACGCAGGGTTCTGCTCATAAGGAAGAAGGGGAGATGGGGTCCTGTATAAGCAACTGGCAGCGTCCGTCTCAAGAGCAATGGACATTGATAAGGACTCTTTCCAGAGCCCCAGACTTCTCTGTTTTCTAGGACACGTCTCTTGACCACACCCATAGGTGAAAATTCCCACCTGCCCACATCTCCAGGCTCATTTCACACTATCCTCTCAGATACTATGGACCCCATCTCTTGAAAATCCCCTCAATGCCATCTATTAGAAAAAGCTTAAAAAAGTAGAAACTAGGGGTGCCTGGGTGTCTCAGTCGGTGAAGCATCTGCCTTCAGCTCAGGTCATGATCTCAGGGACTTGGGATCGAGCCCTGCATTGGGCACCCCACTCAGTAGAGAGTCTGTTTCTCCCTCTCCCTCTTCTTCTACCCCTCCCCGCTGTTTGTGCTCTCTCTCTCTCTCAAAAAAATTAATAAAATCTTTAGAAGAAAAGGTAGAAACAAATGTAACAAGTATGATTTGCACTATGATGGGTATCACACAGACCAAATGTTCCCCAGTCTTTGAAAGCCACGCAGCCCCTCCAACCCTCAGAGTCTGCTAGACAGCAGTCCCTTTGAGCCCCCTTCACAGGGAGGCTGACCCAGGGTCTGTCCTGGGCAGCTCCAGGCCCAGTCACACTGGCCCCCACAGGCAGGGATGAGCGTCCCCTCCTTTCTCAGGACGCTCCCAGTGCTCTCCGGGCAGGTGCCTGTGGTGTTGACGTTGCACCCCATCCCCTCCTCTAACTCAAACATGAGTTTCAGCCAAGATGGAAACTGGAGGTGGTGACAGTGGCCTGCTGTGTGACTCCGGGCAGGTTACTTCTTCTGTACTAGTCCTTCATCACGGCAAACCAAATTTGTTGTGAGCGTACAGGAGACAACGAATGAGTCGTGCTTACCACGGTGTCTCGCACACGGTAAGCTCTCAGTAAATGCTAGGCGTGGGTAGTATTCCTACTATTGTTTGGACAGTTCCTGGTTAGCTTTTCAGATACGGGTCCCTCACTGAGGAGTGGGTCATCTCTGGCTAAGGAGCCTCCAGGTGAGTTCTGGCCATTTTGAGGTCTTGAGGCATCAAGAGCAGTCCCTCTGAAGGGATGAGATGGGAGAGCAGGAGGCAGGCAGCTTAAGGAACCAAGCTCTCCTGATGGATGTTAGCTTGTACTCACAGGAAAGCCGGCACGGTGAGATCTTTCCAGAAGCCCAGAAGCTGCATTCAAAGTGCAGACTGCACTGCCATCTGCTGGCCATGTCTTAGAATGTCAGGCTTGAAGGCACGGAGGTTATGGTTAACCAGGCAGGTTCCTGGCCCATGCACGTGCCCAGCGGTCCTGGGGTGTCCGCATGTTTATCAAGACCCTCAGGGGATCCCCTGCAGGCAGTCCAGTGCTCCCCACCTCTTCCTATGAGGGGACCCCATTTTTCGGTTGTGAACAAAAATGTTCAAAGTGATGTGATGACCTGAGATGTGCTCCTGCCCGAAAACACCTAACCTGAGTCTAACGATGAGGAAACATCAGGCAAACCTGAAGGCTATGTCTGGCTTGTACTCTTCAAAAACGCCAAGGTCATGAAAGGCAAAGAAAACTAGGGAACAATTACCAACTCAAGCAGACTAAAAAGACAGGACAACCGAATGCAAGATATGATCCAAGAGTTTTTCTTGTGCTGGACAGGATGTCATGGGCCGATTGACAAAATCCGAATGTGGTCTTCCGATAACAGTATCGTCCCACTGTCAATTTCATGACTTTGCTCATTGTTCTGTGACTAAATAACGGAACGTCCTTGCTTTTAGGGGACATGCACATAAGTATTTAGGGGTAAAGGGCCACCGGGTCTGCATCTGATTTGCAAACAGTTCAGGAGGAAAATATATATATGCACGTATAGCCTTGGTGAAGGGTGTTCAGGAATTCTTTCTTTGTACGGTTTTTGCAACTTTTCCAGCGGCCTGAAATTATACTCAAGTATGTTCAAAATGTTTCTCACAGCCCTCCTGAGAAAATAAAGGGTGACATGATGCCACCATACGTTCAGTTACGCACCCCAGCAGGGACACCCCACAGCTGGTAGCTACACTTGTGAGCGGAGCATGGCATACAGGGTTTGTGCGACACCGCTCTGTGCGTCCGCAGCCCCTGTGACATTGTGCGCCAACGGCACTTCGCTACAAAATAAATGATTGAAATCAAACAGGAGCACCCCGCCTTTTTATGGAGCCCTCTGGAGGTGCCAGCCATTCCTAATTACTTTTTGAGGTTTACCCCGTTTATCCTCACAGCAATCCCATGGGAGAGATGCTGTTATTCCCCCTCAATTTGCACTCCAGACAGCTATGTGCCAAGGTCACACAGCTAGGGACTGGTGAAACTGGGATCCAGCGTCTTACAACCCCAACTAGCAGCAGGTAGGGTCCACGACACTAGACGACTGCAGGTCAGCTCACTGTGGAAAGGACCGCGGCCCACTCCTGCGGCTGCCACATTGAATTCTATGATCGCAGCCACACTTGCCTGGGCCTTGGCTCTGCCTCCGCTCACATCCTTGCTCCTTCTCACTGCCTCCAATAACCCTCCCCTACCACCTCTTCTGGGCTGAACCACTTCCTCCCCAATTCCTTCTTTGTGCCTTCCCGGGAGGGCTCTCTCCCTTCTCTAACTGTCCTACCATCCCATAGCGTCCCTCTCCGAGACTCTCCCGCTCTCCATCTCCCGCGAGAATTCCTTTGGCAGAAGCAACAGAGTGTCGTCACTGCTAGCTCCAGCTCTGAAATCAGGCCTGGAGTCAAAACCCGGCCCTGCCATTGACTGGCTGTGTGATCTTGGGTAAGTCGCTTCACCTCTCTGAGCATCTTATAAGTAAGACGGAGCTATTATAATGCAACTCATTATGAAGAGAAAGTGAGCCAAGCTATCCAAAACCTTTCATATAACATCCGGCAACAGTGAGCGCTCAGTAAACGTTAGCCCCTATCCCTATGTCCTTTCTCCATAATGACTGTTTTACATTTTTCAGATTAATTAGCTATAAGCAGGTGTCAAAGTTTTATTTCAATCTTGCCACAGAGCCGTCACAGTTTCCTTTTGTTAAGGACATTTTGCAGGGAAAGAGAATGGTTGGGTAATCACTATTAAACTGAATACGAGACAAAGAATGTCTAATAATCAGCTGAATGTGTGGGTAGCTGATTTCCCCAAAGAGGTTTTAATCTTGTTAAAGTTTATCAGAAAATTGCTGAAGCATTTATCAGGAATGCTAATTTCCTCCCACAAGGAGGCTGTGCATTGCGTCAAGTGAGAGAGCTCCACGCCAGCCCGTGACTGGGGCCTCTTCCTCATCACACCCATGATGATCAAGGCTGACATTTCTTGAGGCGTCACCGTGCACCCAGCCTGGAGCTGTGTCCCAGGCCTCGCAGACCCTGTTAGCAGATGCTGGGTGCATTTCAGCATTGCCCCCTGCTCCCACGGAGCACGCTCCGGCTTTGTTCTGGGTCAGACTGTGCGGGCAGCTGCTAATCGCTGATGGGATGGATGAATGGGGGTCGTGGCCGTCATGCCCCAGGCCGTTGCGCAATGTGGGGCACACACCTGTCCTGCCCTCCACACCCCCAAGACGGAAATAAATGGGTTTCTGAAAATAGAAACCATCCACTGTACCCCCACCCCAACTAAATGGGGTGGGAAGTAGGTGCTGTCTATTCAGGAAAGTGTGATGTGCTCAGGCTTTCTGGTCCCATATTGTCCCCTGGGGCCTTTAGCTGCTCGATGACAAGGTGCTTTATTCTGGCCTCCGAGCCCAGCAAACAACCAAGGGCTCGTTACCGAGCATGGATGCCTTTTCTCTGACAGACAATGAAGAGTTGGCTCCAAGTTGCTCATTAGCTTCTTTGGGGATTTGTTAGACATCTTGCTACTGGATGAACGAGCAGATGGACTCGGCTCTTGGCTAGGATGTTTTGGAAGGAGCAGATCTGTCTGCTCATTGTGAAGAGCGAAACGACGTATCCAAACGGGGTGCCCTGTGTCCGAGGTAGTTGGGGTTGAGGTCAGTGGTCCTCCAAGTGTGATCCCCTGCCCCGCAGTGTCGGCATCACCGGGGAACTTGTTAGAAATGAGAATTCTTGGTCCCCACCCCAAACCTACTGAGTCAGAACCTCTGGGGTGGGGCCCAGAAAATCTGTGTTTTAACAAGCTGTCTAGGTGGCGTGGATGCATATGGCAGCTGGAGTGGAGTCAGGTTATCATATCTACTCTGCTTTTCCCACCATCCCCTCTTCCTTCCTATCTTCCCCTTTCCGTCCTCCCCTCTAAACCAACTTCTCAGAAGCCCCTGGGGCTCCATCTAAGCCCCTCAGCTGGTTTGTGAGACCCCGTGGACCACAAAGAAGATGGGAGATTCTTACCAGGCGCCAGAAAATGGTCACATCCTCCCAGCTGAACGTTGGCGAGCAAGCCTGCGTGGATAAACTAGAAAACGCTGTGGCGGCCATTGGAGGCCATGGCTCCACGTGCTTCTGAGGCAGAAGCAAGACCAGGCCAGAGTCTGGAGTCTGTGCTGTCCTGGAGCCAGCCTTAGCTTCATAAGGATGTTTGGAGTAAAATGGCTTAGACAAAGAACAGCAGTGTAAAAAACAGAATTAGCCATCGGCAACCACAGGGAAGCCGGGAGCCATGGAGCCATTCAAGAGAAAACACAGCACACAACCATAGGACAAATCTATTGAAACATATCAGCATTTTCTAAAGACTCAAATGGCTTTTCTGCAGAGCTGGGGGCCGATATTCAGTGGATATTCGAGGAGACAATGACTCCTGAAGGCTGGAGAGCCGAGACGCTCATGTGCAAAAGGATGCTATAGTTGATTCTTTCAATAAACATTTGCCAAGGGCACCCGGGTGGCTCAGTTGGTTAAGTGTCTGCTTTCCACTCAGGTCATGATCCCAGAGTCCTGGGATCGAGCCCCACATCGGGCTCCTTGCTCAACAGGGAGCCTGCTTCTCCCTCTTGCTCTGCTTCTCTGCTCATGCTCTCTCTCTCTCTCTCTCTCTCTCAAAGAAATAAATAAAATCTTTAAAAATAAATAAATAAATAAAAATAAACACTTGCCAAGTGCCAACAGGTCAACACTGTGCGTGCTGGCCTTACTAAGGTTAGTTTGGGATTATGAAGTACTTTGTTAACTAGTATAAATGCAGACCAAAAAAATACACCAAAAAGGAATGACTTTTATTTAAAATTAGGGGAACACCTAATTTTTTAATTTGGGAGATGATGTGATGAGTCTTGCCCACCCTTCCTTAGAGCAAGGCCAATCTTCTCCATCCCACATGCCCAGAGGCCCCTTCCCCAGAAGCTTCACATGTTCCTTTACTGAGAAGATACAAAGAATGAAGAAATTGCAGCATCTCTTGGTTAATAGACTGGTAACCGGTCTCCAAATGGAGCCAATCTCTCTCTCTGGGTCAGAGTCAGGACTTGTGGGGTTTAGGTTTTGTCCTAAGAGATATAGGGAGTCATCAAAGTGTCTTTAACAAGGAAGTGATGTAATCA
Organism: Ursus arctos; assembly: GCF_023065955.2. Taxonomy (NCBI): domain Eukaryota; kingdom Metazoa; phylum Chordata; class Mammalia; order Carnivora; family Ursidae; genus Ursus; species Ursus arctos. Next base: position 20,608,547 of record NW_026622830.1, on the reverse strand, counting down.
GATTCACTTTTTTTAAAGGATGGCTCTGGCTGCGATGTGGCAAATGGACTTCAAGGGAGCAAGAATGGAATCAGGGAGACTAGGTAAGAAGTTCTTTACTGTGGTCCAGGTAGAGACATGGGGGTAACTTGGACAAGCAATGGTAATGGCAAGGAGGGGTCCCATTCTGGACCCTAGCACTGCCAGGACTTGCTAATGGATTGGAGTGAGGTCTGATGGAAAGAAGATGCTTAAGTATGTGTCTTAATTACTGAACGGACGTGTGAAAGAGCCCTTCGACATGCCTACCAGACACCCACACGGAGGTGCTGGTGCATGAGATTGGCGCTAGATTTGGTGCTATGAGTCTGAAGCCCAGGAGAGAGGCAGAAGCTGGAAATAGAGCACGAGCCTTAGACATATAGGAGATATTTAAAGCCAAGAGACGAGATGAAGTTACCCAGGAATGAGAAAAGGGAGGAAGGCACAGGCCGGACCCCAGAACACTCCAACATTTAGAGGTTGGAAGAGGAGCAAGCATGAGCAGAGGACCCAGAGAAGAAATGGTGAGTGAGGTAGGAGGGAGTGCAGGAGAAGGTATTGTCCCAGACGCCAGGCGGGCAACTGTTTCAAGGAGGGAAGGATCAACAGCCGAAGGCCACTGAGAGACTGGTCTGGATGGAGGATGAGAACCGACCACGGGGGCGGAATGATGGAGGTGGCTTCGGGGAGAACAGGGTCCGTGCAGTGGTGGGGCTGAAAGCTGACGGCTGTGAGTTTAGAGAAGAACAAGAAAGACATCGTGAGTCCAGGCAACTAAGCCAGTAAAGGAGTTTCGCTTCGAGCCCCTAATTTCCTCTTACTGGGGCACACTCGCTCTTCCCCTCTGCTCTGTGCCCGGGGGCTGATTTGTGTGCGCCGCACCAATGGGCCCCTTACCCTCTGGTTTCCAAGGGGGTCTGGCAGGATCCAGGAGGGAAGAGGAGGAGCGGGGTGTCCTCTACAGGAGGCCTCCCAAGGACATTCCTCTTAGTCCTCCCTTCTGTTTTGCCTGAGATGTAACAGCTCGGCGGCCCCTGGCTCCAGGTTCCTGCTCCGTCCCTGCGGCTCCGCGATACCTTGCTCTTGCCTCTGAAAACGGTCCCTTTGTAAATAAACCCTCCTCGGATTCTCCTAATACAAATGTGTCCTCCATTTCCTGGTGAGACACTGACTTACTTAAGCTATAAGCCAAGAATTGAGCAGGTATCTGGAAACCTTAAAGAAAAAAAAAACTCTGTTATGAAAAATATCAAGACATATTAGAGTACAGAGAATATTAAAATAAACTCCCAGGGACTCATTACTCAGCTTGAGCAGCTAATTTATGGCCCCTCTAATTTCCTCTAACTCCTGCCCAGTCCCCACTGCTGTCACGGATTATTTTTTTTTAAGATTTTATTTATTTATTTTATTTGAGAGAGAGAAAGAGGGAGAGAGAGGGAGCGGTGGGGGGGAGGGCAAAGTGAGAGAGAGAAACTCAAGCTGACCCTGCTGAACGTAGAGCCTGATTGCACAACCCCAAGACCATGACCTGAGCCCAAACCAAGAGTTGGACGCTCAACCAACTGAGCCCCCCAGGCAGCCCCCAGATTATTATTTTTTAAAGATTTTATTGAGAGAGAGAGAGAGTGCATGTAAGTGCATGAGCAGGGGGAGGGGCAAAGGGAAAGGGAGAGAGCGAATTCGAAGCGGACTCTGCACTAAGCGCAGAGCCCAAGCCAGGGCTCGATTTCACCACTCTGAGATCCCAACCTGAGCCAAAATCAAGGGTCAGATGCTTAACTAACTGAGCCACCCAGGCGCCCCGCCACTGGATTATTTTAAAGCACATCCTGGACATTCATCCATAAGTAATTCAGTGTGGATCCCTAACAAAGTAAGCATTGTTTACATAACCACAATACCATTATCACACCTTTAAAGTTAATACTAAATTGGGGCATCTGGGTGACTTAGTCGGTTAAGCATCGGACTCTTGATTTTAGCTCAGGTCATGATCTCAGGGTTGCGAGGTCCGGGCTCCATGCTCAACAGCGAGCATGGACCCTGCTTAAGATTCTCTCTCTCTCTCCACCTGCCTCTCCCCACCACCCCCCTGCTTGCACGTGTGCACTCTCTCTCTAAAAAAAAAAAAAGTTAATACTAAATCTCTAATATCATCAAAATATCCAGTCAATGTTCGCATTTCCCCAATTGTCTCATAAATTCTTTCCTACTCAGTTGGTGTGTGCTGGGGTCCACACATCCAGGATCGAGAATCTTTCAGGGCTCCGAGGCTTCTAAGAGCCCCTACATCTGCTTTTTCCCTTTCTCATCATTTCATTGAAGAAAACAGATCATTTGTCCTGTAGAATTTCCCATTTTTCATTTTTCTAACTGCATTTCTATGGGGTCATTGAACATATATCTCTTCCCCTGCACTTTCTGTAAATTATTAATATGATTTAGATGCTGGTCTGATTCAGATTTGAGTTTGTGGCAAAAAAAGAAAATACTCGCAGGCGTCTCTGTTCTACTATTGTATCAGGAGGGACACCCTAGCTTTTGGGGTGCAATGAGCACACCTACTATCCAGATCTCAATTTCTAAACACCACTCTCCACTAAAAGGAGCCAGGCTTCTTGGATAAAGGGCTGATACCAAGGCTACAGAAAGAAAGCTATAAAATGAATGTGAAGTATCTTCTTGCATCGCAAAGTGAGGACGTGCTCAAAGGAAAACAGAGATGCATCAAAAGGACATACAAGCCAGCTTCAGTGGTCTCCCAATGGACACATCTTGGATAATTTGAGCATCAAAATAAATAATGAGGGGCGCCTGGGTGGCACAGTCGTTAAGCGTCTGCTTCGGCTCAGGGCGTGATCCCGGCGTCCTGGGATCGAGCCCCGCATCAGGCTCCTCCACTGTGAGCCTGCTTCTTCCTCTCCCACTCCCCCTGCTTGTGTTCCCTCTCTCGCTGGCTGTCTCTCTCTGTCAAATAAATAAATAAAATCTTTAAAAATAAATAAAAAATAATGATACTAATGAATTATAACCCACAGAATAAAGATTCCTTAGTCCACATGGATAGAAAAAGATAAGTATGTACGTAAGAAGAAAATGCTCTTCCCTAGAGTAGAATGTCAATGAATATATAACCATGTTTTGGTAGCTTTTTATTTTGAAATAATTTAAAAGCCACACAAAAGCCGTAAAAATAGAACAAAAATCTTCTGTCTACATTTCACCAGGATTCCCCAATTGTTAACAGTCCCCTACATGTAGTGTGGCTACCAAAACATAAAGTTATATTCTTGCGGTTGAACTGTAATGTGCAAATTCCCACCCCGTCTCCCCACCAACGTCTCCTCACGCACACGCGTTGGCAGAGATGTGAGAGAATATGCTTACAGTAATTTCTTGGCAGTGAAACGAATGGGTCAAAGTAACTTACCCCTAAATAGGATCACATTGTCCTTTGTATTAGCTTCCTAGAGCTGCTGTAACAAAGGGCCCCAAACTTTGTGACTTACAACAACAGAAATTTATTCTCTCCCAGGTCTGGAAGCCAGAAGTCTGAAGTCAAGGTGTCAGCAGGGCTAGGATCCCTCCAAAGGCTCTAGGAAAGGATCCTAATTTGCCTCTTCCAGCTTCTGGTAAAGCTCCTAGAGTTCCTTGGCTTGTGACAGCATCCCTCCAGTCTCGGCCCCTGTCCCCACGTGGCCTCTCTGTGTGTCTCTCTGCGTGTCTTCTCTTCCTACAAGGACGTTCCCACTGGATTTAAGCCCCAACCTAGTACAGTATGATGTCATCTCTATCCTCACCTTAATTACATCTGCAAAGACCCTGTTTCCAAATACGGTCACAGCCTGAGGTTCTAACATGGGTTTTGGAGGGACACTTGGTCAGTCCACTACACCCCTCCGAAATGTGCAAATGTACACTCCAGCAACAGTGCGCTCATTTGGCCCCACATTGCTGACTCTCAGTAGCACCCACATTGTTCAGCTTTTAAAACTTTTTAGTTTTATGTTGGTGAGGATGCGGAGAAAGGGGAACCCTCCTACACTGTTGGTGGGAATGCAAGCTGGTGCAGCCACTCTGGAAAACAGTATGGAGGTTCCTCAAAAAGTTGAACATAGAGCTGCCCCATGACCCAGCAATTGCACTACTGGGTATTCACCCAAAGATACAAATGTAGTGATCCGAAGGGGCACCTGCACCCCAATGTTTATAGCAGCAATGTCCACAATAACCAAACTATGGAAAGAGCCCAGATGTCCATGGACAGATGAATGGATAGCGAAGATGTGGTATACACACACACACACACACACACACACACACACAATGGAATATTACACAGCCATCAAAAAATGAAATCTTGCCATTTGCTAAGACGTGGATGGAACTATAGGGTATCACACTCAGCAAAATAAGTTAATCAGAGAAAGACAATTATCATATGATCTCACTGATATGTGGAATTTGAGAAACAAGGCAGAGGATCATAGGGGAAGAGAGGAAACAATGAAACAAGACAAAACCAGAGAGGGAGACAAACCATAAGAGACCCTTAATCTCAGGAAACAAACTGAGGGTCGCTGGAGGGGAGGGGGGTGGGAGGGATGGGGTGGCTGGGTGATGGACATCGGGGAGGGTAGGTGCTGTGGTGAGCACTGTGAATTGTGTAAGACCGATGAATCACAGACCTGTACCCCTGAAACAAATAATACATTATATGTTAATAAAAAATATAAAAAATTTTTTTAAAAAACCTTTTCAGTTTTAAAAGCTGACCAGCCCCAGCTCCACTGAACCAGATATATTCGTAAGAAGTTCCCAGGAAAAGCAGGTGTCTGACCTCAACTTGCCATTCTTGTTCCAGCTGTCTTGTCCTGCAGCTGCCTCTGGTCCGCTGTGTTCCTGAATCTCCCTGGGTGGCTTCCAGCACTGCCAGGAGGAAGAGGAAATGCTCCCCCCCCAAAAGATCCCTTCTTTGGTCTGCAGGGCAGTGAGAGGGGAAAGCCCCATCCATTCCACCATGGAGGACCCACGACAGCCAGTCAAATACATACAAGCACCTACATCCTGGCAACCGTGACAGTTTACAGGGGAAACCAACCGAGAGAGGACAATCCAGCAGCTCTTAAGATTCCACGCCACCACCCTTCTTTGCAATTCTAAGAACGTTGTGATTTCCAATGTCTCTTTCTTTGGGGCTTAACACTTGCACCTCCTTCGTCTGCCACAACCCTGGGAGGTCACCATGTTTCTCCGGGTTTTATAAAAGGAATACAAACATTTAGAGAGGGGATAAGCTTTCCCCGGGGCCCACACTGAAGTGGTAGCAGAACTGGTGATGTCCTCTGCACATCACAGGACTCTCTCCACCGCCGAACACTTCTTGTTCCCAGCCTTCTCGATGCTCTCAGGGGTCAGACTGAGCTAGGACAGGTCTACTGAGACCCCTGCATTTTCCCCTTGCGCCAACAAATCCGAGAAAGATGTTAGACAAGCACGCGGCATCTGTCTTGGGGTCAGGATCGAGAAAGGGGGGTTGATGAAAAGGCATTTCAGTGCACCCTGTCCCATCTTGTTTCAGGGCTAAAAGGAACAAAGTAAGTCCAAGGAAATGTTCTTCAACGTGTGTGTGTCTATCAAATAAAAAGAAACAAAAATAGGGGCACCTGGCTGGATGAGTCAGCAGAGCATGTAACTCTTGATCTCAGAGTCGTGAGTTCAAGCCCCATGTTAGGCATGGAACATTCTTAAAAATAACTAAATAAACAATGAAGAGTGGAGAAATATTATATTTTAAAAGCATAACAATATAAATATATATAAATAAAATACTACGTATGTAATTTATTTTTGTATTTTAATCAGGAGGAAAAGTTTTGCTACAAGGTGCATCACATATTATAATGGGTTGAATTGTGTCCCTTAAAAGATGTCAAATCCCAATCTCCAGGACCTTGTGAATGTGTCCTTATTTGGAAATAAGGGCTTTGCAGACAATCAAATGAAGTGAGGTCAATAGGGTGGGCCCTAACCCAATATAACTATGTCTTTAAAAAAGATGGATTTTGCCAATAAGACATTGTATGTTAATTAATTGAATTTAAATTTAAAAATGTAAAAAAAAAAAAAATTTGGCTACAGAGACAGACACGTATCGAGAAAAGGCGATGTGAAGGCACAGGGAGAATGCCTTCCACAAGTCCAAGAATGCCTAAGGCCAGCGACAGCTAGGAGAGAGTCCTGGAACAGATTTGCCCTCAGAGCCCCCAGAAAGAACCAGCCCTTCTGACACCACAATTTCAGGGTGTAGCCCACAGAACCGCGAAAGAATATGCTTCTGTTGTTTTAAGGCATCAACTTTGCGGTGGTTTTTTTACAGAAACTCAAGGAAACTAACACACCCACTTTAGAAGGAAATAATGAGGATTAAGTAAAACGAAGGTTGTCAAGCCCTTTGCACCCTACAGGCACAAAGTAATGGCAGTCAGCCTTATTTACATTTTTAATTCCTGTGTCCATTTTCTAACCATGTAATTATTTGTTTCATATCCATCTTCTCTGCTGGACTGGGGCAGCCACTGTGGAAAGCGGTATGGAGGTTCCTCAAAAAATTAAAAATAGAACTACCCTATGATCCAGTAATTCCACTACTGGGTATTTATCCAAAGAAAATGAAAACGCTGATTCAAAAAGATATATGGACCCCTATGTTTATTGCAACACTATTTATAATAGCCAAGATATGGAAGCAACTCAAGTGTCCATCGAGAGATGAATGGATAAAGAAGATGTGGTGTGTGTGTGTGTGTGTGTGTGTCTGTGTGTGTGTGTGTGTAACGGTACTCAGGCATAAAAAAGAATAAGATCTCGCCATTTGCAACAACGCAGACGGATCTAGAGGGCAAAATGCTAAGTGAAATAAGTCCGTCAGAGAAAGAAAGATACCATTTGATTTCACTCCTATGTGGAATTTAAGAAACAAAACAAGTGAACAAAGAAAAAGAGACAAAAACAGGCTCTTAACTACAGAGAATAAACTGGCGGTCACCAGAGGGGAGGTGGGGGCGGGGATGGGTGAGACAGGTGAAGGGGATTAGCAGTACATTTACCGTGATGAGCAGTGAGGAATGTATAGAATTGTCGAGTCACCATATTGTACACCTGAAACTAATAAAACACTGTATACTAATTATATTGGAATTTTAAGAATAAATAAAAATAAATTTATTTTTCAAAAACCAAAAAAATTAAATATGAAGGGCAAGGAAGGGACTGGAGATTCTTCTTCATCAAGTGTTGGCCCAGTAGCTCGTACCGGGCCACCCTCCCTTCTATAAAAACCCTAAATGCTGGACGAAAAGTGCAGGACACCGCTCTGACGGCGCTGGAAAGCGAGCCGAAGCTGGGAGACACCAGACGGGAGTTACAACTCGAAATAAGGGCTCAGCACCGGCTGAGGTCCCAACTTTTATAGCTTTCAATTTGATTGAAGGCGACAGTCTTGCTGGTTTGAAGAAGCTGAAGACAGGGTTTGGGGCAACCACAGTGGCTGAAAGTAAAGGAAGAATCCTCTTAGAAAAGGAGGAGCCTCCAATTTCTGTGTATAAAGTCTGCCTAACTCTCTGGCTGACTCCTGAACCGTATAGGCACGCACCGCGCAGACTCCAAACAGCCCCAGTGACAGCTGAAATAACAGAATTGAGATTCCAGCTCTTCTCAGCACAGAGACGACCACTTAAGATCAACAAAAGTAACTGCCTGCTTAAAAAGGAAAGAAGGAAGGAAGGAAGGAAGGAAGGAAGGAAGGAAGGAGGGAGGGAGGGAAGGGAGGGAAAGGTAGGCAGGCAGGCAATATTCTACAGAGGAACACAGCAAAATCTAAATCTTTCCAATCATTCACAATGCGTAGAATATATCCTAAATTACTCAATGTGCGAAAAGCAGAAAAACATCACCGATACTCAAAAGAAAAGACAATCAAAAGAAACCAACACCTAGAGGATCCAAGTGTTGGAATTAGCAGACAAGGGCTTTAAAGACCTCCTGTAACTATACTCAAGGACATAAAGAAAATAGGCTCATGATGTATGAACAAGTAGGACATCTCAGCAGAAATACAGCAACTTTAAAAAAAGAACCAAACGGAAATGCAAGATCTGAAAACTTACAATGTCTGAAATTTCAAAGTTCACTGGATGGATTTAGCAGATTGAAAGTGGCAGGGGAAAAAAAAGAGAGTAAGCAACCTCAAGAGAAATGATCCAAATCGGGGTGCTTGGGTGGCTCAGTTGGTTAAGTGTCTGCCTTCGGTTCAGGTCATGATCCCGGGGTCCTGGGATCAAACCCCATCAGGCTCCCTGCTCAGTCGGGAGCCTGCTTCCCCCTTTGCCTGCCACTCCCCTTGCTTGTGCTTTCTCTCTCTCTCTGTCAAATAAATAAATAAAATCAAAGAAAGAAAGAAAGAAAGAAAGAAAGAAAGAAAGAAAGAAAGAAAGAACCCAATTTGAAGAACAGAGAGAGGAAAGATAGAAAAAAACAATTAACTGAGCCTCAGGAACTGATGGAACAACATCAAAAAACCCAACATAGACGTAATTGTAGGTCTAGAAAGAGAAAAGAGAGTCAATAAGGCCCCCCAAATTTTTTTTGATTTTTAAAATCTTTAATTAAAATTTTAAAAAATTTTAATAATGGCCATAATTCCAAAGTGTCTCAAATTTGGTGAAAGGTATAAGATTGCAGGTTCAGGGAGTTAAACCTAAGCAGGATAAATACAAAGAAAACCACACCAACGCACATCATAACACAACTGCCGAAAACCAAAGATTAGGGGAAAGTCTGGAGAGAAGTCACAGAAAAATGTCACAATAGAAGAACAGTGATTTCAGAGATCCATGACTCATCAGTAGCTTTGGAGGCCGTGAAACAGTGTAACATCCTTCGAGTGTTGAAAAGAACAACTGGATTCTATATGCAGCAAAAATGTCCTTCAAGAATGGACGGTGCAACCAATTAAGGAATGAAGAGGTGACCGATCTGCAGGTAGAGCGTGGTGATGGTGGCACGGGGGTGGGGCCCATGGAGGTAGAGTCGCCCAAGAAAGTCTCACTGAGAGGGGGACACTATAAGGTGGAACCCGAGAGCTGAGTAGCAGCCAGCCTTGGGACAAGCCTCACTCCCCATCACACCTTTGCTCTAGCACGCACCTGGCAGGTGCACCATGCTTTCGTATGGGATGAACAAAGGGAAGAATATGTGGATGAAACGTATGTGAAAGGCATCAGGGGGCGCCTGGGTGGCTCAGTGGTTAAGCATCTGCCTTCGGCTCAGGGTGTGATCCCAGGGTCCTAGGATCGAGCCCCGCATCAGGCTCCTCCCCGGGAGCCTGCTTCTTCCTCTCCCACTCCCCCTGCTTGTGTTCCGTCTCTCACTGACTGTCTCTCTCTCTGTCAAATAAATAAACAAAATCTTGAAAGAGAAAGAAAGAAAGAAAGAAAGAAAGAAAGAAAGAAAGAAAGAAAGAAAGAAAGGCATCAGACTTTGTCTTGACAGTTCTAGAGTCCGCTAGAGTCCTGGGGCCAACAGGTGGAATTTGCAGGAAAGCAGGAGAGTTCTCAGAATTCTGGTAATAGAATAGAGTTTGATGGCTGAAAGTCCCCCAAGGCGGAGAGCAAATGGTGAGAGGAGTGACAGAGACTCTAGTACAAGCTAGGAGACGCAGCCGCTGGGGTAAAACCTCGCCGGCCCGAATGGACAGGAGGAGGTGCTCCAACTCAAGCTGTGAGCGCCTGGAAAGTGACCGAAGCTGGGTGATGTGTTTCTTACTCTGCAGCAGGCATCAGAATGACCTCGAGGGCCGGTATGCATTGCAGATTCCTGAGCCCCGCCCTTAGGGTACGCTTCAGGGTGCCGAGCCCCTGGGGCCAGCATTCTGCAGTATTCTTTGGGTCATTTGAATCACAGTGACTAAAGGACCCCACCGAGAAACACGGGCTCCCCACAATATTTGGTCTCCACCCTTTAGACCCTTGACGACCAGAGAGGGAGAAGATGAAGTAAGGAGAGCTCCCTAACTGCAGGGCAGGATGCTGCAACAGGAAATCCAGCAGAGCCTTCCCCAAAATGCATGCAACCACCAAAAATCACATGACTGAAGGCTCTCCGACAGCAGAGAGAAATGGTCATGCTTGGTAAAAAAACGAACAAGAGGGGCGCCTGGGTGGCTCAGTTGTTAAGCATCTGCCTTCGGCTCAGGGCGTGATCCCGGCGTTATGGGATTGAGCCCCACATCAGGCTCCTCCGCTGGGAGCCTGCTTCTTCCTCTCCCACTCCCCCTGCTTGTGTTCCCTCTCTCGCTGGCTCTCTCTCTCTCTCTGTCAAATAAATAATAAATAAAATCTTTAAAAAAAGCAAACAAACAAGAACTAGGTAAGTGCCATTACATTTTACTATGATCTACATTCACTTCGTATGTAAGGAAACAAAGGGTACTGGAAGGGTAGATCTCAAAATGTTGAAATTGCTCACCTTTGATGATAAGGAAACAGAAATTTTTTATTCCCTTTGTGCTTGCCTCTCTTGCCAAATTTTGAACAATATATATATATTGAACAATATATAAATATAAATATAAACATTTAAATATATATATAGGGTACTTTCATTTTAGTTTCCCCCTGTTTGGTTAGGCAAAACAAATTCGCAATATGCAAGGCTTCTGGAATTTCCAATGTCCCTCGTCTGCATTGTAAATGCACTTCAGGCATGTGACTTTTATAACTTATCAAGGCAATAGATTTCATTTAGGATGTTTCTGGCTGCAAGTAAGAGAAAATGATAATGAATTATTATCTCATGTAATAGCACATACCACAGTCAGCAGCTCCAGGTTTAACCAAAAGCATAGCTTCTTTCTCTTTCTGCTCTGCCCTCATCACCATGTCAGTCTATGCTTACCTGGCTCCCCTCACTATCCCAAAGTGGCTGCCACATGTCCAGGTATTGCATACTTACATGCAACCTCCAGCAGCACAAGGCTATGTCTCCCCATGCAGCTTACTTACCGTTAGTGAGGAAACCTTCATCAGGGGACTTCAACACCTCTCAGTGGCCAGGATTGGATCACATGCCTTTTCTAAGCTGATCACAGGCAAAGGAATGGTATTGACAGACTTAGACAAGTCAGAATTTACTAGAATGACATGGAAGAGGAGTGAACAGGAACAAAACCCAGGGTTTGCTCGAAGAAAGATGGCTTCAGGTCAGGCAACCAATCGGCTTTCCTACATAATGTTTCTTCATTTTGCCTACTTGAGTGTGAGAGATGAAAAGTCAAGGTCTTAAGTTTATCAGCCTCTCTTCACTCAATCACTCACTCATTCATTCATTCATCCAATATTTATCGAGTGCCAACTATGGGTCAGATAGTGTGTTGGGAGGAAGGTACACGGTTGTTGTTGTTGTTGTTGTTGTTTTTAAGGTTTTATTTATTTATTTGACACACAGAGAGAGAGCATGACCAGGGGAACAGCAGGCAAAAGGAGAAGCAGGCTCCCTGCTGAGCAAGGAGCCCGATGTGGGGCTTAATCCCAGAACCCTGGGACCATGACCTGAGCCGAAGGCAGATGCTTAACAACTGAGCCACCAGGCGCCCCGAAGGTATCCATTGTAAATAAGATAGGGAAGACTGACTTTCCACACAGTACGGGAGCGTGTACGTGCATGTGGTTTTGACTGTACAGCACCAAATATTTTTTTAGAAGGGAAGAAAAGTGATTTTTTTTTTAAAAGGTGGTCCATGGAGGCAGGAAATCGACCTGAAATAAGCTACAAATGAGAAGTGGGTTCTGATTCCTGGCCCAAGTTTCAGAGGCAAAGCCCCCAGTCATTCCCCAAATGAAACAGACAAATGTGAATGAGCTCAACTTGTTAGAAGGGAATATGGCAACAAGCTAGCAAAACCTGCAAAGACCCCACCAGCCGGAGTGTGTTCTTCTAAGGCGAATTCCCGCAGACATAGTCACACTGGCGCGCAAATACATTTGCACGATGATGCTATCCGCAGTGCAGTTTGTCACAGCAAGAATGGAGCTGAACTAATCTCCATCAGGAGAAGACGGGTCACACAAACTGTGAATCTGTATAATGTAATACTCTGCAGTCAATCACACAGATGAGTCAGGTCCACACCACACGTGCTGATGTGAAACCATCTCCAAGGTCTTTTTTTTTTTTTTTTTTAACATTCAGAGGCAACTCTTCAATGAGTCTCATTCGAAGACAGAAAGGTGAGGTCAGCCAGCCGCTCTTCATGTGGGTTTTATTTTGCAGTGAAGTCCTTCAAAGAATGAATAGTGAAATCAAGTCATTTCTCCTCCTGGAGTTTTTCCTTCTTATTTTTCTTTGTTGTAAGGTTTTATATAAATGGATGAGGACATGGACATTATAAAAGAGAAGGGATATCCTGTGAGGGAGGAAATCAGACAATAAATCCAAAAAATCTATGGAAATTCAAAATGCGAACGTGGGGGAGGGTGAGAGGCAGCACATTCTTTTCACAGAGCTGTGACACGCCTTGCAACTGTCCTCAAAATCGAGAATAGAAAAAACGAGACACTCAGCCGCAGAAGGAAGCTGCGGTCTTGGCTTTATAGCTCTTAACGTCTCTGGAATTGGGCTGGGCATCCAGTGCCGTTTCCACAATAGGCCAGAGAAGGTCAGTCCAACTTGGTGGTTAAGGCCTTAGTCAGCCGGTGGCCAGCAGCTGGTGGAGGGACACGCCCTGGTGGGAGCACACCCAGTTCTTCCCCGTCCTGCCCTAAGTCTTGGGCCCCACCCGATGGTGAACGTAACCAGATTTGCTAGCTTGGAGTCTGCTTGTTGATCACATAGGTTCCTTTTTTTTTTTTTAAAGATTTTATTTATTTATTTGACAGAAAGGTAGAGAGAGAGCACAAGTAGGCAGAGCAGCAGGCAGAGGGGGAAGCAGGCTCCCCACTGAGCAGGGAGCCTGACGGGGGGCTCGATCTCAGGACCCCAGGATCATGACCTGAGCCGAAAGCAGCCGCTTCACCGACTGAGCCACCCAGGTGCCTAATCACATAGGTTCCTAGATCTCCACCCCGTTTAACTGTTAAAAGACCACTCTCAAATGAGACATCAGAGTCTTCGAATGTGTAAGGTTTGTCTGCGAGGTTCTCAACACACTCTGCCTAGGAGTCCCGTGTCTTCTATGCCAGTCTTTCCTAGGTGGTCTCATCCGGAGAGCCAGGGTTGCCCAAAGTTCCCGCTGTTTTCATACTCATGAAACACACACTCTGCTTTTTGACATTCACAATCCGATGGAGGCAGTGGAGGCTCAGACTAGCGAATCTGGGTAGCCGGGTCACCGCGGTCCCGATGGGCGGCCCCCCGCGGCCGGAGAGCCGGGCAACCCTCCCAGCCGCGGGGCCCCAGCACCTGCCTGGCTGAGCCCCGGGGCACCCCGCAGGGCAGGAGACCCGCAGCTGCGGGGGCCCGAGTGACCACGTGCTGCTCACAGTCTGTGGCCGCTCTGCCCTCCCTCCATGGGGCTCATGTGATCGTGTGGCCTTCTGTTGTCACCTAGTCCTTCTGTAAAGACAAGAAAGACACTGCCTCTGGGGCAGAAAGCTGAAGGCCTCGGGACAGTGGGGGAAGGAAGAGCTATTGTCACCCTTTTGTACCATTTGTACCATTTTTATCATGTATAAATATTGCCTATAAAGATATTTTGTAATCAGGGGCGCCTGGGTGGCTCCACTCGGTCAGGGTCATGAGATCGAGCCCCAGTGGGGCCCTGAGCTCAGCACTGAGTCTGCTTAGGGTTCTCTCCCTCTCCCTCCCCTCCTACCCCCTCCCTCCCTTTCCGTCCCTCCCCCTGCTCACACCCTGTGCACACACACTCTCTCTCTCAAATAAATAAATAAATAAATAAATAAATAAATAAATAAATAAAATATTTTTTTAAAAAATAAGATATTTCGTAATCAGTAAGCTAGAGCTTCAGCCCAGCCCTGGAAGAAGGTGAGGGGTGGGATGGAGCCCAGATAAACCCCAATGACAGGCACAATGCCCCTGCTGTCGGTCAAGGTCTGTGCAGGCCTGGGTGCACCAACTGAGAGGCCAAGTGGTCCCACCGAAGGGGAGAAGAAAAATGCCAAGGCTAGGCCACCCCTGGGCATTCACAGTGTTGCTTGCCCTCCCTACTCTTGGAAGAAGAGGGATTTCAGTGGTAGGCAGTGAGGACACCCGTCCCAGGACGAGGTGGCAGAGGGCACACTAAGTCAGGCGTGTGCAGGACACCCGGGAGGTTCCCGTGAAGAGGGTAGTGCCTGTAAAAATGTCTCTTGGGGGGCCTGGGTAGCGCAGGCGTTAAGCGTCTGCCTTCGGCTCAGGGCGTGATCCCGGTGTTCCGGGATCGAGTCCCACATCGGGCTCCTCCAATGGGAGCCTGCTTCTTCCTCTCCCACTCCCCTGCTGTGTTCCCTCTCTCGCCGGCTGTCTCTCTGTCACATAAATAAATAAATCTTTAAAAAAAAATGTCTCAGAGTCACATCTTCAGCACAGAGCTTTTGTGAGGCTTTAACCCTGGCGTTCTGACACATGAACTCCCAGTCTCCTAGCCACGACCTCAAGTTTCAGCCAAAGGAGAAGTGAAAGCCACAATTAGGAGGTTTTCTCTACTGCTGGTTTTGCATCTCTGGCAAGACAAGATGTCTCAGGAGGCCAGCTCAGGGGACGGTCCCCAATGCAGATGACCTACCTCACTGCTAGGCTCAGCAGGAACCAGGCACTCAGTGCATTCCCAAATGTTACCTTATTTAACCCCCGAAAAATCCTGCAAGGTCAGTAGCGTTATGCCTATTTGGGGCATACAGGCTTATGGAGGGACAGTCATGTAGGACCTTGATGCAAATCTCAGCATCCCCAAGACTTGAACTGCTATGCTCATTCCTTACAAGGAGTTGGACTGTGTCCCCCCAAATTCAGGTTGGAGTCCTAGCCCCCAGTACGTCAGAACGTGATGTTGTTTGGAAACAGGGTCATTGCCGAGGTAATTAGTTAAGATGGGTCATTAAGGTGGGCCTCTAATCCAACAGGACTAGTGTCCTTATGAAAGAGAGACACTTGGAGACAGCCACGCGCACAGGGAGAACGCCATGAGCAATGAAGGCGGAATTTGGGGTGACACGTTTACCAACCACGGAATGCCAAAAATCGGCAGAGAGCCCCAGAAGCGAGGGGAGAGGACGGGAGCGGGTCTCCCTCACCGCCTTGAGAAGGACCCAGTGCCTCGGATACCTCGATCTCAGATGTCGAGCCCCTGGAACTGTGAGAAAATAAATGTCTGTTATTGAATCATGCCAGCTTGCGCATCCTGTCACAGAGGCCGGGCAAACTGACACGGGCAGTGTGCTCTGTCTCCCAGACCATCCTGGAGTCCACCCCACGGGCACCCTTAACGTAGACCTTCTCCGTCCTCCAACTGCTGCTGGAGCTCTGGGCAGAACCCAGGCCTGAGCTGGCCGGGCCCCCGATTAAACTATTCCCAGGAAGTTATCAACAAAGACCCTCTACTATCCCTTCTCTGGACCATCTGATGGGAGAGAGGAAAAGATTCTTGACTGTTACCCTAAACAAAACTGAGACAAAAGGGCCCGCAGAAGAACCGCCCCTAGAAATGTAGCCTCGGCGACAAGCAAAGAAGAGGCAAGGACCACCCCCCTGATGTCTCGTCTTCCAAAGGGAAGTGAAACTGGATTTAAGTCTGGCCACAGGCCCAGGGTGAAGGACATATGGGGGAGGGCACAAGGAGAGGACAATTCCCCCAAGGGTTGAGTCTTGCCTGGAACAGCTGCTTGGAATTGAGCCCCTCACTAACAGGGTCCCTGGGGGCCTCGGTTTACCCACCCTGAGCTGACGGGTATCAAGCTTGGTCAGTGCTGGTAGCCTCAGCAAGGGCCACCTCATCACCCCGGAGCTACACAAAGAGGACTTCCGATGCTCCCCGGGAGCCCCTCCCTCCTTCCTTGCAGGTCAGAGCAGGGAAGGGGGAGGGCTGAGTGAAGAGAAAACCAGCCCTACACGCATGCACACATGCACACATGCATACCCATGCAAGCACACACGTGCACACACGCACGGATACACACGCAGGCACGCATGTTCTTGCACCAACACTCACATGTGGACATACATGTGCATGCGCGGGCTCATACGCACTTGCCTGCTCTAAGCCGTGAGAGCCTCTGGACGCCTGCACTGAGCAGAGGGAAAGCTTTACGGGGTAGAATATGAGATTCAGGTTTACATGGACAGGACCAAGTCTTAAATTAAACTGAACATGATGGAAATGTTTGAATCATGACGTCATGAAAGGAGCCCCCACCCAGGGGAAATGGAGAATTTTTTTTAAAAAAAGATTTTATTTATTTATGGGGGGAGGGAGTGAGCACAAGCAGGGGGAACAGCAGGCAGAGAGAGAAGCAGGCACCCCGCAGAGCAAGGAGCCCGCCATGGGGCCGGATCTCAGGACTCTGGGATCATGACCTGAGTTGAAGGCAGCCGCCCAGGCGCTCTCGGGGGAAATGGAGAATTTAGCACAACATAGAGATTATCAATGATGGGAAAATGAAAACTCTTCCATGTTCATACTTCAGGACCAGCTCTCTAGGCCTTTCAAGAGGAGATTCGGTCCATGTTTGTGCCTGGTCTTGGGCCACGCTCTAGTCCATTCCCACCCCTCACCCTACTGTTCCTCATGCCTTCCAGAATGTGCAAAGTTGCCTCAGGCTTCCGTGCCCTGGCTCATGCTGTTCCCTCTGCCCAGGATACCCATCCTCTCTGTGACTGTTTGCCAAACTCCTACAAGTACTTCGAAACCCAGACCAAGCACCTCTCCTGTCTTGAATGGTCCCTCTCCAGGCTCCCATGGGCCCTAGGATGTAAGCTGTCAAAGCACCTTTGATGTCTTACGACAGTGGAATTTCATGTTGATTTCATTCGGAGAAGAGAGGAGCTGGCAGGGTGCAAAATAGGGTTGAGAGCCAGACTGCTCACTGTACGTCTTGTTGTATGGATTGACTGTCGAGCCCCGTGAGTATATTTCCTATTTGAAGACAAGTAAAGATACGATACGATACAATGAAAGGATTGATCCAGCGGCAGTGTGGAGCACTGCTCTACAATAAACGGGAGTGAATTATTAACATATAAAATAGCATGGATTAACTCCCAAAACATAATGCTGCATGAAAGAAGGCCGTCTGCATAGTCGGGACACCTACTGCATGGTTCCGTTCACATGGAGCTCTCTAGAACACCCTAAATGAATGGATGGTCACAGAAATCAGGTCAGTGGTTTCCGGGGGTAGGAGGTGGGATCAGAGATTGGCTGGGAAGAGGCACAAGGGAGATTCTTGGGGTGAGGTGATGCAAATGTTTTTATCTTGATGACGATGTGGTCTCACGGATATATACATGTGTCAAAACTCATTAAACTGTACACTTAGAATGCATTTTATTGCATATGCATTATGCCTTAGTAAAGTTGATTTAAAACAAAGAAAGCAAAAAGAAAAAAATGCAGAGCCGTCCGGAGCCTAGAGTTGCAGAATCCATTTGTTATACATGCAGTGGTCTTGCGTGGTGTAAGCGGGGACCACTTCCAGGGGAGCCAGAGCACGGGCTCGGCAGGCTGGGCAGGTGGAAAGTCCGGTTGGAGAGGTGCGTCGGAGCCAGGTTGTGGCGGCCTTGGCGGCCACGCTGGATGTTTACATTTCAGTCTGAGATAATGGGGAATGAATGGAGACGTTCCGCTAGAGAGGGGTTTTGCGGGGAGGCTCCTCGGGCAGCACTGGGCAGCAGAGCTTGGAAGAGGAAGAGGTTGGAAGTGGAGGCCCCACTTCCACTACCCTCAGGCCAGAAATAAACCTCAAACAATTTCACAAGCAACCTTCTCCCCATCTCAAGTTGCTGAAAATTGGGCTGCCTCAAAGCCTTGAACCTTCCCCGCCCTCTCTCCCAACAGGCTCAGTTCCTCATCTGGCCGCTGATTTATAAGCACCTCGGCACGGCTGTCTCTGTCAGGAAGGGAGGCTCCTACCGACGGACTCTGACCAACCCCTGCCAGGGACGTTGCTGAGGACAGGATGATGGCCAGACCATACTGTGTGGTAGTGGCCCTGCTGCTGCTGGCAATGGTCTCTGGGTTCGGAGAAGGGGCATCCAATCCTGGGTTCGTGGCCAGAATCACCAGAAAAGGCCTGGAATATGGTAAGGGGGGGGTCAGCCTTTCCTCTGGTGCCCACTGTTGCCCACGAGAGTGGTGTGGTAACCAGGACAAGGGACCACCAGCTGGGGTTCTGCCCCTGCCTGGCTCAGAGACCTTGGATATGTCCCTCTGGGCTTCAGTGTCCTCGTCTTGAGTATCAGAGGTGAAGGATGGGACTAGACCAGCATTTTCCCCAGGGGGTCGGTGGACCACACTGGAATTGCTGGGACATATGTTAAAATACAGATTCCAAATCTCCGTCTCCTAGCAACCGAAGCTAGGCCTGGGAATCTGCGTTGTGACCATATGGTCCAGGCAACAGTGAAAAACCCAAAGGTTTGACCACGCTGCGGTGAATGAGTCTTCAAAAGCCCCACGTATCGTATCACTACTTCCACAATCTTATTGAGTAGATAAATAACGCTTGCTAGGTACCTGGCACTTTGAGTTCATGATCTAATTCAATTCCTATGCTCCAGTTGGTATCATCGCTATGACCATTGTACAGATGGGGGAAGTGAGGCTCAAGGAATTTAAGGGACATGCTTGGGAGCACACGGAGAGGAAGTGGCAAGTCCTACATTCAATCCCAGTCCGTGTGATTTCAAAGCCCGGCCGCTCGACTGTTGGGCTTGGCTGCCTCCCACCGAATGAGCTGACTCCCGCTATTTCCCCTCAGCCCGCCGATTCGGAGTAGCCATCCTGAAGAAGGAACTGTCCACGATCAAGTTGCCTGATTTCTCAGGAAGCTTCAAAGTCGGCTGGATTAAAAGCGTGAGCTACGACTTTTACAGGTGAGGTCTCCATTCTCTACTGTCAGGGCAGTGGAGGAGGCAGAATGGGGGCCTGGGTTCCTGGGGGAGGGGCATAAACATGGAATCAGCACTTGGATTAAAGCCAGAAGGGTCATGACCGGCTCTTGTGGGGCTTCTGGAAGGTACTATATGTTTCTTGAATCATCAGGATGGGAGGGAGAGCCTTAGAGATCGTTCATAGGCCCTGAGGTCAGTCCTGCAGAAACTAGCCCTAGATTTTTGCTCTGCCAGGGACCCCCAGCTACTCTCCTGATTGCCCAGATGAGGGACCTGCTTGAGATATGCTAGCCATCCCTCCAAAGCTTTTTAGGGGTCTGTAATGAAGAACTTTGAGTTTTTCTGGAACCTGATTGCATTTTATTTGCATACTGCTTCTTGAGGAAAGCATCCACACGTCACCCTAGTGAGGGATAAAGCAGGTGGCCTGATCCTGGTGAACCAGCCGCAGCTCCTCGTCTCCCTCCCTGAAAGGCGTAACTGACCTTAATCTCCCTGTAGCTTTTCCACAGTCAATCTTAGAGTCTTCACACCTTACTCTTTCTTTACCCGTTCCTTGGTTGCATGGATTTTTCTTCCCTTGGCCCCTAAGTGTCCATAATAGATTCTTGGGGATCATTTATTTATTCATCTCTGATAGAAGAGGCTGCCTCTTGGAATCCTCCCAAAGTCTCTCTGATAATTTCCCGAAGGCAGTGAGCAAAAAAGGAGCTACTTTAAATTTGTGTGTGTATACACACACACACACACACAATACCTAGGCCATGCCACTTAGAGGTCAAGGGCCCTTCCCACCACCCTAGAGCACCCCTTGCATCTGGTTTTCACGGTAGGCCACTGTGGTTTGTCCAGATCTGCCACCAACTGTGAGCTCTTCAAGGGCCGGATCCCAGTGGATGTTTGTTGCCTGAACTAATGCGTGTTGATGCGACAAGAGCCACAAACTCAAATGGCCACAGGGAGGGGGTGGTGTAGATGAGCATACCAGGCAGCGTGACTATACCCATCCCAGACCGGCCAAAAATGCAGAATCCACACGAGGAACTTCAGTGGAGGGAATCTCACACACGGAATTTTCTTGAAAGGTGTTAGAACAACCAAAAAACCAAACAGGGGACAGTGAAGCAGCCCAGAAATTAGCAACAGAAAGTCACCAACAACCCTAGAGCCCAAGAGCCTCATTCGGGGGGCTAATATGTGCCTGGCCTTTCTGGGTTTCACGGTCTGCCTTCCTTCCCCAGACTGAAGATCCATCGCTTCGAGCTCAGGAACTCGGATTTGAGGCTACGCCCACGGCAGGGGGTCACAGCCTCCCTGTCCAATAACTACATATTTGTCAGTGGGAACTGGAAGGTGAAAAAGGCTTTCGTGTGAGTAGTACTTGGGTTAGAATGTCTCTCAGACAACCAGTCTACAAAGGAGCCAGATCCGACCGTCTCCAAGCCTCCACTTATTGATCTTTAAGATGATTAATAAGAACGGGCCTCATTGATACAGCTGTGGATTAAGTAAAGTAACGGAGGTGAGGCATTTGGTAATTTGCCTTTCCGGCACACAGCAGATGCTTAAGAAATGCTGGCTGCAAAGTAGAGGCTCAGTTAGGAGAGACAGCTAGTTAGTAGGGGACTGGGGACTGGGCTTCGGGCTTCTCTTCCTGGAGGTGACTGACGTTACACCATTGTTTCCCATAACTCCCAATCAGCACCCTAGACGGTACTTTCGATGTGAGTGTGGATGGCATTTCCATCTCAGTTTCTCTGAACTTGGGCAAGGACCACTCTGGACGGCCCACTGCCTCCGTGGCCCACTGCCGCAGCTCCATCGGCCACATCAGCGCTGACATTTCCGGACAGCTAAGGTAAGTGACTCCATGCACTTGCGGGAGCTTGTCAAGATGCCTTGGCATCCAGCTCACCCATGGATGCTCCTGAGGGGGCGTAAGAGCAAGATGTAAGGTGCCCCAGGATCAGAGGTGAGCAAAGTAAGGGCCTGCGGGCCAATCCGGTCCGCCTCAGGTTTTCGTAAGGAAAGTCACAGGAGCACGGCCACGCTCACTGCTCGCATCCCGTCCGTGGCTCACTGCTCGCATCCCGTCCGTGGCTCACTGCTCGCATCCCGTCCGTGGCTCACTGCTCGCATCCCGTCCGTGGCTCACTGCTCGCATCCCGTCCGTGGCTCACTGCTCGCATCCCGTCCGTGGCTGCTTTAGAGCTATGAGAGCAGAGTGAAGCAGCTGCAACAGAGACCGTGTGGCCTGCAGGGCCCAAAATATTGACTCTCTGGCCCTTTAAGAAAAAGTCTGCTGGGGCGCCTGGGTGGCTCAGTCGGTTGAGCAGTTGAGCATCCAGCTTTTGTTTTCGGCTCAGGTCATGATCTCAGGGTTGTGGGATTGAGCCCCCATCGAGCCCCATGTCAGGCTCAGCGCTCAGCACAGGGTCTGCTGGAGATTCTCTCTCTCCCTCTCCCTTTGCCCCTTCCCCCTACTCACGCTTTCTCTAAATAAATAAATAAAATCTTGGAAGGAAGGAAGGAAAGAGGGAGGGGATGAAAGGAAGGAAAGGGAAGAAGGAAGGAAGGAAGGAAGGAAGGAAGGAAGGAAGGAAGGAAGGAAGGAAGGAAGGAAGGAAGGAGTTTGCGAATACCCAGGCAAGGTGGCCTTTAATGACAACCCAGCATTCCGAAGTGACTTGCCAGGAGGAGGTGCTCAGGGAATAGCGAAGGAATGAGGCCAGTCCCCAGAGTGACGCCTTCTCACTCTGTCTGGGTTGGCACAGCATCCCTCAGATCCTGGCAGGACACCGAGGCAGCTCAAAAGGCCTAACTGACAAGGATCTGATGACAAGAGTCTTAACAGGAGTGTGGGCAGGGTTAAGGGGTGTGTTCAGCAAGGGATGTCAAAGCACCTGGAGATGGAGACCCATGACAGTAGGGAGCTATTACGGCCCCTAGGGTTGGAGGTGAGAGGGGACGGAAGTGTTACCAGAGCCCAGAGCGAGCTGGAACTTTGGAGAAGGGGCCATGGGGCAGGCGTGTACTGGCACAGCAGGGGGCACGCCTGGGTGTAAGTGCCCCAACTCCTCCCCCCTTGCTGCCTGTGCCCCTCGTCAGCCAGACAGCAAGAGAACTCGAGAGTGTTACCCCCGCAGGACACAGAGAGGAGCGGAGGGCACAGGCCGGGGGCGGGGCAGGAGTGCGGGGTTGGAAAACAGAACAAATAGCCAATTGCCTCTTTGCTGGACATGTACTTGCTGGGTGACCGTGTTGGGGGGAACAAATGTCAGCAGAAAGGTGGGGTCCTCTGATCCTGCCAGTTTCGGGGGGATTTATATTTTGGGAACCCAGAGACGTAGCTGTGCATTTACTCAACTGGCAAGTGTTTTCTGTACAAATACTAGAGCCTTTGCACTTAAGGCTGCCATTTGGAAAAGGAAACTTAGTGGAGACTGGATAGCTTGAAACCACTGTGCTGTTTTAATTGGGTGAGCATAATACCCCATTTCTCAGGAGCAAAGCTGTGAAATTCTGTGTAGTTTACACACACACACACACACACACACACACACAGTGGAGATGGACACAGTGGGGGCCAGAAAAACATTTTTGCTGGTTTGTTAAGGTGGTGACAGCTGCATAGTTGGGTGCTATTGATATGGCCCAGAGGCATGAACACCCAGGGTCTTGACCAAAATGGGGAGTTGCTAGCCTTACTCGGTCATTCAGTTAACAAATATTTATTGATGCCCTATTATTCGTCAGATCCTGAGCTGAATTCTAGGAATATAAGATGATGCAAGAGAGATGGCGTCCCCCCTTGGTGCAACGTATATTCTAGTGGGGTGGAGACATGAAGTATTTTAATATATATTGAATTATCTTCAACATAGTGGTGATAACATGCTTATAAGGAGAGTCCAGATACTATGAATGTAGAGGGTTTACCTAACATTTGCAGCAGAAACAGTTCCTTCAAGGAAAGGATATCTGAAATGAGCCTTGAATTGTAGCAAAAGAGGAGGAGGGGAGAGCTTCTCTGGTGGAGGAAGAAGCATGTGCAAAGATCCTGAGGCATGAAAAGCCTGTGCTTCCCAGGAAGTGAGCAGAGGTCAGTGTACTTGATGGGGTGGTGATTAATTAGAAAAAGTGAAGAGACTAGGCAGGAGCCAAACTCTAGTCTCTACCCTGAAGGGAGGCAGTGGGAAGCCACTGGAGGATTTTAAGAAAGGCTGGGATATAGATTATCTGACTCCTTTAAAAAATCACTTCCTTTGCAGGAGATTAGAGCAGGGCAGATTGAGTGGAGGGAGACCAGAGGCAGTTGTCCAGGCGAGAGATGATGATGTCCCAGGGGCAGGTGATGGCAGCACAGGTGGGGGGAAGTGCCTGTGGCAGATTTAGGAGATTGGACTGAATTTGGGCAACAAGAGGAGGAATGGGACCAGGATGACTTTATGTAACTTGTGATCCATGAAAAGTTTCCTACTGCTTCGATCTGTTCTACTTAAACTCAATATTGGAGGGGTACCCAGAGATGTTGGAGGGGACAGACTTTTCTAGAAGCAACACCCCCACCCATAGCTGTCAGGGACTCCAGCCATGGTCACTATGGCCGGGGTCATTCAGACCCAGCCAGGGTCCAACGTTAAGCCAGTCTATGAGTCCTGGGCTTACTCAGGGCACAGAACCCTGGAAAGTTCAAGATGCTTTCTGCAGAACCCCCAGAAAATACTTGTGTCCAATATTACTGCATGAATTGATAATAAACATACAATTGTAATATATATCACTCAATCAGCAAGTATTGAATGGTAAAGAAAAATAGTGAAAGAAAAAAATTTTACCAGACATAATTCCACTAACTTAGTTCACTGATTTCCCACAACCTCTCACCCTCACCCTAGGTGAGAACACAGTGTGTGATGTCTGTTCTGGGCCACGATTCTCACCGAGTACTATCCGTGGTGGGGAAGGGTCTCTGAGGGCAGCTTTATCTGAAGTGGGGTTAGACTCACATCATGAGCTCCGTGAGTTTATTGACCAGTGTCCCCTCAACTCGGTGTTGAGCTGGTTGGAGGAGCTCAGTAAATGTTTGTTGAATGAATGAGTGAGTGACTACTTGCTAAACTGCCAGGTTAAGCTGTTCGGTGGATTTTGTAGTGTATAAAGAATAGGCCTGACTCCCTTCTTTCTCTTCCATTGAGGTATAAATAACACACAACACCATAGTAGTTTCGGGTATATGACACAATGATTTGCTACTTGTAATTACTGTGACATGATTGACCACAATAAATCTCGTTAACCTCTGTCGCCATGCGTAGTTACAAAATTTTCTATTGTGTTGAGAACTTTTAAGATCTACTCTTAGCAACTTTCAAATACGCAATACCGTATTATTAACTACTGTCACCAGGTTGTACATCACGTCCCCAAGACTTACTTATGTTATACCTAGAAGTTCAGACCTTCTGACCTCCTTCAACCATTTTGCTCCCTGCCCCTGCAACCACCAATGTGTTCTCTGTATCTATGAGCTTGATTGTTGTTGGGTTTTTTTTAGATTCCACGTTTAAGCGAGATCGTGTGGTATTTGTATTTCTCTGTCTGACTTATTTCACTTAACGTAATATCCTCAAGGTCCATCCATGTTGTTGCAAATGGTAAGATATCTTTCTTTTTTATGGCTGTCTAATACGTGTGTGTGTGTGTGTGTGTGTGTGTGTGTGTGTACCACATTTTCTTTATCCTTTCATCCACTGATCAACACTTAGGTTGTTTCCATATCTTGGCTACAATAAATAATGTTGCAATGGACATGGAGGTGCAGAGATCTTTTCAAAATCAGCGTTTTCATTTTCTTCAGGTAAATACCCAGAAGTAGAATTGGTGGATCATATGGTAGTTCTATTTTTAATTCGTTGAGGATCCCCCACACTGTTTTCCATACTAGTTACACCGATTGACATTCCCACGAACAGTATATGAGAGTTCCCCCCATCTGGTTGGCTCCCTTCTTGGGATAACACGGAGGAAGCTCAGATCCATGGGTGGCCTTCCTTTTGGGAGTCCTAGTTAATCATAAAGTGGATCCTGACTCTCTTTCCTCTTTCTTCCAGCTGGATCCTGAACCTCTTCCATGAAAGAATTGAAAACAATTTCAAAAATATCTTGGAACAAAAGGTAAACAAAAGGATAGGTAGCTTTGTGGTTAGTACATGGATCATTGGCATGTGCGTATTTAGTATTTGGAAACAGTCTTGTCTCTTAAGTACATTGTCATTTGAATTTGCTTAGTAAAACTTTCTTCATTCATGGTGCAAAGGCAAGCTTCAGGGCTTTCCCAAGTTTGTATGACCACATATGCTAAATCGGCATTTGGAACTGGCAGAGTGTTTGATATGTAGTTGTAGATAATGTTACAGAGAGATGGAGAAGTGACTTTGGATCCTTCCCTCACACCCTACACAAACATCAATCCAGATGGTCTAAGGATTTAAATGGCAAAACAAATCCAAAACTTTTTAGGAGAAAATCTAGGATATCTTTCTCGATAAAGGAGAGGAAAATATTCTTAAATAAGACTGACCCCCCCCCCCAAATGCACCATATTGAGAACAATAGTGGGCTAGCTTCAGTACCTCTCACCGCTGGATAAAGCCTTGGAGGCAGAGTGCCTCTTCCATTTACCTGGTGTGTATCTTTGGGCACGTTGATGGACCCCGTGGAGCCTCACTCTACTCATTTGTAAAATGGGGACAAGGACCCCTATCGTGAAGGGGGCTGGTAAAGATTTGATTCGAAAACCACTTAGCAGCACCGGGCACACAGGCTGTGCTCAGAGCACTCACCAGTGTTGCAGAGTCATTTCTCAACTGCGTTTCACCTTCTGGAATCTTCGCTCTTGAGCACATGGGTTCTGCCGTCAGACCTTTGGGGTTAGATCCCAGCTCTGCCCCTTTGCTGGCTGTGATGCCGTGGTTAACTGGCTTACCCTCTCTGAGCCTAGGGATTCTTGTCTGTAAAACAGGAATAATGACAGCATCTACCCTGCAGGGCTGTTGGGAGGACCGTATGACATCATACACACAGGGCCTCGAACAGAGGACGGGAAGAGTAAATGGTGCGAGGTTATTTTCGTTGCCATTTATGCCCCAGTCGCCCGGTACGGCAGGCTGAGGCCAGAGGCAAGCTGTGGTCTCTGCCCTACAAATAAAGGAAACATGGTCCAGAAAACTCTGGATACCATGTGTCCAGGGGAGGATGGGGCAGGTGCCAGAGAGGCTGAGCCGGAGGAGTGGTCAGTTTCAGGGGATGGGGGAGCTGACTGTGTCCCCACGGGGCTGAGAGTGTGAAGAGAGCTATGAGGAGAGAGAGGACCCCTGACCAGGGGACTTGGGGTGGATGAAGTCAGGCCCCCGAAGGGCTGGCTGCCCGGGTGGCGCTGCCCTTACCGTGTGCCCCAGGAGAGGCCAGGTCAGGCCCACGGGACACAGGCTGGCTTGGTGTTTGCACAAAACATTGGTTCCCAAAGTGGGGAAGCTTCCCCAAACGAAGTGTTGACTTTCAGTGATGTGGAGCTTTGGTATTGCGTCATGCAGAATGACGGAATGACGAAGGGATCCCCTTTGCAGTCCTTTTTCTCTCTCTCTTTACACCAAAGGGAAATCTCAGTTTGGGACCAATGTATCCTGAACACTTTTAACAAAAAAGGGCCGTTATGCAACTAGGCGACCCTATCTAGCCTGGCTTCCAGAACATTGTTTCAGTCCCTTGTATTCTTTTTCCCCAGTTATATCATGTTTATGCCAAGGGATGCCAGTTTTCCATTGACAAGTGATACAAAGTTTTTGTATTTTTTATTAAATGAATGTGATTTTTAAAAGGCCATTTGATGTTAAGTGGGTAGTAAAGTGAATAGGTGAGATAGGCAAAGTCATAGAGAGGGTGTAGGAATAGCTGAAGTTAGGAAATCGGAAGACGGGGGACTTCTGGGACCTCCCAAGCTGAAACTCGTCATGTACAGAGAAGTAGGTTGGTGGCCCGCTGAAGAATGGGATTCCTTCTGGCTTTGCTTTGGGGCCCTCTGGTGGCCCTAGTCAGTACTGCCTGCAGACCAGGCACCACACTCCTTAGGATCCCTTATTCCCAGATAGCCAGGAGCCTGAACCCAAAGAGAAGGGGCTGAGGAATGAGATGATACTTTAGGAGCTGCCTCCTACACCTGGAAGCTCTCCTGCTTTGCCTCTCGGCTCTCTAATAAATGTGTTTATGGGCTATACTTCTTGCCACTTACTTCCTGCCAAGACATTGAACAGAGGACCATGACAATAGCAGACCCAGAGCAGTGCCAACTTGGCCACCATTCACTTTTAATGTGGGTTCCAGAAAAGTCTATGCACTTAAGCTGGACCCATGTATGTGGCCCAGCCCAAATGGGACAGTGACGAAGCACGGTGTGTTGACGGAGGTAGTGGCCTCTTCTCCCTTTCAACACACTCCTCCACCCCTCACACACCTGCCTACAGGGTGAGGAGAAAAGCCAGGTTTCCTGGAGGGCGGTGGGGGAGGGGCAGGGCCCCGGACAGAGGGAGAGGGGAACTCACCTGACTTTCTCCACCACTTTCTGCAGATCTGCGAAATGGTCAGGAAGTCAACCACGTCTCACCTGGAGCCCTATCTCCGGACTCTGCCAGGTTTGGAGGCCCCCCTCCCTTCTCTGGGTACCATCAGATGTCATGACACCAACTACCCCCAGACCATCACCATCATCTCCCAAGAGCCCCAGGAGAACTTTCCCCTTCGAGTACCTCTCCATCCTACAGAGCTGGATATGGGGTGACCACCTCTCTTGGGGGTCTGTTCTGGAGGTAGAGGAGTAAGGCAACTAAGCATCGTGACTCGGAAACATGCTGGGAGCACGAGGTGGGCAGAGGATGACAAGCACGTGGGAGAAGCACGTGTTGGCTCTGTCCTGGCTGCTTTAACAAGACAGGGATGCTCTGAAATCCCTGCGTAGGGCCAGGGGTCCACCCAGCCCTATCCCTCTGGCTGCCATAGGGAACTTCTACAGTCACATATCAGGTCAGGTCTCCCCCTGTTCTTGGAACCCATCAAAGACTCCTCTGACTCTCAGGACACTGAGCCCCGCTTTGAGTGACAAGGCCTTGCTTGGTCTGGCAATGTGGCCGGCCACACAGTCCCTATATGCCTCCAATGTTATTAATTCCTCTAATACACGCTCTATGCCTCTACTATGCTCTGACTGCTACAAGATCTTTGCACGTCATTCCGTCTGCCAGGAACGTCCTTCCCCCACATCCACCCCTTTCACCCAGTCAACACGCGTTCTTCCTTCAGATCACAGCCCAAGCAATACTTCCTCTGACTCCCTGTCCAAATCAGGTTGCAACCCCCTCCCCCTCACCATTTTACCCTCTGTTATATGACTGGTATCATCCGATGGACTTATGCTATCTAAAAGAGTTGAAATTTTACATTTATTTGCTCAAGTATTTGATTGTCTTTCCCTTCCCCCTCCCAATCCTTGACTGCCAAAGGACAGAGACTCTATCTCACGCAACTGTTTCAGGAGCCCCTTGCATTTTGCCTGGCATATAGCGGGTGTTCAATAAATATTGAATGAATGAATGAATGAATGAATGAATACTGCACTCTCTTTGTGACTGAAGGTACCATGGATCAGCCCCAGCCCCATTTCCATTCTCCAAAGGCAACAGTCCATGTGAAAGGAGAGCCCTGGAATTGTGCAGTGCACAACTCACACAGCTATGTTTGACTCCCCTATTCGTAACACTGTCTCTTTCCTGTTCCACAGTTATCTTAATGATTGACCAGGTTGCTGGCATTGACTACAGTTTAGTAGGTGCTCCCCAAGTGACTTCTCAAGTCCTAGACACACCCTTCAAGGTAAGTTGCTGTGGAGAAAGGACCTTAGAGCTAAGGACTGGCAGAAAATAAGTACTAATTCCCAAAGTTGGCTCCTACCCTCCTTCTCTAGTTCATCTGCCCATAAGTTCCCATCCCTGACCAGTGCCCACAGCAGCAGTAGGAAACTAATATGCCCCCTCTTCATTCCAGTCTCTTCCACAGTTCCCTGGGGGTTGAGCCAGGTCTTGGAGTGCCATCTTCCTCCCATTTTATTTACTTAGCAAACACTCATATGCTTCTTACTAGGTGCCAGATGCTGAGTATTTGTACAAATGTTCACTTACGTAAATGTACGCATAGGCCCATCAGCACCATTCTCATTCTGCAGATGAGGGGCTGAGGCGCAAGGGAGCGAGGGACCTGCTCAACGTCCCAGAGCCAGTACATGACAGTTAATCTCTAGAGTCCCTGCTTTCCACCACCAGGCCGCATCCTGAGCCCAGAGAACACAACACATACCTCCCCAGCCGACCTGTAAGAGGGGGATTTCAGGCAGCTGTCAGGGTCTAAATATTGTGGGGCTAGAAGGAAACTGTCAGGACCCCAGGCCCACATTCTGGAGAGGAACCACCACCCAGACCACCACGCAGGGCACAGGAGGCTTCCCCGGGCTCTGGATGCCTCTGCCTGGCACCCTGTCTGGTAGGAACCTTGGGGGGGTGACGTGTCCTTCTGTCTCCAGGGTGAATTCTTTGGCCGAAACTGGCATTCCCCAGCCCCCTTCGATGCTCCGACCATCAGGCTGACAGAGAAACATGACCACATGGTCTACTTTGCTGTCTCTGAGTATGTCTTCAACACAGCCAGCCGGGTTTACCACCAGGCTGGGCGCATGAACTTCACCATCCAAAACAAGCACGTGAGTAGGGGAGGGAGAAGGCTGGGGGGGGCTGCGGATCCCAGGAGAGAGCGTCAGGCCAGACTGTAGCGAAGCTTGGGGGTTTTCAGGAGCCAGGGAAAGAATGTATAATCCGAAGCCTGCCAAATAGGGGTTCAAATCCAGGCTGCGCATGTGCACCCCAACAGTGCCTGGTCCCCAGGGATTGCGTGAGAGATTGTCTGTTAAGAGCTTGGCGTCTGATGCACGATGCGTATGAGCCATTACTGGCACTACTTTAAAAAAACACAGCAGACTCTGCAGTGTCATATCGGGTCCTCCAGGCAGCAGATGCCAAGGCCACACTAGACTTGGAAGAGATGGATTAGGGGAACGCCCGCAAAGGGGAAAGGGGAGAGGAAGGAGGAGTAGGAGGGGACAGACTTCCCACGGAGCTGTGGAGGAGAGGGGAAGGCAAGCACACTGGGGAGAAGTGCTGCCTGTCCCGCAGCTCCGCAGCTCCGAGAAGCCTCAGCTCAGCGGAGGGAGAGCACAGAGCGGAGCCCCTTCTCAGAGGAGTGCCCTAGCAGGCAGAAATCAGATGAGCCCGGCTCCAGGCTAAAATCCTGTGCGTGATCTTTCCAGCCTGACCACAGGCTATTAGGAAGGCTTGACCTGGGGGCTCCTCCCAGACTAGACTTGGTGCCAGGCTAGTGCTCAGCAGTCTCCAGAGGGAGCTGTGGTCAAGGACTCAAGCCTCCGCCCCATCCCCTCCTGGGCTGGGGCTGGTGGTGCTCTCAGGTTGATCTGCATTCCAAGCCTAGACACCTCGTTCAGAGGCCTCCTTATGGATGGGGGGGGGGGGGGAGTGGGGGATCCTCAGATGAGACTGTTCGGGTGCCTCTGCTGAGACCCCCTTGCTGGGGCCTGGAGGACAGCTTTCTCCAGTCTGACTCGGTACTCAGTACTTTTCCACTAGCTCTGCTCTCCCTCCTCCCCCTGGGACCATAAACCAGCAAGAGCCTTTTCTCTGGGGCTCCTCTGGCAATAAGGTGACCCCCCTCCTCCCCTCTGTCGATGCATCTGACCTCACAGGGGTCATGCCACAGGGGAAATGGAGTAGTGGGGGCCAGCACCCCTTGCAGTGGAGCCTCTTGCTTACACTATCACAGTAAGAGAATGAGGGCTTGTCACTTTCAGTGTGGCTCATTGTCTTGATCCTGCCTGCGACTGGACAAAATTCTCTAGCGCTACACGGGCTGTGCTGGGTCAGGGGCTGGGGGCTGTCTGGGAGAGCATAGCCCCAGCGTGAATGGCTGTCAGCCAACTGCCCTTCTCGCAGGGGACCCCCTGAAGGGAGGTCTGAGCCGTGAGCCCCCACAGCCAAGCCCTATAGGAGCCGCCCAGGTAAAGAGGGAATCTCGAGGGAGGAGAGAGGGAGGAAGGTGGGCTGTGTGCAGGTGCAGGCAGCGCTCACCAAGCTGGAAGACCAGCAAGGCAGAGGGGCGGGGAGAGAACACCAGGAGAGAGGGTTAGAAAAGGTTTGGACGGCCATATCTGGAAATGGATTCAATCCAGGTTGTAGTGGTTATGAGCTCTCGGTGGCCTCGAGGGGAGCAACCTAAGAAATAATAAATAACAAAAACAGACAGTAACTAAGTGTTGACTGAGATTCCAGGCACTGGGCTTAGGGCTTTACCACGCACCGTCTCATTCAGTCCTTGCCCATGCTGCATGGTGAGTGCTATGATTATCACCCCCATTTCACAGATGCAGGACCTAATAAGTTTGCCAACAGGTAGTCAGCTAAAAAATGGCGGGAGTAGTATCGAACCTAAGCCGTCTGACTACAGAGTCCGTATTTCTAACTGCTACCATGTCCTGCATCTCAAGTAGCCTCCTGCTTCTCCTACTGCAGATTCCCATGGACTCTCCCATCCGCCTGCACACCAGCTCGTTCCGGACCATCATTCCTCGGGTAAGACCTCTGAACACTCATCACAGAGATCTTGACCTGGACCAAGTGTGGAGAGTAGTTGCACATGAGTGAGCTGTGCAGAGACTTTTCTCCTGCCCTCCCCCTGAGCCTCTCCCCTCTTTCCCCAGCTGGCCAGGTTGAACCCCAATATGGAACTAGAACTTGAGACGTCACCTGAAACAGCTTACCTATTAGAACAGTGGGTAAAGATAAAAGTCATTAAACTAATTTTCATGTACAAAAATTCCCATCATTGTCTGACCCCTTGTGGCATAAAGACTCAGGATCTGGATTCGGATTGATTGCCCGTGTTTGAATCCTGGGTCTGCTGTTCTCTGTCTTTGGAACTCCATCTTGTCAGGCCTCAGTTTCTTCATCTGTCAAACGGGGATGACAAGAGTACCTGCCCCACTGGGTCGCTGGGAGGATCACGTGGGAGATAATAGCACTTAAGCAGTGCAAATAGACAAGATCCTTCTGGGGCACGAGGAAGGGGGACGCACATTGGGCAGGCTAATAATTTGGGGCTAGGCCAATCATTGATATTTGTCTGATGTTTATGTAGAGATTAGCTGAAAAGAGACAGAAACACAGTGGAGAAGAACAATCAGCCTCCCTTCTCTTGAACCAGGCAATTCAGCTCCAGCCCCAAACTTACACTGTAGTAAACACAAGCTGGCCTGCATCGAAGGCAGTATGGTGACCATCGCTGTTACTGCAGCGTGCCCATTAGGGTGTCTCACTTTATTAGAGTGTCCTTTCCAACCGCAACAGTCGCCTATTGGAAAGGAGTTCTGGAAAAAAACTGCCCTTCAGCCTGCAATATTTCCACTGCTGGTTTAAGGCCCTTGGAGATTCAGGCTTTGGGTATCTGCCCATCTGGCCTTCCCTGATATATCTCGGGCTCCCTGTCTGTCTCCCGCCCTCCCCCGAGCCTCTGTTCTCTTTCTCCAGCTGGCCAGGCTGTACCCCAATACGGAGTTAGAGCTTGAGATGTCACCTGAATCAGCTCCTTTCCTGAGGTTCACCCCTGGAAACGTGACCCTCATGCCGGTGCTAGACATCCAGGCCTTCGCTCTCCTGCCCACCTCCTCTGACCGCAAGCCACTCTTCCAGCTCAGGGTGGTAAGTCTGATCTCTGGACAGAGCAGCAAAGGATTACATCTGCCAGGGGGTAAGCCCCTCCTTCCACCGAAGGACTGGGAGGCAGATAGATGCTGGAGGCTACTTCGGCCTGGGGGGACGTTGCATTTCTGGCCACAGCAGCCAGGCTTCCCAAGGGTGTACTTCATCAAATCACAGTCAGAATTGCTAGAAACCTTAAAAGTCATTCACTCCAGCTAAGTTGGACAATTTTAGCTTACTCACTGTTACATTTGCTATAAAAATAGGTTTAATCTGAAGCATAACTCTTTTGAAATTGTTATAAACAAAATCATTAAATTACCTTTTTAAAGAAGGTATAAAATGTAAAGAGCTCTTACGACGGCAATACTCTCCGAACTGATTTACACATTCAACCCAATCCCTCTCGAAATTCCAGCTGGGGTGTTTTTGTTGTTTTTTTTTTGACACGCCGATCCTAAAATTTATATGTAAATTCAAGGGGACCCAGAACAGCCAAAACAATCTTGAAAAAGAAAAACAAACTGTAGAACGCATAGCTCCCTGTTTCAAAGCTTGCTATAAGGCTATAGCAGTCAAGATAGTGCAGTACTGGTGCAAGGGTAGACATACGATCCACGGACTAGAATTGAGAATCCAGGGATAAATGGCCATATTTATAGTCTACTGATTTTCAACAAGGGGACCAAGACAATTCAACGGGGGAAAAAAGCTTTTAAGAAATGGTGCTGGGGCAACTGGATATCCACATGCAAAAGAATGAAACCAGATACCTTCCTTAGACATACACAAAAATTGACTCCAAGTGGACCCGAGACCCAGATGGGAGAGCGAAAATCACCAAACTCTCAGAAAAAAAGCCACAGTACTAAATCTTCATGACCTTGGGTTAGGCAAAGCCTTCTTAGATACAACTCAAAAGCATGAACAAAAAAATTAAAAATGGATAAGTTGGACGTCACCAAGGTTAAAAACTTCATGCTTCAAAGGACATAATTCAGGAAAGTGGAAAGACAACCCACAGGAGAGAAGATATTTGCAAATTGTATATATGAGAAGGGACTTGTATCCAGAATATATAAAGAACTCTTACACCTCGGTCATCAAAAAAGACAATCCAATTTCAAAATGGGCAAAACACTTCCTCCTCTGGGAAGATTGAGTAGATGTCCATTTACCTCCCTGCTCTTGCTGAGTCCAACCCAAACCTTACACATTACATATAAAACAAACAAGAAAACTCTGAAAGGCAGAGAGAAAAAGATAGATAAGCCAGGGGCCTCCAGATCTAGGGAATAACATGATGATGAGCTCCCTGGGGTTTCTTTTTGCCCTGCATACGCCAATTTGGGGCAACCCAGAAACACCAACAGGCGTGAACAAAAAGAGCCCCAACAACACTGCCTCTCTCTAGCCAAAGGACCAAAAAAGGGGCAGCCTGGTAAGATAGAAAACTTGTAAACAATCAATAACTGTGCTCCTAAAGCCAAACACCAGAGAAAAAGCTCTGGCCCTAACCCCACCCAGGCCAGTAAAGGCTGACTGGGGATCCGAGACTGACACTGGCATGAGGCTGTAACAACACGCCCTAACGTCCCTGCTGGGGGGTGTCAGTGGAACAGAGAAAAGAACAAATGAATTAAGATATAGAACAACAGAAATTACCCTATCTGAACTCATAGCCTGAAAAAAATGAACGCAGCCTCGGGGACCTGTGGGACTACAACAAGAGACCTCCTCTTCCTGTCCTCAGAGTCTCTGGAGAGGAGAAAGTGGGAGGGGCTGGAAAAAGTACTCAAAGAAATAATGGCTAGAAATCCCCCAGATTCAATCATCTGGTTCAACCCCAACCCTCGACAGGCCAGGCTCCATCCTCACACCCAGCTGGCAGTTGGTGGTGTCTTTAAAGGTCCCTAGGGCTCAGGGACTCTCTGGACTTCTCTTAGTAGCCTGCTTCCAAGCTCAGTCATGCTTCTTGGTGGATAGTCTCCCCATTCGAATGCTCTGTGTCTTTAGCCTGGGCTTGTTTGCCCTTCTTGATGCTTCCATTAAGACCTCTAAAACCTCAGCTCACCTTTCTTAAAGTCAGCTGTAGAGCCACGAACATTCTGCATCCTCAGCCCATAATCCTTGGGTAGCTGCTTTTCACCCACATGTCCCACATCTGGCTGAGGTTTCTATTTCTGAAGATTTGTCTCCTGGACTGAGAGACAACAGGATTTCTACATTACCTGAGAGGCTGGGTTTTTGCTTTTCTAGACAACCAACATCTCCGCCACCATCAGTGTGAGCTCGGACAGGATTGTTGGTTCAGTGACCACAGGAAGGTAAGAGGCCATGGGCAAGGGGAGGAAATGGGGTAGGATGGGGATAACCCCGCAGCCCCCAGAGCATCTAGTCCGTTCACTGATAGGGCTGGCGTTGACCCTGGGGGACGGAGGTCTCCACTGGGGCTGGCTTATCCTCCAATCCGGGTGCCCCTTTGGAAAGGCGTGTTGACAGTGCCTCAGTGAGGGAGGTGAACTGCTGCAAAGGGATTACTTAGGAGCCATAATCTAGTTGGAAGACATGGGGCTTTGCAAGGACTTTATATATAAGATTGAGAAAAACTGTCAGTACTGCGTTTCAAAAAAGGAGATTTTAGATGGAGGATTAAAGGTACCCCAAGGCACTCTTTGCTGCTGCCCTGCCCGGATACCCCACAGGCACATACTCAACCAGTGAGTCAGTGGGCAGGAGGGACTACACCGCCAGCAGGGGCTGGCCCATGCCCTGGTGCGTCCTTCTCTGGAGCCCTCACCCATGCCGCATGTCCCACCTACTCTGGGTGCTGCAGAGCAGATGCAGTGGGTGCGTCAGAGGAACTAATTCCTGGCCTCGGGGGTCGATACCTGTCGGCTGAGAGAGTGCACTGAGTCCATTAAAATGAACATCTTCTTAAGGCATCTTTAAAAAGAGAAGCTAAGGGTGAGCATGTGGGCATTTTTTGGAGGTCCCAGAATTTGAGTTTGTGCCTCAGCCTGCCTTGGGGGTCTGCGGTATCCGAGAGGACAGACAAGGGCTTGGACTGCGGAGAGAGAGCAAAATGAGGAGGACATAGGTGGTCCTCACACAGTGGTTTTACCAAGGAATTAGCAAAACTACTCTGCCCCATGAGCAGAAAGCAAAATATTGGCCCAGGGCAGTTAGAATCCCTGAACAATGGGGCCAGGGCAGCAGCCAAGAGGATCAATGGGGGGATTGGGGTTTGGCTTCTATAGTGACAACACCCGAGGGCCCCTGAGTCGCTCTGCCTTTCTTCCCTCCTCCGGGTGCCAGCTGTTTGCCGGCATCACGCAGGTGCTCTCCCTCCCATTGTTATTGTCTATTCCCACATTATACAAATAATGCCTGCTCATGGCATGGAAATTGCAAAAGTATTTAAAAAAAAAAAAACATACCCCCCATTACCCTGCCACATAGAGACTATCGCTACTAATAGTTTCACGTTTCCTTCCAGTCTTTTTTTTTTAATACACTTTTACGTCATTGGACATACAGAGCACTACTCTTTGCTTCCCACTTTTTCCAGTTAATTTTTATACCATCTTAACTTATTTAAGTTATTGAAGATGCTCAGTAACGGTAATTTGCAACAATGTCACTTCCTCTTAAATCGCTGTGATGCTGAAAGCCTTAAATGCGCAAGCACCACATTGCAGAGGAACCCTCGGGCGCCCGCCCCCCAGAAATGGCCTTGCCCATAAGCGCTGCACTCCCCACTGGGGTAACTGCGAGGAAGTAGCAGCCACGGCGTGGGGTGACCCGTGCTTCTCTTTCTCTGCACAGTAAGCTGAAATTGGAACTGAAACACTCCAACGTCCGTTTCATCAACGTGAGTGGTTTTCTCCCAGCATCTCTTGTGTATCTTCTCCAAGCAGGGCTTCAGGGGGCTCCAGGAGAAGCGCCAAGGCCCCCGAGAAGACTGCGCTGCAGTCTTGCCGGAAGTGACGCCATGTCTGAAAGTTAATCGTCTAAGAAGGGCACTGCCTGAGGGCTCACGGGGAGACAGGCCGGACATGAAGAGCACGAGCTTTGAAGGAAGATAGATCTGGGCTCTTAGACCAGCCGTGCCACTTGTTACTGTGTGACCTTGGGAAAGTAACTTAACCTTTCTGAGCCTCAGTTTCCTTGACTGTAAAGTGGGAATACACACTATTTACTTCAACCACTTCAGATGGGAACTGTAGCATGAAATGGGGCAATGAATTTAGGAAGACACTTTGACAAAATGCTTCACACGTAGTACGCTCTCAGTGTATGCTCACTATTGTAATAATAGTGGCTTGGGCGCGCAATGCCTTACCCAAATCCTCAGGGCTGATGCGCTTCAGAATTGAGAATTTATGAGAGGTCATGTGGAGCAGGAACTATAGGTGATAGAACTCTTCCAGCAGGATCTGGGGCAGCACTCTGTAATCAGACACATTAATACTTCTGCAACAGATTTTTAAAATATCCACACGAAGTGGAATAAAGAAACACTAAATATCCCCATGGCGATTCAGGTCATGTTTTGCCATAAAATGAGCTTGTACGTACCGGTAGAGAATGAAGTCCAGAGACTGGAGTTGGGGAGATTGTGAATAAGGAGCTGTCTATCTGCAGTGGTGACAGTCACAGGCAACCTGTTTTGTAAGTGGGAGGGCATGTCGGTGTTTCTGGAGGCGGGGCGGGGGGCGGGGCAGCGAGATGTTCTTCCCTCAGACTCCGGTTTTCATTCATGTCCTGTCTGCTCCCTTTGTTCTGCCCGCCCCCCCCCCCCCCCCCCCCCCCGCTCCAGGTGGAGCTGATGGAAGCCATCCTCAATTACTACGCGCTCCACACCATATACCCCTCTCTCAATGGTGAGAATGATACTGGGCGCCTGGGTGGCTCCGTGGGTTCAGTGTCTCACTCAGTTTCAGTTCAGGTCATGGTCTCGGGGTCCTGGGATCAAGCCCCGAGTCGGGCTCCGCACTTAGTGCAGAGCCTGCTTGGGATTCTCTCTCTCTTCCTTTGCCCCTCCCCCTGCTCATGCTCGCTCTCTCTCTAAAATAAATAAAATAAAATCTTAAAAAAAAAAAAAAGGACAGCTGCTACTGACTGCCCTGTGCAAACGTTAAATTCTATCCTTTCTGTAGGATTCATGGATCAGTCATTTAGTCATTCAACAAGCTGAGCCCCTCTTCTGCGCTGGCGGGGGTCCTGGCAATCCGTTGGGCTTGCCCTCATGGAGTTTACGCTCTGTTGGGAAGGGAGATGTGTAATAGGCAGTGACAACCAGTGTGATAAATGCTGTGACACGAAGCACAGGGGGCTGCAGGAGCTGGGAGGGGGCAC
Source organism: Ursus arctos (assembly GCF_023065955.2). NCBI lineage: Eukaryota > Metazoa > Chordata > Mammalia > Carnivora > Ursidae > Ursus > Ursus arctos. Next base: position 20,570,193 of record NW_026622830.1, on the reverse strand, counting down.
TGAATGTGACTCAGAGGTCGGTCCAGACTTCCAGGAGGCGAGGGTCACGTTGAGTCCCAAAGCACAGGGAGGTAGGCCAAGGGAGGAGGGGCATTCCAAGCCGTACCTGGAGAACACCTGGTCTTAGCACACCTGGGTTCTGGACCAGGTTAGGTCACTGACTTGCCAGGTGACCGCGATGGAAATGGTGCTCAGCACGGTGGCTGCCTGAGAACCCAGCCGGCCTCCCCCCATGCCAGGGCCTTCTCCGCCCGGCCTCACCATCTGTCTTTTACCACTATGAGATAAGAGCAGGGCAGTTGTCCTAGAAAAGACAAAGGGGAGGAGATGGTGGTCCTCGGGGATGAGTCCCTGGTCAGAATCACAGCATGCCCCATCCCGGGCCCCTCTGGCGGGTGGAGGCTGTCCACATCTCTCCCCTCCTGAAGAAGCCGCATTGACCAGGCATCCGCATCTCCGTGCCCCCCCAACAGAAAACCAGCCCTGAATCCAATAGCCAACCACATTTCGAAGTAGCCTGTCCTCTCACAGGCCAGCGGCAAATGCCACAAGCATGTGTCCGCACCTCCCCAGCCTTCCCCATCCAGCCCGTGTTTCTCTGCTCTTTATCTTCCAGCAAAGCTTGAGGAGGGCTTCCCTCTCCCTCTGCCAAGGGACACCCACCTCAACAGCTTGGAGCTCCAAGTCCACGAGGTCAGTGAGACGTGGGGTCTGGGTGGGGAGCTCTAAGACCTCCTGGGAGGGCTGCTTCGGGGCTGGTAGAATTAGGGGGAGCCCCTGACTCCCACTGACATCCTAGAACTAATGTTTATAGAAAAAAATACTTTTGTTTTAAATTTTGGAGTATAGAGGGCAAGTGTTGATTGTGTGGAATCTTGACTTCCACGTGAGCTCAGTTTCCAGTAACTCAGTTCAAACACGTCAACTGAGGATCAACACTGTGCAGGGCCCATTAGCCACGTAGGGCAGGAAGAGAGTGTGCAGAGGAGTCCGATTAGATGTCACCTTTCGGGGTTAATGAGCCAGAAACCCCTTGGTGGTGTGAGAATCTCCACGGGCCCCGGCCAGCCTTCCGGCCCGCAGCAGCAAGGGATGGGCCTGGAGCAAAACCGAGCAGGCCTTCAGGGCAAGAAACACATCAGGAGTGGGGACAGGGACAATGACAGTTCACTCTCTAACTCCAGAGGTAGCCATGTCTTCCCTGTTCATAGCATGTTCTTACTCTAAGGGAATCCTGGACTACGTCCTCATAAACTAATTGTGTGAGGGGAGTGAATTCAGGCAGCACCCAGATGTGCACTGTTCTCCTGGGAGAAAAAGCTTTTGGAGGAGGACAGTGACATTCGTGCGTGTCTTCCGGAAATCAGAATATTGGGAAATGCAAATAAATTCCCAGGGTCAGGCAGCTAAGAGGGACAGTGTTTTCTAAAGGCCTCCAAGGCCTACAGGCATGGTTTTTGCACTTACCTGGTTTTCGGGCCAAGTGAGAACTTGCCTCTTCCCCTGAAGGTTTCTCTTCCAGGAAGATCCTATCCTCTGCAGCTCAGAAAACGGTCTTTCTTGTCTGTCCTTTTTGCCTTCTCTCCAGAATTTCTTGCTCTTGGGAGCCAACCTTGATTAGGCTGAACATTGAAGAAGGAGCAGCGTGGCTGGAGGAGGGGACGACACCACAGCTGGGCCTGCCCCCGCCCCCGTGGGGGGTCCAGAGGCTGCAGCCGCTCTGCCTCCACTCACCATGAGGGCCTCCTCCACGTGGACACTCGTCACCGGGGAGCCTGGGGCACCCGAAGACACCCCTGACCGTGGGACACCTTCCCCACCCCTCTCCTCCTCCTTCCTGTGCCCTTTCCTGCCCCCCTTTGCAGCTGTCCTTAGCCTTACTCTGGGCAGCCACTAGAATAAACTTCAGTGAAGGGGGGAAGCGTGAGCAGTGTCCAGTCACCGCAGAGCTCAAAGCACGCTGCTTATCGTTAAACATGAACTTAGTTGGACGTGTCCTTTGATGTTGTGGTTACAGGAGCAGAAGTGAGACAACGTGGGCTTAAAACCTTGTGTTGCCACTTCCTTGGTGCATAATATTCACTGAGATGGGAGCAGAGACCAGCCAGCCGCTACATGAGTTCCACATTTAGTCAACAAACCTCGATTTCAATTTGCTGATGAGTGTCCTGCACTGGCCTCTGTGTCTGGGCTCAGTGCTGTGGGGGGAGGGGGTCAAAGTCTTCCTCAAGCTTACAGCCGAAAACAGGGGCCAGCAGACCAGAGAGCAGATTTTTCAGGCTTTTACCACACATCTAGTCTCCATCGGGACTACTCCTCATGGCCATTGTAGCAGAGAACAGCCAGACAGCCAGCGAGCGGGCGTGGCTGTGTTCCAATAAAACTTTATTTACAAAAACAGGCGGCAGGCCAGATTTGAGTTCTGGCCACACGGTGTCCACCCGTGGTCTAAAAGAATAATCCACCACCAATAGATAGGATTTATACCATGAATACAGGTCTGGTTTTCAATTAGGAGATGTGCTAACATGTCCTACCTGGGTACAAGAGTAATAAAGAGCTCAGGCTTGAGGCAAGCCTGGCCTGCTTTCGAATAGTGGCTCCCTCTCCTCGGCTCTCCGCAATCCCCCAGAATCCTCAGTTTTAAAATAGCACAAGCAGTGGCCAATGACCATGCCACTCGCAGCCCCCTGCTCAACCTTAAACGTGTTGAATGACTTAGTTGCACGCGTCGTTTGACGTCATGACGTGGGGAAGAGGAGAGATTGAAAAAAACTATGTGGAAAGTGCTCAGGGCGATTCTTGGCCCGCGCTGTGCTAGACCGATAAACTAGCACGATCATCACCGTCCACTCCTCGTTATTAAAGACCCCTTCCTAGACAAGGAGTAGGATGACAGATTTTCAAATTTTTAGTCTGTCTTGCACCATCAACCAAAATCATACCTGTGATGAGATCACAGAGGTGTCGCCTTTTTATCTTGGAAGGCCCAGGAAATGAGCCGGAATGTCTGACAACCTTGGCCAGGAAAACCCAAGGTGTCTAAAAGTGGAGCCGTGAGATGGTCAGCCGGGACGGTGAAAGAGAACGAACCGAAGTGAAATATCATCCTGGAATGCTCAGTTAATTATCAGAGTTATGATTTTCCCTGTAGATTATTCTATCTCCTCTGTTGCCCTTGCCATCAGCTATTGGAGAGCAACTGTAAAAACTGTCCTTCCTCCCCCTCTGCCCCTTCCTTTTCTGTTTCTGCAACCTCACAGCCGTTCTCCTTCCTCCTGGGGAGCACAGTGCCAGGCTTACCCCCGAGGCATGCCTACCCCCATCTTCCCCTGTGGGTGTGCAGGGGTGCCACGTATGGTTGTGAAGGCTGTGCACTGTACAGCTCTTGGGAGCCCCATTCACATCGTGGTCTGTAGCTGAGATGCAGAGATGGTGAGACATGCCATAGAAAAGGCTTGATTTAAACCAAGTTTTCTCAACCTCAGCATGTTGAACATTTTAGGCCAGATAATTCGTTGTTGTCATGGGCCATCCTTTTACACTGTAGGATGTTCAGCAGCTCCCAGGCCTCTACCCACTAGACAGTGGCACACCCCCGCACACACAATGGTGCCCACCAATGACGTGTCCAGACATTGCCAGAAGCCCCATGCAGTGGGTAAAATAGCACCATGTTGAGAACTACTGACAAAGGAAAGATGTTCTCCCAGCATATCCTACTCTGCCGAAAACCCTGGGTTAGCCCATCCTAGGGGAAGACAGAAAGTTCCAACCTTGCCCCCAGAGTGGCTGCTCTCACTAATAAAGCCATCAGAGACTATCTTAAGGGCAAAGCCCTTGTGGATTTTTCTAGCCCCACGATGTACCCTCACTAGGTAGAAGATACCTAAACTTGCTGAGGGCCAAACATGTGCCAGGCTACACAGAAATCTAGGTTTTACAAGAAGTGTGGGAGCTCTGCAGGAAGCAAGGCCCTGGACCACAATGTCTGTGCCACTGAACCATGAAAGTACCGAAGACGCCTGGAGATTTTCTAATTGTCAAAGCTTTATTCGTAAAACTAACCTTTCCCATTTGGGGGGGGAGGAAGCTGTCTGCCTTGACTGGGGAAAACACCTTCTAGTACGAGATGCCCCAACAGTTGGGATATTGGCCAAAGACAGCATCTAGATGTAAAGCCCGGTTCCTTCAATATCTCCTGTGAATATCAGGTATGCATCTTACACCACGAAACTAGGGTGGGAAAAGGTCTCCTTTCTTTATGTTGGCTAAATTAAGTATAATCTCTGTGCCCCCATTTATTGAACTATTAGGAAATTCTTCCCCCATTGTCCTTATTCCCTCAGAGACATGTAAAGGTCCTGGGGTATTCCCTGGTCCCAAACATTGGGCAGCCCCACTGGTGTCCAGCCTGTCACCTGATCTTTCCTCTCTCATGGAGAAGGCAGCTTTGTGAGGGGTCTGCCCAATGCCATAACACACCCCACCCCCTTCCAAGATGATGGATGACTTTTCTGATCTGACCATTTCTGCCACCCCTGACTCTTTCAGCCCCAAACCTTCTGGGACAATTCAGCAAGAGTCCTCCTGATGCCCGTGGGTGACCCATCTTCTTTCTCCACTTTCATTCCCGTGGGACCTTTCTGAAGCTGGAAGAACAGCTTGGCCTATCTCTGGGGCTCCCTTATCTGAGCGTATGTTAACAGCCTGTTTGGAATTTCCCTAACTGGCTATCAGAATGCTCGGGTAATTTTCAGCCAAAATCTGCGACCAAAAATTGACATTCCCTTGTATTTTAAGAGCTCAGCCTGTCAGCCTGATCGCTGGATGCTTTGGTTTGCTGGCATTTCTTCCTAAAGAACCCTGTTGGGTCTCATGAAAGATGTGCCCCTGGCAGCGGTGGGCACAGCCTGCATCCGGGGGGGTGTCAGGTATTAGGGAGGCCTCCCAATGGTGGGTGCAGGGCTGCCTTCAATCTTATAATCTTTATAGCACTACCAATCATAAAGACCATGTTTTAGCTAAAATTGTAATTTTTAGATCCTTCACTTTTGTAAAACCTCAAATGTCAATTTGAATTCATGGATAAATATTTTTGGATACTGGACGCTTTCTAAGCTAAAAAGTCTTTGAACTTTGGTCACTAAACCTAGCTAATTTATCCCTTATTCTTATATACTTAAAATAGCTATAAATTAACCAGATGGGTGATATGCTTAAATATAAAAAGATAATATTAAATGCAAACTAATGGAGAAAAATAGCTAGTCATTGTTTTCCTGTCTTCTAGTTTTCTGGAGTCTAGTGTTTACTTTGCTAATAATGGTAATTAACAAAAATGACTAAGGTGATATTAGGCATAATTACGGGGAGATGCAAGTATGTGTACGAGATAATACATGTAGTTTAAAGGAATTATTAGTTTATTATGATGGTAAATTCATTAGGATATGTGCACTGTTTATGTAATATGTTCATAAGGTTAATTATATTTTGAAAATAAGATTCATTTTTAAAGTGTCTAATAAAAATAATAAAAAGGTTATACTGTAAACACACAAATTTCAGTAACAATTTTTTTACTTGGGTTATACTACCTGCACTGTTCCTAAACAACAAACACCTGTATTAAAAATTTTTGACAAAGTTGGCTCAATGAATTCATCCACAAGAAAGATTTATAAATCCTTTACTGATGGGGCGCCTGAGCGGCTCAGTCGTTGGGCGTCTGCCTTCGGCTCAGGGCGTGATCCCAGGGTCCTGGGATCGAGCCCCACATCGGGCTCCCTGCTCTGCTGGGAGCCTGCTTCTTCCTCTCCCACTCCCCCTGCTTGTGTTCCCTCTCTCGCTGGCTGTCTCTGTCAAACAAATAAATAAAATCTTTATAAATAAATAAATAAATAAATAAATAAATAAATAAATCCTTTACTGAACACTGCTACATGGTTGGCACACACTCACACAAATAAAATTAGAATTTCAGGGGGTTTTGGTAAAATTATTTTATTCTGTGCCAGATACTTTTTTTTTTTTCATTCCAGTATAACTGATATACTGTTATATTAGTTTCAGGTGTACAATATATGGATTCAACAATTCTATATATAACTCAGTGCTCATGGGGGGAGTGTACTATTAATCCCCTTCACCTATTTCACCATCCCCCCACTCACCTGCCCTCTGGCAACCACCAGTCTGTTCTTTATATTTATTTATTTATTTATTTTTAAGATTTTATTTATTTATGTGACAGAGAGACAGCCAGCGAGAGAGGGAACACAGCAGGGGGAGTGGGAGAGGAAGAAGCAGGCTCCCAGCCGAGGAGCCTGATGTGGGGCTCGATCCCGGAACGCCAGGATCACGCCCTGAGCCGAAGGCAGATGCTTAACGACTGCCCTACCCAGGCGCCCCTGTTCTCTATATTTAAAAGTCTGTTTTTGTCTCTTTCGTTGGCTTTGTTTCTTAAATTCCCCGTGTGAAATTGTTTGGTATTTTTCATTCTCAAATGGACTTAGTTCACTTAGCATTATACCCTCTAGATCCAACCATGTTGTTGCAAATGGCAACATATTGCATATTCTATTGTGTGTCTGTGGGCACGCGTGTATACACATATATGTACACCACATCTTTATCCATTCATCTGTCGATGGACACTTGGGTTGCTTCCCTATCTTGGCTATTGTAAGTAACGCTACAGTAAACATAGGGGTGCCTATATCTTTTTCGAATTACTGTTTCCATTTTATTTGTGTAAATATCCTGTAGGGGGATTACTGGATCATGTGGTAGTTCTTTTAACTTTTTTTGAAACGTCCACACTGCTTCCCATGATGGTTGCACCAATTTACATTCCCACCAACAGGGCACAAGGGTTTCTTTTTCTCCACGTCTACATAGCTTACTTTTTTGATACTAGTCGTTCTGACTCATATGAGGTGATATGTCATTGTGACTTTGATTTGCAGTTCCCTGACGATGAGTGATGCTGAGCATCTTTTCATGTCTCTGTTGGCCATCTGGATGTTATGTCTGGTATACTCTTGATTCGTCTTAACAAAAGTTCCTTATTTCTAAAAAAAAAAAAAAAGTTGTTTCTAATAGCTATTTACTTTTCGCTGTGGTTTTTTTTTTTTTTTTTAAGATTTTATTTATTCGACAGAGATAGAGACAGCCAGCGAGAGAGGGAACACAAGCAGGGGGAGTGGGAGAGGAAGAAGCAGGCTCATAGCAGAAGAGCCTGATGTGGCGCTCAAACCCAGAACACCGGGACCACGCCCTGAGCCGAAGGCAGACGCTTAACCGCTGTGCCACCCAGGCGCCCCATCGCTGTGGTTTTTAAAATGCTGTCTTGCAGTAACTTTTTCTTTTGGAAAGTGTGATGTGTCCCTATTTTGTCCTCTGACAATTCTTGCCTTTTCCTTTCCCAAATTCTGAATAAAATGCTTAAAATGTCTTTTAGTCCTAAACTATCTTTGGATTTCCTTGAGTGGCCACCAGGTTACACAAAGATTTGCCCCTTCCCCTTAGAAAGGATAAAAGCTATTAGATTGTATCATTCTCTAAGTTTTAATCAACTCAAAACTTGTGAGAGCTCTGTTTACCAAATTTAGGATAAAAAAACCACAAAAAAGTGACAAAAGAAGTTCCATCTTCCTGAGTTAATTACGTATAGACTATATTAATATAAAAACTGAACAATTGTATACTTTTCAGATTAGGAGAAACATACTCCTGTCCAAGCAAAGACTGGTACAAAAACTGTCTACAGAGTGATTTTAAGGTTTCAACATCCTTGCCGGTCAGTGACAATCACGGTACACTTTAGGATATAAGCCTACAGCTACTGGTTTATCAATGTCTTCACAGTTCATATGTTCTTAGTCCAAGGTAATCCTTCACCACATCCTCAGAAAGTGTTATTCCTCAAAAGAGGCTTTCACTCTCTTCCACTGATTACTACGTTCGCTGGAGCTATTCAGTCTTGGCACCTTAGTAGAGGGGAGTAGATGTCTGTGATCTTCAACATTGGCGGGAAAAACTTAAAAGCCTGACCAATGTTTCTCATGTGTGACCTGTCTACAGCTGAATTCTGACAAAACTGTAGACAGTCTGAAGCCAAAGCCTCATGGAGACGACACGCCCCTCCAAGTGGACTGTACTCAATTGTCCCCAACGAGATATATGTTTGGATCGTTATATATTCATTCAAGGACAGATCCAAGATTTCTTGTCAGAAAATCACAGCTTTGATAGTGACCAAGAAAAGTTCATGTTACAACAGGCAAATAAATCCGACTTTGTAGAACTGTCCCCTGTGGGCTTTATCAGACTATTCAAGTTTTCCATCTCTCCTTAAGGCAATTTTGTTTTCTAGAAATATGTTCATTTTATCAAAGTATAAACTTTTATAGACAAAAAGTAATCTATATTACTCCTTAACTTTGGCTTATTTCCACTTTTTTATTCTCATTACTTCTATTTTCTTTATTACTTATTAAATTTGTCTTTTTCCTAATTTAAGCACAAGGCATAAATTTCTTAGAAATTATTTGGGCTACATCCCATGAAATTTGGTATGTATAAATTCTTATTATCGTTCACTTGTTAATATTTCTAATTCCTCTTATGGTATCATCTTTGATGAGGTATTTTAAAACCTGTTTTAAATTTCCCAACCAGGGATTTTTTTCAAATCTGTTTTTGCTTGTTATTGCATATATACTGTAGTACAAAGGTAGTCTGTAGGACTCTGATTCTTGGTATCTGCCACTTGTTTTATAACCTAGAACATGAATAGTATTTATACATATACCCTTTGTATGCTTGAGAAAAGTACTTATCCCCTAATTTGGAGATAAATGTTTCTAAATATCTATTAATTATATTATATACGTCTTTTGTTGTAAAAGGCAACTATTTTCGCTTTCCCACAAACTTTGGCTTTAGGGGCTACATCCTGAAAGCCCCCAAGACCAAAAAGAAATATGATCGATCTTGGTAGGGTGCAGAGGAGCCTTTAATAAATAATAGGAAGAGCTATCAATTACTGAACATTCTGAAGGGACACATTACACAGGCTTTTTCATACACCAGTCTGTTTTATCCCTACCTTACCATATTCCTGCAAAGCTGTGGTTCTCATTTTACAAGAGGCCAGGTCAGGTAGTACAAACTACCAGGGTCAGGTAGTACAAACCTGCCTTATGCCACCCGTGGGCTAGACCCCGGGTCTGTGGGACTGCAAAGCCAGTGATCTCACAGGTTGCTGCCCCAGGTTTATCCACCAACACTCAGAACTACCCTGATCAGCAGGGACGTGGCACCAATCCTCTTCAGACTCAAGTAACAGCTCTTCTGTAAAGGTGTCCAGCAACACTCTTCATTCATATTATTAGGCTTGAACTCCTAACCTTCTGAACCAGTATTGTCTGATGTCAAACAAAATTCAACCAGGTAAATTCGAAGATCGAGTTGGCTTTATTAAACAATTCACAAGTCAGGCAGCATCCCATCTAACAGGCAGAGGGGCGCTCCAGGGGATTGAACAAAATGAAAGGTTTTCATGGAAGGGAGGTAGGGCAAGAAACTTATTTGCAAAAGAAAAGAACTGTTCCAGACAACGCTTCCCCTTAGGGGGAAGAGGACTGGGTCCAAACGCGCAGATTACTTCATCTTCCTGTGGGGATGGAGAGGGTCCCTGTGGTAGACTCCCAGGCACCCATCAGAAAACTTCTGACGGACCAGGTAAGACTACATTTCTGGGGGAGGGTGAAACGCCAATTACATTAGGTATTAAGCCCGGGTTTGGGGACTTGGCTGACACTACTTTGGGCCCGTGGGTTTTCTCACACACACTTCTTGCAGTGACAGGAACAGTCTGTTACGTGTACTACCCAACACGGCAGCCCCTTGCGGCTACAAGCGCTTGCATTATGGCTGGTGCAAGTGGTAATGTGAACCTTATATTTTTAAATCAATTTAAACAGCCACACACGGCTAATGGCTTACCATCACGGACTACAGTTCTGAGGAAGCTCTGAGGCCTCCCGTGTTTTGTCTGGAGCAGTATCCCCAATACCTCCGGCACTGCCCACCACAAATGCACGTTCCACAGGCTTTCAGCATGGCATCTGGCTCATAACAGCATAAATAAATGCTTTTCTTTTTAATGGATGGACCTTCCTCTGACCAGCTCCCCATGCACCTAGCTCGCAGTTCTGCTATGGAAATCTCCACTCCCTGCACCACCAGGCCCTCCAGCAAGCTTGCACATTCCCAGCAAGGATCAAAGCTCCCTGCCGTTAAGCCTGGTTCCCGGGTCATGCTGGTTGAAATGCTCGCCTCAGATTTCCTCAGGCCCTCAAGATCTGGCATCGCTCCTGCTTCCCATGCTGCAGTGCGAGGCGGGCACGACCTGGTGCCCGGTGGGACATGCCAAGTGTCTCCATGCACACTTTTGAAGTACTGGCCCATGTTCTGCTGCTGTCCTTCCACGGCAGCAAGCATTACCAACCAGGCACAGTTTTCTCACGTGGACCCAGATCCTTCCCTTGGCATCTTTCCAGGCAGCTACAACCAGCTGAGAAAAGACTACTAAAAAAAAAATAGTCAAGACAGTCCACAGGAAAGGCAAAAAAGACGACTTTTGACTTCTGGATGTCAGGAACTGGCTGGCAGAGTGAATACTTCAGCCACAAAGAACGCCTGCCCCCACAGAAGAGCCCATCAAAGTGTCCAACTCATCAAGGCAAGTTCAATTTCAAATGCAGAAATTGGACAATTAACTCCAGCCTTTCATCATGGCCTTTGGGACCTATTTCCTCATGGAGACCTGTCCATTTATAACACGGGAATTAAAAAGTTCCCATATGCACATCCTTAGACCACCATCACATTATTGCAATTACTGCTTTACCACAGTATCTCCAAAAGCCTGACCCTGAGGATACCCACGAGGTCCACCCATGGCAGCTGCCCCACGTTCACCCTGCTCCCTCCCACCATAACTCAGTAACCTGTCATCTCAAGCCGACATCACGTATTTTACTCCCCAGGTAAGTTGACCAACTCATCCCAGTTTGCCCAGGACCTTTCTGGATTAAACAATGAAAGTCCCATGTCCTGGGAAATCCCTCAATCCCAGGCAAACTAGGACAGCTGGCCACACAAGCAGGCATTTACTCACAAGCCAGGCCCCAGAGCTCAGGCCTCCCCAGCTTCCTCAATGACATCAACGCCTGCCTCACTCCAGCCCAGTCGCCAGCCACTCTTCCGAAGCCCTGGCCTGACTGTTCCTCGACCTTCACTCTTTCGTGGGCCTGAATCTGGGCCGGCTACTAGCCCAGTCCTAACGCAACACCTCGGACTGCAGCCTGTGTGCAAAGCCCCAGGAGCACGATGGGAGAGGCCCACAGGGAAACAACACTGGCCTGTGATCCACTTCTCCACATCCAGCCTCGGGGGCACACGGCGTGTTACGGACTTAGAAGGCAGACACAGGGAGTCTATAAGGTGTACTGGATGGGGGAGGGGGGGAGAATAGTGATGCGCAGCTGCAATTCTAGAGAAACAGTCTTGGTCACTAAGGTCATTCCAGGCATAGCGGAGGGACACGGGGCTGGCCTTCCCTGTCCATGGCTTCTCGGGGCACTGCTGTCAAGACTCAGAGCCAGCTGACGTGGAGCCCAGCCCCAGCTCCTTCCCTCTCATCTCCTGTGTGAAGAGCTGATCCATGATGCCCTGAGTCACGGCAGGAGATGACGCTTCCCGCGGGGACTCCCTCTCCATCATGCTCTGCTCCTCCGCTGTCCACTAACACCAAGAGAATCTAAAAAACCAAAAGACAGGTAAGACTGGTGGTTTGGAGTTCCCACCCAGAGATGCAAACCAGCTTGCCCCTGCCTGCGGGTCCCCAGCGCTGGGCAGTCACTCACCTTGGGGAGACATATCGGCAAACCCAGATGCCAAGTCATCCCAAAGGTCAGGGACTCACGGCCTTGGGACTTCCTTCAACAGTTCCAGATCTAAGGCCGACCTAAGAGGGAGAAGCAGCAGACAAGCATTCAGTCTCTGTTGCCTCCTTCCCCCAAGTGACATCACTGAGAGGGTCCCCGTCAACCAGGCCTAAGCGCCCAGTTCATGCATGCCATACTAGATTATTGCCAGAATAGAAAGGATAGTAAAGGAAAAATATCTTACAAGTCCAGGTTTTATAATAAATCACTTTCTTTCAAGCAGTACGCCATCAGGGCAACTGACTACATCCGGGAATCCACAGGAAGACAGCTCCCCGCTCACTCTCGGGCTGGACCCCGAGGTCCCACTGCATATTGAGCAAAGGGATAGACCACCATCTCAGCAGCTCTCCCACACTGTCATGACTTGCCTGCCCAGCCTGTCACAAGGCCCCAGCACCTGCCATCCTGTTCTGCAAAGAGCCACTTGATAGCACCCAGCCAAGAAAGGCAAATACAAGATAAACTTCCAACGAGACTTGTTCTGGTTAGGTGCCCAGGCCCGTGAAGACCAGCAGTGCCAGGCCCACGTGCAGGAGAAATGAGAAAACATCATGAAAGCTTGAGGACACTGTGTGAGGGAACCCCAACTCAATCCCTAGGACTCTATACCCAGAGGTTTGAATTACCAGGTCTGGAACAGGGCGTGGGGTGATTTTTTCCAGAATGGTCACCATTGTCCCTTGAATCCTCCAGCCTGGCTGAGCCAGGAACTAGGCTGTGGGACAGGACAGGCCCCTGATGCAAAGGGGGCGAAGAGCAGGTGTGAAAGACAAGGGTACTCTCTGGGTTCGAAGACAAGGATACTCTCTGGGTTCTTCAAGGACTCCTGGGCACCAGGTGGTTCACATGTTACTCTCGCTACCTCCACTCATCGCGAGATGGGAACAAAACCACCTGGCACAACAGGATCCCATCTGCAAACAAGAGACCCGAATGGAAAGGGAAGAGGTCTCGGGAACAACAGAAGCCCTGACTAGAAGTGGGGTGGTCAAAGGGATGGACACCTTGACCTCACCTCCAGCCTCACTGCCTTGTTACCTGGGAGCCAAGACATGCCTCTCAGAGACACCAGGCTGTCATCTCTCAGGGGCACCAGGCTGTCATCTCTCAGGGGCACCAGGCTGTCATCTCTCAGGGGCACCAGGCTGTTCTCCCTCAGGGGCACCAGGCTGTCATCCCTCAGGGGCACCAGGCTGTCATCCCTCAGGGGCACCAGGCTGTCATCCCTCAGGGGCACCAGGCTGTCATCTCTCAGGGGCACCAGGCTGTTCTCCCTCAGGGGCACCAGGCTGTCATCTCTCAGGGGCACCAGGCTGTCATCTCTCAGGGGCACCAGGCTGTCATCTCTCAGGGGCACCAGGCTGTCATCTCTCAGGGGCACCAGGCTGTCATCTCTCAGGGGCACCAGGCTGTCATCTCTCAGGGACACCAGGCTGTCATCTCTCAGGGGCACCAGGCTATTCTCTCTCAGGGGCACCAGGCTGTCATCTCTCAGGGGCACCAGGCTGTCATCTCTCAGGGGCACCAGGCTGTCATCTCTCAGGGGCACCAGGCTGTCATCTCTCAGGGGCACCAGGCTGTCATCTCTCAGGGCACCAGGCTGTATCTCTCAGGGGCACGTGGCTGTATCTCTCATGGACACCAGGCTGTCATCTCTCAGGGACACGTGGCTGTATCTCTCATGGACACCAGGCTGTCATCTCTCAGGGACACGTGGCTGTCATCTCTCAGGGCGCCAGGCTGTATCTCTCTCTGTCTAGAGTGAAGGCACCACGGCGGGGCTTCTGCTCCCGGAACACATCGGCAGAGCACAGCACGAAAGGCACCAGTCAGCCTGCTGCGGATGGACACCCACACCGCGTGCCCGGTCAGCCACAATATCCTCACGGACATGAACCAGAAAGCAGGCTAGGAAGTCTGCAGTCTACAAATACAGATTTCAAAGATCCACAGGCCCGAGAATTTCTTCTTCAGTCAGCCCCTGGGGTCACCCTTTCCAAAGAACCCACAAAGCACAGATGAAGCCACCGAAAGGAGAGCGACACACAGGGTGATCAGTCAACACACTCTCCTCCCATCAGTGACTGACGAGAAAACTCCCCCGGCTTCTGGCAGGCCAAGACAAATGAGAACCTGTTTACTGACTCGGAATTGACGGAACTCCCCCATGCCCCTACAGCAGGCCCCCCCTGGACTTTTCTTTCTCCATTTATTTAACATCACTGACAGCTCCCGGAGAAGCAATCCACAATGTGCTCAAGAAACAGTAAAGGAGCAAAGACAACACACACACGAGCTATGAATCCACAGGCTGTCCTGACTGATGTGCTCTTACGGGCTAGCCTCCACTCCCATAAATTTGTAAAGCAGAACCCATGACTTGCGATTCTCACGTGTGCCCTGGAGCGCTATTATGAACTTAGTCCAGTGTGAGGTCCACACAGAAAGAAATGTATAGACTGCTTTCTGACAAGAGGATCTGCAACGTAAGAAGACAGAATGAGCCCCCACAGGTCAGGGGGCTAGCCCAGTCACCGCATCACACGGGAGCCAGCCAAGACCCAAGCTCTGAAGGGAATGGCAGAAAGCAAGCTAGTGTGGGAAAGCTCCAGGGTTTGGAAGGAGACGCCCGGCTGGACCCTTCACACACAAAAACTTATGTCAGTGATTCCTCTCCCTGCACGATCAACGACCAGGGTAAAGACAGCCCGCAGTCATGTTGGGTGCAGGAGCAGAAAAGGGAGGCTGGTGTCAGGGGCCTAGGGAATGGCCTGAGGAAGGGGAGGGAGAGCGGAAACACTCTGAGCCCCAGCAGCTTCGGTGGTACCCTACGGAGACCCCATAACACCTGCCACGGAGAGTCAAGACGCTTCCAGCATAAAAGACTGGAAATGCTGGCAAGCCTGGGTGGCAGCTGGCTAAGCGCCCAACACCTGGGTTTCAGCTCAGGTGGTGAGCTCATGGGTCGTGGGATCACGCCCCGCTGATGCACTCTGCGCTCAGTGCGGAGTCTGCTTGAGCTTCTCTCTCCCTCTCCCCCTTCCCCCTGCTCTCTCTCCGAAATAAATCTTAAAAAAAAAAAAAAAACAAATTGGAAATGTTTTTGGGTTGGAAGAGATCAGGATCATACAGTTACACCACCACCACGAAAAATTTTTTAAATCCTTCACCGCTATCCCAGCTACGTTTTTCAAATGAAGTGGAAACTGAGAACAGGTCCCGAAGCTAGGTCGGTTCAGAGGCTGGACCCAAGGTCTCCGGTGCCTAATCTACATGCTTTCCATGAGGGCACGCTGCTGACGCTAGGAAGCGAGCTGCCCCAGGGCACCCTTCACCTTCCTGGACAGCTTTCTAGATGCCCGTCCCTTCTCGGTATGTGAGGGATTGCCCACACCAGGGACACAAGTGCGAGCTCACAGGATGCCCGCTGCCATCACACTTCCTCATCCAAACCCCAGGGCACACATATGTGACTTTACAGATGCACAGAACAAAATTCCAGAGAGAAGTCCAAACATCTTACCTCGGGCCCCAGGGCCTAGCCCCCAGCTGGTAAGACGACACCTCTCACGGAGCCTCTGCACCTGCAGACCCACCTGCGAGACACAAGGCACAAATGAGCACTCACAGCGGGCCCTGGAGGGCACGACGGTTGGCAGATCACAGCACCCACGCTCGCGGCCTGTTGCTACCAGAATCTGAACAGCCACACCACTGTCTCAGGGACAAGAACAACTTAACTCTAGAAAGGGGTCTGTGGGTCACCAGTAACATCGGTGTTAACCTCTGTGCCTGCGAACAATCCGTTGCTGAGCAGTCTATGTCAAAAGGTTGTCGAGGGCAGGTTTTGGGGAGCATGCCATGCTGACCGGCAGCGACAAGCATGGAGCAGGAGGGTAACAGGTGGTGGGAAGGCCCCGTGTCCTCCATCTAATGTGTAAAGGCAGCTCACGTATGTATCAACTACGATGTGTACTGCCCAGCGCGATCACTACTCCGTTCCCTGCCCCTCAATCTAAGGGCACAGGAACATCACCCCGTGGACCACGGGCCCAGCCCGTGACCAGGACGAGAGAAACACTTCCGGGGAGAGGCTGCCTCAGCCTTGAGCAGGCTGGCAGGCTCAAGGGCCCTGTCTTCCCACTGACACACCACGATGGGATGAGCCCACTGCCTCACCGCATGGCAGTTCAACCTCCTCCACCTTATTTTGTCCAAGTGCTACGTGTCAGGCACGAAGACGGAGGCACTGCCCTCAAGATCGCAGCAAAGGGGGCGTGACAAGTGAATCACCAATGTCCACCGTGACCAGGGCTGAGAGGTGGGGCTGAGGGTGTGGGAAGAAGTGTGATGGAGAGGCAGAGAAAGCTTGGGAGGGAAGGGGGCCTGGAAGAAGAGGGACCCTATCATGGCTCTATCACTGGCCCATGAACAGACACACCCCAAGGCAGGGCCCTTCTCGGCAAAAAGGGGATTCAGTGAGGTACAGAGCGCCAGGTACGAGGAAGTAACGCAAATTCATCGGAAGAAAGATGTGTCCGAAAGCTCCAGAGTTTGGAAGGGACGGGATGGGCCCTTCTAACACGGGGAAACGCTTTCAGCAACTTCTCTCCCTGCACTATCAATGACCAGGGCACAGGCAGCCCACAATCACTTTCGAATGCAGGAGCAGGAAAGGGCAGTGAGGAGGCCGAGAAAGGAAGCCTTGTTGTGGGGCAACAGCCTGGGAACCGGCCTGAACTCGGAGCCTGGCGCACAGGCCAGTGACCAGACTGATAGCCTGAGGTCACAGGCTGCCCCTCACTTGCACAGACAACTGACCAATTCCACCCAAGAGATGAAGGGAAGACTGACGGTGCAGAAACACTGAGGATCCGCGGTTCTGGACGACGGGGTGTGAGTGGCCACGTAATGAGCACTCCGCTGGGCACCGGATATGAATCTCGGTCTGCCTCTCAAGTGCAGCCCTCTGACCGTCCCAATACTGCCGCTTTCCACGTCACAGGAGCCTTCATCAGGGGCTCTCAGG
Organism: Ursus arctos; assembly: GCF_023065955.2. Taxonomy (NCBI): domain Eukaryota; kingdom Metazoa; phylum Chordata; class Mammalia; order Carnivora; family Ursidae; genus Ursus; species Ursus arctos. The sequence goes on along the minus strand of NW_026622830.1, from coordinate 20,553,141 downwards.
AGCCGAAGAGGGCCCAGGCCTGCTTCCGCCAGCTCAAGGGGACACAGCTGGGAACGCTGGGAAGCAGTCTTCACCAGCACTCATTCCCACATCTCATCACCTGAACACCTCCGGCCTCACAGCCCGCACAGAATTTAAGCTCTAGAGAACCAGGCAGGACACCACTTACCTGGGACCTCCTGATCCAGGTTTTCCTGACATCGCCTCTCACATACCTGGAACAGCAGTCACGACACACTCCTGCAGGGGACAAGAAGCACTTGGCACTGCTTTACATGTCCAGGAAACCGCTATGCTCACCAGCAGGAAAACACTGGGGGAATCTGGGTCTTAGGAGGTGAATGCGCTGAACGCCTGCCTCCCTCTACCTCGTGCTCCGTCACCTAAGGCTGCCCCATTCTGGAACCCCTGAACGTAAAGAAAGCCTGGCAACTTTTCCTTTGCCTGCATTACCAATCATCAGGACATAGGCAGCCTGTAAACCCCTCAAACACAGGCAGAAAAGGACACAGGCTGCTGAAATTAGAGACCAGTGTCAGAAGACCACAGCTGTGGGGCCACAACCAACTCAGACATGCACTGAGACAGGACCCACGCTCTTGTCCCTTTTTAAAGACTCACAGAAACAGAAATCGTCCTGAACCAGGCAGAGAGCATGCAAGAAATACAGCAGGTGCCCAGAGGCACTTAAAAGGTGGTGAGGAGGAGGAAGTGTGGGAAAGCTCCAGAGTTTGGAAGGGACAGGAAGGGACCCTCCAAACACGGGGAAGCGCTTTCAGCAACTCCTCTCCCTGCACTATCAATGACCAGGACACAGACAGACCATGATCACTTTCGAATGCAGGTGCAGAAAAGGTAGAAGGTGGGGCACCTGGGTAGCACAGCGGTTAAGCGTCTGCCTTCGGCTCAGGGCGTGATCCCGGCGTTGTGGGATCGAGCCCCACATCAGGCTCCTCTGCTATGAGCCTGCCTCTTCCTCTCCCACTCCCCCTGCTTGTGTCCCCTCTCTCGCTGGCTGTCTCTATCTCTGTCGAATAAATAAATAAAATCTTTAAAAAAAAAAAAGAAAGAAAGAAAAGGTAGAAGGTGAGCCAGAAAGAGAAGCCCCTATTAGCCCCCGGCTGCCCACCAAGCCCAGGACCCGGAGCATCATCACCACTTCATGTAAAGATTCCATCTCCCATCATCAACCGGAAGACCAACTCCTAGCAAAAATGCCTATATTGTTTATTCACCCCCCACATACAGCTTGAGTACCTACTACGTGCCAGGCACCGTGGGCTCAAAAACAAAGGACACACACAAGACCTCTGTCCTCCCAGAGCTCTGGCAGTTTCCCCACTTAAAAGAAAGTGAAGCTCAGGACGAGGAAATAACCGAGCCAAGGTTATGCGGCTGGCCAGGGGCTGAACCAGGATCTGAACCCAGACCTCTCTGACCCCAATCCCACCCCACCCCACCTACCACACCAGGCCTCCTTCTGCGCAAGTGCTTTGCAAGAAGGGTCTCAGAACCTGCGCTCCAGGACCACGCCCCTCCCCGCGCTGTGGCAGGAAGGCAAGGAGCCCCCTCCCTGGTCAAGGTGCTCAGGCGCAGCAGCACTTACCCAGCAGGCCTCAGCCCTGCACACGGGGGTGGGGGGGGGGCATCTGGCGCTGCGGACCACGGTCCTGCGGGGCAGAAAGGGGTGCTGCCTGCGGCTCGGCCCGCAAAGCCGTCCAAGGGACAGTCTCCATCTGCTTCCAAGACAGCCGCAGAGCTCGCACGGCCTAGGCACGGAAGAGAACGGGGAAGGGGCTTTAGTGCCAAGCAGGGAGGCAGGAATCACACGCTGCCCCTCTGCGGCCCTGCGAGCACCCCCGAATGAAAGCGCAGACAACTGCCCTGCACAACCGGAGTTTTCACACTCTCCGTTAAAGACAGGGGACGGGAAAACGGGTTCACGCTCCTCAGGTCACTTCGTAGGCAACGGATGAATGGCTCTGGGGGACTCAAGGCCCGGAGCCGGGGGTGGGTGTGTGCGTGAAAATCGCGGGGTCCGCGGCGCCCCTCGGGCCGGGGAACACAGGTGGCCGCGCACCCCGCGCCGCGGCACTCGGCCCGCGCGTCGCCGGACCCGCTGCTGGGCCTTAGCGAGGCCGAGTCTTCCCCGCGGACGGGCTGAGGACGGGGAATCGGACCCCGGCATCCGGGCTGACCTCCGCCGGCTCTCCCCGTCCCCCCCCCAGGCCTCAGTTTCCCCTGAAGGTGGTGGGAGCGCAGACCACGCGCCCAGGGATCCCCGAAGTGGACTCACCACGGGTTCCTCGACTACGACGCAGGACAGCGGCGCTGACAGAGCCGACAGCGCGGGAAGGTGCGGATGTCTGGGGATTGCGGGAAATGGGCCCGGGCGGCGTGGGACGGCGCTGGAGAACCGGTCCGGCGGCGGAAGCAGCAGCAGCAACAACAGGACACGCCTCACCTGCCCAGCGCCGGCGGAAATGCAGCGGGAGCGCGGGCCGCGGCCTAGAGCGGCGTCTCCCGGGGCGGATCCCGGGCAAGCGGGCCTCTCGCGCCCCCTGGTGGTGCGGAGCTCAAATTCTGATTCCATAAGGGCTTGGGATCCTTTCCAAGAGCAGCCTGGAATTTTGGAAATAACATCCCCTCGCTTATTTTGCTTTTCTCTTTATTCCGCTTGTGCCACTGGTTTGTCATTAATTTATAGGAATGGTTACTCTTCCACGTGAGGAGCTGTTATTAGCAAGAGCTCATGTTGATTGCAAGTAGTCTGGACAATAGGGTTCTTGCCTGATTGACCGGAAGTCACCAGGTTAAAATATTGTTCTGATGACCTGAAAGTGGAACGTGAGAGTGACAAGGAGATAAACTAGAGAGTTGGGCAGGCTCTTTGCTAAACTTTGTCCCAAAAATGAGTACTTGATGCAGGAGGGACTTGATCAGATTTGCAAAGCGGCAAAGACTACAGGGACACTGCTGACAGGCTTGAGAAGGGGCTCATAGTTCCCAAACCTCACAAGCACTAACACTGCCTGCACCCTGGGTCATGTGTATTCCCTGAACCTAAGGCAACCCTGCCACTAACTCAGCCCACATTCTGAAGTATAAACAGCACACCCTTGTGCCCGAGGAGGGGGTCGCCCCAGTCAGATTCCTGGAACTGACTAGGTCAGCACAGAGTGGAAATCCAGTCCTGACCAATGCAACCAAGGGGGAGGGGGGGGTCTCTGAAGGTGAGCACACTCCCTATTGTGTACCTGGGAAGAGTCTGTGAGATTCCAAGACTGTGGGAACATTGGGGAACTCTGATGGGTAGGGACCAGAGATGCTGTAGCTATGAGGACACTGGACCAAGAGGTCAGATGCACACACTTGAGGCCCTGGTGTCCTCTCCTGCCTCCTGTTCTTGCTCTTATGCTCCGTGTGACCTTGACTAAATGACCTAACCCCTCAGCCCAGCTTGAGTTTTCCTTTTCTGAAAAATGGACAAAATCGTAACTTTCCCCTCAGAGCATTGCTTCAAGATTTATGTGAAATGATTCATATCAAAAGCAAAGCACAGAGCAAATGGCCAAGCATGGTAGTTGCTATACTTTGTATTTCTGAGAAAGCCAAGGGCTTCTGTCACTGAGAGGACACCGTGGGATTATTTATGAAGCTGAGAGAATGTGCTGTTGGAAAAGTCTAAGGCAGCGCTGCCAGTAGAAATATAATGCTAGCCACATACATAATTTAAAATGTTCTGAGGCACCTGGGGGGCTCAGTAGGTTGAGCATCTGCCTTCGGCTCAAGTCACGATCACCCCGCTTTCGGCTCCCTGCTCGGCAGGGAGTCTGCTTCTCCCTCTACCCCGCTGCCCCCATTCATGCTCTCTCTCTCTCTGAAATAAATAAAATCTTTAAAAATAAATAAAAATAAAATGTTCTAAGGGCCACATTAAAAAGGCACAAAAAAGGGTGAAATTAATTTTAATAGTATATTTTTTAACCCAATATAACCAAAATACTGTCATTTCAGCATTTAATATCTTTAAATTATTAATGAGATATTTGCTATCTGTTTCCTCTGACAGTCTTTAGAATCTGGCGCGTGCTTAACACGGACATTTGTACCACTTATATTTCCAGTGCTCCATAAACCACCGTGGCTGCTGGCTGCTCTGTGCATCAGCGCAGGTCTAAAGCCATCTGGCTTTGATCAGCTCTTGCAAGCCAGAGGAGAGAAGCATCAAGCAGGAGGCTGAGAGCTTGTCCCTTCCACAGCACCCAGCACCCCATGAGCGTGGGACATCCTAGGAGGAGCTGGACCTCATGCATGGCTCAGGCTGGGGGCCTTATTGTCCCAAGCTGGAGATTAAGGCAAGGGTGCCCTAAGAAGATTAAAAAAGGGGAGAGCCACGATTCAATCCTAGATTATTCTCCTGCACCTCTTGCTCCTAGGATGCCAGGGAGGGGATCTGGGGCAGTTTATTTGTGCATCCCCAGTGCCTCGAGGAGGCTGGGCATCTAAGAGGTGTGGCTGATGCTTGCTAATCATTAGGATAACCGGATGTTAAAAGGGACATTTCAGCAAGGCACCAAGGAGGCACGACGATATAGGAATGAACGGCTGAGCAACAACAAATTGCTGTTGTGGTCAGCAAACTATGGCCCAATACTGGCAATTTGTGAAGGTTCCATCTGATAAGATGGCAGCTGCCTTCCAAAGAAGGTGTTGGGCCGGATGCAGAATTTAGGAAGGAAATAACTGCACAGTGACTGCTCGTGACTCTGAATTCTCTAAGTTGAGGGTATTAACAGTACAGTTACACATTAAAAAGAGGGAGAATTATGAATTCTATATCTTAAAATAGCCCCCCCCCCGGCCCCAAAGAGGGAGAACAAGAGGAGTATCTGAGTATCAGGGGTTCCGGCAGAAACACGTGGGAGCTTGATATGTGTTACCTGGCATTAGGGAGCACAGGGGAGCCAGGCCTGACCCACTCCTCAGTCCAAGGTTCGTCATTTTCTTCGGCAGGTGTAGCATCTGTGGTAGTGAGGCAGGTAGAATAGGGAAATGTTGGGTAGCGGCCGGAGGAAGAAAGACAAGGAACAGGGAACTGACCTCGCACCTATGGGGTAACAGGATGCTTGTCGCCATAAGAAGCCTTCGGGATAACACCACACGACTGCGGCACGCATGCGCAAAAGCCCCAGTTAGCCTGCAACTGATGGAGAATGACCCCTCCACTGGGGGCGCTAGAGGACTCCTCCTCGTAGATCTTGACTCTAAACCGCGTGTCCGCAAGAGAAAAATCAGAGTGCGCCTGCGCATAGTGCAGTCACTAGAGCATGCGTAATCCTATATGGAGTTCTTGGAGCTATTTCCAAAATCCTACATGAATATTCCACCCCTTGGTTATAACTGCTTGTAAGAATCAGAATCCCAATTTGAGAAACAAGGCAGAGGATCATAGGGGAAGAGAGGAAAAAATGAAATAAGGTGAAACCAGAGAGGGAGACAAACCATAAGAGACTCTTAATCTCAGGAAACAAACTAAGGGTTGCTGGAGTGGAGGGGGGTGGGAGTGATGGGGTGGCTTGGTGATGGAGCGTTGTGTATTGTGTAAGACTGATGAATCACAGACCTGTACCCCCGAAACAAATAATACATTATATGTTAATAATAAAAAAATTAATTTAAAAAAATCGGAATCCCACATCTACCCATGCCACTCAGATTCTCTGAGTGCACCTGTACAACCTCCGCTTCGAGTGTGTACTTTTGCTTTGCAATAAAGCTTCTCTGCTATATTTTACTGTGATTCACCCCTGAATTCTTTGTCAAGGCAAAGTCAAGAACCTGGCACCGGCTGTGGTTGAGGGCTCAGGACCCAAGAACTCCCCCAGTCTCTGGTATCAGTAGGAGTGCCCACCTGCTACCCAAGAGGTACTGCCCAAGAGGGAGCCTGCTAGGGTGAGGGGACCAGGCCTGGCCTGTTCATATCCCTAGGAGAACAAAGGTTGGGTTCTCCAAAAAACCCCTGCAATAGAGGCCAAGAGAGAAAGACCTACGTTAAATATGTGCCCAACCTGGAGAGAAGTCCTCCCTCCACCTTAATCTTTATTCCATCTGTTCCGATCCTGGAGATATTGGGGATAAGAGAATGGCCAGAGTCCTCCTGGTGAAGAGAAATACACTTGGATAAGGGAGAAGTCTCCTGTCCCCTCTCAGCAGATAGCAGCCCACCCCACACTTGGCCCCAGAGGGTGAGAGAAGTCTTACCTATAATTATTGAAAATGTGATTTATATACTAGACTGGTCATTATCAAATGGAAACAGTGTTCGCAATTTTAGTGGTTACTTATTACCTAAGAATGATCAGAAAAGCTATGAGGCCTGCCCGATATTTTTCTAAGGATAGGGAAAAGACACTACCATTTAGAAAGTCTAAAGAGGCAGGCAAAAAAATTATATGATTACGTACCAGGAGTCCTGCTTTCCACAGACTGATCACATTGATACAGATTAGGGCTAGAGCTAGGAGGCCAACATTCCACCATCCTGGAGTTTGTGACCTCACAGTGGCTGAGAGATCCCTGTGGTGTGGAACTCCTTCCCTTGGGGAGAGGGAGCTGTGGCTTTCTGGACAGATTGTTCCAAGGAGGTGGTGCCCAGGGTCCAAGCTTGAAGTCCAGAGCCAACCTTGTGAGGCCTGCAAGAGCTCCAGGCCCTGTCCCTGCATTAAGAATGGTCACCATGCTGGAAACCTTGCTGTATCTGTTCATCTTCCTCCTCTGCTTCTTGCTGCTCATCTGTTACTTCTTCTTTCGGAAAGAATAGGCTCCAGCTCCTGCAAGGTGGGACTGAGGCATGATGGAAGCCATGGCCAGTCTAGCCCCTTAGGGCCTCTCAAGCACGACGGACTCTTCCTAAGCTATACATGGCCTGGGTCTTGGCCTGTTTTGGGGTCTCCAACAGCCACAGGCCCTCACTGGACGCTTCCCACCAGGGTCAGCTTCCACCTGGGTCTCCATCCCTTCTTCTCCCTAGGTCCCCTAGCTGGGTCCTCTGACCCTGACACCCTCTCTCATACGAGTTTTGCTTCTGGTTCATTTTTGTTCTGGGCTGTGGACCACTGGTTCTGGAGAGGGACTCAGTGTGGGCTCAGGGAAGTTATGAATGGCTCAGGCTTTGCCGTGGGGACAGGCATGAGAAGCAGTGGCCCTCTCCCTCTAGAAACTAGCAAGGCTGGGCCCTCATGAACTAGAGTCCTAGCTAGAGACTGATAGCCTTAGCAGGGACACTGGACTTTCCTTCTATCCATGGTGGACAATCCTTGAAAACAACTGTCTTGACTACTCAATCTGAATGGTCGCAGCTAATTAACTTGGGCCTCCCTGAACAACAACCCTGGACCTTCCTTGCGAACTAAATCACTGAGATCTATGTGGCTTATTTCTTAAACTTTCCTGGCTTAACTTTTTTGCTTGAATACTTGGGCATTCCAGGATAATATTTGGCTTTGCCCCATTATCTTTTGCCATGGTAACTGACCACATCAATTCTTCACTTTTAAGACCTTGGGTCTTCCTGGCCAAGGGCATCAGACAACCCCCCCACAATTATTTCTCTGGGACTTCCAGGATGAAAACAGAAGAATGCTTCTATGATTCGACCATTACGTATAATATTGGCAGATGGTTTATGTTATATATTCTGTTTCTAGAATTCTAAGAATTTTTAAAAGTTATGAACGGGTATTAATTTTTATCAAGTGATAATGATGATTATGATGATGATACTAAAATTTATTAAACTGCCTTACTATAACCCAACACCTATTTTTTAAAAAGCCCTTATACTACTGAGTTTCAATGTATTATTTCAGCTACCATTAAATTTTTTAATTGTGGTAAAATATGCGTAACATGAAAGTTATCATCTTAACCATTTTTAAGTATTCAGCTCAGTAGCGTTCAGTACATTCACACTGTTGTGCAATCAATCTCTGGAATTTTTATCTTGCAAAACTGAACTTGTACCTTTGAAACAACAATTCCCCATTCCTGGCTTCCCCAGCCCCCGACAGCCACCATTCTCCCTTCTGTCTCTGAAGTTGACTACTCTAGGTGCCTCATGTTAGTGGAATCATACAGTATGTGTCCTTTTGTGTCTGGCTTATTTCACTTAACAGCATGTCCTCCGGGTTATTCCATGCTGTGGCATATCTCAGAATTTCCTTCCTTCCTTAAGGCTAAATAATATTCCGCTGGTGTGCGTACGTGTGCGTGTCACATTTTTTTTATCCATTCATCTGTTGTTGGATATTTGAGTTGCTCCCACCTTTGGCTCTCATGATTAGTGCTGCTATGAACGCAGGTAGACAAATATCTCTTTAAGACCACATTCCTAATTGTTTCAAGAACATACCCTTAAGGGGAATTGCTGGATCATATGGTAATTCTATTTTTAATTTTTTGAGCAGTTGCTATACTATACTATTTTCCATAGCAGCTGCACCAATTTGCATATTTTATGTATTTTAAAGTTTAAAAACTGAGGTTCAGAAAGATGAAGTCACTTGCTAATACAGCTAGAATGTGGTAGAGAAAAGTTCTAAGTATGTCTGTTGTATTAATTTCCTAACACTGTCATAACAAAGTATCACAAACTGTGGGGCTTACAAAGGCAGAAATTTATTCTGTCACTATCCTGGAGACCAGAGGACTGAAATCAATGGTCAGAAGACATTCACAAGATAGGAGCGCAGTTACTGCCCTTTAAGGGTACCGGGGGTCTGGGCTGCTTCCCCCTGACGTTGCCAATATATTTTGAAAGATGTTTACATCTACATTCATGAGATGGACTATAATTTACTTTTCCTTTCAATAACCTTGCCTAATTTTGGGATCGTGGTTACTCTGTGAACTGAGAACGACTCCCTCTTCATCTATTATCTCGGAGAAGGCGTAAGTCTGAATTCTTTGTGGAAATATTGTTAACTACTGACTTAACACTTTAAAGTGTTCTAAGATGATTCAGGTTTTCTATTTCTCCTGCAGGCGATTTTGCTATATATTTTTCAGGAATGCGTTCATTTTACATAAGTTTTCGATTTTATTTTTCTCTAGTTTTTTACTCTCTGCTCTGACTGTCCTCCGACCTCGCTCTCATTCCTGGAAGTGTTTGCCTCTGCTGCTCTAAATATGGTTATGCTCGTTTTCTGCCATCTTACTTTCTGCTTTTGTAATTTCATTGATGTACTCCACTGGGATCAGTTCAATTGTCCTCTTCTCTCATTTTTTTAAGTCCTCCAGTGTCAAGAGCAGACTGCGACACATGGAATTTTTTTCTTACATTTTAGAATCAGGTGAGTTCTCTTCCATAGTAATAATGAGGATTTTTCTTGTCCTGTATCAACATTTAAAGCTGCTCTGTTACCATACAGCGAGATGTTGAGATATGACCCCATCCAGCCCCTAAGGGTTTCCCATACTCATTCCCCCACCCCTCCTCACGCTTCAGTTTCTGAGTCTTCCTCTTCGTCCCTTTCCCTGAATGTCTTCCTGTTCCCCCTTTCTATGTGAGCCCTTCAAAACCCTGCCAGGGCACACCACTTCCAAGAAGCCGCCTTTTGGAAACTGACAGAAGGCTGACTCCAGTCATGGTTCCATAGCTAGCCTTCAAGCTGCTTTAGGATCCATGCTTCCTCACATCCGCCATGAAAAATCAAGAAGGAAAGCATCATTTTCCCAGCATGGGTCGCACATCCGACTTTTTGTCAGAGAAGGGCAGGACACCATAACTGACATTCCCAACAAGACTAAGTTCAACGGGAAGAGCCACAAGCAAATCAGGGAGAAAGAGTGAATAGGTCCAAACTCTGGATGTCCTAGCCATTTATATACCCAGATTCACACGAAAATAGGCAGTTTGTTGGTCCTAGTTTTTCTGAGAAAGCCTCTAGATGTGGGCATTGTTGTTGGTGATGATCCGTATCACGTGAAGAAAACATCTGTTTCATCCAAGTATGCCAAAATATACTTTTCTGACCAGGAGAAGAAATTAAATATTACCGCCCCAAAAGAAATTAAATATTATCAAACACATTTTCAAACACCTTCTAAATTGTTCTTAGATTGATTTCTGGGTTTGAATTTTGACTCTGATACCTACTGCTGGGAGAAGCATTCTGCCATGGGCCCTGAGTATCAATGGACGTTCTTGCTGGATATGCTAAGAATTCAAGGTCTTGACTCCTCTTTACCTGGGCCCTTTCTTAGAGCTGTGTTTTGCAGTGAGAAACCTTGAAGGAGGAGATAAAGTCTCCTCCCAGACTAAAATCAGGCTGGCTTCTGTCTGCTGTAAGTGGTGAATCCCCCCAACTCAGTGGCCCAATCCCGTAACGCTGTAACAGAGTATGTGTGCAGGCAGCCATCGTGGGCCAGGCACCACCCCATGGGACCCAGGTGGCATAGGAACCAACCTGAATGAACATAAAGCTCTCTCTCTTTTGCCACAGTAATACGGTCCTAAGATTGACTCGAGAATTTTGTGTCCCCTGCCAGCACCCACAAAGCAATAGGCTAACTGGTTAGCTTGAAAGTAGGGTCCGCTCTCAGAACATGCACGGTTCTTAACACTTATGAACTGCATGATCCTGGACAGTAATTAAACTTTCTGAGCTTCTGTTTCCTCATCAGCAAAATGGATAATAATAGTGTTTACCTTATAGGATATGATGATTAAATGGATCAAAATCCTGGAATATAATGTGTGCTTAAAACTTAGTGATGATTTAACATTATGGTATTACTGTCCTCTGTAGCATTGGTGGGATGGGGCATTGGAGTGACAGATATCACACTATAAAAAAAACTGTTGGGGCCACCTGGGTGGCTCAGTTGGTTGGGCATTTGTCTTCAGCTTGGGTCATGATCCCAGGGTCCTGGGATGGAGTCCCCCCTTGGGCTCCTTGGTCAGTGAGGAGCTTGCTTCTCCCTTTGCTTGCCGTTCCCCCTGCTTGCTCTCTCTCCCTGACAAATAAATAAATAAAATCTTCATTAAAAAAAAAAAAAGAAAAGAAAAAGAAAAACACTGCTATTCCCTCCGGCAGGCCCTTGCTTTCCACCCTGGCTAGGTATGTCCCCACTATTATACCACCCTGCCCATTTCCTTTGTAACACTTGCCATGATTTTTTTTTTAAGATTTTATTTATTTATTTGACAGAGAGAGAGACAGCCATCGAGAGAGGGAACACAAGCAGGGTGAGTGGGAGAGGAAGAAGCAGGCTCCTAGCGGAGGAGCCTGATGTGGCGCGCTCGATCCCAGAATGCCAGGATCACTCCCTGAGCCGAAGGCAGACGCCACCCAGGCGCCCCATTTGCCATGATTTTTTTTAAAAACTCCTTTTTTAAAAAGAGTTTTTATGGCAGACACTTAATCAACTAAGCCCCCAGACATCCCAACTTGTCATAATTTTAATTACTGCATTCGCTGGCTCATTATTCCTACAAGAATATAACAACAAAGAAATCAGGAACCCTGTCTGACTTCTTCAATATATTTCCAATGCTTATCCCAGTCCCTGATACGAGTTGCTGCTCTGTAGATTTTCCGGGGCGGGGGAATGGGAGTCTAGATGAACACATAGATGTATGACTGGATGGGTGTGTGGGTGAGTGGGTGGATGGATGGATGGGAAAGCTGGTGCTCCCTAAATATTTTCCGGATAAACGGATGGACGGACGGGGTGATGGGAAGATAAAGGGATGCTTGGATACTTGGCCGCTCAGATTTTCACCTCCTATCCACGAGGGGGCGCGAACACACCGCGCGCGCAGGTTCAGCCCGGGAGACGCCGCTCTAGGCCGCAGCCCGCGCCCCAGCTGCATTTCCGCCCGCTCTGGGAGGGAGGGTGGGTTTCTTTTGGTTCCTGCCGCCTCCCCGAGCGGTCCCGAACCCTCCAGCACCGTGCCGCACCTTCTCCGCGTCGTTCCCTTTGACCCCCGCCGACAACAGTCCCGGCGCCCCGGGTGAGTCACTGTGGGGCCGCGCTGCACAGGGACCCCCGGCCCTCCAAGGCCGGTGCTGCATCCCGCCCTCTCCACGACAGGAGGAGAAACTGAGGCCCGAGGGGGCGGGGAGAGCCGGCGGAGTCCAGCCCTCCGGATTCCGGGCCCCGCTCTTGGCTCCGTGTCCGACCCCTCCGCTAGGTGCGGACCTCTCGGGAGGCGGGTCCTCGAGAAAGGGGCCCCGGGTCCGATCCGCCGCCCGCGGGGAAGACTCGGGTCCCACTAAGTACGACCAGAAGCGGGTCTGGCGACGCGCGGGCCGAGTGCCGCGGCTCGGGGTGCGCGGCCACCTGTGTTCCCCGGCCCGAGGGGCGCCGCGGACCCCGCGATTTTCACGCACACACCCACCCCCGGCTCCGGGCCTTGAGTCCCCCAGAGCCATTCATCCGTTGCCTACGAAGTGACCTGAGGAGCGTGAACCCGTTTTCCCGTCCCCTGTCTTTAACGGAGAGTGTGAAAACTCCGGTTGTGCAGGGCAGTTGTCTGCGCTTTCATTCGGGGGTGCTCGCAGGGCCGCAGAGGGGCAGCGTGTGATTCCTGCCTCCCTGCTGGCACTAAAGCCCCTTCCCCGTTCTCTTCCGTGCCTAGGCCGTGCGAGCTCTGCGGCTGTCTTGGAAGCAGATGGAGACTGTCCCTTGGACGGCTTTGCGGGCCGAGCCGCAGGCAGCACCCCTTTCTGCCCCGCAGGACCGTGGTCCGCAGCGCCAGATGCCCCCCCCCCCCATGTGCAGGGCTGAGGCCTGCTGGGTAAGTGCTGCTGCGCCTGAGCACCTTGACCAGGGAGGGGGCTCCTTGCCTTCCTGCCACAGCGCGGGGAGGGGCGTGGTCCTGGAGCGCAGGTTCTGAGACCCTTCTTGCAAAGCACTTGCGCAGAAGGAGGCCTGGTGTGGTAGGTGGGGTGGGGTGGGATTGGGGTCAGAGAGGTCTGGGTTCAGATCCTGGTTCAGCCCCTGGCCAGCCGCATAACCTTGGCTCGGTTATTTCCTCGTCCTGAGCTTCACTTTCTTTTAAGTGGGGAAACTGCCAGAGCTCTGGGAGGACAGAGGTCTTGTGTGTGTCCTTTGTTTTTGAGCCCACGGTGCCTGGCACGTAGTAGGTACTCAAGCTGTATGTGGGGGGTGAATAAACAATATAGGCATTTTTGCCAGGAGTTGGTCTTCCGGTTGATGATGGGAGATGGAATCTTTACATGAAGTGGTGATGATGCTCTGGGTCCCGGGCTTGGCGGGCAGCTTTCTGCTGCCTGGGAAGATAGCAGGCTGCTAACCTGGGCTGCCCATGTCCAGGTCACCGATAGTGCAGGGAAAGGGTTTGCCGAAAGTGTTTCCCTGTGTTCGGAGGGTCCACTCCTGTCCCTTTCAAACCTGGAACATTCCCGCACTTCCTCTTTCCTACCACCTTTCAGATGTCTCCTGTCACCTGGTGCGAACGTCGTGCTCCCTGGTAGTGGAGGCAGAGGATTCGGGGAAGGGTTGTCCTGTGTTTGGAGGGTGCACGTCCTCACCTTCCAGGAGTTTGCCCACATTCCATCCTGTCCGCAGACACCTTGGGCCTCCAGGGCCCCGGGGGCAGTTGTGTGTGCATGAGTGTCACCGTTGGGGCTTTGACTTTCTCTCCGTGCTGTTGGGAACCAGGCTGTGTGTGTTACTTGTTTTCCTCGATGTCCAGCATAGGTGTTGCCGGGCACCCGTGGCACACGCCTGTAAATCGGGCCTTGACATCCTTTTCAGGCTATCCTTGATTAATGATGCATTCGTCAGCATTGGCCACCCTGTCATAGGCCACGCACTGTCTCCCTCTTTAGAGTCAACTGCTGTCTTTTTGACAAGGAAGTAGTGTGTCTGTTGAGGAAATAATAACAGCCAACATGTGTGGAATGCTTCCTTAACTCTCTGGTAACTACTGTGCTAAGCCCCTTCCTGATGCCTACCATGCCCTCCTGTGAGCAGGGACAAGTTGGGTCTGTTGCAGATGAGCCCACCGTGTGCAGAGGCATCGTGGGAATTGTATCAGGAACATTCTAGACCCCAGTGTCCTTGAGGTAAGAGGTCTCTTGTCTGGAGTGTTCGTTCCTTGCATCTGGTTCAGTCATTTGTGGGTTCCTAGGGGCTTCATATGAAGATATAGGGGAGCTGAGAGGTGAGAAGGTAATGTCTATGAGCCCCCAGATCTGTTCCCTCGATCCCAGGCAACCTAGATCACATCTAGCCCTTGAAATGTCCTCAGCGGCTGCTGCAGAGGTAGGGTCTCCAGAGTCCCACTGGGTCACAAGCGCTCTCTGGAGGGTCTGCCTTCTGTCCTTGGAGTGACGGCAGAAGCATGTTGTAATGGGAAATGAGACCCACACTTCAGAGACTCCTGTCCTTGGCTTTGAATTCCTTTGGGCTGCTCTCTCAGTGACCTATTCAGAGTCTTATTCTCTTCATTTAAGAAACAAACTTATGGGGCGCCTGGGTGGCACAGCGGTTAAGCGTCTGCCTTCGGCTCGGGGCGTGATCCCGGCGTTGTGGGATCGAGCCACACATCAGGCTCCTCTGCTATGAGCCTGCTTCTTCCTCTCCCACTCCCCCTGCTTGTGTTCCCTCTCTCACTGGCTGTCTCTATCTCTGTCGAATAAATAAATAATATCTTAAAAAAAAAAAGAAACAAACAAACTTATGATAGAGGTGATTTCTGTGCTGCTTAAGACCACAGGATTCCTGTCATTTCCAACCCTAAGATTTTCGCAGCGCTTTTGCCAAAAGTGACTTCTCTTTGATTCCCCTTGGCAGGGAGTTTCTGTGGGGCTTTTGCAAGAATGGCCACTCCTGAAGTCCTGTGCTGCCTGGGTGGTTTCCCCAGATTCAGTCTATTCCAAAGGCCAGTAGCACCTGCTTCTCTTCCTAGGTCTCCCTCTGCCCTTCAAGCACCTGCATTCGAAAGCAATCATGGGCGGTCTGTGCTCTGGTCATTGATAATGCAGGGAGAGGAATCGTTGAAAGCAGCTTCCCGTGTTTGGAGGGTCCACACCTGTCCCTTCCAAATGCTGGCGCTTTCACACACTCCTGCTGCTCTCCTGCTAGTGCCGTCTGGCCTCAGGCATTGAGTGATGCTGTGTGAGAGTCAGTGATGGGACACTTGAGCTTTCTCAGCTTGGCCTCCTGTTGTGGGGAACCGGGCTATGTTTATGTTCAAGTTTAGGTACTTTATAGGGTTTAAGGAGCCAGAATGAATTCTGCATAGGGATACTGTGTGATACTGGGTGATGTATACTGATTGCCATAAGATTTTCAAAGGGCAGCAGTTTTTTGGATTTGGTGGCCCTGGGCAGGTCTTTGAAGGGGTGGGATGTGATGGGAAATAGGAAGGTATTTGGGTAGAGAGGGGCGGAGCAACAGGAGGAGTTTGACGCCGGGGTGAGCACAAGCACCCGAGAGACAGATGTGCAGGGATGTAATGACAGTGGAGGGAGGCTGAAATGGTGACCTTCACTCCCAAGGTGGGGTGGGTGTAGGTGGGGGGCTCAGTGGGAGGGGCCTCTGAGCTTGCGCTCTCCAGCCATCTATCAGTTACTATATCTGCTCTTGCCCTGAAAATGACCATTTTTTAAGACAGTGTTTATTTTGACTCTTCTCTGGGAGCATTGAGATTCATTTTTGAGCTGTGTTTGGTGTGAAAAAAACCTGGTAGCTCATGCCTGATTAATTGGGGGCATTCTCATTGATAACAGCTTGGAGAAAGATGAGATCACGTTGGAACCCGGACACTTGTGACCTCCTGCTCTGTGGCATCCTCCTCGCTCTAGGAGTGCTGCCTCGGAGCTGGAGATTGCTGGAGGAAGCCTGAGTGGACGGAGGCACTGGCCCTCTCAGGACGACCCAGGCCCCAGCTGCCCTGGAGGGACCTCCTCATGGTGAGTTAATGCCAAGGGGCTAAGTCGGCCTGTGTTTCTGATACGGAAATTCCAGGCTGCTGGCCTCATTGGACTTTCTCCTTTAGATTATGTCGGGGTTGATCGTGGACACTGGAGTAGCATGATGAAGAATAATGTTGCCAGGTGAAGCATCGCCAGACCTTCTTACCCTGTTGCCTCAGCACAGCATGGAAGCACTTTTCCCTCTGTGTAAGCAGGCCAGAGGGAAAGCCCTGGGACCCTGGAGGCTTGAGGTCCAGAGCTAGAGACTTCAGCTGTTTCTGCCACTCCCCCAGCAGGTGTCACCGAGCGCCGTGGACCAGGAAGACTGGTTCCCTTCCACCTGGCCAGGTTGTCCAGCAGCCTCACGTCTCCCAACCTACTCCTCCTGTAACGTTTTAGAACCAAGAGTTTTCTGCACAGTGCATCCTTGTCCTCTCACCCACCCAATAAATCTTGAAACTGCCCTGCTGCTTGTTTTTGTTGTTTGTCTTCTCTTTTTAAATCCATACCTCCACGTGCCAGCAAGGTAGGTATAAAGAAGGTGGGTCATGAGCAGACTTCCATTTTTTACTCTCTGAGATGTTCCACTTAGTGCACTCCCAAGGCTGACCTAGGGACTGGAGTTGGGATGTAGAATTTGGACTAAGGGTTGGACAATCCCAAGTACTTCTGGAGGGCTCAGGTTTGGGAGAAAAGGAAAATGTTAGAATTGTTGGCTGAAGGACATCGGGGCCGGGGCTTTGGAAAAGAGTCTGACGGTGGGGTGGACGCAGAGGCAGAGTCAGGGGCTGAAGTCCTGGAGGAGGCAGGAGTGCCCTGAGTGCTGGGGCTGGGGTTCCCCTGGGGGATTTTGGGAGATGGTTCTGAGCAGGGGCGGGCGTGGTGTGGACGAGGAACACCTGTCCTTTGGAGAGCTCTGGGGCTGGAGGAGGCAAAGGCCAGGTGTCGGGATTTCTGTTGCTGTTGCCGCAAGGTAGATTTGGTCTCTGGGAGTTCTGTTCAGTGACAGTCATGGCACTAGTGTGCCCTGCGCCCATGTGCCTTCCCACACGTGGGTAGGTGCTCCTCTGGTCTCATTTTTCAGGTACGGTCCACACAGGAACTCACAGAGGTAGAAAGGGAGGAGTTGATTGTCCATTCCTTTCATGGAAATTGAAATCACCTTGATTGGGGCTGAGGTCAAAACCAGGTGGTCAGGCCCACTTTTGTGAGTTCAGCACCTTGACGGCCTCAGTCCGCAGGAGGCATTCTTGGGGTTGAAGCGTCTGCTCTGCCCAGCAGCTCCGGCAGAGGCCCTTTTTTTCCCTCGCCCCTCTCCTGAATTCCTACCCAAGGACCTGACGTTGCCCACTCTTGAAGGTCCCCTACCCACTCCACTGTCTGGGCCAGTGTCCTCCAACCGTGGCCCTAGTCCCCTCATGAAAAATGAACGCATTTTTCCCAGCTTGGCCAAAATTCCTTTCCAGTGAAGTTTAACTGTTGGTTGTTGGCTTGCTGTTTGTAGATGTCTTCTCTTTTACACTGACCAGCCCCCTCTTTGCCAGGCAGCTTCTGCCATCTTCAGTAGCCCTGGGTCAGCTTTGGGTAGCCCCGTGCGTCGTGTTCCCTTCCCTTTTATTCTGTTTATTTTCTCATCGTTTTCTTGACTGCCTCCGTGCCCGCACCTCAGTCCTGTGGCCGGGGGCATTTCTGCTGCCATGCCACTTGGTCCATGATCTGCAGGAGCGGGCAGCGAGGGAGTGCTGGGGAAGAAAGGAGGAGGCGATATGGCCATGGTTGCTGAAAGGGCCAAGGGAGGGGCGTCTTGGGGCTATAGAGGCGTGATCGCTGACTGTGGCTTGGCCTGGCATCACCAAAATGTCCTTCTCAGTAAGCCCAACTGGTCAGGTTGTGGAGGAGTCAGCCATCTTTGCCCTGTTTCTGTGGCACCCTAGTATAATGGCGGGCCAGGGAGATCAGGGAGGTCCTCGCTGCGGCAGCGGGTGCACAGTCCGCACTCAGCACAGCTCTCCTCAGTCAACAACTCGTTCACTTCCAAACCGTAAACAATCCTTACCCCTGGCCCAGCCTCTTGGTCTGCCCTCCCCCGCCCTCTACTCCCCAGGTCCCATCTGAGCCTCAGCCCTAGCATAGACATCCCATTCTCCAGGCTGCCTGCCAGGCCCTTCTCGCTGCCCACGGTCTGCCTCTCCATCCTAACCCCATGCGCCACTACCCGTGAGCAGGCCCCAGCCATACTACTGAAGGCTCCTGAACGTGCTCTCCTTTTCCTGGCCTACATGCTTGGAACACATCCCCATTTCAGAGGCTGGCCTGACTCAGCTTGTGTCACTTCTTTCAGGAAGCCTGCCTTGGCTACACCCCCAGCCAGACTGGATTCCCTGCCCTTCCTTTCCTTCGTACCCAGTGTCGTTCATGTTCAGCACCATTCTAGGAACTGGTCAACAAAAGAGCAAACCCCTGCCTTCAAGGTACTTAACATTTTAGAGGACAGAGACAGCCCATAAATAAAGAAAACGTGTAGCATGCTAGAGATGGGCTAAGGGAAAAAATAATGAAGCAGGGAAATGAGACAGGAAGTCTGGGGCAAGAGGGGGAGTGGCACTTGAAACTGAACGGACAGGGAAGGCCTCACCTGGCAGGTGTGATTGGAGTCAAGGGAGGGCCTCTCTCCTCTGGGCATTCATGGCAGCCTGTGCTGCCTCCATTACAGTGTAGACAGGGTGGTAGGAAGCTTTCCTCTGGGGGACCAGGCCTAGGGAACGGGGGGGGACAGGAGGCCGCAGAGGCCACTGTTGTGCTGCACCTGATGATGAATGGCTGCCGTGTGGTGAGGGGGGCGGCCCATTCAGGTGGGGACTGGCCAGTCAGACTGGGCCGTGCGTGTCTTGAGGGCAGGCTCTGCCTCTGCCAACTCTGCAGCCCCCTCGCCCACCTCGACCACAGCTCCGTAGATTAGGGAAGCACAGCCACTGAGGGCAGCCCTAACCTGTGACCTTGGTCTAGGACTAAGAGCAGGTCGTCTTCTTGGGGAGTTGTGAGTATGTTAGGAGCCGGAGTAATTGGTCACAGGAGCAGAAACAGGAAGAGACAGAGGGATTGAGTCCCTTTAACCACAGGATCTCAAGGTACAGACACTGAGCTCCTGTTGCAGGTGAGGGACCATTTCTAGAACTCTTCTAGGGGGAGATCTTTCAATTTCCAAACCATGTTTGTGTTCCACAAGCTCTGGGGTCCAGTTTTCCCTGAATTTTTGTGAGGCGTGGCCAAGTGACCAAAACTCTTGTCTTCCTTTTTCATTAGAGACCTTAGGGTTACCACCACTGTGCCCTTATTAGAGCCTCTGCCCCTAACAGCCTGAAAGGTACAGTGACTGGTGCATGCCAGGAGCTCAGTCAGCATTCAAGGATGAGGAAAGAGGCCAATGGTGGTCTTAACAGTGTGTACCAGGAATAGCTCATGCAGGCCTCCCCGTCCCCGTGACTACAACTGCCATGTCACCAGGATACCTAACTACACCTGCCCTGGGAAGCAGCCTAATGAAATCATTTAGAACCTGTTGAATTCTCACAGTGTCCCTTAATCGCTGTGGGGCCTGGAGCACATTCTTTTGCCTCCTTGAACCTCAGTTTCTGGCTCTGTAATTTTTTTTTTAAGATTTTATTTATTCATTTGACAGAGAGAGAGACAGCCAGCGAGAGAGGGAACACAAGCAGGGGGAGTGGGAGAGGAAGAAGCAGGCTCCCAGGGGAGGAGCCTGATGTGGGGCTCGATCCCAGGACTCTAGGATCACGTCCTGAGTCGAAGGCAGACGTTTAACGACTGAGCCACTCAGGGGCCCCTCTGGCTCTGTAATTTGACCATCAGCACCCACCCCCCACAGTAAGGATAAAATAAGGTGATGCATGTTCAGTCACAGGACAGTACCTACCTCATACTGTGTGCTCAGTAAATGTCAGCCATTTTTATTGGATGGGCTTGTTGATGGTTAACAGGAAGAACAAATGTCACGATGACAGACTCATCTGTCAACGTGACACCACAAATACGTTCTTCTTTGCTAATTTGCAGATATCCCAGTAGGACTGGTGTTAATCATTGCCACCACCAATCGAACTTTGATTAAATGCCATGCACTGTACTAAATAAGCCTGTAGATATAATGACCTCATTCAGTCTTCGCAACCCAGTGAGGTAGGTTTTATTATCTTCCATTTTATAAATGAGGAAACCTGGGCTCAGAGAAACGAAGGGACCTGTCTTACTTCTAATGAGTGGCTCAGCTGGTTTTCCATTGCCTGGTGTATTAAGTAGTGAAAAATGTTGCAGGCTGATTTCATAAATAGCATGAGCATATCAGGTTGTCAGATGCTTGTTTGTGCTGGAAAACTAGAAATTAGGGTATGTTACTCTTCTGTCCCATCTGCTTCACGTTGCCTATTTTCCAGTCTTCTAAAATATTCCCCGTCTAAATCAGCAGTCTTTAGAACTGAACTTGTGAAGCTGACATGTACAGAGACAATAGGCATGTTTCAGCCAACACCAAAATATCAACCATTGTTGATCTTTACTATTGTTGCTTTTTTTTATTAGAGACCTTGTATTTGCCACCACTGTGCTATTACTGTAGGAGAACAGAGAGCCGGAAGAATGAAGGTTCACTCATCCATTCAAAAAACACTTGTCAGGCTGTGCTAAGAATAGAGATACAGTGATGAAAAAGAAAGTCTCTGCCCTCAAGAGGGTCACACACAAGTACATAAGATAGTAAGTTTTATTAATCCACACCCTATATGTCTCCGAACAGTCACTGTGTGCTGAGTCTCGCTGTAAGCTGGGCATACAGCTCTGACCAAAGCAGAGTGGGGGTCTCATGGAGCTTATAGTCTGGAATAGCATTATCCAACAGAAACACAATGCAACCCACAAAGGTAATTTAAACGTTTCCTGGTAGCCACTTAAGTAAAAAGAGGATGAAGTACATTTTAATAATATATTTTATTTAACGCAATATATCAGAAAATATTGTCATTTCAGTCTATAACCAATATAAAAAATTACCAATGAGATATTTTACACTTTTTCCCAAACTAAGTCTTTGAAATCTGGTGTGTATTTTATGCTTACAGCACATCTGGGTTTAGATTAAGCCCATTTGAATGTTCAGTAGCCACAGGTGGCTGCTGGCTACTTTATCAGACAGCAAAGACGTAGGTGGTGAGGGGTTCAAGGCTAATTCCATGTAAGAAGAGTGTCCTGACGATGCTTCTTCTACAGGAAGGCTGCTGCATCCTGTACAGTCTTCAAGAAGCTGCTCTCACCTAGGCCCCCCTTTCCCTGGTATCCCTCCTGGGGATCCTACATCCTGGCAGAGTAGGGCTGGGTATATATCAGGTATGCCTGAAGAAGCCCCTGCATCATGTTCCAGAACCTTCTGGAAGCAGGACTCCAAGTTCTGTAGGGCTTCTGTAGCACCAGCCCCATCTCCTGGAGTCAACCTTAGCGTGCCCAGAGTTTGTACATTCGGTCAGTCGCTACTTGCTTATTGAGCGCCTACTAAGTGTCAGGTTCTGCCGTAAGCAGTGGGAACACACAGCGGTGAACACAGGCCGTTGTAAGCTCACAGTCCCATCATGATAAACGAGTAACCACAAATGAAGAAATGTAATAAATGCTCTGGAGGACAAACGACAGTTGCCATGAGACTAAACGGGGACACCGGAGGTCTTGGGGGGCGGTCAGAGAAGGTCTCCCTGAGCAAGTGGAATTACCTGGGCCATGGAGGAGTGGTGCACGTGTGCAAGCAGTGTGGGGGACAGAGGGGGAGCTGGAGGAGGGCCAGCGGGGATGGCATGCAGCGCGGAGGACTGGGGCAGCAGCCCGGAGTGAGTGTGAGCGCACTGGCTTCATGCCACACACACCTAGTTCAACCTGGCTGGGTGACTCGGGTGACGAGTTTCACCCTCTCTGGGCCTTGGTTACCTCCCTTAAAGGGATGCAATGAAGACATATGAAAACACCCGTAAAGCAGACACCCTGATTCATTGTTAAATTATGGACCTCTGCTATTATTAATAAAGGTTCTTCTGCACCATATCAAGAAGATGGCCAAGTTTTGTGTTTGCTTCCTTGTCTTGGGGACGTTGGGGCTGAAGCCTCCAAAGTAGTTTTTAGAGAAGTGGAGACAGACCCTTCCCCTTATTGTTTCCCTTACTTTATTTTTACTGGAAGATTTGAACAACACAAGCAACAGACTTGAGCTTTAAAAATAAATCTTTTCTTTTGGAATAATTTTAGATTTACAGAAAAGTTAAAAACCTAGTACAGAGAGAGTTCCATATGCCCTTCACCCAGCTTCCCCTAACAAGCACATGGCTATTATGTAGCCACAGTATATTTGTCAATTAAGAAATTAATATTGGCACAGTCCCATTACCTGAACTCCAGACTCGGTTTGGATTTCACCAGCTTCCCCTGTAATGTCCGTTTTCTGTGCCAGGATCTGGTCCAGATCACCATGTTACGTTTTGTCAGGGTATATCCTCCTTTCCTCCGATCTGCAACAGATTCTCAAGGCTTTCCTTGCTTTTTCAGACCTTGACAGTTTTGGAGAATGTTAGTATTTGGTAGAACGTCTTTGATTTGCGTTTCTTCGCTGGTTTCTCATGACTAGAATACGGTTGTGGATTTGAGGAAAGAATATCACAGAGGTGCAGTTCTCCTCTCATCACACATCAGGGGAACATGATATCAACATGACTTATCACTAGTGATATTAACCTTGATCACTTACTTGGCTGAGGGGTGGCTGCCAGACTTCACCGAAAAGTTACTGTTTCTCCTTTTCCAAAGATTCTGGTCTTTGGAATATAGGCTTGATTTCAGCACATATTTTAGAAAACATGTTTAGAAATCTTTGCCCAACAATGAGAGTATATATTTTTTCTCAAGCACATTTAGAGCACTTCTAAATGTTGACCACATTGTATGTTGCAAAGCAAATCGCACATACCAATGCATCAGTATCATATAGACTACAATATGCGACTACAACATAAAGACATAAAACCAAAACAAACTTTAGAGAATATTCAGACTTGAACTGAATGAAAATACCGTATATCAAAACTTGTGGAATGCAGCTAAAACAGTACACAAGGAGTTTATAACTTCAAATGCTTTTGTTGGGATTTCCCATCAGTAAGGGAGCATGTGACCCATCACACAGGAGACCTCCCTGTATTGACCCCTGTAGACAGGAATTCAGAGGGTTCAGAACTCCCCAGTGTTCTCGTCTTTGGCACTCCTTCATAACCATGAGAGAATCAGAACACCAGCTTTATTCCCTGGTGGCTTTATTAGGGAGGTCATTAATGGTCAAGATGGGATTCCTTGAACTTCCTTGGAAGGGGATCCTCAAGGGCTACTGCTCACCAGAGAAGGTTGTGCTAGGAAAACCTATCCTTTTCTTTCCATTTTCTGTGGCATTGGCTCAGCCAAGCATGCCCAGCATCTCTGCTTCTCAACAGTAAACTATGATGTGAATGGCTCCCATGAATTGTCCAGTGCACAACTCTATGTGGCTGGCCTGCCTACCCTCAGTGGAAGAGGGATGGGGATGTGCCCTGGGATAAACCCAGTATATGTCTCTCACTGTATGCAAAAAACCAGACTAAGTGTGAAGTCAGAAGTCCACATACAGAGAGAAGCAGAGATGCAGGGCAGGAAGTCTGGTGGCATTCCAGTCTATGGTGTCTGTTGTGTTGGCCCAGTTTGACGTCTGTCTTCCCCCTCATTTGATTCTGTAAGTTTTCCAAAAATTATTTCGTTTGGAAGCATAAGTCAGGTTTCTGTCACCCATGCATCCTAGTGAAAAGCTTATTTTTTCCCTTAGCTTGCCTCCAAATGGCCAGTTAATAAGGTATTCCACGGAGGCTTTGCATGAGGCACTGTGGGCATTTTGCTTATCCAGGCTGACTTTCCCTTGTATGACACTGGCCTGCCTAACTAGGTTCCAGCAAACGGGCAGCATGTTGAGTTCTCAAAATAAACACGTTGTGATGGCCCTTGCTCATGGCATTCAGACAACAGTCCGTTCTCAGTGGCTTGCCCTTATTTGGTCACAAAACTTATTTTCAGTTCTTAAAAATAAGAGAGCAGGCACATTCCCTTCAAGCAGGAAAGGAGTATATGTATGAATTGGACCTTTTGATGGGAGGGGATGTTCTGGGGCACAAGCAGCCACTACAGTGGGGCCCAGGTTGGCAAGCAAGACTGCCTGGAAAATGGTGCTCTCAAGAGTGGAGGAAGTGAGCTCAGGGAAACTCGAGGGGGCTACCGGGGGAAGAGGACACTAGCCAAAGCAGCACTAGTATGTGCAAGGCCTTGGGCAAATGTTTTTTGCATGACTCCTTTCTATATAAGCAATTTGCTTAAAAATATATCACAAAATTCATGGGCCCTTGTGGAATATAGTGATTCATTGATGGGGATTTAGAATAATGGGTAGGGAGGAGGTGCTGGGACTGTATTTATTGTCCTATCGGGGCACATGAAGATTCTTGGTAGTATCCAGGCGCCATCTCTTCCAGTTCGAGTCCCAGAACCATCCCTTCATGTTTTTTACTATAAAATGT
Source organism: Ursus arctos (assembly GCF_023065955.2). NCBI lineage: Eukaryota > Metazoa > Chordata > Mammalia > Carnivora > Ursidae > Ursus > Ursus arctos. The sequence continues at coordinate 20,528,552 of NW_026622830.1, read as the reverse complement.
GCCATTCTTGCTTAATTTCATATTTCCCACTGCCAAAAAAGGTACACTATTTGGAACCTGTTAGTACTGAAACAATATAACCTAACTTTGTAGTCCTCTGATACATTTATTTAATGCTTGGTATATTATTTCTTATGATGGTGCATCATCCAGCAGTGGTGGTCTCGATACACTGGCTTCCAAGGACTCAGAGTTTTCTACAGTGACTCACTGATGAGAACTACAAATACAAATCTTACCCAGAATATGCAGGAAAATGTTAATGATAATTTATTTTCTGGCCATGTTAAATTTACCTTTTGGAATATCGTTTCGTAAACACAGACAACACATCTTCTAATCATATCTTGAACTCTTCAGGCAATTGTCACTGTGTTCCTAAAATGTGATTGCTTTCAATGCTGACCACACTCGCCTTCCACACACCGCCACCAGCAGGGAGCACAGGAAAGGAGTCTGCGAGAAGAGCAGTCCCATTCATACAAGATGCATCCACCCTTGTGCTGCATGGCTTAAGACAATGAGAGCAGCATGCCGTCATGTCCGTCAGAGGCAAGAAAGTACATCAATGAGAAGAGCACACTGGCATTGCAGAGCAACATTTCAAGTCATTGGAGGAGACAGGCATAGCAACTCCTGCCAAAGGGGGTGAGGTGACTGCCCTGGGGACCAGCTGAGGAAGGAACTGCAGAGTGCACAGAGTAAAGGATCCCTGCTGCCCCCCCCCCCCCCATCACCCTGGCTGCAGTAGGTCAGAGCGGTATCATGTTCTGAACACAGAGGTGCAAACCAACATTTGGGCCCACATCATACAACCCAAGCCCAAGCATCTTCAGTGGACTGTTGGTAGCTCAGGGTCCTAAACTCACCCTGGTTTCAACGTGAGCAACAGTCACCAAAATTAGCAGGGTTTGTGCAGATGCTTGAGTATGTCCTAAAGAACCAGGCTTCTTTCGTCTTTCTGTTCCACCTTCCTTAGCATAGTTCTCCTCATGGTCTCAAGATGACTGCAGCACCTCCAGGTGCTGTGCCTGAATTCCATGCATGAAGTACAGGAAAGGTGAAGGTCACAAACGTCTCCAAAGACTTCACTTTTATTCTGGAGGGAGGATCTCCCTTCGGACTTCTGTCTACATCCTCTTGGCCAGAAACTTTGTTTTGTTGCCACTCCTAGCTGCAAGGGAGGTTGGAAATGGTATGCTTTGCTTTCCAGTCTCCGTAGTTCTGAAAGGCAAGGGATAAGTGGTTGGAATAGATATTCAGTGAGCCTCTTAGAGTGTTTGTCACACTGCATTTGATTAAAATGCATTGCTTTGATCCACAAAGCGTCCTGGATATAGCCCCATTCCTGTCCTGGAACATTCTTACTCCTTGTTCCTCTTTCCTCTAACAACTTTCCTGGGGTTGGGCTTGGCGGCAGGGCTGGGGGGTAAGGGGGTGGCAAGGTCTTGAGGAAACACTCTTCTATTCTTTTTATGAGAATATCAGTTCCCATGGTCTCTTCTAACTGAAGGTAAGAAGTCAGCATTTTCTCTGCTCTCTTCAGCCCTTTTCAGACAACCATGCCTTCAGCACTACTCAACACCCTGATCCTGTCTTCTCTAAATATCAAGGACAGTCTCAAGGCCGCGGCTTCCCTCCTCTTCTCTCTCAGCCCAAGTTTCCCCCTTTACAGTCCCAAGGCACTCGAGCTGTATCTATTTAAGCGTATTTATTATTTTCCTCGTTGAGGGTGAAACCACATTCTAGAAAGGGGTAATGTTTACAAAATCTATGGTGCATCGTAGGTCCTTAAACCGGTATCTCCTGCTACTATTATTACTATTTATGTTTACTCGCCTATGTCAGACTCAACTCCTTAACCAGAGACTCTGATTAATTTGTAGTCTGCCCCTCGCCTGGAATTGAGTATTTCTTATAGTTAATGCTATGTCCAGGTAATAAGGGAGCAGCGAGGAAAGGGCAACATTTCAAAGAAAGGGTGCTGTAATGCTGGGATGGGAGAAACTCCTAGAACCTGGGTGGGAGCCAGAATCTTGCAGAGAAGCCCCGTACTCAGTCGGCACCGAAAACATGCGAAGTCTGTACTGATTCACAGGGACGCAGGTGGAGCGCCCCCTGGGCGGTATTGAGATGAGGCAGCCGCAGCCGTCACTTCACTCCTCCCACTCCACTTGATCCGGAAAGGAAGGAGAAAATGTGCCCCGCACGGCGATCTGGGATAGCTGCGCAGGCGCAGCTTCCGGCGCCGTGTCTCGGGAATTATTTAACGCCGCGGCTTCGGACCCGCAGAAGCCTCTGATCAGGCGCGCCGCGCACGCGCGGTGGTCCACTCGGTTCGGGGAGTTATTTGACGCTGCCGCCCCTGGCAGTCGGAAGTTGCCAGAGCAGAGCCCAGCCGGCCGGCCTGACCGGCCTTCGTCGTCCCCGGGCGCCCGCGGAGAGTCGCTGACGGGTGGACGGATCGACCGCCCGAGGACAGCCGGCCTGGGCAGCAAAAGCGCCGGCACTATGGCGCGGGTGGCGTGAGGCGGAAGGCCGAGCGCGGCCGGCGGCGGCGGCGGCGGCGGCGCCCGCCCCAGCGATGCGGGCCCCGCCCGTCGCCTCAGGTAACCGGACGGCCCTCCCCGTCGCTGCCGGACCCTCCCCTCTCCTCACGTCCAGGCGGTCCCGAAACGGCCACTGTCTCTCGAGCCCGGGTGCCTCAAGGGCCCTGCCTTCGGAAGCACGGCTCTGCTTTTCTCCGGGGACCCGCGGGGTCCGGCGGAGCCTGGCCCCGACTCGGGGGGGAGTCGGCGGCTTCTATCGGGTCTGTTCCGACCCGGTCTAGCCCTTGGGAGCTACCCGGGCCGGGCGATGCGCTCTCCTGCAGCCTGGGGGAGGGGGCGGGTCTGGAGCGGAGCTAGACAACTCCGGCGAGGAATTTGGTCCAGCTTGAGTTGCTGCCGCCCTGTGGGGACGATGCTGCCCATTGCACAGTGACAGTCGGGTGAGGAAGAGTTAATAACGAGAATAAACAGCTAACCCTTGTTAAGCGCTCACTATACGCCAGGCATTGTGCCAGGCCATTACGTTCACCACATCTAACTTCACAACAAGCCTGTAAGGTAGGATGGTTATCCCCATTTTACTGACGATGCAACTGAGGCTCTGAATGGTTTGGTGACTTACTTTCCCAAGGTCACATAGCTGGTAATTTGGACCCAGGCAGCCTGACTCCAGATTGAAGTTCTCAACAATTAGGTCAGTGGCTCTCCAGCTTTCCTGCATGTTAAAGTCACCTGGGGCCGCTTTTAAAGATTCCCGAAGCTGAGGCAGCACACCCAGACGGATTAAATCAGAATGTTTGGAGGAAGGCGGGGGGGGGGGGGCAGACGTCCGTATTTTTTAAGGAGCCCCATGTGATTCCAATGTGTAACAAACTTTGGGAACTGCTAGGGTGGGCAGCCCTGTATCTCAGAAGATGTTTCAGTGCATCTCCAGTTTAAGTGTGTAGGAGAATCGTCTGGGAGTTTGTTAAAAATGCAAGTTCCACTTGCAAAGATCGTATCTTTAGGCCCAGTGACTACTCCACTTTGTGAAAGCCACTTGGGGGTGGAAAGTAACTTTCTCTACAGGATTTCTGAGTTGCTATACGTTTACAGTATATACGTCTCACATAAACTGTTAGTTTATGGTTTTCCTTGATATACAGTACTCATGGATCTAGTGTCTTTAACTTCTGGGTCATCTTTACATTTGCTCTTCTACCTAGACTATCCTCCATGCTTTGTCCCCACTCCACCCAAACGAACACATTTCTGCTCTCTCTTATACATGTGCACAGAGCTTTTTCTTGCAGTCTCTGGCTGCCTAACTCCCAGCGTGCCCTTTGGGAAGCCTGTGTCTGTGACACTTAGGCACCTTGGGTTGTTCTTATATGCTCTTTAGCATCATCATAATGGAATTTACCAGTTCTTTTTCTGTATTGCATTTCTTTCTCTTCTACTGGATTATGAGCAACTTGAACTATATTTTTTGATCTCTAGTTCTCCCAGTGTTTTGGTATAGACTTACACAGGTTTTACTGATTGGCATGTTTGAGTCTCTTCTATGTCATAGACTTCATGCTTCTCTATTTCCATTTTTGCAAAAGGTGTTTGATAGTTCTTAACCTATAGAGTTTTGTTCTTTTTGCTTAGAAACACTCTAGTTAGGTTCATTAATTTATCCATCCAGCAGCTGGAGAAACACATTGAGTTCTTACACTGGCAAGGCACTATGTAGGATGATGTGTAATCAACATTGGTTGATTTGTTTAAAATCTGATTTTATCATAATCAGATATGATCATTTCTGCAGTGGAGACCTTTAATTGTTTGTAGGCCTTTGCATATGTTCCCCACCTCATTGTCCAAAATAGTGTTTAGTTGTCATTTACTAAACGTTGTTATTGCTTTGTTGGTACTTGGTAAATGCTAGTAGATGGGATTGGCTATTTTAGCAGTTTATCCTGTTCACTAGGAGAGATGACATAAGTAGTATTTAATGAAAAGAGGATTTGACAAACTTAGTAGATATTTATTGTAGAATGCCTGAACTGCTATTGCCCAACATATTTACAGATTTTAAGGAAAGGCAGGCCAGTAATTCAGATTATATTTGTTCTTGGCTGGTCTTCAAATCATGTAAAGTTTATAAAAGGAAATGAGTGAATATGTGTGTGAAGGTCATTATGAAGAGGTTTTTGTACAATAAAGTTTTTTTATAGCAGTTAAATATGGTGAAGTGTGTGGACTAAATAAAAATATATACATTTTATATAAAGACATTCTTTACAGAATAAGAATTGTTACAGAAAGATTCTCTTGGTTCTGTTTTGGACTGTTTTGTCCATTTTTAGGCTAAGGCTAATAGAGAAACTGATGGGACAATTCTTGTCAAATTCAGATACTCAAGAAACTTGCTCTTGTTTCTCTCTGATCAGATGTGGACAGACTATCCAGTTCTGGCCTCAGCGCCTGGAAGAAACTCAATCTTTAAGCCTGAGGTTTTACTCTGTAGTTGATATCCAAAGTAAAGGTGAAGTATCTCACATGTTCATTAAAGACCAAAAGTGGCTCCAATCAAGATAGCCTGAGACTTAGAAATGGATTCTGTTTAATTTGAGATACTCATCAATGTTAGCCAATGTGTTTTCTGACATGCATAAAGACCTTTTAGATAGAATACATGATTTCTTTTGGTACAAGATGATTAAAGTTTTAGAATTAAAGTACATGGAGTATAATTCTAAGTTTTTAGAAATGAAGAAAGTAGGTAATTTGCCCAAGACAACATGGTTGCGTTCTAGCACATCAAGGGCTAGAAAGCAGGTTCCTTCCTCTGCGTGCAGTATTTCCTTCCACCTCCATGCCCCAAGTGAGAGGATGTCTTCTTTGTTATTGTTGTGTGTGTGCCTGTGTGTGTGTTTTGGGGTGGGGAAAATGACAGAGTAGTCTGCTATGTTTGAGAACTCAATTAGATGTATAGTGAATGCTTGGTGTGTGACATGTACTTTATATACTGAGGATACCAAGACAAATAAGACACAGCCTCTGTCCTCAAGGAGTCTATAGTTTCATTAGAGTTGTCATAAAAATAGAAGTATAGTATCTAAAGCAGCTCTGTATCTGCACTGTCCAGTATGGTAGCCCCTAGCCACATGTGAGTACTGAGCACTGGAAATGTGACTAGTGTAAATGAGGAACTGAATTTCTAATTTAAATGTAAGTAGTTACGTGCGGATATGGCTCCTGTACTGGACAGAGCAGGTCTGAGGCATAAAAGATGAGAAGTGTGATGGTGCTGATGAGGGGCGGGCAGGGTATTCATAGTATTCATGCTTTTTTTTTTTTTTGAAACAGACTAGCAAAAACTACTTGTTTACCCTTTTAGGGAGGAATACAGGCACAACCTGTCTTTCTTTCTTGTGATTCAGGTGTTTGGTAGGATCCCCAACAGAATCTGGTGTATAGGTGAATACATTCCTTTCTGATGAAACTTGATTGATATTTGCCTTGTAGGGTCAGTGGGACTACAACAGAAATGTAAACTATAATCCTTTTGTCTTTATTCATCATAAAGTTATATGGGTGACCTTGAGAGCAATGTGTGCTTTAAAATCCAGCATGGTTCATATATTTACTCAGTGTTTTGGCACTCTGTACCCTATTTTTCCTAAGAGAAACAAGGCGTGCCTGATAATGTGTACCTTGCCTTTGTACATCTTAAAGTATGTTGCCTTATGTCACTTTATTTGATCCTTCCCCCTGAGTTACTTTAGGTAGGTACTGCAGGTGTTCTCCCTGTTTTGCAGATGAGGAAACTATGACAAAGAAATGCCAAGTGACTTGTCCAAGGTCATAATGGTGAGGTATGGAGTCAGAACAAAAGGGAAAAACATTGGGCTTTGGAGCAAAAGGTGGTTTCTTGTCCCAGCTCTACTGTCACTTGATGTGACTCTGAGCAAGTTATAGCCTTTTTTGTTTCCTCAGCTAGTGTCTAGTACATCTGTCTTACTGAACTTTCTAGGCTCGTTATTGGAATAAAATGAAATAACACGTGAAAGCTCTTTCAAAATGATCAGTTTTACAGAGGTACACTTACAGAGGTGCAAAGCAAGATCTCTAGTAGTTTTTCTCTTGTTTGATGCTGACTTCAAAACTCATCATGTCAGTTAGTTATGTTGAATACTGCGGTACTCTGGTGTTGTCATAGATTTCTCTTGTCTTCCTTACTATGAAACCTTCCCTTGGGCAGGCATCGTGTCCCGTTTATATCTGCCTACCTATACCTAGGACAATACCTGACATGTAGCTTGTGTTTAATAAATGTTTGTTTCAGAAATAACTGATGTCTGGATTTACTTTATGAAGTTTTTAAAAGTTGTTCTTTGCAATTAGACTTGGAGCTTCTTGGGAACAGGGATCTTATTTATTCACTGTTATTATTCCCTGTGCATGGTGTACAGAAGGTGTACAGAAGGCATGCAGTAAATATTGGTTGAGTCCATTGATATAATTAATGTCAGGCTGTGGTCTCAGTGCATCTACTACTACCACTGTATCAATCATTTTGGTAATCTGTCAATTAGACCAAACCTTCATGTTACTTTGCAGTAGTGCCTACAAGCCATAAGCTGTTACCAGCACACAGTCACCTGATAGTAGAAACCTCCAGGGAGATTACCTAGAAAATGACACATGTAGAGTTGGGAAGAAATTAAGTGATCTGCAGGGGAGCATTGTCATCATCTTCTCCTTCCTCCTGTCATATTTACTTCTGGAGACTTCTCTGCTAGTAGCTCAGGGTGATAGCTGACCGAGCCTGTCTGGGGAGGAGACACAGGATCCTTAACTTAGCAGTCAGAGCCCTTAATTATCTAACTTCAGTTCTGTCTTCATTTCTCACTGCAGTGCCCGGTCCTCCCTGCCTCGTCCCCATCCTTCCCTCCCTCCCTCTCAGTATATTAGCTGCACTGGAGTTTACTTTTCTGTTGTCTCTTCAGCCTGTCTTGGACACTTACACCAAATTCTAGTTTCTGTTGTATCATTTCTTTGATAAAGTTAATATTCTCTCATTCTCTGCCCCAGTTTTTGTTAAGTTATAAATCTCCAGCCCTAGCATTCATACTCTTTCAAAATTGGTCACTGTTTATCTTTGAAATCTTATCCCTTCTACTTACAGCTCTCTTTTCTGCCACTCTAGGTTTTTAGTTTCTGGTGCTGTTTTTTTTTGCTACTTGAAGCAAGCACCCTTCCTCATATATTTTTCTTTTCTGCCCGCCTCTTTTTATTCTCACTCTTATTCACTTAATTTTCTTATCTCTGTTAAAATTGTAACCTTCGTTCAATACCTCATTCATTCTTCCCTGATCTTAACCTGTTGTTTTCCAGCTCAGCCCTTCTTTCAATCAAAAGTAATCTTTTGTCCTCTGAACTTCCACAATGTCTTGCCTATAGCTTACCATAATAGGTTTAGTTAATATCCATCATCTCCTATAGATACAATAAAAAGAAAAAAAAATATTTTCCTTGTGATGAGAACTCTTAGGATCTGCTCTCTTAACAGCTTTCCTGTATGTCATACAGCAGCGGTAACTATAGTCATTACGTTGTACATTATATCCCTAGTGCTTATTTATCTCGTAACTGGAAGTTTGTACCTTTTGACTACCTTCCTCCAATCTCCCCTCCCCAAAACCCCCATCACTGGTAACCACAAATCTGATCTCTTTTTCTATGATTTTGTTGGGGTTTTTTTTTGTTGTTCGTTTGTTTTTAAGGTGCCACATATAAGTGAGATCATACAGTATTTGTCTTTCTCTGTCTACCTTCACCTAGCATAATGCCTTCATTGTCCATCTGTGTTGTTACAAATGATAGAATTTTCTTGTTTCTTTATGGCTAAATAATATTCCATTATACACCCTCCCCACACACACAACTTCTTTATCCATTCATCCATCAATGGACACTTAGGTTGTTTCCATGTATTGACGTTGCTATGAACATGGGGGTGCAGATATCTTTTTGAATTAGTACTTTCATTTCCTTTGGATATATTCCCACAAGTGAAATTGCTGGATCATATGTTAGTTCTTTTTTAATTTTTTGAGGAAATTTCATACCTTTTTCTATAGTGGCTGTACCAGTTCACAATCCCACCAACAGTGTATAAGGGTCCCCTTTTCTCCACATCCATGCCAGCATTTATTATGTCTTTTTGACAATGGCCGTTTTAACAGGCATGGGGTAGTATCTCATTTTGGTTTCAATTTGCATTTCCCTAATGACTAATGATGTTGAGCACCTTTTCATCTACCTGTTGTCCATTCATATATGTTCTTTGGAAAAATGTCTATTCAGATCCTTTGCCCATTTTTAATTGGATTATTTGGGGTTTTTTGCTATTGAGTTGTATATACGAGTTCTTTGTGTGTTTTGGATATTAACCCCTTATCAGATACATGGTTTGCAAGTATTTTTTCCCATTCCCATATTTTCCCCATAGGTTGTCTTTTCGCTTTGTTGATGGTTTCTTTTGCTCTGCAGAAGCTTCTCAGTTTGTTGTGGTTCCACTTATTTTTCATTTTGTTGCTTCTGCTTTAGGTATGATTTCCAAAAAATCCATTATCAAGACCCATATCAAGGAGCCTTTTTCCTGTGTTTTCTTCTAGGAGTTTTGTGTCTTAAAATTAAGTCTTTAATCCAGTTTGAGTTAATTTTTGTGGATGGTATAAGATAGGGGTTGTTCCATTTTTTTTACATGTGAATATCCAATTTTCCCAGCACCATTTATTAAAGAGACTGTCTTTTCTTGTATATTTGACATTTTGAAATAAGGGCTTCAGAAGTATGTATGTAGTTCTTGTGATTGTGTGTCTGATAGCAGTGTGTGGTATCAGCAGCTCAGATATCACCCGTGGCATAGCCTTTGGTGATGTGATTTTTCTGAAATGGTCAACAGTTTTTTTTTTTTTTTTAAACAATTCTTGGTATGGTGAGGTTATAAACATAAAAGGTCCAGTCTTTTCGCAGTTTACACGATTAATTGCATTACTGAAAAATTCAGTGTATATTAAGATAGCACAAAATATTTCGTATTTTTATATAAAGTAGAGTTACATTTCTAGGCTTAGACAGTTAAGGACAGAATGATTTTCTGGCAGACAGTTGATAGTCATGTGAAAAGTAGCATAATTGTTCAATGTGCAGGACTGTCTCCTGCATTGCAGGATGTCTAGATTTCCTGCCTCTGCCCGTAAATACCAATAGCACACCCCAATCATTGTGTTAACCAGAAGTACACTTAATAGTTCCAAAATGCCCTCTAGGAGGCAGTTCTTTTGTATTGAAAACCATTGACTTAAATTCTTGAGTGTGTCTTGTTGGCCTTACCTCCTAATCAGAATTGAGTTTTATCACTTGTTTTGCTAGTTTAATAGGTACAAAACAATATCTTTGTTGCTTTGCTTTGTTTTTTTATTCATGTTTGTTTCCTATGTTTATTTTCTCTTCATTGTTTTATTTAATTTGCCTGTAATTATAACGCACATCTTTGTCTTAATACTTTTTGTCTATTTTGTTAAAACTTAGCATGTTTTTTGTTAAAACTTAGCATGTTTTTTCTGTTATATACATTTTAATAGTTAAGTTCAACTTTTTCACTGTATCTTTTCTATACCTTTCTACTTTATATGCTTCATTTTCTTACATTTAATTATTTAAAAGTACATTTAAAGAATTAAAATTTCTTACATTTAAGTTTTTAAGGATTTAAGAGCTATTAAACCTGTTTTGATTGGTCTTTCATAGTGTTGTTGTTGTTTTTAAAGAATAATATTCCTGTCTTTTCTTCAGAATTGGGAGGAATAGCAGCTGTTTCTTAAAAATGCTTATTCCCAGGCTCCAGTGCAGACCTATACAGAATTTCAGTTTCTAGTGATAGGGCCTGGAAATATGCAGCAGCAGCACCACCACCCCTGCCCTGCCCCTCCATGATTCTTATGTGTGCAATAGAGTTTGAAAGCTAACTTGTCCTTTTTTTTTTTTTTTTTTTTGCCTTAAAACATTTTTTTTCCCTCCAATACTGTGTTGTCTGGAATTCATGCAAAATATTAATTAAATATTCTTTAGATATTTGGAAACCATCTAACTACTTTTTAAAAAACTAATAACATAGGGGCACCTGGGTGGCTTAGTTGGTTGAGCATGTGCCTTTGGCTCAGGTCATGATCCCGGAGTTCCAGGATCTAGCCCCGCATCTGGCTCCCTGCTCAGTGGGGAGTCTGCTTCTCCCTCTGACACTCTGCCCTCTCGTGCTCTCTCTCTCAGTCTCTCCCAAATAAATAAATAAAATCTTTAAAAAATTAAAAAAAAACTAATAGCATAAAACAAATGGACATTTTCCAATTTTATTTGTGTATAGTATGTAGAATTTTGAACATAGCTCAGTGGAATAAAGGGAACTTTCTGATGTCTTCCTGTTTCCCACTAGTAAACCTTAGCATTCTGAAACATGTATTACCTACTGCATGCTAGAAACTACTCAAAGATTTAGGAAGTGAAGTTTCCACTCAGAAAAGGTTGACACTCTTGTGAAGATATCTTTACACAGCCAACAAATAAGTTAATGTGAAGTTTGATATGATCAACCTGTAATAGGCACATGGAGGAGGAGTGATTTGAGGAGTGTAGAAAAGCCTTACCAAAGGGAGGACATTTGTGCTGTTCCTTGAAGGAGTACTTCATAAAGTGGATCAAGGTGAAGCGTGGCAGTGCAGTCAGTGGGAGTAGCTCGAGCAGTAATATAGGGTATGAAAAACCTTGTTGAGTTTGAGTGATCCATCAGTGGTCCTTTATGGCCATAGCTGTGGGGAAGGGTACGTGTGGAAAAGTGTCAGTAGAAGATGAGGCTGAGAAGGTGGAATAAGCAATTTCAATTAGATTCCCAGCAAGGTTGTGTCTATTTTTTTAATTGTATAAAATAATCTAAATTTTTTATAGAAGAATACATATGTAATAATTTGTTCTGGGAACAGCCAATAAAGTTTTGAAAAAGAATAGGGGAGGTGGAGGGGGCTTTCTTTTCAGATCTTAAAACATTCTGTAAAGCCACTAAATTTAAATCATTATGGCATTGGCATAGGAATACGTAAATAGTTGAATAGAACACATTCATAAGTAGATTCCTGTATAAATGACAATTTAGTATATGACAAATTGGTGTTTCAGTTTGGTCGGAAAGGATGTATTTTTAATAGATGATGATGGCACAACTGCCTGTACACTTACAAGAAAATAAATTGCATCTTTCCTTACAGAAGTAAATTCCAGATGAATATAAAACTTCAGTGTGTAGAAATAAACAGTTGTTTTGTAGGAAATCTGGGAGAGTACACATACACTTTAGGGTTACATTTTCACACTTTTGGACCTAGTCCCATAATAAATGTATTTTACACCGTGACCCAGAAATATGCATTTCTGAAGAGTGAAACAAATTTCACAGAATATTGCTTACCTTTACTATGTGTGATGCCTTTATTGTATATCTTATTCCATGTAATGAAAAACAAAAGTGTTACCATTACATTTATTTCATGATGCACAGTTTGAGAAACACTGATGGAGGAGAGGGGAGACAGAAACCACCTAAGCCAGACTCAAGCTGTAAAATGTAAATATGTGACTAGAACAATGAAATTTCACTTCATAACTACCAAATTCTCAAAGAAAGAAAGAAAAAAGCAAGCAATTCCTGGCAGGAGATAGTGAGAGGAGGGAACGGCTCTCATCCATTCTCAATGTAGATGGAAGTTGTTACAGTTTTTTTTGGGAAGCAATCTGGCAAGACCTACTAACATTAAAAACAAATGTCCTTTGATCCAATAGTTTCATTCTTGGGGACTTGTTCCATAGAAATTAAAAGGCCAGTGTTTATATGAACAAGCATGTTTATTGCATCATTTCCTGGTACCAAAAAATGGGAAATGAAATAAATACACATCATTAGGAGACTGGTTGAATAAGATATACCACACCCATGCCATGGAATGTTACACAGTCATTAAAAGGAATCTATTATTAGTTGGAAGGACGTTCACAAGGCATTGTTGAATGGAAAAAAAAAAACAGATATAGAAAAGTATACACTGCCTATCTATGCAAGTATGTAAATTATTTTAATATGATTGAGTTAGAATAGGACAAACACAAGAGGAAATGTTAGGTTGGCAACATGGATTATCTATCTAGGAAAGTGAATTATTTGGACAGGACATGGAGCTAAATAAAATGAAAAAAAAAATTAAAACTACCTTAAAACAAAAAGTTTTAAAAAAGAAAGTCCCTGTGGTGTAATATTCTTGTGCATATATGTAAGAGACTGTGTGTAGCGTGTATATGTATATTATACTGTACTGTATGTGTATGTGTGTGTGTATATATACATATATATAGACTAAAAAAGGTGAGAAAAAATGTGTTGCATGGGAATATAAGTTGTCATCTGATGGGGATGGCTCCCTATCAGAGCTTTCCATTTTCCCCCTTCCATTATTTTGGGAGGATTCCTTATAAACCCAAGGAAACTGAGGCAATCTTAATAGTCACATTCACCCTTCCTTCAAATTGTAGGTACCTTGTTAGATGCTGGTCCATCTCTCTTGCCTTCCCATTTTCAGGGCTTTTTTTTCAGAGGGGAACATCAGATCTCACAGGGTACTGAAAGGTACCAGGGTCCAGAGTCCATGAGATTCCCGAAGCACCTGAGAAGATTGAGTAGGGTTGCGGGTGGGAGATACGCAAGAGGGGAAGGGGAGGTGGTGGGTTCCTCTGTATGGAAATGAGAAAGAAATGTAGTTTGGGACCAGTCTGTGAATGACTTTGACTTTGTGCTAAGGAGTTTCATCTTCATTCTGCAGGCCTGTAATTCTCAAATGCCATATCCTCTTGAAAAACACTGATACTTGTTGAGCTGGAATGAGGTTTTTTGAGATAAAAATGAACAATGCTAGTCTTTCCCAGTGTGAAGAAAAATTAACTTAAGGGATAGAACTTTTTTTTTTTTTTTAAGGGATAGAACTTTTTAAAGATTAAGGGTACCCATGTATTTTGCTTAAACTCTGTTGACTGGGCATACAGATTTCAGAACAAGTAGAAGTTGAAAGTTAACAGAAATTAATTGGAAAGAGCTAACCATCCTTGATTCTCTTCATGAGCGTGGTGTTTGTGATTGTAACATTTACATTGCATTCATACAGATATGTTTTCTGTGGCTGAAAGTTTTTCATTTGCATGGTAGACAGATCATTTCATGGAGAATACACAGCACAGGGAGAAGCAGTACATGCATGGAGAATGTATAAGATAGGGAGAAGGTAGTACATGCCATGGTTGAGGGAATGGTCCCTGGAACCCAACAGATATGGATTCACACCCAGCTCCACCATGTTATGGCTCTGAAGCCTCAGGTAAGTAGCAAACCTCTCTGTGTCTCAGCTTTTTCATCTGTAAAATAGAGATAACATTTATTAATATTCATTGAGTTGGTTTTTTTTCAAGATTTATCTTTAGGGAGAGAGAGCCTGCGCACACGCATACACAAACACGGTGGGGGGAGGGGCAGAGGGAGTAGGAGAGAGAGAATCCCAGGCTGACTCCCTGCTGAGCGTGGAGCCTGATGTGGAGCTGGATCCCATGACCTGAGCTGAAACCAAGAGTCGGGAGGCTTAGCCGACTGAGCCATCCAGGCACCCCTGTTTTGATGATTGCATGAGTAGCATGTAGTAAATGCTCAGTGAGTGGAGCTCTTACAGTATTTTCTGAAGAACACTGTGACTTCCAGGTGTTCCATTACTAGAAATTTGTGTGTCACTGCTGCAGGGAATGAAATATTCTCAAAGAATTTTATGTCTGATTTGAGGACATTGGTGGGAAATTGCAGGGGTAAGTTTCTAGCATGTAATAGGTACTTGGAAATTGTTGACTGAAAAATCTGGATCTTGGAGTAAACTCTTTCCTTTGTCTTCCTTTCCTACTTAGTGTGCTTCATTCTGCTGTCTTTTTCTATCCTGGAACATAGAATGAGGAGGGCTCCCTCTTGCTATGACTGCCAAATCAGATCATTTTATCCCCTTGCACAGTGATGTCTGTCCGAGTTCCGCTCCGGCGCTTCTGAGGCTCTTCGGGGAGGTGCTCAGACAGCTGCTTCCCAGGGTCTGCCTTCCTCCCTGATCTTGCCATGAGGCTGTTTTAGGACTTTCTCAAAACATTTAGATGTGTATTTTTCTGTCTACTTGGCATTGTGTTTGTAGCTGCTTTATCTTTCCATGTAGGGTAAATCTGTGTTTTACTTATTTTTATTAATTTGCAACAGTGTAATTTAACATAATTCTGTTTTGTCTTTTCAGGTGCCATTTGGATAGTCCTTTAGCGGCACGATGTACTCTGAGTGGAGGTCACTGCATTTGGTGATTCAGAATGATCAGGGCCACACGAGTGTGCTGCACAGCTATCCAGAGAGCGTTGGGCGAGAAGTGGCAAATGCAGTGGTCCATCCCCTTGGGCAGGCCTTAGGTACCCCTTCAGTGGCTGGTAGTGAGAGTTTGTTAAAAACTGACAAAGAAGTAAGTGTTTCTTCATTTCATTCTGTGTGAAAACAAAATTTTTTTTATTGAAGCATTTATTTGACATTGTCCTTTTAATGGGTTTCTCTCCAATGTAGTACAACTTTCTTAATTTTGACCTTTGTTTGGGTTGAGGGTTGGGGCTGAGAGTTTGTGGGGGTCACGGAATAGGTTGTACCTTTGTGCTGCTGGCTCCTTACTAGCCAGACCCAACTCTCCATTTGAGCTGTGTGCCCAAGACAGAGGCTTAAGTGTCAGCCCTTTCCCTTAAGCTCTGGGCCCAGTCTTCAGATTTTTATTCAGAGGTGTGTTTGGAAGGTCTTCACTGCTACTCCCATATGGCCTCTAACTGAAGGCCTATCTTGTATCAAGTTTTTCAGGCTGCACATATGCACTGAACTTGAGGCCCTCCTGTGTCTCCATGTTTTGCCTACCCTTACCTGACTCTCAGGTTTTAGAGTGCTGCAGAGCAGCTAAGCCCGTATGGCTCTGAGCCCAAGTCGTTGGAATGGGGGTTGTGTTTGCTGTCCCTAAAGATAAGGGCTCTTAGAGTGGCTTGGCCTGGAGGTGGTCCTCTGTTCTTGGGTTCTGGTGACTGGGCTGAAGTGAAGTGTTCAGGGGCAGGACATGAAGGGACCCTGAAAATGGAGGGATACAGGAACTTGCTAGTGTGATGTCTGGCTAAGATATGGGATTAGAACTTTGTCTCTGTGCTTGAGGAAGTTTACACAACCTTCAGACTTTGGGTTAACTTATATTCCAGACCCACTTTTTCTCTTCCTTATTTTTTGATTTCTTTCTGATGAAGGAGAGATTAGACTTAATCTAGATAGAAAACTGGATACAAGACTAAAGCTTATAGTTCTAAAGGCAGTTTATTTACCCTCCGCAGGCCATGGGTTGCCGGAGGACGAAGCCCCTCAGTCTGACGAGCGGTTTTTCTCTCTTCAGAGTACCTCAGCAGAGACTTACCCTGAGCACCAGAGCTTGCCCTGGTGCACTCTCCTCTTGCTGGCTCTGTAGTCCTCTCCTGGGAGGAGATGGCACATGAATAGATAGCGGTGCTCTGGGGCAGCCCTTGTTTGTTCTCCTTCCCCGCCCTTAAAAAGATATGAGAGAACAGTCCTTGAATCCAGTGTCCTCTAGAATTATACAATTGAACTATTATGAAGATATCACCAGAGATGTTTTCTCCTTTGTCTTTTCATCTGACAATTATGGACTTGCTGTCCCTTTTAAAATCCCTTCTTATGTGTGGTTAAATTCCTCCCACCCTCCTATATTTGTCACAGCTTCACTGTGGTATTATAGCCTTTAAAGTTTATCACTGTTGTAGATAATATTGTATTATATTATCTATGTTATATTGCTGTTACATAATTTTACCCTTAGTCTTTGTAGTTGTTTTTGAGCTTAACATTTTCTCGACATGTATTTATCTTGTTAGATTCAGCTTTGTTTTTTTGTTTTAAACTGTTTGAAGTCTTTTCGAATCCTGAATAGTTAGCTATCCATTTTAGCTTTGTGATATCTACAGATGGTCAGCCTATAATCTGTTTTTCTGTCTTTTCCTAAGTTAAAATCTCAGCAGGGCCTTTGGCATGCCACTGGGCACCTTCTTCAAAATGATCTTGGTACATTAAACCACTGTGTTCTCTCATCTTGTGTTTCATCCACTTATAAATCCAGCCATTCTACCATCCTCTGGGCCATAGGTCTCCATCTTGTCCAAAGGATATCCTGCATCTGACCACATTTCTTGCTAAAACCCAGGTCCCCCTTAGCCAGACAAGGCTATTGATGGTATGGTGAGAGTGGCTTCAGATGTCTAGCTGCAAGACTAGGGTCCAATTTTCTAGTTTTACCATTTCCAAACCAGTGACTTGGGCCAAATTGCTTAATCTTCCTAAGTGTCAGTTTTCTTTTTTTTTTTTTTTTAAAGATTATTTATTTATTTATTTATTTGACAGAGATAGAGATAGCCAGCGAGAGAGGGAACACAAGCAGGGGGAGTGGGAGAGGAAGAAGCAGGCTCACAGCGGAGGAGCCTGATGTGGGGCTCGATCCCAGAACGCCGGGACCACGCCCTGAGCTGAAGGCAGACGCTTAACGACTGTGCCACCCAGGCGCCCCCAGTTTTCTTATCTATAAAGTGAGGATAGTTTACCCTCTCACACAGGGTTATTTTGATGATTAGATGATATTTATGAAAGTTGCTTTGTAAATTGCCAGGGTTATGCAATTGTCCACTGCCTTCATAGTAACCTTGTTAGTAAAGGAATGAAACTTGTCTAGCATGACTTGTTCTTTTTGAGTAGGCTGGTTCCCAGTGATCATGCTTCCGTTTTATAAGTGCTCGCTGATCATCTGCTTAGTGATTTGTCCCAAGTTTCGTCTGGAATTCACTGAAACTTTGCAGTCTACAGTATCTGGAATATTGTTTCATTCTCTTTTGCAAATCATGCTGTTTTCCCTTTCTGCTCAGATCGTATTCATTCTTCATGACTGCAGGCAGTGGTTTGGCAGTCCCTTAGGCAAGTTCTCTCAGCCTCTGTGATGTGATGCAGATGGGTCGAGAGGCCGGCACTAGTGCGGCTAAGTGCCTTGTTAAGATCTTACCCAGCTTAAGTCTCTTCTCACTTGTGTTTGTTCTTACCTTCCCATGTTAATTATTTTCTTTGGCAGAAAAAGAGTTGAGCGGTTCATATCCTTCCTTTTGCTTGTTAATGTTGCATAATGTGGACATGGAATATGATTGAATTTATGTAGATGATTTCCTAAGTGACACACATACCTATATACAAATTCAAAGGAAAAATATAGCTAAAATTTTCTATTTCTGTGCCTCCAGTTTCTAGGGAAAATCAAGATGGCCCATAATTGCTTTTTATTTCACATAGCAAACAATAATAATGTCTAATGGGTAAAAGCCAATGTGGGCTTAATATTTAGAAATAAGTAATTTATTTTCTTCTTAAATATTTTGCTTAGGAAATGTGTGAGCACATTTTATCCATGGAAAGTGCATTCTTGAGAATAAATCTGATGATACCTAATTGAGATGAATATACTGTCACTTGAGAGGTTTTGTAATAAAAGAGGTAAATATTTTCAATCAGTCTACTGAAATCTAGTAGGGAGTTGTGATAATCCTGTATGTATATTTTCTTTTGTTCAGGTGAAATGGACCATGGAAGTAATTTGCTATGGACTGACCCTTCCGTTGGATGGAGAGACTGTAAAATATTGTGTTGATGTATATACAGACTGGATTATGGCTTTAGTATTGCCGAAAGATTCTATTCCATTGCCAGTTATTAAAGAGCCTAATCTATATGTTCAAAGTATACTAAAACACCTGCAAAATCTTTTTGTACCTAGGTAAGCTATACCTGTCTGGCCTGTTATCAGGATCATAATAAAATATTCATAAATGTTACTTTTTTATATTAATAGGAGCTGATTTCATTGTTAGTTTTTTGAAAAGTGACTTTCATTACTGTTTGAAGAATGTATTAATATTAATGAAAAGAGATGGGCTTATATAATGTTTACTAAGAGTTTTTAACAACTGTGTGTTCATTAAAGGCTTTTGGTTTCCTTTCTAAGATAGCTGTTAGATATTAAAATGCTATAACCCCTTTCCCCTCCATTCAAAATCATACTTTTATCTATCATAGTTCTTTTCTCCACTTAAGCTAAAGGCAACTAAGTCTACTACCTTAAAATGAATTTTTCCTGTGAGAGAATGAAGACATTGAAGTAAGCAGACTTGAAATTATTATGAGCAAATTCATAGTAGGCCAAAAGATTATGTTAACAGTTTGTTACTGATTTTTTTTTCTCCCATCTTCAGAGACAAAGACCTTAAATGTCATAGTATGGGGTATGTACCTTATTTGGGCTTAAAATTTTTTTTCCAGCAGCGCCTGGATGGCTCAGTCAGGTAAGTGGCAGCCTTCAGCTCAAGTCATGATCTCAGGGTCCTGGGATCAAGCCCCACATTGGGCACCCTGCTTGGCAGGGAGTCTGTTTCTCCCTCTCCCCTGCTTGCACTCTCCCCCTCTTGCACTCTCTCTCTCAAATAAATAAATAAATAAATCTTAAAAATTTTTTTTTCCAATTCTAAAAGATTATATGTCATTGTAAAGAGTTTGGGAAATACAGAAAATAATGGAGAAGAAAGCATTAATTATTTCTTATCCATTCATGAGGATTTCCTTTAAGGAAAACCTGTCTTTAGCTATTTTTTAATGTCTTTGAAAGAGGCAGAGGGGCTTGCTTCCTTTTGGAAAAGTTCTTGTTACAGCTTTTTCTTTATCAGATGGTGAGGGACTTTGAATCATCCAAAAACTACTCTATAAATTTTAACTTTTTAAGTTTAGAAGGAAGATTACTTTGGGGGTGCCTGGCAGGCTCAGTTGGTAGAGTATGCAACTCTGGATCTCAGGGTTGTGAGTTTGAGCCCCACATGTGGCATTGAGTTTACTTTAAAAAATTACTATTTTTAAAAAATTTTATTTATTTATTAGTGAGTGAGAGAGAGAGAGAGAGAGCATGAGCGGGGGGAGGGCAGAGGGAGAGGGACAAGCAGACTCCACACTGAGCAGGGAGCCCAACTCGGGGCTGGATTCCAGGACCTGGGATCATGACCTGAGCAGAAGGCAGACGCTTAACTGCCTGAGCCACCTAGGCACCCCCCCCCCAAAAAAATTTTTTAAAGAGTTTTAGAAAGAAGATTACTTTGTAAAATTTGAATTAAAAAAAAATCTCATTGAGAACTGTGATGTGTAGGATCAAGTATAAACTCCTTGCCTTGTGTGAAATGCTGGCTGTAATCTAGCCAGATTATCTGCTGCTAATTCTGCCTGAGCCCTGCTCATAGGTCAGACTCATAAATTAAACATTCCCTTAAGACTCCTTAATGATCTGCATCTTCACGTGACCTTTTGTCATCTTCTTCCTCTTCTCCCTCTCCTGGTTGTCCACATCTCACTCTTGTTGGTCAAGCCTTGCTTGACCATCCAGACCCACGGTGACCATACCTTTTCTGAACCAGTGTGGTACTTCCTGTGTCACTCCTTTATGTCTTCACTGTTTTATTGTTTATCTTTTAAAATGTGTGTGTCTCATTTCCCCAGCTAACCAGATTGAAGGCAAGAACTAGGTTGTCCGTATTTTGGGCTTCCACAGTACCCAGTGCAGTACTTATATTACTTTAGATGTGAATTAAATATTCGTTGCTTGTATTTATTGATTTCAAATAGAAGTAGTAACAGGAAGTAGTTGGCAGTGATTAGCATATTACTTGTGTCTAAGCAGGCTCTTCTAAAACGGTGTAATAGTTTTACTGCTTTTGTCATTCCATGTAGGAGACTAATTTACTGGCTTTTTCCTTGGGCATGGGACAGTCTGATGAGTAATATTGTCACTGTGTTTCTTTCCTGTTTGTACTCTCACCACCTCTCCGTGTTCAGTTCATTTGTATTGATGAAGAATATCACTGGCATTTGAGTTAATTGGGCTTTTGCTTTTTTTCCCTTTTGAGAACATGAGTACCTTGTTCATTAGCTTGTTTTTTCACGAGTGTGTGTGCATTCTTTGGAGAGGATACTGAACTGAGTACTAGAGTTCTCCTGGCCAACAGTTCTGGGGAGCTGAATATTTTCAGTGCTAAATATTGCAAGTTATGATTTCCTCTCCGTTTATTGGAAGTATCAGAGTTTTTTTTTTTTATTCAGATCACAAAATTGTCGTCAAGTTTACTTAGTTATTTTTATAAAAAGTGACACTCAAAATGGAAGAAACTTTTTGCCGCTTTGCTAGAGATAAGTCGGTGGGGGTAACCTTTCTCTTTTTGCCTATCAGTTTGACCTCTTTTTTTGTTTGAGTAATTGAAGAGTGAATCATCTTTTAAAATTGATTAGGGTTTTCATTGCTCAAATATATTGTAGTTTAAAAAATGTAATATTCTTCTAAATCAGTGGTTGGCAAACTTTTTTGATAAACAGCCAGATAGTAAATATTTTAGGCTTTGTGGGCCATACTGTGTCTGTTCTAACTACTCACTCTGCTGATGTAGAGAAAGCAGCCATAGATAATGTATAAATGAATGAGCATGGCAGTGTTCCAATAAAACTTCAACAAGAACAGATGGCAGCCAGATTTGACCCAAGGGCTATAGTTCACCAGCCCTTGTTCTAAGAATGGTTTTTCTGAAGATCACAAGTTCTTTTTGAAAATATTGGGGGGAAAGGAGAATCTCTGGTGTTTAGACCTTTCTGTTTATTTTTTAGTAAAGATGATCTTGTTTCTCTTAGCTTTAGAAACTTGGACGCTGCTCCTGAATGTAGGTCTTCTTAGTGAGGCTACAGTTACCTACAGAGCTGATGTTTCCTTTTGTACCAGTGGACGGGTACCTGGAAGTAGTGAATAGGCCTAAGTTACTGGCTTGGAGTCTTACCACTAGCTTGGAAGAGTGTCAGCCCCAGAGCTAGTCTGTCTGTCTTTTTTTTTTTTTTTTTTAAAGATTTTATTTATTTATTTGACAGAGAGAGAGAGACAGCCAGTGAGAGAGGGAACACTAGCAGGGGTAGGGGGAGAGGAAGAAGCAGGCTTCCAGCGCAGAGCATGGAGCCTGATGTGGGGCTCCATCCCAGGACCCTGGGATCACGCCCTGAGCCGAAGGCGGACGCTTAACGACTGAGCCACCCAGGTGCCCTCGAGCTATTCTTATTTCTTATTCTGGACTTCTTATATGGCTAGATGAGATTTGGGGCTATTAGATAGTTTTGTACTATTCTTCAAGTAGCCAGAGCAACAGACACAAACTTGAGCCTCATGGCTTCACATGAACTGAATTCACCTCCAACTGAACATGGGACATCTCCCTGCTCTTTGGGAGGGCTTGGTCTTTTCCAAGTGAATGTCTCATTTTACTCTAGGTAGGACTTCCTTAGGAAAACCTTAGTGTGTCATTTATTTGCAACTTTAGGGTAAGTGTCTGGTTTTCTGGGCCATGGCCCAGAATCAGAATCTTCGATCTGAAGGTGGGGCAGGAGTGGTAAGGCCACTCACTTCATTTTCTAGATTTTTTTGAGGAAGCTCTGTTTTATCAGTTCTTTGTGACATAAGTCATAATACAGAAACTTGTCCTCAAGATTTATTTCAGTAATATTAGTTACTTGTCTTAAGTTTCACATAGGAGGTCCGGAGGCCAACTCACCACTCATTTATGCAGTGAGTTTCCTACTATTTTCAAAATTCTTAGGTCGTCCACTTTGGAAAGTAGGGATAAGGGGCTGGGGCTTGGACCTCTGTCTTCAACTCAAGCCCCAGTACTTTGATCTGTTTTATTCTCTTGAGAAAAAATGGTCCCGTGGACTAAAGAGAGTTATGAAACTTTTTTCTAGTTTATCTTGGGAACCATTGGAACCCCCATCTTAGGTTAAGTTGCTTTTTTCATTAGAACAGCAGTAGCAGGGTGTTCAATTCTGAGGCAGTCGCCTCCATACCTCATCAGTTTCAGGGACCTGTGAGGATATTCCATTGGGTCTGTAGGCTCTTCTTTACCAGACATCAGCTTCAGTGCAACTGTGAACACTATGAATTCACATTCCAAATTCTTGTGAATGTGTGTTTAAAAAAGTTAAAAAAGAATACAAAGGCCATTCTACTTCAGTCTGAGTAACAGAAGGGGCTGTGGGTGTTTACTCATTCATTCAGCAGAAAATGGTGTGCTTGTTATGTGTCAGGCACATTTTAGACTTAGAAAATCCAGAGGTGAAGTTTCCATTCTGCTATCCCTCCCCCCCCCCCCAGGAGCTCTTCAAGCTCTCATAGGAATGGCAGGTTGAGATCCCAGAGAGCCAAACTGTATGGTGGTGAAATAGCTTTGAACTGAAGAGGCTGCACCTCGTCCTGTCTTCTGATGCTCTTGGGGAGTGTCATTGGACCATTGCTTGCTGTGTCCATAAGTCGCCTGTCCTCAAGCCTTTGCTTTCTCTCCTTGAGGCTTGTCAGTGATATGTCTGTCTTCTTCAGACAGGAACAGGGCTCCAGTCAGATCCGACTATGCTTACAGGTCCTGAGAGCCATTCAGAAACTGGCCCGTGAGTCATCCATCATGGCACGAGAAACGTGGGAAGTCTTACTGTTGTTTCTTCTGCAGATTAATGACATACTTCTAGCCCCGCCAACGGTGCAAGGTCTGTTTATGTTTTTTCTAATTTATTTCCGAGCTCTGGATACAGTTCACTTTAAACTCAATGAGTAGTAGACTCAGTAGGGATTTACAATTTGGCATGACATTTGACAAACTAAGGTTAACAGGTCTTAGAATGGGAGCCCTCATAGGTGCAATATGAAGTTATTTTACTTTCAGTGATGATTTTGCTAATGTAGGGAGAGACTCAGTGCACTGATGCATATTTGATAATGATAGGAACAGTACAGAGCCTATATAGGAAAGAACTAACTGAAGTGGAACCTGTAAGTACTGTACCTGATTACAAAGTAGTTATCAAAGTAGACACTGAAAACTTGACAGCTGCAGAAGATATTTTGTTCAGCAAATGAAACATACAAAATCTTAAGGGTTCTATTTGAGCTATGACAGTATGCCACTCATTACCTTGTCATTAAGAAGCCTCCAGCTTTATGCCTTCAGATTGTATTTTAGAGGCCCTGCTGTGTATGTTACAGCACAGTGTACACAAACTACGTTGATATTCTAGTTCTAGGTTCCCTTGTTGCCTATTCATCTGTGTAGTCTCTTACTAACAGACATGCAAGTGTGTGCTTGTGATCTCACACAAATGCAGTGTCCAGGAAATTACCTAAAGGAAATCACAGAATTCCACCGTTGAAAGTGAGTCCATAGTAGGAATACATTGTCTGTTATGATGATAGCTAGCCAGTCATTGACTCATTAGATCGTTGGTACACAGTCTCCATGCCAGGGATCTCAGCAACTCAACACAGGCAGTTTCTCCCCTTCTGGGGCTCATTATTGTTGAAACTTCATTTTTGCTTATTTGAGATATGCATCCTTGTAACTTTTCCTACTAATCCCACGTTTGCCTTGTGGAGCTATGCAGAGTACAGACCACTGCTTTTCTCCCTAGTTCCGGGGCTCGGAGCAGAGGAACAGGTCTGTTTTCATGGTTGAGGCTCTGTCCTGCACAGCACCAGTCCTTTTGCTCCCTTCTTTGTCTCCCTCTCCCCGAAGGGTAGCTTTCAAACACCTGAGTGTTTTACAGCAAAGTTTGGAGGTAGAAAGACCTGGGTATTTATTTGCTCTGATTCCTTCACTTACTAAGTAAACTTGGAGAGGTTACTTAAATTTTCTCATCTAAGTTTTCTCTTCTTCAAAACGTGTTTAATTGATAATTGGTAAAAGATACAAGTATCTATCTTGCAGAATTAATGCGAGGAATATGGGAGGTCATGTGTAAAAACCAGTCAGCCAGAAACTGACCCAGTAGTCACACATTATAGACATTCTTCCTTCCCCTTCTCCTCTGTGTCCCACTTGCTGGAAGATAAAGATCTTTGATAAGAATTGAGCAGGGTGACTTGAAAACTTTATAAATGATAATTGGTTGACGTAGTCATTATTTTCTTCATAGGAGCTCCTAAGAACAGTTTCTCATTCTTACTTATTAAGTGGCTGTTTGAAAGTCAGAACTTAACATTGCAGTTATTTTGATTTTTTTGACCACTTATCCCAAATCAGTGAATTAAAGATTTTTCTTTAAAAGTAAGTATGCCAAAGATGTTTTCTTTTTGTTGGTAAGGTGGCATTGCTGAGAATCTAGCAGAGAAGTTGATTGGTGTTCTCTTTGAGGTTTGGTTACTAGCTTGTACTCGGTGCTTCCCAACACCACCTTACTGGAAAACAGCCAAGGAGATGGTGGCGAACTGGAGGCACCACCCGGCAGTGGTGGAGCAGTGGAGCAAGGTCACCTGTGCGCTCACTTCAAGGTAGGTTACCATCATTGACTTGCCTTCCTTCATCCACCTGGTCTAAGACAGCTTTCTCCTAGTTCCATGTCTTCCTGGGATTCATGGACTATGTTGTGAAAAGTCCATATCCTGTGTCTGTTATTACTTGTATTTCAGGTGTAGAATCAAGCTGCTTTTTAAAAATGGATATAGCAGTTCGGCTACTGCCTGGCAAATCTAAAACCTTCAGATGAAGTACGGAGAACCAGATAAATTCAGCACCCTGCCTCCCTTGCCAAAATCCCATTCTTAATTTGATTACTAAAATACCATGATAATTATTTTTAAAAAACCGTAGAAAGGTATAAAAAAAGTTAAGTTCACTAGAAATCCTATTATATGTATTTATACATAATTTTACAGAAACAAGACCATACTATAACATGCTATATTATAACCAAAGTGTAGGTAGTTTGTTATAATAATTTTACCTTTTTTACCATTTATATGTAATGTGAGTAAACTTTAGGCTTTTTTTTTTTCAGACTTGTTTTTTCATTTCAATTCTACACATTTTTTTTCCTAAAGATTTTATTTATGTATTTGAGAGAGAGGGAGTGAGAGAGAGCGTGAGAGCAATGTGAGGGGCAGAGGGAGAAGCAGACTCCCCGCTGAGCAGGGAGCCTGTTGCGGGGCTTGATCCTAGGACTCCAGAATCATGACCTGAGCTGAAGGCAGATGCTTAACCGACTGAGCCACCCAGGCACCCCCAACTCTACATATTTTAATATGTAACTCTAAAAGATGAAGATTCTTTTTAAAGCATAATCATAATACCATTATCATACCTAAAAATTTTAACAGCTCTTTAATATCAGTTAGCCATTCCATGTTTAAATTTCCCTTGAGTGCCTCTATTTTTTTCTTTTTATGGTTGATGCCATTGAATCAAAACAAGCAAGGTTCCCATATTACATTTAGTTGACATGTTTCTTAAGCTTATCTTAAACTGTAGGTTCTTACTCTCTCATTTTTATTTCTTTGCAGTTTTTGTTGTTGAAGAAACTGGGTTGTTTGTCTTAGAGTGTTTCCACGTTCTGAATTTTTCTGATTTTGTCCTAGCTGTGTCAGTATGTTTCTCTGTCCTCTGTGTTTCCTGTCAGCTGGCAGTACGATCTAGAGACTTGATCTGATTTAGATTCGATAGATGGAGAGGCAGTGTGAAGGCAGGAACAAATACCTTATAGGTAGCATTGTATATCAGAAGGTAGACTGGTCTTTTTCTGAGTTAATAAAATGTTTATGTTTATATCTTTATCATTGTTTAAAGTAAAAAATGGAGGTTTTGGAATATTCTTTTGATTCTGTTTTATCTTAGTGAATGTCAAAATTATGAATCTATTTTTAAATAATACTTAAGTGACTTTAAATGAAAAAAAAATAAGTGAAAAAAAACCCCCAATTTTTAGCAACCAAAAAAAAAGTAGTCATTAAATAATACCTGTATCATGTTAAATAAATCAACTAATTACTCCTCCAAAAAAATAAATAATACTTCTTTTTATCTTGATTATAAAAGCAATACATTCTTAAAATAGAAAATTTGGAAGATATAGGGAAAAATATCCATCACTTACAGATAACCAGTGTTAACATTTTAATGTATTTTTTCCATTTCTCTTTATAAAAAAAATTTGAGATTAATCTGTGTAGTATTGTTATCTGCTTTTTAAATTTGATTCTTGTCCCATTAATTACGTGTGCCTTTTCCATTCTTAAATCTCAAGATTGTATTTTTAATGCCTTTGTAGTTTTTCATTATATAAATAATTTCATTGGTTAGATATTTATGTTCTTTAAAAATATTGTTGATATGAATGGTTTATACAAAGTCTGTGTGTATTTTGGTTATTTCATTAAGATGTAATTTCTTTTTTTTTTTTTTTTTTTTTAAGATTTTAGAGAGGGAGACAGCCAGTGAGAGAGGGAACACAGGGGGAGTGGGAGAGGAAGAAGCAGGCTTCTAGTGGAGAAGCCTGATGTGGGGCTCAATCCCAGAACGCTGGGATCACGCCCCAAGCCGAAGGCAGACGCTTAACGACTGCGCCACCCAGGCGCCCCAAGATGTAATTTCTAGATATAAGATAATTGAGTCAAAGGGCATTGAACAGTTTAAATACATTTGGAATAGTACTATTAAATTAAGTAATTGAAGTTTTGAATCGAATTACTTTTAAGGTACACTATAAATTCTGAACTTCATGCAAGTTATATAGCAGTTATTATGGATAAATTACAGCTTAGTTGTGTTGAAGGAGTTTGCAGTGGGGTGAATCTTTTAAAAATAATTTAAATAACTATATTATAACTATATAACTATATAAACATCAGTTTCATATTATATGATTATACAATTTACTACTTATGTTGTTTGCAATTATAAATAAAAATTTAAAAATGCATAATTTTATAATTTGATAATATATGGTTTATAATGTTATATATTATGAAATTATATCATATACAGTTATATATTACATATTATGTATTAAAAAGCTAGTATATAAAGTATAAGATCATAATGTATATGTTTAATGTATAACATTATGTATATGTAGTTTTATAAATTATATATACATTTATAATGTAAATTATGTAACCTAAAATATAAATAGGTATGTAACTAAATAACAGTAATTTTTAAAATAAATACATTATTCAAATATTTAAACATTTTTTTATCTTACAAAACTGGAAATCCCCTTATAGTTTGTCTCTTATCAACAAAGGTTTTCATTTATCTTATTCACTTCTGTGAGGTATAATGCACATGTCATCTGTTTCTCTTGTATTTCTCTTATCATATTTTAATTCTTAATATTTTAATACTTAATACATATCTTAACACTTTAATATATTTTTCATTCTGTTAAGAAATGACCTTAGTTGGGGTACCTGGGTGGCTTAGCTGTTAAGTGTCTGCCTTCGGCTCAGGTCATGATCCCAGGGTCCTGGGATCGAGCCCTGCATCGGGCTCCCTGCTCGGCAGTAAGCCTGCTTCTCCCTCTCACACTCCCCTTGCTTGTGTTCCCTCTCTTGCTGTCTCCCTCTGTCAAATAAATAAAATCTTTAAAAAAAAAAAAAAAAAAAGAACTTGGTGGTATGCATTTTTTTTGTATTCCAGATTGCTACGCTTTACATATGGTCCTTCATTTCCTCCATTTAAAGTTCCTGATGAAGATGCCAGTCTGATCCCTCCTGAAATGGATAACGAGTGTGTAGCACAGACGTGGTTCCGCTTCTTACATATGTTAAGGTACTATTATTTAATATTGTGTGTGCTCTTTCCCCGGTGTCTTAGGGCAGGAACCATGCTGTAACTTTCATGTTGGTGCTCAGTATGTGACGGCTAAGTACAGTCCTCAGATGGAGGCACAGTGGACAATAGGCATATCTACATCATGGGCCTCCTGCTCTCCCTGTCCCAGCAGAGTCAGGCTACCCTCAGCTGCGCTTGGTCTGCACTCTCTAGAATCTTGTCCCCTGTGTACATGTAACACTTGCTCTCGTGCCTACTGTTGCAGCTTGGATATTATCTCTCCCAGGACCTGCTCTCTCTTTATAGTAATTCTTTTCCGTTCAGTTTTATTGCTTCTTACTTTTCTTTCTACTAGCTACGTCCTTGTGTCCTTTGGAACTTTTGTTCTGTTGCATACTGCCCTAATTCTTAAACCATTTCCTCTCCATATCCTCTCATTCTGGTTTGACTGGCCTCATTTTTCTGTTTGTGTATTAGTGATGCTAAATTATCCTTTTTATAAATTAGGGATGTTAATCATTCTCTATCTTTTTTTCCAGTTTGTAGTTTGTTTTTTGTCTTTCAGTGATTTTAGTTTTTTTAAAATGTCTTTTTCTATGATCGTTTTCTGTTTCCTTTAAAATTAGAAAGCCTTTCTTTGTAATTAATTCTTTTTCTCTTTTTTGGTAGTAATCCTGTGGATTTGAGTAACCCGGCCATTATAAGCTCAACTCCCAAATTTCAGGAACAGTTCTTAAATGTGAGCGGAATGCCACAAGAATTGAATCAGTATCCCTGCCTTAAACATCTGCCTCAAATATTTTTTCGTGCCATGCGTGGAATCAGCTGTCTGGTGGATGCATTCTTAGGTGAATTTTGTGTATGTTGCTAAATGTTTGGATAACTCTAGAGTATAGATTTAGAAACTATTATGGATAACTCTAGAGTATAGATTTAGAAACTATTATGGAAAGCCCGAAGAAAAAGATGAACAAATCTGTTTTTCAGAACAAATCTGATTACAAATGACAAAGTAGGAAAAATTATTTGCAACAAATGTAATAGCTAGAAGGCTTCCGTTGTCTTTATATAAATAGATCAAAATATGCTAAGAAAAAGAATAAGATTTGGTAGATAGATGGACAAAGGATATGAATAAATGATTTACAGAAGGGAAAAGTTCATTCTCACTAGTAATCCAAGAAAATAAGATTAAAATACATTAGGTATCTTTCTTATGTGTGTCACTGGGAAGCAAATTACACCTTTTGTGAACCATTATTTTAAACGATTTTAGGGCGACTGAGTGGCTCAGTCGGGTAAGCATCTGCCTTCTGTTCAGGTCAGGATGCCGGGGTCCTGGGATCGAGCCCCACATCGGGCTCCCTGCTCATCCTGTCACTCCCCCTCCTTGTACTTTCCCCCCACCTCCCGTCAAATAAATAAATAAAATCTTAAAAAAAAAAAAACAAAACGTTTTTCACATTTTAGGAATATGAAAAGTCAGTATTTTTAACCTACCAAAAGGCAATGATATTTAATAACTATTTTTTTCTAAAACATTTATTATGTGCACTTGTTAATACATTACATAGCTAGTATATTAGTTCAAATTAAGTTTGGCTGCCACATAACAACCAAAAATACCAGTGGTTTAAACAAGATAGTTTATTTTCACATATGGTAAGGCCATGGGTAGGCAGTATAGGGCTGCTGTAGCTGTTCCATCATTGTAAGGGACCCAGGGCCCTTCCATCTTGTGGCTCTTTGTGTACTCTCTCATAGGCCATGATGGTTAAATAAGTTCCAACCATCCTGTTCAGGAATTAGGAAGGGAGGAAAGTCTGTACTTGATTGGTCTTATTAAGGAGATTTCTTGGAAGACCCACCCAACAATCACCCATTTGTCTATGGTCAGAACATGGCTACATCTGGCTCTAAGGGAGGCTAGAAAATGTAGTTGTGTATTTTGGGTAGCCATGTCCAGCTAAAATTCGTGTTCTGTAACTCAGAAAGAGTGAGTGGTTATTGGGAGGCAGCTAGCAGTGTCTGCTGTAGTCTGTCATGATCAGCCTTCACTGGTGTTATTTAAGGAAGATTTTTCTGACCACATGTTTGAAACTATGAAGAATAACTCCAGTTGTCTTTTTCTTAAAGGCATTTCTAGGCCCCGATCAGACAGTGCTCCTCCAACACCCGTGAATAGATTAAGTATGCCTCAAAGCACTGCTGTCAATACCACCCCACCACATAACCGGAGGCACCGGGCTGTGACTGTGAATAAGGCCACCATGAAGACAAGCACAGTAAGAGTTTTCGTCTCTCTTATTATGCTGTATAAAGTTGACTTTTTAATCTGCTAACCTTTTTAAAAAGTCCTGCTGTTTTCTCAACTTTTCTTGAGTATGGATATATTCTTGTACTCCTCTAACAGGTTAGTACTGCTCATGCCTCGAAAGTTCAGCACCAGACATCCTCCACCTCTCCTCTGTCAAGTCCCAATCAGACTAGTTCTGAACCCCGGCCACTGCCTGCCCCTCGGAGACCAAAGGTTAACAGCATCTTGAATCTCTTTGGATCTTGGTTGTTTGATGCAGCGTTTGTTCACTGTAAACTTCATAATGGGATAAACAGAGACAGCAGCATGACTGGTAAATATTGCTCAAGAAATATGTTATCACTTTTTTCTTTTCTTTTTTTTCTTTTTAATCTTTCCTACCTGCAAGATTAATATGTACCTTAAAAAGCTTTCTGTCTCTGACCAAGCAGTGTCTTGTGTTTAACCCCTTCCAGCTGCAGTAACAGAATTTTGGAAGTTTTCCTATGTCCTTTTTATGTCTGTTCTATGAGGTTTGGCTTTTGTCTGGTTTATTAGACACACTTCAGGTTAGCCACTTTTTGTTGAATCAAATTCCTTTCAGTAGGTGGCCGGAAGTTCCCTTCATGTCAGCCAGGATAATAATATTGATAGAAAGAATTAAAGATTTTGACCAGAAATTTATTCACAGGAAGTGTTTTCTTAGATGCTGACAGCCATTCACTTATTAGTACATGTAAATATTAGAAAATTTCTGCTTCATGAAAAACTCTTCTCAGGTTTTAGTCTAGAGAACTTTATTTCAGGGCACACTTTAAAAAATACCATTTGCTTTGGAACTAAATAAGACTGGTGGCAAATTAACTCAACCCTGCTATCTTCATTTAGATTTTATTACAGAAATGGCACTAAGTGAAGTCCGATTTATTTTTGTCATCTCACCATTGTACTTGGAAGTAGTGGCATAGCGTGCAGGATGGGAGTGTGGGGTAGTGCAGAAAATACTGGATATTTATGACATGTCTTATAGAGAACAATAATCATGGCTAGCATTTATTGAGCTGCAATGACTATGTGCCCAGACACTGTGTTATATGCACTAGTGAGTGTATTGGTTGTTAGGAAAGCACTTTTCCGACTGGGATTAGGTGTAGGTTGAGAGAAAAGGATGCCTGATTGCATTAATTTATGCATCTCTAGGGAGAATATTAGTTCCAAGGATTAAAACTGATATGATGACCATAAAGGTCTCTGCTTTCTCTCAGAAATGCATTCTTAGCTATTATGAATCATCTCAGAACTAAGGTCTATATGAGCATTATACGTGTTTAATCATTTTGGATGTTCTCACAAATCTTTTAATTTTAAAAAGTGTGACTATGAAGATATTTTTGGGAATATAATTGGAGATTGCATGTTTGAATTTACAGATTCCTTTGTTTATTTTCTTCAAATTCAGACACTTTATATTCTGCCATTTCCATATTATATTTTATTTACAAGTTTGAAAGTAGTTCTTACGTATGGATAAGTAAATGTACTCATGACTAAATGAAAACTTTTAGGACACATTTTTGGCTTATATTTTCTTATGTTCGTGTGCCTTATATTTTGAGTTTTCTGAACCATGTTTATGTTTATTAATTTGTATTGTATTTTCTAGAATGAATCAGTCATATTTTTAATTTTTATTTTTATTAAGGTGCAATTCTTATAATTGTAACTTTTGGGTATCAAGCTATTGACCATAAAATCCCTGGATCCAGAATGGCTCAATCTCCTGCCTCCTTGGTGGGCTTGCTTAAAGGGAATATACAGCTCTTCTCACTCTCTAGGGAGTTTGTAACAGCTTTGTTCACCCTCTCGTTCCAAAAGATGGATAATTCAGATAATATGTGGGCAACTAATTCTTACTTTTAACTCTTAACATTTTCCTTGGTACGGAAAAGATAGAAGCTCCTCTTTCCCCTATTGTGTTTGGAGATGAGAAAGGCTGTTACATTACCCAGGAGATAGGAGGTGTCCTGGTATTTCACTGGGTTTGAGTGCTATTGGGTGCTGCTCTTGAAGTTGTGGGGGTGGGAGTGGAGGGGCAGGGTTGGAAGATTTGGAAATACTAACGCTGTAGTCTGTTTTCTAAGTACTGGCTGCCATCAAGGAATTCTGCCATGCAGTTCACCTCTAACTTAAAATGTTTGCTTCTATGAACTGGTTAGCTCTAGACTGCTGTGACATTACACTGTAGTTTGTAAAAGTGACATTGAGCTGGGAAGGGTTAATGAACTAAAATTTTAATGCACGTATTGGCAGTTCAAAACCTCAATTCTTTGTAGTTGTGTAATTTTCTTCGTTCATTGTTTTGCATGATACAAAAATCATAATTTTGGATCTGAATGCACAATTTCCTGTTTTTGAACTAGCTTGTGGTATCATAAAGCTTTTAATCTAACTTTTAAAAAGCTAAAAAGCTTCTTAACTTATTGTAAAATTTCACCATCTTTAAAGTATTTTATAATTACTGCTGTCCTTTGATTTGTTTCCATTTATTTCTATTATCTTGCAGCATCTTTTATCCAAATTCTTCTTTCTTATAAATCTTGTAAGTAGGAACCAGAAGCTTCTCCTTAATTGCAGTCATGTTTTTATTTTTTTCATAATTCCATTAAAAAATTTGATTGTCATTGTCTCTTGTAGTTTTTGCACTTGGGAAGAAAAATACTTTTCTGTGTTTTGAATGGGGAAGATTGTTGGCAAAAGCAAATTAATCTGCCTGAATCAGTCCCATTATTTCTGTACACTAGTCTGGTCATGTCATGAATTCCAGGACTTTGCACTAACTGTGTTTTGGCTTTTTTTTTTTTTTTTTTTTAAGCTTTAAGCTTATTTTTATACAGATTTAGTGTTTGGTTTGTATGCATTCTGCATGTAGTGTTTTTCAAATGTATTATTGCTGGATAGCTTATTCAGGACTAAAAAATGGCTCATGGGAAGTTGCATAAAGATTTATGCTTGACTCTGCATTCTATTAAAACTATTACAAAATAATTTAAACATTTCATGTAGAGTGATAAAAGATTTCAGAGTGATTTTCAATACACTGTGAAATCTTTTGTTAAAAATAAAAGCAACTTTCAAAGGGCTTCTGTTTCAGTGACAACGAATGACCATGATAATCTTTCTTACCAATCCAATTATCTGACTTATCAACCTCAAGTTAGCTGCTGTCTGTGGTTGTTAAAATTCATTCTCATTTTGCTTGGTTGGGCAATTCTTTGGTGTGTGTTTTGGAGTTGGGTGGGTGGTGGGAATGCTCTCTCTTCCTCCCTACCCATTTCTCATCCTTACTTTGCCCTCTCCCTAAAGTATACAAACTGGCATGGGCTTGCCCATTCAATTATGATGTCTGTCTGGGGTAATGTGTAAATTGCAGTAGCTATTTTTCTTAATGTTTAAGCATCATTCTACAGGGGGAGGAAAAAGCAGAATAAATAATAGAAAAGCCAAATTCTTTTATTATATATCTGTATTCACATACAGATATATACACATGTACTCTGCTGATCAAAAATTCAGTTGAAAAATGCTTCTAGTAGACTCTATTAAACTGATAATATCACTGTAAATTAATTGTTACCATTTTCAAAGAAGATTTCAGAGAGCCCCTTTTTAAAAAAATTAAGACGTAGTTGCCAAACAAAAGCATTATTGAATTCTATTTAAGTAACAATTTAATGACATCAACACTTGATCTTTGTGTCCAGGGTCCCATGAGCCTATTTGCATATTGACAAATATAATAAAACGCTCCTTTTCTCTCCTCAGCCATTACAACACAAGCTAGCATGGAGTTTCGACGGAAAGGGTCACAAATGTCCACAGACACCATGGTTTCCAATCCTATGTTTGATGCAAGTGAATTTCCTGATAACTATGAAGCAGGAAGAGCTGAGGCTTGTGGGACACTGTGTAGGATTTTTTGTAGCAAGAAGACTGGAGAAGAGATTCTGCCAGCTTATTTATCCAGGTCTTAGAATTTTTTTTGTTTATTTTTCCATTTATATAGTTTTGATAGTGAAACTATTATAGCATGACTTGGTAGGCTGAAGTGATAAGTAAATTTTGGTCTGAAATACTTGCAAATGTCTATAAGTAATTGGAATTTTTGCTTGAATTCTTGCATTTTAGCTGCCTCATCAAATTTGGTAAAGATCCTTGAGATGCTTTTTATTTTAGAAATATTATTTATTTCATCATATTTGATTTTTATTAATAATGGAGAAATTTGGAAGAATCACATTAATTAAATAAATTTTTAGCACAGTATTAGGCACTATAGATGGTCCAGAAATGTTAGCTGTGAATCTGGCCTCTGGGGAGCTTATTTTCTCAAGTGAGCAAAGCCACGTACATAAGTAACAATGATCCGATAGTAATAGGAAGCTGGTAGGAGAGAGGCAGAGGTCAAGTGCTGTGGGCATTCAGAAGAAGCAGCAGTACACATTTACCCCAGGGGTTCAGGAAAGAGTTACAGAGGATGGGATGATTATGCTGGACTTAAAAAGGTTGGGTAGTGGTTAGCCTATGTTAGCAGGTTGGATAGAGTCATCTTACCCCAATCGGTGACTTCAACCATCTTGGTGAATGGCTCTGTCAGCCATTCAGTTGCTCAGGCCAGAAACCAGGGAGTCATTTTAGACTCTTGTCCCTCTTTCTCTTTAGATGGTGAACCAACTCCTGCCTTACTTAACCCTCTTTCTAGTCTCTCCACTGTGTCCTCACCATGACACTTTAGATCTTGTCATTTTTTTCCTAAATTAACTTGTAGTGGCCTCCTGTTTTTTCTTGACTCTGTTTTGCTTTCCTGAACTGATCATTCACATAGCTGCTAAGGTGATCAACAAGAGCATTCAGGTGTTTGTACCCGCCGGGTTCTCAAGAGTGAGGATTAAACTGAGTCAGAGGGAACCGAGTGCAGAATCCTGTAGGCCTGAACAGAATGGTACATGCAGGCAGCTAATCGGGTATCTTAATAGGTTCTTGGCTTTAAGTAACAGGAAACCCCTCAATGTGATTTAAGCAAAATGGTAATGAGTTACGAGAAACTGCTATTTAATACATTCTGAAGTCAGGACGTGCAGCAGGGCCTCAGAAGGGCAGGGATCAGAAACTGGGAAGTGTTCAAGGAACAAAACAACTTTCTTCCTTTCTGTTTCTCTGTCTTCATGGTCTCCCAGAGCTGCTTCATTCTTCTCTTCTCTGCAGATTACTTTCTTATATTCAATATGCTTCTGAGTTCTCAAATTCCATGGCTTTGGTCTAGATGATCAGCAGGGCCAGTTAGCATTTCTGAAGCCTAATTTCAGATTCCTGAGAAAGAGGATCGGATTAATCAGGTGTCTTCCTCTGGTTTAGTCAGCTACAACTGTGAGGGTGGGTCACATGGAGCGCCGGAGCTTATCACTTGTGGTGGAGGCATAGTCTCAGGAGGGAGACTATGGGTTGGGGAGATACCCCGAAGAGTAAATAGCAATAAGGGAGAAGGCTGTGATCATGAGCTTTCTATCTGGCCCCTAAGACTGGGTGGTGGGAGTATGACCAACCAAAAAAGCAGATCTGTTAGAGGGCAAGTGGTGAACTTAGTTATGAAACTATTGAGTTTGAGATGCCTGTAGGATATTAATCAACTGATATTTATTAAGTTCCTGCCATGTGCCAGACACTGTGCATAGGAAGTACTGGAGTAATCAGTACAAATTATCACTAATCAATAATTGACATGACCTGCTTTCAGGTATCCAGCACACTTTTGGCACAGATCTGGGGCTCACTTGAGAGGCATGGGCTAGAGATTGATTTGACTATATTCAGGAGCTTAAAACCAGGTTAGTGTGAGAGAGAGCTTAAGAGAGTGGAGCTTGACAGCCTGATGGATACCAGTGTAGGAGGCAGGTGGAGTAAGAGGGTCTATTAGAGAAAACAACTACAGAGGTCACAGAAGGAAAAGAAGAGAAGAAGGGAGTAATTAAAGGGTTGAATGCTTTAAAAAAGGCAGAGTAAGTTAAGACTTAGACATGTCTTCTGGATTTAGTAATTGAGAGGCTGTTGATTATTTGCTGACATGGTTTCAACCGAGTTCTAGGAGGAGAAGCTAGATTGCAGTGTGTTGAGTAGTGACCAGGTGAGGAAGTTGTTTCCGAATAGGTTGTGGAGAAAAGTGCCTCACGGTAGTAGAAGAGTTTACCGATCTAGTTGCTCTTGAATGATGGAAGATTGAATACTTAGTTGATTGGAGGTTAGGAGAGGAGGCTGAAGGAAGGTACGCTCAGGTATATTCCTAAAAGGAGTCTTACTCATACTCACCTCCATGGTAAATGCAGGGTTGAATGAGGTTTCTTTCTTTCATCGTCCCCCCAGAAATGATGGGGAAGGGGAAAGAGACAACACACACTTTTTTTTTCCCCCTTGGGAAAACTGGGAATTGTTGCAGAATTTTACTGGCATGGAATTCAGTGCAATAATTCCTAGTTTACTGATAATTACTGCAGTCATTTATGTCTTCATTTGCAGGCACCTATAACTGAGTTGCGAGGCTTAACACTTCAAGAAGGTGTAATAGACATGAATCTTTTTTCTCTTTTCATTAGGAAAGATAATTTGGTTCTTAGTATATTTGCTTTTGAATTGTTCTAACTCTAATAATACCTTTTAAAGGATAGAAGTAAAGTAGTGAAGAGTGGAAATAGACTTTCAGATGAGTGTGTAGAAAATATTAATAATTATGAAAACAGTTGATCAGTTTATTTAAAATTTTTTTCTTGCTTTCCTAGATTTTACATGCTTTTAATTCAAGGTTTGCAGATAAATGATTATGTGTGCCATCCTGTCTTGGCCAGCGTTATTCTAAACTCCCCTCCTTTGTTCTGCTGTGACTTGAAAGGGATTGATGTTGTGGTTCCTTACTTTATTTCAGCTCTTGAAACCATTTTGCCTGACAGGTAAGCTCTCACTCTGTACTAGCATATCACTTGTTGGGTTTGGCCTGGTCTGTTTTGGTGCTTCCTCCCCAGTTTCCTAATTTATCCTGTGCAGTTGTCTTCATAGCCCAAGGGGACTCAGGTCACATTACCTGAGCTTAGAACATCCAGATATACCTCATCCCTGAATTCATTTAGTTCTAATTTGTCCTGGGCATATTGAATCCTTTTTGGCCTGGTCTAGAGGGCTAAGAACAACCGCAGCCCAGAGGTCCTACTTTTACAGAGTAGGTCATACATTTTAAATCAGTCAATCAGATTCTAGTTTCATTCTGTAACGATTTAACGTGGAAATTCACACACACACACCCCCCACAGAATATAAACTCAGTGGAAAGTAGTTATTGCATTATGAAACCAAACTCAGTGCTTAATATTGTGAAAAATTGACATAATGTATATTTGGCAATAGCTAAAAACAAGCTTTGGTTTGGAAATACCAATAGCTATTTCTTTCTTTCTTTCCTTTTTTTTTTTTTTTTGGCAGAGAACTCTCAAAATTCAAAAGCTATGTAAATCCAACAGAATTGAGAAGATCTTCCATTAATATCCTCCTTTCTTTGTTGCCCCTCCCTCATCATTTTGGCACAGTCAGATCTGAGGTAATGTTTTATTAAAGTTTTTTATATTCTGTATTCTGTTTTGTGTGCTTAAATCAAATCAAATTGTATTTTAAAAAATGGAACATGAGCTTTTTAAAACTTT
Source organism: Ursus arctos (assembly GCF_023065955.2). NCBI lineage: Eukaryota > Metazoa > Chordata > Mammalia > Carnivora > Ursidae > Ursus > Ursus arctos. The sequence continues at coordinate 20,490,102 of NW_026622830.1, read as the reverse complement.
TCTCAGATTATTTCAATCAAATCAACAAAGTTCTTCTTCTGTCAGCCAGCCAGCATGCCTTGGTCTACTGTTTCAGGTGGCGATAGCTAGTGACAGCTAATAATAACGCATGTTGTGTGAGTTAGTGCCAGACTTCGCAGACGGGCTAATACTAGTAAGTTGAAGGCCTTGCTTGGTAGCCTGGTCTCTTTGTCCACTGCAGGAGTTGCCACGTGGGCATAGCGCACCGCAGCAGTTGATGTTGAGTATTATTTGTTTCTTCCATAGGTGGTCCTGGAAGGAAAGTTTAGTAATGACGACAGCTCTTCATATGATAAACCAATAACTTTTTTGTCCCTGAAGTTGAGACTTGTGAATATACTAATAGGTGCCTTGCAAACGGAAACGGACCCCAACAACACTCAAATGATACTAGGTTTGTGTTAACACATTTTTTTTGTAAGTGAACCCATACACTGTTGACCCCAGGTGTGCTTGGAAGCCAGGGGTCGGTGATGAAGCCTGAGCCTAATACAGCTCTACTCTGAATCAGAGGCAGAATTTGTTTGCTTCTATATGTGAAAAAGTTTAAAGGTGTGAGATGAGGAAAGGGGAAAGCGTTATAGGTGACTCAGGGGGTCAGTTTTGCTTAGTTTTAGTTGTATTATTTTTCTCTTTCCCTCTTGCCTTTCCTCTCTCCTCCTTTCCCTTACCTCCTTCTTTTTCCCTCTCTCCTCTTTCCTTCCATCCCTTACATCTGCGTTTTCCTCTGCCTCCTGCTCATTATGTCCATGGGGAAAAATTTTGAGTTGGGTGTAAATCTGGAAGCTATGTCGGAACCCTGCCAGGAGGAAACTGAGGAATAGCTGTTGCTCTGCTTCCTTCCTTTTTCCTTAATGTTCTCTGGTGGTCTCCTGATCATACTGATTCTCTGTTTTATTTTTATTTAAAAAAAATTTTTTTTAAGATTTTATTTATTGTCAGAGAGAGAAGGCACAAGCAGGGGGGAGCAGCAGGCAGAGGGAGTAGCAGACTCCCCGCTGAGCAGGGAGCCCGATTCGGGACTCGATCCCAGGACCCTGGATCATGACCTGAGCCGAAGCTTAACCAACTGAGCCACCCAGGTGTCCCTGATTATCTGTTTTAAATGGCTCTTCATCGTTATGCCCACTGCCATGTTTTAAGCCCCCGTTATTTTTCAGCTTAATTACTACAGCTGTCTCTTTCTGTACTTCTGGCTTTTCATCCAAGCCAAGAACATGGCCCTAGTTACAGGTGCTCTGAGGACAGTACTAAAGAACTGAATGACATGGCTTTCAGCCTTGAGCAAGTCTTATTGCAGAAATTAGAATATTCTCACAAAGTGTCAGATAATAGCAGATTGCATGTCTTGTTCAGTGTCTTCATTGTTGAGAGAACAAACCAAAAGAGCAAGGAAGACTTCATGGGGGAAGTGGAAGTTAAATTTGATCTTGTAGGGCAGAATTTGAATAGGCAGAAATGAAGTTAGGATTTCATTTCAAGAGAGGAAATGTCCTGGCCAAAGAATTGGTGGTGGCAGGAGTAGTTGAGGTGAGTGTTCAGGAAGTGTTATGTTATGCAGTGAGAAGGTGGAATAAATAGGGAAGAATAAATCCTTTCATTTTGAAAGAGTTGAAAGAACAGAGCTTAAATCTTACTATGAGGGGGCCTCCACATTGTAGTGTTTTAGGTTATTCAAATAACGTATCACTTGAAATCAGATACTTTACTACAGAGTTGTTATTTAGTTTTGCCTTACCCTTGTTCTGAAGAGCTCCATATGTACATTTCAAGGAAGAGTCAGTTGTCCAACTCTTGCCATAGATTGGCAAAGCTGTGTCTCTCCTCTCTTTATCCACTGTGAATGAGAGTACTCCCACACTGAGATGAGAAGCGGTGTGCTAGGCACACTGTCTTATTTCTGTTCTAGCCTTTCTAGGGCTGTAAGTTCCTTGATAGTAAATATGTGCAGTTTTCCTTCAGAATATGCAGCCACGGGTAGCCCTGAACCTTGTGGCTTTAATCATTCTTAGAGAGCAGTCTGATCAAGGGTACCTGGGCGGCTCAGTTGATTGAGCGTCCGACTGATGATCTCAGCTCAGATCATGATTTCATAGGCTGTGGGATCAAGCCCCATGTATGGAGCCCCAGGCTCTGTGCTGTGCAGGGAGTTTGCTTGAGATTCTCCCTTTCCCTCTGCTCCTCCCCCGACTCATGCCCTCTCCTCTCGTTTTCTATCTCAAATAAATAAATAAACACAAAAGCAGTCTGACCAGAAAGATTTTTATTTTGTCATTTTTCTTTTATTTCTAAAAGAACAGAATCCAGGGGCGCCTGGGTGGCTCAGTTGGTTAGGTGTCTGCCTTCGGCTTGGGTCATGATCCTGGGGTCCTGGGATCAAGCCCCACATCAGGCTCCCTGCTCAGCAGGGAGCCTGCTTCTCCCTCCCTCTCTGCCATTCCCCCCACGTGTGCTCTCTGGCTCTCTCTCTCTGTCAAATAAATAAATAAAATCTTTAAAAAAACAAATAAAAGAACAGAATCTGTTTTTTAAAAGTAGTCCATAATATTTTTCTTAGTTTGTATTATACTTGAAATTGATATGCTTGCATTTGGTCTTAAATACCAGTTTAAAAATATCTGAGTGGTCATGTTTTTATATAGTTAAGTTTGACTTCAAGTTTATTTTAGAAAATGTGGTTTTACAACTTTGAGGACAGATCAGAATTAGGGCATTTCTAAAGAGTGTTTTCTTTCATCCAGTCTGTAGATTTATTAGCAATTTTATGGACATTTCAGGAATAGTCAGCTAAAATCATATTCTTATCTCTATTGAGATATTTTAGCCAATTTAGTATTCTTGTCATATATTTAAATAAAATGCCTTTTTTTTTTTTTTTGCTGTTACAGGGGCAATGTTAAATATTGTTCAAGATTCAGCACTTTTAGAAGCCATTGGTTGCCAAATGGAGATGGTAAGAAGCATACCACATGTTATCTGTCAGAATATCAACATCTGATTTTATGTAAATTGCATTCCAAAATGTCTGTCCTTGTGATTTTTAAAGTTTGAAGGTCCCCCAAAGCACCAATACTTCCAAATTAAAAAAAGCTTCCCAGAGACTCCCACTGCCCCTTGCTTGTGGCTATAGGATATGTGATCCCCACACTTGGAGTACAGACAGGAGAGTGGGGAAATTAACAGAGTATACCAGAATGAGCTGGGTAGATGTAGGATGGGTGATCAAATTATTATTAAGGAAATTATATTCGTGTCCCAGTAGGTTGCTAATAATAATCCACTGATCTGGATATAATGAATTTTGTTTATATGGGGAAAAAAATGAGAGAAACCTTTAACAGATACCTTTGTTAGCCCCTATCCGTGTAGGAGTCAGTCTTTACACTAACCGTGATATCTTATTGTTTGCTTTCTATGATGTAACTACATTTGAGAGTTACTGTTGTTTGTTTATTTGTATTTTGTTTTTTAAGCTTGTACTCCTGAAATTTTGCTTAGGAGGCATAAGGTAATTGTTTAAGGGCCCAGAGTCATTAGCTGGTGAAGTCTAGTGAAGATAGGAAAGGTCTTGGGCCCGCCCTTTGTAAACAGCAGCAAAGACTCCAGAATGGACACTCATAATCATCAGACCCTTCATACCCTTCAGTAGATGGTGTCTATGCAAAAACACCTCAGTAGTTTTAATCCCTTGTCAGTTTTTATCTGTGTATCAGTTTGTGCTACTTAGTTGGCCCATTCCATTTTATTAACATGGCTTTTAATGACTGACTTCTGTCTGTACTGGCCAATTTTGGATGTAGCCCTCAAATATTTGATCCATTTTTATTTGACTAGGGTGGTGGAGAGAATAACCTGAAGAGTCATAGTCGCACTAATAGTGGTATTAGTTCAGCAAGTGGTGGAAGCACAGAGCCCACAACTCCCGATAGTGAAAGACCTGCTCAAGCTCTCCTAAGGGATTATGGTAAGCCATGTTTGTTCTTTTGAAAGCTGAAGATTATTGAATAATTTTTAATGCCCAGTACATAAAACAAACAAAATTTTAGTGTTCATGATTTTAATGTGTTTAAGTATAATACTTAAATGTATTTAGGTATAATACTTAATAACCTAATATTTATTAGTCTACAAGATTTTTAAAAAGAAAACAAATCTTTTAAAATTACTCTATAGCTTTTAGTAGCTAGATTTTGGGTAGTTTATTCAATTTTATAAATGTTTATAGCGGGTAGTCAGGAAAAATTTATGGATTCTGTTACCAGATACTGGCAATACAGAGAAATAGAATGTGCTCTGCCTCAGGCTCTAATGACAGAGATAGCCAGCACATCAATTATTGCAGTGTGGTAAGTGGAGTGATAAAATATACGTTAGATGGAACCAAGAGGGGAGAGTCTTTGTGTTTAAAAACCATATACCCTACTATAACTGGTTAGATTTTTTAGTCACAAATTTTAAGCAAAAGCTAGCAGATCATCCTATTCAGTGATGTCCATTACTTTGGCAATTACTTTACGGGTTCTGTGAATTTGTGGGTGCCTTTTTTTTTTACATGATTATTAATATTGTATTGAATCTGTGAGTGTTAGTCCAACATGACTGGAATGAAATCTGGATCCTTAGATGTGAATTTAATTTTTTAATTATCTGGAGAATTCATGAGCCTAGGAGTCCAGGCATGTTTAAATTTGCTTTAAGTATCCTTGAGCATGTCAAATACATCAGGTCATTGTGAGGTTATTCAACAAATTTAAATATTGCATTTATAAAGAAGTTATTTAAATTGTTATCTTATTCATTATGTTCATGGATTTAAGTATACTAGAGATGAAAATTTGTTTTTCATGCTTTCTAAAACACTAAAGAACTTTTTGAATTATTGTATGTGTTCTAATATAAATGTTTGAAGTGATTATTGTTTGTTTCAGCCTTTTGAACTGGTGTTAGTGAGTTCTGCTTGTAATGTCGTAAAGTAGTTTTTACTAAGAAATCCAGATTTGTGTTAGTGTCGCATGAATGTCTCTCTTTAATGATCATTCCTTTTTCTGTTGTCACTGCCCTCTTTCTGATAGGATCGACAGGTATAATGTCCCTAAAGCTTCCTTTATAAATTTGGTTTAATTTGTCCTAATTTATAATTAGCTAAGTAGTAATTATTTTTAAATGTAGAACTAGAGGCCAAATAAAAATATGGCGACTTGATTATTTAATTTTTTTAGAAGTATTAAAGTAGCTTTAGAGAATTAAATGTTAAAATGTGTTTGAAAAGGCATTGCATGTGACTTTTGATAGTGTTAAACCCTGAAAATAATTTCAACAGATGTTTTAGGGTATTCCTAACATCGGAGGAGATTCTAAAATGTGAATTCCTTTTTCTATAAAATTCCAAAAAAATAATTGATAGCCTTTTCATTGGTTTTTTTTTTAAATGTAACTCCCTATGAGTTAATTAAGAAATTTTAAGATATATTGAACTGCCAAATCCTAGTGGATGTCTGTGTAAAAGTACCTGAGCTGAGCGCTAGAAGCTGCTTTGGTCCAGTGTGTGTGCCCTGTGCACTGTTGTTCAGTCAGCCTTGACGCTCAGGCCAGTGGGGTGGGGAGCATAGCACTGTGTGGGTGCCCGTCGTGCTCACTGTGGCTGCTGTGGTCTGTGCCTGGTGGAATGCTGTGCTTCTCGTTACTAATGCTTAGTTGTTTTCCCTCCCTGTGGGATGTGGCATTGGGGTTATATCCTAGCTCTTAATACAGATTCAGCTGCTGGGCTCCTGATTCGCAGCATTCATCTTGTCACCCAAAGACTCAACTCCCAGTGGCGGCAAGACATGAGCATATCACTGGCAGCTCTAGAGCTCCTCTCTGGCCTGGCAAAGGTGAGGAGAACAGTCCTCTTATTTTAGCCCAATAGCTTTGGACCATGACTCTTTTTCCTATATCTCTCAACTCCTGGATATGGGTATTACAGTGTTACTTACACTCAAATATAGTTTTATCCAGAGTGTGCAAAAATGAGCCTCCTAGTGAAATTTTACAAAGTGAACTTTACTTTTTTTAATAGATTCAAAGATTATGAATGATACTTTTGCTCTTAAGTTACAGGAAACATTTCAGTACTTCCTATTAATTTGCACATGATAATAGAATACCTGTTGGTTTTGTATTTGCTTATAATACCCTTAAATTTTCAACATGATATTTTGTGTCATTATAGGATCATCTGATTTTAATAAATGCACATAAAAATATGCATAAATCTCAAAATACTGATGCTGAGAAGAAGAAGCCAGACCCCCTCCCCCCAAAGAGAATACGATACATGTGATTTTATTTGTATTAAACTCTAGAAAATGCATTGACAGAAAGCAGATCAATAGTAACCTAGGGAAGGGGCATAAAGGAATGGAAGAAAGAATTAGAAAGGTGCATGAGGATATTTGGGGAGTGAAGGATACGTCTACTATTTTGATTGTAGTGGTAGTTCACAAGTGTATACTTATGCCAAAATTTGTAAAATTACACTTTAAATATGTGTAGTTTCCTGTATGTTAATTATACCTCTGAGCAGCTATACAGAACTTCATAGCCCATAGTGCATCACCGCAAGATTGGGTTAGAGGGCTTAAGAAATATACACGTTCCATTGCCAGATATTCTTTTGATACCTAGCAGTGATGAATAGGTGTACCCCAGGAGTTTAGGTTTTTAGCCAATGAAAAAATATGCTAAAATGAAATAACTATTTTAGAGTTTGAAAAATGCTCTCTGGTTTTTATAGAGTATTATATAATGATGTATCTGAAATATTCTGTTCCTGTATAAATAATATTTTATTTATTTATTTTTAAGATTTATTTATTTCAAAGAGAGAGAGAGTGGGAGGAGGGGCAAAGGGAGAGGGGGAGAGAGAATCTCAAGAAGGCTCTACCCACTGCACAGACCCAACATGGGACTTGATCTCACACAACCCTGGGATCGTGACCTGAGCCAAAATCAAGAGTTGGACACTCAACTGATTGAGCCACCCAGGTGCCTTTGTATCAATAATATTTTAAAAAGCAAGGCTTCCTGTGGTGTATCCCAGTGTCAGAAAGGCCAGGCTGCAGTGCAGATAGTTTGAAATTGATACAGTGGTTCCTGGCTAACTGTGTTCCCCATATGAATATGCTTAGGTGAAGGTGATGGTTGACTCTGGAGACCGGAAGCGAGCCATCAGTTCTGTGTGCAGCTACATTGTGTACCAGTGTAGTCGGCCAGCTCCCCTTCACTCCCGGGATCTGCACTCCATGATAGTAGCAGCTTTTCAGTGTCTCTGTGTCTGGCTGACAGAGCACCCTGATATGCTTGATGAAAAGGTTAGTAAATAAAATCTTTAAAAAATAAATAAAATCTTTAAAAAAAAAAAAGAAAGAAAAGGTTAGTTTACTAGATCTTAAAACAGGAAGGAGAAACAAAAATGTATATTGGGACGATGTCTCTTAAAAGAGAATATTTAAATACATATTGCCTACTTTAAACTGAATATTCTTTGTTGTATTTCAGTAGAATACTTGTCCTTTGGAGCACAATTCAAAAATTGTCATCACACTTATATTTGGTTGCAAATTAATCGATGGAGAAGTTCTTTTGCAAGATGGAGCCTTGACTAATTTCTCTGAACTATCAAGAAAATTCTTTCTTGAAAGGATGTGGTAGCTTTGAGATGGCCACCAGGCACTTTGGTCACACATTGCCAAACTTTGAAGGACAGTTGGTAGCCGGGCTGCAAACTAAGGGCACAGCTTGCCATAACGGTTTGCCTGTATATAAAAATCTCATTTCACACATATTTCCCACTTTCAAGTAGGCGCGGATCTCTAGGCTGATTTCCCTTGCCATTGTTCCATTTAATATCTTCCTTATAGGGAGCCAGGCGGCTATCAAGAATTCATAGTATAAATAAGATATATCAGGTTCATTGGATATTTATGGAGAACTTTATATCATTTTAAAATAATACTGTTGATAAAATCTTAGTTATTTTCATTATGATTTCTACTAAAGTTATGGTACCAAGAATTGCTTAAAAATGTTAGTAACGGATGAACTTCCCTTTGGATAATCTAATGTCTTAATGTCTTAAACCATCCCAGGTTTAACTGAATTACTGTTCCATCTCTTAAACTTGGGCTTTCATGGTTTTATAGTCTGTGGTAGTTTTGTAAGAATTATGACTGATAAGATTGAATTGAATTTATCATTTATTATCTAACACTGAACATTCAAATTCAGTTCTTAAAAGAAAAATTGGGCAAAGTTTTTTATATTATTGTGAAATTAACACATACCTATTAAAGTGAGAAGGAAACTGGAGCCCATCACCAAAACACAACCACTGTTAGCATTTTGCTGTATTTCCTTATCTTCTCATAAGGTAGGTGTATTACAAAAACTGATTTGCCTTTCCTGCTTCTAGGACTGTCTTAAGGAAGTATTGGAGATTGTGGAACTGGGTATTTCAGGAAGTAAGTCCAAGAGCAGTGAGCAAGAGGTCAAGTACAAAGGAGATAAGGAGCCAAACCCTGCATCTATGAGGGTAAAGGATGCTGCTGAAGCCACCCTAACATGGTATGAAAGTGACTGCACAGGGATTGCGCCTAGCAATTAGATGGGGTTAGTTGTGGTCCATGTTGTTTCCTCTCCTCCGCAGTTGTTCAGCATTAAGTGATGTAATCTTCCAGGATACTTTTTCTTTAGAAATAAAATGGAAAGGGAAAACTTGTTTTGGGAACCAAAAGAACCCAGGAATGTGGGGCTGAGAGTTTGGGTCCTTGTTTTTCTGTGCTAGTTGGCATTAATTGAAGTCATATCTTGTTAGAGTTAGAAAGAATCTCGGAGAGCCTTACCCTTCCTCTTCACTTTGGTGCCTGAGTCCAGAGATGGGATCTGCCTGAGGTCACACTATTAAGTCTCCTGCTTCTTAGCTGAGTGGTCTGTATTCTGTTACATTTACAGTACGTATTAGAAGTGCATTCAGTCAAAATTTATGAGCTCCCTCTTATGAACTTGTAATAGGATTGTAAAGATAAATCGGATTCAATCACCACGCTCAAAGAGGTTCTTGTCCAATAGGGAAGATAAGAGATGAGTACAAATAGCTATAATGTTAGGTGGAGAGTAAGTGCTGCAGGAGAAGGAGTATAATAACATGCTGGAAGGGGGAAATGAATACTTCCAGATATGGGCAAATCAGAGATTTCTAGAGAAGATGACATTGGACCTGACTTTTACAGGACTGGTGAAGTTTCATCAAAAACCAGATTACAGAGTGGTTAAGAAGGCAGCAAGGGAAGATTTCTGTTCTAATCATTTTGGTAGTGAAGGGATAGAGACAGGTTGGAACCTTAGAAAAATAGCAGAGATTGCTGAGAGAGTTTGCATTTGGCTGGTAAGTGAGGAGAGTGGAAAGAGGGAAGGAAGGCCATGTAGGCACATTTATGGATTGAAGGGAAGAGTTGAGTGGAGAAGATTAGGTAGAATCACAGTACAGATGGAAAGTTGGGGCTTATGAGGGTAAGTGTGGGTGAAGACCCAGAAAACATAAAAGCAGGAAGGCGGATGTCAGGTCAGTCTGGATTGGCTCATCTTGGTCTTAAAGTGGTAGGCAAGACTGCTTGCAGATTTGTATGTAAGTCAGCCCTTACCAAGATCCCAGACTCTTTTGAGTTCAGTGGTCTATTTATCACTTGGGGTGTGTGTTATTGGGTGTTATTTCTCTTCCTCGTGGGCTTTGGTTATTCAGTGCATTTTTAGAAGCATGCATGCTTTAGTTTAGTCCTGCTTACTGCACTAGCTAGGCTTTTGGTGTGCTTCTGGAGGTTTGGCTAATAGCTAGAAAATCAGAAAAATGTGAATGTAACTGTTTAAATATGTACTTATACAGGCGATGAGTACTAGATAAAAGTTCAGAGAGGTGCCTGGATGGCTCAGTCATTTAAGTGTCCAGTTCTTGGGTTTTGTTTTGTTTTCGAAGATGTTCTGTATTTATCTGAGAGAGAGAGATTGTGCACGAGTAGAGAGAGGTGCAGAGGGAGAAGCAGACTCCCCGCTGAGCAGGGAGCCTGATGTGGGGCTTGATCCCAGGACCCTGAGCCAAACACAGATGCTTAACTGACTGAGCCACCCAGGTGCCCTTCCAACTCTTGGTTTCAGCTCAGGTCATGATCTCATGGGTGGTGAGATTGAACCCCAAGTTGGGCTTCCCGCTCAGCGGAGAGTCTGCTCAAAGATTATCTTCCTCTGCCCCTCCTCCTGCTCGTGTACGTGTGTTCTCTTTCAAATAAATAAATCTTAAAAAAAAAAAATTCAGAGAGAAGACCATGTGGGGGGTGGGATAGACTGAAAAGCTTTATAAAAGAACTGAGCTTTGATGTGTGCCTGGAAGAGTAAGAAGGATATGGAGAGAAAGAGGGAGAGCATTTCTCACTGGGAACTCTGTATTATACAAAAGTAAGTTTGCTGCATCCTAGCCCCTAGGTGGGGCATTCCTATGAGAATATGACGCCGCAAGAATTGGTATGTGTTCAGAATGAGTAGTGACCCCTGGCTTCCAGGCAACCTAGCCAGTGATTATCTAAGTGGCTCATCTGTTTTATCTGCACTTGTTTCTGCTGCCAACTCCACGAATGGTATCTCCAGTTACCAGTCTTGAAGAGGGCCCTGCAGAGTACCGTCATCATGAAACCTGTCCCAAACCAAATCTCTCTGTTCCCTCAAAATTACTGCTTTATGTCTGCATCACTGCTGCTTTCCGGTTATGCAAACATAGACCTTTGGCTTTTTTTCTGATTTATCTCTGCTTTATCTGTCATTCGCCATATGAAACTAGTGTCCGAATCCAGTAGACTTTATTTTTACAAGTATTTCCTCCGTCCCCTCTAACCTCAGCATCCTGGTCTAGGCTCTTCTTACTTCTTGCCTAATTTCCCTGTTTTTAATCTCACCTTGTTCGTCTTGTATTCCGTTTTTGAACTCATCCTTAAGCACTGTTTTTTTTTTTCTGTTGCTTGAGTGGTTGAAAACTGAATAGATCTCTTGTTTCCTGCCATGTTGTCTGAACTTCTTATCTGGTTGTCAAGGCCTTCCTTCTTCTGTCCCCACTCATACTGTCTGATCTTTCCCAGCATATCCCTTCTGCCATAGTTGGACCTGGCAGGCCATTTGTGGGCATTCTCATACCTGTCTCTGTGTATTCCCTGGGTTTCATGACTTCCCTCTTTTCCCTGCGGTCACATCCTCCACTGTTCAGTGCTCATATAAGATCTGTCTACCTCCATGGTATCTCTCTTGGCTATTCTGCTTCCAAATGATGACTGTGCCTCTGTGCTCATTCAGTCAGACCCGACTGCATAGTGTGGAATTCTATACTGTCACGATCGTATCTGGTTATATTTGATACATGCTGGTGTTGTCTCCCAAACTTGGGTAGAGCCCACATTTCCTTCTTCAACACCTCTTCACAATGCTAAGAATAGTAGACAGTGATGAAGTGCAGATTAGCTAGTTGGGTGTTTTCTCCGTGTACTAATACAAATTCAGAATTAGGACTCTTGGAACACCTTTCAGCAGCCCCTCTGCTTAAGCCACCTGTAAGACACGTATACCCAGTTATTTAGTATCTAATTTTGGGATACTGTAACCCCCGGGGTTCCCATTTCATTTTTATTGTTAAAAATTTGATGTTTACATTGAACTGAAATCGTCCCACTTAAACTTCTACCTATTAGTTCTAATTCAAACTCTTGGTAGTGGAGTCCTCTTCCCAGGCTATAATGATATCTGAACATAGTGCTCATAAAGATAGTGATTCGTTTCTGCCAGTACCTTTAGCTATTTGTTGTATGACAAAGCTTCAAGTACCTTTATCATCCTGGTCATTCTTCTCTCAGCAGTGTGGGTTTGACTACGTATGTACCTCTTAAAGTTACTGAGTACAATATTCTAGGTGAGTTGGATGATCTTTACGCTCTGTAGGATATTATTTTCATTAAAATGTACTTTGAGACTGCATTGGGTTTTTGAGAACTTGATGATTTGCATAAAGTCAACTAAAATTAGAGTCTTTTTCACACATTTATCTTTTGTCTGTTTTTCTCATCATGTACTTACTTGTTTGGGGGTATCTGGATGTACAGAACTCTACATTTAAACTTCGGATCTTTTTATGTAAGATGTATCTCATTATTTGGATCCCAACTCTTCCTCTGACATATTAACTCTGCAGCTCAACTTTTGGTCAGCCGTAGATTTAATGAGCCTGCTATGTGTGTGACTTAGTCAAAGACACTGGTGAAAATATTGAACAGAGATAGACTCACAAAGCACACCATCAGAGATTTCCATTCGGGTTGACAGGAATTTTTCAATGTTGTCTCCAAGGTTATCACCATACACTGTTAAATACCTGTATGTCTTGACTTCAGAGACCATTCTCTACCTTTCCAGTCTAGTCACTATCAGAAGAGAAAATGTGGTTAGGCTGGTGTGATTTGATCTTAGTAACCTGTTTCCTTGCCAGCAGCCCATTTGATATTGTCTTAGGATCTTGCGTGGAACATGACAAACTCACATGGTCCATATACTTTGTAACATCTGTCTCTGTCCTGTATTAGAAAACTGAAATCACATTATCCTCTTTCTGGTCTACTATTTCACCTGTTTCCCACACATCCTTAGAGGCTTGAACTCACCATCAAATTCTCCTGGTCTTTGAAATTTTTAGACCATCCTCCACCTAAAAGGAGAGAAAATTTTGGGTGGAAAACATCTGTTGAGCAGTGTTGCCTTCCATTATCAGAGCTATTGGCGTTCAGGCATTAGAATGAAGGAGAAAGGGAGAGGCTGCTCCAGCTAAGGATTGAGATGACGAAAATGGTTGGGGAGTATTAGTTTTCCGAATGAGGTGCATGTGGGGAAGGCCTTGTGGCACACTGGTAGTACATCAGACTCCAGATGAGATGCATATGACGGGTCAGGTGATGTGAGGACCACAAGGTAAAATCATTACAAGGTACTTTCTCTCTTTGTTTCAGTTTCTTCATTATACAATGGGAATAATAGTGGTACTTACCTCATAGGGTTGTTTTGATAGCTAAACAAAAGATCGTGTGTAAAGTGCTTAGACCAGTGCCTCATGATAAGTGCCAGTTATTATTATTGTTAATTGAATGTATGCAGAAATTTCTATGGACATAAACATTTCTGAATGTTAAGTTTTGTTCAGTTGAATTCCAGTTTACAAAGCATTTTTTTTTCTTAAATATTCTTATTTAGTAATTACAGTAGTTCTGTAAGGTGTACTATTAGTGCCTCCAGTCTTATCTGTAAAATGGGGATAATGTCTATTCAGGACCACACAGTGAGAAGGCAGCAGGCCCTGGTTCCTGGTTGCTTAAAAAAAAATCACTTATCACATCTGAGCCTGAATTTCCTCATCTGAAATATTGAGGTTTGGCTGGTCTTTGGGTTCTTTTCTAGGTCTAGAATGCTTTAGCTAGCGTAATCCTGACACTTGGAGCACATATTTTTTAAAATACATTTTTGGGAGCTCCACAATTTAGAAGTGTGGTTAGTTGGGTTCTCTGGATAGCAGGCTCTGAGAGAAATTTCCTTGCAAGAAGTTTATTGGACGGTGCTCTTAGGATCAGCTGCTCTGTGGAAGTGAAGGAGGCAGGACTGAGCAGAGGGGAAACACTAAGCTGAGGCAGGTACAACAGAGATCTTTGGGGCTGGGATGGGACTTGATACTGCCATATAACCCTTTTGCTGCCTGTGGGCTGTCCCAGACAAAGTGGTGATTTGGGGTGAGGTGCTTCTTCTTGGCCTGAGAGCAAGTCCTAGAGAGGGATGCAGCTGAAAATTGTGGCCACCATCTCTTGGGACTAGAGCTTTCAGACTTGGAGGCAGGAATCTGGACCACACACCACTATGTCCACCACAGGGAGTAACTCTGATTTGCAAAGAGGAAGCATGGCTGTGGTCACTTAAAATTCAAAGGGCAGAAGAACACATTGATGCATGAGGTAAACTTAAGATTTTGCTTTGGGTATTAACTGTTATCTTTTGCATTCTCCATAGTATTATGCAGTTGCTTGGCGCATTTCCTTCACCCAGTGGTCCTGCCTCTCCTTGTAGTCTGGTGAATGAGACCACTTTGATTAAATACTCCAGGCTCCCAACCATAAACAAGCATAGTTTCCGGTACTTTGTCTTGGATAACAGTGTCATCCTGGCAATGCTGGAGCAACCTCTTGGAAATGAACAGAGTAAGTTGCAGCACTTTTGGCCTTCTCCATTGCTAAATCGACGTGTTCGTCAGTACTCGCAGGCTGTTTCCAGGGTCAGGGAGGGAAAAGACTGCGAATGCCCACAGAAAATAGAATACACATATTAAATAGAATCTCTTAGAGGCTCTTTGTATGTATCTGAAATATCAGAAAGGAGCTCTATAGTTCTGTAAAAAGTTTATTTTAGTGGGGTATTTTCTCTTGTGTAATGTGTATAAAAATTATTATTACTCTTCCTGAACTTCGGATCCTGCCCTTCTCCTCTTCTGGTCCTCATTCCACATCGTTGTATTTCAGTTATCCGTGCCACCCAAACAGGCGGGAAATTTGAGGAGTCATCTTGGCCTGCTCCTTCCTGTTTCCCCCTTCCATAATTGGTGTCCAAGTTTCTGCTTACCCAGTGACTCTTGCATCTTTTTTTCCTCTGCATCCCTGCCAATACATCCAAATGCAGGGCCTTAATATTTCTTACTCAGATTATTGTGGTTGCTTCCCACATGGTCTGACCACCCCCACCCCCCCATTCCAAAATATCTTACCCTTACCCCAGTCCTACTTGCTGCCATCATTATACTCTTAAATATGGATCTGACCATGCCAGTGCCCTCCTGAAAACCCTTTAATGATTTTCCGTTGACATAGCATACACTATTTCCCTCCTCAACTCCCCCCCCCCAGTTGTAACCCATCTCGAGGTACATGATTACCACTACAACCGAGGCTACTCAGAGTATATATATATATTTTTTCTGATGGCTTTTGGAATCAGCCAGTATGTAAAGGAAGCATGTTCTCAGAGAGACCCTTATTTCTGGGGAAGTGAAGCTTACAGAACCTATGGGCAGAGAGGGTCCAGGGAATCACCCACTGTTCCTTCACTTACAGGTGAAGAAATGGAGGCTCAGAGAGAGTATGTGACTTGGTCAGGGTTACTCAAGAAGTACGTGGTATGACTAGGACTAGTGTCCAAATTTTCTGAGCCTCATGCTGTCCTTTTCTGTTGTCCCTGCCCCCAAGGATTTTCTTAGTAATTGAAGACTTGTTACCTTTACAAAGGTGAACAGGGTCTTACAGTCTGATGCAAATTCTGTTGAGACTGTATAAGTAGGATCTCATGAATCCATAAAATGAAAATGAAACCTTTCCCTATAGCTCAGAGACGAGTGGATACCATCACAGGTTTCCATTGTGTGGTGGTAAGATACAATGACTTTAATATAAAATAGATGTTGCCTTTAAGCATCGCCCAGCTCTAGAAGTGCTAGTTCCAGCTCTTCCCTGCATGCACTTCAATCTTCTCTGTCCTAGACCTAGGGCTTGCTTCACTTTCTTCCTTGTCTTGTACCTGTTATTCATGATTCCTCCAGCTTTCTACTCCCAGGCCACCTGCTGTGGAGTCTAAAATCTCAGTGTTCCCTTCAGGTTTCCTGGCCTGAGGGGTCAGTGTCAGCCCTCTTTCAGATTTTTTAGGACTTCCCTACTCTCATTCACAGTAATTTCACTGCTTTGGAAGTGTACTAAAAATATAAACAGTTAGGACTTTATAGATTTACAAGGACATTTTAATAGTTTATTATAATAGTTAATAACAGAAGAAGTGAGAAAAAAAGTTTGAAGAAGTTGAACTCCCACACCAGGACAGAAGGAGGGAATAAGGAGGAGGATCTGGGTCACTTAGGAAATCCATCCTGAGTTCCTCCCATCCCCCCCCAACCCCCAAATCCCTGCCCCTGAACTTCTCCTGGGATGGAACAGTGACTGCCTGTGGTGGATAGCATTACACAAGGCGTGGGGGAATGCAGCAGCAGCACTGCAGACAACCAGTCTGTCTCTCTGTACTAAGAGTATTGGCTAGGACAGGGTTTACCAAAAATGTGTATGTGTACCCATGGAGGCATGTGAGATGGTGTTGGTGAATATATTGGTGAACGTTATTTTATGTATTGTTAAACATGTGTTTAAAAAATACATTATTAGCACACCAAAATTCACAGTTTTCCATTTAAAAATACATAATTTCCTTTTAAAATAGATGTAAGTTTAAATAAGAAAGTGGTTGATACAAAGTAAGATAATAGTACTTACGGCAAGTGGATATGGCAGAAACCGCAGAGGTGGCACACGACAGGAACACTCTGGCTTCAAACACTGTGCTGGGGTTTGGATTATTAGAGGCTCTACAGTTGATAGCACGTGTATTTTAAATGGTTGTTGTCTGAAATAACTTTTTATGCCAATATTTTATTCTAGATGATTTTTTCCCCTCTGTCACTGTGCTGGTCCGGGGAATGTCTGGAAGACTTGCTTGGGCACAACAACTTTGCCTTTTACCCAGAGGAGCAAAAGCAAATCAGAAGGTATCCATTAGAAGTTACAGGGAAATGACTAGGAGTGAGTGAGTGCATGCGTTCGAGTGTGCGTGTGTTATGATTTAAAGGTTAAATAATATCCCAACAAAATTCATTAATATTTTTGATCCTAGTCAGGGTTCAGTCAGTGGGTTCACATCAGAATCATCTTAGGAGCCCATAATTTCCACATCCACTAAATTACTCTTTAAAGACATCTTCATGACGGGTGTATTTTCAAAAAGCTTTCCAGGTGATTCTGAATCCGCTTATGATCAAGAACTGTTCTGAGCCGTGGCCTCATTTTTTTATTCTGTGTTAAATATAATAAAACTCAGGTATATGCCGTATATGAAAAAAATTTGGCCAGACTCTCTATCTCTCTGGCAACAGGACTTAGTTTCACATTGTTTTTATATGATTAATTCCTGTGTAATTGGTAATATGCCCTATAATTTTTTTTAATATGCTGTATAATTTAATGAAATCTTATTTGGGATGGCATAGTTTATTTTCTTTGTAACGTTTGTAATTTTGTGAATAAAATTTGCTCATGGGAGAAGGTTGGAGAATTCAGATAATAAGGAAGAAATTTTAGATCATCTGTACTCTGACTTTCCAGAAGTAGTCACTAAGTATTTTCGTGGATTTATTTACAATCTTTTTTTCTTTTCTGTACACAATAATATTAAATAGAATTTGAGTCCTTTTTATATACTGTTCTTTTCACTTTTTACATTACTAGCTTTTACTTACGTTACTAAAAATTCCTTAAAACATGACTTCATAAAATGTCACCAGCATTTAAGAGAGACAGCCACAAAATTGGAGCATGTGTCTAAAGTCATTTAACATCCTAGCCATCTCTTTTAGATGAGATGTGTTTTTACCCTGAGGAGCACACCCCTGTTTTCACTTGCTGGCATCACGCAGATCACATTCTATCAACACTGTAAGCCACTAAATTAGCATTAAAGACAGGAGGAAGGAGATCAGGAAAGGAACTAAAATTTGTTGATGCTTTAATATGTGCCTTATACATTTTTATTTAATCATTACAACATCCTTGAGATGGATTATTTCTACTTTTCAGATGCAAAAACAGAAGCCTCACAGTTAATGTATATTAAAGCAGAGATTTGGAGCTATGAGGATCTAGATTTGGTATTCAGTTGAACTCACTGTCTAGAGAGGCCCAGGGGACCTAAACTTGTACTTTGTTATATGGGATGATATGAGAGCCCTTGGAGAAGAGGGAATTTTGAGCCTTAAGTTCTGAACTGCCTTATCAATTGGTTTACCACTTAATATGGGAGATTCTGGCCTGGGGCTGTTAGAGGTATACAACCCATAAGTCACAAAATCTGCAAAATGAACGTTTTTATAAAAATAAAGGAGTACACTGGTACACAGTCTGCTTACCTCTAGTGTTAGCAGTGGTATTTGCAGATTCTTAACTGAGTTTCAGTGTTATGTAATCCTAGGGAAACAGGCATCTAAGAGACCGGGGAAGTACATGTCATTACAGAGGCACCAAATGTAATACACATAACATTATTTGTTTTATTTTAACAGCTTTTTGTACCTGAACCTCGTCCAGTTCCTAAAAACGATGTTGGATTTAAATATACCGTCAAACATCGACCGTTTCCTGAAGAGGTGGATAAGATTCCTTTTGTGAAAGCAGATCTGAGCATTCCAGATTTGCATGAAATTGTCACTGAAGAAGTAAGATAAGTTATTGTCAGCTATTGTTAAGGGAAGGATTATAAACATTCTTGAACAACTGCTGTGGTCGAGACACTGCTTTTTTTTTTTGATGTTGTTGGAGGTGGTTCCTGAGATGACCTAGATCTCTGTCATCTAGGTTACCATGTAGTAGGACAAGTGTAGTTTGTGGCTGATTGAAAGGACCTGGACCTCTCTTGGAGAGGCGTCTGGGCTGGTCCAGCAGGATGGGGACATGATCAGACTCTGGTGGAGGGTTTTTGGAGCAGGGAGACCAGTTTAGAGATTTTGATGACCATTCGGGAAGGGAAAAGGAAAGACTACCTGAGTGATAGTGGAGGTTGAAACACATGGGATGTACTGTAGAGGTAGACCCAAGCAGTTTTTGATTGATGAGAGAAGGAAAAAAACTGTAAGAACTTAGATTCTGAAGCTGAGTGACAAGGGAAATATCAGTGCTGTTTACAGAAATATGGATTATTTAGGAAGAGGACAGGTTTGGGAAGATGGGAAAAATGTATTTGGTTTTAGATTAATTTAGATAATTAGATTAAATGATTGGTATCTTAGATCAAGAAAGAAGTTGTTTAAGAAGTAGGGGCATAAGTATGTTAGGGCTTGAGAGAATAGGGCAGGAATCGGAGGCTGCTTACACTAGCCAGAGAGACTGGGGAGAAGGAGCACTAAGTAGAGGATTTTGGCATGAATGTGTGGGTGACCTTTGGGAGCAGGTTCAAAAGAGTGTTCAAGTCAGGGACAGGAGTGTAAGGGGCTGGGGAGTGAATGGTTAATGAGAGGTAGTGAACATAAACTATACAGTTAGCAGTAAAGAGAAGAGTACAAAGTGGATAATAGCGTGAGGAAATGGCCTAGCTAAGGCAAGGCAAAGCTAGTTTTTACTTTTCTTTTTTTTTCTTTCTTTTTTTTTTTTAAACTCATAGATGCGAGGAATAAGAACATGCTTAGAGGCTGAAAGGAAGGAAGCAGTGGAGAAGGGCCTGTGTCTGCTAACACTGTAAGGTGGGCTAGGGAAACGATAAGTAATCGAATAAGGCCCTGGAGGCAGTAAGGTCAAGAGTCTGAGTGATTGTGTCTAGAAAAACCTTATTTCTGGTAAGACGGGAGAGAGAGAGCAGGTGGAGGTTCAGAGACATTTGAAGGTGGAAAGGAGGGAAACTGAAGGAGCTCATGTAAATTTTTAATTTTAGTTCTTAGCAATGAAATAGGGAATAAAATATGGCTCATAAAATTGCCAGGCAGCCCAGCCCAGGTTAAATAGAATTGTCTGTAGTGAAATTACTTAACTTACTGTGCTTCTTCAAAAGCCCTTGGGATCTGGAGGTATTAAGTAAAAAATTTGGTGTGGAGATTGATAGGGGAAAGAATATGAAAGAATAAAAAAACATGGCCATTTATATATTTAGAAGACGGGTACTAAGATGTTAGATTTGGGGGGTTAGGCTTGGTGGGGAAATAGACGAAGCCGGGATATACCGGCCTGGGACAACGTGAGGAGGGATTGAATGCTCACAGTGCTGGGAAAGCACAGCCTGGGAAGTGAAGGTGTGGGAGAGCTGCAGGAGGGGGCTTGTGGGTGGAGAAGGGAATCTCATCATTGTAGCTCTTTAAAGTACAGCTTACCTGAGGTTCAGAGTGTGCTCATGGATGGCCAAAGTTATGAAGGTTGAGGAAGTTACAGAAATAAAAGCCAGGCTATTGGAAGGATCATTGCTCACCACAGAGGATTGAGTTTAAACTAGGTTTGATCAGAAGGGAAGCGGGGGTCGGGGAGAGTCTCTGAATCTAGTGGAGTAATCCATAGGGACGAGAACTTTCAACATGAGCTGCGGGGTGAGGGTGGACAGTGATGAGGGAGAGCGGGTGAAAGCAACAACTCTGCCCCCTTTCTTGCCCATTTGAGGGGAAGCAGAGACAGAATGGTTTCATTTACAGCAAGGAGATGAAGGACATCATTGTTGATGCTACAGGGGAGTTTTTTGGGTATTTGTTTTAACCTTGAAACATGTTTGCTTGGTTGCGTTCTCTATTGAAACTCAGTGTTGATCACTGAAAATTATCTGCGTTTTCTTTGTTGCTTAAAGCTTTTTATTCTTAAATTAAGATTGATCCTATTACTTTTATGATAGTTCCAAAAAAATTAAATATTTGATTTATTTCAGTTAGAAGAGAGACATGAGAAATTAAGGAATGGCATGACCCAGCAGATTGCTTATGAAGTACACCTTGAAAAACAAAGTGAGGAAGAACTGCAGAAGAGAAGTTTTCCTGATCCAATTACAGATTGTAAGCCTCCACCTCCTGCCCAGGAATTCCAAACAGCACGCCTCTTCCTTTCCCACTTTGGATTTTTGTCCTTAGAAGCATTGAAGGTAATTTTCCTAAACCTCTATATGAGTAAATATATTCATAAATTAACATGGATTTGATAAGGTAAAGCATTTTTATGAGGACAGAAGGAATTAAATAAATAAATCTTACCCTGTATGCAAGTAAATGAAATTCTGTGGTGCTGTAGTTTTTACTCTACAAGTCCAAGACTGTTTGTCTCATGAATCCTTCTGTGTTGGGGGGACAATCCCCCTATCTGAGGGGGCTGCTTTGGTAATACACCTAGCTCTGAAAGTCCCTAAGTAGTGCAGGGCCCATATCACATGTATAAAGGAAATCTTCAGATAATTAGAATAAGAATGTTAAAAATCTTCTATCAACATTTATGACCAAAGGCATAGGCTACAGTGGGCTCTGCTCTTCCATGCCACTCTTAAAAAGTAACACGTATTTGTGAGCCGAGGTTCTAAGGTCAGATTGGCTGGGTGTATGTCCTGGTGCCAGTGCTTGCCAGCCGTGTGGTCTTGGGCAGTTGCCCAACGTCTCCGAGTCTTAGCTCGTCATCCGAAACGCAGACAATAAAAGTACCCACGTCGCTGTGGCTTTGTGAGACTGTGTGAGACGCTCATGCAGTACCTAGTGCACAGCCACCAGCCTGGACGGTGAATACTGCCATGCTTTTTTTTTTTTTTTTTTTAAGTTGGCTCCACACCCAGTGTGGGGCTTGAACTCACAGCCCTGAGATCAAGGGTTGCACACTCTACTGACTGAACCAGCCAGGGCCTGGATATTGCAATTATTCTTTTTTTTTTTTCTTTAAAGATTTTATTTATTTATTTGAAAAAGAGCACAAGCGGGGGGTGGGGAGGTGCAGAGGGAGAGGGAGAAGCAGACTCCTCACTGAGCAGGGAACCCTGACATGGGGCTCGATCCCAGGACCGTGAGATTATGACCTGAGCCGAAGGCAGATGCTTAACCGACTGAGCCACACAGGCACCCCTATTGCCATTATTCTTAATTCCATTATCCTTTAAACAGTTTTACAAGGAAAGTGATACTATCCCTATTTTACAGATGTGGAAACAGGCTCAAAAATATGAAATAGCTTGCCCGAGGTAGATTTGGGGTTTGTACTAAGAGCTTTTTGTTTTGAAAAGCACAGTGGACGTGTGCCAGGCAAGAAGTTGCTCATTGCACAAGTTGTCCCCTGCCCTCACTCCCTAGCAGCTACTTGGTTAAAGGCCAAAGGTTAACTTTTTAGGAAAGCAGGGGCAACATTGCTGGTTTTGGGTTTCAGCACATTGATGGAAAATGTTCTGTGTTGTAGAAGAGTGAGTTGGTGATGGAGAGTATGAACATTACTCTGGGCTCGCACAAGTAGGGGGAGGGGCACAGGGAAAGGGAGAGAAAGAATCTCAAGCAGGCTCCAGCACAGAGCCCAATGTGGGGCTCAGTCTCACAATCCCGAGATCATGACCTGAGCTGAAATCGAGTTGGCTGCTTAACCAACTGAGCCATGCAGGCACCCCCCCGTGAAATTTTTTATTTTTTGTCTAGAAAGCGTGATATATTACAGAGAAAATAGGATCCAGAATTAGATACATAGTATGATCTCAATTGTCTTTGACAAAAAAAGACAATTGTAGTATACAAGAATGTTAAATAGCTTTTCTAGTTTAGGATAATGGTTGTGCTTACTCCTGCCACTTTATAATTTTTTTACTTAATATTTATCGAACTATGAGCAAGTATTGCTTTTATAATTAGAATAGTAAAAAGAGATAATAATTTGTCCTTTCTTCCTTTGGTGGTAGGAACCTGCAAATAGTCGCCTACCTCCTCACCTTATTGCACTTGACTCCACGATACCTGGATTTTTTGATGACATTGGGTATCTGGATCTCTTGCCGTGTCGTCCCTTTGACACAGTTTTTATTTTCTATATGAAACCAGGTCAGAAGACAAACCAGGAGGTAAGATTTCTGAATTTTGGGGATAACTTTTTATGCTATAAATGTTAACAAGTTTTATTTGGCTTGTGTTTATCCATAGTAGGAGGTAGGTTATACTTGATGCTTAAAGAATTGTGAACCAGTGCAGAATGGAATTAATGAAAATTGTGATGCCCAGAGTCCTAAGTCTTTTGATTCTCAAAAGAACATGATTCAGAAAGGAGCCATAGTGTTTCTTTCTTCCCCTTAAAGAATTCAGATTGATAGGACAAAAGAAACTGAAATACAGAAGGTTAACCACAAAAAGCTAAAGCTAGGCTCGATTGCTTAAGAAGATGAAAAACAGCAACAGATATTTACTGAACATCTTTGTGACTCACCGTGCCTGGGTATAGAAGTGAGTAACAACAGTCTTTCCTCTCAAGGAGCTCACCTTCCAGGTAGTTTCACAAGCAAGTGATTTCAGTCGAGGCATGTATAGCGTATGGTGGGGAAAAGAACACCTGAAATAAAGGACAGAAGCAGAAGACTGAAGTTAAAACTTAAGTTAAAGAAGACTGAAGCTGGTCCTTGTATCAGAGAGGGTAGGAGAAGGATGAAGAAAAATACAAGATAAGGGATAATGGGAAAAAGAGTAAATGACAAGAGATTTGACGTGTCTGTTGGAAATGAGTAGTTGAAACATGGAGTAGGCAGGCAGTTACCAACTTTTGACTAGGAAAGGGCCAAAGGAAGATTTATCAAATACAGTATTAGATGTGTAGGGCACTACGACTACATGATCTTGGAATTTTACTGTAATCCTTGTAACACTGTTAGCTGAACAGTGTTACAGATTGAACACACCTTAAGAAATTTATCAAATGTTTATTTCTATTAGAAGCACTATTTCAGATAATTGGTGAATTAGTAGAAAATGAGGTTGATTTATGAGAAAGTTCTTCTCATCTCATGCTGTTGATTCAATAAATATTTATTGAGTGTCCACTATCAGGTGCCAGGGTTGTAATGGTGAACAAGATCTACAAGGTATCTGACATCCCAGAACTACTGTCTAAAGGGGAACACAGATGACTAAATAAACAACCATAGTAAAGTGTGCATGTTATAGGAGCCAACCACAGGAAGACTTAACCTTGTTTTGAGGTTAGGAGGAGAAGACATTTTACTGGTATCTGTGGTTACATTAAGAGTAGGTAAAAAGGTAGCAGCAGGTCGTTACTAACAAAGTCATAGTATGTGTAATGGCCCTGGAGGTAAGAGAGATTTCCATCTTAACAAAATTCACTGTGGAGTCCAGCATACTTGGAGCTTGGGAGAATGTGAGCTTATGCCAGCTGGAGGTGAGACTAGTAGACTCCAGATGTTTGAAAGAACCTCAGAATGGGGTCGATTGCAGGGGTTGGGGATTTGTTTGGAAGAAGTCTCAAGCATGGTTCGTATGATAATAATAGGGCCGTTTTTCTTCTTCCTGTGAAAGAAGACACAAACTATTGAGGTAGCTCTTAAACTAACTCAGTTTCCTTAGCTTTCTAGGGACTGAGAGTGATTAGAGCATTGCACAGTCTGCAGCCTCCTGTAGATGTCTGAGCCCCAGCTTCCCTAGCCGCAGGGGAGCTTTAGATTAATTTCTGGCTGCCAGTCAGTGGCCTGCAGGTTGAATTTGACTCATCTATTGTGTCTCGACTAACTTTTCAGAAATTGTTTATTTTAAACTTCTACTTCTGAATAAAAATTTTAGTTGAAAGAAAACTGGAAGTGGCTGTCAAATCAGTTTGCTGACACTTACAGGACTGTGAAGGGCTATGGGTGAACTACTTAAGTGTGCTTCTAACGAGAAGTGTTTAAGACATGATGGCCTGGCAGTTTTTGCCCAGTGGATTGACAAGTAATCGAGGGAACACCCTGTATTTTGATTTGATCAGGCCTCTGTATGGTCTTGAGATAGATTAGCATTGATGAACCACATCTGTGACTTGTGGACCGACTCCATCACTGTCATTTGGAGAGTTTTAAAAACTCCAGGATTCCAGGATCCTACTTCTGATGCTGTATAGAAGGTCTGCAGTGATCTAAGAGAATCTCATATTTAAGAAATTGCCCAGGTGGCAGATTTATGTTTCCCTAGAACCTGTTGATTCATGTTTCTGTAGAATCAATGTCAGCTCACTCCTCTCTGAATTCAAGAATGCCTCAAATCTCTGTGTGCTGATTCTGAGTGCTATCAACAGTGATATCTATTGCTGTAATCAGTGTCAGGTGATCCTTATACTCTTTTGTGTTATATGATTTGTTTATGTGTTTTATAGATGTCGTTCATACTGCATACTTTTATTATTACAGATATTAAATTATAAGTCGAATGATCTTAGATTAAGATTTTTGATCAGATAAATCACTTAATAATTTTAGTCATTCTCACAAGGGAAATAATATTTAATACAAAATTAAATAAAAGTAAAATAAATGTTTTATAATTAAAAGTTTAATTAAATGTTCGAGAAAAAATATTCCCTTGGTGATTTTGATACATTCCCCCCTTTTTCATTTATAATTTGTAGAGGAGTTCTCATTTTCCTTCCCTTAGCATAGGGTTTTCAACAGCAGTACTATTGCTATTTTAGGCTAGATAATTCTTTGTTATGGGAGCTGTCCTATAAATAGGACATTTAGCAGCATCTTTGGCCTCTACTCACTAGATACCAGTAGCACCCCACAAGTTGTGATGACAGAAATGTCTTCAGACATTCCAGTTGCCCCCTGGAGGGGGAAATCACCCTCATGAGAACCATGGTTTTAGGGACTTTTCTTTTTGAGGCCAGTAAAAAGCCCAGGTATTAAATCTGGTATTTAGTGAAGAGGGGAGAGAACCTTCTGGTTACTTTTTTCTTCTGGAATGGCTGCATTCTCTTCTTTGGACTAAGAGGAGGGTGTTTTCTCACTTGTTTGTTAATTATACCTAATCATTATTGAATTTTTAATAGATTTGTGCCTTTTATATCCTTTGTCATGATGTGTAATAAAATAATCACATACCTGTGTAATGTATCTCACTAACCAGACAGTAGTCTGTGAAGACAGGGACATAGCAGTTTTAATTTACTTTTAGTAAACGTGTCTGGTTCAGTAATTCTTTGGCTACAAGGGAAGCTAAAGGCTTTACTTGCATTATCTCACTTAATCTTCCAACCATCATTATTATCCCTACTTTAGATTTGAAGGCAATGAAACAGTAAGATTAAGAAACTTTCCCAAGGCCCAGCCAGGATTTGAACCGAAATCTGTCTAACTAGAAGCATCATTTTTAACTATAGGGATGTATTCCCAAGTTTATTCTGAGCTTAGACTTAATTTGTCAGATACTTCAAAGCTAACTGATTTTTATGGAGATTTATTTTGATATGCTCTTTTGTTTCCTTCATTATAGCTGATGATTGGTATGTATTTCAGATTTTAAAGAATGTGGAATCTTCCAGAAATGTTCAGCCACATTTCCTAGAATTTTTGCTTTCCCTTGGCTGGTCAGTAGATGTGGGCAGACACCCTGGTTGGACTGGGCACGTTTCCACCAGTTGGTCTATTAACAGTTGTGACGATGGTGAAGGACCCGAACAAGGTAAAACTCATAATGGTCATTGTTTTCTCTTGTTTTGTTATTCTTGATTTCTTTCTTTACTATAAGTTTGTAGTCTTACTTTACAAAGAAACAAACAAACCAGAAGTATGTTAAAGAAAAGTTTTCTTCCCCTAATTGGAGTCCTCACAAGAGGCCACTTAACACTAGTTTGTATATTCTTTCAGATGTCTTCTGTGTAAATTTCAGGGGAAAAAATTACAGATAAAGTTAGTTAATAGAAAATTCATGGCTTAAATATCACAAAGCTAGTAAGTTCCCTTTTATATTGTGAGTAAACAACTTCTATTTTCTATAACAGTATTATAATAAATTGAAATTTATTTGCTAACAAGTGTGCTAACATATGTTGTCCAATACAGTTTTCTATTAACAGGTGTGTTTTATGAACTTTGTGGCTATCATTAAAGGTTACATTCTTGAGATATTATATAAAAACCTTTGTAGTAAACAGCTGACTATCTTGGAGAGATTCATGCCCATATCTACAAATCTTCCTGAGGAACTATAATCAGGATAATAAGTACCAGAGCAAGTATAAATTTAAACTTAAGACCTTTGCCCCACCTGGCTAATGCTCTTTGTTCTGAGGGCTCCTGAAGTCACTGGAGAGTTAATATTATCTCTGAAGTGGGTGATACCTGTGTTGAGTGCTTGGAATTATCAGAGTTGCTCTGTCAACAAGATTGTACTCTCTCAAGGTTTCCCACTGAATACCATGGTGACTTGTGACCTGTCATTTTTACTAATTTCAGTCAAGGTTGAATCGAAGTATTTGGGAATATACTCTAATTTTAGTTTCCATATATCCTTTAATATATGCTTGAGTATATTTAATTCCTGTAAGTAAATTGATAAAGGATATGCACATTTTTCAATTTGATAAATGTATCATTGGATGCTTATGGTTGCAGTAATAGAAAACTTGACCCAAACTGGCTTATATTTTAAAGGTCATTTAATGTCTGATGTAAATGAAAATTCCAGAGGTTAGTGTACATTTTTGTTGTCATTTGATCAGCACCCCATTCTCTTTCTCTACAATTTTCCTGTAGCTCTGCTGTTCGTATGTTGACTTTGTCCCTAGCCTGGCTTTTCTCATAGTACAAAAAGGCCATTCCAGGCTTTAATTCACATACCAACCCTAGCCTGAAGAGGAGAGATTAGCTGGGTCTCAGAACCTCCCTACACCTAGGTCCTTAGATATGCAGTGATTTGGCCACTCCAAACCTGTTGCCCTGGCAAGAGATGGAATGACCCTGGTAGAGAGCTATAGACCAGGTACAACCCGTATGAAGGGTCAGTTCCAGTCAGTTCACACCTGCTACAGAGTGGGGGAGGACGGAGTGTGTGTTCGGGCAATAACCAAAGTGTCCACTATGGTAGATGCAATGTGCCTTCCCGGTGTCTAAACCAGGAGTTGGCAAAGTACAGCCCATCCTGTTTTTGCAAATAAAGTTTTATTGGAACTCAGCTACACCTGTCTATGTATTGTTTATGACTGCTTTCATGCTACAGTGCAGCAGAGACCATGTGGCCTACAAAGCCTTATTTACTATCTGATCCTTTACAGAGAAAGTTTGTTAACCTCTGGTCTAAACTTCTGTTTGCCACATCCTCACCAACATTAGGTATCTTCCAATCTGTTAGCTGAGAAATTTTCTGTTTTTAATTGTGATTGAGTTTCAGCATTTTTTCGCATTTTTATTTCTCTCCTGAGAACTACTTGTTCATTTCCTCTTCCCAATTTTTTGTCAGGTTGTTGGTCTTTTATGTATTACCAGTAGGGCATTATGTTCATTCTAATTGAGAACTATACTAGCTCTCAGGAACGTTACTTTTGTTAATTCATTCTTGCTGGCTTAGAGCAGATGCTGTTACTCAAAATGTACATTTTATGTTGTGTCACTGACCATTGGGGAAGGTAGAGCAGAAGCAGAGCTGAGGAGCAGTAGAGACAGACCAGGGACAGAAATGCCTTGAAAGCAAGAGTACGAAACACGCAGACACCTGCCCTAACTCCTTTCAGAGGTCGGTGGTGGTCATCTTCCTTTGTATTACTACCTCTTCCTGAAAAACTGTTTTCATAATCTGCCTCATACAGATGAGTTCAAGTCCCTGCTAATCAGAAGTAGCCTAATTTAGAGTAGTTTCTTAAGATTTTATCATTTAAAGTTAGTGTAAAGACATTTAATGAACATTTATAGTTTATTCTTCTTACACACTCATTGGTTCTTGCTGGAAACATGCCTTCTGTTGATTACCATTTTATTAACCAGTTAAAATTTCATGAAGCTGGATGAAACTGATTTTTCTTGGAGCAGTAATGTAGTGTTTCTCATTCCTAGATGAAGTGATTTCCTCTGAAGACGTTGGGGCTAGCATTTTCAATGGACAGAAGAAGGTGCTGTATTATGCCGATGCCCTTACGGAAATAGCTTTTGTAGTTCCTTCTCCTGTGGAGTCCTTAAGTAAGAGCATTTTTTGTATGGTGCTGTTTTCAAATCTATTTTTGTATTCACTGGTTTGTGCAGTATTTTTGTGTTGGGAGAAATTCTGAAATTCTCTAAGTTGTTGTTTAACTTCTAAGACATGATAGCATTTAGAGTATGCCAAGGTATAGGATCTTAGCTCTTCTTAACTTTCTTAAGGACACTAGTTAAAGACAGGCAGACCTTGGGGCGCCTGGGTGGCAGAGCAGTTGAGTGTCTGCCTTCGTCTCAGGGCGTGATCCCGGCGTTATGGGATCGAGCCCCACATCAGGCTCCTCCGCTATGAGCCTGCTTCTTCCTCTCCCACTCCCCCTGCTTGTGTTCCCTCTCTCGCTGGCTGTCTCTATCTCTGTCGAATAAATAAATAAAATCTTAAAAAAAAAGAAAAAAGACAGGTAGACCCAACCTCTCATAATAATCTTTAAGTAGAGAAGTGGACCCACTTCAGCCTGTTTTTTTGTCTTTCTTTAATTAATCAGTACATAGAAGACTGGTTTTCCAGTTTATTCATTTTTTTCTCTATGAATGAGCCCCCACCTACTTGCCTGTTTCCATGTGAGAGCCTTATGTGGAACCCCAGAGAATCCTACAATTGGAAGATCTCTATAGTTGGAAGATAGCATCTGGCTGATCTTCTGACACCAAGTAGGAGAAACTTCACAACCTAGAAAAGGTGGTAAATTAATCCTGTTCTTCAAAGGATCAGGAGTGATTATTACTTCTCAGTCTGAACCCATAGTCTTATCTGGCCTAGAACCTTTGCTTCTTGCAAAGTAAGCTCATTTCTTTGTGCCTAACCAGGCAGTAGGTAGAAAATTTCACCTTCTTCATTGAGACCATCTGTAGGATGGGCTGCTATATATCATACTGTCATGGTTTCATCTCTAGGCTAATAACTTTTCTCGTGCCCTTGCTCTGGCAGCCTCCTGACCTTTGTACTTGGACCCTTGATTTCACACACTAGGCCCCCCACCCCTGTCTTATATTCTTAGGCCAGTTGTGTCCTTCCCTAGCAGTATCCCTAAGCAGCTGTTTGCCTTCATGTCAAGGCTGTGATCTACTACCCTAATTCCAGAAGCCAGGCCCCATTTGTCCTCTGTGAGTTGAGTCCCTGCTTCGTCTCTACCCCAACCTGTTTGCACCAACAGAGCTAGAGCCTTGTCCTCGTACTTTAGTTTCCACAGTTGGGTCTTCACCTCCTGTCATGAAATGTCCTGTGTGATGACTGTGCCCCTGCTGCAACTCAGCCTCCTCCTGTTTCTTGAGATTTGTCTTTGTGTTTGTGGTTTCTGACTCTCTGTGTGCTGGGCTCCAACCAGATCCCTTCTTAATCACAGAGACTAGGTCCTCTTTAGCTTCGGAATGCCCCAGTGCCACTTGGTACCGTGCTACATGATTGAATATGTAATCAAAATAATTCAGAGAATAATAGATGGCTTATATTCTGCATCTGAAAAGTCAAAATATTTTCTAGTCTTAGTCATCCTGTAGCTCAGGAGCCTCCAAACTATGGCACGCAGGCCGAAATCAGACCACTAAGTACAGTTTTTACATTTTTAGGGTTGTAAGTAAAGTACAAAGAAGAGACCGACATAGCCAGCAAAGCCTAAAATATTTACCAACCCTTTACAGAAAAAGTTTACCAGCCTTTTGTCTAGAGGCAGTGCTTCTCTTAAGTGACTTAGGCTAGACCATTAGCATAATTAAACACTTCTCTAAAGAAGTAGGACATATAATTGATTTTTTTCTTTACTCTGTAGCTGATTCATTGGAAAGTAACATCTCGGACCAAGATAGTGATTCAAATATGGATCTTATGCCTGGAATTCTGAAACAGCCATCCCTGACACTTGAGCTTTTCCCTAATCACACAGACAATCTTAATTCCTCACAGCGGGTAAGTAACTTTGTTGATACAGCTCTGAAAATTTGTCGTGCAATGGAAATAATTATAGAATCATCCCTTTAATCAACCTTTTAACTGTAACCTAGAGAGCAATGATAGCAGTACTGATTCATTAGTATCTTAATTTTTTAAAATCAAATTCTCACAATTTTCTTTTTTTCAGCTTGCAACAAATAGGTCATTCTAAGACAGCCTCTATTGTTTTCCTTGATTTGGCCATTCTGGTACCATGCTTGAGTCTCTCAGCCATTCCTTCTCAAGCCTGGGTTTATCCATTAAAGGTACAACAGTAATGGGGCACCTGGGTGTCTCAGTCGGTTAAATGTCTGCCGTTGGCTCAGGTCATGGGATCGAGCCCCGTGTTGGGCTCCATGCTCAGCAGGAAGTCTGCTTCTCCCTCTCCCTCTGCCTCTTCCCCGGAACCCCCCCCCCCCCGCTCACATGCGTGCTCCTGCTTTCTCTCTCAAATAAATAAAACCTCAAAAAAAGAAAAGGTGCAATAGCAGCTGTATGTTCCACATCTTTAATCATGCAACATTCAACTTAAGTCTGGTGTATACAAATGGTAGCACTTTGGAGACTAACCCAGTGTGTGACTAGACATAATGAGTGAGGCACACAGCAGCCACCACAAGAAGGGAGCATTTTACTTTTATACTATTTTTCTTGCCATATGAGTAGATGTTATGTCTTTATTTTTGTTTTCTCCTCCTGTTACGTCTTCATCCTTACTGGAAAGTGGACAAGTGAGTGATAGGAGGATATAGGATCATTTCATAAATATGGGAAGATTGATTTGTAACAAATAATAAGAAAGACAAAAAAAGTGCAACCTTGATTGAACCATTCTTTGATTTTACAGGATTTTAATTTGGCTCCTTCCCCATGAAAGTTGTTTTTAACATAAATAAAAGTGACTCTTGAACAATAGGTTTAAACTATGTGGGTCCACTTATATGTGGATTTTTTAAAAAATAAATGCAGTACAGTGTTGTAAATGTATTTTCTCTTCCTTATGATTTTCTTAGTAACATTTTATTTTCTCTAGCTTTACAGTACATATTACATCTAATATATAAAATATATGTTAATTGACTATATTATTGGTAAGACTTCTCTTCAACAATAGGCTATTAGTAGTTAAATTTTGAAGAATCAAAAACTAATTTAGGAAAAATAGTTGTTTAAGACTTTCTGAAGTAGACTCATATTGAAAATCAGGAGTTGCATATTTAAAAGGTTTCATAGAGTACAGTTTGGAGATGAACATGTCTGTGTAGGGTGGAAATATAGGATTTCAGCCAGATCTGATATTCAATGATTGTACTCATTTTCTGAATGTCAGTATGATTATCCCTTAAAATACAAAATCTTCAAAGCACCACGTTTTATTACTTATACTTTGCAGACTACTTACTAACCTTAAAAATAGGACCTGCTTTATCAGCAAAAATGGGTTTACTAGAGAATAGCAAAGAATTCCAATCAGGGACATGCAAACTATGGCAAAACTATTGGCAAATCCAGCAAATAGAGGAGAGGAACATTTTATGGAGAATGAGGAGGAAGTTGGGAGGGGTTGTTCTGAGTGGAAATCCATTGGAGGAAAGCAAGAGTTCAGGAGGAGAATGACTAACCAAGGTTTCTTATTGGCTGAGTTGCGGGGGATTTCTTGGTAGGAGATTGCATGTACATCTTTTCGTGGTGAGGCCTATAATTGACTATTCTTTCCTGTTGATGATTCTTCTTTTGGGGTCTGTAATGGGCAGTTCTTCATGTAATTGCTCTTGGGTGGTATGGCTCCTTTTTCTAGCCTCCCACTTTAGTGAGGTTTCCCTTTGTTAATTTTTACACTACTAACTAAAAAGAGAAAAATAGTACCTCAATAGATGCAGAAAAAGTAGTTGACATAGAATTCAACATTCATTCATGACTTTCTGGAAGAAGAGAACTTTCTCAACCTGAGACAGAGCTCTGCTGGAAGCCTAGAGCTAAGAGTATACTATACAGTATTGTTGACTGCTTTCACCCTGAGTAGAGGACAAAGCAATGATGTCTGCTCTCACCACTTGTATTCAGCATGGAGTACTATGACAAGAAAAAGAATTAAAGTGCATAAGGATTGGAAAGGAGAAGTAATACTGTGTTTGCAGATATGATCATATATGTAGAAACCCTGAGGAATCTTTTTGAAAGAATCTACTAGATCTACTGGGTGAGTTTATTAAGGTTATAGGAAAAAAGGCCACTGTGTTAGGCTGAATTCTAAGATGACCCACAGAGACTCTTGCCCCTGTATGATGTCCTCCCCTTGTGTGTGGGTAGAACCTGTGAATATGATGAGATATCCTGTGATTATGTTACATTATACAGTAAAAGGGATTTTGTGGATATAATTATTAAGGTTACTTTGAGTTAATCAAAAGGGAGATTACCCAGTAGGCCTGACCTAATCATTAAGAACCCCTCCCCTTTTTTTTAAGATTTTATTTATTTGAGAGAGAAAGAGAGGGTGTGAGTAGGGGGAAGGGCAGAGGGAGAAGCAGACTCCCCGCTGAACCGGGAGCCTGATGCAGGGCTCAATCCTGGGACTACAGGATCATGACCTGAGTTGAAGGCAGACTCTTAACCGACTGAGCCACCCAGGCACCCCATAGGAGCCCTTTAAATCTAGGGCTGAAGTCAGAGATTCAAAGCTGATTAGGAGCCATGCTAAGAAAATGGTCTCTCAGTGTGGCTGATGTCTGCCACCAAGTTGGGGAAGATCTTTTAGTCACAGTCATTTTCTGTGACTGCCAGAATACAAACAGAAATGGAAATAAGAATCTAGGGAAATTGCCATGGTCTCTGTCATCTGCTGAACACAGGTATGTTTCTGTACTAATAAAGCAGTTTTATTTTTTAAATTCAACTTAGATATGAGAGTCTCTCTTCTGTCCACATAGCTTCGTTTAGGGCTTTAGCACAAACTCCTCCCGGCTGCATGTCTTTGAAGTGGTGGTGCTCAGAGCACCAGTTTGCTAAAGGGGAGCCACAGAGTCCTGCTAGCCCTTCAGAGAAACTTCAAGCCGATCAGGTAGGCAGGGACACCAGAAGCAAACTGCATGATAGCAAAGACATAAGCAACTCTTCTTTTCTTTCTGTTGGCAAGAAAAAGGTCTTTTTTTGGCTTAGATTGCAGTAGGAAACTTCTGGCCTAGAAATGAGAACTAGAAGTAACTTGCTGATGGGACGTTTTAGAGATTAGGATCCCCAGGCAAACCAGTGACGTTGCTGTGATGAGGAAAGCATTCTGCTTGCTGGCCATAGACAGATAGACTCAAATCCTTTGAAGCCCTCATTAAGACATTGCCTGCAAATTTTTTGAAGATTTTATTTACCCATTTATTTTAGAGAGAGTATGTGCTAGCAAGTGGAGGGGCCGAGAGAGAGGGAGAAAATCTCCAGCATACGTGGGGCTCGATCCCACATCCCCAAGATCAGGACCTGAGCTGAAACCAAGAGCCGGACGCCCAACCGACTGAACCACCCAGGCACCCCGCCCACAAGTTTTATTTTTATTAATGTAAATTATAATTGGTCCGTATTCCTTATCTACTTTTCTTTGAGAATTTAAGACCTTCATTTCTTTGTTCTAGGTTGAGACTTGATAAACAGAAGTCAAAGAAGAGCTTTTTTGCAAATATATTTCACTTTTTTCCTGACGTGATTTCCCATGACCTGATACTTAAATCACTGGCCAGCTTGATAAATATGTGGTTGGGTAGTTTTATTAAGCCGCTTCTTTTTTTTCCCTCCCCCTTCTCCTTTTCTGCTTTTCTCTACCTCATATAGCTTAGTCCCAGTTCCAGAATGAAGAAGCTGCCTCAGGGTCGCCCTGTGCCTCCCCTTGGACCTGAGACAAGAGTTTCTGTAGTCTGGGTGGAGCGCTATGATGATATAGGTACTGTGTAAGGGCTTTGTCCATAAGTAAAATTATTGTAGAATGACAATGACTTGCTGAATGTCTAGGGAGAGGCAGCACAGATGTGGTATGGTGGCCAGAAGCTGGAGCTGGAGCTCAGCAAGCCTGGGTTGGCATCCTGGCTCCACCCCTCACTCAATTTCTTTAAGCCTCAGATTACTCTTCTGTTAAATGGAGACACTCATGGTGCCTCCTAGTTATGATGATTTGGTGAGACTAGTGGATGTAAGTGGATGTAAAACTTAGCTATTCTTGATATCACACTGAATGGCTTGTTGCAAGTCAGTCCCACTCCACGTAGCTCCCAGTCATCCCAAGACCTCTGGAAGGGGGAAGGGGGAACACTTCCCTCACCTCTGCATGAACCCTACTGTCTCGTTCTGGTGTAAAGATTAATTTGTCCTTAGGAATTCTGCCATGGATAAGTTTCTCATGATTTTTATGTAAGCAACATAAGAGCATTAGAAATGCATACTTAGCCTAGAATCTCATCCAGCTCAGGGTTTGTGGAAGAGTGTGACCATTGCTTTCCAACCAAGCCCTCAGAGACCACAGATCATGTTTTATAAACACTCAGCTTTAGATGAACTTAGCGAAAATTTATCTTGAGGGAGATTTCTTTTTGATGAGGAATGGTTAGGATTATGTATTTCAGGATACCACAATCCATGTATTTATTGCACACTTGTATAAAGAGATTAGGAAATTAGGTTTCATACTGTTTATTTTAGAAATATGAGGGAGATATTAATTGTAATGCTGTTACTTTCTTCCAGAAAACTTTCCCCTCTCAGACCTGCTGACAGAGATCAGTACTGGTGTGGAAACAACTGCAAACAGTAGCACTTCTCTGAGGTACACTCTCTATTTGCCCGAGGCTCACCAGCATGTCTTTAAGTATACAGAAACCGTTCATTACAATGTCAGTTGTGATTTCATAAAGACGTAAGGAAACAAAAGGGATGAAGGCAATAGGAAATAAACATAGGGGAAAAAAATCAAAGAAGTTGATAGATATGTGTACAAGGTGATAAATTAACGAGCATTTTTAAATGGCATAATTGCTGTTTTATCTGCAGCAAAGAGAAAAATGAATAGGTGGAAGCACTTAAGTATTAATGAAGACTATAATAACAGACTGGCAATACTGGATAGAAATAATAGAGTTAAATTGGTCAAAACATTCTGGATGGTTAAAATGTCCTAATTAAATAAGCTATTTAATGGAAAAATATTTCTAAGTAAAATATAATAGTAACTTTATCATAGTAGTAAGATTCCTATTGTAGCTGCCCATGCACGAAAAGGATAAAAGGGGATAACTGAATTCTAAGATTAAGAACAACGTATCTATATAGGCTTTATAGTTTCAAGGCTTTTTGCTTGCTTCCTTTTGGAAGTATTTTAAAACAATTCATAAGAGGTGCCATTATCATCTCTGTTTTACAAATGGAGTAAAATAGGCTGATGGAAGTTTTTCTTCAGTATCACACATTCAGTAAATGTTAAAAGAGAAAGTGATCTGAACTTAAGCTTCCGCCCCCAGATGCCAGCTTCATTTCGTACATCAGAGAGCTACCCTTGATGTCAAGCTACATGATCTGATTTGTATTGCATGTAAGATGAATTTGTTCTTAACATCACTAGATTATTGTCATAGAATTGAAGTGAGGTAAAGATGGTTTATTTTAACATCATATTTTTAAATTTCCAGAAAGGACAAGTCATTTATTTTTTTATTTTTTTATGTTCAGTTAAGCCAGCAAATAGTACATCATAGGTTTTTGATGTAGTGTTCAGTGATTCATTAGTTGTGTATAACACCCAGTGCTCATCACAACATGTGCCCTCCTTAATATCCATCACCCAATTACCCCATCACCCCACCCCCCTCCAGGAGGACAAGTCATTCTTAAAACTTACGTGTTTTTTCTGCTAAAGTATTTTAAAACAAGTTACAAGGGATCCTGACAGTTTAAATATATCAGTCTGCATTTCTGAAAAACAAAAACACTTTTCAAATAGATAAAGATAAAATTATCACAATAATAAAATTAGTAATAGTTCCTTAATTTTATGTAGTAACCAGTTCATATTGAGTTTTCTCCATTTTCCCTAGAATATCCTTTATAGTTTGTTCAAACCAGAATCCACTCTGGAACCTTGTGTCTGATGTTAATATGCCTTCAGTATCTTTTACTCCAGAACAGCCCTTTTTGTCTTTTTTTTCTCTCCGTGATACTGACTTACTGAAAAGACTAGAGTAATTCTTGAGGTGGACTTTTCTAGAACTAGTTTGGAAGAGAACTTTTAAGTGTCTTGTGTTGGTGGTGGTAGTGTTAACTGTTTCAGTCTTTTTAGGTCAAAAGTTATGATATGACTAGACTGTAAAAATCGTGTTTTGTTGGTAAACTGGCAAAATCAAGAATTTGGCTTGGTGACAAAATTAACTATAGGTTTGACTTTTATATAATGTATTGAAAATTGACTCAGTGTTGCTTTGGCCAGAATCACTTTACTTATATAGAAAAAAAACACACACACAAAAAAACAGAAATGGCAACATGTAGCAAGTATCACAGAGTAGTAATGTGGGTACCTCTAGGTTTGGTGACATATCCCTGAGCATGATGTGTATCTCAGTCTTCTAAAGGCACAGTTGTGACATTAGCACCCATGACCTATTTAGAGGCTTAGAAGGCTTTGGCCCTCCAAGATACAGTCATTTATCACCTTTGCTAAGGAGGACATTTGCAGCTGGCCCAGACTAATGGGCCTCCCAACTTCTTCCCCCCACCCCTGCACAAAAATTACATTAGAGATTCCCATAATGAGGCCTCAACTATATCCCCACTTGTGCTCTGAGATGCCAGGGTTAACTGTGGTGGCATTCCCTGCTCTCTGGCCACCCCCACATTTGTTCCCTACAAGAAGGAGGAACTAAGTGAAAGCCCCATCACTGGTGCTGGAGTCATAGCTCCCTGCCAGAGATTCCTCTGCCTTTGCTTCCACCCTGTGTCCCTAGAGGTTTTAAAACACATTTTTTAGCCCCTTTTTTGTCAGTTCAAAAAGCCCAACCCCAGTGATGGGCCTTTTGGGCCGGGTGGGGGTGGGGGTGGGGGATTGGGTGCAGCAACATGGGCTCCCAGAAGG
This sequence comes from Ursus arctos, assembly GCF_023065955.2. Lineage (NCBI taxonomy): Eukaryota > Metazoa > Chordata > Mammalia > Carnivora > Ursidae > Ursus > Ursus arctos. The sequence continues at coordinate 20,452,234 of NW_026622830.1, read as the reverse complement.
AGGATTCTGAGCAGACTAACATGTTGGCTCTTATCAGACTACATCAAGCCTGGCATCAAGTGTCCTTAATTTTCTTATATTACACATGGAGGCCTTTCAACTTTTATATGTTTGGGGTAAAAAGAGTTTTCTTTTCTTTTCTTAAGATCTACCACTCTTGAAAAAGAAGTTCCTGTCATCTTTATCCACCCTTTAAACACTGGATTATTCCGGATAAAAATTCAAGGAGCCACTGGAAAATTTAACATGGTCATCCCGCTTGTGGATGGGATGATTGTCAGCAGGCGAGCACTTGGTAAGGTCTTCATGTATGGCCAAAGAGTTAAGGTTTCTCTCTTTTATTTATTTATTTGTTTAAACACTTTTATGAACCAAGAAGAAGTAGAAATAAGGAAATGGTGATATTACTTAATAGATGCCACATGTAGAAAATGCTATTATGGTTTGGGGCGCCTGGGTCGTCAGTTGGTTAAGCGTCTGCCTTCGGCTCAGATCTTGATCTCAGGGTCCTGGGATCAAGTCCTGCATCAGGCTCCCTGCTCAGCGGGGAGTCTGCATCTCCCTCTTCTTCCTCCTGCTCGTTCTCTCTCTCTCTCTCACTCACTCTCTCTCAAATAAATAAAATCTAAAAAGAAAAAAAGATAATGCTATGGTTCTTGTTAAATAAGCAGCATGTTTTGTTCTGTTTTAATTGTGCTTCATCTACTTAAGCATGTGTAGAACTACAATTCACAAACTTCCTGGAAAATCAGATAGCGGTTTATAATCCAGGGCAGGAAAATGGGTTGTCGGACCAGATTTACTTCGGTTTTCCCTTCTCATATATTTCTTCTAGCAGTTTTGTCTTAGTAGAATGTTGTCTGTCTCTCCAGGGACGGGGAGTTTTGCAAATGGAATGAAGTAGGTTTGACTGCAGAGTGTAGTTCACTTGAATACTGGTAGTTCACCTAGATGGCTAGTTATTCATGTTGACTTCAATACCCTCTGTTTTTAAGGTTTTCTGGTGAGGCAGACTGTAATTAATATTTGTAGAAGAAAGAGACTGGAGAGTGACTCCTACAGTCCACCACATGTCCGCCGGAAACAGAAAATCACAGACATCGTCAACAAGTACCGGAACAAGCAGCTGGAGCCAGAGTTTTATACTTCACTTTTCCAGGAGGTTGGACTCAAGAACTGCACTTCTTAGACACGGTCTGTCTAGGACTCTTGAACTCCAGTTTGGGGCTATGATATCAGAGCAAAACAGTTTGATAGGTGATCACTGTAAAAAGAAAAACAAATCACTCCCCAAGAGCTTACTGTTTAATCACCAGAATAGAAGAAACACATTATAAACCCATTTGATAGAAGACTTTCGGCTTTCTAGTGAAATGGGCTCCCAGACACAATCATATTCCTGCTGGTAATGATGATATACATTTTAGCCATAAACTTTCTTTTAAAAGTGACAATTTTAGTTAAATATAAGCCTTTTGAGGAGAAAGGCTTTATGCATCTCAGTTAAACACGTGCATTGGTAGTATCAAATTTGCAAATTAGAAGTTGAAGATAGTTTTATACTTCACTTTTTAGGAGGTTATGTTCAGAATTGAAATCTGTCTCAGAATCTTCCAGGACATTTAAAGACTCATGCTGATGATAGCATGGAGGAGAAGGGAAGAAATCTCAGCTTTCTGCTCACTTGTAAGTCCATTTGTCGTCCAGCTGTCCAACTGACAGAAATGAGCATAAATGTGTTTTGTTTAGATAAGAAGCCTGACATTAAAATATTTCATGTTTCCTCTCCACATTTCACAAAATTATCGTCCTCATTACTGCACAGATCAATCTGAAGGCCTCCATTTCTGGGCAGCCCAGGAGCAGATCTACAATGGAGGCGTGGCCCTGTCCTTTAGCAGAGACACAAGTGGCGTTTGTGGGGTTAAAAGTTGTGGGACAGCAGAGATGCCTCAACTCTCTCCATTGCTGTGTGGCTTGGGGACATGATGATAGGCTAAGCATTCGTAATTCCTTGGTAATCTCTTGGTTACATTTTGAGAAATGTAAATTCACAACAAGGGTTGAACATCATTGGTTTCATCCATTGTCTCTTCAGGACCAAGCAGGAGACTGCAGTAGTTTGTGAAGGAGTCTAATTTGGGTTCAGGAAATAGCCTCTCAGCGCTACTAACTCAGATCTCTCCCAGAGAGCTACTGGATTTCGTCATAATTGACCAATGTTAATGACCACCCCATAGGGTGGCTGCTGTTAGAAATAGCTGTTGGGGTCATGTTTTCTGGACTTTTGCCAGCTGAAGGCACAACAAATCCCTGCCCGGGTTTTGGAAATACTTCTGTTACCTCACGGCTACTTTTCTGCCAGGGATAAATGTTTTGAGGTGGCCAGACCCAGAACAACCTTCCAAGGATTCCTGTTCCAGTGCTAGAGTATACACTGCTCATTTCTCCTATTCTTCTGTGCTTTCTTCTTTATTAAGATTTTTTTTTGTTAAGAAAATAAGTGACATTTGAAGTCCAAAGAGGAGTGCTCATGGCTGTGTTGAGGGTGGTTTCCCACGTGAACTCTGGTGTCAGTAGACTCTGCAGGTCGGGGCCGCAGTGCTGTGTTTGGTTTGATGTTTGGGGAGTTCATTCGAGGGTGCGGGATAATGTAGGGCCTAGTTCCCTGTGCAGATGTTTCTATTCCAAAGGTATGTATTTTGTCATCTCTGAGCAAGAAATGTGGATATCATAGCAGCTCTTGGTCTTAAGTTTGCTGTACCCGTTTCTTCATGTTTGTTTTAAGCTCAGGTAAAGGTTACCTCCGCCTCCTATGACTCCAGTTTCCATTCAGGGTGTGATATTATTGAATAATTGATTTTCTTTTTAATCTGGGCAATAAATCGATGTTTCCAGATGGTAGCATGGGGTTAGGGGATGTAGGATAAAGATGAGCAAATTCTACCCTAAAAATGTTTTATTTAACTCAGCAGGTTATAAGGTGAGGTTTAACAACTTCCATGGAAATTCCAGATTGACATTTCAAGGGAAAAATGGGCCCTTTTTCTAGTGGACATGAACAAAGAAAGCTTAAATTGATAGGCAATTTATAACATTCCAGAGGTTAAAAATAACTGATGTAAGTGTACTTCCTCGGTGTGATTCTTCAGGTAAAACTTTCCTTTAGCATAGTTTTATCGTCAGCAAAATATCCTGTGTTGTGCGTGTTGAAGGTAGGCTTCCTGATCCTTCAGTTTGCTGTAATTTCTGGCAACTCTTCGTAATTCTCATGACTGATAACTGAATAACTATGTTGAATGCAGTTTGTAATCTGGAAGCCTATGATCTCCCAGGGAAGGAGGGATAGACTCAGAGCTGTGCAGCCCCCAAAGGCATGAGATCCTGGTGTGTACAGCACAAACAGAATATAGGGTTACGTGTAGCTCGTGAGGTGCTCCTCCCTTCTGCTCAAAACAGCATTTACCTAAAAGGAGTGCGGTAAGAACCCTTACCGTAGGTTTGAATTCATGGTCACTAAGTTCACCCAACTGCCTTTGTTAAAAATCACTTTGAGTAGAACAATGCCAGAGGAGCATATGTAGTCCCTAGTAATAACCTTTAGTTTCATAACCTTCGAAGGGAAGCCAGGACCACTGTGGTCTGTGGCTTAAACAGTATAGTAGCTGTATGTGACAGGTGTTATCAGGGGGTGGATGAGTGTGGCATTTGGTGACAAGGAAGGCATTACCCAAGGGACAGAGGCAGGTAGCCCCTCATAGTCCTTTTTCCCATTCGGGAGATGGGGGCTTTCCTCCTCCTTTCTGGTTGGGAGCACTGATGACAGTAAGGAGGCTTTGCCCTTTCTTGGTCAGCCAGATCCCACTTTGGCCCTCTGAAAGGAATAGTTACATGGTGGGTTCACCCCATCCTGCCCTGGCTAGACACACCCACATGCGTGCATGCTGTCCTCCATTTCCTGGTCCTCGATTTCAGGGCAGCCCATTCTCCTCTGGACTCACTTATAAATACAAAAGACCTACATCTTTGGCCAGTAATGTCAGTTGCCCACAGGTTGTATGTATGAGGCCTTTGTGAGTGGTTACTTTCCACACACTGTGGGGAAGCATTTGTCAGGCTCTGCAGAGTGATTTTCAGAGAGACAGTCTTCGGGAGCATTGATTTCCATTGGAAGGTGAGACTTTACCCCCAAGGTGGAAATCAGCCTTGCCCAAAGACCTGTTTTGTGGTAGATAGTAAAGATGTTTTGGGGGTAATTTGACACTCCTGCTGGCAGTGGTTCTCCATTCAGCATTTTAAAACCCATTCAGGTTATATCTTCCCGAAAAGAATTGATTTCTCTGTTTACATGAAACAGTAAGTTGAATTTGATGGTCTGTTTTAAGGATTTCCGTGACAGCCTCTTTTCCTGAGACGGAGAGATTGGAGGTAATCCACCCGCTCAGTGTGGAATCGAACTGTGGGTTCTCGGTAGCTGAAGAAGCCATGTACTGTATAGTGTTTTTCTCAGAGTATCAGCTCACGTTCTTAAGATGCTTTTCTTTTTTTAATGGTGAGGGAGAAGGTGTGATTTGGGATTCCACAGTGCCTTGCATATAGTAGGCGCCCAATAAATATTTGTTGAAGCAAACCAAGTTTCCCAAGTCCTTGCCTCTTGCAGCGACCAAGAACATCTTTCTCCTCTGAAGGGCTTGGCAGTTGTGGCTAAAAAATAAGCAGTATCATTATTTGCTTGAAATCATATATACAATTTGTATGAATTTCGGTATGTTGCCAAGACATGATCTTTTTCTTATTGTATTTTCTGTAAATATTTCTGGCACTGAACTGTAAAGTAAAGGCGAAATGTAAATACGAAGGTGTACCCGTGACCCCTCGCCTCCTGTGTTTTCTCTTCATCGGTTAGGGAAAAAGGCCCAGAGGCTTGTTTGTATTTATGCCGATCCTTTGTCCAGAAGAAACCCATGGAATATTGAATGTAATACATTTAGTCAATTAAATTTTAAGGAGATTCTTATCTAATAATGTTGTGTGTGCTTTTGGTGACAGGCCAGGGTTTGACCCCTGCATTGGTGTTTCTAGTTTACTCTTTCCAGGGCGTGTGTGTTCTGCTTTGCCTGACCTTCATAATTTAGATCTGTGCGTTTTCACGCTGGTTTTGTAGAGTTTCATGGAATACTCAAAATTAGATTAGTTTTTAAAAATTTTTAACTGAATTGTAATTGACATACAGCATTATATTAGTTTCAGGGTACAACATGGTGATTCACTGTTTTTATACATGATGAATTGGTGACCTCTGCAGGTAGAAGGTACTCTTTGTCACTATACAAAGTCCTCACAGGGCTTCTGTAATGAGCACACTGCCAGCGGAAGCCCACCGTGCAGAGGCCAGTGCTCACCGACGGGCTGGCTGCCTGTATCTTAGGAACACAGAAAGGCAGCGTGCTTTCTGCCTGCAGAAAATGGGGGCTCTGCCATGGCTAGTGGTCAGGAAAGGGGAGACGCTGAGGAGGCCATCCTCCCCCCACCCACTGCCCCTGTGAGTAGGGTTGACTCAGGGTTCCATTCATGGGGTGTCCGAGTGGCTCAGTTGGTTAAGCGTCTGCCTTTGGCTCAAGTTATGATCCCCGTGTCAGTCTCCCTGCTCAGCGAGAGCCTGCTTCTCCCTCTCCCCCCTGTTCATGCTCTCTCTGGCTCTCTCCTTCTCAAATGAATAAATAAAATCTTAAAAAAAAAAAAAAAAGAGGGTTCCATGCAGCCCGATGAGCACCTTCCTGCCTAGATCATGTGTGGGGAGTGGTTGTACCACCTGAGGAAACAGCGATGAGAATGGTTCGGGTGCATGCCTCTGCCAAGAGCTGTCCCTCCAGCCTGCCACTGACTCGGTGGGACATCAACATGTGACCCCCTGAGCTGCCTCCCTTGTAGTTGTGGGTCCACGCCTGCTCTGCTCGCAGGACATCTAGCTGGTCCTTGGCGGCCAGGGAAGCGTCAGGCTGATTGCACAGTGGTCCTGTTCTGGGCTCTGGTGAGAAAATGTGTGTACAAGCCTTTCCCACCAATGCTGCTCAGCTCTGTCAGGACCCAGTGCTAAGAGATCCTCCCCACATCACCCCAGCCCAAACCACTCCTGGTCTTGGCCTCTGGGCTCTGAGTAGCACAGCCTGCCAAGGCACTGCTCTTCTTGGACACACTTTCTAATACCGTCTGCCCAGGCTGCCTCTTCTGGGGACTCCAGTCATCCCACCACTGGCCTAAGACTCTGTCTAAGCCGCTGGCTTCCAAGCTCCAGCTCTCCCCTCCGTTCCCCTCCATTCCCCTCCCCCGTTTTTTCTGTGGCTGGCCCTCTTGCCTTTCTCCGTGCACTGGTATCCTCCTGTATGGGGCTTCTTCCACCCCATGTCTCCCCTGGGTCAACCACCCGCAGCTGCTCTCCCAGTCTGGAACTGGGTCTTTCTGACTTTCCCACCCATGCTCCACGAGCTGCTGTGGCGCCAAAATCAGGGCTCCATGAAACTGGTTGCTCATTAACATGGTGGGTCCTAAGCCTCCCTGGAGGTTCTGACTCAGTAGAGCAGGGGGAAGTGTAGGAATCGGTGTGTTTCACAGACACTTGCCCGTAGTGACTGAGGTAGCTGGTCCAGGATCCTCTTTGGGATTGCAGTGCTTCTGCCTCCCTCCCTTCCCCAAGCAGCAGCCATTCCACCTGCAAATTCCCTGCACCTGTCAGGCTTCCCGTCTGGCCAGAGTCTCCCTTCAGCTCAGGGATGGCCGGACCCTGGAGGTCCAGGGCCTCCTTCCTGCCACAGGGCCTGGCACGTGGAGGTGCACTTCTACATGAATGAACGAATGACAGATGAGGTGGGAAGAGAGAAGAATGGCATTTGAGAGTATTCTCTCTCCTTGGGAGACAAAGGAACAAGGCTAACCACTTAGAAGCCCCTCACTGAAAACTAATAAGGAGAGGTACACAATAAATAGTCACTTATTGAGGGCCTACTATGTGTTAGAAAGTTTTTAAATGGCAGCCCAGTGACCCAGGCTGGCCTAACAGACTTATTTTGTTGAGCCAACAGTATTTCAATGCTTGAAGTAACATTTTTTAATTGGGAGATTTCACGTAAAAATGCGGATTTGGGAGGCTCTCTTGGGAAAGGAGATGTGACCATAGTGGGCCTGCCTTTCCCGCACAGCAGTTGCTGCCTGAAGCTGCGACAGCTGCCTGCTCTCGATGCACCAAGCTCCATCCAGGCCACCAAGTGCAGATGTGGGCACCTGTAGCCAGAAGGACAGGCCCCAGACCTGGCTGGCTCCCGAAGGAATCTGTGACCTCAAATGCTTGAACAGCCCCCTGGGGGCGATGTTTAGCCCATCATTTATTCTTCTAACTTTTAGCAGCTTGCTGAGGTAAGAATTCCTTCCTTGTGTCCCATGAACCCATAGCATCTCAGCAGGGATTCAAACCCAGACCTGCCTGCCTGGAAGCCTGGGCTTTTGTTCTTGGCCAAACTGTCTCACTGCCACTAGCTCCCACCCACTCGTCCAAAGGCACTCGTCCAAAACAGCTCTCCCTTTGCCTGAAGGACACCGTGACTTCCTTGTTGTGTCACCGGCTCAGTCACAATTGGGCTGAGAGCAGAATGTGGCCCGGCCCACTGGGTCCCCAGGGCAGCCCTGTCAGCCCAGCCCAGGCAGGCCTGGCTTAGCCACACACACACCATGAAGTACCCTCTGGTGCCGCTGGTGACCGACCTCACGTTTTCTTTCCTGGTGTTCTGGCTCTGCCTGCCCGTGAGCTTGCTGTTGGTCCTGTTGATCGTCTGGCTCTGCTTCTTACTGAGCCAAGGTGAGCTGCCCAGTTGGGGCCCTAATCCTAGAGCTGGGCAGGGGGTCCCGAAGCTGGGCAGGAGGGGCCTGAAGCAACTGCAGAGAAAAGAGTCCTTCATGTGCCTCAACTGCTGGCTGAGACAAGCAGTCACCTGTAGGAGCAAAGGATTAATTGAGTAGTTTAGAGGCCAAGAGTGAGCCCCCAAGTTTGGGAAGCTGTGTGTGTGTGTGTGTGTGTGCGCGCGCGCGCGTGCTTGCGCTTACGCACTTGTGTCCCCTCAGGGCCCCTGCTAGCACAGAAAGTCTTTGGCACAAATCAGAGGTGGCCCCTCCCCACAGATGAGTTAGTAAAAGGGTCCCTTTCCTGTGACTGCAGCCAGGGCACAAGGCTGGGGAAACAAGGCATGGGCTGGATTTCATCCCCTCCCAGTTCCTCAGCTGGGTACTTTTGTGCAGTAAACAACTTACACAATGGGATATGGCAGCCCTAGGCATCAGGTGCCAAGAGACCGCTCACGCTGATTTCTGCCCAGACTATACATCAGGGAGGCATCTGGGTTCTCGGGGTGGCAAGATCCTGGAAGCTGACAGACACTTGTCCTGAGCTCAGCATGCCACCCAGAGGAATAGGAGGCAGGGTGGAGCTGGCCAGGAGGGAAGCTGGGGGCCAGTGGCAGGGGTGGCCTTCTGTTCCGCAGGTATCCTGTCTCCCTGGGCGCTCCTCTCACCACGGGCCCTCGTCCCGGGGACCACTTGACCTTCCACCTCCTGCACCTCAGTTCCAAGACCTTTAGTCAGCTGGGCAGGGAGGGTGTGGACGTGCTGCCAGCTCTGGTCAGATGGCACTGAGACAGACTGAGCGGTTCATCCCCAGATCTGCCCCAGGTTCTCAAGTGTAGGGGCTGGTAATGGTGTCATTATTGGGAGTTCCTGGCCAGAGCTTCCAGAAAATGACTTTTTGAAGTAGATTCTCATATTCCCCGGGGTGGTCTGCAACCCTCCCTGAGGGGCGCAACTCGGGCATCGGCTGGTGGCTGGCGGGAGTCAGAGCACTGGTCCGTGTAGTGGCTATAAAAGCCCTCTGTCTAGGATATGGGCCCAGAGTTTAGCCTTGCTGCTTCATCGTTCAGAATAGCTGCTAGCCGTTTTTCAACACCGTCCTAAAGGTTGTGTTAAACGCTGATGTGCATCATCTCATTTAATCCTCAGAATAACTGCGAAGTAATCCTTACTGCACCATTGAGGAAACCAAGGCTCGGGGAGAGAAGCCGCGTGGCCAAGTCACACACCTGTGAAGTACTTGAGAGTGCCGGTTATCTAGCGTCACATCCTGGCCCTGCCTCCTACCAGCTCTGTGACTTTGGGCAAGTCCTCTCTGAGCCTTGGGTTTCTCATCTACAGGACGGAGATAATATCGGTCCCTACCCTTTGGGGCTGTGGAGAGATGCATGTGAAGGGCAGGGCATCCAGGACGTGTCACTCGTGGCCCACAGTAGGTGCTTATAGGCTGAGGAAGAATCCATTTCTGTGGCAGTTTTGTCAAGGTCGGAGGAAGCGTAGGCGCGGCTTCAGATGGCTTCTCTAGAAGCAAGGAGGCGCCTCACCTAAGGTCTAAGGCACTAACCTCCAGCAGTTCATTCTCCTTGAAGGCCCTGCTCTAACAATCCACAGCCTGCCCTGTCCTGACCTTTTCTCAGACTTTCTCCCACATCTCATGTGGCTGCTTTGCAAGAAGGCATTTGGTAATTTGCAATGACCAGAAGCTGTCCTTAAAGTGAGATGGGCAGTCTTCGCTCAGGGGCCAGTCTTCTCGGCATTCTTAGTATTGTTGCACCACTGGTCCTGTCCTCGTGCCGGGGTCTGGGCCTGCTGGGGTCTGGGGGAGCCGCTGCTCAAGGATACCCTGGCCGGTGGTTTTCTGTTCTGCTGTGGATCTCTTCGTCGGAATCAGTTTGGCCTGGAATCAGGTGTGAAAAGCAGACAGGACTAGCTCTGTTCCCCCCCTCCCCTCCCCACCCCGGCCTGGCCTGGCTCAGCAGGGCAGTTCCAGGGCCCGGAAGGCAGCCGGTTTGAGCAGGGAGTGCCATGTGGCCCAGGAGGACGCACTTTCTCAAGGAGACGGGGGAGCAAGGGGAGGAGAAGTGAGCAGCCTGGCAAGCTTGGTACTGAGGCCCAGAAAGGGTCATGCGCAGCTGAGCCCCGGAGAAGCTGGCCAGTGGGGACAACACTAATCCTGGACCATGACAGGAGGAGAGCGGATGAAGCCACGTGTGCCCTTCAAGGGGAAGATGCTCCTCTGAGGACATTTCCTTTGTGATCGGAAAGGAATTTGCGGTAGGAAGAAGAGAAACCTGCGAAGAGGTGGGTTTAGGACAAACACCTGTGGAGGGTCCTGCCCACCTCGTGGTGGTCCTTGCAGCGAGGTGTTAAATTCAAAGCTACCTTTGAAGCCCCTGACTTCAAACAGGTGCCCCCAATGGAATCGCAGGGCACTGGTGCCGGAAGGCTGATCGGAGTCCAGCACCACCGCTTCCTGGCCGTGAGCCTGGACATTCCGCCTTTCTGAACTTTCCTCCTCCGTAAAATACAAATAACACAGTAATGGCCTTCAAGACGTTGTTAACAGGATTAAATGAGAAAATGCACATGAAACACTTAGCGCATAGCATGTGTTCAAAAAACAATCACGATCTGTAGTGAAGAGCAGTCCCTTCAAGCCCTCTCACTGATTTGTACATCCTCCTCCTGGCCAACTCTGATGGATGCCTGTGGTACACGTTCTACATCCGTTAAGCTCCCCTCGTAGGGCTGTAATAGGCCCATTTTACAGATGAGGAAATGAAGCCTGCCTTTTCTGTCTCCTGCTCTTGGTCTGCGAGCAGAGGGCTCTCTTGAGCCTCCGTTACTTCTCTGCCACCAGTGAGATGCCTAAAGAGTATAGTAAGGAGAACCCCCCCCCATCCCTTCTCCTTTCTCCTTCACCTTGCCTTCCCCAGATAAGTCACGTTAGCAAGTTCATGCACCTATCCAAGAACACATGCAGGTTTTCCAAAAAAGTGTGGGTGGATTGTTACTTGTTTTTCAAACAAGAAGGGAGGCGATCCTGCCCTATGCATTTCTCCAAAACTTGCTTGTGATGTATTATGGACACCCTGCGAGTCGAAAGCTCCAGGTCTCATGGTTGTTTGAACAGCTTCTGATATGGCTCTGGAGGGAGGGGCAGCTCTTTGTGCAGTACGCCTGTGCCACGCCTCCGTCACCCAGACCGCTCATGATGGGGGCACACACACACACACACACACACACACATACAGTTTCCAGGATGTTTTATTGCTTATGCATGTTTCACCACAAAACAGTGCTGCAGGGAAATCTTGCATGTCTGTGCTCAGATATTTCTTAATAAATGGACTGGTGGACAAATGGATAGATGGGCCAGTCGTTGGGTTTGTGTGTCCTCGGTGCCTGCTCTTGGACCATACCCAATGCAGGTAGGTCATTTGTTCGCCTCTAGGGTCTGTCCCTATTTCGTAGGTGGGTATGGCCACTTTCTGAGTCCTAGGACAACCTTTTTCGTCCCCGGTCAACTTCAAGGTCCTCGAGTCTTCCTGAGATCTTAGGGCTGTCCCATTTGTCATGATTCTGCCTTGGCCACTTGGTCTCAGACAAAGCTACAGGGATGGCCAGGCTTGGCATGGGGCTTCTTTTGGGTCAGGGGTAGGAGACAGGACGTGACCCCCCAAGAGGCCTTATCTTGTACGTCCACAGATTCAGAGGAAAATGACTCCACTTTATGCTTTGACTGGGAGCCCTGGAGCAAAGGCCCAGCCTGGTTTTGCTGGGAGGGGACACTCCATAGCTAAGAGGAGGAGAGGCCCTGCTGGTGAGCCTGTTCATCCAGGTGAGACCCTTCTGGGGGGTGGGGGGCAGGAAGGGGGAGCCTCAGGTCCTACCCAAAGCCTAGGGCGGCTGCCATGTTCAAGGTCCACTCCCACCACCACACTGGAGAGCTTGTTGTCTCTGCCATGTTGGGGAACCCTCTGCTTCGTTCTGTTGGAGACCTGTTTTCACCATGTTGGAGGACCAGCCTCCTTTGCCATGAAGAGTTCCTTTACAAAGGTCCCCTACCCTTTACCTCTGTGGCCTCACCTCCCACCACTCTCCTTAGGGTCTTTGCCCTGGCTGTTCCCTCTGCCTGGAACTCTTCTTCCCCACATCCACCTGGTGCACTCCCTCACCTCTGAGGTTGAGCTCCAGTGTCCCCCTTACTCTGTTCTAGATTGTCTTCTGCCACAGCACTTACCATCTCCTGACATGCCCGATAATTGATGCTCCAAATTCAAAGCCCTCCCAGCAGGCCTGACACACAGCTGTCTGCAGGAGGAATGACGCGATGCCAGTGATGATGCTCGCTGGTAGTCAGTGGACACTTAATAGGCACCAGGGCCTGTGCTGAGCCCTTCCCTTTCACAGCTCATTTATGAGATCCTACGAAGAGGGTATTATTCTTACCTCCATTTTGCAAATGAGAACTCTGAGTGGTAGTGCAGTAAGTAATTTGCCCAAAGAAATAGGGCTCTGGCACCCACTGAACACCTGGAAAGACCTCATCCATTCCAGTGGAGGTAAATGTCAGCCCCGTGCCAACGACCCCAATGCTCTAATGGTCCTTCTCAGCTCTATTACAAGAGCCCCATGCTTGCTTTAATGTTCTGCTGTCTCTCGTCTTAGAATTTTTAATTTTTCAACGAGGGGCCCCTTACATTGATTTTTTTAATGGGCCCACGAATTACGTAGCCTGTCCTGTTTGTGTACAATTAGTGGGGTAAGAAAAGGAGACTTTTGGACTCTGCTCCAGAATCCTGTCCCATTCACACAAAGCTCTTCCCACACCATCATGTATCTGTTCCTCTCTCACTCTTTCATTCCACTGTCATCCCTAGACTCAGCCTTCCATGCTTTTCCAGCCTGGCTTTCCTGGAGTCCGCAGAGCCGTGGAGGCAACCGAGCTGGATGGGAGAGACTCACCGATGAGGGAAGACGACTCTGGCCAGTGAGATGCTTCCCGACTCCTCTCCTCCACCAGTGGACTCAGGAAAGCCTCCAGAGGACCCAGCTCCTCTCCCACTACAGATGACCTCCCAGGATCCCTGGGGAGGAGCCCGAGCCTGTGGAGATGGGAGAAGCAGGCACCTGGGGAGAAGCTGGCCAACTGAACTCAGAGGAGGTCCTAGCACAGGGCTGGGCCAGAAGGTGTGGGTCCATATTAAAGAAACAAGAGGTTTCCTGTGCTCAGGAGACCCCTGACAAATCCACTGGGCCTGGCCAGATCCATTCATTGAACAAGCTGTGGGGCCTGGGCCCAGCCCCCAGCACTGACTCCTACGTCCTTGACCATCCTTGGGAATGCCTGACTTTCTCCCATCCTTTCAAAAGGGTTGGGGGATCTTGCTCTCAGCTCCTATTCTATAATTTCACACTCCTTGATTCGCTTTTAGGTTGACTTTAATAACAAATATTCGTTTATAAATACAGAGTGGCTACATATGCCTAGTTAAAAAAAAATAGCTCACATTTAATGAGCGCCTACTATGTACCAGGCGTTTTTCCATGTGCCTTATGCAGGGCTTTTAACCCTCACAAGAATTCTATGCGGTAGGGTCTTCGGTAATCCCTGTTTCACAGATGGGGAAAGTGAGGCACAGAATGACCAAGCGTCTGGCTTGGAGCCACACTGGTGGAGTTGGAATTTGAGCCAAGGTCCCGTCTCCACTGTGCCAGGTCTTCTCCAGGGTGGGGTGTGCAGGAGATGCAGGGGAGGCAGGGTTCTGCCCTTTGAAGAAATCCCCTGTCCTTACACCCTCACTGGCTGCCCAGGGGCAGCAGAGCTGATGGCAGGGGAATGACCCTCCTGGTGTCCCCTCCTCTGCCACCCCACATCCCACCAGTCATCACAAGGCTCTTCAACTATCCAGAGGAGAGAGAAAGGAGCCTGAATTATTAGCTCGTCTGGAGTTTGGGCTCCCCAGCTCTGCTTTTTCTGCCCTGTCAGAACGATCCATCCAAAGCACACATCAGAACATGTCCTTCCCCCTGCTTAAAGCCTCTACGGCTCCCTATTGCTAGGGTTACAGTCTGAGTTCCTTGTGTGGGGTCGAGAGCTGCCCTTTGGGAGCTGAGCCCACCAATTCTGCTGGACAAGGTTTCTGTTCTTATCGACAAGGCTACAGTGAACACCCTCGAATTTTTATCTTCGTATACAAGTGTGCTTCTATCTCAAGGATAAATTCCAGGAGGAGAAATTGCTGAATTTACAACAATCTCTGCGTTCACATTTTGCAGGTGTTGCTGAGTTGTCCCACCATGTGGAAACACCGAGGGTGAACGTGAAGTGCCTGTTTCCCCAGGCCTTTGCCCTGCTGTACACGTGGCCCTAAAATGCACACAACCATACTCTCTTTCTCACATATTCAACCCTCTCCCCTCACCCCGCCCCCCGACACACACCTCTTCCTCCACACATGCCTTGTTCTAGCTGATGAGATTTTGGCAACCTGTGTTTTCCTGGGAGCTTTCCTGGCATTGAATAAACACTTTTGGTGACAAATATCCCCTGTGGCTGAAGCTTCTCTCAGGCTTTGTCTGGCATTTTCTCCAACTTCCCATGCACTGCTTGGTCGCCTCTCCCTTTGCTGTGAGGGGTGCTGGGGATCAGCTTCTGTGCTGACCTAGAAGAGCCAGGCAAGCCACCAAGCCCCACCCTCCTGCCCCCAGCCACTCGGAGGAACAAGAGGAGCCTCCTGGGGGGGCGCTCAGACCTTGAGGAAGAGTGGGCACCGCCTGGCTCGTCAGGGAGGACACCTGGCCGTGCTTCTGGGAGCGCCTGCGGCAGAAGGCAGGGGACATAGCCCCTTGGGGCTCCTGGCAGGTAAGCAGCTCTGGCTGGCAGTTGGTGTGGGCTGTGGGAAGATGCCTCCCTGCTCTGGGTGGGAGGCCGAGACCCCAGGCCTCTGAGGGGTATGGATTGAGGCCCCCCTTTTAACATTTTGTTCTATAAGGTGGAGTGTGTGTGTGTGTGTGTGTGTGTGTGTGTGTGTGTGTGGTAAACACAGCCTGTAATCCTCTAGTACTAGGCTCCCCAAGAGACATGATCCCTAGTCCAGCAGCTGTGGCGGAGTGCTGCTGCTGTGGGTCTGCCCCAGGGCTAAGCGCTTCCCATGAGTGGTCTTATTTGATCCTTGCAATATCCCTGTGAGGTGGGTCATAATTCCATTTTCAGATGAGGGAACTGAGGGTCAGAGAGGTGAAGTAACTCACCCAAAGTCACACAGCCTGGAAGTGGCCCATTTTCCTGACTACTAACTGAGAGGTATTTCTCGAGATCCGCAGGGATATCCTTGGCGCTTCCTAGCCTGGACAATGCAGCTGAAGGTTGTGCCATTGATGTTTGTAAGACACACCAGTAACCTCGGAACAGTAAGTGGACGTGGCTCTCTCTTTGGACCTGTTGTCATGACACATCTCCCAGGCATGCCCTTATTTTCCATCTCTATCCAGAAGCTCTGGAACCCTGAGTGCAACCCCCTCCCTCGCCCACCCCTACTCCCAGGAGCCTCAGTGTCGTCCTTGGCAACATGAGGCCAATCCTGTCTGTGTTTGTTTCGTGTGGCGGCCACCACAGAGTGGCACAAACTGGGTGGGCCAGATTGTTCCACAGTCTGGAGGCCAGGAGTCCAGAGGGCGCTGGCAGGACATGCTCCCTTTGAACCTACGGGAAGGATCCAGCTTCTAGCAGATCCTTGGCTTCTGGCTGTATCCTTCCAGCCCCTGCCTCCCTCTTCACAGGGCCTTCTTTGCCGTGTCTTTGCACCGTCTCCCTGTGTGTGTGTCTGTCTCTGTCTCCAAATTGCCTCTTTCTGGAGGGACCCCTCACTGGTGAGGGCCCACCCTAATGACTGCATTTTAACTTGATTACCTCTGTCGAGACCCTATGCCCAAAAGAGGTCATATTCTGAGGTCCTGGGGGTTAGGACTTCCGTGTATATTTTTAGCGGGACACAGTGATCCCTACCGCCCTCTTCTGCGAGAACTCGGTGTGGCCGTGCATGGAAAGTTCTGAGCACGGGGCTTGGCTGACACTTTGTAAATGCTCTGTAAACTGCAGCTAAAAGAGCAAAGCTCAGCACCTGGAAATAAGGTGCTTGGGGTACATTGTGTGCCAGGCACAGTTTGGGTCCTTGACACGTATTATCCCACTGAAGTCTCACAGCCACCCCTCGAGACAGGCAAGATTTTCATTTAAATGATGAGGAAGCTGTGACTCAGAGAAGGTAAGGCGCTTGCCTGAAGCCAAACAGCCTAAGTGGCAGAGCTGAGGATCAACCGCGGGCCTGTGTGGCTCCATCTATGACACGGGGTGGGAGACCTATGTTGGGAGCAGGAGATGCTCAGAGGAAGAGAAAGGCAGGGAGGAAATGCTGCGCACAGAGCACACAACCCTGGGAAGCTTCCTGGGTCTGAGGGGCGTGGAACGCCTCTCAACAATAGTGAGTAGGTGGGCTGCATCACAGGCTCCCCCGGGGGGATCTGAGTCATTCCACTGTGACCTAATCCACCTGACCCATGCTCCAGGGCTGGAACCAGGCCCAAGGGGGGCTGAGGAACGTTGCCCAGAGTGTGGGCACACTTCACCCTATTCTGAGTACGTGTGGCTCTCCAGGAAGCTGAGAGGTGGTACTTCCTTAAAGAAGCTTCAAAGTGCAGCTTACTCAAGATTCAGGATACTCTCTCCTCCTTGCTTTCTTTCCAGGGGTTCCCTACACCTAAGCGAAGTGATAACAAGTTAGGTTTACTTTTCTGGACCAGAAGTTCATTTCCTCAGGGACCAACTTGTTTACTCATTCAAACATTTATTTATTCCTTCACTCATTTGCTTTTCTACCCATTCATCTAATGGCTTACTGATTTATTCAGGCACTCATTCATGCTCTAACACATTCATATACACAGCAATCCACCATCCATCATTCATCCATCCGTTCCTCCATCCATCCATCCATCCACCATCCATGTGCATCCATCCATCTGCCATCCATCTATCCATCCACCCATCAACCATCATCTGTCCATCATCATCCATTCATCCATCCATCACCCATCCATCCATCCATTCATCCATCATCATCCATCCATCATCATCCATCCATCCATCCATCCATCCATCCATCCATCCATCCAACACTTAGTAAGCATCTAGTATGTTTTACACACAAAGCTCCTTATGGCTCCAAAGTACTTTTTCGCCCACTTTCATGGCTTCTTCAACATATATTAGGGAAGGAGAGCCTCTACACCAATGGGACCTCCAAATACTTGGCCTTCTGGCAGCATGGTTCCAGAGTCTCCTCCTCAGGAGGACCTTGGGAAAAGTGGACAGTTAGTCATCTGCACAGTCCTAGTCTCCATGTGAGAGCCAGGGACAGTCACCTGAGACTTGAGGCTCCTAGGGACCCTTTGTCCTGTGGAACCCTCCCCTGGTGAGGGCCGTGCATAGTTCTGGGCACTGTGGCTCCCCTGGGGTATTATTTCCAGTTATTGGGCTCCATTTCTTGCATCCCCCTGGCCAAAGCAGGCTATGGTGACCTATGGACTTGGGCCCCATCCTTGAGTTGCTCCCTGGGGCCACTCTTCTTAGTGTAAAGTCAACTATGCCCCCCTGAGAGGTCATTAACACTCAGAGACTCTGAGGAGGGCAAGGCAGGAACCCAGAGCAAACTGGGGAAAGACCATAGCATTCTGTCCTGGCTGGAGAGCAAGAGGAAGCCCTCCTGTTCACTAACAGATATGGGGACACAAGCCAGAGAAACTGGCAGGAATGTCCCTCACTTGTCCCTAAATGCCCCACTTCCACACCTTTGCATGTGCCGAGCTCCTGCTCCCTCACACTCCAGGCAAAATGTCAATTCCCAGAGAGGCCCTTCTGGCCCCCCACATTCTGCCACTCCCCTTTCCTGTCCCTTAGCCTCCTCTCCCACCCAGGCCTTGCCCTTCTCACCCCCTCAGCACAATCCTGTTTGCTTGCTTTCCTGCTTCCTGGCAAATATTACCATCCCCATTTCACAGAGGTGGAAATCAAGACATAGAGCAGGTGGGCAGCCTGCTCAAAGAGTGGCCAGGCCAGGGTGAAGATCCCTGAGTCGTGACTGCCTTTTCTAGCCACATTAGTCAGGTACTTTATTAATTCAGTTTAATTTACAATCGGATGGCTGCAGGTAATAATGCAATGCAAATATTTCATGACTTTTTTAAAGGTACCGTTATTTCACTGTTGTGCTGGTAGACGGGTAGGGGGAGTGTGTGTGTGTGTGTGTGTGTGTGTGTGTGTGTGTGTGTGTCTGCCTGTAGGTGGTCCTGGCTGAGCCAGCCCCATGGGGGAGGAGGTTGGACATTTGGGGGTGTCTGGGAATCAGGTATGTCACAGAGCCCCACAGCCTTCCTCTTGCATGCATCATTGATTGAGTCAGCCCCACAGTGACAGCAGCCCAGCCGCCAAACTAGGAGCCACAAGAGTGCCAGCCAATGGCAGGGCCTGCCCTTCTCCCCTCAGCCCAGATGCAGAGGCTGGCACCCCAGTGCCCCTTGCCTCACCATGTCCCTGGATCCTGTGGGCCCGCACTGCCAGGCAGCCGGGGCGCTGTGTGTACCTGGGCTGAAGGTACAGGCATCGTGGGGGGGGGGGGGGGCGGGGGAGATTTGGGACACTGATGTCTCAGGGCCCGGCCTGAGGGGTAAGAGGAATAAGGTGAGGACCTACTGTGTGTTAGGGGTATTTGGCCTATCTGTTAGGGGTATATTCCCTCACAGGGCTGTAGTGAGGAAAGAATTCTCCTCCTATCCTAC
Organism: Ursus arctos; assembly: GCF_023065955.2. Classification (NCBI taxonomy): domain Eukaryota; kingdom Metazoa; phylum Chordata; class Mammalia; order Carnivora; family Ursidae; genus Ursus; species Ursus arctos. Next base: position 20,433,505 of record NW_026622830.1, on the reverse strand, counting down.
AGATGAGGGAATAGACGCTCAGGAGGTCGAGTAAATGGCCCGGGGTTACCATCTGCCAAGTGCTGGGGGTGTAATTCAAACCTTGGTCCATGGACTTCAAACCCAGACCCTTGTGGGGCACACACTGCCCTGGACTCCTGCTCATGGCCTTCTGCAGGGGTCACTGATTTTCAGATTCTAAGGGTTATGAAGGATCCCCCATCATATATGCCGTTTTCCCTCCCTCTGAATGTCTGAAGTGTTAGAGACCCCAGGGCTTATTTGGGGTTCAGTATTCAGGACCTGAAGCTATGGGGTCTCAGCTGGGTCCATGTGGCTGTTTTATGACCAAACTGTACTTTTGTTAACTAACATCCTATGATGAAAATTTAGGCCATTTCCTTTCTTTTTTTTTCCCCCTCCCTGCCCCCTCTTTCCCTCCCTTCCTTCTTTCCTTCCTTCCCTCCTTCCTTTCTTGTTGCTATTTTTATTATATGCATTGGCTTGGGCATATATATCTTTGTGCACTTACCTTATGGTAAATTCCCAGAATAGGAATCACTGAGTCCAAAGGTCTGTACATTTAAAACTGAAACATGTCGCCAAGTGGCTTCCCAGAAGGCTCCGTCCAATTACAGACTAGCTGAGTGGGTGCCGGTGCAGTTTTTTGTACTGACATTCTTGACAGTGTTGCTCTTTTTAGCCTATGCTAATTGTATCTTGTTTTTAACTCTGCTTTCTTATATTATTAGTGCAGTTGAGCACCTTTTCACATGCTGACCATCTGGTAAGTCACAGAGGCAGGAAGACCATTTTGAGTCTAGCGCAACAGTCAAGGTTCTGTTGACATTGTGTGTTTAGCGACTTGGCCGGTTGGATACAGATAACTTGTGGAATAAGTCATTTTTACAAACCTGCCTAAACTCATGCTTTGCTCATGTGCAGCTCCGAGGTCTCTGCCATGGGATAATGTCACCTATCTCTCCAGATAGCATGTTTCTTTAACCCCCAGGCACACACCCCTGTATGTGAACCCAAGCACCAAAGAATCACCCGCACGCAGTTTAAATGCATCCGTGGTAGAAGGTCAGCCTGAACCTCAAAGTCCAGCTTCCCCACTTACCAGCTGTGTGGGGCTCCGGGGAAGTTACTTAAGCTCTCCGAGCCTCAGCTTCCTTTCCTGTCAGATAGATGCAGCAACAGTTCCTGCCCTCTCTGCTATGAGGACGCAAGGACACGCATGCATGTGAAGGGTCCAGCACAGAGCAGGGATGTGGGGAGCGCGCCGTATGCACCAGACATGAGTGGTCCCAGGGAACGCTCTGGGAAGGACTCAAATACACAGATTTGTTTTCATGCAGTAAGTAAATTCAGGCCTCCTGACTCCTCGGAGTGGTGGAAAGATCTGCATTTGAGCCCTAAGTCCTCCGCTTACCTCACCCTTCTGAGCCCGCTCCTTTACTTGCAACAAGTGCCATTGCTCACACCCGCCTTCCTGTACGTCCACCACGGAAAGGCCACCAGGGCTGCATTCCAAACACCTTTGCCGCAGGAGGGCTTACAGGCAGGTTCTCTCCAGGGCTCACCTCTACTGGCTTGCTTACAAAGCAGCGAAGGGCAGGTCCCTTCTGATGGGCTCCTTATTTCCTCTCTTGCCTCATAGTGAAGCAAAGGGAGAAGCCTCTCATTATGCCGAGTGGTTAGGTTGGGGTCCTTCAGGGTTCTGGAGTTCCCTACCCCTCCAACTCCCCTCCCATCAAGCATTACCAGCTCCACCCAGTTTGGCCAGCAGATACGCATAGAATGTGAAAATGTCTTCTTCTTGAGACTTGCCAGCCCTGGGTATTAGCGATCTTTTTGGTGTTTGCCAATCTGGTGGGTGAAATATTACATTGTTTTAATTTGTGTTTCCCTAATCACATCTTTTCATATGGAGCATTTACATTTTATCTCCAGTGGCTGTTAATTCATATCTGCTGTGTACGTTTCTATGAGATGTTTGTTGAAGGAATTTTTTCCTTCTTAATTTCTAGGAACTCTTTTTTTTTAATGATTTTTTATTATATTATGTTAGTCACCATACAGTACATCCCCGGTTTTTGATGGAAAGTTCGATGATTCATTAGTTGCGTATAACACCCAGTGCACCATGCAATACGTGCCCTCCTTACTACCCATCACCGGTCTATCCCATTCCCCCACCCGCCTCCCCTCTGAGGCCCTCAGTTTGTTTCTCATAGTCCATAGTCTCTCATGTTTCATTCCCCCTTCTGATTACCCCCCCTTTCTTTATCCCTTTCTTCCCCTACCAATCATCCTAGTTCTTATGTCCCATAGATGAGAGAAATCATATGATATTTGTCTTTCTCTGCTTGACTTATTTCACTTAGCATTATCTCCTCCAGTGCCGTCCATGTTGCAGCAAATGTTGAGAATTCGTTCTTTCTGAGAGCTGAGTAATATTCCATTATATATATGGACCACAACTTCTTAATCCAGTCATCTGTTGAAGGGCATCTCGGCTCCTTCCACGATTTAGCTATTGTGGACAATGCTGCTATGAACATTGGGGTGCATATGGCCCTTCTCTTCACTATGTCTGTATCTTTGGGGTTAACACCCAGTAGTGCAATGGCTGGGTCATAGGGTAGCTCAATTTTTAACTTTTTAAGGGACCTCCACACGGTTTTCCAGAGTGGCTGTACCAACTTGCATTCCCACCAACAATGTAGGAGGGATCCCCTTTCTCCACATCCTCTCCAACAATTGTTGTTTCTTGCCTTGTCTATTTTTGCCATTCTAACTGGCGTAAGGTGGTATCTCAGTGTGGTTTTGATTTGAATTTCCCTGATGGCTAATGATTTTGAACATTTTTTCATGTGTCTGTTAGCCATTTGTATGTCTTCATTGGAAAAGTGTCTGTTCATATCTTCTGCCCATTTTTTGATTTGTTTATTTGTTTCTCGTGTATTGAGTTTGAGAAGTTCTTTGTAGATCTTGGATACCAGTCTTTTATCTGTAGTGTCATTTGCAAATATCTTCTCCCATTCCGTGGGCTGCCTCTTAGTTTTTTAACTGTTACCTTGGCTGTGCAGAAGCTTTTTATCTTGATGAAGTCCCATAAGTTCATTTTATCTTTTGTTTCTCTTGCCTTTGGAGATGTCATGAAAAAGGTTGCTTTGGCCGATGTCGTAGAGGTTGCTGCCTATGTTCTCCTCTAGAATTCTGATGGATTCCTGTCTCACATCGAGGTCTTTCATCCATTTGGAGTTTATTTTTGTGTATGGTGTGAGAGAGTGGTCAACTAGGAACTCTTTATATAGACTGGATAGTAACCTTTATCATTTGTTGCAATTATCCTGTCAGCTGATCACTAACTTAGTTTATGGTGTCTTTGTTATACAGGAATTTTGAATTTTGATGTAATCAAACCTCAGGTATTGCTGGTTAATGGCTTCGGGGTTTTATTTTGCTTGGGGAGATCGTCTCCACCACCTTATATTTCTTCCCAACTTCGTTTTCATCAAACCCAAATGTAGACTCCCACCCCCCCGGGGAAATTCCTTTGTACTTCCCAGCGTACTAACCTGCTCCCCTTCCTGTGAGCTCTGCGGATCTCATTCCCCCCTGGTGTCCACTGACCCTGTAAAACTGAGGCCCAACATTGTCTCCTCCAGGAAGCCTTCTTTCCTCTGCCGCATCGCATGCTGGTTCCCGTTCTGCCCCTCCGGGCTGTCTGCCCCACCTTAGGTGGTTTGTAGGCTGTGCTGAAGCAGTTCTGCTTTTAGATGTTTGTTGAAGCACTAACTATGGGCCAAACGATTTGTATGCGTTACTTTACTTCCTCCTCACAGCCCTGTGTATACTATCATCATCATCATCACCCCCCATTTTGCAGGGAGAGCTGAGAGACTACGATATTTTCCCACGGTCACACATCAGGAGGACAGACGCAGACCCAGACCCAGACAGTCTGACTCCGGGGCCTGGGCCCTAAGCCACTGTGCCACCTATTTGCTGCCATAACCAACTGTCATAAAATAAGTGGCTTACACCTACAGATGGATTATCCTAGAGTTCTAGGGAAGGCCAAAATGGGTCTCCCAGGGCTAAAATCACATGTTGGCAGGGCTCTATTCCTTTCTGTAGGGCTCTAGGAGAAAGCCCACTTTCCAGCTTCTAGAGGCCGTCGGCCTTCCTTAGCTCCTGGTCCCCTTCCACCTCCAAAGTGTGCCGTGGCCACTTGAGTCCTTTTAATGCTACCACGTCTCTGGTTTTCACTCTTCTGGCTCCCTCTTCCCCACTGAAGGACCTTCTGGTTACCTGAGGCCCACCCAGATAATCCAGGAGAGTTTCCCCATCTCAGGGTTGGCTGATTAGCAACCTAAATTCCATCCGGAATCTTAACCCCTGCCTTGCCATGCAGCATAGCATACTCACAGATCCCGGGATTAGGGCCTGGGCACCGTTTTTGTGGGGAGGGCAGTAGTGTACCTACGGCATTCAGGCTTCCATGCTGCTCCTCCAGACAGCAGTCGCTGCCTCTACCCCAGGGCTTCATGCCTGCCTTGCCCCTGCAAGTTTAAAATGAAATAAAATGAAAAATTCAGTTCTGCCGTCATACTAACCACATTTCAAGTGCTCAGTGGGCACAGGTGACCAATACAATTCTCTATGTTGCCCAACATATAAAATCATCTGATTAAGTGGCTCAGGTGGGGACAAGCTAGGGTCCATGACCTTGCTTAAAGGAAGGATGCAGGCAAGCCTCAAAGCCCTGGGAACGTTCAGACACTCTCTGGCAAGCAGGGCAGGGACGCGCTGCTGGCTGGAAGCCCGCTGGAAGGGGCGGCCGCCACCCAGCGTCTTCCAGTTGCCGGCACTTAGGGTGGGGGCGGCGGGATGGTCAGCTCTTCTTATTTGTTTTCCAGAGAAATTATAACTAAAGGATTTTTCAGTATGAGACCTCTTCATGTTCAAATGAGGGCAAGCTGTATTAAATGTGTTAAGATCTGGGGAGTGGGGGAGTGGGGGGTGGCACTCTGCCACTTCAAATGGAGCTTAGTCAATCCTGATCTTCTGGTTGGGACCATTCATCGTCTCAGAGGTCCTGGGCAGAACTCTCCCCCAGCCACCCCAGAAATGCAGGCTGCCCCCTCCCAGAAGAGCTACATGAGAATTTGGGGGCAATCCATTTCTTCCCATCCCACTCTTGAAACCTTCTGTGCAATCCTCGGAACACCAGCTGCAAGACCATGTGTCCAGGAGGAGCGCTTTCCAGCCCTGACGGCACGATGGCTTCACCTGGGCAGCTTCAAACAATACTGCCGCCCAGGTCCCATTTCTGGGGCTTCTGGTGCAATTGGTCTGGAGTACTGCCCGAGCACTGGGACTTGGAGAAGCTTCCTTGGTGATTGCAGTGTACAGTCAGGGTTGAGAACCATGGGTCTGCGGGCCAGCAGTTCTCCTATTTCTCTGGCTCTTGCCCTCCTTGACCAGCTGACAGGAGCACCTGCAGCTGTGCTCTTTTCTCTCTTCCAGCCAAGCCTCAGATCTCATCCAGGAAGCTCAAGTGTATTGATCGTATTTCAAAATGTTTGTATTCTTATTATCTATAACATAAAATAGTCACATTTAAAAGTTCTACAGCCTGGATATCACCTGTAACAGAATTATTAAGTGGAGGAAATGTGATGAACATTGCCAAGTCATTCTAAGAATGAGCACGCTGGCTGCAATGAGCCAATCTTGTCTTAAGGGGAAAGTTGTTGCCTTACAGGGAGTTTAAGAGCTCAGTTCAGACGATACGCAAAAATGTAAATACAGGATTTACCTTTTATAATATGTGATTCCTGCCCCGCCCCATTCTCCCAGGGATTGCTTCATAGATAGCAATATTGCTGTGTACTGATGTTCAGGTTGTGCACTGCATAAAGATATTACATCCAAAGGGGCACCATCCACATCGTAGTCATGTACTAAGTTATATGAGAGTACTTGTGTGGGCACGGAGAGTCCAGACTTCTGTGCAAGTTCTAAAGCAGCAGAGGGAAGGCCCTCCTTCATAAGCCCACATGATCACACGTGATCATAGGATGTACATGTTCATGGGAAAGTATGGACCTACATGTTCCCTGATGCACCCATGTGCACACGGCTATGCCCTGAGATTGCCTTTCAACCCCTGCTCTCAGAGACCTGATTCCCACCCTTCTCTTGACTCAGAACCTGGCATGCCATTTCATCTGGGGGTTGGGGGTAGGGTGGGACATGGAGTGTGCATGTGGCATGTGTACCTAGCATCTGGAAATGTGTGTGAGTGCGAGAGAGTGGGCCCACTAGTCCTCTGGCCAAGTTGTTTAGGTTGTTCATAATACACTGTCTCTATCAGCTATCACTGTGTAAGAAATGATCTCAAACTCACTGGCAATCCTTCACGAAAGCAACACTCATTATTCAAGCCATGCGTCTGCTGGCTGGCTGAGGGGTCACCGATCTGGCCCAGGCTCTGATGGGTGACTCCATTTCAAGCGATGGGTCTGGCTGAACTTGCTGCTCCTGCTGGCTGGGCTCTGGTCTGTGCCATATGTGTTTATTCTGGGACTCAGGCTGCAGCCACCCAGGGACATCTCTTCCCATGGTGATGGGAAGCGCAAGAAGGCTGGCCCCATCACACAGACACATTTCATGCTTTGGTTTATCTCATGTCTGCCAGCATTCTGTTGGCCAGAGCATGGCATGTGCCCAAAGCCCAAGTCAATGGATGGGTGCGGAGCAAAGGCCATATGTAGAAGGAGGAATAATGAATTGAGAACAATAATTTGATCTGTCTAGTATTAACTCAAGTAATATAGGGACAACATGAGCTGCACACTTAGAACTCTTTGTCGGAAAGACATTTTCAAACACTGTAAAGTATAGCACTGGGACCAAAAAAGGGAAAAGCCTCCTCCTGCAGCCCAGGGATCAAACCTTGCAAATGCCAAATGTCTGTGGCTTTTCCCTTCTTGTACCTTCGCCTGTGCGCTCTTTGAAATCAGGGCTGGTTGTGACTGGGTGTATGTAACCAGGCACCTCTGAGCATCCAGCATTTGTCCACATTCCACCCTGAACCAGAGGCTGATGTTGGCATGTTAGCACTGGCTCTAGAACAACCCAATTCCTAAAGCATTGGCTGGTCAGTTTGATTGCCTGATGTTTGCAGAGGATATAAAAGACAGGGTCACATCACATACCCTACAGCCATCCCTCCCATGGTGGCCATGCTTGGCAATCCACTCATATCCTCTGTCCCTCCTTTGTCTTTACCCCTGCTTCTTACCAGCACCTGGGTTATCTACTTGGCCAAGGAGAAATTGGCATTTCCCTGACAGTGACCACCTATTGCTTCTCTAGCATGCCCCGTGGGGATTTATCTCAATCCATCTCGCTATGACATATCACTATCCATTGCTAATTTTTAAAAAATATTTTATTTATTTATTAGAGAGAGAGAGCACAGGCGGGGAGCGGCAGAGGGAAAGCAGACTTCCCACTGAGCGACTCAGTCCCAGGACTCTGGGATCATGACCTGAGCCAAAGGCAGACCCTTAACCAACTGAGCCACCCAGGCACCTCTCTCCATTCCTAATTATGAGCCAGAGGGAATCTTCAAAAGAGTCAAAGCAGCTGGTAAGAAGCAGAGCTGGGCCTGAGTCTAGGCTGGTGGTCTTCCCTCCCCAAACTTATGCTTCATCTGGCCAATGGGGTAGGAAAAAAGAGAGAAGGAAAAGTCACAATTAAGAAAAAAAAGTTGCAAAAGGGCTTATTGCATAATGGTTGAGAACATGGGCCATGGAGCCAGACCGCCTGAGGTCAAAGCCCAGTCCTACCATTTACTAGACCGGTAATCTTGGACAAGTTAATTTCTATGTGCCTCTGTTTTCTCATCTGTAAAATGGGATAATAATAACAGGAACTTGTGAGGATTACATGAATGAATCCATATAAAACAGTGGTTCTTAATGGGGGTGATTTTGCCCCCCAGGAGACATTTTGGCAGCGTGTCACTGTGGCCACAGGGCCTGTGCTGTGACCAGAGCCTTCTCCCAAACTTACTCTGGCCTCTATCGTTCATGATGAGGGGAGTGGCGATGATGGCACACTAATGACAATTGTGGCAACGGTTCCTATTTCCCGAGCACCCAGGATAGGCCAGCTACTTTGCCTGGCTTCTCAGGAACCCCTCTTGTGACGCTCACAGTGACAGTTGCTCGGATTAGCCCCCCTCTGCAGAGGACGCGGAGGCCCAGGGAAATGAAACGGCTCTCCTGAGACTCAAGTTGTGTGCGTGGGGCTCAGCCTCTGTCTAACCTGGATGTGGTGTATGTAGCACTCCCCTTCCTGCCGCTGGAGGTGGCAGGAAGGGGCAGGCGCTCGGAGGGGACTGAAGGGCTGCCGGAGAGCCCGACTGCCCCCGGCGGAGCTGGACCAGGAGGCCCCGCCAGCCTCCCGCTGCACATCCCGACAGGCATCCTTGTCCCTGGGTCATGGTGCCTGTGTGGGCCCCTCAGCCTGTCCTTCAGCTGCTGCCTGCCCACCCCCACCTCTGATCCTTGGGGGCCTGCAGTGACCCCCACACCATGTGACGATGAGGAAGCCGAGGCTTACGAGGTTCACAGGCTCCCCAAGTTTACTTCAGTAATAAATGACAACTCTAGGATTCAAAGTCACACCTGTCTGACACTTGAGCCAAAGTTCTTACCTTCTAAACTTACGGATCCGAGTATCTATCGCTTAGTGGGCCTGTAGTAAGTGCTCAGTAAATGCCTAAAAGCAAGATCACCATGAGAGACAGTTACTTGTGCGGTACGCTTAGGATCTGTGCGCTGTTCCGCATCCACTATACGTGAATAAAATGCTGAAAACAAAACAAAACAAATGGGCTGTGTTCGTGAAGCTCGGAATGAATTTTGTGGCCGCGCCGAGAGCCCGTAGTCGTGCTTAACTGAAGACTTGTCACCACACTGCACGCTGTGATCTCGGCACAACAACACCTTTAGAAGTGCTGGGGTTTGATTTCATGTCTGTTCTTTCCTGGGGCCCCCGTCTGAGCTCCTTAGAAAGTTCACCCAGAGAAACGACTGCTCCTCTCGCGCTGCTTAGCTGTCGAAATGGAGACACAGTTGACTTCTGTTTGGGTTTAGTCACTGAGGTTTTCAAATTGTCACAAAAACACACAGATGCTGGCAATTTTCAAGCAAATCGCAAAACAGCGAAAGAAACCAAACTGTGTGCCAGCATGGGGGACCACACGGACCCGCAGGAGGCGCGCCGACTAGCAGCTTTCTCCAGAAGCATCAACAGAGCGGAACAGCCAATTTTATAATTAACTGGGAATCGGTCTCCAGTTAAGCTTCTGCTCAGTGAGAATGGCCAAGCAGTTCCCCGGGGAGAGCTGGTGCCCTGCCTCTTCCTTTGGGCCCTGGCGGACCTGAGATCTCTCTGCTTTACCACATTTGAGTGTGTGTTTGAGTGTGTTTCGGGATGTGAGTGTGTATCTCTTGGAGTCGAGCTCAGTGTGTGGGCAGGACACTCGGGAGAAAGGCGCCAGCCGTGCGTCAAAAGAATACGGAGGCCCTTGTTCAAACATTATTAAGAATTCCATGATGATGATTAAACCAAGCAGGGGGCCCTTCTAAGCCCTTCTAAGCAGGGGACCCTGTGTGACAGCTCAGGTCACACATCCATGACCCGGGGCCTGGCTACTGGATCACACCCCCAGAAGTTGGGGGACATAAGTGGGTGGGATCTCAACTTGTGGGCAAAACCCAGCCTCGGGGACTCCAGGGCACAGGACCCCACAAGAGGGAGGCCAGGGAGGCAGCAGGAACAAAATCAGCACCCCGTCCGGGGCTGCAACAACCACCACAACAAACAAATCCAATAGAACGATGCTTTCTGGAAGGCAATCTGGCAAGAAGTGTCACGATCTCACAAACCCTTTGATCCTGCAAATCCGCTCCTCGCACTCTGTTCTACTGTGACCTCCACACAAGGGGACAGGATGATGAACGTGAGGATGCTTATGGTCGCATTACTTGTGACTGACAGATGGAAACGGCCTAAGCCTCTGTCAAAGGGGACGGAGGCTGCCTCCCCAACGAGGATCTTTCCAGTAATAAGCGCCATGCGGGTGACCCCCTTATGACTCAACCACTCAATGACATCATCTAGGATCAAGTTTTTAAGCTTTCTATTTATGCTGAGGGTGGGATCCACTTTGTTCTGAGCCTGGACCCCCACTGCATGCCCACCGCCTCCTCGGGGCTACTCGCTCTACATTCTGGGCTAGAGCTGCTTGTCTCTGTCCTAGAACTCCCAGCCAAAGTCCTGAGTGTTCCCTTCCTTGAAGCAATTCCTGTGGCTGGAGGAATGCACATAATGCTTCTTTTCTGGTTTATTGTTGTTTGTTTGTTTTTTAAATAATAGCTTAGCAGAGAGCTCCTCCCTGGATGGCTTCCGGATGGAGGCGGGGCAGATTGGACGGAGGAATGAGCTGAAGGAAGAGGATATGGCAGGGGTGAAGGCCAGCTCCCGGAGGGTAAGGAGCCCCGGCTGGGGCCTGCTGCGTGCTGGGGGGGCCTTCTACCAGGGGTGGGGGTGGGGGGAGACATGACAGGAGCCAGACAGGAAGGGGCTTTCCCTTGCATCTGGACTGATGCAGTACCCTCTTCACTGGTTTCCCCGCCCTACCCTTGCTCCCAGCCGTCCAGTCTCCCCCTTTTCCATGCAATGGTCAAAATGATCTTTTTATAATATAAATCAGAGTATGCTCTCCTTAGATTAATTCATTTAGCAAATATTGATGAGTGCCTATTACATGCCAGGTACTGTTTGGGGCACTGGGAGACAACAGCGAACACAAACCCCAATCTGTCCCCTTGTGGAGCTGACATTCACGGGGAACTCTACGTGTTCTGCTCAGGAGTTAAATGTCTCCCCATCTCTCTCAGAGTGACAGATAACCCTGTGTCTCTGTTATCTATTACTGCATGAGCACCCCAAACTCAGCAGTGGAAAGCAGCATTCACTGTGATGATGATGATGATAACGATGATGGTGATGATGGTGATGATGGTGATGATGATGATGATGATGGTGGTGATGATGGTGATGATGGTGATGATGATGGTGATGATGGTGATGATGATGGGTGATGATGATGGTGATGGTGGTGATGATGGTGATGATGATGATGGTGGTGATGATGACGATGATGGTGATGATGATGGTGATGATTGTGATGATGATGGTGATGATGATGATGGTGGTGATGATGATGAAGATGATGTGTGATGATGCTGGTGATGATGCTGGTGATGATGGTGATGATGATGGTGATGATGGTGATGATGATGGTGATGATGATGATGGTGGTGATGATGATGACGATGATGGTGATGATGATGGTGATGATGGTGATGATGGTGATGATGGTGATGATGGTGATGATGATGATGATGGTGGTGATGATGGTGATGACGATGATGGTGGTGATGATGATGACGATGATGGTGATGATGATGATGATGGTGGTGGTGGTGATGATGGTGATGATGGTGATGATGATGGTGATGATGGTGATGATGGTGATGATGATGGTGATGATGATGATGGTGGTGATGATGATGACGATGATGGTGATGATGGTGATGATGATGGTGGTGATGATGATGACGATGATGGTGATGATGGTGATGATTGTGATGATGATGGTGATGATGATGATGGTGGTGATGATGATGAAGATGATGTGTGATGATGATGGTGATGATGCTGGTGATGATGGTGATGATGGTGATGATGATGGTGGTGATGATGGTGATGATGGTGGTGATGATGGTGTTGATGATGATGATGATGGTGATGATGGCGATGATGATGATGGTGATGATGATGTTGGTGATGATGATGACGGTGATGATGATGGTGGCAATGATGATGATGATGATGGTGATGGTGATGATGACGGTGGGGGCATCATCCAGGGGTTGACAGGACTCAGCCAGGCAGTTCTTGCTTAGGGCCTAGAACATAAGCTCCACAAGGCCAGGGCATTGTCCTTGCTCTTCACCGCTGCCTCCTCAGTGCCTAGTCCTGAGCCGAGCGCATTCGCACACTCCATCCTTATTTGTTCAGTGAAGGAGGGAATGGAGAGAGCATGCACATGGAAACCTCCTTGGTTTGGCATATAATTCAGCTATGTTAGCCCATGGTTTCCAAAACATGTGATTGTATGGGAGGCAGGGGTCCCCCCAAGGGCTTGATGGTCTGCTGCAGCGTCTCAAGTGTGGAATACACATTGCTGGGCACAGAAGGGGTGGCTTGGGGAGATGCCCCCACTGCAGGAAAACAGCCGGCCATCGTGACCTGGCCAGCAATCTAACTTCACACAAAACAGAGGGATTGGGGCCGGGGGGGATAGAGGAGAAACCTGTGTGGACAACTAAATAGACATGGCAGCTTTGTTAGACTCACGGGGCAGTGAGAGCCTCTGGGTGGCACGGGGCCAAGAATGTTAATATAATCCTTGTTTCCATTAACTTCTACTTACTACCTGTGGTGATAGATGCTCCCTTTAATGGTTGGAATATTGAGGTTTTTTTAAAGAATAGATGTAAGTAAAAATGTGACCCATGATTAGGGAAAAATATTAAGGAAACAACTGTACTAATTAGATACAGATAAAAATTATAAAGGTAGTAGGTAAATGTCTCGATTTCAGGAAACACTGGTTCATTGAAAAGATCCTGCACAAATGACCTGTGGTTAGCAGGAGGGAAAAATCTGGCATTGCAATGGGACCAGTGCGTCTACCTGCCGGCGCGCGTTAGGGGAGGACCCACAAAGCTGTGTCTGCCCTGGAAGCATTTGCTTGGCGCCCAAGTACAGGGGAAATGTTGGAAGATGAGGGTGTGTGGCTTATGTGTGCAATCCAGGCTGCCATAAGGCAATTTGGGGTTTTTTAAACCACCGGCAGCTGGTTGACTAACTTGGTCACACTGGGTACAACCATATACTGTCCCCCCCGCCGCAGTCGGCTCAACATGTGTGCAACTTCCTCCTTGAGCTCTCATCTGTTCCCCGTCACAAGGAAGGAACACACCAGACCAGTGTTTCCCAGGTGCTCCAGTGACCCGGGGAGGATGTTCCAAGTGCAGATTCCCAGGCCCTGGGCCTGAGCTCCTGGGTAGAGTCTCTGGAGGTGGGACTCAGGACCGATGTGGATGAATGGTTTTGTGGTGGGACCATGGGTAAGCATATGGAGGGGTGTATTCCATCATAAATAAGGTCTTGAGTAGAAAGGGACTCTCCAAGGGGACACCAACGGCTTGCCCACGCTCCACACAGCAGGGCTTGCATGATTCTGTGGTGGTCTCCACCAGATCTGGGAGAGGGAGTGAGTTCATTGCTACGTTTCAGAATCAGAACATACAGGGGGCCTCCCCAGCCTGCTCTGTTTCCCAGCAGTGGCAGTGTTATCAGTTAACATCTGATTCTCCAGTGTTATATATATATATATATATAAAACTCCCGTATTCTCCAGTGTCTTATTAGATCTCCACATTAGAAAGTGTGATGGTGTTGGGGGGTCTCGTGATTAGATGTGGGGATGCCCCTTGCGTCCACGTGAGTATGTGTTCTTATATGTGGCTTTGGTGAGCGCATGTGGCTGAGTGCATAGCTGTGCGTGTTCATCTGGGTGTTCTCCTCTGTTGGCGGAAGGAGAAGCCGAATCCCAGTGGCTGCAGGATACAGGCCTGTCAGGACTCCTTGGTGGCCAGGGCTTAGACAGTGACCACCAGGGGCCCCCATCCACCCTGACACAGCCCCCCGGTGGTTGCCATGTGCTGCCGGCTGGACATCCATCCTGCTAAGCCTGAAGACACGCCAGGCACCTGTCAGAGATGTCGGGGGCATCTGGGGAGTCTTCCATTCAGTGGTGAATAAGTGTCATAAGGGTCACTGCAGGCCCTGCCTGCCTGGGGCCTCTGTGATGTCACCAGGTCCTGGTGCTATAGTGGTTCTGTTGCAGGGCTGTATGGGCACGCGCGCACGCGCGTGTGTGTGTGCATGCATGTGCGTGTGCGCACAGACAGCATGAATGCTTGCGTGCAAGCTTGCAGGCCACTGTGTTCCCAGTTTACATGGAGGTCTTTAGCAGCTCTGGGATCTTGGGCAGGATCTCTGAGCTTCAGCTGCTCCATCTGTGACGGGGCTGGGAATGGCTCCTGTGTCCCGGGGCCATGTAGCCCTTGCTCCCGGCATGACATCTGGGAGCTGTCTGCCATCCGCATAGGATGCTTCTTCAGAAAATGGGGCCTCGGGTGTGAAATGGACCCAGCTTGGGTCTGGGGCTTCTAAGTCTCCTCCAGGTAAATGACCTTCATTCTCCAGGTGTGGGCATTGTCCAGCTGCACCACGGGGCTGCGAGCTGAAGTAAGAGGGGGTGCACACCGCTGAGCATTTTGCTCTTCTTGCGGCTGACTCGGGCAAAGGCTTGAATCCTCAGCCTCAGAGCTTGCTTCCTGGAGTCACGATCTCAGACCCTAATCTTAGGCAATTGGTACTGAGTTGGAGGGACTGAGGGCACAAGCCCGGGAACTTGCTTCTTGGGGCTCTGGGCTCGGAGTCGATGGGGGGAGGCAGCCAGTCCTGACTGTCTCTCTGTTCCGTTTCCAGCCTCAGTGCTGAAGGGACCGCCGTGTAGGAAGCAAGGGAGGAAGCCCTTGGATGCTGCTGGGCTCCTGCAGATGGCCGGACCACCTCTGAGAGACACCTTGTCGGTGAGCACGCTGCTCAGAGAGCTGGGGGCCGGGCCCCATCCTTCGGCACCAGCACATCCTGCCTCGCCCTCCTCACCCCTGCCAGGCTGCTGGGCACCCAGCACTCAGGGGTTGAACCTTTCGTTCACTGAATTCGTACCAGCAGCCTGACCCAGGGCCTTCCTGATGGACCGTTACTGTCCACCACTTAGGAAGTATGCCCCCTCCCCCTATAACCTCTACTCCAATGTGAAAGTACCTTCATTCACCCAAATAGAATGTTTTCTTTTCATTTTGAGATAATTTCAGACTCACAAGAAGTTGCAAAAATAGTACAGAGTTCCCATGTACTCTTTACCTAGTTTCTCCCAGGGAAAATATCTTATATAAGCACAGTACCTCAAAACAAATTTTTAAAATAATGACTTCCTATTTCTAAAGCATCAGAGATAGTTGATGCTTAGCATTATCGTAGTTCTGGCCTTGATCATTTGATTTTCCCCTGTGAGCGCATGAATGATGATGACTAATAATGTAAAGATACTACATACAGGCCTCCTACAGCGGACCAGGCGTTATACCCAGTACTTTACAACCATGATTTCATTTCATCCTGCTATATTGACAATAATTCCCTGAATAAATACACAATTTTAACAGTTATAGTAATTGAGGACTCACTATGTGTCAGGCACTGTGTTTCATATCCTTTATCTAATTTAATCTCCCCCGTAATCCCGTGAAGTAGATACTGTCGTAGCCCCATTTTGCAAGTGAGACTATTGTCACAGAGAAAGGTAAGACAATTTACCCAAACTCATAGGGAACGTCAGACTCTGAACGCAAAAGGTGGGACTCCACAGCTCACAGAGCAAACGTTAGGCTGTACGATAGCCATAGTGTTATTACCTACAAGCCCAGCATGCTTCCTTTCCCTTCTTAGGGCACTCCAAGGGGGCCTTGGGAAATAAGTTGGTCAAGTCGTCCTGGCAATACTAAACAAATCCATCAGTCCCTCGCTCCTGCGGCTTTTCACCTCTGACAGCCGCAATGTCTGGCGCTGCCTGCAGAACCCCACTGTGGCCTCTAGATGGCGCAGTCGAGCACAATGTATTTTTTCAATTAATATTCTACTATTATTCAGAGTAATAGGAAGAGGAGCATTGGAGCCGTGGTGGCACTGCCAAGGGTAGAGACAGATGGGGCGAGGGAGAGCAACAAAGGACCGGGATAGAAGCAAAGATAAGAGGCCCGTGCGGTGTTCCCTCTCCTTCAGCCCCTCCTGTTGGAATGCAAGTAATAAAAACAGTTTCCGTTTACTGGGGCCTCGCTATGGGCTTGGCATATTTATACTGAAATGCCCCTTCTGCTCTTGATTTTCCACAGAAACGTGGCTTTTCAGCATGCCCCTCGACGCCCTGCTGGAAGCTGATGGCAAAGCCCTCCCTGGCACCCAGTTCCCGCAGTTGTGCCCAGCTTTGGCTCATTGGGCCCGTGACAGGCTGCGTCTGGGGCCACCAATGGGAGATGTCTAGCCTGGGGGATAAGAGCGTGGGCTTTAGAATTGGGACTCCTGGTTTCAGATTCTGGCTCTGACACTTGCTAGCTCAGAGACTGGGGATGGCTTTTTGAACCTCTGTGAGTCTCCCTGTCAAGATCTGTGCAGTGAAGTTACAGTAACAGTGTCCTCCTTTTATTAAGGACGAAGTGAGAGCAATACATACGAAGCTCTCAGAGCAAGGGCTGGCTCCTGCAAGCGATCGAGAGGCTGTTACCCTCCTCCTAGCTCTCTCCTCTCCCCGGTTCTCATGGGAGAAAAACACAGCAGTTTGAACCCCACTCTTCAAGGGTGCCAGTTTAAACACTGGCTTCCTTCTCTCATAGCTGCTGTCCTGTTTTGGAAAAGACGCAGCTGGACATGGAAGGCATTCTCAGGGGGCCTGGATCCCAGGCCAGGTGGGCTTTCCCCACGTCATGGAGGCTGTGTCTCCCGAGCAAAGCCACGGGAGAATCCAGTTCCCAGCTTGCCGGTGTTCTGCCGTGGGTCCTGTTTGGGTCAGAGAATTCCAGGAGGGTGGAAAGCAGGGAGGCAGCAAAGTGGGTCACAGGGGTGGAGGCTGCGGGCCCTGGAGTCAGCCTGCCCACATTTATTGGGTGAAAGGCTGTGCCACGTGACTTACCCAGTTAGGCCATTTACTCTTCAAATCGGCCCTCAGAGATGGTGCAATTCCTTTCCCGATGAGGAAACTGAGGCCCAGAGAAGTGGTAGAGCAACTTTTCCTAGAGCCTTGGGCCAACTTCTCACTGGTGCCCCTCCTTTTAGGGGATGGAAAAATGGCTGGGGAGAGATTTCTCCATGGGCCTTTATTGCTGGGACAAGGTCCCCCACAGCGGTCATCGGGGAGCAGCCGGCACCTCTGCTCACCGCTGAGTACCCCCGGCCTTCACTACACTGCCCAGTGAGGGTGCCCCAGCCCTTTGCCTTTGCGGAGAAGAGCATTTGACGCCACTGACCCTGGCTGGAGAGATGACATGGTGGGAAGACAGGACCACCTGCTTCCTGTGACCTCAGCTGATGGGGAAGGAAGTGTGTGTGTGTGTACCTGTGCATGTGAGTGTCTGTGTATGGTGTGTGCCATGTGTGTGAGTGTGTGTGGTGTTTGCATGTACGTGTGTTGCGTGTGTGTGACGTGTATCAGGTACGTGTGTGTGCATGGGTATATAGTGTGTGCACGTGTATGTCAAGCACATGAGTGTGTGTGCTGTGTAACGGGGGAGCGGAGGAGGTACGGTTTGCACACCACAGTCCTTAGTCCTCCTACGGGCTGGCTTTCTTCCCTTCATGATGGCTGCGGGGTGGCGCTTATCAATTCATCTCATTGTGCATCAGAGGGCACACGTGTGTGTGCACAGCAGTCTGCCCGTGGGCACGTATTGCACTGATCCCCACTTCTGCCTGGACGTCCTCACAATCCACAGAGCGCAAACCCTCCTAGTTTGCTGAAAAGAATAAAGCAACCCACCTGAGATCCACCTGTGACCTAGCGGGAAACTCAGGTGCGCTCTATCTCTCTGATTCTCCGACAAGCTTCAGGGCTCAGGAAGTCGGATCCCCAGCCAAGGGCAGGGACCCTAAGACGTCCCCTCCAGCCTTTCCTTCCCACAGCCTTGTTTTAAAACAGAAAGCTTGTCACTGCCCAACTCCACCTGTTCCCCGCCCCGCCGCCTGGAATGAACCCTCAGTCCCTCCCCTCCTCTGCCCCTGGGGCCCTCCTGTCTCTGAGGGGGCTCCTCACCTGCCGTCCCATGTCTCCTTCCTCCCTCCAACCCCTGTGCTTGCTGTCTCCCTCTCTGGAAACCTGCCCCCTCGCTAGAGGGCTGCCACTTGGCATTCAGATGGCAGCTCGCTGTCAGCGCCTCCCAGACGCCGGTCCAGGCGCTGCGTATCCCAAGATTGTAGTGTCCATCAGTGTCTGAAGATACTTACTCATTTCTCATCTTACTTACTGTCTGTCTTCTCCCCTGAAACGCAAGCTCTGCAAAACTGTGACCTGTGTGTCTTCTTCCGTCCTGTGTCCCAGGTCCCTGCACTGGAGATGCCACCCAATAGGCACTGGATGGTGAGGGAGCAGATGCATGAATGAATGAATGAGCGACTGAAAGAACGAACGCGAGCCACGCAGGATCCAAGGGATGAGGCCCTGGCGCTCAGCCTCTGTGCCCCCGCGCAGCTGGTCCCCAGGCTCCTAAAGGCAATTGTGGGCATTTCTGACTCTGGCCTGGAGCCCTCGGGCCACACATCCGGGCGTGTGTGTGTGCACACGTGTGCACATGCATGTGTCTGTGTGTGTGCATGCACGTGCACCCACGGAATTCTTTTTATTCACGCAGTATAGAGAGTGAGCCTTGTGACCGGCATCAGTCAGGGCTGTCTGAGCTGACACGAGCCCAGGAAACAGTTCCAGGTCTTGTGACAAAGGGTTTGCTGGCTGTCCCTTGACTTGCGGGCTCTGCGATCTCCCCTCCCCAAGAAGAGGCCTCCAGTCTGAGGGAGGGAGAGTCCCTGAGCCAGAGGCTGAGGCCTCCCTCCTCCCTCAGACATCCGGGACCTGAAGCAGCCCCTGGCGGTCTTCCATCTGCTCATCCTGACTCTCCCAGAACCCAACAGAAAGGCGGTGAAGGTAAATGTTACTGGGGCGCCTGGCTGGTACAGCGAGCATGCGACTCTTGATCTCAGGGTCATGAGTTCAAGCCCCACGTTGGGTGTACAAACTGTAACCGGAGTGCCTCCATCCCACCAGCTCAGCCCACAGCCACCATCGTGGCTCCAAGTCCGCTCATTCATTCGTTGACTTAGTCATCCTTTCAACGACTGTGCCAGGTACTGGCTGCGGTGATGACAACAGCGATGACCGAGTCTTTCCTGAGGCTTCATCCCTAAAGAAAGTAGATGAGCCCTGAAAGAAATTGGTGTTTACTGGAGCGGGGACTGCCGGATGCCAGTCCTGTGTGGCCCTGACAGGTGTTACAGGGAAAAGGGCTCTGTGTCCGAATAAGGTGGGTGAACACGGACTCCTGGAAACAAGGCTGAGGGCTGTTCTTTCCTGCAGGCTTCTCAGAGCCTGCGGCGTGATCTCCAAGTGGGACCAGAGCATGTGGCACTTCCCCAGCCTAGCTGATCACGGACCTCTTTCATTGTGGAAAGCATTGCACGGCACTGGTATACGGCTGGGGGGGGGGGGGGACACCAATCTGGGAAATACTCTTTCAGGAAAATCCCACTGTGCGTTACAGGAGTAGGTGCTCAGGATGGGGGGCTGGGGCTGAGGTGCAGCCTTTGCTTAGCTCCGGCCCCCTCCTGGCTGTCTTTGGTCAAAGCCAAGGTGCACCTCTGGGGTGAGGCTGTGCGGAAGTCCGGGCCTACTGGAGTCTGTCTGCTGTGGGCAAGGGAGGCCCCGAGGAAGTCTGTGAAACCAGATAGCCAGGCTTGAGGGACCCACTCTTCATGCCTCAGCTTTGGCGGAAGAGACAGCCTCTTTGAATTTCTGTTGTCTTTTCAGTAAAATGAGGATAATAATAGCATCGTGTGTGGTTGTTTTGGTGACTACAGAGAACTCATAGGGTAGAAGGTGTGGTACTTTGCAGGGGCCCCATATATGCCCTTCCTTCCTCCATCCTTCCTTTCATCCTTCCATCCACCCATCCATCCATCTCTAGCTTTCCATCCTTCCATCCCTCCCCCCTTCCCTTCATCCTTATGGTTATGTGGCCTTGGGTGCATTCTCCTTCTCTGTAAAATGGGTACAGGGATAGAACCCACTTTACAGAGTGGTTGTGAGGACTGAATGAGATGACAAGTGCCTGTAAGGTGCTAACTCAGGGGCCAAAACCACAAAGAATACTTAATAAATGGTAGTGTTATCATCTCCCCCCTTTCTTCCCATTGTCTCTGCTTCCCTAGTTTTTCCTTTGCATGTTTTGGCAGATCCAGACTTCAGAAAAAGCAGCTGTCCTGGGGCTTTTGGGGAAAAGACCCATTTCCCAGAGCTGTGGCTCTTTTCTGCCTCATTTGCCTCTGAGGGAGGAAGGAAGGGGAAGGGTATGGGCCACAGCAGGAGACTGAGACCCAGGGAGGTCCAGATGAGCTGATGGCAAAGCAGAAATAACACCCCCCATCCCAGCCACTGGCTCCATCCAAGTGCCCCCAAGTTGTGCGGCATGGTGTTCTGGGAAACGTAAGGAGCTCTGGGACATGCTAAGACCTGAGGGAGGTTCTGGGGCCTTCCCCGGGCACTCCTGGAATTCCTCAGGAAGGTGGTGGCCTGAGAGCCAAGCAACAAGATGACACTGTGGAACGTTTCCATGGTGATGGCCCCTAATCTCTCCCTGCACCAATGATGGCCCCCAAACTCCCCAAGGGCAAGAAGAAGCAGCTGGCAGAGGGGGCGGCCGAGGTGGTGCCGATGATGGTGCGTGCTACCGGGTCCTGCTCTGGACGGTGAGTGTCATGAGTCAACCATGAGCGGAGGGGACAGGCTCCCATCCTCTCTAGGTCAGCTGCCCCACTGCTCCTGCCATCCAGGACTGCATGTATCTCTAGCTGTATCTCTCCAATCTCTACCTGTATCTCTTCTGGGATCTCTGTGGGATCCTATGTGTGGGCCCGTGTCTTCTTCCTCTCCCTGCCTTGATGTCCAAGAGGTGTCTACACTTTCTGTCTCCACTGCCATGCGTCTCAGTCAGTCCACTGCTGTCTGGGCTACCCCAGATTTGGGGTATTCCCTGAGCTCCTGCAAGGAGTTCCTTCACATTAAAGCTCCAATGACGCTGAAAAAGCCTCACTCCTGAGGCTCAGGAGCACAGGGCCTGCCTGAAACAGAGGCCCCAGCCAGCCTGGCCCCCCATGAGCCTCACCCTGAGTAACAGTCCAAGGCAAGGGTGAGGGACAAGAGTAAGAAGAGAGAGAAACCCCTTTGTGCTATAGGCATACAAGGCCTGCTGAAAGCTGAGGGCCGGGCAGGAGCCCTGGGAAGACCCAGCCAGCCCTGGAGACCCCCATGAGCACAAGGCGGCACGGTCCACCGCTGCCGGCTGGCCACAGCACCTGGAGACTCACAGCCCCTCACATCCGCCCACGTCCCCACCCACACGCCCCTCTACTCATCCATCCGCTGACTCACCTTTCCCCCTTCCTCCCTCCCTCCCTCCATCCGTCCATCAAGTCTGTAAGATAGGTTTTTTGTTTTGTTTTTTGTTTTTTGTTTTCATTCCAGAAACCAGCAAGTGAAGCTCTGACTGTTCGTTTCTCCCCCATCAAACCCAGGCATTCCTCTGTGTTCTAACCACACCAGATGCCAGCTCTGTGTTCTAACCACACCCTCATCCCACACCTCACACCTCTGAGTTTTTGCTTATGTGGTTTGCTCTGCCTGCAATTCCCTTTCCTTTTCGGATTCAGCCTAGTAGCTCTGCTCCTTCTTCCAACCTAGTTCAAGAGTCAGCCCGTCTGTTGACGGCCCCGCTCCCCGCCCATGCAGGTACCCGCCTGCACTCCCATGGTTCTTCTCCCCTGTGTCTTCCATCTCGGAGCTAATGTGACTAAGACACATTAGATTATAATAATTTCTATCATAGGCAGTTTTAAAAATTCCAGGAATACCTAAGTGTTTTCTTGTTGCAAGCTTAGTAAATGGGAGAATTCCCCCTCCCCCATGTGTATCATCTTGCTGGGGTGTCTCACAAGCAGGTAATAGAGGAGCTCAGAATAGAACCCATTTCTTTCAGACCTGCACACATGCTCTCTCTTACCAGGGTCCATGGGGTCTAGATTCTTTCAGCTCTGTCTGCTGGGTTCTGATCCAACAGACAGGCATGGGTTGATCTGAAGGTCTTTGGGAATTTGCCAGTGCAGGGCTGGCTGGGGCTTCTCAGAGCCTTAGCCCACGGCAGGTGTGTTCCTGGGGACGCCTCTGCCCGAGTGTGTCATCGAGCCACTGTCCCACGGCAGGTACAAGACCCCCCCAGCTTCTGTCTGGGAGACCCTGTCCACTAAGCCCAAAAGTGAGCTTTAACTCTGAGTCCCCTACTCCCTGGCCCAACATCCTACCAAACTAGTGTTTCAGGGGCGCCTGGGTGGCACAGCGGTTAAGCGTCTGCCTTCGGCTCAGGGCGTGATCCTGGCGTTATGGGATCGAGCCCCACATCAGGCTCCTCTGCTATGAGCCTGCTTCTTCCTCTCCCACTCCCCCTGCTTGTGTTCCCTCTCTCACTGGCTGTCTCTATCTCTGTCAAATAAATAAATAAAATCTTTAAAAAACAAACAAACTAGTGTTTCAGCCCCAAGTTCAACAAATACGTATTGCCACCCCTGCGTGGGGTTTTGGGACAGGAAAGAGGACACAGCGACCCTCACGGGGCTCTGCCTCTCTCCCCAGCAGCCTCAGGCCCCTGCTAAGACGGATTCTTTCTTGGTCTCCCAGGTGCGAAAACCTAATAGCCGTGGCCGGCCCCCTCAGCTCGGCGAAGGGGGCCCTCAAGACCTGGCTGCGAAGGTTACACTCAGACAGGGCTAAGGCGGGGGCCGGCCCGGAGGCGGCGGTGAGTGTCCTCTGCCCGGCTGGAGACAGGCACCAGGGGCTACAGGCACCGGCCTCCCGCAGGTACTCGCTCCCCGGCTGCCAGGAACGGCGTGCGGGTTCGGCCACCAGGGGGCGCGCCGGCCCCGTCGGAGCGAGCGAGGAGGCGGTGTCTTTGAAACCCGGGAGAGGACCCGACTGAGCCAGAGGAAGTGGCGCGGTGCGGGGACTTCCAGCAGCCATCTCCCCTACCCCACTTTCGGACAGCCTTTTGTGTGCCTGACCGAGGGTTGGGAAAGGGGGTTGCATTGTGAATTGTGAGCTGTGGGGTGACTGGGGTGAGGAGAGGAGTGGTAGAAAAGAAAGGCCTTTCGAGAACACGGAGTGCTCCTGGAGCAGGGTGAAGTCCAGACCGGGGAAATTGACCGGCGTTGTTCCGTGCCTGGCGTACATTTATATAAACCTATGCGCCTGCGTCTGTAGGTGCCTTGCACGCACTCCTGCTGTGTGTCTGAGTGTCAAGGCATGTGCACATGTGTGTTTCCATGCACACTTTGGGGGGCTTACGTATGTGAACATGAGATGCTGTGCACAGACAGCTGGTGTGTGTGTGTCTGTGTGCACCTTGTATTTCTAGCCTGGGTATTTGTGTAAGTGCACGTGTCTATGTGTTTATGTTCACACATATGCACAGACGGCTGGTGTATGTGTGTGTCTGTGTGCACCTTGTATTTCTAGCCTGGGTATTTGTGTAAGTGCACGTGTCTATGTGTTTATGTTCACACATGTGAATTCCAGGCATGCGTGTGTGTCCTCTGTGGATGGATCTTTTTCTTTCTCTGTAGACTCCCAAAGAGGCAAAGATCTAGGTGGCCTGGCCTATCACAGATCCCCTGGAGGTGCCCCTGACTCCCCCCCACTGTGGTAAGGGGCACCTCTCTGAGACAGGAGCCTTTTCCCTGCAAGGAGCAGGTGCAAGGAGGGGTCAGCCCCTCAGAGCTGAAGGCCACTGAGGGGAGTTGCTCATGCCACTGGCTTTTCCCTTTCTGGAGGGTTCAGAAGTGGGTTCTGCAACCTTCTTAGAGAGCTTCTTGGCTCTGAATAATAATGTTATTTAATGACTGCCTACTCTAGACCAGGTACCATGGGGAATGTTAGAATCACCATGAAAAGAACAGACGGGAGCCCTGGACTTACCAGCTCTCAGCCCCATGGAAGAGACAGACTGGAGTCAAAAGCCACACAGTGAATATCAAGTTACAAACTGTATTCGGTTTACAAGAAATACAGGGAGTAACGTAAATGTCAAACAACACACGGGGTATAGTTTGGGAAATGAGGTAAGGCTTCCAGGCAGAGAAAACTGCATGTGCAAAGGCCCTGAGGCAGCATGGCCAAAGAGGTGAGAAAGGATTAGTGGGGCTGATACACAGCAGTTGCTCCAGGATTCGAGAAACAGCTTGAGCTCTCTGTAGCCTCCTTGATGGAGTTGGCACGAAGGACTCTTGGATTGCCAGTCATTAGCAAGTGTCTTGTCTACTTCCTCTTTGTATGGATGGGAAAATTAAGGCCCAGAGAGGGAAAGGACTTGCCCAGGGCCACACAGCAAATGGGACAGATTCTGGGGTTGAACTCAGGATATCCATAATTATATGACAATTATATAATAATTATATAATTTTAATTATCATATGTAGTCATACAATATCCATAATCCACCTTGACTTAGAATTTGCCTCTCACAGCAGGCTCCTATCCCCCTCTGTCACCCCTCATTCCAACCCCCTCCCAGCCTCCATCCTGATGCTCTCTGGACCCACACCTGGCCCCCTGAGTGCCATCCAGCTGCCTCTCCCCTGCCTTTGGGCCCTGGGCTCCTGCAGGGGCTCTGGCTCTCCCGGGAGGGTTCTTACATCTCATCTCCTGCCTGGCACCCCAAATCTGTGAGGACTGCCCGGTCCAGCATGGGCTCCAGAAGCAGTTGATCTCGCTGCCTCTGGGAGAAAAGGTCAGTGGTGCAGCAGGTCTATAAAATCAGTGACATCCCCCTCTACGAGGCTGAAGGGAACATCTGTAGGCCCGGGGTGGGGGGTGGGGGGTGGGGAACGGGGCCAAGCCCAGGTCCCAGGGAGCTCTTGATCTCGAGGGCTCACTGGGCCCCTCTGGGGGAAACCAGGGTCCATTTTGGGGTGAGCCCTCGCCTGGGGCCTCTGTCTCCCATGAAAGCAGGTGGAACTGGGCTGGGAGGTGGAGGGTCAGCCAGCGCCGTGCGCCAGGATTCTGCCCAGGAGCGTGCGGTTTGCCTGGAGCTGGCTTGAGGCATGGGGAGGGCAGCATTTTTGGCTTAGTGTGACAGTTGCCAGTGCCACCGGTGACAGGGATGCCTCTGGGGCACCCCAGCCAGGTGGCTGCCCCTGGACCAACGGCCATGGATTCTGTAAGGCTTTCTGCGAACACATGCCCAGCTCTGCGGCTTCTTCCCCTGGCTTTGGGGGAGCCAAGGATGGGCAGCTCTTCCCAGCTCCTTTCTCAACGGCAGTGATTCTCAAACTGTGCCACGATGTACCCTTCATAGACGACTATGAAGATGCGGGGGCTGGGGCCTGAGAATCCGCATTTCTAACAGTTCCCGGGTGCTGCCGCCGCTGGTGCAGGACCCCCAGTCGGGGAGCCCCGGGCTGAGGAGCAGAGGCCGACGCAGGCTTTGGTGGTGGTGGCGCATTGAGGGAGCGGTCCTCCCGCAAAGCCTCAGGAGGGAGCAGGGAAGCGGGGGAAGGAGAGAGAAGTCCAGCCTTGGCCACATGGGGGCTCTGGAGTGCGGCTTGCGTCAGAATGGTTCCCTAGAGAGGCCTGGAAGTCCGTGGCTCCTACCCGGGGCCTCAGGCAGACGCTGGCTGTGGGATGCCCTGGGGGAGGCAGCACAGCCCGCAAGGCACCCGACATCTGCAGAGCCCACTGTCCAGACAGAGGGGTAGCTGGGAGCCACAGCAGCCAAGGCGCACACCGGTAGGGGTGGGAGTTGGGCACTGGCCTGAGGAGGCCCTGGGCCAGCCAGTGGCATCTTCCCTCCCACCGCCTTCCCCACAGGTGAACATCGCCTGGACCCAGAGGCCTACCTCTTAGATCTGTATGGCGCCAACCCCCATGGTGAGTGGGTCACTAAACAGAGCCCCCCTAAGCCCTGGACTCCGAGGAGCAGCCCCCGATGCCACACGCCTGTCTCGGTGGCCTGGGCCAGTGGACCCGGTGAGGGAAGCGGCTGCCTCAGGAGAAGGTCTAGATCGTCCTCCAAGGTGACCGTCTCTGCAGTGGCTCTCAGATCCCACAGAGGACTCAGGGCTGGGCTGTCTCCTCCCCTCAGGACCCCACACACAGAGCCCCGCTCCCATGGGCTCCCCAGCCCTCAGGACGGTGACTCCTGCGCCGTGCTCGCTGTACGGTCACAGCACACGGGCACACGGGGACTTGGATCTCCACAGTTTTGTCGGGGATTCCCGGCCTGAGGAGAATAAAAACACAGCACCTCCCTCAAAAGGCAGTTATTTTTCCCCCACGGAAAATTACTTTGAAAGTGGCCCTAGAATATATCATGGGACAGTCCTGGAGACAAAGCCAGAAGAACTTTGTGGCCTGGGCCAAGCCCCTTGCCTTCTCTGAGCTCCCTTGAAAGATGAGGGGTTGGGCCTCAGGAAGGGGGAGCCAAGGCTCTGGCCGTGAACAGCCTGGGAGAACTGGAAAGACAAGAAGGAGATCTCTCTTGGGGCGCCTGGGTGTCTCAGTCGTTAAGCGTCTGCCTTCGGCTCAGGGCGTGATCCCAGAGTCCTGGGATCGAGCCCCATATCAGGCTCCTCTGCTGGGAGCCTGCTTCTTCCTCTCCCACTCCCCCTGCTTGTGTTCCCTCTCTTGCTGGCTGTCTCTCTCTGTCAAATAAATAAATAAAATCTTTAAAAAAAAAAAGAAGAAGAAGAAGAAGAAGGAGATCCCTCACTGCAGCTCTCATGATTTAAATGTTGCTTTGTACAATCTTGTCATTTTGTAATACCATATTTAAATTCCACTTGAAGATGAAAGGCACACGTAAAATGTCGCTTTTAGTCCAATCAAGTTTTTTTTTTCTCCTCAGTCCAGCTCTTCGTGGGTGCTGTCCCTTCAGTGAGTGAACCTGGGGGCTTGGTGGCGAGAACGTTGGCTGTGTTTCTCAATGGGCTCTGGCCACACCTCGCACCTGCAGCTACCGAGGACCAGGAAGAAAACTCAGGAGAGGGAGGGATGGAGTCCTGACCAGCAGCGGATCCTCCCCGTCTCATCTCTGAGGCTTCCAGGTCTTTCCCTTCCTCCTCCCCCTTTCCGGGCTCTGTCTCCTCAGAGCAGGGGAAGACTCATTCATTCATTTATTCAACAACGAATTTATGAAATGCTTAACATATTACAAGGGCTTTGCAAGTTTAACCTCCACAATAATCCAGTGTCCCCATTTGGGTTCATCCAGGAGCTGCCCCTGAGACAATGATTCAAGTGCAAATAGTGATCCTAAGAAACACAGGGGCGTGGGGAGGTGAGAGGGGAGGCAGCTCATAAGAGGATGCATCATCAAGCAGGTCACCAGGGTAGGCAACCACAGCCTAATTCTACCGGAGAATTCTGAGAAGCAATGTAGAAGATATCCGTCTGACGTGTCCCCACCTGCTTGCAGCAGATTAAGAGCCTTTGAGTGGCCTCAGTTTCCCCAGCAGCTCCACCCAAAGACCCCAGATGGGATGAAGCATGAGTTTAGCCCAACACCAGCCCCACAATCCCATGAGGTAGGTATTACTCTCGTCCCATGTTAAGTATGAAGGAACTGAAGTTCAACAAGGTTAAAGCATGGGTTCAAAGTCACACAGAACGAGAGTCTCAAATGCCCAATTCCAAATCCAGTGTTCTTTCAGCCATACCATGATTGCCTGAAGGATCAGGACCTGGTGGGTTCTACTGAGAGAGGACAGCCAAGAACAGAAGTAGTGGGGAGCCTGGGTGGCTCAGTCATTTAAGCATCTGCCTTCAGCTTAGGTCATGATCTCAGGTCCTGGGATCAAGCCCCGTGTCGGGCTCCCTGAACTGCAGGTAGTCTGCTTCTCCCTCTCCCTCTGCGCCTCCCCCCGGTTGTGCTCTCTCTCTCTCTCTCAAATAAATGAATAGAATCTTTTAAAAAAATTGAAATAGGAAATTGTGTAGATTATCCCAGTGGAGGGGAATACCATGGGATTCAGCCAAAGTTGCTGCTTCCATTTTCCAATTCCTCCCTACCCCCACAATCCACCTGCAAGCCCTGGGGGACCTCCCACCAAAATACACCCCAATCTGCCACTTCACTTTTTTGCTCCTACCACCATCCAATCCAAGCCACAATCATTTCAGTGCCTTTGACTATGGTGGTGATGATGATGGTGATGATGGTGATGGTGATGGTGATGGTGATGATGGTGATGGTGATGGTGATGATGGTGATGGTGATGATGGTGATGATGATGGTGATGATGGTGATGGTGATGATGGTGATGGTGATGGTGATGGTGGTGATGGTGGTGATAGTGATGGTGATGGTGATGATGGTGATGGTGATGATGGTGATGGTGGTGATGGTGGTGATGGTGATGGTGGTGATGGTGATAATGGTGGTGATGATATGGTGATGGTGGTGATGGTGGTGATGGTGATGATGATGGTGATGGTACAAAGTCTCAGTGGCTTCACTGCCTTTTAATTGTTCTCTCTTCTCGCCCTCCTGTCTATCCTCTATACAGCAGGCACAGAGGTCCTTGTAAAACAAAAACTCAATGCTTCTAAAAGCCCTTCTATTTTCGTAGGCCTTCCGGAGGGATCCCATACCACTTAAAGTAGTATCCCAAGTCCTTGCCCTGGCCTGTGAGGCCTAACATCTCTCATGCCATTCACTCACAACCACTCCTCTCCACATACTTTGCAAAGCCAGCCACACGAACCTCCTTTTGATTTCTGAAACATACCAGATTCGTTCCTGCTTTGGGGTTTTTGATCTTGCTGTTCCCTCTGCCTAGAACACTCAGTTCAGCCATGCCCATGGCCAGCTCCTTCCACATCCACGTCTCTTCTTGGGTGTCCCTTTCTTCAAGAGGCCTCCTCTGACCATCCCATGGGACGTTGCCTCCTCTGACAGTCTCTTTCTCATCACCTTAGTTAATTTTCTTCCTAGCATTTATCATTACCTGAAATCATCTTATTTAATTCATTTTTTAATTCCCTGTTCCCCTGAATACAAGGTAGCCCCTTGAAGGCAGACACCATGTGGGGTTTTGCTCACCTTTGTGGATATAATGGTACATAGTAGGTGCTTAATAAAAATCTGTTGATGAATGAATGAATGAATCCCTCTTTGCTGCTCCGTCTGTTGCCTCCAGAAACTGTTGCCTCACCACCTAACGACTCTGACCCCCTGGTCTGAGGAGTGAAATGAGAAAATGCACTTGAAGTACCTAGTGCCCCTTCAGTACCCTCACCATTACTGTTCATTATTAATAAGAACCAGGCAGCCTGCATGGTAACTAATGATATCCTCTCCCGGATGGTTTCCAGCACCTACACTGGTCCCTTTCCCTGCCTCGTTCTCTCATGAAGAGGGCCGGGATGACAGAGAGCTGTGTGGTTGGAGGGCCAATCCTTTAACCTGGGCGGGAGGAAGGGGCAGGTGCCTCGGTGGGTGCTGTGAGCCCAGGCCCAGCTGTGCTGACTTTGCACCCAGCGTGGGCCATCAGCCACAGTAGAGGATCCCTGTTTAATCACATGTCAGCTTCCCCATTCATCTTCAGCTCTATCTGAGGGCTCATCTTTTTCCACCCTGTGGTATCATGGTGATTGATGAGCCCACACCAGCCCTGCCGCTGGGTTAGCACAGTTCACACTGGGTGCCCGGCTTCTCCAAGCTCTTTGCAGTTGGGGCTGACTTGGGCTGGGATCATATTTCTTTTAAGGAGCCCTGTTATGGACTGAATTATGCCCCCCCCTTCATGTGTCGAAGCCCTAACCCCCAAGTTGACTGTTTTAGGAAATAGGGCTTTTAAGGAGGTAATTAGGGTAAAAGGGGGTCATAAGATGGGGCCCTGTTCTCATGAGACTTGTGTCCTTATACGAAGAAGAGACACCAGAACTCTCTTCGGGCACGCAGAGAAAAGGCCATGTAGAAGACACAACAAGAAGGCAGCTATCGGCAAGCCAGGAAGACAGTTCTCACCAGAAACCTAATTTTCTGCCACTTTGACCTTGGACTTCTAGCCTGCAGAACTGTGAGAAAATAAATGTCTGTTGGGAAAGTCCCTCAGCCTGCAGGTGTTTTGTTATGCAGCCGGAGCAGACTGAGACAAACCCTTCCTGCCTCCAGCTTCTGCAAGGAGGGAGGATGGGATTTGGAAAGATGCCTTCAAGTGGGAGCATTTCCCTGGGCAAAGGCAGAAATGTCCCCTGGGCAGACGAGGCGTCTCACCTGGCATTCAGGTGAGGGCTTCTCGGGGACAGGCAGTGTTTAGTGGTGGCCAGATGGGGCTGGAGGGCAGACCTGAGCTCCAATCTCCCCATGTGAGGCTGCAGGTAACATCTCTGTGCTCCTAGAGATTCACTCTGCCGTTCCTTTGTCACCACAGAGGACGGAAGGGTGACGTGAGGGAATGTGCATCCACCGCACAATGACATCCAGTGCCCAGCACTGGGCTAGGCTGAAGCCAGGGTAATAAAGGAGACAGGGAAGGTCCCAGCTCTCTTGGAACTCATAGACTATCCAGAGACACACAGTAACTTAGAAACAAAATTATTGGGCGCCTGGGTGGCTCAGTCGGATTAGCATTCGACTCTTGATTTTGGCTCAGGTCCTGATCTCAGGGTCCTGGGATAAAGCCCAGCATCAGGCTCCCCGCTCAGCGGGAGTCTGCATGGGATTCTCTCCCTCTCCATCTGCCCCCCGCCCCGCTTGTGCGCATTCTCTCTCTCTCAAATAAATAAATAAATAAATAAATAAATAAATACAATCTTTTGTTAGGAGAAAAGAACAAAGAAAAAAGAACAGCAGAAAAGAAAAGAAAAGCCCCCAGAGAGGAGAGAGAGGGTGAAAGGAATGTGGGTGGGTCTTTGTTTTGGGTGGCCAGGGAAAGGCCCGAGTTTGGAAGCCCCCAGAAGCAGACTCTGAGCCAACAATCAGATGGCCAGCAGTTTATTTGGGAGGTGGTCCCAGGAAGACCCTGTTGAGAGTAGAGGTGTGAGATAGGAAGGCTGGAGTCCGCGCAGGGCGTGCTAACCAGCAGGTTTCAGGGGCGGGCAGCTGGGGCTCGACGCTGCAGGGATTTCTGGGAAACGGTACAGATATGCTTCCGGTATGTGTCAGTTCAGGAGTAAAGATACAGTATTACCCACCGACCACCTGACCACCCCTATTGGTTGAGCGCAGCTTCCCGGGGTGGTAACTCCTTGGCACATCTGGTCCATTTCACAGATACAAGGCTGACCATCTTCTGTGTCACAGAATGACCCTGGGCAGGGGTCCCCGATGCTTGCTGTAGGAAGCCATCAGTGAGGACAGATCGGTGGGCACCGACGGGATGTGGGCGGGCCAGATGTGGGTGTAGCACCTGCCACAGAAGGCTTCTCTGAGGAGGTGACCGACAGCAAAATGAGAAGGGGCCAGCCATTGGAAGAGCCTGGAGAAGGGGTTTGCAGCTGGAGGCGACAGAAGGATGTCAGCCAAGGCCATTGTTGCTGGAGCAGCACATGCGGGGAGAGAGAGTGTCCGGGCAGCCGGGCTAAGAGATGGATTAGGCTCCCTCCCCCATCCTGTCCTCCCCACCGCCTTCCTCAGGACTCCTCCCACCCTTGTACCCGCCTACAGCAGAGTCTGTGATTGGCTGGCCAGTGGTAGGCAGGGCCTTGGGAGCCCAATCCCAGGAGGCCCTGTCCAGTCATTCGCTCCTGAGGGAGGGGGGAGGGGTGGAGAGATGCTGCTCAGCTAAGAGAGGTGAGAGCAAGAGAAGTTGGAATTCTGCAGCCACTCCTGCCCCCATTTCCCCCAGTGCTAGAGGAGACAGTGATGCGCCTCCCTGGCCATTCGGTACTGCTCTGATGTCACATGGGCAGGCCCCCTTCTGGCTCTAAGTGGTCCCCAGACCCCGCAAAACCGGGAGCCCCAGTCTAGTCTAGTGGCCAGATCAGGTGGGCAGAATGGCAGTGAGGTGACCCAGGGAGGCTGACTGGGGTACGGGCCCCAGCAAGGGGTGTCCCGTCTGCGGTGGCCCAACTGGGGGTAGAACCCAGGCCCTAGATATTCTGTCAGAGCCTCCCTCGGGCACCCCCCGCTTGGGCAGTGTCTCAGGGTGGGTTCACAGAAGCAGGCCAGAGACCAGGATTTGAGTGACGGACGTAGTGTGTCTGGGAGGTGAAGGGAATAGCAGGACAGTGGGGACGTGGACAGGGAGCGGAAGAAGCCACTGAACAGTGAGTCATCGCGCTGGAAGCCCATTGAGAGAGGACCTCAGGGAGACAGAGAACACTCCAGTCATTCACTCCTGAGGGCCAAGGAAGAGGTGTATTTAAAGGCCCACTCGCATTAGTCATTGGCTGAGGGCTGTTTTGAGAATGTTAATTCCCCTGCCCTTCCCACCCATGTACGTCAGGGGGAAGCCCCATGTCCTTGGAACTTGCTGGAGCATACTGCAGCCATAATGCCTTAGGAATATGGATGGGGTGCAAACAGGGTTGCCTCACTTATTCATAATCCAATTAATCAGAGTTCTAGTCCTCACTAAATCCTGCAAACCTGGGAGGCTAACCCAGGGTACCAGGTCCCTCCTCTGACCTTTACTCCCTCAACCCTTCTCCCAGCCCCCAGCTCCCCAACTTAAGGTGTCCAGAAGACACCTTCCTTGGTGAGGGGGGGATTCCACACCCACCAATTCTCCTTCTTGCTGGTGGGCCCGACCAGCGTCCCAGCCCTGACTCCCAAGCAGCAGAGTGAGCCCCTCATACATTCTTCGAGGCCTTCCTTGAAGTCCCTCCTCTGGGAAGCCTTCTAACCCTGAAACCGGGAGAGCTCCGCCTGCCTGTACTTTGGTCTCTGGACTCTGAGGGGCACTGGGATAAAGGGGAAAGTCCTTGGGCTGTCGCTGGGGGCAGGGAGCCCAGGCCCTGGCGGGGGTGAGGCTGGGAGGGTGCTGCTGGGACCTGGCTGTGGGCAGATGACTCTCCCCATTTTGTCCTAGGGTCCATCACCCCTCCCTGCGTCTCACATATGGAGACCACAGGATATGTGCAGTTGGGGCTTTAAGGGATCTATAAGAGACTTCGTCCTCAGACCTGGGTTGCCGGCGGGGGGGGGGGGGGGGGGGGGGGGGGGGCTGTCTTGGTTTTCAGGCCTAGATGGGGAACAAGTGAATGTCACTGCTGTGCTTTGCAAGTCCTGGAACCAATGTTGGGGTGGGGGAAAGAAGTGATTTCTGGCAAATCCATCCTGCTGTCTTCTGCTCCCCTGGGGGGGTGCTGGGGGGCAGCGATGAGAGGGTGGGACATGCCCTCCACTGAAAGCCCTCATCCCATCCCAGCCACTTTGCATTCTGGGGGAGGGGAATGGGAGCCACTTGTCCTTGTCCCTGAATACTGGCTGGCAGGAGGCCCAGGGAGGGGGCTCCCAATAGGGAATCTGCAGCTGCCTGTCTTTAAGGTAAAATTACCGTAATTACTGCAATTACCAAATCCATCAAGAGCTCAGGACTGAGGAGGCCCGGAGAACAATTGGACCTAAGGCGAGTGAGTCATGGGGAGGGGGCACTCCGTGTAGGGGCGGCAATTGATGTTAGACCAGGCTCCTGATTGGGGTGGGGGTGGGGAACTGCAGAGAAATCATGATTAGCAAGCTGCCACTTTGCTCCCTCAGTGAGATTTTCCTCCTTGTAGTGGGTAGATATTCTCCTATATTTTCTCCAGTATATTTTTCCTGTATTTAAAATAAGAAAATAACTCTCTCGCAGGCTTGTCCTTGCACAGAACCCTGCACCCCCTAGGCAACTGGCTTGGACCTTCTTTACCTCCTATGAGAGTGAAAAGTAAAAAAACCAAAACCACCTTGGGCATCTCCTAGGCTCTTGCCCTGGGCCAGGCCCTGTGCAAAGAGCTCTCAAGCTTCCTCCTTGCAGTGCAACCATCACCACCATCCGTCTCCAGAACTTGCTCATCTTCCCAAACAGAAACTCTTTCCCCATTAAACACCAGCTCCCCGTCCCCCTCTCCCGCAGTCCCTACCAGCAGCCACCCTGCTTTCTGTCTCTATGACTTTGACTTCTCGAGGGACCTCATGTCAGTGGAGTCATACAGCGTTTATTTTGTTGTGACTGGTTTATTTCACTCAGCACCACGCCTCCAAGCTTTGTCGTGTTGGAATTTCCTTACTTTTTAAAGCTGGATGATATTCATGGTGTGATCTGCCATGTTTTGTGTGCCCATTTGTTCACGGGTGGACACTGGGTTGTTGCCCTTTGGGGCTGTTGTGAATAACGCCGCAGTGCTCGTGTACGGGACCCGTTCAAGTTCCTACTTTCACTTCTTCTGGGTGTAGCCTCAGGAGTGGAATTGCTAAACCACGTGGTTAATCTATGTTTAATTTTTTATGAAACAGCCACAATTTTAAAAAATGATGCTAACCTGTTACGTGGTTATTTCCCCCATATTCTGGATTTAACGGACATTCCGGGAAGGGGCACCCCTGGCTTCTGGCACTCTCTGCTACCCTGCCAGGCTACTTATGTACCTTTTTGAAAAGCATGGCGGTCTTCAATCGTTTATCCATTCATTCCACAAATATTGGCTGTGTGCCCTCAGTGTGTCAAGAGCTCTGCTGGGTGCTGAGGATACGATGATGAGCAAAACTGGGTACAGTCCTGGCCTCCAGAAGCTCACGGACTGGAGGAGAGGCAGGCCTTGGTCATGGGATTTCTGTCCTGTGGCATTAAAGGCCCAGAAGCCGTTTCCGGAGCCCAGACCTGGAGGCACTGTCTCAGCCCCCCAGCAGGGATGCTCCTTGGTGGGCTGGCCGGACCCCTGTGTCCCTTCTCTTCCCTCGGCCTCTGGCTTCTCTTCTGGGAGAGAGGGTGATCCCTCCCCTCCCCACCTCATCCATTGTCTCTTTTCTTCCTCCTCAGAGCGAT
Organism: Ursus arctos; assembly: GCF_023065955.2. Taxonomy (NCBI): domain Eukaryota; kingdom Metazoa; phylum Chordata; class Mammalia; order Carnivora; family Ursidae; genus Ursus; species Ursus arctos. The sequence goes on along the minus strand of NW_026622830.1, from coordinate 20,398,453 downwards.
CAGCAAAGGAGAATCATCATGCCCGTTCTGCTGACGAGCAGACTGAGGCTCGGCAGGGCAGGGCCAGTGTTGCATTTGCTCTGCTGAGTCCTCGCCAGGGCCTCTCACTGGACAGTCTCCATCCTTGGACCTTCTCTCCTGCCCCCAGTCCCCTTCAGCCTGAGAGGCACTGACTGCTCCTCCACGTGGGCTCCTGGAAGGTCGGTGCCCCCCAGTGTCTGAGGGCACAGGCAAGGGGCTCGCAGGACCTTCCTGGGGCACCTCCCCTGCACTCGCTACCTTCTGCATGGCACGGCCGGCCTCTCGCCTCCAGCTGGGGCGGCCTCGCTCCAGGGCACTGGCGGCCGTGCTGGCTTTCCCGCAAACACCTGCTTTGTGTCACGTTCCACCCCGCCCACCGAGCGAGGGCTCCACAGTCCCGCAGACGTGGCCTTGCTTCCCAGCTGATCGGTGGGGCCTCAGGTGAGTTGCTGGGTGCCTCTAGGTCTGATTCATCATCCATGAGACCACCACCACCGCTGGGGGTGCACTGTGCCCCCTTGATGGGATGCCACCGAAGGGAACACCACAAACTGGGGCTTAAACAACAGAGACATATTTCTCACAGCCCGGAGGCTGGAAGTGCAAGATCAAGATGTCATCGGGCTCACTTTCCCCTGAGGCCTCTCTCCTTGCCTTGCAGACAGCCCCCTTCCCAAGGTGTCCTCCAGGACCTTTCCTCTGTGCCTGCACAGCTCTGGGGGCTCGTCGTCTTCCTCTTCCTTTTTTTTTTTTTTTTTAAAGATTTTATTTATTTGAGAGAGAGAAAGTGAGAGGCAGAGCACGAGGGGAGGAGGAGGGGCTGAGGGAGAGAGAGAAGCAGGATCCCCACTGAGCAAGAAACCCTATGCAGGACTCAATCCCAAGACCCTGGGATCATGACCTGAGCCGAAGGCAGATGCTTAACCGACTGAGCCACCCAGGTGCCCCTCCTCCTCTTCTTCTAAGGACATCAGTCCAGTAGGATTAGGGTGTCCCCTTATGACCTCATTTAATCTTAATTACTTTCTTAAAGGTCCTCTCCCCAAATACAGTCACACTGGGGGTGAGGGCTTCAAACTATGAATTTGGGGGGGGGGTGTTACAATTTGGTCATAACAACAAAAGGAAGAAATGAATGATAAACTGGGACACCTGGGTAGCTCAGTCAGTTAAGCGTCTGCTTTCAGCTCAGGTCATGAGCCTGGGGTCCTGGGATGGAGCCCCACATCCGGCTCCCTGCTCAGTGGGGATCCTGCTTCTCCCTCTCCTCCCCACTCATGTTCTCTCTCACTCTCTCTTTCTATCTCTCTCTCTCTCTCTCAAATTAATAAAGAATCTTTAAAAAAATAAAAGAGATAGCAAATGAGAAAAAGAGATACGAATGATAAATAAGAGAAGCTGATGTAAGATGTATTCACTACATGATTCCAGTTATCTGTATGAAATGCTAGAAAAGTCAGAATCTATAGTAACAGAAAGCACATCTGTGGTACCTGGGTTGGGGGAGGATGGGTGGGAGGATCGGTGGAGGGACTGGCTGCAAAGGGGCAAGAGGGAACTTTCTGGGGTGATGAAAATGCTGTATCATGGTGGTGGGGGTAGTTGCATGGACGTATACATTTACCAAAACTTGTTCAACTGTGAGAACAGGTGCATTTTATTGTGTGTAAATTATACCTCACTAAACTCTAAAGGGTTTAGTGAGGGGTTAAAAATAAGGTTCTCGTGAGGCTGCTGTTAGGAGTAAATGAGTTAGTGCCTGCAAAATGCATAGATTGGAGCCTGGCACAGAGTAAGTGTGCAAGTAAATAGTAACCATGGTAACCTGAAAACAAGACTTTGGCTCCCTAAATGGGGCAAGAGAGAGGAATAAACACAGGAAGTACAGGCAGAGAAGGGGCATGGGGATGAGGAGGGGAGGAGCAGACAGCCTGGGGCTGTGAACTTTGGCTTCTAGGCTCAGGGGACGAGTCCCCATCAAGTCATTGGCTTCTGGCCCCGGGATTCCAGCCCCTAGGATCTGCTCAGTCCTGATGCTGGTTTTCTTCACTCATCCATTCCCTGAGCATGCTCGCTGGTGGTCCAGGACAGCAAAGACATCAGTAGCCGCTTCTAAGGGCGCCTGGCTGGCTCAGTCCGTAGAGCCCGTGACTCTTGATCTCAGGGTTGTGAGTTCAAGCCCCACATTGGGTGGAGAGATTACTTTAAAAAAAAAAATCTTTTTTGTTGTTGTTTAAAGTTGTGTATTTACTGAGTGTCTTTTATGTGCAGGATGATGCTCGGTGTCCAACATGTAAGGTTGAACCAAATGAGAGAGTTGATATTCAAGCAGTTTTCACTCACCAACACAGTAGTTTCCCATGGTTCAACCAAATGTGTGATCGCTCTCATCCTGATGACAAGTCTGTAGAGGGACGTTCTTCTTTCTGTGGCAGGGAAGAGTGGGGTTCAGGAAGGTGAAGTGATGAGCCCAAGGTCACACAGCTGTAAGTGGCTGGACTGGAATGCAGGTCCGACCCTGAAACCCATACGTTATATGTTCCTTGCCTTAAAGAGGCATTGGGGAAACAAGCACATCAAATTGTCTCCCTGGGTCTCTCTCGTCCATCCCCAGGGTCCCCAGACAGGCTGCCTTCAGTCTTCACACTCTGGATAAGAGAGTCCCAGGCTTTTTCCAGGGTGCCAAGGGGCCGCCACCTCTGCACACAGCTCCCCTGCCCAGCAGGACTTCCTACCCCTACCGGGCTTGCTTCTCCCTGGGCCTTGGGGGGCTCATGGCAGGGCACACTGGTGGGGCTCTGGTCTGGGCTGTATTTGCGCTGGCCTCATTCTGCCCATCTTATCCTCCAGCCTTACCTCCTGAAAGCCTCCCTCCAGTTCAGATTTGTCTTTAATTCACAGCTCATTAGCAGATCAAAGAAGACAGAGTTGCCCTGCATCCAAGATACCCCAGGCAGCCCCCTCCTCACACTCCACGTTGGCTTCAGGCAAGGGACAGCCCTTGGTTGCTCTGTAAAGCCGGACTGGGGCGGGGACCGGCTCCGGACTCCTCCGTGTGTAACTGGGCCAGAGATTCCGCTGGCAGGGGCTGAGGCTGAGAACCGGGAAGCAGCCTCAGCCCCCTCCTCTGGAGCCTGAGCAGGACAAGGACAGTTAATTCCTCTGGTGTTATCAGCTGGGCACAGGCGCTGGTTGCATAGCAACCCAGATTGCTCTCTGTCTCCAGTGCTCAAAAAAAAAAAAAAAATCAGCATTTTCTCCAACCCCACATCAATGAGACGGAAATGGGCCCTGGGGCAGCCCAGACTCACTGTCCTCTTTGCAGGAAGCCTCCACTTATCCCCACAACTGCCTCCTGGATGCCAGATCGGGTAGGAGTTCACCAACCATCTACTCCTGTAGGGCTGGGTCAGGGGCTGGGGCTGGGCTTCTGGGAGGGAATGCCGGGCAGGCCTGGGGCTGGGTGACCGGGGCACGAACAGGGGGCACCCCCAGCCAGTGCTGGCAATGAAACCGGTGGAGTCATTCATTAAGAAATACTGAGCACCTACTGGCTGCCTTGACGCTGAACTCCCAGGTTTGGTGAGCGAGGACGGCTGCAAGTCCTTCGCTGCTTCCGCCGCAGAGACAGGTAGCTTATTTCCCTCCTCCTAAATCAGGGCTGGCTCAGTGGCCTGTTTGGCCAGTGGAAAGTGACAGTAGTGACACCGCCGGCTCTGCGACTGGGTCCTAATAGCTCAGAAGCTTCTGCCTTTGCCACTTGAAATGCTCCTTCTTGGAACCCAACCACCATGACACAAGGAAGTTCAAGCGGCCGCGTGGAAAGGCCCTCTGAAGTCTGTATCATTTGCCAGCCACGTGAGAAAGCGACACGATGCCACGTATGCAGAAGAATCATCCAGCTGAACCCCGAGCAAATCCTAGACCCACAGAATCAGGAGCCAATAAAACTACTCTTGCTTTAAGCTAGTAAATTTCAGAGTAGCATGTTACGAAATAATGATTGAGACCCCAGGAGAGCTTACCTTTTCATGCATAGACTGTCAGATATCCACTAACATGGTTTAAGTACCAGCTGTCGCCAGGTCCTATGCTGAGCTCCACAGCAGAACGCCACTCAAGAGAGCCGAAGTCTAAAATGTTAGGAGACTGGGGGTACCAGGAGATGGCGTGGAGGCAGGAGGTTGGAACCAAGAGCTCAGAGATAGGAGCAGACAGTGAAACAGAAGCCGTCTGCCCTTGGAGGGGTCAAGAAAGCAGGTGGGGAAGGCAGCCTCAGGTCCTGAGCAGACCACATAGTTGTGAGTTGGAGTACCAGCTCTGCTTATGTGGAGATGGGTGCCTGGACCATACTGGAAAATATTCTGAGGCTAAGTCAGCCCCTCCCCCCCAGGGTAGAGAGAACTGGGATTAATTAATGATGTCTGCAGTGGGTGAGGTGAGGAGACTAGAGGTACATGTGTCAGACATGCACCCACAGGGCTGCTGGCCTCTGTGACCAACTCTTCTGGGCCACCCTGGATGCGGAGAGAGGCTGCAAAGCAGGTTGACCAGGCAGGTTTCCTGGGGGCGGGAGCAGAGAGGACGCTGGGCGCGCACTCAGTACTCGGGAGATTTGGACTTAAAAATTTCCATATAAACCCGCAGGGCAGCTTCAGAGGCTTTGTTGTGTGTTTAGTTTTTGTTTTGTTTTACTTTGTTTTGTTCATGGCTCCTAGTCAAATCAATTCCAAATCCCATTGTCTCCTTCTGTGTGCTTGGGTCAGACTTTCTTGACCCTTATCCCACGTCAGAACCACCTGCCTTTTTAAAATACTGGTCATGGACAGCAGGCGTGGGGTGGGGAAAGACGTGGTATTGTAGAGGACACGGGGCGGGATGGGACGAGATGGGGAGAGATGAGGCTGGAGAACCGGGTTCTAAGTGTGGTCTGCCAACCAGCTGCGTGGGCAACCTGGAAACTCGTTAAAACTACTGACTCGGAAACTCTGGGGGTGCAGAGCTTATGTTTTAACAAGCCCCCAGGTGGTTCATGGTCAGGTTTGAGAAGCACTGGGCTAGCAGGAGCAGAGGGATCCACAGAGGGTCTGCTGTGGGGCAAGGAGGCATTGTGGGCAGCCTGCAGGCCCAGGACCCCCTCAGCTGCCTCCAAAGACTTCCTCCTCCATGGAGCCGCCCTGACAAGCTGTGGGAGGAGGCAGGGTTGCCCTCTCCCTCTCTTTGGGCAGCACCTGAAGGTAATGTCTGTCCTTATCTCTCTCCCGCTTGAGGACACTTTTGCCCTGAATTACAGCATCAGTCACAATGGCACAATCAAGGGTAATTGTGGGCAATTCCCTTATTCATGTGCCCGCGTTGTGTACGAGTGTCACGTCAACCACTCCTACAGTTCAGTCCCCACGTTCTGATTTCTGGAAGAGATGATCAGCTTCCCATGTGTGACGACTGGAGAGGGTTCCGCCAGGCACCAGTGGATTGGCTGATGGAGAAGTTATGGAGAAAGAAGCCCCTGGAAGCATCCTCCACCCCTTCACCTTACTCTTGGTCTGACTGACTCACACAAGCTCCGGGTCTCGCTGGCCTGCCGCTACTTCCCTGAAGCCCTCCCTGACTGTCAGTCTCCTCCCCCACTCTCCAGGTGGATGGTGCTCCCTCCCCCATCACCATGAACCCCCAGCCCCCTTAAACTTCCCCACTGCAGCACCTCTGTGCTCTTCTCTAATGTGTAACTGACTCTTCCTCCACCATAGACAGGGACCTTGGGCTCCTTGCTCAGCAAAGCATCCCCAGCACCCTGCCTAGGGTCACTGCCTTTCAAGGAGCTTGTCATCCCAGTGTCATGCCAAGGGCTGCACAGGCACCTGATAATGCCCTATTGATGTAGGAAAGATGTTAGGGTTCGAAGCCAACAGCCAAGAAAGAATTCTTGAGACCTCTTTGGTGCAAAAGGGTGATTTTATTAAAGCACAGGGACAGGACCGGTGCACAGAAAGAGCTGCACTGGGGTCATGAGGAGTGACCCATAATATACTTTGAAGTTGGGAAGGAGTTAGGGATAGCGTAAGTCTCTAAGCAATTTGGAAGCAAGGTTTCCAGGATCTTGAGGGGCTAGCTGTTGTTAGGAAAATGTCGTTTAGGGCACCTGGGTGGCTCAGGTTAAGCATCTGCCTTTGGCTCAGGTCATGATCCCAGGATCATGATACCAGGCTCAGCGGGGAGCCTGCTTCTCCCTCTTCCTCTGCCCCTGCCTTCTGTTTCCCCTGCTTGTGCTCTCTCTCTTCGTCAAATAAATAAATAAAATCTTTAAAAAAAGGGAAAAGATCATTTATTACTGTCTAATAAAACCTTAGTCATGAGACCCTTCAGATGTATATCGGTGGGTCATATGCTTGGGGGATGATTGCCAACATATATCTTGGGGGTAGAAATAAAGGAAGTTTCCAAAATAATTTTTATATCTTAAAGTAGACTTACAGAATCCTGGGGGTGGGGCCAAGATCGCCCTTAGCCCTTAGCAAAGTATTAACTCGAGGCAGATGGGTTCCTAGAGGAAAGTCACTCTGCCTGTTTCAAGGACCAGCGCCACGGGGCTGGTGAGCCACAGGCAGCCTGCCTCCAACGGATGAACACATGTCGTTTTGTTAGTGTTGTTATTCTTGTCTCTGCAGGAGGGAGGGAAAATGAGCAATTTTCCTGAGCAAGACTCAGGCTTCCTGGAGGCTGCAGCCCCTGCCTGACCACTGGCCCCAAGTGCTGGCCACACGCCCTTCATGTGTCTTGTCTGGAACCAGGGGCCACTAGGTTTGGGGGCAAGGAGCCAGCGTCTCGGCTGTGACTCGGCCACGGCCACGGCGACGGCCACGGCCAGTAAGATCTCCAGGGAACCATCCCTCGGCCCTGGCCCTGGCCGGCAGCCCCCCTCCCTCAGCCTCAGCTTCCCTGCACTCTCAGCTGTAGCCCAGAATGCTGCAGAGCTGCAAATTACCACCGGAAGTGCTTTTTTTTTTTTTAACTATTCAGGGCTGTGATGGAGGCCAGGCTGGCCCCTTGCTTTCCCTCCTCCCAACCCCCAGATACTGGTTTTCAATGCTATGATTCCCCATTTAAATAAATGTAAAAGTAGTAAGTAATAACAGTGAAATTAGGAAAGTAGTTGTAAAATAGTCGAGTCAATTTAGAGAACAATATTAAGTAATTAACAGTATGGGTGGCACCTGGGTAAAGCACACATTTTAATGGTGAGTTGCAAATGATTAAAATAGGGAACGCTGCCTCGACCTTCAGAGGGTAAGAGGGTGAGCTTTCAGAGAGAAGCCTGGAGGAGATCGCGGGCTGGCAGTGGCCCTCAGATCCCATGACCCGTGCCTGAGATCATGACCTGAGCCCAAACCAAGAGTCGGAGGGATGCTTAACCAACTGAGCCACCCAGGTGCCCGGTAAGGACCAATTTTAATCAGTCACGTAGTATTGCAAAAGGGAAGAGTCCAGTGTGACCTGAACTCAGCTGTGGTTTGTGCAGAGACGACTGGGTGATTTTAAGGGAGAATGAGGGATTAGGGAAGGGGGTGAGCAGGGGCTCAGTAGAGTCAGGGCAGTGAAAATTTATAAAAAGTGTGTATGGGGAGATTGGTCCATGTGAAACCCATTTGCTTCTCCCCTCCCACTAAGGCTGCACACTGGAGCCCTGTCCTTAGGTGTCCTCTGGAAGAAACGGTCATTTCTTTTGGAAGCGTTGCATTTTCTCAGGCAGGCACTTTAAGAGGGGCTAGGGTCATCTTAGGGATACAGCCCTGCGGATATTAGCATTTGTTCAAGTCTTTATAGGCCCAGCTTGAGGCCTTGCCAAGAACAGGGCTCCGAGGAGCCAGGCTAGAGTTCCACCAAGGAGACAATGTGTCAGCTCCGAAAGCGTCTCGGGCTAGCCACAGCCCACCTGCGCTCTGCTTGGGCTATGTGGCTGCAGGCATTGTCTCCAGCTCCATTTGTCCTCGTTCAGTTTCCACTGTGTGTAAGTTTCTCTGGGAGCCCAGAAATGGAGGGTGGGGGTAGGGATGGAGGGTGTGGACGTCATCCCCTGGGATGACCTTCCGGTGGTTTTAAATAATATGACGTCAGCAACTATCTACAAGGCTCACTGTGTCGAGAGTCACCCACACTGCGGGATCATTTAATCCTGCAAACAATCTGTGAGGCAAAGAATATTACCCATTTGTCACAGATGGGGAAACTGAGGCTCAGAGAGGCGAAGGGACTTGCCCAGGGGCACGCAGTGGGTACATGGTAGAGCCAGTTTGGACCCAGATCTTCCAAATTCCAGAGCGTTTTTATTTGGCTGGCAGAGAGCCAAGCATACTGTGGTTACTTTAAAACTTGCCCGGAAATTCTTTGACACTGAAGGTCAAGGGTGGAGTTTAATCCCCTCTGCTTGAACGTGGCTGGCCAAGGGGCAGACCTCAGGCGTACATCAGACGCGTTCTTCAGCACTGTCTGAAGGAAAGCCACAGATTGAGCTGCATGTATCATTATACATTTTCTAGTAGCCATATTTTCAAAAGGTAGCCAGACAGGTGAAGTTAATTTTAAGAATACATTTTATTCAACCCAATGGATCCGAAATATTGTCATTTCAACATATAATCAATATAAAACGTGATTGGCTACTTACATGCTTTTCTTCACACTAAGTCTTGGAAGTTGAGTCTGCATTTTATACTTGTTGCACATCTCAAGTGGGACTCGCCACATCCCACACCGGCCACGGTCACACGTGGCTACCAGCTACTGAAAGGGACAGGTTGCAAGGGGCTCAGGGCCTGAGGCTGGATTTGGGGTAGTGGCCTCAGGAGCCGGGTCGCAAGGCCTTGTCCACATTGAGCACCCACGTTCCCTACCCAGCGGATCCCTCTGTGCTCTGTCCACCCTTTCACCTTCTCTTCCATCCGGGCTCCCTTTAGCATTTACTTCTCAGGGAGGAGCATGAGGGGGAGGGGAGGGGAGGGAGGGGATAGAAGAGGAGAAGGCAAAGGAGAAAAGGAACCCAAGATAGGCCAGACACCCCACTGGGTACTTAGGTAGTGAAAAAGAGGCAGCCCTTGCTCTTATAAGAGATAAATAAAGGTCCAATTTCAATAAATAAATGTTTAATTACAAAATTTGATAAATGCCTTAAAAGCGAAGGAAATGAACAGGGCAATATAGGGACTAACAGAGGGGTGGGAATTCTACTTCTGAGAGAAGGGTCAGGGAGGGCTTTCTGGAGGGGGTGATTTTTAAGCTGAGCCGGAAGGAGGCCAGTCAGGTAGCATAGGTAACAGCTTTCCAGGCAGGGAGACAAAGCCCAAAGGCCCGGGACAGGAGAGCGATTGGTTTGTCCGAGAAAGAGAAAGGACACTGAACCTGTGGGGGCACATTAAAGGGCACCATGTTAGGGACGGGCTGGACCAGTGACAGGGACCTGATCACACAGGGTCCCATGGGCCACGGTGAGGAGTCGAGGTTTCATTCAAGCCCTGGCGTCAGAAAGGCCGGCCCAAACCCAGTGCCCCGGTAAGAACTGTGTGTCCGGAAACCCTCAAGCTTGGGCCCAGTCCGGCAGGGCCCTGGTGCCTTTGCTCCCCCCCCCCCCCCGCCCGAGCTGCGTCCCCTCCTCCGATCGCGGGTCCCTTAGCTCCTCTCCCGCTCCCCAGCTCAGCAAGCGCGGGAGGGTGGGGACGCCAGCGGCGGCCCCCGGTCGGCGTCCTCGCCCCTTCCCGCATTGTTTTGTCCCGCGCTCCCCTTTTCTTGGCAACAGCCGGTTTCCTGCCCGGCTCCCCGGCCGCGGGCTAATGTGAAGTGCGGCTTTTACACGTCGGCGGAGCAGGCGCCGCGCAGCTGGGGAAGAAGCACACGGGCTCGGGAGATCGGGGCCGCAGGCCGGGGGCGGGCACCCCCTCATCGCTCTCCCAGACCTGGCCCCAGAACCTGCTTGGGCGCGGGAGACCCGGCACTGGGCCTCTCCCCGCGCAGGCGCAGAGCACGCGTCTGCGGGAGCCCGGGGGAGGGGTCCCCGGGGCGGGGGGCGCGCCCCGGCCTCAGCAGCTGCTGCCCGCGAGTGTGCTTTGTTCCGAGGCTCCGGGCGGGGCTGGTGTGGTGTGCACCGGCTCGCGGGCCGCGAGCTCCACCCCCACCCCCACCCCCCGCGCCCCCAGCTCCCACCCTGCCCGGAGTGTCAGGTGCGAAGGGAGTTTTAAGTTGAGTTCGGCCAAGTCCTGAGTCAAGCCCTGGACCCGGCTCTCCCCGCATTCAGCCCGGGCTGGCCCCCTCCTATGTACCTACATCCAGTGTGGACATCCATATTTAATATCGGGAAGATGGAATCAGGCACTTTGGGAGCTCCAGAGCAAGGCGCCCAAAACCGACCTGTGGGATCCGGGAAAAGCTGGTGGAGCCAGGGTGGGTAGGGTTAGGTCTTGGAGGTCCCTGAATACCCGGCAAAGGACCTGGGTGGGGCCCTACCTGAGGGCAGCAAGAATCCAAAGAGAGACAGGAACGGTGGGGGGGGGGGGTGGATAGAGGGGTCTTGATTGTGTTCCAGAAAGATCCCTCTGGCTTTGGGGGCTGGATGGGGTGGGGAGGTGACACTGGAAGCCAGGGGACCTGGGAAGAGGCCACTGCTGTTGTCCAGGTGGGAGAGGATGTGACCTGGGAAGGGTGGGCCTGGGGGATAGAGAACAGGTGGAAACTTGTAGGCTATTTGGGAAGTAAAATCTACAGAACTAGTGGCTGGTTAGGTTTCACGGGAATGGGGAGGAGGAGTTGAGGACGCCTTGGGATTGTGAATTTCTCCACCCTCGTGGGTGGAAGGTACACCGCTCCTGAGAGCGGGAGAGGAGCTGAGGTTGCTGGATTCAGCAAGACCTTCGCCGTCGCTCCCCATGTCCTTTTCCTGCCCACTCTTTCTTCACAATAATGACCACCTAAACTTGTATTTGGATTTGTCTGTTGGCTTCTTGTCTGTCTCTCCCACTAGACTGTACTCCTGGAGCTCTGTTCTCTGCAGTATTTCCAGGTCCTGGAGCAGCATTGGCTGGTATTTGTTGAATGAATGAATGAATGAATGAATGGGGCAGTGCAGGAACCAGGTCTCCCCTGCTGGTGTATCTCAGACCCAGCACTAAGTAGCAATTTCTTTTATAAATGCAGGAATGAATGGATGGTTGCTTCAACACCTAGCAGATGAAATCTAGAGTCAGAATATGAGAAGGCATACCATCAGATACCACCAGGATGATAGAAGAGTTCTCAAATTTAATCCTCACATCAACCCTGTGAAGTAAGGATTGTGGGTGGTCCCATTACACAGATGAGGAAACTGAGGCCCGGAAAGGTGGTATAATGAGACCAAATTCACATAGCTGGTAAGTGGCAGGGCCAAGATCTGAACCCAAGAAGTTGGCTTCAGGGTCTGTACTGTTACCAAGTTACAGCAGTTGGGTGCTGTGGCTTATTAGAAGGGTCAAAGGCATGCCCACAGCCAGATGCAGGGTTCCTCTCAGGTAAGATGATCCCTTCCCAAGGGACCAGAGGCCCCCTGTTGCCCCCAGCCAGGTCCAGAAAAGCAGCGCAGGTCTGAGTGAAAACAGCATCACCGAGCCAGCCAGCCCCGGCCTCCAGTGGGTTTGTCACTCTACTTCATGTGTGTTATATTTAATCTCCACAGCAATTCGGTAAAACTGCTGTTACCAGTATTCCCATTCTCTGGAAGGCGGAAGTGAGGTGTAGTGTGGGTAACCAGCTTATGTAAAGCCACACAGCTATTACGTGGGAGAATTGATATCCAAACCCAGGGTCCTACGTTCTGTGCTTACTCTGCACTGACCATAGTGGGAGGCTGGGTGCTGCCAGGCCAGCCCAGCCAACCATTCTCTGTGCCAGATGGGACTGGGGCAGAGTTTACTCTGTGGCCATCCTGCCCCTGCTCAGGGATGGGGCAGCCCCCGGGAGCATCATAAACCCAGCTGAGGCTGAATCAGATAGCAATCTGAGTCCTCCATCCCCTGTCACTGGACATCCTGGATTCAATCACCCACATATTCATTTTTTTTAATCGTTCTTTTCTTGACTATGATAAAGTCATTTTTATAGCTCCAAGAACGTGCATTTCATTTAAATTAAGTGTGCTGGAGTCAATCAGTTTTTTTTTTTTTTTTGGAGAATCAGGCTGATAAAGGAAGACATATTTCAATGATCCCTTCCTTTTCATTGTTCTCCAGCACACTATTATAAGAGTCTCATTTAGGGAGTGTGTGTATGTGACAATCTGCACACCCACTTCTAGAACTCTGGGATGCTAACGAAAGCGCCCTGGAAGCCTATCTGTAGAAAGCATATTATTAAAGTTTGCAGACCTTGCATGGGTCCCTGTGTCCACGCTTGGCCTTCAGGCCTCAGAGTCACCTGCCTTCAAGAACTATATGAGTTTGGGCTATGCGCATGTCAAAAGTGACCCGTGGGAACAATGACCTGCTGTGAGGAAACCCTGTGACCTTCATTCAGTTGGCAGAGGTGGAGGTGATGGGGAGGAAGCTCAATTATGACTACCTGAATTTCCTTCCTGGCCAGCTGGATGGGGACCTTAAACTGATTACATTTGGTTTAAGGAAATAAATGATGTGATAATTCTGCCACCTGAAAATGTGGAGTTAATTTAACTTATTTCAGGGATGTTAAATGAAAATTTAATCCTGCCTCATTTCTCATTAATTGTCCCACTCCCAACTCAACACCCCCCCCCCGCCAAAGGGCTATGGAATATAATAACAAAAATAATCAGTTCATTTTTGGGGGGAGAGGGTAGAGGGAAAGTGAGAGAGAATTCCACACCCAGCGTGGATCCCGATGCAGGGCTCTATCCCACAACCCTGAGATCATGACCTGAGCCGAAATCAAGAGTCGGATGCTTAACCGACTGAGCCACCCAGGGGCCCCTAAAATAACCAGTTCTAAAGCCAGACTGCCTGGATTCTGAATCATATTCTCAGCACTTACTAGCTCTGTGTCCCTGGGTCTGCCGGTTTCTTTCTTCATGTGTAAACTGGTGGTAATAGCAAGGATTAAATGAAATAATGCTACATCTCCCATGTTCAGTAACACACCTGGTATGCAGTAATTGTTCTTTTAAATATTATCACTCCAGCTCTCCTCAAGATCTACAGAATAATGGCCAAATCCCCTACATAGTACCTAATGCTCTACTCACCTCCCCAGAGTCATCTGAAATCATTCTTCTTCCTATAATCTGGTCACTCAGAACCACTTACCAATCTCTATGGCTCCCAAACACCTCCCAATCACTTCATACCTTTGCTCACATGCTGCTGCTTCTTCCTAAAATATTCCTCTCAGTGATGCCCATCTGGAAGACACATCTTCCAGATTCATCCCTGGCATCAACTCCTCCATTAAATTCATACTCACTGCCTGACCCTCCAGCCCCGACAGATCCACCAGCTGGTTACATACAATTGCATTAATTGCCCAGGCAAGGCCAGTAGAAGAATCACCCAATCAGCAGAATCACAATAAATAATTGTTGCTTTATGCCTCTAAATTTTGGGAGTGGCTAATTATGCTGTAATACACAACTAATAAAAGCTCTTGAAGTCAGCAGCAACTGGCTTCAATTCATCTTCATCTTGACCACTGTCATGCACATGAGTACATAGAGATCCCTAGAACCACTGATGAAACCAGGAGACAGTGAATACCCTGGATTAGCCCCACTCTAGGTATAGCTAGGATAAATGAGGGACCTTCCCTAGATCATCCATGGAAGGACCCTAGTGAGAATGAGAACTGTCTGAGAGTGTACTTACCAGCAGATCAATGGCAGATGCCATGAGCTGTCCAGGGTGCTAACTCTTGTTCGAGAGGAACTCAGTACCGTTCTCTGTATCTGGCCCCTCCTGCCCCTTGGTCACCTACTCAACCCCTACCCTAGGTTTGACAACATCAGTTGACATCAATTTTAAGTAGAACGTTTGCATCTTCACCTTCCTTTCTCCTTTCTACCCTTCCTCTGGGGAACCATCTGACCATTATAATAAAAATCCAGCTTTATGTAAATACCCTATCCTCCAAGTAATAAATGCCATTAGCTGAGCCTGTTTGAGCAACCACAGGCTTTTAAACATTCATTTGAAGATCTTTGAAAGCTCTCTCAAGGCTCTTGCTCATAATTCACTAAGTGGGAGTTGGTAATAACTGTGTTAAATGGCCAGACTGCAACTTGCAGGAGGTGTGTCTGTTTGTGTGATGGTGGTGGTGGTGGCGGGGGGTGTGCTGGGAAGAGGATGCCCTTCCTTCCATGCTGATTGGTTACTTATTTTTAAGAGTCCCCCTGGGGGCTCACAGTCCTTTGATGAGCCACTAATGAAAGAGCCAGTTCTGACAATTAATTTCCCCAGAGTTATTATTTGTTGTTTTGGCAACAATTCTCTGAAAAGCTTTAATACTCACCTGGCTTCCCAATGGTTGAAGGGAGCCATGAGTTGAGAGAAGAAATAGATTCTATCTATTTGCTCAGTAGTCATGTCTCGAGCACCAACTATGTGCCAGGCACTGCATTAGATCAAGTTACACCTCCTGCCTTCAGGGATCCCTCAGTCTGGTGAGAGTGGGAGGAGTAGAGTAAGACAGAAAAGTGAATAGGAAGTTATAATAGTTATAATACAGTGTGATATATAATATGGAGGGGATTATGGGGTGGGGCACATAACCCAGATTTAAGGAGTCAGGAAAGACTACCAGCAGGGAGAGTCCTTAATTATCACCTTACAGTTAGCAAGATAAATAAGAAAATAGGAAAAGAGAATGCTCTAGGAAGAAGGATCTGCATGTTCAAAGACTCTGAGAAAAGTTAAGAGTATGGTGAGAAGGTGGAGTACTAAGAAGTCTCAGTCACTGCTGGTAGGAATGTAAATTGGTACATTCTAGAAAACAGTTGGGCATTATCTAGCAAAGTTGGAGATACGCAAGCCCTGTGACCTAGCAATTTCATTTCTTTCTAGAAACACTTGTGTATATGACATTGGGAGACACATACACAATGATCATAGTAGCATGGTTTGTAATAGCCAATAACTGGAAGCAACCCAAATACCCATCAACAATAGAATGATCAACTGTGGTGTAATCACACAACAGAATCCTATACAACAATGAAAATGAGTGAACTATAGCTAAGCATAGCAACATGAGTAAGTCTTTTTTTATATTAACACCAAAGAATAAATACAATGTAAGTCCATTTATATTAAATTCAAAGTAGGCAAAACTAAAATATTGTTTGGGGATGCATACAAAAGTGGTACAGCCATAAAAAAAAGCAAAGAAATGATTGACCATAGCAGATGAAATAGTGCTTTATTCTAGTGGGAGGGTGAGAGCATGATTGGAAAGGATCACATGGGGAATTTCAGGCAATGTTGTATTTCTTGATTTGGGTGGTAGTTACACAGGTGTTTACTTCAGGGTTATTAAATAACTCCACGTTTATGTCATAAATTTCTGTGTGGTATATTTCATAATTTTTGTTAAAGGAGCAAAAAAGAAAGCATCAGTGTGGCATCAGTCCCTGGGTCTCTACTCTGTTCATATTCATGAGCAGTCTGGCATGCCAATGGGAGGGCCGAAGGTGGTTCTCAGAGACTAGGGCCAACATCCTCCTTCTGTGTGCATCTGTGTGTGTCCCATAGGCAACTCTCACAATGGTAATACCAGGAGCTTCCTGGGACCTGAAATCCTTAGGAGTCCCCTTAAATTATCTCTATGACATATAGCATGGCTCTGTCTTCAGAGAATCTCAGGGATACTTGGGTGAGTTGTACAGGTTTGAAAGGAGCAAGGTGATGCCCTGGGGGAACCTGAGGAGATACAGGGCATTGCTTTGTCTTTTTACTTGAGTCCCCAGGGTGGGTGAGGATCTAAAGATGCAGTCTGGTCATGAAATCCAACTTCAGGAGCTTGGGTCTCTACCACATGGTCTCTAAGGTGGGTGCACTAGAATGGACATCACTATGAAAATATGGGGTGGTTCTGGGCAACTCTGAACCTTCAAGTGAATGGACCTTGATGTAGGGTATGGGAAGGAAATGGGTGTCCCAAGGTGGTCAGAGCTAGAATGGATCTAAGTGATCCCTTGAGTACAGCCCTTAGTATTTTTGGCTCTTAACTGAGTCTAAAGTCAACTTTATAATTATTCAGTTATAAGAAAAATACATTCTTTTGGAACAAGTCATACAATATGTGAACAAAGAAAGCATTATAGTTTCCCCCAAATCCCCTTATAATCTCATCCCCTCAAGAAATCAGTATTAATAGCCTGATATATTTCCTTCTACATGCATGCCTAACTCAGACATATAAATACAAACACAATCTGGGGCTTTCTTCTTTTTCTTTTTCAAAAATGGCATCATATTATAGCATTACTCTGTAACTTGACATTTCACAATGCAATATATCATAGACATCATTTAAAATCAGCCCTTCCAGATTTAATAGAGAGACTTTCAATAATTGGGGACTATTCCTCAGTTTGGATCTAGCATAATTTACTCAACCAGTCCATTGTTGATAGACCTTTAAGTAATTTCCTATTTTGGCCACTAACCATAATATTCACTAAATATCCATTATATGCATAGGTCCTGATACATTTTTTTTTTTCTGTAGGATAGATTCTCTAGACAAAATGGTTGAATAAAAAATGCCCTTTTTAATTTTTTAACAAAACCTGACAGATTATTTTCTCTAAATGTAGTCATTCACACTTTTTGTTTGTTTTTAAGATTTTATTTATTTTACAGAGAGAGAGACAGCCAGCAAGAGAGGGAACACAAGCAGAGGGAGTGGGAGAAGAAGAATCAGGCTCCCAGCAGGGAGCCTGATGCAGGGCTCAATCCCAGGACTCTGGGATCACGCCCTGAGCCGAAGGCAGACGCTTAATGACTGAGCCACCAGGCGCCCCATTCACACTTTTAAAAAAAAAGGATTTATCTATTTATTTTAGAGAGAGGGAGAGACACAAAGAGAGAGAGCCTGCGCATATAAGCTGTGGCGGGGGGCAGAGGGAGAGGGAGAGAAATCCTCAAGCAGACTCCCTACTGAACACAGAGCCTGATGTGGGACTTGATGCCAGGCTCAATCCCATAACCCTGAGATCATGACCTGAGCTGAAATCAAGAGTTGGACACTTAACTGACTAAGCCACTCAGGTGCCCCGTCATTCACACTTTTACCAATGATATAGGGGAATTCTAATTTCTCTACTCCCTTTCTAACAATGGCTTCATTGTTCTCAATTCACAAGATTTTCTTCCTCCAATATGATGAACAAATGAGCAAAAGAAAAAGATCAAAACAAAGAAACCGTACCACCCCCCCTTCTTATTGTTATTTTGATTTGCACTTACCTGGGCATTTTTAAGGTTGATTTTCTTCTCAAATGTTTGTTCATCATTTGTATTTTCTTGTCCAAGAGATGCTTGTTCGTATCACTTATCCACCTTTGTATCAAGTGTTTGCTCTTTTCATTATGGGTTTTCAGAAGATCTTTGCATATTAAGAATATTAACCTGTTATCTACTGTATGACCCTTTGTTAATAAAGATAGTGAGTCATAACATAGGGGAGAAGTGTGTTGCCCAAGGACACCAGAATGCAATTATCAGAGCTGGATGGGGGCACAGTCCTAGATTCCCTGCACAGGGTTTCTTCCCATGCCCACGCCATAGCTTAGACCCTTGAGGTAAATTTTCTGGGAATTGCTAGAATAAATTTTCTCCGAGTGTCATCTTCCTTCATCAGAATCATCATCTTATGCTTCATTAAAATTCAGATTCTGGGGCCATACCCAAACCCTGAATCAGAGTCTCTAGAAGTGGAGCCAAGGAATCTTCTAAGAGAGATTCTTATGTTTTTGTTGTATTCACCAGAATTAGGGAACCATTGCCCTAAAAGCTCAAAGTCCTTGCATAGGCACAAATGGCACTGTCTGGGATGGAGAAGTCAGTGGGAAAATGGCATAGTAAGTCTCCCAGCCCCCCCCCCATCACCACCAGTTGAGGAGAGAGCCCTTAAAGCTGAAGCATCAAAACAGAGCTATCACAGGGGACCTGTTGGCCTCATGCTGCCCTTAAGCCAAAAGCAAGCTTTTGTGACAATAGGGGTGAATCTAATATATCACTTCCTTGCTGGTATAAAGGTGTAAATGTCAGTTTCTCCTCATTTTTGTGAAGATATGACAAAGCACTTAAAGCAGCACCCATTTTAATCAACAAAGCATCCAGAAAGATCACAGGGCGGCAAGTGTGCCATATCCTATCTGAGCTTTAGGTGGATTTGAAAATTGCACTTTTAATTAAAATTGGCATTTCTGTAGCTTGGGTTGGAGCTGGCTGTTTTGCTGGGGAATTGCAGACTGTGAAGCAAGCAATCTAAGGGGAGGGTTTAAATGAGCAAAGAGGAAGGCTTGTGTATGAACAAGAACAGCTTGTTTAAATAATGAAGTGGAGAAAAGATAATGTAAAAATGCCTTTGTGTTTAGATAGATTTCCTCAGAGGCCTGCGTAATTGTAGCTGAGCTGTCCAAGGTGCTGACGGTTGGGTGAGAGGAAAAGCTTGCTAGAGGTAAACGCCTGGCCCGTAGTTCTCAGTCCATCAGATTTGGCCTCTTTCATCAGTTTCTTTCCAACCAATGACAAATACACTGCCAGATGTTATACTGCAATACCATTCATTCATTCAATCTACAAAAATTACTGATCACCTACTGTGCATACTGGGTAGTGCTTTGAGGAATGGGAAAAAAATGTCAACCCAGAATCGTTGGATTTTATTCTGTATATTTTTCAGTAAACCTTGATGTTGATATTATTCGAAGATTTAAAGATTTCGTGAACCAGTAAAATTTTAAAACAACCAAGGGCAATTCAAAGTAAAGACATCTAAGAACATCAGCTATCACTTACTCTCTCCGTCTTCTGACAGAAAACAGGAGTTTTAAAACTGAAAATGCAGGAAAGCCATAATCACAATGAAAACCAGTTATTTAAAGTGACTCTGTAAAAATGCAATTCATTGTCCTTATTCTTCTCATTTAACTAAGAGCCACAGAAAATTTCACCATACACTGGCATCAGTTTCAAAACTGGCATTTGGAAGTAATTGATTCATCATGAAAGCCCTATAGAAATAAATAGAATCTCTATAAACATCCTAATCAGAGGTCATCTAACATAACAGATGGGTGCACATCTGACCTCCAGGATCAGCCTGTTGGATAGTCTTTTTAGAAAGTTCTTCCTCTTTTGGTGGTTACAGAGCCTTGAATATGGATGAAGTGAGTGTCTATGGGAGTGAGTGGAAAGGGATGGAATTAGCACTTATTAAGAATCCACTAGGCACCAGAACTGTGTCTGTGACAGATGCTATACCTACTTGATCCCTCATAATCTAATGTTTATTCTCATTTTGTGATGTGGGCATCGTTAGCATCCCAATTGAGTATGAGAAATGTGTTACATATCAGAATTTATGTTTATAATTTTAAAAACTCTCCAAGATCAATTTGGAGGGGAGCAGTTAGTCAATAAATGGTATAAGGACAATTGGTTAGGAAAAAATCTATTTTGACTTTCATATTAGAGCAGTCATCATGTTAAGTTCCAAATGAATTAAATACTTAAATATAAATAATACAAACATATAAAGTATTTTTAAAACAGAAAACATAAAATCAAAAAGTTATCAAATCTCAGGAGGAAAATGGATTTGTCAAAGCTTAGAAACAATTGAAAAAAAGGAAAAGGTGAACAGTTTTAATTTTTGGGATGAAAAGATCCTATTACACTTTTAAGTCTCATTTTGCAAAAGTTGATAATTAGCTAGAGTGGATATTTAAAGTAAAAAGTGAAACCCATGAGGGCTACAGAGGGGAGAGGGGTGGGGGAATGGGATAGGCCGGTGATGGGTAGTAAGGAGGGCACATATTGCATGGTGCACTGGGTGTTATACACAACTAATGAATCATCGAGCCTTACATCGAAAACCGGGGATGTACTGTATGGTGACTAACATAATATAATAAAAAATCATTATAAAAAAAAAAGTGAAACCCATAGAGATCATTCTAGGGTAAAGGACTTGACTGGGAATCTTACAGGGGAAAAATTATCTATTTTGATCTGGGTGGAGATTAATTAAGCTGGAAAAATACGTGAGATTAGTGCACTTTACCATGTATTATTTACCTTGATTTAAAAAAAAGCAGAAATAAGTGAAATCCAATCAAATGTAATATGTCTATTTTAGACTACTTAGGAGGAGGAATGCCAAATCCCTATGGTACTAAAGACTCCTGAGACAATTGTACTTTGTGTGAATTCAGACCAGGCAATACTGACTTGATCCCAGTTCATACAAAAAATATTTGAAGTGGCTAGTTGACTGCAAACTCAAAATGTCAACCATATGATTCAGCTGGTATCAAGAGAAGGCACAACCCGAGGTTTTACTGCTAAAAACATAGTGCCAGTAGGGAAGTAATAGACACCTAGCTTAGTGACCATTACCTGGCCAGGCTGGCTAATGTTTGAATAAATTAATGAAACGGACTCTTTGCCTTACATAGCAAACTGTAAAGAGGGAGGCAATCTAGCCTCGAGTTTGGAGTAATACTGAACTGGGTCTGAATCCCAAATCTACCAAATACATGTTGTATGACCTTAGGGAAATATTGTCACTTCTCTGAGCTCAGTCTCCTCATCTGTAAAATGGGAATACTAATAATACCAGCTCTGGAAGGCTGTTGCAAAGACTAAATGAGGTACTGCATATAATACACTTGGCATAGTGCCTGACAAAATAACCCCCCCGCATCAGTTAGTTATTGTTAATGGCATTATCAACCACAAATTCCAGGGACTCTCGTTGTATACTATCTCCACAGGATTCCTGAGGGAGATCCTTTTTTGAGGAGCTAGGGAAGTTGCACAATCATTTGCCAAGACAGTCAAGTTGCCTCCCCCTGCTTCATCTCCTGCCACTGACCTAGAGATACCCCAGAGCCTGCATGGTCTCATTTCCCTGCATGAGCTCTTGCAATCAATGTCCAAGGCAGCAAGCAAGGCAGGGAGGGGGCTCTGCTGGAGTGAGAAGATGAAGAAATCGAGAAGCCAGCACAGCAATGGTGAGAGCTCATTGACTCCTTCTCCCCAAGGGCCAGCTCAGCCAGCTGGGGAGGCCTGTCATTAACTCTCTTTATTGTCTACATTTTCTGCCTCACTGGCTCATCTGAGAAGGCAAATGGGACTGGCTTTAAGTCACTTCTTGCATGGGCATTGCTTCATTGGCTTCTGGAATTGGGAGGAGCTGGAATCACTGAAAACATTGCCCAGGAGGCATGCAAATATGTGAGATAGGGAGGTGGGTGTGCACATAACTTGGGGGTTTTCCTAAGAACTTACCCTTAAAGGATCATGGTAGTTTTCACCCAACCATGCCTTCTACTGAGCCCAGAGTCTCCTATCACCACTATTTGGAGGGTCAGCCTTGTCCTTTGTAGCCAGACTCATACAGCTCACCCTTTGTATTTTAAAAAATGTGTTCATATGGTATTCCTCCACAAAGGTAGTGGCAGTATGGCATGGACTTTGCATGTAGACATTGATGTGCAGCTTATCAGCCGTAAGACCTTGAACTCTCTGAGATTCAGTCTCCTTGTCTGTAGAGTGGAGAAGATTACACCTGTCTTGAAGTGCTGAATGAAGAACAATAGCATTGTTCTCCATATTGAGGATTTACCAGACTTTAAGTGCTAGAACAGGTGTTAGCTCAATCTAGCCCTCTGCACAATCCAATGAGCTTATTATCATCCCTATTTTTAGGACAAAGAAACTGAGACACAGGATAGTTAAACAACTTGTCCAAAGTAATATATCTCTCTCTCCCAACCTCCCCCATGGAACTCATTCATTACCATGGCTTCTATGTTTATTTTCTAGCCCCATTCTAGATTCTGATGTCCATCCTTGTACATCCAATGGCATACTTGACTTGTCAACTTGGGGGGTTAAACAGATCTCTCAAACTTAACTTTCCCCAGACGGAAGGCACTGAAGCAACTTGTCCAAGGTCAAACAACTAAGGAATCATTGAGCCAGAATCTGAACCTGGGTCTGTCTGCAAAGCTTGCACTCTTGGGCACACACTACCTATTAATTGATTTTTCTCTTCAAAATATCCCTCTACATTCTCTGGCTTATTAAATCGGAAAAGTCAGACCTACCAGACCACCAGGAATTATGTTCTTGAGAATTTCTATGTGCATGAAGCATTAGGGAGGATCTCTGACTCAGAGTATGTGACAATTCTCATTTATCCTGGTTTGGCTACCCAAACCTTCTCCCATTTGCCATCCACCTACCCTCATCTTGCCCATTGTCAAGCTCCCCTAACAGATGCTTTGTTATCTCCACCTGTAGTTCCATCCTCAGTGTGGAACTCGAGTTCAGCACTCAGATAGGAGTATGCTACAAGACAGTGAAGCCCTTCTTGACTTTCCAAAGAAAATTAGGTAGAGAAAATGATCATATTCTGTTTCCTCATTTGTAGTATTGGGGACATGATAGCACCTACTTTCCAAGGTTGCTTGGTGGATTATGTGAGTCGTAGCATATAAAGAACTTAGCACAGAACAAGGCACAGTAAATTAACTTATGATTGTCATCCCTTCCTTCCGATTCCTTCTCTGGCAACTATTGGTGTGGAATACCTAGTCGCCCCAAGTCCTTCTTGTCTATGGTCAGAGAACTTTTACTCTCACTCACCTTGCCTTGGCCAAATAGTCTTTTCTTCAACCACTGGGCAAGTTGAAAAGTACAGACCCAGAAATAACACACCATTATTTGCCCTGCAAAAGAATTCTCCTTTCTTTTCACCATTCTCTCTCCTTTCCCTCCCTCACTTTTTCCTCCCTCCCTCGCTTTCTTCCTTCCCTCCACCTCTTAGTGGAAAGCCTAACAATGTGCCATTCCTTGGCACTGACTCATTTTTTTCTCCCATTTTCAGCTGGGGAAGGAAACTATGTATGCAAATCAAAATACGTGTAATTCCACACAGCTAGGGAGTATTGAAGCTGGGACATTTCCCAAGCTAAGTTCTGTACCTTTGGTGTGGCCGGGACTGCCACAGTAGCCCCAGAAAGATGTCCAGAGGGGCGCCTGGGTGGCACAGCGGTTAAGCGTCTGCCTTCAGCTCAGGGCGTGATCCTGGCATTATGGGATCGAGCCCCACATCAGGCTCCTCCGCTATGAGCCTGCTTCTTCCTCTCCCACTCCCCCTGCTTGTGTTCCCTCTCTCGCTGGCTGTCTCTATCTCTGTCAAATAAATAAATAAAATCTTTAAAAAAAAAAAAAAAGAAAGATGTCCAGAGACACTGACCTGGACTGGAGATGTCAGCCTAGGTGTTGCCCCTCCCCACAGTCATTGACTTTAGAGCTCAGAGCACAAACAGCTAGTGCCTTATCTGGGTACCCTAGGGACTGCTTTGGCACAGTGATGGCTCCACTGGGACCATGAACGTGGAGCCCAAGCAGGATACACAGGCTGGAGATAAGACCAAGAACAGATTCCCTTTGGCGCTCAGGTGCTGTTCATCAGAAATCAACAGCCCCACAGCCCTGGCCAGGACAGGCACAGGATGATAACAATGCCATGTGATCAGCAGCATTGGAGGCTAGGCTGTCACTGGCTCCCAGAGATAAGGGAACAATGAGCAACCACTCCATCTAGGGAGGGGCCTGCACAGAGCCTATAGGGCAAAGCAGCAAGAGCTAAAGCTTGCCTGACCCTAACAACTCTCCTGGGCTCCCTCTTCCCAGCAGGCCCCCAGAGCTCCCTCCTGTCACTCAGGAACCCTGGCCCCTATTACACACCCACCTTCCGACCCCTGTTTTCTGGAGTTAATCATGTTATCTCTAGAGCCCAGGTGTTAACGGATGATAACAGACAAGAGGTTTCTTTCTTACCTCCCTGCCCCACAGAGCCTGCTGAGAGAGTGTATGTGTTTGTGTGTGTATGTGTGTGTGTGTGTGTGTGTGTCTGTGTAGAAAATAGACAGATCTTCCTCCAGATGGTTTACCCAGACCACAGATTCCACATTAACAGCCTTCTCCACGATCAGACCACTCAAGTCAGCCTCAGAGACAAACCTGAGGCCGAACTTGGACTCTGGACGAATGAGGAGGGTGGGCATGGGGGAGCTGTTAGTAGCATTTTTGGTGTCTTCCCATCCCACCCCCATCCACCCCCACCAGAGCAAAGCTGCTGACCGCACACCTGCATCCTGGTTTGGGGATGGATTCTGCAGCCCTGGTTCTGCTCTACCCTTCCCCCATTCCTGCACACTCCTTTCCCTACCAGGTCACAGCAGCCAAGAAGTGGAGAGTCAGCCTGCCTGGGTTCTTGGTCCCTTCTCTGGCCCAGCTTTGATGAGTGATCTTAGGGATCATAGACGAGTCACTTTGCTACCTGGTCTCAGTTTTTCCCCCATAAATTGGGTTAGTAATGTGTGACTATCAGATCTACCAGGTGGTGTGAAGTTCTAGTGGAGGAGGGAGGTCTGAGATTTACCCTCCACTAAACAGGCCCATGGAGCAGAGCTGGGTCTCAGCCTGGGTGTCTCTGGGTGACTCTGTTCTTTCTGCTCCTCTTCTTCCATGTCTATGATGTGACTGCTCCTTGGTCCAGCCTCTAGGCTCACCTCTGTGATGCCCTCCTGCTTTCTTTCCTTCCATTTCTGTCACTCAGTTGTTCTCCCTCTTGTCCTTTTGCTGATGGTTTATGTACATCTCTACACCTCACTCTGCTTTTTCACCTGCTGCCAGTGAGGGATGTATGCAAAGGATTGCATTTATCTAGCCCATATTTTAATACTAATGAATATCATTGATGTCATTATGGGTGACCATCCAACATCCTGGAGTTGACCTCTCAGCTCCAGTTACCTCCACCCCCTCACCCTTTCTGTTTGTACCCACAGATATATTCTAGACTTTGCATTCACCCATGACCTTCCCGTCTTTGAAATATTAAACTGTTCTCAGTTCTCTAATTCCACTCTGCCTTCTCTCCAACATCACTAAGATCTTCAGTTTCTCACCACTTACTTTTTTTTTTTTTTTTTTTTTACTAGCATACCTGCCCTCCGCTTGCACGATAGCCTTTCTACCTGGTTAAGATCCCTTGATTCATCATATGAAACATCTTTCTGTCAATGGCTCTCTTGTCCTCCTACCGCCTTCATTTATTCACTCACTCATTCATTTGTTTATCCAACACATCGTTATTGAGCATGTAATATGCTCAGGCAGAGGGCTAGGTTCTAGAGAGACGATGGCGAGTAAATAGACATTAATTCTCCTCTAAAGTCCCAGAATTTTAATCCAATCCAATTCACTCTTGGCTCTTATGTTTGGGATGCTGAGTGTTCCTAAAAAATTTCTGGTTTCCAACATT
Source organism: Ursus arctos (assembly GCF_023065955.2). Taxonomy (NCBI): domain Eukaryota; kingdom Metazoa; phylum Chordata; class Mammalia; order Carnivora; family Ursidae; genus Ursus; species Ursus arctos. Next base: position 20,372,875 of record NW_026622830.1, on the reverse strand, counting down.
CTCTGGACCGTCATTGTTGCCAGAAGTCCTTCTATATGCTTACATTCCTTTTTCTGTTCCCCAGGGACTGTCTCAACCGTTACCTCATTCTTAAGCTTCCCCTATGAAAACTTTCCTGAATCTCTCTAGTCTGATGACCTTGTTTTCTGAATCTCTGCAAAAACAAAACAAAACAAAACAAACCAGAGGCCATTAGGTCTATTAATTCTGAACAATGAGGTTACGCTGTATGTGATGTAAGAACGGAAGAGACCATCCCCCAACATGTGGATTCTAATCTTGCCTCTCCGTGGTCTTGCTGGGCGGTCTCAGATGCTGCACTGGGTCAGGGGTTCCAGATATTTTCACGTCCTGACACCTTCAGAAATTGTGCTGAAGCTTTGGACTCTCTCCCCGGAGAAGTCCCCTTGCAAATGCATTCCACCGACAATTTCAGAAAAAGTTCACAGACTCCACAAAGCCCAGTTAAGAGCTTGTGGATTAGATGAACTCCACGGACATTTTCAACTTTCTGGCCTGAGAATTGCTGATCTTATGTTGCCTTCAGTCCATACACCAACCTTGCCTCACGTCAGGGCGCAGAGGGTAAGGGGAGAGTTCAAGAATCTGATCAGAAGAACAGAGATATGAATGAAAATGAAGCAGGCATTGTTCACTCTCTCCAATGGGCATAATAACGTAATCTCTCTTCCTTTGTCAGTTCCCAAGAATGCTGAATGGGAAAATGGGAGTGTGTTACCTATTGCTAGGTAAAAATAAATTACCCCAAACTTGGCAGTTTAAAACAACAACAAATATTTATTACCTCTCATAGTTTCTGGGAGTTAAGAATTCAGGATTAATTTAGCCAAGTGGTTCTGATTTGAGCCTCTCAAGAAATTGCAGTCAAGAAGTCAGCTGTCATCTGAGGGCTTGACTGAACCCAAGGATCCACTTCCAAAGGGACTTAATGACAGATTGGCCCTGGCTGTTAGTGAAAGGCCCCGGTCCTTCCCTACGCAGGCCTCTCCCTAGGGCTGCCCACATGCCCTCACAACATGGTGACTGGCTTCCTCCAGAGCCAGTGATCCAAGAGGAAGTGAAGTGGTACCTGTGATGTCTTTTCTGACCTAGTCAGGTGTCACCATGTCCACAATACCCCATGGGTCATGCAGGTCAACGCTATCCAGTGTGAGAGGGACCTGCACCAGGGCATGAATTCCGGGAGGCGATCATCACTGGGGGCGTCTTGGGGGCTATTTACCACAGTGGGAGATGTTCCCAAGGGGGAAGCCACCATGCTTGCTCAGAAGTTGGGAGTTTCTCAGTCATATCTGCCTGTACTTTGGGGAACATGTGTGGGTGTTTGATTGTTCATTTCCCTTTGCATTCCAGCTCCATGAGAGTAGCTAGTAAAGTGCATTTTTCTTTTGTTACAAACGCAGTGTGTAAGTTACCACCATGTTGGGTATGTAACAGCCAACCCTTATGGGGCAGTCACTACATCTGCGCACTGTCCTAAACACCATACATGTATTACCTCATTTAACCATTAAAAAGACCTATGAGGAGGAAGTCAACATAGCCCCCAGTTTACAAATGAGAAAACCGAGGCATGCGGAAGCAAAGTAACTTCCCCAAGGCCACACGGTTAGCAAATGTCAAAGGAAGGGTTTGACTAAGGTAATCTAGGGAGTACGTGCTCTTGACTGCCATCCGTGACAGAATGGATGGGATGCCCCCATCCCAGCAGAAGGGGGCATCGGCGGCTTGGGCTGTGGGAGTTCCCAAGTTCTGTGGGAGCAGTGAAGGGGAGCTGGGGAGCACAGGCATGTAAGGACAAAGGAAGCCCTTGGGAAGGAAGAGACAAGCAAAGAGGCAGGGAAAGAAGCCAGGGCTGGGTGTACATTGGGAATCAGACAAGGGAGGAGAGAATTTGGCCAAAAGCTTCACAGGCCACCAAGTGGTTGAGGAGAAAGAAGATGACATTGCGGCCCTTGGAGGAAGCAGTTAGGGGGAGTGGTGAGTGGCAGCCGGATTCCAGTGGGTCTGGAATGCCTGGGTGTGAGGCAGCAGGTGTAGACCAGTCTTAGGAGAGGCTGGTTGTGAATCAAGGGGAGGCAGCATGGGGAGTGCAGGGAGAGAGAGAGCAGGGCCATCCCAGGGCGACATGAAGGGTCCCGGACAAAACCCCCTGAACCCCTGCCTACTGCCCAGGCCAAGCAGAGCAGAATCTGCCTGGCAAAGACTTGTTCTCAATCCCAGAAAGAAACCCCTATCCCAGGGAGTGCCAAGGGAGGCCTGAAGACATAAATATTTGCTCGGCTTCTGCCCTTCTTGTTCAAATAGGACATTGCTTTGGGAATGGAGGCTGGCTGCCTAGCAAGGAAGTGAGAAATCAGTGAGGGTGGAGGAGTGCGAAGGAGCAGCAATTGCTCTTGGGGCCACTAATGAACCCCCCAGGCTCTGGAGCTACTGGAATCCATTAGCTCATCAAAGCAGCTAAATAACACCAGTGCTCCTTTACCCGAGACATCTGTTCAAACAAAGCCAACCTTTCCCCTCCCGGCCAGTCTCCACTGCAAACCACCCCCCCACTCCCCGCCTGTGGCTGAATCCATTGGGTTGGGCTGTGTGTAGTGCCTGTCTGTACCCCAGCTGTAACAAGCTCTGTTATTTCAACAGGGTATGTTGTTAAGTTATGACCATGACCGTGACCATGGGCTTCTCTGGGGCTGTGCCCTGTGTGGATTTCTTTTTGCCAGTATTTAAGAATCTACATGTGCTAGCTACTGTGAACTGAGTTACTGTGTGTGTGTGTGTGTGTGTGCGCGCATGCACGCACACGCAACACCATCTTGCTGTGCAACCCTACTGTGTGATGTGTGGCTACGTCACCATAAGACTCAAGTGTCTTTTTACATGTGGTGGCAGTTTGTGCGCTGGGTGTTGAGATGGTACGTCCCTGTGTGTGATTTGGTGGTGTGCTGTGAGACGTCTCCTCTGTGTGCGTGTGTTTGTTTGCACACGCACCGTAAAACTGTCCCTGAGCCCGTACGTAGCTATATTGTGCCATCTGGTCATATACAAAAGTACTTGAACAACGCTGTGACTGCTTGTAACTCCGTGAACTGGGTGTTGGGCTACAAGCCGTGAGGTCAGGTTGCCACTGTGAGGCACTGTGTTTTGGCAGGATGCTTTATTGCGATTGCTGGCGTGAACAGAAGGATCTAAATCTCTGATTTCCCTTCCCAGTAGACCAGGGGTCACCCTGAGGAGCGTCTGGCCAGACATGGCCAATGTGAACGGATGCTCGATGGGGTGCGGCACCTCTTCTCCTCAGCTGTTGGGTATAAGTCCAACCCTAAATCCTAGGAAGCATCCGGTAAAAGCAAAAGCAACATCCAAGAGGCAGCCAACCCAGCAGCTGGATGGGGGAAGAACCTGGGGACAAGTCAGGCAGTCAGACAGTGGCCACCAAGCCCGAGGAGGCAGTGGCCAGTGGGGGGCTGCAAGGGCAGGTCCGAAGATTCCAGAACTGACCAGCAAATCCCTGTTGCCACTGTGACGTAGTGGGGTTAGACTAGCAGCTTCTACACGCATTAGAATCGCTTGAGATATTTATTTCCGTGAGGTTCCTAGACCCATAACCAAAGATTCTGATTTAGGAGGGCTGGGCAGGGCCGTGGTGTCTACATTTTTAACAAGAATCCCAGGTAGTCAGGACCATACTTTAAGAAACCCTGGATTCCAGGAACCCCAGGAAAAAGTACTGAGACCATGAGGTACAGCAAGGATCTAGAGCAGAGGAGGAGGAAAACAAGAGGAGACAAGGAGGGAGGGGGGGAAGAGCTGGAGACCACAGCGTAGCAGGTGTCCTTGGTCCCTGCCTGTATCTCCCAAGCACTCCCCCAGTCCAGTCTGTGCCCAGTCCTATGGACTCTTCACCCAAGCCTGTGTACCGGGCAGCCCAAGCCCCTGGGAGCCTGGGAGTTAGTCCCCCCCCCCCAGGAGCTCTCCACCCAGGATGCATGGGAGTGGACATAAATGCCCGGCTCCCTCATTCCTCAGGTGGTACAATCAGTATAATTGGAGGCGAGTTCTGCTCCGTCTCCCAGAGGTCCCCGGTGGGACTGAACTGCACTTGTCCGCAGCAAAACCTGCTCACTAACCATCTCTCCCATTTCTTTAGGGCTCTTTTCCCGTCCCACTCTCTCTCTTGCTCTCCTGCTGGTGCTTCCTGGAATCACTTGCCATGTAAGCTACTGGCACTCACATTCCTTGTCTCAGGGTTGGCTTCTTGGGGATTTCAACCTAATACAGGTGAGGGGAAGAAACCCCAAAGCTCCTCAGCATGAGGAATCAAGGGGTGCTAGATGGAGCTGAGCAGGTGGGAGAGAGGGAGGGGAATCCCAAGCTTCCTCTCCCACTGGCTGGCTGAGATCCTCCCCTGCTTTTGGAGGGAGCCAGGGCTGCCCCCTCCACCCCCTGGGGAATGAGTGAAGGTTCTCTCAGAATAGCTGCTTCCCTTCGGGTCTTCGATGTGCCTGATCAATCTGATGGATCCTTAGAAATCTCTACTTCCCCAACATTGTTGCTGTGGCCACAAGTTGTAACCCCCAGCAGTTCCACTCAAGGGCACCTTCCAGGGCCGCCTTCTTAGCCCCTGCCCTGGGGATCAGCCTTCTTTCCAGCTCCATCTGGATGGAATTCCTCCGCTCAGGCTGCTTGGAAGCGGTGTCCGCACTGTCGGCTGCTGCTGCTCTTTCGTAAACCCAGCCTGTCTCCCTAGGGCAGCCCCACCATCTGCTCTGGCAATTTCCTGCAGGAATGTACTGTGTGAGAATAGACCCCCCCCCCCATGATGAGACCCAGCTGCTCAAAGGTCAGCCCCTCTGCGTAGAGTGTTTGGGCTTTGTTCTGGGGTCATTTCAATGCCCAGCACTTCTTAATATACACAGTACCATTCCAGCCTTTCCCCCAGTGCTGGAAAGTGGGGGCTCAGGGTGTGACTCTCAGGTGCACGGGTCTTCACTTGAAGAACAAAATACGTTTCCTTGTGAATGCCGCCCCAATGAACAGCTGGCTGCCCAGGGCACCACGATCAGACAGAGTGTGAAGCTGTGTCTGGGCTCAGAAGAGGGCAGTGGAGCGGCTTGCTGATGGCCTGGAGTGGAGAATGGTAGCGGGCTGTTGATACCCTGCCCACCTTCCCTCGGCCACCTCCAACCTCATGTCCAGCTCCGGGGGACAGTTTCTGGGTCCGCTAGCAGTTTCCCATCTCTTGACCAAAATGCAAACTCCAAGCCGAGGATGGTGGGTGAGCTATCCATCAACCAGCAGTGCCTGGGCAGGTAGGGTACCACCCAGGCTAGAGGGGGCGTCAACTATAGACCCCCAGACTACATAGCTCTGGTCATCGGCTTTGAGCTTCCTGCCAGTTCTTCGGCCCAGAAGCACTCCAAGTCTTAAGAACATAGCACCTTCCTGGAGGTCTTTAATTCTCCTCTCACATCCAAGCCATGCTCCCAACTGTTGGTGCAGGAAAGACTCCCATGGCTCTGGCTGTGACTGGAAAAACTCACCCCAGTACCCTCTGGGCCCAGTCTGGTTTGTAGTTTGAGGTCCTGAGCTGGCTTCTAACACCAGAGGTGTCACTTAACGTTGAACATCCACCTCCAACCCAGGAATGGGGAAGAAAGCATGACCAGGACATCTGTGATCCCCTCCTACACCCGGGGCAGACATCACTAGCGGATCAGATAACCCTTCCCACCTACATACACTTAGCTTCAGAATCCAGGGCTCCTGCAAACCACGGCCAAAGGGTTGGAAAATCCATTTGCGTTTGAGGAAAGGTCTTTGGTCCCAGGCAACAGCAAGGACGATGATGGTGATGATGATGATGGTGATGGTGGTGATGATGACCCTATTCACAGACGTTCATGGTGGCTTGAGGCTTGCAAGTACTATCAGCAACCTTCCTTCCATAGCTTACTCCAACCTCCAAAGAGAGGTCATTGTTTTAGGCAGGCTTCTTTAGGTTGTCACTAACAGAGGATTTTTTTTTTTTCTCCAACATGCTTGAAAAAAAGCTCCACAGAGAATGCTGATGTCTAGGCCCGGGTCACCTCTCTGACCCTGGGGTCCACAGGGCGGGCCCCGGCTGTACTGTATGTACTAAGGATGATTATGAAATGGGGTGGGGAGCAGGTGATTCTCCAAGACAATGGATGCTGGAGGTCCAAAGAGTGCGTGTGATTGCCTACCCCCACCCTGTTTCCCAGAGGAGGACGCATGCTCAGAGATAGCAGAGGCCTTGCCCAAAGTCATGCGGCCAAAGGGTGGAAGTGCCAGTATGAAAACCCAGGGTCCTAAAACTCTGAGTTCAGGATGCTTTTCCCTTCATTAGGGCCGCACCTCAGAGGTTAAAACAAAGTGACCCTTACTACCTTCAAGAAACCCCACACACAGATACCCCGAGGCCCTCGTTAGTCCCACTGGCCAGGACCACAAGTGGACAGAAAGGGCCTCTACTCGGTCATGATCCCTCCCCAAATGGCTGGGCATGGATTCAGAGGGGACAGTTGGGGCAGGCTGAGCAGGGACACTTCCCAGCAGTCAGCCACCCCCAGCCCAGGTGGAGCCATCCTGCATCCCCCATCCAGGAGACAGCAGGCGGCCAAATAGGCAATTAATTACTGCCTGGCGGCTGCGGGCTCCCCTTCCCACTCTGTTCAGCCAAGTGTGTAATGGAAATGGGACTCAAACAGACTCCCCTGCCCAGAGGGACCCCGGGTCCGCTCAGCAGAGGGTGAGCTCTGGGGAGCCAGGGAGGGGCTGGGACATAGAGGTGAGTTTATTAAAACAATGAGCTTCTCCTGATGCCTTCTTCCTCCCTGTCTCAGCCTCTTGGCTGCAGGCACAGCCTTCTCAGGGCCCTGCTCAGAAGCGGTCCTTTCCCGGCAGCCTGAATACAGGAGTGTTGTTAGTATTAGTCTCTGATAATATTAGCTGCAGTGTATTGAGTGATGTCCTACATCCTTTAAAGCATTCTCCCTTCAAACGTTCAAGAAAGTCTTTGGTGGAATTTTTTTAGCTCTCTTTTACAGCTGGGATACCCCTCTTTCATAGCTAAGGAAGGCTGAGGCCCAGAGAAGTGAAGTGGGCTCTCGGGGGGCTGGGATAATGTTGTGGTTGGAGCACAGGCTCTGGAGCGCGAGACCCATTCATGTCCCTCAGTACTCATTGGCCCTGGGCCAGTTACTCACCCTCTCTGTGCCTCATCTACAAAGGGGTGATGATGGTCACCCCTGCCTTATAGGGTTGCTAGGACAGTGTCTGAGAGGGAAGCACTCAATGAATGAGAGCTGTGTGGCTTGAAAAGGTAGACGCTCTTATACCTTGTTCCGCGACAACTTTAAAACAGCAAATGCGCTCGATGCACAGGGTGGGTCGTAATAGGTACTGTGTGCACCCTACGCATATGACAGGCCCGAGAAGCTCAAGCACTTGTCATTTACAAGATTTCAGGGACGTTCTGAATCTTCTCGCTCTGCCTTGTTTATTATCTCTCACCAGCTGACCCTTCACTTGGCTCTCACTTCCCGTGCTTTGTATTATGAACATAACGGGAATTTTTGTCTGTTTCCAGATGAGCCACGTACATTCTGATGGTGAATTTGCTTTTAGTAAACTTCTACACACACTCCTGCCGCAGATTGTTAGAAATCGCCCAACCTGGTTGCAAAATGATTGCCCCAGAACGAGGGAACTTGGCTCTCCTGGACGTCCAGATGGGCAGCCTGGCGAGCGCAGAGCCATGGTGCAGTCAAGGGAAGAAAAGAGCACAGCCCAGGCCAGATCAAGGCACACAGAGAGAAGTCACACACAACTAAAGAGAGCCAGGGATTGTCCCCTCCCCCACGCATGGCTTGCTGGGGGTGTCCTGGCTCCCCTGGCCTCAGAGCCCTGGGGTGGGGGGCTGAGAGAATTCACTCAAGTCACCCCAGCACCCTGCATGAGGCCCAGCACTGAACAGGGAGTCTGCGAATGCCGTATAAAGGAACAGATGAATGAACGGAAAAAAGAGTGAATGGCATATCTATTCGGGGGAAGCTATTAAGTATCAAGAAAAGAGGGAAGGAGAAATGATTAGACAGTGCTGTCTATTCTCGGCTCCTTTAGAATACTGCATAATCTCCATATTCTGATGTGAAAGCTCTCCAAAGACAAATTAGATGAAAAAAAACCAATGCACACAACAGAATGTACAATATGCTCCTCTGTGTTTTAAAAAGGGGTAGAGGACAATAAGACACATACTCGTACTTGTTTATATACTTGGACATGTTGTGCAGGCAAATGGAAGGTACTTAAGAGACCAGTAACGGGGGGCGCCTGGGTGGCTCAGGGGTGAAGCGTCTGCCTTTGGCTCAGGGCGTGATCCCAGGGTCCTGGAATTGAGCCCCACATCAGCCTCCCTGCTCCACTGGGAGCCTGCTTCTTCCTCTCCCACTCCCCCTGCTTATGTTCCCTCTCTCGCTGGCTGTCTCTCTCTCTGTCAAATAAATAATAAATAAAATCTTTAAAAAAAAAGAAAAGAAACCGGTAACGGTGGTTTGGGAGAATTGGAAAGTGGGTAGGTGGGGAACAGAAGCTACAGGGACTTCATTATATAATATATATAATATATATTATATATATATATAATTATATTCTGTTATATGTTATATATAATAAATATTATATATATATAACAGATATAACATATATACATTTGTTTTTGAGACATGTGGAAAAAATTAAGAAAAGGAAAAAAAAGGAAATTTCTGCTGCAAGGAAACATACAAGAGTCACCCCAGGCTTGACGCCAGGGGAGGCAAGGGATGCCTAGTTATCTTCCCAAGGACTTAGTTTAATTAAGGGCTTAGAGATCTCCTAACCTATTGATCTTGGACCAGAAAGTATTAGGTGAATTCCCAGGAGCTCCGGGCTTTCTGAAATCATTTCCCTACACTCCACATCTCTCTTGTAGCCTCTGCACCCTTCTGTGCTGGCAGAAGCATGGCGCTGGTGGCGGCCACTGGGGTGACAGGCGGCAGGAAAGAATTTGGGGGGGCCCAGAGGCTGTCCTGGTGAAGAGGAAGGGGAGAAGCTCAAAGGCCTGAATACGAGAGACCCAGGAGCAAAAAGAAGGAAGCTTTGTTTCTGCCTTCATTGCACCTCTTCCCACACTCCCCTGCTGGGTAGCAGGAAAGAGCCACCAGCCAGTAATTGGGTAGGGGACAGTCCTGTGTGGACACCCTCTCCCGGATCTCCAGAGGCAGGGAGCACCCCGCTGACATCAGGGCTACATTTATAATCGTCCAATGTGGAAGGAGCACAAATGCTTTTATGCAGCACGGAGCACTGAGGGCCCCGGGGGCTGAGCCCAGCACCATGAGCTGGGAGGACGGGGAGGGGGACGTCTGCAGCACCCACACCTGAGGTCAGATTGATGCAGGAGCCAAAGGAAGGAGGCCAGCAGCTGGGTCTGGCTGTCCCGGCACCAGGATCTTTCCATGTCTATGGGATCTAGACTCAGAGACCCCACGGAGAGAAGGCATATGGCCTTGGAATTTCTGACACCGACGGACACCCTCTACTAGAGGCCCTTCGGTAAGCACATTCATTTGGCTTTTACATCTTGGCTTGGAGGAGGCCTCCTGACCCTTCAGTGACCTTCACGTTGACGACATAGCCCAGTCTGTGTGTCCCTAAGAGGAAAACCCCAGCCTTGGTCTGCAGCTGGAAGGATCGAGGCCAGAGGGAGGCCTCCCGCAGGCTCCTTCAGAGCCCCATCCTTTGAACCTGACCTGGAGCCTGGTCAAACCACTCGCTGCGGTGACAGGCTGGGTCTGGGGCACGGTTTTCAGAGCAGGGTTTGCTCATGCTCAGAACAGACCCACATGGCCTGACTCCAGGCTCACAGACCCACCTGGGACTGCTGCATCCTCTGGGGCTGAGCGGGGTCCACGCTGGTAATTCTGCCGCTACTAACAACCAAACCCATGCTAACCCCAGCTGCCACTTCATGAGCCCTTCCTAAAAGGCTCGCGATTTTACGCACATCATCCCACTGAGTCCTCGCATCAACCTCGACAGGAGGTAGGCGCATGTCTCCAGCTGCCTGGGACTTTTCAAGCCAAGCTTCGAGCAGCAGCCAGTCCCACTCCGCTGGCCACTGCTAGGATACGGGCGTCGTAGGAGCTGTCGGCAGTCCTGTTTCCCTCCACATGGAGAGTCAGTCAGAACACAAGGGTGACGTGTTGAGGACACAGATGTGGGAATCGGAGAGGGGTCCCCGGTCCCAGCTCTCCTGAGGCCCTGTCGCTTCCTTCCCTTCTGTCGTTACCTGAGACCCCAACATGCTTCCAGGAATGCCCCCTTTGGACCTAAGCTAGGGGCTGAGGTTGCGGATAAATGAGATAACACATTTAGCCCCTTGGATGGAAAAAATAAGTCTCTGCTAACTGGTAGCTATTATCACTCTAATTAGGAGGACACGGACTCACCGGGGAGGGGGCCTGTGGCAGGGAACAGGGGCAGGTTTTATTTTTCACACACTACTGCGAGCTGGGTGGTCCCGGAAAGCCCGTTAGACAAGACAGACTTGTGAGCGGAAGAGGAGGGTGGAAGGCGCTCCCACAGCAGTGCTGTCTGGGCGATGGTCTGGGGGCTGGCACAGGGAGACGGGGAGGCTGAAGCATACAGCAAGGAGGCTTGGGGATTCAGCCCCACCTTCTCTGGTCCAGGGCCTTGGGGGCTGCGGGTGCTTGGCAGCCCCATGTGGTCCTGGCTATCAGCACAGTGGTTTGTCCAGAGGCCTGTGAGGGGCCTCGTCCATGACAGACTCTGCTGAGCACCAGGATGCAAGGACGAGTAAGACCCAGTCACACCTGCATGTACGTGCAGCAGGCCAGGGCCAAGTGCAGAGAGAATACCTGGGAGGGACAATCCCAGTCTTGGAGAATCCAAGAGGGCTTCCAGGAGGAGGTGACATCCAAACAGTGACCTAAGAATGCATAATAATACTAGCTAATATCCATGAAGGATGCTCTTTTAGATGCTTTCGAGCCTTTGAGGTAATCCTTTCTGCCACCGTAGAGGGAGGGCTGATTATCCCTATTAAACAGATGAGGCTGTGTTGGGTGAAGTGAGTCTCCTGGTTACACAGCTACAAAATGGTGGAGATTGGATTTGAATTCGGCCCTGCCTGGTTTAAGTGTGGTTTCTGAACCACAGAATGAGGGTGAGTGGGAGCAGGGGTGGGAAGAGGTCCCTCCCTGTAGCAGGAGCAAAGAGATCCCACTGACCTGCTGGATGGGAGGCTGTTAAGGCAGGCCTGGGTCGGAATTCACAGGGCCTCCTAGACTGTGAGTGGTGGGGAGGGAGTTTGGACTCTGCCAGTGAGGGTGGCTGGACGACGGAGAAGGCCAGACTCTGCCGTGTAAGCATCGCGCCCATAGAGGAACCTTCGGTGGCTGCGGATGGCATTGCCTAGGCCTGGATGCAGCTTCCTCCCTGGACCGCTGAGCCCCCTTCTGAGCCCCCTTCTGAGCCCCGCCTTCGGAGCCTCTGGAGCTTGGAGCTCCGGCTCTGGGCCAGGCGCTGGAGGGAGGGAGCTGAGGGGCTGGGTTTCCAGCCGCCTGCCTGCTGCAGACCCTCTTCATCTTGAGTGAGGAAATAGCTGGTGCTTCGCAGCCAATCACCAAGCCCCCTCCTCCAAATGAGCCGTAATGACTCCTGATTGCTCCTTTGTCCCTGGGCTGGCTTTCAATGCCACTTCCATCTGTGGCTGTGGGGAGGAGGAAATGGGGGCCACGCAGACCAATATGCTCTGCTGGTTTTCTATTTCAGGATAAATGCCTGTGGTGGGGGGTTGAGCCGGCCCGCCCCCAGGCTCTCAGACCCCAGTGCCAGGCACAGACGAGTGGGGGTGAAGGTGGAGATGAACAGAACAGTTCCACAGTGGGCAGGACTTCACAGTTTAAAAGGCACATCTCTGACCGTGAGGTAGGATCATATCCTTGGCAGACTAATGAGTAACGGAGGCTCAGGGAGGGGGTCATGCAGGCTCACAGATCGTAAAGCGTGGAGGTTTCGTTCATTATTGAGCACCTACTGTGTGTCAGGCACTGTGCAAGGTGTTAAATATAAACCCAGAGATTTTCCAGTTGTGACAACAACAACTAGAATAGCTAGCTTTGGGTACCTGGGTGGCTCAGTCGGTTAGGTGTCTGCCTTCGGCTCTGGTCATGGTCCCTGGGTCCTGGGATCGAGTCCCGCATTGGGCTCCCTTCTCAGTGGGGAGTGTGCTTGTCCCTCTCCCTCTGCCCCTCCCCCCTGCTTGTGCGCATGCTCTCTCTCTCTCTCTCAAATAAATAAAAATATTTTTTAAAAAAGAATAGCTAGCTAGCATTTACTGAGCATTTACTATGTGCCAGATGCTTCTTTGCCTATTTGTCAGGTTACGGTTCACTAATCTTCCCACCAACACTGTTTAGGAGAGCGCAACAGACACTTGCATGGGGCAGGAAGTGTTTCTCTCCGTCTCCATCCTGAAGGTTGGCACACGCCAAAGATGGTTCAGAAATGGAAGAATTTGGAGAGAATAAAGACTGATGGCCTGAGGAGATAAGAGAGAGGGTCCAAACGGAAGGGGGAAGGGGTCGTTTCATGGTGGATGGCCACATGAGGACTCCAGGAGTTCTGATCAAAGAACTCCCAGAACTCCCGTCCTGCAGAGACTGGGGGAGCTGATTAGAATAGCACACAAACCCCACAGCCACAGGTTGTGTTGAATTGAAAGATCCTACTTGAAAACACAGCGAAAGCCTCTCTCCCATCTTCCTTGGGACTCCGCGTGCGTTTCTGAGAGCTGACGAGTTTAACAGTGAACACGCGCCACCCCTGCTTCCCACTGCCAGGACGTAGTTCTAGGACAATCATTTTTATTCCTGTTTATAGATGGGTAAACTGAGGCTGAGAGACCCTGAACCACCTGCCCAGGGTCACTCAACCAGGGGTGGCAGAGGAGACTCCAGAGCTGAGCTCCAAACCAACATCCCCCTCAAGCTGTCCTTGGACCCATTGGTCGTAAGGCCAGCCTGGGTGCCCCGGGTGCATGGCAGGCAGTGGGCCAGCAGCCTCAGCCCGACTGTAGAACAGCAAGCCCCCTCCCCCTCCTCCCGCCCCTCCTCCCCACGGCCCAGCTCCCGCTCAGAGCTATTAACCAGGTCACGCTGGCTTGTCCCAGTCCAATAGTTCCCTTAATTGCCTTTTTATAGCACGTCGTACAACTGTTCATTACGCTGTCATATTTCCCCTCGAAGGCAGCAGTGGGGGAGCCAAACGGAGGATGGGGACCCATCCAGGTGGCAGGGGCTGTGTGTGGGGCACCAATGTGCGAAGCTTATTTTCTACTTGGTCAGAATGAATTAAATGCATGCCGCTCACACTTGAGTCATACTCCAGCCACTTTAAAGGGGAAAAAAAATCACAGCCCCTTCCCAACAATTCATGAGTTATCTTTATTACAATTTACTGAAATACGCACAAACACAGAGCTAGGTAGAAATGCTTATCCTTTTAGCTCTATACAACGAGAAAAGCTAAGACAATGTGCCAGTGGGATACAAACAAAGCTACAAAATAAAAAGATTCAAAATAACCCAATTAATTTCATGTGATGGATGATGTACAGGTGAAATTAAATTGCTACTTACACAATGAGTGTGGTTCTGTATGCTTCAGCATTTAGCCCCCCTCTGGTCTTTTGTCATGAGGCCAATGACAATTACAGCACTTTGGTCATCCCGGAGACTCAGAGTCCGCTGGTAGATTTTTTAGATATAAAATAATATAATACAGGGGCACCTGGCCGGCTCAGTGGGTAGAGCGTGTGACTCTTGATCTCAGGATTGTGAGTTGAAGCTCCACACCGGGTGTAGAGATGATTTAAAAGTAAAATCTTAAAAAATAATAATAATAACATAATATAAAATGAACCAATTCTGGGTGAGAGCTCACACATCCCAGGTTAGGAAACAATTGATGCCCCAGGAGCCTTTATCAACTGTGCTTGGCTAAGCCATCCTGTGGGAAGAGTCATGCTCTCTGGAGGCTGGAAAGCCCAGGACACAGGGTGCAGCCCTCTGAGGCCAGACCGCACCCAGGCGTTGGTGAAATCCACAAGCTCTTCTGAGCACCTACTATGTGCCTGCTCTGTGCCTCCCCATCTCCCTGCCCCAGGGGAGTTGCCTGTATAGCGGGGGGGGGGGGGGGGGCGGGGGGAGAAGAGCGTGGCCAGAGTAGACATATATACCAGTCAGTGCATGGAGAGCTCTCTGGCCAGTGGGAGCCAGATCTATATTGTAGCCCCTCCCCAGAGCCCAGGGTCCAAGCCCTACCAGGAGGACTCACCTAGAGTGCTGAGGTTATAAGGACAGCTCTGAACCTGAGTTTGAATCCTGGATCCCCCACACCCTAGCTGGGAGACCTTGGGCAAGTTACCTAACCTCTCTATACTCCGGTGTCCTCATCTTGTAAATGGACATGAAACCGACCCAAGCTCACAGAGACGCTGTAAGACAATCATGAAAGAACATGCGTAGAATAAACACTCGTTAAATAGTAACGTGGACATTTCACCTGGCTCCAGCTGTCAGCACAGCTGGAAGAGAAACTTACAGGTTGGGCTCTTAAGCTAGAGGCCATGGAGTCATCATGGACAGGCTATAGAGGATGTGAAACTCTGTGTGACACGTGTATGCATCTGGAAAGAGGACCTTCAGCTCATCAGACGTCCAAAGGGATTGTGACCTAGAAAAATCTTTGCCCACTAAGCTAGTGCTGGTCAGCGGCTGGCAGAGGCACTCAGTGTCTAAGCTAGCTGGAACGCCATAACAAAACACCACAGACTGGGTCGCTCACCCAACAGAAGTTCACTTTCTCACGGTTCCAGAGACTCAAGGCCCAGATCAAGGTCTGGCAGGGTCGGTTTCTGGGGAGCACTCTTCCTGGCCTGCAGATGGCCAGCTTGTCACTGTGTCCTCACGTGGCAGAGAGAACAAGCAAGGTTGGAGGATCTAGGAGGTCAGACCGCCCCCTCCCCAGCCCCTTTACAGCCCTGGAGCTCACCAGAGTCAGAGCCTCCCCCACAGTGGTCTCTCCCAGTCGCTGGAACCAGTGACCCACAGATTCCTAAGTGCTCTCGAAAGGAGTCCCTGAATCAGGGTGTGCACCCCAAGCCCATTCTGAACAAAGATCACATCTTGCACATGTATGTATAACTAGCTTTCAACCCTGTACGAGGTGATGTGCGTGTAGAAGACAAATCTGTGTAGACGGGGCTACGGAACCCAAAATTCAGAGCTGAATTGTGGTCACTGTGTATGTGCATTTCCTCAGCCAATTACACTAAAGGTTCAGGGGGGCAGATGGTTTTGTGAGTGTCTACTGTGTGCTGGGGTCGCAGTGGGGAGTGAGGTCGCTGTGCTCCCTGCCTCCCTGCATAACAGGAGGCTGTGTTCTCAGAAAGGGGCAGAAACCATTGCTCTAGCCCACTAACTCTGGTCCAGCATTCCTTCTTCTGTTGTAGGCAGCTTTTTCTGGTTTCCAAGGCTGCTGAGAGCCAGGCTGGGTCCCCACGTCCCCTGCTCCCTGGCCTTTTCTCAGAGCCATCTGCAGAGAAGGTCTGAATCTAGAAGCCCAGAAGTTATGAAATCCAGCCTCCCTTGCCCTGAGACAGGACTCCCCTGGACATTGTCGCTGATAGGCATCCAGCCTCTGTCTATATGCCTTCAGAGATGGGGTGCTAATTTAGCAAGGAAAACCACTCATATTTACTCATTAATACATTTTAATTTCTTGTACCCTGAGCTATCAGAGGCAGCACCTACACCCCCAATGGTCTCACCTGATTTGTCACACCAAAGGGGGGAAGAATCAGGGTCTTTGTTCTAGGCACGGGGCTGCCCACTTGGAGCCCTCAGCCCTGCTGGCCCCCTCTCCTCCCTTGTGCCCACAGACACAGCATCAGGAAATTGAGTTCTGATTTGGGGCAAGGTAGTTATGGCTTTCTCCAGCTGCAGGAAAACCTCACCAATGCCCCAGCTTGAGGGAGGGAGGATGATTTATAAAGCCAGCATCTGTCCCCTCAGCAGGAAAAGGCTCACCGACAGAACTTGCTCTGGAAAATGAAGGGGGGGGGTGTCTGTCTGTGATCATTCAGCCCCAAAATGTTGCTCATGATGTTGGCTTTCCAGGCCATTAATTCAAGGGCTCCCTGCCCCACCCCCCCATGTTGCTGTCTGCTCTGGGAGATAAGCCCAGTTCTATTTAACCCTATTTATTCCCCCCAAAAGTGGCCTCCATCTCCATTTGCCAGGCTTTTAACCCCTTGGGTCCTGAAAGCATCAAAAACAGAAACCGATCTCATGTTGTGAGAGGGGTGCGCATTCCACCTGGGCCCAGACTTCAGGATTGATCCAGAATACTGTCCTCGCTTCATGGGGCTTGGCAGGATTCCTGGGACCCCCCCCCAATCCCTTCAAGACTGTGGGACCTTGTGTGGCCCTGAGAGGAGAGCCTCCTCCCCCACTCCCAGGGTGGGCAGCAGGGATGGCTCCTGCTCCCTCCCCACACACCCTCCCAGCTCCCATTTGGAGCTGGGTTCTGGCCCAGGCTAAGAGGAAGGCTGTGGCACCTCTGTATCCTTTGTGCCCTGCTGGCTAGTGCCTCTGCCTGGCATGTCCTTCTCTGTCTCCCTCTTCCCTCTTCTAGCATGTTCCTTTGTATGTCTCCTCTGCCCCTTTCCTCCCTTTGTTCTCCCTTCTGTTCCCCTTCAGTAATCCTATAAGGGTTACATTCTTGCATGGGGGGGGGGAGTGCCTGACTATTCTGGGTGTGATATGTGTATGGGTGGTCTGTGTCTGGGTGTCTGTCACTGTGTGACTAACTCTCTGAGTGCATGCCTGTCCTGTGCTGCCTTGTGTCTAAGTCTGTTATGTAGGTGACGATACCCATGGGGCTCGATCTAGGGGTGTCTGTCCTGGTTTCTCTGTGTGGCAGGGTTCAGATCTTCTGCGTGTCTGTGTGCTGGCCTGTCCTTGACCTGGGTGCGCTGCCTAGTGTAATTTTCTGCCAGTGTTCTTGAATCTGGGCACTGGCGCTCGCTTCTCTGTCCATCTGTCAGTTGCCTTGTCATTCTCTGCGTGTGAGAGTATGTGTATATGTGTTTCAACGCAGGAGGCCATGCTGCTGCAAATTCCTCTCTCCAGAGGGGTGCCTTTGAGGAGCTTATCAGGAGAATCTGGAGGTTGATGCCTTCTCTAGAGCATGCCCAGCTCATTACCAGCTAGGCAGGTTGTCCTCTTTGCTTCCTGGGGCTGCCTGCCAGGTCCTCTGCCCTCTGCCCAACTCCTGACCTCCATTCCTTTCCCTGGAAGGGGTGAGGACAGGGAGGCGAAGCAAAGACAGAAGAGTGCACATGCCAACTTACTCTGACTTTCACACACATCACGGGGCTTTTTCTTGCACGTTCACTTTCCTCTGAACAATGAGACATGGCCATTCGGTATGGCAGCAGCAACAACGATAGGAGAATAGCTACCATGTGCCGGGCACTGAGCATTCACTGCTAGGCATTTTACATACAAGACTCACGGAATCCGTTCAAGAACCAAATGAGGCTGTTACTATTATTTTCGTATTTTAGTGACGAGGAAGTAGAAGCTAAGAAAAGTTAAGTAAGTAGTCCAATGTCACATAGCTAGTCCATGAGGGAATAGAATTTTCCAATAAGGGAAGGCTGCTTGGGAGCTTGCCACCCTGGCCTGGGAAGAGGCATTTACGGCAATTATCAGGAAAAGAAAGATATAGAGGCTTTCCTCCTCCAACTGCTGGCATCTGAGGACTGCCAGAGGGATGGGTGTCTGCTTTGAATGTCGTCTCTTGACCTTGACCGTGTGGTGGCCAAACACCAGACAGCCAGGGAGGGGAGATGGAAGGACAGAGAAGGTCATGGAAGGGAAGGCGCAGGAGAAGCATCAGGATTCCTGGGGCCTAGCCCGGCTCTCTCCTGGACTCTGGGTGACCTTGAACAGGACACCTCACTGCCAGGCCTGTGTGTGCTTGTCTTTACAAGAAGGGGTGTTTTAGGGGTGGTTTAAGCATCACAGAAAAGATGATTGGACTACGTGCTCTTTCATGTCTCCATAGACCCAAGAATTGTAGCGGGCAGCCTAGACAGGGACTATGCTCGCCTTGTCCTGGTGGTTCCCACAACAGTGCGAAGACAGTCACGTGCACAGTAGGGCAGTGAGAAGGTTTGCTGAATGAATGAATGGCCCCATTTCTCACTAATGAAAGAACTTCACAGGCCCTCATGGGTCATCCAGCAGCGAACATCATAAGGGAAAAGGAAAGCAAGGGTAAGCATTTTGGACTCTCATAAAATCCACACGTAAGTCAGCAGTGACCAGCTGATACATACATGGCGTTGCTTCACTTGTCAAAGAAGGCATCGATGGCCGCCTTCAGGTCTGGTCTGTACGGGCTAGAGGCAGGCACTAGGGACTGGCTAGTTTCTGCCCGGATCACCTTGTGTGAAACTAAAGAATTTCACCAGGAACAGAAAAGGTTTGAGGATTAGCAGGTGAAGACCTTTGTCTGTAGGAGTCTGCAGGAAAAGGGATCCTCTCCCCCCAGCCTCTGGGGATGGGGATGGAGGAGGGTCTCTGTAATAGGGCAAACCTCTGGGATGGGAGATCAGTTCTATTTCAAGCCTCTCTGGAGGAGATGATCTGTGCTTGGAGAGGAAGCATTTCTGTTCTCTTTGTTCTGAGTGTATCATGACTTGGAGGGTCTGTGTTTGGGGTCAGGCTCTATGGAAAGGTTTTCCCGTCATAGCAGCTGGTGCAGGGGGACGGATTTTGAAGGTTACTTGCGGGATGGGTTTCTGTCTTGGTTTCTGGCAAGCAGGCTGGGGGGAATTTAAAGGGGTACGTGAGGAGGGACAGAGGCATCTCTGTCCAATGTGGCGGAGGTTCCCTATCTGCAGAGGAGGCTGCTGAAGACTGTGAGGCACTGGGGGGGCGGGTGCAGGGAGTAGGGGGGAAGCCTGTCTTGTCCTGGCAGCTCCCATTCGCTGGTCATAGCCCTCAGGCCGCCCTACTTGTGCGCTGACGTGAGCTAATCTAGAAATACTACAGGGGAGGGGGAGACTGGGGTTCTCAGAGAGACAGAGCCTTGAGAGGGGGAGACAGGGGATCCCTTTCTTTTCGTTTCCCTCAGTTTCTCCCTACCCCTATCACCCTAGTCACAGCCGCCAGTCCTCCACCTAGGCCAGGTCGCAAAGCGGCGGTTTACTGCTCTGGTTCAAGAGGTGTCCCGGCGGGAGCCCAGCTGGGAACACAGGCAGGGACCCCTACCGAGCGGTGGACCCTCAGGGAGACACCACTACAAAAGGGCTCACACAGGCAAAAGCGCAGGCAACCCATTCGGGAACACTTATCCACAGAATCCAACACACAAGCCCTGCGCACGCACAGGCTCAAATGGGCAGGAAACCACACACTGACGGAATAAACACGGTTACCAAATCTCACCCTCCGAGTCCACTCAGATTCGGCCCGTAGCAGTATCTGATACAGTATCGGTCTTTGTCTCGGGGTGGCTGTCTTACTCGCGCGCGCACATACGCACCTACTCAACACAAACGGTCTAGGTTTTCACCACGGCTGCAAGCGCACCGCGCACCTCCGCGCCCTGGGCCCGCGCGGCGAGCCCTCCTTTGCTCCGGGCGGGACACCGGCTGCGCCCCTCTGCGGCGTGGACATTCGCAGACCAGCCACGACGCTATCGAGAGAGGCCCTTACGAAGTCCTGCCTCCTTCCAGACTCCCAAACGAAAAGAAAGTGAAAGGCCAACCTTTCGCCTCCATTCTGCACACATTTGGAGAGCGGTCAGTGGCGAGCGAACCGCAGAATCGCTTCCATCGCGGCGTCCCTGGACGGGCTGAGACAGCCCAGTGACCGAGGCCAGGCTGAGCATTCTTGAGAGCGGTCCAGAACCGACACTTCTGCCTCCGAGGGGGGCTTGCGGCCAGGTCTCAGTGTGAGTGATGGGTAAAGATCGACGCCCAGACGGCCCGCGCCACCTGAGACAGGTAACTGTCCTGCTGCCTTTCTGGACGTCCAGACCAGTCCTTGGCCAGAGGCTCTGGGGCCGAAAGGCTCCCGGACTCTGGAGGCGGTAGTCGCGGCCGCGGGACCGCGAGAATCATCACGTCCCGGCCCCCTCCCTCCCTGCGGCGGCGAGGTGGGAAGGGCTAGGATCCGAGCTTAGCACCTCCCCCAGAAATGCAGCACTCCAGCCCCCACTTTGCCCTCCGAGCCCCCTCCGTGTGCGCTCTCTCTCCGTGCCGTCCCGCGGGCGCCCTTCGCCGGCCCCCATCTCAATTCCCCGGCGTCCCTTCGCGCCCCTTGTCTCTTCTGGCTCCCCTCCTCCCCCCACCCCCCGCCTTCGGGTGTTTCCCCTTCCCCAACGCCCGCCCCCCTCCTGATTCCGAGGGGCGGGAGCGCATTGGGCTGCGCACGGGTGGGGGCGCCGCACCAGCCTCGCGTAGCAGCTCTGACGCCGCCGCCGCCGCCGCCCTCCGCAGCCCAGCGCGCGCCCCGCGGCAGCTCCGCAGTGCACTCGCCACCGCCGCTCCGCCAGCCCCGCTGCCCGCCAGCCCCGCTGCCCGCAGGGTGGGCTCCGAGCGAGCCTCAAACGCCAGCCGAGGGGGTCATGAGCCAGAGCGCCCTGGGGCGCTGCGGGGAAAGCGAGCGAAGATAGCGGCCTCGCGCCCCCCTGGCCCTCGCCGCCTTGCCGCGCGTCCCCCGCGTCCCCAGCCCCTTCTGTCCATTCCACGGACCCCGCCGCCGCCATGGCCACCCTTCTCCGCAGCAAGCTGTCCAACGTGGCCACATCCGTGTCCAACAAGTCCCAGGCCAAGGTTAGCGGCATGTTCGCCAGGATGGGTTTTCAGGCGGCCACCGACGAGGAAGCGGTGGGTTTTGCTCATTGCGACGACCTCGACTTTGAGCACCGTCAGGGCCTGCAGATGGACATCCTGAAAACCGAGGGTGAGCCCTGCGGGGACGAGGGCGCCGAACCGCCCGTCGAGGGAGACATCCATTACCAGCGCGGCGGCGGCGCGCCCCTGCCACCCTCGGGCTCCAAAGACCAGAATGTGGGGGCTGGTGGCGAATTCGGGGGCCACGACAAACCCAAGATCACCGCGTGGGAGGCGGGCTGGAACGTGACCAACGCTATCCAGGTGAGCGCGGGATTCCCTGCTCTGCTTGCCCCCGCCCTCCACCTCCTCTAGCTCCAGAGCACCGGGCTCTGCCCCCGTCCGAGTCCCCGGGCGCTCTCAGCCGAGAGAGCCCCTCCCTCACCCAAGATCTCACCTTGCCCCCTCCCTCCCAGCCCTGCGGGGGGGATCTACAACCCTGCAAGCTGTGTCTCCCACCCGGATCCGCACTCCCTCCAGCGGCCCCAGGCGCGGGACTGCTAGGCTGAGGTTTGGTCTGAGGCACTTGCCCCGAGACCCTGCAAACGGGAGGGAAACGGGAGGAGGGGAGCGGGAGAAAGAAAATCAGGATTGGAGGGAACGGTGTCGCCTGGGACTCCGGAATGGATTCACAGCTGCATGTTCAGGAGGAAAGGAGAGAGGGAGATTGCTGAGCTGGGAGTCTCCTCCCCAGACACAGGCACAGACACACTTGCTCACATCCCCCCTCCCGCACGAAAAAACGCGGGCACAGGTGCACACGGCATGCATCTATATATAGACCACAGGATTATCCTCAAATGCACCTTCATACACCCCCACACAATCACGTACCTGTACATACCACACACACGAACCTGTTTGGACATACACAGGCACGCAAGCACAGATTCATGCGAACACACCCAGCCCACTTTCTCAGGTGCAGCCCTCTTCGGTGCACACAAACGTAAGCACATACGTGATGTGCCCACACAAGCACAATTAGTCTGTGGTACCTCAGTGCTCCCAGTGCATAGACTCACCCCTTTCGCCCGAAATCCCGGCTACGCCGCAAAGAGGCCACCAGCTTCTCCGCGTGTGACCCTGGAGAAGCCGCCCGCGGATTCTCTGAACAGCCTCTGGTCTCCAGGCCTGCCACCCCTTCACCCTACTGGCAACGCCCCACTCCCCACCAGGCGGCGCCGAACTCCGCCGGGAGCGGGTTTGGAGTCTGCACAACGACCCCAGGAGCTGGCGAAGGCGGGCAGGCCGTGGCTTGAGGGGAGAAGGAGGCCTCAGCCCAAGGAGCCCTCGGGCCCTGTGGCTTGGTCTCCCTGGCGTCCCGGAGCGCACGGTCGTTGGGGCGCACAACATGGATCTCCCGGGAGCGGAAGGACGCGGCGGGGTTGCTTCGGGGACTCAGGCTTCGCAGGACCCTGCGCACTAAGTGGTCCGACCCAAGGCGCCTCCCGCTCCCGGGCCTTGCGAGGCGGCCGTGCAGAAACACGGGGAAGGGACTGCGACCGCCTCACTGCCACCCGCACCTTCGCCAGGGGTGTCTTTGAAGGCCCCGTTCCGTAAGCCCGGAGGGAGGCCAGAGAGGGAGCCTGGAGGCCTGGAAGCCGCGGAAACCCCGGATTTCGTTAGCTTTTCTTCCCTTTGTAGATTCTGAACCCTCGTTCCACGGTCCGCTCGCCTGAGTCCGCAGCTTGACTCCTCCTTGATTTAGATTCTCACCCGCTCGCGCTCTCCCCGGAGGCCGCTTATCCTGCTTGCGTCTACCACTCGCAGCCCCTTCCTTAGGCCCGCCCCAGTTTCTCCCACCCTACTGAGGCCTTGCCCTAGGACTCCCACTCCGCGCGCCTTTGGCCTCAACTTCCCAAAGCCTTTGCGAGCATCCTCACATTCCCGCCGTTCTTGCTTCCCTTTGCTTCGCGTTCGCACACCCTCAGCCCCTCTTCTGTCCTACCTTAGCTCTTTGCCCTCCCACTGCCGCTTTCGCGTTCCCTTCTCCAGTCGGCCATAGACCCTCATTAGCTTCCTTGTACCCCATTCCAGCCCCACCTTAAATCCCGTGCCCCCTTTTCCTAATGGCTCAGGCTCAGCTCTCTACCTTTCTCAGTGCCCTTTTCTATCCACGACCCCTCCAGCCCCTTCTCCATACACCATTCCCTCCTTGTGGCTTGACCCCACACTCAGCCTCCTCCGCACCTCCCAGCCGTAGGCGCACCTTTCCCTCTCAGTTGCGGCCTTGAACACCTCCCTCTCCATCTCTGACTAGACGCCCGGGCTTCCCCCATTAGGCCTCGGTGCACCCCCATTCCAGCCTACTCTTAACCTCTACTCGCGGTGGCTTAAGCCCCGTTCTCACTCCACTTAGCGCCCCCTTGCGGCTACAGCCTTAAGCCACGCCCCTAGGTCCCCTCTGGCGAGGCAGCGGCCGCTGAGCGCCCGGGTCTGGTTACCTTTCCGCTCCGCAGGGCATGTTCGTGCTGGGCCTGCCCTACGCCATCCTGCACGGCGGCTACCTGGGGTTGTTTCTCATCATCTTCGCCGCCGTGGTGTGCTGCTACACCGGCAAGATCCTCATCGCCTGCCTGTACGAGGAGAACGAGGACGGCGAGGTGGTGCGGGTGCGGGACTCGTATGTAGCCATAGCCAACGCGTGCTGCGCCCCGCGCTTCCCCACGCTGGGAGGCCGCGTGGTGAACGTAGCGCAGATCATCGAGCTGGTGATGACTTGCATCCTGTACGTGGTGGTCAGCGGCAACCTCATGTACAACAGCTTCCCAGGGCTGCCCGTGTCGCAGAAGTCCTGGTCCATTATCGCCACCGCCGTGCTGCTGCCCTGCGCCTTCCTTAAGAACCTCAAGGCGGTGTCCAAGTTCAGCCTGCTGTGCACTTTGGCTCACTTCGTCATCAACATCCTGGTCATCGCCTACTGCCTCTCGCGGGCACGCGACTGGGCCTGGGAGAAGGTCAAGTTCTATATCGATGTCAAGAAGTTCCCCATCTCCATTGGCATCATCGTGTTCAGCTACACGTCCCAGATCTTCCTGCCTTCGCTGGAGGGCAACATGCAGCAGCCCAGCGAGTTCCACTGCATGATGAACTGGACGCACATCGCCGCCTGCGTGCTCAAAGGCCTCTTCGCGCTGGTCGCCTACCTCACCTGGGCCGACGAGACCAAGGAGGTCATCACGGATAACCTGCCTGGTTCCATCCGTGCCGTGGTAAACATCTTCCTGGTGGCCAAAGCGCTGTTGTCCTACCCGCTGCCCTTCTTCGCTGCTGTCGAGGTGCTGGAGAAGTCGCTCTTCCAGGAAGGCAGCCGCGCCTTCTTCCCCGCCTGCTACGGCGGCGACGGGCGCCTCAAATCGTGGGGCCTGACGCTGCGCTGCGCGCTCGTCGTCTTCACGCTGCTCATGGCCATCTACGTGCCGCACTTCGCGCTGCTCATGGGCCTCACCGGCAGCCTCACGGGCGCCGGCCTCTGCTTCCTGCTGCCCAGCCTCTTCCACCTGCGTCTGCTCTGGCGCAAGCTGCTGTGGCACCAAGTCTTCTTCGACGTCGCCATCTTCGTCATCGGGGGCATCTGCAGTGTGTCCGGCTTCGTGCACTCGCTGGAGGGCCTCATCGAGGCCTACCGAACCAACGCGGAGGACTAGGGCGCCAGGGCTCCGGGTCTCCCGCGCTCTTCCCACCCTCCCCACCCACCCCCACCAGCCCTGTGCGCCCTGCCGTCGCGCTTGGGAAGCCAAGCTTTAAACATCTCTGGTTCCTAGTTTCTGATTATCGGGGATGGGGGGTGGGGTGGGAGGGGATAGGAATCCACAACCCATCGCGTCTGCGTTTCTGTTGTCCTTTCTTTTCCACAACACCCTAGTGTCTGGGGAGGCGGGGGCGAATTTGTGGGCCGGGCTCTCTGTCCTTCCCGGAGGGACCCCAACCCTTTGGTCCCTGTCACCGAGGCGGGTGGGAAGGGAGGGAGGGGGGCATAGCTCGCAGGCGCAGAAACTTGACTTTGGGGGGACATTTCACAGCCATCCAGTGCTCGGAATCTGCGGCGTCCAGCCATTTTCAGCAAGAGCGCTTCCCATTCCAGAGACATTTCAACCCTGCAGAGGGAAAGGCTTGCCGGGAAATCCGTTTCGGGTGGGCGATTTCCTTCGGCGAAGCGGGGAGACAAGAAGCCGAGGCAGGGCCGGCTTGCCTGCCAGTTTTCAGGAATCCAAACTCATCTTGTGCAATTTATCAGGTTGTGGAACTGTTCTACTGTGCGTGTGGTGTGCTCGTGGTGAATAAGATGAAATGTATATCAGAAAAAAAATCTATCTCTAATTTAGAGTGCGGTACATAATTATATCCGCAAATAAAGAAGAAACAAAGGGGCCCGCGCCTCCTGTGAGTTCTGCGTTTTTGCGCGGGGGTGGGGGGATCCCAAAGCGATGGACCGCAGGGGAACCGGCTCTGGCCAGGCCTGGTGAGGCAGGTGTAGGTGGAGGAGCACCTGGAGGTAAAGGGTCCTGGGAGAGCCCTGGGGAGTGAGGAGGATGGTTTGCAGTAAGAGGACGCTCTCTAGGTGTTTGCAGGAGGCAAGGGAAGGAGCAGACTGTACTCCCAGCAGTTTCATCATAGCCTCGGCCCTATAGCCACCAGGACAAGATTTGTTCTGAATCCTTCCTGGGTGTTGGATCCATCTGAGAATTCTGGGCACTCTCTCAACCTTCAATCCTGGGTGGTGGGGAGACAATAAACAAGGGCGTGCAGAAATCCACACTTGGCTGTGGACTGTGAAGAGAACTACAAAGGAAATCAGCAGCAGATTTGTATCTCCCCAGGCTCCCCAGGCCAGGGGCCAACCAGGCCTCCCAGGTATCTCTCACCCAGGAGAACCCCACTCAAGTCCAAGCTGAGGTTTACATGGCCAAAGTGAAGAAAGCTGGCTGTTTAGAATCAACAGCCCAAGCTATCTGGGTCCCAATCTCCCTCTTCTTGAGCAGCCTGTTTGAGATTTTTTATTTTCAATTACCTAGAGGATCCAGTCCTTTTTTGGTGCGGATCCCCCCCAGGGCGCCAGTTCCAGACCCTTTAGAGAGGGTCATAGTCAGACTTAAAAGATGGGGTCCAGGAATGCGGGAAGGCTGGGCCATTCCTAGGGTCCTCACTGCGAGAGAAGCCATGCGGGAGGTTTCTGGTCTCTGCCACCAAGGCAGAGGACTAGT
This sequence comes from Ursus arctos, assembly GCF_023065955.2. Taxonomy (NCBI): domain Eukaryota; kingdom Metazoa; phylum Chordata; class Mammalia; order Carnivora; family Ursidae; genus Ursus; species Ursus arctos. The sequence goes on along the minus strand of NW_026622830.1, from coordinate 20,346,586 downwards.
TTGGAGCGATTTCTCTAGATGTGATCTGTGCGAGGAAGAACTGCGAAAATGCCTAAGAACAATGTCCATTCTCCCTACCCTCCGCAATGGCTGTGGGTGCCTCTAGCGCATGTGTAGGAGGTATAAAGATCTGCGTGTGAGGTGGGGGGAAGGCTACATCTGTGTCTTGTGAGAGCCTAGATGAATGTGTGTGCCTGTGTGTGTGTGTGTGTGTGTGTGTGTGCTCGCGTGCCCAAAGCATCCGTGTGGGTGTGCCTGCGACAGAGGTGACCTCTCACCACTTTTGTTCTGCAGCCATTGAGCAGAAGAGAGATAAGATCCGGTCCCCTCTGCTGCCCCAGGTTCTGACGATTTAAACGGGCCATTTGAGATGTCCAGCTGTCAGCGGCCTAATACCACTTTGCCGCAATTGTTTCGTGTCCAGGATCCAGAGCTGCCCAGAGGATCCTCAGTTTCCAGCTTCCCTAGGCTTTCCGATGTCTCCCAGGCCTGGAAGCTGACCCTCCCCCCTGCCCTGCCTGCCACTTCTCCTGGGCCGGTGCGCTGGTCCACTGACCCTGGGATGTGCTCTGAGTCTCATGGCAGTCTGTAGTCTTCAGAAAAAGCCCAGACTGCTGCAGTGAAAGGGAAAGTCGGAGCATCACATGCACCAGCTCCATCCTCCCGTCTTTAGAAGGACAAATGAGACAGCAGGCAGGTTCTGGACGCAGTGGCTGCCACCTCCATGGACTTGCCTAGATCCACTCCCCCGTGTTCCGCTCCGAGCTTTGTGCTCAGCTCGCAGGAGCCCTGGTCAGCCCTGAGGTCCTGAGGGTGACGGGGCAGGGGAGCCAGCCTTCTACACGCACCCTTGTAGTACATCCATTCCAGACTCACATTCAGGCTGCGGGGGCGGGGGGGGGGGATAGGGAGCAGGTAGCTGGGACCCATCTCTGCATACCTGCCCCAACACACCAAAGTGCGTGGGTAGAAGTTGAGAGGAAGCACTCTAGTTGTGCTTTGGGTCTGCGGGGAGGGCACTTTCTGAGTCCGAGGGAGCCCTTAGGCCTGGCCTAATGAATCTTCAATTGAGGAGGGGGTGGGGAGAATCCACCTCCGCCCCCTCCCCCAGGGTGCCCTTCAGTACCCAGCAGTTCTTAGCGCGGATACTGATAAGTGGTCCCCTCCGGCATCCACGGCAGCCGGCTTTGCTGTACCTGGCTCACCACCTTGGGCCACTGGCCCGGAACCAAGACCCTTACCCCGAGAGGAACCCAGGAGTCATCGCCACCCCCTCCTGAGATGGCCCTGCCTCGCCCCCCAGCGGTGACAGTGCAGGCTGCTGGCCCTCAAAGAAGGCTCTCCACTTTTAGAATTTGGGTAAACTCTTTCCTGCAAAAACTTTTTCTGCAAAATTTGGGTAAACTCTTTCTTTCCCCCCCGCCTCCCCCAGATGATAATCACTGTTTATCTCTAGTGCTTTATTTTCAGATCCTCCATATTTCAAAATGGGCTTTTGATTGTTTTCCCCTCAAATATAAAGGATGCTCTGTCGTGGAACATGTTTCATTAAATGACATGTTTTATCCCAGGGACCGATCAGTTCTGCTTTAGGGACTTGGGAGGGTGGGAGAGAGCCAAACAGGCTCCTGGGGACCAGTCAGGAAGTTGGGAGGATCCTTGACTCTGTTGGTGGAGATAAAGGATCTCAAGGGCAAGGACCAGAGAGAGGCTTCAGTCAAAGAGGGGGCCGACCACCTAGAGGGCTTAGTCTTCACTACCAGTGAGGGTGTGATGGAAAACTCAGACCTGGACATGCAGGGATTCAGTAGAGGGAGCTGGTTTGACCCCAGAGAGCCAGCCTTGGTTGTCCTTCTCGCTCTTTAATTTTTTCCTTTTCAACATGATGAAAAATTTCAAACATACAGAAAAGGTAAAAGAACTCTGCACTGACAGCCCATATGCCCACCACCTAGACTGAACAATTAACATTTTTACAATGCTGAAATAGCTCTCCCATATCTATCCATCTAGCAATCCACTTTTTTAAAAAATGCATTTCAAAGTTGCAGACATCAGTGTATTTCCCTATTGCTGAAGCATGCAGGATCAGTAACAGTGACATTCAGGAGCATAGGACCAGTAGCAGCACTTCACTCTGAAGCAAAAGAAAATATCAGCAATGATCCGGTCTTGATTTCAAATGTTATTATTTTGTTCATGTTATTTTGAACATTATAGTTCAGTTTTGAATTTTGATGTTGAAAATAGTTTATCATATATCTAATTGAAATTTTTTGCACATTCTTAAATTTTGCTCTCCTAATGAATGCTTCACTTGCCTCATGCTAATCTCAGTGAGGTAGGGGCTTGGGAGATGAGCTCTATTTCCTAGAGGTTTGGATTGAGTCTGTTCAAGAGCCTGGCAGAGACTGATCCCACAGTGATGCTGTGGGTGCCATCTCTGCCTGTTGTGGCAGCCTGCGGGGACTAGGAGAGGAGAGGCCTCTAGCCAGAAACACCCAGCAGTGCTGAGGGCCAAGCTCAAGGTTGGGGGGGGGGCAGGGGAGGAGCTTTACACTTCCAGCAGCTCCCAACAACACTCTGTGGGTGGGATGGAAACAGGGTGTACAGATGTAATTAGTTAAGATAAGGTCATATTGAAGTGGGACGGGCCCTTAATCCGATATGATTGGTGTCCTTATAAGAAGAGGGAGAATGCCAGGTGACCTGGAAGGCAGTGAGGCGAGTGATGTGTGGGCAAGCCAAGGACTACAAGCAACACCAAATATAAGATAAAGGCATGGAACAAATTCTCCCTTAGAGTCTTCAGAGAGAGCACTGCTCTGCCAACACCTTGATTTGGGACTCTGGCATCCAGAACTATGAGAGAATAAATTTCTGTTGTTTTCAGCCATTCCAGTTAGTGGTATTTTATGATGCCAGCCCTAGGAAACTAATACAGAAGCCTTCTGATCTATTTTCTTCTCGTCATTTCCATGGGCAAATAATCACAGCCATAGATTTTGACTAGTGCTAGGTTGTGCAACAGAGTAGCCACTAGCTACCTATGGTTATTTAAATTTAAATTAAAACGTAAAATAAAATAAAATCAGCTTCTTAGTTGCATTCTTCACATGTGGCTCATGCATTAGACATTGCAGACTGTAGGACATTTCCATCATGGCAGAAAGTACTATTGGACAGCATTGGTCTAGTGTAGCTGTCAGTGTTCTCCTGCAATAATGCTGCATGGCAACCCAGAATTTCAGCAGATTATAAGGACATACAGTTTTGTTGTTGTTGTTCATGGGTCCACAGCGCAGGTCAACTTTAGGTTGCAGGTCAGCTGGACTTGGCTCTAGGCTGCAGTTTGTGTTCCAGTCTGCTCCAGGGGTCTCCCATCTTTAGACCTAGGGCATGTTCTTCTCATGACCAGCAGCAGGAGTGCAAGAGGGCAGTCTAAACCACAAAGCACATTTAAAGTCTCTGCTCAGATCACATTTGGTTATCCCTGGCTAAAAGCAAGCCACATGGCCAAGCCCAGTATCAACATCTATAGTGAGAGGCCCTACAAAATTATGTGGCAGGTGGTATGGATTCTAATCTTCTATTATTATATGGGAGTGAAGAACTGGGATCAAGAATCCTGTCTACCTTACTTATACATAGTGCTTTTTTTTCCCCCTGAAAAAAGTAATACATTCACATGGCTAAAAATGTTTTAAAGTACGCAGTGAAAAAGTTTCCCACACCGGATCCTTCCACCTTGGCTCCTTCCTTTTCGAGGAAACTTGCATTCGTTTTCTCTCTATCTGTATGAAAATACAAGCAAAACCATGTGTATTTGTCCCCTCTCTTTTGTAAAGGGAGTTCACTGTACACTATATGGCCTTCACTTCTTTCTTTTAAAAATAAATCTTGTCCATGTTAGTATACACAGATGTAGTCCTTAAACTTACATTCACTTAATAGTTACTGTTCTCTGTGTTCTGCTTATTCCTGCTTTCTCAGCTCAAGGTTGGGTGCTTTCAGATATCTGAGACAATGGGTTTGTGTTGGAAGGCAACACTCTTAATCTGATTTTGCCGCTAGGCTGGTTCTCATTCTTGCCAGAAGTGTTCGCAGAGATTCTGAGAAAGGTTTAAGGTCTTATCTTTTGCTAAAAAAGTTTATGCAGAGCCATTTTTTATAATTAACTTGCTTTTTTTTCTCTCAAAGTCACATGTTCCAAAACTGGAAGTGTAGAGTCAAGGCAGCTGCTCTAAATTTTGTACCCCCCTAGCTGGGGGCAATCGGGTAGGGGAGAACTTGCCTAATCCTTTTAGAGCTAAAACAGGGAGGGGGGGTGTCATATCTCCACTTCCACCCCCATTGGCCAGAATTTAGTCATATAATCATATTAGATGACCTTGCGTGGGAGTTATACCAGTAAAAGGAAGAGAGAATAAACATATTGAGGATCGATTAGTCCTTTTCTCAGTCTTTGAGATCTCAGTGAGAGGGCACAGTCTGTGAGAGTTAATAAATAATAAATAATAATAAAACTATGAAAACACTCTATACTGTATTACAAAATATTACACACAGAAAAGTGCACAAATCGTAAGTGGATAGTGTGATGAATTTTCACAACGTTAAAGTCCGTAGCAAGCGCTGGTCAAGAAATTGAACACTGTCAATACCCCAGAGTTTTGAGTTTCCCCGACAATCAGGCTAAGGGCGTCAAAACCCTGTGGAGGAGGAGCCAAGGGCGGTTGAGGGTGAGCTACCCGGAAAACGGGGTGTGGCTAGGCGAAAAGGCGGGCCCAGAATAGTTTAGCGCCCAGTTCTGAAGGCCAGGAAGGGGCGGGGCCTGGTGGTGTTACAAGACGGGGCGGGGCTTACTGGCCGGCGTCCCGGCTAGAGCGAAGGGGCGTGGCCAGACCGGATGGTGGGCCGAGGTAAAGCAAAGGCGGGACTTCGAGGCCAGGATGGGCGGGGCCTAGCGATCTCAAAGGCGGCTTGGGTCCCTAGGGGCGAATCACGCGAAAAGGCTGGCCGGGCATAGCGAGGGGAGGAGGCTGGGGATTGGGGGCGGGGCTCTCATCACTCACGGGGCGGAGTCTCGTGCCGTCGATGCGGGTGCTACGGTGGGGGCGGGGCTTAGCGTCCTCTGGGCGGGCGCTGCGGCGAGAGGCGGGCACAGCGTGCGCGCTCCAAGATGGCGGCGGCCGGTGCTGCCGGGCCGGTGGCGAACGTCTTCCCATTTCGCGATGCCCGCGCCGCGCCAGACCCAGTGCTGGAGGCCGGCCCGGTGGCACACGGGCCACTGCCGGTGCCACTCGTGCTGGACAACGGGTCGTTCCAGGCCCGCGCCGGCTGGGCATGCCCCGGGCCGGATCCGGGCCCCGAGCCGCGCCTGCAGTTCCGCGCTGTGTGCGCCCGCGGGCGTGGCGGGGCTCGGGGCGCGGCGGGCCCGCAGGTGGGCAACGCGCTGGGCAGCCTGGAGCCGCTGCGCTGGATGCTGCGCTCACCCTTCGACCGCAACGTACCGGTCAACTTGGAGCTGCAGGAGCTGCTGCTGGACTACAGCTTCCAGCACCTGGGTGTCTCCTCACAGGTGAAGCGGGGGGGGGAGGTGGGTTGGGCTTGAGGGGAGGGGTGAGGTCGCGGCTCCACTCTCGGTGAGGACGTAGTCACTACGATAGCTTTCATTGTCATTTAGTCATTCATTTAGGCAGTCGAGTAAATCTTAAGCGCTCAACATGTGTAAGCCCTGGGCTAGGCTCTTGGGAGTACAGGAGTGAACAAAACAACGGTTCTTCTCTCTTGCAGCGTACATTCGGGCATAGGTGCTCGGTTGTTGTTTTTTTTTTAAGGTTTTATTTATTTACTTGACAGAGAGAGAGAGAGACAGCCAGCGAGAGAGGGAACACAAGCAGGGGGAGTGGGAGAGGAAGAAGCAGACTCCCAGCGGAGGAGCCTGATGTGGGGCTCGATCCCAGACCGCCGGGATCAAGCCCTGAGCTGAAGGCAGACGCTTAACGACTGAGCCACCCAGGCGCTCGTTTTTTTTTTTTTAATCAAATTCATTTATTAACTAATCTGTATTGAGCACCTACTCTGTATCAGGCACTTTTCTAGGCGTTTGGAATACATCCATGAATGTAACACAAAATTTCCTGTGCTGTGGAGCACAGGAAGGGAAAGACATTCTAGTATGAAAAGGCAGACAATAAACGATAGAATTAAGTTGTAGATTCTAAGGCATGGTAGGAGGAGAGGAGAGGATTACATTTTTTCAGATGGTCAGGGTAGGACTCAGGGAGAAGGTGATGTCCTAGCAGGGATTGATGGAGGTGATTGTGGGAGTAAGCCATGTGAATGTCTGAGCAAATAGTATTCCAAACAGAGGGAACAGCCTGTGAAAAGGCCCTGGGGCAGGAGTGTGCCCTAATGCTGAGAGCAGCCAGAGTGAGAGGAGAGTAGTAAGTGGAGGAGGAAATCACATTTGCCTTTACTTAAGTGAAATGAGGAGCCACGGCAGGGTGTTGAGCAGAGGCGGGCCATGACTTCTGTTCCAAAAGGATCACTATAGCTGCTATATGAAGAATGGACTGGCATGGGTCATAGGGTAGACCAGGAGACCAGTTAGGACGCTATTGCAATAACCTAAGTGAGAGGTGGTGGTGACTTAGGTGAAGGAGGTCAGGGGAGGGGGATGTGTTAGAAGCAGTTGGATTCTGGAGGTAAATTGAAGATCGAGCCAACATGATTTGCTGACAGTTTGGTTGGGGCTTGACTTAATAACCTTAAATTGACCCTACTTTCATATTTTCTAAGACAGTCTCCAGTAAAGACAAGAAGAGTGTTTTACAGTTGCTTCTGGTCAGGTTTTTGATTGGAGACCAAAAGCAAATTCAGTCTTTACAGTAGGACTTTGGTTTCTTTTATGCTTTAAAAAAAGTATTCTTTTGTTCTCCCTCTCTCATCTGTTCTCCCTTTTCTTTCAAAGTAGGGCTGTGTCGATCATCCTATAGTTTTGACAGAAGCTGTGTGCAACCCACTGTATTCTCGACAAATGATGTCTGAGCTGCTCTTTGAGTGCTATGGGATTCCTAAGGTTGCCTATGGAGTAGACAGCCTCTTCAGCTTCTACCACAATAAGCCAAAGAACTTGACTTCCAGTGGGCTCATCATTTCCTCTGGATACCAATGTACACATATTTTACCCATCTTAGAAGGGAGGTGAGTAGCACTGGCAGCGTTTGAGTGCTGTTTTGAGAAGCATTCGGGAAACATTTTTTGGGTGCCCGCTTGAAAGAAGAAGTGGAAAGAACAAGTATTAAACTGTGAACTAGCCTCTGGGCTTGGCGCTGACATACTTCACTATGTGACTTCGGTGAAGTTAATTCCCCTTCCATCCTTTGTGACCTCCTGGAGGGAGTTGCAGTAGACGGTCTTCGAGGTCCAAATCTATAATTCTAGAATTTTACTATTTTGATTTATGGCAAGATAGCTAACAGAGTACCAGCAGGTAGTAGATGCTCCATAAAAATGTTTTGAATCAATTACCTGAATAATGTAAATGGTCTACGAGGTTATTTTTTTATTTAAAGCTCCTTCATCATGATTGTTTAGACCATTTTTTTTGTTTTTAGGTACAGTGCCTGGCACATAATATAGATACTTATTAAGTATTTCCAAGTTGGATAAAAGGTGAGGGTAGTTTCTGTCATTTTTAAACCTGGTTTTGTTTTGTTTTAGATTTTATTTGTTTGTCAGAGATAGAGCACAAGCAGGGGAAGTGGGAGAGGGAGAAGCAGGCTCCCCACTGAGCAGGAAGCCTGACTCGGGGGTTCCATCCCAGGATTCTGGGATCATGACCCCAGCTGAAGGCAGACACTTAACTGACTGAGCCGCCCAGGCGCCCCTAAATGTGTTTTCATTTTATAGTTGGACTTTTTGTCTGAGAAGAGACTAGGCCAGCATCATGCTCTCCTGAGAAGGTTTCTTACTGCATAAAGAGGGTGTGTAAGTAGGGAGCCGAGCCCTGGCTTTGGAGTTGAATGCCTGGGTTCGCAGCCCTGCCGAGGGTGAGGTTATTTGCGCACTTCACGTAGTTTCTTAACATGTAAAATTGGGAAAAAACTGTTTTTGGGGGGCTACCCTGAGGATGAAATGAGATAATGTAGATGATGGCACTTTGTGAATTATAAAAGAGTCTGAATGCTTAAGTCAAATGTTGAATTTATTGAGACATAAAGTGGTCATTTCTCTTGAAGTTTCTACAAAAATTTATGAAGATAATACTTCTTTTACACATTACCAAACACTCCTGATATATGGAATTTTCTATTTTATGTAAACAGAATATGTGGAAATTAAAAATAACATTAAGTGATTTTTATAGCATATTGAGAGAAAACTATTTTACCTGAAGCTAAGAAATGTTCGCAGTGGAGCCTGTCGTGCTCTGTGCTGACATCTGCTGGTGAGGCGTGATATAGCAACAACATTTCAGTATGCAGCAAATTCCCAGTGCTCTGCTCCTCTTAATTCCTCACATTAAGAAAAGCGTTATTCTGGTTCTCTTCCCCTTCGCATCATGTGAAAGGAACCTGGTCCTTTTAGGATTGCACTAAGCCAGTATGCGTGTGCTTACTTAATGTGTATGCATCAGGAGAAGGGGAGTGTCTAGGGGAGGGGTTCAGCCTGTGCTGCACTTAGCTGGGAAGCTTGTTAAGATGTGTATTCCTAGGCCTACCCCAAAGCAAATGAGTCCTGAGAATTGGCATGTTTAACATTTCCCCCACCTAATTCTACAAGGACCACAGTTTGAAAAATGCCTGACAAGTGACTTAAGGGTCTGAATTCAGAGTGCACGGTCTTCCCATTGAACCTTCTTTCCTTCTGAGACTCTTGCTGGATGTTAGATGCCCTGTGTCTGGGTGTGGACTAGGACTTCCTGCATTGTGTAAGAGGCTGAATCAAGGGAGCTTTAGAGTCCCTTCCTCTGTAAAGTTTTCTGTTCCCTCAGCAGGTCCGTTTCTTCTTTGTTCATCTGGATTGTTATCCTTCCCCCAAACTCCCAGCAAAGTGTTCCCTGTTCTTTCTTCCATGTTGCCAAAATGTCAGTGCTGTTTTCCATTCCTCGATTGTAGGTTAGATGCTAAAAACTGCAAACGCATCAATCTGGGAGGCAGCCAAGCAGCTGGCTACCTCCAGCGCCTCCTGCAGCTGAAGTACCCCGGGCACCTGGCAGCCATCACTCTCAGCCGCATGGAGGAGATCCTGCACGAGCACAGCTATGTTGCTGAAGATTACGTGGAAGGTAACAAAGAGGGCATTTGCCTGCGGCTTGTAGATACTGTACATCGAGGGTGTTCCTAAAACTGTTCCCAGGATGACTCTTCCGCTTTTTAGTATCCCCTCTTCCTTCTCTTTTTTACTTAAACTATTCAATAAACTGATAACTTATGTACGTGGGTTCTTTTTCAAAAGGGTTTTGGCTATTTTACTTCCTTTGCCTTTCCATATAGATGTTAGGATTAGCTTGTTCATATATACAAAAATGTTCTGTTGGAATTTTGATTGGAAGTATCTGAAATCTGGATTAGATTGGATATGAAACAACATTTTAAATAAAAATTCAAATACAATATTAAATCAAGATATAGTATTAAATCTGTGCCGGGGAGAAGTGACATATGAACGTGTAGGAGGTCTTTCCCTTTACCTAGGTCTTTACTGCTTGCTTTCGGCAGCATTTTGTAGTTTTCAACATACCAATCGTGTACAGGTTCTGTTAGATTTATGCCTAAGTCTTTCTTTGCTTGTTTCATTTCAGCTTCTACTTGCTCATTGTTAATGTATAGAAATGCAGTTAATTTTTATGTGTTGACCTTACATCCTGTGACTTTGCTAAATTTATTTTAGTTTTTTTGTAGATTCCTTGGGAATTTCTGTGTAGACGTGTCATCTGTGAATAGGGACAGTTTTATTTGTTCCTTTCCAATCTGTTTGCCTTTTTTTCTTTATCTTGCCTTATTGTACTGGCTGGGACTTCCAGTACAGTGTTGAATAGGAATGGTGATAGTGGGCATCCTTGTCTCGTGCCCAGTTCCTCTTTTTGGGGTGGTGGGGGGATGTAGTTTTTCACTATTAAGTGTCTGATGTTAGTGTGAAGTTTTTTGCAGATGTCCTTTATCAAGCCGAGGAAATGCCCTTCTGTTCCTAGTTTTACTGAGCATTTTTATCCTGAATGGATTTTGAATTTTGTGGAATGTGTTTTCTACACCAGTGATACGATCCTGGTGTTTCTGCCTTGGACTAGTCATATGGGAGATTATAGTGGTTGCTTTTGGGTATTGAACTAGCCTTGATTAGGTGGGGTGATAGACCCACTTTTTCAGGTATATTATTCTTTTTATATGTTGCTTTGAGTTGATAATATTTTATGGAGTTTTATGTCTATTTTCACGAGGGATGTTGATCTATAGTTTTCTTACATGGTCTTTGTCTGGTCTTGGTATCATGGTGATACTGGTCTTGTTAAATTAGCTGGAAAGTGTTCCGTCCTTTTTTTTTTTTTTTTATTAATTTGTTGGGGAAGGGGGCAGAGGGAGAGGGAGAGAGAGTCTTAAGGAGGCTCTGTGCTCAGCTTTTGAGCCTGATGTGGGACTCCATCTCTGAAATCATGACCTGAGCCGAAACCAAGAGTCGGATGCTTAACCGACTGCGCCGCCCAGGCACCCCCCTTTCTATTTTCTGGAAAAGAGTATGCAGATAATTAGTATATTTTTTCTTTAAATGTTTGATAGAATTCTCCAGTGGAACCGTTTGAGCCTGGGGATTTCTTTTTCTGAAGACTTTTAACTGTGGATTCAATTTAATAGACTGGGACTGTTTAGGTAATCTCAGTGATGTCTTATTATTTCCTTCCTTCTACTTGCTTTAGGTTTAGTTTGCTCTCTTTTTTCTAAATTCTTAAGGTGGAAGTTCAGATTATTATGAGACCATTCTTTTTAATGTAAGCATTTAATGCTGCAAATTTCCTCTTCAGCATTGCTTTATCTACAGTATACAGATTTCGATATATTTTCATTTTTATTGAGTTCAGATATTTTCTAATTTCCCTCAAGATTTCTTTTTGTGAACCATTGATTATTTAGAAATGTGTTGTTTTATTGGGACTACATCAAAATTAAAAGGCTTCTGCACAGTGAAGGAAACCATCAACAAAACTAAAAGACAACCTATGGAATGGGAGAAGATACTTGCAAATGACACATCCAGTGAAGGGTTAATATCCAAAATATATAAAGAACTGATACAACTTAACACCCAAAAAACAAATAATCCAATTAAAAAATGGGCAGAAGGCATGAACAAGCATTTCTCCAGAGAAGACATACAGATGGTCAAGAGACACGTGAAAAGATGCTCAGCATCGCTCGCCATCAAGGAAATGCAAATCAAAACCACAAGGAGATACCATCTGACACCACTCAGAATGGCTAAAATCAAAAACAGAAGAAACAAGTGTTGGCTGGGATGTGGAGAAAAAGGAACCCTCTTATACTGTTGGTGGGAATGCAAACTAGTGCAGCCACTCTGGAAAACAGTATGGACGCTCCTCAAAAAGTTAAAAGTAGAACCACCAATGATTCAGTAATCACACTACTGGGTATTTACCCCAAGAATACAAAACACTGATTCAAAGGGGTATATGTATCCTATGTTTATAGCAGCATTATTTACAATAGCCAAGATAGGGAAGCAGCCCAGTGTCCACTGATAGATGAATGGACAGAGAAGATGTGAGATATATATGTGTATATACATACACACACACCCCCCTCGATGGAATGTTATCAGCCATAAAAATGAATGAAATGTCATTTGCAACAACATGCGATGAGCTGGAGTATTATGCTAAGTTAAATAAGTCAGAGAAAGACAAATCATATGATTTCACTCATATGTAGAGTTTAAGAAACAAATGAACAAGGAAAAAAAAAAGAGCGAGGCAAACCAAGAAACAGACTCTTACTTATCAAGAGCAAACAATGGTTACCAGAGAGCAGGAAGGTGGGGGGATGGGTGAAATAGGTGATGGGGATCAAGGAGTGCACTTGTGATGAGCACCAGCTGACGTATGGAATTGTTGAATTATTATAATGCACGCCTGAAACTAACGCTATATGTTAACTCTACTGGAATTAAAACCTTAATTTAAAAAAATTAAACCTTCAGGTTTTAAGGGTTAAATCCAACTTGATATTTTAATAAATCGTTGATGTGGAAAGCTGAAAGTTAAAAAAAGAAGGGAAGGTGTTGTCTTATAGTCAAGTATTTGGAAATTCTCTTGTACTTCTGTGACTTATTTCTAGTTTAATTTCACTATGTCAAAAAACTGTGTGTGGTATCAGTGGAGCTTGTGAAGCTTTGTTTTATGACCCAGGCATGGTCTCCTTTGGCAAATGTTGCATTTATACTTGAAAAGAACATGGACTGTGCTGTTGGCTGGAGTATTCTATGATGTTTAGGTTCACTGGTTGATGGTGGTGCTCACCTCTTCTGTGTCCCTGTTCCTTTTCCAGGCTCTAGCTCTGTTGATTTTATTAAGAGTTTTGAAGTCTCAAGGGATGATTGTAAATTTTTAATTTTTCTCCTTTCATTTCTGTCAGTTTTTGCTTTTAAGTATCTAAAGTGCTTTTGTTAGGTATGTATTTAGGATTCTTATGTTATCTTGACGAATTGACCTTTTATCATTATACAGTATCCCTTTTTATCCCTTGCAATTTTCTTGGCTTTGATGTCTATTGGGACATTAATATTTCTTTTGCTGAGTGCTTGCATGGAATGGTCTTTCCTTCCTTTTAATCTACTTATAGCATTATATTCAAAGTGAGTTTCTTAATAGTTGGGTTTTTTTTTTAATTCACTGTGTTTCTAACTAGTCTGGTAAGATGATTTAAAATTAATTATTCATATGTTGGATTTAGTTCTACCATTTTATTATTTGTCGTCTGTTATTCTCTTTGTCCCTGTTTCTCCTGCCTTCTTCTGGGTTATTTGAATATTTAAAAATTTTGTTTTGGTGTTGGTATTTTAATTTATCTATTGTGTTTTTATTTTATTTTATTTTTTTAGAGATTTTATTTATTTGTCAGAGAGAGTGAGTGCGTGTGCGCACGCACAAGCACGAGCAGGGGCAGCGGCAGGCAGAGAGAGAGCCAGGCTCCTTGCCGTGCAATAACCGGATGCCGGGCTCCATCCCAGGGCCCTGGGACCGTGACCTGAGCCGAAGGCAGACGCTTAACGGACTGAGCCACCCAGGCATCCCTATCTATTGTGTTTTTACTCTGTCTTTCTATGTAGTTTTTTAGTGGTTGCCCTGAGGTTATAGTTGACAGACTTTTTGCAGTGTTTTTAGAATCTGTTTTACTACTTCAAGAGGAATGTGGCAATGTTAGCACCCCAGAGGCTCCTTTCTCCTTCCTCCTTTATGCTGGGTTGTCTTATGTATCAGACGTACATGTGTTGGAAACCCGGTGGACATTGCGATGGTTTTTTACTTTGAATTGTCAACTGTATTTTAGAGAACTCAGGAGGAGGTTAGTCCATCACGTTGAACGAGGTTTTCATCTTTTCTTTTTCTCTTCCTTCATTCCTGACGTTCCACGTTTCCTTCTGCTATCACGTCCGTCTGGCGAAGTTTACATAGCAATTCTTTGAGAACAGATCTGTGGGCATCACGTCCAGGTGGTACAGCTGCATTTGGTCTGCTGGGTGGAGTTAGAGATTGGGTGGATCGTGCTTTCTCCATCTTACCTGGATCTGGAACCCTGGTAGTGACTTTTTAATGTCTGTGCTGATAGTGTTTCCATTTTCTAACTTGCAAAATTATTTCCCCAAAGAACTGCAGAAATGGCGGTGCCCTGATTATTACGAAAACAACGTCCACAAGATGCAGCTCCCGTTTTCCAGCAAGCTCCTCGGCAGCACTCTGAGCTCGGAGGAGAAGCAGGAAAGGCGGCAGCAGCAGCTGCGGCGCCTGCAGGAGCTCAACGCCCGCCGGCGGGAGGAGAAGCTGCAGCTGGACCAGGAGCGGCTGGACAGACTGCTGTACGTGCAGGTATGTGCACATCCCGGTGGGGGCTCCAGCCTTTGCACAAGGCAGTCCCAGAAAGGCTTCTTCCTACATCTTCTTCCTCGGCCCGGAAGTGCAGTGACCGTCTGAGTCCCCCTTGGGGTCCAGAAGGAGCCGGGGGTGCTCAGGGTGGGGCTCCTCAGCACAGAGGACCCGTACCGTGTACAGAGCAGCAGGTGTCTCTGAGAGAGCTGTGGACTTTGGCTTCTCGGACTTACTTTGGCCTATCATCTGCTTTGTTTTATAACTTTTTAATTGAAGTGTAGCACACGTGCTACAAAGTGCACAGATCTCAAGTGTGTAACTCGATGGATTTTCATAACGTGAAACACCCCACGTGTCTGCCATCCAGAGCACTCCCAGCTCCCAGAAACCTCCTGCATATCCCCTGTTAGCCAGCAACCTTCCCACGTCTCCCCACTCAAAAGGTAACGACGTTTCTGACACCTGTCACCATAGATTAGTTTTGCCTACTCAGGTGGTGCTGGGACTGTGATACGATGCAGCCTAGAGACAGCCGGGGAGGAGGGCGGCGTGTGAACCGCGGGTGGGAGGTGAGATTTTGTGGAGGGGCAGGCTAGGGGAGTGCTGGGAGCCCCCTCCTGCTGTCGTTTTTCCGTGTGGCTTCCAAGCTACTTCTCTTTCCTTCCTGTTTATGTCTGTGCTGTCATCTTCGAAGATGACTTGTGACTACTCGGGTTTCAGGAACTTCTAGAGGATGGCCAGATGGATCAGTTTCACAAAGCTCTGGTGGAGCTGAACATGGACTCCCCGGAAGAGCTGCAGTCCTACATCCAGAAGCTCAGCTCGGCCGTGGAGCAGGCGAAGCAGAAAATCCTCCAAGCAGAAGTCACCCTCGAGGTGGACGTGGTGGACAGCAAGCCAGAGGTGCCAAGGGCCTTGGGAGCGGGGTCCCGCAGGGTCCTTCAGCCTGAGGGTGGGCGGGGTGTCTGGAGAAGGCTGACATCAAAGAGACTTGACCACAGTTGGGAAAGCAGCATGGTGAGTGCCGTCCACGGGGACAGGCGCGGGGCAAAGATGGCCCTGACTTTGTGCTGACCCAAGGGCTTTGACCTGTAGACCTCTGGCCCCCCTGGGAGGGGGAACTGTGTGTAGAGTAGAAAGAGCATTCACAGACCAGCCGTGTGGTGCCCTCTTAAATCCAGACATTCTCCTTCGATGGTTATTTGCAGTCACGTGCTCCCTTCTACTCTTTTCTGATATTTTCTTAAATAAATTGTGCTTGTTGTTTCACTTACTTCCTTTCCATCTTGATGTTCCCTAAGGACAGGCATCATGCTTCATAACAGTTGATGGATTTTTTACAGTAGCTAGTAGACATGCTTAATAAAATAGCCATGTGTTGATTTAAGATCAGCCTTTTATCACTAGAAGTAACTCTTTGAATAAGCTCTTTGGTGTTCTCTGCCCTGTTACTAAGTGGTGATGTGGTGTAAAGGCAGGTGGCAGGGCTGAGTTAGGGCCCTAGGTGGCACACACCCTCACACTGGGCGCTGCACGCCCGTACTCATGAGTTGGCTCGCTGGCTTTAGAAAGGAAGAAAGAGTTAATAATATGGCATTGTTCCTGAATCTGTCCGCTCTGGAGTTCTAAGACGAAGGACTTGTTCCTTGCCTTGTGACCCTTCTAGGCCAGGATTAACCAGTCTAGCTTGGTGGCTTTTTGTTTTTCAATCAACTTTCTGTAAATTCTAAAACATGTACTTTTAGAAAAACAGTCCCATGGGAAAATCCAGTTTGGTGCCGGGCACGGTGCGGCTGCTTGCCACTGACTACAGATGTGTCTTTGGCTCGGCAGAAGCCTGTTCTTGCTCCGGCTCTCCGCTGGAGGCTCCCTCACACGCCTGCTGTGCTCAGCCCCATCTCCAGCTCTCCCACAGCTGGGACTCCTGCGGCCAGCGGCCGGCCAGGGCATGCGTCAGACAGACCCCCAGTCAGGCTTCCTGGACATGGCTTCTGGGATGGCTGAGGTGGGGGCGAGGGGCCGTGACTGCTGTCTTACTCTGGTGTGGCATCCCAGGTCAGCCTCGCAGAGCCGGTGTGCCTGTCCTCGCTCGCCTCCCCCAGTTTCCCAGTTGTGCTTCGGATCTCAGCTGGATACTGGGATCCAGACCCGTGTTGCCTTTGTTATTTATTCACCCGTGTTCAGTTTTCATCGTGCTTAATGCGCCAGTAGGACATCAGCATCTTTATACCAGAGATGTGCCGCTAAGCCACGGGCAGGCGGGCAGGCGAGGGATTTCAGATTTAAAAAGAAAAGCCCAAACGACTGTAAAATGTGATTCCTGAGCAACTGAGGAGCTAGTTTTTCCTTCTCTTTGTTCGTTTTTCTGCATGTGTTACAGGCTGTGATTCAGCCATGCTTTCATACATTTAGCAGGTACTTATTAAGTCCCTACTCGTTCTGTGCCCTGCGGATACGTATTCAAATCTTTCTGGGCTGGGGGAGGTTTTGAAATGTTGGGCTTCCAGTAGTTTCTCTGTGTACACTGAATTTGATGAGTTGGTCTGTCCCCAAGATGTTGAGGGTCAGTCAGTATTTATTGAGGGTGATTGTTAGTCATTAGGGTCAGTTATGGTAACTTTCGTGGGATAAATGTGACCCCAGCAGTGGCCGGCTAGTTCTACCTGTCAAACGGTATATATAGTGTTTTCTAACAATGTAATTCATTTAGCGTGGAGGGGATGGGTTTATGTGGATCAAAGTTCACATTGAAATGCCATCCAGGCAGTAAGGGCTAAATTGGATTAATCCAGCAAAATTTTAAACTCACAGTGTTTTCTAAAAATCCATTTTTTTCCCAATAGACCAGGCCATCCTGGCCCTTGCTATTCTGCAGGTACTGTGACGAGGATGTTGTAAAGGAGTAGGCTTTGTCAGCACTCTAAGAAGTAGTTAGACTAGAGGATGTTGGCCTTCCGTCACTGTAAGCACAGCAGTGGTTGGTGGGGGGAGCAGTTTTAGAGCACTGTCGCTTGTTGGAGAACACAGTGAGGTTGACGTAGAAAGTTCTCTTGCCTGATTAGCCAAGATCAGAGCTGGCCTCCACCTGTTCTTTTTTTTTATTTGTTTATTTGAGAGAGAGAGAACAAGCAAGGGAGTGGCAGAGGCAGAAGCAGGAGAAGCAGACTCCCCACGGAGCAGGGAGCCCAGTGTGGGGTTCGATCCCAGGACCCCAGGACCATGACCTGAGTTGAAGGCAGACGCTTCACTGACTGAGCCAGCCAGGCGCCCCTGGCCTCTGCTTGTTCTTACGCCGCTCAATCAGTATCGTTCCAGGGAACCGTGCTGCATCTTCTCGGATGTGCTTCGGCAAGCTGTCATTCCGTTCAGTTCCAACAGGATGCCTGTTTGTGTTCCTGAGTGCCACACAGTGCACGTGCGGACTCTGGCGAACCGTAGAGAGAGAGAAGCCAGCCGTGGTCAAGGAGTCTGTTCTCTGTGGGATCTCTGTAGCCCGTTGTCTGCTTTGAAATTAGTAGCTTTGTTTCTCTGTGAATCATACGAATTAGGATAAGTAAAATATCTTTTTATTATTTTTAGTGAAGCTTAGACATCATCTTCTCAGTGGCATGCTTCTGAATACAGCTCGGTGGAGGTGGATGCTGACGTTTCTGCTATAGCTGAGGAAGCCTTTTGAAACTCGAACATTTTACAGTCCTCCAGTCCAGGGAAATTGAAGGGTATATCCCAGGGCTCACCACTCAGCGGTAGGCATGGTACGCTGGGGACTCGCGATGCAGATTAAGGCACATTTCGTGCACTCCTTGGTGCCTAAAAAAATAAGGCTATCGAATCACACTTAGCTGACTGTAATGAAGCTTACCTGGGGTGATGGTCGATGTGTGTGGGAACTGAGATGAAGCTTTGAGAAAGGATTAGAATATGTGAGCCGGGCCCTGGAAGATGGTATGATTTCAGTAGGTAGCAAGTGAGGAGGGAAGGACGTTATGGATTGAGAGGTTTGGTGCAAAGTAGCACGCGTGCAGGGAGCCCGGCAGGTCGGGTGTGCAGTGTGGGAGATGGAGCGGGGGGTGGGAGGCAGGGGGCCAGCCTACAGAGGGCTTTGTCAGGCAGCCTGGGTGTTACCCTTCAGAGACAACCTTCAGAGGATGTCCAGCAAGGAAGTAATCCAAGGAGACCTGATGTTAGGAAAAGAACTGGTGGCGGTTAGGATGAGGGGTTTAGGGAGAGGTGAGGCTGGGGGTGGGAAGGCAGAGTATAAATGTGTCACTGCAATCCAGCAGAGAGCTGACGGAGGGGGTGGGAGAGTAGCTATGGGGATGGGGGTGGAGGAGACACTTCAGAGGTAGCGTCCAAGGATTTGGGTGCCACTTAGGGGCAGTGGTGACAGGAGTGGTGGTGGCTGTTAATAGAATGTGGGACATGTGCCAGACCCTGTGCTGAGCACATCTGCAAGTGTCATCCTGATGAATTTTCACAATTCTCTAAGTACTGTTGTATTTCCATGGGACAGATAAGGAAGCTGTGACTTCGGGGAGTGAAGGAACTTGCCCGAGGCTGCGTGCGCAGCTAGGGGTAGCGCAGCTGAGGTTCAGACCCAAGCGACCCGATCGCGGATGCACGGTGGTCCCACTGAGGCTCCACAGAGGCGCTCCTGAAAGGCCGTGTCTGGAGGTAGTGCCTTTGGTTTGAGCCCCTTATCTTCAAAGTCTCTGTGGGACTTCAGGTGGGATTTGCCAAGACCCAGCCATGGAAAGAGCTAGAATCGCATGGGGAGTGAGAAGAATGCCTGGGGAAGGCCGCTGCTTAGGGGTCTAGGGGCCGAGGAAAAGCCAGGGGAAGAGCCGAGAAAGAGCAGAGATGAGAGGGCAGCAGGGTCAATGGGAGTGTTGTAAGAGCAGGGGTGGTGGGTTCAGCCTCGGATGGGCGATGGCATGGGAGCATGGAAGGATGGGAGGTTAGGTGGAGAGGGGGATGCGGGAGAAATAGAAGGACCTGAGATGAGCTGCTGAGAACTGCCAGTGGTGACTAGGAGGCGGGCAGAGGAGAAGTGCTGGGAGGGGTTGCAGACACCTGCTCTGGGGAATGCACAGGGGAGCTGAAGAGGACTGCAGGCCCACCAGCAGCAGCTGGGGCTTTCTCCACTCTTGCCCACAAGAAGCGTATTTCACTTACCTGTTGCCATGTAGAAAAACACTGTAGACTTAGTGGCATGATCATTGTGTTGTGCTCATGAATTTGACGGGTCAGGAATTCAGACAGAGCGTAGCAGGGATTTCTGCTCTGTGATGCCTGGGGCCTTAGCTGGGGAGACTTGGACATCTGGAAACTGGGAGCCCTGGAGGGTTTTTCAGTTTGCTGACATCTGAGCTGGGATGACTCGAAGGCCATGCTTAGCGAGATGGTGGACCTGAGCACCCACACGTGGCCTGTCCATGTGCAATTGGCTTCCAGGAGGGAGCTCTGCAAGGGAGAGTAGCCAGACAGCCGATGTTTCAAGAGGTCAAGGTAAAGGGAGCTGTGTGGCCTTGTATGACGTCACATTGGAAGTCACATGACAGCGCTTACACCATACTCTATTGGTTGGAGACTCACAGGTCCCTGCTAAGATTCAAGGGGAGGAAATAAACCCCACCTCTTTATGGGGGAGTGTCAAAGTCCCCTTGAGGAAGAGCATGTTGGATGAAAGATATCATTGTGACTGTTTTTGAAAAATACATTCTACCCCAGAACAGAAGTGGAAAGAGCATTGGGCGGGACCCTTTAGGATCTGAGAGTGGCTGGTGGAGCAGCAGAGCAGGTAGAGGAGGGGTGGAGGGTGGCAGCCGTGATTGGGCTGCAGGGTGGGTAGAGGAGGGTCATCACTGGGAGGTCAGAGAGGTCAGGAGAGTGGATGAGCGAGTTGGAGGTGTGGGGAGTAGAGCAGAAGGTGGGAAAGAACTCCATGGAGTCCAAGGCTTGCGTTTACTCGTTATTATTTGGGGGAAGGACCCACAGGTTTCGTCTGTAGTTATTTTAAATACACAGGTGACATTGTGTGCCTCCGGCCTGGTATTGTAACAATTATCTAAGGGGCCAAAATGAGTGCCTAGGTAGAGGAAGGAAGAAGTGTTCAGTTCTCACCCCACCGCTGCCCTAGGGGTGCGCCCTGCTTACAGAGGAGGAAGTGGGCTCAGACTGTGCCATTGGGACCTTAAAGACATCTTGGTTGCCTTTCAGAGCTGGACTGATGTGACCCTAAAGCCTCGCCTCTTTCTGTAACACTGCACTGCTCCTGGTTGCTTGTCGTCCTGGGCGACGCCACCAAATGAGAGAATTTGCACGATCTGTTTCTGATCCTCTGTTGGGACCCCTGAGTTTAGTGCCAAGCCAGAACAGGCACGGGCACTCCCGGGGTTGGGGCTTCTTTCTGGGAGATGAGAATCTTTCTGATAGGAGACCGCAGACCTCCAGGGAAGCATTCCTTCCCACACGCTCTGTGGCCCCTGTTGGGGCCCCTGCTGTCATTTCGCTCAGCTGGCCTTGCTGCCGCTTATAAATCTTTTGTGTCTTCTTGTTCACCGTGACCTCAGGGAGCTCTTTTCCGCGTTTGCAGAGCCCGTTGTCTTGCTGCACTCAGACTCACGACGTGCAAGAATTTCAGCTCGAGGCAGCGCAAAGACTTTGGAGCTAAGCCATCTGTCTTGGGCCAAGTTTCCACCACTTACTAGTGTGACGTGATCTTGGGCAAGTCTTGATCCCCTGTTGAGCCCGTTTCCTCCCCCATGAAGTGCAGTAGTCATCCCTGCAGGGAGGACTGTGAAGTCGCGGGTTGCGGGCTCCTGAGTCAGAGTCAGTGTTCACATGGCTCTCGCCTCCTTCCCTGAGAGCAAGCTCCTAGGGTTCCTGCCTCCCAGCCCACCCTCTTTCCTCCTTGAATTACCTATTGACAAATCAGTCCCTCTCTTCGTGTTCTGTAGTCTCAGATGAAGGAATGTTCCCCGTCCTTTCCAGGGTTTACTCTCTCCTTAAATATGATAGAATCCTCCAGACTGAACAGAATTTAGGATACACTGGCCCCCATTCTATAAGCCCTATATGCCTGTGACTGTTCTGGTGTGTGTGCCGGAGGAGTGTTGGAGGGCACTGCCTCGTTTAGGGGTGCGTTTGAGGGGTGCCTGGGTGGCTCAGTCGGTTGAGCATCCAGCTCTTGATTTTGGCTCAGGTCATGATCTCAGGGTCCTGAGATTGAGCCCCACATCAGGCTTCACACTGAGCATGGAGCTTACTTGGGATTCTTTCTCTCTCCCTCTCCCTCTGCCCCTTCCCACTCATGTGCAGTCTCTCTCTCTCTCTCTCTCTAAAAATAAAAATAAAAAAGACTTTAAAAAAGAAAGAGGAAGTTTGAATGCTAATTTACATTGGCAATACATGTGCCTATGTTCTAGAGATTGTATTTAAGTGTGCTGAGTTATGTTGGTGATTTATATACGTCACAGACTCCAAGGGTAAGGCCAGGCTCCGAGGGCACGTACCGCACGGAGGGCCCTCGCCACGGGCGTGCCAGGTGGTAGTAGAGTCAGCTGTGTGCTCCCCAGACACCTTCTCATAAGACAGTCCTTTCTACGACAGCTGTCATTGTTGGAGTGTTCTTGCATAGAATTTCTTCCTGTAACTTCTCCCCCTTGCGTCCAGAAGGTGAAACTCGTCTACCTTTCACATGGCGGAATGACAGATGGCTATAGATATCACCTAGAACCACACCACCCCCTGCCCAAATTCTTTTGTCGAGGTCAAAATTACAATATACCCTAAGCCCTCTACTGGGAGTGGTGCCAGCCTGTGTAGGTTCCACCCAGGTCCGCTGTGGCTGAAGAGGAAAGCCCGTTCTGCGGGGCACCACAGTCCCGAAGCTCTCTGCCACCTCAGGAGCTCTTAGTCACGTCTCCAGCCCAGGGGATCGGCCGATAAGGGACTGCTTATTAAAGCCCATTAGTGTTGGCACTTGAATTTATTAATCGTTAAAGAGATTTATTTAATTTTGCTGGTGTCTGGGCCACTCTGTAGGATATCAACTCTTACTCTCTCTCCCCCAGAGTTGTTCGTGTGGTTGTGTGCCTGACGCAGGCAGCATGTGCGCGCCTCCCCCCCCCCCCCCCCCCCCCCGAGCTGGCCCCGCCAGAGGGCTTCAGAGAGAAGGTGGGAGTTGTTGAGGTTTGTGTGAGGTAGGGGACAGGAGCAAAGCCTGTGCCTTTTTCGGCTTTTAATCCTTGTGTTCACGTGTCATCTTCTTTATTCTTCCTCTTCCTCCTCCTCTTCTTCTTCAGTAGTTTAGAAAATTTGTCATAGTTTTTATAAAACTTCTAGGACATTGAGCAAAACACCAATTCTTGTTCGTGACCGTGAACTGATAGAGTGAAGAAGGCCTCCTGAAGTTACAGGTGCTGTTTTGGTCTGTTTCTTCTGTTCTTAGACCCCGGACCTGGAGCAGCTAGAGCCTTCTCTGGAAGATGTGGAAAGCATCAATGATTTTGAGCCCTTGTTTTCAGAGGAAACCCCTGAAGTGGAGAAGCCAGTCACCACTGTCCAGGTCGGGCCCCTGTGTTCCTGCACCATGCTTCTGCTTTGAAACCACTGACATAAATGACCGGTCTGGTCTAGGCTGCTTCTTGAGGAATATTTTTGCAAAAAAAAAAAAATCTCCAGTTTTATTTTCCAGAAAGGTGGGGGACTGAGGTACTAATACTAAAACATCTGAAGTCAGGGCTTTTCCTACTGATTGATTGGGGTTCCAGCGCTAAGATTGTGAACCTGTGGGAAACAGTCTGCCTTGGTAGAAATATTTAGGCAAGTAAGTGAGGACTTTAGATCTGAAGCCTGGCTTTAGCGGTTTCGTTTAAATTTAAGCCAGTGTAATTGTGCTTAATCCTCATTTGGGCCTACGTTTCTGTCATGGCGAATGGCAACCAGACAGACTGACCCGAGTCTGAGGCCTTGGGAGAGTGCTTTCCCGGCAGCGCAGGGACCGGGCTCCTGAGCAGGGTGCTGGCGGGAGGCTTGGTCTGGCAGGTCCTTTTCTGCGGCTGCTCTTCACGAGCTCTCTTTCCCTGCAACGTGGGGACCATGTCAAGATGCAAAGTTGAAGGTATTTGTAATACGCAGGTGGGAGAAAGGCAGAGAATGGAATTATCCTATCAGGAGAGTTGGGGAGAGGTTATTCTGTCAGGAACGAAGGATAGGCTATGTTGGCATAAGAAATACAGTTTGAGGGAACTGGCAGCTGGAATGTTTGTCACTGTGGCCTAAAAATATCTTCTAAACCTTGGGTTTTTAAAGCCCGTGTTTAACTTGGCAGCCTATCATCAGCTGTTTGTTGGGACAGAAAGAATTCGAGCTCCAGAAATCATCTTCCAGCCGTCCCTCATAGGGGAAGAGCAGGCTGGGATAGCAGAGACCCTTCAGTACATCCTGGACAGGTGAGACTGAACCTTCTTTTCCTTCGATTTTCCAGAATCATTTCCTCAGATTCTGCACTGAATAGTAGATGAGACGGTCGGGCATTTGAAAATCTGCCTCACGCCCTCCTTTTCATTGACTTGCTGTGCTCCGATGGTATTCCTTATCTCTCCCCAGCCCCGGCCCATCGTGGGAGCTCTATAATTCTTTTCTAAAAATGTAAATGCTCAGTTGACTTGAGGAGCTTTAAGAAATTCTTTGACGTTTAAGCAGCACCACACTATGTGCGCATTGGCTTTCATATAAAACTTGACATTATTGAAGGCTAGTGATTTTTAAGTACCCTAAAAATGTGCAGAGCTTATAAACGTGTTTTTTTTTTTTTCTGGCAGACATTTTATTTAAGAGTTTGCACTTCCATAAAATGTTCCTCCCCCATCCCATTCATACAGGCATTTACCTGCAGTGTGAGTTTTCATAATTCAAGCTGGACAAGCAGAGAGCACGATTTGTAGTTCCCCGGCTGCTGTGGGTTGAAACAGGATGAAAACTGGCCCCTAGCAAGGAAGAAAAGCTATTGCGGCCACGGTGTTTGAGTGGCTTGAGCTTTGTCTTAGCAGGAAAGTGCTCAAACATGTATAAGCTAAAGCTGTTATTTTAAAAAAAAAAAAGAAAGGAAGGAAGGAAGGAAGGAAAAAAAAGCATGGAAGTGGAAAGGTGGGCCAGCAAAAGGGAGGCAGGACTTTTTGGGGTGATAGAAATGTTCTGTTTCTTGATTGTGGTGATGGTTACTGGGGTGTATACATTTGTCAGACTTCATCAAAATGTTTGGAAATCAGGGGCGCCTGGGTGGCGCAGTCGTTAAAGCGTCTGCCTTCGGCTCAGGGCGTGATCCCAGCGTTCTGGGATCGAGCCCCACATCAGGCTCCTCTGCTAGGAGCCTGCTTCTTCCTCTCCCACTCCCCCTGCTTGTGTTCCCTTTCTCGCTGCCTGTTTCTGTCAAATAAATAAATAAATAAATAAATAAAATCTTAAAAACAAACAAACAAAAAAAAATGTTTGGAAATCAGTCCTTCATAAAGTCAATTTAAAAAAAAATGTGTTAAAAGACACAAAACTTCTAATCCTACTAAGGAAATGAATCCTGTAAAGTCATAAGTGAAAAAATGGAAGGTGGTTTTTGGTTTTTTTTAGATTTATTTATTTTTTTTAGAGGGTGGGGAGAGGCAGAGGGAGGAGTTGAGAGAATCTCAAGCAGGCTCCATGCCCAGCATGGAGCCCAGTGTGGGTCTAGGTCTCACAACCCTGAGATCATGACCTGCATTGGAATCAAGAATCGGACGCTTAATGGACTGAGCCACGCAGGTGCCCCTGGAAGTTCTTTTTAAAAACACTCTTTGGGGAGATGTTTTCTGTTTTGTGCCAAGACCTTACGTTTCTACATCGGCATTCTCCTCTGATCCTACGTTGGTAGGTCTGTACCAGAAAGAATCGTCTCTCTCCTAGGTACTCAAAGGACGTTCAGGACGTGCTGGTTCAGAACGTTTTCCTCACCGGTGGAAACATGATGTACCCTGGAATGAAAGGTAGAATTGAGAAGGAGCTATTGGAGATGAGGCCCTTCCAGTCTGCTTTTAAGGTACTGCTTGTAACATAACCAGCTGTTGTGTAAAGAGCATTAGGTATTCATTTTCTGATCACAAAAGTCATAAATACGGTGTAGAGGAGGGCAGTTATGTTCCAGTTCCATCATCCAGAAATATCCACTGTTAACATTGTTGGGGCTTTTCTTCTGGTCTTTGAAATGTGTTGAATTTTTGAAGCAGAATGGGAATCACGTTTTATTTATTTCTCTGGGTTTTTTTTTTTTAACTGAGAAAAAAACACAAATTTAATAAAATTCAGGGACTGCAAGGAGTACACACTGAGAGTAGTCATTCTCTTCACCTGGCCCTCATTCTACAGGCAAAGGTTCTCTTGACAGAGTCTCTGTACATGAGAGTAACCTGCCTTGTAACCTGCATTTCTTAACCTGCCATGAGTGCTTTCCCTTGTCATTATTCTTCCAAAATGCTTTTTTCCCCCTCTGTATGGTGTGGATGCCCCATAGTGTATTTATCGAATCCCTAATTGCTAAGAAACATGGTCTGAGACCCCTTCGAGGACCAGGCACCTTGCAGATGCCGAGACGTCCTAGACACAGCCCCTAGCTGCAAGGAGCTTGCTACCGAGGGATAGCAGCCAATTGAGTAGGCCGTGATAGCCCAGAACGTGCTGGACGTCCAGGCACGGGCACCTGTCCGTCTTGGAATTTAGGAAGGGCTCCATGGAACTGAGTCTTCCTAGGATGAGGAGGTGTGTGCCATCTAGACATGGTGGAGTGGGGTGGGATGGAGGGAGCATTGCAGAGAAGGGTTAGCAGGAGCAAAGGCTCGGGGGCCAGAAGCCTGCTGAGGGAGTGAGCTGCAGTTGAGTGTGGCTGGAGCATAAGGTTGCTAAAGAGGAGTGGAGGGGGGTGGGTGGAGAGGTCAGCAGGCCCCACACGTCCTGCTGAGAGGCTGACCTTGGTCCCCTGTGCTGCACAATACATTACACATTCACAGTGTGGGCTCTGGGCTCTGGTCCTTACTCCATCAACACCGTTACTGAATTTTGCTAAGCCTTCGTTTTGTCAATGATACAAACGAGTAGTAAGAGCTCCTCTTACTAGGACGTTGTGCTGGTGCAGGTCAAGTGCTCAGCATAGAGCCAGTGCAAAAGGAACACTTAGACATTAGCTGTTGTATGGGGGGGGGGTCCCTAGGACCACCCCAGGTTCCATGATTTGCTAGGAGGACTCACAGGAATCATATATATATACGCTATAATCACATATCATACTCACATATAATCATAGTCACGGCTACAATTTGAAAGGAAACAAAGCAAAATCAGTACAGAGAAAAGGTGCATGGGGTGAAGTCCAGGGGAACGCAGGTACAAGCTCCCAGAGTTCTCACACAGTGGAGTCACACAGGACACATTTAATTCTCCCAGTGGTGAGCTGTGACAACACACGTGAAACGTCACCAACCAGGGAAGCTCGCTAGAGACTCAGTGCCCGGAGTTTTTACCGGGGGCTGATCATGTAAGCACCCGCTGCTTGGCACATACCCAGATTCCAGACTCCCAGAAGGAAGCAGGTGTTCGGCATAAACTACATTATTTTTCAAACGTCAGGAGCAGTGAGCTGCTCTTGCCAGTCAGTGGTGGAGGCCCGCCGGAAGTCCAAGTTCGCAGGTGCCAGCCAAGGACAGCCTTGAAGCAGTCAGGCCTGCGGGTGAACTCTTTTCTGCGCAGCTGTTGTTACTCTTAGGCTTCATGGGACCGTGAAGGAGTCTAAGCAGGGAAATCGTTTCATTCAGTTTGAATATTAGGAAGCTATTTTTGACTGTTGTGGAAAATGGGGTATCAGGAGAAATATGGAAGCAGGAGGCCAGTTAGGAGGCAGCTCCCAGGCTTCAGATGGAGTCCTCGTTCTACCAGTTTGCAGTGTCTCCTGTGATCTGACCTTGAATTACTCCAGTATTGCCCCTCATCACTCCCCCTTCCTCCCTCTACTTTGTTCCCCAATATGCTATGTTTTCTCCCCTCAGGACGTTTGCACCTTCTGGTTCCCTTTGCCTGGAATACCCTTCCCAGCTTGATACTCATGTCTCTCATGGCTGGCTTTGATGACATCTGCCAGAAGCCTTCCCTGTCCTTCCCTGTATTCCTTACTAGACCCACCTCCATTAGGGAAGGATGGACTGTCTTGTGAATTGTTATGCCCCTGGTCTTGGCTCAGTGTCACTGGGTAGCTATGCAGGAAATAAGCAATAGGCATCGGGAGAGGACAGGAGGGAGTTCATGCGTCAGAGATGAAGGGAGTGAAGTTGTGAGAACTGAGTAACAGGTTGGATTTGGGGAGAGAAGTGTGGGACCCAAAACAATTCCCAAGTCCGAGATGGGGGCAACTGGTGGGACAAATATGACATTCCCTGGACTGGGAAATGGGAGAGGAAGAGCAGGCTTGAGGGTGGAGAATGAGTTCCACTTCTGGGGCGGGTTGAGTTGGGTTTCCAGTGGCATGCCCAGGAAGCGGTGACTCATAGCCAGCTGCTGAGGACTCCGGAGAAAGGCATAACTGTGGGGTTAGTGGGCACTGTTTGGAGGATAGGTGATGTCCATGATTAGGCCTTACATAACATCAGCATTTAAGAGCCTTGGGAGGGTGGGGGTGCCCATGAAGGAGGCTGAGAAAGAAGTGGAAGAGGCAGGAGGAGGGCCAGACGGCAGGGGTGGGGGTGACGGTACAGAAGGAGAGCGCGGGTGCGCACTGGCGGGCTTGACTTGTGATGACATAACTAACACGTCATATTATTGGATGTCTAAGATCTATTTCTTGATCATCGCAAAAGCCTTTCCTGTGAATTACTTTGTGAACACTAGCTGTAGGAATGCTGCCAGATCACTCTTCCCAGCGGTCTTTTCGCTGGTTCAGCCTCGTGTGGCACAGCCCCAGCTTCCGTCCCTTCCACCTTTGCTGCTCCTTTTCAGCTGCGGAGGTGATAAGTGCGTGTCAGGCTGGAATTAACCCCTCTTACTCAGCATTTAGGTTATGTATTCAGCGGCTCAAACGTGAACCATTGGAGACCCTGAGATGTGTACTTGTACATATTTTAAGTTTCTGTTGGTTTCTTATTTAAACAAAACATTTTAATATTATAGTTGTGTTCTGAAAGTGAAATGAAGAATAAACTCAATACAAGCTCAAAAAAACCCCAGCAAAACATTTAAAAACATTACTAAAATCTCAGACAATTTAAACAAGCCAAAATGAGGCTAGAAAAAAGCCAAAACACTTGTGGTTCAGCCACTGTGAGTTATATATAAGTATATACTTTTGGTTCATTTTCTTGTCTTGTATTTGATTTTAACTAAAAAAAAAAGAAAGAAAGATTGTCGATGACTTGTTTTGTGACCTGTTTTTTTTTTTTTCTTCTTAATTTAAAGTTTTTCCAATTGCTGTTTTTCTGTGCCAGCAGGTACATTGCAGGGCATCTTTTGTATGGCGGTTCAGTGGTCCATTGTTGTAGTCCATGTGTCAGTGGTAATAATGCTAGCTACCGCTTATCGAATACTGAGTCTGTGCCAGGAGTATCCCACTGCCTTGCACTCGTTCTCTCTGGCTCCAGCCAGAGCTTAAGGGCTCTTGTTATCCTAATTGATTGACAGTCCCTTCCACAAGCCCCTCCCACGTCAGCCCCGTCAGTCAGTGTCCTGACTTTCGTGTGTCTCTGCTTCATCCTCCTCCATCTGTGCATGCTGATTCCACTTTATGTTGCCTGCTTGTTACTTCAGAAAGTTCTGAAACCACCACTCCAACCTGGCGCTCCTGTGGTTGGGGGAGGTAGGTAGGACGGAGGGGGGAATGCAGGTGGCGACTCCGGGAAACAGGAAGCCTGGTTTGAGCTACAGAGGGTGTTCCCCGCTCTGGTCAGGTCAGCTGAGTCGAGGGGCTCCCCTGGGGCTGCTGACCACGGCCTTGCTCCGATAATAAGCGATGGAAACTGCACGGGCAGCGTCCTGGACAACACCCCACGCCCTCCTCTCTGCTCTCTGCTCCTGGGGCTCATTGGTCACCATGGCCAGAACCACCTCATATTAGCCCCTGCTTCTGTCTGCTCAGAGTGGGCATCAGGGCGGGAAGGCCTTTCCTCCAGGTGGAGTGCCCACTCTACTTCTTCTCTCCGTCTGGCAGCTTGTGGCCGACAGCGTTGGAACAGGAGGGGGGCAGCTGGGCTCTCTTTGCCCCATAGTGGCAGGTCTGGTGTTCGTGCAATAGCTGGCAGCCGTCGATTCAGTGAGGTCGCGTCTGATGCGCTCTGCATTCTTGTGTGCCCTCTCGGGGAGTCTGCGGCAGCTCAGCTCCACTGTGCTTGAAGGGTGCAGACAGTTATGCGCTGGGGCCCTCCCACGTGTGCATTTCTGGGGTTACCACGTAGGGGGCTGCGGCTGGGCCAGCTGAGCACTCACTCCTTGATCCCCAGGTGGGGAGACAGCCCTCTGCTGAGTGCTCTTTGTGTTGCAGGTTCAGCTGGCTTCCAACCCCGTGCTGGATGCCTGGTATGGCGCTCGGGACTGGGCCTTGGACCACCTGGACGACGATGAAGTCTGGATCACCAGGAAAGAGTATGAAGAGAAGGGAGGAGAGTACCTCAAGGAGCACTGTGCATCCAACATCTACGTCCCCATCCGCCTGCCCAAGCAGGCCTCACGCTTCTCGGACACACAGGCCTCTGGCAAAGGCTCGGGGGCCAGTGGAGGCAGTGCTGGCGAACAGGCGTAGTGCGTGCTGTCTGAGGCCTGGGGCCGTGGTGGCCAGTGTGATGGACGATGGCTGTGCTAGCTGGGTCCATCCTGAGCCTGCTGGCAGCACTGGGCTGCGAGGTGGATTTCTCCTGGGGAGAACAGTTAAGGGACACTGGAAATTGCCTTTTTGAACTGCATTCACTTGGGGGCTCATGCAGGGAAGAGACTTTAAGTGACTTTCTCGTGTCCGTTGAACCGAGGATGAGCGGTGGTGTCAGCTTCCCGCAGCGGTAAATGAAGACGGAATGGAGGACAGGGATGTACACAATGTAAAAAGTTTATTTCTTCATTTAAAAAATTATTTTAAAAAATCCTGCAAAATTTATATTGTCAGTGTAGATATTTTTCTGACTTTGTTCAGAAATTGTGTGAATGCCCAGCAGGTGGAGGCCTTTCACACGTGTATATAAAAAAGATAATGTTGGTATAACAAGCAGTCACCCACGAGATCTCAGGAGCTGGAAATGTTGTCCTCCTATTATTTCCTCTTAAAATAAGTAAAAAGGGCCCAAAGAGGGTAACCAAACGGCACAAAGTTTCTCCATCAGGGACCTGCTTCGTACCCACTTTCTGAATGGGCAGATACGAGGACTTAGTCTAATTTTTGTCCATATTTTCTATGCTGGAAACTTTTGCACCATCTGAGGCCTTCCTGCGGATTTTTCTTTCTATGCCCACGAGTTTGTTGACTGTTCAACTTCCCTCAGGCCTTTCAGAAGAAACGGAGTCTGGAAAAGGTGAATCCTGTAGCTGCCTCAGTCCCGTACCCTCGCGGCTTCGTCTGAAATGGACACACGACCCCTCTCTTTTATGGAGATTGCTCGGTGTGAACTGTAACTCTGAAACATCTCTGGTAGTTGAGCCCAGAGGCCCCTGAGACGCCAGTGTCCTGTCACAGAATCTGTCTACTTAAATCCCGTGGAGCCTCTAGCCCATCCCTCTGCTGAGGCCGCCTTAGAACCTGTTGGCTCATGCAGTTTACCAGGGGCGCTGGCCTGGGTCTGCAGCCCCCGGGTTAGGAACTAAAGACCCGGAGCAGGCAGCGGTGGTGGTGGAGACGGTAGAAGACTCGGGCCAACCCAGGGGCTCCCAGTGCCCGAGGACTGAGGAGACGGTGATAAGCATGAGCTGTGAAGAAAGGATAGTTGCCAAGAAGGCGGCAGGACCAACCTCCACGTGAGGGAGGTGTTCATACCCTGTTCCCGGCAAGAGGCAGCACGCTACCTGCTAGTAGGTCTGGGGGTCTCTCTCCCATAGTCAGCAGTTTCAACAGCCTGATGGACAGTGGTGAGGTCAGCACAGCCACGGAGGCCGAGCCCTGCTGGGGAGGCCCCGGGCTGGGCCGGTAAGCCCAGACATAGTCACGTAGCTGGGGCTACTCAGGGTTCCTGGAGACCGGAGCTGAGGAGCTGTGGGGCTGCGGTGAAAGGCAGGCCCGGGGGCTGAGCCTCGGGCTCTCCGGTTTCGTCTCTCACCGCTCACATTAAGCATGCCTGACCTTCCGCAGCCGCCTTAGGGCTTATGGTGGCTCCCCTCAGGGAGGCTGCTCCTCCCTCCCCAGCACGCTGGGCCGGCATGGGCTACGGTGCGTCCCCTCAGCCTGGCACAGACTGCCCGCAGAGCACTCGCTGTGTGCCTTGGGCTTTGTCTCTCCTCCAGGACGGTCTCCTCTAAAGAAAAACGTTTCCAAGAGCAGGAAGGGTTCCATTCAGTGTGCAGTATGCACAGCTGAGTGCTGGACCTGGAGGGTGCTGAGGGCTCACCGGATTTTTAATGGATGACTGAATCTGTGACCAGAGAGCATTTGAGAATAGTCTGATTGTTCTGTTGAGAGGAACAGATCAAGAGCCCACACTGAGGACTTCCTCTCAGCCATACTGAGGCATCTGATGTTCCCCTCCGACCCCATGGGGGTTGTTCCTGGAGAGGTGGGCATGACTGCAGCTGAATGTTCTAGGGACAACTGTGAAGAAACAGACTCCTGTAGCCCAGCTTAGGGCTCTTGTGCTCTTGTGGCAGGAGAGAGCCTGGAGAAGGGACTGTCCTGGCTCTCTAGGACCACCCAGCTCTGGATTTGAGTTAGGGCAGCTCTCAAGGTTGGGTGGCCACAGAGTGATTGGGCCCCCCTCCCCCCGATGGTAGGGGCACCCTAACTGCTGCCTGCTTGTGCTGCCTATGCCTGCTGGTGGCATCTCTGGAAATAAGCAGTTTTGCCAAAGGAACCAACAAAAGAAGGTAAAAAGAAAGTGAAACAAGAGTGTAGTAAGTGTTCAAAGATGCGCAGACGAGGCTAAACCAAGAATCAGAGAAACCAGATTCATACAAATATAATACGCAAAGATCATTTTATGTCTACCTAAGGGACTAAGTGAATAAAGTGACATCTGTCATTGTAGAACTTTGGCATTAAATTGTTACAAGAAAATTAGAAAATGATAGGATGCCAGAGGATTCAAAGGCGTAGGCAGAGATCCTGGTTGTGCACAAAGTACATTCTCCTCTCCTCCTGGGCCCACGGCTGCACTGCATTTCCGAGCCTCCCTTGCAGTGGTTCTCGTGGCCATTTGCGTTCTGGCTGGAGGAATATGGGCACAAGGACACCCATCATTTCCAGGGCTGGCTTCTATAAGCCTCTCTTTCCTCCTTCCCTGACCACCTGCTGAATGGGGAGCCATCTTAGGCTTATGAGGAGTGCAGAGCCACGAAGTGGAAGGAACTGGGTCCCTAAATGACTGCCTGGAGCAGAGGCCCTGTAAATTCTTCCCTCTGTGAGGAAGTAAACTCTCACTGCGTTAAGCTGCAGAGCTCTGAGACGTTATCTGTCTCAGATAAGGCAACTAGCAGCTAGCATTTTTCCAACGAAGGTTTTAGGTAACAAAAATGTCATTAACTTTGTATTAAACAGGGATTTGTTAGGAAAAATAAAAAAATAGTATGAAATAAGGAGAATAGCATGACATAGTTATTCCTTCATTTAGGAAATGGGAATGATCATTTCTTTTATCCTGTGGAGGATTAAATGAGATAGTGAATGAAATCACCTAAAGATTTCTGCCAACGTGGCAGACTTCTGATTTAGAAGAGCCCCTGCCCCCAGCCTGCTACAAAGTTAGGCAAAAAATTGAGTATAACTAAACAAAAAGTTGTAATGCTGAACCTGAAAGAGAAAATCATAGCTATCATAAAAAATCATAGAAATCGGAAGTGAATACAAAAAATCAAGGCCAGTGGTAACCATGAGTAGGCACTGAGGCAAACCGGAGCTTTCGGACTGAGATGAGCCCTAGGGGTGGACAGGGACTGCTGAGCCTTGGGAAATCCCACAGGTAGACTGATCTACTCCCTGCTTTCCCTTTCTGTTCCCTTCCCTCCATGATGTCCTCTCCTTTATTCTCCCACTTCCGCTTGGTCTGTGAGCATCCACTAAGACCCAAGCACTCTTCCTCTGCCCCTCGCCCATCAGGGCTCCTCTTCCTTTCCTAGGCCCAGGGAGCCCTGTGGAATCCAATTATCCCAGGGGCTCAGGAGGCATTTCCCATAGCACACATTTTCACTGATCAAAGTCACCATGAGGTCAAGATGAGTCTTGCTATAGGAAAATTCAAGGTGATGCAGTGGGTTGAATTGTGTCCCCCCCAAAACGACATGTCCACGTCATAACCCAGTATCTGCGAATGTGACCTTATTTGGAAATAGTCTGTTTGCAGATAGAATTAAGGATCTGGACATGAGATCAGCCTGGATTTAGGGTGGGCCCTCAATCCAATGACTGGTGTCCTTATTAAAGAAATGACACAGGGAAGAAGGCCATGTGAAGACACAGGCAGAGACTGGAGTCAGGCAGCCACAAGCCAGGGAACACCAGGAGCTACCAGAAGCTGGAAGAGGCCAGGGACGATTCTCCCCTAGAGCCGTCATAGGGAGTATGGCCCGATGACACCTTGATTTGGTATCCAGAACTGTGAGAGAATAAATTTCCGTTACATTAGGTATCATGTTTGTGGTCATTTATTACAGACACCGATATCCAGGTTAAATCTGGGAAGGAATCTGGGTATGGGTGGGAAGTTTCTTAGCCATAAAGAAGCAGATCACTTGGCCACAAGACAAAGGAATCCTAGCCCTAGCAGGACCTAGAGGACAACAAAGGCCTATCCCCTTATAAGCTGTCACGGCGGTGAAAGAGGAGGGAGGAGGGGTTTGGAAAGTGCTCAGGACCAGAGCTCACAGCCCTGGAGAGGCGCCCCTTCTGGGGATGAGGGAAGCCCTCAGGCCATCCGAGGTGGTGTAGGGGGGAGCGTGGAAGCGGTTGGCGCCTGGAGACTTAGACAGCAACAGAGGACCAGAGGAAGCTCCACCCCACAGATGTGTGGAATACAGGAGACTCGGCCTGGCAGAGGCACCAGGAGGGGGAGCCCCTGAGAGGCTTGGAGACCCACGGAAACCCTCTCTCCAGCCCTGCTCCTCACCCATATCCCCCTGCTACTAGTTGTTCAGGTACATCTAACATGCCCAAAATGAGCATTAATAAAACCAGCGTCCTAATGGGGATACTGCAAGAAAAGACCAAACCCAGAAAATTCAAAGTCAAACTTGTGAGCAGAAAACATGGGGAAAAAAGCCAGAAGAAAACTGTAATGCAGCATTCCAACAGGAATTAAAATGATTAGGCAATGCCGTTGTGAGGATACCACAAAATAAATGAAAAGCTTTGAGTAGAAAGGACCAAGTGGATGTGAAATGGGAACTGACAGGACCCAGGAAAAAAACAATATAAAAGAAAAATGGTCTCAGAAACTTAAGTCCAAGATGCACAAAGGGGAGAGAGACTCAACTGGAAAGAAAAGGAAAAACCAAATAAAATAAGAGAAGGTTACAGATAAGGAAAAGAGGCAAAGGAAATCTATTCAAGTTGAACGTAGCTGAAGAAAATTCAACATACTGAATTTTGTATTGTAAAGAAGAAAAACAATGGAACAAAAATTGATATTTAAAATGGTAATTTGGTAATACTTTCCCCCTAAGGAGAAAGTGCTAGAATACGAGAGCTGTAAAGACACAGCTGTGCATGCTTGGGAAGAAGGACTCAGAAGAGTCAACTCTAAGAAAATCCTAGGCAAATATATCCCCTGGGCCTCTGGGCAAAAAGATACGATGGCTTGCACTATCAAGAAAGATTAGATGTCATCAGACTTTCTAAGAGCACTCTGTGTAATTTAATACTAGAAAGTTGACCAAAGAAATTGAATAATAAAAAAACGAAAAATGGTAAAATAAGCTTGTTTGGAAAAAAAACCCAACAAAATTTAAGAAAGAAATACTAGAAAACCTGCTAAAAAAAGACCAACAACAGTTTAAAACTACTAGAAACTAGAATAGGGAAAGAATACACGAAATAATAAGGAAATAATTATTAAAACAAGAAAAATCATAACTACTTTGTACAACTCTTTGCAAATACATTTGGAAATACAGATAAAAATCGTCATTTTTTTTTAGAAAAATGGAATTTACCAGAACTTTATGAAGTCCGAACGGACCCATTTCCATACAGAAACTAAAGACCATTGTCACAGAGCTGCCCCCTCAAAAAAGCTCCAGGTCCAGTTAAGTTCACAGAATTCTATCAGCCTTTAAAGACTGGATACTTCCAATGTCCCTTAAACTTTTTCAGAGCACAGAAAACAAAAGAAATCCTTTAAATTATTTTTACGCATAAATGCTATCAAAATCTGATCGGTTGCACACAGACACACAAAACTATATAGATAGCCCAATCTTAAAAGTTATCATTGAAATACAAGTCAATTATTTACAAACAGAAGCCACTAGGGGCGCCTGGATGGCTCAGTCTGTTGGGCGGCTGCTTTCAGCTCAAGCCATGATCTAAGGGTCCTGGGATGGAGCCCCACTTTGGGTTCCCTGCTTGGCAGGGAGTCTGCTTCTCCCTCTGCCCCCCACACCTGACTCATGCTCTCTCTTTCTCAAATAAATAAATCTTAAAAAAAAAAAAAAAAAACAGCCACCAGCACATGAAAAGATAATACATGGTGACCAAATGGATTTTATTCCAGGAATGCAAGTGTAGCCACAAATACCAAAAATCTCAGAGCCTCAACACACAGTTTATTTCTTATGCTGTGTGTCCAGTGATTGTCAGCACGTGTGTGTAGCTTGGGAGGGGATGCACTTTTCCAGGTAATCACCGCACACCATCTTAGGATTCTGCCATCTCAGTGAAAGGAAGGATCAGGAACATCAAGAGTCAAGTCCTAGCTCTGGAATGCTCCCACCCAGAAGTGACACATAGCACGTGTGCTCAGATTTCATTGGCCAAAGCAAATAATTTAGCCCTGTGTGATCTCTTAGCATCCCATTTTACCACCTCTGACTTTTTTTTGTGTGTGTGATTGCTCTAGAAATTGCAATATGCATCCTTCATTATTATAGTCTGCCATGGGTTAATTCTATGATACTTCATGACCAATGTAAGAATGTTGCCACTTATTTTTTTTTTAAGATTTTATTTTATTCATTTGACAGAGAGAGACAGCCAGTGAGAGAGGGAACACAAGCAGGGGGAGTGGGAGAGGAAGAAGCACGCTCCCAGTGGAGCAGAGACCCCGATGCGGGGCTCGATCCCAGGACCCTGGGATCATGACCTGAGCCGAAGGCAGATGCTTAACAGCTGAGCCACCCAGGCGCCCCAGAATGTTGCCACTTAGAACTCCATTTTTCACTTTGGGGATTTGCTGTTGGCATCATGAGCTTTACTATTACTTTTAAACCCCATAATGCATTTTTAATTTTTTAAATTTGGCCAGTAGTCTTTTGGAGAAATCTAAAAAGATCGTCTTCTACCTGCACGTTGACTCTTTCCGGTCAAGAAAATGGGAAGACATTTTCTTGGCCTTAGGGCTTGCACATTCTTCTCAGGAATGCTAACAGGATGGGGGAGGGGCTTCCCTCTGGCCAGTGCCTAGCTAAACAGCATTTTGGAAACCTTCCAGAGGAAATGCAGTGGGATTCTCCCTGCAGCCATTCTTCAACCTGGACAACAAGAATTGTCTGGAAGACGAATTCACCTGCTTGGCTCTTTCCAGACTGTGTCACATTTTGATGACCACCTGGCTGGGAGTGGACTGTATTGGATCCTGCCTGCCCTTTCCCAGCCTGGGCAACCATCTGGGGATTGCCTGGGAGTCAAGTTGATGGGCATTTCTCAGTCTAGACAGACTTCTGGAAACCCTCTAACTTTAGTTGTGGGAGGAGGAGTTGACCTGCTAATCATTCCCCAGCTTGGGACACCAGCAATACTTTGGACTGTGATTCATATAAGTATTGTTAAATCTAGAAGGCTTTATAATTGGGCCCCCAATATCATGCCCTGGTCACTATTCATAGTATAGCACATTCTGACAGTATGAATTAAGGAAGTCCTTTTGTTGATAGTGATTCTGTCGGCCT
The DNA here is from genome assembly GCF_023065955.2 of Ursus arctos. Classification (NCBI taxonomy): domain Eukaryota; kingdom Metazoa; phylum Chordata; class Mammalia; order Carnivora; family Ursidae; genus Ursus; species Ursus arctos. The sequence goes on along the minus strand of NW_026622830.1, from coordinate 20,309,187 downwards.
TTGTCATAGGCATGCCTTCAGCCACTGTGAGGAGATACACCTGATGGCTAAAATACACAAATAAGAATCTGAATAAAACGGACCAGATATTTACAAAGGCCCCCCCAAGGAGGAGGAAGATCTGTCCTCTTCTCCTTGACAGCTTTTCCCGCATTCCGGGTCTGACAATAGGGAAGCTCTTACAAGATTATTGAGGTACATGGGGAAATTTGGGGACACCCGGTGAATCCTGGCATTCCCTGTGTGTGTGCTGAGCCATGGGTTCTGGAAACAGGACAAGCAGACAGACCCTTTGGTGCCTTGAAGTCGTGCCCCCACTTTGGGGGTGCACCAGAGAAGACATGAATGCAAAACATCCCACAGTTTCTTTTCTGAATTCGGGGTCAGTTTTGGTGAAGGGCACAAATCAAAAGAGCTTCCAGAGGAGCCTGCTTGGGGGAAGAAGATAAGAGCAGGGCTGGTGGCTGGGGAAGGTGACGTGCCTCGGCCTCGGCCCCTTGTGAGCTCTGGGAGCAGAATCAGAAAAGTTCTAAATACTCTTTTCAAATCCACATTCTGAGTTGGCATTCCCAGGCCTGCTCTGTTCATTCGCTGCTGTCTAATGGGATTCCTTGAGCACGGAGAGCCTCTTATTGACAATTTCTGGTGAAGACAATCTCAGAAAGAAAAAGAGGTGTTCCCTCTTCCCCTGAAAGTTTGGAAAAGCAGACAGTCTCCCAAGAACAGCGGAAAGCCGTTTCCAAGAGCCTGTTCGGAGAAAATGTGGGACTCTTCCCCTGCTCTGATTTTGGCTGCAGATGCTATTTGTAACAAAGGACTCTTTAAAGTCATCTGGGTTTCAGAGAAATGTAATCATATGCTGTGAAAAAAAAATATCTTTAAAAAAGTGACATCTTTAAAATTAAAAAAAAATTAATCAGTAGCTTTGCTTAATTATGTATCGCCCAAGTAATAACATTTCATTTGACATTTCTGTTTTAAAAATGAAGGTACAACTCTTTGTCCGTTGTCTGTATTGGCCAGAGGAGCTTTGTAATTTCCCTCTTATTCTTTCTTCTATGACTATGACTTTAAATGAACGATACACAGTACAATGTACAAATATTGTAATTTGGCTTTGGGATCGTATATATGGTATATGCAGTCATAAAATTAAATTTTATTCAAAATAAGAGCACAGTCCTTAAAAATCAAAAGCAAAGTGAAACAAGTGAACCTAATTATCAGGTTGGTAGCTTACTGACGCAGACAGGTCTTATTTTATAAGTCTTGAATGAGGTGACTTTAATTAGGTGATTTTATTTTAAGTGACTTTTTTCACAATACCAGTGGTTGAATGTACATCTTTAGGGGGATAAGTCTAAGAACAAAAAAGGACCGTAAAGAAATCTTGCTGTTTTCAGCAATTACGTTGTTAGTAATGGCATTGGTATGGCTATTCTGAAGGTATAAGCATATATGTATATGTGCAAAGAATTATATAAATGTTGTTAGAAACCAGGATTTCTGGCATAAGAGACAAGATATAAAAAACATAAAATCAGGGGCACCTGGGTGGCTCAGTCAGTACATGTGCAACTCTTGATTTTGGCTCAGGTCATGATCTCAGGGTCATGAGATCGAGCCCTGCATCAGGCTCTGTGCTGGGCGTAGATCCTGGTTAGGATTCTCTTTCTTCCTCTCCCTCCTCCCCTCACCCACGGTGTGCATGCTGTCTCTCTCTCTCTCTAAATCAAGAAGAAAAAAAAAATATATATATATATATATAAAATAAAAAATTAAAAGTCCTGTAATCCTAATTTTGTGTCATAAGTATCAGTATGAACACATGATGTATTTTCTTTCTGAAAGTATTAAGGTCTTAGCTGAAATACAATCTGGAAAGAATGAACAGCCCAGTATCAAGGAATAGCCCTAGTGTGGTTTCTCATTAAAAGGAACCAGGGCTCGTTAAAAGGAACCATTTCTCATTAACAGGAACCAGAGCTCCTTAGAGAAATTACTGCTTCCAGTTCTGGGGCAGGAAATAGACAAGATGAACCTGGACTAGCTTGTTGCATCAAAAATCAAGGAAACTATCAAAGACTCCCAAAGACTCCTGGGATCCTATTGAAAGAACTCAGGAACCCACTGGAAGTGGCTCCCACTGGCCGAGGAATGAGATCATTGGAGCATCAGGAAGAATAAAAATGAAGGGTTAAAGCATATCAGATATTAAAATCCACGGATTCATCACTGTTCCCTTTGGAGGAACCAGCTCATAATTCTGCAAATGATATAAAGTGAAAAAAGCAGGCATTGATCTGGCCTTTCCTGTACCAACTGTATCCTGTGGTAAACAGATGATAAGGGAGTTTTTCTTTAGAGAGGATTTCCAGCTACGATATGAAGAAAGAATGATAGAGTGAGTACCACCATTGTCCAACTCCTGATAAGGGGATCATCAACTCCTGCTAGAAGCCATCGGGTGAAAAGCTGAAGGTGTCTTTATAATGGACAGATACGTGCCTTCTGTTGCGGTGCAACACAACATACTGAACACCATTCATGAAGTACTCTTACAAAACATTTTTATTCTGAATCTGGCCAGGCCTCCAGATTTAACTGCCAGTTTCCTGGAAATACTGGGAGCAGAGAAACATGGTATACATTGGGGTCCCAACCGGAAGCAGGTCGTGAACTCCGATTAGGAAAATTCCGAGAGGGGTTATTTATCCAGGTGAAGGCAGCGTGGAAAGAATGGGAGGAGGGGCAGAGGAGCCTTCACCAGTAAAAAGAAAAGTTACAGAACCTGGACAGGAAGGGAGTTGTGTCTTGAGAGGAACAAGAAGCAAGCTTCGGTCAAGAAGCACAGCCAACCCAATGTGGCCTTGCAGGGAAGGGGCCAGGGAAATGAACACTCTGACCTCTCTTTCCTCCATCCCTCCCTCCCATACCCATCAGGGCTCCCTATTGGCCAAACCCTGGAGCCAGAGGGTGAGAGAGCCTGGTGGATGTCGTCCACAAAGGTCAGCCTCCAGGGGCACAAAGACCAGCATGGAGAAGGGTGGAAGGAGGACCTGAGTGGGGCAAATGAGTAAAATCGGTCACAAACGTGCTAACACCATGGGGATGCAATCCGCAAAATTCAGAATGTAGAGAACTCTCCAGGACAAACGATCTATTTTTTCCCCCCTTCCATCAAGTAAGTTGCAAAGAGGGAAAAAAAGAGATCTAGTGGGGAAACCTATAAATTAACCTTTGCCCCTGCCCCCAATGCAAAGGGGATAAAAGGAAGGAAGACCTGTAAATTAAAAGACACTTGAAACCAACACAAATATGAAGTTTGGACCTTGCTTGGATCCTGATTGTAATGGATCAACTGTTAAACTTCTGAAAAAATCTGGGAAATGTGAACACTGGATAGTTGATGATATGAAAGAATTATTGCTATGTTTTTATTTTCCGATGTACTTGTTATGCTGAGAGAGGGGTTGGGGAGGCTTATCGAGATCCCTACTGAAGTATTTGCAGATGAAATGATGTGCCTGGGATTTGCTCCAGAGTAATCAAGTGGGGCGGAGGGGAATCGGGGGTTGGTACAGAGGAAAAGCAGCCATCTGTTGGGGGGGAGGCGATAGCACACCCCTGTTCATTATCCCTCTGTCTCTACTTTTACATGTGTTTGAAGTTTCCCATTTAAAAAGTAAAGTACTGGTACTCCCATCCAGCCTTGTTTTGTCTGTCGTGTAACAATAGGTCTCAGATGTTAACGCAACATCACTGCATATGCAATGGCTTCTCTCTCATCTTTGAAAAATGTATGTGCGTGTGTATCTGTCACAAACACGACCAGCAGCTCCAGGAGAAGGTGATCTGCGTATCCCTGACGTAGATATATGCTTTTTCCACAGAAAGTAGCAGACGACCCACAGTACAGGAGTGTATCTTGGAGACCATGCCACATCAGTGCAAAGAGAGCTTCTGCATTTTCTTTTTTCCTTTGTTCTCGTGTTTAACAGAAAATGCACTCACAAGATTCTGAAAAACCACCCTCTAATCCTCTGCTCTTTATACCAAGAAATGTGATAAGAATTGCAACCATTTTCCTGTCATGGGTATCTGTCATTTGACTTTGTTGGGTGTTTTTCCATGCAGAATTCTTTATGGTCTCAAATCAAGCCATCTTTTAAAATTGCTTTTGGAGTTTATCTCCTACTTAGCAAAGCCTTACTCTGAGCTAATGGAAAAAAAAATCTTATGTTTTCTTTCCATATTTTTAATTCTTTTAAACCTTTTTAAAAAAAGATTTTACTTATTTGTTTGAGGGAGAGAGTGAGCAGGAGGGAGAGGGAGAGAGAATTTGAAGCCGACTACGCTGAGCGCAGAGCCCAACGCGGGGCTGTACTCAGGGCTCCATCCCACGACCACGAAATCACGACCTGAGCTGAAACCAAGAGTCAGATGCTTAACCGACTGAGCCACCCAGGTGTGCCTCTTTAAAACCTTTTTATGTAAAAAAATAAAATAAAATAAAATTACCTAAATAATGGCATAAAATATAAGTGCACAGCCTAACAACTTGTTATAAAATGAACACCTGCATAATCACAGTGGTCGAGAAACTGAACATTCTCCCTCTCGGGGGAACCCCCAGCATGATCTTTCTTGATCATAATCTGCTCCTTTCCCCTGGTAAGAAGCCACTGTACCAACTTCTAGAGTATTCCTTCCAGTACTCTTTATAGTTTTACCACTGAATTCTGCATCCCTAAACATGGTCTTTAAGATCCATCCCTTTACTTGTGGTTCTATACTCACGGCCGTTGCTCTGTGGTATTTTACTGACGCGTGTACCGTGATTTATTTATCCAGCTGGGATTTATGTTGGTGTAGGTTTATGGTGGAGCTCCAGCTGAATTCCTTTTCAGATAACTAGCCAATTGTACCAACAGTATTTATGAAGTAATCTATCTTTTCTCCACTGATTTAAATGCCACCTTTATTATTTATTAAATGACCTTATATTTTTTGGTCTACTTCCAGGCTCACTCATCTGCTCTATTCATCTCTCCGTCTCTTCCTGAATTCATAATGAACTATTACTCTCACTTTGTTGCATACTTTAAAATGCAGCAGAGCCTGTCTCCCCAGAATTCTGTCTCTCTCTCTTTTTAAGGACTTATTTTTATATTCCTGCATGATCCTTGGAAGCAGTGAAATTCCAGAATAAATCCCGTTGGAGTATTTGTTTGCATCCCATTAAAATTATGGATTAAAGGATGAAAGATGGAATCTTTTCCTTATTGAATCTTCTAGCCCCAAATGGAAAAGTGCCTTTTTCCTTTATTCAGGTCTTCACATCACGCAGTAGACGTCAAAAGTTTTATTGATATATTTCCTGCACTGTTTTGTAATAATTTTGTATTATGTTATGTCAGTCACCATACAGTATATCCTTAGTTTTTGATGTAGTGTTCCATGATTCATTATTTCCTGCACTTTTTTTCTGTGAAGTAAACTCATTCATTCAGACATCTGGGTCGTATTCCATGATGTTTCGTGTCATGATTTATTTAATTCTTCCACTTCTGATGGCATTTGAATAGACCTGATTCTAAATTTATTCCATTACAAATAATGCTACAGTAAATATCCCTGCACACATGCATATTTGGAAAGGATTCACTCTACAAATGAAATTGCTAGACCAAAGGATGTTTTTTAAATGTTGACAGATGTTGTCAAATTACTGTCCAAAAACGGTACCAGTTTATACACTTTCTATAGGTATCTGCCCATTTTCCACACTGATCGATCCTGCATATTTACAACTTTAACATCTTTTTCTAATGCTCAGTATATTATATCTCATTGTGGTTTTAGTGAACACTTCTTTGGTTTCTGGTCATTTGTATTTTTTCTCTGCATTCCCCATTCATATCATTTACCTAGTTTGACATGGGATGTACCTTTTTTTTCGTATGGATTTTTTTTTTTTAAAGATTTTTATTTATTTATTTTGACAGAGACAGACAGCCAGTGAGAGAGGGAACACAAGCAGGGGGAGCGGGAGAGGAAGAAGCAGGCTTCCAGCAGAGGAGCCTGATGTGGGGCTCCATCCTGGAACGCCGGGATCACGCCCTGAGCTGAAGGCAGACGCTTAACGACTGCGCCACGCAGGCGCCCCTAAGAAGATATTTTCTAATTGTTTGTTGCCGGCATAAAGCAACAGCACTGATTTGCATCTCACAGCCCCCGAGAGCTCTCTTATTAGTGCCATGCTCCAAATGATGATCTGGTGGGTTTATTAATGTAGAAAATCATAGACCTTTCCAGTGTCATGTGGTCAACAGGTAATGAAGCAAGTCTTGCGATGTAGAATCCAGAAAGTGGGGAGAGGGAAACAGCACTGCAGAGGCTGGAGGAAAGTGAGGAAGCAGGATGGGAAAGAGACGGTCGAGAGAGACAGAGGAGCTGGGCAGACGGGGAAGCCTGGGGGTGTGTGCGGGGAGCAGCTGCTGGAGAAACGAGGGTTTGAGTAGGTCTTCCTGGGAGTTGTGTGTCTGTGTTCCCTTCGTGGTATTTGAGAAATAAAAGCGGAGTTCTGTGTAATGTTCTCGGGGACCATACTGTGCTTGCGTGACTACAGCGGTGCGATGGGACTGGACGCCTGGGATCCTGACTTCTTCCTGCTGCAGGCTCACGCTGACCAAGGGCGAGACCACGCGCCGAGAGTGAAGGGACTAAAGAAGAAAGAAAACAGGAAGGATACTGCTCTATTAATATAGTAGAATAAATAACTGAGACGCAAGGAGGCAGCATCACTGATTCTAGAATTGTGTGCTATCCTGAAAACATAATATGGTGATAAACGTACATCACATAAAGTTAAAATCTATCAGGCCCTTGATATTAAGTAGAGGATTATAGCAAAAAAGTAAAAGAAAAATAAAATAGTATATTTATCATTATATTTATTTTTATAATTTTAATTTATTTTGTATTATATTTATTATAATTATTATGATGCTGTTGTTGTAGCTTTCTAGATGGACGGATCTGGGCTGGAATTCTGGGTTCTCCACTCACAAGCTTTGTGAACTTGGGCAAAGAAAGGCAATTCCGGAGATTGAGAGGTCAGTGAAGAAGGCACACGTGGGACACAAACGTGCGCACTGGCTTATGACCTCGGGATCTCCAGGTCCCAGCTGGGACCCCCGAGACAGGTCCCGTGGCCGGGTCCTTCTCTGCCCGTGGTCTCTCATCCTCGGGTCCGCTCCAGTGTTCTGCACCAGGTGGCAGTGTTCCAAGAGAGACAAGCTTGTGCACACGTGCCTTTGGAACTCCTGCTTGTATCCCATTTGCAGACGTCCCACCTGCCACGGCAAGTCGCTCAGACAAGTCCCAAGTCCACGTGGGAGGGGGCCACACAAAGGCACGGATATGGAGAGGTGTGGTTCATGGGAGACTGTTAATGTGATAGCATTACAATGGAATGAACAACGTCATGTGCAAGGCATGCTTGGCCCTCAGCCCCTACTCACGAGCTCAAGTTGGACCTTCCTTGGAGCAGCCAGAGCATAAGCAGGTAAGACCAGCAAGTGGGGCTGGAGCTGGTGCGGTCCGAATTATTACAGGGGACTGTTGCTCTGATAGGAGGGTTGAACCAGGATTGGGGCAGCCCAGAGGAGGCCATCAGAGGCCCAGTAGGGCAAGAGGTGACAAACACAGGCTCTGGAACAGGCAGACCTGAGTTCAGGTCTTGACTGCCATTTACTTGTTCATGGCTCTGGGCGAGGAACTTCCCCGCTTTGGCCTCTTCATCTGTAAAACTGACCTCAGAGGCTGTTGTAAGAGTTAAATGAGATCAGTAGAACTTAGCTTGGCACAAAGAAGCGGTCCGTGAAGGGTAGTGGTTGTGGCCAGTGTGGCAGGAGTGCTGGTGAATAGAATGATGGTCAGTGATGACCGGGGACAGAGGGCAGGAATGCTCCGGGTGAGCAGTGAGCTCTGGATGGGTGAATGAGAGTGGCCTACTAGAGCAGGGCAGATGAGGGCGTCCCGGGCAGACAGAACATATTCAAAGACATGGGGGTAGGACGAGTCTGATGGGCTTACCAAACTGTGATGCCGTTGGAGCAACTGGAGGAGGGGGGCATGCAGACTGTGTTTTCCCAAGAGGCCATAGGACTCTCTCCCATCCCACATGCTCTTCCAACAGTGTGGCTGTTATGGGCTGAATTGAGTCCCCCCCAATTCATATGTCAAAGCCCTAGCCTTAGTATTTTGGAATGTGGAGAGAAGGGCTTTAAAAAGGTGATTAAGTTAAAATGAGGCTGTTAGCGTGGGCCCTAATCCAGTTGGACTGGTGTGCTGACAAGAGGAGATTTGGACACACAGAGACCCAAGGGGGAGGACACGGAGGGAAGACCGGGTGAGATCAGCAAGAGGGCCATCATCTGCAATCTAGGAGGAGAAGCCCAGGAGAAACCAGACCTGCTGACACTTTGATCTTGGACTTTTAGTCTCTAGAACTATGGGAAATACATTTTTATTGTTCAAGCCACTCAGTCTGTGGTATATGGTTGTGGCAGCCTTAGCAAATTACTGTAGTGACCTTGACGTTCCTCCAGTAGTGGAGGTCCATGTTCTCATCCCTTGAAGCTGGGTGGAAACATTCACACTTGAGCCAAGCTGCCATGCTGGCAGGAAGCCTGAGCTCACGTGGAGGGACCCCATGGAGAGACCCCATGTAGACATTCCTGTTGACGACCTTACTGAGGTCCCAGCTGACACCCAGCACCAGTCAGCACACACATGAGTGAAGATGCCTCCAGATGATTCCAGCCCCTAGCTGTTGAGTCACCCCCAACCCCGAGTCTTCCCAGCTGATGCCCCATATAGGTGGAACAGAAACAAGCTGTCCCTACTGTGCCCTTCCCAAGTTTGGGACCTACAGAATTTATGAGCATAATAAAATGGTTGTTTACCTCAACAAGTCTTTAGGTAGTTTGTTACACAGCACCATGAATTCCCAAAGGCTCTTCTAGAGCAGCTGCCAGGAGCCTGGCTCACTCCCATAAAGGCAAGGACCCCCTCTCTCCATCCAGTGCACTCCCAGCCTTGATGCATAGCTGTTGCTGCCACCTGGTGGCCAATGGAAAGAATGCAAGAACCGCTGTTCCCTTTTTTTTTTTTTTTGGTTTTGTTTTATTTATTTATTTACTTACTGATTTTAAATTTTACTTAATTGACATACAGTGCAGTATTGGCTTCTGGAGTAGAATTCAGTGAGTCATCACTTACATTCAACACCCAGTGCTCATCACAACAAATGCCCTCTTTAATACCCATCAACCATCCAGCCCATCCCCACCCATATCCCTCCACCAACCCTCTGTTTGTTCTCTGTCATTAAGAGTCTCTTGGGGTGCCTGGATAGTTTAGTCGATTAAGGGTCCGACTCTTGATTTCAGCTCGGGTCTTGGTCTCGGGGTCGTGAGTTCAAGCCCCATATTGGGCTCCACGCTGGGTGTGGAGTCTGCTTTAAAAAAAAAGTATTATAGCTTGTTTCCCTCTCTCCTTTTTTTCTTTTCCCTTCCCATATGTTCATCTGTTTTCTTTCTTAAATTCCACCTATGAGTGAAGTCATATGGTATTTGTCTTTCTCTGGCTGACTTATTTCACTCAGCATCATATCCTCTAGTTCCAGCCACGTCGTTGCAAATGGCAAGATTACATTCTTTTTGATGGCCGAGTAACATTCCATTGTGTATATATAATACAACTTCTTTATGCATTCGTCTGTCGGTGGATATCTGGGCTCTCTCCAGAGTCTGGCTATTGTTGATAATACTCCCTTTCTTTTTAAGAGGAACTTATTTTCACTCATTCTTTCATTCCACAGACATTCACAATCCCTGATGGTGGTGGGTCAAGTGTAGTTTTAAAAAGCATAATCTAACATTACTGGTTTTTGTATGTTTTTTACTTTGTTCATGAGATTTCATTTACAAGTCCTCAATCTCTTAAACTTTCTTCTAAAATCCAAAATTCTCTGAAAACTGAGAGGTTTTCATCAATTTATAAAAGCTCGCTCAGTAGCTAGACCTAATCTGAGCTGACATAAGGCTATGTGTCCTCTCTCATTAACATTTCACAGCAGAAATATTAGAGTTTGAATATGGCCTGATGCCCTAGACTCCTCTAGGGACATTATATAATAGAGGGCACTGGTTCTCAAAGTGTGGTCCCCAGACCAGCAGCATCAATGTCCACTGGAAACCTGTCAAACATGGAAATTCTCAGGCCCCACCCCAGACCTACTGAATCAAAAACTGTGGGATGGGATCTAGCCACCTGTGCTTTAAGGACCCCTAATAGTGATTCTGGTTCTTGGTTAAGGATGAGAATCACTGATCTAGAGTACATGCATCACATTGCATTTATAAAATCCAAAAGCCTGAATTCCAAAGCACATTTGGTCCCCATGGTTTCAGATAAGAGATTCCTTGGAGACTTGTATTTTGAAATTTGAAGTCACGTTAAAGGAACCCATGAGATTTTTATGTTTAAGAGGCGATGGGGGTGCCTGGGTGGCTCATTCCATTAAGGTTAATCGTCTGCCTTCGGGTCAGGTCATGATCTCTGGGTCCTGGGATCGGGCTCCCTGATCAACGGGGAGTCTGCTCTCCCTCTGCTCCCCCCGCCTTGCTCATATTCTCTTTCTCTCAAATAAATAAATAAATAAATAAATAAAATCTTTTAAAAAAAGAAAAAAGAGAGGGCAGTGATTCCTTGTAGGCATTGAGAAAGGGTGCTTAATAATAATAGCTAACTTCTCCTGAGTGGTTTTTTTTTTATTTTAATTTTTTAAAGATTTTATTTATTTATTTGTCAGAGAGAGAGAGAGCATGAGCAGAGGGGAGCTGCAGAGGGAGATGGAGAAGCAGACTCCCGGCTGAGCAGGGAGCCCGATGCAGGACTCGATCCCAGGACCCTGGGACCATGACCTAAGCCAAAGGCAGATGCTTAACCGACTGAGCCACCCAGGTGTCCCTTCTCCTGAGGGTTTATAACCTACCAGGCACTGTACCAAGTGCCTACACTCACCAAGTCCACACAATGAAAGTGGGCATTTTTATCATCCCCATTTTATGAATGGGAAAACTGAGGCCAGGGGAGTGAGCAATTACCAAAGCACAGAGAGGGCCACCAACAGGAGCCGTGGTCTCTAGTAGAGGGACACAGCCAACTCACATGGCCTTGTTTCTTCAGCACTCTGAGTCTTTCTGGCACCTCCCTTTGGCTAAACGCTACAAGAAGTCAGAGGACAAGGGAACCTCTATAGCGTAACCCACAGTGGTGCGGAGCAGGTGAAAGATGGAGAACAGGGGCCATGTTTCATATTTCTGTAGCATGTGTATGTGTCCTAACTGGTTGCTACCCTGTTTTTAAATACAGAACTATCACATTGCAAGTATCCATTTGCAACTTGCTTTGTTTTCTCACTCACCTTTTGTTTTCCAGATTTATCTATGTTGATACAGGTAGCTTTATTTCAGCTCATTTTCTCTGCTGTTTAGCATTCCATATTCAAATAGCCCTTCACTTACTGGTATCAATTCCCCTATTGGTGGATAGTTAGAATGTTGCCCATCTTTTGCTATTACAAATAAAACTACAATAAATATTCTTAGACTTCTCTTTTCCTACAGAGGTGGGAGTCTCTCTCCAGGCCAGGTGCTCCTAAAAGTGGAGTTGCTGGGGCACAGGACGTGGACATGCATATCCAACTTTTCCAAACAAAGCTAAATATTGAAGTGGTTGTACCAGTGTTTGGTTCCCCCGCCCCCTCCGGCTCCAGGGGTTCCTGTCATATCCCTGGCCTGTCCTTCACTTGAAAGGACTTTCTTTCTTTTTTTTTTTTTATGATTTTTTATTATGTTAGTCACCATACAGTCCATCCCCGGTTTCCGATGGAAAGCTTGATGATTCATTAGTTGCGTATAACACCCAGTGCACCATGCAATACGTGCCCTCCTTACTACCCATCACCGGTCTATCCCATTCCCCCACCCCCCTCCCCTCTGTAGCCCTCAGTTTGTTTCTCATAGTCCATAGTCTCTCATGTTTCATTCCCCCTTCTGATTACCCCCCCCCTTTCTTTATCCCTTTCTTCCCCTACCGATCATCCTAGTTCTTATGTCCCATAGATGAGAGAAATCATATGATATTTGTCTTTCTCTGCTTGACTTATTTCACTTAACATTATCTCCTCCAGTGCCGTCCGTGTTGCAGCAAATGTTGAGAATTCGTTCTTTCTGATAGCTGAGTAATATTCCATTGTATATATGGACCACAACTTCTTAATCCAGTCATCTGTTGCAGGGCATCTCGGCTCCTTCCACGATTTAGCTATTGTGGACATTGCTGCTATGAACATTGGGGTGCATATGGCCCTTCTCTTCACTACGTCTGTATCTTTGGGGTAAATACCCAGTAGTGCAATGGCTGGATCATAGGGTAGCTCAATTTTAACTTTTTAAGGGACCTCCACACTGTTTTCCAGAGTGGCTGTACCAACTTGCATTCCCACCAACAATGTAGGAGGGATCCCCTTTCTCCACATCCTCTCCAACAATTGTTGTTTCTTGCCTTGTCAATTTTTGCCATTCTAACTGGCGTAAGGTGGTATCTCAGTGTGGTTTTGATTTGAATTTCCCTGATGGCTAATGATTTTGAACATTTTTTCATGTGTCTGTTAGCCATTTGTATGTCTTCATTGGAAAAGTGTTCATATCTTCTGCCCATTTTTTTTATTTGTTTATTTGTTTCTCGTGTATTGAGTTTGAGAAGTTCTTGAAAGGACTTTCTTTGCCTCTCTGACAGCTGTCAAACTTTTCTCTCCTGGATGTTTTCCTTGCATTTCCCCAAGATTCCGAAGCCAAGCACCTCTCCAGCCAATCTCTTATGTGGGGATAAGCATTTTCCCTTCTCACTCAGGCTGTGCCTCTTCATCTTCCCAGCCCAGATTTCTAGAATTCCAAAAGCCCTTTCATCTCCTGTACAAGGCAGTAAGACATGAAAAGTGCCACCCGGGCCGTGGGTGTCACCACTTGGGACTGGAGAGCAACTTTGTTTGCCCTGCATGGCATCTGTCCTTCCCCAGAGGCAAAGAGTGACAGCAGCCAGACGGGCACAGAGTTGAGGCCAAGAACGGTAGCAACAACAGAACAAAAATCACGGGGAAGGAAACCTAGACCTGTCTGCTTTCCAAAATATTGCCACATTTCCCGGAGCTGCTTATTGAACCCTGCGGCGTGCTGGGACCGGTGATAGGTTCTTCGTAAACCCCTCCAACATCTTGTAAAGTAGGGTTATTTCAGCCGTTCCACAGATCCTCTCCGTGCGCATACGTGCCGGGCTTTGTTAGGCCCTGGGAATTCGGTGGCGGAAAAACAGACCCGGTCTGTGGTGCACAGCATCTGTATCAGCTTGTCAGGCCTGCCTTGACCAGGGACACACACCGGGAGCTGTTTCCTTACAGTTCTGGGCGATGGAAGTTCAAGATCAAGGTGTCAGCAGGGTTGGTTCTTCTGAGGCCTCTTCGGCTTGCAGCTGGCTGTCTTCTCCCATTGTCTTCTTTTCTTCTTTTAAAGATTTTATTTATTTATTTGACAGAGAGAGAGAGAGAGCGAGCGCATGTGCACAAGCAGGGAGAGGGGCAGGGGCAGAAGGGGAGAATCAGACTTCCCACAGAGCAGGGAGCCTGATGTGGGGTTCCATCCCAGGAACCTGGAATCATGACCTGAGCCCAAGGCAGATGCTTCACCGACTGAGCCACCCAGGCGCCCCTCCCTGTGTCTTCACAGTGTTTTGTCTGTCTTTAATCTCTTCCTCTAAGGACACTGGCCATATTGGGTGAGGGCCCGCCCATATGACCTCGTTTACCTTCATCGCCTCTTTCAAGGTCCTATCCCCAAATGTAGTCACATTCTGAGATCCTGAGAGTGAGGACGGCAACATATGAATGGAGGAGGGATGGGACCATAATTCTGCCCGTAACACTCTCTAATGGGAGCAGACATTAATCCAGGGGTGACAAAGGTAGGTCAAATTATAGCTGTGTTCCCAGGGGGCTGACTGAGAGGCTTCTAGGAAGCCTTCACTGAGGAAGTGACATTTGGGCTGAGACCTGAAAGAAGGGTGGGAGTTCAGCAGGGAAAGAGGGAAAGAGGGAACAGCAGATCAAGCAGAGGAAAGAGGGATGGCTGTTCCCTGCGGGGCACTGGGGAGTCTGAAAGGCGGCCAGGTTGTCAGAGGGGGTGTCTCCACGGATGGTGAAGCCCTGCATCAGGGAAAAATCACCTGGACACCCCTTAAAAACACAGATCCTGGGCCTCACTCCACGCCTACTGAATCTGATGGGGGCTCAGGAACCTCCTTCCCACTGTCCAGATTTTGTTATTTTGAAAAATATCAAACTTGTAGAGAAATCAAAAGCAAAGTACAAGGAACCCTTGGATGGCCTTCACCTAGATTCACCAATGGTGAACATTTTGGCACATTTCCGCTCTTCTTTCTTCCTCATTCACCCTCTCCTCGGCAGGCAGCCCCTAAGAATGAGGGAAGGACCTTTCCCCCACAACCACAATACCGTGATCGTAGCTCAGAGTAGTAACGTTGATTCAGTAATGGTATCTAATATAGAGACCGGAGTTAATTCTCAAAGGTCTACCACACTTCTTTTTTGGCTCTTTACTTTTTCAATCCAGGATCCAGTCAAGGTCCATGCTTTATATATATTTCTTGGCTGTGTCGCTTTAATCTCTTTTAATCTAGAATAATTCCCCATCTTTAAAAAAATTAACTTTTAAAAGAGAGTCTAGGCTTGTGGAATGGCCCACATTCTAGATTTGTCTAAATTGTCCTCATGGCTAAAATCAGGTTAAGTATTTTTGGCAAGAATATGACATAGACGATGTCGTGTATGTCATATTACATCACATCAGGGCACGCACACAATGTCAGGTTGTCCCATTCTTGGCCATGTTGGGTTTGATCATTTGGCTCAGGTGGGGACTTCTGGATCTCTCCATTGTAAAAGTCCATTTCCCCCTTTTTAATCAGTACAGAATTTGGGAGAGTGATCCTTTGAACCACGTGAATAGTCTCTTATCCGGCAACTTTTTACTCAGTGGCTCTGGTATCTGTTGATGGCCTTTGCCTCCTCAATTGTTATTGTATTGGTGACTGCACAGCGGCATCTGCATTTTCAATAAGTGCCCCAGGGGATTCTTTTACTCAGGAAATTCAGGAAACTCTGCTTAAATCAAGGTAAGAGATGCAGGAGCATGAGAGGTCACTATCCTGGTAGCTGCAGGCATTAACTAGTACCTGCCGTTCTTTAGAATCAGTTACAGTGCATATCCCGAGGCATATACTACGCCTAAGAATGAGGAAGAAGTGCAAAGGACAGGCCTGGGAAGCAGCATTTTAACACTCTCTTCCTCCCCTTCTCCTGCATAATTCGGTGCTTCCCAGACTTCGAGAAACACAGACTTAAGTAGCGATCCTTAGCCTGGCTGCACATTGCATTTTCAACTCACCTGGGGAGTTTTTGTGATCTGTGCGTATATGCCTGTGTCTAAAGGCAGGAGCCCCACCTCCAGAATCGGATTCAAATGCCCTGGGGTAGAGCCTGGCCAACAACCTTTTCCCAAGCTCCCTCCGTGATTCCAACATCCTGCCAAGGTTGACAGCCACTCACTGGGTTCCGAGGGTTCTCTGTAAACTGAATATAAAAATGAAAACCCATCTGTCCCCTCTCCCCGTCACCCTGAAACTCCCAGTGTTGCAGTTCTGAGCTCACCTGCCAGCTGAAAACATCTGGTGCCCCTCTACACCTCTATGGGGCTCCCACTGTGTGCACACGTTTCTGACTGTGCTCTTTGGGAAGCTTACAAAAGAAAAAGAGGTCAAAGAAAGGTCACTTCCCTCAAAAGCACGAGGACGTGGGAAAACACACACACACAAACACATGCAAGTCTTGCACAAAAGGATTTTCGCAAACCAGGAAACTGACCCTCTGGAAGGGGAAATGACCGCCCAGCGAGTTCACGGTGGAGCCAGGACCCTTACCCAGAAGGCCTTTCTACCCCCCCGCCCCCCCACCCCGGCTCTTTTTCACCTGAGCCTGTGCTGCACTTGCTGCACGTCTGTTGGGCCTGGCCAGCCGCCAACGTCTTCACCAGCCACCTAGCAGGGCTCCCTGGGGGCCAGGCATCGGACTCAGTGTTTGCTAAACGAATGAATGTAGCCGTCCCAACACCGGCCCGCTGGCTGGCATTAAGAACCAGTGGCTCAGATCACCTTGAAAATGAATCCCTTTGAGCTGGATTAGCTCATTTTCCCACAGACTCAGGAGTCTCTGGGCCTTTCTTCTTCTGGAGTCCTTGCTTTACATCATAACAACCATCTAATGCGCCCCAGCTCTACCTTCTGCGTCATGTGTATGTAACGATGAGTTCACTTGAGCCGGACTTGACCAGTAACACAAAAGTTATCGGAGATATTTAATTCTGTATTTGTAAACACCGATGTTTCAGATTTTATGTATGGGGACAACCCATTTATTTTTGGGTCCTCAAACATTTCCACTCATCTGTTAGAATGCTCCTTGGCCTTGGACTGTACCCTAATGTCTCACAGACTGTAGGTGAGCTCAGAATGTTCCTGCCTGGGGACAGAGGCTTGGAGGACACGGTCAGTGTTGCTTTCAAAGGACCGGTTGGCTTCTTTCAGGGAAAACTTGATTGCGATACAATTCGTATACCATACAATTCACCCATTTCAAGTGTACAATTCAGTGGATTCTGGTATATTCATAGGCGACCAATCACCACGTCAGTTTTGAAACATTTTCATCGCCCCAAGAAGAATCTAGTGTCCTTTATCAGTCATGCTCCAATTGCCCCCCCGCAAACCGTCTTCCAACTCCAGACAACCACTGATCTATTTTCTGTCTCTAGAGATTTGCCTCTTCTGGACATTTCACACCAGTGGGATCACGCAACCTGTGGTCTTGCGCCTGGCCTCTTGCACGTGGCACCATGTTTTCGAGGTTTATGCATGCTGTGGCACGTGTCAGTGCTCCATTCCTTTTGATGCGTGCTATGCAGAACCGCATTTTATTTGTCCGTCCAACGTTGGCTGGACATCTGGGTGGTCTCCACTTCGGGGCTCGTGTGAAGACGCTTCTCTGAAGGGTCACGCACACGTTTGTGTGCAGGTGTGCCTTTATTTCTCTCAGGTGCACGCCTACCAGTGGGATTTCTGGACCGTCTGGTAACTCTTGTTGAACATTGTGAGGACCTGGCAGACGGCTTTTGAAACCATTTTACATTTCCACCAGCGACGTATGAGCTTTCTCATTTCTTCACGTCCTTGCCAACACTTGTTATTGCCTGTCCTTGTGACTGTAGCCACCCTATTAAGTTTGAAATCGTGCCTCGTTGTGGCTTTGATTCACATTTCCTTGAGAGCTAATGATGTCGTGCATCTGCTCAAGTACTCCCTGGCCATTCAGATATCTTCCCTGGTGAACTGCCTCTTCAGACACTTTGTCCATTTTTTTCATTGTTATCTGCCTTTTTATTTTTATTTATTTTTTATTTTTTTAAAGATTTTATTTATTTATTCGACAGAGATAGAGACAGCCAGCGAGAGAGGGAACACAAGCAGGGGGAGTGGGAGAGGAAGAAGCAGGCTCCTAGCGGAGGAGCCTGATGTGGGGCTCGATCCCATAACGCCGGGATCACGCCCTGAGCCGAAGGCAGACGCTTAACCGCTGTGCCACCCAGGCGCCCCTGTTATCTGCCTTTTTATTATTGAGTTGTAAGGGTTCCTTATATATTCTAGATGTAAGACCTTATCAGATACACGGTTGGCAAATATTTCCTCCCATCTTGTGGGTTAGCATATTAGTTTGCTAGGGCTGTGTAACAAAACAGCACATTCTGGGTGGCTTAAGCGGCAGAAATTTCTTTCTCACAGTTCTGGAGGCTAGAAGTCCACGATCCAGGTGTCTGCAGATTTGGTTTCTTCCAAGGTTCCTCTCCTTGGCTTGTAGATGGCTATCTCCTCCACGTGTCTTCACGAGGTCTTCCCTCTATGTCTACATCCCTGATGTCTTTTCTTCCTCTTATAAGGACACTGGTCTTACTGGATTCAGGCCCCACACTATGGGCCTCAGTTTAACTTAATCACCTCTTTGGAGACCTTATTACCAAATACAGTTACATTCTGAGGTAGTGGGGGTTGGGACTTCCACATGTGAAATTTGGGGGGTGGAGGACACAATTCAACCCATAACAGTTCTCTTTTCACTTTCTTGATGGTGTCCCAACTTTTGTAGCACAGGAGTTTTTTGTTTGTTTTTTATCAAGTCTGACTCATCTATTTTTTTTGTGTTGCTTATGCTTTAGGTGCCATATCTTAAAAACAGTTACTTAATCCATGGTCACAATTCATGCTAATGTTTTCTTATGAGTGTTTTGCAGTTTTAGATCTTACATATCCGTTTGGTCTGTTTTGAGTTAATTTCTGTCTATGGTGTGAGGTAGGGGTCTGTCCTCCTTCTTTCACAGGTGGAAATCCGTTTGTCCCAGCACCATTTGTTGAAAAGACTATTTTTTCCCTCATTAAATTGTGTTCTCACTCTTTTATTTTTAAGATTTATTTATTTATTTATTTATTTATTTATTTATTTATCAGAGAGAGAGACAGCCAGTGAGAGAGGGAACACAAGCAGGGGGAGTGGGAGAGGAAGAAGCAGGCTCCTAGCAGAGGAGCCTGATGTGGGGCTCGATCCCAGAACGCTGGGATCATGCCCTGAGCTGAAGGCAGACACTTAACGACTGAGCCACCCAGGCGCCCCTGTGTTCTCACTCTTGTTAAAAATCAGTTGGTTGTAAGTGTAAGGGTTTATATCTGGACTCTCAGTTTTATTCCATTAATCAATATGTCTGTCCTTATTACCTATACTGCACTGTCTTGATTACTGTAGCTGTGCAGTAAGTTTTGAAATCAGAAAGCATGAGTCCTCCACCTTATTCTGAGTGCACTTGAACTTTTGGTATCAAACACGGTGAGAGGTGTGAATGAACAGTACAGCATGGGGATTGGGACCCATCCTCAAGGCTTCATGTCAGGAACACAGGCTCCAAGTTCGACACCTGCCTTGGAGAGATGGATTCCCACCCTCTTAGCCCACAGCTCCTCATGACAAATCAACAGAAGCATTCTGCAGAGAACAATGATCCCTTGGGTTATTTTAAACATCACTTTATGTCTTCCCTACCTGCTCTGCTCCCTAATTGCTCTTACTGAAAGTGTCATTCACAACTGGATTATTAATGAACTAAGAGGGAGCCGAGGGGGTGAATGAGGGAGGGGGGTTTCGGAGGACTTGGGGGGCCTGAGGACCTGGAACGAGGCCAGCCCTGAGGTTTGCACTTCCTCAAGAAAGGTTACTGAGTTTCCTTAGCCAGTAGGAAATCACTAAACTCAGGTTATACTGTCCACCTCAAAAGAACATTGCAAGTGTGTGATGACCCAGAGGAATTCTTTAAACCAGACTGCTGGGAGTTGAAATAACTGTGCACCACCCCAAAACTCCCCAGACTTAAACCTTGTCTGCACCCCCCGCTGGCTGGCCCTGGGCTGCCTAGGGCTCTAAGCTGAGGCTGAGAAAGCTCAGGAAACAAGGCCCTTTGTGGAGGAGAGAATTCTATTGTTCTAAAGCCAGTGTTCAGGGAGTGTGGATTCCAGAGAATGTTTTGGTATGGGGTTTTCCCTTTGTTAACTTTCTCTTCTCTTCCTGGGGGGTGGCAAGGGGAGTAGGGCTCTCTCTATGGCAACTTAAAAATAGTTAAATCCATTGTCCTGGGGGGGGGGGGGCGGGGAAGATGGTGCTCAGAGGGCTGGAGCCTTCAGCCCCATAAAGAGGCTTGAACTCGAGGATAGAAGGCACCTCGTCGTGTTTTGCTTTTCATCTTCACCGGTACATCTGCGGAGAGCAGCCCCCATCTACACCTCGGTGACAGACGTCAGCAGAGGTACGACCACTTCCTTCCTCCTGAGCTTCACCTCCTTTCTTTTAAGAAAGAGGAAGTGATACGAAGCCACGTTGCAGGCCACAGCCCCCAAGCTCCCACTAGTCTCTCCGCCTTCTCAGCTGGGGAACCTGCCCCCACAAACCTGTCCCCAGGGCAAGGCCTAGTTGGGCTCCTCCATCGACGTCCAAGGAAGCCTTCAGATTCAGGCTGCGCAGGCCCTCAAGGTAGGAGACCTGACTTTCTGGCACTGGTACTAATTCTGGGTGTCCTCGGGCAGGTTACTGCTCCCCTCTGGGCTTCATGACGCCCTTGCGTTGAATGGGAGCAAGAATACAGTCCCGGGCTTCCCCCTTTCCGCGTTTGTTGGTAGTGAGGGGGGAAGACCATCGGGAAGACTGGCGGTGTCCCATCGCCTTTGATTTCCCGCTGCTCAAAGGAGGAACCGCACCGACCTGGGGCGCCGGGACCCTTGCACGAGCTCCCTCGCCAGCCAGAGGAGCCGGGTGAGCGTGCCCACCCACTTCCCGCGAGCTCAGGCCCCGCCTACGGGGAGGAGCCGAGGGGCGGTGCGGAGGCTGGCGGCCCGGCTCAGCCAGCTTCTGTCGCCGCACGGGCAGCTGCGGCTCGGGGACGGA
Organism: Ursus arctos; assembly: GCF_023065955.2. Lineage (NCBI taxonomy): Eukaryota > Metazoa > Chordata > Mammalia > Carnivora > Ursidae > Ursus > Ursus arctos. The sequence continues at coordinate 20,288,450 of NW_026622830.1, read as the reverse complement.
CTGACAGAGCCAGGGCCGGAGCCGCTCGGGGCCGGGCTAGGGAGAGCGGGTGAGTTCCCCGGCGGCGCCGCCCCTCCCTGGCTGGACACGGCGGGGATGAGGATCGCGGCGGGGAGGTGGTCCCAGCCGCCGAAGGTCTGGCTGGGGGTGTGTGGGGCGCGTGGGCCAAGGGCCGGCGGCTGGAGGGAATTGGGGGAGGGGGCACTGGAACGGCGGGTGCCGGAAGCGCAGGCCGGGGAGTCGGGCTGGAGTGGGGGCGTTCTCCGGGTCTGGCGCGCCGACGACGAGGCCGGGGTAGAGGGCGCACCGGCGGGCTGTTGGCTGGGGCCGCCGTGGCCCGATCTTGGGGCAGCCTGTGGGATTTCGGCTGCTTCTGCCGGGGGTGTCAATCCCGGGAAGCGGGAGCCCCAACCAGCATCAAACAGCCTGGGCGCCCAGCCTCGGGGCCCGGCATGGGGGCGCCGCCCCCTCGCGTGGTGGCGCCAGGTCCCCGCAGGGAGCGCTCCTGCCCGGGGCGGGAAAGGTCCCCAGGGCAGGCGCCCCGCGTGCGGACCCGCCCAGCCGCCGGCTCCCGCTGACAGCGCCGGCTGGACCCGGGAGACCCCGCGTGCTTCTTCCCGGTGAGAGGTGCGCCCGGCCTCTCCAAAGGGCCGCGGTGCGCGGGCTGCTGGGTCCCCGGCGTCAGGAGCGCGCCTCTCCTCCCGAGTCCCGCGCCCTGACTCCGGCCGGAGGAGCGCCCCCGAGCGCCTGGGATGGGCAGAACCCGTGTAGCCCGCCCTGGGGAGGTCGCGCAGAGGGGTCTCCCCAAGGTCATCCGGAGCGCCCAGGCTGAGCTGCCCAGACCGCCCCGAGTGAAGAGCAGGGAGGGGGAGGCCCCCGCTGCCCGCCTCCTTCCCTGATGCAGACTCCCTCCCTCCTCCTCCTCCCCCAGTCCGGACCCGGCTTCGGGCGAGCTGCTGATGATGCAGCTCCCAGCCCGGAGCGGATGATTGAGCCTAGGCGAGCTTTGAATCCGGTGCTCCCGAGAGGGCCGCGCAAAGCCTGGGACCCGGTGCTCCCGGGCACCTCGGGAGCGGAGAGAGAGGTGGCTGCATAAGCGCTTCTCAGAACCGAAAGCCGAGCTGCTTGCGCGCCCATGTGATTGGATTCCACATAATGGGCCCCTGTTCTCGCTGTCAGAAGCGCCCACCAGCTCCCCGCGGCCCCGGGCACCAGGTGCCGCCTCTGAATCGCCCTCTGTGGAGGACCCAGGGCCCTGAGGTACCAGGCGCCCTTTCCCGCAGGGCTCTCCCGGGAAGGGGCCTGTCGTTAGCCGCCTGAACCCGCGTGGTACTTTCCTGTGTGCCCTGCCATTTCCCGTGGCTGGTGAGACACCGAGGGGGAAAACCCCTCCAGCTGGGAGGCCTGCCCCCTAGGCTGGTAATAAAGCCTCTTAGCTCAGCCAGTGACTAGCGCTCCGCTGGAGGGCAAGGCACTTGGCCTCTGGGAACCTCAGTTGCCTCTAGGAAATGGGGCTAATAATCAGGCAGTGGGCAGGGGTGGTGACGGGCCCCATGGGAAGTGCTTGGTGCAGTGGGGCAGGACAGGAGGAATGCTTCTAGGTAAATCCTGGAGCCTTTCATAATGGTTTTGAGTGGGGCGTGTCTCTTCTTTTAGGCGAGAGAAGAAGTGGAGTCCTGGTGGGTGGTTCTGCAGGGGCCAGGGGAGTTTCCACATCTTCTTCCCTCAGCTCTGGTCCTAAAGATCCAGCCTGCAGGCGGCTTGTGGGCCCTGGTGAGTCCTTTCAGCTCCCTGCCTGCGCACAGGGCAGTCCCACACACATCCCCCCGCCCCTCCCGCCCCTTCTCTCCCACCTGCCACCAGGATGGTGGAGGCAAGATATCACCCAGGCTACTCTGGACATTCAACTTTGCACTTTTCCGTCAGTTGGAGTGTACCCAACAGTGTCCCTCACCCTGAAACCTTTCTGAACCCTCTCCTGGTCCCAGCCCCTGGGGTGTCTCCTTCAGGAAGACCAGCTGATCCTTCCTATCCCTCTCTCAATCTCTTCACACTGGGATGTTCACCTGAGTGTTCTCTGGTTAGAGTGTTGGGGCTCCTTGCCTCCTGCTGCTCTCTGGACCTCCCCTGCATGCACTGAAGGACATGTAGGCAAGGCCAATGTCTGCTCAGACTTCATTCTGGTACTTGGTGCTGGAGTGAAGGTTAAATTCTAATCTAGCCACTAAGTCTGTTTGGGAGCCTGAGAGGTTGGGGGGAAGAGGATGCTGACCCAGGAAGGTGGGATTTACCTCCGAGGCAAGACCCTTGCTGCCCAGCCCATTTGGGCTCTGTGGAAACTAGGGCCTCGGGATCTTCTCAAAACCAGCTGCATCCCCAGAGCACCCTTTCTCTGGCCAAAAGAGGTTGCAGCTAGCCTGGTTTTGCAGATAGCAGAAGGCGCATTCCTGGGTTCATGCGCTGGGCTTGGACCCTCAGGCACCCCACCCAGCCTTGTCCCCTTCCCCCAACTAGCTGCCCCAGTCTGCACCCTGCCTGCACCCAGGACTTGAACCATTTGGTGTATAGTAGGTCCCACCGGGCATTTTTCCAGCAGATACCAGGATAGCCTTCTTTCCCTGAGCACATCTTAGAGAACGGGCTCAAGGAGAGCTTGGACAAGCCCGCCTCCTACAGAAAGCTCCGAAGTATGAAGAGCAAGGGCACCAGACAGGTCTGGTTCAAATGATAGCTCTATACTTAAAAGCTCTGTGACGCTAGGTAAATTATTTACCCTCTCTGAGTCCTGGTTTTCTCATCTGTAAAATGGGAGCAATAGTAATATCTACTCCGTGGGGTTGTGAGGCTTCTGTGAGACCGTAATGCATAGAAAGTGCTTAGTACAGCACCTGGCGTGGGCAGGAATGCAGGAAGTGATTATCGTCACCAGCACCACCATTTCCTCCTTTGCACTGGGCTGTCAGAGGTCCCACCGCCTCCAGTCTGGGGGAGTCAGACCTCTTCTGCCTCTCACTCTCAGGAATGGGGAGGCCTCTCGGCCAGGGAGCCCTGACTCCTGGGATCTGGAGTCCAGCATGAGCCTGTCCCCAGGAAGTCTGTGAGCTAGCCTCTCTCATCAGGCTGCTGTTTTTCAGGATTTGTGGATTCATTCAAGCGATGTTTACCCCATTCTAGACCTTGTGCTTAGGACGGGATTTCAAGATGAATCAAGCAGCTCTCAGGGCCCCCTCTGCGAGAGAGAGGCTGGCCTGGAACCCAGTAGCAAGGACAGTGTGGGAGAACAGCTTGACTGGCAAGGAGAGGCGTGAGAGTAGAGCGGCGGATGGACAGGTGGCCCCGGGCCGGCAAACCCAGGTTTCACTCCTGAATCTGGCACCTTGCCGCTGGGGGGTGATGGGCAGATGCCTGGCTGAAATACTCAGCTCAGGGCCCTTTAGATATTAATCAGAGCTTTGCACATGTTGGTTGCTATTATTACTGGTCTATGATGACCAATAACAGGTGGGCCAACTTTGCTGTGGGAGCACAGTTGAGGCCTTCAGAGACAATTTTCCAGGTGGCGGGTAGTAGAGGGGCGGGCAGGCTGAGCAGAGAGAGCAGCTTGTGCAAATGCACAGGGGCTCGGAAGTGCACGGTGTCTCCGAGAGCAGCGGGCAGGAGTGGCAGCTGGAGCACTGTCACCATAGGGCGTGACGGAGGCAGGGGCGGCAGGCGAGGCCAGGGAGGTGGGCAGAGGCCAGCCTGCCAAGGGATCCCAAATGATTAAACACTCGCTGATCCGAAGCAGGCCCCCTGCTGCCCGTGGAGGGTTGTCTGACTGCACACCGGAGGAAGTCTAGGATTAACTTCTGCATGAGAGGGAGGGCTGGCCTGGGCTTCTCTGCCAACACGGTAACTGTCCCTTCCTCCTTCTCCCAGGAAAGCATGGAGAGCCTCTCGTTCTTCCCGAGATGCTTTTCCTACTTCTGCACCTGTTTTCTCTCTTCCTGGGACTCAGTTTCTTATCTGAAGGAAGGGGATGTGGGTGGAGGAAGTGTTGTGATTTGGCTCCTTATTGATTATAATATTGTACCAGGTGCTTTCCAAGTCACTGTCCAAGGTCTTTGCTTGCATTGCCATGGAATCCTCATAGTGACTTACTGAAGTGGATGCATTTATCCCCGTTGCACAGAAGGGGACACTGAGGCACCGAGGGTGAGGCAATTTGCTAAAGGTCATGCAGCTCATAAGTGGCAGGATCTCCTGTGTGGGGGTCTCTGAAGCTGCTATGTGCTGTCCTGTACCACTTCACTGATGCCTCTCCTAAATATCTAAAGCTGATTGCAGAACGTCTGACTTCTTCACTGTGTACCGTTGGATGCTGGACAGTAGGCACCTTGGAGATGGGTCATGGTAGGGTGTGCCCTGGGAACCTGGACACTGCCCCATTCTCTCCCTGCCCCGATTTTTGGGGAGGCCCTGGGGGCAGGCACTTGGCAAAGGGGAGGAGGTGTTCCTGCATGTCTCAGAGTTCAGGGCAGCATTCCTCGGGCCCGCAGGGTCCCCCAGATGTGTCTTGAGGCAGGCAGTTTGCAACTTGATGGATGTGGCAGGTGGTGGTTGAGTTCCACTGTGACCCCCAGGAAGGAATGAGCCTTTTATGATGGCTAGTCAGAGCATCACATGGCCCTACCTGTTTTCAGAAGGCAAAGGCTCAAATTTCCTTTTCCATAGGAGGCAGACTTTAGGTTCAAATCTCAGTTCTGCCTTCCAGTGGCTTTGGGGCCTTGGGCGATTTCTTCACTTCCTTGAGCCTCAATTTCTTTATCTGCAAATATTTGCACACACACACACACACACACACACGCACTATTCAGCGCTTTCAGAAAGATCTGTAATCATACAAAGAATATCTGGCTTCCGTGTCATAGAGAACATTGGTGTAATATCCACGACATTGACCTCCATGGTACCTACCATAATTGTGATGATCTGGTTATTTGTGGTCATTACTCTTTTAGTCTGTCTCCTCCACTAGACCAGTGGTTCTCCCCTGGGAGCAGTTTGGTCCCTAGGAGCCCTTTGGGAATATCTGGAGACATTTTTGGTTGTCACAACTGGGGAGGTGCAGAGGGGGAGGCTGCTACTGGCAGCTGGTGTGCACGGGCCAGGCAGGGCTGCTGCTCTGTTTTTTCCATTGCACAGGATGGCCCCTTACCACAAAGAACCACCCGATCCCAGATGTCAACAGTGCCGAGGCTGAGAAAAGTTGCACAGGACCACGAGCCCCGTTAGGTCAGTGACTATGTCTAATTCATTTAGCTCTGTGTCCTCAGTTGCACAGCGTGAAGCCCGGTACACGGGAGACAGTTGATATGCTTTAAAGGGATGAATGAGGACTTGGAAGGCCTTGTGTCCCCTGGAGTCCCAGAGGTTTGGCTTGTAGGACATTTTGAATGGGCAGAAGAGATTTAGATGAACCTGAATGGTAAACGGCCAATTGGTAATTCCGGCCAAAGAAATTCCGACCCAGCTATTTTCCTTCCCAAGCAGGTGCTGGGGGGGGGGGGGGCGGGCAAATGATCATGGCCACAGTCACCAGTGCATTCTGCTCATGTGGATACGGGACCCACCTTTATCTGGACAAGCAGGCTGGGGCAGGGGAACGTAGGTGCTGACAAGGAACGCCCTGTCAGCTGGGCCCTTGGGATTTGCCAAGCTGGGGCACAGCTGCTGTTGCCTTCCTGTTTTTCCCTTTCTGGTGGAATGAAGGAAACCCACTGAATGGCTATTTTTCCACTGACATTTACAGCAATGTGATAGGCCTTGGATTAATGAGGTCAAGCTCCAGTGTGAAATCTGCCCGATAACTTGAAGCCAGGCCAACAGGAAGACGTGGCTTGTTTTCTTTGGGCCATTTGATGTCTTTGGATGGCTTTGGCCAGGGAAGCAGGGGTCACAACTCTGTACAAAAGAAGGGAATGTTTCATGCCCCAGAATTATAGAGGCTGGAATTGTTGTCTCTTTTTCAATTTACCGGGAAGGTTTATTTTAACGGGGACTCAGGAATAAGTAACTTGTTTGAGCAGAGGTTTACCGTGGGCCCCAGCTGCTACTAAGTATGGATCTGGGCTGTGAAAGCCTGTTTTTCTGGAGCTCTCTCTGGGACTTTGAAAAAAAAGATTGGCCCCACAGTGTGCTTGGACAGGTTAGTTAGAACTAATGCGGATGGGGGAAGGGATCTTGGACATATGCCTCCAACGTGCTCACGAATCATCTTGGGGTTCCTGTAAGATGCAGAACCCCATTCAGTAGGTCTGAGTCGTTCCAGTCTGCGTTTCTAACAAGCTCCCAAGGGGGAGCCATCCACTGGCTTGTGAACTGCACTTCGTGTAGCAAAGGTCTGGGAACCCCACGTCTACAGGTGAGGGGTCCCTGGTGTAGCCCGCATAAACACAGAGGCATTCCGCTTGTTACGCCTCTCGGCCCAGCCATCTGCCGTGCTGGCAGTCTCACAGAGGCACGTGTTTATTGCTTCTCTTCTGTGTGCCCAGGCCTGGGACCAAACATGGAAGCGAGGATGCACGTTCCCAAAAGCAGGAAGAGGGGTGGGGGACAGCTAGTGCTTCCAGCAATGGGCGTCCAGGGACACGCTGTTCCTGGGTCAGCTGATCACTGGGGGCCTGTTTAACATACAGATTCCTGGGTCCTAGCCCAACCCGCCTGTATCAGAACCCACCGGGCCCTGGGAATCTGTATTTTTAAAAAGTGGGCCAGGCTGGCGGAGGGGAAGCTGGCAGGAAGCGGCGGCGGCGCGTGGAAGTGCCTTGCTCAGCAGGTGCGGTATGGAAAGTTGTAGAGTTGTGTACTGCTCTGTGGCACCCAGCGGAGGGAGGGGCCGAAACCTAGCCTGCTCCGCTTGCCAGGCTCTGCACCCTGCCAGGTTGCATCTGTCTGGAAGGAAAGGCATCTTTTTCATAATAGTAATAATAATTGTCAACATTTGGTACTGATTATGAGCCAAGCACTGTTTATTGAACCCTTTTAGTCTTCCTGGCAAAGTGTAGAGGTGGCATTACTGCTACCCTGATTTTACTGCTAAGGAAAGTGAGGCACAGAGAGGTTCAGTGACTTACCCCAGGTCACACAGCCATTAAGTGCTGGAGGCAGGGTTTGAATACAGGACATCTGGCTTCAGCGTCCTTGCACTTAAATCATTATACCCTCTGGCTTTCCTTTGGGGCAAAAGTGCTGTTGTGCTTTGTGGGGCTGTCCCGACTCTGAAGGAGTGTCTTTTTCAATTTCTTTCCAAGATCAGGGAAAGGCTCACAGTGACCTTGGCTGCTCCTGGAGTTAGACCTGGGTTTGATTCCCCACCTCTACCACTTCCTCCAATCTTGAGCAAGTTACTCACTTCACCTCACTGAGCCTCAATCCCCCATGTGTAGAGTAAGAATAATAATAGCATGAGATGATGTGATTAACCATTTAGCTCCGCACACAGGACGTACTCGATACATATTAGCAATAGCTATTACATCAGTATTGGCCTGGGTGAGGATCGATGGCTTGAGAGCAGAGGGGATAGGTGTGCAGAACCCTGTGTCATTTATGTCCCTGGAGGCCGAGCAGGGGTTGCTTTGCTCACCCAGGTTACTTACTTATGTCTGTGACTTACCTAGGCATCCTTCGCCTTTGCTTCTTGGCCCTGGTTGGAGGCCCCATGTCCATGCCAGCCTGGTGAGTTCTCAGAATTTCTTGGCTCCCAGACTGATTCAGAGTCTCAATCAGAACTGGCCTTATTTCCCCTCCTCCCAGAGCAAGTAAAAGGCATGCGTGCTCACACTTACTTTCTTCAGGGCTCTTGGTCCTTCTTGGTGACTGTCCCTGTCTCCAGGCTCCCTTCTGGAAGTCTGTAGACATCATTGGCTCCCCCATGAACTGGACAGAGTGCCAATGTTGCCTTATAGACATTGCCTATTACCTTATAAAAAAAAATAGGGAAGATTTTCTCCCAAATTTCATTAGTTTTCTTCTTTCACATATAAAGCCAAGCTTTTGGTTTTTTTATTGCTGTATTTTATGCTTTTTAATTACGAAAAGAATACAAAATCATTATTAGCATCCAAACAGCACAGAAATGTGGAAAACAGAAAGTAAAATGTCCACAGCCTTCATCCCCAGCCACTCATTTCTTTTCCCCAGAAGGAATCCCTGGATTTTTTTTTTTTGAATCTTTCTATAAATTTCTTATATACATACAAACCCATATTCCTTTACGTGTCTATCCTTTTTTCTCTTTAACACACCTCTACAGCACTCTTGTGAAACCTCCTTTCTCCGCTGATTTATCGGAGCACATGTCGACACGTAGAGGTACACAGGTCGGTCTTGAGGGCTGCGCGATATTGCAGTAATAAACATGTGTCATATTGGATTTTCTAGTTCTTCATGACAGTTAAGATTGTTTCCAGTTTTTTCCTTCTGCAACTCTGGTGCTGCCGTATCCCTCGGGTGTGGACTATCTCTTTGTCCACTGGCATGAGGTTATCCCTGTGGAAATTTCCCTGCAGTTTGAACTTGATGGGCACCATCAGATTGTCCTCCCAAGAGTCTAGACCACTTTCTATTCCCTCAACAGTGTGTGCGAATGCCTCTTTCCCCACCCCCTTCTCCAACACCGCGTGGCAAACCACTTTGATTTTTGCCGGTCTGATAGGAATAAATTGAAAAGACTGTTTCTGAGTCAGGTGCCACATTAATTCAGATTTTATAACCTTTTAGACGGTGCCTACATAAGGATTGGTAAATATTCAAGAGCTGCATTTTACCTGGCCCTGTGCTTGGAATTAGAGAGAGCAAATTAAATGAAGCCGGTCTCTGCTCTCAAGTTGATCCTTGTCTCCTGCAGACACGTGGAAAAATCAAATCAAAACAAAACAGTGCGGTTCAAATGTGCCAGAGGAATGCGTAAGCTAAGCTAACTCTTGCTCGGTAAACTCTATCTTCATGAATATCACGCATGAATTTGTAAAATACAGTATATACTGTGTCCTGGGGGGAGCGGTGGGCGTACTTGAATCCATTTTCAAAAGAAAATGACTTGGTTAGAAGCAAAACAAATCCTGCAGCTTACCCCTAGTGGGGAGAGCAGAAGAGGTGGGCAGTTAGGAAGTGGGGGGGGGGGGACAGGTGATTTTCAGACAGGCACTTTGGTGGTTTCTGGATTTACTAATGGAAACGCATTAGTCCAAGGAAGGTGGAGCAGAAACCCGGCTGAGTTTGTAGTGCTCATTACGCATCACTCACACCGGGGCAAATGTGTACGTTAGTCCAGAAACAGTGAGCGCAGAGGAGCAGAAAGCTGGATTTGAACGCACAACCGTGGCCCTCACAGAGACTGGCCATGCGTGGCAGGAATAGGTGGTTCCCCCAGGGGTCACAAGGAGGCGAGCTCCGGACGGTGCCCGCTGTAGGGCAGATGCACAGAATGGGTGTTCAGTGAATGAGAGGACATCGAAGATGTCTCTGTCTCGTAAAGGGGCCTCCTACTCAAAGAGAACCAATTAGAAAGGGTATGATCACTTTATCTACCCACGTGGGGGGAGCCATGCCTTAGCTGTGCGTTTTCTTTGGACCACTGTCCTGATATCTCTTCATTCTCTTGGGACGGCTTAAGAACAATACAACACAGGGAACAGTTGAGAAGATCTGAAACTTCTGTGCAATGAACATGAGCATCATTTTACAACAGATCACACAGAGTGTGATGGGGCACACAGAGCCCGCTGGACGGCATTCAGAGTGGGCGCACACAGAGCCCGTTGGACGGCATTCAGAGTGGGCGCACACAGAGCCCGCTGGACGGCATTCAGAGTGGGCGCACACAGAGCCCGCTGGACGGCATGCAGAGTGGGCGCACACAGAGCCCCCTGGACGGCATGCAGAGTGGGCGCACACAGAGCCCCCTGGACGGCATGCAGAGTGGGCGCACACAGAGCCCGCTGGACGGCATGCAGAGTGGGCGCACACGGAGCCCGCTGGACGGCATGCAGAGTGGGCGCACATGGAGCCCCCTGGACGGCATGCAGAGTGGGCGCACACGGAGCCCGCTGGACGGCATTCAGAGTGGGCGCACACGGAGCCCGCTGGACGGCATGCAGAGTGGGCGCACACGGAGCCCGCTGGACGGCATGCAGAGTGGGCGCACACGGAGCCCGCTGGACGGCATGCAGAGTGGGCGCACACGGATCCCCCTGGACGGCATGCAGAGTGGGGGCACACGGATCCCCCTGGACGGCATGCAGAGTGGGGGCACACAGAGCCCGCTGGACGGCATGCAGAGTGGGCGCACACAGAGCCCGCTGGACAGCATGCAGAATGGGCGCACACAGAGCCCACTGGACAGCATGCAGAGCTGAAAAGAGACCGTGAAGCCAGGGGCAATCCTATGCTGCCCCTCCGTGGAAGGCAAGGCAGGGGCCTGGGGGCTGTGTCCAGGCCCTCGGTATGCCCCCACGTCCCCCATCAGCCTGATCTGTTCTGTCTGGTTTGATTCTCCAGCACTGGTTCCAAGCCAGGATCACTCCTTATGACCCAAGGATGGAATAATCTCAGCGAATTTTCAGTCTCTGGGTCTCCTGTCTCCTGTCCACCATCTCCCAGGAATACCTACTACGTGTGGGGGTGGCTGAGTGGTGGGATGTGAAGGTGGATGACGTATTCTCTTGCCTTTTGAGAGCATCTGGTCCAAGCGAAGAGGCAGATCTGAAACTAACAATTACTACAAAGTGTTGAGCACCGCTGGAGAGAGTGGTCACGTGCCTTGGAACTGGAGAGGAGGAGAAAGAAACCCATTTGGCACAGGGCAGATAAAGAACAACCCGGAGGGAAGAAAAGGAGCATTGAGACAATACTGTGTAAATGAGACAAGGCGAGTGTTGAGCACCGTGCCTGGAAAGCACTTAAGGGATGAGAGATACCATCATCCCAGCACTTGTACCAGCTCTCAAAGAACGAGGAGTATGCCGGGTAAAGGGAAAGAAGGGTATTGCCATCCCATGGAACAGAATGAATGAAGGTGAGGAGAGTGGGGTATGTGGTGTCGTGAAAATTGTGTGGGCTTCGTAGCAGAGAAATCTAAGTCTGTGTCCCAGTCCTGGTTCTGCCACTTTCTAATTGTGACTTTGGGACGTCAAGATGAGCCTCCATGTCCTAATCTACCAATTGGGGATCATCCTATCTGTTTTTAAAGGCTGATTGTGGGGATTAAAGTTAATTTGCGTGTGGTAGCTGGCACATAGCAGAGCCTCAGCATATGGGGGCTACCATTGTGGAGGCGTGAAACCATCAGTCTGGTTCAGCGTAGCTGGAAAATGGAGCGTTAGCCGGTTGGGGACGGGGAGGGAGGTTGGGATGGCCAGAGAGAAAGCTAAAACGTCAAGGCCAGATACCGGATGGGCTGGACGGTGACGCTGAGGAGTTTGGACTTGACTCTGGAGACAATGGGGAGGATTAAAGCCTTCCTTATGAGGGAAATCCTACAGGATCAGACCTAGTTTCAGAATGAACACTCTGCCAGTGGGGTGAATGGTGGATTGGAAGGTGAAGAATGGAGGTGAGGGAACCACTTTGGGAAATGCTGCATTCCACCATCCTGTCTTGGCAGCCGGCGGCTTGCATTAGCCTAGAAGAAGTTCTAGTAAGTCCTGCAGTCAGGCACTTTCTGAAGAGGCCGATTAGGGCAGTGAGTAAAAGCATGGGCTTCGGTGTCAAGGCCAATGTGGATGTGAATCCTAGCCCTGTTGCCTACTGGCTGTGTAAACTTGGCAATTACTTAACCCCACTGAGTTGTAGTTAACCCTTCTGTACATGACGGTTAACAGTACCTTCCCCACAGGCTTGCTGTGGTGATAAATGTGGTGGTGTCAATAAAGCATCAGCTTTGCTCTAAGAATTCAGTAGGTGCTCAACAAAAGCTGATAATTAGAATTTTTTAAATGACATATTTGATCATGAAACCCTTTCTCTATGTAACACCTATTCTCCATCCCTGGAGCTACTGGTGTTCTACAGAAAACACCTTGCTTTAGACTTTTCTGGAGAAACAGCAGCACTTTTTGCTCCAAGAAATAGTAAGGAGCATTGCCAAGTTCTAACAGTGGTTCTTGGATGAACATGAAACCCAACTGGGGAGCTTTTAAAAATGTCAATGCCTGGCTGCACCCAGAACCAATTAAATTAGAGGTGGGACCCACACATCAGTGTTTTTTCCTAATTTTAACGATTTATTAAAGTAAAACAAATATAGGAAAGTATGCAGACCTTAAATGAATGAATCCTTCACAAACTGAACATGCCCACATAGCCCATATCCTGCTCAAAAAACAGAATATTACTAGTAAGCCTGCGACCCCTTTTATGTCCCTTTGCAGAAGCTCCTCCACCCCCAAACCATGATCCTGATGAATGTTAGAAGCATTTTGCCTACTGTTGAATTTCACACACGTGGAACCGTATAGTATGCTTCGTTGTGTGTGTTTGGCTTAGTTTGGTTAACATTGTGAGAGTCCCCCTACTGACGAGTGAGTAATTGTGAATTGTTAATTGTCTTTGCCGTACAATGTTCCCTTGTGTGACTGTACCGTAATTCTTTTCTAGACTATTGTTGGTGGGCACTTCGGATAGTTTACACACCTTAGCACAATTACAAACCGTGCTGTTAACATTCTAACAGTGCTGTTGACTCGCCTTTTGGGGAGTGTATGTAGAAATTTCTGTTGGGTATATTTCTAGGAATGAAATTGCTAGGTTAAAGCTGTCGAGCAGTTTTTACAAGTGGTTGTACCAATTTATATTCCCAGTGTATAAGAATTCTTGCCAACAATTGCTATTTTCTGTCTTAAAAGGTTTTTTTGTTTTTTTTTCCGGCCATTCCGGTGGATATATAGTAGTCTTGCTCTGTGATCTTAATCTATTTTCCTAGCATCTCCCTGTGATTCCAGCACGTAGCCAAGTTTGCGAACCTCTTTCCTTTTTTGTTTTCCAAGATTTGATTTATTTATTTGAGAGAGAGAGAGAGAGAGAGAGAGCGAGAGCAGGAGCAGGGGCAGAGGGAGAAAGAGAAGCAGACTCCCCCCTGAGCAAGGAGCCTGACTCGGGGTTTGATCCCAGGACCCTGGGATCTCAACCTGAGCTGAAGGCAGATGCTCAACTGACTGAGTCCCCCAGGTGTCCCTGTGAAATGCTTTCCTAACAGGCTTTGAAAAGACAAAGCAGCCTTTAGTGGAACTGAATAAGGAGGGTTACAGTGGCCAGTGCCTCCCCATCGACTCCCTCTGATGTCTGTACCCAGAGTTTTGTATAGATCTGATCTGTGTAATCAGCCAGTGGAGGGTACTTTTGCTGTGGCAGGAGAGTACAGGGGTGCACCACACCTGACAGCCTGCCCCTCATTCCTGTGTCCTTGATGTGGGGCACGTGGGGCCCTCAGGAATGTTCTGGAAACTGGAAAGAGGCCATGGAGGGACTTCACTCTCTTCTTCCAATGTAAGACCTGAAAGAGAAGGGGAGGACTCAGGGAATGGCTAGTGGTCTATACGGATGTTGTCAGATGAAAAATCGGTCTTTCGGACCAGAGTTTAAGATTTTGTGTTGTGTTTTTGCTCCTCAAAGCTTGCCTGATCCTTGGCACTTGGAAGGTACTCAAAATACAGCCACTGAAGGCAAGATGAGCGAGACCTACGTGACTGTCCCGGGTGGAAAGCCCAACTCCCGTGAATGCAGAGAAAGGCGTTGGTGGGGATTGAGCAGATCTGACAGCTTTCGTTCTCTTCTTTGAGCTGCGTTGTGGCCCATACTTTGTTTGCTCATTTAGTTTCCCTTATGCCCTGGAGCAAAGTTACAGTAGCTGCTTTAAATACTTATCTGTTAACTGCAACCTCTGGGGGCATCTTGGGATAGATCTCTGTTGATTGCCTTTCCTCTTGAGTTTGGGTCACCTTTTCCTGTTTGTTTTAAAATTTTTTTTCTAGTAATTTTGGATTACATTCTGAACATTGTGAGTGAGACTTGAAGAGACTGCTGATTTTATTATGTTCCTCGGAACAGTAATGATTCCCTTTGTTTTATCAGGCAGTTAACGTGACTGAACTCAGACTTGAAACTCAATTTCCCCTGTGTGGGCAACAGCTCAAAATCTTTGTTCAGTTTCTTTGGCCTGAGTTGAGCTGCTGGGAACTTGTCCCATAAATGCACCATTCAGGGGGATTTGGGTGGAATTTATGCTCAGAGTTTGGGGCTACTGTTCTGTGGCTGTCTTCTGAGATACCTCTCCTCACTTTCTGGGTGTAGTTACCGAATTCTGCCTCTAATTGCTCAGACAGGAAGAGTGTAGTTGTAACCACCGTGCACATTAATTGGGGCCTGTCCGTGGGGAAAAACCTATAAAAACATGGAAGTCGCCCTTTCTTTCTTTCAAATGTTGACTCCCCTCTATTTTCCGTATGTTCGTAATTGAACAAACATAGTGCCTTCTAATAGGTTATGTGTGTGTGTGTGCGTGCGTAGTTTATAATAGTTATGTGTGAGACTGTACGTCCAATAAGACTGTCTCTCCCATTACTAAAAGCAGAACCTTTCTGATCAATGGTTCATTAAGAAACCCCCAGAACCCCCTTATTTTACTGCCTAGCACAGAGTAGATGGCAATAAATATTTGTTTATTGAATAAATGCATGAGGCTCTAAATTTTATTTATTTATTTATTTTTTAAAGATTTTATTTATTTATTCGACAGAGATAGAGACAGCCAGTGAGAGAGGAAACACAAGCAGGGGGAGTGGGAGAGGAAGAAGCAGGCTCATAGCTGAGGAGCCTGATGTAGGGCTCGATCCCATAACACCGGGATCACGCCCTGAGCCAAAGGCAGACGCCTAACCGCTGTGCCACCCAGGCGCCCCTAGGCTCTAAATTTTAAAAACTGGAAGCGAACTGGGGAGAAAATTGCCAGAAGAAAAATCCCGAGACCAGCTGTAACTGGATGGTCCCAGGTATCAAGTTGGGAGGGTGTCCGGTAATTTGCTGGGGACAGTGTTGAGTGGAGGATGGCAAGGATATTGGGGCCCCGGATCGCTGAGGGTGGATCACAGTGGCCCACAAAGTGAACCTGAGTTTTCAACACAAGGAGACAAACTCAGTTGTGACAGTAACATCACTCTCATGGGATCGAGTCTGCAGCTTACGGAGAACTTACCATGTTCAGCGGAAAGATGGCTGGTCAGAGGGGAGGCAGAGGTCTGCCTGGCGTTCTGTGCCCTCCCGAGGAGCCGAGGGGAGTGAATCAAAGTGAAGGAACTCTGGCTGGAGATCAAAGAGCAGGGGAAGTAATGTCGGGGCAGTCCCCACTGCAGTTTGCTCCTCTCTGCATGGTGACCCGGGAGGTCACGGACCCAGTACGCAGAGACTTCAAAGACTACATAATGCACGGAAATGTCTTTTACCCAAACGCAGAGCATCTGGAGACTTCCTGGCTTATTCTACTGAATTTCATCTCTCAGAAAGTAGAGGAGAAAGGACAGTGGCTGGGATGAGTCTGGCTCAGGAGTTACTGGGTAAAGTAAAAATGAGGAAGTGCCTACCCAGAAAGGGAATGCTGAGCCCACAGGGGTTTGGAAGGCAGGTTTTATGAAATGTAAGGGTGAGATTACAGTTGACCCTTGAACAACATGGGTTTGAACTCATGGGTCCGCATAACTGGATTTTTTTCCCATACGGTACGGTCCTATAAATGTATTTTTTCTTACGACTTTCTTATTAACATGTTCTCTTACTTTATTGCAAGGATACAGGATGTAATACGTATAACATACAGAAGGTGTGTTTATGTTATGTTATGTTAGCTGTAAGGCTTCCGGTGAGCAGTGGGCAATTACGTTAAGTTTTTGGAGAGTCAAAAGGCATATGAGGATTTTCGAAGGTGTGGGGGTCAGCTCCCCTACCCCCTGCATTGCTCAGGGGTCAACTGTACATATATATCCTGTCCCAGCCTCCAAAAGTAGGGACAGCTCCAACAGTCAGGGAAGTTATGGCTTTAATCAGTTATCCTCACTCTGCATAGAGTTTGTTTTTCCTCCTTCATGGGTTCCTCTTCTTGCTACCAGTCAAGCTTCCGTGGGCCATCTTCCCTGTCTGACATTGTTTCTCTTCTTTTCAAGTAGGGAAGATATTAAAAATACTAAACCATCATGGCACAGGCATAGACCAATCAGAAGAGAGACTAGCTGAGCCAGGTGGCAGTCAGCTGTGGGAGCTGCCATCCTTTGCTTGAGCTGGCTACGAATACTGCTTCCTAGAATCCAGATCTCGTCAATTTAAGGGGTAGAAGAATGGAGTACAGTTCTTCCTACTCCCCTGAAGTTGTTAGAGAAGAGAGGGGGTTATTAGAGAAATTCCTACTGGAACCTGAGATCGTCTTGATTCTTGTCTACCATGGAGGCCACGGGGATTCCGTACTGTTGTTTGGATGATATATTGGGATTTGAGGGGCCCTGCCACTCAAGCTGATAACCATCTAGGTGTTTGTGTTAAGACTAGAGGATTTTGAACATTGGGGCACAGGCGAGTATTGAAATCCAAGGTTAGGCAAGCATGTTGTAGAGCAGAGTTGCGTCCGAGCCACTCCTCACTGCTTTCCCCATGGCAGACATTACTAATCGATCACACTGCTCATTCCTCCTGTCTCTCTCTCTCTCTCTCTCTCTCTCTCTCTCACACACACACACACACAAACACACGCACGGTCCCAGAACCCCTCCTCTCACAGTGCTCCAAGTAGCCATCACCAACCCAAGAGTTGGTGCCACAGAGGAAAGCTTGGCCCATGATGTCATGTGGAAAGAGAGAGGCAGAGGACACGGAGGCCACTCTGGGCTTAGCCAGTATGAATGGCCATCCCCTGTTTGATAAATGCGTAACCCAGGAGGGCGTTTTGTGGCCACAGGTGGCCTCCTTTGGAAAATGATCCTTCCAGCTGCAAAGGGAGTTTTCTCTCTCCTTGCGAAGAGAGGGGGTGGACCACACTCACTCAAGCCTGGAGAAACAGTATGTGTAATTTGACTCCTGTTTCCCCGTGCTTAGCTGTTACATAAGCTCCTTTAGAAGCCTGGCTGTTGGGTGTAGCACAGTGACTGACTAATGTTCGTAGACCTCATGTCAGCTCTCTTTGTGTGTGCCCCATCCTCGGCACCTTCCCTCCGGCCCCTGCAGCCTCCCCCACGCTTGACATTCTTATCGACAAGCATGTGGGCCTCTCTGTGGGTTCAGGTTCACGGGGAGAAGTTCAGCGTGAAAGACTGATGTGTTCATGGGTTTTCCTTCACCTGCTCGAGCTGTGGTTTCCTTTGAAGTTTTCTTGGAGCTGAGCCTGAGAAAGCTGTCTCACCATCACAGGCAAGAATGAATCCAAAACATCATCAACCAGTATCTACTTGGAATAGCCCTTACAGGCCAGCTGGCCGGGTGGTTACCAAGTTCTGGGCTACAAATACACATGACAGGGTGCTTGCTCCGAATACAGGTGATCTGTCGGCCAGGCCAGCATCGAGGCTCACTGGGCCAGTCCCACTCACCAGCCCACATGGGTAGTAGGACCTTCTCTGTCCGCAGCCTCATGAGTGGCCTTGGAGTTCCTGGTGGTGGGGACCCCAGCATTGTGCCACGGCTGGGCTTTGCTCAATTGTCAGTATTAGCTTTTCCTCATGCCAGGCTTATCCCACCTCTTCATTCAGTGCTTGTCCGTGATCCCAGCTCTGCCGTCTAGAGACTTGGAAAATAGCTCATGACTTTTGTTAAGGCCTGGTCCTATACTGCCAATATGGCCCAGCCAGTTCAGTCGGAGGTCCTCTGGGCTCTGATTATCCCCAGTGCTGGACATGATTCTTTTCCCAAGAAAGTTCAAGTTGCACTAATTACTTGATCCCTCCTTGCTCTTGTTGAACTTGTGGGTGTTGAATCCTGACACCCTCCCCTGTCCCAATCCCCCTCAAAGCCTTGCCAAATTGGGTCATAGTAAATGGGCTTCAAGAGACAATGACAAGTCAGGGCCAAGCATAGGGCCACCACTCAGAGGTCTGAATGAAGGAGCACAGCTGGGAGAGGCAGACTCGAGGAGCAGGCTGTTGGGGGCTTGAGTCCCACAACAGATTTAAAACCAGAATGCCTGTGTAGAATGACCGTGCTCGAAGTCTAGAAGGTACATTCCAGCCGGGCTAGGATAGTGAGTCCATAAAATCCCATGAGGATGGGCTTGAGGGTGACAAAGCTAATTTCTCCCTCAGATATTTGGAGCACTAAAGGCCCCAGAAGTCTCTTCGCTCAGGAGTAAAACATTTTTATACTGGGGCAGGGGGGTATATGCTGTTATTCAAAGCAGCGTGTTATGGGAGGGTGGGGGCGTATATCCTTTAGGAGAGAAAGTGGGTCCCAGGTGAGCTCGAGGAGGAGGGCAAGCCAGCGCTGTTTGTTTTGTTTTCGTCCTCCCCTCGTGCTCAGCAGCACAGGAAGCACGAGGAGAAAGCACTCACGGTCTTCCTCTAGGCTGCTGCCAATATTGTGTGGAGAAGAATAGCTGAAGAACAAGAAAAAAATCGTAACATTTTCTTTTGACGGTGTGAACTTTGAGACACTGTCTGACTCATGTTTTAAAGACTCTTCAATTTGAATTCACCTTCCTCCGTGTTGTTTTTCTCAAGGCACTAGGCTCGAGTCCAAAGATGTGTCAGCCAGCTTCTCCCCTGGCATTGAGGCATCTCAAGGCCCCGGCCCCCCTCCTCCCCTCCCGGGGTGGGGGGGCTGCTGACGGAACCTAGCTTTGGCCTTCCCACCCTTCCTCAAGGCTGGCCTTCAGCCGGGGGCGGAGTGGCGGTCCCTGGAACCGTGCCCCCACAAGAGGCCACTCGCCGTGCTTCAGAAAGCACTTCCTTCTCGGGTCCCCATTCCTGCATCCCGAAAAGCAGCATTGCTGTCTGTTAGGGTCCTTTGGGCTACAGGTAACTAAATTCAATTCAACTGGCTTGAATAATAAAAGGGGGTTTTGTTGGTTTGGATCACCGAAGTCCAGAAGCCCTAAGTGAAAGGACCCCATTTCCCTTCCTCTGGCTCCCAAGTATTGGCTTCACCTCAAGGCTGGCTTCCTGCTGCAACTGGGGTTCATGCTTCCACTTCAGGGGTGATGGGAAAAGAGAGCTACTGACTGGGACCAGTTTAGGTCATGTGCCTCCCCCCAGCCCAGCAGCAGGGCTGGGCTTAGGCCCTTGCTGGCAGGTTCTGGCCAAGCGGGGGCCCAGCACGGAGTAATGCTAGGGGAGCTACAAAGACCACCAGCGCACTGTGCCTTTCAGTGGACCCATGCCTTTCTTCCTTTTCCTGTTTCCCCGGAGGCATATCATTGCCCAAACACCACTCCTGTAATGGTCTTCTTTTTCATTTTCGAGGAGGAGGGGGTTCTGTAGAGTGTCCTCCCCAGTCCCTCCTCCACCCCCAGCACTCTTCTTCACCCTTTCCCCTTGAGGCTCAGCTTTCTGGAGGGCAGCCCCTGCTTCCCTAGTTGTGCACTGACTCGGTTTCTCCCTGAGCAGACAGCAAGGGTTAGCGGATGCGCCAAGAAGAATTAAGCTCAGACTTTGTCAGACAGGAACCAGAGGCTGAATCAAGGCTCACCCCAAATGCCTGTCCTGGCCCACTGGGGTCAAGTGGCTTGGCCTCAGACTTCCTGCTGTCCACAATCAGGCTATTTTGTTTCATCTACCCGACCTCATACAGCCACTTGTGGGAAAATTAAGTACCCTGCCCTATTTCCCCTTGCTTCTGATTTCTCTCCTCATATCACACACACTTCCTGGATAATCTCACCTCAACCTGGCCTCTGCAGACCATTTCCACACCTGCCTCGTCAGCCTGGCCGCTGCACTGACTCGTGGCCCCACGTGCCCAGTTCTCTGCGGGCTGGTCTGTTTGGATGTTCCCACAAAACAGCGGGCTCAGTATCTCTCCACAGAGCTGGTTTTCCTCCGAATGAGGTCCTCCTCCTTGGGGATCCCCTGTAAGTGTTGATGATGTTGCTCTCCCAGGTCCTGACTGTTGGGGCTGCGTCCCTAACACCATCCAGGGTTTCCTCTGGAAGTGTGCACAGGTGCACCCGGGTCTCAGAGGGGGCCAGGCCACAGCTCCTGGGGGCCGGGACTTCTGTGGGCTGCCCCAGAACCCAGGCAGGTGCCCCGTCTTGGGGGCCGCCCAGCTGCTGTGTTAGCACGATGGCAATTCTTTAATTAGACCAAGCAGGGTTTTCTCGGACGGGGGTGGGAGGAGGTGTGTGGGTCTATTGGGGGAAAGTAGGTCACCTGAAAACCAGCAGTCAAGAGGGAGCTGTCCTGGAGCCCCAGCTCCAGGGAACCCAGAGGGGTGAGGCAGGAGGGGCTGGCAGAGAGAGCAAAGTCAGAGGAAAATCTGCTCTGGCCCCTTTTACTGGCCCTTGGGAGGCATTGTCCTCATCTTGCTCCAGGGGGCTGGGCAACTAACTGCCCTTGATTCCTTCCTCCCGAACAAACTGCCCTAGCCAAGGAGTGCATTGCAGTGAGTGCCGTCCGTCTGCCTGGGGCCTGCTCCCATGGGGCCCGGGGAGGGAGTACTGCCCTGGGAATCACACCCATGGCTTGAGTTACTGCTCAGTCTCTGTTTCCTTGGAGCATGTTCCCCTCTCCCTCGTGCCTCTGTTTTGTCATCCATCCACTGGTCGGGTCCGTGCCTGTCTTCTGCCCTGCTGTACCCCTAGCCCTTAGCGAATTCCCGGCATGTGCTAGGTGCCCATTAGATAGTTGTCAGATGAAATCATGAGTTCATATGAGTGCTTCTCTTATAAGATTGTCATCAAGGATCAGTAGCCAGGTGGATTTCCCCAATGCCAATCCCTTACAGTTTTGCCAACATTGAATCCCATCATTAGTTCATTTTTTGGCTACCACCTTGTTAGTTTTCCACTGAAGTAGATTTATTTAAAAAGGACATTTTATATCACCACCATAAGTAAACAGTAACTGTGAAAACAAAGTCACGGAAAACAAAACAATGTTTTTGCGTTCTATCCCAGACGCCCTTGCTTGCCCAAGGCTATGAGCCCGAGGCCCGCCTTCTCTTTGTTTGCAAGGGAGAGTGACACGGTTCTAAGGATGGATGTTTAAGGTCTATTAGTACCCAGCTGACACTTTCTTCTGGGGAAAACCTGGTAGATTAAAAAAGAAGCGAGGAACATAACTTGCTCTTTCTGTGAGTCCAAGGTATGTGAAATCTTGTCGCAAACTTTTGAAAATTCCTTCGGAGTGGATTCTCTTTCCACACTTAGGGAAACACTTGGCTGAGATGATGGCCGGGGAGTCCTTAGAAAAGGTTTAAGGGCTTTAATTAACAGGGTAAGTGATTGGTATGCTTATTCTTATCTTTAGTCTTGGCGGGGTTTCGGTACCTCCCACTTAAGCAGGTGATCAGTAAACGCCCAACAGAGCAAAAAGGAGTAACTGTGTACAGAATGTTAGGGCCCCAGGCAATCTCACAGAGTACTCAGGCCAATCTGGCAAAAGTGGAAATGGTGTTCTCCAGCGCACGATGGAGAATCTGCCACTCCGGAGACCACAAGCCCCTTGCTGACTTGCTTGCTGGACTGCTCTGGAGGCTGGGTGTCTGTCTTTTGGGTACACAGCGCTCTTCCCCTCCACCAGGGTCCTGTTCTTCAATGGGGAAACACGTAGACTCTCTTCTCTTTGTTTCTGGATATTTGGAGACTGCTGTCTCGTTCTGCCTAAGACAGGGCTCGCAAACTCAGGTGACCTCAGGAGCTAGCAAGTGGTATTAGTGCAGGAGGTCAGGTGGGGTAAGGAGGGGGCAGTCTTACTCTGTATTTGCAGATTGTTGCCGTAGGAGCCCGGCGTGGCCAGGTGCTGAGATGGTCTCGGAAAACCTGAACATCTGATTTTGGATATTAAAGCTTCAAGTTTTAAATGTTAGCAGTACATCACTATATTGTAAAACATGGTGGGGTCCAAAGCCCACCCAACGAACCAGCCAAACATGATGGGGACCAGGGGGCTTCCTGGTTAAGTCTGGCGCCTAGCCACAAACTGCTCCCTGCTGCCCCGAAGACTTCTGTTTGTTCTGGGCTGAGCAGCCCCATCCTCCCCAAGCCACGTTTCTGAGTGTCGGTTCCTAGAATTCCCTCCGTGGTGACTAGTCCCTCTGCTTGCCTTTGAACATTGGCGAGCTCCCTCTCAGCCCATGTCTGTCCTTTTCATCTGGCAAACTCCTACTCATCGTTTCAGATTCAAATCAGCTGTCCCCTACTCTGGAGCGCTTTCCTCATCGCCTCAGGCCGACTGGCCCTGCATTTTCTAGCTGTGACGTGGTGTTGTTGGGTAAACTGCTTAATCTCTCTGTGCCTCAGTTTCCTTCTCTGTGAAATGGGGATGACGATAGTACCTACCTCATTAGATTGTCAAGAGGATTAAAAGAATTTGTAGATACATTGATAGGCAGATGAACAGACAGGGGTTTCCTAGAAGGCAGAGCTAGTCCCTGATCCATCTCTGAATCAGGGCTTGTCACAGAGCAGGCGTCCATTAAATGTTAGATCACTTGAGGAAGTGGGGAGAAGTCAACATGTGATCCACTAGCTCCCAGTGAGCTCTGACCGTCATGATATGATGGTTGTGAATTCAACTCTTCCGAACTCCTTACTTTTTAAAAAGGCAACCAAAGTGTCTGTCTAAATGGCTAAAATACAAAAACAGCGACACCACCAAATGCAGAGAAATTGGATCATTCGTGCACTGCTGGTGGGAACGAGAAATGGTACAGTCACTCTGGAAAACAGAGTTTGACAGTTTGTTGTTTTTGTTTTTTTTATAAAACTAATCATATAATTACCAAATGATCCAGCTGTTGTACTCTTGGGCATTTACTCCAAAGAAGTGAAAACTTATATTCGCATGAAGCCTGCACATGAAGGTAATAGCCCCAAACATTTATTTATTTATTTATTTATTTATTTATTTATTTATTTTTAAAGATTTTATTTATTTATTCGACAGAGATAGAGACAGCCAGCGAGAGAGGGAACACAAGCAGGGGGAGTGGGAGAGGAAGAAGCAGGCTCATAACGGAGGAGCCTGATGTGGGGCTCGATCCCGTAACGCCAGGATCACGCCCTGAGCCGAAGGCAGACGCTTAACCGCTGTGCCACCCAGGCGCCCCAGCCCCAAACATTTAGCCCAGACATTCTGCAGCGAGTGAATGTTAAGCACACAGTCGTACGTTCACACAATGGAATACTACTCGGCAATAAAGAGGAACGGACTATGGGTGCACACAACAACCTGGATGAATCTCAGGGGAATGACGCTGAGTGAAAAAGTCAATCCCAAAAGGCTACCTACTGTCTGGTTCTCTTGATATAACATTTTTGGAGTGACACAGTTCTAGAGATGGGGATCAGTTGATTGCCAAGGGCAAGGACAAGAGTGCTTGGAGAGAGAGGGGTTAGGGAATCCTTGTGTGATGGAACCGTTTGTATCTTGACTGTGGTGGTGGACGCACGAATCTACACATATGAAATTGTGTTAAACTAAAACACACCCACACACAAAGCAGTACATGTAAAACCAGGGAATTCTGAATAGATTGATAGGTTGTATCAATATCAGGTTCCTGGTTGTGATATTGACTATAGTTTTGCAGGATGTTATCATGGGGATAAACTAGGCAAAGGCTGCATATTATTTGCTACAATTGCGTGTGAACCTACAATGATCTCAAAATAAAAAGTGTAATTAATTAATTAATTTAAAAAGCATTACAAGGTATCCACAACAAAACAAAATAAAAGCAACCAAAGGCGGTTGGCTTGTTCTTTTTGCTGAGCCTTGCCTTGGCTTATGTTTACCTTGGAAGTCAGGTTCACTCAGACCCTGAAGACCTTTGCCCTCTGGGCATGACCAAGCCAACCCCTTCCCCATTTGCTTGTCTGCCCTCCAGTCTCAGAGCTGGGAGGGACCTGAGGAACAATCTGAGCTCCCAGGGGTGCAGGCTAATGCTGAATCCTGGTCTTAGCCTCTTGAGAATGGGCAGTCCGGGAGTGAAGCAGGGAGCCCAGAAGGTCAGCAATCACTCCTTGAAGCCCAGGGCTGTCCTGACCCCCAGGGACCAGCAGGCGTTTCCGTATTACCCAGATGCAGACCTGTGCCGGTCTTTCTCTTGCCCAACACCCCACAACTCTCCACCAGCCTTGCCTGTGGGGTCCCAGATGGGCTGAGTTTACATGTCCCTGCTCTTTTCCCTCCAAGCTCTTTCTCTCTGCTATTAGGTATATAACTTTTTTGGTCAGCTCTTTTTATTCCTATCAATTCTGGGAGGTGGAGACAATATTTTACAGGTGGGAAAACAGGCTTAAAGAGATTGAAGTGATTGTTCCAAGACCCTTTCCCCATGTGTCTGAGAGCCCATAGGGTTTGTGCCAAATGAAGACAGGGACCAGTTTGCACCGGACTGAAATTTTGTTGACTTCATGTCGTCTAAGGGTCTGTGAGAGCAAAAAGTGTGATTAAAAAAAAAAAAATTAAGGTCATCCAAAGAGGAAAACTTCAACTAAGATTTTCTAGGTCTCAGTAGTTCAGCAATACTAAACTTTCTGGTCTTAGGACCCCTTTGTACTCTTAAAATTAAGGGTGCCCAAGAGCTTTTGCTTATGTGGATGTTATCTGTCAAATTTACCATGTAATAAAATACTGAGAAATTGAAAATATGGCATTAATGCCTTTAAAAATAACAACAAACCCCTTATGTGTTATAACAATATAACAACTGTATATGAAATAACAATGTAACCCCCCCAAATTAATAATTCTGTGGCATGATGAAGGTGTTAACCTAAGGCCACAGTGGCAATGATATTGCAATAGATAAGTGTATCGGATCCACACTTCCTAAGCCTTAGACTTACGCAATGTGGTAGGTCAATTCTATCTTAAAAAAAAAAAAAAAGAAAAGAAAGAAAATATAATAGAAAAAGCGAGTGTTTGGAACACGGGGCGAGTACGACGCTCAGATGGGAGTTTTGAGCCTGACCAGCGTGTCCATCTGTGTCTCTCTCCCCGCACAGGCCCCACCATGAGGCCCCAGCCCCGCAGGAGCCCCCGCGCCGCCCTGGCCCCCGGCGCCCCGCGCTAGGCCCCCCGCCCCGCCCCCGCCAGGGTGTGGGGAGGCGCCAAGGCCATGGCCAGCCACGTGGACCTGCTGACGGAGCTGCAGCTGCTGGAGAAGGTGCCCACGCTGGAGCGGCTGCGCGCCGCCCAGAAGCGCCGGGCCCAGCAGCTGAAGAAGTGGGCGCAGTACGAGCAGGACCTGCAGCACCGCAAGCGCAAGCACGAGCGGAAGCGCAGCGCGGGCGGCCGCCGGAAGAAGGTGGCCTTCGAGGCCAGCGTGGCCCTGCTGGAGGCCTCCCTGAGGAACGACGCCGAGGAAGGTAGGCCCCTCTGCTCCCGGGCCGCTCGGCCCTCGCCCCGCCCCGGGTGCCTCCTGCCCGGCCGAGGGGTGGGCGCGGTGGGGGGGTTGGGGTGCTGGCCCCCGGGGTCTGCGGCGCGTAGGAGGGGTGCGCGCTGGGCCGGGCCGTCTCCCGGGTTCTCCCCGGTTCTCCCCGGGTCGGGCGGACCCGGCACGTGCTGGGCTGGCAAGGGCACGTTCCCAGGCCGGGCTCTGAATTGATCTTCGACTTTCTTTTGGAATTCAGGATTCCAGCCTTTGGCTAATGAACATCACACTAAGCTTCCGTCCCTCCTCCGAATGTGCCCCCACGTCGCACTTCTTGCGCGTGATTGTTCTAGATGTGGCGAACATCTAGAATTGGATCTGGTCTTGCTCCTCCAGGAGCTCGCTACTCGGAGGATCTGGCGTTTCTTAAGCCCGTCCTGTGAGCCAGGCAAGCCGCGCCGGGCGCTGCGTGTGCTGTTGGGGTTTACTGGGCTTCGGCGGCGGCCTGGGTGCTGTAGGGCCGCGGTTAATGGCACAGACCTGCACTTCGACTGCCCTCGCTTCTGAGGCTGGTTTTGTTGGTTGTTCCCGGTGTGACTGGCGAGTTGGCAAGTCATTTGGGCTCCCCGGACCTTGGTTTCCACCCCCGTAAAATGGGGATAAATACTAGTATCCGTCTCAAGGGCTTACTGTGAGCATTAAATTAGCTAATACCGCTAAGTTATTGGATAGGCGAGGTCCCCCGGACTCTGTGAGTGGTTATTAGTATGTTTCATTATGTGATTCTTATATTTTATTTCATTGTATTTACAGAACAAATGTATGTTTATATACATATTTGTATAATATCACATTTGTATCATATATATATATAAATATAATTGTTTATATGTAGAGTGTCCATAAAGTCTGGGAACAAGAATATACACAACGTTGTCTAGGACATTTTCGCTCTATACAGCGAATTAATAAGTAAACACGAACGCAAATACACACTCATATAACGTTTCCAGATATTATGGATACCCTGTACTTGTTACATGTTACTTAATTATGTTATTATACGTCCCCTGACCCAGATAGCATGACACCCCAGAGGCAGGTATAATAAACACCCATTCTACAGATGGGGAAACTGAGACTCAGAGAGGTTCAGAACCTTGACCAAGGTGGCAGAGCTGGGACCAGAACCACAGGATCCAAGCTCTTGTCACTGGCCTCGTGGCCTTGAAGGTTTGTTTCCCACCATATGAATGATTAGAGGATCCATGGTTTGACCAAAGCTCTCTTCTCTGAGGATGCTCTGAGGGGTCATTGTGCAGCTGAGGTTTGTGTGTGTCCTGTGTTCCCCTCAACAGCCTCCAGTCCCCTACCTGTAGAGGAGTCCTTCCCGGCTGTCCCCGGAAAGGCCTAGCTAGCCGTGTTTCCTGGGTCCCTCTGGCCTCCTGCCTCTGCACATTCCCCAGACATGCGGTGCTGAGGCAGTCATCGAGAGAGGGGTGGCACTTACTGCACGAGAGGGTGGGGTCTCACGCACATTGCCCCTCGGGTCCTAGCACCCTCTGAGAAGCATAACTCCCCTTCCGCCCTGGTCACAGAGGGCTCTGGGAACAGAGCAGAAGCATTCCCAGAACTACTCAGCTGGAAAGAGCGCAGTGGAGAGCCTGGGGTGAGCAGCCCCCGGGAGAGAGGCATGAAATGTGGGGCTCGGGGGACCGGCCCTGCGAGGCTGCTTCCCACGTGAGGTGCTGGGTGACGTGGCAGACCCATCCCGCTCAGTGGGCGGCACATCAATGATGTCTAATTTGTGTCGTGGGCGGCAGTTCATCAGCTCTTCTTTGCCACTCATCTTTTCCTCCCTCCTTCCCTGACAAAGCCCTGTTCCCCTCCCGAAGGGACTCTGTGAGCTGGCTGACAGCTGCTGCAGAACATCGGCGCCTCCCCAGCCCCGGCGTGGGCCCCACACCCTGCCGGCCTCCCACACGCACTGGTGAGAAGGAGCTCCCAGCGCGGGTCCAGGACCGCACGCCCCCTCGGCCTTGCGTGTGACCTCGAGCGGCTCGTTTCACTGCCCTGCGTCCAGCTTCTTAATCTGTAAAATGGAGTTTTGAACCTTGTCCTCAAGGGGGTGTGGCAAGAATGAGACAAGACCCTCAATGTGACAGCTCTCTGACAAGTGACCCTGAATGCTGCACCAGGGTGATGACCGTTTTAACACTTAGTTTTTAAGAGCCCAAATATGCACAAACACGTTCTTCTTGTAAAAATCAACACAGAAGCAGACAGAGTAGAAAGTCCCTCCCTCCACCTCTTCTTTCTCTCTGTTAATCTGATGTGTTTCCTTCCAGGCATTTTTCTTATTTGCCTGTGTATTTGTCCACTTGGAGAAACAGAGTCTAGTTGGGGTTTTTGGTGTTTGTTTTGTTTTTACATAAGTGATGACATGTTGGATACATTATTCTGCAGTTTTCTTTTTCTTTTTCTTTTTTTTTTCCTCCACCAAGATACCTTGCAGGTGTTTTCATGCCAGTACCATGGAATAATAGAGCTGTATGATTCTTTTTAACTGCTGTGTAGCATTCCGTAGCATGGATTCAGCGGAAGTTTTGAACTTGTTCCTTAGTGCTGGGCATGCAGGATTTTTCAGTAGTTTTGCTTTTGCCCAAGTGAATATTTTGTGAACACAGGTAACTGTTGATCGAGGACAGATGTGGGAAAATGGAAGTGTTGGATGTAAGGGTATGTGTATTAAATTTGAATGAGAAAAGTGCTGGTCCTTCGGCTGGTCCCTGGCCTGGGGGCAGCCAAGTGGGGGTGGAGGGCCGGAGCACTGTGCGCTGTGGCGGGCTGTGGGTGGGGTGAGGGGTCCCCCTGGAGTCCACAGGTGGCTGGGCTTGGGCTGGGGTGTGAAGCTTCCATCAGTCAGCAGGCAATCTGGCCGGGCTATGCTCGGCTCCCTGGCAGCATGACAGAGCCCGCTGCTCCCAGCTGGCGGGGATGGTTTCTGTGTGCTGGCGGAGCCAGTGTTGGGGAGGCTGCAGGGGCGTTAGCTCGCAGCGGGTTGGGAATGGGGGTGGCAGCTCCCCCGCTCCCTTGAGATCACAGCAGGGGCTGAGTCAGCCTCCTCCACCTGCCAGGGCAATGTGAGTCGACCCAGAGAAGGGCAGTGCTGGAGAGGACCTCACTGCATTGTCTTCAGGCTAACATCCGGGCACCAGAGACCCTCCTTGGCCTTGGACCTGCCTGAACCCACCCTCTCATGCCCCTGCCCGGCATCACCCCGTGCTCCAGCCATCTCCAACTCCAGCTTCCTCCCATGTGCCCTGAGTTCTCTTACCGCCCCACCTTTGCATATATAGTTCCCTCTGTCTGGAACACTCTTTCCCCGGATTCCTATGACCCTAGCAGTTGGGTCTTGAGTGACCTTCTTGGGGAGCATTCTGTGAGCCTTTTCTGCACCACTAGTTAGAGCTGTAGGGCAGTACGCAGCCGATGTTTACCGAGGGGCAGTGCACTGTCGTGGCGAGGAGCAGGGACGCTAGAGCCCGTTCTCCAGGGTTCAAATCCCAGCTCTGCCACGCACTAGCTGTGCAATGTCAGCAAAGTTACTCAACTTCTCGGGGCCTCAGTTTCCCCATCTGTGAAAATGAGGATGCTATAATACAGCTGCCTCAGCAAGTTGTCGTGGGGCCAAAACGAGTTTATATGTTGAAGCGTTGCTAAGTTGATGCTCAGGGGTAGACTTGGGGGCTGTCAGTTGTAGCTGTTCTGAATTACCTGTGGTCTGCGCTTATGTAACCTCTACTCCTATGGATTACTATGTAATCTATACTACTGTATACACTGTTTATCACTGTTACTGCTACTTACTGAGTGCTTCCTTTGTATCAGAAATTATCTCAGTGAATCCTCATGACGCCCCTCTGAGGTAGAGAGTCAAATCCCATTTTTAAAAAACAGCTGTATCAAAATAGGTTTAATTGACATGTCACAAAATTCATCCATTTTAAGTGTGCGATTCAGTGATTTTCAGTAAATTTACAGAGCTGTGCACCCATCAGCACAACCCAATTTTTGAATGTTCCATCACCCCCCCCCCCAAGAGAAACTGTGCCCATTTGTAATCACTCCTGATTCCCACCCCTGCCCCTAGCCCTAGGCAACCACTAATCTGTTTTCTGCCTCTATACCCTTGCCTTTTCTGGAACGTTCCACTTACCTGGACTCATCCAATATGTGATCTTTTGCCATTGGCTTCTTTCATTTAGAGTAATGTTTCCAAGGTGCGTTCAGGTTGTGGCATGTGCAGGATTTCACTTCTTTTATGGCCCTATAGTATTCCATTGTATGGCTATGCTGCATTTTGTCTTTCCATTCACATTTGTGAATTGCTTCCATTTGTGGTAAGTCTTTGTTTGCACGTCTGTTTTTATTTCTCTTGGGTGGTTACCTAGGACTGGAATTGCTGGGTCATATGGCAAATTTGGGTTTAACATTTAGGATAATGCTAACCTGTTTTCCAAAATGGCGGCCCCCTTTTGCATTCTCAAACCTCAATTGACAGATGAGGACATCGAAGCTCCGAGAGGCTATGGCACCTGCCAAAGATCTCACAGGTTTTTGCTGTCAGACCAGGGGCTCAAACCCACATCTGATGTCTCCAAAGCCTGTGCTTTTAATTGCCAGGCAGACCTGGCATCTCCTGCTTTGGCTTTTCCCTAGGAAATGAGAGAGCCACTCCCTTGTGGTTCTGATCTGTGTCTCTTGGGGCTTGAAGGCCTTGCTGCTCCTGCCAGCCTCTCGGGCCCTGGGCGCTGGGGGGCCCCTCATAAGCTCTTCATCCCAAGCTGTAACCTCTTTCCCCAGCCGCATGAGCAAGCCACACTGAAACCACCCAACATTTGTTAAGTTGTCAGGGTTTCTGTTCTTCTCTCAGAATGTGCAGGGTTTTCTTTATGGGAACTCTGTTCACAGTCCCAAAAAAGTTTGAGTGATTCTTCCATGGCCTAATTTTAACTCTTCAACTGTTATTCTCACGGTGAAGTTTTTCAAACTTTTTTTTTTTTTTTAAAGCAGTGGAAACTTTTCTTTATGTGAAATTATGCAGAAGCTCAATATGTAAAGAGGGTGAAAGAGCTATTCTGGCTGAGGCTGTGGGGGTGGGGGCGGTGGCTACTGGACCCTCCCCCACCACGCGCCCCGCAGACGGCGCCCCGGCCCGCAGGTGCACTGATGTACCTGGGCTCTGCGTGCCGTGCTTAAACCGTCGACTCATCCAGAGGAAACGTAGGTCTGACTTTCACTTCTGACGATTTTGAAAAGGGAAGCTTCTTTTCTCTTAGTTATAAAAATCATTCATCCTTGGTGTAGAAAATTGTTAAAGTACAGGGAAAAAAACCATTAAGACAATAAAATCACAGATACACCCAACTTGAGCAGCAGCAACTACTGACAGTGTTTTGGTATTGTTCTGTTATTCAGGGTCCTGGTAGGAAAGAAATGGTGCCCTCACATGGGGTGATTTCAGAAAAGTTTAATAAAGGGGGAGTTTCCAAAGAGCGTAGGGCATTAGTCCTTGTCCTTTTTGGTCTCAGGACCCCTTTATATGGTTAAAAACTGAGAACTCCTAAGAGCTTTTGTTTCATTGGGTTCTTTATTGATATTTGTCATATTAGAAATTAAGGCTGAGGAATTAAAATAAATATGTACTCATTAAAACATAAAAATAAAGCCATTATCTGTTGTACTAGTTATCTATTGCCGTGTTGTAGAGGAGATCAAAATTCAGCAGCTTAAAACAACTAACATTTACTGTCTCACCCAGTTTCTGTGAATCAGGAATCCAGGGGCAACGTGACCTGGGTGGTTCTAGCTCAGAATCTCTCATGAGGTTGCAATCACCTCATGATTTGTCGGGGCTGGAGAATCTGTCCCCAGGATGGCACACGCCTGCGGCTCTTGGCAGCAGGCCCCAGAGTCTTGCCATATGAGCCTCTTCGTAGGGCCGTTTGAGTGCCTTTTGAACATGGCGGCAGGCTTTCTTCGGAGTGAGTGGTCCAAGAGATCGAGTAAGGAGGAAACCACACTGCTTTTTATGGTCTAGACTTTTAAGTCACATATGATCACTTCTGCCACATTCTGTTCCTTAGAACTGATTCACAAAGTCCAGCTCACACTCAAGGGCAGAGGAATTAGGCTCCGCCCCTGAAGCAGGGAGACTAGGCGGGCATGTTCTAGAACTAACGCACATGTGAACATAAATATTTTATGAGAAATACTAATATTTTTCAAGACAAAAAGAATATAGAGTAGCCTTGTTTTATGCTTTTGCAAATCTTTATAAGGTCTGGCTTAAAAGAAGATAGCTGGATTCTCTTATCAGCTTCTGCGTTCAATATGTTGTGTTATGTTATTTCGGTTAAAGTGAATGAAGAAAATCTTACCTCACACAGATATGTCATTGGAAAAGAGAGGAATATTTTGATTGGCTTTTCGGATCATTATGGATATTCTTTGCTATTGCAACCAAATTCAACAGGTGGTAGCTTCTTGAAGGTTAGTCTTAATGTGGAATCTGAAACCGTATTGATTTTTAGCTTTTCTTACTTTGTTACATTAAAATCCATTGGTGATCGTGCATTTTGGACGGTTCTTTTACCCATGCCTACTTTCTTTCTTTCTTTTTTTTTTTTTATGTATTATCTGTTAGAAAATATTAGCTCACTTTTTTTTGGGGGGGGAGGGGATATTACACCAAAAGCACAAGCAGCAATAAAAGGAAAAAATTAACAGGTGGGACCCAAAAGCTTCTGCCCAGCAAAAGGAGGAGTCAGCAAAAGAAGCAGCAAACTACAGAGTGGGAGAAAGTATTCACAAACTATATATCAGATAGGGGGTTAATATCCAAAAGATGTAAGGAACTCATACAACTCAACAGCAAAACAAGGATAATCCCATTAAAAATAGGCAGAGGACCTGAATAGACATTTTCCCAAAGAAGACATACAGATGGCCAACAGGTTTGTGAAAAGATGCTCAACATCGCTAATCATTGGGGAAATGCAGATCAAAGCCACAATGAGATAACGCTTCACTTAAGACGTGGAAGAACCTTAACGGCTCCTTTCTTCTAGTAATAACAAGGTAGATGGGCAAAGAGTGCAAACCCAGAGAAAACCCTGGGATGCCTCCGTAGCTCCATGTTGAGCCAAGAAGAAGAGAACAAAGGAGACCGATAATTATCTGGCAGGGTGGAAGAAAGACAGCTAGGGTAGGGTGGCATCTCAGAAGCCTAGGCAAGGAGCCAGGTTTAGAAGAAAGGTCTGTCTGCTGAGCCGCATGTGGCTTAGAGGTGGACAGTTTTCAATTGTCTTACTATAGTCTTTGCAAAAGAGATTGTTAATGACGACTTCCTAGTCCCCTGTCTGAATGTACCGCCATTTACGTAACCACTCCCCTATGATTGGATTTGCAGGTTGTTTCCAATTTTTGCTACTATAAATTATGCCCTGGTGATTATCACTGTATTAACATATTTGGTCACAGCTTTGATTATTTACTTTGGGTAGATTCCTCGAGGTGCATAGATTTGAGATATAAACATCCGCAAGGCTTTGGTAGAAATGCTTATTTGGTCAGTTTATACTCCTTTCCCCCCTGCAGCCTGTGTGCCAGGCCGGCCTCACCTCTGCCTTGCTCATCGACACTGCTCAATGACACCGAAAGCGTAAAGTTCTGAGAGATTCGATACATGGAAGATAGTCCTGTTGTCTTAATTCACAAATAACGGAGAAGTTTAAGGTTGAATACCTGATCGTAATCTTACTGGACATTTGTTTCTTTATTTCTCTGAGTTGTCCATTTTTTTTTTTGGTCCATTTTTTCTACTAGTTTCTTTTTCTTATTGATTTCAATGATTATGGGTAAGGTTTGTATGTGACAGAGGAGAGAAAGGAGGAGGGGAGACCGAGAGCATGAAAATGGAGGGGAGGATGTGGGTTGTCATGTCTGGTGCACATGCTCTCTGCAGACTGTGTGTGTGTGTGTGTGTGTATGTGTGTGTGTGTGTGTGTTTGCTTTACCACTTTGTTCACAGATCATTTTTCCATAGTTAAATCTAATGATATTTGCCCCCCCCCATTATTTTGTTCTTTGCTTTTATCCCTCTAAAACAGGGGCCCTAAAACTATGGCTTGAAGGCCAAATCTTGCCACCATCTGTTTTTGTAAATAAAGTTTTATTGGAACACAGCCACACCTAACCATTTACATATTGTCTATGGCTGCCTTCCCACTACCGCGACAGGGTTAGGTAGTTGCAACAGAGACCATATGACCTGTAAAGACGAAAATATTCACTCTCACCCTTTACAGAAAAAGTTCGCTCACTCTTGCTCTAAAAGCATTTCCTCATCCAGTGATGTATATTAACGTACATGCTCTTCTAGATTTTTGTGGCCTTATGTAAATAAATTAAACACGTAATTCTTCTGGAATTCATTTTAGCGTAAAGTCGTCAGTGAAAATCTGCCAATCTCCATTTTGTTTCCTGAGTGTTTCCAGTTGTCCAGCTTCCCTCCCTTCCCCGTGAGTTTGCGATGCCACGCTCGTCCTCCCGAGCCTCATCTGTGAAGAAGGGTAACTTTCCAAGCTGTTTATTGTGTTCCAACGAGCTGTTTCTATGCCAGTTACACACTGTTTTGATCCCAGCTTTCTAATGTGGCTTAGTGTACGATAGAACGAGTCCTTCCTCAAATTGCTCTTCTTTGGCAAAATGTTCTTGGTTATTTTCAGCTGTTCACGTAATATTTAAGAACCTTCGGTCAAGTTTTCCCTCAAAATAGCTCAAAAATAGATTCCTCCAAAATTGATTAATATTATAAATGGGTATAGAGTTTTGGTTTTACGAGATGAAAAGAACTCTGGAAATGGATGGCAATGATGGTCGCACAGCACACAGCATTATGAATATACTCTTTATAATATTATTATAATATATAGATATGTATTACATATAATAATACTTTAATACCACTGAACTGTACTCTTAAAAATGATTCTGATGGTCAATTTTATGCATATTTTACCACCATAAAAAAATTGAAAAAACAAAAACCACCTCCCAAAATTTAGCCAGGGATAGGAGAGAGGGGAGAAAGGAACGTTATTGTCTAATGGGTATAGAGCTTCCGTTTGGAAAGATGAAAAAAGTTGGAGATGGATGCTGGTGATGGTCGCGCAACAATGGGAATGTAATTAATGCCACTGTACAGTAGAGAGTGGTTAATATGATAAATTGTATCTTCTGTATATTTCACCCCAATTTAAAAAATTAATTTAGGCCAAACAGATACTATTGTCTTGAGTTTTTCTAAGCAGGCAAATGGCACACGTCTCTACTGAGCAACTATTCCTTGATGTCTTTTGGGAAAGCTATAGGGTTTGTGTTGTTGTTGTGGGTTTGTTTTGTTTTGTTTTGTGTTTTACTATGTAAGTCCTGTTTGTTTCTTGAAAAGAAGGCTTTAAGTTTTTATATATTGATTTTGTAGAAAGCCATTTTGCTGTCTCATTTTTTTCAGTAGGTTCTTTCGCGGCTTTCGTGTAGAAAGTGACATTATTTGCAGATGATAAGGTTGTCTGTTCATTCCGGTGTTTCGGTGAGACTGGCATGCCCATAACCTGTCTTCCCACCTCTTCTCTCTTAGGCCCACAACTCCTGTGCCTTTTGCTGACTTTTATAAGCTGTGACTTGGAGATTCGCGAGCATGCTGTCCTTCGTCTGTAGCTTTCCCAGCGCCTGATCTGGCTCCCCCAGGGTGAATGTCAGTTTCCTCATTCTGTTTGAGTTTGTCTGTTAGTATGGCCCAAATTTCCATTGGCTTTTTGGGCCACCACTCTTGACTCATCTGGAGTTTATAAGAAACTGAAACCCTGTGGTGGGTGTCCCATTAGTGAACTTACATCTTCCCCATCCTGTTCTTATGCAAGTGATTTTTTAAAAAGCTATCTGTTGAAGTATGTTCTTCATACAGAAAAGGGCAAAACGGGTTCCACTTTCACATGTTGCACATTGCCTCCGTAACCAGTACTCACTCAGATTGAGAAACAGAACATCACCGGCACCCCAGAAGCCATCCTGGACACACAGGCAAGACACTGAATTGATCTTGTTGAATTTTGAGCTCATTACCCACCTGCTCAAATAATTTGGACTTTGAATGGTATGTTAAGATATCTGTGTTACCCATGACAGGAAATCCAACTGAAACTAACTTAAGCCCATGTGAATCCAGGGGGCTACCAAAAGTGTCTCTGAGTAGGTCACTGTTAGCAGCTCGAAGTGTATATTCTACACTTTCAGTGACTTAATTAGGAATAATTTCTCTTTCCAACAGTCTCCCAGGTTCAGCAAGTCCCAGAATTGAATCTCATTGGCTAAGATGCCTGCATCTGAGCCAATCACAGGGGCTAGAGCAGGGGTGCAATGCTATGATTGGTCTGATCTGAGGCAGATGCCCACCCCTGAAGTCAGCTCCTCCCAAAACACGTGGGCTGACACTTGAATATATATTGTACCCACCCCAAGGGAAATTGGGATACGGTTACCAGGAGGAGGGAAAATGGATGATGGGCAGGCCATAATGAAGTACGTGCCTCTGAGATGAAATATTCACCAGCAGCTTCTCTTCCACGCTGTTCACAAATGCAGTTGGCGTTTGCCTTCTACTGCAGAGCTGTTCAATAGAACTTTTTCTGATGATGGAAATGCACTGTCCGTTATGGGAGCCGCTAGTCACACGTGGCTCTTGAGCATGTAAAATGTGACCAGAAGTCTAAGGAACTGAAGTTTTGATTTTCTTTAATTTAAAATCATTTGAGCAATCACCTGTGGCTAGGCTAGAGGCACTGTATCAGACACCATAGTCCTGGACCCTACCCAAATCCCTGATAAAAATGTTAAACAGGCGTTGGCCACAGACTGAGCCTAGGGCACAACCCCAGAGACCTCCTCCATATGAATGTATCCAGTCAATCATTACCCATTAGGGATAGTTGTTCAACTGAAATGAATTTAACTATACTGTTTTTGTAGTTGGTATGTGGGGACAAATAGCAAGAGTTTCCTATAAAAAAAAAAAAAGAGCCTTCCTGTACTACATAAACCTGGAAGAAGTTTTCTCTCTGAGGATTAAATTATAACAAAGCATGTAAGCGATCAGAGTAGAATTTCATGCACAGATGTTCATGGAACGCAGTCTGGGACATCTTCAGACCAGCATCAGTGGCTCAGTCATGAACAGAAGACTGGCTCAGGCCGTAATGGAGCTCACAGTCTAGCAAAGTCAGTTTGAAGACAGCGCAGTGTTAATATCCTGAAGGGTGAATAATGTCATAAAGAGAGTCTTGTCAAGAACAGATGCCTAGAAAAAGGAGGCTAGGAGATCATTGACGAGCGAGGCCGTGTAAATACTGTACAGGGGAGAGGACAATGTAACCAACAGCTTTGAAGATGACCATCCCCTTGCTAAGGGCATTGTGATTATGGAAAAGGAGACTTCAGCCCATCTTGACAGTAATGCCATTAAATGTGATGATTTTGTACCTCCTTGCAATCCCCCGATTACAGCCTGGCTTCCCAGCCAGGTCTGCCTACCAGCGCAGAATGAGTCAACCATGCTTAAGTGAATTTCTGGCGTGCAGGACACTTCCTTTTCTCAGGTGAGACTGTGCTGTGGCTTTATCAGCAGCGTCCTGTGCTCAGGTTGTATGGAACTACTCTGGGCCGAAGAAGCCATCTGTGGTAGATCAACCAGGGTCAGTCATGGTAAACCATGGTCAGTCACCAATGGGCTGCCATCCTGGGGGACTCAGCCAACTGGAACTCTCCTGGAAACTTTTCAAACTCAAAACACCATGACACCCAGCCAGCATTTCCCTTCCCCACGTAAGGAGATATATGAGAGGCTTGTCAAATGCTCACTGGAGTCCAGATAGTCCCTGTCTTCCACATTTCTCAGTCTAGTGACCCTGCTGGGGAGATAGTTGAGATATTTGGGGCATGACTTATTCTTGCTTGGCTTCTAGGAACCACTGTTTCCTTTATAATGGAGTGAGAAGATGGGTCAGTATTTCCGTCAGAGGAGCTCTTTCAATGAACAAATCCTAAGCCCTTCTAAAACAAGCACCAAGGCCAAAGTCATTAAATAACCCTGTGGAGGAAGGCTGGGGTTTAGCAAATAGAAGAATGTTCCAGAATCTGCTCAAAGTATTAAATTTTCTAGTACATCCACCCATCCCGTGTTTGTGCCAACAAACAGAGCTGACCCCACCGCCCTGTCCTCTGTCTGCCAGTTGGTGGAGACAGTTGTGTCCAGAACAGAGGTGGAAACTAAGAGAAGAGATACAAAGTCTGCTAAGTTGGGGAGAGGCAAGTGGTACCTTCGTCCTTTACACATGAAAAGCTAAACGAAGCCCAAATCTTGATGGAGGAGTCAGCGTTCCCAGTCCTTCAAGAGAAACCCGAGGACACAGGCTTTTTGGCACAAGGATCCCCAATTCCCTGGGCCCCCCAAAGGTAGTAGTGGCGATTCTCCAGGTGAGTCATCCTCAAGAACTGTGCTGGATTGGCTGCCGATCGTGGTGTAACAAACCACCCTGAAACCCTTAGTGGCTCAAAACCGCTTACTTCTTAGTGTTTCCTTGGATTGGCTGGGCACTTCTGCCGGGCTTACCTGGGCTCAGTGTGGGGTTGTGGTTATTTGCTGGGTCAGCCAGTGTCTGGGCTCAGCTGGGATGGTTGGGATTCTCCCTTCATATGGTCTTTTGTGCTGGGCTTCCTCCAGCCTGGTGGGCTTAGGGTTCCAAGAAGGCAAGCTCCAGCGCCCAGGCACGTATCTGGTCCTTTGCCTGCATCATGTTTGCTGATGTCTCATTGGCCAAAGTAAGTCACATGGCCATGCTCAGGATCAATGCAGAGTAGCCTATACATGCCGTTCCGTACCCATGAGCATGGGTACGGAAAGGCCTGAGTCAGTGGGGCTCTTACGGTTAACAATCTACCACACACTCTAGACTTTGCTTTGCTCTAGACCGGAATTCTAGCAACCCCATGCGATAACCCTGGGCATATTGTTTTGATCAAATGCTGTGATTGGCTGTCGATACACCTGCATGTCTGGGATTGTACCAGGTGGGCCAAACCCTGTGGGACCCCGGACCCTGGGTTGAGCGTGCCAAGTATGTGATTTGCATTGACTCCAAAACCATGTGGCAGTCAGCATTCAGCACCAGGGAATGGCTCTTATGCTTATTTAATTTTATTGCTTATTAGCTGCATAGCCATGACAGTGATTTATGTGATTTCATAATATTATGTTGAACCCTCAGTAATTGGGGTTAAAGTCTGGATCAATGTTGAAACAGAAGCAGGAACAGAAAAATAATCATCAGCCAGATGGAACGAATTATTAGTTCACAAACGCAGTGTGTTCAATAGATAAAATCTTTCAAAACATGGATGGCATAGGGAAAAGCGAATCAAAGGGGGCCCTGGGTGGAAAGGTTGGGAAGCTTTGCAGAGAGGTGATAGACCTTGAGAGTTAGCATGGAGTCAGACAAAACTAAGTTTTCATCTTCATTTTGTGGCCTTGGGTGAATGACCTAATGTCTTTATGCTTAGATTTCTCATCTGTAAAGTGGAGAGAATGGTGACTATGGGGGTAGGAGGAGTGAAGATTCATAGAGATGAAGTCTGGCCAGCAGTTATAGCCTCGGTTATGATGGGCTAGTGGCAAGGTTAACATCTCTTCTGTTTTCTTTCTTATCCTTCTTCCACTCACCCCCACTACCATAACTACCCTATTTCCTCTATCTCCATTTGCTCAGTGCCAGACTATTTATTAGTCGTTCATATAAGAATATCCTGATTGTAGTCATTTACACTTTAGTATGAAAATGAAAACATTTTACAACAATTTTCATTGTAAGTAAGTGGGAAATGAAAGGTTTTGGCCACCCCACATGATGTAACACTTAAAGCCTTCTTCTATTAGAGAGCCCTTTCAGACTCCCTAAAGTGAAACGGCCTGCCCCCCTTAAGAACTTCTGTCAGACTATTTACTGAGACTGTAGGACTCGAGGTGCCTGGGATCTCCTGGTTTCCATGTGTCATCTCTTAAGGCAGCCATAAATACATGTTTTGTTTGGCTTAAGCCATTTGAATGTTCAAAACCCATCTATAATTACAAAAGCTCTTTTGGAAGGACCCTAAT
Source organism: Ursus arctos (assembly GCF_023065955.2). Classification (NCBI taxonomy): domain Eukaryota; kingdom Metazoa; phylum Chordata; class Mammalia; order Carnivora; family Ursidae; genus Ursus; species Ursus arctos. The sequence goes on along the minus strand of NW_026622830.1, from coordinate 20,248,636 downwards.
TAGCTTCTATAAATGGCTTTCTCTAACCTTTTGGAGTTAATATGAACCATTCCCTTGTCATTAAAAAGAAATACCCTAGATTATTTCACAAAACTTCTCCTAAGTTCCTTGGCACCTAACATTTTGTCAAAGAGACATGGTGGCCAACCTTCCTCTGAATGGGCAAGGTTTCTACACAGTCATTCCTTCCGGCTCATGACTTTCTTCTTCATTTGCTGCCCACGGATGCTGAAAATAACTTGTTTTCTGGCAAGCCTGGGATGAGATTCCTTATGATTTAATCAGATCCATAATGAAGCTCTCCTGGCTTTTAGGAGAGAGCATCCCAAACTGCAGGGATGCTATGGGCAGGGCCCTGGTGAGGGGGAGGAGCCTCTAGTCTTAGCATCACATCTGGAACCAGGAGAGCCACTCCACAGCCATGCTGCCCAAGCCACCAGGGTCCTTCCTCCCTTGTGGCTGGGAATCCTGGCTCTGCCTGCCAGTGTTCCATGCCCCGTACTGTGTGGGCTTTGCCTTTCTACTCCCAGTAGCCCAGACCAAAGGCCTCAAAGATAATAAGCAGGAAGCATTCCATCTCTAAACATCAGCTACTTGGTCCAGAAAGACATAATTTCCTGCAGAGATATGTATATATAGACCAGGACAGGTTTGTCCTGACTAACGCCAGGATTCCCTCGATTGTTCCAAACTGGGTGAACTCTAGATAATACAAAGATGGAAGAGAAGCTGGGGAGTGGCAGAGTAGCTGGGCGATGAGTGATCACCTGAGCGGGTGGCACAGAGTTGGATAGTGAAGGAACAGCTAAGGTAATGGGTAAGTAGCTGGAGAGGGGGAGTAGCTGGGCAAGGAGGGACTAGTTGGAGAGAGGGAGTAGCTGGGCAATGAAAGACTAGTTGGAGAATAGAAAAGTAACGGGATAAAGAAGGTAAGGCACAAGGTTGGACTTATTGCAGTGGGACAGTAGAAGAGTCCCAGACCTGGAGTAGGGGTCATTCTGCCCTGCTTCAAGCGCCTCCATTTTGCCACTTTCTTAGGTCTTGTCGGTGAAAAAGAAACTCTAAGTGTGTATCCATGAGCTTGAATCTAGGCTGCTGCAAGCTAGTGGGGTGAAGCTCTCCAGGATTAAGGCTGGTGTTGTGGCAGTGGTGGGTGGATGCAGTGTGGCTGTGTGAGTTTCTTCCCTTCAGGGAGGGTCTCTCTCTTCTCTCAGCCCCTCAAAGGATGGGTGAGGTTGCCTGCCAGATGTCCCAGCAGAGCCCACATCTGAACCCCCACTGGCCCATCATCACCTTCATCATTCTATCTGCCAGTTTTCATTGGACCTTACAGGCCAGGCACTGTGCTGTCAGTCTCTCCAGCATTGTCCCATTTCAGCCTCTTGACAACTCCATAAAAAAGTACTATCGAGAGCCCCACTTTACAAGTGGATAAACGGAGGCTTAAAAAGATCTAGTCCCTTGTCCAGGTGAGAAGCAGAGCGGGCACTGTCTGTACTCTAAGCCTTTTGGCACAGTCTTGGATTACACCCATATGGAGCATTTTTCGCTCTTCAAAAGCCCAATCCTCCCCCATTCATCCTTTAGGAGCACTTAGCAAGGTCTGAGCCGGAAGTGAGGGCTCAGATAGAGTATCCTTTGTGAGCAAAGAGCCTGAGAAAGAAACAAGCCAAGTGCCCGTGGCCCCCACCTGCGGGCAGGTGCAGCCACCTGTTAGCTGTGTTCCAGAGCCATTCCCAACGAGGTCTGTTAGATAAAGTCACAATTCAGAGCCCATCTTCCCCAGGATGTACCCACCACTGGCAATCAGACCTCATTTGCACTTAGACATTTATAGTCCGTGGTGAATTTCCATCATCTGCATAGGCTGAGCCATAGGAATAGAAAAGCTCCTGGGCTTGGGAAGTTTGTCCTTCTCTCTTCTGTCCTTTCCAGCGTGTCTGGGGACAGATGCCATGTCAAGGGGCATGTCCCGCTGACATTTTCAAAAACATTTTCTGACACTAGGTGCTCGCCAAACATTATATGGGAATAACTTGAGGCTTCAGAAAATTGTTTTAATTCAAAAAAGATTTACATTTGGGTCCTGAAGAGCCTGACTGTTCTCTTTATTTCATGAAAACAGTGCAATCTCGTTGTCATAGGTGACGTGGTGCCTTATTGAATAAGCCGCTGATTTCAAGATAAGCCATTCACTCCAGAGGCTCTTGGTTGGTAAAACTGTTTTTCGCTAAAAGAAGCTTAAGATTAAGCTCTAATTAATGGAGGGGGTTGGATTTTACACAGATAGATCGGTAAGTAGGTTTGAGGACATGTCAAATACACCATCTTTGTCTCTGCAGCTGAAAATATATTCATAAAGCCCACACAACCCTGTAGATTTCTTAAAACTCCATTTTTGGCAAGTGTATTCTGGTCTTGGTATGCTCTGGCTAATAAACAGCTTCTGACTCACGGCACTCAGCGACCGATTATTGCCTTGACCAAGGTGTCTCCCAGGGCAGAGCCAGTGGGAGCCAAAATCCCCCAAGTCTTTCCTGGGTGGCCATGGCTGGGAGACCTCAGCCAGGCACGAGGGCTCTGTCTTAGTCAGCTCGGGCTGTCAGAGCAAAATGCCACAGACCAGGTGGCTTAAACAATAAAAATGTATTTCCCACGTTTCTGGAGGCTGAAAGTCCAAGATCAAGGAGCCAGCACGGTTGGTTTCTGGTGAGAATCATCCTCCTGGTTTATGGATGACCGCCTTCTCACTGTGTCCTTACGTGACAGAGAGAGAGAGAGAATACGCAAACCCTCTGGTGTCTCTTCTCATTAAGGCCACTAATCCCACCACAAAGGCCCCACCGTCATGACCTCATCCAAACCCAATGACCTCCTAAAGGCATCCTCTCCAAATACCATCACGTTGGGGGTTAGGGTTTCAACATATAAAATTGAAGGGGGACACAGTTCAGTCCGTAGCAGGCCCTTTGTGCTGTCACACCAGAGGCCCGGCTTCTTTGATGTTGGGGGGGGGGTTCCTTGCAATCTGGAGAAGCTGGTAGGGAGTCTCCAAGGAGGACACAGTGGCACCCTAAGGTTAGGAGGGTATTCCCAAGGGCTGGCTACGCTGGAGGGAAGTCCACTGTTGATTGAAAGAGCTCTGGGATCCCCAGATCTTGGCAGAATCAGAATGGATCATTTTTGGAGGAGAATCCTGGTCTTTGAAAGCTTTCTGGCGAACAGGAAAAGAAAGGGAGGCAGAGGGAAAGACCAAGCTGATCTCCTGGGTAAATGAAATGGGCCTGCTAGCTGCCACCCTTTTTGCACCATAAGATTTGAGCAGGGGGGCTATGATTGGGGTCTGCAAAACCATGCAGAGGGCAAGGAGCTTGACCAAATCCCTGAAGTGACCCAGAAAGGTGTAAGGAAGTAGAGATGCGGAGCGGAGCTCTATTACCAGGGAAGGGTCCTGATTCTCTATTGCCACATTAAAAAAAAAGCAACAAAAAATCCCACTCCAAAACTCAGTGGGTTAAAACAACCCCCATTTTATTATTAAAACAATAACATCTTATTAATCATTAAAATAATGAAATTCCTCCCACGGGTCAGGAATTCAGATAGAGCACAGCAGGGAAATTTCATCTGTGCTGGGGCCTTAGCTAGGATGACGTACGTAGTGGGGGCTAGGGCATCTTGGAGCTGGCCGGGCATCTCTGTCTCCACGTGGCCTGTCCAACATGGCGGCCTCGGCACAGTCAGACGTCTTAGGTGGTAGCTCAGGGCTCCCAAAGCACCTGTTCCAAGGTCTAGGAAGTCGAAGCTGCCTGTATCTTGAGTCCTGGAAGAATTACAAAGCCCGCTCAGTTTTAAGGAGAAGAGATGGAGACCCCATCTCCTGATGGCAGGAGTTCATTGGTCACAATTTGTGGCCATCTTTAATCTATAACAAGGCTCTAATTGCTGTAACATTTTGAAGTTTATCGCTTGCACACATAACCGTCCGACGTGGGTGTTTATGGGTTACCTGGGGCCGGAGGAGCAGGTAAGGAATGGGGATGACTGCTAATGGGCATGGGGTTTCTTTTCGGGGTGCCGAAATGTTCTCAAGTGGATTGTGGTGATGGTTGTACAACTCCGACAGGTCCTCTTAGGTGACTCCACACGGTGACCCTGTCCCCAGGCTCCTTGATCTATGGTTCTGCTCTCTATGTCCACGTCGTCCAACAGAAATATAATGCAAGCCACGTATTTCACTGTCCTAGTAGCCATATTCAAAAAGGTGAAAACAAACAGGTGAAATTAATTTTAAGAAACTTAATAATATATTTTATTCAACCCAGTGTATCCAAAATATTATTTCAACATGCAATCAATATAAAAACTTTTAATGAAATACCTTACATTCTGGGGTTTTTTAATAGAAGGCTTTGAAATCCAGTGTGTGTTGACCCGTTTGTCTGTCAGTTTGGACTGGACACATTTCAAGCATCCCTGGCCACATATGGCTTGTAGCCACCAGATCGGGCAGTATGACTCTAGACCCCCAGGTCCTGTCCATTCAGGCCAGGAATGGAGAGTGTGTGGGGATTGCAAAGGAGGGTTCCACAGGGTTCTACCTACGCCACTCCTGCCCGCATTCCACGGACCAGGGCCCAGACTACGTGTCCCACAAGGGAGTTGGGGACAGATATTCTGGCTATGCGCCCAGGAGGTTAAAGAAGCAGAGTTTGGTGAACGCACAGCAGCTGCTGCCCTAGCAGCCAACAATTTTTGGAGTACCTACTGTGTGCTGGTGGCCCTGGTCAGCAGCCTTTGCTTAGGTTCAGAGCAAGGGTGGGGAAGATTTGCTTTGTGTACTCTTGCCCTGACTCACGGCCCATACTGGCTTAAAGTGGCATCCAACGTAGTAGCGCTTGCTCTGTGCCAGACCTGTGAAGGGCTTCATAAATATTCACCCATTGAATCCTCCTAACAACCTGATGAGAGGTTCTGTGATTACCTGGTTTCTGCAGTTGTGGAACATACACACAGAGAGGTAAAGTAACTTGCTCAAAGTCACACTGCGAGTTAGTGGCAGACCTGGGAACTGAACTCAGACATTGACATTCTGTCTTGTGCCCTCATCTCCACACTGAGCTGTCCCCCCACCCCCGGTAGCAATCAGAGGTCAGACTGTATGTGGGACAGAGGAGGTCATGGGACTTCTTCCACCTGTAAGGACCTCCTACACCTTTTACAAGGGACCTTCCAGGACCTGGGTGGGCTGTGGTCCTGGAGCGGTGCCGGGGGCACTGTGGCTGTTTTGCTTTCTCAGTGGGAAGGTTGCACTGACAGCCTTGTGGGGAGACAGAGGAGAGGATTGTAACACAGCAGCGCCTGGTCAGAGCACCCTGCCGTCCAGCTCAGTTCCCTGTGCCAGTCTCCCGGCCTTCTCTGTCAGTCCTCGCTCTCATACTCACCCCCACCAAGAGCCTCTTCACATCTCCCCACTTGTCCACAGAGAGCAGCCCCACCCTCAGCTTGCAACCCTCCCAGCAAAATGGAGGCTTGGCCAGACAGCAGCCACTGCCCCCAGGGTCTCAGGTTACTCTCCACTGGAAGTTCCAGCTTCAGTCAGTTTCCTTTGATTTACAAAGCCCTCCACGTCCTCCGGGGGCCTGACTCATCACTGTTTCCTGTGGATACATCCATGAGGCTCCCTCTCATTGCATCCCCACTGGTCAGGCCCCCCGGACGCTTGGGGTATCCACAGGGCACAGGCAGCCAGCTCTGGCAGCACGGATCCCAGGGAGCTCATCATAGGCCAGTGTGACTGAGTCACCTCTGAATGGAAGGCTCAGTGAAGCCCTAGCAGCCTGGCGGGCCACCACGGGGGCCCTGTGTGAGATTTCCCCATGAGTCAAGAAGCAGATTAGCAAATGGTGGAGAGCAAGGACTTGGCAGTCAGCCATGCCTGGGGTCCAGCTCTGACTCTCCTGTGGCCTTGAGCAAGTCACTCCATCTCTCTGAGCCTCCGTTTTACCATCTGTAAGATGGAGACACTGACAGCCTGCTGCAAGATTTAAATAAGGAAATGTGTGTCACCTGCACGGGCAGACTTCCTGGCATACAGCGAGCCCCTGAGAAACACGACCTTTTATTACCATTTAGGATATCCCCAGCATATATCTGGGCCGCGGCTCATGGCTTCTGTTGAAGGCCTTGTCTGAGCTCTGCCCCTCAACCTGGGCCTTCTAGCTGGTAATCTTTAACCCCCAAGATGCCCCTTTTGCCGTCCGTTTGGACTTTGGGCTGGTTCCTTCTGTCCTCACTGACGAACACGGCAGGTTCTGCTAGGCCCTACCCATGAGCTGGGCTGGCAGCCCCAGGTGCCTTGACCCTGAGCCAGCCGTGATACCTGGCCATGCCCCCACCCCCGGAACTCTGAGCCTGGCGTTGTCGTGGAGCCGGGGGACCCGCCTCTCCAGGGAGGAGTGCACTGGGCCGTTGGAGGTGAAGACCTTGGTCAGTGACCCGAACACAGGCACCGGGGTGGGGAGTGCGTGGGGCCCAGGTGCACCGGCAGAGATGCAGGTAAGAAGTCGGAGCAGCTGGGTGACTCTGACGGAGTAACAGTCTCTGACCCCCTTTGGGAGCTGCGGGCCCCTCTCGGTTGGAGCCGCAGAAATCGATTTGCAGACTGGCACATTCCACTTAATTAGCGTGGCCTCCTTCTGGCTGGGAAAGCACCAGTAAATGGGCTGGGTTGGCCTGAAATCCTGCCAGTGGCCTCAGCCCTAGTCCCACAGGGCTCTCTGTCCCTTGGGCTCTGTCCCCTTAGCCAGGCTGGATTCCGAACGACCTAAGTTTCCAGTTGGGGGCGTGAGACAAATCCTACACTTGTCCAGGCCCAGGAGAACCCCAGGTCCAACGTGGCAAGTATACAGTGACCTAGGGCTTGGGGTGTGCGGGGCCCAGGCGAGGAGAAGTAGCGGCTGCCCCCAGCACACTCTGCCTCCCTGCACCCTTCTGCCTAGGCGCCTGCCCCAGCTCTGGCTTCTCCTGCGGCACTTAGCCTGCGCCCTGCACGGTGCCACGTCCTTCCTGTGCGTCACCTGTGTGCCTGTGATGTGGGCTTGACTTCACCGATGAGGAGTCAGGCTCAGAGAGATTGTGGACTTCCCCCAAGCTCACACAGCCAGTAAGTAGCAGAGCAGGATTCGGACGAGGGCCGTCAGTCCGTATCCTGGCTTCTGTGCGGTCTTGGTCTGCCTGTGCAGAGCCTGTCTCTAATTTGAGGGCAGCCTTCAGCACCTGCGTTTCAAAAGCTTGTGAGGTTTGACCCCCGCTCCTGGTTTTGGAGGGAGAGTAATCACACAGGCTGTGGGCCCCCGAGAACAGAGGAACTCCCAAGCCCTAGGCGTGGGTCCTGTGTTGGCTGTGTGTGTGCAGCTGGAAGAGGGAGGCGCCTGTGAGTTCTACCACTTACTGCCCTGTGAGCGTCAGCACTGAGCTTGATCCCTGGGCCTCTTTCCTTCGTCTGAGAAGTAGGAGTAACAGCTGCATGAATCTCACGGTTGTCATGAGGACGAAATAGGATGGCATACGAAGCGCTCGGCACCTAGGAAGGGTCCCACAAATGCGGGCAGTTGTCTCACCGGTACCCCTGTTGTGGTTAGCTTCTCGGAACCTGGCCCAAAGGAATCTGTTTGCACTCCGCTCACACTGTGGGCGTCTGGGGTATGAGGCAGAGAAAGTCTTTTCCCACCGAGAGGGTACAGCCGGGCATGCAGGGGGCAGCCTGGGATGGAGGGTGGGCCTCCTTGACCCAGACACAGCTCTCCCTGGTTATGTCAGGAATCCGGGCATGCCTGTGCAGTTAAAGTGCCCCGAAGTCTGGAACCTACGGAGTTTTTTAAAATTTGAAGTGCAGCTCACACAACCTAAAACGAACTGTTTCAAAGTGTACAAGTCAGGGACATTGAGTACATTCACAGTGTTGTGCGGCCATCAGCCCTACCTAGTTCCAGAACATTGTCATCATCCCAAAAGGAAACCTCGTTCCCATTAGCAGTCACTCCCCAGGTCCACTCCCCTCAGCCCCCAGGAAGCACCAGTCTGCTTTCTTAATCTCTGGATTTACTTGTTCCGGGTATTGCACGTAAATGGAATCCTACAGTATGTGACTTTGATGTCTGACTTCATTCACCTGGTGCCAGCCTTTCAAGGCTCATCCACGTTCACGTGCATCAGCGTTTCTCTCTTTTCTGTGGTTGGATGATAGTCCTTCCAGTGGATAGGCCGCGTTTTGTCTATCTGTTCATCGGTGGATGGAGAAACTGCTGTTTTATTTTGTCTCTGTTTTTGTTTTGAAACTGCTGTTTTTAAAGGGACTTGAGGAGGGGCAAGGCTGGGACCAGAGGGACACACACACGACAGCCCACCCTAAGGCCCATCCCCTGCAGTGATGGGCAGAGGGCACTGTGGTCATGGTTCCTCTGACCTCACCAGTGCATTAATGCTCAAACATTCAACCTGGTGCTGATGGGAGTGGTGGAGGGGGGCTGGTCCCAGGGGGTGGTTAGAGATCCACCAGCACCCAGCCTGGGCGTCACCAACGTGCACGGGTCAGACCCAGGGCTTCGGAGCGAGACCGTCTGGGCTCAACACACCGCTCTGCTGCTTGCTGGGTGGTCTTGGGCAAATCGCTCAACCTCTTTGTGCCTCAGTTCCTCTTTTGGCTAATTAGAAATAGCATCGCTTACTTAAAAGGGTTGTACTGAGGACAAGATGCAGCCTTGCTTTCGCACAGTGTCCAGCATAGAGGAAGGTTCCAAAGCGTGGTAGCTCTCAGCTGTCATTATTCTTCGACTGTATCCGTTGGCGCTTAGCAGGCTTGTGGGGGTGCTGAGCCACTGACTCGGCCTGGCCCCTGCCAGGCGTCCTCGTGGCATGGTTCCATCCATCTATCTTGTTACCGTGCGTCCCTGTGACCTCCACCGAGGCAAGGGCCGGGGCCGGTTTGGCTCAGCCAAGCATAGGTGCCTGGCAAGTCCGTGTGAGCGGCTGCACACCCACACCATCTCCCCCTTTTGTGTCCGGAGTCCAAGGCCCTGCTCCAGTGAGCAAAACTCATGCCTTTTTATTTCGAGATAATTTAGGTTCACGTGCAGATAAAAAAATAATAGATCCCTTCTATGCTTTGATCAGTTTACCCCAATGGTAACATTTTACAAAAACTGTTATGTAATCTTACAAGCAGGAAATTGACATTGATACAACTCATCAAACCGTGCAACCGTGTGTGTGTGTGTGTGTGTGTGCGCGCGCGTGTGTGTGCGTGTGTGTGTGTGTGTGTGTGTGTGTATTTAGCTCTGCAGTTTTTAAAATCACAGATGGAGATGTGTGTGACCAGCACCACAGTCAGGATACAGAATTTAAAAATATTTATGACATGTTGAGATGATAATATTTTGGATATAGTGGGTTAAATAAAGTGTATTATTAAAAATTAAAAGATGGTAAGATCAAAATACAGTATTAAGATTAAAATATATTAAGATGACAATGTATTGTTATTAAGACCTATTTATTTTGTGATGTCGCTACTGGAAAATTGGAAAAACTGCACATGTGGCCCACATTATATTTCTGTTGGATGGTGCTGGCCTTGAACATCACCATCTCTCCGGAAAGTTCCCGCGTGCACCTCCCCAGCCAGTCCTCTACCCGCCCCCGGCACATACTGTTCTGATGGGTGTTTAAAAAACCACTACAGGTTAGTTGTTTTGTTTGTTCGAGGTGAAATTCACATAACATAAAATTAACCGTTTTCGAGGATACAAGTCTGACACTTAGTACGTTCAACAGTGTTATGTGACCACTACCTCCATGGAGTTCCAGAACATTTCCAACCCCCAGTAGGGCAGTTCTGTACACATGAAGCAGTCCCTTCCCATTCTCCCCTCCCTCCAGCCCCTGGCAACCAGCAATCTGTTTTCTGTCTCTATGGGCTTACCTATTTTGGTCTCTCTTATAAATGGTACGTAACCTTTAGAGTCCGGCTTCTTTCACTGAGCATGACGTTTCCAGGTTCATCCCTGCTGTAGCACATGTCGGTACTTCGTTCCCTTTTGTGACCAAAGGTATGTTACGCGCTTGGGTGGTTTCCCACCTTTTGGCTAGTTTTCGGCTATTGCGAATAGTGCTGCCGCGCGCACGAGTGTAGACGTGTTTGCGTTCCTGTCGCCAGGGATTTGGGGCATGTACCTCGGTGTGGAATTGCTGGATCATACGGTAATTCTGTTTTCGTTTTTAGGGCACCGTCAGGCTGTTTTCCAGAACCGCCGCGCCATTTTACGTTCCCAGCAGCGATACACAAGGGTTCCAATTTCCCCACATCCTCGCCAGCACTTGTTTTGTCTGCGTTCTGATTAAAGCCACCCTAGTGGGTGTGAGTGGCCCAGTTAGTTTTGCTCGTATTAGAATGTCATTCAAGTGGAATAACAGCATGGACTCCTGGTGGGAGGGTTCTTTCTCTCAGCTTACACGTGAAGATATTTGAGGTGTGCAGTGTGAATGCCTGAAACACTGTGTCACGGCCCGTGGAATACGTTGAAGGGGAAGATAAGACTCTTGAAGGCATAGGTGGCAGTTCACTCCCCTTGTCCCCGAAATCCCCTGCGGTGCCTTGCTGGTGGACTGTGAGGTGGTTAGGGAGGCCAGTTGGGGAAGGTCTCTCCAAGGGCCTTAGGAGCCAGCCGTGAAGAAAGATAGAGGAGGCTGGGCTGGAGGAGAGCATCCTAGCAGAACTAGTCACATAAGCAAAGGCCCTGAGGCAGGGAGGGGGCTTCAGCGCTAAGGTGGGAAGGGTGTGAAACTAGTGGGAGCATGAGGGATGTTCCTGCTGGCGATGGGCCATGGTGTCGGGGCTGTGACCTCGTGTTAGCGGGGGGTGGGTCCCAGGGCGTCAAAAGCCACACCCCAATGCCAGCCTTCTTGCTGCCTTCCCAGCCCCAAGGAGCAGCTCCTCTGAGATATCGTGGCTCTCCCCAGTGCCTGTAAAGCTCTCAAACTGGAGGGCTGGGGGCTGGGGAAGGGGAGGGGTGCAGTCAGGGGCACTGAGTCCGAGATTTGAGGACACAGGCCTGTAATACCCACAGTGACTCTCACCCAGTCCCCAAAGCAGGCCTGGAAGCTTGAGTCTTGCTGACCTACCTGCACCCTCATCCTCCCAAGCTCATGGGGAATGGGGTTGGAGGGCAGTGCGTGACTCAGCCCAGTGCTCTCCCCTCACTGGAGAGCTTGGCACTAAAGCTCCAAGCCCAGATCCACACTCTGGCCAGCCTTCTGGAGCTTCGAGAACAATTTGTCCTGCGCACAGAGTCCTGGCCCCAGGACCTGAGTACACCTGAGCCCCATATCCAAGAGGAGAACTGACCCCAGCTCTGAGTTACATAAGGACATCCTTGGAGGTTGGCTTCCTTTGGATGAAATGGGAAAACTATACCCAAACAAGCAGCTATGGGGAATTAAATAGGAGGGAAACTCCCTTAGGGTCATCTCTGGGTCAGTCTGCTTCTGAGTGTTGGTTTATTCATTCAGCAAATGGTGTTGGCACCTACTTTGTGCCAGGTCTCATGGTGGGAGCACAAGAGCAGATGGCCAATAAATGTTTGTGGGAAGAAGGAGAGGGGAGGGGCAAAGAGGGAGGACGCGAGGAAGGAAGGAAGGAGGGAGAGACAGAGGCAGGGAGGGAAGGACGAAGGAAGGAAGGAGAGAGGGAAGGAAGGAAGGGGGGAAGGAGGTGGAGGTGGAGAGGAAGGGAGGAAGGGAGGGAGGAAGGACAGATGGACAGAAATACCCCTCGTGGAGCTCACATAGTCGTGTGACTAAATGCAGTCTAGCTCAGTACAGGTCAATAGAAGAATAATCTGAGCCACATAATTAACTTTAAATTTTCGAGTAGCCAAATTAAAGTGGAAAAGGAACAGGTGAAATTAACTTGTATAATGTATTTTCTTTAACTCGATATATCCTTTCAACATGCAGTCAGTACAAAAAATTACTGAGACATTTTTCCATATATATATATATTTGTATAAATCTTCTAGTCCAGGGCCTTTTACACTCACAGTGCATCTCAGTCTGGATTATGTCCACAGCCCCAAAGGGCTCATGGCACCTTATGGGCCCCTGTGCAGGGTGAGGGGCACACTGTCCAGTGAGGGTGCCCAAGTCAAGGTCAAGGAAGGTTTAGCTGAGGTGGTGCATTCAGTCTTGTATTCATTCACTCATTTAATGTTCAACTTGTGATTACTGAATGTCTCCTGCAGTGGTGTCAGGGCTGGGCAGGGATTTGGCTGGAGGGACGAAGGGAAGAATATTCCAGACCGAGGGGAGGGCAGATTGCAAACTGGAGGAGGGTGGAGCTGGTGTCTGTCTTGTTCACTGATGTGTGCCCACACCTGGCACAGAGCTAGTGCCTGGTGAATATTTGTGGAGGGGAGATGAGGGTGGGGAAGTGGGGTGTTTCTAGAGCCCAATAGACACAGGAAGGAATGATGACGGAGGAGGCCGGAACATCTGAATCACTGGGAGGGCTTGTCAAGCCATAGCTCCAGTGGGTCTGAGGTAGAGCCACCGGACTTACATTTCCAACAAATTCCCTGGTCCTGCTGCTGCTGCTGCTGGGACACCCTGTGTGGACCTCTGGGCTCACCCACGGACACTGTGAAGGCAGTGGGGAGCCATGAGAGGCTTTTGAGAGGGAGAGAATCACCTCCAGGTCTGCAATGTAGGAAACTGTGGGTGGCCGCTGGGGGCAGGGGATGGCAGTGTCCTCCCCATTTCTCTAGCCAGGTCAGGGGTACCTTAGCTCAGGAACGTGCCTCAAGACCCAGTGCATTCTGAGGCAGTAGGGAAGCCTGGGCTGTGCCCCTACCACAAGAAAGAGACCCAGGAGGTGCCTGACGTGTTTGCAGCACCGGGGGGCTGTGCGGAATGGAAACCCTTAGTCAGCTGTAGGACTCAAGCGCAGACTTTCCCTGGTTAACGGAAATCTGGCTGACTGTGGGGGGCGGGGAGGCTCAGGTTGGGGCAGCTGGGCGGCCTAGGTTCTGGCTCAGGGTTTCTCGTGAGATTATAGTCATATGTCACCAGGGCTCCTGTCACCTGAGGGCTTGAATGGGGCTACAGGTTCTGATTCCGCCATGGCTCGCACGGCTGGGGCAGGAGGCCTCAGTCCTCTCTAAGTAGTCTTTCCATTGGGCTGCCTGCGTGTCCTCCCGACATGGCAGCTGATTCCCCGAGAGTGAGCCATCCGAGGAGTGGGATGGAGCCCGCGCTCTCTTTTGCAACCCAGCCTCCGAAGCCACACTCCATCCCATGGTGCCCCATGCCAGTCAGCCCTAGTGGGTGTGAAGCCTAGGATGAAGGCCTGTGTGGGCAGCGTTCGGACACCGGCTGCCACACTCAGGCTGCCCTGTGGCTCTGTCTTGCGGTCAACCCACAAGAGTGCCGAAGATGCTTACTGCCCTCAGCCACCATTTGGTGGGTGAGAGCTTGAGGACATTCCTGTGGAGGGTTTGTGTGAGGGGAGAGCCGGCTAACTCATGTTGTCATTGTTGTTGCTGCTGTCATCGTCATCGTCATCATCAATACTTTATGATCTACCTGTCAGATAACCTCATGAGGTTATAACTCCTCTTTTACGGGGTGGGAGGGGTACTGAAGCTCAGAGAGAGGAAATGACATGCCTGGGATCAGATCACTGGCTAATGGGGTCTGAATCCTTAGCCGTGACACCTGTGTTTGCATGCCAGGTGCCATGCTTAGGTGGCTTGCCTGTCCCCCAACGGAACGTTCTGGTGTCCTCTCTCCAAGGGTGGGAATGATTGTAGCAAAGGTCAGACTAACCCATTCGTTCCTCTGGCTCAGAGCCTGGTACCGGGTGTGCTGGCAGAATAGGAAACAGGAAGGTTCTGGGCGGCAGATCCTCAGCTCTTGAGACCTGGGGTCAGGCGTAGCTCCAAGACATGCATTGAAATCGTCCTGGCAGAGCAAGCATGGAGTTCAAGTGCAGGGCCACTAGAGGCTCTTACCAGCTGAGTGGTTTGACTGGCAAGTTGATGAGACTCCCTGTGCCTCAGTGTCCCCACTTGTAAAATAGGAGTGATCAGAGAGGCTGCCCCGCTCCTGCCCAGGGCTGTTGTGGGGATTCAGTGAGCTAGTTCCTGCTCAGTGCTAGGCATACAGTAAGTGCCCAGTACATGTTCGCTCTTGGTTATCACCAGCTTGTAAGATGATGATGTGATTGCTGTCTGTTCCTACATCTGGCTGAGTCCTGGAGATAGGACAGTTGAGGACGGTCCATTTTCATCTGCTGCTGGGAGCATCAGCAAATGATCCCCAGGTCCTAGGGCTGAGGACATTCCCAAGTCCCGGACCGAACTCCGCCTCCGTCAGCAGCCCGGTCCTCCCCAAGCCAGGCCTTGCTAAGAGCAGTGGGTTCCAGAAGCTCTGGAAAACCTGCAGACTTGCTCCCCTCCTGGCCCAGCCAGCTATCCTCTGATTGAAGAGTGGTTTTTCCACGTCCTGAAGCAGAAACGCCCGTGTTCCCCCTGCCCAGCCAGGTGCCCTGGTTTCTGCAGGTTGCACAGCAGGCTGTGCATGCAGTGGCCTGGGGAGGTCGAAGGACGGGGGCCCCAGGTGGTGGGCCTGGGTGGCAGGCAGCTGCTCTGTTAGGAGACAGCTCTGTTCAGATGTGGCCAGGGAGCGGAGTCTGTACCAGAAAAGACAAAACCAAACATCAACACATGAAACCCCCCAGCCGTCAAACAGGAAGCAGGGTCTGGATAAAAATACCTTCCTTCCTGCAGCTGCAGCCCCCATCGCCCCGGTTTCAGAAGGTCACGCTCTTGACAGGAAGCTCAGCTGCTTGGGGCGGCTGAATTGGGGCTGAGGAGGGGGGGTGCGCCGGTGGGGAGAGAGAAGTGAGGAGTGACAGCAGGCTCTCAGGGCTCTGTGCCCCGCATTTCTTGGCAGGTGAAGACATTGAGCCTGACCTGTCCACGCCCCTCCTGGCCAGGATGCAACGGTCTACCTCGAATGTATATTGAGTTCTTCCTCTCCTGCCTAGGACCACGAGGCTTTTATTGTAGGAGGGAAATGACTGTGGTTTTCAACATGCTTTGTTAGCTAAAAAGCACTGCACCAGAGATCGGCAAGTTTGCTCTGTAAAGGGCCAGATAAGAAATGTCGTAGGCTGTGTGGGCCATCCCGTCTCTGTTCTGATGGAGGAAGCAGCCAAAAGCAATAAATAAACAAATGAGCCTGTGTTCCAGTTCAGCATCATTTACCGACACTGATATTTGGCTTTCATATAATTTTCCTGTGTCATGAAATATGATTTTTCTTTGATTTTTTTCCCCAACCGTTAAAAAAATATAGAAACTGTTCTTAACTTGCAAGCAGTTCAGAATTGCACGACTGAGCCATTGGACCAGAGTTTGCTGACCCCTGCACGATACACACAAAGGGGTGTATCATTGTTGGTCCTATTTAACTTCCTACCCAACATAGGAGTCTCCGCTTCAGCATTTCCTTCACGGGGTCAGCCAGCTTGAGACCTCATTTCTGCCCTAGAAATTTCACCAGAAACATAGTTCTCACCACTTGGCTAGCATTCCATAGAGGGTTTTTGTTTTTTAGAGAAACTGGAAAATTCTGGTTAGGAAGGTAGTACATACGTATTTTTAAATGCTTGGAAAATTCTGGCCACTGTAAAATAAAAATCACTGATAACCACAGTTCATATCTTAATTTCCTTTTTCCAGGGAGCAGTGTGTGCCTGTGTGGAATGCAGTTTTCCTTTCCAATTAAGATTGCATTGAACGTACAGTTTTGATCTCTTGTTTTCCATTCTACACTATATATCAGGCACTTGCCACATCATTAAAAATTCCTCAGAGATACAAGCCGCAGAATATTCCATCATATGAATGTTCCACAGTTTACCTAATCAGTCTCCAATTGTGTAGACGTTTGGGTTGCTTCTGGTAATTCTCGGTGGTAAACAGTGTATCTAAACAATGCTGCTGTGGGCATCCTCGTCCATAAATCTTTCCCCCCACCCCTCCTCTTTTCTTTCGTGTGTGTATGTGCTGGAGATTCCGAGGAAAAACTGTATTTTCAACTTATATACGGGTGGTTTTTGTTTTACTGGATTTTGCTTTGTGGATTATGTGATTCACGGGGTTTTCTCATGATAATGACTTCATTCTCGGTCCCCCCCCTTCCCCAGCAGACACTGATCTGTTTTCTGTTTATGATTTCATTTTGAAGTATTTTTTTTTTTAATCAACCTAAAATTGCTTACCTCCTGTTTTTGCCCTGAATTCCATTCTGCATCATAGTAATGTTGCCACCCCCGCTTTCTTTGTGTTTGCATTTGGCTGGTTTATATTTGAGCATTCCTTTATTTTTAGTCTGTTATTTTGTTGGGAGGTGTCTCTTGTAAGCAGCACAGAGTTGACATTGTTTTTTTTTCTTTTTGACAACCAAATCTTCACTGCTTTATAGGGGAGGGTAGATGATTTCATTTATTGTAGTAGATGTTTGGTTTTTTGGTCATCTTGCCTCAGGCTTTGCGATGTTTGTGTTTCTATGTTCTTTCTTCCATTCTGTGACTTTAGTGAATACGGTGCTTATTTTCCTTGATCTTTTCCATGGATATGGAAGACACAAATCCTGATTTCTCAGGTGGTTACCTTTAAAAATTTCAAAAGTCTTGTTTAATTTCCTCAGCCAGCCAGGTGGAAGCCCAGAGTGGGATTTGCCCCTGTCCTGTGCAACTCAGCACTGAGGGAGAGAAGCAAGACCCAGCATCTTTAGGAGAAAATTGAGAGCCAGGCAGACAAGCATGGGGAGGGCAGGACATGATTATGGGACAGGAGAGTGGAACCAGGGAAACCAGAGTGTTCAAATGGGCAGGTGGGAGCTGGAGGACTCTCCCCCTTTGTAGGCAACTTTTCTCTTCCTGAATATTGATAGGAATGGGTTTTATTCTTGGTTATGTCTGGGTGAGGAATCCCTCGTCACTAATTATGCCTGAAACACCAGTTGTGCCTGCAGAGAACCACACTAGAATCGGTTCTCAGCACTTATTAGCTAAGTGAGCTTGAGCAAATCATGTAAGTTCCCTGTTGAATGAGTTGATAATAGCGCCTAAGTCATAGGATTATTGTGGGGGTTAACTGGGATGAGACATGTAGCATCTGAGCGTTGTGCCTCACACTTGGAAAATATTCAGTAAATGTTAGATATTATTACGATGGCTCTGAAGCCATTTCAGTGTTCATGTGTATTCAGCCTCTGCCCGGAGGGCTGGGAATATTTTTATCTCTTTCTTGCCCGGAGATATGAAATAATTAGACAATTTTTTAAAAATCGAGGAGAGATAAGTAGACAGAGGAGTGGGGTGAGAAAGCCAGGATCGGGGAAGCAACAGGAGGAAATCAGGAAGAGGAGTGTAGGGCGTTTGGGGAGAGGAGGGCCACTGGGGGAAAAAGAGCTGGTACCTTGGAGAGTTCCCGGGTGGCCAGGCGCTGCCCGGCAGAAGGGAGATCAGGTTCCTGGATCTGCAGGGAAGCTGCAGGGAGAGGTACTAGGAGTGTTCTGGAAGCAGAATTAGTGAAGAACAGGGACCTGGCACAGTTGGGGTCTAATGTGTTCATAAATGGGGGCGCCTGGGTGGCTTAGTCGTTAAGCGTCTGCCTTCGGCCCAGGGTGTGATCCCAGAGTCCTGGGATCGAGTCCCGCATCAGGCTCCTCCGCTGGGAGCCTGCTTCTTCCTCTCCCACTCCCCCTGCTTGTGTTCCTTCTCTCGCTGGCTGCCTCTCTCTCTGTCAAATAAATAAATAAAATCTTTAAAAAAATATAATGTGTTCATAAATGGAATGGGGGAGCCACGAGGGTCACGTTTCTGGACCCGCAGTCCCCTCACCTTGAGTTTGAGGTGCAAACAGGCAGTCTTTGAAGAAACCTTGCAGACCCACATCTTCTCTTATTAGATGAGTTAAATGCAGTTCCCCCTCCCTTTGAAGAAATCCAGTACAAGTATCCACTGCTACATTAGGAAGTTATTCTTCTCCAATCTCCACATTTCAGAAAGACTATGCATTTTTCATGAGCGTTGACTGTAGCTTATTTTGTATACAGGTTTCCCTGGTTTCTTTCTGTTTATTTATTTAGACTTTAGTTTTGGAGAACAGTTGTAGGCTTACAGCAAAAATGAGGGGAGGTACAGAGATTTTCTGTACCACACATGCATAGTCTCCCCCGTCGTCAACAGCCCCCACCAGCGTGGTATTTTGGTTACCACTGATGAACCAGCACTGACATATTATCATGCAAAGCCCGCAGTTTACATTAGGGCTCACTCTTGGTGTTGTACGTTCTGTGGGTTTGGACAAATGTATAATGCTGTGTATCCATCGTTATGGTATCGTACAGACTTTGTTCAGTGTCCAAAAAATCCCCTCTGCTCTGCCTATTCATCCCTCCCACTCCCCAACCCCTGGCAACCACTGATTTTTTTTTCCGTCTCCATAGTTTTGTCTTTCCCAGAATGTCGTATAGTTGGAATTGTACAACATGTAGCCTTTTCAGATTGGCTGCTTTCACTTAGTAATATGCATTTAAGGTTCTTCCATGTTTTTTCATGACTTGATAGCTCATTTCTTTTTAGCACTGAATGATATTCCATTGTGTGGAAGTACCGTGGTTTGCCCACTTGCCTGCCGAAGGACATCTTGGTTACTTCCAACTGTTGGTGATTTTGAATAAAGCATTATGAACATTTGTGTGCAGGTCCTTATATGGACGTAGTTCTCAACTCTTGAGTGGTCACTAGGGAGTGTGATTACTGGATTGTATGGTAAGAGTATGTTTAGTTTTATAAGAAATCACCAAAAGCTTCTATGCCAATTTCCATTCCCACCAGCAGTGGATGAGAGTTGACCGTATTTATGTGGGTTTATCTCTGGGCTTTCTGTTCTGTTCCATTGGTATGTCTGTCTGTTCTTTCACCCATACCACACTGTCTTGCTTACTGTTGCTTTATAGTAAGTGTTGAGGTCAGGTAGTGTCGGTCCTCCACCTTTGTTCTCCTTGGGTCTTTTGCCTCTTCATATAAACCTTAGTATCAATTTGTCAATATTCATAAAATCACTTGCTGAGATTTTGTTTGGGATTGCATTGACTCTATAGATCAAGTTGGGAAGAACTAACACTCTGACAATATTGAATCTTCCTATCCATGAACATGGAATATTTCTCCATTTACTTTTCTTTGATTTCATTCATTAGGGTTTTTTAGTTTTGCTCATATAGATAATATACATATTTTCTTAGATTTTCCTGGTATCTTTAGTTTTATTTGCTTAGAAGAAATCTTTTATTTGTTAAGTCTCTCGACAAATATTTGTTGAGCTCTTACTCTAGGTGCTGGATACTCCAGATAAGAAGACAGGTAAGATTTGCCTGCATATCTAAAGGGTCTACAATCACTTTTCCTGCATCCATCTAATACCATATGTAAGTTACACATGTGCAGAGGCGTCTGGGTAGCTGATGTGAGTCCCTGTCAACAGCTCCTGTCCAGCACAACCATGTGTCCTGGGCAGGGAGATTCTGGAAAGGAAAAGATTATAGGTACATGCCTGGCATGCCCTCGGACTCCTTGTCTTCATAGTTTTAAAAGTATCAGAGTTGCTAAGAGAGAAACTGGCCTCTTTGTATAAAGTCAAGGGATGAAGATTGCCTCTGAGATGGAAATGTCTGTGGCCTGGCCCGGGAGCCTTGTTGTCCAGGGGAAGAAGCATAGAATGGCCCAAGAAAGGATGCTCTGGCCAGTTCTGAGGCTCCGGTAGAGACTAGGCTGGCTCTTTTTACAGCTGCAGTCATCAGATATTGACCAGGAGCTCAAACCATGTCATAGTAGCTAAGAAATTTATGGTTCCTACTCTCCCAACCCTCCAGAGCTTATAGTCTAGTAAAGACACAGACACATTCATACACAAATACATTACAGTGTTCAGTGTTTTGGAGAAGGAACAGAAAGTGCGTGAGAAGCGTACCTCACCCAGCCTGGGCGACGACTTCACAGAGGAAGTGACATTTAAGCTGAGACATTTAACCTAAGACCTGGTTAAGAATTAACCAGGTGAAGTGAAGGCAGAGGGAGTCAGGCAGAGAGATAACCCATGAGAAGGACTGGAGAGTCAAGAGAGAAGGTGGTGCATGGTGGTCCTGGAAGGATCTGTGGTGGTTAGGAGGGAAGATGCTGGGAGAGGTGGGCAGAGACCAGATCCTGCAGGGCCCGGAAGGGACCAGGTGGCCAGCGGCCTCCTTCTTCCTTCCCCTTATATTAAGTAAGAATCGAACCCCTACTGTGTACCAGCTGCTGTCCCAGGCACTATGGGTACAGTAATGAATGGGACAGATACTGTGCTGACCTCACAGAACCCCTGGGCTGGCAGGGCAATGAGCTCTCAGCAGGATGCTCAAGGCCAGCTTGGAGCCCCTTCCTCTTTTTCTTTTTCTTTTCTTTTTTTTTTTTTAAATTGAGATATCACTCACACACCCCAAAATTTACCTTTTTAAAGTGTGCAATTTGTGGCCTTTAGTATATTCATAAGGTGGTACAACTGTTACCACTATCGAGTTCCAGAAAATTTCTATCACCTTAAATGAACCCCTGTACCCATTAGCTGTCACATCCCAGGGCCCCTTCCCCTCAGCGCCTGGCAACCACGAATCACTTTCTATCTTTATGGATTTGCTTATTCTGGAAATTTCTTAGAAATGGAATCCTACAATATGTGGCCTTTTGTGTCTGGCTTCTTTCCCTTAGTGTGATGTTTTCATGGCGTAGCCTATGTCAGCATTTTGTTCTTTTTCGTGGCTGCATAATATTCCACGGTAGGACGAAACCACCTTTATTTATTCATCCATGGATGGGTACCTGGGTGTTTCCACTTAAGGGCCACTGTAAATAATGCTACTATAAACATTTGTGTACGAGTTTTTGTGCGGACGTTTGTGTTTATGCCTCTTGGGTGCATACCTAGGATCCGAATCACTGGGTCACATGCTAACTCTACATTTACTTTTGAGCCCCCGCCTGACTTTCCCACAGCAGCTGCTCCATTTCACATGCCCATCAGCACTATACGTGGGTTCCAATGTCCCTTCCTCCTTGCCAACACTGTTACTTGTCTGACCCTTTTTCTCCAGATGGGCCCCAGAGGGAGGCTCCCCGGGGGAAGAGCGAGGCCTGGCTCCCGGGGTCTGTGCCTGGGGATGTGACTTGGAGGGAAGCCTGGGTCCTCCTCATCCACCCCCCCACCACGGCTGAGTCATTGCCCGGGATCCTGGGGTGAACTGCCTAGCAGTGGGACCGGCTACACCAGCCACTGCAGAAGTCACCATCAGACTTGACTGAGTCTCCACCCCCAGCCCCAGGCGGCTGGGCTTCCCTGGAAGCAGCTATTTCTGGCTGTTTCTGCTCCAGGGCGGAGCAGTGGTGGGTGGAAAGGTTGAAATTGCTCAGTGGAGTGCTTTTGGGGGCGCCCCGCATTGAGGACCCAGGACAACCTTTCTGAGCGCGCCGGTCCTTCTGGCATTGTCTGAGCGGCAGGCTGGGCCCCCTGCAACCCCGAGAGCACCCTGGGGAGGGGGAGAGCCGAAGGGCAGGCACAGGAACTGGTTTGACCAGGCTGTACCTGCCGGACCCTGTGAGACTCTAGGCAAGGCAGACCTGGGACCGGAGGAAGAGGAGGAAGTGGGATCGATGTGGGCAGGGCTTTCCGTGGCGGGCGAGCAGCTTGGTGGGTGGGGGTGGCAGCTGGCGGCAGGCCAACAGGGTGCCTGGAATCGAGTGGGGCGGGGTCTGCTTAGAATGGAGGTGCAGCAGAAGACAGACAGAGGGAAGCGTTGGTGCTCAGCCTCCTGTCGGCCCCAGAGCTGCCGCTTGTTTGCCAAAGGGCCTCAGGCTGAGTGGTACCCTCTGTAACCCCCACATCCTGACCCGCAAACTGCACTAGCGAGGTCCTTGTGATGACTGCCGTCATTATCGAGTACTGAACGCCGAGCTCGCAGCGATGGTCTTGACTTTCTTAGCTCTTGTCGTCTCTGTGGCTCTCTTCTGCATTCACCCTCCTCATCTTTCCGCTGCCCACGTTCCCTTTCCCGGCCCTCGTTTGGCACCATTTTAGCCAAGTGGTTAAGTGTTCCGCCTTCAGAGGCAGCTAACTGGGGTTGGAAATCCTGGCTCTGCCATTCCCAGACATGTGCCCTTGGGCAAGTCATTTCACTTGTTCAAGCCTGAGCCTCAGTTTTCCCATCTGTGAATTGGGGCAATAACAGCAGGCAGGTAATAATAGCAGGTCATTAATCCTCATGCTGGATCAGGAGGACTAACGGATGGGTAGACAGAGGGCTTAACACAGTGCCGAGCACCGTTAGCACCGGATTGCACAAAGAACAGCCAGAGTTGTCAGATCGGGGATCCTGGGCGGGAGGGTACGATGGGTGCCCCGTGCTCGGCCTGGGGATGGGCTGCAGGACTGCTGCAGTCAGCTGCCTGATCTGGCTGCATTGCCTGTAGAGGCTTCGGGAGAGAGATTTGCTGCTTCATTTCTGTACAAAATCCACGTTGTTGCTTTTCAGTTCATGAGTCACACGCCTTGTGGGGTGTCTGCAGGGCTGTGCACATGTCCCCACCTTCTTGTGGCCCCAGGAGCAGGCAGCTCTGTGGGGCCCCAGAGCATTCTTCCCCTCCTCCCTCCCTTCCTTCCTTTGTTCATTCACACAATAGATACTGCTTTTGTTAATTTTTATTTTTTTAATAAAAATTGTATATATTTAAAGTATGTAACAGGGTGTTTATATATATGTATATAGACATGACTAATACAGTCAAGCTAATTAGCATATGCATCTCCTTAAACAGTTACCTTTTTTTCTGAGATGTTGGTCAAAGGGTTCAAAGTTGTAGTCATATAGGCTCTAATGTACAGTGTGGTGACTGTAGTTAGTAAGAGGGGTAGTAGTATTAACTACAGTCACCATGTCGAGAACTAGAAATTTGCTGAGAGAGTAGATTTCAGGTGCTCTTGCTACATTACATAATTCTGGAGCCCCTGCTAGGAGCCAGGCTCCCTCATGGAGCCCAAAAAACTAAACAAAGAATTGTATCTTTACTATATACTACTAATCACCCTGTAATTACAAATCGGGAGAGGTGCCACTGTGAAGCTGAAATGCAGAAATGCAAGGTACCGTGGGAGAGAACAACTCAGGCAACTTGACTGAGATTGGAGTGATCAGGGAAGGCCTCTCAGAGGAGGTGACATTTCAGCTAGAATCTGAAGTTTGAAGAGGAGTTTGCTGGCCTGAGAGTGAGAAGAAGGAGGGCTCCAGGCCCAGGAAACTGTGTACCTAAAGCTTGGAGGAGCCAAGTTTTTGTTTTGTTTCATTTTGACTTGGGCAATGAAAGAAGGCAGCGTGGCTGACCCAGTCGCTGAGGGATTTGGGGAGGGGCAGAGATTAGACCATGCAGCGCCTTGGAGGCAGTGGAAAGGTGGGCCTCGTTGCTGGGCACTGGGTGGAAAAGGAGGTGAGATGGGAGGGAGGAGGGTACCCCACAAACATGATTGTGCAAGTCACATGGCCAGGTGGCAGCAGCTCGGCCCTGGAGTGCCCCAGGCAGGCGTGTATTGCCCGAGGTCCACCTCCAATGGGTGGACACCTCTGTCTGGCCGTCACGGGCTGGGAGCAGGAGCCACACCTGTGGTGGCATGTCAGTGACCTGCTCGAGGTCAGGCAGTCTGCTCTGTGGGGTAGAGGGGGTCAGGTGGCAAAAAAACCCCATAAGCTTATCAGCAATGATTTCTCCCTGCAGAGGCAGCCGCCGCCCGCTTCCTGCCGAGATGGGCCGGTTCAGCCTCACTCGCTACAGCTGGAGATGGAGGGGAGCAGATGGCCCTGCTTGGCCCAGATTCCAGCCAGATTGCCAGGGAGGTGTGGGCGGAGGGACAGGGTTGGTGCCAGCAGCGGGAATATAGGAGAGGAGGGTGGGAGCCACCTCCTTGCCGTCTTAGTGGGACCTTGCTTGCATGGGGGAGGGGGGCAGTGGAGACCACTGCATTGTGGTTCTCGAACCAGCAGGTGTTCGGAGCTCTCTAGAGTCAGGGCAAGCGTTCTTAGGAAAGATGTCGATGGTTACATCCCTAGCACCCAGCCCCTGGCAGGACCAGGCAGGAGCGTAGTGGTTGTTTTCCATTCGTATTTTATTTTATTTTTTTAAATTTTTTTTAAAGATTTTATTTATTTATTTGACAGAGATAGAGACAGCCAGCGAGAGAGGGAACACAGCAGGGGGAGTGGGAGAGGAAGAAGCAGGCTCCTAGCGGAGGAGCCTGATGTGGGGCTCGATCCCATAACGCCAGGATCACGCCCTGAGCCGAAGGCAGACGCTTAACCGCTGTGCCACCCAGGCGCCCCCCATTCGTATTTTAAAAAAAATAAATGATGGTAGTAGCTTTCAGGTATTTTCTTAGTTAATTCTCACGGCAGCCCCACAGAGGAGCCACTGCAGTGACCCCCGTTTTACAGATGAGGACACTGAGGTACAGAGAGGAGGAGTAACTTGCTTAGAGCCCCAGCTGAACAAATGGGCAAGAACATATGGCTCACACTGACACACCGATGGCAAGATTGGGAGCTGGGGCTTTGGGAGCGGGGAGCTGACCTAAGTGTGGGCACCCACGTGTGGACACGGCTGGCTAGAGGGGAGAGCGTGTCCCGCTTGTGTTTGTGCTCCCTGAGTCCTAGCTGACCCCTGAGACACCCCCAAGCCAGCTTCCTCCATTGTGCAAGGTGCTTGGAGAACATGAGACGAGCCTGGAGAGGTAGGGAGATGCAACTTCCGGGTACAGCTGAGCAAGCTGCACACTGCACCGCTCCAAGGCAAGCCATTCACACAGACTATGATGAGAGTGACACCCCCCTGGAATTGGGCAAGGTGGCTACTGTGTAGGTGGGACCCCACCATGCAAGGCCTTGAAGACCAGGGTCTGCAAACCTTTCCTGTAAAGGGCCAGAGAGTAAGTATTTTAGACTGGGAGGGCCATACAGTCTCTGCTGTTGTAGGGTGAAAGCAGTCTCAGGCCACATGCAAACAAATGAACGCGGATGTGTTGCAGTGAACAACCTGATCTACAGACGCAGGTCGCCTGCCGAATTTGGCCCGCGTACCGTAGTTTGCCAGCCCCACCGAAGGACTGTGAACCTCATTCTAGGAGCAAAGTGGAGCCATGAGAGGGTTTTAAACAGGAAGTGGGAGGAGGCAAGCTCACATTTCACACGGTCCTGAAAGACCTGACCACGCCCCCCAGGACCTGCCGTGTTTCTTCTGTCCTGCATGTAGATCCCTGGGCCCCTGTGTCTGCAGGAGGCCCGGGCCCCCGATGCTTGCAGAAGCAGAGGCCGCTGCTGTCACTCTGCCGTCACCCTCCCCCCACACCAGCCGTCAGCGCTCCTGCGGTGCTGGTTCCCACTCCGGGCCTCAGGATCAGAGCGGAGCAGCCCCGTGGCCAACAGTCTGGGTCTGATGTGCTCTGCTTGGTTGTGTGTGACCCAGACTCTCCGTCTCCTCTTCTCCACGAGGGGAATAACTAGAGACGGGGACCCATGAAAGAAGCCGGTTTGTGCGGACCTGGGTGCAGAGGAAGGGCTCAGTAGGAAGACACTATGGGTGTAGGAATCATTGTCCGTGCGGAACCGGAGGCAGGAAAGCCTGGTTGTGTGTTGGGTATGGGCAGCGGGGTCTTGGCTCTGGTGAGGTGTCCGGAGCCAGGCTCCCCGCTGGAGCACAGCACACTTACAAGGGGGCCTTGGCTCCCGCATACGAATGGCTCTGTAGAGATGGGGGTGATTCGTCGCACCTTCGGGCTGGAAATAACTGCCCGCCATGGGAGGGATTCCACATGGGGCTCCCGTGCAGCAAGGAGAACACCCCGATAATGACTGCACGCAAACACTGCTTTTGGCAGCTGGTGTGTGATTTCTGCCTCAAGGAGTGTCTTCTGGGACAGGAAGCCGGGTTCACCCTCCACCCCTCCATGGGATCGAACCCTTGCCGCATGTGAGCAGAACCTTCCCCATTCCCTCTGGCCCGCGGATGGGCACGCTGGGCCTAGTTGATCAGTGGCCTTGCCATAAATCTTACCCAGGCCTGAGGCTGCGACCAGCTGCTGGGGCATCCTGGGAGGGGCCTGCAGGCAGCGCTGCGTTTGAGAGGCGTGAACGATGGGGGTCATCACCGCGGGGTGGTCTGATTTGCTCAGAGCTGGAGAGGCTGCGTCCTGGGGCGGAGCCAGGGGGCTGCTGATTAGGTCACGGTCCAGGAAGAGTGGCTGAGGACTTACCATGTGCCAGGCCTTAGAGAAAGAACAGTCAGTGCCAGGTCACTGTCCTGCCCCCTTGGGGCTTAGTGTCCTACCGCAGACAGACCCCATGCCCCTAATTATCCAAATAGTTATGTAATTCTAGTTGTGAAAGGCTATAAGTGAGATGTATGGGAGCTGGTGGGTGTATGTAACAGGGGGAGTGCCCTCATCTGGGGAGTTGGAGCTGAGACTTCAAGGTTGAGGAGTGAGGCAGGTGCGTGTGTGTGTACACACGCGTGCGTGCATGCATGTGTGTTAGTGGTGGATTCATGAATAGGGCTGGCTGGCTGGTGGATGGGTAGATGAATGAACAGATAGATGGTTGACTCTTCCAGGCAGTAGGAACAGGCTATGCAAAAGCTCAGAGGCCAGAGGATGTAAGGTGACTCTACCTGACAAAAGTCCATTGTGGAAGATGTTTGGAGTCTTAACAAAAAAAGCCTGGAGAGGTGGGTAGGCAGGAACGCTGTGTACCGCTGAGCAAGTTGTGTGCTGCACTGCTCTTGGGAGTGCCGGTCTTATAGACAGCAGTGTGAATGGTGCCCCCTGGATTGTGCAGAGTGGAGGCCTTCAGGAGGGATTCCCTCCTGCGGACCTTGTGTGTCTTTGTCAGTGTTTTGGATTTTGTTCCCAGAGCAGTGGGGAGCCATGGATGGCCTTTGACGGCATTGGGGCTAATTTCCATTGATGATACCCCAAAGAAGCACTGTCCTGTAGTACTTTCAGCGCTTTCTAATATGGTAGCCATGCGTGGCTTTTGAGCAGCTGAAGTGTGGCCAGAGGGACTGAGGATGTGACTTTTGAATTTTGAAGAATTTAAGTTTCGAAAGCTATAATAATAGCCCAATGTGGCTAGTGGTTGCACGGTGGACAGGGCCGCTCCAGGGACCCTGACTGTCCCCTCCGCTGATTCTGCCCCTGCTAACCCCAGTCTCCTGAAGACGCTGCCTCTTGCCAGAAGGCTGGTGGAGGCCTCAAACTCACCTTTGCGTGGACCCCAGGTCACATGAAGGCCCAGGATGCCGTGGGGCTGTGGTGTCAGGAACTGGGCCTGATGAGGATGGA
This sequence comes from Ursus arctos, assembly GCF_023065955.2. Taxonomy (NCBI): domain Eukaryota; kingdom Metazoa; phylum Chordata; class Mammalia; order Carnivora; family Ursidae; genus Ursus; species Ursus arctos. The sequence goes on along the minus strand of NW_026622830.1, from coordinate 20,221,094 downwards.
GCTGAGGGCCTGTGTCCATCCCCCACTGCGCCTGAGAGCTCGTCTTCCCCCCCCTCCGCCCCGCACCTGCTGGGGTGCTGACCCGGTATTTGTCCTGTGGCACGGGTGGCCTCCTCGCCCTTCCCGACTCACTCCTAGTTTCCCCACAGCAGTTTTCTCATCCATACGAAGGCGAGCCGTTCATACTTGCCTCCCATGCCTGTTCTAAAGAGTGAACAGGGGCGCCGGGGTGGCGCAGTCATTAAGTGTCTGCCTTCGGCTCACGGCGTGATCCCAGCGTTCTGGGATCGAGCCCCACATCAGGCTCCTCTGCTGGGAGCCTGCTTCTTCCTCTCTCACTCCCCCTGCTTGTGTTCCCTCTCTCGCTGGCTGTCTCTCTCAAATAAATAAATAAATAAAATCTTAAAAAAAAAAAAAATAAAGAGTGAACAAGCCGGTTAGCATCAGGACCTGGGGGAAAGTGGGTCTTCCCCGGGCCCGTCGCATCGCCGCGCATCCGGTGCATGACGGGACGCTCACTCCTGTCCCGTCTGTTGCAGTACGCTACTTCCTGAAGAACAAGGTCAGCCCTGATCTGTGCAATGAGGATGGACTGACAGCCCTGCACCAGGTAAGGCCGGGCTCGTCGGGGCCCCCGGATCCCTGCCCCCCACCTGAACAATTACCCAGTCTCCCTGCTTTTTCCTGCCCAGGACCCTCAAGGAGGAGGTAGGGAAGGGAAGCCTCAGCTGCCTCATCTGAAAGGCTCTTCTCTACTTGGGGGAGAGACGTGTGTCCGTTACAAACACGCCCACGGAGCCCCTGTGCACACGTGCGCACAGCACACACATGGCCTCTAGGGACAGGGAGCCTTTGTCCACTGCGTCCTCACTGCCCCGCAAAAGGCTTGACGAACAAAGCAAGTTTGTTTTGAGCTTCAAGTTTATGAAGCATGTTTATTCGCACCCACCAGGCATCCCTCCACCCTGGTGAGAAAGGTGATTGCCAGGGAGGCCGTGTGACCTGCCTGGGTCACATGCCATGATCTATGGCCATGAACCAGGTGCTGTCTTAGCAGTGCAAAGGGCTAGCCTCCTAGCTGGTCCCCGGCGTTCAGTTGCACTGCCCTGTTTCATTCTTCACGCGGTGGCCACAGGGATGTTCAGGCCAAAGTCGGATGTGACTCGAAGCCCTCTGGGTCTTCCCACAGGGCCCCTTGAGGCCTGGCCCCTGACCAGCCCTCCGTGCTTCCTGGCTGTCCAGGCTCCAGTCACGTGGCTTTTCTGTTCCGTCCACACACTGGCTGCTCCCCACCGCCTTTCTCATGGCATGTGGGTACATGCCCTGGTTCTCCCCAGTGAGAGGCATGGGCCCGAGAGCTGTGCTGTGACGTAGTATCCTTACCTTCTGAGCACCGCCCCCCCGTGGCCGTTTGAGCCATTAGCCTATTTGATGTCCTCCTTCTGCCCAGACTCAGTCTCGTGAGGGCAGAGCCCGTGTCTCTAGCTCATTGGTATGTCCTAGCGTCTTTCCCCTTGCTGGCATACAGTGGGTGCTCAATATGTGCATGCTGACTTAATGAACACACGGAAGCCTCCCTGTGCCCTGGCCCAAGTTTCTGAGCAGGTGGACTTGAATTCAACCTGGCGGGAGGGAGGCCAGGCTGCTGGACCCCCCGGACTGGAGAGCCTCTCCCTGTCTCCACGAGGGCAGGAAAGGATGGACAACGACTGGCCGCTGCCCCCACTCAGGAGCCCCAGGAGCAAGCCCCGCCCCCAGCCATCCGCCCTCTGGCTTCCCATGTGTCCTTTGGCTGCTTTTCCTGTCCACAGGGTGTCCCGCATCCACTAATTCTAGCTGTGTGATCTTGGGCAAGTTACTTAAGCTCTCTGTGCCTCTTTCCTCATCTGTGGAATCAGGATAACCAGTACCCACCTCATGGGGTTGTTGTGAGGATTAAGTGAACACACAGCCCTGAGGCATCTCCCGACACTGCGTAAATACGAGATGGCATTATCGTTATTAGAATCTGTCACGTTGTTTGCGTCTGTGCAGCCACTTCGCTCATGTGAAGCCTAGGTTGATCCTCACAACAGCCCTTTGAAATGTTATCATCCCCATTTTCTGGCTCAGGAAACCGAGGCTCAGGGAAGCACCGTGCAGTAGGGTCTTCTCCGATGGCGGGATGGCCTGTGCCTCTGCCCCGGGCAGGGCGGTAGCCGCCAGCCACGGGGGCTCGAGCACTGGGCATGTTGTTCTGAGGAGGGAATGAGGCATTTCGCGGCCAGAGGTTAACAGGGTGGTCCCGGTGGCTCCTCCCAAAGCCCTCACAGCCGTCACCCCGCGGGGCTGTCATTCCGTTGTCACTGCTGCTCCATCCCACCGAGCCGCAGATTAAGAAGCAGCTTCACAGGCCTGGCAAAGGAGTGGGGCTCTTCTCCTCTTGGCAACAGGGAGCCTTCGGGGTTTGTAACCTGAGACGGATGGTTTGGTGAGGGTGGAGGGGGTGGGAAGGGGAGCGACAGGGCGGCAGGGAGAGCCGGTGAAGCCCCGCCAGGGGGCAGTGATTTAGGATGGATGTGGGAAGGGAGGGGGCGGGAGGAGCCATCCAACGGCAGGTGCCATTTCCCACCTCGGGTAATGTCGGGGGCGAAGCTGCCCATACCACCACCAACCACCCCAGCGTGTATCCCAACCCAGCCCTTGCTCTGGCCGAGTCTTTAAGGCTGGGCACCCCTCTCACAAGCTTGCAATTCTGGGTGAACAGTCTCCTCCTTTTCAACCTGAGTTCCCCCGCCACCCCATCCTCACGTTTTCTGCAGCCCTAAGGGTGGGTTCTCTGGCCCTGCTGTCTGCTGACACATGGGCTGAGCCGCTCCTCCTTTGGACAGGGACTCCTCAGACCCACCTCCCAGGACAGCCAGCCAGCCTGGGGCCCCTTGCAGGTCCCCACGGCCTCACTCCAGTGCCTTTGGCGCCCTCTGCTGGCCATGCTCTACCACTGCATGGTTCTCTCAACCACCTGAGGCAGCGCCACACTTCCTTGACTCACCTGTACCCCGCCTTTCCGGAGAGATGCCCTTAGACCCAGCCAAGCCCAGACCGGCTGGAGCAGAAAGAGAACCTGGATCTCTGGTATCATCTGTGTAAACAGCTGCTCCTTCCCCACATGCCCTTCTGGTGCTGAGCCCTGGCTCTGCTGGGGATAGGGTTGGGCGCCATGGCCCTGTATCCCATCCCCACACCCAGGGTCGTGGGCTCCCAAAGGTGCCCCTGATTCTTCTGCTGACATCCAGTCACTTCTCCCTATGGTCACAGATACTGCTGTAGGCTCAGCCACCATCATCTCTTAACTGGATGATTTCAACATAGCCTCTCCTCCCCGAAAAGTGCTCACACGCAGTCTGTTCTCCACATGCACCCAGGGGGAGATTAAAAAGAAAAAAACTAATCTGCTTATGCTGCTCCTCTGAATAAAACTCTGCAGCATCTCCCAGTGCATGAGGGCCAAGCCCTTACCTGGATGGGGAGTACGGAGCCCAGATCCCTGCTTCGTCCCCTGCTGGCATCTCCATCCTGGTCTATAAAGTGACTTCTTGTCTTCCTCCTCTGTCCTCGCCTCTCTCTGGAGTGAGGCCTCTAATGGCTGGCAGAGCTCTTTGTCTGTCTGGGGGGCTGCCGAGGAGCCTTCTGTCTCACCAGGGCTGACCTTCATTGGATCATGTGGGACCCCGATATAGGGGTGATGTGAAGGTGGGTTCTTTGCGGGGGAGGCTTGGTTACTTGGGGCATCCCCGAAGACGGAGCTCCTGGGTCAGAAGTCCCTGAGTCAGAGGTATCAGACTGTGACCTAGGGCCACACTTTGGAGGCAACCGCCAGGTAGAAGGACTCCCCCCAATATCCCGCTCATCCCACTGCCACCCACTCCTGCTCCAACCGAGCAGCCTTCCTGGAATGTATCCGTTCTCTAAGTCAGAGTTGTCCACACAATTTTGTTTGAAGAAAGCATTCAGAAATTAAAAAGAAGATTTTAAAGCCTCATCCGAAGTTGTGTTTCATGTCTCCAACACTTGCAAGGCATCTTTTTGCCGCCCCTCATGTCTTTTATGTTTCTCTTGTATTTGTATCTTAAATATTATGAACTTACTCGTGGGGAAACTGAGGCTCAGAAAGGTTATGCGGCTTGCTCAAGGTCACGTGGCGTGTAAGTCATATAGCTGGATTCAGACTCAGTTTGGCTCCGCTGTCCTTCTTGTGGCCTCCCGAGGGGAAGCTGGCGTGTCCCAGGGCCAGGGCCCTGCAGGAGCTGACCCTGCCTCTGTCCCCCTTTGCCCCCCGCAGTGCTGCATCGACAACTTTGAGGAGATTGTCAAGCTGCTCCTTTCCCATGGTGCCAACGTGAATGCCAAGGACAATGAGCTGTGGACACCCCTGCACGCAGCGGCCACCTGCGGCCACATCAACCTGGTGAAGATCCTCGTTCAGTAGTACGTGGCCCTCTCTCCTCCGGGGCAGCCTCCGCCCTGCCTTTGGTGGTTCTCTGTTGGTTTTGTTTTGTTTCTGCCTTCCGTTTCCCTCCTCTCTCTCCTTTTCCACTTCCTCTGCCTCTCATGGTGCCTGGTGTCTCTTTCTCCCCACACCCTCCCTCCAGCTCTGTCTCTGCCTCTCTCTCTCTCCTCCTCTGCATCCCCCTTCCCCTCCTCCCTCCATCTCTGTGTGCCTTTCCCACTCCTCTTTGTCTCTCTTCATTCTGTCTCTCCCTTGGTCCTGTTCCCCCCCAAAATATTGACACATAACATAAGCTCGACCACCCTCGCATTGCGGGAATGATTCCCTTTGGTCTTGGTGTGTGATCCTTTTGACGTGCTGCCGCATTGGGGCTGCTGGTGTTTTGTGGAGAACTTTGGCATCGTGTTCCTGAGGGATGTGGGCCTGTAGATTTCGTTCCCTGTAGGGGCTTGGTCTGGCTTCATATCAGGGTAGCAGTCCCTTTTTTAAAATTTTTCTCTGTCTCTGTGAGTCCGTGAGTTTATACCCCTCTCCTCTCCTCTCCTCTCCTCTCCTCTCCTCTCCTCTCCTCTCCTCTCTTTATGGCTTGTTGCCATTTTTGGCTTCTCTTGCTATTAAAAAAAAAAAAAGCAAGCATATTTCCTTGGCCCTGTCTCCCAAATGCTATTTACATGCTTTTCCTTTGGGGCAAAACCTGCTTTGAGGGGCACCATGGAGCAATGTTTTTCCTAGAAATCAGGCCATTTCTGTATATGCTGTTCTGATGGGCCTTTCTGGCCCTGGAATTCCTTCCAGTCTGCTCAGGTTCTGTAAACCCATAGAAAAGACAACATTCCATTTCAAGTGGGTTTGATTGAATTCATCTAATAATTGGTGGGCACTTGAGCTGGGCGCTGGGCACTGGGCACTCCGGGAGGCAGAAGTCCTAAGGGACCAGGCAGGGAACTAGGGGATTTCAGTGCTGGTGCTGAGACAGAGTGGGTCCTCGGAGGCCATGGAGAGCATCTGAGTGCAGGGAGTCAGGAAGAGTAGCCAAGAGCAGGTGACCTTTTGCAGAGGTCTCGGAAAAGCAGCAGGAGCTCATCAGGTGCCTGGGGGGGGGGGCGACGGAGGGGATAGTAGAGGCTCAGAGAGGTGGCTCAGCTTGCCCAAGGGGGAGACAGAGAGGTCTCAGTGCAGGGCCGTTTGGCCTGACGACTTATGGTGGCCCATGCCCACACCTCTGATGGGAACCTGGGTGTGACTCAGTCTGCCAGGAGCACCTGAGCAGTGATGGTGCCTAGAGGGAAAGGGAGCAGTGCCGGCCTAGTGCGGTGGGTCCCCAATGCTGATCTGTACCAGAATCATGGCGGGTGTGGGTTCAGGGTACCCACTCCCAAGCCCCACCCCCAGAGGCTGTTTCATTGAGTCTGGAGTAGAGTCCAGGAAGCTGCACTGTATTTCAGGGATGCCCGGGGAGCTGTGCAGGGCAGCCCAGGGACACACGCGGAAACCACTGGACCAAAAAGGAGGCTCTGCCAGGGAGCCCCAGGCCTCTGTCAGCCTCTGGTATGGGACTTGGAGACGGTGGGGTAGAGCTGCGGATGTTTCTGCATGGGACACAGGTTGAAATAGAGCTGGGGTTTGAGTCTTGACCCTCCCACGTCCTCGCTGTGTGACCTCGGACAAGCGACTGAACTTGTCTGAGTCTTTGTTTCCTCTTGAGTGAGATGGGCCAACAGGAACAACCCAAAAGGACTAGTATGAAGAGTAGAGATGATATGTGTATACAGCCATTCGTGTTATTTGTGTTATGGTCACCAGGGAGGACTTTGACATTTGTCCCCAAGTGCCTGCCTGCTGGCCCAACAGAGCAGGAAGCTGGAGGAGGTCTGCTGGGACAGCTCTTCTGGGAGAAGCTGAGTCCTGAAGCCATTGTCCTAGCTGGGGTGCCCCGGGGAGAGGGAGGGGGTGCTGGTGTGCATAGTGGAGCTGCAGACGAGAGGCTGAAGGGCAGAGGCAGCCAGACCGACCCCAGCCACACCTCCCCGCCCTCACTCTCAACCTCTCTCTGCAGCGGGGCCGACTTACTCGCTGTCAACTCGGATGGGAACATGCCGTATGACCTCTGCGAGGATGAGCCCACCCTGGATGTCATCGAGACGTGCATGGCATACCAGGGTAAGGCCAGGGCGGCACACCCTAACGTGGGCACCAGTGCGCCAGTGAGCTGGCTACGTGCCTGCCTTGTGCTCAGCGCTCAGGAAATGGGACAGGTCCTCATTATGATTGTTAGCCCGGTGATTAGCAAGATGAGGACACAAAAGGACCCTTGGAAAACCGTGCTGTGCAGAAGGGAGGCATTGTTCTCCTCCATGTCACCCACACACGCGGGCGGCCTCAGCTGGCCCTGTCTCCTCTTCGTCAGCTGTGACAATCCAATTCAATAAACATTCACAAGAAAGATATATACCCATTTGGGAAAATAATCAAGAGTCAAGAACATTCGCGGGTGCCCGCTCTGTGCCAGGCACCACGCTGGCTGCCAGGGGCCGGGGTAAACAAGCTGTGGGCTGTTCTCCGCTCACAAATGAGCTTCAGAGAGGAAACAAATGTAGCAATCAGAGACCTGCTCGCCCCCACCACCACGTGGACATATTTCTGAAGGTCTGCGCAGAAAGACAGCTCAAATCCAGACCCTTGGCCGCAGTGTGAGGGCCGGCCGGGACTCTGCCGTTGAGTTCCTTCCCGGGATGCTGTGATAGCCACGATGTGGTCCCTCCATCCCCCCGGCACCCGGGCTCTGCCTGTCCGTCTTCTGTCGATAGTCTTTGTTTTTGTACCAGTCTGGTGAATCTCTGGGCCCCTCTTCAGGAATCGTGTTTTCAAATGCCGTCCTTACAATCACAGGATTGATGATAAAGGAACCCAATGATATTAAACTATAGCTACCAAAATATTTCCAAATGTGTTATGTCGAAACTTGATTAGTTCCCGAAATAGCAAGATAGCGTGTTAGGAAGGTCCATGCACTTTCTGTTGGTGGCAGTCATAGTCCTTGCTAGTTCTGTTGTGGGTTTGGCTTACGGCCTCATGGAAGGAAATGAGATATTTCAGCTCAAGGTTAGTGCGAATGAAATTGTAATTTTTTTTCCCCTTCTTTCAAGTTTACAGACATTCCCCAGATTCTGTCCCAGAATGTTCGCTCTAATGGACTTTTGATTAGAACATGTCACTTTCGCCTCCTTAAATACCACTTAGTAGCCGCCAGGAACACTTAGACTGTTAGCCAGAGATTCAGGCTACAGAACGTCTGTCCAGGTCCTTCCACCTCAATTGACTCAGCTTGCTACTCAGAAGTTATGTATTTGTTCATTCATTCATTCCCATAATGGAAATTCATGAAGCACTGTGCTGCAGACTCAGCCGTGGACTGGACGAGGGGAACTACCAGAACACCTGGTCAGATAGGTGGTCAGAGGAGGTCAGCAAGGGAGGTGATCCTGGCCGGGTCTACAGCATGAGGCAGAGCCAGCCATTTGAGCTGGTGGAGGCAGACAGGTGGAGGCAGACGGGTGGAGGCAGACAGGTGGAGGCAGACAGGCGGACGGTAGGGATTTCTGATGTAGAGGAACAGAATATGCAACAGTAACCAAAACTATTGTGGTGCCTCCTGGGCACCAGGCAGGAGTGGCCTTGTTCTGTGGGCTGGTCCGTGGGTGTGTCTTCACTGGGCCTGGGAGACAGTGACCTATGGGCCTGCCTGTCTACTCCCTTGCCCGGCAGACCCTGCGGAGCAGGAGCCATGCCTCGGCCATCTGCCCCGCCACCCCTCCCCGCGTGGGGCCTAGGCCCGGGGTGACGTCTCAATCCCCTCTTCCTATGCAGGCATCACCCAAGAGAGAATCAACGAGATGCGGGCAGCCCCTGAGCAGCAGATGATTGCAGACATTCACTGTATGATCGCCGCGGGCCAGGACCTTGACTGGGTGGATGCCCAGGGCGCCACACTGGTGAGCAGATGGGCCGGCGGGCCGGGGCTGGGGGGCTCAGTACCAGAACCCAGACGGGCTGGGACTGCAGGGGCCCAGCACCTGGTCGAAGTTAAGCTGATACAGTTGGGGCCCGTCCGTGGCCTTGAACCTCCTCCAGACCGGCTTTGGGGCCAGGGTTGCCCCTGGAATACAGAGTGAGCAGAGCGGGGCTTAGCGCCTTCGAGAATCCAGCCAGTCTCAGCTGGGGCTGGGAGTCAGGAGCCCTGCTGTCCACCAGCTCTGTCTCCCAGTTCCTCCTTCCCCTCACATTCCACGTGTCCGTCCGAGCTCATTATGTTGTCGCCCTGTAGGGGTGTCTCCCACGTAAAGACTGGAGCTGCCAGCCACCCAGTCGCCCGTGCCACCTTGCTTTGCACCGTCCATTCCCCTGCCTTAGGATCTCTTCTCCCACCCCTCAGCAGCCTCCCCGAACCTCGCCGCAACAGCCTTTCCCCTGGGTTCTTTGACTTCCGAGTCCAGACACCCCCAGTCATCCATCCACCCATCCATCCATCCATCCGTCAGTTCATCCATCCATCCTGTCCACACACACCTGTGTGCCACATGCTTCCCTAGACCCTGGAGACAGAGAACAAGGGAGCCCTCTTCTCTCTCGGGTCTGCCTGATTGGCTCCGCTCATCCTTTCAGCTCCAGTGTCAGGGACTGGCAACTTTGGCCTCTCTCCATAGGCTCTTCCAGCGCGATGGAGCCCAGTATTGGGGAGGGTCTGCTTCTGAGGCTCTAACTGAAAGCAAGAGCATGGGCTCGGAAGCCCATGTACCCCCTTCACTGATGGCTGGGCCCTGGCCTTGGCTTGGGGTCCATGCTGGCCGTGAGCACTCAGGAGCCTCAAAATCTTGCGCTTACCAGGTAGGGCTCAGCGGTACCAAGACTCCTCAGTGGCCCTCAGGCCTGCCCTGCTGGCTCAGGTGTAATCACTGGGCTTCTCCCACCTGCTTCCTGAGCCCCACCCTCTGCCTCATACTCTTTCCTATTAACTGGGTCCCTGCTCAGCCCCGCACTCAAAGATAGAGTCCCGTAGTGAGACTGAACGCTGCAGTATAAAGGCAAAGCCAGGCTGTCCTGGGGCAGGGCCCACCCTGGCTGGAGCTCCCTTGGGTCTGTGGCTGGGCCCTCCAGACACACGGGTTTCCTCCTCTTGGACTGAGGCTGGCCTTGGGGTGGCCCAGACCACATGGGCCAGACCCATACTAGGCCTCGGGTCTTCCTTCCCAGTAAAGTGGGGATAACTAATAGCCCCTTCCTCACCAGGCTGTTGGGAGGAATACATGGGATTCTCTAAACCCTCAGTAGATATTAGTGGTTCACAGTATCATTATTATTACTAATGCTATCATTATCCCAGTCATGCCTTTTTATTCCCTCCAAGTACGAGGCTGCACAGTTTGTGATGTCTGGCTGGCCCTGCCGGGTGTCATCCTCCACAGCTGGCAAACATCACACATTTATAAATCAGATGATTATTCTAATTTCCATGGATGCCTGGACCAGATCACACCCCGGGCTTATTCTGCAAATTGAAAAATAAAGGAAAACCTCTGTTTGCCAGAACCTATAGCAACCAGACCCCAGGCTGAGGCAGCGTCTGACCATCAGGGCTGTGTTTGAGGGGCTGCTTTCTAGGGCCGAGCCTTCTCTGTCCCACAGCCTGCAGCTCAGTTGCCCCAGATCTCAGCCCCCCGGAGCTCTCTGGTCTCCTCCCAGCGAGCCTTCTGCTGGCCTCCTTGGGCTCTCACCTCTGCCTATCGCCTTACTCCTTCATCCATCCGTTCCCACGGGGGACCTCGTCATTACTCACGGCTCTTTGAGAATGTTACTAAGTGTCTGTCACGTGCTAAATGCTTCATGTACTTTCCGGAGATCAGATGCGACAAGTGAGGTCCCCAGGGTGGTGTCCGTCACCAGAGGCCTTGAATGGTGTCAGGTAGAAGAGTTGTGGCTGCAGCACGAGGCTTTCCTTTATTGGATGTACTGATTGCCTATTGTGTAACGAACGAGCCCAAAACTTAGCCTCTTGAAGCAACGATCAATATTTATTATCTCACATGGTTTCTGTGGTTAGGGAATTGGGAACAACTTGGCTGGGTAGCTCTGCTTGGGGGTCTCTCAGGAGGCTGCAGTCATCTGAAGACTTGACCAGGGCGGAAGATCCACTTCCAAGATGGCGCACTCACATGGCTTGCCAGTTGGTGCTGGCTGTCGGCAGGAGGCCTCAGTGTTTCACCTCCTTACGGCCTCTCCTTAGGGATGCTTAAGGGTCCGTACTGCATGATGGCTGCTTTGTCCTGGAGTGATTGATCCCAGAGAGCGTGAGGTAGAAACAGTGATGCCTCTTATGACCTCACCGCAGAAATCACACACCACCAACGTCCTACTTGTTAGAAGTGAGTCACTTGTTCTGGCCCACATTCAAGGCAAGAGGAATTAAACTTCATCTCTGGAGGGAGGTGTGTCAGAGAATTTGTAGACGTTTGAAAACCACCATGCTGGGCCTCTGGAACCCCTTCCTCAGAGCTCAGCACATGGTAGGGACTCAGTAAGTGCTGTTGCCTTAACCACAGGGGCCCTCAGACCAACCACAGGGTGAAGAGCAGCCTTAATAATACTTTGCAATGTGGCTGGATTTCTCCTTCATTCAATTACATTCTACCGTCCCCGGAAATGAGTTGGGATTTGGGTTGGGAAGAGGGCTGTCCCACCTCCGAAAGTGGGACTGGCATCCATAGGGAAGGCTCACTTTCCCCTCGCCTTCAGCTGCACATAGCTGGAGCCAATGGATACCTGCGGGCAGCCGAGCTCCTCCTGGACCACGGAGTGCGTGTGGACGTGAAGGACTGGGATGGCTGGGAGCCCCTGCACGCGGCTGCCTTCTGGGGACAGGTAACTGTCAGCTTCGGGCTGTGAGGGAGGGCACGCAGGACCCACCTGCTGTCCTTTGGGCTGGCAGTTGGTTCACAAGACCCACTTAAGGTGTTGACTACAACTAGTTTGTGGGATAGGAAAAGACCTAGAGAGTTTACGAAAACATTTGATAAGTTGTGTCCTAAGAAGATAATCAAATTTACAATTAGAAAATTCCTCACATTTCTGATTTGCGTCATTTCTCCCTTTATTTCCCAGATATAAACTCTGACTGCAGCTTTTGCAGTCTCTCCTTAGATACCTGGCAGCTCTAGATTTACCGCAGACTCCTTCTTTTATCCCTTGGCATGGCCCAGGCATGTTGGAGGAGATGTCAAGCCCACTGTGTTGCCAGGATCCCTGGCTCCATGGTTCAGAGCCTTCCCTGGGAACCAGCTTTGCCCCATCATTCTTTATGTCAGATCCTCTCTCTACCTCCTAGGCTTTTTGACCCCCAAAGAGAACGTGGACTTCTTTCTGTGTTTCAGATGCAGATGGCAGAGCTATTGGTATCCCATGGGGCCAGTCTCAGTGCTAGGACATCCATGGATGAGATGCCAATAGGTAAGTCCAGCATACAACCCAGTACACTTAGGTACTCATCAATTATTTGGTGGATAGTGGGATAATTGGGTAAATATAGAGTTGGCTGGATGGTGGATTGGTGTGTGGAAGGGTAGAAGAATGAATGAATAAATTAATGAAGAGTAGATTAATGTATGGATGGATAGATGGTTAGATAAATGTATGGATGAGTGGATGGATGGATGGATGGATGGATGGAGGATGGATGGATGGATGGAGGATGGAGGATGGATGGATGGATGGATGGATGGATGGATGATGGATGGATGATGGAGGATGGATGGATGGAGGGTAGATGATGGATGGATGGGTGGGTAGGGGATGGATCTATGGGTGGATGGCTAGGTCAGAGAGTAGGTGGATAGATGAATGAAGGGGTTGGGTGGATTGAGTGGATTGAGTGGGTAGATATATCCGATTCGAGATATATATAAGTTTTGGCTTGGGCTGCATAGACTACCTGCTTGTTTCTCTTGATACTTCTTATATCACTGGAGAGTTGATGACTCCTTTTGGAAACTACTGAAGGTGGATGGATCTTTTGATCATAGCTGAGAACCTTAGGAGCTGTGACTGTATGGGCCCTGGGTTTCTTGTTCTTGTCCTCTAAGGATTGGGGTGTAGCCCAGGAAGTGAGGCCAGCCTTGTTTACTCCCCTCCCTGGATGCCCCCAAAAGATGCTGGGAGTTTTCAGTGCATTGGGGTGGCAGCTCCTGTGGTCTCGAGGGCCGTTGGGGGCCACGGGTCCCTGCACGGCTCCCCACAACAGCCTCCTCTACCCCTTCAGACCTGTGTGAGGAGGAGGAGTTCAAAGTCCTGCTGTTGGAGCTAAAACACAAGCATGACGTCATCATGAAGTCACAGCTGAGACACAAGTCCTCCTTGAGCCGGAGAACGTCCAGCGCGGGGAGCCGTGGGTGAGTCAGGGCAGGCCGGCCGCGGTCCCCGGGGGGTGCCCCTGCCTGCGGCGCTTGGGCGCAGCCCTCCAGCACCTCCTCTCTCCCCTCAGGAAGGTGGTGCGTCGAGCCAGCCTGTCGGACAGGACCAACCTGTACAGGAAAGAGTATGAGGGAGAGGCCATCCTGTGGCAGCAGCGGAGCGCGGCAGAGGATCCCCGGACCGCCACCTACAACGGGGACATCCGGGAGACCAGGACGGACCAAGAGAATAAGGACCCAGTGAGTGGCTTCGCGCCCTGCCTCAGTGTCGGCTGATGTCTGGGGAGGAGGACAGGGCCCCGGCCTGGTCCTGGCCTCTTCCTGTCAGAGCCTTCGGAGGGAGGGCAGCGGGGCGGTGCCCGTACACCAGCGGGATCCCCTTTGGTGCTGTGGCTCCTGAGCTTAGAGGCGGCCCCGGGGGCGTGAGAGTCCGAGCTGGGAGCTTTGGCACCCAGCAGGGTCCCGTCACAGACAGGAAGCACCTGCCGCATGCCGGCTTGTGCGCCTGCAACTCTGGTTCTGGACTCCCCAGAAGGAGGCTCAGTACAGCGGCCACCCTGGGCGCTAAGGGCACTAGAACTTTTGGGGGGGAACAGAGCTAGATGTTGAGAATTGTGTTTACAGAGCACATCTGGTTGGAGGAGGTGTTTGGAAAAACTGAGTAGGGTACTGGTCGGAGCTCTAAGAAGCCCGCTCCATGCGTAGCCAGTGGTCTGGCCTTGAACTGCTTTCTTTTTTTTTTTTTTTTTTTTTAAAGATTTTATTTATTTATTCGACAGAGACAGAGACAGCCAGCGAGAGAGGGAACACAGGCAGGGGGAGTGGGAGAGGAAGAAGCAGGCTCATAGCGGAGGAGCCTGATGTGGGGCTCGATCCCAGAAAGATGGGATCACGCCCTGAGCCGAAGGCAGACGCTTAACCGCTGTGCCACCCAGGCGCCCCTGAACTGCTTTCTTAAGCGGATGCCATGTTGGTTTTCTAGAACCCCTGGATCACATGACCACAAACTCGGTGGCTCAGAACCGTAGAAATCTATTCTCTCACAGTTCTGGAGGCCAGAAGTCTAAAAATCAAAGGGCGAACAGGGTTGGTTTCTTCTGGGGGCTCCGAAAGGCAATCCGTTGCATGTCTCTCTCCTAGCTTCCGGTGGCTCAGGCATTCCCCGGCTTTTCTCACAGGGCTCCAGTGTCTGCCTCCCTCGCCACATGGCCTTCTTCCTTGTGTGTGTCTGTGTCTCTGTTTCCCAATCGCAGCCCTGGCTGGGGACAGAGAGGGCAGCGCAGAGGCTTTGTTCTGCCTAGTGCCTCGGGGCAGGGAGAAAGGAGCTGCAGACCGAAATTAAATCACATTTATTCACCTTTCCTTTGTGAGTGAGTTGAACTTACCTACAGTACCCAAATCTTAAACGGGTTTTTCAGTGAACTTTTATAAACGTATACCCTCAGGTGAATGGGTAGAGCATTTCCATCACCCCAGAAAGCTCCCAGATTCTCTTTCAGTGGTCCTCCCACCTTAAAAGTAGCCACTGTTTACCTTGGAGCACAAAAGATGAGTTTTGCGGCCACAGCTGCATAGAATCGGCCCAGGCGGTCTGTAGTCTTCTGTGTCTGACTTCCTTCGTGACCATGAGATCCGTCCCTGTGCAGGCATACGGCAGTAGTTCATTCTTTTTCCTTGCTCTGGAGAGTTCTGTTGTTTAAATATGCTACAACCTATGGGTCCGTTCTCCTGTTGGCGGACACTTGGGTTGTTGCAGGTTTGGGGCTATTTTGAATAAAGCTGCTCAAAACATTTTTTTTTAAAGATTTTATTTATTTATTTGATAGAGAGAGATAGACAGTGAGAGAGGGAACACAAGCAGGGGCAGAGGGAGAGGGAGAAGCAGGCCTCCTGCTGAGCAGGGAGCCCCATGTGGGGCTCGATCCCAGGACTCTGGGATCATGGCCTGAGCCGAAGGCAGACGCTTAACAACGGAGCCACCCAGGCGCCCCTGCTCAAAACATTCTTACACATGGTTCGTGGTGGGCATAAGCCCTATTTTCTGTAGGATTGTATAGCCAGGAATGCAGAATGAGTCATGGGGAGGCTACTAGACGTACTGCCAAGCCATCTTCCAGAGCGACTGTACCTGTCTGCTCTCCCAGCAGCCCCACTGAGCTCTTCTTGCCAGTCCCTGATGTACTCAGCCCTTTTCATCCGAGCCATCCTGGCGGGCTTGCTGCGGGAGCTCGCATTTTAAATTTGTATCTCCCTGACGGTGGATGATGGGGAACACGTTTTCATGTGCTTATTGGCCGTCTGCCTATCTTCTTTTGTGCAGGGTCTGTTCTTTTGCCCCTTTTTTGTTGGGTTGCTTCTCTTTTCCTTATTGACCTCTGGGAGAGACTGAGATTCTTAAAGAAATCCTCACGGAAGCAGCTCCTCCTCCACACCTGTCCCCGTGTTTGTTCAGATCTCACAGACCTAGGACTCTGCCAGAAGTGCTCGCGGGTGTGGAGCTGCATAAATTATCAGCTCTGCAGGGGAGGGGGCAGGAGGATGTGGCCTGAGTTTGCCCTTAACTCCTACGGTGTCCTCATCAACAACGCTGTGGGTTGTTCGGGAGTTAGGTGAAGGCAAACAAAGGGGCTGTTTTGCAAAGAAAAAGGAATGAGGAGCTCTGGGCTTCGGGCCAGTCACCCAGCCATCCAGCCCCAAGGACCACTGACAAGGTCCAGGGCCCCAGATCCCGGTCCCAGCCTGGCGGAAACCAAGGAGATGGCAGGGCACAGCTACGAAGCCCCGAGCTCCTTCCTTTTGTGACCTACCCCGTGCAAGACTTTAGGTACTGGCAAGGCTGGGAGAGTCTCTAAGGTGGACATTCTCAAAGTGGGGTCCCCGGACCAGCAGGAGCAGCATCGCCTCGAACGTGTTAGAAATGCAAATTCTCTGGCCCCGCCCAGGTGCCCTGAATCCTGCACCATGGGCTCTGGGTTTTACCCGCAATCTGTGTTTTAACTAGCCCCGCAGGGGATTCTGATGCACACAAGAACTTGACAACCGCTCATCTAAGGGAGCGTTTGCTCGGTCTGACCCGCGGTCTGACCCGCAAGTCGGGTTTCTGCCAAGACTGCCCCCGGTTAGCCCCCAGGGCTGGCTTGTCGGGTTTCTGCCAAGACTGCCCCCGGTTAGCCCCCAGGGCTGGCTTGTCGGGTTTCTGCCAAGACTGCTCCCTGTTAGCCCCCAGGGCTGGCTTTGGCACCTACTTTCGCAGAGCTGACTTCCTGGCACGAGGCTCAGGAGTGATGCAACAGGCCCATCTCTTCCACCAGTGGCTCACAAACTTCCCTGTACCAGAAAATCACCTGCGGAGGTGTTTTTGTTTTTGTTTTTTTAAATTCTGATGTCTAGGTTGCAACCTAATTAAATCTGAATCTTTGGGCTTGGGGCCCAAGCACTGTATTGATGTGTTTAAAAAAAAAATTAATAGACTTGACTTTTCGCAGCAGTTGTAGTTTGTAGCAGACATACATAGAAGTACATACAGTTTCCACACACGCCCTTCGTCACGTCGCCCGGCTTCCACTGGTATTAACATCTGGCTTTAGTGCGGTAGGTCGGTGATCATTGATGAGCCAGTATTGATACATGATCATTAACCAAAGTCCATAGTTTACGTTAGAGTTTACCCTCAGTGTTCGACATTCTGTGGATGTTGACAAGTGTGTGATGTCACATATCCATCATTACAGCTTCATACAGATTACTTCCACTGCCCTAAAAATCCCTGATGCTCCGCCTGGCCCTCCCTCCCCAACCCCCTGGCAACCACTGATCTTTTCCTGGCCCCATGGTTTTGCCTTTTCCAGAGTGTCACAGAATGGGAATCCCACGATGCAGCCTTTTCAAAACGGCCATTGTCCATGTGTTTTTAGCCCCCCCGGTGACTCCAGTGCGCGTCCGAAGCTGAGAACTAGTGTCTTAGATCCGTGCTCATCAGAGCAACATCAGGACTTTGTTAGAAATGCTGGAGTTCGAGTCCCTGCCCAGACCTGGCGATTCAGTGTGTGCTTTTCCACCAGAGCCCCAGGGGTCTCACACGCACTTGGAGTCAGAGAAGTGCTGATGTAGGTAATGAAGAATGGTCTTTTCCAGGATCATTCCGGAAGCAAAGAAAATAGATACAGAAATTCAAGCTGAAAAAAAAAATGCCCCAAATGTGGCATCAGTCTGCCTGCATGGCTCAGAGGTGCCATTAAAAACAAAAAGAGCAGACACACAGGCGTGGAAGCTTGCTATGGAAAGTGCCCCTCACCTTACTGTGTCTTAACCTAATTGTATATTTCTTAGAGATCTTTCTAAGAAATGGAGATTCTTGGAATCACGAGTCAGCACAGGAAGATTGCCTTCGTTCTTTTTACCAGATGTGGAACATTCCAGAACAAGTACTTGCCATAATTTCCCTCCTGCCTAATGGTGACTTTCAGGCTTTTCTCCCCTAAGGGAACGTATATCTGTGAAATGAAGTCCTAGAAATGGGCTTCCTGGTGCAAAGTATGCATTCTTCCTTAAAAATGAATTTTGGAGGGGTGGGGGGTGATAGGATACTGTCCTCCAAAGAGATTGTAGCACTTTACGTACCTGCCTGTTTTCCCACACTCTTGTCGACACTGAGTCATAACACATTTTTAAAAATATTTGTCAATGTGATAGGTAAAGATATTTTGTTGCTTTAATTTTTGTGTCATTAATTATGAGTGAGATTGAATATTTTCTCCTGTGTTTATATGCTATAAACATAATAGCATATGTTTAATAATAGTAATATCATCATCATCATCATCATCATCATCATCATTGCTGTGAACTGCACGTCGGTCTCCTTTGCTGGCTTTTTTCTGTTAGATAGTTGGGCTTTTTAAAATGATCTTTTAGGAGTTGTTTATTTGGGAAATTAGCCCCTTTCCTGTCATGTACGTTGCAGTTTTTTTAATGTGTCTTTTGACTTCATTTTTGGTGAGTTTTACTATGCTTTACATTTGTGTGATACCAGATGTAGCCGTCTTTTAGATTCTAGTTTCTAGTTTCCAGTTTCTAGTTTAGTTTTTAGTTTCTAGGCAGCGGCTCCTTTTAAAGCTCTTGTTATCCAGGGATTTCTGGGTTAGAATCTCTGCTGTTTGGAGTAGATATTTGCTGGGAATACAGAGGAAAGATTACAAGTGACCAAAAACTCCTTCGGCCTCCCTTCACGTCAGCTTCAGGGTCAAGCAGGCCCTTTGACGTGCAGTCTCCCCAGCCCCCCACCTCCATCGTTCCCACCACCCTCCAGTTCTGCACGCACAGAACTTCTCTGTCTCAGTTGTTCTGGCCTAAGTCCCAGCGTTGAGTTTCACGGAATTCATTTCAGTCAAGAACCCGTTGCTGCTGTGAGTCTGGTGACTGGCAAGGCCTGGGTCATGGTCCAGCCCCTGCGGCAAGGATGGGGATCAGTCAGCTCTCCCAAAGCACTTAGATGGGCGAGTCCCCCAAAGCAGAACGCAGGTCCTATCAGCCCAGTTGGGCAAACGGAGGGAGGACAGGTCCCAACAAGAATGCCCTCCGCAGAGATGCAGTGGGGAGTGAGTTCAAATCCTCTAACCGGCTGGTAATGTCGTCCTTCTCCCCCTCAGAACCCGCGGCTGGAGAAGCCCGTGCTGCTCTCTGAGTTCTCTACCAAGATCCCACGGAGTGACATGGATGGGCCTGTTGAGAATGGCCTCCGGGCTCCGGTCAGCACCTACCAGTACGCGCTGTCCAACGGGGACGTCTGGAAAGTGCATGAGGTGCCTGACTACAACATGGCCTACGGCAATCCCGGCGTGGCCGACGCCACCCCTCCCTGGAGTGGCTACAAGGAACAGAGCCCCCAGACGCTTCTGGAGCTGAAGCGGCAGCGGGCGGCAGCCAAGCTGCTCAGCCACCCCTTCCTGAGCACCCACCTGGGCAGCAGCATGGCCAGGACGGGCGAGGGCAGCAGCGAAGGCAAGGCCCCCTTGATCGGAGGCAGAACTTCACCATATAGCAGCAATGGCACCTCGGTCTATTACACGGTCACCAGCGGAGATCCCCCGCTCTTGAAGTTCAAGGCCCCCATGGAGGAGATGGAGGAGAAGGTCCACGGCTGCTGCCGCATCTCCTAGTCTCTGGGTGACGGAGAAGGGAGAGCTTCGGGGAAGGGTCTCTGGAGTCCAGGCCCGCCCGGCAGCCCTGGCTAGGGAGACATCAGAGGGCAGCTTGCGGGGAGGTGGGCTCTGCTTTCCAGGGGAATGCTGACCCCACCTCCCCCAACGGCCCATAGCATCGCCACTTCCCACGGTTCCGCTTCCTGCTGCATTGTCTGCCATCAGAAACAAGGCCTGTAGTGGCTTCCTGACTCACCCTGCTGTCAGATTTTGGGAGGGGGGCTGGGATTCCAGTTCTGTTGTCGGTAAAGGCTTCTCTGGATCAGTACTTGCATATCACACACCAGGCGCGCGCGCGCGCGTGCACACACGTGCACACACACACACACACACACTCCACCATGTGTAGGAATGACACGGCTGGGCTCATGGGAAGCAGGTGGGACTGATATTTTGTGGGCTCTTCCCAAAAGGATTGAGGCTAAGACTCAGTTTCGTCACCCACTGCCAACGTGGCTTTAGCAGGGAGGGGGGCCTGCTAAGCTGAGGCTCGCAGTCCGACCCGGAGTCACACCGAGGCTTGGGCCACCAGCCACAGCTGGAAGGAGCAAGAAGTCTGCTCTTGGATCAGAGGGAGCTGTGAACCCACATGGGTCCGTGAGATGGGCAGTGGCCTGCTCCCCAGAGCCTTGCGCATGCCGGGAGCCAGCTGTGGGACTGCCCAGAGACTGAGGTCGAGAGCCGGGCTCTTCTATTCCTGGAATAATCCAAACCCATTTTATTTCTGGATGGAAGTATCAAAAATTGGAGGGAAGGGGGAACAAATTCAGTGTGTCCAAAAGTGCATTTGATAAAAGGGTTTTCTTAGGCTGCAGTACTCCAGGTGGGAGATAACGGAGTTTGCTTTCTTGCTTTCTTTCCTGGGTAGTATCATGATCACTAGGTTTTTCTGACTAGTGTTGGAAGCATGGAGCTAAGGGAGGCGCTTGCGTTGGAAGGGCTTTCCAGGGAGAAGAGGGAGTTGGTGTTATTAATTTCTGCAAGCATCTCCGGTGGCCGTGACAGAGCCCAGGGCCCTGGGCGATCTCTGGGAATATTCAGGTGGCTTCAGTCCAGCCTCTGTCAGCCAGCCTTCCTCAGCCTGAGCCATCAGAGTGAGCAGAGAGGGACTGCTGGGAGCCCCCCACTCCTCCCCGAGTCAATGCTCAGGACCCCCGGCCCAGCTTTGCCTTTTCTGGAGTGCTTGGTGAGACAAGTCTGCCAGGTGGCCCTTGTGAGATCCTGCCAGGCCGAGGAGCTCCCAACCTACTCCCGTGGGAGTGGTGACACCCCAAGGCTGCAAATCCAGGGTGCCCATGGCCAACACCCTGTATTGCATTCAGGAGAGTGGTGGTGGGGCTGGAGTTGGGCCTTCCCACGGCCCAACAGTCTCATAGCCCCAGTCTCCCTGATGCTGGGGAGGGGAGACTGAGAAGGGCAGGCCGCCCACCCCCTCTCCACTGCATCTTCTCAAGAGGCCCCTTGAAATTGCTGACCCATGAGTTGGGTACTGTCCGCAGGCTCAGCCAAAACCTGTTGGTGTGCTGATCAGCAGCGGGTTTGTTTCCTGCTCTGCGCGCCTCTTATTTGTCCTAAAACTACCTCCTTAGAGCTCTGAAGGTGTCCCCTCGTCCAGATTCCGGGATTGGGGGACAACTCTGGGTTCCTTCTAATCTTTCTGAGCCTGTGAGAAATCCTCCCTGAGGGGCACCTGGGCCGGGGCAGGGAGGCAGGAGTCTGGGGCTGGAGGAGCCCCCTTGTGCCACAATTCTAGTAATGGGCTCTGCTGTATGTCAGTTCCAGTCCCCACTGGGGCCTCCATGGCCGCATAGCCCAGAGAGGGAGCTGGATCCCAGGGGCCTGGCTGATGCTTCCGCAGGAGCAGGACAACTGGACCAGAGAGCAGAGGGCCCAGTGGGGTCACTGTGCGCCTGGTGGCTCCTGGGTGCAGGGAGGGTCCCAGCACCAGGCCAGCCCCACCCCAACTCCAGGACAGATCCAGTCGAGGGAGGAGGGGCAGCTCAGGAGACTGCAGACGGGTAGGCGTGATGCCTCCCGCGTCCCTGGTATGTGGGGCAGGCTCTGCATCGTGTCAGCCTAGGGCTGGAGCAGGGCAGAGGATGATCCCGAATACACATAACCTCTGGCTTTAAAACAGTGTTCAGACCAGACTGACCCCGAATTCCTCCTGAGCCACCGTAAGCTGCAAGCAGAAGCAGCCTAGGAGGGCCGTGCAGGTTTCCCATCTGTTTGCTCGGGAGCCAGAGACTGAAGGCACTTCCTGCCGACGCTGAGCCCTTCTGGCCATTCCCTCCTTTCCCCGTTGCCTCCTGGGCCATCCATCTCCCCCCAGAAGGCCGGGAATCCCAGCTGATTCCCTGACAGGCGCCAACTGCAGACTCATGGGCATTTTAGCTCTCGTTTTCCGTCGGGGTAGGCCATTCCCTATTAGGGCTTCGTGTACCTGGGGAGCTTTCCCTAAGGGTCTCCTTGGTGTTGAGGGACCAGGTGGGGTCAAGGTGACTCATTTATTTGCTCACATAGTTTACTGAGCAGCTGAGACATACCAGGCACTGCGTTAGCTTCTGCGGATAAGGGGGGGGGGGCGAGGAGACCGCGTTTTACAGTTTTCATCCCTTGAGGACCGCAGATAGCAGCAGCCCATTCAGTTCACTTGAGACAGAGTGACCGCATCCTGGTCCTGCTCCAACCTGGTTTCTAGCGCCCGGAATCCCTCGAGTACGAAACCCTTCAGCAGGGAATCTGCTGCCGTGGCCGTCCCTGAATAACATTTGCTATTAAATGCAGATGCTGGATCTTGAGTTCTAGGGAGACACCATTCCAAGTCTGTCTGGAACTTTCAGGGATAGCTGCCTTCAGGCCAGCATCTTTGGGGCATTGTATAACAGCGGTTTGAGGTCAGTATGTAGAAGAACCGAAAGTCTGGAATTTGCTGCCACATGCATCTCAGGTTCTGAAACTCCTTGTCTCTTGCTCATTGTTATGGAGTCCTCCGGCCCCACCAGTGGATCATGGGAGGCAAGAACTTCTTTAGCACCGAAGCCTTTCCCCATGCGTCTGCCTCTCCTCCCAGCGGGTGTGGATCAAGGAACTGGAAGAAAGCTAGCAAGTTTTCTACCAGATGCTCAGCTCCCTCTGAGACCCAGGTCCGGCGGCAGTTTCCGGCCAATGAAAGGAGGCCACTTCCAAAGCATGTGCCATGTGGCTCACTGTGAGCTCTGGCCTTTGCTCCCACCCCGTGCCCCCAAACTACTGAAAATCGGTGGCCATCATCGGATAGCGAGTTCCTGGCAAGAGCTCAGGGAAGTTGAATAAACCCTAGACCCAGCTCTACTGAAGAGCTCAGGATATAATTATCCGTCAAATATGCAGCAGCGATTAAACTGCGCTGTACTGTTGGGTCAAGTTCAGTGGGCTTAGGAAGGCTAACCGGGGGGTGTCCCCTGTCCTCCCCCACCACAGTTTGCTGGCTTTGTAATAACAGGAGACCATTTCGGTGATTGGTGTCAGATACCTTTTGATCTTGAGCTCTCTCCCAGTTGCTTTCCGAGAGCACGATACTGGGGCACTTTCCAGAAGGGCAGTTTTTATGAGATACCCGGAAGGACTGTATTTAACTCTTGCTATGGTGGCTTGGGGACAGCCTCCCCCACCCCAGTGCACGTAGGAGCAAAGGGTCATGTGGTCAGTGGTTGACTCTGCCTAAGTGACCCCCTTTGCCAGAAGCTGTAGACCTCTCCTTGACAGGAGACTCTTGTTGGCCAGTTCGCCACAGGGCCTGCTTCCCATGGGCGTTGCGAGCGCCACAGTGCGGGGCCCGGCTCTGCGCACTGAGGAAAAGTCTGCAGGCCCCCAGCCCTCCGCAATAATTCACCAGACCAGAAGCCACTGATGTACAGAGAACATTTAAGAAAAATGTATTTTATGTGAAAAAAAAGTTAAAACTCTGTATACTGTATCAGCAGCTTTGTGTAAAAATGGCAATCAAGAGAGTCTAATATATTTAAAACTTTTTTAAAAAAAAAATCCTTGCGGATCTTTGATATTGTATCGGAGTAACTTCCAGGTAGCTCCTTGCCATGTGGCAGTGGTGGGCCTCGATCCAAGAC
Source organism: Ursus arctos (assembly GCF_023065955.2). Lineage (NCBI taxonomy): Eukaryota > Metazoa > Chordata > Mammalia > Carnivora > Ursidae > Ursus > Ursus arctos. The sequence goes on along the minus strand of NW_026622830.1, from coordinate 20,197,837 downwards.
CGTGGCTCAACCACGACCCAAAGGGGCATGCCCCTGGAGTTGCTTCCAGCTGCCAAGGCCTGTGACAGAATTCACTGTTGAGAGTTTTTAATTAAGATTATTAAATTCCTTTTAATAACACCGGCTAGTGTGGCTGTGGTCATTTCTGTGAGCTCACTTGAATCATGCTGATTTGAATTCACAAAGGGGTGATCCCTGGGACAGAGGGCAGGGGAGGGCTCCTGGTCCCTGTCCCCACCACAGAGGGCTCTCCTGGGAGGCCCCTAAAGCAGAGGGAGCTCGGAGGGCTCAGACATGGAGCCGATGTCTTTCTAGACTGGGGGTGGTGAAACCCGAGGAATTCAAGAAAAGAAGGGTGGTTGGGAATGAACTTCGCTTCGTCAAATGTTCCCTTTGGAATAACATGGAGCGTGCGCGTGCGTGCACGCGCGCACACACACACGCATTCAATATCCAATATATATATTGGAGCAGAAACACATGGATGGAAGGCAACCCCACTTAGGCTTGAAAAACTTCACGGATAGGCTGGGGGTAGGGAGAGGATGGGAAGAATAGAGGTATCTTTGCAGCAATGGGCATTCATCAATTTTAAATGTTTACTGGTTTCCAAATAATAATGGTACCCTTTCACGTTTATGAAGAAGCACTTTACAGTTATACATGTGTTTTCCCCTTTACACAAAGAAAATGTGGCCTGAAAACGGACTCTTGGATTCAGTGCTGTGCTGGAGCTCCTGGTGATCTTGACAAGAGGTTTTGGCTGAGCAGTGGAGGCATAGCCTGTTTGGACCAGTTCAAGATGGAATGGGAGGAAAACTAGAGACCTACTGGTTTCGGGTCTTATGTTATAAAAATAAGCAGAAAAATGGAGAGGAAGCTCTAGGGGAATGTAAGGTCAAGAGAGGGTGGATCTAATAATGAAAAATATTCCAGCATGTTTGTATGCTCATAGGAATGAACCAGGAAACAAAGGAAACTGGCGATCCGGGAAAGAATTGCTGTAGGGATACAGGTTAGAAGTAGCAGGGCTGGCAGCAAATGCCCAAATGGAAGGCTTGGTGTTAGGCACAGGAACAGTTCTTTGGTAGTAACAGAAGGCCCAGTATGCATACAGAGGTGTAGAGGCGTAGGTATGTGGGGGGAGCATGTGGGAAGCTCTCTCTGACTGCATCTATTTTCTTGGTGAAATAGGAAGCCAATTCTAAGAGTAAGAGATAAAAAGGTTGAATGACTAAGGGAAATGTAGGCTAGAAAGCAACCTTAAGGACCCACTTGAGATGGTGAATTTAAGGCACAGGTTGCGTTTTCTTTTCCCCAACACTCTAAGGTTGCCCAGATGCAGGTGGAAAGTAGGTGGAGAGGGGGGTTTAAGGCTTAGGGTTTCGCCAGGCCAAAAACCTGATGGAGTGAGAAAAGGGAAAGCTACCTGAAGGTGTAATCAGAGGAGTAACGCTTATGATGGGCCAGTATTTTTGAAAGAATTTACGAATTATTTATTTTATTTTTTTATTATAATAATACTTTTTTATTATATTATGTTAGTCACCATACAGTACATCCCTGGTTCTTGATGTAAAGTTCGATGATTGATTAGTTGCTTTTAACACCCAGTGCACCATGCAATACGTGCCCTCCCCACCACCCATCACCAGCTTATCCCATTCCCCACCCCCTCCCCTCTGAAGCCCTCAGTTTGTTTCTCAGAGTCCATAGTCTCTCGCTTCATTCCCCCTTCTGATTACCCCCCCTTTCTTAAATTCAGGGGACTAAGGCAACCGGGCTGGTCACACACCTGAGCTCTGAGAGCTCAGGAGCAGCGCGGCCAGCAGGGGGCGCACTAGGATGGCGGGGGCCCGGCTTTCGGACTTCAGCTCGGGCTCGGGGGCCTGCGCCGCCGCCCCGGGCAGCACCGCCATTAGGGCTCCGCACCCACTTCTCTAGCTGACCCTGAACAGTTTGGCTCTCCGCAGGCCCGCAGCGGGAACTACTGATCGGAGAAGGCGTGGCGTCTCCACGCTTGAATTCCACGCTGCGACCCGCGAGGGAGATGAGACTCGGCCGCCGCCGGCAGCCCTCGCGGAGACGCGGGGCGGGGCCGTGCCGCGGGGCAGCCAATGGCAGGTCAGGGGGCGGAGCCGCGGCGGCGTGCTGGGCGCCCGGACTCCGCCGTTAGGGGTGGCAGCCAATGGGAGGGCCGGGACGCGGGCCGGTTAGATTCAAAGATGCCTATAAAGCGGCGCGCACGCCCGCGGTCTCCCAAGCCCCGTGTGGTCCGTCCAGTCAGAGCGCCGCTATGGCTCTGCGCCCTGAGGGTCTGGACGAGCTGCCCGCCGCCTGCCTGTCGCCGTGCGGGCCGCCCAACCCGGCCGAGCTGTACAGCGAGGCGCGGCGCTTGGCGCTGGAGGAGCTGGTGGCTGGCGGCCCCGCCGCCTTCGAGGCCTTCCTGCGGCGCGAGCGCCTGGGCCGCTTCCTGAACCCCGACGAGGTGCGCGCCATCCTGCGGGCGGCCGAGCGGCCCGGCCAGGAGGGCGCGGCGGCGGCGGGGGCCGAGGACTCCTTCGGCTCGTCGCACGACTGCTCGTCCGGCACCTACTTCCCCGAGCAGTCGGACCTGGAGCCGCCGCTGCTGGAGCTCGGCTGGCCCGCCTTCTACCGGGGCGCCTATCGCGGCGCCACGCGCGTCGAGGCGCACTTCCAGCCCCGCGGCGTGGGCGCCGGCGGCCCCTACGGCTGCAAGGACGCGCTGCGCCAGCAGCTCCGCTCCGCGCGGGAGGTGAGCGGCCCACCTCGGGCCCCGGGGCGGACGGGAGGCCCTCAGGAACGCGAAACAGGCCGGCTGGGAGCGCGGGCCCAGTGGCCCGGGGGGACCCCTGACGCGCCCCACTCTCTGCGTGCCTTCCCTCGGGTCACAGAGACATTGGGAGAACCCTCGGCCCCCAAGGATGAGACTTGTGTCCGAGGTCCAACTCCTGATACTCACATCCCCTGGGGGAGGGAACCAGAAATATTTCCAGTTCCACATTTCAGTGAAAACCAAACCAGATTGCTAATTTTCCTGGCCGTCAGCCAACACTGGATCCCATCTCCTAAGAAGTGCATTCCCCAGCGAAAAATTCCAGAAAGATTGCACGCAGCGACAACTATGGGGCATTACGAGTCTGTTATTGCTAGTCACAGCTCTGTGTCTTATGTTGTAGAAAGCATATACATTCCAGTGGCAAAGTGAGAACCCTGCCCCTTTCCCTCCTGCCATAGACCAGAGGAGAAATTACTCTTTCTTTCTGTGAAGGCGGGGGGGGGGGGGGGGGGGGGGGGCGGTTGGCTGATCCAGTTAGTAGCCTCCTAAAATGCAGATACCCCTACTTTGGGTCATCTCTCTTCACAGCGGGTTTTGGTGCTATTGTCTTGACTCTTCGTGTAGGTGAGGTGGGAAGTCTTGACTGCAGCAGGGTGCTGGGTACCTAGGGGTCTGAGAGAAAGAATGCAGCACACAAGGTGGGTGGGGGCAGGGTGGGTGTGGTGGCAGACACATAGCTGCCACCTTGCTTGCTTACTGGCAGGGTCCCATCTTCCTGGCTGTCACCTGTGCCGAGGACATGGCAGGTAAAGCCCCAGGCCATGCTTAGACTCCGTAAGGCTGGTAACTGAGTGTGTCTGACTGTGGCTTATGAAATCTGCATCAAGTCGGGCTGAAATTACCAAGTCCAGGAACAATTCCCAACTCTCAGCAGTGTTCTTTTTTTTTTTTTTTTAAGATTTTATTTATTTATTCATTCGACAGAGAGACAGCCAGCGAGAGAGGGAACACAAGCAGGGGGAGTGGGAGAGGAAGAAGCAGGCTCATAGCAGAGGAGCCTGATGTGGGGCTCGATCCCAGAACGCCGGAATCACGCCCTGAGCCGAAGGCAGACGCTTAACCACTGTGCCACCCAGGCGCTCCCTCAGTGTTCTTGAAGCTGGCTGTTGTTTTCCTGACGGTGGGGTTGCACTGAGTAGAGGGTGGTGTGGACTAGTGCCTTGCCTTTGGGGGAGTAGGTGTGGTGGTTATGCCACAGTACTTTGGATATGCCGACTCTTTGGATAGAGCAGACCCTTGAGAAGATTAAAAAGACGAAGAAAAGCACGATGGTGGGGTGCATTTCCAGAGCTCACCTCCAGGAGGAAAATTTGGGCACTTGGAACTTAAAAGAGTAATGAACAGGTCTCTGTGAAAGAGAGGGAGGAATTCCTTAATCTCTTGCCCAGCTGCACTTTTTATTGGTAGTGGAGGGGCTCTGGAGCCAAGGCCAGGTGGAAAACTGTCTATCGGCTCACGTGCCGGCCTTGAAAGGGGCGTGAGGCTGGTGTTCAGACTCTCCTTTGTCCTGGAGGCATTCTGAAATACTGGCATTCCAAGGCAGGACCTCCTGCCCTGTTCTGTGCCCTAGTCCAGCTACACACTCACATCTTGGAGATTCTGCATTTGGAACCTGGGCGATTTTAATGGAGAAAGGTGGTACATTACCTTATGTCCGCCAGATGCCTAATTGCTTGCTCATTCAGCACCTACTGTGTATCAGATGCTGTGCGAGGGCCCAGGGCCACAGGTGAAGGGCATGATGCTTGCTTGCACTTGAGAGTTGACAGGCTGCTGGTGGAATGGGTGGGGAGGTTGCTACAGACAGCAGGGGAAGGGTTGAAGAAAGAAAGCATCAGGCAAGGTTGTGACCTTGGAGCTGGGTCCAGAAGGATGCCTGGGGCTTGCCAGGCCAGAGGGGAGAGACTGGCCCAGAAGGGTGAAAGGACCCAGCATGCTGCGAGGCAGCCAGGTTCCTCACAGCTGGAGCAGAGAGTATGCGAGGGTTGGTGGTAGAAGAGGAGGCTGAAGGGGAAACGGGAGCCAGGCTTTCCCACTAAAGAGCAATGGGGAGCCACTGAAGGATTCGAGGGAGGTGCATGATCAGACTGGTGTTCCTGAGCAGTAGTTCTGGTGGGGACATGAGGGAGGATGGGCTCAAGAGGGCTGAGGAGGCTGGCATGGGGGGTGCTTGTAGGGAGGAGGCCCCAGGGGCCTACCACCCAGAGGGTGGGTGCTAAGGCAGTGCTGGGGGCTTGGGCAGGGGATCAGTTTTAATGACAGGACTTGTTCATTCAGTGGCCTGGGAGGGTGTTGAGTGAGGGGTAGGAGACTAGGCAAGGTGAAGGAGAAGACCGGAGAGGTAGGGTTGGGGAGGATAGAGGCTTTTTAGCTTGGGTGGGCAGCCAGGCTACCAAATTAGATTACAGGAGGGAGAGCAAGGCTGAGAGTCGGGACCGGGAGAGGAATTGGATTTGAGACATGCTAGCCTTGAGGCCATCCCCTTTATTTAAAAGAACATGATCATGCTCTCTGCTAAGCAATGTTCGAAATAGTCCCAAGGCAGGTGCATTTATCCCCGCTTCACAGGCGATAGAGCTGAAGCACAGAGAAGTTGCCAGAGAAGCCATTATGCATCCGTGTCGTGATGGTGAAAACACCTGCTGGTAGGATTGATCGCTTCCAGTGGGTCCATTTCTGTGCTAACCCTTTACTGGGATTCTCCCATTTAACCCTCCTGGCACTTCACTTGCCTAAGATCACACAGTTAGTTGGGGTGCAAAGCTGGGCTCAAGCCCGCCTGCCTAGCCCCGGAGCCCACGCTCATAATCACTATTCCACGCGCGTTCCCTGCCACGTGGGAGGACTGGCACCTTGGCAGGTTTCAACAGGCTGAAGGTTTCTTAACAGTTTCTGAAGACTTGGACTTTTTATCTCCGCGTTGCCTATCCTGTAACCAGGAGAACAGCTAGGACAGGACTAATATTCTGCACTTGTCATGAAGAAGGCTGGAGTGGTCAGGATACGGGCACGAGAAAGCGGGGTCACTTGGTAAATGGCGGTGTCGCATCTTAGCTTTGCAGCCCGGACAGCCGGTTTTTGGGTAGGTGTCGTCCTCACCTAGGCTTCCTGCTGCGTGCAGGGTGTCAGGCACAGTTGGCGGGACGGCAGATGACGAAACAGTGCGGGCGACTCCACCTGCCTTTCCACTCAGCGAGTTCTTGTCCCTGAGTAGGTGTGGCTGGGGCTGTGCCTCTCGGGCCCTCCATTGGCTCGGTTTCTGTGCGCCTTTCAAAGTGTGGGCATTCTGCCACACGAGTAAGGTACAGCGTTAAAAACCCGCGCCCTGCATGCGCAGTCTGGCTTCCGAGTGCCGGCTGACTGCTGACCTGGTGCTCAGCTGCGCTTCTCCAAAGCTGGAGGAAGTAGAGCTTTGGACTGGAGAGCCAAGAGGTTGGCTTCCGAAGGAATTTTTAGAATAATTTTGAACTGAACAGGACTTGTTTCCCTGACACACGCGCTCCCGAGTCTTTCCCTGTGCTGCTGGGTTTGTCCATGAATCATTCGTTCTGTGTCTCCGTTGCCATGTGAATCAGTGTGTGGCTGGGCTCTGGCCCCGCGGATCAGGCAGGAGGAGAGACTCCCCTGGAAGTGCCGCACACCCTCCCTCCGTGGGCGATGGCTTTTTGCTGTGGCCCTTGGGGTATTTCTGGGTTTCGAATGGGAGTTCCTGGGCGGAGCTCGTTCTGCCAGGAGGTTCCACACTTCTCAGAGGCATCGTTCTCACCAGCTGCCTGTGTTCCAAAGAGGCACTTGGGCTGTGACGCACCCTTGAGCCTTCTTTTGATAACCCGAGCGTTAGTAGAAGCAGTCGTTGTGTTGACGAAGAGTCCTGCCGGGAGGAGTGGCCGCTGAGACATCTGCTGGAGGCCCCTGGCGAGCGTGCGGATGTATCAGAATTAGGGCCTCCCGATCTTGCTTAATGCTCCTCTGAGTTACAATAGAATCCGCAGCGTGATCGGTCCTGTTCCGGATGCCCTGGTCAGCCCAGAGCAGGCTTCCTCAGCATCACTACTGTTGATATTTTGGACCAGATAATTCTTTGTCCTGGAGGGCTGTCCTGCGCCTTGGACCCTGGGCAGCGTCTCTGGCCTCCACCCACTACATGCCAGAAGCACCATCCTCCTGCCGATAGTTGGGACATTCGAAAGTCTCCCAAGGGGAGATAGGGAGCTATTGCTTAGAGGTTACAGAGTTTCTGTTTGGGGTGATGACAAAGTTTTGGAAGCAGATAGTGGTGACAATTGCACAACATTGTGAATGTAATTAATGCCATTGAAAATACACTCGAAAATAATGAGGATGGCGGATCCATCATGTATTTTACCACAATTTAAAGAAATTGCCCAGGAGTGCCTGCATGGCTCAGTTGCTTAAGCGTCTGCCTTCAGCTCAGGTCATGATCTCAGGGTCCTGGGATTGAGCCCTGTGTCAGGCTCCCTGCTCAGTGGGGAGCCGGCTTCTCCCTCTCCCTCTGCCTGCCGCTCCCCTGTTTATGCGCTCTCTCTCTCTTTCTGTCAAATAAATAAATAAATAAATAAATAAAATCTTTAAAAAACAAAAAAAGAAATTGCCGAATGTCCCCTGGGAAAGGAAATTGCCCCTGGTTGAGAACCACTGGCCTAGAAGGCCTATCTCATGCACAATTTTAGGATGTGCTCACCAGACAGTGTGGCTGCTACTTATCTCTCCTTTTGATTTTATGTGTCAGGTGAAGGATTTTGGAATCGTTAGCCATTTCTTTCTTTCTTTTTTTAAATTGTGATAAAATACACCAGATTTACCATTTTACCATGAAGTGGCATTAACATAGTCGCATCGTGCAGCCATCGCCGCTGTCCGCCTCAGAACTGTGTCGTCTTCCCATACTGCAGCTCGGTCGCCATCGCACAGGGACTCCTACCCCTCTCCCCTCGGCCCTGCAGCCACACTCTGCTCTATTATTCCTTCGTTCTTTTCATCTGGCGTCTGTCAGACAGCAGAGAGGCTGCCCGATCATCCCGGGTCCTTTATGGATATAGGATCAGTTCTCTCACAAAAAAAGTACCAGATATATGGGCTTTTTAAAAATCCTGATGCAAACGATAGAACCCGTGAAGGGGAATTTGGCAATATCCAGCAACATCTCCGTTGTATTTACCCATTGACCGAGCAACTCCACGTCCGTGTGTCTGTCCCAGAGACACACTGGCAAAAACACGAATAGACACGTGCAGTAGGCTGTGTGCGGCACTATTTACAATAGTGAGAGACCCGAGGAGCGGGAATGTCCTTCAGTAGAGTGCGAAGTCAACTGACCCGTCCACAGAGTGGGGTCCCCTGCAGCTCTCAGGAAGGAGCGAGGACCTTTTCTGTTTCCTGTGACGAAGTGTCTAGAGCTGCACCCACCAGTGAAGTCACCAGTAGCCATCTGGCGATTTCAGTTTATATGAATTAAAATGAAATATGAAACATGCAGTTTCTCTGTCTCATTAGCTGTATTTCAAGTATTCAGTCTCCACTGGTGGCTATGGCTACCATGTGGCTGGCACAGAGCTAGAACATTTCCACGCTCTCGAAGGTTCTGTTGATTGGCATCGCTCTAGAACGTTGTGAGTCATGTGCTGCCTTTTATCTGTTGTTACAGTGAACAGATGTTATGTTCATAGCAGACAGTGTGTGTACCTACATAGGCATACTTATTTATATTTAGGAAAGCAGAAGACCATCCAAGAACGGACAAAATCCTTATCGTAACGGAGAAAGGAGGAAGGGAAAGGAGGCACAAGGGACGAGGATGGGAGCAAGGGGACACTGAGAGCACCCTGTTTTGTAGATCGGACTTTGGACCCAGGTAAATGCTTTACATAAGTGTAACATAAAAATAACTCAGAACGACAACCCCCTGCATTCCCCAAAACCCCTCTGGATGCTTTTTCTTTTTAAAAGCCCAGCTGGCCTAGGTACTTCACCCTGGAACATGACTGAGGAGATGCGCTGCCCAGGGCCAATGGGGCGGGGGCGGGGGGGCGCTGCTCCCTGTCTTTCTGGAGAGGCGCTGTGCCCCGCTGCTGACCGGCCCCACGCCAGCGCCTCTGTCCTGGTACTGAAATGGTTAACTGTACAATAGCAGGCACGAGCAAACTTAGGGTCCCCTGTGGACATTTACTCTTTTTATTTGTAAACCCTGAAGATAATACCAAGTTATTTAAACATTTTTAAAGAAATTTCAAGGATGTGATTTCTGTTCTATTAAAACCTGTAGCGAATGGGGAGAAAAAGATGTCTTTTGCTCTGCAAGCTTCTGTCTCGGGAAGCGTAAGTGGCAGGAGCCCTGGGGACCTGAAGGAAAGGCGGCCGAGTGTCCTGTGGTCGGCGGGAAGCATGCAGCCGTCGGGCTGTTGTTGACCGCTGGGCAGGCCGAGGCATCTTTGAAGGCACGCAGACCTTTGGTAGAATTCCAGGCATGTCGCACACGTGTCCTTGCTTTCTGGCTGTGGGTGGTGAGGGAGGGAGACCGGTGCAGTAGGAAGGGGTGATTGACACGAATGTCCTGCTTCTGGCAGGGGAAGAGCTGGAATGAGAGCTGGAATGAGTGGCCCTCTGAGGCCGCTCAGGTGCCTGGCCAGGGCCCAGCCCCACCCGTGGACGGCATGTGAGTCAGACCGCAGAGCTAGAAGGGACCTCGTGTGGGGACGCTGAGCTCAGGTGGAACGAACTGCCCAGGGACAGCGGCGGAATTGGGGATAATATCCACGTGCTGACGTGTGAGGGCTTCCTGTGGGCCAGGAGCTGTCTGGGGTTCTCTCTGGACCGAGCCCACCGCAGACCCTGAGGAATGGGCAGTGGTCTGCAGGCTGTAGGAGGCAGCAGAACTTCGGTATCTTGTCAGAGGGAACGTGGTGCTCCAAAGTGGAGAAGCCGGCATCCACGTCCAGGTCTGTGCCTATAGCCTGTCCACAGAATGTGCTCCCGAGGTTTCCTGCCTGAGTCCATTCTCGGTTAGTCAGCAGGACCACCTGCAGAGAGAAGGTACCGATGTGCTAGGGCACCGCAAGCTTTCTTGACGTTCGTTCTGCAAACTAGTTCGTGTTATTAGTAATCGTCCTCTGATGGGCTCGTCCCGTGTCCTTTGTGAAATGCTCCACGGATCCTTTCAGGATGCGCTCCAAGCTCTCAGGCCCTTGGACACCGAACCTTAGGCTTGCCTGGAATACTATTTCATCTGATGCTCTTCTCATAGGCGGCTCTGGAGTCGCCCAGACCCGGGCTGAGACTCCAGCTCCCGCATCTGCTTCAGTGTGTCACTGTAAACAAGTTACCTGACTACTTCAGGCCTTATTTTTCTCATCAGGAAACCGGAGATAATTACTGGGGTTTTGAAATCTCTAGATATCTCTTCAGAGCTTTTGTGCAAGAAAGCAGATGGAAGAGGTTCCAGATCATGTGAAAATGAATATAAATGGTCTGTGCCTGTCCCCAAGACCGAGAATAGCACAGCGGTTGCTGCTGCGTAACTGTGGATCACTGTGTCCCTTGGTTTAAATCATCCAGGGGGAGCTGGAGTGACTGGGGGAGGGTTGTCACCTTCGAGGGTGATGTGGGACTCGACGCAGGGTGGTCACTTTAGATGGGGCTGGAGAGGTGCAGGAACTGTGGGGTAGCGGGTGGCAGCTTTTGGCAGCTGGATGTTTCCTCCTTGGGTCTCATGTAATGACTGATTGGCACCCAGTTGCAGATGGGTGTTGACCTGCAACAGACTCTCAAAAGTGACCTTTTGCAGAGCTTTCTAGCCCTAAGAGACCGGGCGGGCTCTTTGCAGCACAGGCTGGGACAGGGCAGTGCCCACGGTGACTGTGTGGGGGCTTGATGGGCACAGGATGCCCGCGTTCCAGATGTGTCTCTCCTTTGTCCGTCCCACACGATGCCTCAGGGAGCAGGAGCAATGACTGGTTCCAAGTTGTGTCCTTCCAGGGCCCATCGGCCTGCAGCAGAAACACCAACCCCTCAGACACAGGTCTGGCCTTAGAAAGCCAGCACTCGGTGGGCCAGTGAAGGAGTCCAGGTCATTGCTGAGCTCAGTGAAGAGACTGTCCCTTCAGAAATTCGAGAAGCCTCCGATCTAGTTTAGCCTATCAGGACTTGATTGCACAGGGCCAGCATGGGGGAGATTATAGGGGAGTGGGATGAAGGCTTGAAAGAAGGCAGGCTGATTGCTTTTCCTGCACAGGGCTGTTCCTCCATTGCAAGCCTTCTGCTCTGGTGAGAGAGGAGGGGCTGTTGGGCACAGGAGGGGAAGTTACAGGGAGAAACACCTCCCTCCACCCTCTAAACACCTAGTGTTCAAATCCAATTATTTTCAACGCACGCAGGAAAGGCAGGGGCTTTAAAACCAAACAATGAAACCAAGAGCAAATCAGATACTTACTGACCACCTAACAGAGGTGGTGTTTGTACGATTGTTTCGTGAAGTGGTGACTCAAAGTCCAGCTTGGCAGGCGCCTTATACTCTGGGCCCGGCTCCTGGGTCCCTGCCTCCAGCACCCCTCCAACCCTTTTTAAGGCAGCCAGCCTGGCATGGTTCCTCGGTCCCTTCCCACGGGCAACCTGGGTGCACGTCCATCGGCCCCATCATACTGGGTGTCGCCTGTGTCCCTCATTGGCCTGGGTTTCTTGAGGACAGGGACTGACCCTGGATTTGTCTTCCTTTAGTTTCTCTCGTGAGTTCTGCACACGACCCTGTCTGAGTACTTTCGAACTCTCTGTGAAGGCCTCCCAGTGCCTTCTGTAGCCTCCCTCTCAAGCTTGTTGGTTTTTTCCTGATGGCATGGAGGCGAGTGTGCCTCTGCCTCCCCCCGCCGCACCCCCCTCGCCCCTCCTCCCCCGCATAGTGCATTGTCTGGTTCCTGCATGGACCCCTTCCCTACCCTTCTCTGCAACCCTCCTTGCTTCCTCCCTGGCCCATCGTGGAAGCCCCTACCCCTGATTTTTCTTCCTTCAGTCATTAGTCCTCTTAAACATTGCCGAACCAAGTGCCTTCTGGGTTGCGGGAAGTGGGGCCAGATCTCCAACCTACACCAACCTGTCTTCTAGCAGCCACTTCTTTCCTGTTGGGTTCGCCACTTCAAACTCCTTATCTTTCTTTTCTTTTTCTCTTTCTCTTTCTTTCTTTTCTTTCTTTCTTTCATGAGAGGGGTAGAGGGAGAAAGAGAATCTTAGGCTGGGCATGGAGCCTGACATGGGGCTTGATCCCACAACTCTGAGATCATGACCTGAGCCGAAATCAAGAGTTGGATGCTTAACCAACAGCCACACAGGCACCCCTGGAACTCCTTACTCTTTTCTTCTTTTTTTTTTTTTTTTTTAAAGATTTTTTAATTTATTCACTTGAGAAAGAGAGAGAGCACACGAGAGCATGAGCAGAGGGGAGAGGGAGAGGGAGAAGCAGACTCCTTGCTGAACAGAGAGCCTGACACAGGGCTTGATCCCAGGACCCCGGGATCATGACCTGAACTGAAGGCAGTCACTTAACTGACTGAGCCACCCAGGCGCCCCCTCCTTACTCCTCTTAAACCTCCCCCTTCCATTGCCTGTGTGGTGATGACTGCGGTTGGCACTCAGGGCCTCCACGACCCGGCTCACCTGTACACCTCTCAGCCAGGTCTGGCCACACTGGCCCCTACTCCATCATTTCCTGCCTCTTCCTCTGCCACCACCTGGCTTCCTGCTCGAATGCCCTCTTCCCTACTCCCCTGTCCAAACTGGTCCTTATTTGTGATTCAGCTCAAAAGCCCTCGCCTCCAGGAATCCTCCTCTGCTCTCCTCTGGTGAACGTTTACGTGCCTGTAGCACGTCCACTGCAGCCAGGGGTGTGTCCGGTGTCTGTCAGAGTCTTTCTAGCTGACTTGCCGCCTAGTCCAGGGTTCGGCCGGCAGCCGACTCTGAAGGGGTGCAGCTGCGTGATGGAGCCCATGTTTCCTGCCTGAGCTAAGTCCTCCTGTCTTTGTCTCGTGGAATCCGCACAACAGCCCTTTGATGTAGATGCCATTACTAGCCATCTCTTCCAGAGGAGGCAACTGAAGCTCAGAGAGCTGAAGAACTTGCCTAGGGTCACACAGCTAGTGAGCTGCAGAGCTGGGATTGGTGCCCAGGCCTTTCTGCCATTTGCCCACTATGTTAGATGTCCTGGATTAGGGGGATGGCTACAACTCCGCGTGGGACGCAGAAAACCACGTGGGAGGCTGTAAACTTCTGACGATGCCACCAATTCCGAGAGAACACTAATCTGGGGGCCCTGGCTGGCTCAGTCACTGTAGCATGCAACTCTCAATCTCAGGGTTGTGAGTTCAAGTCCCATGGTGGACATAGAGCCTACCTAAAAAAAACAAAAACAACCACTTATTTTTTAAATCATTGTGTCCAGGGGGTTTTAGCTAAATCCTTCGCCAAGAATAGCTCAACAGCTGGGGCTTCATTAACACTGGGGGTGGGGGTGGGGGTGGGGGAAGGCAGCCAGAGAGAGAAATTGGTCTTCGCAGACTCCTCCTAGCAGTGACTTCCCGGGAGCTGGTGTTTCATTGTCCCTCATCCTGGTAGGTGAGACTGGGATGTTGGAGAAAGACCACAGAGTCTCCTCTTTGTCTCTGTGTTGCTTATGTAACACCCACCTGCTTTAAGGTGTTGTGACTATCAGGTGCCCTCTCGAGTCCTCTGGGGCCACGGAGCCTAATTCATCCTGTTCCAGGGGCTCCGTTCCCACAGAAGACATGAGACCCATAAATAAATTACCTTAACATTCAGAAAAGGAGTTACTGTGGTCCTAAGAGGCACAAGTTCTCACAGTTGAAGTGAGGAGGAGGGAGACCCCCTTCCAGCCCAGGCTGCTCCTATCGGGGGCTCAGGGAGCTGTCTCCTGAGCTCCAGGCCCCGACTCTGGCCTGGTTTTCAGGGACTTGTACTAAGCCTTCATGTTCGACACCCCCACAGCCCTGCCGGGACTTCACTGAGGGCCCCACTCTGAAAACCGCAGAGGGCATGACAAGAGGCTTGGTGCCTGGAGCGGCCTGTCTCCAGCAAGGAAAGCCAGCAGCTGGCAGATGCCTCCCTGGGTCGAACTGTCTGGACAGCTCATTCTCTGGACTGGTGAAGGGAATCAACGAACAGATACTCGAGGGATCTTTTGTACCCTGCACTTCATGTAACACAGTCATTTAGTTCTGTCTACACACCTATTTTGCAGACTCAGGACCAGACCTTGGAAATGACTGTAATTTGCCTGGGGCTGCGTGGCTGAGGCAGCTGTGAACTGGAGCTGAGTGTGGAAGATTGAACGGCAGGCATGAATAGAGCCGTGCTGTTAGAGAGGAGGAAGGACTGGTCCAGGGCAGTGCAGAGGACAGTGGCTGCGGGCCGCTGGTCAGGAGGCTCAGCTGGGCCAAGTCCACATGTGTAGGGTATAGTGGCCTGAGTGTCTTTGGAGAAGGAGTATCCATGGTTGGGGGCAAACCGATAGTGCAGAAGAAGGGAGGGAAGGGGTGCTGTAGGGCAGGGACCCTTTCCTGGCTCTGAGATGGGCTCCAGAGTCCTCACAGCGAGCTGTAAGCTGGTGTTCCCATGAGCTGACAGCCTGCTCTTCCCTCTGCTGCCTCCCTCTGTAGGTGATCGCGGTGGTGATGGATGTTTTCACGGACATTGACATCTTCAGGGACCTGCAGGAAATAAGTCGGAAACAGGGAGTTGCCGTCTACATCCTTCTGGACCAGGCTTTGCTCTCGCAGTTTCTGGATATGTGCATGGATCTGAAAGTGCATCCAGAGCGGGAGAAGGTTTGTGTTCATGTTCCCAGTCTCCCCCCGATCAGCGGTAATGGCTGAGTGTCCACGACCTACATGGGCTGTTCGGGGTGTGGGGGGGGGGGACACCAGTACAGGAGAGGCAGCTGAGGCCATGAGCAAAGCCATTTGCCTGAAATCTCACAGAAAGGAAACCACAGGGAAGGCAAGCTGGTGCAGCTGCTCTGGAAAACAGTATGGAGGTGCCTCAAAAAGTTAAAAATAGAGCTACCCTGTGACCCAGCAATTGCACTACTAGATATTTACCCCAAAGATACAAATGTAGTCATCTGAAGGGGCACCTGCAGCCCAGTGCCCACAATAGCCAAACTATGGAAAGAGCCCAGATGTCCATCAATAGAAGAATGGATAAAGAAGGTGTACACACACACACACACACACACACACACACACACAATGGAATATTACTCAGCCATCAAAAAATGAAATC
The DNA here is from genome assembly GCF_023065955.2 of Ursus arctos. Classification (NCBI taxonomy): domain Eukaryota; kingdom Metazoa; phylum Chordata; class Mammalia; order Carnivora; family Ursidae; genus Ursus; species Ursus arctos. The sequence continues at coordinate 20,182,677 of NW_026622830.1, read as the reverse complement.
TTGCCATTTGCAACGACGTGGATGGAACTGGAGGGTATTATGCTAAGCGAAATAAGTCAATCAGAGAAAGACAACTATCATATAATTTCACTCATAGGTGAAATTTAAGAAACAAAACAGATGAACATAGGGGAAGGGAGGGAATGAAATGAGCCAGCCACGTGACCCAGCAGTAGCTGAAACAGGAGGTGGGGTGGGGGCAGGAAAACGCATGTCGGGCGTGGAAAAAGCACGTTCTCATGTAGCCAAGCATCCAGCCTGTGCTGGCTCTTACCTAGAGCCAGGCGAGGCAAAGCAGGACGCTGCTGTGGAACACCGAGGCTCTCTGTCTGAAACTAAGGCCACATGCCAGCAGCAAGAAATCACAGAGCCACTCTGGCCACAGTTCTGACTGCGAGATTGGCTCGGCTCCATCCCCTCAGCAGAAATCCAGCGTTATCGACCGACTTGGTTGCACACTGTCGCTTGTTGCCCCAGGGAAGAGTCAAAAGGAGGTCTGTACCTTTGGCTTCAGCAATTTTCTAGTGTCTTAAGTTCTAGAGAAACACCATCTTCTCTGGCAGCTTCTCAGCAGGGTGCGTCTGCTGGTGAATCTGTACCCTCACCTGGCTCTGCGGCTGGTTCTGAACAGGTGTCCTCTCTGTAGGAACTTGGTCCCGTATTTGTGTGTAGACACTGAAAAGTGCTTTGGCCACAATCACAGAGGCCTATAGGACATTCAGATAAGCACCAAAGGGAAAGACGGACAAAACCACACCCAAATGTACCTATAGTGATATTTTTTAGTGCTTGTTATTGTATGTTGATCCTTTAAAGGTTGGATCGGGAATCAGCATCTCCTCCGGGAAGGGACACTCCCCCACCCTCCCACCCCCACACCCCGCCTTCCCCACCCCCACTTGCTCCGTGTACATGTACAACTCTTTGGAAGTTCCTAAATTTTTTTGTTTAACATTATTTTAAAATAATTTGATTTACAAGAGTTACAAAAATAAGGAATTCCTTCTTTTTTAACTTATTTTTTATTTTTTAAGTAGGCGCCATGCCCAACATGGGGCTCGAACTCACAACCCTGATATCAAGAGTCACAGGCTCTACCAACTGAGCCAGCCAGGCGCCCCCAGATATAGGGAATTCCTGAACATTCTTTGCCCAAACTGTCTGAATGTTAACATCTTATAAACCTTGGTGCAGATTTCAAAATTGAGAAGTAAATTTGATATAATACTATTATCTAATTTACAGACCTTATCAATTTCACTGATCATTCCACGAATGCCCTATTTCTTGTCCAGGATCCAACCCAGCACCATATCTTGCATTGGGTTGTCATGTCTCCTTAGCATCCTCTCATCTGGAACTCTTCCTCTCTTTGTCTTTTAGGGTCTTGATGCTTTTTATGAACACTTGCCAGTTTTCTGTAGAATTTGGGTTTGTCTGATGTTGCCTCATGGCCAAATTCAGATGATGTGTTTTGGTAAGACCATAGAAGTGATGTTACGTCACACCGTAGTGTTTTGTTTTGGCTTTTGTTTGTATTTTGAAATAATGACAGATTCACAGAAGTTGCAAAGGTAGATGGAGGTTTCCATGCGTCCTGCACCCAGTTTCCCCAGCGGTTACATTCGTGTAACTTACGGTACGAAATCAAAGCCTGGAAATTGGGGTTGGTACAGTGTGTGTCTGCAGTTCTGTGCCATTTCATCGCACGTGGTCATACCCAGCACTGCCATCACTATACAGAACGTCCCACCACCGTCAGGATACATGACCGTTCTGTCACAATGATCTCCCTCTCGCTACCATTGTGGTCCCATCGGCTCCCCTCTCTGTGCCCTCCTCCCCATTTTTAACCCCTGGCAACCAGTAATTTGGTCCTCATCTCTATAATTTTGTCATTTAGAGAATGTTCTATAAATGGAATCATACCATTGGATATACGTTTCCAAGTGTCATTTTACAAGGAGAGTTATGCCTACATACACACTGTGGGGCCCCGAGTGTACTGGTGCCCTTTTGGTACATTCGCTCTTACGAGAGTTGTGACATTGCTGATTAAGCCTCACGTGATAGGAGTGTTTCAGCCTCAGAAGGCCCGTGTTAGAGAAGGTTTGTCCTGATCTCCGCACTCATGGTGTGGGGTAAGTGAGGATGGGCTGTTATTCATTACTGATGCTGTTAAATAAAAGAGTAGGAGAAACAGCAGCTTAGCTTCCTTAAGGCTTTGTTAAAATGATATTTATTACTAGCGTGTTTTCTTTGATGATTTTATCCCCCACATTTTGTTTCAAAATCATTTCTTGGATTCTGTCGTGTCATAGCCCCAACAGTCTTCTTTTTGAGCACATGTACACATGGACCGAGAGTCTCAAAAGTCCATGTGAGCAAAGGGCGCACAAGAAGACGGACTCAGTGAGATCTCATTTCTTGAGTCGTGAGCCCTGCTGGCTCGTGTGCCCCGTATGCTGTTCCTCAAGGGGCCTGGGGACCACTCCTTTGCCAATTAGCGCGCCTGCTGGGGACTTGTAAACCAAGCCCTCTTTATCATTTGCTCACTGGACTGTGTTTCTTTCTTGTTCTCCCATTCCCCGCTGACAGCTGATGACCGTTCGGAGCATTACTGGAAATACTTACTATGCAAGGTCGGGAACTAAGATAGTTGGGCAGGTTCATGAAAAGTTCACACTGATTGATGGCATTCGAGTGGCTACAGGCTCCTATAGGTAAGTCTCTAGCCTGCCCGTGCTTGCTACTCTAACCTTGGTAGAAGGGGCATGCTGTAAAAAGGTAAAAGCTGCTTTTTCCTCTCGATGTGAGCCTTTGTGGCCAGGCATTCTGACAGGTGTGCATCCGTGGGTGTGAGTACATCAGTCAAAGCCTCCTCCTGCGGGAAGTGGTCGGGTGTGGGGTCACCTCCCCTGCCCTATGGGCCACAAAACTAAAGTGCAGACGTTGAAACTTGCCTGGAGACCCCCAGTGAATGAGTCCTGATTCCAGCCTGGGCCAGGCCTGCAGTGGCCGAACCAGGGGTTCCCAGTGAGAGGAGCAGTCTCAAATCCTATTTTTTGGGGCCTTTGACCTCCCCCGTCCCTCGTCCCTGCTCGCTTGCAGGTAAGGGCCGTTACAGGCCTTGGCATTAGCGAAGACCAGAGCCGAAGCTGTCACCTTACGCTTCAATCTTCCACCTTCCTTCAAGCCTTGTAACCTAGTGCTTTAGTCTAAGAAGTCCGGGTGTCTGTTTCTGGCCCCACCTTTGGAGGCTCACCTTGGCACTGGCACCTTATGATAGGGTGCCGAGACGGTGAAGAGGGTGGAGATGAGTGGTTAACATGAATCTCCAGAAGTTAAGATATACCATGCCAACTTCCATGGCTCCGATGGTGGGTGTCTGTACGTTAGATTGTCTAGCGGTCTACATGAGGTATGTCTTGAGTTTAAAAAAGAGATACTCCTTTTTGAAGACGCACGAAACTCTGGGTGATGATGGCGTGTCAGCCCTGGGTAAAGGCGGACATGGAAAGGGTTGTGGAAGCTGAGGGAGTCAAATCAAGAAACTCATGATGCCTGTCTTTGCAGACAGTACTGTCGTTGCTCAGAGCAAAATTCACACTCTTCCTTGAGACCTCCTTTCATAAGACGTTTATAAATAACTGGAGGAAACTAGATTTTCATCCAAAATAGGTTTATCTATATTACACAAACTTAGTCTCAAATGGTTTTTGGCTCTTCGAAAATATAAAATATAAAAAATTACATAACTCTTCATAAAAAAATATGTTACCATTGAGGATGAGGATGATAGCTTCTGTCTGTTGAGGGCATTTCATAATCCTGGTGTTGGGTAGGTGTCTTGTTTGCAAGGTTGAGGGTTTTCAATTTCAACCCTCATTGAGGGTTTTCAAAAGAATCTTTGCAGGCTTTGAAGGCAGTTCTCCAGGTAGAATTTGCACCAGCAGGGATTCTTGGTTGCCAGGGACAGTTGACACTGTGTTTTATGATCTCATTTAAAACCTCCTATTCTCGATACAAACTTCTTTATCAGTGGGGTGACTGTGAGTACAGAAAGCTAGCTCGAAGTACTTTGTGCGAAAGAGAATTTATCGAGTCCCATAACTTGGAAGTGTGGAAAGATGCAGTTGGTTTTCAGCTCGTCTTGACCTGGAGGGCATATGTTTATCAGAATATTGTCCCCTGGTTCTGCTTTTCTCTAGCTGATCTTTATTCTCAGTCAGGCTTATCCCTTTGAAGGCAAAGATCCAGGCTTACTTACATGGCCATTAGTAGCCGTGTCCCAAAGAGAGACACTTTCTTTCTGTTTGCACCGGCTGTGCTCACCCTGGGTAGATCTCTGACCCAAGGGGCTGGGGTACTCTGGTGGCCAGCCTGGGTCATACGTCCACCCGTATTGTGACTGGAGAAGATGCATGAAGGAAAGCCTTTTGGCTGGGGTGGCCGGGGTTCTATTACTAGGAGGAGAAGGGATGCTGGACAGGCAGGGGCACACGGCCGCGAGGGAGCTCGAATGCACTCGGAGCAACAGCACCATCCTTGGAATGACAGCACTGTCTCCCCTGGAAAATGGCGGTGTTGGAGGACAAGAGCACCAGCACTGCTTAAGGACGGGGGTCTGGTCTGGGGTCCACCACTAGCGTCCCACTGTGCCATCACTAGCTAGTTTCCTCACTTCTGAAATGAGGACGCTGGCCTACGTATTTTTAAAGTCCTTTCTAGTTGCTGAGGAGGTGCAGGTCTTAGTGTGTTGGTAAACAGCTGGCCTTTTTACTTCTCTTAATGCATACGTATGTTACACACCGGGGAAAGGCCGGCTGCATTTACACTGCGTGGTGGGTATGCTGTCACCGGAGCTGTGCCTCCTGGAGGCTTTACTGTTCAGTGTGACGGTAAGTAAACAGGAAGGAGATTGCGCATCCTTACCCGCTTCTCTTTGTTTGTTTTTAATCCCTAAGTTTTACGTGGACGGATGGCAAATTAAATAGCAGTAACTTGGTCGTCCTGTCTGGCCAAGTGGTCGAACACTTCGATCTGGAGTTCCGAATCCTGTACGCGCAGTCGAAGCCCATCAGCTCCAAGCTGCTGTCTGACTTCCGGATCTGCGGCAAGTTTGACCATCTAGTCGACCCGAAGCCCCTGTCTAAGGAGCTCACGTTGGGCAGCCTGCTGCGCCTGCGGCTGGCCCGGCTCTCAAGCACCCCCAAGAAGGCTGAGCTGGGGTGCGAGGCGCCCACTGAGGGCAGGGCAGAGGCCAAGTGCGGTGATTCGGAGTCCTCTGCCGTCAGTGACGAGGGTGACTTCAGCAGCCGCAGGGACAAACCAGAGGGCGGGAGGATGACTGATGCCGCCACTCAGACGGAGCCGGGAGAGGAGGCAGCACCAGTGAGCGTGAGTGATGCGGGGACCCAGGCCAGCGTCCCCACGGTGTGTGCCGGGACCCAGACCGCAGTCACCACCAGGGTCGCGAGCTCCCAAACCGCGGTTCGGTGTACGTCAGCCACCACCCAGACTGATGTGGATGAGAATGTTCTCTTTTCTCAGGGCACCCAGTCTAAAGAAGGGTCGCCAGTGTCCAGGATGTCCGTGTCGAGATCTTCCAGTTTGAGGTCTTCCTCCTCTCTGTCCTCCCAGGGCTCTGTGGCGAGCTCCCTGGGCTCCCAGGGGTCCAGCAGAGCCACTGACTTTGTCCCCGCAGGACACACCAAGTTCTGGGGCGCCCCCCACTTGGATCTGTGCTTGCGAGACTCCTTTAGGAACCTGAACCAAGAGCGCCAGTTTCACTTTGCTGGCATCAGGTCCCGGCTCAACCACATGCTGGCCATGCTCTCCAGGAGAACGTTCCTGACTGAGAACTATCTCGGTTCTCATCCCGGAAATGTGACCAGAGCGTCGGTGAATCTGCTGGTGGTGAGAGACACTGCACTGTATCCCTCCTACCCGTGACCGCTCGGCGTTCAGCGCCTGTGCTCCGAGCGCCCTGCTTTACAGCTTGCTCACCCGACCTTTGGTCACCCCGATTTTCCCCGACTTCTATACGCTGCACATTATTTTACATGCCTTTATCTTATTTTTGTCACATATAAACCAGGTGTTGGTTTTACGGTTGAAACACTAGGGGTACAGTTTCTTTGCACGACTCTTAAAGAGAGTGTTTAGGCGTTCTCAGGTTAATTCGGGTAAGAGAGAAAATATGTTTTGTGTTTTTCTTGGTATGTGTGCTCTTCTGTTTTAGGGATTTGAACTATTGGCTTTTATGATCAAAATCCTGTTTAGAAGAAACTTTCGTATTGTCTGTCTCTTCTTTAGGATATCTGTGTTTTTAGCATTAAATAAATATAAACAACTTTTGTGTGGTGATGGCTCGAGTATTACTTTTCCCCTCTGGCACTTTTCTCTTTACAACCCTAGGAGTGTGTCACAAGTACATGTATGTGATAGCTATTTTTGCAGCGTGGTTTATTCTTATTTTTTTATAGTGTTGGGATGGGGAAGTAGATGATCTGAACTGTTAAAAGAGAAAATATCCACTTAAAAGTTAGAAGACATAAAATAAGTATCAGGGTCGTGCCCTCCTTAGTGATAGGAAAGTCGATGTTACTGTCTATATAGTTTGAAGGAGGGCACTTGCCAGGAAAGGCAGGTCTTTTCATGTGCTCTGCTTGTCTTTTCTTCAAAAAAAAAAAGCTTGAGCTATTTAGACATGGAACTTGGTTCGCTGCTTCTCTGCCAAAGATGGCCTTTGTGTGCCTTCCTGGATTCACCCCTGATATTAATTCTAGTGGCCCCATGGGCCTAATTTCATCAGATGGGTGTACTAACAGGGATTTAGCAATCTCATATCCTGGAGTAGGGGCAGAAGAGGACACTGACAATTATCCCAGATTCCTGATCTGGTGGCAGGCCATGCAACTGGTTTCTACACCCTGCTAATCCGGATTGGTATGGCTGTGGAATCCTGTTTTTGTCCAGTCTCGTTTGTGTGGACAGACCAAAGCAGAATGAAAGGATGGCCTCCTCCTCCTGATTTGGCCAAAGCAAGAGAGCTCTGTCTCAGGGGAGGGTGTCCTCTGCCACACACGCACAGGCTGATGGATCATGAGCATGCCTGTGGGTTTTCATGTGTGCACCGGGCCTCCCTGATGGTCCCCGGGCTGGTTATTTGCTGGTTCGTGCCTTAGTCTGGGCTGTGAAGCCGGCCAGACAACAAGTTCATGTCCGGTTGTAAACAGGGCCTAAGCCTCACACAACCATATTGTTGGTTGAAACCATTTGCAGATTTAGATCATTTCCTATGTTCTGTCTTTGACCCTCGCAACAAAGTAGGGCTGGGACAGCTTATTCCCAATAATCGAGCAAAGAAAGAAAAACTCAGATGAAGTAGCATATTCTAGGTCGCAAGGCTGGTAAACGGTGACACAGGCATGGAACACAGGTTTTCAGACTGTGAGTCCAGTACTGGGTCGTACGACTGTCTGTCTGCAGGGAGTGTGGAGGCTTTACGGGGTGGACCTTGAGTAGTGGCAGTTAATCTGCTGATGGGCTGAGAGTAAACAATCTCACTAACGTCATTCTCCGAAGGTGTTGCCAATGCTTAGAAATTAGAACAAAAGAAATAATGGGACCCCAAGAAAATGGCTAGGTCTCTCAGAGTGAGCAAAGCTTTTCTGGCACCCGAGTGTGGAAAGAATATTCCAGGGCATGGTTGGTCAAGATGAGGTCTGAGGACCACCGGCATGAGAGTGAGCTGGGTCCTTGTTTACAATGTCCACTATTGGCCCTGCTCCCAGGGTAGGGGAGGGTGAGTAAGGCAGACCATTTGGTTCAAAAATGTTGGTTGCTGGGGCGCCTGGGTGGCACAGCGGTTAAGCGTCTGCCTTCGGCTCAGGGCGTGATCCCGGTGTTGTGGGATCGAGCCCCACATCAGGCTCCTCTGCTATGGGCCTGCTTCTTCCTCTCCCACTCCCCCTGCTTGTGTTCCCTCTCTCGCTGGCTGTCTCTCTGTCAAATAAATAAAATCTTTTTTTTTAAATGATTTTTTATTGTATTGTTAGTCACCATACAGTATAAATAAATAAAATCTTAAAAAAAAAATGTTGGTTGCCCCTTCCTGGGAGAGAATTATTCCCTTATATGTCCAATGTCAGACTTGGCCACTGCAAACTCGGCCGTAAATATTTCAGTATGTATCTGTAAAAGATCAAAACAAAACAAAAAACAGCTCACTTTTAAAAACAACCACAATTCCATGATCCTACCTAAACAACTTTAATAAAAATTTCTCAACAGCAGCAAATAGTGTTGAAATTCAGTTGTCTTGTTTTCTCCCCGCTGATTCGTTTGATCAGAGAACCATACAACTGCAAGGTCAACCCAATCAGACTGCAGGGTTGACATTCTTTTGAAACACTTAAGGAGTCAGCTGAAGAGCGGGCCACCCCACCCCCATAGGCAGTTGGACTGGGGAGTATTTATCTTTTACTAAGGGAACTTGAGGCGACTTACAAGAAAACCTAAGGTAGAAGCTCCTGTAAAGGAAAAGTTACATGGAAGAAGCCCGAGGGTGAAGTGGGATGAGGTTACTGCACGTGCATGCCATGATGACCAGCCTACTGGTAGACCACACGGTTCTCTTTCAGCTTCTCAGTAGGCGAGGCGGAAAGAGAAACCTTGTCAGATCCACCATTCGCAGTGTCTATGAGATTAAATCCAGGTTCAGGAAGAATTCTTGCTACTAAGATCGGGTAAGAATTTCTGACCAGGATCCTCCTATGAAGATGATACTATGGGGGCGCCTGGCTGGCTCTGTTGGAAGAACCTGTGACTCGTGATCTTGGGTCATGGCTTCAAGCCTCACGTTGGGTGCAGAGATTTAAATAAACTTAAAAAGAAATAAAGATGATACTGTGAGGTATTCAGACAGAAACGTCCTGATGATACACCCTACGACAGATGCTCTGAGGTGTGCCCAGACAGCCCACCAGGACCGCTGTCTGAAGCTTTAATGAGTTTATATTCGGACATACTCTGTGAGCAGGGACTATGTACCTTACATTGAATATGTTCACATAAGCATCATTACGCTAGTTTCACTGGTGCCTCACGCCTACAAAGATGCCCCAGTTTGCCTGGCGGAGTTCCAGGTTGTGCCTGGGAGGGCCCCCTTTCAGTCAGAGAAGTGTCCCATTTGGACAATAAACCATACTGTCATCCTATCTTGAAAGCCCCTGGCAGATCTGAGGCCCTCCCCAACTCATCCAATTGCCTAGATGGGCTTTGTTCCTCAGACGGACATGACAGAGACTCTCCTGGTAGCTCAGTCTCTTCCCTGGTGGATCTCCACGCCTCTGTACCCAAATCCTTGGGGCTAAGTAACACTTTTGCTTATGCTAATATATCTGTGAACTTGGCTCGTTTGTGTGCAAGCCAACAAACCAGACAGGTTTACAGATGTTACAAGTTGCAGAGGGCTACACCTAGACCCAGGGGGAAATCCCAGCGTCGTGCAATTCTGCTTAGGACTACTTTTCAGGCTGGAGGATAGCTAGCTCTCTCTGATCTGGCTTCATGGAGGAGACCCAAGGGCAGTCAGGATTCTTCTTAGGAAGCCAAGGGTTCTAGCACATGAATCCAGGGACGGCGTAATGGACATCTCTTCTTTTTGGTTCCTTCATTCCACCTCTGCTGATTTCACTTTGAGATTTCCCTCTGAGGAACCATTCTGTTTCCAACTCTTAGCCCATGTAGTTCTGGTGAGGCTGACCACACCTGACTTGGGGTGGAGTGGGTGACCTAGGTTTAAGCCAGTCAGCACGTCATATTCCACAGCCCTGGTGATTGGTTCAGGGATGGATATGTGGTCAGTTAGATACTTTTCCCAGGGATTTTTGGAAAGAGGCTTGGTGCTAAGGATGTGGTGCGTGAGCGGACATAGCCATGTGTCACTCATGTCAGGGGAACGCAGAATGTTATGGTCAGAAGGGAGTCCTGATTATGTCCTCTGTGTCCCGATGCAGCTGTGTCTCAAGTCTGAACTACTCTTAGACTTTTTAAATTATACGAGCCATTTTTGCATAAGAGAGAACGCATTGGGTTTTCTATCACTTATTACATAAAAGCCTTAACCTGTACTAGGATGAAAACCCCTAAGTCCTATGCTTCCTAACCATGGTTAAGATGGTCAGACTAGAAATGTTTCAAGGCGGAAAGGAACAATTAACTACCATAGGCACAGAGAAACCTCTTTAACATATCCATGAAGCATAATTTTGAGGAATATTCTCTTTCTGAAAAACCAATTATCATTCAGAAGTGGCAAAACATACCCCCGTGTAACAAAAATGATCAAACTTTCATGGAATTGTTGGAAATGAAGTAAATAAATTCTGGATGTCATCTTAAGAAACAAATCTTAATTTTAGAGTAGTTATTTAAGGCCAATCTTTCCAAAAATAGTTAATTAGGAAGGAAAAGATAGTCTATTAAGACCACTGCTAGTTTGTGACAATAAAACCACACCATCAGCATCTAGTTATTACTTAGGTGTTTCCTCTAATAAAAGTATGTGAAAGCAAAACAACCCATTAGGACAGTTGGGCTTTGAAAACTTTCTGAGGCAGATGAACTAATTCTCATCTAGGAGAGCCAAGCTCTAATGGTTTTAAATGGCCTATGTGGTTTACTGGCTTGGGAATTAGAAAGGCTGAATTCTAGTTTCAGTTCTGATACTAAAATTAGCTCTTTGAGTGTGACCAAGTCCTTTTAATCTCCATGAGCCAAAGTTTTTTTCTCCCATAAAACAAAGAATTTAGGCTAGATGTTGACTAAAGTCTCCTCTAGCTTCAAGATTATGATCCAGTAATTTGAGCATGGCCAATCTACTGTCTCTTTGTAAACAAGACTTCTTCACATAAGTCAGAGTAATTTATAAAATACAGAAAGAATAAAAAGTGGCATTTATTTCATTTTCCCTTGTATTCATGTATAAACCCCATTTTCTATACTTCAGCTATTACTGAAAATATGATAAAACAAGGACAGATCAGCGCCATGAAGAATTAAAACTAAGTATAAAGCATGGTGTTCCCATATACATTACTCAACAGGTACTTCGTTATTGGGTTCTGAGTATGAATATGACATGATCTTTGTCCTTAAGAAGCTCCCCATGTTAATAGTAGAGGCAAATTAACTATAGGTCAACTAAATGGTACCACAAAAGTCAGCACACAGGTTCCGAGTCTAGAGGGGAAACGCTTAAGCCAGTGAATTAGGAATATTCTTAGCGCTGGCCCATATAAAGATACTGTAAAGATGAATGAAGATTTCTTGGCAGAGAGGTTATCATGTATTGAGCCCTATTTTAATAATATTTTATAATATTTTTATATTTATAATTAAAGGGGATATTTGGAAAATGAATATATGCATGTAAATTTCGATTTTCCCCCCTGGTGGATTTGCTCTTTTTAAGTTTTACAAGAGTTAATACTGACTGAATGCTTATGTCTTACACTGTTAGGTGTTTTACATGTTATCTCATTTAACAGAACCTTTTAAGACCTCATTTTACAACTAACATTAGATGACAGCTAGGCCCGAGGAAATGGCAAAATTAGGATTCCAAATCATGTCTACTTACCTTCAAAGCTCTTGAGCTTTCCACGAGTATGCCATTTCTTATAACGAATGCAGAATTTTCATCGCAGCTCTAAAAATGCATAAATTCCGAAACCTCTTCCTTCCAATTAGGTGCCTCCCCATAAAATATTTCCTCTTTTTTGGATTAGTGGAATCTTTCTCTAGCTTGTTGATTGGAAGAATCATCCGTAGAGCTTCCGAAAATGCAAGTTCCCAAGCCATGCCCCTGGAGATTCTGACTCAGGAATGGATCAGGGCTTAGAATCTGTATTTTTAACCAAGCCCTGGAATCCTAAAAGCAGTCAGATTGGAGGAAACACTGGGTGGGTGCCATCGCCTAACTGACCTACCCATTTCTAAGACTCTTATTCCAACCCATTCCCCCCCCCGTTTTTCAGCATTACTCTTAAGGCCCCAGGAGATTTCCATACCACTTCCCATTGTTTTATTCACCGATGATAATAAACACTACCGTTTATTGAGCATTTATTTACTGTTCACCCTCGCCCCAACCTTGGACAGACGCTGCATTAAGGGGATGAAACTGCAGTACCGGGGCGTACAGTGGGCTCCCAATAATTATTTACTGGACCAGCAAACCCATGAGATAACTATTAACTTTCATTTGAAAATACGGCAAAGACTGAAAGAGAAACAGTCAAGCTGGGAACAGCTTGTAACATAATCAGTATTCAGCAGTTACTTTGGGATCCATTATCTCCGTGCCCTCCGCGTGCCGCTGGCAGCCACGGGACTCCCGCACCAACAATTTTCTCCCAGACCTTGCCCTTCCGGGGGCATACGGCCACCACCCGGCCCAGGCCATGCTGCTAGGAAGGCCACCTGGAACCCTCACACACCACACTAAGAACCTCGGAGAACGGTACCCTTTCTCCCAATATGGCGGGGCTGGTCACGTGGGTCAGCGGGCGGTGCCGGAGCGCTCCTGGAGCCGGGCCGTAGATCACGTGGCTCGGGGGGGGGGGCGCGGTGGCGGCCACGGGGGCGTGGCCGTAACTCTGCCGGAACTCCGCCGGAACCGCCTGGGCAGAGCCTCCTCGCGGGCCACGCCCCCCGGCCCCTCCGCGCTCAACGGAGGGGTGGAGTCTCCCTCGTGACCTTTCACCCCAGCATGGCTGCGCCCGTGGGACCGGTGAAGTTCTGGCGACCCGGTAAGGCCCTTGGAGAAACGCTGGGCAGATGCGGCGGCCTGACTTTGGTCTTGGCCCCGCAGCCGGCGCCCTGGGGCCTGTGGACCTGCTCGCAGGCCTGACCTCGGCGGCCTGGCCACCGCAGCCTTGGAGCTGGTGGGCTCTGCGGCTCAGGCGCCCACGGTGGTCCCACAGATTCTGGTGTCCGCCCCCTGCCTGAGCAGAAACTCTCTGTGTGACCTTGTTCGAGTCTCAGCTTCCCCGGGCCTCGTTTTCCTCACTCGTGAAGCCTGCCTTGCCTAACGGTGGGGAAACGCTGAAGCGCCCACGCGTGTCTTGTTACCGCCCTGGGGCTACGCTGGGGCCGGACGGGCGGTGCTGCTCAGGGCTTAAGAGCTCAAGCTGTGGAGTCGGGTTGTCTGGGTTCGACTTTTCGCCTGTGCCCTATAGTAGCAGAGTTCCTTTGGGCAAGTCACTTAATTTTTCTGAGCCGTAGCCTTCTCACCTGTGAAACGGTAGAATAATAACTATCCTGTAGGCTTGAATAACGAGCACGGCGCCTTGTCTGACCCAGACTAAGTGCTCATAAAAAAGGGAAAGTGCCTTATTTTGTTTTAGGGTAATTCTTGCCCATCTTGAGTGTCTACCAGAAAGTGACCACCCTCCTTGGTATTGGCTGTCACCCGCTTTCTCTCTCAGGCAAACACGAATGTTAGTCACAAAATGCTTTGCCTGATGTGTTTTAGTTTCCTTGTTAATCAGGCTTTTATTGAATGTGTACTTGTCAGATCCTGCTAGATGCCTTGCTTCCTCCCCTTTCATCAGTTTCTTGTGAAAAACAAAAGTTTCTTAACAGTTAACCAGCTTGCATTTTTCCACCACCTGCGCCTCTGCAGGTCTGGGTGTGCAAAGTATATTGCAGCAAAAATGAAATAAGATGGAGAAAATAATACAGGGAAAGCTTTTAAAGGGTATTTTAGAGTGGTGTCCTGAGATACTAACCATGCACATACTGTGATGTGGGAGACAAGCCCAAGCAAGGGATGTGTTAATGCTTTTTAAAAATCTGTGGATTGTTCCTTAATGACAGTTTTATTCAGTATTTCAAATCATTAGCCAGTTATCCATCCTGAATTTTATTTGCGGCCAGAACTAAGATTGAATTAGGTAATGAGATACTCTCTATTTTATTTATTCAAACCTTTAATAACAGGTCAAAGTGTTAAATACAATAAAGGCGCAAATGAATCGTTGCTAATCAGAACAGGATACTACTTTGGTTAAAGAACACGGGGTTACTCGAAGAGTTCTGTTCCTTTATTTAGTTCCTTTGTTGAAGGTGTACTTATTGAACACCCAACCTTGTGATCAGGAGGGAAATACAGATGACCAGGCCGCTGCTCTGCTCTCAAGATTTATTGTTTTTTTCCTCTCTCTCTCAGTTATAATGTGAAGTTAGATATCCTTCAGAAGAGATAATTAACGTGAGGCAGGAAGAAGTGGTGGTAAGGGAGATAGGTTCTACGAGTCAGACTGTAAAGCTCTCCTTGACTGCCCTTTACTAACCTGCCATTTACTAACTTGGCAAAGTCACTTAAGTGCTCAGAGTCTCAGTGACCTCGTCTGTAAATTGGGCATAACAACACCTACCCAAAGGATTGTTTTGAGGTTTAAATGAGAATACATGTAAAGCTCTTAGTACTAGATACATATTAACTATTATAATTACACAGAGGCATAGAAGAGAGGGAAAGATGAATATGTGGATAAGAAGTACTTCATACAGATAGTGATATTTTCGCGGTGAACTGTGAAGCACAGATAAGGTTTTGTTCCTTGGAGAGGTAGGAGTATGGAGCTCTGGGCAAAGGGTGCAGCATGACCAAGGCAAAGTGTGCCTCAGGAATGTCCAGAAAACCAAAATAATTGAGTAGTGAGATGGTGTTAAGTGATAGGGTATATTTTGGGGTAAAGCAGGAGATAACGCTATTCTGTTTCTAGTTCATTAGTTAAAAAAAAAAGTGCTGGTCATGACCCCGCTACATTCATTTCATAACCCACTAATGGGGCATCACTCAAATCGAAAAATTGAATTGAAAAAATTGAAAGTAGAGGGAATGCTGGGTGGGGGTGGTTGGGGGGTGCTGTTGTCAGCCTTGTTTTGTATGTGGAGAAATGAAGGCATTTCTGGTTTGCAGGATTACAAACTTGTTTCTCCCTTAAGTATAGAGAATGTTCTCAAGAGAAAGGCAACCACAGGCAGTCAGAATGGACCGTGGGATGTATATAGAGGGGAGGCAGTCCTGATTTGGCTGAATGAAGTCCTTTGTAAGGAGGAGATGTACTCCTTATTGATTGACAGTGGCTCTTATAAAACATCACGTGACAGAGTGTACTGAGTGGACTTGGCTGTAGGCTAGAGACAGGGAGGGGTGGGGAAGTGAAGAAGACACTGGGGTGGATTAAACCCTGGTGTGGGAGGAAGAGACCTTGCAGGAACAATGCTAACATTGCTTTAAGACAGGCTGGAAAGGTTTAAAACGTGTTTTGAAAAGGAGTGAATTTGCAACAAAAAGAGAGCGGATGAGGATGAGGTATTCTTTGCAGTCGTTTTCTTGGGGAAGGCTTATAAGAAGTTATTTAGATGTGGCGATAATAAGGGAAGAAAGGAAACCTGCCTCTTTGAGCTCAGGCTTTGTTCCAGGTCCTGCTCTGTCTTTTATCTTGTTGAAAGGAAGGTCAGCATTTTGGCAAAAACAATATATCAGTGTCCCACTTACCCGCTTTTTGGCAATCTTGGACTTCTGGAACACAACTGTGTTCCTAGAAATGAAAAGGAATTTGAGATCTGTGACAATGACTCTAAACTTAGCTCTAGGGGGTCTAGGGACCACTAGCATTTTGTATCCAGATACATTACATTCTGGTGTGTTTTTCAGGAGAGGGAGTCCATAGCCTTTATTAGATTGTCAAAGGGATTTGGGACCTCCAAAAAATGTCAGAATAAATCACAATCACTGGGCTAAAGGTGCTTGTCATAAAGCCCCTTTGCTTTTACATGGCATCAGACTCTGAGTTCAGAAGTCCTGAGAGATGATAATTACCCCTGTAGTGCCCCCAGCAGAAGGCTGTGTGGCCCGTGTTTGAACTTCCAGGGAGGGTTTTTTTAATTTTATTTTATGATTCACAAAAGCATTACACCCCAGTGCTCAACAGCTCTAGCTTTTGAAAATAGCTTCCTTGTGTCGCCTTGAATTCCAAACCATGTGTCACTTATTACTCTTAGTTCTGTCCAGGGGCTACATAAACAAATTGGCATGAAAAGTTCTGAAAGCTGATCATAAAAATTGAACCCATGTTCCTCTTAAGGCATTTTCTTTCAAAGGCTAAAATCCGTGGTACCTTGAAGAGTTTTGCATGATGGGTTACGGCCTCCCTATTCTTCACCATGCGGAGCACCAGTTTGTCATTGTTCTTACCAAGCAGCTGTTATGGAAAGCTGTTGTTTATTCGGCTCAGCACAGTGGTTTCTTGGAATGGTACTTCACACCCAAGCACTCCAGTTTTGTGATTCCAAATGGGGGCTGCCGTCTCCTGCATCCCGCTCCACTGGCCATGGTTGGTTGGATCAGGCTGGTTTTTGGACCTAAGCTGGGGGAAGAGGAGCCTTCCCCCCCTCCAGACCACACACACAGGGGTCTCCCAAACCCCCTTGCTGAGTCTTTTACTTTCTCCTTAGCACGTATTACCACTGCCTGCATGGAGGAGGAGTAAAAGGAACAAGTAAGCCCCACGAGGGTAGGGCGTAGCATCTGGAGTGTTCCCTGTGGTTTATCTCACCCTTCGGTCCTTGTCGGGTGAGTGCCTGGATGGTGGGGAGTTGTGAGCCTGAACAGCCTTGATTCCAGCTCCTACTGAGGAGCCAGACTTAGGGACCAAGAGGAGCTGGTTGAGAGGCGCTGGGATGCGAAAAGGAGCCAGCCAAGGCAGCATCTGTGTCCCCGGGCCTTGCTGCCGTCCTGCAGCAGCAGCACTCCTGTGCCTCAGCCAGTTCCCACTGGGTTTCTGTCGCTTGTATGAGTGGTAATTAATATAACAGGTCGGGGCCAGACCTGAAAACTTTGTCCTCTGGAGTGCAGTTACGTGTGGCCGGTTGGGAGCTCGGTGGGATGCTGCTCTCTGCTCTTGATGCCGCGGTGAAGCTTTTAGGGAAGATTTTTGTGTTCTCCTAGGTCCTTTCCTCGATGCTTTCCTGAAGTTAAAGGTTAGTATCTCCTAGTAGTTTGAGGTACAATGCATGGCTTGTGTTGTATCCTTGCCTTCGAATTTGTAACGTCTGCATATTTCTCTGTCCATTGGTTGCATCAGAGAAGCTGAGAAAAGCATTTCTGTTACAGGTACAGAGGGACCAGGTGTGAGCATCTCTGAAGAGAGACAGAGTCTAGCTGAAAACTCAGCCGCCACCGTGGTCTACAATCCCTACGCTGCGCTTTCTATAGAGCAGCAGAGGCAGAAGCTGCCAGTGTTCAAGGTATGCCGAACAAGCATGCGCGGTCGGGCGGCCTGAAGCAGTGTGCGGTGGCCGCAGACTTGGTACCGACGTCAGTCATGGCCTCTTCCTCTTAGCGATTCCGTAGGACACAGTGAGCTCGGAGCCGCCCTTATCCGAGGGGATGAACTTCAGAATATGTGTGTGTTACTTAACCACATGAATCTTGAAAGTCCTTAACATTTCTTTAGGTAGATGTTGTTACAAATTGAAAAACTGGAAGAGGTGGAATGACATTCTTTTCCCCCCTCTTGGCTTTCAATTACGGACAAACTCAGACATACAGGAGAGTAGAGAAAACAGCACAATGAACTGTGCCTCCAGCTTCAACAGATTACTAGCGTATGGCCAATGTTAGCTTTCTTTTTAAAGGCGAATTTCTTTAAACGAGACTAATTGGAGATCTGAGGAGGATTCTGTGGAAGACGTTAACTCCCACTGACGCAGTGACGGGGTTTGGGTGGTTATCCTGTACTGTGTTCTCATCCAGCACTTGCTTTCATTGGTCTCACGAAATGGACGTATGTTCATCTCACAAGAGACCAAAGCATAAACTAGAATTCAGAATACGTTTGTTTGTCACCGTAGTTCTCCGGTGCAGACATGGTCCATGGGCTCACTTTCTCTGTATTGCCAAGACCACATGGGAAGCCAGATGGTAATCAGGAAGTGAGCTCTAGGCCAAAGGCCATTTAGATAGAGCTGAAGAATGTTTCTTTCATACAGCCCCTGATGAAGGGTGTTGCGCTTTCCCAGCCTCACGTGATGCCCCTGGAATGACCCGAGTAGGTGTGGCCACCAGCACCCGTGGCTCTCTCTTTTTCTCCTGGACGGTGCTGGGGGAAAGCTGCCAAGTTCTCACACTAATGGAGTCACTTTGTCTAGACTGTGCTAATAATTCCTCTTCTATTAATATGTGCTTTCTCCAAATGGATTCAAAATGAATCTTTCTTAATTTAGGCAAGTCACCTTGATTCGAGTTTTATGTGACCCATAACATTTTAGTCACTCACTGGCATTTCGGGGTTTCTCCCTCCGGTGTTAACCTCATCCAGTATGTGTGAGTGTAAGCTGGTTTGCCCCTCAGGAGATAAGATTATAGGTTCACTGTTGCTGCCTCACTGTTGAGGGACCCAGTGTGAGTGCTGGGGAAGTATCAGGATTCTGGAGCTAGACTTTAGAGCTCAGACCCAAGCCTCGTTGTTTTCGTGCTGTGTGGCCTTGCTTCACCGTCTGAGCCTCTGCATTGTTATCTGTAATATGGGGCCAATAGCACCTGCCTCACAGTATCGTTACGAGGCCCAGATGAGATAATCCACGTAGAGCATTTAGCAAGGTACCTGATACATCGTAAGTGTTCAAGTACAAAGATAATTACTGTTCACCAAGTACTTAATTTTGGCCTTTTCTTGACTGTTCTTCATCCTCCAACTGAACGTACAAGATACGATAAATGAAACAAATGAAAAAGTAATAAGGTTTAACATATTGATGGAAGTTAAAATGGTATGGGTTATGGGTAAAAACCAAAACAGAATTTAAGCATATTGGCTCTCATGAGATGTTAAAGATAAATCTGGAAGATGAAAAGGGTGAAAGTGACCCATTCACCAACCCCTCCCCTATTTAAAACCAAAAGTAGCTTTAAAAACCGAAATTGAGACTAGAGGGGCAATACATTTCAAGTCACTCCTTTTTCCCTGCTGCCATTACAAGGCAGCTTTCTCCTCGACTGCCTCCCGTAGGCTGACGGTCTTGCTGTGGTCTGGACACTGCTATGCAGGATGGTCTCTCATTCCCTTACATGCTGCCTCCCTGAAGCTCAGTCCCCTCCTCCACACCAGCCCTTCTCCATTTCCCTGCTTGCGCCCATGGGCACTACTGTCATTTTCGCAGTCTCCGGACTGGAAGCCTTGTCATGTCTCTCTCGAATGTCACAGGTTGGACCTTCTCCATGTGCAGCCCTTCATATCTAGTATGTGAGGTGTGAGTTACTGCCTTCAGTTTTCTCCTGTTCAGTCTCGTCTGGTGTAGCACTGACAGCCCAGCCAGCCCCCCAGGGAAGGTCCAGACCCTCGCTCTGAATGCACGGCTTTCCGCAGGGAAGCCCGGACTACCTGTCTCATAACTCATTTCCAAACCATACCTGGAGCCTTCTGTGGGCTCTTGATGATGCCCTTGGATAGAGTTTGTATTGTTTGCTTGTTTCCATCTTCTTTCTTTTGCTTATGTTATTTCCCTTTCCTGGAATGCCTTGTCTGTTTCTGTCTATTAAGATTATCTTTCAAGTTTTCCTTGACTGTCTACCATCCATCCATCTATCCATTCACCCACCCATTGGTTGGATCTACCATTCACAAAATACCTGCAAAGATCCCAAACCTTTCACCTTTCCCTCCCCAAAACGAAAGAAAGCACCAAGTCCAGGCAACTGACAGAAAAGTGTCTAGACACTAGTGCTGACCACCGGCAGCAGGATCTGCTGGGGGGGGGCGGGGCTTGAGAAATGCAGATTCCTGGGCCCTATCCGACACCTACTGAATCAGAAACCCTGGGAATAGGGCTAGGAATCTTCATTTCTGACAAATAGCCTAAGAGGCTTTCACACTAAGATGTGAGAACTGTATACTTAGCTCCCAAATAACACCAAATTCAAAAACCCAGAGCAGCCAATACCTTAGTGCGGCAGTTCGGCAGCATGTTCGCTCTCCCAGTCCTCGCCACGTTGTCGGTGCCCACTCACACGGGCCGAGCAGTAGTCAGTGGGGGTACTCGGCAGGGTTTACTTCATTCCAGGTCAGGTATTTATGGAATACCTTCATGGCTTTCCAGACCACTAGGTGCATCTCTCAGCAAATGTGGGTACAAAAATACAGTCTGAAGCGAAGTAGATAGGATGTTGGAATGATCTCTCGAGTTTTCTGCTCACACCGAATGGGTAAAGGAAGGCTCAGTTGAAATATAGGTGTAACCTATGGGTGCTTTATTACGAACTTGGATTTAGAGGTAGAGGTGAAAGCATATTCTTTTTGTCTTTTTTCCCCCCGTTAAAAAATGTAAGAATTTGTAATTAGATAATACATAATTTGTAAGAAATGTAAAGGTCTCCTTCACACTCTTGCTCCCCGGCTACCCTGTTCTGCTCATGGAAACGGTACAATGACCAGTTTTTTGTTTTGTTTTATTTTCTGCAAAGATAGCTTGTACAAAGCATATATGTATCCTTTCTTTAAAAACACAAATGGTAGTATATTTTTTACACTGTTTTGCACCTTGAGTTCCTCTCTTAGCATATCTTGCTGACCATACCATATCAGTACAAATAGACCTTTGTTCTTTTTTTAAAAATTCAATTAATTAATGTAGTTTATTATTAGTTTCAGAGGTGGAGTTCAGTGATTCATCAGTCTTATATAATACCCAGTGCTCATTACATCACGTGCTCTTCTTAATGTCCATCACCCAGTCACCCCATCCCTCTGCCCCCTCCCCAAGCAACCCTCAGTTTGTTTCCTGTAGACATTTGTTCTTTTTAACACCTGTGTATATTCCATTGGTGGAGTGTTTCATATTTGATTTAACCCTGTTGATGAACATTTAGACTGAATTTTTGGCTATTATAAACAACACTTCAGTGACTATGCTTGTTCATATGTATTCTTAGTATGTCTGTAGTATAACTTCTTATAAGTAAAAATCTTGAATTAAAGGTATGTGAATTGTATATTTTGGTAAATTATTGGTCTCAATTGCACTTGTTTCAGTTTATACGGACACCAACACTGTCTGCGAGATGGAAATATATTTTGATAGTTCTTTTTAAAATTTACTTTCCTGGGGCGCCTGGGTGGCTCAGTCGTTAAGCGTCTGCCTTCGGCTCAGGGCGTGATCCCAGCATTCTGGGATCGAGCCCCACATCAGGCTCCTCCACGGGGAGCCTGCTTCTTCCTCTCCCACTCCCCCCGCTTGTGTTCCCTCTCTCACTGGCTGTCTCTCTCTCTCTCAAATAAATAAATAAAATCTGTAAAAAAATAAAATAAAATAAAATTTACTTTCCTTTGGCAAACAGCTCATTTCATAATGTTTAAATATCTTTGTTTAGGTCTTTTGAGAAAACGTATGCCTCTTTACAATGTACGGTTCTCTTTTTCAGCTTAGGAATCATATATTATACTTGGTAGAAAACTATCAGACAGTGGTGATTGTTGGAGAGACGGGATGTGGGAAAAGCACGCAGATCCCGCAAGTGAGTATATACTTAAATGTGTCTTTGCACTTACACTTGGCTGGAAGGGTTTTGTAACTTGAGAACTCTCTTTACTATAACTTGCTTTTTAAAGATGTTCTGTCAGAAAATATTCAACCCAACTAGATATTTTTTATTCAACTTTTGGCTCTTGTGATTGATTAGCGTTGAAGTAACAGTCGTCTTTGATTTATTATAATTCCAAAATAATGATTGAATAGCCCTACTCTGAAAGGAACAGTAGGGACTCCTTCAAAGAGGTATAATGCCTGGCTTTTGTCCTCAAGTACTTACAATTGAAGAGGAGGGTGAAATGAATGAATACTGCTCTAGTTGTAAATAAAAATGGACTACCAAAGAATCACATGGTACTGTGGAAGGAGCCCCCGTTACAAGGCAAACCCCTGTTTGGTGTGGACAGCAGTGGACAGAAGGATCGGGAAAGGCCTTGTACAAAAAAATAACATTTGAAGTAGACTTTGAACGACCAGTGGGAGCTGGGCAGGAAGATGTTCTCATCCAGGGAATGTTGTGGTCAGAGATACTGGGGTGTGAGAAGTGTCTGGGACTCAGCAATTGCTGGGAAAGACAGGATGAGGTCAGAGTGTGTCTTATGAGCCTTGACTTGGAGGGTGTAGAATGATATGTAAGTGGTCAGGGATGAGAGTCATTGCAGGTTTTTCTTTCCTTTTTAATGTAGATTTTTATTGAATTATAAAATGTATATCACAAAGTACTTATATTTGTACAGCTTGATAAACTTTCACAAGTGAATACATATGTGTTGCCAGCACCCAGATCAAGAAACGTAACAAACATTACCAGAGCCCCAGAAGTCCCCTTGTGTCCCCTTCTGGTCTCCTGCCCTCTCTTCCTGCTTCCTGTGCAACACACAAGGGTGTCTCTCATTCTGGCTTCTAACACCGTAGATTATTTCTATTTTTGAACTTGTAGGAAGAGTTAATATAGCTTCTTTTGCCCAACCCAATAATGGATTTGGGCTGTGGCCCAGGCACAGGCATTTCTTAAAAGATCCCCAGTGATTAATGTGCAGTTAGGGAAAGGTAAGGAGAAGGGAACGGACAGCAGTAGAGAAAGGACAGCAGAGCATGTAGTGGCCTGGAGGGAAACATATGTGCAGGTGGTATCAAGACCCTAGCAAATTACTTGATTCTTACAGACACAGAACAGCGGCCATGTTGAATTACTGAGAGATTATCAAAGGGCAGTAATAATCATTACCATCGTCATCATCATTATCAAGCAAGTGATAAGTAAGTGCTTTGTAAAGTGGTCACTTTGTATATATTAATCTGTTTAGTCCTCGTGACCCTGCACAGCAGGTACTTTTACAGTTGAAGACATTAGAGAGCAGCGATGTAGAGGAGGGGACACAGAACAGGGTGAAAGATGGGCCACATGAGGTGAGATGGTCTCAGTTTGTTTAGGAGTAAGTCTGTTTGGTTATTTAGTCAGCTCAATATAACTGTTATGTTAACAAAGAACTTGAAAATCTCAGTGGCTTAAGAACACAAAGGTTTATTTCTACCTCCTATTATGTGGTCTTCTTGGGTTGATGACCCAAGATGGCTCCTCCACGTCACTGGGACCGAGGATGAGGCCCAGCTCTTATGTGGGGCTTTGGGTGAATGGCAGGATTAGGAGATGGCTCAAGTTTTAGAACTTGTGACTGGAAGTGGGACTTCTGTTCACGTTTTTTTGGACAAGGCAGGTTTCATGGCCAGGCCTGGTAGCAGTGGGGTGGCAGTGTGTGGAATCCTCCCACTGGGGTGGGTGGCAGATATTTGGATCTGTGATACGGTACAGCAAAACGATCTGGTCGTTTTCCCCAGCAAGGCTTAGCTGCCAGGGAACAGAGAGCGCCCGCTGAGGGGGGCGTCCAGGGAAAGAATGGCCTGGAGACGAAAGAGCAGGGTCTGAGAATCCAGCCTGGGCAATGTGGCAGCGAACACAGGTAATTTTTTTTTAATTTTGAAGGAATATTTAATAGATTCACATGGTTTAAAATTCAAGAGATGCGAAAGGACATAAAAAGAGAAAGATCTGTCTTCTGCCCTGTCTTCTGATGCTCATTTCCTTTATGCAGATATAACTGATGTCGTTAGTTCCTCAGAGATTGTCTTAACTTCATTTATAAGAAGTGTGTGTGTGTGTGTGTGTGTGTATCTCCTCTTTAAAACACAAATAGGTAGCATCTGTGCATGCTTTAATGTACTGTTTTTTTCCCCCCACTTAATGTATCATTTTTCAGTTGCATAGATTGCACATAATTTATTTTACCAATTCCCAGTTGATAAGCATTTGGGTTGTTTCCAGTTTTGTATTATCACAGAGATGCAGTGAGTCAATTTGCATAGAATTTTGCACATGTATGGGTATACTTACAGAATAAATACAGTAGTTATGGAGTTGCTGGATCAGAGAGCATATACATTTGAATTTAATTGCTTTTAAGAAACTGTTTCCTTATAAGCACTGTGTTTTTTGAATACATTCACATGGTACAAAATTCAAAAAGCACAAGAGAATAACGGTGAAGCGTGAATCTCCTAAGCTTTGCTGATGAACTAGACTGGGTTGTTGTGATAGTTGGTTGTATTATTGGTCTGAATACCGACCACCCCTCTTGTGGAAGGATCGTCCCTCTTTCCTCACCACGCAGCTTTTCTTCTCTGAGACCAGCACAACTTCTTGTGATGCTAATTTGAGTTACGGCGTAGGAATATTGGACAGGCTGAGGAGCTGAAGGTCACGGCAAGAACGTGGAGCAGGTTTTTCTCAACGCACCATCTTGCTGGATTTATATAATGTCTTTCCTTGGAAAAGTACTGCATGCTGAAGCACCAAACACCAGTTTTGAAATTTCACGAACTATTTGTGGAACCCAGATGATATTTTTTTTCCCAGAGCTCTGTCAAAACAATGGACTATGAAAACAAGCTCTTTGCTACCATTTTTATTAGTGCTGTTTTTGATGGAGTGCTTCCTTACCCCACTCCGTAATGAGAACACCAGATTTGGTGACCCTTAAAGAGACTGACGATGGAATTCAGCGTGACGTCCACTGCCTTTTGATAGCGCCACTATTCCTGCTTTTGCAGCATCTTTAAATTTCCATCTGTCAGCAGTCGAAAGCATGCAGGAGTCTGAATCACAGGTGTATCGAGGAGACTGGCTTCATGGGCAGGTTGTTGATTATTATGGAAATTATTTTTCTGTTGCTTACCACTGTTGCTAAGAGATTGACTACAAGTATGTGTGTTTTATTTTGGATGGTACAATTGTGTGGTTATGTGGCAGGGCTGTGGTTTGCCAAGCTTAAATCCCAGCTCTTAGATTTTTACCCAGGTCCTTGGACAAGTTATGTGATCTCTTTGTTTGCTTATCTCTAAATTGTTGATGATGCTCTTACCTTCCTCATAGATTTGTTGTGAGGATTAAATGGGCTAATGCATGCAACCTTGCTCAACACGGTTCCTGGCACCTAATAACGTAGTCTGTGAATCTCAGCTGTTATTTCTTGTGGTTCTGTTTTTGCTTTTGTGTTGATTGGTGTGGTTGGTAGTGTTTTGTGTGTGTATTTAATACAAGAGAGAAAAACTTTACAGTTTTTATAGCAAAAACCTACATTATCTAAAACATGTTGTTCCTTACAGTCATTTTTTTAAACTATTATTTCTAGCTAATTTTGGACTAACAGAACAGTTGCAAAAATAACACAGAATTCCCTTAAACCTCTCCCACCACTTCCTTTGGTGCAGTAATCAAAAGCAGGCATCACCACTGGTACAGCGCAGCAGCTGGGCCACAGGTCTTACGCATCTCTTCAGTGTTCTCACCCGTGTCCTTTTCTAGTTCCGACATCCAGGACCTCATGTTGCAGTGAGTTGTTACGTCTCCCCATGCTTCTCTAGGCTGGGAGAATTTCCTCAGTCTCTCCTCCTCATCCTTCAGGACCTTGACATTTTGGAAGAGTGCTGGGCATTTATATGCTAGAACACCTCTCAGTTTGAATTTGTGTGATGTTTTCTCATGGTTAGAATGAGCTGGTGCATTTTGGGAAAGAATACCACAGAAATGGTGTGTCCTCCTCAGTGCATCGTTGTCGACGGGGTTTGAGGTGCTCATGTCTGACACGTCAAGGTTAACCTTGGTTCAGGTGCCAGGTTTTTGCCTCTAAAGTTACTGTCTTGCCCTTTGTTGGTAGTTGGTAAATATCTTGCAGGGAGATGTTTTCAGACTGTAGATACTCTCCTTCCTGTCAAGCTTTTGCCTCCTAATTTTAGCATCCCTCAGCGGATCTTGTCTGCAGCACTTACTCCGGGGTTTGCTTGATGCTTTTCTCTTTCCCTTTTTCCTTCATTAAATGGCATCTTCTCTAAGGAAGAACTGTTCTTTCTCCCTCATTTACTTACTTATTCAGTTATTTATGTACATCAGTGTGGATTCATGGATTTATCTTTTGTTCCGTGGCTTAAGTTCCAGTACTGTCTTCTTTAGTTTGTTACCTTGATCATTAGGAGCTCCTTTAGTTAGGCCCTATGTTCTTTCCTAAACCCTCCATCCTTTTTTTGAATCTTTCCTTACTTTCTAGTACTACAGGGCATTTCAGGCTTATATTTTCCCTGCACTGGGATCAAACACTTCTCCAAGGAGGCCTGGTTCCTTTACTGGAGAATGGTGTTTAGAAATCAAGAATTGGGTGCTAGGGTGCTCATTGCTACTGAGGTGTCATTGCTATAAGTCTTGGTGGGCAGATTTAGGAAATACATATATGACTACTAATCCCCACACATAAACACATCTGTATATCTGTATCAATCTGTATATGTATTAAAAACCACGAATTTATGCTGATGCTTCTGATTGTAATCCAACACCATAGGGCTCATTATAGCCTTTCCTTGTTTGTAAATTTCTCCTACAGTGAGTAACTCAGTCCTCGTTTTTACAATATGTTAACTTATTTGTTGAATTCTAATATTAACATAAAATAGTTTTAGAATTACTAACCTATACCCCCATTTGGTTATTTGCCAACATTTACTAACTAGATCATGGTTCTCTGTCTTTGGCTTTCCAGCATCCAGTCCAGACGTTGTTTTCCAGTTACTTAGGTTATGTCCTCTCCACTGCCTTTGGTCCCATAACTCATTTGTACTATAGAAAGGGCCATTTGTTAGTGTTTGTATTTCCTCCTAGTTTCCCTTTGCATACATCTTGGTTGGTTTTGTTTATGTTTTGGGCACTTGAAGAGCAATGTGAAGCATGACTGGCTCTAAGAGTCGGAGCTCCCCAGAAACATCTACTTGGAGCATTGTCATTCCCTCTTCATCCCCTGCTGCTCTGTTTTCATTTCTCCTCCTTTCCTCCCAGTCCTCCATAAACAGCCATTCTCTTTAGTTTCTTCTGTTGTTTCTTTTGAACAAATGAGCAGATGAATGTAGTAGCATTTTTAATTTTTTTCCTACTGTAAAATATACATTGTGAAACAGTTTGGACATTATAAACATGTAACTCTGATAACAGCTGTTATCCATGTTGAATTTTAAAAATGTATATGATCAGGGGTGCCTGGGTGGCACAGCGGTTAAGCGTCTGCCTTCGGCTCAGGGCGTGATCCCGGCGTTATGGGATTGAGCCCCACATCAGGCTCCTCTGCTGCGAGCCTGCTTCTTCCTCTCCCACTCCCCCTGCTTGTGTTCCCTCTTTCGCTGGCTGTCTCTATCTCTGTCAAATAAATAAATAAAATCTTAAAAAAAAATGTATATGATCAAATAAATATATAACAAATAAATATGTATAGCAAATAAATACATAAATAAGTCAGATAAATACATACCATTGAATTTTATGTGTACTGATACGTAATGGCATATATACACATGTACAAAATCTGGTTATGTTTATTTAATCTGACAAAAATGTTGTGTATGGTTGATACTTACATTGAGATGTCTCTGTGTTTACTTTAAAATTTTCTGTTCTATAGATTTAGCACTGCTCCGTGTGGCCCATGGATAGTTGTTGTTTATTCCTTCAGGCAGCTCTGGTACTGAAATGTGTAAGACTGGGGAGTCAGAATGTTGAACTTGGGCCTTGGTTCTTTTGATGATCAGCCCTGGTGTGAATGTAAGCAAGTTACTTAACATTGCCAAGCCTCAGATCCCTCATTTGCAAAATAATCTCTAAAACGTCTGCTGGGATAAAAACCAGCTGTTACTAACTTTCTCAGTGATTTTAAGACAATACAGGGTTATCTTGGGAGAAATTGTTTGTGGAGAAGTGGAGTCAGATGCATAGTTAGGTGTGGTTTTATTTGCAGTACCTTGCAGAAGCCGGCTGGACCGCGGAAGGAAGAGTGGTGGGAGTGACCCAGCCTCGAAGAGTGGCTGCTGTTACGGTGAGTTTCTTTTCCATGTTGCAAAAACTCCATCTGTGTCTTCTGTTTCAGTGACTTATTTTTTTCTTGTTTCCTCAAATCCCCAAATGAATATGGTGTGGCTCCTAGAGTGTTTAATTCTTCAGTCGAAAAAGAACTACGACCTGCTTATTTTTGTAAAATTGACACCTGTACATTAGAAATTCTTAAGTAGTGATAAAGTCAGAGGAAGTCAAAACAAAGAAAAAATAAATAAAATGTCACCACCCAGCGAAAACCTTGTGAGCATTTGTGAACATCATTCCAAGCTTTGCTGTTATGTTCACATGAAGCTGCGTGGTGCATTGATGGATAGAAGTAATTCTACAGAAATGGGATGCCAGCTATACATTTGCTTTTGTTGAATTTCACAAAAGGGGAAACTGAAGTGAAACAGGAGTAGTTACTGAACTTTGGAGAAATATGTGTTCACCACGAGAATGTATGGAAGCTTGAAAACTAGGAAACAAGATGATAGAAAGCTTTATGATGTGACTTGTTTTTGAAACTGTTACAGGTAGTTTCCTGTTACAGAAGAACAAAGGCGTGCTTATTCTTTCTGCATTTCTCCCTCTGTTTGTTATAGATGCAGTGCTATGACTTTCATTTCAAGGGCATAAGTGCATGTTCTTTTCTGTAACAATTCTAGTTTAAATAGATGCAGTGTTCATCACTAATTCTCTACCATGGTTTTGCTAACCTTGAATGGTTCATTTTGCCGTAGCCTGAGAATGTTTGGTTGTGGTGTTTGTTATGAAACTCTGGCTTTGCCCTCTCTTCCCCTGGGAACTGTGCAGACGTTGTGCACCGCCCTTTGACACGGAGGATCACTGTGCAGAAGTCTGAGTTCCAGCGGGCTCTCTCACCACTTCCTTCCTGGCTCCCTTTTCCTGCTTGGATGCTTATAAGCTTGTTCTTGTGCCAAGTATCTTGATGCTGATTGTTCAGTCTCATTTTTTCTTAAATATGAAAGAACTTTGAGTCTTCAGGTTTAAATCTTGGGTTTTCTTCTGTTATATCTTCTCATATATGTTCTTCTTTTTTCTAAGGGCATCAGCTGAGTGTGTATTAAATCTCCTTTGTTTTTAGTATTTATCACCATCTCTGGAATCATCTGCTCTTTTCCAGTTTCTTTTGTAAGGTGTCTCTAAGCCTGTTCACAATGTTCATGATTGTTTTTAGTCAAAGGTATCCTGTTTTGGTTCCTTTATATGTCTACCTGGGTCTCATAATCACTTCTTTGAGTCACTTTTTTTTTTTCTTTAAAAGAGAAGTGAATATGTAGAATGGGAGGAGATATTACAATACATTACAGATTGAAAAGCTGATAATATGACAACATTTAAAAAAATCCAGAAGAGTAACATAACAAACGGGGACATGTACAAAGAGTAAGTGTGCCTTTGCTCTTTTGTAACAGGAAACTACCTGTAACAATTTCAAATGTGCCTGACACATTGCTTTTTTTTTTTTTTCTTTTTTTTTTTTCGAAGAGAGAGTGCATGAGAGGGGTGGTGGGGGGGTGGTGGAGAGAATCTTAAACAGTCTCCGTTTTCAGTGCAGAGCCCAGTGTGGGGCTCGATCTCATGACCCTGAAATCATGACCTGAGCTTAAAATCAAGAGTTGGATGCTTAACCTACTGAGTCACCCATTGCCTGACACATTTCTGTAAATCTTTTTCTCCTGCAGTTGTTGGCTACATTCTCATGGGTCACCTCTTCACGTGAGAATGATTTTCTGTTCTTTTCTTATGGAGGGAGTAGAGCAATATTTTAGTGTTTCCCTAACATAGTTGATTCAGATTTGCTTTTTATTATTGCCGCTGTGGAAAAGTTTCTTTAACTTTATAACTGGTTGTTTGTAGCATTGTATAAATTTGGGGATTGTTCTCAAATTTGAGAAAAGCCTCTCACGTGTCTGTCATATCCGAGCTATGAGTTTTGGGGGACCTCCGCAGACTGGCTTCTGACCTGTCCATTTCAGACCTTGTGTCTCCTTGACTGTCCTTTGACTTTGTCTTTCTGCCTTAAGCTGTTTTTAGCTCAAGCTTATGGTTTCTTTGAAACTGGATTCCTTTAACTGAATTCTGCTGTTTCTTTGGAAAATACTTTTAAAGTTTCTTTTTAAACTGCTTTTTTGCTTGTTTTCCTGTCTTTCTTTCCTTCTTGGTCAGCTTTAATGCAGTGGGCTGGCGTTCGGACTTTGATCATAATTACTTATCTTTGAGTTGAACCACTGATGGCTGCAGAGTTGTGAGGTTGTGCTGGTCTGGCTCGTGCAAGGCCGCCCACCAAATCTCTTCTCCTCTTTTGCTGGGACAGGTTGAGGATGAGGGTCTGGAGGTGCACTCCTTAGTGATTGCGGAGGTCTGTAATGGCGCGTGACGAAATGCTGTGCGCTGTCTGATTTAGGACTTGATACTTGCTGCCTGCCTCTCCTTCAGTTCTTTCTCCCTCGTGATTGTTTGCTCTCAAAATGGGTCTCTGGAAACATTTCCTATGTCTTCTGTGCCTGAACACCCTGCTGCTTCTTGTCTTCCTAAAGTAACCATTGTCTGCCCTGCCTGGTAGGGAGGTGACATTTATATTAAGAGAGCCAGCAGTGCGCTGGGGTTGTGGGGAGGCCGGAGCCTCTCTTCTGGACTCAGACCTCACAGTATTTGGCAGCCGTGCTTCCTAGTTTATTGTTTGGGCTTGTGGCTGTTTCCTTCTTTCATCGAAGATGTAGGGTTTGGTTGCTAATATTTTTACTTCTTTTGGTGTTTTAAATTAGCTCTCAGAGGAGATGAGGGGTGCCTTTATTTGGTCATCCTGACCTGGACAAGAAATTAATTCTGTTGCCTCGCGTTACTTTTGCCCAGTACTAAGTTTTCATTATTGTGTTATCCTTTTCCCCAGAGTTCACCTTCTAATTGTCTTCAAGGTAGAAATTACTGATAGATGTTTTCTTTTTTTTTCTTTTTTTTTTTTTTTTTTAAAGATTTTATTTATTTATTCGACAGAGATAGAGACAACCAGTGAGAGAGGGAACACAAGCAGGGGGAGTGGGAGAGGAAGAAGCAGGCTCACAGCGGAGGAGCCTGATGTGGGGCTCGATCCCATAACGCCGGGATCACGCCCTGAGCCGAAGGCAGACGCCTAACCGCTGTGCCACCCAGGCGCCCTGATAGATGTTTTCTGAGTCTTGTGTGTGTTAAGTAAATATAGAGATACCAGTTGGGAAACTATACTGCAGTGTTTAGACTTAACCTTTTATGTCACCGAAAGATGACTCAGTTACTTAGAAATTAGAGCACTTTTTCCTGTTTGTAGTTGGGAATCTTTGCTCTTCATCACTTTGCATTTAGCTCCAAATGTGTAGCTATGGATAATTTTCATGAAGCTCCATGCCTTCTCTTGAAAGAGCAAAGAGTGTATAAATTAACGGTGGAGTATTAATAGAGCTGTCAAGTTTGAAATGGTACATCTCAGTACTTTGTGTGCAGACTAAACTCGGAAAACAGTCTCAGAGCCTAAGAACAGATGGCATGAGCCATTGCTTGATCTCAGTGAGAGACTAACGAGCATGTTCACTGGGCTCATAGGGTCTGGGTTTGTCTTCCAGACCAGGCCCTGCCTTGACCTGTGACTCAGGACAAGCTCTAAACCTGTCTTATTTCAGTTTCTTTTTTTGTAAAAACAAGGGGGCTGCATGCATATTTAGTGAGATACAGTTCATGAAAACTTGGAGCCTAGAACCTGCAGGTGGTAAGGGCTCAGTGAGGGGATTTTCTTTTTCTCTGGGCCTCCCTTTCCCTGTATTTCTTTGCCTGAGTCAAATAGATAGTATTTACCCAGTCCAATTGATGAAGTTACGGGAGTAAAACTTAAATAATAGAGGTAAAAATCTGTTAGAAAGCCGATAGAATATCTGACCTTTCAAATGTCCAGTGGTGTGATCATACATGAAAGAATAAAATAAAAGAGTTTAAAATGAAATATGTTTAATAGCAAATGTATACAAACAGCGAAATAATAAGAATAAATATGTTTGACTTTTTACCTTCTAGATCCATAAAATGATTATATTTTTATGGAGAGGGTTGGTCCATTTATACTCATTGTTACAATCCTGTTTTCCCATTAACTCCTCATAGCTCTATGTACACATTTTGTCTGTACCATTTTCTGAGATTTGTAGTATAATGATCTGTAGAGTTGAAATTGAAACAATAAGGAAATTTTCGCGGTGAAATCCTGGTTGGCAGGACATAGAACTGGCAGAGGTAGGGCAACAATGTAGGATGGATTTCTGATCTCCTCAGGAGCTTTCAAAGACTGCGTGCTGTGGACCAGCTGCGGAATGATTGGTTCTGCTTTGGCCTGCCAGATCTGGAATTCCAAGTCCTTAGGCAGAGCCCCTCTAATCCTCACCTGCTTTTCAGTTTCTTAAACACCGATGGCCAGGGAACGCCTGGTGTAGCGGAACGTGCCTCAGGACACCTCCTGTGCCAGCCTACGTTCCAGGCTCAGGACTCACAGAGTCCGCGGAGAGGTGGCCTCACCTGCAGACAGGGGGGGCACTAACTGCCTGCCTCACATGGGGGGCGCTGTGCCAGGTCCCCAGGAAGCCTCTCATATGGTTTTCCTTTAGTTCTTTACAGTTAGGCAGTTTATATAATGAATGTTCAACTCTTTAGTTTCTTCTTATTGCTCTTCCACTTCGATTTATTTATCATTTTAAATATTTTCTATTAGAATTTGATAACCTCTGAAGAGCCTTCTAGGGGTAGAAGGAGATCTTGCTGTTGGGTTTTTGTTTTGTCTTTCCTGTGCTCACCTTTTATTTGTCATATATTGGTAAGTGAAAAATACATCTGTAGTTTGTGGTCTTCATAATATGTTATTATGTATTTGTTTTCTGCTTTTACACTATTATGTTAGCTTGGATTCTTCATTTACCTTCTCATCCGCTTTTCTCCCTCTTTTCATTGCTTTCATTTTTTAACCTGCATTCTTGTTTTATTTCCCCTTTTAATGCTTTTGGTAGCTGGGGCACTGTTGCAAATTGTTTTAGGTAATCTGGCTCAGGAAATGTTCTGCCTCCAAAGAGAAGGTGACCTTGGCCCAATGTTGAATTTGGTCTTTCCGCCTTCATGGTCCAGTAGAAGGTACTTTATTTCGAGGCACAAAGATGTGAAAATGTTTCCCCAGCTAAGAAAGCTTTACTGCAGTGAATCTTGTCATTTCTTCCACTTTTTGCTTCAACTGCCAGGAAATGCTGAGCTGATTTGTGGCTCAGCTGAAAAATTTAGGCATATCTGTGTTTTAAAATTTTCTCATTGGCTTTTCTCTTTTGCATTTTATCTGCCATTTCTGTGGTCCTGATCTGTAACATCTTTATGTGATTCCATTTGTGTTGCTTATTGTTATAGGATACATTATAAATTAATTATAAGTTGCCCCAAGTCGGTTGTGGGAGGCATGAGACACAAAGTGAATAAATCGCTTGTTCTCTAATGACCTGCCCCTTTTCTTCCCATTCTCTGCTGTGTTCACATACTTATTTTAAAAAATACTAGCTTTTCCGTAGTATGTGCTTGTGCAGTAATTTCTATGTCTCTATTTTCAGCATGCTCTTTCTTCCCAAAGGTTGCAGGGAGAGTAGCTGAGGAAAGGGGTGCAGTGCTGGGCCACGAGGTGGGTTACTGCATCCGCTTTGACGACTGCACCGACCCGCTGGCCACGAGAATCAAGGTGAAGTGCTCACACTGCTTTTGCTGCTGCAAACCAGGAAGAAAATTATTTGGGGGGGAATTAAAGACATGTAACATCACTGCTAACTGGGACCCTGATACTAGGGCAGAAAGTGTATGAAATCACCCTGTCCTCAGGGAGTTTAGTCTGTGGGGAGGTGTGGAGCTGTCTCAGAGAGTCCTTGAATCATGGCCCAGAAGGGACCTCGAGAGGAAGGTTGAGCCCTTGGTTCTACAGATGAAGAGCTTGAGGGCCCGGGAGGTCGAATGACTTGCTTGACGTATGTGACCGTTGGTGATAGAGCCAAGACTCAAGGCTGCCCTTTCTTATATGTATTTTATTGTTTTTCCACCAATCCACATAGCTGTCAGAATACAGAAACTTGCCTGTAAGAGACTGAAAAACAGGGACAAGGCAGTATAAATTGATAAAGTCTAGAATTCACAAATATTATTTTCACAAGTTAGGACTTTTTCACGTTTGCGTGATGATGGATTTTACTTGCGTGTCCTCTGACCTAGTTGCTGCTGCTGACCTCATGAGTATCCGTAGGTATCAGTGTTCCATCAGCAGAGCACGTGCTCTGCAGCCCAGGGCTGGAGTCGTGTGGGTCGGATGGTACCGCAAAACAGTGGGATGGAAATTGCTTAATGGGAATCTCAGTTTCCTCTCAATTGCCACAGAGGAAAGTTGAAAATAATCAGATGAACCAGACAAGGTAGTGATTTATAAGAATAGGGATCTTATTTTCTAAATTTTTGTATTTTGTTACCTTTGAGATCCATTTTGCTGGGTAAAGAGAATATTCTCCTGCACCATCAACTGTATTTAAAGTAGGTAATTTTTAGTGGGTTATGTAACCAAATGGTTGTTTTTGAATCTTTCATGAAAAGCTTTTGTATTCCATTTGGTCATCGTTGTAGGCTCTCTGCTCTTAACTGGTGCCTGTCATTCGTGGCAGGTCCTCCTCACTGTTGTGTGTATGTGTGGCAACTGGTACCAGGCCCAAGAAAAATGGGATGGAAACATATCCTGTTCTTAAAAATGAAACAAAAAGTAAAAACGCTAAGCTACAGCGTGCAGGGGAGATGGTTAACCTTGTTCAAGTACTGAGTTATTTTGGGCAGCAGTAATAACGTGTTGTTACTGCATGTTTCTGAAGCATTTTATAAACATTCATTAATCCTAAATAATAATAGCTGATACTCTTTTTTTTTTTTGAAGATTTATTTATTTTAGAGAGAGAGGGAGCGACAGAGGGAGAGGGAGAGAGAGAGAATCTTAAGCAGGCTCCATGCCCAGCATGGGACCTGACACGGGGCTTGATCCCATGACCCAGAGATCATGACCTGAGCTGAAATCAAGAGTCGGCTGCTTAACTGACTGTGCCACCCAGGCCCCTCCCGATACTCTTGAACACTGTGTGCCAGGTCCTGTGCTGAACACTTTACCTGTACTGTCTCTCTTAAGTCCCACAATAACCCTCTGAGGTAGATAATTTTATTATTTCCATTTTACAAATGAGAACTCAGGCTCAGAGAGGATAGGTAACTTGGCCAAGGCTCACACAGCTAGTAAGTAAGAGGCAGAATGAGAATCTGGGCTCCCAGCGCACTGACACCAGGCCTCTGTTCTTAACCACAGCCCTGTGCAGCCTCTCTAAGGGAATAGCAGTCGACGCTGACGGTAGTAGCCTCAAGAGCTGCTGGTCTGCTGTCTTTGGGACATTTTAAGAGCAACGATCTCAGACTCGTGGCCTTCCTTTGTGCAGACAGGATTTGTCTTCACTGCCTGTTCGTCCGCAGTGCCAGTAGCGCAGGCCCAGAGGAAACAGGGCCGAGCCAATGTTCAGATAGTAAATGCTGGTGGCATTCTGCTGGAAGATTTGCAGGCCCCAGCTGCGGACCCCATGATTGAAGTCTTGTTTGTGACCAGTGCCGTTGCTTGATTCCTAAAGCGTTGGGGCATTTCCTCATGGTCCTTTGTGGGAATTG
This sequence comes from Ursus arctos, assembly GCF_023065955.2. Classification (NCBI taxonomy): domain Eukaryota; kingdom Metazoa; phylum Chordata; class Mammalia; order Carnivora; family Ursidae; genus Ursus; species Ursus arctos. The sequence goes on along the minus strand of NW_026622830.1, from coordinate 20,146,910 downwards.
TCTCGTACACACACTGGGGAAGGGGTTGTATGCATTTGGTTACCCTTGCACTTTTTTGAAAAGATCATTAATGTACGGTGTAAATGAATTATTTCTAAAACTTTGTGTTTTTGTTTTTTAGTTCCTGACTGATGGAATGTTGGTCAGGGAAATGATGGTTGATCCATTATTAACAAGATATAGGTAAATATGTTTTTCCTATGGTAACTTTCGTGAAGTTTTGAAAGCCCCCAAGTAGATTGAGAAGCGGTTGTAATTCATAGCTGGGACTTAGCGACCGCCTTCAGCTGCCCCAAAGCTTTTCTCTTTACCTGGGCTGGACCTCTGATGCTTTCTCAGAATTAACTAACAGTAAAAAATGGGCACATTACAATCCCTGTCATTATCTGAATAATCTGTTGACTTGTCTTACTTATCTTGCCTCTGTTATGTCCCAGGATTGATGGTGACTGCAGATCACAGCACAGAACTGGGCAGTGTTTTGTGTCACGTGATATGCAGAGTCCAGATAGTTACTTACACTGTCTCCCTCTTTGTGCGTCTTTGTCCCTTACTCTTGGCATTGACATTGTCCTACACAGCCTCTGTGGTATTCTGGGGAAGGACGTTACATTTGAGTCCCAGGTACACACGCGACACAGCTGTGATCACGCGTCTCTGTGCTGTTCTCTGAAGCTTAACAGTCTTCAGGTGGTGGGGCCTTGTTCTGATTTTTATGTGCTCTGGGGATTATGTGTTATATCGTAATTTAAAAATTAGGTATTAGGGTCCTGTTAGAATCCACTGTGGGTTATAAAACTCTTAAAAGGTAGCAATAAATATACGGCTTTCTTCACCAAGATACGTTGATGTCACCATTTTTATTAGCTTTAATAGTTCCCTCCTTGTCAAGGGAGTTACTTAGCTCAACTTTTGATACAAGGTGATCGCATGGGGACTGGACACACACAAGTCCCCTTGATGATCTGGGCGGGATTACGTGGGTGGTTTGTTCGATGCTCACCAAGTCTTCCCTTTGCTTCTTAGTGCCATCATGCTTGATGAAGCCCACGAGAGGACCTTGTACACAGACATTGCCATTGGCCTGCTGAAAAAGGTGTGACTTCGCTGCCAGACTTTTGTTTTTGTGTTTTCATTTTGTTTTATTGCTTGATTAGGAAGGTAATTGTAGCAGTTTGGAAAATCCACTCAAATATGAAGGAAAAGAATTAAAATGATGCATAATTCTACCCATTCAGAGAAAATCACTGGTGGAATGTTGGTATATTTCTTCTTTTTGTGTGTCTGTGTGCATCTGTTTTTTGGCATAATAGGGATTGGACTGTGTGCACTAATTTGTATCTTACCTGTTTTTCTTAATACTATATCAAAATCATTTTTCTGTGTCATTAAACATTCCTTGAAGACATTGTATTTAATAATGTCTATGCAATCATATGACTCTACCATAAAGTATTTGATTCTTCCCTTATAGTTAAGCATTTATATGGCTTCCAGATTTGAAGTATTTTAAATAATATTGCGGTGTGGGGTGCCTGGGTGACTTGGTCGGTTAAACATCTGCCTTCGGCTTAGGTCATGATCTCAGGGTCCTGGGATGGAGTGCCACATCGGCTTCGTCCTCTCCTCCCCACCTGTGCTCTCTGTCACTCTCTGTCTCTCTCTCTCAAATAAATAATTAAAAAAAATCTTAAATATTGCAGTGAGAACCTTTATAATGAAATCTGTTGCATTTCTGTTTGCTTTTTTTTAAATATTTTTTATTTTTTATTCAGACATACTGCAGAGGAAGAGAAGGGTTTAATGACCCCTCTGTGCCCATTATCTGGATTCAGCTATCACAACTCATGGCCAGCCTTATTTCAGCCTTACCTTTCCTCCCTTGGGACATATTCCCAATCACAGGAGTCTAGAAAGAGGGGTAGACCAAGGTGATTAAAAGCGTGGACTCCGGGTCAGACTGCCTGGGTTCAGGTTCTGCCTGCTGAGTTTACTCTTCTCTAAAATGGGGATAATAGAAGTCTCTACGCTTCCTTCTGGGCAGCCGCTAGCCACCTGCGGCAGTTAGGCTTCAGTTAATTAAGATACAATAAAATTGAAAATACAGTTCCTCTGTCACATTGGCTAAACTTCAAGAGCTCTGTAACCACACGTGGCTAGTGGCTCGTGCATTGGACAGAACCTCTCCATCATTGGAGGGAGCTCTCTTGGACAGAGCTGTTCTAGGTCATCATTTATTGTGAGGCGTAAAATTCTTCGGATGGTACCTGGCCCAGAGTCACAAATAGACTATGAAGGCCCACCTGTGTACAAATTAGAGCAAGATGCTCACACGTGGAGGCGGCCCCCCGCCAGGTGAGGGGAGGGTGTTCTGGACCTCCAACGCCCCCGGCCTCCTCAGCCGGACATCTCTGTGCAGTGCGTGTACGCACGGCCGTGTGCAGAGACCCGGGAACAGCACATCACTCAGTACATGTTAGTTATCATTGTTGTTTTCGTGATGTTATTTTTTGGGAAAAGATTTCTGCTCTTGATACTTAACGACGGATTATCCCACCTGCTTATTATTCTCTGGGGAGCAGTATAATAAGAGGCTTATTTCACTGAATCTTTGCCAGCCCTGAGTATTAGCCTTAAATAAATCTTTGCCAGTTCGGTAAATGAAAAAGTAATGTCATGCTATTATATATTTTTGTTATACTTTATATGATCGTTTCTTCTCTGCCTGTTGATCATTTCTTTGAGTAACCGTTAAGATCTTTTGTCTGTATTTCTGTCTTAGTGTTATCCTTTATTGTTTACTTTTAATGTACTTTTTCATACTTCAACTGGGTATACATAGATTCTGACTATCCAGAGACCCAAATATCAGGAAGAAATGGTTTTACTTCTGGTAAATTCTAATTCAGTTCCTAAAGCTCCTTTGAACTTTCTATAAACATTTTTTTTAATCTTTTTATTTTGGAAAATTTTGCTATTTAAACAATTGGAAAGAATAGTATAACGAACCACCTTTTCACCTATGACTTTAGTATTTACCAACCTGTGGTCAGTCTTGTTTCTATAAGCCCCCCTTGACTCCCCCAAAATACATGCTGATTTATTCCGAAGTATATTGCAGGTACCAAAAGATAGCATCTGTACGTATAGCACTGTTTCATTGTTTCCTAATGCCTTCTTTTTTAGATTCAGAGAAAGCGAGGGGATCTTCGACTGATTGTAGCTTCAGCAACTCTGGATGCAGAGGTAGGAGCATTTCCCACCTCCCCATGCTGTCCCCTCTGAGCACTGGAATTGTTGGACGTGTCCTTGGGAAGTTATCTTTAGTGAGAGCTTATCTTTGACAGAATGGCCTACCTTCCTTATGGGGCCATCTGATGTCCTGGATTCCATATGATCGGAGGATACTCCTTTTTAGCTTGTGGGTGGAAATTAGCCTGTAATTAATTGAGTTCGTAATTACCTACTTGTCTCGTTTCTCTACATACTGTGTTTCTCCCCACACAGCAGTTTCCTTTTATTACTTTTTTTCAGTATGAGGTTGTATTTCTGAAATTTATTTATGACTGTAGCATTTAGGTTTAGATTTTTTTGTGTGTAATTGAAGTTTTCCCTATACGTGTAGTAATTTACATTATAATTTTTATGGCTCAGTTCATACTATTTTTTCTCCCTTACCAGTTAATATTTTAGTTCAAACAGCAGTTAAACTCAAATAATTTTGACCACTAGTTATATATAAATATATGTATGTAAATATGTAAATATGAATATGAATATATGAATATATATACGTACATGCTTAGCGAGGTGCTGGCTGCAGGTGATTTATAACCCTCCCTGACTTCTCGGGAAGCAGACACATAAATAAATGTTTACAGATCAGTAGGTCAAGGTGCTGAGACAGCTAGGGAGGGGGCTGCTTAAGTCTACCTGGCTGGAGGATGTCCAGAAGCTTTCATAGAGGTCAGACATCCCATTTGGGTTCAAAAGCTGCACAGAAGTCTGCCGGATGGGCCATGGGTGGGGAAGGGTGTCTTATATGCATGGAACCTCACGGGCGTGAAACCATGTGTCTGAGGGGCTGGGAGGCAAGTGAAGGTTGGAGTCTTACTTTGCCGTAGGGCCTGTGGGGGATGGTCTCTGTCCCCCAGTTACCTCTCTTGTCACCTCTCTGACTTCTTCTCCGTCCAGTCTCTCCCATGCTCCTTACGCTCCAGCCTCACCTTGCTGTTCCTCAGAAGAACCCAAGTATGCTTCTACTCCGGGGGCTCCCTCTCTCTAGACCGTTCTCACCCCACACATTCTCATGACTTTTCCCTCATTTCAGTCCAGTCTTGACCATGTGTTAGCGAGGCCTTTCCTGACTACCCTGATGGAAACAGCGCCCTGCTGCTCTCCAGCGTCCTGCTCTGCTCAGTTTTTCTGTTGAGCACTTCTACCTAGCATTACATGCATAGCTGAGTGTTTGTTTATTGTGTGTCTTCCATTTGTAAAATACAAGCTCCATGAAGATTGGGACTTTGAATGTCTTAACCCATTGTTTTATCCCTTTCACCTAAAACAGTGTCTGGCACAGAGTAGATGCTTTAGGTTCAGTGATTTTTGATAGAATGGGAAGCAATGGGTGATTAAAATGGAGGTGTTGGTAGGTATCGGGTGATGGAAGGCCTTATAGGCCAAGCAAAGGAGGAAGGATCTACCCTACACCCGGTTGGGAGCCCTGGGATGGTGTGAGGTGTGGCAGTGACTTGATCATATTTGAGTTCTAGAAAGATCGCTGTGGGTGCTGTGTAGAAGAGGCAAGAGTAGTTGTGCAGATACCAGTCAGCAGGCCAGTTCTGTCTCCAGCCGAGAGAGGAAAAGGGCCTGGCTCCTGGCTCCTGGTTTCCTGGGCTTCAGGGTTGCAGAGCAGCTTGGAGAGAGAAAAAACTCAGTGTGGCTAAGAGGGGTGTCTGCCTGTGTAGCCTGGCTGGTTTCTCGGACCTTCTCACAGGCTGTAGGAGTGTGTTGTCTTCAGTCTGCACTTGATAGCCTTTGGATCAAAGCTCTTTGTTGCCCTCTTGAATTACTTCTCACCCCCCCCAAGCCATGGCACCCACCGGAACGCTGGTTTGAGGGCTCCACCCAGCCTCACCTCCTGCCATCGCCTCCATGCCCACGTGGCACAGAACGTCTTCCTCTGTTTTACTTTTTTTTACCTTCGTCACCCCCTCTTCTCTCTTTTAAAAACCAACAGTTTTTACTTTGTTTGAAAATTATCATGTCCGAGTATTTTCTTAGAACCGTTAATATCGTATTGCTTCCAATATCCTTCCATTGCGTTTTGGTGTGGCACAGAGATTTAAAAAACTTCTTTCTGTTCCGCCTACAATAGTTGGAATAGATAGACTTTCTGGAATTAGGTTTATTTTGTTTTTTTGTTTTCAGAGATTTTATTTATTTGTCAAAGAGAGAGAACACAAGCAGGGGGAGCAGCAGGCAGAGGGAGAGGGAGAAGCAGGCTGCCCGCTGAGCAAGGAGCTCCATGCAGGGCTCGATCCCAGGACTCTGGGATCATGACCTGAGCTGATAGCAGGTGCTTAACTGACTGAGCCACCCAGGCGCCCTTAATTATGAAGTATTAATTGACCATTGTATCACAAGCTATTGTTTTTCTGTTATTTGGTTCCATCCACGTGGCGGGAAATAGGGTTGCTGACAACTCCTACAGTTTTTTTTTTTTTTCATTTATCTAGCTTCTTGGAGAGAGACTAATTTCTCTTTCCAGAGTCCTAGAGAAGGAACTGGGGGTCAGCTGGGGTCAGGTACCCACTTGGGACCAATCTGCATGGAGCAAGGGCTGTTGGCCCAGGGTGGGTGTGTTGGGTAGACATGGCTGCTGGGAGCCCTCTCCTGTGGGTCAGGTCTGAGCAGCTACCAGCGAAGGAAGCTGGTGAGCTGGGAGGACGGCCCAGCAGATGTCCACGTCATTTACCTTCTGTTTCATAGACTGTCGTCTTGCTCTTTGTCATATTATGTTCCTTGCCGTGTGTCTGTGTCGGTGTGAGCCCACCTGTTTAAAACCTGACTCGCACTCTCCTTTTCCCGGTGAAATGAACTCCCCTTCACCTCACTCCTGCTGCTCCTTCACTGGCCCACCAGGCGTACGCTGTTGACGCTAGATTTATTTACTCTCTAGCCTGTAATTGTCTGTATGTGCGTATTTTATGTTTCCAGGTAAAGATAAAAGATAAATATCTTAAGCATAAAGATCTCAGTAAATGCTGAATTTTATTTCTTGAAAGAGTAACTACCGATCTGTTCTGTTCACCACATCTTCAGGAATGAGGCGTAGCCATCCTCCCTGTTCTGCCTGCCTTTTTGGTAACATTCAGCTCTGTTCACTGAGTCGTTCTTAAAATCTTTCTCTATCAGCAGCTTCTGGATACCTGCCATCTCCCCTCCCTCCTGCCTCCCTGAGGCTTCTCCCTCAGACTCCTTTGCCGGCTGCTCTTCCTCCTCGAGGCTGCCGACCTCGATGGCCCCTGGTTCAGCCACCGCTTTGTGCTTGTGGCTGTCTTGTGTTCCTGCGCTCCGGCTGGAGTTGTTAGCAGCTGGCCGGTCGTTAGCCAGCTAAACTCACACACCTGTGAGTCCTGCTGCCCTGTGACTGTTGGCTTCTCTATGTCAGTCCCTCTCTTATGGCTTCCTTTGCTTTAGGAAGTGTTCTTCATGACTAAGAAGTAACCCCATCCTTCCCAGAGTGCACGTGCATGTGCTCTCACTCAGCCATTGCCAGGCCCCATCACTCATACTTCTTGCACGCTTTGCTTTCACCCGGCCCCTGCCCAGTGTTTGCCTTCATTCTCTCCTCTGAGCTATTCCAGTATGTTCCTGAATTAGCTTGCCTCCACTCGCTTATTGCCCCTGCCCTCCTCCAAAACAGCCACCAGAGCCAGGCATCTGCAACACAGTCTCATGACGTCATGCCCATGCTCGCTGCCTTGTCTTGCCCAGCAAATGAAGTGCCCATGAAGCATGACATTTGGGCCCCTTCAGAGTGATAATACGATCACTTACTGAGGACACGTTCTAGGCCAGACCGGTACCGACTGCAGTCGCACCCAGGGTAGATGGCAGTTTGTCCTTTTGTAGATGAGAGGACTAACTCAGAACGGGGCTTTCCTGCCCTAGATCCTGGGCTCCCTCCATTGTCAGTGGCCCCTTTATGTCTTAGTCTACACTCTGCTGTCATCCTGGGAAGGGTTGTCCCTTCTTCCCAGCCAGTAGGAGTCCTCCTCCCCCATTCAGACTTTGGCAGGGGTACTGCTGCCTCCCTGAAGCCTTCCCTGGAAGCCGCTCAGCATTGACCTTTTGTTCTCTCTGAGTAACTTGGGGCTTTTTTCTGGTCATGTGGTCGTTCTGCCTCGGTTTGTGTTATGATTGGTTCTTGACGTGCCTGTCCCCCTGGATTATTCACTCTCGGGGTGTGGGGGCGCTGTCTCTTCTCACTTGTTTGTGTATCACTTGTAGCGTGCCTGTGCTGTGCACCCCATGCGAGACAGGGGGCTGAAGTCATTGAACTGAACTGATCCAAAAGGGAAGTGAAGAACGGTGCCACGGGGTTCTTCATAGCACAGCATGGTTCTTTTGTTGGCATGAAGCACTTTTACTTCGGTGCTTACTCTTCTCAGATACAACCTGGAGGTCAGCATATCGCATCCCATTATTCTGTAGTTCAGTCCAGTCGACTCTTGTAGAAGTGCTCCTTCGTGTCCATTCACTGTGTTCGATGCAGTCCTCAGTGCTCCCCGGGCTCCCGGTGTCCAGGAGCAGGCATCGGCATGGTTTGTAAAGATACACGGGGAAGTGAAGGAGGCAGGACGTGGGGTTACATAGCCAGACCTCCTAGGATAATAGAAAGCGATGCCCAGCCAGGCCTCAGGGGCACTGGAATATCCTTTGTGGGACTCAGATGGCATACTCCACCCACCAGGATTTCCATGTCCCTCTGCCACTGACAGAGCCGCTTCCCCTCTGGCACTCACTCCCCCGCCAGCTTCTCTGTGTATCTGGGGTCACATTCCCTAACAGGGAATGTGGTATCTCCCTGCCTCATCTTTGGCCAGAGCTCTCGTGCCGGGCCTCCCTATAGACTGCCAGTCTGGTGGTCAAGTGCCGTTGAAGAAGACGTGGCCACCTTTACTGGAGAAGCTGCCAGGAGCTACTTCTCTTCTCGGGGTACTATGGGAGTGCCGGAGAAGTGTATAGTGGATGACCTACCCCATACAAGGGGTTGTGTTAACTCCTATAGGGCATGGGAGATGGAGAAGACGCTGTCCCTGCCAATAGTCTGCGGAGCTTGTAGTAAATATATATATGTCTCTGTAATATTAGTACTATACCTAGTGTTCCTAGAAATACAAGTTTTCTTTATAAATTGATAACCTTATGTGATCAGATATGTGCTTTTCAGATTAAAACTACACATCAACCTGATTTACTCTGTATTTAATTCTAATCACACCTTTCGACCCAATTTTCTATTGAATAAAATCCAGGGGATAAAAATAAGATGTAATACTACCGCTACACATTGACCCAGATGCGTTAGTGAATGATACAGTTTTGAAATCTAACCTTTATTATTTTTTTTCAAACCTTAGTAAAGAGTCTGGCATTGAAATGTGATTCCTCAAAATTGCAATAATAAAAATAGGAATTTTAGTAGTTACTTTGCAACCCATAGTCTGAGTTGTAGATATCCAGTTTCTACTACCCATCCCCTGCTCTGCCAGTTTTCTATTATTTTCTTTCTTTCAGTGAGTTACTGTGAACTTTTTTTTTTTGAGAGAAATGAAGTATTCTTTTTTTTTTCTTAATAGAAATTTCGAGATTTCTTTAATCAGAATGAAACCAGTGACCCAACAAGGGATACCTGTGTGATCCTTACAGTAGAAGGGCGAACATTTCCAGTGGATATCTTTTATCTACAAAGGTTTGATGGTACTTGAATTTGTGTGTGTGTGTGTGTGTGTGTGTGTGTGTGTGTTCACCTGAATAGTCAGGGAACTTTCACCTGTTTTCTTTAGGTTTTCATTTTTTCAGATTCCAACCAGAAGGTAAATTACAATTGGAAACCAGCAAGCACTAAGTTTTACTCCAAAGGAGTAGGTTTGTTCAGATTTACTCCATAGAAGTATGCAACCCTTAAGGATACTTGCATTTTTAATGATGGTGATTAGCAAACTGGGCCTGAGTTATGGAATGAGAAGCCACTGTCTCTGCCTGCAGCCCCAAGGGCAATATACCAGCTTGCTGAGTGGAGCATGTTTTGTGTCTCCTGTCATTGATAGGATATTCTGGAACCCTGCTCAGTGTCACCACTGAATGCAGTTGAAACTCTTGACACTGATGTGCAAATTTCTATGAGTCTGTGGTCAGTAGCTCAGTTGGAAAGAGCAAAGTGGTAACAAGATTACAGGAAGGAGGCTTGATAGTCTTCAGAACTGGGGTTTCCCAGACTGCCTGCCTGTGAGGGCAGCACTGATGATGCGAATCATTTGGTTCTTAGCTCTCTGCATCTTAGCAAGAAGGCCTGGTTGACATGATTGGGAGGAGCCCCCTTAGATAGGAAGAGACCATCCTAATTTCTCCACCTAGTCACTAGAGAAAGACCAGGAGATGGTACAGTGGTTGATAAATCCAGAGAGTTGTGGGTGTGACTTGGGAGTTTTTCTCGCTGGATAGCATATCCATCAGCTCTGAACAACGTACTCAGACAGGCTGCTAGTGGTCGGGAGGGAAAGGGGAAAGAGTGTGGGATTTAGCACTGGGACCGCAGCCCCCGATTTGCATTGACCAGGCATCTTCGCACGCTAACGATAGCACATTTGTTTGCATGGGTTTTTATTTCTTTGCAAATAAAGCTAAGAATCATGGTATACATATAATTATGCATTACTTTTGAATGCTGCCTTTAAAAAAAAGAAAAAAAGGGAGTGAATGTTTATTTTATTCATCATATACTGTTTACCTGCCAGGCAGGCCCAAACTAACTTTCATGAAGCTTTGCTGCCAGATTATTAGGGTAATTAATCTATAATTAACGAGCATGTCCTAGTGATGAACTTATCTCATACATCTTTTCAGTCCTGTTCCAGATTATATCAAATCAACTGTAGAAACTGTGATGAAAATTCACCAGACAGAAGGAGATGGAGACATATTAGCATTTCTGACTGGACAGGTAATTCCACTGGAATTTTCTCTGATGAGCAGACACGTTAAGGCAGCACCAAAATTAAACAGGGGCCTGTTCCTTTACTTAGCCATTCATTTCATGTTTTATTGTATTTTGTGTTTACTTAATTGCATAAAAAATTGTTTGGATTGATGTCATTCATCTGCTGACCAAGTTGTCAGGGAATCATTAGTTCCCACCTGTTCTATCTGTAGAGGGTTCAGTATATTTTAAATTTATTAGTTGAGTCCAAAGTAAATGATGTAGTCGGTGGGCTGTTTTGTTTACCACAGTGAAATATTGCGTTGGGTACATTTTGTGCGTGTGTGTTGCTCCCGTAAGCCTCTTTCCCAGCGGTACCGCTCATCCTGGAGGTGGTAGGTGGGCACATCTCTGGAAGGACAGCTGAACAAGCCCAAGAGCACTGTTCAGAACCGTCCTCCAGCCGTAATCTTTTCCACTGTCAGCACTTTCCACGGTACCGTAATCTCTTCTGGGGAAAGCTTCTAGCAATTTCATATGTTACGGCTTGTCCACATGTATGACATGCTTTGTTTGCCACAGTACATGAAAGCCAAGTAAGATAGGCTTTGGTTTTGTTTATCGGGAGCTCTTCTCTTCACTGCAGATAGCATAGATTTCAGTAATGAATCTGACACTTGCAAATTTTCACCCCATAGGCACTGCTGTTCAGTAGCATTTGATTAAAAACCACCCCCGAGCAGGGTGCGGTCACCCTAGAAATCGTGAATCCGTCCATACTTAACACTCCGATCCCGACTTTCATTTTCTTTCAAGTCTGATAAAATGACATGCTCCAGATTGATCTCGGTTTCTTTGGTTCCTGGTTGGATGTCTTTAGGAAGAAGTGGAAACCGTCGTGTCTATGCTGATCGAGCAGGCTCGGGCGCTAGGTCGAACTGGGATGAAGAGACACCTCCGGGTTCTCCCCATGTACGCGGGACTACCTTCCTTTGAGCAAATGAAAGTGTTTGAAAGGGTGTCCCGCAGCGTCAGAAAGGTGAGACTGACCCGGTGACCAGGGGTGTTTGCAGCCAGCTGTGGTCATGCTGGTGCCCCTTCCCTATGCACTGGGAAATATTTTTTTTTTTTAATTGAAGTGAAACTTGCTTAACAGGAAGGTTTCTTTAAGACTTTTAGGTCTGTGTTTCTGTGCAGTAGATGTAAAAGCACACAGTAAATAGTATGTTGTAGAGATTTCTAAACCTGCCTCACACAAGGGTCATTCTGACAGTGATTATCAGAGCAAGTGACTTCTCTTTGCCTCTTTTCTCTCTGCTCGGTATTGCCCCACGCACAATACTAGCTTGGCTTAAGTGACTGTCCAGGTGAATTGTGATCAGTCAGGAACAATAGATAAGTTACTACAAATGGTTTCTAAACCATTTGTTTTAGGCATCAGCTAGCCTATAGAGCCAAATTTTAATCAATTAATTCAAGGTGTGGCTTAAAAATATTTAGCCTTGAAATTGGGGCGGGGAAGGGTGTGGTGAGAAGCACTGGTTGGAAGGTACCAGCAGGCAGCCAGTCTGCGTCCTGCTCATCACCCCCGGAGCCTTACTCGGCTTTCCTCCCCATTAGATGAGGAAGGCATAGAACGGGCCCGAAGCTGGCTTATTGTAGCTGTTTATCAGCAGGTGGCAGAGAGGACTGCAGGGGAGGGATGGTCTGAGGGTCCACTCTCAATTCAGACCACTTGGAAGAAGGTGTGCAGCCTCATGGCCATTGGGTTGGAGCAACTCAAGTTGGCCCTGCCAAATGTGAGCTGTGGCCAACCAGTCAGGCGGCCTGGACTCTGTGCCTGCGTTACTCGGTGCCTGGCGGAGTTACTCACCCTCGAGCCCAGTTTTTCAGCTGTGAACCATAAATAAGAACCTTTGGATTGGTGGTTCTCTGGTATAAAATCTTAAGTGTCTACTAGATAAAAATGGTAGGAAGATTTTTATAAGATGATAGATGTAAAAGTACCTTTAGTTCTAAGTGCTATCTATCTATATGTGTTCCTCGCTTCTTGAAACCTTACAGGGACAGCGCCCGGTGCACTTGAAATAAAATGTAAACACCTCACAGTGGCCCAGAGACAGCACGTGGTCTGGCCCTTGCTGTCCTCCAGCCTCATCTCGTCCTTCCTCTGGATTTTGCCCTCCCTGGCTGTTTCTCCTTTCTGTGAACTATTTCTTCTGCCTGGATCTCTAGAGCATTGCCTGCCTCTTGTTACTCAGGGCTCAGCTCAAAATCTTCTTTTAGAGAAGCTTTCCCTGGCCATCCAAAGTAACACAGCCCACTATTATAACATAATACATAGGGAACGCTTCAAATACTATATAATATATTACTGCTCTGTTGCATTTTGTTCACCGGTTGGTCACTCTGAGGTTATCTGCTTGTTTATGGTCACTGCTTCTCCACCCAGACACTCACACTGGAATGCAGGTTCTGGGAGAGCAGGGGCCTTGTCTTCCTTGTTCACCATCCGCAGTACTTTGAACAGTGCCTGCAAAGCACAGACCTTCAGAAAATAGTTTAAATGTGAGTGAATTAATGAATAAAGATATTCAAGGTGGTGATATTCTTTAGTTGTGCAGAAGGCAAAAACTTACATTTGTTGAGTATTTATTATGGGCCAAGCACCAGGCTGTAATTGCTTTACGGATATTTCGTGTTTGATGCCCCCCACAATCCAGAAGCGGGGGTGAATATTCTGTAGATGAGGGACTGTGCAGCAGTCCAGATTAAAAACCACCCCTGAGCAAGCTGGACAAGTCCAGCTTGTCCAGAGTCACACCTTGGAGAATTCAGATCCAGGGCACACTGACCCTAAAACTCCTGTTCTTTCCAGTATGTTAAACTGCCTCTTACAGCTTCTACACTGTTGGAAATATTTTAATAAATCTTTCAGGATTTTGAGTAGTTTCTTAAAAGTGAAAAGAACCAAGTACCTTCTCTTTTTTCTTTTCTTGCTGTGGGGACTTAGGTGATAGTGGCCACCAATGTGGCTGAAACCTCCATTACAATCAGCGGGGTTGTGTATGTGATCGACTGCGGCTTTGTGAAACTCCGAGCCTACAATCCCAGGACGGCCATTGAGTGCTTGGTGGTGGTCCCAGTGTCCCAGGCGTCAGCCAACCAGCGCGCAGGACGTGGTGGCCGCAGCCGCTCGGGAAAATGTTACCGCCTTTATACAGGTTAGTGTGGCGTTCCGTCAGGGCTTTTGACTTTCTCGTAGTAGCCTGAGCAGTGGAGAGTATCACAGATGTTTCCCCCCGTGGGCAGAACTTCACATAAAATCCAGACCCCCTCACCAGGCCCTATGTCCCTTGGCCCCCGTTGCTTTCTTCAGTCTAAATGGAGCACTTCTTCGCTACTGCTCCCATTGGCCGAGGCTGGCCCGTGAGTCCCCCTGTTCCAGCCTAACGTCTGGGCGTAGACCTCCCTGTAGCCTGGGCCACGTGTCTCGGGTCCTGTCTTTCTTACCTTTCCCTCACCTTAACGTGCTGCTTTCTTGTTCTGAGAGGAACAAGAATCCTGACTCCTGGGGGGGCCTTGCAGTGGGTTCCATCTTTGCCTCTGGTTCAGAGCATCTTTGTGGAGTGAAAATGGCAGACTCTTGTGCTGAGACCACTGAGAGAAAGCAGATGTTTGTTCAGCTCCTGGTCTGTGCCAGGCACTGTGCTAGGCTCTGAAGGAGCAAGATAAAATTATGATAAAGACGGTCTCAGCCCTTCAGGAACTTTCTCTCCAGCTTGAAGGCAGCTTTGCCTTCGACAGTGATGTGTCCAGAGCTTCTCTCTCTCTCTCTCTGTGCCTCTCTTTGGTGGGTGATGGCCCCAAGATCTCTCCTTAGTTGTCCAGACTTAATTTTCACATCATTTTTTTTTTTTTTAAGATTTTATTTTATTTTATTCGACAGAGATAGAGACAGCCAGCGAGAGAGGGAACACAAGCAGGGGGAGTGGGAGAGGAAGAAGCAGGCTCAGAGCAGAAGAGCCTGATGTGGGGCTCGATCCCATAACGCCGGGATCACGCCCTGAGCCGAAGGCAGACGCTTAACCGCTGTGCCACCCAGGCGCCCCAATTTTCACATCATTTTTAATCCTCTCCTCTGTTGAACATCCATCTATGCTCACTTCCCACATCCGGAAGTTTTGTCATTTGTCTCTTCTTTACTTCTGGTAACCATCACCCTTGTTCAGTCCTTGATGTTATTCTTTCTTGTAGCGAATGTTTACAGAGCCATAGGGCAACCATTGTGCCGGGGTTTGGAGATCTCGGGCTAGGTGAGATGTGGTCTATGGGCACATGGCTGACAGCCAGGTGGTGGAGATAGCCCCGCAAACAGATTGTCATATTACGGTATGTTAGGGTCCCCATTCCGGAGTGAGCCTTGGAAGCAGAGAGCAGGGAGTTATCCCACTGGGGAGGACTTCACAACTGAGCATTTGTGCCTGATCTTACTGGCCGCCAAGTGCGCCCTGCGGTTCTCCAGGGGAAAGGATAGCCCCAGGCAGAGGGAATGGAATGTCTGTGTACTCGGTGGGGAGGAAGCAGGTAAGGGGAGTGTCTATGGGAGGGGGGAGGCAGAGCCCAAGGCCAGGGTGGTAAGGGTCTTCCACCACCAAAGGCTCTAAGGAGGAAAGATGGGAGAGGAAAGAGAGAACCGAGGTTAAAGTGCATCCGGAAATTTAGAAGAGAAAGTTTCAGGATACTTGAAAACAAATGTATTGAGGTGGAATTCATATCACATAAAGTTAACCATTTTAAATCGAACCGTTCAGTGGGATTTAATTATATCCACAGTGTGCATCACTGTCTCTGTCTAGTTTCAGAATATTTCCCTCACTCCATACCCCCTAAACAGTTTCTCTGCACTCGTCCCTGCCTCCTGGCAACCACTCCTCTGTTCTGTCTCCATGGGTTTATCCGTTTGGGATATTTTGTATAAATGAGATCATACAACATGTGGCCTTGTGTGTCTGGCTTCTTTCATTTAGCATAATGAATGCCAAATGTTCTCCTGGTTCGTCTCTGTTGTATTAGTACTTCATTCTTTTTTTTTTTTTTTTTAAATTTTTTTTAGAGAGGGAGAGGGAGGATGGTGGGGGCAGAGGGAGAAGGAGAGAGAGAATCTCAAACAGGCTCCATGCCCAGCGCAGAGCCCAACATGGGGCTCCATCTCACAGCCCTGAGGTCATGACCTGAGCTGAAATCAAGAGTTGGACGCTCAACTGACTGAGCCACCCAGGCGCCCCAGTACTTCGTTCTTTTTTATGCTGAATAATATTCCATGGATGGATATACCACAACTAGTTGATCTACACATCAGTTGATTGTTTCTACCTTTCGGCTTTTGTGAATAACTGCTCCTATGAAAATGTGTGTTTTGAGTGCCTGTTTTTAATTCTCTTGAGCATATACCTGGGAGTGGAGTTGTGTCGTCGTACAGTAATTCTATGTTGAACTTTTTGAGGAACTCAGGCTATTTTTATTTTTATTTTTATTTTTATTTATTTTTTTTTTTTTAAAGATTTTTTATTTATTTATTTGACAGAGATAGAGACAGCCAGCGAGAGAGGGAACACAAGCAGGGGGAGTGGGAGAGGAAGAAGCAGGCTCATAGCGGAGGAGCCTGACGTGGGGCTCGAACCCGGAACGCCGGGATCACGCCCTGAGCCGAAGGCAGACGCTTAACCGCTGCGCCACCTAGGCGCCCCATCAGGCTATTTTTAAAGAGGAAATGGCCAGCATTATCTCATGCTCCAAAGAAATAAAGTCACAGAATGCAGACTGAAGACAGGCAGGTCGATTCGGTTGAAAGGTCGCTGGCCTCCTTAGCAGGAGCAGTAAAGTGGAGAGGGGCTGGGTAGGGCCCACGCGATAGTAGTGGGGTGTACTAGCCTCCAGCCTCTAGGCTTTCTTGGCTGACTGGCTTCCAGATGAGCTTTCACAGAGTGTGGTCCTGAGCAGGGTGTTATCTGCTCAGACTCCGAACTATTTCCCAGAACCGTCCAGGACTTTCCCTGGCTTATGTTCTCCCCCTATCCACATACCTGCCCTACACTGCATCCCAGCTGCACTCTGCTCTTCCTGAACGTACTTTCTGTTTTCCCACATCCACATCTCTTATCTTTGATACCTTTCCTTGGGCTGTTTCCTCTGCCCAACAGATTCCCCTTTATCCTTCAAATCCTCTCTCAAATGACAGCTCCCTCATGAAGTGACCTCACGTGCCTTTTTGTAATGATTGCTCCTTACTCCCTGAGCCTCCATTCTCCTTCAGGAAGACTGTTCACTGGGATCCAGCCTTGGAGGTGACTGTTTCTGGTCTTGGTCCCGGCCCTCTCATATCACGGAAGCTTCTGGAAGCTGCTCCTGCCACTCCTGGCTCAGGGCATCACACACTCGGTCTTCAGTAGAGTTTAACTGAAGGTCATTAACTCTTGGGCCCCACTGCTTCCTGTGAGTGGCTTCTCAGCAGGGTTGTCTTGGCATCTGAGAACTTCGCTTCTCCTTCCGTCAGCAGTATGCTGGGAAATGTGGTTATCCTACCAAAAGGCTAGCCCCAAAATGTTCTTGAAACTCCAAGGGAGTATCCCATCTGGAACTTCCTGCTGTTGCCTGTTCTTCAGCACCTCCCAGTTAGACCCGTGCCTGTGGCCATTTGTATCGGTCCATCCACAGAACATTGGTTGTCTGTTTACTCACAGCCTTCTTGAAAAAATTCTTCAGTGATAGCGCTGAGTTCTTCATGACACCTTTTGTTGTTGTTTTCTTTAGTTAACGAAAGCCTTAGGATCTACATGGAGCTTGGGCCAGCCTCGTCTTAAGGAGGGTGTGCGCAGTTAAACTGTTGACTGATGTGAGAGGGATTTTGTGGGTGGAGCATTCTCTGTATAATCCGTAAGCTTTCTGAATAGATACCAAAGTGATTTAATCCCTTCCTCCCTCACCCGCCCCCCCCCCCCCAAGCGCCCTGTTTGTCAGGCTTTTAGGAAAAGGCCTCTGAAGTCTCTTCCTCCCCGCCCCCTCTCCTGCCCCTCCCATCTTGGCACTGCTGTGCCTTGTGGTGCTTTTTCCTGTTGGAGGTCAGCTTTTGTTCCTCATGGGGCACGTAAGCATTCATTCATCTGTTTGGGGCAGCATTAGTTTCTGAGTGTGATGCGTGCCTGGCTCGTTGGTTTTAAAAGTTAGCTTTGGACCATTTTTGCTCTTTGTAAGATTTGGTCACTTCTTACATTCTGGTTACCATCTTGGTGATTTACTTTGAGACTGTTCTTTGCTTATAGGTACAGTTCTTGCCTTCTAGACTTACTGCAGCCCCACGCAGAGGTGGTGTGCCGGGTGCCAGTCGTGATCCAGCACATACCTGTGGCTTTGGTTTCATGTTCTGCTGACAAAAGCACGTTAAAAAAGCATTCTGAAGTAAAAGAACAGACTTTTATGAAGATATATAAAGATGTATAATTTATAAAGATATAAACTGCTGAGGTCTTTTTTAAATAGAATGGTCTTTTCTAAATATGAAACAACTCTGTGTCATGATATCATAGTGCATCTGATCCTAGAATCTTCGAGCCTCTTGTTAGAGAAGGAAAACTGTCCCATGGGCATAATGATTGAGTTTGATTGTGGCATTTGACCCCAAACAGTTCTGATTTCTTATCCTCAGAGGAAGCCTTTGACAAGCTGCCTCAATGCACAATCCCTGAGATGCAGCGTAGCAATTTGGCGCCTGTCATCCTACAGCTGAAAGCGCTAGGGATCGACAACGTCCTCAGGTTCCACTTCATGTCGGTAAGTCCTGCCTTCTGTCTGGAATGCCCACGGGTGAATGTCGGGACATTAGATAGAATGCATCACTTTTTAAAAAAATTTTTTTTAAATTTCCACTTAACTCATGTGTTGTGTGCCTGCTTTGCACCGGGCCCCGGGCAGGGTATGGGGGAGCAGGGCCAGACAGGGCAGACGCAATTCCTGTTCTTGCCTGCCGGGTGGGGGGGCGTGACAAGTAAGTGGGTAATTGCCATGTGTGGGTCCAGTGCTCTGAAAGAGAAAGAAAGGGCCCCCAGCCTGGTTAGTCTTGTGCCAAGTAAGACCTGAAACCCAAGTAGGATATCACCAGGTCAGGGTGGGGGGAGATCCGGGACAGCAGAGCGTGTGGAGGCCTATGTGAGGGAGTATCACAGCTGGGGGAGCCAGGAGGACTGTGGTAGAGCTGCAGGGGCCGTCCTCGTGGCCGATCGCCCTTCTGCTTATTTCCTGAGGCTGGTTTCCGGGAGTGGAATTATTGGGTCCAACAGCCATAGTCGTTTTGTACATCCTTGATGTGTGGCCACATTGCTGTAAGCCCCAGCAGCGCGCGCTGCCCCATGCATTGTGCCTCGGTCACGCCGCATTACTTTCTTTTAGAGGTTTGCTAATTTGATTGATGTCAGGAGGGAGAAAGGGAGGGAGGACAAATGTCTGTACCTTATTTGATTTCTCAAAAAAACAGTTTAAAAAAAAAACCCATTTATTGTCCACTTTATATTTCTTCTGAATTGTTAAGCCATTTATCTGTTAGAATTAGTGTTATTATGATTTTTAAGAGTCCTTTAATTATTAAAGACATTAACCTCTGTCTATAGTATTTCTTGCAAATGGTTTTTCTAGTTATTTGTATTTTACTGTTTTTTTTTAATAATTTTTTTTTAATGTGCAGACATTATAAGTATTTCCACAGTAAAATCTATCTTTGTCTCTGTGATTTCTTCGGTTATTCCTGTCCTTATGAAGCACTTCTGCACCTCTAGGTCAGTTAGTAAACATTCAGTCATATTTTCTTCTTGAATTTTTATGATTTGAAGACTAGCATTTTAACTCTTGTTGTGTCCCAACTGCATAGTTATGTGGTGTGACAAGCCTGGATTCTCAGATAATAAAGTCCCTCATGTCATATATGTCATGATGAACTAGGTGAATGAGGGAATAGAAAATATCAGTCTCTCTCTCAAACAACTGTGTGTTTATCATAAGTATGGAAAAAATATACTCTTTGATTATTGGTGTATGCAAGAAATTATAGAGAGGATAAACAGTGTATGCAAATTAAAAGCTTAAGAAAAGCCTCCCATCTAAGATGAAAGGAAAACGTATAATGGCAAAAATGACATATCAGCATCTCGAAAACTGCAGTTTTTCAAGCATCATTTGGAGTGAATATCCACTGAAGATATAGTAAACTAACATTGGAACGTGTTTGGCTTCTCTAGAAGAGAAGTAAGTGCAAATTGAAATAGTTAAGTGACCAAACAGGAAGAAAAAGGAGAAAGTCCAAAGCTGACCCAGGTTGGGAAAGCAGTTTCATACTCCTCTTCAGTCCTGGACGGCTTTCTAACATTATTTTATGAGCCGTAGAAATGCCTGGTATTTCTTCTCAGGGAAATTTCTCCTGAAAAAATAATTCAAAAAAAGAAAAGAATGGGGGCGCCTGGGTGGCACAGCGGTTAAGCGTCTGCCTTCGGCTCAGGGTGTGATCCCGGCGATCTGGGATCGAGCCCCACATCAAGCTCTTCTGCTATGAGCCTGCTTCTTCCTCTCCCACTCCCCCTGCTTGTGTTCCCTCTCTCGCTGGCTGTCTCTATCTCTGTCAAATAAATAAAAAAAATCTTAAAAAAAAAAAAAAAGAATGTATATAGCATGATCATGTTTATAGTATAATTGTATATTAAATTTTTAAATAGAATAATGAAAATCACAAACTTTTGGACACCTGGAGAATGAGGAAAATACACATTCATCTCCATGTATTCCCTTCCAGTTATTTTCTCCTGAAACTGTGGTTTTTGTTCTGTTTTGTTTTTTTACAGTTGAAATCATGGGCCACATATAATTTTGTTTATTTAGCAGTGTTAGTTAAAGTAGCAAAGAACTGAAAACAACTCAGTTGCCCAGGAGGAAGACAGTTGTGTATTTTATGGAGTATGACCTTGTTGGAATATTATGCCGCCATCCCAAGTAATCACTGTGAAGTTTCTCTGGGTTAGAAAAACCAAAAAACAAAAGACAGTGAAAACAGAAAACCATACAGAAAAACAAACTAAAATTATCCATATGCGGTCCTTGCAACTATGTTAACGTGTTTGCATATAGTCCCGAATCAGATGAGGCCAGAGAGAAATACTAGTCAGTGTGTTTGGGGGAAAGTCCTGGAGATGTGATTTGGGTCCGGATAATCAGACTGAAGATCACAGTAGCAGCTTTGCTTAAATTAAGTTCAGATTGCCTAGTGTTTTCTCTTTTCAGAAATTCGGATTCCATGTATGTCAGTGCCCCCTGGGGACGAGGCCTGACGCCGGGCTCTGGGTGGTGCAGTGTTACCCATCAGGGCTGCTGGAGTAGAAGGTTGAGACTATGAAGGAAAAAATCAGAAGTGTCTGATGAGAGTGTAGGAAAACAGGGAAGTTGTTCAAAGTAGGGACCCATCACTTCTGGTGGAGGGGAGCATGAGGGAGGGCTCCAAGGGTCTGTGTTTAATCAAGCTGAGATTGAAGACCAAGTAGTAGTAAGGATGCTGAGAAGGAGAGGAAGGGTGTTTCAAGGTCGCCAACATGAATACAAGCACGGAGGCTGGGATGTATGGGGCACATAAGAGGGAAGAACGGATTTGAGCAGGAAATAGTCACATTTTATGTCTGTTACCTGAAGAAATTAATTTAGGAGGATTTTTATGTTTTTACAGCCCCCCCCAGCACAGTCGATGGTTCAAGCGTTGGAGTTACTCTATGCTCTGGGAGGTATGCATGTCTCTTACGTGTTCTCTGATCCGCTAATAGATGGTATTGGTTAGGCCGTATTCACGTTAGGGCTCTTAGTATCTTCAGGGATGGGACTGGTTCTCCCCATATATATATAATCCTCTTAACAACCCTTAAGCTTCATGGAAATAAAAAGGTGGGACCATGATTAGATTAATAGTACATGAATTCCAGTTAGGACAATGAATTTATAAAGCATGTAGGTATATCAAGAGCTACTAATAATCATCATTAGAGCCACACTCCTAAAAGACATCTAGAATATTCCCTACCAGTATTTCAGATGTTTCCTCTCCAGGCCTGTTTCTCAGTCCCTCCACCCCATCCTGCAACCTCTGGCTCAGTGTTCTCTCCCTGCTTTCCCTCATTCCATTCCTGGAGTTCCCTGTGGAGAACTGGGTCGATGACCAGCCCGTGGAATTCTTTGGGGGCAAGGAAGCACCATGCTTTGGAACACCTCTATTCTCGTGTTTAAAAATGGAGTGTTTACTCTTAAGATAGAGAACATGGTAGCCTTGAATTCACCTGCTGAGGAAGTACCTGTCTTCTGTGAGTGTCGCCCCAAGTGAGCATAATGTCTGGTTTGGTAGGAAGTTTCGGTGGAGGTTTTGTCCTCTGCGATGGTTTTGTTTGTTTGTTTTTAACATCTTTGTTGAGGTATAATTCACATACCATACAATTACCCATTTAAAATGTACGGTTCAGGGGTTTTTAGTATATTCACAGGGTTGTGCGACCATCACCCCAAGTTTAGAACATTTAGAAGAGTTTCACCACCTAAGAAAGAAACCCTGTACCCATGAGTGCTCACTCCCCACTCCCTTTCCCCTCCTCCCAACCCCAGGCAACTCCTGATCTAAGCCCTGTCTCTGTAGACTTGCCTGTCCGGCACGTCTCACACATATAGAGTCATATAATCTGTGGTCTTTTGTGATTGTCTTCTTTCATTCAACACGATGTTTTCAAGGTTCATCTGTGTTGTAGCATGTGTTGATACTTCATTCCTTTTTATTGCTGAATAATACAGCAGTGCATGGATTGGATATGCCACATAATATCCTTATCCATTGAGCAGTTGATGAACATTTGGGTTGTTCCCCTTTTTGGCTAATACAAATAATGCTGCTGTAAACATTTATGTGCTAGTTCTTGGTGGACATTCCTACCAGTCGGGTATGAGGGTTCCACTTGCTTCCCACGATAGCAAGTTGCCAACACTTGTTATCTGTCTTCTGTGTTACGGGATCCTAGTGGGAATGAAGTGGATCTGATTTGCATTTCTCGATGACTAATGGTGTTAAGCACTTTTTCGTGTGCCTATTGGCCACGTGTCGATCTCCTCTGGAGAAATGTCTATTCAAATCTTTTGCCCATTTTTACTTGGGGTACTGTCTTTTTATTATCGAGTTGGAGGAGTTCTTTATGTGTTCTGGGTATAAGTTTCTTATCAGATCTGTGATTTGTAAATACTTCTCCCATTCTGTGGGTTGGCTTTTTATCTTTCTTGATGGTATCGTTTGTAGTGCAAAAGTTTTATATTTTCATGTAGTTCAGTGTATGTATTTCTTCTTTCGTTGCTTGTGCTTTTGGTGTCTTACCTAAGAAACCGTTGCCCAACCCTTGGGCATGGAGCTCTCTCTTGGGTTTTCTTTGAAAAGTTTTTATAGTTAATAGCTTTTACATGTAGTAAGGCTGTGCTCCATTTTTGAGTTAAATTTTTTATACGTGGTCCATCTTCGTTCATTCCTTTTGTGATACTTCCCTGCAAAAGAATGACCAATTACTGATGTAAAAGATCGTCAGTGATTTAAAAGGCCTTTAGGTGGGTCTGCATCAGGTCCGCCCAGAGTGAGTGTGTGCCGGAGTAGATTCCCATCCCTTTTCTTAGGGGTGTAATAGGACCCTGAAAGCAAGGTTTCCTGGGATAATCTTAACGGATATGAGAGAACATTGACAAACATGGAAGTTTTTCATTTGGATTGATTTGCCTCTAATCCAACAGAATGAAAGTTAAAACATTTTATATTTCTTTACTGCCTAAGTAAGCTGGAGAAGGCAGGGGAAACCACCCAACTTAGTTTACAGTTTTACAAGCTGAATTATCACCTTTCAAGAGATGATTATATGGGAACAGAAGAGAAATTACCTTTCCTGTCTTACTCTGAGCTCTGCAGCATGTATTTTAATGGCACACCTTGGGAATAGTCTGAATATCAATAAGACGATAGTCAGCATCTCCGGAATCCCATACCTGAATATTGGCTAGTGGCACAGCGGCGAGGAGGGATGTGGGGAATTGAGTCCATCCAGTTCAGTAAACTGCCCAGCAGGCAGCTGGATGAGCGGTTGTGGTGCTGGCATCAGGAGAGATCTGGGCAGACATTTAGATTTATAGTCGCTGGCCTTGTGATTGCTCTCATAGTGTGGGAGGGCAGAGGGCTCAGGATGGCCTTCTGGGACATCTGCACTTGCACTTGGGAGGAGCGGTCTCTGGGGTGGGTGAGGGAAGTGGAGAGCGAGAGCAGGCTGCAGGGCTGTTTCCTTAGAATGAAGTCCTTGAATAGAAGCTATTAGAAGTATCAGTTTTTCGAAATTGGCTGTTCAGGAGCTCAGAGGGGCTCTTTTCTTCTTTCAGTGTAACAGCACTCTGATGTAAGATTGAGTTTGGCAGCATGATTCATCTTTTGGACACCTTTTCCTAGCGTACCTCATCGTTTATCCTCCTGATAACCGTACATCTTCCAACACAATGGGACACGCCTTCTGATTTCTGTTGTTCTTACGGCAGGTCTGGACAAAGACTGTCGCCTAACTGAACCGCTTGGCATGAGAATTGCAGAGTTTCCTTTGAATCCCATGTTTGCAAAAATGCTGCTTGAATCAGGTAGGTGCAGAGCAATAGTTCTCATTGATTCTGTCAGAGCGTTAGTTCTTCGAATTTTGTGCACCCTGCGGAAGAGGGCACGATATATTCCGAGTAGTGAAGGAGCTTTCCTCTAACGCTGTCTGATTTGGGGCCTGTTGTTAACTGGGGATTCTGTGTCAGTCACCATTAACTAATTCAGTAAACACTTTTGTTTGTTTTCCTGGGGGCCTAGAATGGATGCCTGATTTTTTTTAAACAGGGAAGTTTTTTCTTTTTTTTAATTATGGTAAAAAATATGTAAAATGTACCATTTTAACATTTTTAAGTGTATGGTTCTGAGGCATTAAGTACACTTACATTGTCAGTCAGCCCTTACCACCATCCATTTCCAGAACTTCTTTATCTTTTCAAACTGGAACTCTGTCCCCATGAAACACCAACTGCCCATTCCCTCCTGCCCCCAGCCCTGCAGCTACCCTCCTACTCTGTCTTCATGAATTTGATGATTCTGGGAACCCCCCTTCAGCGGAATCCTACAATATTTACCCTTTTGTGACAGATTCATTTCCCTTGACGTACTGTCTGCTAAGGTTCATTCGTGTCGTAGCCTATGTCAGAACGCCCCTTTTTAAGGCTGACCAGTATTTCACTGTGTGTATGTACCGTTCACCTGTCGACGGACACTTGCGTTGCTTCCACCTTCTGGCTGTCGTGAGTAAGGCTGCTCTGACCATTGGCATACAAGCGTCTGTTGGAGTCCCTGCTTTCACTTCTTTTGCGTATTTGCTTCCCGTGGAATTGCTGGATCATCCAATAATTCTATGTTTAATTTTTCGAGGCCTCACCATACTATTGTCCACAGAGGCTGCACCCCTTTGTACTCCTGCCACCAGCACACAAGGGGCCCAACTTCTCTGACACCTTCAAATGTTTGCAAGGATAGGAGTAAGGGGCGAAAGTTCATAAGTTAGAGGTCAAGTCAGAATCATCTAGAGAATATAGTTTATGTGTTTCTCCCCCCACCCACCACCCCTCCCAGAAAAGGAAATAAGAATTTTTTCTTGCTTTTGGCTAACTTGTATGTTCACTAGCAATTTACAGAGCTGTATTTCAGACTAAGTGTGGTGAGAGTTAGCTTTAGTTTTGAAACACCCAGATGACCTCAGGCTTACATTGAGAAAGAGGACTCAAGTTTGGGGGTAGGGGAGCGTGTCGGCCATGAGGCAGGAAGCTGTGGGGAGGAGGATGGACACTGCAGTTCGCTGTCACTGTCCAGTGCCCTGGAGCACTGACGGCTGCAGACCCTGTTCCCCGGTGTGAGCAGCCGGTGCCCACAGAGTGCTTCCCTGGTCTGGGCGTGCCTTTGGTCTTGCCAGGTCAGATGAGCCCCGTCAGGAGAGAGGCCACCCCAGAGAAGGGCCTAGGAAGAGAGAGACTGCAAAAGGGACACAACCCACAAACTCCCTGCCCCCCCTTTCCCTCTCGGATTTTGGCCAGGACTCTAGCTGTTTTGATGGGAGTAGGAAACAGGTGTGGAGTGAACCTGCCCTTAGTGACGTGGCTCCTCTGGCCCCGCCGTGGTGCAGCGAGAGTCCTCGATGTCCCAGCTGCTGCGTGCGGTAGCAGCCCCTTTCTCAGAGTCCTCCTGGGCCTCCGTTCATCTGGGCCTCATATGGGACATCACATTCAGCAGAGTAAAGTGTTGATATGTTACGAACTTGAACAAACTGAATATAAATATATGACTTTAGTTTGTAGTGTGGTGTCAGGAAAATAACAAAATGTCTTTCACCTCTCATTGACAGTACCTGTTTGAAATCAAACATGTTTTTTGTTTTATAGGAAATTTTGGCTGTTCTCAGGAAATTCTAAGCATTGCAGCCATGATGCAAATCCAGAATATCTTTGTGGTCCCCTCAAACCAGAAGTCTCAGGCAGTAAGTCTAGCCTTTTCCCCAAGCCATTCATACCAGTCTTTTTCACTGTGGGCTCCCCTTGTTGAAACTCTCTGGGAACCACTGAGACAGGGCTGTGCAGATGGGATCCACTTGCATTCTGAGTGTTTGCTGTGTGCCTGACATTGTACCAGACATTTTATGTGGTCGTGTTCCCTAGTGTCTTCCCCGTAACCCTGGGAGGTAAACACTCTTCTCATCATTTTTAGAGATGGAGGCACAGAAAGGTTAGGTAACTCATTTGTGATTGCACAGCCATGGGGCAATTGCCTTTCACAGTCCGGAGTGCCTGGCCTTAACAGTGACCTGCTGACCTTCCCATAAGGGAACTGGCCTTCAGGCTCCTCTGGGAGTGACCCGGGTGCCACGCTAGTGACGTAAGGAGTCGTGCCCCGGCATGGCAGGAGAAAATTCTAGAGATACTGAGTATATTTGTGTGCTTATGTAGGTATCGTATGTGCAGCTGCTTGAACTCATGGGAGAGCAGGGTGGTGTTGCCCCGATCTTACAGAAAGGAGAACTGAGGGATGGGGTCTGAAAGGATGGTGCAGCTGGTGGTAGCCTCCGAATACAGAGTGTCTACCGCATGCTGGACAGCTGGCCCCCTGCCCTCCTGGAGCTTACATTCCCCCGGGGCTGCGGGGGGCTGTGGGGGGCGGTTCTTCTGAGAGAGATGGTATTGACTGGATAGAGGAGGAGAGAGACAAGAGCATTAACGTTTCTCTGATACCTCTGGCAGGCGTTACAGCGTATCATCTTCATCCCACAGCAGTCGTGGTAGGTTTAATATCCCGATTTTTACAGATAAGGAAGTTGAGGCCGAGAAAGGGTCCATTACCAGTCTGAGATTTTCAGGAGGTGGCGGTTGCCAGAGCTGGTGCAGACCGGGTCTTTCTGACTCTGCAAGGCATGAGCTGTTCCGCGTGTCATGTTACCGCCCAGTGCCAGAGGCTCATAGCAGTCGGCTTCTAGATGGTGCTCTATTCCTTCCAGATTCGAGTGCACCGGAAATTTGCTGTGGAGGAGGGTGACCATCTCACCATGCTCAACGTGTACGAAGCATTTATCAAGGTAAGTACAGCTCCCACTCAAAAGGCCCCTCAGCCCACTCAAGGTGATCTAGGAGTGAGGCTTCCAGAAGGTCCGTTTATAAAGGAATGGCCAAGAGACCTCAGTATGTTTCTATTTAGATGATTGCCAGTCCTTCCAATCCATGGGTGGGGCCCCTATCTGGGTCTGTGGTGTGATTTTGCCTGGAAGAACACAGGAGTTGCTCCTGGCTGTCCCCTGCCTGGAGATGTGACCTGCTAGCCCCGCACTGACGGTGCACCCCCCCCCCCCCCCCCGCCCCGCAACCGTCTCACACCCACCGGTGCTGCCGGCCGGCACTAGCAGACATCTGAATAGCAAGTCCTGTTCTATTTTCTGCCAAATAAGTGAGGCCAAGAGTGTGTGGTGTTGAGTTGAATCTTCAAAGCGGTCTCTGTGAGTTTGAGACTGTGTCAGCCGCCACTCCTCCAGTGGGGCCTGGCCGTGAGAGGGACGTGTGGGGAGGACTCGGTCTAGTCACATGCCCTACCCTGTTTAGCCATAGGCAGTGTTAATTTTTATTGTGTTTTCCTGTAATAGTCTCAACGTTTTATAAAACTAAGCAAATAACACAGCTTAAAATTCTCACTAAAAATTGCTGAAAAGAGAGCTCTAAAGATGATGAAAACTGTAAGAAACCTCTTATGTAAAGGAAAGGGTGGGAGGGGGAAATTAGATATGTCAGATTTTCAGTATCTTGTATTTGTTTCTGAAATACTCTCTCAGAAGAGAAGAAATACTAAATTTTTGTTTCACCCGAGATCTAAGGGAGATTATTCAGTTAGTGAACAGTCCTCAGAAAAGCCTGCTCTCTTACTGACATCATGAATTATGAGCTACGGCAGTTAAAATTTATTTGTGTGAGCGCAGAGTGCCGTCCACACCCTGAAGCTTGCTCTGCCGGCGGAAGGCGGGTGCACGTCTACACCGCATTCGTGTATAGTCGCCGTCTTGGAAAATCTTCTGTGGATGACATTTTCTTATTTAAAACGCTTTCATTTCTGGCTTAGAGTAGAATTGCAGAAGTACATCCCCACAGCAGTAATTTAACCTGACATAATGGTCCTACTTAAGAATGTAGAATAAAATTAAGTGCTGTTGATAGAAAAATCATATGTTGGGGATAAATAATAGTAATTTGCAAATTATTTCTAAATTGGCAAGTGTCCTTGCTTGCCTGTAGTCTTCTGGAATGATGGACTCAAAGAAAGTTGATGTACAAAGACCCATAGGGAAGTGGTTCTTTCTGATAACTCGCCACTCGGGTGGGTGTTTCAGATTGAAAATAACTGCTTGTCAGTTAGTGCTCCTTTGCCCTTTGGCACAGGGAACGAGGTGGAAGAGCGGTCCGATGGTGCACGTGGTGGTCAGCATCTGTTTAGGGAGAGGGGGCGGAAAGGGGCCCATTAGGACAGGAAGATCTTGTCCCACTGAGTAAGCAAGCGAGGGAGGAGGAAACAGTGCGCCTCGCGGTGTAGCCGTGGTCCAGAACCTGTCGCCTTTCTCTCACTCCCCCTCTGTCTGGTTGCCCTGTAGCACAATAAAAACTCGCAGTGGTGTCAGGAACATTTCCTGAATTACAAGGGTCTTGTCAGAGCGGCGACAGTGCGAGAGCAGTTGAAGAAGCTTCTTGTCAAGTTTCAAGTGCCCAAGAAATCTAGCGAAGGTAAGAGCAAACCCCCACACCCAGCGACGCCCCGTTCGTGCTGTTCACTTGTGTTCCCAGACGGTCCGTGCGAGGCTGGTGCGAGGCTGGTGCGAGGCGGCACGGCGTGCTCCTTATCTCCCCCGGGCTCACACGGAATTGCCCGTGTCGGTGAAAAGCTGAGCGTGTAAAAGTATCATGTTTTTTCCAGGGAGGTCCGTTTGTATTTCTGAGAGCTATTCTTAGTGAAGAAAAAACAAAAAACGACAAGCCCTGACAAGACTTCGGGATCATTAGCATTCACATCATCGCATGTTACGTAGTTAATTTCCCCATGTAGGCTTTGCAAGAAAAGTTGCTTTTAAGTGGACAGTATTTAGGGCTATTCTATATAAATTACATTTTATGTTCAAATGCAGGCATTACTCTGCAAGCCCATGCGTGGAGCCTCAGCAGTCCCTAGGCTAAGACATGAGTGCTGCATCGGACGCGGTCTCTGGCTCCTGGCAGTGACTGTGACTACCATTAATTGAGGACACACTCTTACACCATAACAGGGGGTTCTACAAATATTCCCTCACTTAATCACCCACCCTGTGAGGTGTGGGTAATACTATCCATGAGTCCTAAAGCCCTAGGGAGAAATTCAGTAGAGTTGAGGACAACACAGCTGGTTCAGCTGAGCCGGATCTGTGTGGCTCATAACCAGTGCTTTTGAGGGGGTGGCTCTTCTGCTCATTCACTCGGCCATTGCCCAGTGAGTGCCAGCCACGCACCAGGCGCCCTGCCGCCCTCGGCACCGTGAGTACCTGCTAGCATTCCGTGAGTGCTGGGAGCAGGCCGGCGGTGTGCCGAGTGTTTCCACATGTGAGTTCATTTAATGCTCACGCCGATCCAGTGAATGTATGCTGCTCGTGTCCCTGTTTATAGATGAGATCAGTGGGCGAAGAGGCAAAGAGAAACTTGCTGAACGTCACACACGGAGTGTGTGCTGGGATCAGAACTCGAACTCGGGCAGTTTCGTTCCTGCTGTTTCAGCCTTATTTTTGCCTCTACCCTAACAGCAAGTGATTACAAAATGGCCAAGACATTCTGACTCTCAGAAAACAGTGAAGTGAAGGGAGAGATTGATGCAGGTAGACAGAGTGCTACAGTGGGAGGTTTTCAGTTCTCTTCGAAGTTAGAGGAGTAGACCCGTCAGTACCCGAGGCAAACAGAGGTGGCAGATATAATAGGAGCACAGGGAGGAAGGACTCCAGCGGGGCAGGGCCTGGGAGGTTACACAGCAGGCTTCGAGGAGTGGCCAGGTCCAGTCCAGCAGCCTGGTTGCACTAGCAGGCATGGGGCAGGGAGGCTGTGGAGACGGGCTTGGGGTGAGGGCCATATTAGATGCTCAGAATATTGATGAATGAAGAAGCTTACGGGAGACGGGAGAGTTGAAACCGGGTTGATTGGGTAAAGTTGGTGTCATTGATAGAAACGGGAACCTTCCAGAGGCAGCTAATTGGGGAGAAGCTGATCTAGTGCTTGTCACGTAACAGACGGATGACAACCTTCCTTCTCCATCTGTGTTTCTTAACCTGTTTTTCATTATCAACCTCTTGCTCAGGAGAAAAGTGACATTAAATTTAAGTTCTTCCTAACTTAACGAGAGAAATTAAATATGAAGGAAAATACGATTTTGTAAGGCAGGGTTGAGCCTTGGTGAGCCACAGCCATTGCAGTATCTAAGATATCCCCCCTTCCCTGCCCTGAAGAACCAATTTTCATCCCTTTGGAAGCCATGTCCCCCTAATAAGAATGTATGTTCTACGTAGAAGTTTCTTTTGAGTAGCAATTAGAGAGAAGAGACTGAATCTTGGATCAGATTATGGTTAGAAATGTAGATTTGAGATTTATCAGTTCTTTGCTGAGAAACAATAGAGAAAATCATGGAAACAATAAATTATGTACAAATTTAAAATTTCTAGGTGTTAAAAAGCAAATAGTAAAAATATTTTTAGCAGACATAAGAGATGAAAAATTAAAAACTTTATCATAGAATGAGTTCATTTAACATGCTTAGGAAAAAATACTAGTTTCCAAGTTGATATGTGGACAAAGGAACAGAAAACTCACAAAAGAAGAAATACAGATAGTTAATTCATAAATGTATAATAAAAGAAGGGGTACCTTTTTGCCAAAACATTGCCAGTAAGAATGCGGTGAAACTGACATTCTCATGCTCTGTTGATGGCTTTGTAAATGATACCGCCTTTTGGGAACTTATTTACCAACGTTCTGTATTTCATTGGATCTAAGATGCCATCATTTGTAAGGCACACCGCTATTTTATGTACCACTAAGAAGAAAGTACTGCCAGTTGTAATTAAAAAATGCAGCCCTGATTTCATTGAGTTAAAGGGGGGAAAAGAGTGAGTCTTAGACTTGATGAAATGTGATGTGTCATAAGCCACATACATGACATTATTCTTTGCATAATCACTTGGAATATATCCTGTGGAAGTCATCTAATAAATGGTTGGGCTCTATCCTTGGAAGATGTTTACTGTAGCAATACAGACACCAGTTAAAACGGGATAGTTGAAAAATTGTGAAGAATTACATGCTGTAGCTTATAACTACAGAAATAACGTAATGTTGTGTCTTACGGAAGAAACATTAAGATTTTCTCCTAAAAAGGAGTTTTGGGGGTCATTGGCCAGCCTGTGGTGTGCTCTCTTGGGTTCTGGTGCCCAGCCTTGCTCCTATCACCCTGTGGCCTGGTGGAGTTGGAGTATCCCAAGTGAAAGAAACAGTCTAGCATGGTTCCTTCAACGGGCGTAGATGGTGCCAGGGCAGGTGTCCCCACTGGAAGGCATGGGGCTGGGGCTGGTTCAGGGGAGGTTTGCGAGGCGGCTCAAAGCAGCCTGGGCTGGGGCCTCGCATCACAGGCCTGAGCATGCAGAGCATAGGGCAGGCAAGGGACTTACCTATCACTCTGTTTGCTGCCTTGTGCAGGTGATCCAGATCCAGTCCTGAGGTGCATTGTTTCGGGATTCTTTGCAAATGCAGCAAGGTTTCATTCTACCGGAGCTTATAGGTAACACGATACTTTGTGGAGTCATTTGTTAAGAGGAGAAATCTTAAAAATGATCCAAACCCCATAGAAAGCTGGTTTGCCGGGGAAGTACAGACATTAAGTTAAATAGGTTTTCTTTATCTCCTGCCTCCTTCCAAAGATGAGTTGAGGTTAACTACGTAGCTTTCAGCATAGTATCTTTACTTGATGGAAATGATTCTCAAATATTCAGCTTATCTGTGTGTTGTGGAAGGATGGTAATTACAAGCCTGGAGGCTGGAAATATTTCCATTCTAATAACAGAATAACAGAACTAACAGAAAGGACTGTTAGAGATGATCTTTCCTGGAGAAACAGCCCTGGCCGTCGGCAGTTCATTGTTTCTAGAGACCTGTGGGACGTTGTGGCCATAGTTGCTGTCTTTGGATGTTGGCAAGTGTTTCTTCATGCGCTGGATGTGCCTCCTGCCACAGACCACAGCCCGTTTCTTCCAGTTCCACTTCCTGGGCAGAAGATCACTGGTCACGAATGCCCTCCTAATAACCTCAGGACCTCGGCTCATTCTGGCCCAGAGCGTCACCCCAGCCTGTCTAAAAGTGCATCTGTTCTCTCATACGGGAGCCATCCCAAAGCTTCCTCCCCAGCTCTTCTTCGCATTTCCTTCATATGTGATGTTGTCATTAGCCTTTTCCGCTCAGAGAATACGACATTCCTGTTTTCTGAGGGGAAGTCAGCTTCATGGTCAGTCAGTCCCTTTGAGGCAGAAGTTGAGTCGATCAGCTCAGGCCACCTGGTACCACAGCCAGGACCCTGGGGTGCTGATGTTATCACAGAGCTGGAGATGAGCTCAGTCATGGTGCTCGAAGCGCTTCCCTGACACACAGGCCCCTGGACCCCACAGAAACACCCCATAATTAGGGCTTGGGCAGCAGCCTCCCAATCTGTTGATGCTCTCTTGTGATCTGACCTTACCGATATTTGTGTGCTCGGTAATTATTTTTTGAATTAAATTGAATCAAATCTGAGTTGAAATTTGAAATATTATCTCAGACAAATGGATAGTCCAATACTGAGTTTTCTTTTTCCCCATTACTATGTCCCCCATAGCCTTTATATTTATTATTTAACTTTGTTTAATAGAAAAGTTTATACAGGTAACTATATGTATTATTTCTGTCCCTAAGAAAATTGTTTTGAGAGAGAATATACGGAAGATAAACATGAACATGGGCAGAGCAGTATATTTTCCATGTTTTTCCTGAATAGCCACATGCTGTTTTTTGTATGACTTGTTCTTGACTTCTCGGGTGGCAGTGGGCGAGGGGTCAACCAGGGCACTAGAGAAGATGGAGAGAATAGTTTGTTCGAGGGAAGTACCATCTCCGTGCATTTTTATATAATATGAAACACATCTGTGGGAGAGTCCCACTCGAAGTATTTCAGACTGACTTCAGATAAAATTCTTCTGTTTGCAAGGACTATCCGTGACGACCATGAATTACATATCCACCCTGCCTCGGTCCTCTATGCAGAGAAGCCGCCTCGCTGGTAAGCCACCGCCTACTTCTGAGCCTTGTGACCGCTCGGAAGTCAGGGCCTGGTTCTTGTTCATCCCTGGGTCCCCAGGTCTGGCATGGCACCTGCCATACATGTTTGTTGACTTTGTTATGCCAAGTCATCTACAGAAGTTCTGCTCTTATCAAAGATTTCCTTACGCAAATGGTGATATTCCTCTCCTCACTCGTGTACTCAGCAAGCTTTCATCTTCAGCACAGACTAGGTGCTAAACCCTACACTGGGCACAGCGATGTGGATTGGGGTTCTGTCACAGTCCTGATGGCGACACAAAGTCAGACAGATGCCAGCAGCTCAGGAGAAGGGCCTGGTGTGTGTGGGGGATGTAAAGCACTGAGGTTGGCACCTCACGTGCCAGGGAGAGTCAGGGTGGGCTTCGTGGAGGAGGTGACATTTGCTCTGGGGCCTGCAGATAGGAGTTTTCCGGCAGAAAAGGATGTGAAGGGAATACACACTTGAGGCAGGAGCAGAAGCGAAGCCACGGGAAGGTGAGGGACCCTCCTGTCTGGGAAGTGGGGAGTCACTGGTGTGGTGGGCCCAGGCTACCCCCAGGCGGTCTGTGAGATGGAGTGAGTTTGGGACCATGCCTGCGAAGGAAGAGATTCACACAAGAGGAGGCAGTTAGACCTTTTTTTTTTTAAAGATTTTTATTTATTTATTTGACAGAGATAGAGACAGCCAGCGAGAGAGGGAACACAAGCAGGGGGAGTGGGAGAGGAAGAAGCAGGCTCCTAGCGGAGGAGCCTGATGCGGGGCTCGATCCCAGAACTCCGGGATCACGCCCTGAGCCGAAGGCAGACGCTTAACCGCTGTGCCACCCAGGTGCCCCAGTTAGACCTTTTAATAGCACTTTAGTAGGTTAAGTTTTTGCCTGCCCAATTTGATAATAAAAAATTGGAGCCTGTCTTTTGTATGTCTTCTTAAAAGCTCATTTTTCTAGTAATTCATTTGTATTGTGTTTTAGAAAAATATTGCTCTCACAGTGGATTGGAAAATTTAAAAACAACTGGTTCTTCCCCACAGATCAGTGGAGAAGGCAGAGGAGAGAGCGGGCCTGGGGAGGGGAGATAATGGTAGAAGAATGAGCAGGCAGAAAGGCCCACTGTAAGGTCTTTGGCACCCTGGAGTAGTGGTTTCCAAAGTGCGGTCTCCAGGCGAGCATCAGCGTCACCCGGAAGCCGGTTAGAAATGCAGATGTCCAGGCCACACCCAGCCCTACTGAATCAGAAACTGGGAGTGCGGTCCAGCAGCCCTCCAGGTAGTTCTGATGGGTGGTAAAGCTTGACACCCTTTCCCCGAGACCAAGGAATTAGACTTTATCCTGTAACCCGTGCAGATCCAGAAGCTGCTTAGCCGGAACGAGACTTGGTTAGTCAGTTCTGGGTTTAGAAATCTCACCCGATGTCCATCAGCATGAAGGGTGACTGCAAAAGGGAAGCAAACCTCGGTTCTAGAGTCTTTCCCAAGGGTTTGCTGACTTTGGGGTGACTAATTTGGGAGTTGCTTAATTTGGGAGACTTCTTTTTCCTGCTTCATTCCCAGGGAGCCCTGAAGGGCAAAGAGAGCGTGGCTGAAGAGAGCCAGTCCTGAAGCAGCCCCATCATCCTAGGGTGGCAAAGGGAGCATGCTTCCCCTCCGGCCTCTGCAGAGGGCCTCTCCCTCTTCCTGGGCCCGACCTTCAGCAGCTGGTCATTTGCCGGCTTCCAGGAGCGCACAGTGGCGGTGTGGCCGGGTGTTTGTAGTTGTTAGGCGAGCCCTGCGTCAGCACTTCGGAGAAGCTGATGTCTGTCTGATACATGCACTCGGAAATCTGGGGATTTGAAGTTTTCTTCTTGGCTCTTTGGTGTCTCTTACCTCAGCATCAGGCACGGCCCCCGCCCCTCCTTTTCCCCTGTGAGTAGTGGTATAATTTTTGTACAGTGAGCGTACTGACAGCTGTGTACACCGGGTAACCCATAGTCCAAGTAAGATGTAGAATATTTCCATCTCTCTAAAACGTTGCCTTGTGTCTCTTTACAGTTAATTTCCATCCCTTTTCAGAATCAGGCAAGACTTCACTTCCCTTTCTCCGTTTTCTGATAAAGTCAGTGCTCTGTTGTGAGTTCTGCAGACTGGGAATCCGGAAGGGTCCTGCGCTGAGCAGTGAGATGTTCTGGAAGTCATGTCAGACTGAGTCTCCCCTATAAAGTGGACACACTGTCACCCACCACTCAGCTCATGAGGCTGAGGTGCCCTTGTTTAGTGTAGCCCCTGGCGCACACAGTAGGTCCCTGGAAAGGGGGGAACGCGCCTGCTCTGCTTGCTGCGGTTCTGGGTTCTCACCGTAAGGTTTAGGAGATTCCTGTTTTCTCCTGCTTTCAGGGTTATCTACAATGAAGTTATCCAGACGTCCAAGTATTACATGAGAGACGTGACTGCTATCGAATCCGCTTGGCTGCTGGAGCTGGCTCCACACTTCTATCAACAAGGAACGGTAGGGGTGAATGGGGACTATCCCTCAAAACACCTGTTAGCTGCCTCTTTGTATGTTTAA
Organism: Ursus arctos; assembly: GCF_023065955.2. Lineage (NCBI taxonomy): Eukaryota > Metazoa > Chordata > Mammalia > Carnivora > Ursidae > Ursus > Ursus arctos. The sequence goes on along the minus strand of NW_026622830.1, from coordinate 20,111,147 downwards.
GTACACATCGATTCTCCAGTTTCATGCCCTAAATTTGTTCCCCCCAATAGTGCGTGGGGTGGAAAGGCCACTCCCATTCTCTACCCCATACTGGGTGGAAGCACTATACTGTTCGCTCATAGTGAAGTGCATTTAGAAATACATCCCTCCAACTTAACAAGACAAAAAAGAGAATGTATTTTCGGCTCTTCCTTTCCCGCTCCGCTTCTCTTTCTTCAAAAGAAATTCCATCACACTTTGGACCATGTTCACAAGGAGTGGCACAAATACTGTCTGATGAAGATTGCCCCACAGAGAACATAAACTGGTGTGCAAGCTCACACTCAAGGTGGTTTGCACGGCGGTGGTGCTGCTGGGCGTTGGCTTTCCTGTGTGTGCTCTGCTGCCGGGGCAGGCCCTCGTGCGGGACCAGCAGCGTAGTGAGCCTCGTAGAGGAGATGCGTAGTTTTGTTTTCTGTATTTTCACACACACAAAAATCGTCTGTTCATTGGGAGGGTGGGGAAGGCCATATATTCTTCTAACAAGATCTGTAATTGAGTGCTGGTTATATTTGGAAGGCTGGCATGAAAACAGGTAAGTCAGGGTTCACAAACTTCCATCGACTCATTCTGTTTGGTCTGCGTCATGTTTTTAATTGGAGTGTTTAGTGCAGTCACTCTTAATGCTGTTGTTGATACGGTTAGATTGAAGTCGGCTGCGTTGCTGGTTGCATTCTGTAGTCTGAATAAGTTCTTTCTTTTTTTACTGCCTGTGCTCTTTGTTGCCCAATGCCTGAAAACAGTGGTTTCAGATAGTTTGTTCAGTTTTACCACTGTTTATCCCAGAAAGGAAAGTCCAGACCTCTTACTTCATCAGGGCTGTAACCAGACTGCAGTGTATTCAACCCAAAACTTAGATTAACAAGTGCATTTAAAAATTGGGAGACTTCAGAGTATATACGGATTTCAGGTTCCTCCTAAAAGAAATGGTACGTCTGCCAGTGCTAGGGGCACCTGTTTGGCTCCGTTCATTAAGCGGCTGCCTTTGGCTCAGATCCTGATCTCAGGGTCCTGGGATCGAGTCCCGCGTCGGGCTCCCTGCTCAGCGGGGAGTCTGCTTGTTCTTCTGCCCCTCCCCCTGCTCTTAGTGTCTCTCTCTCTCTCTCTCTCTCTCTCTCTCTCAAATAAATAAATAAAATCTTTTTAAAAAAAGAAAGAAAGAAAACCTGCCGGAGCTGGGCTGGTATTACTGCTTGGCAGCAATCAACAGGGGCTGAGGAACGGCTGCTCGCTGTGAATGATGCGGTCCAGGTGCTGCAGTCCTGTTTCACTTGTTTGCTTCACTTGCTCGACTCCTGGAAACATTTGAGTGTGACCCCGTAAATGGAAGGCTCTTCTCGTCCCTCCAATGTCAGGGGAAATTGTCCTTTTAAAACCTTTTTAAAGTATTTAAATCGTATCCGATCGAATGAAAACTATTTCAAGCCTATCTAGTTCTTCGCATATCCTCATACAGATGCTTCCGCTAGAAACCAGATGAGCGGCAGGCACCAAGACACATTCAGAGTGTGTTGTCTGTGCTGCGTTGGGCCGACAAGAACCTCAAGTGAGAGAGAGTCTTTCCCCTAAAACCTCTCAGGCGGGAAGCAGCAGACTTCAGAAGTCCAGGAGGAGTGAGGAGAACCGCTGGCTGGAAGCAGAGAACAGTTCAGTGGAATGCTGGTGGTTCAAGTTGGAGGAGGCGAGCATTTGAGGGGGGAGTGAACCCGAAGTTGTCTCACATCCATTAAGACCCTTAGAGAACAGGATTAACCTAGAAGCTGAGTCATTTTCCCTTCTCATCTCAAAACTACAGTTCAGGCCCACCAAGTTAGAGCAAGTAGCCCCAGAAGTTGGAAGAAAATGACAATCCCAGATGTCTGCATTGGTCTCTTCTCTTTAGATGCTTCTTGTCCCGTTCATTGATCCATTCTGATCACTGCCTATGATCAGAATATTTTTAAAGATGCCTGGATCTTACGAGTCATCTGGTGCCACAGCTTCATTGTATGGACGAGGGCCCCCAAACCCCCCAAGAACCTTGGCCCCTTCTTAACCTAATCAGTCCAAGGGTAGTTGTACTGTTAACTTGTCCGGAATGAATGGATTTCCCCAAGAGCCCTGCAGGTCTCCGCTGGCAGCCCATGTATGGTAGACGGTCCTTTGTTGAACACGTGGCCTCCCCCCCATCCACAGAGGGTCCCTGGCTCTGTTCCTGGCACATTTGGTGACTTTCCATTGCTCTTGTTTTCAGAGTGTCACTCTCGCCCTGTATGGAGGCCTGAAATGGTCCAGAGTCGGCTGTGTTTATACTCTGCATTCTTCTCAGAAACGAACACCAAAAATGGTCCTGTGCACAGGCACAATGACATCAGCCCCATTCCCAAGTGAGGGCTGGGAGTGTCTAACAGTAGCTGGAGGGGTCCTCTCAGGTAAAGTGCAGGGAGGAGAGAAATGATGGAAATGCAACAAGACCCCCAGGAACAGGGTGGCCTGCTCAGAGAGTTGCCTTCCAGTCTTTAATTTTGTGTCCTGCTTCTCAGAGGTGTCCTTGGGATCTAGGAAGAACCCTCTTAACCAAGGCCTTTGCAAGAACCTGTCCTGGTCCTTTCTCCAGCACATGTGGTTAGAAAGGCACTTCCTGCAGCTCACTGAGACCTCTGTCCCATTCACTCCATCAGCGGGTACAGGTACTGGACGGTGGGTTAGGTCTCCTGCACACCGCATTCTTTCAGGGCCCATGGTTCCCCGTCAGCAGTGGCCTTGCTGTCATGTGTCAGCCCATGTGGGTGTGCGAGTGTTGGTTGGGCACTGAGCATGTTGGGGACCAGCAGTCAGGTTGGGAGTTCCTCATGTGAAGATCCCACTGTGTGTTAGGGTATCTCTTGGTTGTTTGCTTATGATGATTGAGGGGGACTAGGGATACGTCAGTTGGTGAACAGAGGTCCTTTATTGAAAGCTTCTGTTTACATACTCAGCCTTAAACACGTGCTTTAGGATTGACAGCACTTCTGGCTTTATCTTAGAATGTAAAGTATAATTGTATCCCTAAATCCTATTATCTGATGCCTGTGATTATAATGTTATGCATCTTGTATTCTTTATACTGGTGGGGAGTGATGTTTCTGGAAGGAAAGGGTGGCGCTAGGAGGTGTTCTTTTCCTTGTGTGTCTTCCGTCATGAGCGCTTGCAGGTCCTTGAGGGCCAGGGCCCTGAGCACATGTACCTGCATGTGGAGGTGCTTGGTGAAATGATGGATCTCCTTGTTCCTATGGGGAGGGTACCTTTCCTTGAGCATTTGCAAGAAATTCATAGAAACGTGAGGTGACATCCAGCCCGAGCCCAGTCCCCTGAGCACAGGGGTTTGGCTGTGGCTGTCCTGGGGGCTGTGGCAGAGGGAGAGTGTGTCCCATTGACACCTTCCCAGAGCCCTGGGTGACCAAGGTCGGCCATGGCAGGCTGGGCCCTGGGCTACCGGGCCTTGCTGAAGGCCATCACCTTTGTTGGTTCCTTGGGCTTTTCCCCTCCACACTGCTTTCTGAGGGGCACGGCATGTACCGAGAATGTGCGAACCAGAGGGCAGCGCTGGCATGGTTGTTGATATGGGGGTCCTGTTGATTCCAATCTCTCAGTCTGAGCGACCCCTAATGATGATGGTTTCTCTTCTCTTGCAGCACCTGTCCCTCAAAGCCAAAAGGGCCAAGGTCCAGGACCAGTGAGCGGAGCTCGGCTGCCGCCGCAGGGGTCTTGGCGCCCTCTCCTCCATGCTGTGGCCCCCCAGCCCTGGGCGGCGAGCTGGCCTCAGCTCACGTGGAGTCTTCTGCTGCTCTGAAGTGGGCCGCAGCCCGTTCGTTAGCCCCTTCCTTCCCTCCCCTCGGCATCTGCGTTCCTTGCTGGGATCCCGGGGGAATCCGTGCCTGGGCGGGCACCCCGCTGCGCTGCACCTAGGCAGAGCGGGAGTAGGCAGGGCCGTGCTCTCTGCTCACACAGCACTCACGCAGTGCCCCCGCTGACCCAGCATGCCACTTCCGGCAGGTGCACGGTTCTGGCCCAGCTTCGTGGGGCACGGGGAGGGAAGCTGCCCACGGCGGGCTGGAGCGCTGTGTGGGGTGCTTGGGGGGTGTGCTGGGCCGCCCTTGCTTTCCTTGGCGGGGCCACGGCTGTGCTGCTGGGTGTGAATGAGCGTGAGTCTGTGGACGGATGAGACCACACTGCAGTTTCTGCCAGAATCTCTGAGGGGCATGGCTGGCGGGCACAGGGGCTCCAACCAAGCAGCTTCTGTTTTCCCTCCGCGTCATGACCCTGTCCGTGTGTGGCAGGTGGCCGGCAGACAGGACTCGTGTGCACTGTTCTTTGTTAGGGAAGGATTTCTGTCTCTCACAAGTGGGCTTAGCTTTCTCTTCGCGTATGACACTAGCAGAGCACTAGTGAGCTCATCCGCTCACACCCTGGCGGGAACCCTCTGTCGCAGGAATTCACAACAGTTTAGAGGCTCTAAGCTTCTGTAGCTCAGGAACATAACTTGTATATTTGTTTTTTGTTTCTTTGCTTGGGTTTGGCGAGAACCCAGGGCGGCCCTCCCAGCAGGCACTGGTTCCATCGTCACCCCAGGGCTGCTTCGCCGGGATGACGTTTGCATTTAGCACATGCCCGATGCGGGGTTTCTCCCCTTACAGTTTCAGTGACCTTTATTTCAAAAACTCGTGGCTTGAAACTTTATTTTTGTACAGATCTTAGTTTGGATGTGCCACTTTTGGCACCAAACGTGTATGTCATTTTTATTTCCATTTTGTAAACATGTAAATAATAGTGACAACTTGTTAACAATAGTAAACCTTTGTACCTCAAGTAAATGTGTTCCCTCCCGCCCGTGGTACTTGTGGTCTGTATTTTAAGATGGTCCAGTGAGTTCTTCTGCAAGAGGGTCTGATGTTAGCTAAGAAACCTGATGCTCTGGCTTCTCCGTGGACGCGGGAAGCCTCATATCACAAGATCAGCACGACCATACGCCCTCAGGAGCTCATGGGAGCAAACCAGGGGATGTTGTTTAAATAAAGTCCTACAGAGGTGCTAATTTTTGCCAGTTTCTGATTGGGATCTTTCTGTAGAGAGGTCAGAAACACTTATTTTTATAAAGTCTGAATTTAGAACCAGGGCTGATCGTGATAAGCTGCTGTGGGAGGAGGAAAGGGTACAGGATCCACACCCTCTGCGGAGAGACTGGAGTTGCAAAAGGGGAGCGCAGACAAATGGTGCCGGCGAGGGGGTGTGCGCAGACGGGAGGGAGCACGGCGTCATCTCTGCCCGAGTGCCGGGCTCCCGGCATATCTGCCCCTGGGCCTCCACCTCTTGCGGGGCAGCCGTTCCTTCACCATCAGAGGCTGCAGCCCCAGAGTCCTGGCCTGGCGGAGGCCCCCTCCCTGCGTGCGAGCAAGCACACAGCCTTGTCAGCTAGCCGCGTCCCGGCCTGGTTCCGCGCGGCCGGATTGCCGGGCTACCCGAGACGGTCCCTGTGGAGCTCCGCCAGGACCAGTTCCCTCAGGCTCCTCGTCGGTTTTCGTCGGGTGTTTTTAGTGCAATTCAGACAGCATGGCGGTGCCTTCGTTTGAAGCCAGGTGCTCCGGTGGGAGGGTGGAGGGGAGCCCGTGCTGGAAGCACGGTGGAAGGGGTGGTGTCCTGTAGGCCTGAGATGGAGCTTTCTTTGCTGGCAGCTCTTTCCTGTAGCTGGTCTCCCAAGGGTGGGCTGGTGCCGTCACAGGGGCCCTGGCCCAGTGCCGCTCACTCTGGCCGTCAGCAAATGGTTGGGCACCCGGGCTGTCTGCTGGTGACACGTGACTGCACAGGCAGACGAGAACCACCCAGTGGGAGGGACCGCAGAGGCCAAGGTGGCGGTTGGAGGCCAGGGCGGCATCCAGAAGAGGCTTCCCCACAGCAAGACCCTTTCCTTGTGAATGTGGGTCGTGCTCACATTCTGCCCTGTCTCGTCCCAGCTGAATGTTTCCCTTTGGCTGTGAACTTGGAGGGATGCATGGGCCCCAGCTCTGTGCTCGTCTCCTGAGGTCCCACGTCAGCACTGCCTGTGACCGGTGCTGCTTTCTCTCAGTCTGGGGTCCCCTGGTCTTCTGGCCTGTTCTCTGCTGCATTTCATAGGGCTGAGTGTCAGTGGGCTGGTCAGTGAGTTCATGGGGTTCTGTGGGGCAGGGGGCGGGTGGGCACCACAGTTTTCCTGACTGCCCTTCTAAGGTGAGGAACATGCAGTAGTGAGCATTTTGGAAAGCTTAAGTTAATCTGTCAATCCTTTAGTTGTTGTTTTTTGTTTTTTGTTTTTTTTCTGGTGCTAATGTTCTTTCTTTTGGAAAATGGTGATGATAATTAGATGGTACTTTGGAAATGTTTTCCTTGGAAAAATAAAATTCCAACGATCCTACATCAGTCTCCCCATTAAAAACTAATTCAAAACTAAAATGAAAACTGGTTGATGAAATCCCAGAAGCCGCGAGCGCTCGGGTTTGGGCCCCGCAGACCACGGGCCTTCTGGCGACAGGAACATCGCGCAGCACAGCTCCGGCAGAGTGCATCAGCCTTGCCAAGCAACTGACTTTCTAGTGAACTCTGCGGCTGGGAGACTACCTGCCTTTACATAATTGGAAGGATTCAAGTTAGCGGGACTCAGCCCCCACATCCCTTACCTCACCTTTAGATAAGATCAGATATTTTCCACTCTCCAGTGACTCATCTGGATTTTTCCTCAGCCTTCCAACTCGTGCTGAAACAGGATGGTGGAACTCTGGATTCCCTGTCGGTTTAATCTTTCTGTCATTGAACCTGGAAATAGCCAATCCAACTGTTTCACACACAGCCGGCCACTTGGGGTGAGTAGCTGGAGTGTGCACAGCAAGGCTCGTGCCCATGTCCTCATGGCCATTGCTCCCTCTGGCAAGCCAGGGTGGTAAATCACGGAGCTGTCACCTTGTGCACTCTTGGGTGGTATGAGCTTGTTCAAACAGGCTGTCTCCCTGCTCGCAGAAGAGATCCCAGTGTGGCACTTTTCCCTGGCCCCGGGGCATATGTGGCCTCGGCCCCCACGGAAGGCAGCGAGCAAGCCAGGGAGACTGGAACATTCACGAGGGAGTCAGTGTGGTGGCGAGGGCCCAGTGGTGGTGCCCCAGGATCTCCAGAGCTGGGCAAAGTCTCGGCACAGCTCCTCCCTGGGCTGGTCCACTGACCGTGGCCCTGACAGTGGCTCTGAATATGGAGGTCCAGGCCAGGCTCCTCACTGGCCCCAGACTCATGGGACAAACACCTATATAATCTAAGAGTAGCTTAGGCTTCCTGCCTCCTGCCCTCACCTCTGGTCCCCAGGGGCCCTGCAGGCAGGGTTGGCCGAGGACTGGCCAGGCTGCCTTCAGCTGGCTTATTTTAGCCTTTGCTTTTTCCTTACCCTTCTTTTCGTTTTGAAGTCCAGTGAGGTGTGCGTGGTGTCTGCTGATACTGTGCTTGCTCTTAGCTCTTGGCGCTTCCTTTCTGCTTGTGCGTATGCTTTGTCCTTTTAATCTCTCTCTCTCTGGCTTCTGCGTTTTTCCCCTTTTCCCCCTGAAATTGGAAAAAGAATACAGACGTGTTGGATCTGCTTCATTTCTATACTCATTTTAAAAAAGTGTTTTTACCTTAACCTTGATTTTAACTTGTTCATCTTTTTTATGCTTTACTGATTTGTTTCCAGCTTTTATTTTGTACTTTCAGGTACAAAAGTAAATCTCAGTTAAGTTTTTCGTTTTGTCCTGTAAATATTTTCTTCCATTATTTTTCTCATTTTAATATTACTCGTTTTAAACTCACCTGGACAGTTTGCTTCCCACTTCATTTCCTCTCCGTTCCCCACCTTCTGTTATCTCTTAGTCTGCTTCATTTGTTTTCGTGGTTGGCAAGAGGCCTAACTGTAGGTGTGGGAGCTGAGAGAAGATGTGTGCAGTGGTTGAAACCAGCAAAGGATTAACTGCCAAGAATATTCAAGGAGCTCCTACAAATGAACAATAAAAAGACAACCCCCGTAGAAAAAAATGGGTAAAGAGAATGAGCAATTCATAGAAGCAGACGCCTGAGTCTACCAAGTCTGTGGAGAGCTGTTCGAACTCAATCATCAGAGGAACAAAAACTAAAGCAACAATTAGAGAGTGCCTTGCACCCATCAGCGTCAGATCAGCCAAAGCGCAAAGATGGGTAATGCCAAGTGTCGGCAGAGATGTGGGCACGTGGTGCAGTGTCGCTGTGGCCGTCATGGAGATCCAGCAGGCACTGCTCATTAAATGATGTCTGCATGCCCCATAGTCCAGAAAGTACATGTCTGGGTAAATGTTCCCAACAAAATGATCGCCTGGGTCCGCAAGCAGGCACGTGTAAGGGTGCTCCTGCAGTGTGACTGTGGTGGGAGAGGTAGCAGTGGTGGGGGTGGGGAGATGAGTCAGTCCATCACGGGGGGAGTGGTCAGGGGAAGGTCCCCGGCTGACAGCCACCGCAGAGCACTGCAGAGCGGTCTCCAGCCACAGACAACACACGAACATGGACTTTAAAGATGGCTGAGTGAAGAAAGTAAGAAGTAGATGTGACGGTATCATTTACAGACACTGAAGATAACGCGCACAAGAAACAAGCCAACGTTTGCAAAAGTGTGTACAGATGTGCAGTAGAGGGTTGCCTGTGGGGGTGGGGGGAGGGTGGGAGTGAGGAATGGGGGTGAAGGAAAATTAACAAATGGAACAGGACAGGATGGAAGGGGGAGCCTCAGGTGTTCATCTTCCAGAGACCTGGATCTGAGGGCATGTAATCTTTTGTGTTCAGGGTCTGAGGCAGGTTTACCTGTGGCCCAGATGGGGGGGGTTGTGTGAGGTTGGCCACACTTAAGTGTGTTGATCCCAGTGAGCCTGCTGTAGGCCTCCCAGCGTCTATCCCTGCGGGAGCCGCTTCGGTCCCGGATGTGATGCTCTGATGAACACCATGGGAGGTCCTGATGCTTACGTTCCTCGTCACAGTGCGTCCCTACTCCAATGTAGATTCTTGTTGTGATACCCATTTAACTAATACTCTGCATCCCCCACGGTGGGTCTCACCGGCAATCCGAAGGCCAGCAGGAGCAGCAGGCCTCAGAGTGGGGTGGGGGCATGCTGCCCCGTGGTCCCTTTTAGTTAGCCGCAAACAAATTTGCTGCAAAAGCCGTCCCCAGACTTATGCATGGACAGACTACTGGAATGAGTGATAGCTTGTGTGATTTATCTGGGCAAAGTTCATCCATGTCTGCAAGACAGGAACTTGTAGGAAGGATTGCGTCATTGGGAGGCCATCCTGCCAGTCAGCATCCTTAAGTTGAAATGTACGCTTTCAACCCACAGGGACTGTCGTCCCTTCATTGCAGCTCTTGGCACTCTGGTTCCAGAGCCTTCCTGCTCTCAGAGCTGGCCTGGATCATTATGAGGCTAAAAAGAACACGATATGCCAAGGCACTGAAAATCCCTTGATGATCTTTTATCATCCAAGGAGTGTGTAAACTTCAGCTGTGTTTGCTGCCCTGAAGTGTGGCTCCTCTCATCTGACTGTTGGCATGCTTGTCGTTTAGAACCAGTTTAATTAGCACTGGTGTCAGGTTTTCCAAGAATTGCCTTATAGGGGGTGGGGGGAGAAATCTGGGCCGGGTTAGGGAAGCAACATGCAAATTCGAAGAGGCCACCAGGGATCTTACTAAATTTAAGTCTCACTCTAAGCTCTTTATGGCTTGGGGAATGGGTGTTATAAATCATCCTGGCTTGGGCTGCAGACTCAGAAGGAGGGCAGATTCTGGAACAGTGACCTGTCCCAGCAGTGAGTGGGGTCATGGAGACCCAGCTTCTAGGGAAATGGGGCAGTTTTCCTGTTCCCAGATTTATAAATCAAGGTCAGCTCTCCCGAACTGTGACAGTGCCTGGCCCAGTTCTGAGTGGGTCCAGGTGGAGTACAATTTTTACATTTGGTTTTTGCCAATTGATGAGTACATCATTCCAGCCAGAATTGGGATTAAAGGCCCTGCCTCCCAGTGGGCTCTCCTGCCTGCTCTCCTGTCTCCCGCACAGGTGGGATCAGACAGCCCCTGGGTGTGGGAATGATTCTTGCAGGCCACAAGGATATGTACCAGTGACCCCACCGCTGGAAGTCTCCTGAGTGGTGGGGGTGAGCGCCCTGAAACCTGAGTCACAAGACCCGGATTTAAAAAGCAACGACCAAAAACCTTTATTGAAATATAATTTACAAATGATCAGTGCACTCATTTTAATTGGATAGTTCAGTGAGTTTTGACAAATATATGTACCACAAACGACCACCTAAATTGAGTATAGAACATTTCCACCCAAAAACCTTCCTTATGATCTCTGATCTTCTGTCATCAACTCTACCCCACCGCAGCCCCCAGCCTCAGGCATCGCTATTCTGCTGTCACTACGAATGACTTTTGCTTTTTCTAGAATTTCGTATCAGTGGAGTCATTTGCATCTGGAGCAGACCAGGTTTAAGCCCCAGCCCCACAAAAAGATAACTAGGGGACCCTTGGCAAGATGCAGTCCCCTCTTCACCTCAGTTTCCTTGTCTGGAAATTGAGGATAATAATAACTTACAGCATTCACTCAGTCACGTGTGCACTGGCTCTGGGCTTAGCTCCATGGTGGTGGTGGGCCCAGGGCCCCTCGGTGACAGGGCCTCTGCTCTTCAGTCCCACTGTGTCCCAGAGGGCCCCCTGCTGCCCCATCCTGCCACACCTGTCCTAGCCTCCCATGATCTCAGGTCCTGCACTCCCTTCAAGGAGGACTCTAATTATTTAAATGAGAGATATGAAGACACCCCAGGAAGACTGGGATGAAGTGATGAGGTCCCCCCCCCCCCCGATGGGCAGAGGCGGCCAGGGCCCAAGCAGAGGAGAGGGCTATGTCTGGAGGTGTCCACAGAGGCCTGGACTGGGGCTTCTCTGGCCTTGGGGACACTGGGGCTTCCCCGGGAGAGGGAGTGAGCAAAGGCATGTCTGCAGGACATTTCCGGGTGAGTGGTAGCACCCGGGACAGATACTCCAGGAGCAAACCTACATGATAAGACACACACTTACATCTGACACACCTAGGAAAACTTTCAGATCAGACAACTACACACGCAGGCAGACACCAACATTCAAATATGTATTGATCATCATCTGCATCCCAGGCTCTGGGAGATGCGGCCCTGAACACAACCAAGCCCCTGCTCCCCTCAAGCTCGCATTGCTAGAAGGTCCCGCATTTAGACTGCACCCCATCCTTAGCCAGGGGTGTGGAGGGTCCTCAGTATGGCCCTGAGTTCCATCAGGGAGCGTCAGTCCTGCTCATCTGCTCAGCTTCTGCTGCCTCAGAATGGGGCTGCACCGCCCTCTGCTGGCCATATGGTGGTGGTGATTCCCCAGACCGGCGGTCCCTGCCTGGCAATGGGCTGAAGGGAAGGGTGAAGGTGCTTTTGGTCCCTTGCTTTGGGCAACCTGGCATAGCAAATATGGAGGGGTAGGGACAGTGTAAAAAACTCTTCGTTTGTGCCCTGAGCTTGTTATTTCCTGCATTCCCCACCTTCCCTCTTAAGTACTGTAGCCAGGACACAGGGGTGTGAGAGCACCTGGCTCTGGGGGACCCAAACAGACCAGGTTCAGCCACTCACTGCTTACCAAATCCAAAGGCAGAGAAATGAGTGGTAGAGAAACAAGAAAGGAATTTATTTCAGTGAGGCCAACACTGGGAAGACAGAGGACTAGCGTCTCAAAGATTGTCTCCAAAGTGCTGAAAATACTTTCAGGTTTATATAAGGAAAACGTGGGACAAACGTCTGTGGGTACGTGCAGATGAGCAGTGAAGGTCAAGCCCATCATTGTCTTGGGGTCAGTCTGGCACGGTCTTGCTGGCTTTGCGCAGTCCTTCTTGCTTGAGGGGATAGTTTCAGTTCCCATCAGGTGACACTTTGCCTGCAGGGTCTTTTGCCCTAGTTAAGAGACAAGCTGGAAAGGAGAACTTAATTAGAAAGTTTGAGGTCAAAATGGAGGTAGGTAGTCCAAGTCCCCTTTCAATACTTGGATTTGAAAAGAGAGTTGATCCAAATCATGACGGTTTTTGAGCTGTCTCCTGAAGCACCCCCTTCCCAGGGCACCATCCTCATGAACCCCAGCTCTTGCCATTGGTTTGGGGAATCCTTCCTCAGCCATCTTCTATCCAGCAGGGATGGAGGGACCCACATCTTGAATTTGGAGGTGAAATCCAGCTGACCACCTAAGGAGGCCAACTGTCTGAGGCCCGATGCTGGAGAGGCTCCAGCCATCCCAGTGTGGGGTGAGGATGCATGTGAAGATGTCATCTTGAAGGCGATCCTCCAGCCTGAAATCGTCCAGGTCCCAGCCTTTCAAATCATCTGAGCTCAGCTGAGGCCCCAAGCCATCCCCGCTGTGCCCTGTCCGAATTCCTGGCCCACAGAATCTGTGGGCATTCTTACGTCACCGAGTTTCGGGGTGGATTGTTCGGCAGCACCATGCCAGTCTACCACGAGACACCCAGGCCGTGACCGGCTACAGGGGCTTCTGAAGCCTGAGTTGGAAATGGAACCCACCTTGAAATGCTGTTTCCTTGGAAGAATGACCTCCTCCACCTTTCCTGGCTAACTGTTGTGGAGGGCTTGGGCCTCCATCCCCTGTGATTCCTAGCGGGTTTGTGACACTCACCTGGTCTCTCCATGTTCCATCAGTTTGGACCTGCCAGGCTCTGTTTATTCTCACGGGAAAGCAGTATTTTATGCAACAGCCATTTTGCCTGCAGAGTCTGAAGCAGAGGAGTTGGCACACTGTGGCTTGGAATTGCACAAAGTGTCAGGTACATGGGGTGGAGTAGTGGTGGGTTGGAAGTGGACCCCGGGGCAAGGCAGGGACACCGTCGAGGACAACATTGCGGGGACACTGAGGATCAAAGGGCCACAGGCCTTGCCCGAGGATGATGCAGCTCGCTGGGTCCACACGCGAAGGCTTCCCTGTGCGTTCAGGGCAGCTCGGGAGTTGCGGCAGCGCTGTGTCTCATGCGCCCCCAGCGCAGGCAGAGGCCGCGCTGAGCTTGGCGGCCGGCAGGGGGCGCTGGCGCTTTGCGTTTGTGCCGCCGGGATAAACCTGTCCAGCTCCGGGTCCTGCGTGCGGCTAGTGCCCAGAGCCCGCCAGACCCGTGTCCCTCCGGCGCACGCTCGCCACCCGCCCACCATGCACGCTCCCCAGCTGCCCGGGCCCCGGTCTGAGTGCCTGGGAATGGAAGGAGCCTCCCTGCACCGCCCATGATAGCCCGCTCCTCTGCCCACTGTGTTCAGGGCTGGGCATGACCCACCAGGTTCTTCAATCCTGACTGCCTCCTGGAGGAAGGCTTGAGCCTCCCCAGTTTATGGGTCAAGTATATGATAATAATAATAACAGAAATCAAATTATGTCAGCTAAACTCTATGGAGTTCGAATTACAGACTTGGCTGGCCAGGGACCTTCAGAGTGGAGTCAGGGCAGGCAGGGGAGAGCTGTAAAGCCAGCTGCAGGAGGTGGCCATCCTTATAGCTCCCTGCTTGACCATCAGGATCCTTGCAGACCTGAGGACCTGGGGGAGGAACAGATGTGCCAGAGTAAATCTGAAGGGCCAGGGGGATTTCCAAACCATCTGAGGCTGCCCTGTGTTGCATTTCTGTCCATTACAACCATCCTCCCTGCGGCCTTGAGTGACCAGAATGCCTAGGTCACCGCCCAGGAACAGGAGGACTACCACCTACCAGGAAGCATTGCCCAAGGTTATGGTACTCAGAGCTACAGCCTGGTCTTGGAGCCCTGTCCACCTGTGCCAGGGCCATGAGGTTGAGGTCGTGGCCACAGCTTGACTCCATGCCAGTCCAGGCCCTGGGCTATTGGAGAGCAGCCAGCGAGCAGCCCCATATGGGGGGAAAGTCCCTGGTGTATGGTAATGGTGGTGAGGTGCCTGATATTGGAGCCACAAGGTCTGGGTTCAACTCCTGTTGTCACCAACCTACCAGCTGTGGGCCTTGGGCTTGATTCTGCAACCCTCTGCCTCAGTTTCCCTGTCTTTAAAATGAAGATGATAGTAATAGTATACCATATCTGTGTTGATGATGCTTTCTATTTGTTGGGTGTTAGGATGCTTTGACTCCTTGGGGCTTTGCAGACCTGGGTAGGGACTATATCTCTCCTAGCGCTAGACAGTTTCTGGAGATAGTAACAGTTTGCCTGGAGCATACCTTTCATATGCAAACAGACCAATCCAAAGTGTTCCCCTGCTCCACAGCACTCCAGGGCCGGTACAGGTAACAGCCAACTAGGGACAGCCCCAATAGCCCGGAGCCTGCAGAAGTTACTCAGACTCACCAGTCCTAAACTGCTTACCTTGCCTTGCCCATTCCTTTCTGTGAAAACCACACCAAAGCCCCTGGCCCAGGCTCTGCCCTGGTGCCCGCTTCCTCTGCTCTTCTCCAGGGAGCCCTGCTGCCTGGTGTCCTCTTGGGAATTGTGAGTAAAAAGGCTCTTCTTTCAAGGCAGCTGTCTTTGTCATCTTACTGTACCCGATTATGACAAAAGTCCCAGGTACACTTTAGAACAATGGCGTAAGATTGTTGCAGGAATCAAAGGACTGCACTTTTCTGAAGTGCTTACAACAGTGCCTGACTCCTGGCCGCTGCTAAACAGGGGGTAGCTGTTAGGTGACATCTCTGTGCTGTTTGTACCAACAGCCTCCGTCTTGGTGACTCTGAGCGCGCAGGCAGTGCGAGAAGCAGCCAACGCCAGGTGCCCGGGCTGGGGTCAGCCAAGTGCTCCCTGCCCTTGGCAGTAGCGCTGAACCTCCAAGCTGCCAGTGAGTGCCAGGCGAGGAGGGTTCTAGAAGCCAGCAGAGGGAACGGCCCCTGCCCCCTCCCTCCCATTTGGCTGCAGAGACTAAATCCCCAGTAAGGGTCTTTGGCAACGCCCCACCCCCCGCCGCCCCCCTGAGAACCCTCAGCTCAAGCGGGATGGTCGCCCACTGATAATTATGTCTAATAATAATTTACCAAGTGCTGCCAGTGACCAGGCACTGTTGTTAGCTCTTTGTATCAGCGATTCTCAAACTTTTTAGTCTCAAGAGCTCCTTACACTCTTAAGAATTACTGAGGATCTCAGAGCCCTTGCTACGGACGGTTGTGTGTGTCATTATATAGCATTTTGAAGAGTTAAAACTGAGAAGTTGTAACCATATTTGTTTATGATTTATTTAAAATCTCAATAATAAACCCTTTACATGTTAACATAAATATCTCATGAAAAAGGACTGCATTTCCTGACACAAGAAATGTAGGGAGAAGGCAGCATGGCATTGTTTTATGTGTTTGCAAATCTCTGTCATGTCAGGCTTCATAGAAAACAGCTGGGTTTTCATATCTGTGTCTGCATTCAGGTTCTTGAGATCTCACTTGTCATGTAGTCTGCGGATCACTCCACTGAGTATTAAAAAAAAACCTTACATCGAGAGCGAGAAGACAAATAGCATCTTTGTATTATTATGAACATAGTTTTAACGGTAATGGACACTCTGGAAGGGTCTCAGGGAACTGCGGAAACCCCCAGATCATACTTTGGCAACTGCTGCCTTACAGACTTGATGCGTACATTCTAATATGCCCCTGCTTTACAAGTGATGAACGGAGGCAAAGAGGGTTGAAGCGACTGGCCCAAGGTCATGCAGCTGGGGTTCAAAGCCAGGCTGCCCGAAGAAGCTGGTGGGTACTGAGAAAAGACCTTGGCTTTGGTGTCTGTGCCTAGCGCTCAGCCCTGAGAATCGGGGGAGAGGCTGGACACAGACAGATGGAGACAGGCAGGATGAGCCAACGGGAAGGGGAGTGGGGTCTGGTGGGGGGGGCGGTGCTGGGGAGGGGCCCCGGGGGGATCAGTTAGTCACGAAGTGGTCCGGTGACAGGGCTGGAGATGGCAGCTGGCGGCAGATGCAGCCTCCGGCTGGAAAATCAATAGGTGATCAGCGGTCCAGGGGCACCGCTGTTCATCAGGTGCGTGGAGAGGCATGGGCGGGGGTGGGGGGCCCGGAGGAAATATCACTGACCCCCGGCAGGATTGATCAAACAGCCAGACACCCAAGGCCAAACTCACTAATAAAGTGAGACGTTCAGCTCAGCCAGGCGACTGCTGGCTGAAGGTCTTAAAAAAACCGCTTAGCTGGGGAGTTCTTGCTAAACTGTCTTTGTTTCTTGAGGCCAGTGGGAGGGAGGAATGACGGGCGGGGGAGGCCTGGCTTGGCTGCCGTTTGGCCAGCATTTCTTGGCTTGAAGCAGGCCTGCACACACTACGGCACACACCATTTACACACAGCCTGTGTGTGCACACACGCACGTGCTACAGCCAGCATGGTAAGCACGTCCCGTGTTCACACGACACACATGCACACGCATGTTACAGCACACGTATGCGCAGATGTGCCTTGCACGCGTGCCTGTATGTGCACGTACTGTGGCTCACACCATTTGCGTTCGGGGGGAGCTTGTGTGCTTGTGGGTTAGCTCTTCACGTTGTCATGAATATCAGCACTCCCTCGGCCTGTAGCTCTGAAGATGCAGCATTTGTAATGATAGTCATGGTTATTACTGGGCGAGGGGAGGGGAGTGGGGAGTGGGAAATCGTACCTAACAGGCTAAGATGTGCTGTAGAGAGACCGTGGACGTGCAAAGGAAGAAGGAGGGGAGAAAAGTGGGAGAAGGAAAGGCTGTGTGGGTGGGAGTTAAAGAGTATTTTGGCCAGGAGTTGAGAGAGGGGAATTGGGGGATGGGGAGAGGTGCCAAGGGAGCTGCCGGGGTGGGGGGGGGGGGAAGTTAAAGGATAAAAGGATGTGAAAATGGCATATTAAGAAGTGATGCAATTGGGTAATGCCTTTGGCATCCTTTCACCCCCTCTGAGGGATGCGAGCAGAGGAGGAGTAGAATGACCTCCAGTAAGCTCCTGAGTGTCGGACTGGGTTTCGTTAAATGTGCTGCCAGACAGACTGGGTTTATGGGCATACCGGATTTATTTGGGTTAAATAATGAAGTCGTTCACATTGTAAGGGTTACATTTTATGGGATGCCTTTGTGGCTCAGAGATTATACCAAGAGCTTTCCATGTGTCCTCTCCTACTAGCCCTCAGCCCTCAGGGATGGGAATTACTTTTATTTCCATTTTCTGGATGGTTCCTTGAAGCTCAGAGGTGTAATTGCTTGTTTAAGTCATGGGGTCAATAAGGGGTGGGCCTGGGATTTACCGCTGCTGCCCCCATCGTTATTTCAGAGTCCTTGAGGGATACAGTGTGGATGCCGGGGGACCCGGGAGGTACATCAAGCCTATATCTGGAGGAAGGGGCATTTCCCATCCTTGCATCTTGCCCTGAATTCAGACAGCAGGGCGCCCGTGCGAGGGGCAGAATGTTTGACCTGCACACCATTCAGACCCTTCACCCACGAGCAGTTACAGCCTATCCCGCCCCCAGCGCCTGAATCCCAGAGCCCCCAGATGGGTCCCCTCTTCTGTGGGTATTGCTGACAGCCGTGTGGGTGCAGAAGAAGGTGTTGGGAGGACCCTCTGTGCTCCCGTCGCTGACTTTAACTAGCGTGTGTTGGTCTTAAACCCTGAAGCTCTTGGGGTTTTATAAAAGCATAGAACAGATTTATTGGGAATGACTGAGGATCTAAACAATGGGAGAAATATAAAACCATATTTTCTCCAAGTATGGTCCTTGGGCCACCTGTACTGATGAACGTGGGGGTAACTGGTCCCCTCCAGACTTACTAAACCGGAATCTCTGTGGCAGGGGCCAGGACCAGGAATCTGCATTTAAAAGACCATCTCGAGTTAATTGCTGGGTACATTCTAATTTGACCTCTGCACTTTCTGTTCCCTCAGTGTGAGGGTGTGACGTGCTGTCCCTCGGAGCTTCCTTGGCTCACACTTGGACTCCTTTAGGTCTCTGTTCAGATGTGACCTTCTCAGGACGTCTCTCCTGCCTGCCTTACCTAATTCATTCTCAACCCCCTTACCTGGCTTTATGATTTATTATTTATTTTCACTGCATGGATCGCCAGCTAAAATTTTATATATAAATACGTTATACACAGCAGTGTGTATCATGCACTATGTTTTATATGTCACATGCTGTATTCACATTTATGATCTTTTCATCTGTCCTTACTTGTCAAGAGTTTGGGAATGGGAAGGGCTACAAGCCAACCATGTCTAACTACATTTTCCACAGGCGACTCTCATGGAATTCTAAAATGGTAAAACAGACTTCGGTCAGAGTCTCAGGTCTTGGCTTCCTTCAGGCCAGGGTATACAGAGATGGAGAGATAAAGAAAGGAAACCATTTTCTGCCTGTTTTTTTAGACATTTGGTTTTGTTTTTGTTTTTTTATGTTTCTACTGAATCATGACTTCCAAATATAACTATAAATATAGATTGTAAACTCAGAACAAGATGATGACAACTTTGTGAAAAATAGGTGTGTATCTACACATATATACATGTAGGCATACTTTTATTCCAAAGGGAATAGAACAGACTTGACATTTTGCCGTCTGAAGCAAGGCAGGAAGATAGGCTGTCTGTGGGCAGAATAAAGAACTGAGAGGATGTATTGGCTTGAGCGATGGAGCCCCCAAAGATATGTTCTCCTGGAACTTGTGAATGTGATCCACTATGGTCTAAATGTTTATATCCCCCCACAGTTCATGTTGAAATCCTAACCCCCAAAGGTGATGGCATGAGGAGGTGGGGCCCTTGTGAGGTGATTCGGGTAGAGCCCTCCTGAATGGGATCAGTGCCCTTATAAAAGAAACTGCACAGAGCTCCCCAGCCCTTGCTAGCATGGGAGGACACAGCAAAAAGACGCTGGCTGTGAACTCAGGAAGGGGGCCCTCACGTGACTTTGCTTAGCACCCTGATCTTGGGCTTCCAGCTTCCTGAACTGTGAGAAACACATTTCTATTGTTTATAAGCTACTCAGTCTGTACTATTTTGTTAATGGCATCCCGAACTGAGGAATATATAACCTTATTTGGGAAAAAGGTCTTTGGAGATGTAATAAAGGTAGGGATCTCAAGATAAGATCACTCTGGATCAGCTGGGTGGGCTCTAAATCCCACGGCTAGTGTCCTTATAAGAAGAGGAAAACAGAGGAGGAGAAACACAGAGGAGAAAGGCACATGAAGACAGCGGCCCAGGTTGTAGTGATGCAGCCACAAGCCAAGGAACGTGAAAGATTCCCGGCAGCTGCTAGAAGCTTGGAGAAGCATGGAACAAATTCTCCCTCAGACCCTCCGGAAGAAACCAGTCCTGCTGACACCTTGATATCAGACTGGCCTCCAGAACTGTGAGAGAATGATTCTCTCTTGTTTTTAAACCATCGCATTTTGGGTAATTTGTTATGCCAGCCTTAGGAAGCCCATGTGGGTGGGGGTAGGATGCTGTTCTGGAAGAAATGAGTCTTGGCCTGTGAAAGGGGGTTGCACTGTATGTGTTCCTGGAGAAATGTGGAACTTATAGATACCCGGCTTCCAACTCCTAATGGTGAATGAGGACTTTCTACACCCAGGGGGTTCAGGATGGAATGGGCTGTGTTGGGAAGGAAGGAGCTTTCCAACACTGCAGGGGCCACGGGGGAGTCTAAGCATCTATTATGTAGTTGAACTTGACAACTTGGAGGTCTCCCCCAGCCCTAAGAATATATGCATTTGTGCAAAGAAGTAAAAGTCTGATTGATGACAGAGGACCTAGAGTAGACGCCCAGGTTTGTGTCTGGGGGCCTGAGAGATGGAGAAGGTGGGGCTGGGAGAGAATGGGTCTGTGGCAGAGGAAGATGCTGAGCTTGGTTGCTGGGTGGGCAGGGGTGTCTCCTGGACTCTGGAGGGTCTGCAGGGCTCCGTCCTCCATGAGCCTCATAGACCATCCCACAATGCCCCTTCTCGGTTATTCTGATAAAGTTGTCTCCCGTATGGATGTTGCCTTGGACATAATGTTCACAAATCCCCAAGGGACAACATCTCTCAATGAGCCCCAGTATTTTCCCAGCCAAGAACTTGGTTCCAAGTTCATTAACACTGGTTTGATATTCTCTTCCCATTCTGTGCCAAGAGCTGGTGTTGGCAGAGTTTGTAATGTCCTGGACTGGTGCGTGTAACTGACTGCTCTGTTGGAAAGGAGTGCACTTAATTTTGTTTTAAGTGTACTTTTCGGATCAGCAGTGATGTTGGCATGGGTGTGGGAAAGCAGCACACTTGTGTGTTCATTAAGGGAATGTGCATGGGCAGAGCTCTTATGGAGAGTGGTTTGGAAACGCCGTTGAGATGTAAGATGTGAGCGGTGGTTTGGGATTCTTAGTCTTCAAAACTCAGTTGGGCAGGAAATGCAAATTTTTGTTATTTTGTAATTGAATTTGGTTTCTGTCTCAGTACCTCCTGCTGCCTTCCAAATACACATGCCCTTTCACCATCTGGCAGGTAATGAAATCTAACTAATTCAAGATAAACTTACCACTCGAGGGCCTTCTCAGCCAATTAAAATTCCTCTTCTTGCCTCCTTCTTCCTGGGGGTGCTCGGCACTCGGGGGTGGTGGGTGCTTATGTACTGGGTCCTTGCTGGGTCCGTGCTGGATTGTGAGCCCTCACCCCCAGGATGCTACCCAGGGAGATGCTGTGGGCCTGCCCTGGGTTTGTTGGCTGCATTTGCTCATTGCCACATGAAGCTGAGACCCTCTTATGGTGTCTCAGCTCACGTCTCTGGCCTTCTCAGAAGCACAGAGACATTCAGAGCAGTGAGAATGTTGCGGCCTTAGGCTGTGTGTCTCCCTCTGCCATTGCTGCGGGCATGATGGGGGGTGCAGATGGCAAGTGGGTCCAGGTCATCTCCGCTGTCAAATCCCCAGTCTCATCCCAGGTACCGGTGCTGGTTCCCCGTCCCATCCTTAGCACGAACCCTGTGCAGGTGCCACGTGAAACCTTCTCCTGGAGGCCTTCAGCATCAGCTTCTTACTTTCCATCTCCCCGACTCCTCCAAGTGTTCCTGGTTTTAATTCCCTCTTTGCAGGAAGAGCAGCTCCTTCAGCATACACTCTTCCGAATCTTACATCTTCAACTGAAAAGCCAGAATTTCCCGCTCTGTTCTGTTCTGCTCCGCTCACCTCCAGGGGCAGGCTGGTGCCTGAATGGGGAGAACCCTCCAGGGCAAAAAGCAACAGGGCTGATATGACATTTGTCCTTTGTGTTCCACTGTTATGAAATATCTAGAAGAGGCAAAATCACAGAGACATAAGGTGGACGAGAGGTTGGGGTTGGGAGAGTGGAATGGGGCATTACTGCTTAATGGGTACAGAGTTCCGTGTGGAGCTGGCTATTGGTGATGGTGGCACAACCCCAACGTCCTAAATGCCACTGACTTATACACCAAGAAGCGGTCAAAATGCCACGTGTTACATTATACATATTTCACAATAAAAATAAGTAAAACAAAACAAACCAAAAAAACCAGGGCAGAAAAAATCCCATCTTGATTCATACTTGACAACAGCTTTCTGAGCCCGATCAGATGTTCCACTTGGGGAACGGAGTCTCTGGAAGGTTCTGCTGAGGTCTTGTACAGGGTGGTGGGTGAGGACGCGGGATGCAGCCTGGCCTGTGCCTGTGAGCCACTGGGGACAGCGTGCATGTCCACCAGGGGTTGGGGGGCTGAATCATGGTTTAGCTGCGCTCAGAAGGAGAAGGAGGGAGCCTGGTTCTGAGCAGGTGTCCACATGGAAGATGCGCATGAGGCAGGGTCTCGGGAGCCTGCTTGTGCAGAAACACCCGGAGGAACTTGCACCATATTTGAGGTGAAGGTGGCATTAACTCCCTCCTGCTCTCCTCCCTGTCCTCTCTCTACTGGACAAAGGTTTTATTTACCTGCGCCGATGCTCCTTCCTCTTTCGTGAGCTGGGGGGCTTCTATTCTCCTGTCTCTGCAGGACATGGTAACCTTTGGTGTTTTTTTTTTTTTTAACATTAAAAAAAGTCACAAGCAATAGCTAATATACAGAAAAGTGCCTTTAATATGTAAATGTCCAGTGTAAAGCAGACATCTAAAGCAGATACCCGGGGACCCAAGACCCAGGGACCCCAACACCCGGGGGCAGGAAATCAAACCTTGCTAACACCCCACGTTCTTCTCTTGAGTCAATTCCTCCAAGAGGTAACTGTTATGCTTAGTGTTATAGTAATCGTCATTGCTTAAAAAAAATCTTTTGGGGGGAACATATTTTTGGTTTTCGTAAGCTTTTATTTAAATTCCAGGTTAGTTAACATATAGTATAATATGAGTTCCAGGTGTGCAGTGTAGTGATTCAGCACTTTCATAGGATACTCGGTGCTCATCACAAGTGCGCTTCTTAATCCCCATCCCCCATTTCCCACAGCCCCCCATCCACCTCCCCTCTGGAACCATCAGTTCTGTATAGGTTAGCATCTGTTTCTTGGTTTGCCTCTCTCTCTTTTCTTCCCCCCTTTACTTGTTTGCTTTGTTTCTTAAATTCCACCTGTAAGTGAAATCATATGATATTTGACTTCTTTCACTTAGCATAACACTCTCTAGCTCCCTCCATGTTGCTGCAAATGGCAAGATTTCATTCTTTTTGATGGCTGAGTAATATTCCATTGTATATATAGACCACATTTTCCTTATCTGCTTATTATTGGTGAACATGGGGGCTGCTTCCATTATCTTAGCTATTGTAGATAATGCTGCTGTAAACATCAGAATGCACATATCCCTTTGAATTAGTATTTTTGTGTTCTTTGGGTAAATACGCAGGAGTGTGATTCCTGGGTCATAGGGTAGTTTTATTTTTAACTTCTTGAGGAAGCTCCGTTCTGTTTTCTAGAGTGGCTGCACCAGTTTGCGTGCCCACCAACAGGGCACGAAGGTTGGGCAATAATTTTAGATTGACAAGATGATTGCAGAAAGAATACTGAGACTTCCTTCATACCCCTTGCCCAGCTTCCTCTGCTGAAGACATCTTCTACGGTCAGGGTGCGTGGACTCAGTGAAGGTCATCACGACAGAACAATGCCATCAACTGAACTATAGATGTCACTTGGATTTCAACGCTTTCCCCACTAATGTTCTTCTTTGGTTCCGGGACCCAGCCTAGAACCCAACATTGCATTCAGTTGTCGCATCTCCTCTGGTCTGTGACAGTTCTTCAGTCTTTCCTTGTTCTTCATGACCTTGACCCTTGTGGAGAGGACCGGTCAGAAATCTTGTAGGATCCTTGCTTTTCTTTATGATTTTCCTCTCCTAAGTACGTATCCTTGAACATCATCGAGTTTGGCCTGTTTTGGATTTTACGTCTGTGGAATTCCATCATATATATTCTTTTGTGTCTTACCTTCTTTATTTAACTGTGTGTTTTCGGGGGTTCATCCATGTTTTTGTGTGTAGTCCCGGTTCTTTTTCTGTGCTGAGTGTTATTCCATTGTCTGGCTATATGATATTATAATCGTAACAACACAGTGGCTATAATCGAACCATTTTACATTTGATGGGCTTACGGGTTTTTTTTTTCAGTTTGGGGCAGTTGCAAACGGTTCTGCCAGGAGCATTCTTATTACAGGTCTCCTGAAGTACACAGACCACACTTCTCTGGGGCAAGTTTCCAGGAAAGGACATCTGGATCACACCGTCTTGCATATCTTCAACTTGACGAGGCAAAGCCAGACTGTTTTCCAAAGTGGTTGCACCCATTTACAGCCGGACCCGCAGTTCCCGAACGTTCCTAGTGCCCCACACCGCTGGGTTTTGGAATTGAATCAAATGAGGCAAGGTCCTGGCAGGAAAGAGATGTCCATCAAATGCTTAGAAGAGCAGCAGGGTTTCATTTCAGAGAATCTAATGAAGAGACTATTTAGAGGCAGGTGGGCAGGATTAAAGGGACCAGGAAGGGCTGTCCATGTGCCAGGCGCCAGTGACCACAGGAGAGCTGTCACAACCCGGGCTGATGCGGCCAGGAGACCGGAGAGGAAGTAGGCGCCCCCAGAAGCTGTGGGTAGGAGCCACGCTTCTCAACTGGTTTTCCTCACTGCCCCGTCGTAGGTTGATTTGTGCCCCCTCCCCACTCCCATCTGTTCAAGCCGACCTGTGAGTGTGACCTTATTTGGAAACAGAGTCCTTGCAGATGTCCTGGAGTTAAGGTGAGATCTGTCTTAGTCACTTGGGCTGCTCTAACCAAAGACCATAGACTTGGGGTGTTAAACAGCAGGCATTTGCTTCTCGAAGTTCTAGAGGTGAAAAGTCCAAGATCAAGGTGCTGTCAGATTTGGTGTGTGGCGAGGACCCGCTTCTTGGGTTGTAGATGGCAGCCTTCCGGCTGTGTATGCACGTGGCCTTTCCTTGCGGAGAGGCGTGGACAGATTACTTGGTCTTCCTTTTCTGATAAGGACAGTAATTCCCTCTTGACCTAAGCTAGACCTAAGTACTTTCCAGAGGCCTCGCTTCCTGACACCTTCACACTAAAGGTTGGGCTTCTGTGTGTGACTTGCTGAGGGACGCAAACATTCAGTCCATAACAAGCCATACTGGCTTGGGGTGGGCCCTCATCCAGTGACCGGTGCCCTTGTAAGGACATGAAGACACAGGGAACAACGGAGCAGGGGCTGGGGGGATGTGGCCCCCTGCTAAGGCATGCCAGGAGAGGCAAGGAAGGAGTCTCCCTTAGAACCGGCAGAAGCAGCGAGGTCCTGCTGACACCTGGCTTCCAGACTCCCGGCTTCCAGAACTGAGAGAGGAGACACTTCAGTTGTTCAAAGCCACCCAGTTCATGGTTTTGTGTCGGCAACTCTAATGCAGTCCTTCTCAGCAAGGAAACTTGAGACATTTGTTTTCCCCAGTTCCTCCCTCCTTGCCCCGGTGAAATGTCAATGCCATGGATATACCGTATGTCTGTTTTTGTGCTGTGGCTCTTCTGTGGGTGGTCTCAAACCATTGTCACATGTGAGGTTTTTACTCCCCGGGAACCTGTGGTCACACCGTTGGGTGTGTCCTTGCTCCTCTTGAGCCTGTGGGGACTGGGGGTGGGGGCAAGGAGCAGAAAGATGGAGGAGAGGCAGAGGAGGAGCTGGAGAGGGGACCCCTTTCTGATTGCCCCGCTGCCCCGTGGTTTCCTGCCAGGGCCTCCTGCTGGCCTGGGGAGGGAGCTCAGGATGTCATCCTGCTTCCTGGGGCAGAGCAGGGCTGAGGGGGGCGGGGAATGGAGGGGAGGGAGAGACATAACAGACAACAACCAGCTCACAGGACTGGGTCACAGCCCCCAGCCAGTCCTTCAGGGGGCTGTCCATCCTCCCTTGGGAATGTACGAGACCCGCCCCCCCCCCCCCCCAAGGCTGATGTGGGACAGCAAAATGGGAAGATGGGCTCTTCCAGTATTCTCGAACGCTATGGTCATGTGAAGATGGGCAGCCTCCTCTGTGCCAAGCCAGGGCGCGGGCCTCTTCGTGGGTCCCCTGGGGATGGCGGTCAGTGTCCCATCCCGGGCATTCCCCGGCCCTCCTTCCCCAGGTTGCAGCTCCCTCTCCCTCTCCCCTGCCTCCTCCTCAGCAAGCCAGCAAGCCATGGAGCCCTAACCCTCCAGTTAGTCCAGTTCTATCCTTGCAAGGATTGTCTGCACAAAGATAGAAAACAGGATGGAGCTTAGTGTCTTAGGGATTACAGGAGGCAGTGGGGTGTCGTAGATGAAAGTCTGGATTCTGGGCCAGATGCCCTGGGTTTGGATCCTGGTTGTGCTACTCATTGGACTCTGTGCCTCAGCTTTCTTTTCTGAAAAACAGGGGTGTAATGGTATCTACCTTGTAGGGTTATTGGGAGTATTAAATGAGCTCATGGACAGGAAGTGCTTGGAACAGTGTGCGGCACATCCTAGGTGTGGGTAGGCTGTGCTCCTGCCCTGCAGGATGTACGTGCCCGTAGAAAGGTCTAGGGTCTCCGTCTCAGGGGAGCAGAGCTGGGCTTACAGGAGAGAGACTTTACTTTTTATTTTATATTCTTTCATATTATTTACATTTTTAAAAACAAGCGCCTAGCACATATAGTAATAGTTTAAAATATTTTTCTTAAAAATGTTAACTCTTTGGAAGCAAAAGGTAAGCTTTTGAAAAAAAATGATGAGATTTGCACCATTTAATGTCGAATATAAGATGTGACAGACCTTCATCAATCTCTCTTTCGCTGCATGTGTGCTTCAAAAGAAAAATTTATGAGTGTGCCTGGGATTGGGGTTGGACTTGCCTGGTCCCCTGGAGCTGGGGTTCTCGAAACTTGTACTGGACATGCGCAGGGACTGAGCCCTGGCCTGCAGCTCCCCACACCCGCCCCCTGTGGGCCTCCCGGGCTCCCCTCCCAACCCTCCACTGCCTCCCAGCACCTGCCCTGGTTGCTGGGGAAACGGCCCTTTATTGAGTGGAACCATCTCCAACTCAGCCCAGTGATTTGTCCTTGTCTAATTATTATTACTCTTTGCATTTTCCCTTTGGATGAGTAATGGGGGAGGGTCGGGGGGTGGGAGGGCACAGGAGCCGAGGAACAGTGATTTGTGGGGTTGGCAGCTCATCTTTGAGAGGAGGACATTCATCTTTCTGGAAGCAGAAAACAGCCCAATGGAGACAAATTCAACAGTTTGGATCTGGTGGTGTGGATCTGTTGTGCGTTTACACGCCGGTCGGGAGTCACCCACCAGGAGTGTGTGTGCATGTGGACTCGTGCAGGAATGTGTGCACGGTGCGTGCAGACCTGGCAGACCCCTTGTAGCCGTGAGGCCTGTGGGGGTGTGTGTGGTTATTGTGGCCTCGGTGTGCATGGCTCATGAAGCTGTGTGCGTACACCTGTGTACGCCTGGTTGTGTGTGTACCCTTCCTACCATGCTTTCCAAGCTGGGCGTGCCTGCTTGCGTGCATTCGTGTGGTAGCCTGTGAGGGTGCACGCTGCAGACGAAGCCAGGAAAACCTGCCTGTGTGTGCCCATTGGCATGTGTAACGTCGGCTTCATCCAGCAAATCCGTACGTCTCTGTGTGTACGCGGACTACCTTCTGCTTTCACACACAGCTTGTCCTCGAGGCTGAGGGCCGGATGCTTGTCTGCAAGCGAGCACACTGTATACATTGTTAGGAAAACCCAAACACAGGCCCTAAGTCAGGGTGCTGCCGCTGAGCCAGAGACCGCTGAGATGCGGACTGAGGGGGTGAATAGGTTCGCACACCTCACCTTTGGGTAGCTGGGATAGGTTGCACAAACGTTCTCACTCCTTCGCTTTGGCTGGAATGCACGCCCTTCGCGTGTGACTCTGCGGTTTCTCCTAGTAGAAGGTCAAGTGTATTTCCCCACCCCCTTGAACCGGGCTAGACTTGAGGCTTGCTGTGGACAACAGAGTGACACGGAAGGGGCAGCAAGCCTGTCCTCAGCCTGGCCCTCCAGATGCCTGGTAGCTTCCACTGGCTGTCTTAGGACAGTCCCCACACGAACCTGAGCTGGGCTGCTGGACGCGGAGGGAACCCTGGAGGCCAGATGTAGAGGAACCCAGTTCCCCCAGCTGAGGCCGTCCTGGACCGTCTTATAGCCATCTTCCCTGCAGACCCATGGGAGTGCCCAGCCCAGGCCAGTGGAGCTGCCCTACCCTCCTGGCCGCTGGCCGCAGGTGCATGAGTGGGCACTGTGGACCCATAGCCCTGTGAGCAAGAATAGTCGTTTCAGGTCCTGTGTGTCAACGTGATTTGTTACACAGCCTTGTTGTGGCGAAACACACCTTCTGATACATAAAAAGCCTGTATGGGCCCTTGGACAGCTGCACGTGGCGCCTGTGTGCACTGCACATGGACACGTGGGATGGGTAGCTCTGGATACCAGGATTCCTAGTTAGTTATCTATTGCTGTGCAAAAAAATGACCCCCCGATTAGGAGGCTTACGTCCACAAACATCTATCGCTGAGTTCCTGTGGGTGTGAAATTAGGGCATGGCTCAGCCAGACGCCTCCCTCGTGAGCTCACCAGTGAGCTCCTGGGGCTCACACTGGCTGAAGGCTCCTCTCTGGGAACCTGAGGATTCCCGCTCCTCCTCCAGCTTCAGGATACACTGTCTGGACCCCGCGTTGGGAGGTCCAAAGGGAGGGCTTCCTTTCCAGGCCAAGACGGCCTCAGCTCCTGTGCCAGGACTGGGACTCACGAGAAACAGATGCTTTTGTCTGTCAAAACGCAGACATGCGTGGATGTTCATAGCAGCTTTGTAACCCAGACGGAAGAAAATCCTAACGTCTATCAACAGCAGAATGGGTGAACTGTGGCCTGTTCATTCACTGGAGTGCTACACAGCAGTGAAAGTGAAGTCCACACAACACGACGAGTCTCGTGGACTTAACGTTGAGCCAGACAAGCCAGCCACAGAAGGCGCTATGCCGTAAATACATCAGCGTCAGCTTCTAAAAGCAGGTGCTGTCACCTATGGCCGGAAAGTGGGAATGCGTTTACTCTCGGGGTGGGGGGTAGGGCTGGAAGAGGATATGAGGGGCTTGGGGTACGGATAGTGTTCTGCCCTCCCCCTTACATCCGGGTGCTGTTTTCATGGATGGGTCACTTTAGGAAACTCCCCACGTAGCTTTGCTCTTTTCCATATGTACGCTGTACTTGAGTAAAAAGTGTATGGAACAAAAAGCCACAATAGAGAGAATAGAACAGTGGGGTGCTGGGGTGTGGTGGGAAGGGGATGGTGACAGGTGCTGCTGGGGCAGCAGCGGGGACTGGGTCATGCTGGGAGTGTCAAGGCAGATTAGAGATGCCGAACATCACTCTGGGAGCAGTGGGGAGGGGGCTGTGTATAATAGGCAAACACCGTATTTCCAGTTTGATTTCAGAGAGCTCACCCTGGAGCTGGGGCAGGGAAGGAGACCAGGGGCCGGAGTGGAAGCTGGGAGACGGGTTAGGAGGTCCTTGACATAGTCCCGGGAAAGAGGACAGAGGCTTGTGCTAGGGAGAGGCAGTGGGGACGGGGAGAAGTGCAGGATTCTGGGAAGTTGAGTTGGCCAAGCTGGAGGAAGTCCTGTGGGGGCTGGGGGAGGGGACAGTGCGGAGGAATTAACGAGATGGCATCTCTTCTGCAAAGTTCACTGAGTATGACGAGCATGCCTGGCATTTGGCTAACGAGTGTAGTGGCTTTGGTCCCTGGTCTGGGGGTGGGAGGCTGGCTCCCAAGAGCTGTTGATACCTGCGCACTGAGCTTCCAGAAGAGCAGGCAGAGCCTTGGCTACAGAGAGGCGGCTTTCGAGAAGTGTGGACGCGTGAGTCCCCTGCACACTCTCTCTCTAGAATGTTGGATGCTGGGCATCCTGAGACTCTGGGGGGACAGGCTAGGTTCCACCCTTCTCCCCCAGCCCCTACTCATTCAGATCATCTCCCAGGACTGCCCCCCTCCTCTGTGCCCCTCACTTCCACCCTTTGCTTCAGTCCGGTTCTTGCTTTGCTCCCGAGCTTTGAACTCTCTATTGTCAGGATTTTGTTGACTTATATAACTAAGATATCTAGAGATATGTCCACCTTCAGGAAGAGCTGGATCCAGGGCTTTGACCAGCGGCATCAGAATCTGCTTCACCTCTTAGTGCTCCTTTCCTCTCTGCTCCTTTCCTCTCTGGCTCCTACAGCGCTAGACTTCCACCTTCACTGTTCAGCAACCCAGAGCTGAGAATATTTTCAAATTTTCATGGTAGTTCCAGCAACTATCCCAGGACTGACTCTCGTTGGTGTGGACCAGTCATGGGTCAGGCAGAATGTGCATTTTGCCTGGCTAGGCATGTGTCAGTGCTCATATGGAGGGTGCGCTGGGTCAGCCCAGCTCAAACCACATGACGTTGCATCAGATCGGGGTGCTGGAGCCATTGCGGAGGGGAATGCAGGTGGGCAGGCAGACCCCACCTCATCCCTGCCCCCCGGCTGGCGTCCCTGACTTCCATGATCAGAAGCTCGCCTACTTAGAAAGCCTCATGTTTGGCCCTGACACCTTCCTTTGGTTGGTTGTCTGGAGTAGGAAATTTTGTGTTAACATCTTTGAGCTCTGTTCCCATGCTGATGACCAAGGAGCACTGTATTAGGGCTCTCCAGAGAAGTAGAGATGGGATGCAGATATATGGCTAATTTGCATATGATATATACATACAATATATAAATAGATTTATTATAAGGAGTCGGTTCACACTGTTATGGAGGCTGACAGGTTCCAAGATCTGCAGAGTGAATCTGTAAGCTGGAGCCCCAGGACAGCCCATGGTGTCATTCCAGTCTGAAGATCAGCAGCCTCAAGACCCAGGAAGAGAAAATATTTCAGTTCGAGTCTGAAGGCAGGAAAAAAGCTGCTGTCCCAGTCCTGAGGCCAGCAGTCAGGAAGAATTCTCTCTTACATGGGGAAAGGTCAGTCTTTTTTTCTGTTGAGGCCTTCACCTGATTGGACGAGGCCCACCCCCATTAGGGAGTTCAATCAGCTCTACTCAGTTTACCAGTTCAAATGTTAATTTCATCGAGAAACACCCAGAATACTGTTTGGCTAGGTGTCTGGGCACTCTGTGGCTCAGTCAAGTTGACACATAGGATTCACCACTGAAGGTACCAAGAAGGTTAGACTCTGTAAGGCTAGGTCTGAGAGCTGGAGAGGGCGGGGCTGAGTCGGAACCCTGGAGGACATCCTCTGTGCCCAGAACAGCCTTCGTGCGGTTGTGTGGCTCGTCTGCCTGTATCTTACCCCTAAATAAAGTCTTTATTTTCATCAAGACATAAGTGGAGAGCTGGGGGACCCAGGGAAGGCCCATTTCGCCCCAGCTCTGTCATCCATCTCCCTGCTGTTCCGTACATCAGGGAAGGCTGATCCCCATGAACTGTGACTCTGGGGCTCCCCGTGCTCTGGCTTCCAGGGTTGGAGGGGCTGCTCATCTCTGCAGCCGTGGCCCTGCTCGTGGGGATGTGCTCCCGTGTCCCTGCCCCCACCTCTTCTCTCCCCTCCGTGCAGGGACCGGAATGGCTCTTGCCGGCTTCACTGTGCCTCTGGTCCCCTCACTCCCTCCCACACCTCTGTCCACGTTCCCCTCATTCTGTCTCCTCAGCATCCCAGTGGAGTGTGCTGAGGGTGGGCTTCCTGTGAGGAGCCAACTCAGGGGAGCAGGGGGTGGCCTGCGATGGGCTGTTCCCTCTCACCTGCACCCCATACACTGCCAAAATCTTTGTTAGTGCTTTCTGTTCTGAAAAGGCTCCGATCAGCCCAGCAGAGTCACTGTAAGCGAATGCTACCCCCCTTCATTGTGATGATGATTTGGGCCCCGTAGCTGAGTCTGGGTCACTTTCTTTCACTGCCTCTTATCAGGTGTGTGACTTGTGGCAAGTCAGGTGAACTTTCTGAGCCTCACCTGCCTCATCTGTAAAGTGGGTATAATAAAACCTTCCCAGAGGCCGCTCTCCACAGCTTACTTAATTTGAACAGTGAACTCTGTCTTTGGGGAGAGTTAAGTTTGGTCCCTCTCCCTCCCTCGGGGACCACTCTCTGGGCTCCACGATGTGTCAGATGGTGTGTTTAACCATTATCCATCAGGTTGGAAGAACCTCCCTTCCCTTTTTTCCTGTCTTCCAGTCTAAGGATTAAAAAAAAAAAAAAAAACCCTTATTGAGATACAATTTACATAAGATAAAATTCATACATTTTATTTATTTATGTATTTATTTAGAACTTGCATGTGCCTGAGAGAGGGCAGGGAGGGGGCAGAGGGAGAGGAAGAGAGAATCTCAAGCAGACTCCCCGCTGAGCACTGAGCCCAACTGGGGCTCGATCTCACCACCTTGAGACCATGACTTGAGCCGAAACCAAGAGTTGGATGCTTAACCAGCTGAGCCCCCCAGGCGCCCCTCAACTCATACATTTTATGTTTATAGGTCAATGATTTTTGACAAATGTATACAACTGTGTAACCCTCATCCCAGTCAAGACAGAGGACATTGCCATGATTCTGGAAGTTTCCTCCACCCCTTCGTGCAATCTCCCACCCACCACCTCACCCTCAAACACCCACTGATCTGATTTTAATCACTTTCCCTGAGCTTAAGTTTTCATTTACTTTTATTTTTGCTGGTATGTTTCTTTTTCCTCTTTCTCTTTAGGGCACACATCTCCTTGGTAAAAACAAGATTCATTTTTCTACTATCTCCCTTCTCTCTCTTTTTTTAAAAAAGATTTTATTTATTTATTTGACAGAGAGAGAGAGACAGCCAGCGAGAGAGGGAACACAAGCAGGGGGAGTGGGAGAGGAAGAAGCAGACTCCCAGCGGAGGAGCCTGATGTGGGGCTCGATCCCAGACCGCCGGGATCACGCCCTGAGCCAAAGGCAGATGCTTAACGACTGCGCCACCCAGGCGCCCCTACCACCTCCCTTCTCAAACTGTTGTTGATAACGGCCAGATACAACACACTACACAAATACACTCACCTACACATGCGTACACACACACACACACACACATACACATTTACACATATACTCACACATATATTTTAGGTCAAGGAAACTTTTTTGAGGCTCAAAGAGACCTAGGCCAAGGTTAGGCAAAAAACACTGTTTTGTTTTTATTGAAACCCTTCATTTTGGTACACACACACGTGCGCACACACACACGTGCGCACACACACACGTGCGCACACACACACACACACGTGCGCACACACACACACACACACACACACACACACACAGCCCCTGAAGCCAAGAACCATTTGCTGCCACCTTCTGCTCCCCTGTCAGAGTCGGAGCAAGAAGAGAAAAATCGGAATTCTTGCCCTGTCTCAAAAGTAAAAGGGACAAATTAGTTTCTTGTCAGTGCACTGCAATAAATACGTTGTCATTTTTATCCCCCAGTGAATCATGGTCTCCATTTCTCCCGTAACTATTATACAGTCTGCTGGCACTATATCATTTTTTGGTAATTTTATTTTCACCAATTGTTTTATGAAATTTTTGAGTTTTATGGACACTAAAACAAATCTAGCCTGCGAGTGTTATAGTCCTTTAAATCATCGGCCGGAAATCTCAAGGTTCCTCCAGACTGTGGCGGAAGGAGGCTTTAGGGAAGAAAGATTGCCCCTAGCTTATAAACTGAGCAAAAACCCAGAGATAAGTTTGTAAAAGGAACATAGATCACGACGGGTGAGAACCGGGGTGTAAAACATCTTCCTGCTCAGCTTCTCGAAGAATAAAAATGGACTTTTATTTAGCAGAAACGCCAAAGTAGTAGGAGGGAAGGAATACACGGTTCTGCCCCAACAGCCTGGATTTCCCTCTGAGTCTGTGTGAGCCCCACGCCAGCTCCTCAGCGCCGGGGAGAACAGTCACGTTAGGGACCCCCTCGGGGCCACTGAGCATGTTTGCGATGTCCGCACAGAGCACAGCCTGCCTCCCACCCACCCCCGCAAATGTCAAAGTCACATCCCTGTGACGACCAGTGAAAAAAGAAATAAAAATGGGTTCTAAAACACATGTTAAAAAAAAAAAACTGACAAGATGAGAATAGCTAAATCGATTTGGAAAAAAGGCTGGCCTTACCATGTATTAAAATGCATTATAAAGCTACAATAATAAAACCAGTATGTTACTGGCATAAGACTAGATGGACAAATCAATGGAATGAAATAGATAGCCCCGAATAAGAACTGGGTCCGTGAAAAATGAAGGGTCACATATCAGCAGAAGAGGGATGGATTATTCAGTAAATGCTACCTGTAAATCTGGTTATTTGGAAAACAGTCAATTTAGAACTTCATCTCATTCTAGAGTCCAAAAAATAAAAACTAGATGGTTGAATTGGTGGAAAGTAAAAAATAAAACAATAAAAGTCTAGAAGAAAGTATATAAAAGAGAATTATTTGATCTCTAGCCAAGGAGGGTTTTATCCTTGACCTTGAATAGAACTGCCAAGAAAGATGATGGACAGATTTAGCTTTGAAGAGGTTTACTTGCCTATATTTTCAAGACATAGCCCCCAAGGAAAGGTCAAAAGTCAAAGTGACAAAACCTTTTTTGACACATGTGATGCAAAGGTTAACATCCATAAATGCATGAAGAAAATCACTGGCACTTAATAGAATGGGCAAAGGATAAAACTGTATAATTCATTGAAGAATAAATATAAGTACCGCTCAAGCAAAGGAGAACATTTCCAACCATACTAGTTGTGATGGTTAATTTTATATGTCAATTTGATTGGGCCATGGGGTTGCCCAGGTATGGTCAAACATTATTCTGGAATGTGTCTGGGAGGGTGTTTCTGGATGAGATTAAGATTTGAATTGGTAGAGTGAGTAAAGCAGATTGCATTTCCCAATGTGGGTGGGCCTCATCCAATCAGTTGAAAGGCCTGAAAGGAATGAAAAGGCTGGGACGCCTGGGTGGCTCAGTCCTTAAGCGTCTGCCTTTGGCTCAGGGCGTGATCCCGGCGTTATGGGATCAAGCCCCACATCAGGCTCCTCCGCTGGGAGCCTGCTTCTTCCTCTACCACTCCCCCTGTCTGTGTTCCCTGTCTCGCTGGCTGTCTCTTTCTCTGTCAAATAAATAAATAAAATCTTAAAAAAAAAAGGGAATGAAAAGGTTGACCCTCTCGTGAGTAGGCGAGAACTTCTGCCTGACAGCCTCTGAGCTGGGAAATGTGTTTTCCCCCTGCCTTTGGACTCAAACCGAAATATCGGCTCTTCTTGGGTCTTGAGCCTGCTGGCTTTAGACTAGAACTACACCGGCTCTCTTGGGTCTCCACCTTGCTGACTGCAGATCTTGGGACCTGTCAGCCTCCATAATCATGTGAGCCAGTTCCTTATAGTAAATCTTGTTTTATATGTAGCTCCATATCCTATTGGTTCTATTTCTCTGGACAGCACTGATTAGTAAACGAGTCATCAGAGAAATACAAACTAAAGTCGTGATGAGGGGCATCTGGGTGGCTCAGTCGGTTAAGCGTCTGCCTTTGGCTCAGGTCATGATCCCAGGGTCCTAGGATCGAGCCCTGTGTTGGGCTCCCTACTCAGCGGGGAGTCTGCTTTTCCCTCTCCCTCTGCTGCTTCCCCTGCTGATGCTCTCTCTTTTTGTAAAAAAAAAAAAAAAAAGTCCCGATGATATGCTAACTTTTCTCATGCCTCTGGATTTATTGAGGATTCTCTGGGATCCTCCCCATCAGCATCTAGACATTCTCAAGACTCAACCCAATGTCAAGAAAGTCTGTCTCTCGTCCCTCTCCAACCGCTAGCCTCTCCAGTCCCTCCCACAGTCCACTTTCTTTAGACATGGATCTTTAGATCTTTCTTTATATCTCAAGGTGTGACTCTCCCCTCTGTGCCATCCCGTTGTCAAGCTTGTCGCCCTGGCTTCCCTGTCCCCTTCTCCCACTGGAACCCATGTCTTATCAGCGGCTCTGCGTCCAGCCACGAAACTTCAGGGGGCGCCGTCGGGGGTGGGCTTCTACGGGAAGGGTGTGCTGCCGTGTGCCGGAGCCCCTGCTAGAGTTCCCCTGGACCAACGCAGCCCCGTCTTATTAGAGCTCCCCGTGCCCTTGCCTGGAGGCAGGGCAGAGATGAGATTCTGCAGGGAGGGAGAAGGGTGCCACCGGAGACAAAGACCCTTCAGGAGGGTTTTGAAGCAGCAGTTTTGCCCCCACTATTTGCAGGTAAATGAGCTCCTCCTTCAAATGGGCTGTTTCTGGCTCTCTGTCTCCGGTAAGAAACAGAGCCTCCAAAGAGTCAGCCTTTTCAATTTTCTTTGTTTAGCGTTGCATTTAAAAAGCATGGCAGATATTCTGCGAAGCCTCTGAAAACGTAACCCAGGTTTCTTCCTTGTCCTCCACGGCCCGCTGGGCTTTGCATGCGTGCACATGGGACAGCATCGGCACCAGAAGGCTACCTGCGCCCAGGTGGCCTGGCTTCAAAGTCCGTCTCTGGTCCCCCAGACATTGGTTGCCTCCAGCTCAGCCCGTTCACTCCCCAGCAGCCAAAAGGAGCTTTCTGGGACGTTGCTGAAATCCCCACGCTCCCCCAAATGCAGAAGCCTGAGGAGGCTTCCATTTGCAATGATGGTAAAATCTTCACTTTTTCGGCCTTGTTCTTTGCCTGGCTTTCCAATCTTCTTGTCCCCTGCCTCCTAGATCACTCCGTGTCAACCATACTGGCCTTGTTCCTGTTTCCAGAACACGAACTTGTGTTCGTGTCTGTGGGGGTGCCCTCTGCCTCCAGTTCTCCTGCCCTGTGCTCCATAGGCTGGTTCCTGCTCCCGATGGGCTCCGTGGTCCCCTCGCTCACCCAGTGCGGCCCCTGCCGGCCGCTGTCTCAGGGGCTGTGAGTGCCCCTTTTGTTCCTTTAAAATTGTTAAAGAGTGTATTTGAGCAAAAATCAATTTGAGTTGGGCCAAACCAAACAGTGGTGAAGAGGGCTCCCCCACTTTATTCTTTCTTCCAGTCTCGCTTCCTCTTCACTCCTCAGAACCTGGGATTTTTATTTTATTTTAATTATTTTTTAAAGATTTTATTTATTTATTTGACAGAGAGCAGGAGAGCACAGGCAGGGGGAACAGCAGGCAGAAGGAGAGGGAGCAGCAGACTCCCCACTGAGCAGGGCGTCTGTGTGGGCCTCTATCCCAGGACCCTGGGATCATAACCTGAGCCGAAGGCAGACACTTAACTGACTGGGCCACCCAGGTGTCCCCAGAACTTGTGATTTTTAAGCAGTTGATTCGATGGCTCCCTTGTGTCTTGCCTGAATGTCCAAGGGCAAGTAAGCACCTGGAGGACAGGTGTATCTCCGTGGCACGTCCAGCAACTAACACAGAGCTTGGTACATAGAAGACACTCGACATAAATTTCTAGACAAACTGAGCGAGAATAAGTGATTGAGATAAAGTGGCTGGAAAATGCTGTGGGTTTGGAAGGCATGCCTCCCCTCCCCTGAGCTCCCAAGAATGACTGGTCCCCAAACGGCATGTTTCCAGGAGGGGGTCGGGGTGTGAGGATGACAGGTGGAGGACTTGAACTGGTGGAGGCTGTTGGTGGCTGGCTGGCTGCGGCGAAGGGGGCAGGTTGTACCAGGTGCGAACATTGACTGATTCTCGGTTCTACAGCGGTGCTTTTGGAACTCTGATGTATACCTTGTTAAAATGCAGCTCCAAATGCAGTAGGTGTGGGGTGTGGCCCGAGCTGTAGCTCTTCTAAGCAGCTCCTGGGCGATGCTGATGCTGTTAGCCCAGGCGCCCCACTTACAACAGTCGCGTCTCCGCCACTGGTTCTCAAATGTGGTCTTCCCTTGAATCACCTGGAGTGGCTTTGACGATCCCTAGGGATTCTGCTGGGTTGGTCTGGCATCGAGGTCTTGTGAAAACCAGGTGGTGCTCACATACAGCCAAGTTTGAGAACCTCTGTTGTGCAAATTCTGTGCAGAATTCTTTTTGGAAAGAGTGCAGGAGTTTTGTGGAAAGAGCAACTTCCTTGACAAGCATGTCTGTGACAGAGGCTGAGTCTGTGTGGGGTGAACACTTCTGCACCATGAGGCAGAGACGGACCAGCTGCCCGCCCGTGGAAACAGGTGTAAGCATGTGGGTCCCAGAGATCGAGGAAGACCCCCTGCTCCTTCCCCTCAACTATTCAGAAAAATTAATGACATAGTGAAATGCTTGAAAAGAAGGGTATTTATTTCAAAGGCTGCCAGTGAAAGCAGCGTTTCCCAGGCTTACCTGTGCATTGGAATCACTTGGGGATCTTTGAGACACTCCAGATGAACTCACAATCTTGGGATGGAACACAGGCACCGAAACTTTCTGAAGCTCCCCTGAGTATTGGAACGTGCAGACACCTTTGGGGACCACCGGGTTCAGGTGATGAGCCTTCAGCAGCCCTGGTGGATGAATGCAGGGCACAAAGGCAGGGAGAAGCTGGGGTGGGTCAGCTCTGGGTGAATCCCCCGAAGGCTGGGATGTTTCTGGATTCTAGAATTTGTTGGGGCTTCAAATCCAATAGAACCAAATTCCAAGGCCAGGAAGGTCCCAGCTAACCACCATTAGGGGGCACTTAGTTTGAGAAGAGAACGGCTTCTGTAAGCCTCCGTTTCCTCCTCTGTAAAATGGGACTAATAATTCCTACGCAGTGGAAATGTTTTTAGGAACAAAGGAGAGGATGTTGGTGGATGTGCTCTGTAACATGCTGTATGAAGAAAAAGCTCCATATAGATTTTTGAGTAGAGTTTGCTATTTTACGGGCATGGCTTTTGACAGAAAAGCATTAACAGAGGAGAATAATTATGTTAATTTAGGCTCAGAATTAGCCACCAGTATGGAGATGCGCTAACTCAAGCGCCACCTTGTGGTAGAAACTGGAGTTGTAGGAGTGGGAGCTGCTTTGGTAGATGGGCCGGTTTACATACGTTTCAATAGTTTGAACTCTAGCAGAGTATTTTAACCTCTGCACCAATGACATTTTAGGCCTAATGATTCTTTGTTGGGGGGAGGGCTATCTTTGGCAAACTAGGCCGTTAAGCAACATCCATGGCCTCTACTCACTAGGTAGCACCCCTCCCTGCAGGAGGACAACCAGCAATGTCTCCAGACTTTGCCAAATGTCACTTGAGGGACTGAACCGCCCCTGGTTGGAAACCACTGAGCTACAGCAAACAACACCAGCAGTAATAATAATAATAATAATAATAATAATAATATCCTCCAACAGTATTTCCAGGGTGGGCTAAGGCAGCAGGCCTGTGAGAAGGGGGGACTGAGCTCCCCACCCCAGCAGGGCATGTGCCTGGGTCCGGCGACTGGCAGGACGATGCCCGTGGTGGCTGGTGGGCTGTGCAGGTGTGTGTGAGGGTCTGCACGTGCCTCGCCAGGGTCCCTGTGCCCGCAGGAGTACGAGATTGAATAGCGAAGCCCAGCACCACCACTGGTGGAGACGGAGAGCCCATGGAAGCAAGGAAAAAGTTTTCTACTTTAGTACTTTTAGTGTCACATTTTTCTTGCTTTTTGAACAAGGGGTCCCACATTTTCAGTTGCCACTGGGCTCTGCCAAGTACATAGCTGGCCCTGGTGACAGAGACGGGTGAAGGACCACAAGGGTGGGGGGACCTTTGCATGTTGATGGAGGAGTGGTAGAGCTTGCAAGCAGCTTTGGGGGCAAGGGGGAGGCTGACCCCAACCTATGACCCTGGGCAGACTCACCCCGTAGGGCCTGGGGCAAGAGTACAAACATTACACAGTGAAGAGTGTTGTTTGCATGCGTGTGGATGCCCCAGCCCCAAATCTGACCTCCGTCCACACTCCCAGACTGCTGTTCTGGGGCCGCCCCCCAGCCCCGTCGCATGTCTGTCTTGAGGATGGATCTGGGAGAGAGACCCGTGTAGACCGTGGCAGTGAGCTTGACGCCACTTGGGCAGAGAATTCTGGGGCGCAGATACCTGGAACATGGTCTGGCAGGAGGGTGTGGGCTCCCAGAGGGCATGACCTGTTGGTGTCACAGACTCCCCATGTGGAAGGTGAGACTGGAGAGATGGGCGGGACCTGGGTCTGGGAGTGGACCTGAAGCTGAGGGACATAGGGTGTGAAGGGAAGGGCAGTGGCTGTTGTAGTTTGCTCAAGGAACAGCTCTGGGAGGGAGGGGCTGGGAGGCTGGGCTCAGGGAGAGGAAGACGGGAGCCTGGGGAGCCTGGGGGTCACACTGGCCCATCCACAGGTATGGATGCAGGTGCAGGAGCCCGCCGTGGTCAGGGGAAGGGAGGGCCCTGCTGCCTCCCCCAGCAGCACTCCCTTCCGTTCCCAAGGGGACTTTCCTTTCCTCCCCTGGCAAAGTCTCCTTTTCTTCCTTGGCAGCTCATTTTCTAATGAGAGCAGGTATACTTTCATACATGCGGAAAGGTGGGAAAGGTGTTCCAAGTGGAGTGCATATCATGAGCAAAGGCCCCGAAGCAGGAGAACATGGGGGCATCTTAAAAGAGGAGGTGCTCGAGAGGAGGGTGGAGTCGCATGGGCCCCATGGAGGAGGTCTCCCCATGGGGGTGAGAAGGGGCACTTGCTGTGTGGGTGATGGGGAGTCAGGCAATGTGGTAGCAGAGCGGCTGGCACAGTCAGATGGAGTGATAGCGGAGTGTGGGGGCTATGTGGGGACACGGGGGGATGCTGGAACTTGGGGGGCAGCCTTGAGAAGGGGACAG
Organism: Ursus arctos; assembly: GCF_023065955.2. Lineage (NCBI taxonomy): Eukaryota > Metazoa > Chordata > Mammalia > Carnivora > Ursidae > Ursus > Ursus arctos. The sequence goes on along the minus strand of NW_026622830.1, from coordinate 20,070,814 downwards.
ATGGATGATGGAGGTATGGGGAGAAGAGTGGTGGGGTCGGGGTAGAGGTTGAGGGAGGGGAGTGTCCACGATGCACCCCGGGGTTTGGGGTTAGGAGACAGTGAAGCGCAGGAACCCAGGAACCTGACGCACTTTCAAAGCAGTTAACTGAGAGCACTATAATGAAGGGGCCATTTGCACTCAGGCAGGCGGGCTGAGGGAGCCACCTGCACGGGAGGGGTGAAGGGGAGTGGTTGTCCAGGGGGGCTAGGTGGAGAGGGCTCCTTAGCAGAGCCAGGGCCATGGGTGGACCCATGTTTACCTGCTGGGATCCTTCAGGGCAGGGGCCAGGGAATAAATACCCTATCCTCTCTCCTCCTGCCTCTAGCTCTCCTGCCAGTGCCTCCTGTAGTCTGAATCCATCCAGAAGCCAGAACGCAGGAGGTCCCTACAGGTCACTCTGCTTGGTCACCTAGCGAGGTGACCCAGGTAGCTCGCAAGAGGGCCCGTGGGGTCCAGGAGGCTTCTGGCAGGAATCTGAAGGTGGGTCAGTGTACCATGTTCAGGTCTGGGCTGGCCCTTTAAGGCAGGTGGAGAAGTCTGGGAAGAGCTGGATTTGGGAGGGGAGGGCTCTCAATGTGTTGTTCGGCTCCCTCCCGGCTTGCACACCCAGGCTGGGGCAGACCCAGGTGTGGAAAGGGGCATGGGCGCCCCTGGAAGTCTGTCCCTAGGAGGTCACTTTCCACTTTGGCCTGGCGGACTCGGGATAACAGCGTCTGGCTGGGGAGGGCTTACCCTGAGCCTCCAGCCCCCCTTCCCCGCTGGGCCCTGGCCTTAGCCCCCAGTCCTGGGGGTGGGGCAGTTTCCTCTCTCCCTTGGCCTCAGGCTGGCCCAGCCAGCAACAGCTCTGTCTCCTGCTGTCAGGGCTGCCAGGATGTGACAAGCGGCAGATGGGCCTCTGATCAATGGACCCCGTCCCTGAGCAAGGACGGTGGGGCTGGGGGCAGGATGGGGGAGCGGCCGCTAATGGATGGGCCCGGGAGCAGTGATGGATGGGCAGGAAGAAGCTGCCGTTTGTCTTGGGAAGTGAGTGGCTCCAGGGAGGAGGAGAAGGGAGGGTGGCCGATGGGCTGGAGGGTGGAGAGAGAGCCGCAAGGGGCTGGGAGCCCAGGGGGGCTGGGGAAGGAGGTGGGCATTCTTTCCTGCCCTGGCCTGGCTCCCCCGAGCCCTGGCCAAGAGGACCCTGCCCACAGGGGGGGAGCTGCAGAGGAGGCCTGCGAAGCTGGCGGTCAGATCATGCCCCCACCTGGCTCATCCAGGGTAAGTCAGGTCGCCGCAAGATCTGCCTTTGGGACCCTCGGGATCCCTCTTACCTCCCCCGTCTCCTCTCTGCCCTTGCCCCCCACCAGTGCCCCCTGCTCATGCCCAACTGACTTGCTTGTTCTTCCTCAAAGGCCTCTAGGCCTTTGCCCCGGCTGTACCCCAAGCCACACGGCTCTTTCCCGGATCCCCGCTCAGTGCTCTCCCTTCCTGCGGGCCGGGTGTCAGAGAGGCCTTCCCTGGGCACTCCTTGTCCAACAGCAAGGCTCTGTGCCCGAGCCACACACTATTACCCTTACCCCGCCTTATTACTATTTTAGTACCAGTCACCGTCGGATACCCCATTTACTTACTCGCTATGGTCTGTCTCCCTCACTGGACTGTGGACTACGCGAGGGCAGGGAGTTGTCGGTTCTGTTCACTGCTGTATTCCCGGGGCTCACAACAGCACTCTGGAGGGGCTCCCAGTATGAAAGAAAGGGTTCACTCTCCAGCTCTGGCGCTTACCGGCTTTGTGAGTCTGGACCGGCTCGCTGAGCTTCAGTGTCCTTACCTGCAAGATGAGGGCGACTGTCCGTCTTCAGAGCCCCTGTGCAGATGACACCAGACAGGTGCAGCCACCTGGGGCCTGGCAATGGCCAGCATCCTCCACGGACCGGGAGGACGGGGTTGTCCTTCTGTCTGTTCAATGCAAGTCTCTGGCCCTCACCGTGGATGCCCCCTGGGAACCCGGCTTCCCCGAGCTAGCTCTGAACGAGATGCTCTGACCTCACTTCTCAACTGCGGTCTCCCCCCGAGGGTCAGCCCTGGTCCTGGTGGCTCCCAGCCCTCCTCCACCCCGGACTAGAAACCTCCATACCCCAAGAGCGTGGGCCAGATGGAGTGCTTGGGAGGCTGACCGAGCCAGATTCAAATCCTTCTCAGTCCCACCCTAGCCGGTAGATGCGTGCAAGCCGCTTCTTGGCAGTAGACGCTGCTGGCCCCTGTCCTGATCATACGCACCTTTGTAGGTCAAAGGCTGCTTTCTGCAAACACCTGACGCTGCCTGTGGGCATTTTCCTGGCCTTGGGGTGATCAGGGTGCAGAGGAAGTCAAAAGTAGCGGACCCTTGGGGCGTGTGGGTGGCTCCGTCGGTGAAGCCTCTGACTCTTGGTTTCCGCTCAGGTCATGATCTCGGGGGTCGTGAGATCGAGCCCCGCATCAGGCTCCATGCTGGAGCCTACTTGAGATTCTCTCTCTCCCTCTCTCTCTGCCTCGCGCCCCCTGCTCATGCTCTCTCGAGCTCTGTCTCTAAAAATTAATAAATAAAATCTTAAAAAAAAAGGTAGTGAACCCTCAATGTTCCTAGAGCAGCGCTCGGCCGATGGCAGATGGTTGGAGGACCAGTCCCCTGGCTCCCCAGCTTCCCGGCCCCCTAAGCCCCCCAGTGTCAGGGTGGGTGCGTCTCTCTGGCGTGTTGAGAGTCAGTTGCCCACACTGTGACCTGCTGGGTAATTCTCTTTCCTGCTTTCCTTTCCTTCTCTTCTTCACCTCCTCCCTCATGCGTTGTGTTTCTAGGGATCACCTCCCATGTCAGTCTTGCACTTGGATCCTGTTTCAGGGTCTCCTTGGGGGGAACCCAAACCAAAAAGACATTGTGCCTGAGTCTTCTCACCCTTAAAATGAAAAAGGACAGAGTTTCAATCCCCTGGGCTTGTGTGGGGGTTAATTTTATGTTGACTTCATTGGCCCCCGGGGGCCCAGGTTAAATATGCTTCCGGGTGTGTCTATGAGGATGTCTCCAGATGAGGTTTGCACCTGAACGGGTGGACTGAGTGAAGCAGAGGGCCCTCCCCAATGTACGGGGGCGTCATCCAGTCCGTTGAGGGCCTGAATAGAACAACAGGTAGAGGAAGGGATTTACCTCTTTTCTTCCGGCCTCACTGTCCAAGCTAGGGTACCCTACCTCATTTTCTCCTGTCCTTGGACTGGGGTTCACACCATCAGCCCCCCTGGCCCTCAGGCCTTCAGACTCGGATTGAATTATGCCACTGCCCCCAGTTTGCAGATTGTGGATTGTGGGATTTCTCGGTCTCCATAATTGTGTGAGCCAGTTCCTCCCAATAAATTTCCATATATATACATATCCTTGTGGTTCTGTTTCTTTGCAGAACGCTGACACACCACTCGCTATAAGGATTAAATAAAAAGATACAGGTACAAAGCACAGAGCCTGGCCTGCGTGCATTCTAGCTTAAAGCAAAATAACTAACCCACTAGTTCCAAAAAAAGCAGCTAAGGTCCAGAGCAATGGGATCTTATCCCCTCAGTCCTCTCCTCTCCTGGTTGAACTGCTCCAAACCAGTCTCTGCCATTTGATCCTCCCTGGATAACATTGTCTCTCCTCTCAGTGTATGGCTGTGTCCTTAGTATACTCAGGTCTGGTCAAGTACCTCTTAAAGTTTGGAATCCAAGTTCTAGGTGAGAAAAGGGCAGTATAGAGCCAACTGTCACCTCCTTGCTTTATACCTCTGTTGATGAATCCCTCTGTTAATGAATCTCCCGATGTCAGATCCCATTATCTCCAGTGGTTCTTACTGCACCAATGAGGAAACTTCTAGCACTTGTCTTTTTTTCCTTTTTGTGCTCTGTTTAGTCCCAAGGGCCGAGCTTACATCCCTGGGCACATTGGTAGACTGATGACAAGGCTTAGAGCTCCAGGCTGTCAAGGTTGTTACAGAGTGTATCATCCCAGACAAGACCACCAGCAAGGGAATCTGTCAAACTGTAGAGTTGTGAGAAATAATAAGTCATTATTATTTTAGACCACTCAGTTCTGAGATGACTGGTCACAGAGCATTAGATGACTGGTGCAGAAGTTGGTACAGGAACAGAGTATTGCTGTAACAAACACCCGAACCATTTGGCCTTGGCTTAGGGGCTGCATGGTGGGCAGACACTGCGGGGTTGGTGAGGGGCTGTCGGAGGCTGGAGGAAGGACAGCTTGTGTTATGTTGGGGGCGGGGGACAACTGGCATATCTGCTGCCTATGGCAGCTTGGAAGATAGAAAACGTACTTGTGCACTTTGGGTCTACCTAAGATCGTCTCTGGGCAGAGTGTGAAGACCACGGAGGGTTGCTTGTCTGTTCCTAGCTGGATCTGATAACGTGAGAAGAGGGACATGAGCTCAGTAAGGAGCAACTTGGTTTGTGAGCAGATCTTAGAGAAATATAGGAGGTCAAAGACTTGCTGGTGTTGAAAAACAAAACTAGCTCTTCTCTCTGGTCTCTCCAGCCAGTAAAAAATTCAAGTGAGATGAGACCTGCCCTAAAGATAGAGACCCGGGTGCCTGGGTAGCTCAGTCGGTTAGACATCTGACTCCTGGTTTCTGCTCACGTCATGGTCTCAGGGTTGCGGGATGGAGCCCCGCATTGGGCTCTGCACTCAACGCGGAGTCTGCTTGTCCCTCTCTGCTCCTCCCGCTGTGCTCACACTCTCTCTAATAAATAAATAAATAAATAAATAAATAAGTAAAATCTTTAAAAAAAAGAATCAGTGATGTGGCTATAATACCTCTTGTTAAGGTGTTTTGAAAGATTTAAGGTGGTACTGATAAATCCTCTTGGTGACACAAAATGGCCCCAAAGGAGAGGAAAGGAGAGAGGGAAAGCAAGAGAGAAAGAGCTGGAGGGAAGGTGAGTGAGAAGGGGAGAGAAACTGTCTCAATGGGAGTGAACCTCGGTAGCTACATAGGAAACCCATAAAGTTTTCAAGAGAATTTTATCAGTGAAAACATGGCAAGCTTGAACTTAAAGGGCCCGTAGTTGTTCAAGGTGAAAATAGCCCTCTGAGTCCCCAGGTTTTCTATGAACATGAAGCAGGCTGAGAAAACTATTCTGCTGCTAATGCCAGCCACTTCTGGAGGAAGAAGAAGGATAAAGAGGGGGAGACTCAAGAGTTCAGAGAGGAAAGCCAAGGGCCACAGAGAACTCTTGATTCTCCTCTTTATCATCCTTCTTTTGGACTAGGGAATTACTCTCAGGGAGCCGAACTGGCCCCTAATCAGGGGCTGTTCTCTGCCCCCAGAGGCAGAGGGAATTGGGAACACGTGCCTGGTTAGACTGTAGTACTGTTATGAACCAAAGTCTCTTCCTCCCCTTTTTGATTGGGAGTGTCTACTGTGGATGTCCCGCCCCCTTGGTTGGGGGCAGGAGGAACTGCACCTCATAAGCCTCATCTACCCGTGACTCTGGTTCAGAAGTTCTGTGGACTGAATCCTGCCTCCCCAGATTCATATGGGGAAGCCCTAACCCCCAATGTGACTGTACTTAGAGATGGAGCCTTTAGGAGATAATTCAGGTGAAAGGAGGGCATAAAGGTCACTCCTAATCTGATAGGATCGATAGCCTCCTAGGAAGAGGAAGAGGGAAAAACCCCTCCTTCTTTCCATGTGTGTGCACTGAGCTCAGGCCACCTGAGGCCACAGCAAGGAGGTGGCTGTCCGTAAGCTGGGAAGAGAGCCCTCTCCGGAACCTGACGGTGCTGGTGCCCTGATCTCAGAATTCCGGCCTCTAGAACTATGAGACAACAAGCCTCTGTTGCTTAAGGCAGCCAGGTTATGGTATTTTGTTACACAGCCTGTGCTGACTCAGACAAGTGGGTGAGACCATGGACACCAAGCCTGAGCATGAAGCCACAGGGGGATGACATTTTTTTGGAAGAATGAGCATATTTTGAATACAGGAGGAATGGAAGTCATTGTGGCAGGGAGTGGACTATTGATAAATTGAGATCATGGACACAGTGTTGGGCTGTCCCTCTCGTGGAAAAACAGAGTCCATTTTCCTGTGTGGTCACTCTACACTGTTACTCTCCGCTGGCCTCTTGACCTGCTCGGAGTCACAGAATGTGGTGGAAGTGATGTTGGTGAATTCTAGGGTGTAGTGAAATATTAGAGACAATTCACAGCGCTGTCATTGAGGGGTGGGCTCCATCAGCAATGGTACATCCACGCTGCACAGTGCCTGAGACCGGCTGGAGCAATGGGAAGGCTCTATTCCATCAGGATGGATGGAAATATCTCCAAGACATACCGTTAGGTTATGAAAGCAAGTCTGCTGAATGGCAACTTGAAGTAAGATTTCATCTGTGTCAAAATACAAGCACACAAAACAATAGCATATCTTTTCCCGTGGCTACATAGATTTATGTGTATGTGCGTGTGTACGTGTGTGTGCGCCCACACGTGCACTTGTGCGTGTATATCACTGGAACAAAAGAGAGAGAAAAGTCTGGTAGGAAACACACCAAACGGAAAGGAAGGGTTTAACTCTGGGGAGGGGTGAGATTGTGCTTGGGGCGAGAGGGAGTTTTATCTTTTTACTCTATCTCTGCGTTTGTTTTTTGAAATAGAGTGTATCTATGTATTATTTGTGTAATTTAAAAAGTTAAAAGCCAAGGGAAAAAATTATCCAATAACCCAATTCAGAATCAAGCCCAGGGTTAGATGCTTTCCTCCCTGGCCTGTGGTTAGTGGAGAGCACAGCATCTCCTGGAGGGCACTTCTCCTGGGCTTGGAGCAATTCTTCTATGACCTCGGGTACTGTCATCTGCACTTCCTGCCATCTGGGCCATAAGTTGCCTCCCCCTAGCATCCCTTCTCCCCCCTGCAGCAGGAAGATGGCTCTCTGTCAAGCAGGAGGCACAGCCGCTCCCAAGCTGGTGTCTGCCATCCATCACTGGCACGGCTTAACCCCAGCCCTGGCCTCCCACTTCCTCAGGAGCTTCTTGCCCTTCTGTCACTAAAACATCACATTGTGTTGTCCTGAGTAGTTTTTATGGGGAGCCAGAGTAATGAGGAGTGAAACAGAATAATGGGGGTTGGCTTTTCACAAGGCCCTAGGGCTAGTTGTGCAACCTTGGGCTGGCCACTTAAAACCTCCCTGCAGAGTTTGCTTTTTATGAAATGCGGACAAGAGTGTCTTACTCGTGGGGCTGCTGTGAAGAGCAATTGGGGTGATGTAGGGAAAGCACCCCATGCAATGCCTGACACAGTACAGGTGCTTATAAAGGATTTCCCCTTTCTCTTCCCTCTATAGCTGTGTGACTTTAGACAAGTCACTTAACCTCTCTGAGCCATTTCTGTCAAATGGTAATAAAGACACCCTACCCCAGAGGGTTTGTTCATTCATTTGGCAGATGTTTATCAAAGACCTGCTATAGGTCATAGGTCATGCACTTTGCTAAGTATTAGGGATGTAGTGATGAACAAGACACAAAGTCTGTGGTCTTATGGTGATGATTGTCTCGTGGGAAAGACAGAAATAAAACTCATGACTCTGCTGACCATTGTGACGAGAAGCACTGAAGTACTTGGCACCTCGTAGGTTCTTGAGGGAGGCAGCCTCCCATCACCCACAGCCCTGGCCATGTCTGAGCTTCGTGAAACTGTTCCGGGCGCCTCAGTACAGAGCTAACTCCCCCCATCCTGGTCCTGGCTCATCATTGCCCAGGGGTCTTTTGTTTTGTCTTGAGCGATGTCTCAGAAGATGTGGCTTCTCCCCTGGGCCAGAGCACTGCTGTTCGGAGTGACCAAGATCTTCATCCCGGCCTTTCATTGCCTTTTGCAATGTCTGGTTTCTTGCGAGACAGTCCTTCTATTCTCTAGGAATTGTTCACCTTCCTTGCTGATGCAGAGTGTGGAGAGGTCCCCAGGGACCCCTCATCCCTGCCTACGGAGTAATAACCATCCAGTGAGCATTGTGACATGCTAGGGCACTTAACATTCATTATCTCTACTCTCATGGCAACCCTGGGTGATATCATAAATCTCTTTTTACAGAGGGGGAAGTGGAAGCTCAGAAAGGTTGAGTAAGTGGCCCATGGCCACACAGCTGGTTAGTGGCTGTGTTGAATTCAAATCTGGTCACTCTCTGCCATTCTGAAGATGATCTGCAACAATATGATTGGATCAGAGTTGGGAGAGTGGGGATGGGGTCAGGACAAAGGAAAGAAGTCTAGAGGCTGGATAGGAAGAGTGTAAGTCTGGAGGTGGGACTCTGGCATTCATGTCCTTAGCCCTTTGGGAAGGTAACTTCATGCCCGGGGAAGGACAGGAGGGGATGGAGAGGAGAACAAATGAGACATTTCTTAAATATTTCGTCCCAAGACAGTATCTGAACAGTTGCACAGGTTGTACACTGCACAACTCCAGATGGCATCATTCACACTAGTACGTGAGAATGGCACCCTATATGTGGTTCACATCCTATGTTGTAGGAGGACTTCTCAGCAGTCCTAGCTATGATGCCATGGGGTCAGATGGAGTCTTTCTCACCCTGAAACAGGGGCCCTGAGCTCCCGCAGAGGAGAGAGATCAGAGAGGGCTGTCCCTTCTGACCATTGTGTATCCCAGGAAGAATGAGGTAGAGGTGTGAGCCCTTTCTTCCCCAGCAAGCTCTCCTGGGTCTGTCCTTCACCACAGTGTCTGTTCATAAGCACCTGATGGTCTTACCTTCTACCTCTTCTTTGTCCCAGGGTAACCTTGGGGGCCTAACCTGCCCCTTTTCTCCAGAACCCTTTCTACAGCCAACTTGGGGGTTAGGGAGGCCCAGGGTGGGCTGAAGGAGGGACCAATATGTCAGCCCAGCCATTGATCTGCCTCCAGTCAATTCAGCTTTAAGAGGTTTACCTCTTTAAAATGCAGGGGAGGCTTTGAGGCACTGGGCTGTCTCACTGTCCAGTGGCCTCACCCACCCACTCCCCCCGCCCCCGCTGTGTAAATCCCCAGGCCCCCTCCCCTCCCTGTCAGGGACTGATTTTAGCCCACAATGGTGATGCTTTATTACAGCTCACTTCCTGCTGTGAGTAAATAAGTTTGTCTCCTTTATATTCCCTGGGCAATTAGGAGAATGAAAGACTGAGCTTTGGATTAGCATTTATTTCCTCCAAACGTTTATATGAGGCCATTTTCCCACTGACAAATTGTGGGGCAAATTGTTCTCGAGAAAGTCTGTCTGCGCAAAGGTGCTATGATTAAACGGCTGGTGTAAATTTGGGGCCATAAATCCTTTCCCCGGGTTAACGGGATTTATTCGCAGCAACTGCCATTATGGGCTCAAAGAAATAATAAATGAGGCTGATTTTGCACCTGTTTCAGGGTAATTAATATGCACACTAAAGAGAAAAAGAGATGATTTTTGCAAACTGCCTGGTTGGTGGCTCAAAATCTGGAGTCGTTCTGGGTCCTCAAGGTCAGCGGACAGCCTCTTTCAGGACCGGGGTCGGAGCTCTGAGGAAGAGGTGGTCTGGGATCTGTCTGACCCGAAGCTCTTGTGTTGCAAGTAATGGACCTCTCAAGTCAGCTTGAGGAATGGGGGGTTGCCAGGAGGCCAAGGATTAGAGCAGGGCATCTGTGAAACTCAAGCATGGAGGGATGGACAGAACTCAGTGATTGTAAGTGACAGAGAACTCACAACAGAGCTCCCGGACGGAAGGCGATGCTGCAGGGAGCCGGGCCCTATGGATTGGGATGGAGCCTTAGGACCATCGGGTCTGTCTCTCTGCTTCTCTGCTTTGCTCCTCCTCGAGCCCTCAGGGCTGGCCCTGCTAAGAGGCCCCTCTGAAGGAATCCAAAGTTCTCGTACATGTACATGGAAGTTCACTGTTGCAGACGCCACTTGCTCTTCCTGTGGTGTCCCCCCAGTGCAGGGATGAGGGTGTAACAGTCCTGAGGCGTGTGGTAGGGACTCGGCCTTTCTAGACTCTTCCTCAAGCCCATCCTGGCTGGAAGGGGTCTGTGGACTTGTCCCCATATGTAGGTCCCCTGCCTTCTGATTACAGATCTCATCCTGCTCTCCAGCCCAGCCCTGGTCAGATCTGCCCCTGGGAACTCTGAGCCACTGCCTGCAGTATTGTTCCTGACAGACACCCCCCCGCCCACCCCTGAATCCTGTGCTCTGAGCCCCTCCCAGGTGGGGCTTCCTTGGAGAGGAGTTTGGACCCCAGACTTCTGGCTGAGAGCAGGAGCTGTTCTGTGGCTTCTGCCCTTTCAGGTGCTGTCTGGTCCTCCCCCCCCCCCCGCCCCGCCCCGCTCTCCTCCCACCTCATAGGTGAAAACTCTTGGGTGATCTGTCCGCACACACGTGTGATGGTGGCATTTTCCAGAGAGGCAGTGCAAGTGTCTCAAGCATGGGCTCTGGGGCCAGATGGCCCGGGTCTGAGTCTGAGCTCACCACCTCCCAGCTGTGCCATCCGGGCCAAGTCCTTTCACCTCTCTGACTCTCGGTTTCCTCCTCTCTGAAGTGAGTATGACAGCAGTGTCCAGCTTGCCTGTCTTTTTTTTTTTTTCTCCCTGAAAGTATAAATAGGTTGGGTTTTATGACTGTGCCCGGGAAGGCAGAGAAGCGAAAGACGAGGGAGTAGAAGTGGGGAATATTGCTGATCCTTGAATTCATACTGGAAAGGCAGAATAACTGAGTACCTTGAACTCAACCCTACCTTTTACAATCTCCTTGGGAAGTCTGGAGAGTGGCTGGCCCAGCCTGGGGCAGCTAGAGAAGCATTCACAGAAGAGAGGACACGGGAGATGGGGCTTCGTGGGTGAATAGGAGTTCTTCAAGTGGAACCAGGGAGAAAGGACATATTCCAGGCAGAGAGAACTCCCGTGCAGAGTGGAAGAACCAACTGTGTGTTCAGGGAATGAGGAACAGTTGGGGTTGGCCCTAGAGGGATGTGTTTTTTGAAGCTCGTGGCAGAAACTCAGAGGAGGAGAAGATATCCAGTTAAATCTTTTCTTTAAATCAATGAATTCTGACTCTAATCCTTACCCCATGGCCCCCTGAACTGGCAGGAAATTCAATCTCAGTTAGAACCCAGGCCCTGCCCTTCTGGGGTCCTACCAAAATCCAGGGGGCAGTCCTTCAGATCTCCTCTCTGCACAGCCACCTCAGTGGATGTCCTCCTGGTCTGGGCTTACAGAGGTCCCTGAAGCCCCATGACTTTCTCCCACGGGGGATTCCCATCGGTGTCCAAGTTGGGTCTCATCATGGGGTCTAGGGTCTTGCTCAGTGAATGCCCAGCTGTCCCCTTGGTGGTTTATGGCGTGTGGCGGCTGTGATGAGTCCTCATCCCCAGTTCCCCCTCATAGCCTGGGAGGAGACTCCCTCTTCTCTCCCAGGCTAGGGTCACCTCTCCAATGGCTCTGAGCTTGTTGTCAAAGCCAGGGCGACAATGGGCAAGGACTACAAAATCCCAGGCTCAAAATCTCAGGCTCAAAATCCCGGGGACATACAAAAGGCTCTGGGTACAGGCTCAAAATGCACAGAAGGAGAAGGAGGAAGGCAAGAAGGAAGGAAGGAAGGGGGGGCAGATGGAAGGAAGGAGGGAAGAAAGAAGAGAGAGAGAGAGGGAGAGAGAAAAGAGGGATCATGCCAAAGATGAATTTCTCAATACTGGTCCCGCCACAGTATTACGCAGGAGGGCGGGTGGAGGAGAGCGGCTGGGCCGGGTCGCCAAAGCCTCAACCGCAAGGGGCTTAGGCTTCAGGCTCCAGTGAGGACGTGACCCCGGCAGGGGAGCGATGTGGTCAGGCGTGGGGCTCAGCTGTGAGATGGGAGAAGGTCCCGAGAGGGGGCAGCATGTAGCCAAGGGGGAGTCTGGCTCCCGAGACGTGCGGTTCTGGGGACAAAGGCAAAGCCATCTGTTGAGGAGGGCATGCTTGGGAACCTCAGCCCCGTCCCCGCTCCTCCTTTCGGGGCCAGGCTGGGAGGGCCCTGGGGTGACCAGAGGCTGCGTTTGTGGCTGTGTGTCTGCAACGTTCGCCGTCCTGAACCCCCGGCAATTGTCTCCTGGGGCTGCTGTAACCAAGGACCACAGAGGGAGTGCCTTCAATCGCAGAAACTCATTTTCTCCCAGTCTGGAGTCCAAAATCAAGAGGTTGGCAGGGTCGGTTCCTTCTGAGGCCGTGAGGGAAGGGTCTCTCTGCTTGGCGGGTAGATGGTCGCCTTCTCTCTGGGTCTGTTCATGCCGTCTTCCCTCTGTGCCTGTCTGGGTCCTTCCTCTGAGGACGCTGTCCTGTTGGCTTAGGACCCACCCTGGTGTCCTCATGTAAACTTGACCACCTCTTTGGAGACCCTGTCTCCAAACACCGTCACATTCTGAGATACTGGGGGGCTAGGGCTTTACCACAGGGATTTGGCTGGGGGAGGGGTGCACAATTCAACCCGTGACACCTCCAGACAAGCCCACGGAAGATAGACGTGATGATTGAGGAACTGGAGGTTGAGAGAGGGCAGGTAACTTGCTCTGGGTTGCCGAGCCAGCGAAGGAGCAGAGGAGCTTCTCACCCTGCCGCTGAGTGGCGCTCCGGCCGGGTCCCAGGGTCCCTGTGAAGGCCCAGAGCTCCTGGGGGCTGGGAGGAGGCCGGAGGAGAGAGAAGAAATTGCATTCTGAGAGCCACTTTGCTGGCCTTTTGTCTCTCTGCTCGTTGCCTGCAATATGCTTGCGTCTTATTACTCAGGCTAGGTAGATTTTTGCTTGGCTGAGCTGAGATCAAAAAGTAATTTTTCTTTTTTGCAACAGCCAATTAGAAATTCATTTATTTTCACATTACGGACATTTGGCAAAAATTTCTTTGGCAATTTAGTTCCATTTATATAGTCTGCATAAAGGGAGACAGTGAGACTGGGAAAAAAAAAAGGCAAGGCCCCGGGCAAAAATTAAATGCAGAATCATGTATTAGAAATGAGATGTATTTACTATTGTTTTTGAAAATTAATGGTGCATTTTTAGCTTTTATAATGTAATTTAATGATGCAATTCATCTAATAAAAAAAAAAGAATGCATTTTAACTCAGTCACACAGACCTACTGGGGCACAGCACAGAACACCTTTCTTGTGGAAAGGGTTTGGAATGGAATGCTTGGGGCCTTTCTCTTTCTTTGAAAGACAAAAAAAGAAAAATGGTGTGTGTGTGTGCGCGCGCTCGCTCACATCTGGGGTATCAGCAGGAATCCAAGAAAAAGGACATTTTTCTTTTGCCATATTGGTGTTTATGTTATGTTACCACCGTGTGAGAACAGCCACTGATTCTGGAAGCCTTGAGGGTGTTGGCTGCCCCTGCCTGCTAAGTGAGCCCCGATGCTAAGACCCTGGTGGGGGGATGGAGAAGGGGGTCCTGGTGCTCTGTGGGGCTCCGTCCCCCCTGGGTTCTGAGCGGCGGTGGACAGACTGTGGTCTGGGGTCCATCCCAAAGCGTTGACCGTACTTGTGAGTTTGGGATCCTGTTGGCATCCTGGCCCCAACACATCTCTCTCAAGTTCATGTCAAAGAGCCTGATTTCTGCTTGCCATTGGTCCGATTTGGGCTTCAAGCAATGGAGGTCTGTCCTGTGATGCACAGAGTGGCTGGGAGATAATCGGGGCAGGAGGGGGGGGCAGGCACTGACTTTCTATCACTAGTCGGGCACTGTGGTGGCTATTTTGTTGTCCCACCACCCACGAGAGTGACAGATCCTTGAGGTGGGTTTGTTCTGGTCTCGTTCATGCTGTATCCCTAGCCCACAGTATACTGTGGACACTCACCCAAGAACCTTTGACTGGAGACGGACAGATGGACCCTGGGCGAAAGGCACTGCATTTAACCCTTGTTCCAGTGCATTGAGGAGATAGGTCTCCCTGTCTTATGGGAGAGGACATGTTGGCCCAAAGCGGTTAGAGCACTTTCTCAAGTTCACTCAGCTAGTAAGTGGCACAGCAGGGACTGAATTGGGGCTGTCTCACTCCAGAGCACTTGCTCTTAAGCCCATGAGCGTATGCAGTGAATGAATGAATGAATGAATGAATGAATGAAAGCATGAAGGCATGAATGGAAGGATAGATGGTTTTTCCCAAGGCTACCCAACTAAGGAGCTGGGATTTGAGCTCAGGTTTTCTGATTCCCAGTTGAGAACTTCTTCCCTCCATCCCCTTTACCCTTGCAGGAGAGAGGAGACCGTAGATAGAGTTTATTGTAATTGTGGAGTGGGGATGAGGGTCATGAGTGTAGAGGCCCAGGTGTCTTCTGGATGCTGGGGTCCCCAGGGAGGTAACCAGGGATGGGGTGCAGAGTTGTCCCAGGGGTCAAGCAAGTGTCCAAGTCATTTTTATTCATCAGCTCCACAACTGTTTATTGAACATCTACCTGTGCCTAGAGCTCACCTGACCTTGTGGAGCCTTGAGCCTCGCTTCTGTAAAAGGGAGCTAACCCCTCGAAGTGTTTCTCAACAGGGTGTACCCACTGTTGGCATCGAGAGTGGGAATCTGTCTTTCCGTTGCCTGGCAGGGTGCGTCTGCGTCCCCACCGTCCCATGCTGCCCGTGTCTTCCAGTCATGGTGAGACCCCACATAGCCCCCAGCACCCGCCTTCAGTTGCCAATAGCAGATTCACAGAGATGCGGGAGGAGCAGGTGAGAAAACTGTATGAAACCGGGAGTAGGTGTTTTACACCTTCCTTCGTGTCTCCCTTCCCCACACCTCTCCCTCCTTCCTCCAGCCCTGCAAATGCCATCTCAAGCTCAAGACTCAGCTGCTGTCTGGTCCAGGCTGCCAGCTCTCCCCTCCTGCCCTCCCCTGCCCTCCCCTGCCCTTCCCTACCCTTCCCTACCAGGCATCTGTCTGGATGCAGCCACTGGCCTTGACATTCAGCCACACATTCTGCGGCTCTACCCAGCTGCCCCAGGGCTGAGGCCCAAATCTGGGTCTTGTCTGGCTGCTGCAGCCTTGGCAGTAGGGAAGGAAAGATATGTTCCTACTATCCAGGAGGGCAGCTGGGTCCGTGACCACCCCCGTGCATGGCCAACACCCCATATTGGAATTTGGCATTTTAGGGCTGCCTAGAGAAGTTGCCAGGTGAGCATAGTAAATGGGCCTCTGTGTTTTTGGAAGGCTGGAATGGCGCTGTCAAATATGGTGGCCGTTCGCCACACGTGGCTGTTGAGAACTCGAAATGGGAATTGAGGTGTGCCATCAGTATACAGTCGACGCCAAGTTTTGCAGACTCTGTGCCCCTGAGTGCAGCTAGATGGATGCCACCCCTCTTACTTTTCCTGGGTTTAATTGGAGGGGCTCCTCACTGGACTGATGAGGGGCCCATCATCAGTCATGTAGGGTGAGCCTTCTTCCTCGCTGGACCACATAAATCTTGAAACTCAGACGTACCCTCACCAAGCTCCCAGAGTTGGGGTGCTGACCACCCGCCCTCCAGCGCCCAGTGTCTGCTCACCTTCAAGGACCAGAGAGGGCTTTGAGGGGGACACACAGGCCCCTCCTTCTCCCTGGGCTCCTAGGGTTTCTGTGGAAATCCTTTTCACTCCCTGAAGCCCACCTGGAGAGTCAACGCTTCTACGAAGGTATTCCACTCCTACTGTGGGGTGAAGTTGCTTCCGTGGAACCTCAGAGCCCCTTGGCACCCTGTATATTTCATTCTAGATATTTCGCCCACCATGCTCTTCTTGGCTTAAGCTCCCGAGCGGCTGCACACTGCCTGACTCACCTTTGCACCCCTGCACAGGCCAGGCGCGTGTCCAACACCCAGGGTGTGGTTCAGAGTGAACGGAGGCTGTCAGCTCCACAGAGGTGTCTGTACGAAGGCCCTGCATGGAGGTACCAGGCACGAAACTGATTCAGAGAGCAGCCTGGATCTCCAGCAGGTCAGAGCTCGTGACAGGACTTCCCACTTCTTGGTGTGGGGCCGCCCCCTCTGACACACACCGAGAGTCACGGCGCGATGACTGACGTGGCCTGAGCTCTCACAGGGCTGTGCTGCACGTGTTGTGCACTTCCGCCCACTTAATCCTCCTGCCAGCGCTGTTCGGTAAGGCTGCGTTATCCTCCCTGAGCCGAGCAGGAGTGGAGTCCCAGGGAGGTTAGGGAAAGTGTCCACGGTCGCACAAAGCAAGAGGCGAATCTAGTATTGGTCCCTAGGCTTTGTGACCCTAGAACCCGGGTTCTCAACAACACGGCAGGTCTGCCTCTCACAAACACACGCATAGACCCAAAGACACAAAGACACATAGGTGTACATAGATGAACACGCATGTGAAAACGGATCCACACAGGGATGCCTGGGTGGCTCAGATGGTTAAGCATCTGCCTTTGGCTCAGGTCATGATGTCAGGGTCCTGGAATTGAGCTCCACGTTGGGCTCCCAGCTCAGCGGGGAGTCTGTTTCTCCCTCTCCCCCGGCTGCTCCCCCTGCTTGTGCTCTCTCTGTCTTGCTCTCAAATGAATAAAATCTTAAAAAAAAAAAAAAAAACAGATCCACATACATATGAAAACAGACATACAGACACACCCACCCTTACATGGCTACACAGAAGAAAAGACACACCTACACATACACCTGTGTACGCCTACACCTGTATGTATCCCTAGACACACACCTGCACACGCACCTGCAACAAATACACGTGTGGCCACTCAGGTGTGAGGATATGTCTTCATACCTCCCCCCACATATACCTACCCACACAGCACCTCCGTCCTTACGTATATACCTCCACACACACCCGTACACACGCCTGCAACTACACTCGCAGACGCACCAATATACACATGGCTAGCACACATGCAGGTGCACGCACCAGGCACACATTGCCCGCGGGCCCACATGCAGGGTTGGAAGCCCCCCGCCCCGCCCCAGCTAAGCATGTAGAGATGTGTGCACACCCGGCTAGACGCTCTCGCTTATGCGGGCAGAGAAACACACAAATAGACACGCACATCTTGCCATGCTTCTAAGGGCACCGACTCCCAGGTACGCAGAATACCCACTCCCTAGGCACACACTCACAGACGCTCACTCAAGCACAGTGATCCAATTTAAACTGAAAAGGGAAAAGCGGAGTTGAAAATTAGAGGGGGAAAAAAGTCCTTCAGAAAGTATAAAGCTAATAAGCTGGCAGTGGTGAGCCTGCCGCCGTCACGATATCAATAACTCAGTATTGGGTTTCCAAAAAGACATCACATAATTTTTCAATGAGAAATCCATGAGGCCGGGAGATGCCGTTGTGGTGTGAATTACAATGCACACAGCTCGTCAGCCGCCCCCGTCAGCACTTTCGCGGCCGCCTGCACGGGCGGGAAATGCTGCGGCTGCAGCCCGGGATGGTTATCGCTGCTATTATTTCTCTCTTTTGGAGCCTCAAATTAAGAACGCGGGAAGCCAGCGGGTCCCTTCCTCCGCCGTCCCCTCCTCCCATTGTGCCCAGATCGAGAAGAAGTTTCCCCACCTGATATTTTCTCAAGTGGCTTCTGGGCTCTCTGCATCCCCTCCCCTGTCCTGGAGCCTTCATTCTGGGAGGGACTGACCCTTGGGGCCCGGGAACCAGGGTCAGGATGTGCGGGGTCAGAGTTTGGGATGCTGGAGACAACGTCGGGTGCTGTGCGATGCAGAAAACTGTTTTCTTGTGTCTCTCAGCTGGACCCGGGATTTGGTTTAGCAGAGCCAGCCCATTGGGCAGTGATTTCTGCTGAGGGTGCCTTCAGGGCACGGTTTTAGTTTAGGCAGGAGGGCAGGGTCCACGGGAGGGGCAAGGAGAAGGGGTGATCTGGGTGGAGGGTGTAGGCATCTTTATGGAGCATGGAGCATATTGGGAGGAATTGGGTGGCTGTGGCGGGGGGCACTGAGCAGAGAGAGCACTAGGAGTGGGGAAAGGGGGCCTTGGGCACTACAGGTGGAGTGGAGCTTCGGGATGGTGGTAACTATTATTCGGCTTAACCCTCGCCTGCATCTTCTATTTGCTGAGAGAAGAGAACGCTCCAGTTAGGCACGGAATGAGAGCCACATGGAGTGGACCTGAAGGTAGCCTGTAGTCAGGAGCGAAGCCAACCGTGCTGACCACAGACGTGTGAGTGTTGTTGTGTGCCCCCGACATGTGGGGCTCTTTGTCACACGGCATCAACATGGCAGAGATCTGACTGACCCCGGAGCCTCTCCTCTGTATTTCCATGACCCCCTGGGCTCAGTCCACTGTAGCGCTTATGGTAATGGTGGCTCAAAGTCTAGAACCACCCCTGTTATTAGCCGGTATGATTCTTGGGGGTCAAGCGTGGGACCGCCAGAGTCTGGGTTCAAATCCTGGCTCTTCCGTTGCTGATCATGAAGTCTTGGGTAGGTCCTTTAACCTTTTTGTGCATCCATACCCATTTCATAGGGTTAGTCCCTCCTTTCTGCACACTTCACTTGGGTGGTGACCAGGAGCACCTGGCCTGAGCATCGTCCCTGGTGGCCGCCCTAGCCTGTCCACCAGTGGGACACCAGCTCCACATGCCTCTTTATGTCTCTAGGCCACTGCCAAGGTTGTTCCCTCTTCCTAGAACTCCTTTCTTACCTGGACATGCTTCTACGGAACCCTCGGGGCCTGGACTCAGATGTTAGCTCCTGTCCCCGAGCATCCTGAAGCAGGTGCCAGGACCTCCAACACCTGTTTGCCACCTCATACCATGCTATGGTATGGTTCATAGTTCATTGCTTTCAGCCCAGTGGGGCTTGCAATGACCAGGTAACCCTTCTGGCTCCGCTCCGGAGTTTTTAGCAGGAGACACAGAATCCTATGCCCTCTGTCTCTTCCTCCCATTCTTAGATTCGGTGTATCACTCATCCAGGGAACATGAACTGGTTCTGCCTGCTGAGTTACCCAGTGCTAATCACATACCTGTCATGGCACGGGGCTTTCCAGGGTGTGGACAGAGGTGGGTGAGATGTGCTGGACCCTTGTTCTGTGGGAGGGCCAAGAAGAGAAAGGTCCTGAGGCAGTGGGGCCCTGGGGAGGAGAGGGCTGGGCTGGCCTGCGGTTTCATAGGAACTCCGGCTCCTTACAGGTAGCTTGTGGCTGAGCAACTGCACAGAGAGCTCTGTTCCAGTCTGCTCTGAAGCCACCTTCAATGTTATTTCCTTTCATCGGGCATCCTAAGCAGGTATCAGCTCTGTCTCTGGGATCCCCTATTGCTTATATTCTTTGGTGACACTCAAATACCATATTGTGGTATGGGGGACATCAAAAGACAGTAGAGTCTTGGTTTCCAGACTTATACTTTTAACAGACCAGTAGAATTAAACAAGCAAACAGAACACCCATGGGAGATTGACATAGTTGATCATGTCTTTTCTAAGTGAAGACATTTGTAAAACAACTATCATCGTTATCATTATCAGTTCATAAAAGAAAGGATATTTTAATAGCAAAAACTGGGAAAGGATATGATCTCAGAATTAAGCAGAATTCTTTTAAGAATAGAGGGATGACAATGGTACACAAATATGAATATCTTCTATGTTGCAGGGAAGATGTTAGAGCAAAAGGGAAATAGGTAAAGTATTCTACAAAGATCAAATGCCCCAAAATAGAACTTATGGAGAAAGAAATTTGCACCAGCTGCAGAAACGAGGATGATAGTGATGATAATAAAAATGATGATGTTGGTGATGATGGTGATGGTGGTGATGGTGGTGATGGTGATGGTGGTGATGGTGGTGATGGTGATGGTGGTGACAGTGATGGTGATGATGGTGATGATGGTGATGGTGGTGACGGTGATGGTGATGATGTTGGCGATGATGGTGATGGTGATGGTGATGATGGTGATGGTGATGATGGTGATGGTGGTGATGGTGGTGACGGTGATGGTGATGGTGATGATGGTGATGATGGTGATGGTGATGATGGTGATGATGGTGATGGTGATGATGGTGGTGATGGTGGTGATGGTGATGGTGGTGATGATGGTTGTGATGGTGGTGATGATGGTGATGATGATAGTTGATGATAGTGATAATGGTGGTTGATGATGGTGATAATGGTGGTTGATGATGGTGATAATGGTGGTAATGATGGTGGTGATGATGTAAAGAACTGTGGATTTAGTATTTTGTTGTCCCGTGAGACATTCCCCTTTATTCACAGTAGCTTCATGCAAATTCTCTCCTCTCTAAGATCCAGTGGGGGTAAGAGCGAGCAAAGTAGACCCAGACATTTGCCCTCTGGGTGGAGATGCTGGCTTGGGGAGGGGAGGAGAGGTCTGGGTGCATCAGGTCTGGGAGTGGTTGGAGAAGGAGTTCAGGCTTCCTGCCTTGTGCCCAAGGCAGGGGTGGTGTCCTCTTAGGGTCTTCAGAAACCCAGTTCAGCTTGCAGGGAGATAAGATGCTGTCACCACCACAGGCTGTGTGCCCTGTCCACGGTGCCCATTTTTCCTGTTCTCCTCACCCTCCAGGGCTCTGAAGGTCACTAGGGCAGGCTTTGCAGACTATTCTCCTTCAGCAGAAGCAGCTCCACCTTTATGTGTTGGTTTTCATGTAAGATTTTATTTGAGGAAAGGGTTGAACAAAGGTTTCCAGAGCACTGCATGACAGCCTGGCCCCTGTGTGGTTACATAGGCTGTGCCCCGCATAGCCCCAGGGGGCACCCTTCCCCTGATTGGTGATGTGAACTTCATTCCCCAGAGATATGCACTGCACTGGTCCTGGCTCTGCCTCTGCTGTATAAACCCCAGCTGCTGGCCGTGGGTGCCTTCTCCAGTGGCGGGCTGGCTGTGGTCTTGACCTTGGAACTCCATCAGGAGTTCCAGAACTGGGAACAGGCATTGCAAAGCCTGAATCCCTAGGCTGACTTCATTTGTTCACTGAATAAATAGTATGGACCACCTTACTCTGAGCCCAGCAACCGTGCTTGTCACAAGAGGAAAAAATCTCTCCCTTTCCTCTCCCTCCTTGAGGACCATTTAGTCTATTGGGAGAGGTAGGCTATGAGGAAGAAAACAAATAAATGTGTGATTAGAAATTGAGATCAGTGACCTGAAGAAAATAAATAGGGGGCTGACCTAGAGGTAAGGGGGTGGGGTGCCAGCTGAGACAAGGTAGGAGAGGAGGCCTCTCTGAGGAGGTGACATTGAGCTGAGACCTGAGGGATGACAGGACAGCCATGAGAAGAATGTGGGTAAGAGTGTCCTAAGTGGAAGGAACAGTGAGTGTAAAGGCCCTGGGGCATGAAAGAACTTGAGTCTGGGGAGCCAGGGGAGTGCCATTGTGGTTGGATGGTCATGGGTAGGGAGCGATCTGAAGCTTCAGAAAACACCTGAAAGGTGCTTCAGTCAGGTGGATGTCGGTGTGCAGACCAGCCCTCAAGCTCCATGTCTGAATTCCCATGAATGGAGCAGAGTGTTAGGATGAGGGTCTGGAGGCGTGGGCTCTTACCACATCCAAGGAATTACCAAATATCTCCCACTGAGCCAGTGAAATTCTGGGCCCAATCTCCTAGGGCATACTCCAGACAGGAAATTACCTTAACATGAGTTAACGTAATTCTAGATGCTGTAACCGAGAGCCTTCCAAATGTCAATCACTTAACAGCACAGACACTCGGTTCTTCCGTGAAGCCCAACCGGGTGTTGGCAGGTGGCTTTCCCTGTGGTGATGCAGGGGCCCGGGCCTCCCACCCAGTAGCTCCACCATCTCTGGGGATCTTGGCAAACAGTGAAAAGAGGGTACAGAGCATCGCGTGGGAGGTTGCTACGGACCAGGGGTGAACGTATACGTCTTTTCCACTCACATTCCATTGGCCAGAATTCCGTTACTCAGCTGTGCCCAGTCGCAAGCAGGACCAGGGAAGAGCATCTACCTGGATGCCTTCCACATAGAGGAAGTGGGTTCTGGTGAACACACAGCCATCTCTGCCCCAGGCCTCTTACTTTGAGTGGTAATGACAGTGGGGACCGAGGCTCCCTGTTGTGACTTCACAGTAGCAGCGCCCGGGCAGCTGCCAGGTCCCTCTCCCTCCCTGCCACTTGGGGTCTCTGGGAAAGGGGCCCAGGCGTCTGCATTATGGGAAGTGCCGCGGGAGACTGCAGTGTACAACCAGGTACCCCGTGCAGAGAGGAGATTCTGGGACGGGGGTCACACCTGGGCCACCTTCCCCATGCTCAGTAATAATAATAATGTTGATTTACCATCAGGTGACAGGCTAGTGTGGCAGGCAGGCAGGAAGACGCTATTTAGAAATAGTGTGGTTGTACTTCTGCTTTCTAGGGAAGGGGCCGCCTGCATCTCACACGTGGGCGGCTCTCTGCCGTGGGCAGCAACTTGCATAGCTCCTCATGGTTGAGACAGGTGAGGACCTCTCCTGGGCAGGTCCGTGTGGGGGAGGGCAGAGAGAAGCTGGTGACATACTCAGCTTGGGGGGGATCTCTGAACTTCCCAGGAAGCCCCGTGAGGAAGAGAAGGGAGATGTTCCATGTTAATGGAGTCGAAGGTAGATGAGAGTGGGGGACGGGGGCCAGAGGCAGCGAATATACTCTCAGCAACCATTGCATCCCGCAGATTCGAAATTGTTCCTTGTTCCTTAGTGGTCCCCCTTCCCACAGACCGTTCCTAGGACCCCTGTGTGCAGCTGCCTGTGTTCTCATGCGGATGGTGTCTTGAAGGGGGGAGGGAAGCAGGGAGCGCCGTAGAGTTCTTATTTGGGTTCTGGCAGGAGAAAAGGAATTCTGACTAATTTACACAGCAAAAGATTCGATGAAGGGAATGTTGGGGACACCAGTGACACTAGGACACAGGGACTCAGGAGTCACCTTTCAGTCACTGGGTGGATCTGGCTGGCCACAGACAGCCTCCTCCTCCCTCTCCTCTGAGTGCTGTCTCCTTCCTTTCCTCTGATAAGATAATGGGCAAGAGCAGACGGAGGCAGGGCTGGCCAATGTATGACTCTCTGCTCATCCCTGGCAGACATCACTAATTGATCTTGCGGCGCCCAGATCTTGTAGCTCCGAGGCCCTTTCTGGTCCCCGCTCCAGGCAGTCATTACCAACAGATCACAGATGACACAGGAAACCAAACTTATTTCTATTCCAGGGTTAATATAACTCCCCCTTCCAAGGCAACATATGTGCAATGTAAAAAATTGTCATTTCAATTTCAAAGGAAATTTAGCCCAAAGGAGCCAGGATTTCATGCCTCAGGGGGAAGGGTGGCCTACCCGGGGGGCCACGGCTGCTGACCCTGCTGAGGTCACACTGCCATTGGTTCTCGGGTGGCCCCCCTAAGAAAATCTGAGAGGACTGTTCCAGGTGGCCATCACACCCTTCTCCTGACCCTGTCTCCATCTGGGAAGGCCTGAGCTGGCCCCCACCACCCCGCCCCCAAGTCTGCTCCACGGGCCCTGCTTCCCTCTGACTTCACGGTGGGTCCTGACCTCATGTCCCACAGGCAGTATTTGCTAGCTTCATGCCCACTCCTGTTACACCCTTATCCCTAGACTTCTCTTTGACAATTCCCACCAATGGGCTCCTTGCGGAGGAAAAGAGAAAAAGGCAAGAACAGTCAGAATCAGGGTGCGGACTGAGTTTATATCCTGAGTCACCCCTTACCCGCTGTGTGACCTTGAATGGGTTACTTCACTTCTCTGAGTGGCCCTCTGTGAAATGAGAATAACAGCGTCCTGCTGGGATTGTGGGAGCATCAGTGACTGAAGCCTCTGGCTCAGAGGCCAGGCAGGTTCTAACAGCTCCGTAAGTAAAGGCTGCCATGGTTCCTTGTTACTCTCTCATCCTTGTTGATTGGGGTTGAGGTTTGAAGGTCTGGCGTGGCATGCTGGCTGGAGACTTGTACATTCTCCTTTTTTCCCCCCAGAGCTGCTGGAACTAAGCTTTCTCTCATCTCTTCAAGGAAGATATGACACCAACTTTGTTTTAGCAGAAACAAAACCCAAATAAATCATCCACAGAGGGACCAGCAGGCTAATAGAATGCTCTTAAAAGGGCATTTTATTTTGTCAAATTGCTCTAGTGCTGCTGATCTTTGTTTGCCATTTTGTGTGTGTGTGTGTGTGTGTGTGTGTGTGTGTGTGTGTGTGTGTGTGTACAGATTTCTGGAGGGTTTGTTTGCAGGGGTGGAGAAAAGGGGCTGCCCTGACATTGGTCACTGGCAGGGGGCTGAGGGCTTCTTTCCTGGGCACCCCTCGTTCTGTTGGTCTGTTCCCGCCAGCACCCATGCCCTTGGCATCTTCACCTGCTCCCATGTGCCGGAGGAGCCGGGGGAGAAATGAGGGTGGATGGGGGCTAGTGGGAGAAGAACCCCCGAGTCCTCCGTGGGGGCCACCATTTGTGCAATGCCAGGACCCCCGTTCCCAGCCCACCGCATTATCCAGGCTCGTTTTCTCTTCTTTTCTGAAAAGCTGTGTGTCAGCACAGGCGTGGCAGGTGTGCGGCTCCCCGAGACTGCTGCCCCAGCACGGGAAGAAAATTGCAGACTCGGAGAGAATCCAGAGTCAGGCGGTGCTTGCCTCGCCTCGGGTGCAGGAGAGGGCTGGTGGGGGAGGAAGCGTGGTGAGGGCCCGGTGGCTGGCATCGAGGGGTGCACGCTGCCGCCTGCCCAGCTGGCCGGGGGGCCTCCTCTGGGCTGAGGAAAGAGGCCCCCGTAAAGTGACTGCCAGGAGTAGAGCAGCTGGCTGTCTCCCTCCCTTAGTCTTGCTCCCCTTCCTCCATCCCGTCCTCCTTCCCTTTCTCCCTTTCTCCCTCCATTCCTTCTTCCCTTCTTTCCTCCTGCCCTCCCTCCTTCCTTCCTCTTTTCCTCCTCCATCCCCCCTTCTCCTCACCCCTCCCTCCCTCTTTACCCCATCTCCTGTGTCCCCCCTCCTCTCCCCAGCGTCTCTCCCACCCCCACTAAGGACTCATCGTGCTGCTGCTCAGTGCTCCCTGGGCCCAGCTGCAGGGAGAGAGCCTCTGCCCACCTCAGCTCTGCCTGGTGGGGATCCCGGGTGCCGGGGAGGGGGGGGCGGTGGTACAATCCACACACTACTGAAGTTCTGGGCTGTTCTCCTGGGAGCCTTGCTGTGCCTGGAGGGACAGAGAAGGTCCTTGAAGAGCAGGGGAAATTTGGCCTGGGGTCTCCTTTTCCAGGGGAAAGGGTGTTCTCAATAGAGGGAAGAAGTCGTACAAAGGCTGGGAGAAAGGACAGGGTTTTTGTTTGTGAGGAGGCTGGGAGGTTCAGGGAGGCTGAGCAAGCATGGTGTGCCTGGAGACTCTGGGCGGACGTGGGTAATCGATAAATGTTTATGCATTGCGCTCCTGCCGCGTGCCAGTGACAGAGCTCAGTTCAGGGGAGGACAAAGAAGGTCCTAGTGAACTATCAGCTTTCAGTAGGCTCGTGGTCCGATGGGGGGAGATAGCCAATGAACGCTCACCCAGCCTTTAAAATCAGACACACTTGGGCTTGAGTGCCACCTCTACGCATGTCAGTGTGACCTCTGACCAGTCATTTCACCTTTTCTGAGTCTCAGTTTTCGCATCTGTGAAGGGGGATGATAGTACCCATGATGCCCTGTGATGTTTTGAGGACTTGAATTAGCTCTTCTATATGAAAGTATCTAGCACTACATATGGTATCTCATTTTACCTCCAGATAACCCTGGAAGGAAGGTACTGTAATCTCCATTTTACAGATCCGGAAATGGTGTCTCAGAGAGGTTGAGCAGCCTGTCCAAGGTCACACAGCCAGTAAAAGTATATAGATGGACTCTCAGGCAGTCTGACTCCCAAGCCTGACTGTTTAATATTGATCTCCCAGAAGTACAGCATATGGACTTGGAACAAGACAAATACGTCAGTACAACCAAGCACAGGCCTGGCAGGAGCATGGGGGATAAATGCAGGGGTAATGAGCTGTGAAGGGCCATGGGGGTGCTCTTTCTCCTCTATGACTTCTTACCATCCCTTCGGCTGTACTCTCCTAGACTGTGGAGTTGGTGCAGAAGGAGGGGAAAGGGGATGCGGGGAAGGGGGTGGCGAGTGTGGGAGGAAGAGTCCCTAGAGGGATCTGTCCCCTTCCCCCATGTGGCTCTTTCCCTTTCTCCAGACCAAGGTGTTTGGGGAACCCAGGGCTCCAGCAGAGGCCGTGTGGTTTTCTGTCCTCATCTCTGTGCCTTTTCTGTTCACATGGGTCTTTCTTGTTCTAGATACCCTTTCTCCAAGGAGCTTTTGGTCTTTTCAGATCAGCTCCTGTCTAGGGGACTTCTTATACTCCCTGGGCACACCTTCTAAATCTTTGCTTTGACCTCTGCCTTCTGTTTCTCCTCTCTGCATTCTATTTCTATCCCTCCTGGAGGGTGGATAGTGGGGATCCTGAGGTCCAAGGAAGGCCTTTATTTCTTTATTTATTCTAAGGAAGAGCGCAGCTTTATTTCCCCACTAGGGATCATCAGGTCCCTTAGAAGGAGCCCAGACTACAGGATCCCTAGACAAGGGCCCTGGTCATGACGAGGACTGACCACATGATGGCGCCCTGGGACCATCAAGCACATGCCCCTTGTCTCCAGTGGCCCTCTGGTCCACTGTCACCCCGGGGGCTGGTCTCTCCCTTAAATGTTTCAGTGGCACCGAATGGTCTGTGCTTTATCTCATCATTGTCATCCTCCCTGCCTCTCCCCCCTCCCTTTCCTCGTCTCTGTACCTGGGCAGCTTACTTCTGGGTTTCCTGCTTAGCCTGGACAGTCAGACTCTCCGACTTAGTCACTGCTGGCTGAGCTAGGGAGTAGGAGGGGAGTGGAGAGGGAAGAAGAGGAGAGAAAAGGAGGGAACAGAGGGGCTGGCAAGGGGCTCGAGGCTGCAGAGATAAGGAGGGAATATCAGGAGTTACTTACGGGCTCAGCCCTCTTGGAGCTGGGTTCAAGGAAATCTTTATGGTTGGGAAACAGACCCTGCTTGTCCATCCCAGGGGAGATCTGGCTGCCTGACATGAGGCCGCAAACTCAGGTCTCTCCTCTTGGAAGCCTGAGGGCCAGGGGTGACACAGAAAAGGATGCCATCAGCTGCCAGGAGCCTGAGAAGGACCGAGAAGTTCACAGCTCCAGCTGGAAGCAGCTCCCACAGCATAAACAGCCCAGGCCAGTGGTGGCCCTTTCCCGGGCACGGTTGAAGTGGATGAACTACAGGCTGCAAAAAACGAGGCTTATTTCTATGGGGGAAAAAAAAAATCTCAAGTGAGGTGGCCTTGAGTGAATTTCACACATGATCACGGAGCAGGGACAAATTCAGATTATAGTCATACGATAACCATTTGTGGTGTACATACTATGTGGTCAGGCACAGCTCGAAGCACTGGGCGTGGATTATTTTATTTGCATGGATTCCCTTCTAAGACAGGTGATGGGAGAGGATTTCTAATGAAAATCAGGCCTGGGAAGGAGACTGACTTTGTTTTTGCGCCATAAAGCCCAGGTGCGTGCAGGGTGGAGATGAGCTCCTTCACATTGTCGGGGTAGAGCGAGAAAAGCCTCTCCTTTTGACTCACAGCGTACCTGGGACCCGCCATGGGAGCCTCTTCCATTCCTGCCCGTTTGCTTTCTAGTGGAAGGAACAGTCCGCAGCTGGAGTTGGATCCTGATTTAATAAGGCAATAACCAGAGAAATGCATTTCGATTATTAAGCATTTGTTCATTAGGGCTCAGTTGCTCTGACCCAAATAGCTGCGAAGCAGTCATTACACATCAAAGACGTTTCTTGTTTATATATTTTGTTTATTTACCATCATGAACAAACATTATTGCATCAATTAAATGTCGATTAGGGGCCCGTGATTTGAATTAGATTGTATACATAGTGTCAAGTCGTTTTTGCGTCTCTTTTGGAGATCTCATCCATTTCTGTTTTAATGGTAAAATACGGTTCAATCCAAGTGTTAGAGGCTGTGGCTGGTTGGAGCGACAGGGTGGCTTCTGCGTACCTCGAGGGCTGGATCTTTCCTTTTTGGGTGTTTGCAGCCCGGAACCGTGGGACCGTGGCATTCGTTCATCATTGGTGATTCGTGGAGGTGCCTTTTCTCCATTGTGATTCTTGGCTTTTTTTTGGGGGGGGAGGTGGATTTCTTAAAACACAATGCAACACCATGCAATAACCTTCTTATCACCCAACCCTTAGATACCCATCTCCAGGGTTGCACAGTTGAACTGCCCAAATGAAACTAAGTTCTTTAAAATTGGCGTTGAAATCAGCAGCACTGAAATCAGGAATGATACGCTGCAAGAATGTACAGTTTTCCTAGTCACTTGGTTCAGAAGCACTGAGGTGACCTAGCTCAACAGCTTGTTAAGAATGACTTAAGGAAAATTTGGAGAAATCTCTAAATTTATGAGAAAAATACTTTTTAGAAAATCAGATCATATGTAAACCTTCTTGCCTTTTTAAGTCAGAGAAGGGACCTGAAGGAGGTACCCTGGCTGGGTTGGGCCCCTCAGGCTGGGAGTGGGACCTCCCTAGTCCCCAGAATCGGCCTTCTTTCTACTGCAGTCGCTGGGTTGGCTGAAGTAGGACTTCCCATGGGAAGGTGGGGGGACTCAGATCTTCTGGGGTGGGGGAGGCAAAGGTGAGGCTGATGAAGCCTTCTCCCCACCCTGATACCCAGTCCACCACAGAGAGGCCACAGAATGAGGCCAGTCCTGGGGAGATGGTGTTGGGGTGTCCTGGGTCAGTCCTACCAGGTGGCATGCAGGGTAGCAGGCAGCGGGGCTGGCTGGCATGTGCTCCAGCCACGTGAACCAGCCCTGCAGCCTCAGGGTGGGGTTTATTCTGGGAGAAAGGAGAGAAAGAAAGGCCGGAGGGGTGGGGGGCAGTGGCAGGGGGGGGGTGAGGGATCTGCCTGGAGAGGCTGGTCTGCTTGTTGAAGGTCTTCTCCTCCACCTCCAGTTCGAGCATTTCCAAACCTTTTTTTTAAAAAAAATATTTATTTATTTTGGGGGGGAGGGGCAGAGGAAGAGGGAGAGAATCCTCAAGCAGACTCCCTGCTGAGCGTGGAGCCCAACACGGGACTCGATCCCAGGACCCTGAGATCATAACCTGGGCCGAAATCAAGAGTCAGCTGCTTAACCGACTGAGCCACCCAGGTGCCCCTCAAACCTTTTTTTTTTTTTTTTAAAGCAATGGAACTCTTTCACCAAATGATGCCCTGTGCCAAAGTCTGATATATAAATACTCACACATAGAGAGGCGAGGGCCGTGTCCATCTCACTTGCCCCCTTGGCCCTCCACCCTGTGGCACCCCTCAAGTATCTCAGCCCAAATCCTCTTGCTCTGCACACCCCTGCACTAGTACACGGGACCACCCTCGTCTCAGAGCCAGTCCCCAGCCCAGTGCGGGCTGGCCACAGAAGGGTCACTTAGATGGGACCTTCTTCTCGAAGTTCCAGGCAGCCCATGGATATTCTGATTCTGCAGGGCTGGATTAGCCCAAGAATATCCTGTTCGCCAGATCCCCCGAATGATTCTAATGCAGTGCACAGTGCTGGGAGGAGGGCATGGCAACGCGCACCCTCGGGCTGACGCTGTGCCCACAGGTCCCTGAGACTGAGACCTCCCTAAAGGTGACAGCCTGGTGGTTACGTGCACATAGAGGTGCTCAGAGGGGGCTTGAGTGACTGAAAGCTAGGCAGCCTGCAGTGGGAAGCCACTTCCTGGCTCTCCATGGGGCAGACAGCACAGAGATCAGGCTGGTGGCAAGAGTCATCATAATTTTAATTACTCTTGTTATTCTAAATTTAAGTTTTGATGCTGACAAGGCACAAGATACAGCGAGAAACCATTTGTAAACATTCCCAGGTTTTACCCTCATACCAACCTTGTGTTATGAAACCCATTTTATAAATGGAGAACTGAGGCTTTGAAAGTTAAGGTCTTGTACAAGTTCAGACTGCTAGTTGGTGGTGGAGGTGAGCCTGTCTAATATTCCCCAAAGCTTGGCATCTTGACCTTTATGTTGTATTGAGAGCCTGGACATATGGATCTTCTCAGTAGTGAGGATGATGTCCCCAAATGACCCCCACTCTAATATGATAGCACCCAATACGGGCAGTAGTGATGACCCCCACTCTAATCTGATAGCACCCAATACGGGCAGTAGTGATGACCCCCACTCTAATCTGATAGCACCCAATACGGGCAGTAGTGATGACCCCCACTCTAATCTGATAGCACCCAATACGGGCAGTAGTGATGACCCCCACTCTAATATGATAGCACCCAATACGGACAGTAGTGATGACCCCCACTCTAATCTGATAGCACCCAATACGGGCAGTAGTGATGACCCCCACTCTAATATGATAGCACCCAATACGGACAGTAGTGATGACCCCCACTCTAATATGATAGCACCCAATACGGACAGTAGTGATGACCCCCACTCTAATATGATAGCACCCAATACGGGCAGTAGTGATGACCCCCACTCTAATATGATAGCACCCAATACGGGCAGTAGTGATGACCCCCACTCTAATATGATAGCACCCAATACGGGCAGTAGTGATGACCCCCACTCTAATATGATAGCACCCAATACGGGCAGTAGTGATGACCCCCACTCTAATATGATAGCACCCAATACGGGCAGTAGTGATGACCCCCACTCTAATCTGATAGCACCCAATACGGGCAGTAGTGATGACCCCCTCTCTAATATGATAGCACCCAATACGGGCAGTAGTGATGACCCCCGCTCTAATATGATAGCACCCAATACGGGCAGTAGTGATGACCCCCGCTCTAATATGATAGCACCCAATACGGACAGTAGTGATGACCCCCGCTCTAATATGATAGCACCCAATACGGACAGTAGTGATGACCCCCGCTCTAATATGATAGCACCCAATACGGACAGTAGTGATGACCCCCGCTCTAATATGATAGCACCCAATACGGACAGTAGTGATGACCCCCGCTCTAATATGATAGCACCCAATACGGACAGTAGTGATGACCCCCGCTCTAATATGATAGCACCCAATACGGGCAGTAGTGATGACCCCCGCTCTAATATGATAGCACCCAATATGGGCAGTAGTGATGACCCCCGCTCTAATATGATAGCACCCAATACGGGCAGTAGTGATGACCCCCGCTCTAATATGATAGCACCCAATACGGGCAGTAGTGATGACCCCCACTCTAATATGATAGCACCCAATATGGGCAGTAGTGAAGACCCCCACTCTAATATGATAGCACCCAATATGGGCAGTAGTGATGACCCCCACTCTAATATGATAGCACCCAATATGGGCAGTAGTGATGACCCCCACTCTAATATGATAGCACCCAATACGGATAGTAGTGACTGTACATCTGTCCAACAGGTGTCCGCATCTGCCTTCTCTGAAGCCAGTCCTGCCCGAACCTGGCCACAAAGGTCGCATGCCCCAGACCGGGTGAGTTGGAACACCCCGTTCCCCTTGACATCATGATTAGTCCAGGGTGGACACCGGATCCAAGTCTGACTGGTCACATGCCTTCCCCAGGATTTTCGAGTTAGGAGCTGCAGGAGAAGTGGTCTTCTTCTTGAGACACTGTGCTGGAGGGAGGTGAGGGACTGCTGGCAGCCAGAGCTCTAGGGGAAGGTCAAGATAAACAGAGATAAGCGGAGAAGGAGAGGGAGCCAGGCCTGGTGACCGAGTCTTACTGGCGAGGTCCTTCTCCAATTCTGAATTGCCGGAGCATGTGTCATTCTCAGCTATGCCACAAAATTTCGTTTTTTGCTTTAGCCTCATGTGACTTAGTTCTCTGTCACTTGCCACCAAAAGTATCCTGTCTAATGGAGCATCCAACATTAGCATCCTGGTCCCTCCATCCTGAGCCCCCTCTGAACCACCCACATCCCCCGGGGTATTTGTGGCTCCTTCCCTGCTCCTCGCTGCAGACCACGCTTTCTCACAGAGTGGCCAAGGGTTCTCTGAATACTAGTTACTCCCAGAAGTCCCCAACCCCACCCTAATGCTTTTATTTAAAATTTTAATTGTAAATATGCATAACATAACATTTACCATCTTAATTTGTAAGGGTACAGTTCAGGGGCATTAAGCACATTCGCACTGTTGTGCGACCATCACTACCAACCCTCTCCAGAACTTTTTCATCCTCCCCAATCAAACTCTGTCCCCATGAAACACTAACTCCCCAGCCCCTGGTAACTGTTGGCCTCTGTCTCTACCAATTTGACTACTCCAGGGATCTTATGTACATGGAATCATGTAGTATTTGTCTTTTTTGTGGATGGCTTATTTCACTTGGTAAATGTCCTCAAGGTTCATCCATGTTGTAGCATGTGGCAGTATTTCCTTCCTTTTTAAGGCTGAATAATATTCCATTGCACATATACACCCCATTTTGCTCATCCGTTCATCCAATGAGGGACACAGAGTGCTCTCACCTTTTGGCTATTGGGACTGATGCTGCTATGAACATGAATGTACAAATATTTCTTCTAGACCCTGCTTTTTGTTCTTTTGGGTATATATCCGAAAATGAAATTGCTGAATCGTATGGTAATTCTATTTTTAATTTTCTGAGGACCCGCCATACCGTTTTCCATGGTGGTTGCACCAGTTTGCACCCCAACCAACAGTGCACAGATGTTCCAGTTTCTCCACATCCTCACCAACATTTGTTTTTCTCTACTTTTTTTTCCCCATACTAGCCATCCTGAAGGGTGTGAAGTGGTTGTAATGAATTTTTAATAATGGCGGCTGTATCAGTTGTGCTGCATAAATACCACTACAAAATCAGTGGCTTGAAATGACCACCATGATGGCGCCTGGGTGGCTCAGTTGGTTGGGCATCTGACTCTTGGTTTTGGCTCAGGTCGTGACCTCAGAGTTGTGGGATCTTGCCCCTTATCAGGCTTCCTGCTCAGTGGGAAGTCTGCTTGAGATTCTCTCCCTCTGCTGCAACCCCTGCTCGTGCTCTCTCTCTCTCTCTCTAAAGTAAATAAAATGCATCTTAAAAACAAAAACAGCCACCATGATTCTCTGAGTTGGCCAAATGGACTGAGCTCAGCTATGTGGCTCTTCTGGTCTTGGCAAGACTCACTCATGTGTTTAGGACTAATTCCGAGGTTGACTGGCCTAGGATTACTTCAGCTGGGACAACTCATTGGTCATTTGTACCATCTCTCCTCCAGCAGCTAGCGTGGCATAGTCACGTGAATTCTGGACAGGGCTCTAAGAGAAGAAACTGAAGCATGCAATGCTTTTTGAGGCCTAGGCTTAGAAGGGGTACAAAATGACTCCCTCTGAATTCCATGGGTCAAAGCAAATCATACCAGGCCAGTCCAGATTCAAGGAGAAATTTACTCTACCTTTTGGGAGGACCTGCAAAGTCAAATTGCAAAGGGATGTGGCAATGGGGAAGTGAATAATTACCCCCATTTCTCAAAAATCTACCATAATTTCTCAACAAGTTTTCCTATCAGACAGCAAAGATTTGCATTTAAGAATCCCTCTGATGGGCTCACCCAATTCATAAGTTTCAGGGGCTCTGGTTTACCTCCAAGACTAAATTATGCCGGGAATCATGGAGTCAGGGCCACTAATTCCTCATCCACTTGCCAAAAGCAGTTGACTCAAGGTTGGCTTTGTCCATTAGCCCTGCACTGTTAGTGGCAATTGGCTTTTTCATCATCTTTAGAAGATGTCAAGTCAAACCCTCTTCTCAAAGCCTATAGCGACCAGGGGAGTCTCCATAGGGCTCTGTGGTCTGCTTAAAGGCTCAGAAAGTCAAAACCAATGAAGACTAAAGGTTTCCAAAGTGCAGAGCCCACCCCAAAACTAGATAAATACAGAGCTAGATTCAAACGGTCAGAGCTGTTGATTGCAAGCACGGGGGAGCAGGTACCCCCAGGCATTCTGTCCAATGCTCCGTCCCTGGAGGCTAATCTGAAAGATCGGGGGAGAGTTTCCCGCTTCATTATTTCCGTTACTGCTACAGTAATGCTGCATGACCAAGCACTCCAAACTCAGTGGCAACAACAAGAACCATTTATGGGTCTGTGGGTTGGCGAGGGTTCAGCTGATCTTGGCCGGGCCAGGCTGGACTCAAGGAAGTGGGCTGGGTTCAGGGCTGCTGCACAGGGTTTCGTTCTTACACCAGCAGCTTACTAACGCATAGTCTTTAACGGAGAGTGGGGAGTGCCAAGGACAAGCGAACAATCTAGCACATCTGAGGCTTCTGCTGGGTTGTGCCTCCTGTTGTTCTGTGGGGCCAGAGTGGGTCCCATGGCCCAGCCCAACATCAACAAGGTAGAGACATCAATTCTTCTGCCGTTAGGAGGGTCCTGTGAGTTACATGGTGAAGGGTGAGATGTACAGTCTTGGTATGAGGGAGTAAAAAGTAGGACCAACTGTGCAGTCTACCCTATTTCCCCAGAGGGGTTTGAGGTTGAGATATTGCGGTTAAACCTAAGTTCTGTGCAAGTGAAGTTTCTTACGTGCTTATTAGGGAATATCTCAGAAATGGTTGGCCTGGACCAGCAGCAGGCTGTTTGCAGGAGAAATGGAGGGTTCTTGTGAAAATGAGCTCCTTTGGGGTTAATACAGACCTGGGCCAAAGAGCTTCCCCAAGTAACAAAACCTCATCTTTGGAGGAAGGGGTAGTTCTGATGACTCTGTTAAGGGGTTCTCTGGTTTCGTCCCCCACCTGGCCCCTCCCAGTGGGCACCACTGCCTCACAACTGGTTCCCGGGACAGAGTGCATTGTTTCAGTAAGACTGCGAGAAGTTGAGAAGTCGGGCCTCAGCAGCACTCTCGTGAGGCCCTCCTGGGGAGCTAAATATGGAGGGGAAGGGGGGCTTTCTCTTCCAAACCACAGCCCCTTATGGTGGGGCTCTGAAATCCTAGCATCTGCAGTGGTGCGCGTGGCAGGGGGAAGAACATGGAAGTGCGCTGTAGCAGCAGAAACGGAGTCCCAGAGAAGCCGTGGTGCCTACGGGACTCGGCAGTGGTGCCCACCTGTCTAGAATGACGGATGCCGAATGGGTGGGGAAAGGCAAGAAGGAGGGAGGGGTAAGCATGGCTGCCTGGGGTCTAGCCATGGAGACAGTGCGCGACTAGTCCTGACGGGCACGCTGTCTGGACACGCAGTGGTCCCGGCCACACTAACGCCTAGGCAGTCCTCCCCGGAAGTTAGGGATATGATGGGTTAATTCAGTTCTACCAGGAGATGACAGGGATTGCAAACAGTGTTTTCAGCACTAGTCCTTTGTTCGTTAAGTATCCAGCACATTCTCTGTGCCAGGCACTACTATGGTAGGAACATTGAGTAAAGAAACATTTCCTTCGTTTCAGGTGTTGCTGGTAACGGGGGAGGTGATGCATGGTGGCAGGGGGACGTGAGAACCTCTGTACCTTCTGCTACATTTTGTTGGGGACCTAAACCTGCTCCAAAAACTGAAGTCTATTAAAGAAATGGGGGAAAAACTCCCTGTTTTTTGAAGCTCTTATCTAGTGGAGGGCAAACTACAGCAGTCTGGCCCAGCAAATCTGTGTTGTAAATAAAGTTTTATTGGAACACAGCCATACTCATTCGTTTACATGTTGTCTAAGCCACTTTAGCACCGTAAGGGCAGAGTTGAGTGGTTAAGTCTGAGACTGTATGACCTGTGATGAATAAACTATTTACTGCGGGTTCTTTTCAGAAAAAACTTGCCAATTTGTTGTCCAGTAAAAAACAAATAAACAGGCAATAACAATACAGCATGGTAATCCTGTGACAAGTACGTGGCTTTGGGGGTGGGGTGGGGTCAGGGAAGACTTCCTGGAGGAGGCAGTGTCTAATCCGAGACCTATAGGGGGGAGATTGCAGGCTGGGAAAAGCATGAACAAAGGCCGGAGGCAAAAGCAAAGGTGGGGTTTGGGTCTTGGTGTAACTGGAAACTAGGGTGAGGTGGGGGCTAAGAGAGGCCACAAGTAGTGCTGGCAGAACCTGGGGGGCGGAGTCTGATCGGCATAGAGGAAGTTGGCGCTTATCAGCAATGGAGTGTGCTCTGACCTGTGCTAATGATATGAGTGCATTTTGCTTTCTATTCCTTTTGGGCCTGAATTTTATTGTTTCCAGTTTACAGATGGGAATGGATGTGGCAGTAAAGGAACTGACATTCATGGAGGCAGGGTGGGTAGAAGGATAATTCAAGTGCGTTTGCCACATCCTGCGAGTGCTGGGAGTGGGCTCTGGTTAGAAGCTGGGGTTTGCACCCTGGCCTTGCCTCTCAGCTCCCAGGAGACCGAGAGTAGCTGGTGATCCCTGTGATAGCCTGTTGAGCATCCTGTGCCTACACTCAGCCTACGGGGCTGCCTGGGATGGGTCCCTGAGCTGTGGGCTCACCTGCAGGTCTGGCCCTCCTTCCTCTTCCCTGCCATCAAAACCCTGCCCTTCGTCCTCAGGCCCATGAGATCTCTGCAAATGCACACTGGGGAGAAAACCCTGTGACTCGGAGCAGCCACTCTCCAGGGCTTGAGTGGGAGCCACAAGCATCATCATTTGCTGACTTGTGCCCGGGACAGACTTACTAGGGGATCTCCAGACTTTCCCACCGAGTCCAGATGCAGCCTCAGAATCCTGCTCAGTGCACCCTCCGTAGAGCAGCTGACATAATTCCAGCCCTTTCTGAATCTGGAGGAGGAGGGTTGGCTCGTGCAGTACTTTCAGCCCAAAGCGCCTCGCTTCCCGCAGGCAGCCAGCCTTTCCATCAACTCTGCTTTTGACCCAGAATTTAACACAATTCAGCACATGTTCACTGAGAATCCACTAAGTGTCAAGGAGCAGGGATGAATAAACATGGTCTCTGTGCCCTAAGGAGCTCACATTCTGAAGAGAGAAGTCACTGACTTCAGCTACCTGTGAAGTGGCAGCCTTGCTCCGCTGTGGTTCAGGGCGGTACTGGGCACGCTCCATGCACAACTGCCCTCAGCCTTTCCCAGCTGAGATGGGGCCACCCTACGTGTGGCTGTGTGCCTGGGGACTCAGCATCTCAGACGGGGGGGCGGGGGCGGGGGGGTGGATGGCGGGGAGACCCGTAGCTCAAGGTAAAAGATGAAGTCAGGTTTGGGCCAGGCTGGAATTAATGAACAGTGCATCTGGCCTGAGCAATGGGTTCAGCACTGGGGTCTCTGGAACATTCTACTAAGAAAGTGTATGTACTCAGGGGCGCTGATCACCCATCTGCCGAAGGCATGGGAGGAAAGAGCTGACAAGCAAAGAACTAAAGTATCAGGGCCTCAGCCCCCCAGATAGGAACACAGCAAGAGAGAAACCAAAGCAGGGGAGAAGCCAGTTCAACTCTGTGCAAGGGTGGACAAACATGTCAGGACCCCTGCAGATTTGCTAGGCTTTAGAAAGAGCTGGTTCTAAGAAGCTTGGGGGCTGATTCCTCTGGTCTAGCCCCACACTGCCCAGCCCTGGTTCAAGGACACTGGACAGCCGGGGCTCCCTAAGTTAGAACACGCATGAGAGCCTCTGTGACTTGTCAGGTTTTCTGTCCATCAAAACGCAATGGCCGTTTCCACGCAGCCGCTGTCTTCCCGCCCCCAAGAGCTGGCAGGCACATCATTCTGAGAACGGGCACCCAGTGCCTTCTCGGACCTTGTCACGGCCTTTGACTACCTGCCTTTCCATGGAGACTTCCAGGATCCGCTAAGTAGGTGCCGTAAATAGGCAGAGAGGGGAATGTGTGTGAGTGTATGTGTGTGTGTCTTCGTCTCTACTCCCTACACACACACACACACACACACACACACACACACACACACACACACAGAATCAGATCTACTTCATCAGAATCAGTTTGCAAACTTCATTTCTTTAGGATGAAGAGAACAGAAAATTATTATTAACATATCAATGGCACCTCCATGCTGGGAACAAGATTACTCTCAGGCACACGCAAGCGCCCAGGGAGGCACAGACGCTGTATTTTAAATGCGCTCTGTCTCCACATCGCGCTCTTCTCCACCCTGCCCCCATTCTCTTTTTATTTTTATTTATTTATTTTTATTCCTCCAAGCTTGTTTCTCTTGAAATTTCCACCTTGTGGTTGTGTACTGCTGACTTCACATTTGCTGTG
Source organism: Ursus arctos (assembly GCF_023065955.2). NCBI lineage: Eukaryota > Metazoa > Chordata > Mammalia > Carnivora > Ursidae > Ursus > Ursus arctos. Next base: position 20,032,628 of record NW_026622830.1, on the reverse strand, counting down.
GTGTGAACTCCACATCTGTGAATGGATGACAGGAAAGATTAATAGCCCTGCTCCCTTCTCCTTGACTGTGGGCCCAGCTAATGAATAAATAAATAAATAAACAGAGCTCCAATCCCCTAAATAGAGACCCAGAGCCGGGGAGAAAACAGCCTTTTGCTGAATCCATTCTTCAAGGAAAAACCCAACCTCTAATGATCTCTGATTTACATAGTCGGCAGTTTTTCGCTAAACATTTTACAAAGACACAAAAGTTTGGGGTGGAAGGATTGCCCCCATACTCTTGGCAGACGGAGGCTGGGGGCCCGAGAAGCCCACAAGCCAAGACGAGCTGGCGCAGAGCATGGGCTGGTGATTAGAAGGAGCCCATTTCTCACCCAGACCCATCTTAGGCCAGGGACTGCTGAGCCAAGTGATGGCAAAGAGGGCGGCAAAGTGACCCCACGGGGGTCCCAGCCGTTGTGCTCACTTACCAGCCGGGAGGAAGCACGTGAGGCCTCATCAGTCAGCTCGGAGAGTCTATGCATATAATAAGCGGGAGATAATCCTTTCCCCTCCTGCCTCCTTCTGGCTCCCAATTCCCGTGAAAGAGAAAGCTCGGATGTTCAAGGAAATTGCTTCCCAAACTTGATCGTATGCACAAATTACCTGGACATGTTGTTACAATACAGAGTCTGATTCTGTAGGTTGAAGCTGGGGATGGGATTCATCATTTCTAACCAGCTCCCAGGGGATGCCCGTGCTGCTGGTCCAGGGACCACAGTGAGAGAAGGAAGACCCTGGGGGCGCCATGTCCCCTCCTCTGTGGCTGTCATCAGAGGACAGTCATCCCCTTCCTACAGTCCCTGGGGCCTGGCCCTTACCCAGTTCTTCGACCTGTACTGACTCTATTGGTTGGTTATTGCAAGGCAACTGTTGACCAAACTGGCAAGCACGTCCTGTCCGGAGCAGGCGTGGAGAGACCTGGCCTTCACTGGCTGCGTTTTAAGTCCTGCTGCCTCTCACCGGGTCACTGCATCTTCAGCAAGATCAGGTGTTTGCTACAGAAGATGCTGTGGCAGGGTGACCTGGTTGGGGAACAGGCAGGGTTGCGGGCAGCGAAGGCATCTGCATGTCCTGCTTGGGCTGACCAGAGGCTGGGGGTCACAGGCAACGGATATTGGAGGGGCAGTGAGCTGGACTTGTCAGCACAGCCAGGAATCCGAGGGGCCAGAATGCAGGTGCAGCAGCCGTCTGTCTCAGCCTCCTCTTCCTGCCATGTAGCAGCTCATTTCACTGTTTTTGATGACAGAGCAGAGGCGAGAACATTGCGGCCTGTGGCGGGGACAGGAAGCCCTCAGTGCCGGACATTCTCTTGCACTCATGGTTCCTCTGGCCTAAGCCGACTTGGTCCAAGGGAGCCAGGTAACACTCAGGTGGCAGACTGACCCATGTGGAGGTAAAGAGAGCAGAGCCGGCTGACTCTCTGTCCTGTCTCAGTGCTTAGCCAGGACACCTGGTACATCCCCGTCCTTGGTCCCCAGCCGCGAGTCTGCTTGTGTAAGCCTTAAGTTTGGGTTTATGAATCACCCCAGTGAGTTCACCTTCTTACTCCTTGGATCGTCATCACAGGACCCCCATCCAGCCAGGGGAGGCTGCTGCCCATCTCACTCTGTCCTGGGACCCCTACCCTGTCCACTCTGCCTTCACCCCTTGCTTGTCTGACTATGTCTCAGAGCCTCAGTTTGCTCGTCTGTGAAACACCTTTCTCCCGGGGCAGGGAAGGTAGGGTAGAAAACACTCTAATGTGCCCAGGCCGGTGTCACAGCCTGCTGTAAGCACCCCAACCTGGCCAGCAGCTGTGCCTCCACCCTCCACCCCCCCGCCCTGGGGCCCTCCTGCAGCCTCTCTGATCAGCTAATCTTGCAGCATCTTCCCCAGCGTGTTTCAGGAAACAAACCCCATGAGATGCTTTGAGGAACAAAAGTCTAGAGTAAAAAAGAACTTTTTTTTTTTTTTTTTTTTTTTTTGTGGGGGAGCGGAAGTTTCATAACATTGGTCTCTTGAGGAGTAAATCGGTTTATTTTGCCTGATTTTGCTTCACCCAAACTTGTTTGACCATGGAATGTTTTTCAGTATCACACGTACTACCAACTGAAGTGTCAGGGGATAGGGGCAGCTGACACTCTCCTCTTCCAAAGCCTCAACCTGAAGGGGTGGCTGGCGGCATCCAGGGGCAGGTCTGGCACCTGGGGAGGCTATGTTTTGTGGGTGCGGGCTCTTCCCCACCCCAGTTCTAAGCGGTAGGCATTTCTCTCCTGTTTTTGTCCTCTGAGCTTTCCGACCCCGTGATTCTCTGTGGTTTTAGCTTCCCGCGCCAGGCATTTTAGGCTGTTTCCTTGCAGAGGAAGGTGGGGCTGACCCTTGCAGCCCCCCAGAGAACGCTGCTCGTTCAACTGCAGGACTATCGCAGTGACATGGCCCAGCTCAGCCCAGTCCAGCCCACCATTCCGAGACCGGCGCTGTGACCTGCTCTCATCCCCTCGGCATTCCTCAGTCCAGGAGCTACGCACTGGCCTCCCACTGCAAACATCTGTGGCCTGGCCGGGGGACTGGTCTCTGCTGTTTGCAGGGAGGCCAGCAGGGCAGACAATTCATCCCTCTGGGAGGTACCCGCTGCTAGTGCCTGACGGGTGGAGGAGTTTCCCGGGGCTGCTGTGATAAATTTTCATGAACTTGGTGGCTTCAAACAACAGGAGGTCTTCTCTCCCAGGGAGGCCAGAAGTCCAAAGTCAAGATCACTGGGCTGAAGTCAAGGTGTCAGAGGACCATGGTCCCCTGGAGGCTCTTAAGGAGAGAGTGCGTTCCTTGCCTCTTCAGCTCTGACTGCTGCTGGCCTCCCTGGCTCTGGCACTGGGCCACTCACATCTCTGCCTCCATGGTCCTATTGCCTTCTCCTCTTCTGCTTGTGTAAAATCTCCCTCTCTTCCTGTGCTGATTGTATTTAAGGCCCCCTGGATAATCCAGGATCATCTCCTTATCTCAAAAGCCTTTGCTTAATCATATCTGCAAAATCCCTTTTTTTTTTTTTGGCCCTATAAGGTAATATTTGCAGGTTCTAGGGATTGGGATCTGATCCCTTTGGGGGCCGTTATTTCCCCTGCTACATGGGGACCTGGAGGATAAACAAGCAGCTTCTTGCCCCTTGGGTAAGATGAGGACAAGATCCGTTCCCCGCCGTCTCATCGTGTTCCTGGGAGGACAGAGGGGTTGCACCGCCATTGTCCATAGCAGCACAGGGCTCAGCAACACACTCTGCTGGTTTTCTTCCTCTCTTCCCCTCCCTGCCTTGCTTCTGTACTCCTCTAACCGGGGGCTCCTGGGATCCCTGCCTAGAGGAACTACTTGGCCTTGAATCCTCCTCTCAAGGTTTGCTTCTGGGGGACCCAACCTAAGAAACCCACCTATCACCAGCCAACCACAAGCAAAGGCAATTACTCATCAATTATCTTTCCAACTCCAAGAATCTGGATGTATGAGCCCTGGGGACACAGCGCTTGGAGCTTGGAGCCGTGAATGCGGGGGCGGGGGGCGGTCAGCACCACTCTGCAGGGACCGTGGAGCCTCCCACCAGCACGGCTGCACTCCTTCCTCTCTGTGTAGATGTCGTTCAGCAGACGGATGGCATGCCATCTGCGTCTCGCTTGACGTTTCATAGAGGAGCAGAAATCTTGGTGGGACATAAAGAGCAGGGATTCTACCATAGCTGCCATCATCTCTGATGCAGAGATTTGACCTCCTCTAGACCCTGGGGAAGCAGAGGCCCTCTTAAGCCAAGACGCTTGCAAGCGATTTGAAATCTGATGGCTACTCAGAAGAAAGAAATTCCACGTGGTGGACGGGCATAGCCCTGCATAAGTCCCAGGGAACCCGGAAGAACAATCATGTCTCTACCAGCTCCCTGGGAGAATGGGTGCATCCAATGGTGTTTTGGGAAATGCTTTACAATTGGCTTTTTGGGGAAAAGAATAAATAAAAGCCTTACCCTGTAACATTTGCCAATTTCTATGGTGCAAACACTCCTAGCGTGGCCAGTTTCAAGCTACCAACTTGACCACTGGTTTGAAAAATTCCTGAAACTTTCGCAATGATCTCTTGCAAACTGTTGTGGGCTAGCTCCCACACGTCCCTACCCGTGTCCTTTATTTGGTTGTATTTTTTATATTGGATTTTAATTTTATTTATTGTAAAGGCTTCTTATTAAATTTTATTTAAATTTCAAACTTAGAGAAAAATGTCAAAAATAGTACAACTGTATATGCCCTTTACCTCCATTCACCAAATATCAGTATTTTGCCATTGTTGCTTTATTTCTCTTTCCAAACATATACTTTTGTTATTTTTGCTTTATTATTATTGATGGGTTGGAATGTAAGTTGCAGACACATGACTTTTGTTCCTAAGTACTTACCGGGTCTTTTTCTCCTGGACCCCACATCTCAGGTAGCCACATTGATACAATATTATCTAATTTGTATTTAAATTTCATCTGTTACCTCAGTAATGTCTTTTATAGCAATATAGTACTTTTTTCAGATCCAAGATCTGATCCAGGGTCCTGTGTTGCATTTCTTTGTCAGGTGTCTTTTCTCTGCTTTAGTGTGATTTCCTTACACTTTCCTGTCTTTCCTGAAATTGACATTTTTGGGAAACATCCAGAAAAGTTTTGTAGGATGTTTTTTTCTTTTGGGTTTATTTTAGCACAGGGATGCGATTTTTAAAATTTTTGATAAGGAAGTGCACTATTTTACATTATATAGTTACTATTCATTTAAATTATATAAGGGATATGCAAGAAAAAACAGATAGGAGTAAGAAAATAAATACCATTCATTATTACCCTACCCAGAAGGGGCCACTCATGACGTTTCACTGTGTATCTTCAGTCTGTTGTCTATGTGCACACACTTACTTGTTTTTCCAAAGAGGAAATCGTACGTTCATAGTGATGCATCAAGCTTTTATTAGTTAAAATGTAATGTATGTCTCTCCATATCATTCAATATCTCTCTACAACATCTTCCTATGGCTACAGAATATTGGTATACATTTATATTATTTCTAATTTTTCTTATAAAGCTCAGTGCTGGGGCACATTCATGATACCTTCCTTGGGAGAAATTCCCAGGGGTGGGACTGATACACCAAAAGGCTTAGAAACATTCAACAATTTTGCTAGGCATTGCTAAATGGTCTTTTGAAAATACACTAATTTCTGTTTCACCAGCGGCACATGAAAATTGCCTTTTCTCTACATCTCCCACATTGCTAGGAATTATTTTATGTTAACCTTTGACATGGACCGACAAATGAATACTTAGTTGTTTTAGAAATACTTTAGTATGGAGTATTACATTCAGAAGATAATGGAGATGAATAAGAGGACCGCTTGTAAACCTAGCACTTGGCCAACATTATCAGATCTTTTTTTTTTTTTAAAGATTTTATTTATTTATGTGACAGAGAGACAGCCAGCGAGAGGGAACACAGCAGGGGAGTGGGAGAGGAAGAAGCAGGCTCCTAGCGGAGGAGCTCGATGTGGGACTCGATCCTGGAACGCTGGGATCACGCCCTGAGCCGAAGGCAGACCCTTAACGACTGCGTTACCCTGGCGCCCCAACATTATCAGATCTTAACATTTTCCGTTTTTGCTTCAGATTTCTTCTAGTAATAAAACACCGGGGACACATTTGAAGCCCCTTGATGCTTGCTCCCTGATACGCTTCCCTTCCCATTTTTTCCCAGAGCAAACGCTAGCAGGGGTGTGGGCTCGTGCCCCCAATGCGGTATTTATCCTATGACTAGATACACGTGGTTGTTTCATTCACAGGTCTGTGATGACCGATGACATCAAGAATGTTTTCGGATGCTTATTAGCCGCTTGTCTCTCTGTTTTGTGCGTTGACTGTTCAGGTCCTTCCCCTAATTTTGTTTTTGTTGTTACTCATTTCTTGGACTCTGTAACACTAGACCAGGCCTCATTTCTCTTCCCTGGACCTGTTTCTCTGCACTTCTGGCTCCCTCTTTTCTGAGCTTCTTATAACACAGATCTGGCCATGGCACCATCACTCATGAAAATCCTTTAAGGATCCCCCACTTTCTTTCGGACAGCATCCTGAGTTCTTGGTGAGGCCTATGCTGATGTGTCCTGGCCCACCCTTTACCACCCCATATTCAATTATCTACCCTCCTGTGCATTCTCCCCTGCCTCCCAGGTCCTCTGCACCAGCTGGCATTCTCAAACACGCTACCTGCTTATGACTGTGCTTTTGAGCACTCTGTTTCCTCCTCTTGGAATGAATGGCCTTATGGACTAAAAACTTTTATCTATCTGCCAAGGCCCATGTATACAGTCATCTGCTCCTTCTGTGTTGGTCCCATTGGACTTTGTACAGATTGTTAGAACTCCACTCTGGATGGAGATTGTCAGTGGACCCTGTATGCTGACTGGCATCTCCTTGTCCTTTGAATTCTAGTGAAGATTGGTTGGAACCCCTATTTTTTTTCCTGAGTTTATCCCAAACCCTCCCAAGTTCTCTGCCTCTGCCTCTGGGCCTTCCATTCTCAGGAACACCTCAGCCCTGGGCCTACTGCCTTCAGGGATGAAGTCTTTGATTAACACTTACAGACCCAACTAGGAAACTCAGTCCCTTCCTCGAGGCCCACTTCTTCCAAGCATCCATGAGTGTGCCAAGTATAACAGAACATAAGTAAAGCTGTATTTTGGGAACGAGGGGCTAACGACAGGAAAACATCCTCTTCTGAAATAACTTCAAGCCACTTCATCATCAGGGCTTCACCAGATGACACGGGTGCCATTTTGTCCAGCTTTCCCTCCCTTCCCTTCTCGACTGTTTCCCCTTTGACTTTCTCCAGCCCTGACCTCCCAGGAGTAAGGAACATTACCTTGCTTGTCGTGTGCAGAGAGGTTCAGTCATTTTCCTTAGTTAACTCCCTGCCATGCCTTTGGGTCCTCACTATCCATCTCAGGTGCGTCACTGAGCCCTTTGCACCAAGACGGTCTGCCCCCTGCTCTCAGAGGGGCTAGCCATTTAAGAGGTGCTAACCTCTGTCACTTTTGGATGCTTGTCTGTCACCACCAAGGCACTGGGGACCCCTGGAGGACAGGGAGGATGAAAAGAACCAGCTTCATTGTTGCAGCGATGGTGACAAAGGATGAAAGGAGATGTTTTCCTTCATCTGTTTCTTATTAGATGTTGTGTTTTCACTTCTCCTTATTTTGACTGCATTGACCACACTGGTCATCATGTAGACCCAGCTGTCTCTGCTATCTCAGTGCTTCTCTGGTTCTTGTCGCCTTGTCTCCTGACCACTGGCCCTCAAGGAAGGAGGTCAGCGAGCCCAGACGCTGGTGTCAGAAAGCTGGACATGGCACCACTTGGCATTGCAGGGTTAGGAAAGCACCTGCCAGTGAAGGCGCTCCCCGGAGCTGTTTTGCCCCCGGCCTGACCCAGCCCATACTTGGCAACTACCTCCCTACTCCGTTCCTTTGCCTGCCATTTCTGAGCTCCATCTCTGTGTCACAGTTTTCCTTGTCATCTTCCTCTCTAGCACCTCGGCCCTGGGTCAGTCATCCCATCTCTTTGAGGTGATAGTATTTTTAGTCCCACTTCAGTGACGGAGACATGGAAGCCCAGAGATGTTAGGGTCGAGCTAGGATGCAAATCTAGCCAGTTCGGCTCTGTATCTTCTGCATAAAAGGTAGGACGGGGTGTAATAAGATAGGTCGGACCCTGTGCCCCTTCTAATACTCTACACAGTTTCACTTTTTCTTAGGCCATCCCAGGGAAGGCTGAGTGACTTGCCTTAGGTCCTCTGATTTTACTGTGGGAGGTGGAATTAGGGTCAAGGCCGTCTGAGTCCTGGCCTAGGATCTTCTCCCCACGCTGAGGTACCTTCTATCCAAGACTGTCCATGTCTTTTTTGGGATTTTCTGTCCTGCTTCTGCCTTCTCTGTGAGGTAGCTAGGAGAAAGACACACTAAGACTCTTCCCACCCAGTTGCCAGTGGCCTGGTGGAGTCACGCACCCACACACTCTGCAGTCCAGCTGTCGGAGACGCCTGTGTGTATGGAACCGCTGGGCCGACGAGGGCATCGCTGGTATGTGTGGGCACGGGGCTTGCTACTCACAATCTGCTCATTGCCCACGTGCTCGCCCTATCTTGCAAGTATGTTATCAAGTGACAGGTCGGGCTGTGTTTCTGAGTATGTTTGGTGAGACTCAGGGAATGATTCTTGCTTCCTTTCCTACCTTAACACACACACACACACACACACACACACACACACACACACAGAGGCATGCACACTCACTTCTAGGTACCAAATGGCTATGGGTAGGTTTGGGGGCAGACCTGTCCTTTAGTTCAGGGCCTTCCAATATGATCTGGGATTTGGGGGGCAGGCAATGGGGAGGCGGAGCTGTCACTTTGAATTGCAAAGTCTCTATCCATAATGCATAAAGGGGCCTCTGCGAGTGGCCACAGCCTCCTGTCGTCCTGCGGCTCAGGGAAATTAGACAGCTTCAGAGCCCCTTATGAAAATGCAATGTATTACCGCTGCTTTTTGACTAGTGAATTATGCATTCAGGAGTGACAAATTCCAAGATGCCGCCTTTATTAGGAACTTAGTGCCGGGTGGGGTGGACAGTGCTGTCTTCCAAGCTTGTGACAGAATGTTTAATAATTTTTCTGACTGTGCTTCCCGGAGGTGGTGTTTATAATATGTATTTCCCCCCCTCTTTCATTTTATCAAAACATCGATGCTGGAGATTATTACTCTATTTATGCATTTGGAAACTCTTCCTGGGTCAAAGGGCAGCATCATTTGAAATGACAAAGGCAACGACAGAAATCACTTTTTAACCAATCTGTCTCATGTGCCTGTGACCTTTGACTTCTTGGTTTTTGAAAGACCCATCCGTTTGGAGGAGTCAGCCCCTTCCTGAACTTCAGGCCCTCAGGCGGGAGACAGCGTGTACCCCTCCTGCCATCCTTTGGGCAGGTGAAGACCTTCAGTGGTATCCAGAATACAAGAGTCATCGTCCTGCGGGTGGGGGCAGGGGATGCTCGTGGAAGAACTGCTTAGAGATTGTCTGAGTGGTCCACTCCCTATTTAGGCTTCCATCCGGTTCTGGCTGTCATGCCAGGTGGGGCTCGGTGCTGGGGCCGTTTTAAGGTTCATCTCTAATAAAAACGTTTGGTAACCTGTGCTTCTTCATGGAGTCCTGTGTCCAAATGTCCCAGAGTTTGTGCTTTGCTTTCCAGCAAGCAAATCTGACCATATCACTCCACTGTTTTGAGGTCTTCTACGGCTCCCCATTGCTGATGGGGTGAAAGTTAAGTTCCTCAGCTCAGCCTCAAAGGTGATTGATGATCTTGACCTGCTGACCTTGCCAGCCTTCCCATCTCCCCCCTCGCTCCTATGCCAAGCTCCAGCTAGGCTTTGCCTATGTAACATTCATGCGAACTTTGTGACTCCCAGAATGTGGGGAGGGGGGCTGTGACCCTTTGACAACTTCGCACCTGCTGTTCTCTCTGCCTGGAATGCCTTCCTCTTCTTGTCCATCTGGCAAATTCCTATTCATCTTTTAGGACACAGCTCCAGTTTTGCCTCCTATGAGAAGTCTTCCTTGATTTCCTGGTCAAATAAAGTCCCTCTCTGTGCCCATGGACTCACTGTGTTTGCATGTGCCTCCATCACAACAATAATCATATCAGATTTTGGTGGTTGGCTTATCTTTCTCTCTGCTTTTTTTTTTTTTTTTTTTGTACAAGACCTAAACGTCTGGTGGGTGCTTAGTACACGTCTGTCAGTTGTTTGGATGGCGTCTGTGTTGCCTGACATGGCATCTTGACCAAATTCCTTCATGCATTCAACACCCGTAATGTGCCAGGCACCGCTGGAGCCTGGATGTTCAGTTCCTGATCTACTGTTAGCATCACTCTGAACAGCTTCCTCAGTTTCTCTTCTAGCCCAGGCGCCGGCACGCCGTGCTCCTATCATGTTAGCCCCAACAGTGACATTATTGTCATGATTATATTGTATTATAATATGTGAATACTATGTATTTATTACAATATGACGGTTATTAGTGTTATTATTATTATTCACATTACTTGCTCTCCTTGAACTGACTGGGCCTCCATCCCTCCCTGGCTGCTTTGCCCTGCACTTGGCAGATGGGATGTGGATCATTTTAATTAGGTTTTATTGGGCTGTTATATGGGTCATAATTGCGGCCATTATTCATTTTCATGGGGCTGCTGACAGAGCCTCGGTTTAGACATGATGATAGCTTGACAAGACAAATCCCCGTATCAAAAGGATCCCTGTTTGAGGGGCCAGAGCTATGGCAGGAAAAGGGTCCTTCTGCGGCCCCAAACACAGATTCTGGGGAGATTAATACCAGATGATGAGCATTCATCAGAGAGAGGAGACATGGTGGCTGCCGTTGGCGCTCTCTGTGTGGAGGTTGGGGCCACCCCCATGGGGAGCGGGGTCATTCACCCCTTCTGGCTGTATGCTTTAGGATCACTACTGGTCCCCCAGTGCTCTGGACAGACGAGGCACAGGAAAATACTTGCTGAATGAAAGCCATACCTCCAGGTGCTCAGGAAAGCACAGGCAAGAAGAGTAGCTGAGCACACAGGCTCGTGATTGTGAGCTGGCAGATGGAGCCCGGGTTCGGGGCCCCGCAATGCTCTTGGGATCCCGAGCAGAGGCTCAGCGAGGCATTGGTAATGGGAAGAAGTCAGCGCAGGCCCATGGCTTCGTGTTATCCATGAGTCCCAACTCTGGATCAGTGTGTTCTTAGGTTTAGGATAGATGGATTACGGATAAGCCAATATTCGCTAACCTTGCTTGGGGGATGGAGTCACGTTTCCCCACCACTGCTGTCAGTGTTGCTCAGGTGACAACGAAACATTTGCAGGCTTGACACAAGAAGAGGCAGGTAAACGTGCCTGTGTGACCTGGCTGGTGCCCTCCCGCATTGCTGGCGAGCTGCCGTTGTGAAGAGCGCGTCCGTGCTACCCTGCAATTCACATGTGTAGAACAGACCTGAACCCGTCTGCAGCCTGAAGCCAAGGGTAGCAAACTTTCAACTTGAAGTGAGCTGCCCCGCTGCACCCAGTGTAGACAGGCTGAACCCAGGCTACCTGCAGACGGCACGTGACAACAGATGCTTGCTGCTGGAAGACTTTGAATCTTGGGGCACCTGTTACATGGCATTGGCATGGCCCTCACTGACAGGTACAGAGTCCCAGGGCAGCTCCCCTGTAATGAATTTCATCTCTTGGGCTTCTGTATCAAATTAGGTTCGAAATCAGAGTTCAATTGTTGAAAACCGATCGAAAACCTCTAGACCTTGGTCCTCATCCAGAGGTGATTTTTACCCTCCAAGGGACATTTATTTGGCCATGTCTGGAGGCATTTTGGGTTGTCACAACCTCAGGGGGGGGATGTGTGGTGGGTGGAGACCAGGGATGCTGCTAGACATTTTCCAGGGCACCCGACAGCCCCCTCAGCAAAGAATTAACTCCGTTCGAAGGGCAATAGTGCTAAGCTTGAGCAAACCTGCTTTCGACCCTATGAATCTTGAGCTGCAAATACCCATCCTCCCTCCCGTTCTCCTTTCCTTCCCTCCCCACGGTGTCCCTCCCCTCCTTCTTTTCCTGCTCTCTCCCTCCTTAACAAGATGCATACGTGGCCATCCCTCGGGGGGTTTGTATTGAATGGGGAATCTCAGACATAGATGTGAGGCACTGAAATAATTGTGATCAGTGCTTCACAGGCTGCTTTGGCAGAGAAAAACAGAAGGGACCACCTTTAGACAGGTGATCGGGGGAAGCCTCTCGGAGTGGCTGACATTTAGGTGAAAGCCTAAAGAAGGAGGAAGAACTGGCTGTGGGAGAGAAAACAGAGGAATGTTCCTGGCTTTGGGAACACCAAGTGTGCAGGTGCCAAGATGGGATAAAGCTTGTGTGTTTCGGGAGCCAGAGGGGCCCCTTTCTGATGCTGGACAGGTGCAGGCCAACCCTGCCCTCTCTGGCCTTGGGGCTGGAGTTTGCTGACTGATTGGTGTGCTCCATAGCTGCGCCGTGGAACTCCCAGAAATTCCTGCGGAACCGAGTCTCAGGGGCTCCTGAGGGTCCAAGTTTAAGTCTGGAAAGGTGCCTTAATGCCACGTTCAATCCATTTCTTACAGGCACAGAGCTGAACGTTGGCCAGCATCCAAAGTAATGGAATTGGAACGTTTTCATATGAGCACCAGAATCTATGGCAGATTCTGGCTAAAATGCACTGGGCAGCGTGGAGTGTGGCCTCACCATGACACGTGTACCTGGTCTGGTGGGCTCAGATGGATCGAGCTGCTGGGGCCCCTCAAAATGATTGTGCTTTCCTCACTTTCTCCCTGGCTCCTTCCAGTGCAGCCTCGTGGGAAAGCCAGGACACCATGGGGTCACTTTGCCCCAGTCGGCTCTCAGGGTAAAATTCAAGCTCTTCACTATGGCCCATGAGGCCGCTTGTGACCCGGTCCTTGCCAGGCCTCCCACCTTATCACATCCACGGGCTCTGAGACCCTCAGGGGTTGCTCACACCTTGCCTGCATCAGGAGGGGGCTCCTTTGGGTTCTCAGGACAGAGCAGCCATCGGCCTCCTTCCTCTTCCCTTGACATCATGAGCTCTCTTTGGACTCTTCATCTTCCCCTGGGCTGCAATAGTCCTCCTTTTTTTTTTTTTTTTTTTTTAAATGATTTTTTATTATATTATGTTAGTCACCATACAGTACATCCCCGGTTTCCGATGTAAGGCTCGATGATTCATTAGTTGTGTATAACACCCAGTGCACCGTGCAATACGTGCCCTCCTTACTACCCATCACCGGTCTATCCCATTCCCCCACCCCCCTCCCCTCTGAAGTCCTCAGTTTGTTTCTCATAGTCCATAGTCTCTCATGTTTCATTGCAATAGTCCTCCTTGAACATATTTTTACAGTGGTCTCCCTTCTGCTGAAACACCTCCTCCCTGGAAAAACCTTCTTTGATGACCCAGTCCTAAGTCACTCTCCTCACCCCCATTATTCCCCATCTTCCATCTTTCATGTACTTCATGGCATTTGACTTACGCTGGGGTTATTCTCCCCGCGTACTCCCTTGTTCATTGTCCTTGCTTATCTTGGCCCTCAGGACGGTGCCTGGCACATAGAAGATGCTCGGTAAAAACCCACTGAGTGAGTGAGTGAGTGAGTGAGTGAATGGGGGGCTAATGCCCATCGCCGGCTGGAACCTCTTGCACGGGAATCAGAGCAATCGTGTGCGGCTGGGTCGCAAGGTGTGGGCGTGTATGACTGACAACGGTGCCATGTTGTGGGCTGGATTGTGTCCCCCGGCCCCCGCATATGTGGAAGCCCTAGCAGCCAGGACTTCAGCGTGTGACCTTATTTGGAGAAACAGGGTCTTTACAGAGGCAATCAGATGAAAACAAAGTCATTAGGATGGGTCCTAATCCACTGGTGTCCTCACAGAACGGGGAAATTTGGAGACAGCAAGCACACAGGGAGAATGCACGGCCTGCAAAGATCCAGGCAAAGATTGGGGAGATTCACCTGCAAGGAAGCTAAGGAGCATCACACGTTGCCGGAAGCCACCAGCAGTGGAGGGGAGGCCTGGGACGGGTTCTGCCCCTCAGCCCTCTGAGGGAAACAGTTCTCCCGACGCCCTGATCTTGGACTTTTGGCCTCCAGAACTGTGAGCCAAGAAATTTCTGCTGCCTAAGCCACTCAGACCTAGCAAACCAACACAAGCAGGCGGAGGCAAAGGGCCTGGCCCAGGCCAGGGGGGCTTCGGGAAGGGAGGGGTGGTGCGGGGCTCAGTCTGGGGGTGGGGGACTGAGGCTGGGGCTTGGGGGGAGTGCCTGAGGGTGGCACTGAAGGCTAGTTCCCACTTTGGCTGTGGGCCAAGTGGGGCTGGGAGCCGCTGGCCTGTGCCAGCTTGGGGCCCTTACTCCCAGCCCTCCGTGGCCTCTGTATGTGTGTGTGTGTGTTGGGGATGTGGGGTGTGGCAGGGCATGGAGGGAAGCCAGAGTCAGAGGCATAATTAGGGCACAGAGAGGAAGAGCCACGGAGCTGGCAGGACCTTCTCTGCTGGAAGAGAAACATGGATCGGCTGGTGGGCTGTGAGCTCTTCAGCTGGGTCCCCGTCCTTAATTACCACCCAGACTGAGCCTTTGGGCGGTGGCAGCCTGGCCCATCTGCAGCCTCCGATATGCCCAGGATCCAAGCCAGGTGTTGGCGTGCAGGACCTCGTGGCCGGCGAGTGGCAAGAGGACTTTAATTAAGGAGCCAATTACTGTGACTCTCCCCGGAACACCCCAGCCACCCGGCTGGGCTGGAGCCGAACTCTCTGAATCTGGGTTTTCAGAGCAGCGCTTGAGTGTGGGTGGGTACTGTGTGCCCAGGGTGTGTCTGAGTGCGCTTGCACGTGTGTGTTGTGTGTCCGTGTGTGCCGCCTTGGGCGTGCGTGTGCACGTGAATGGGTGTTACCCCCAGGGTCTTGCATTTCTATCTGTGCCTCTCTTTGTGCAGGTGGGTACGTAGGAACATGGACATGTGTGTATAGTCATGGTCGTGTGTATGTACATGGGTGGAAGGTCGATGCACACGTGTGTGTCGGTGGTGTGTACGTGTGCAAGTTCATAGAATTCTTTTCCTTCACTTATGATTAGAGTGTTAGTGATTGTGTTGGTGGTTGTGTGTGTGTGCAGAGTGCGTGAGCATGTATATGCAAGCAGGCTCCAGCATCTGCACGTAACTGGGCTCAGGAAAGGGGAGAATATAGACCTCACAGGATCGGGGGAGAGGGGCTGGTCTGTGGGGCAGGTGGTTTGCAGTGAGGGGTCAGCCCTGACCTGACGCCTTCCTTAATTGTGCTGGGCCAAGGAGGGAGATTGTTCTAGCCAGCTTGCTAGGGAAGGGAAGATTTGGCTCAGGACAGGGGCATGTGGGTGGTTCCCAGGGGATAGCATGGGTCCTCCCAGGGAGAGCGCTGTGCTTCCCTCTTTCCACTCTGATCCCCTGGGTGATGCAGAACCGGGGCTGGATGCTGGACGGGGAGGGATGCATATCTCCATGGGTACCCATGGAAGGGAACTCCTGGAAGCTCCTGTGATGGGATTTCAGGGAGGTGGTTCTATGAAGACTTTGGGGGGTATGGGGCAAATAAACTGGAAAGCTCTCTCCAATTGCAAAATAACATTTATGTTTTAGATTCCAGATGGGCTTGGGGCCTCAGGCTGGCAAAAAGGAAACTTGTGAGGCTTGAAGAGGTAGTGTGGTCTGTTTGAACCTTTGAATGAGGGGCACAGGGATTTGGGGGAGAGTCAGGTGGCCATAAAGAGATTGGAAGGGGCCCCAAGGGTGTGGGAAAGGACTGAGCCCTAATGACCAAGGGGAGGAGATGGACTGAGTGCTCAGGGCTGGGCTGGGTTCTCAAAGGGTGTGCCTGGAGGATAAACAGAACTCCTGGATGGCAGGCCGGAGTCGGGGAGAAGTTGGCACAGTGGAAGTGTTGATCCACTCAATCCTAGGTGCTCCTTTCTCTCTCTTCCACTGAACAGATCATGTCCCTGGGAGTCTGCAGGACCCCCTCTAGCCCCTGATGGGGACAAAGGACACAGGGTCAGCAGAGAACAGATGTGTCCCCTGAGGTCCTGGGTAAAATATTTCCTTGGCAGCTCATTAAATAACCTTTTTCTTTGACTGACAACTGGTGTGTGGGGAGTCGTGGGTGGCATGCAGCTCTCAGACCCAAGTGCTTCTGACACCTGTCCCTCAGCAACTTGAGGGCCCAGAAGCAGGTGGATCGCCCTGATCCCTGCCACGTGGAGGGCTGGAGGGTCTTGATGACCAAAGTCGTTTTTTAAGAAAAGATTTTATTTATTTATTTGAGAGAGACAGTGTAAGCTGGAGGGAGAGGGAGAGAGAGAATCTCAAGCAGACTCTGTGCTGAGCTCAGAGCCTGATGTGGGGCTCGATTCCACGAACACAAGATCGCGACCTGAGCTGAAACCAAGAGTCAGAGCCACCCAGGTGCCCCCACCCCCCGCAAAGTGATTTCTTACGTTATGGGAGAAACCCTTCAGGCAAGGCAGTTACTGAAAAGCTGGCCTGGGTTTCCTGCACTTTAGGGGACCCCTCCTGCGAATGAATTAGCTTACAACAGGAGCAGTGATAACAGTAATCATCAGAGCCACTGGTAGCCCACACACATGTCCATGAGAACTTGGGCAAAGGCACCAGCTCAAGGCAAACAGGTGACTAAGAGGTGTTTCTCTCTGGGGGGCCGGTGAGAACGGGCACGGCTCCCTCAGGGCCGAGGTGCATGGCTGAGGGAGCGGAGCCTAGGCCAGCCTCCAGCTGCACCTGCGCTCTCTTGCGTAGGTGCCCGGGGACAGGGGCCCACCTACACGTGCGGGACAGCCCTGGGTGGTGGGAAACATTGTGCTCAGTGTGCGAGTGTTGTTTTATCCAAAGCTCACAACAGCTGCATGACTGGGAGCCTCTACGCCCATGCTACAGAGAAGGGAACAGAGGCCCCTGGAGGTACTGTGTGTCGTTGGGGCCACACGGCCTTAAAGTGTGACAGTGTGACTCTGGGTCCAAGCTCTTAGTGACCGAGTTAAAAGTAGGGCCTTGGATGGCTTAAGAGCGTGGGGTGGATGGTCTCAGGGAGGCCCAGGATGGCTAGTGTGGAAGGAAGAGAGGTGAGCAAAGAGGCTGTCTGTGGCCTCCACATCCTGCTTCTGCGCACGGAGTCTGACTCTCAGTCCGGCTGTGGCTTCCCCTCGGACTGCGTGCAGGGTGGGCCAGAAGTACTGGTGGTTTATGTCCTGGGGGTGGCAGCCCTCGGCCAGTGAGGATGGGAGTTGGTGGATAAATACCCCAGCCCCCCCAGCTCCCTTGGTCCTCCACTGCAACAACTGTGAGGCTCTTAGCACCCCATCTCCCCGAGGTTCCCAGTGGATTGAACCCCAGGTGCCCCCAGAGGTCACTGGTTCACAAATGGACATTGTCCTGGCTGTCATCCTTCTCTGTCTTCCTCTCCCACATCTCGCACCTTACCCGGGACCACCTTTAAATATCATTTCACGTTAATCAGAGAGTTTGGTGTCTATAGAAGACAGGTAAAATAAGAATAAAATAAACTGGATGCTGGCAGCCCCGTTGGGAGAGAAGGAGGTTTGAAACTTAAGAAGGAGCTCTTGAACGTGAATACCTTTCTACAGACTCCTGTAGTCCCCACAAAACCTGGCAAGGTGTGATTATTGTGCGTGTTGTGTTAGCAGAAATCTTCAGTGGGAAAGCAGCAGTGTGTTCCCATTTTACAGCTGGGGAAACTGAGTCATGGGGACGGTGTTTTGTTTTAGAGATGAGTCAGAGTGCCTTTTGCTACAAGGAACAACTCAATTAGAATTGACTTAAACAGAAAGGGCCATTTACCCTCAGATATTGAGAAGTCTGGACAGAAAGTGGTTCTGGGACTGGGCGGTGTGGCAGCCCAGTGCCTCTTCCCAGATGCAGGTTTTTCTCCTCACGTCGTTTCCACTCTGGACTGCTTGCTGGCCATGGGTAGCTTTGTAGCTTTTTGTCATTCACGGGCAGACATTGTGACAAGGCCCTATCATGTGTCTGTTTTATGGTGGAGAGAGTTGGGGCCCGAGTTGCTCCCCACGGTATCCCCAGCAGATGTACCGGACCTTCTCCCTCCTTTTCCGGGGTTCCTTGCCGGCCATGCCCACTCACGGGGCTAGGTACGGCCTCCATGGGAAAACTCATGCCACGCTTCTGATCTGGATCCAGGAAGGCACCTCTTCTGCCCTCTTTCTCTCTGTGTCCCCTCTTTCCCCTGCTAGCGCTGGATGGACCACCTTGGTTCCAGCTGTTGGAGGGGAGGAGGAGGAGGAGTGGGGGGGGTGTCTCAGGGCTGGTTCGCAGTGACTCAGAGGAAGGCCCACTGAGGAGGTGTCTGTGAAGGATGTTGACCATCCTTGCCCTTCACGCCCCATGGTGCCTACTCACAAAATGCTTTAGGAAGTCACTGACTCTTTCTAGGGGGCAGTAGACATAGTGCTTAGAGCAGGCAGACCTGCTGTATTAGCTCGGGCGATGCTAGCTGCTGACACAGGTGGCTCTACGTCTCAGGGGCTCAGAACAATGAAGTTTCTTTTTTTTTTTTAAAGATTTTATTCATCCATTTGAGAGAGAGAGCGAGAGAAAGAGAGAAAACGAGTAGGGAGAGGGGCAGAGGGAAAGGGAGAAGCAGGCTCTCCATTGAGCAGGGAGCCCGATGAGGGACTCGATCCCAGGACCCCGAGATCATGACCTGAGGAGAAGGCAGACGCTTAACTGACTGAGCTCCCCAGGTGCCCTGAAGTTTATGTCTTGCTTGCATAAAGTTCACTTGGTTGGGGGAGCTGTCGAGGGAGGGTCTGCTCCTTCAACATGTGGCTTCCAAGGTCACCTTGGGTTTCATCAGCCAGCCTGGAGGAGAGCGCATGGGGGGCTTGGCAGGACCCCCCCCCGGGGGAGTGGTGCCATCACTCCTCTCGTTCTGTGGACTGACACCCAGCAGCACCACTACGTGTGACCCCAAGGGACATAAGCTGTGTGTCGGAGAAGAGGACACGAGTTTGGGAAGCCACACTTGGTTTAGAATAGGGACCCTCGACTCCCCGAACATGTCGGAGCCTGTTTCCTCACTAAGGTGAGAAACACGGTGATCTACTGGTCGAATCTGTGGTTGAGGGTCTACGGAATCCCTTCAACACTCGCCGGAGCCATGCTCCCCTTCTCGGAGCCCCGGCCTCTATTTATATTTGTCCACGTCCTGGTAGACTCCCCGTGGAAGGAAACCTCTCGAACGGGACCGTGAGTCTCTCCCTCAGAGGGCAGCCACACCGACTGGCCTGGAGCCCAGCACTTAGTAGGCATTCGATAAATCTATGTCGGCGGGATGACGGCTTGGATGAATAATGTGAACGTGGACATACAAAGATTTACTCAAATAGAAATTCTTCCTCTGTACATATTCCTACCTCCATGTGCCATCACAGTGTGGTGGGGAGGGGAGGGAGGGGAGAGGAGGGAGGGGAGGTGAGGAGGAGGAGACACATCTTCCTCCCAACCCTAGCAGAGCCCGGGCTATAAATAGCAGCAGTTGGAATCTGACGGCAGATTCCTCCAGCAAAGTCAGCATCCCCAGGACCTCTCATCTTAGATGGGGACCAGGAGCGCTTCCTCATTAATCACGGCTCTTTAATTAACAGCTCTGCGCCTGGAACAAAAGGTGCTTACCGGGAGAACGCCAGCGGGCCCTGAACTCTGGCCGCCTGTTTTTATTTGGAGGACCTGGCGCCTTGGGGAGCAGGCCTGGCAGGGCTCGGCGCTGAGCCTGGAGGGGGTTGGGTTTGGAGGGCGAGCAGCTGGCAGGCCAGCCGCCTGCCTCCGCCTCGGATGTCACCTCGCAGAGCTGACTCGACTCTGAGCAAGTTGCTGGCAGCCCTGTCCTCCCAGGGCACGGGGCGGGGGGGAGGTGCCCCGAGCAGGACAGTCTAGGACAGCCATCTCCAGACTTGCGTGCATCCTCGAATCACTCAAGGAGCTCTCGGTCTGGACTGCACACTAGATTCCAGATTGATCACACTGGGAGTTTTGGGGGTGAGGCGCTGGCATTGGTACCTCTAAAAAAAAATCTTCCAGGTGATTTGAATGGGTGTCCAGGGCCGAGAACCACTGGATGGATCTCTGTGATTCCAGCTTTGGAGGAAGAAGGGAATCCTTGGTCCTCTGCTTATTTTAAGAGAAGCAGAATTCTACTTGATCTTCCCTCTTCGGTCTTAGGAATTGGGGCAGATTCTGGATACCTGACTGCCTCTTGTGTGCAGTGGACAGAGTTACTGTGTGTTAAAACCCCTTTTTTCTCATGGACTTGGCATTCCTTCCTCTCGCCTCCACAGAACAGGGGTAGAGTGGTGATAGTTTTTTTTTTTTTTAAGATTTTATTTGTTTGGGAGAGAGAGCATCAGCTGGGGCGGGGCAGAGGGAGAGGGAGAAGCAGACTCTGCTGAGCAGAGGGCCCGATGCGGGGCTTGATCCCAGGACCCCGGGATGATGACCTGAGCCACCCAGGCGTCCCTAGAACTGTGGTAGTTTTGCCCATCTTCTGGCATACACAATTTAGTACTCCTGTATCTCTGTTCTTCCAACCCACGTGGCTGGCAGGGGTGTGGTATTGTACCAAGATTTGGGTTGGGCACGAAAGGGTTGGGGGCATCCCCCCCCCCCCCCGCAGGACTGGCCGGCTCCAGTACCCCGCCGGTCCCACCTCTTCATCCAGAAAGATGAAACCTTGTTCTGGTGTCGCTGCCCCCGAGCAGCCCTGCAGCCTCTCCAATAACTCTCTCCGAGGGGAGGTTTGCCATCTCCTTCAGCTGCTGCTTTCCAGATTGGAGAAGTTTGGGGAGCCAGATTCACCCTGGATCACATTAGAATAGCACAGCTCTTCACTCAGGTAGTTCTCCTCCTTCAGATGTCCGTCTAACCTCCACGTCTGCGGGAGTCTCCCTGACCACCCCATGTCGTGTGGTGCCCTCCCCCTGCCCCCACCACACCGCTGCTTAGCGTGCCGAGCTGTTACCTCTATGAACTTACTACAGTTGGTCATTATGCTTTCTTGTTTCCCTGCTGATCAGTTCCATGAGGGCAGGCACCAAGCCTGCTTTATTCCTGGCAAGAAATAGATGTCACACGCGCATCCTGTGGGTTGAGTTTAATAAAGGGACGGTCTACAAGGGTGTGGGCAGGTTTAAGGGACTCAGTGTGGGGTGGTGTAGCACCCCGGGGCTAGCAGCATGAAGAAGCTGTTACTGGGGCGCCTGGCTAGCTCAGTCAGTAGAGCGTGTGACTTTTGATCCCAGGGTTGAGAGTTTGAGCCCCATGTTGGGTGTAGTCCCTACTTAAAAAAAATGAGTAAATTAATCATCATAATAAAAGAAGCTCTTACTAACCCAGTGACTGGGCAGAGGGAGGGAGTTGGTACTGGAAACTGGGAGGAGCACTGGGGGGAGGGCCACCTGGCAGGAGCTGAGGCTTTCTGTCGAGTTGTCTGTAGCATCTTGGCAAATACGGTGACCTCACTCTGCCCTCACCTTCTGGGCTCTAATTGGCTGAGCTTGACTGGAAGCCAGAGGGGAAGGGAGTCTATGGATGCCTTTCGCTAAGGTCATCCTCTTGGGGATGGTGGGGGAGCAGAGTGGGAAGGGAGCAGGTGGACCTGGAGGGGCCTGTGGAAGATAGCCCACATTCACTGTTGTATGCCCAGAGCCTGGCATGGCGCCTGACACATAGCAGATGCTTCTTACGTGTATGTCGAACTGGTCGAGTCTGACTCTGTACTGGAGAGAATGGTCAGGCTGCCAGGTTCAGCATCGGGGTCATGCTATCGACCTTCACATAATGCAGTCCTGTGACCCCTCTCCAAGCTGGTCGTGTTTTTTCTGAGTGTACTCACGATAGTTAGGTCCCCCTAAAGCGTGTGGTCTAGGTGTGGTCTCATTGATATGGAGCAGCAGGACCATCCCTCTGTAATTTCTCTGAATGCAGCCTGAGATCCTGGTATGTTTTGGGGGATATGTCATGATGTCTCCTTGCTGTCAAGTAAAATCCCTCCATACTCCCATGAGCTGCCGAAAGTATAAATTCAGTTCCAGGTTATGGGTCTGCTCTGGACACTGTCTAACTGGTGATTATGCTCTTGACCTAGATCAAGGATGGCAAACACCAAGCAGAGTGAACGTCCATGGCAGACATTATTAATCACTCACAGTTGCTCTTCTGTTGCACCTCTGAACCCTTCTTAACACAGTGCTTGAGGCAGTCACTACCGATCTGTTGGAGGAGGTATATGAGATAAAACCTATTTGATGTTTTTGTCCTAGGTGTGCTTTTTTTACTTGGGAAATGAAAGATGGAAGTAGAAAGCCAATTAGCTTAATGGGCAAGAAAGTGTTTCTCTCATGTGCTCAGCCGCCGTGCACCTACGTAATAGGGTCCTTGTGAGGCTTACATAAGGATTCAGATGTAACATAGAGCACAGTGCCAGGTTCACGGAAGGTCAGGATGCTGGAGCTGAAAGGACGGGGAAACTGAGGCAGAACCTGTCAGTGGGATCGGGAGTCAATTGCGCAGCCAGAGACCCACCATCCCGGTGTAGGCTTCAGGTACCAGCTTACCTGCTGAGTTGACAGCCTGCTCCAGACAGGCAATGTGTTGCACAAGGTGGCAGAGGGGCTTCGGCCTCAGTTTCTCTGCCTGGCGCCCAGCTTATTTGTTGGATCCTGACTTTTGACTTTCTCTTAATAGGGTAGATTCTACTGCCAAACCTTCAGTTGCTGGTCTACACGCAATCCCCCTCACTTGCTAATCCCTGTGTATCCTTTCGGTCATGCCGTCCCGTAGAAATAACGATGCTAGCCACAAATGCGAGTTAGTTACGTAGCTTTAAATGTTTTAGTAGCCATGTTAAGAAGAGTAAAAACTAATAGGTGAAGTTAATTTTGAAAATATGTTTTACTTAACCCAGCATATCCCAAATCTTATCATTTCGACATGTAATCAATGTAAAAATAACTAATGAGATGTTTTGCAGGCTTTTGTATTTTGAAGTCTTTGAAGTTTGGCGTACATTTTACACTCACAGCTCATTTCAATCTGCACGAGCCACACTGCAAGCTCTAAGAGCCACATGTGGCAAGTGGCCACCATATGGGACAGCATAGTTTCATGTCTTAGGAAAATCCCCTGGTCCTCAGGCATTTCTCCAAGCCTGGACATATTTGCTCCCATGTTGGGCTCTCCTTTTCAAAAGAATCAGTAGTTTACTAAAGTTGTTGGTAGTTTATTGTTTCTTTTCCTCTCTAGGTAATAAGTTTCATAAGGGCTGGGAGCTCCTCTCTACCCAGCTTGCCTGGCATACAGTAGGGGCTCAATAAATGCATGTTGAATGAACAAGTTAACATGGCCCTCTATTCTCCAGGGACCTCCACCACCTCAGTTTCTCAGATCCCTGCCCATCTCATGGCCTCCCAGCCCCTCTGTTAGGACAGGCTTTTAGCTGGCCTGGACCTGCGGCACCTGACAGCTGGGATTATTAGTAGGCAGCCCAGGCAGGGGCCTAATGGACTCGGGCAGGGCCCGTGGGGGAGCCGGCACTGTGCAGGGGGCAGGCAGAGCTGCCTGGGATGAAGGATGGCCCTGCCTGCTGGCCCGGGGAGGCGCCACGCACGTACTTCCCACCGATCGGTGCCAGCAAACGTTCCAGGGACACTGCTAAATGCCTGCTGTAAATCTTGCTTAAAGGGCCATCAAGAGCAGCTTTTGGCTGCAAGCATCTTTGCCATTATTCTTTACTAGGCCCTTTTAACGTAACTGGGAACAGGGCAATATTTTGTTCATCTGTAGCTGTTGGAAAGAAGCTCAGCGAAGTTTAATGGCTGAGACCTGGACAGCAGGCTTACCCTGGGAGTGACCTGGGGCCAGCTGCAGCCAGTTCTGGGGCCTGCTGGGGTGGCGTGAGTCCGGGGGTGCTTCCTGTGCCATCTCTGGGGGGCGGGGCCCTGTAGCCTGTGAGGATCAGGTGGATCGCACCTCCTCCCCAGGGCCACTCCGCGCTCCTTAGGTGGGGTGAAGGGCTGGATACTTCCAGAGGTGCCTGCTGATCCCTGGGTCCTGGTGCAACTGGGGAAGAGAGCAAGAGTCTCCCAGCAGAAGCGCACTGGGCCCAGGCAGTCCTCTGTCATATGCCCTTTAACCTTCAACAGGAGCAGCTCTTCCTTAGCCCCCATAGTCCTCTACAGGGAGTGATCCACTCTTTCCAGGGACCTTCCAGCCCCAGCCCCCCTCATCCTCAAACTGTCTATGCAGTGTGCAAGTCCCCATCAAATTGTTTCCAAAGATGCAGTAAGAAGCTCATGACTCCTGTCTTGGAGGAGATACCTCTATCTTTCAAGTGTTTGAACTAGTTTGAACTAAATAGCAGCCAAGAGTCCATGTGGCTGCTCACCAGACAGTGATTTTTTTTCTCACAAATATGGGGCTCCTTGGTGATGTTCAGGCAGGGATGACACATTGTCCGACTCAAGGAGGGCACCACTCATATCACAGTCTATGTGAACGGCACCTCCTGGATTTGTGCAATGCACACTTGGGCAACCAGACACAACAGCCCTGTCCTCAGCCTCCAGCAAGTCTCTGCCTTGGCATAATGTTGATATTGGGGTAGGTTGTGGTTCTCAGAAAGTGTGCTCATGGGTTAGGCCCTCTTGATAACCAGAGTTATCTGTCACTGGTGGGTCTCAGCATCTCTTCCCTCCACTTCAGAATTCTAGACCAGAGGTTGGCCGATTATGGAGTTTTATTGAACTGCAGCCATGCTCATCTGTTCATGTATTGTCTGTGACTCCTTCCAAATGGCAGAGCTGAGTAGGGGCCACAGAGATCATATAGCCCTCAAAGCCAAACTTATTTACTATCTGGCCTTTTAGGAAACAGTTTGCCCTCCCTGCTCCCCAACCCGCCCCCCACCCTCAACTATGGTGAAAAAAAGAATGGCTTCTAATGCTTACCTGCTTCATGTCTCCGGAGGCCTGAGGGGCTTTTAGTGACTGATTGAGCAAGCTCAGACGTGTCTACATCTTTTCTGGCTGCGACTGACTTAGTGGAATTAGGAGCATCCAAATGTCTTTGTTTTGTCCTCTTGCTGCCATTTGATTCAAGAACAGGGGCCCCAGTGCCCCACCCTGGGTCTGAGAGCCAGAATTCAAGAGCTTGTCCTGCAGATGTTTATTCTACCTGTTGAGTGCCAGGAGCCAGGGGCTGCGGTACAGACAGAAGCAAGACACAGGCCTGCAGGCTCGGACCTGGAGCACGTTGTGTACTAGTAAGCGGGAGATAACATGCACACGGATAACTGGAATATGCTATGAAAAATATTGCAGAACATCAGTCCTGTGATAGACTCTTCCATGGAGGCTTTTTAGGGAAGAGGGGGATAAATGAGTTGTGCCTTGAAATAAGAATAGAAGTTTTCTAGGTGTATGAAGGAGGGGTATTCTAAACACATGGTCTCAGTCCCGATGTGGTCTCAGTCCCTCTGGGACTGAATG
Source organism: Ursus arctos (assembly GCF_023065955.2). Taxonomy (NCBI): domain Eukaryota; kingdom Metazoa; phylum Chordata; class Mammalia; order Carnivora; family Ursidae; genus Ursus; species Ursus arctos. The sequence continues at coordinate 20,007,349 of NW_026622830.1, read as the reverse complement.
TAGGATTCTGGAAAGCATCCATAAAAGTTATTACCCTGGGTCTCATGTCCAGTATTACAACCCTGTGCACATATACAAACACTCACGTCTCCAATGTCTGTCAAGGCAACTCACATCTCCAATGTCTGTCTTGCCCTTGCGTAGACAGATAATGACACGGACATGCTGGGACGGGGGGACCTGTGACTCGCTCACGTCAGCCTCACTCAACCCCACCCGTGTTTGGCGCACAGCTTTGTGCACACATCTGCGGATACCGTGAGGAGGGAGTGTACGTACATGTACATATATACCCCTGCACGGGGGGACCTTGTCCTTGGTCTGCTGCCTTCTGTGTATGAGACCACCCACACTTCATTCTCTACATCAGCCATAACCAGGCCCTGGAGCCCAGGAATAAAGGACTGGCTCACGTACCTGCATGTGGCCCCCTTTCCTAGCTTCCCCTTCCTCCCACTCCATCCCCTTTCCCAGCCACACTGCCCTTCTCAGCGATGATACATGGTCTGTGCTGTGATCTGGGGACAGAGAATTGGGTGCTATATCCAGGTTGGAGCCAGACATGAACTCTCAGAGAGCTTACTCTTGTCAAGGCCAGAACCCAGCAGGCTGGTTATTCACTGGCCACATCGCCCTGCATTTAAGCACAATTTCTGCCATTGGCTCTACCAGCTGCTTCCTGGAGGCCAGGCCACCAGGAAGCTTGTCATCCACTTAGGGAAGGAGCAGATGGACGTGAGACCGGAGACAGGGAGATGATAGATTTTAGGGGTGTCTCCCCCACAGGTATGAAGATGACCTCCCTCTCCATCCCGGTATGTGTGAGTCTTGGGTAGTTGGTTGGTGTCCCACTTTGGACAGCGTGAACATGTCCACAGATTCTATTTATCTCATGTACTTCCTTATTGTCGATTTTCTTATGGGCAAATGTTCTTGATATTTTCCACTATCATAGAATAAACACTATAAAAAAAAAGTTGAGGGGTGCCTGGATGGCTCAGCTGTTAAGCGTCTGCTTTCGGCTCAGGTCATGATCCCAGAGTCCTGGGATCAAGCCCTGCATCGGGCTCCCTGCTCGGCAGGAAGCCTGCTTCTCCCTGTCATGCTCCCCTTGCTTGTGTTTCCTCTCTAGCTGTCTCTCTCTGTCAAATAAATAAATAAAATCTTAAAAAAAATAAAAATAAAAAAGTTGAAATAATAAAATGAGCATGGTAAGGAAGACATCAAAAATTTGTACATGGTAAAGGAGCAATATCCCTAGTAAGTAAAAATCTCCTGCAAGTTAATAAGAAAAAGACAATTATTCTAATGAAAAAATAAGCAAACGCTAAGAACAGGTAATTCACAAAATACACCTGAATGTCCTACAAACATAAAAACACACGGAACTTCACAAATAATTCGAGAAATGCAAGTAGAAACAGATCACTTGTTACCCGGAAGATTGGCAGTGATTAAAAATTAAAAATAACTGATTTCCTCAAGGTGGTGGGGAAGTGAAGCTCTCATGCACTGTGGGGGGTCAATGTAAATTCATACACCTTTTCTGGAGATACAGTGTGAGAAAGTTTATCTACATTTTAAATGTGTGCACCATTTGAGCTGGTGCTTCTGCCTCTAGCTATTTTATCCTAAGGTAGTAAGTGGAGAAATTCACAAAGGTGTAAGTACAAGGCTATGCATCAGAGCTTCGTGGGTAGGGAAAAAAATGAGAAAATAACTTAAACGTCTATCTCTCTGGGAATAAATACATTCTGATAAAATGGTTAAAAAGGGCAATGGAGGCCCAGGAAGAGTTCCTGGATATGGGAGTAAGAGAGCAAGGCAGGTGGTGTACTAGCGTGAGCCATGTGTAAAATAATGCCCACGTGTATGGGGGTCGGCAAATGACGAAAGGGCTGAATGGTGGTGGTGGCGGTCTCTGAGTGCTGAGACACGGAGGGATTTTTGGTTTCTTCTTTGGACGTTTCTGAAGGTGTAAATTTGTCTACAACAAGCATGCCTTGTCTCTGTCAACTTAAAAATAAGAAATTGCGGCCACAGCTCTGTTGTGTTTGCTGTTGCTGCTTTGCCTGCAGTGAAATCTACAATACAGAAGTACATGAGATAAAACAAATCTGTGGACACATTCACTCTGCCCAGTGTGGGACGCCAGCCCATTGCCCAAGACTCACGCGCACCAGGATGCAGAAGGAGGTCATTTGCAGACCCCTGGGTGAGTAAGATGGGACATTTGGTTCATCTCAGAGAAGAGAGTGTGCCTTCCTTCCTCTTTGCTCGGGGCTAGAGTCTCCTCCTTTCTTGCCTGTGCCTCTCTGCTGCGCCTTTGAACCCATTGGGCTCATCTGTAATGATCTGTAATCAAAGAGCTCACAAGGCAGCCTCTCCATCATTGGGGCTTTTGGGGGGAGTTGAAGAGCAGAAGGAATAGGAGTGTGGGCAGCCCAGGTGATACGGAGAGACAGTCCTGGCTGGGAAAGCCTGTCCTCCGGCATGCTCCTGTGCCATTATCTTGGACATCAATACTTAGAGTGAGACCGAAAGGGAGGCAGAACTCCCCTGTGACACAGAGAGGGTCTGGAATGGTGGGCTGGCCTGGAGGGCTGATGAGTTGGACTTGTTAACCCTTTGATGTCCTGTTTGGTTAGAATGACTTTGGGTCCAGTAACCATGGGTCCCTTGTATGTATACCTCTGCCCCATGGTCAAACCTCATATCCCGTTATCAGACATGTGCCTAGATTTTGTTGGGGGAAATCTGGCGCCTGCCCCTTTAAATGTTTAATCTCCTTCATCCATGGTGAGAAAAAGAGAGGGCAGGAAGTTGGTATTTAGGTGTGAGAGTGAGTGAGTGGTTGTGTGAAGGAGTGGGAGGGCGGGTGCATGCTGGGGGACCCCGAGATATTTTCTTTCTTGCCTGTTTTTTCCACCCTATTTCTTTTTCCTCCATGTCAACACCAAACAAGACAGGACTAAAATTAATGGGGAAAGCAGCAATTAGCAAATTAGGTTAGCGGCGTGTTGCCGAGTGGCACGGCTGCCAGGTGCGGGGTCTCTGGCAGGATATTTATTAGGGCCTGTCAGAGAAGTGACGTTTTGATAAATGGAGTTGGGTAATCAGCCCCTCTATGACAGCAAGCATTGTGAGGCCTCAGCATGCGCCCTACAGAAGCCAACCTTTGTTATGATTTTTAAAATTTTAACCTGCACAACAGTAATGCAACAGCAACATGCGCCGCCACGGAGAACAGCCTGGAACCCCAAGCCCCCTGTCCGGGGCAGGTCATGGGTCTTGGGCTTTCCCTTTGGAACGGGCACCTGGGAAACTTGGTCAAAGGTGACGGGTATGGGAGAGTCTTTCTGAGTTTTAGAAATGCCCTCGAGTTCAGATAAGAAAAATATGACTGGGTTTTAGAGAACAGGCAGCGTGAGAGTTTCCACTGGGCTCCTTTGCAAGGATGACCATTTGCTGAGGCGCCAGAGCGCTGGGAGCAGGGCTGGGGATCGGCTGCTCCTGGGAGCTGGGGAGGGTGGCTCTGCAGGGTCGTGGAAAGGCTCTGAGAATGTCTTCCCCAAGAATTCCTGCTGCAGGAATTCCTCCCTCTGGCAAATACACGCTATTTGGCTCTCTTCGACAACGACCAGCTTCCTGGAGGGAGGGTTCCATAACCAGCTGGAGGCTAGTGCGGCCAGCCAGTGCCAGGGTTTGCAGGGGAGGACCGGGTCCCTAGCCTGAACTGACTCACTGCCACGTCCATCCCCAGCAGGTCCCATCAAGGCCCTGGATCCACGTGAACAGAGCCGTTGCCTCTACTCCCTGGCCTTAAGCTAGCTGCCTTCCGTGCTGGGGTGATCTTACGTCCACCAAGTCCTAGCCTTCCTCAGCTGCCTGCTGAGCGCGGTTTCTCTGGTGTTGGGCATGTGGCGGTACTCCCTACTTACAGTTGACAGAGTGACCAATGCGAATGGAGTCTCAGGTGTTGGAGTCCTGCTCAGACCTCATTTGCTTGGCTGGGGCCCTGACTCCTGGCCCTGTCTTAATACTTCCCCATCCCACTGGCCCCTGTCTCTCTGTCCTCAGCCACTGTCTTATGTCCCACTCTGGATTGGACCCGTCTGGATGTGGATCAAGGCTGAGTGGAGCTAAATTTGCTGTATCTCTTTGGACATTGGATCCTGGACTGCTGACCTGCCCATCTGGGGCCAGGACCACAGCCAGGCGGTCAGCCCCCAGCCTGCCCCGTGCCAGCTTCCTCTTCCTCCCCACCTGCCTCCTGCTGAGTTTCTGGGAGCTGCAAGCTGGAGCCCGCCCCGGTTATGACTTGTGCGGGTGCCTGGGTCTGGGCTAACCTGTAGCAGGTGTGTCCCAAAGGCAGGTTCGGGTCTCACCTTTCCCTAACAACGCGGCTGTGAGTGAGAATGGCAGTGTGTGTGCTCCAAGGAGGGGGGTGAGCATGGTGACTGCTTGTTCCCGGTATTGGCCACCAGTGTTTCCCATCTTGCCCCCATATTGGCCCTGAGTCTCTGGACTTTTCTTGGGACTGGAACCAGAGGCTAATAATAGAGCCAGTCCCCTTCCCAGTCTGCCCTGGGACTCATGGAGCTCCATCTGGCTGAAGGAAAACAGAGCCACGCGTGACGGATTTCTGGGCTCTCACACCGCGGGGTGGTAGAGAAGCCTGACGCCCTCATCACCACCTTCAGTAGTCTGGATTTGGGGTGAAGGGTTGTGTAAGCCACATGCACACTCATTTGCTAGCACCTTCCTCACATTCTGCTAAACACAGTTCCTGTCACTGTTGGTTGGGGCTGGGACAGGGCAGGGCAGGTCCTTGAGCTGGACACAGGGCTCCGGCTATTCTCTGCACAGCGTGAAGGGACCGGAGAGGAATCCCTCTCACGATCCACGTTCCTATTTCTGTCCAAACAATCCTATATTTGACAAGAGGGTCCACAGGATTCCAAATGGTTTTTCCTGGTGCTGGGGCCCATGCTGATGCAAGGTGTCCTTTGAACCTAAGTGTGTGACACCGGAATGAGTCTAGTTGAAATCCTTCTAATGGTTTCTTCCCAACCTTCCAGTTTGTTGGGATCGTTTTGATTCTGTCAACCCAGTTACTTCTCAACCTCTGGAAGGGAAGTGTTCACCTTCTAAGTCCTCACCCAAGTTAGTTATAAAGTTACAGAGAACATGGCCAAGAACTGAGTCTGTGGCCCACCTCCAGACCCTCCTGTAATCTTGAGCACTCCCTAGGTGAGGTTCTGTCAGTAACAACTAACGAAATGATTTTCTGAAGGACTTTTATGTGCATTTTTCATCAGGCTGTCACGATATCCCTGTGATCGACTCAGTAGGTTTTATTTAGGGCCTCACTGTTAGAGACAAGAAAACAGACTAGGATTTGTCCCATTCCTCTGCTAATAAGCACTAGAACGTGAACAAACCCAGGCCTTTTTTGTTTGTTTGTTTTTTCAATCAGTCATACTAGTTCATTGGTTTTGTCTAAACTGAACTACTTACTAGTAACTCTTGGAAAGGCAGCACACAAACAGCTCACAGATCATAGGTGTGTAGCTTGATGAATTTTCACATGCTGAATATCCTTGCGTGACCAGCACCCAGACCAAGGACAAAACCCCCCACTGTCCCGAATTCCAGCAGCGTGGATTGGTTTTGCCCATTTTTTTTTTTTTAAGATTTTTTATTTATTTGACAGAGATAGAGACAGCCAGTGAGAGAGGGAACACAAGCAGGGGGAGTGGGAGAGGAAGAAGCAGCCTCCCAGAGGAGGAACCTGATGCGGGGCTCGATCCCATAACGCCGGGATCACGCCCTGAGCCGAAGGCAGACGCTTAACGACTGGGCCACCCAGGCGCCCCAGGTTTTGCCCATTTTTGTGAACTTTATATACAGGGAACCATACAGCATCAAACTCTTATTTCTGGCTTTGTTCACTCACATTATCTTTATTATTATTTGTTCTCTTTGCTGTGGGGTATCCCCTGGCGTGAGCACACTATAATGTGTGTAATCCATTCTTCTGTGGATGGGCATTTCTGGCAATAGTGAACAGTGCTGCTGTGAACGTTCTAGAACACACCTCGTGGTGAACCTGGTTCATTTTTTCTGTTGGGTATATACCTAGGACTGGAATTGTAGGGTCGTAGGAGTGTGTACTGCACCCAGGTATTTGACTTTAAAACCTGTCTTTTACCGGGGCACCTGGGTGGCTCAGTCGGTTAAGCATCTGACTCTTGATGTCAGCTCTTATCTTGATCTCAAGGTTGTGAGTCAGGCTCTGTGTTGGGCTCCACGTTGGGTGTGGAGCCCACTTAAAACAAAACAAAAAGAACCTCCTGTCTTTTATCATATTCTCCCCTTCCCTTATTTATTCTGTTAATGCTTCCAAGAAACATTGAAAGGGCAAGTTCTCCTGTCTTGCTTGACTTCAAGTAGTTGCGTGAAGGTAGAACCCAGCCGTGTGCCTTGTATGCCTCAGTTTAAGCCAAACCCTCCCGCAGCCCTCCTTCTGCCTGGCCTGTCCTTACCCTCCTCTCCTCCGCCTTCCCCCTCGGTGTCTCTGCTTCAGCCTCACCGGGCTGCGGCTCCTCCCACAGCCTGGCACACATGCCTTGGGCCTCGGCACACGTTTCTTCAGCCCCGGATACTCTCGCCCCAGCTATGTGTGTGGCTCCCTCCCCACCTCCTTCCGTCTTAGCCCTGAGGTCTCCTTCCCCAAGCACCCTACATGATGCTCTGTCTTGCCTCCTTGGCAGTCTGTCTCCTTTGCTTGCCTTGGTTTTTCTCCACGAGTTCATGGCCATTGCCTGCACCATACCCGTTGCCTAGCTGGGTGCTGACTCCCACCTTGTGCAGCCCCCATCCCCCAGGACACGGCTTCCACGTGTTTCATGCCAACCGCGTCCACAGTGTGAGCTTGGCGCCTGCCTGCGGTGGCCCCTCCGTAAGTATGTGTAGACTGAATCCCTGCTGATGTACAGATATTATCAGACCCACGTGTGGGTACCTTGTCAACAAGGAAGTTGGAGTGACGTCATCTGATGTTCTCTGGGGAAGGGCACGAGATCTTGGTAATCGCCTCATTCTTCGTAAATTCATTGCCCGCTGATCAGTTAATGAGACCTAGAATTTTTCTTGGGATCGAATCGACTGTTTCTTTTTCTGGGGAAGTCCAAACATTATTTATCTTCTGGCCTCTCACATCCTTCTTGGTGTCTCAGAGGCCCTTCATGTGACCCTGAGATGGTGCCAGCGAGACGCTGCTGGCCCCGCTCTGTCTGCGATGCACCTGTCCCTTGCAGGGCACTGTCCTGGGCCTTGAGGACACGAAGGCACAGAGGACACTCCCTCTGCTTTTGGAGCTTTCTCAGGAGTCAGTGTTGGGGAGAGACCTGCAACTGAAGTGACAGTGGCCCCGAGAAGCTGCATGTGGTGACAGCTGTGACCGGGGGGCAGTGAGTGTGGCAGGACGGCTATGGCAATGCGGGCAGGGGGGCTTGTGGACTCTGGTGGGGGGTTTTCTTGCCATGAATCATGCATTCAACAGATATTTATCAAGCTCCTTCTACGTGGTGGCTGCTTTGCCCATCACGGGGGCTGCTACCGTGATGTGGACAAATGCAGACCCTGTCTGTATGGAGCACTCAGCCTAGTGAGGGTGATAAACGAACAAGGAAGTAAATAAATTAAAAGAATATTTGCTTGTGATGAATGCTAAGAAGGAGAGAAACATGGTGCTGAGATTCCAGGTGTGCAGAGAAGAATTCTTATTTTTTTAAAAATTTTTTAAAATTTTTAATTAATTTATTCATTTTTTAATGTTATCATTGAGAGAACCTGATCCAGGTGTGCAGGGCTGGCTTTCTGCTATTCTTTGTTTTTTAAGTAGGCTCCATGACCAGTGTGGAGCCCAACGCAGGGTTTGAACTCACAACCGTGAGATTGAGGCCTGAGCTGAGATCAAGAGTCAGACACTTAACCGACTGAGCCACCCTGGCGCCCTGAGAAGAATTCTTTAGATGGGGGGTGTCAGTGAAAGCCTCTCCGGGGACCTCCAAAGAGCTGGCCGTGGAGGATGAGGAAGGTCATTCCAGGCCATGGCAGAAGCCCAATGGTGGGAAGGGCTTGGCATGTTACAGTAATCGAGAGACTAATGTATTGAGTGCGAAAGGGGGAAGGTGGCACCCCATGAGGCGGGTGGGGCAGGAGGGCTCCCACCATAGGGGGGCCTTGTAGCGGATGAGAGGGCATCGGGGTTTCTTTTAAGGCAGTGAGAGGCGTTTTGGAGGAAAAGCATGGTGTTATTTTCATTTTGCAAAGCTCCCCGTGGCTATAACATGAAAGACAGACTGCTGGGGGCAAGAGGGAAAGCGGGCAGATGGGAGGGGAGGCCGCTACAGGTGTTCTGGAAGAAAGGACGGTGGCCTGGGCTGTGGGGCAGGGCGGGGGAGCTGGAGAGAAGTGGTGGGGTGTCCGGTGTGTTTGGGAGTTTGCGTCAACAGGACTCACCGGTGGATTGGACGAGGGGATGAGGCTGGGGAGGAAGCAGAGATGGTTCTGGTCGTCAGTGTGAGCATCTGCATGGATGGTGGTGCCTTTTACGGAGGAACTGTGATGCTCTTAGCAGTGAGTGAGGAGTTGTCGTCCCATCACCGGAGTCCCCAGGAGCAATCCAGGTGCCTTTCTTTTGCCGTCACGAAGCCCCCGGAGCCCTCCGGACGGGTCCCATGCTGGCTGGGCCTCTATCGTTCCCAGGCTTTGCCCAGGTGGTGCAAACGAATCATTTCAGAAATGAATCAAGCATCCCTGCTTTCAAGAAGCTCACCGTCTAACTCAGCTTTGTGACCAAACCTGATCCATTGGTCATGGCTGGTGCTCTGTGTGGAGAAGAAACTTGGGTCTGGCCTTGATGGGAGAGAGTGTTATATTCAATCAGCGATGTCTGCCACGGGCAGGGGATGTGAGAAGTGGCGTCACTGTGCCTGCTTAGCCTACGTTCCAGGGTGAACCCCCACACTCCCCATACGTGCACATGGCTCTCGGAATCAGCGTCTCCTTGGAGCAGGTTTCCCTGATGCATGGCTGATAAATGTTTTTTCTGTAAAGGAAGAACACAGGGACTCTGGAGTCAGCAAATGCTGGCCTGCAGGCGCGTGCTCTGGTCACCGCTTATATACCGTGTAGCCTTGGGCAGTTTTTTTTAATTACCTCTCTTGGTCTTGGTTTCTTCATCTGAAAAATGGGAATAATGCAACCCCTGGCTCACAGAATCCTGAGGATTACTTGGGGTTGTTTCTGGCACCCAGTAGGCCCTCAAAAAATGTAGGTTGCAAACTACAGTAGAAACCCCGAAGCTGCATGTGGAGCTGTAGACCAGAGGGAGAGTTTTATCCCAACCCCAGCAGAGCCTGGGCCGGCACATCATCTCGCTACACCTGTCCATACCCGCGTGAGCAAGACAGCTTTGAGCTTCCCACAGCTGAAGGGGCTTTTAGGAACACTGGTTTGGGTTGTGTGTGGTGGGGAGGGGGTTGACCTTGGGCAGGCTACAGGGGGATCTGGGCTATTCCCATGTTATCAGTGGTACAGGGCCATGAGGAAGGGCCGGATGATTGTGTCCCTGGAAGCTGTGGGATTTGGACCAGAGGATGCATCTTTCAGTCTCCTGCTCTGACAGGTGTCCCAAATCATAATAGAAACCAGGACTGAGGCCCCATGGTTTGGATTCACAATTTTACATTTTCCCCCAGTTACTATCATCACCAGCACTGTCACCACCATAGCAACAAGATACAACAACAGCAGCCTGCCCTGAAGGAAGCTCTGTAACGTTCCCCTCATTACAAATCACCAATGGCTAGGACAGTGCCTGGCATAGCTATCTACTATTTCTAGATAATTATTATTACCACTATCAAAAATAGTAGCATCTAACATTGAAAACATGTTTATGTTCACGTCTCATTGAATTCTCACAGCAGCCTTGTGCTTTATGGCAAGAAGTTGGCAAACTATAGCGCATACGCCAAATCCAGCCTATGGCTAACAATGGTTTTGACATTTGTCAAGGGTTGTAAACAAAACAAAACAAAGAAGAATATAAGAGGCCATCTGTCCCACAAGGCGTTGAATATTTACTCTTTGGCTCTTTGCCAAACTCTGATACAGAGTATTTGTTAGGATGGGCTAGGTTATGCCGCAGTGACAAGCAGCTCGCAACCTCAACAGCTTAGCCTAATGAAGGTTTGTCTCTTGCTAACTTACCGTCAGCTGTGGGTCTGTGCCACCCTCCAGGGCATCTGTCTGCCAGGTGATCAGGCTATTCTGATCCTGCAGCTCTAATATTCTAACATGAGGTCGTGGCAGAAGAGGGAGGCGGGGAAGCTCATGGGGGCCTCTCATTGCTTCACTCACGTGGCTCTTGCTACTTATATGTATATTTCATTAATGGGAACTTGTTATTCATTAACAAGGAACATGGCTCTGCCCTACCTATGTGGGGCAGAGAACTATAAGGAAGCACCTAGAATGACCTAGAACGAGGTGAAGAAATTGAGCTTCAGAGAGGTGAATCTCTTGTTGGAGGTTATGCAACAAGGAAAAGGCAGAAAACAAAGACACAGGCCAGGCAAGTGTGATTTCCAAAACCCGTGATCTTATCTATTCTCTTCTCCTTCCTTTATGTTCTCCTTGTCCTGGCTGCAAACTCCATTAAACAACTCCCTGCTTTGAAGTGGCTCAGACAGAGTGTGCCCAGGGTTGCTGGCACATCTCCCAGAGAAGTCCTTTTAACTCTGCACCCCCCTCCCCTCAGCCTCTGTCCTCCTGGCTCTAGCCCCAATGGGGGTGGAAGGTGCCACAGCCTGAGTAACTCATGGCTCCATTGGCTCCCTGCAGTGATGAATGACACCCATCCATCGTGGGCCCTGCTGACGGCTGAGCTCATCCATCATGGCCCGGCGTTCCCAGGTGATGTATTAGTGCCTGGAGAATGGATTGCTCAATAGCCGGTCTGGTTGGGAAGGAAACCGAGCCAAAGAGTGGATTCAATCTAATTACCTGCTCACCCTGGCCGGGCTGAGAGGTACTTTGGCAGCCCCTCTTGGGCTCCCTGCAGAAATATGACTTGCAGTTCTTGAGCCACTAGGTCATTCCCAACTCATTGCTGATGAACAGGGCATGATTTTGAAGGGAAAAAAAAGTTCAAGGAGGAGCTATGAGCAGAGTTGCTTCATGTTGGAGATCCAGGCAGGATAGGTGAGTCTTCTGGGGATGAGTGAGGTATGGGCCAAATGATATTGGGGTGAGGAATCACTGAGATGGCTTAGAGGTGCTGGGTCAGTAGAAGAGTCAATGGTCAAGGCTGTGAGCTCGGCGGTCATGTAGACTTGGGTTTGCACTCTATTTCTGTCACCTGCTATGTGATCTCAAGCAAATCATTTAACCTCTCTGAACCTCAGTTTCATTTTCTATAAAATGAGACTGTGGTTGTGAGGATTCAATGCGAACCACTCTCTCCCTCTCTCTCGCTCTCTCTTTTTCAAAGGCCAAGCATAGTAAGCCTGGTACACAGTAAGTGATGATGATGGCGGTGATAATAATATTGATAATTATAATTAAAAACTCTAAAATTGTTCTCCCTCCTTTTTGTCACTTAGAGGTTGCACTGTTGCCAGGGATGCACTGGTGGAGAATGATGGCTGCAGATTACTTGTTACTCCCCCCACCAAGAGGTGAAATGACTAGCTTCATGACTCCTTCAACCAGTACAATGTGGAGTTCCGGGCCTAGCTAGCCTTTAAAAGAACTGGATCCTTCCACTTCTTTTTTCTCGGAACACTCGCACTGGGGAAGACCAGCGGCTCTGCAAGGAGCCTCATTCCCCTGAGACTGCCATGCTGTGGGAAAGCCCAAGCTATCCACCTGGGGAGGCCCTGTGGAGAGAGAGATGTCCAGACAGCCCCCATCTCTTCCGGCCATCCCAGCTGTGGTGCCAGATGTGTGGGTGGAGAAGTCATCTGGGAGGTCCGGCCCCATTGAGCCTTCAGATGACAGTACCAGCCACCATAGAACTGCAAGAGCATGAGGGCCCCCCAGTGAGAACTGCCAGTCATCCCACGGCAACATGAGACTGGTGCATTGTTACTTCAAGCTCCTGGGTTTGGGGTGGTTTGTTACGCAGCATCAGGTGGCTGGCACATTGGGGAAGGTAACATTGTCTGTAGACTATGAGCCTTAAGGACAGGATAGGGCTGCAGGTGCCACACCCCTAGGAGGGGGCAGCCTACCCGAGGACACAACCGAGAAGTGAGCAAGATCAAGAGACTGAGAGAGAAAGACAGGGTTCTGGCTGCAGCCTCCCTTGAAATCCGCTGTGTTTCAAACCAATTCTGTGTCTTAGATGTCTCAGTTGTATGAGCCAATATGTTCCTTTTTTTCCCCCCTTAAGCTATTTTGAATTGGGTTTTTGTTACTCACAATCGCAGAAGTTTGGCTGAAAACACTCATAATCCGCAGGTGATAACCTCATGACTCCCATGCCACCTGTTCCTACGTTCTGTGGCCATGATAGGCATGTTAGTAAAACCCAGCACTCTTCCTCACCAAGCCTAAGTTGGCTTCAGAATCCTCAACGCAGAATTCCAGGCAGTGAATCAGATAAAATCAGATGAAATTAGACGAGGAGGCACCTGCTGTCCTCAAAGGATCATTGGATGACTTGGGTTTGTGCCTTTCCTGACCCCATGGCTGCAGGCCTGACACCTGCTTAGCTTTGTCAGATCTGTTCTTATCAGCAAGTCTTTCTCTGGGAACCAGGGCCCAGGCCTTTCACACCCATCTGCTGCCTGGATCTATCTCCAAATTAACTGAAGTCTTAGGATTTTGACTCTGCTGCCTACTTGATGGACCCAAAGTCACCTCTGTCCTCATGATCCCACCCAGGACCTCCATTCCCCAGATGGCTGTAGACACAGCCTTGCTGTGTGTCTCTCTGCACTGGGGACCCCCCCCCCCCCCCCCGCACACCTGCTAATGCCAATGGGATAATCCTAGCCTGGGCCTGTTTGTTCATGTTTTCTGCCCTTTCCCCAGACTAGGTCAATGAATTTCTAACAACAGCCACCACCACCATCACGCAGCTTGGGTTGTCCCCTCCAGATGTTCCATTGAAGCCTGACGTAGTCCCCTTTCTATCTATTCTGCTCACTTCAGCCAGGATGGTCTTTCAAAATGTATATGAGACTATATTACTGTCTGCTCATAACTCTGCACTGGCCTGCCATTGCACTTAGCTGAAATTCCAGAAATGCCCGCTTGCAATGGCTTTCATGGCTCTGCCTGGCTGGTATCTGTCAGCATCTCCAGCCCCTGGCTGAACAACCACCTCCTGACCATTTGCACTGAAACCACCTGAGCCTCTCCCACTTGCTGGAATGGCAGATGCTTTCTCCTGCCACAGTGCCTTTGCACGTGATGTTCCCATTGCCCTTTGCCCTTCATGTCCTTAATTCCTGCTCATCCGTCAGGTATCATCTCAGCTGCCACTTTCATGTGGACGTCCTTATTAATCTAGATTATGTTAACTCCCTCTTTATGGAAGAGCCAACTCTAACGACAGAGCTGAGAGCATACGGCTGTGCTGAGAACTGTTGAAGGTCCTTTATACATATTATTTCATTTCCTCTGCACATCAACCCTGTGAGGTTGGTGTTCTTCTCTGTTTTACAGATGAGGAGCCTGAGGCATGTGTTACATCCCCAGGTACGTCTGCTTCGTACCACTTCACAGAGCTGGATTTTGTATTTATTTGTGCTTTTTCAAGAGAGTGTTGCTCCCCCCCCCGCCCCTGATGTGAGACCCCAACAAGCAGGGACAGCATCTGTCTTTGCTCATTGCCTTCTCCTTAGTGCCTAGCATGGGGCCTGGCACAATTACAGATTTCTATGGACCCCTCTGGCTGCTCTGAGCCCCCCGGGACTTCTCTGTCATTGTCACTGGCCCCTAGCCCCCAGTGGCAGTCCCTGTTTGTGCAAAGATTTATGATGGCCAGGAGCACCTAAGGCAGAGAGCGGGGGCGCCACTGTCTGACTTTGAGGCAACCTCTCAGTGGTGAGCGGCAGGCCCTGCGGAAGGACTTGGGCAGCGGGGAAAGTGGGTGTTCAGGATTACGGACCAGCTGAGCGCATGGAGCAGGGGTGGGCAGTGTGGAGGACAGCTGCTGGGGTGAAACCAGGGCCGCGGAGGCCAAGCCCTGAGACCGATTGCCCGGATGGTTGGAAGAGAGCTCTAATAGCAGCCTTGGTGGTGACAGTGATTGAACTCACTGCCATGGCGTCTGCAGCCTGGGTCAGGCCGTGAGGGGGCATAAGGAGCATGTGGTGTGTGTGCTCTGTGTGTGTGTGTGTGTGTGTGTGTGCTCGTGCACACGTGCGCATGTGTGGTTTTATGCCCATGGTGAGATAGCTGTGACTTTATGTGGTTGTGTGTGCATTCGTTTGAGCCAAAGGAAGTTGCTGACAGAATGGCAGCTTCGTGGGGCTCAGGAGAACGCAGGTGCGTGTGGACGGCTATGGATCTGGTTAAGGGGTTGCATAGACACGGACACAGCGAGTTCATGCTGCACATACAAGGCTAGTACTGTGAGGGCAGGTGAGTGTGACCTGTCCAGAGGTGACCGTGTGCGTGCATGCGCATGTACGTGTCATGGCCACGAGAGCTGGATTAATGTGTCAGGACTTGTCTGCTACTCCTAGATAATGACACATGCCGTATAATAACTGGGCGGGGGGACATACATCCTCCAATAAGTGAGTGGCCCAGGGGCCAGCTGTGTCCTACATAATACACTGGACATCCTCTCTCACTGTCCCTCTCTCCCAGAGAGGCAGAAGACAGCCCCAGGGCTACTCCAGGCACCATTCTTGACCAGACCTTGGACACTAAACTCTGACCCATCTCATAGAGCCCTCATACCTACCACTGTAGGGACATTTCATCCCTCCTGTAGAGAGAACCCCAAACATTCAATAGGATTTGCTTCTGGAAGATGAGGAGGAAACAGGCTTGCAGAAGTGAAGTAACCATGGAATGGCATAAAGAGGCACAGATCAAATGGATAGGGTACAATCTGTAGGATCAAATCCTAGTCTAGCCCTTACTGGCTGTGTAGCTTCGGAAAAA
This sequence comes from Ursus arctos, assembly GCF_023065955.2. Classification (NCBI taxonomy): domain Eukaryota; kingdom Metazoa; phylum Chordata; class Mammalia; order Carnivora; family Ursidae; genus Ursus; species Ursus arctos. The sequence continues at coordinate 19,992,148 of NW_026622830.1, read as the reverse complement.
TCACTTACACTGATTTCCCATGTAAATTTTACCCAGCACAATGCCTGACACAGAGCTAGGTTGAAATAAGAACTTCTTAGTCAAAAAACATTTATGAGTGTCTACTGCAGGAGTTATTTTTGTGACTCACCAATATTTCTGGTTCTCAGCTTCCTGGACAGATGGCAGGCTTATATGTCCCTATCCTCTTTGAATTCAGATGCCGCCATATGACTTGTGTTGGCCAATGCAGTGAGAGCCAAGTGGCGGCAGGGGCGGGGGGGGGGTTGCATTCCTGGGTGGGAGGCTTAGAAGCTAGTGCGTCAAGCGCCATGTTTGTTTTTGACTGGCTTTGGCAAAGTGAAGTTCTGGAGATGGAGTGTCCCTCAGGCTGAAGATCCTAGGAAGCAGAGGCCCAGTGACCTATGATAGACGTGTTGTATAGCAAGAACTAAAACTTTATTGTTTGGACCCAGAGATTTTGGGGTTGTATATTACCTGGTTAATCCCACTTGACCCATTTAATACACACCAAGACCCTCTACCAGTTTTGTCTTTTAGTCTATCTGTGAGGTAAAGACTTACCCTGATTTCACAAATGACAAAACAGGCTTGAGGTCTGTGAGTTTTATCTTCAGTCAGTAAACAGGATCAGCCTTTTCATGCAGAAAAGTGACATTTGAGACCTTTGGTATAAGACGGATGTGGGGGTACAAGAATGGTGACCCAGTCTCAGAAACTTTTCTGGAGAGCGATGGGGTATGGGCCAAGGGAGAGAGCACGGACTCTCCCACATGGAGAAGAATCTGATTCAGATAATGAAGAAAGTTTCTGATCTGATTCAGGTAATGAAGGAAGCCCCGAGGTAGATGAGGGATGATAGAGATTTCTACTTGCCCATCCCCTGTGGGAAATTCACTCAATAAAGTCCACAACACAGAATAACTTACTTTCATTTTTTTAAATTTCACAAGTTATAGATAATCATTGTGTAAAACTTACAGAATTCAGAGAAATGGAAGATTAAAGAATAAGAGTCTGAATGTTATGTAGCTGGAATCACACCATATGTAGCTGCTTTCAGGCTGGCTTCTTTTACTCGGGAATATGCCTTTAAGTTTCCTCCACGTCTTTTCATGGCTTGACGGCTCATTTCTTTTTAGCGCTGAGGAACATTCCATTGCCTGATGCACCATATTTTATTTATCCACCTACTGAAGGACACCTTGGTTGCTTCCAAGTTTTGGCAATTCAAAAAAAGCTGCTACAAGTAAAACTGCATGCAAAAACATGTAAGTTTCTTTGTGGACCTATGTTTCCGAATCTCTTGCGTAAATACTGAGAAACGCAATTGCTGGATTACATGGTAAGAGAGTGCGCAGTTTGGTAAGAAACCACCAAGCTGTTTTCCAGAGTGGCTGTGCCATTTTGCCTTCCTGCCCATGACTGAGAGTTCTCGTTGCTCCAAATGCTGGTGTGGGTGTTCTGGTTTCGGCCGTTCTAATAGGTGTGTAATTGATATCGTACGACATACGATGTGGAGCGTGTTTTCATATAATTAGTTTTCACCTGCATATCTTCTTTGGGGAGGTGTTTCTTAATGTCTTTGGCCCATTTTTAAGTCAGGATTTTTGTTTTCTTATCGTTAAGATTTCAGAGCTCTTCGTGTATTTTGGATAACAGTCCTTTATCAGATATATGTCTTGCAAATGTTTTCCTCCCAGTCTGTGGCTTTTCTTCTCATTCTCTTAACATTGTCTTTTGCAGAACTGAAGTTTTAAATTTTAATGAAGTCCAGCTTGTCATGGATTTCTTTCATGGATTGTGCCTTTGGTGTTGTACCCAAAGTCTTCCCCACCCCCAAGGTCATCCAGATTTTCTCTTATGTTGCCTTCCAGGAGCTTATAGTTTTGATTTCAACTAAATGATTCTAACTATATGACCTTCTGGGAAAAGCAAGACTAAGGAGACAGTAAAAAGATGAGCAGTTCCCAGGGGTTGGGGGTGGGGAGGGGTGAGTAGGGAGAGGGCAGAGGCTATTTTAGGGCAGTAAAAATACTCTGTGTGCTCTTATAATGATGGATGCATGTCATTTTAGTTTGTCCAAACCCGTAGAAAGCACAGCACCAAGAGTGAGCTGTAGTATAAGCTATGAACTCCTGGTGATTGTGATGGGTCAATACAGGAACATCAGTGGTAACCCAAGTACCGTTCTAGTGGGGGGGAGTGTCGTTAAGGGGGGAGGGGGCATATGTGGGGACGAGGGATATATGTGAAATCTCTGTACCTTTCTTTCAATTTCACTGTGCACCTAAAACTGCCCTAAAAAATGTGTACGAAAAATTTAAAATCATTTAATATTCTGCTCCCTAAAGATAACCACCATTATTATTCAGCCTTTTGGACTTTCTCCATATATACTTTAAAATTGGTGGTTTGGGGCACCTGGGTGGCTCAGTAGGTTAAGCATCTGACTCTTGGTTTCGTCTCAACTTATGATCTCAGGGTTGTGAGATCGAGCCCCACATGGTCTCTGCTCTCAGCGGGGAGTCTGCTTGAGATTCTCTCTGTCCCTCTGCCCCTCCCCCTGATTATGCACTCTCTCTCTCAAAAATAAATAAATCTTAAAAAAATGGTGGTTTATGTGTATGTATCTATTGTTTTATAATTTTTTTTATCCCAGTTAGCACATCGTGAACATTCTTCTGTTTTAAGTAAATATAGGGCCACATCGTTATTTTAAATGGTTGCATAGTATTCCATCATCAGCCACCTCTACTTGTTTATTAGTATTTATTAATAGTAACAGGAAGCCCAATATTTCTGGGTCTTCAGGCTGTTTGCAAGCTCTCGCTATTGGAAACAATGTTGTGCTGAAACATCCTGCAAGATACATCTTCTGGCACTTACCTAATTATTTCCTTAGAATAAATTCTTTGAAGTGGGATTGCTTGCTCAAAAGAAATGTACTTTTCAAGGGCTTTTGTTACATATTGCCAAATTGCCTTCCAGAACCATGGTATTAATTTACAGTCCTAGCAGTAATGCATAGGAATGCCCTTTTCTTGACTTCCATGTCAATACCAGGTATTGTCAATCTCTTAAATCTTTGCTAATTCTAGCAGTGAAAAATTGCACTTCCTTGTTCCAATGTACGTTTCTTTGATTCTTAGTGAGTTTGGACTTTTTTTTTTCTTTAAAGGTGCATTGTTAGAATATCTTCATGGTGACCCTGCTGAAGTCTCCAGAATGCGGAGGGCAGGATTTGTTCATTCATTCATTAGACACGTGTATTTGCACCTAGTAAGTGCCTGGTGTAGTTTTAGGTGCTGAAGTTACAGTCGGGAACAGGACAGACACAGTCCCTGTTTGGAGCCCATACACAGCAGTGTGCGTGTGTTTGGCGGAGGGCTGTAGCTAGGTGCAGGACACTTGGATTTTAACCCGAGGGACGTCAGTTGCCAGAAGCAGCAGTGAAAAGAAGGACAGGAATCAGTGACTCAGTTATAGTCCTTGCTGTGCTCAGCTGTATCGGAGCCTGAAACAAAGAGAAAAACCACTACTACGAATCCTGTCTTTATTCAAATTTCGATATTTTGTTAATCATGAGTTTTTGCATTAGTGATGATTTTTTTCCACGTGTTGCAGTATGATGTTATTTATCTTGATTGCTGAGTTTTCTTGGTTTATCTTTAGATTTTGCTCCTGAGATGAGTGCCTCATTCATCTTGCCCTAATCCTGATGTATTCCTAATTTCTAAATTTTAAGTGCACACACAGGTGAGATCCTGCAACCTCAACTCAGGGGTCTCCTGATTTATGAATGGATGCCATTCTGACTACGCAACCGGAAAGATTTCAGGCCAGTGTAATAACCATTATTTTGAGGGATTGCTGCGTGCCAGCCCCCGTGTCAGGCGCTGGGGACATAGAGTCAAAGCACTCAGTCACTGTTCCGGAGGTGAGATTCAGAAGCCCAAGGAAATAATATGCCCTGTAATTGTCCATCAACCACCCCTGTCCTTAGAAGACCATGGCGGCTCGTTATGCCACATGTTCCCATCCTGGCCACCACCTTTGGTGGATCGATTAACATATTCTTAAAGGTCGTGGACAACTAAATATTAATAATGTTCATCTAAGCATAATTACACTAAGTACAAGCTATTTATATGCCAGGCATGACACTAGGCACTTGTAACAGGTCCAGCAAGGAAAACAGAAATCACTCTAAATATTTAAAACAGAGGGAATTTAGTTAGGGAGTAGGTCACACAGGTGATGGGAAGTTGAGAAGCCAAGCAGGCAATGGTGAGGCAACCCCAAATTTGTGCAATAGAGGGAAGCTACTACAATCTCTCTCTATGGGGCTGGAGAGACAAAGGAAGGAGATGGGGTTATCAGAATCCAGGGGAGAAGTTGGGACCTTCAATGGTCTGTGCTACAGGAGCTGGAAACATGGAGGAAATTCAGCTTTTGCTGGAGATGTGTTGCCTAAGGAAGGAGGAAGTTGGTGATGGAAAAATACTGAGATTTTGCCTTCGCCTACCTTATAATACCTCACCTGTGCCTCCCATTGTCCCACCTCTGCCTGAAACCAGCTGACCTTAGAGCTGGATCAGAGGTCAGGTCTCTTTATGTTAGAGAGAAAATCAGGGGAAGAGGGAGGAACCCATTTGATAGAAATAAGTCAAAGAACAGACTCCTGCTGCACATAAAATTCTCATTACCACCCTGAAGTTAAGATTTGATTCCATTTTATTTTATTATTTATTTATTTAATTTTTAAAAAAGATTTTACTTATTTATTTGACAGAGAGAGAGCAGCAGAGGCAGAGGGAGAAGCAGACTCCCCGCTGAGCAGGGAGCCTGATGTGGGACTTGATCCCAGGACCCTGGGATCATGACCTGAGCCAAAGGCAGATGCTTAACTGACTGAGCCACCCAGGAGCCCTTGATTCCATTTTAAACATGAGGCATCAGAAACCCAGAGGAGCTAAGAGATTTACTACAAGGACATACAACAAGCAGTTGGTGGAATTGTATTTGAGGTCAGGGTTGCTTGGGGCCAGGGTCATACTTTTCCTGCCCTGAATCTTACCATCATCAGGGTATCTTCTGTGCTCACGTGGGCCACCTGTCCAGAGCCTTCGCCTCGCGGTTTCTTGGCAGCTTCATTTGTAATGACCTTCGTTTACCCTTCTTCAACACCAAGGGCCACCATATTGCACACTTCACTGAATTCTAAATGAATGGTATTCCTGGAGTTCTGCAATATGTGGCCATGTTGACAGCTACCCAAGCCAAAGACCATAGTCCGGACCTACTTATGACATTTGAACTCTTGGCCTCCAAAATCTTAGGTTCTAAGAGTCCGCTCTCTGCTTTTTCCTCTTCCTTTCCCTCACTCTCATTGACTTGCTTTTTGGCCTTCTTCTGACCCCATTAGTATTTATATTCATATTTTTATCATCTCCCAGCTCTTCCTGGATCTACCCTCTTCTATGCCCAGTCTAGGCCTCATGGTCATATATTCCTCCATGACTTTCATCCTACAATCTCTGGCCAGTCCTGCTTGACCTTTAGTGTTCCTTGATGGACAAAACCACACAACTGTAGAGGTTGGGTTTATTATAAATTTATGATTTTCATACCTGTTTAATGCCCCTGGTATGAGTCTCCTTTGCTCAGCTGTAGTTTGGGAATTTTTCTTTTCTCTACAGTAGCTACTCCTAACCTCATGATTGCCTCTTGAACTCCAGGCTGCTCTTTTCTGGGAAGGGTCCCAGCCACCTACATTCAGAAGACGCCAGTTCTGGGCTGAGGCCAGTAGAATATCCCAGGACCAGTTGGAAATGTAGGAGTGAGGGGACAGGCTAAAGCACAAAGACTTGGGGTGTCTTCATAGAGGTGATGATGGGGCATGATTTACCCAGGAGAAACACCAGAGATGCAGACAAGGTGACTGAGCCCAGAAATTGGCATTTTCTATGAGTGCATGTGAAATGCTCCCCTTTCTTGAGGTTTTCCGATTTCCTAAGAGTTCTGGGCAGAGTGGCTTCACAAGGGTTAACATACCCCTACTCGCTCTCCATCCTGTGGCCCTGCCATTAATTACTCTGGTGGCTGCAGATATTACACAGAGCCAGGTCCTTGTTCCAGCTCCAGAGTGGGTTTATTGCCAACCACACATTATAAAGGACTAATTGTGAGCCCCTTGCACCTGCTGGTCCCCCTTGTGGCTGGGACTCTGGGAGGGGGGAGGGGTTATTAATGAGCTTGTTGCTCATTACGACAAAACAACGGGGAAGTTGGCACAGGGGCCGGAGGTCTAGGTGTGGTGTCAGAGAAGGCTGGTTGGCATTTCTGGAACCATGACTTTACAGTCTTATCACCTGCCTCCTTCCCTGCTCCTGCTGTTGACATCCAGTGATAAGAGGGCTGTCATCTTGAGGGACATGTGCCATCCTTGTGAGCCCATGGCTGTGGGGAGCCACCTGGATAGAGCAGTCGCTGAGCCAGCACACAGTCCCAGCTGGGATGGTGTAGGTCACTGGGTATGCTGGGACCTCAGCCCCAGGGTAGAAGGGACAGACCTGGCTGGGCTCTAGGTTATCTGGGCTTGATAGATACAGCTCAGAGATGGCATGAAGCCAGCAGGAGGCCACCAGAATGACAGCACTCTGCACCTTGAAGGGTTCTAGGTAGTATCCTGCTTCTGGCAGGTGGGCACTGTGAGGTGCCCAGAGTGCAGAATTTAGGGAGACCCCATTTTTAGGCTGTGCTTGGCTGTCTCCTTACCTTTGTGCCCTGAGTGCCTCATCCTTATCAAGGCCCATCATAGGTGGGTGGCTGTACCAGAAGGGCCAGATGGTGACTCCTCCTCCTTTGGGTCCTAGGGGCCAGTCTGTGACCAATACTCATGACTCGGATTCCCCTGTACTCCTGGATGTTCTGGGTCTGTGAACACAAAGCTGTATTTCAGATGATGGGGTACTCAAAGGAGAGGCATCTCTTTCCATCCCTGCTCAATATTTTGGAATGTGAAGCCAAGCAGGTTTGTTGATTGCCAAATGGGGCTCTGGTAAGATGCCTTTGCTCAGGACAGATGGGCAGATACGGAATGTGAGGGAGAAATCAGGATCTTTAATAGGAATTTGGCTATGGAAGATAAACTTTCAGATCAGAAAGGGTAAAGTTAACATCGATGAGGCAGCTCCCAAGGGTAGAAATTATGGCTCGCTTGAAAATGGTTGAAATACTCTCAGTAAGACAAGTGATCACTGAGAAATTGCAGACCCTTGAATCAAAGAAGCTAATCTTCGGAAATCCTAGAGAAGGAACAAGGTATCTGAAGCCTGGAGACTGGCAAAAAAACCCAAAACCAAAACCAAAACACCTTTCAATTTTTCTAAAGGGGAAGAGAATGGAGCAGTCCTGGGTAGGAATCTCACATGGTTTGTTAAAGGAATGATTTGCAGGCATCCTGGAGATCACCAGGAACCAATCCTGACTCACCAGGAGTAAGTTATATGAGGATAATCTCATTTCTTTGACAGTATCTCTAGGCTCTGAGAGTAGGATAGTGACAGATCTGTTAGGAATTGCAGAAACAGACAAATAGAAGTGGCTTACACAGCTAAGGAATTTACTTTTCTTGTGCACTAAGAAGTCGGGAGGCAGGTGGTTTCTAACATTGGTTTTAGAGACTCAGGCCTTTTAGAGCTGAGGTGAATTTGTGATTGACTTGGCTTTTCCCTCATGGTTGCAAGATGGCTGTGGCATCATATCAGTATTCCAGACAGGAAGGGCTCAAAGCATGTGAGTCTGTCTCCTCTTTTAAGTGGCTTTCCTGGAAGGTTTGCTCAGTCATTTGTGCCTTGATCTCGTTGGCCAGAATATGTCACATGGCTGTTGCTATTTGCAAGAGAGAACTAGGGAATGTAGCCAGTACATTGGCCCACTGCCTCCCGGACAAAGTCAGCAAGAATGGGTGTTGGGTGGTAAACTAGTAATTTCTAGTACTGTCTGTCCCATGGAGTAGATTGCCGATCTGGGTTTCAGCAGAACTTATAAAAGAATCTTCGAATATTCCTAGGGAGAAGACTGAGAACATGGACTGGATTTTAGAGGATCCCAGTAGATGAGTAACTAGCTTACTTATTAAGAGCAGATGGAGGGGTTGATAACATTTTGCAGGGAGGTCTTTATTGGAGTGCCTAAGGGCTCTGTCTCAGCCTTGATCCTATTTACCAGTTTTAATGTATGATCTGGATGAAGAGATAGAGAATCCACTGATGTGATTCGTGATGAAATAAAGGGAGAAGAGAAAAAGGGTGAAGAGGCTGGGTCAAAGAAACAGGAAGTAAAAAGATCTTGGCCACCCGTGTGCATCCGCAGAGGAGTAATGGAGCCTCCTGCCCCGGGATGCAAAGGCAATGCCTCGAGTGCAGGATGGGGGAGATCTGGCTTAGCAGACACGTCTATAGGGTCTTTTAGGGGCTTTCAAGTGACTCTTGACTTCATGTAGATAAGCAGGGTGATGTAGACCCCCCAAACCAACTCACCCTCAGGCAATGTTAATAGAAACATCACAAAAGCCGAGAGCCAGGGTGGAGAAGGAGAACTCAGTGGGACAGTGTCACACCCAGAGCTGCCAGGTGAAACGTCAGCCTCTTCACTTCCCTCCAAAATCTTTGAAGGTCTGGGGAAGGATGTTTCGTTTCTCATTTTATGAAGAAAGGAGGCCTGGGGAGATTAGAACCATCAGTCTATTAAACAAAACAAAACAAAACAAACAAACAAAAACCCTGGAGGACTTTAAGTTATCCCAGGGGCTGGAATAAAATCCTCGTAGAATGGTGAACTCCCTGTCGCTAGAAGCATTCAAGCCGGGGAAGGAGGTTAGAGAGGCGATTTAAACATTGAGTGGAGAGATGGACTAGTAGCATAACATAATCCTGTTCAGTTCACGAAGCTCTTCGATCTTCCGAATTTCCTGATGACCCCTGGTGCCACCTGGATGAGGGGAGGTGCTGGCCATGGAGGTAGACTAGCTGCTGGCCTAAGACTCTCAAGAGGTTGATGAAGCATTGATTCAGGCCCCCAGGGTGAAATAAATGTGCTGATTCCAAGCAGCCTGTAGGTTTGGCCCCAGAAGACTGAAGTGAGTCAGAATTGAACATTAGCTAACCCAGGTGTGGGGATGAGGGGTCAGCAGACTATCCTTGACCTTGAGCCTTCCTGGGCCCTGGGAAGAACTGGATCAGGCTTGCCGAGGACCAGCTTTATCCCTCTGCCTCCTTATGGGTCAACCAGCTGTGGCTGAGCTGGAGGGGCTTACAGCTCGGTGACGGAGAGGACCAAAAATTAAACAGGTGTTTGTAGGCAGAGGGCCTTGATAGACAGTTGTGTTGGGTGCAAGAAAGCCCATTGTCACCACCCATGGGGCAGGGCATCAGCGTACCTCTCCCTGAAGTTGAGCCCTACAGGGGCAGTGCTTTAGATGGATAAGGTCACAGGGTGGGTTTTCCAGGTTGGGGAACAGCATGTGCAAAGGCCCAGTTGTGCAACACCTTGATGTGTTCTGGCCATAGCGTGCTTTTCTGGGTGGCTGGAAGGGGGAGGTTCATGGTGAGGGGTGATACTCAGCAGATTTGGGACTGACGTTGATGCCATGCTAAGGCGTTTGTACTTCACTCTGTCAGCACTAGGGAGCCACCTGGGCTTTAAAAATAGGACAGGAATGTGATCAGGTATCTCTTCTAAAGTTCACCCGCTGGGGTTCTGGGGTTCGTGACTGGACAGAGCTGAGGCAGGGGCTAGGCGACCAGTTGGACCCAAGGTGCCTGCATGGGGCTTCTTCTTTCTTTGCTGTTGTCCCCAGACTGGGTGATTCATGGAAAGATATTTGCTTCCCTACCTTTTCCTCCTTTTTTTAGGGCCCACTGTCTGGGGGGAGGTGCACTGTGCCTGCTTCGTGATCCTATGTGCGGTTCCCCTGAGAGAACTCCAGGGGGCAGGTTGACAGCTGAGGACAGGGGAGAGAAATCACGATATGCTGCACGTCGGCCGTATGTCAGGCGCTTGGCACAAGTCATTGGCAGGTGCGCTTCTTGATGTGGGAAACGAAGCCCAGAGAAGTGACAAAACTCGGGTAAGGCCTCCCAGCTTGTCTGTGGCAGAGCTGGGATTCGAACCCGCATGGGTGCACTCTCAGTGCTCAGGGAGTCCCTCTGCTTCCTCCTGCGGAGCTGCTGGGGAGAGCAGGCCGGTACATCTGGGGCTGGCCGACTGCGTGTCTGGAGGGCCCGGCCCACCCTTCAGCGAAGGCAGACGGCGTGTCAGCTTGCTGGCGGCTCCCCTGTCCTGTCTTCGGCCTGTCTCTTGCTCAGATTAATTGCTGCCTGCCCGCGGTGCGATGTTTCCCCGCTCCGGCAAGCGCGGAGGGGCGGGAGCCGCACAGCCGCACTGATTGGGGGCCTGTGCTGGCACATCTGGCAGCCAGCACAGCGCCCTCATTGGAAAGCCATCCATCAGCCGGCAGCAGCCCGACTGCCGAGCTGGCACCTCTGGGCCGCCTCAGGCGTGACGGGCCTTCCGCGTGGGGCCCCTGGGCTGGGCCTGTGTGTGTCTGCCTCTCAGAAGGCTTTCAGGGGCTAGTGGGAGCCTCGTCTGACTGAGCCCTTCACTCTTGGGGGGTCTTTGGGAAGACCCTAGGTTGGGGTTGAGGCACCTCTTGAACAGAGCCTCTGTTTTCCTTCTGTCAGCTCCCAGGAGGAGGAAAGACCCCCCCCCCCCCCTATACAACCCTCCTCAGCATCCTCCAGTGGTTCCAGAGATGGGAGTGTCCCCACATAAGCCCGGGACGATGAGGCTGGGAGGACCAGGCAGGGCCCGCTGGACCAGTGTGTGAATTTGCATGCAAGAGGAGGCATGAGGGGGCCTGCTCCGGGGCCTACCGTCCCCAAGACCTGGATGTTATTAACTTGAATTCCCCGTGGTTCCTAAACGTGCCCATGTGTCAGAGTCACCTATGAGACCTGTTAAAACACAGATTGCTGGCCACCAAGCCCTCCCCCCCAAGCCCCCAGAATCTCTGATTCACTAGGTCTAGGGTGGGATCTGAAATCTTCACTTGTAACATGTTCCCTGGTGATGTCAATGCTACTGGCCAGGGTCTACACTCTGAGAACCACTGGTTTAGAGAAAGGCTAGTGCCCTGCTTCAGTTGCCAGGGATTGGCAGAAATCCAAGCTCTTCTGGTTTCTTTGGGCTGTTGGTTTCTGCTTAATTTCCTGATTGCCTCCCCAGCCTGCCTGGGTGGCCCTAGCCCTGAAATCAGGGACATAGCTCTGTCCCTTAGGGTGACGGACAGGAACTCTTTAAGGTGTGGCCGGCAGACTGTGCGGTGGTTGGAGCAGCTGGAGCGGGTTTCTACCAGATCAGTACAGCTGCAATTCCGTTCAGATGCTCGCTGTTCTGTCTCTTGGCCACAGGTCATTTGGGGGATGACCTGAGGTGGATGATGACCTGGCTTACAGAGGGTGCAGAGTCAAGCTAATGTCCCCGTCCATCTCCGACTCCTCGGTGGAGACAGGTTTGACTGCAGTTGAGCCCCCAGAAGAAGCTGTACTTTGGGCAGAGTCTTGGGAATGAGGATAAAAGAGACTCTGTCTCCCAGGTCCTTCACCCTATGTGTCACAGAGGTAGAGCTGTCTTCCCCTGGGTTCTGCTCCTTTCGCCTTTTCTCAGTGCCAGGAGCTGGCCTTGTGGTGGGTCCCAGCTGGTTGACCTTCATAAAGACCCCCGGCTGCTCACACCACTTTCTTCAGGCAAAATCCTCAACTTCACCTTTCTCTTTCATCCTGCCTCCTGGTGGTTTTCATCCCTCCGTCCAGAGCTGTCTGCCAGCTACCAGGGTGTCCTGCAATGGCAAAAGAGTCCCCAAATTTTGCAGGGCTCTGACAGGAAGGGAAGAGTCTCAGATTCCTACCTCCTGGGGCTCACACTGCAGGATGGGTAGTGTGGCTGGAAGTCTCAAGCTGAGTCTCAGTGATTTGAATTGTCATCGCTACGAGAGAATGTTCTACCCCTGTTCTATCCCTTTTCCTGCCTGTTGCCCTCTGTGAGCCTGTTTCCAATACCACGCACAGGCACGTGTTCAGGTCTAGCTTTTGTCCTTTCGAGTTTCCAGGGGAATCATTTATTCTTTGTCCTAATAAGTAGGACCCTGCAATTAGGGAAATAACCCTGATTCCTTCCAGAGCAAACATAAGAAGTTGTTTCATGGGGCACCTGGGTGGCTCAGTTGGTTAAGGATCCAACTCTGGATTTCAGCTCAGGTCGTAATCTCAGGGTCTTGAGATCGAGCCCCCCGTCGGGCTCCACACTGCTTGAGATTCTCTCTCTCCCTTTCCCCGCCCCGCTCTCTCTCTGTCTCTCTAAAATAAATAAATAAGTAAATAAATAAAATAAAAAGGTGCTTCGGTAGAAAGGACAAGGTTGTATTTTTTCCTGAGCTATTCCTCACATGAGATAAGTCATATTAACTTCCTGTTGCAACTCATGCTTGCTTACCAGGGCTGCAGCCATAGTGGACTCCCCCCTCCCCTCCTAATCATTGCAATTTTCTGGGTGTCCTGGCCAACAGGGTGCCAGCCTTGGACTCTGTTTCTTGGCTCTTCCTAGGGTGGGGGATGCCAGAGGCAGGGCAGCTGTAATGGAAAGGTCAGACAGTTGGTATAGACTGCATCAGATGGGGCCTCAACTTCAGCAAAGAGTATTTTTTATTTTAACAAGGATGATTTCTTCGAAAATAATTTAATTCTTATTTAAGACATGGGTGATTGAATCCATCATTTTTACTTTCTGTAACCCTCTAAAGAGGTAACATCAATCCATAAGGCATGGAGTAGAAGGAGGTCACATTCAATAGTAGGGAAGTTAATCCCCTACTTTTGGGATGGGAGATAGAAGATTGGGCTTTTGAATATTGTCCTGAGTAAATGTCTCCAACATGCCCCAGGCTTGCCCTTCCTGCAGCCTCAGGAGACAGTAGGCTCACCCACCTTTTCTGTGAACCTTGCCAGTTTCTCTCTGCACCAATGCATAATGTCAAACGAGGGGCCCCCACCAAGGCGCCTGCTGCTTGCTGCCAGGCACTCTTGATGACTTCAGCTAATTTTTGAGTCTAGAAACATTGTTGACAATGTGATTTCTGAAACGTGAAAGGCGTTATCTCGTCGTGCCATCTGCAGCATGTCTGTCTGAGCTGGGGCTTCCGCTGCCACTCTGCCCCCTCGAAGCAACTCTCACTGCTCCGTCATCATCTCCCACAGCTAATTGCTCCAAACTGACAAGGAGCCTTTTTTCATTTAGAGATACAGGGAAATGGAACTTTCTTGCTGATGTTTCCAAGTCAAGCATGCCTTTTGGAATTGTAATTTCATCTCTTGGATGGGGAAGGGTGGAGGGAGTCTGGTTTCAGCACTGGGTCAGGGACAGCTCCTGGGGGGCGAAAGGAACCAGGAGTCCTTATGACCAGGATGGAAGGCCCTCCTGTGTTTCTGTTACAGAGAGTCTGGCATTAAATAGAATGAACTGCCTTGGGAGGTAGTGAATTCTCTGTCAATAGAGGTAAGCAAGGAGATGAATTGCTGTGTCACAAATCACTTCAGCACTTCACTGACTTGAAACAATAATAATCACTTATTTTTTCGCATAGCTTTTTTGGTCGTTAATTCAGATGTGGCATAGTAGGGATACCTTGTCTCTGCTCCATGATGCCTGAGACCTCAGCCTGAGGTCTTGTAGATGAGGGGGCTGGAATCATCGGAAGTTCAACTGGGGCTAAAGATCCACTTCCAAGGTGGTTCATTCGTGTGGCTGGCAAGTTGGTTCTGGCTGTTGGCAGGATGCTGCAGTTCCTCACCACATGGACCTCTCCAGAGGGCTGCCTGAGTCCTCCTGGTTGATGGCTGGTCTTCTCAGAGTGAGTAATCCAAAGCAGAAGCTACAATGTCTTTTATGACTTATTCTTGGAAGTCATACATGGTTGTTTTTGTAGTCTTCTCTTGGTCACAGAGATCAGCTTGATTCAATGTGGGAGGCGAATACACAACGGTGCCCATATCAAGAGGCAAGGATCCTTAGGGGCGGACCTTGGAGTTTGGCTATTATGCTAGATGCTCAGATAGCAAAGCAATTTAGCCACATTCTGTTAGTTGAAAGAGGGAAGACAAGTTCTGAGCCTGATAATATTCAGTGGCAGGAAGCTGGCAAGGGCATTAAGCCCGTCACCTTGGGTTTCTATGAAACGCGTTCTCTTCTCTTGTTGTCACTCCCCCTTGTGGTCCCCTCCATGTCATCTTCTCTGTGCTTCCACAACTTTGCTTCCAGCATCAACCTTTCCTTGAGCTTCAGACTTATATTTCTAACTCACTCCAACTACTCTGGCCTTCTTTCAGCTTCTCAAATACATCACTGTCTTTTGTACTTCAGGGACCTCTATGCATGCTGTTCCCTCTGCCAGGAATACTATTCCTATGCTGTCATCTTCATCCCATCACTGGCTAACTCATGTTCATCATTGGCATCCCAGCCCAAATGCCACTTCTTGAGCAGGTTGTGCTTCAGCCATTTCTCCTGCAGCAAATTGTATTTTCCAGAGATGGCCACAATAGTTCATAGCTCCCATCCCACATGCTCTTCTTACGGTATGATGTTGACACTACTCTGTCAAGCAGTGGGTTTGTTTCCTCATCTAGAACTTGAGAGGACCTTTGTTACTGCCTTGAGAAAGTGGCAGAAATGATGCTGTGTGACTTTCAAGGTTAAGTCCTAAAAGGCAGCATCTCTTTCTCTCTCTCTGTCTCTCTCTACCCCTCTCTCCACTAACTAGCCCATGCAGAAGCTACTTGGAAAGCTGACTCTGCCTATCAGACAAGGAGCAAATGAGCCTTTAGGTGATTTCCACCCCCTTCATTTAGCAAAGATAAATTACTTTCAGTGTGCCCTTTGGGATTCCTGACTTACAGAAGTTGTGAGAAATAATAAATGATTATGGTTGTTTTATGCCACCAAATTTTAGGATTGTTATGTAACTGCAGTAACAGATCTATCCCCAGACTCCATTAGGTTTCCTTGTAATGTGCTATTGTGACTTCTGGTATTTTTCCTTCATAATGTTCTTCAAGAGTTTGTAGTTATATATTTACACGTTCAATTAATTTCTGTCTGCTCTTTTAGACTGTAAAATTTATGAAGACAAGCACTACACCCATTTTGCTCACCAGCACCTTACCAGAGCCTGGCATAAACCATGTACTCAATAAATGTGTTAAATGGATAAATTAATGAATGATCTTTACCCCCCTAATGCCCCACATCTACTCCAAACTCTTCACATACAAGTGCAAGTCATTCTCTTCTGACTTAGTCCTCCTCTTTCGTCTTGGCAAAGGCACCATGGCCTCTTCACGTACTCAGACCACAAACTTGGAAATCATCTTAGTCTTTTCTCAGCCTCCTTTCCATAAAAGACTCCAGGTCTGTCCATTCTAGCTCTTGGTGCTTTCTCATTCCACCTCCTTTGCCCCCGCTTGGTCCAGCCCCTCATCATTTCTTCCTCGCGTCATATCAGTAGGCTCCTGATGGCTTCAGTTCCCTCCCACACATCATCCAGACTGGCAAGTTGACCTTTCCTCAATGCACATCTGAGCCTGTTATACTTTGGATGAAAAGTGTTCACTGGCTCCACATTGTCTTTATAATAAAGTTCAAAGTCCTCACTCAGTAGTCTCCCCAAATTATTTGTGGAGTTGGGTGGGATATAAGTTAAATACAACGAAGCTCCTTGCTATGTCCTGCAGTTCCTCGGGGATCTGTCCTGCACTTACCCACTCTCCTTCATCTCTCACTCCCCCCCCCCCCCCCCCCCCCCGCAGTGTGCTCTAAACAGATCACGCTCTTTGGGCTTGTCCCAAATCTCCTGTATTAATTTGGTTGCAAGTGACAGAAATCCTACTGGAGCTAATTTAGGTACTCAGAAGAGTTCATTGACCTAAGGAATGGGTGCAGGGAGGGTGGGGGCAAGAATTCCCAAACAACCAGACCAAGAAGGACTCAAGAAACACCTTCACCTCTCCACCTATTCCAGCAGGTCAGCTTGACCCTCCCTTGCTACCGAAGGGCTTTCGCTATGTTGTTGCTGCTAACAAGCCGCCTTAACCTTAGTGGCATAAAACATCAACAATCCTTTATTATTACCATCTCTCATGGTTCTCAGGGTTAACTTGGCACAGCTGGTTGGTTCATGCTCGGGTTCTTGTAAATGGTCACAGTTTTTTGTTGGCTGTGCCTTCTACTTGGAGCACCTTTTCTTGCTCCTTTCCATCTTGGTCACTCTTCTTTGTCTTTCTTCTCTCATCTTAGGAAACACCTCCTCCAGGAAGTCTTCTCTTTCTTGATCCCCCCTCCCCACCAAAGCTGGAATAGGTGTTTCTTGCTGTGACTCTCAAAGACCTCTGTACTTCCCTTACTTCTGCTAATTACACGAATTCATAATTTCACTTCTTTTAAAAAATCTATCTCCCCTCCCCAGCTGGGAGCTTCTATAGGGAAAAACTTGTATTCCTCATGCCTAGCTCAGGATCTGGCACTTAGTAGGTGCTTGATGATTGCTTGTGGGATGAGTGAATTCCGCAGAGCACAGAGGAGGCTGCCCTCAAAATGAACTGCCCTGTCCTCTGGTGTGAGCAGATGGCCCAGCTGCGATGTGCTGGGGCAGAGGGAGGCCAGCTTCCCCCACAGCTGCCCAGCGGTGGGGCATCTGCAGGCTGTTTTGGAAGTCCTATGCTGGCCTGACAGATGGAGGAGGGCTGAAGGCCCCCATGTCTACAGGCCCCACAGTCCTTTTGAGACTCACTATTCTTGAGGGGCCACAGGAGGCCGTGAAAACACCCGGGAGAGGAGATGGTTCAGGGGGGAGCGTCCATGTCAGATGTTGAGCTTCATGCAGTCTTGGCCTGAGGTCCCTGACATCTGCTTGTGGGAGGGCTTGAGGTCAGGGGGCCCTGGGCGATGGCACCGAGAGTAGGCTTGATTGATTAAATGAAGCCGTCCAAACCAGAGATTTAGAGGCCAGACCAAAGAACAGCTCAAGCTGCCATTTACTGAGTCCTTACTATGTGCCAAGCAGTATGCTAAGCTCTGTGCTTGTATGGTAACTGCTTTTAATCCAATGAGGCAGGAACTCCTATTATCTATCTCCACACTGTCCTCCTCCACTGCATTATCACGAGGCCACAGTACCGTGGGAAAGCCGTGTATCTGGGGTCTGAATGCCTGGGTTTAAACTGTAGGGCTGTCTCTGCCTGGCGGTTTGGCTTTGGTCTACAGTTTTGTTGTTTGTGCAGCCTGTATTTCTCTCTAGATACTTGGCTTGTAGATGGCCACCTCTCACTATGTCCTTTCACAACAGAGAGAGTTCTGGTCTCTTCCTCTTCTTACGAGGATGTTAATCACATCACGGAGTCTCCACCCTCATAACTTCATTTTTAAAAAAAATTTTTTTAAATAATTTTTATTTTGTTATTAGTCACCATACAGTACATCCCCAGTTTTTGATGCAATGTTCCATGATTCATTATTTGCGTGTAACACCCAGTGCACCATGCAATACGTGCCCTCCCCACCACCCATCACCAGCCTATCCCATTCCCCCACCCCCCTCCCCTCTGAAGCCCTCAGTTTGTTTCTCAGAGTCCATAGTCTCTCATGCTTCATTCCCCCTTCTGATTACCCCCCCTTTCTTTATCCCTTTCTTCTCCTACCAATCTTCCTAGTTCTTATGTTCCATAGATGAGAGAAACCATGACTTCATTTAAACCCAGTTACCTCCGAAAGGCCCGACTTTCAAATACCGTCATGCGGAGGGTTAGGGCTTCAGTCTATGAATTTTTTTGGGGGGGACACAAACATTCAGTGCATAACACCCATGCTCATTATGATGAATATTACTTTGGAGTTTATAGATTCATTCCTCAATTCATGTAATTTATATTGATTACCTGCCATGTGGTAGTACTATACTGATTGTTCCATTGCATATCCAGTAAGTTAAGCAATGGGTGAGGCAAAGAGTCCAGATGAGACAGGAAGGTAGGGAGTCAGGAAGCCAGCCAGAGTAGACAGCAAGTTCTTGGCATTCCTTTATATGGTAGCTGGAACTCAAGATGGCCCCCAATGATTGTTGTTTCTTCATATTCATATTCTGGTACTGACGCAGTATAAGTATACTGCATAGGGCTTATTTGTGTCATCAGTAATATAATGTGAACATGATAGTGTGGCTTCTGAGGTTGAAAGAGAAGACATGGCTTCCATCTTGCTTTCTTTTGGATCACTGACTGCCATGTTATGAGGACACTGAAGCGGTCCTGTGGGGAAGTCTAAGTGGTGTGGAGCTAAGGCATCCCGCCACAACCCAGCACACATGTGGAAACCAAGTGAGTGAGACATCTTGGAATCCGGCCCTCCAGACTCAAAATTTTCAATCTCCATTTGCAGGTGAAGGGGAAGCCCAGTTGCAGCCCCTGGCCTCACTTGGAAGACTCTCTTTCCCCCTGCCATGCATGAAGAATGTTCAGTTCCCATTCTTCTGTGGAAATTAAGCTCCTTATCCTCACTACCTGGTCCTAGCTCAGTGCCTGGTGAAACTTCAGCCTTGACCTCCCCTCAGACTTGTGGAATTTCACTTCGTTCCCCATGTAAGGAGATTGGAATATTATTTCTCAGCATGCTTATGCATATATTTTTAACGCTTTAAAACAGTTTATGTGCCATTTACATGAGTTTGGAAAAGAAGAGTAGGCCATTCTGTGACCTGGACAGCAGTCCATTGTACTTCATTTGCACTATCTCATTTCACCCTCATAACAACCCTGTGAAGGTACTATTATTATCTATTATTATCTTCACTTTTCAAATGAGAAATTGAGACTTGAATAGGTGAAGTGACCTATCCAAAGTCATTCACCATGTAAGCAGTAATAGATCTACGATTCAAATCCAGGCAGTATAACCCCAGAGCTCATGCCTTTAACCATTGTCATATACTACAGGACTCCTCAGTGACTTTAATACATTGATGGGCATTGTAAATCTCCAAGAGTGGTTGTGCAGATTGTCCCAAATTGATTTTATCCTATTTTTCTTAAGCTTCTTTCGTAACTATGGCTCCGAAGACAAACTTCGGGAAATGTTCTTGCAGAGACTGAGCAGGATAAAGGTGAGGAGATATCACTGAAGTGCGTAGTGTAATATTCAGCTTTTGATAGGCAAGGCTGTGGTAACAAAGAGCTCCTCAAAAATCAGTGCCTTATCAAGCAGTAAAAATTTATTTCTCTCTTATGCTCTGTCTTAGCACCTGCAGTTTAGAGCTGCAACTCTGCTCGGTATGACTTTCACCTTGGGACTCCTGTAGATAGAGTCGTCCCAATCTAGGACAGGAGAGTCTCATGACAGAAGGGAAGTTCAAGAGCTCAATCAGGTGGAAACTTGCAACACATTTTAACTTCTGCATGGACATAGCATAGTTCACATCGCTCACTTGTCACTGGCCAAAGCATGTCAGATGACCAAGCCCAAAGTCATGAGATAAAAATGTATGCTGTCTTTACAGGCAGTGAAGAACGAAATAACTCCACCGGTAATACAATCTATCGTGGAGGATGGAGCCATCGAGAGTGTGCACGCAGGCATTGGTGGTGGTAGGGGAGGGGAATTCGGAAGCTGTACTGTAAAGGTTTTAGGGGAAGTATGGGGGGTATGAAGGTGGAAGATAATGGAGGGCATGTGAGCTGCTGCTGCTGGTTGCACACAGCCTCATGAGCCAGTGGTAGAGTCCATCCAGCCTAGGACATCATGATGGAAGCACCACATGAAGTATGGTGGGGGGTACCTGGATGTCCTCTTTGCTGTAAGCTTCGCATGTTGGAAATGTATTGCTGGCTTGTTCATTCCTGTATGCTTTACACCTTCAGAGAGCTCTCTCCACAAACTTTGAAAAAATCTATTTATGTGTCTTCATTTACTTTCCTTCCCCTTTTCAGTTGCTCCCTAATCAGCAGCTGATGATGCCCACCCTATAACCTGAGTGTGATGTCATCTTTGGTATCATTCAAGATATAGCACTTAACAGTTGTTAAATAGGGGAGTTCATTTTTAGAACACTGCCTCCTTATCTTCTCCTGCTTTACAAAGGTGATTAAGATTTATTTTTACTTGGATGAAAACAGCCTTCATTGATTTCTGCCTTATAGAGAGATAGGAGGACACTCGCATAAGCCAGGGAGGAGTTTAACCCTTTTCTTGCTGCCACGGAGACTACATACTGCCTTCCAGGTTATGTTTAATGGGTAAACGAAGTCAAAATTTTCTTGCTGGCCATTTGCAACGACATGGCTGGAACTAGAGGGTATTATGCTGAGCAAAATAAGTCAATCAGAGAAAGACAATTATCATATGATCTCACTGATATGTGGAATTTAAGAAACAAAAACAGAGGATCATAGGGGAAGAGAGGAAAAAATAAAACAAGATGGAGCCAGAGAGGGGGACAAACCATAAGAGACTCTTAATCATAGGAAACAAACTGAGGGTTGCTGGAGGGGAGAGGGTGGAGGGACGGGGTAACTGGGTGATGGACATAAAGGAGGGCATGTGATGTAATGAGCACTGGGTATTATATAAGACTGATGAATCACAGACCTGTACCCTTGAAACCAGTGATACATTATATGTTAATTGAATTAAAATTTAAAAAATAAAGAGTCAGAAAATTAAAAAAAAAAATTCTTGCTTGGCACAAAAGCAGCGAACACTGAAGTCAGAGAATGTGACCCCTCTGTGCTCAGTGTGAGGCTATTTTGAGGATTCCAGTTCTTGGGAACTTTCTTCCAGGATAACTACCATGGGGGTGAGTGTGGCTTGTACAACCCAACTGTGGCCTTCTGTTCTCTCAGGCTGGGATCTGTACTTCTTGCCTCTCCCTCACCCTTCACACCCTGTGCCCCCAAACTCTGTATCCTTGTCTTGCAAGAGACACTCCCACTTTTTTAGGTACTTGTTACAGCAGCGTCCCACTTCCAGGCACCAAGAACTGTACTAGTTTCCTATAGTTGTTTTAACCAATTACCACACACTTAGTTGCTGAAAACAGTCCGGATTTATTACGTTACAGTTCTGGAAGTCAGGAGTCTGCCCTGGGTCTTAACGGTAAGAGCAAGGTGTTGGCGGAGCTGCATTCCTCCCGGAGGTTCTAGAGGAGAGCCCATTTCCGTGTCTTCCAGCGGCTGCCCACATGCCTGGACTCTTGGCCGCCTTCCATCTTTAAAGCCAACAATGGATGATCGGTCAAGTATTTCTCATGTCATCTCTCTGTTTCCAACTCTCCGGCCTCCCTCTTCCCCATTTAAGAAATCCTTGTGATTCCACTGAGCCCACCTAGAGAATCCAGGATGATCTCCTTATCTTAAAGTCAGCTGGTTAGCAAATTCAATTCCATCTACAACCTTAATTCCCTCTTGGCACGGAAAAAACATCTTTACAGGTTCCGAGGATTAGGACTTGGACATTTTTTGGAAGCCTATTATTCTGCCTACCATAACACCTAATCTTTTGCTTTTGTCAAATGTGCCAATGGAGATGACTTGTTAGCTTCGGAAGCCCTAGGAGTCAGGGGCAAAAGAGGAAGGCAGAGTGTCTAATATAAACAATTTCCAATTTTTCCTATGATATTATTATTCTAAAGAGTTCTTTGGTGACTGTCACCATATGAATCTTCTTTGGCTACATTCTCCCTATGGTTTCCAGACTCCTGTTTGGCTGCTGGCTGATGCTTCCATGTCTTAGCCCTTACTCTGACCCCGTGTGTCTTGGCTGTAGAGAATAAGAGAAGCTTGATGTATGAGTCAGGGTTCTTCAGAGAAATAGAACCAATGGGTATATATGGAAACTGATGACAAGGATTGGCTGATGTGACCATGGAGGCCAAGAAGTCTCATATTCTGCCATCCGTAAGCTGAACCAGGAGCGCTGGAGGTGTAATTCAGTTCAAGTCCAAAGGCCAGAGAATTTGGGGCCGAGGGTGTAAGTCCTGGTCTAAGTCTGAAAGCCAGGGAACCAGGGTGCAGGTGTTTGAGGACAGGAGCAGACAGATGTCTCAGTTCAAGCGGAGAGAGCAGATTCACCTTCCCTCTCTCTGTTTGTTGCATTTGAGCCCTCAATGGATTGGATGATGCCCACCACCCGGGCAAGGCTGGTCGTCTTTACGCAGTCTGATACAAATGCTACTCTCTCCTGGAGCTGCCCTCACAGACATACCCAGAAATAACACCTCGTTACACCAGATATCTGGGCACCCCTCAGCACAGTCAAGCTGACACAGCCCATTAACCGTCGCACTTAGCAAAAGCTCAAGGGAGGAGATCATGCATGACTTTAGAAAACATGGGCAGAATTTGGGCATTTATTCTGAGATCCATGGCACATTATTGCTCCCCCCCATCATCCCATCCCCTTCAGGGAGAATGAAACATTTCTATATTTCTAGCTCTAGGTGCCGTAAAATTTCCATCACAGTTATTAAATGAGTAAGCGAATGAATGAATACATATGTTCTATGCATGTTTAATGCATGCATATAAATATACATATACATGTGAATATGACCTTTGGTTTCCACCTTCCCACACGTGGCATTTATTAACATAGGAGAAAAACTGGAGTTTGACAGAAGCCAAGTTATATTGCAAGCAAAGCAGTTAAAGCACGTTTCACCTTCTGGAAACATGCCATGCTGGCTTCATGAGGGACAGGCCAGTTCCTAGAGAAGCATTTAGCTGTTAAAAGAACCTGACATTAGATTTAAATTGACTGATGAAAAGCACCTGATTCGCTTACTGCCAAGCAGTCCTTGCTAACTTTTGGAAGGCCTAAATTTCTTCTTTTCAGCGTGGGGAGGGCTGTGTGTGCAGCTTGAGGACCATTAATAGGCAAATCAATGAATTAAAAAAGGATTGCTGGAAGTCCTAAACCCAGAAACATGAGATGCTTTTAAATTCTACACCCTTGATCACAATGGCCAGGAAGACAGTATAGTAACGTGAGTGATGCTTAATACCAAATACCAAGTGGAAAGCAAGGCAAAAAATGGACTTGTGTAAATGATTTTTTTATGTTTATGTAAAAATATGTCCAGGAAAAAATATGGAATTTCTGACCTCAAAACATGAATGGTGGTTGTGTTCAGATAGTGGGAACGTGGTCAATTTGTTTGCTAATAAAAAATAGGCACAGCTAAACTT
This sequence comes from Ursus arctos, assembly GCF_023065955.2. Classification (NCBI taxonomy): domain Eukaryota; kingdom Metazoa; phylum Chordata; class Mammalia; order Carnivora; family Ursidae; genus Ursus; species Ursus arctos. The sequence goes on along the minus strand of NW_026622830.1, from coordinate 19,968,800 downwards.
CATTGAGCATTTAGCATGTTGCCTAGCATTTTTTCATGGATCATCTTACTCAACCTTCACAAAAGCCCCGTTAGGTAGGTGCTCAGTGGGGTGTGAGGCTGAGGTCCAGTGCTGTCCTTAAAGCCGTACAGATAATGTGTGAGCCAGAATAGGGTACATTACACTCTGGAAACAAAATCCCTAGTCTCGGTGGTTTTACAAAGTCAAAGCTCCTTTCTCACTCATGTCATGGTCTGGCCATATCGTGGTCTGATGTGGCTCAGACGGCCCTCCTTGGTGGTTCTACTTGAAGGGTGACTTAGGGACCGTGGCTGTTCCCATCTTGTAACTCTGCCCTTTCGCAGTTCTTTTTTTTTTTTTTTTTAATATTTCTTTTTTTTTTTTTTTTTTTAAGATTTTATGTATTTATTCGACAGAGATAGAGACAGCCAGCGAGAGAGGGAACACAAGCGGGGGGAGTGGGAGAGGAAGAAGCAGCCTCATAGCGGAGGAGCCTGATGTGGGGCTCGATCCCAGAACGCCGGGATCACGCCCTGAGCCGAAGGCAGACGCTCAACCGCTGTGCCACCCAGGCGCCCTCCTTTCGCAGTTCTTAAGTCCGGCCATGCACACCAGACAGAGAAGGTGTGGAGAAGTCACACCCTTGAGTGAAGGACAGGCTTGGACCCAAAGTGACATTTTACTTTTGCTCACATACCCTTTGGTAAGAACTTTGCCACATGCCGCCACCCTAAATGTGAGGGAGTCTGGCAAAAGTAATCTTTCCGTGTGTAGAGGGAGAGGAAAAAGCGTTGGGCTGTGGGGGGGGGTGGAGGGACACTTAGCACTGCTTCTGGTAGTATCCCCAGCAAGTGGCAGACCTTGAACTTGAACCAGGCATTCTGACTCCAGGGTCTGAAACAAGCCATGTGGGGACAGTGCTTGATCTCTGCTCCTCTGCTGAGTCCCCTTTAGAACTGCTGAATGGTTTTGTATCACAAGTAGACTTTAAAAATATAGAGAAAATGAGATAATAATTAAATTATGGGGCTTTCTATGGTAAAACACGTACAACATAAGATTGACCATTTTTGCTATTTTAAAGTTTACAGATCCAGTGGCGTTTAGTACATTCACAATGTTCTGCAATCATCACACTACATAGTTTCATTTCTGTCACTCAAAAAGGAAGCCCCATCTCCATTATCAGCCACTTCTTTGTTCCGCTCTCCTGCCCCTGGCAACCACTAGTCTGCTCTCTGTCTCTATGGATTCGCCTATTCTGGATATTTCCTATAAATAGAATCAAACAATATATGGACTTTTGTGTCTGCTTTTTTGGGCCAGAATAACGTTTTCAAGGTTCATCCATCCATGTTGTAGCATGTGTCAGAATTTCCTATTTTTATGGCTAAACAAGAGCCCATTGTATGGCGGTACACAGTTTGTGTATCTGTTCCTCAGTTGATGGACACTTGCGCCGTTTCACCTTCTGGCTCTTATGAATGGTGCACGTTTTTGTCCAACACCTATTTTGCATTTCCAGAATGACTAAGGCCATGGAGAATCTTTTCGGCTTGTTGGTTATTTGTCCGTCTTCTCTGCGCAAGTGTCTAGTCAAGTGTTTTGCTCTTTTTAATCAGGTTGTTGGTCTTTTCATTTTTGAGTTGTAAGAATTCTCCTAAGTTCTGGATACCAGACCCCTATCAGGCATGGTTTTCTCCTTCGTTACATGTTGTTTTGAAAATCCCTTTTCTGCTCTTTTCCTGCTCCATGCAAGCTGCCGTCAGGGCTGTCCACGTGCACTACCACGGGAGTGGAGAGGAGGGATCCTGTGAAGAAAACAAGGATCGGTTGCGTTAATATGTATTGGCAGGTCTATAGCCATGGCTTCCGATCAAGGGCCAGGAACTTGGAAGAGAAAAGAACGTTTTGAGTCCCCAAGAGCCAGAGTCTGAAGAACTTAGAACGTAGACTTTATGCTGTGAAATGAAGAGAAGGAAAGACTGGTGATGACACAGGTCATTCTTCTGCCTGAAGGGAGATCAAAGTCTCACCGGTGTCCAAGAAAGACGGGGTCTCAGTGGCAAGCCCAGGGGCTTCTAGATTGGCAGGTCTCTGAAAAGGTGCCCAACGTTGCACCTCATTGATTGAATTTTGGGAAACCTTGCCAGAATGATAGAATTTTTTTGTAGACAACTCAAATGAAATTTGGCGAATCCCAGCATAGATGAGACCCTTTCAGGCTTTCAGAGATATACCTTGAGAAGCAACGAGTTTCAGGAAGAAGCCCTGTGGCCAACACAGCCCCTTGGAGGTAGAGTGGGAGTGTGTGTATGTGTGGGGGGTCTGCATGGAGGACCTGAGGGCAGCATCATGTACTCTGCACATTGGCGCGAGGAGGGAAACCATCCCCAAATCCTGCCGTCTAGAGAGGGATTAGCAAAGCAAGGTCATTCCCAGTAGTGGTTCTCAGACTGGAGGCACATCAGAATCGCCAGGAGGGCTGGTTAGGACAGATGGCTGCGCCCCACCCCCAGGTCTTCTGGTTCACTAGGTCCATGGGGGAGCCTGAGAATCTGCATTTCTAGCAAGTTCCCAGGGAATGCTGAGGCTGATGGTCTGAGGACACACCTAGAGAATTACTGATTTATGGTGAATAAAGAATATAAGTACTGGCATTTATAAAACTTCTGTGAAATAAACATGCAGGGCATGTTGTCATGGTAAACAATTCAAAGTGCATAGAAATGAGTGTTCCTTCACTCCCTCCACCTGCCCCCACCCCGTCTACGTCATACTCGTCAGCGGCAGCCTCTGCTAACGGGTTCTTCTGTAGTATTCAAGTCATGTTCTACTTAGAAAGATGTATCTGTAAATACAAGTGGTTGTGTCATATATCAGTTTTACATAAATATAAGCTTCCTATACTCTGTTCCACAACTGGCTTTTTTCCTCACTCACATCTTCGAGATCTTCCTGAAAGATTAACATGTAGATTGACATTATGCTTTTTAACACAGCTTCGAGTTCTCACTTTCTTCTATTTTCCTAATCATTTGTAACAATGTCATATCTCTTCTGTAGCAGTAATCATAGAACATTGAAAATCGCAGCAGAAAGAATTGCCATGATAGCAATTTATTGAGGGACACTTTGTCAAGTGCCAATGCTATGTAAGTCTTTCTGTATTAGCTTATTTAATCTTTTTGGTAACTGTGGGATAGGAGTTACTCTTGTCCTTTACAGATGAGGAACTCTCACTTAGCTGGGTTAAGTAACTCAGCTCAATATTTTATATTCAGTGATAGAGGCAGGGTTTGATTGCAGATTTAACTTCCTTTCAAGACTGTTCTTGTAACTGTTACTCCTTAAAGCTTCTAAGTGTTTATAGGGGCCTATTCTTTATAAAACTTGGTAGAATTCACTGAGTCACGTTTAGTGATGAGAGTGACAAGAGCCTCATGTGGCAGGGTAAATGATGATAAACTAGTTTAATAACCACAGAGGACAGAGTTACAAGAAATGCCATGGGCCAAAGACTGGGTAAGTGCCCCAGGAGTGGACTGGATGATATCTGCTCCTTTCTCCAGCATTTGTGGTGAGTTCTGAGATTGGAACAGTTAGTGTCAGAGACCCCATGTTTCCTTTAAGTTGCTCCAGGACAAGATTCCTCAGTTTAGCTTAGTATAGTAAGAGCTAACTCAGTCTTTCTTATTCTGTGCCTCTTTTCTTTCTGTGGGAGATTTAGATTCCTCATTCTTTTTCTTGGCCCTGTGCTGGACCTTGTTATTAATCCCCGGCTATAATAGTTACGATACTTTGGGTTTGCAAATTAAACATAAGTGCAATTTTTAAAACTTGCTCTGCAAGTTAAAATGAAGAAAATCCAATTTATACTAGCCTAAATGACAAAGGAAATTAATTGGCTTATGTAACTGATTAGTCAAGCTTCAGGCATGGTTTGATCAGGGTGCTGACTATGTTTCTTTATGAGTTATCTGGGTTGGTTTTGTAAAGTGTCAGCTTGGCTAAATTGAATTGCACTTTCCAGAATTCCCTTTCCTGAATGTTTCTTATTAGAAGGCATCTTTGGGCAAGATTTAGAGGGTAGAAATGAAGCAACAGCCATTTCTGTTAGGGAGTGCCTGGGATATCCTACTTTAGAATTCCATGCTCTGTCCCTTGTCCTGAAGCTGTGTCAGGGTGGCTGGGCTCAGCCAGAGTTTCCAGCCTTGGTTACATGTCTCAGAACTATAAAACCTTCAGCCTGGGGTGAACATGGGTTACCACTCCAGGATCCCTCTCCCTTCTGGTGAATCTTCTTGGAGCCCTTACTGTGCTTTTCTTCTGAAAATAGGCAGAGCATCCAGTCGCCTCAAAGATGTTCTCATAATGCTGACCTCATTCTTAGGCTGGAGGATTCTTGGAAAAGCGGCTCACTTTTTCTAAGACATTTCTTCTTTTTTTTTAAGATTTTATTTATTTATTCGACAGAGATAGAGACAGCCAGCGAGAGAGAACACAAGCCGGGGGAGTGGGAGAGGAAGAAGCAGGCTCATAGCGGAGGAGCCTGATGTGGGGCTCGATCCCATAATGCCGGGATCACGCCCTGAGCCAAAGGCAGATGCTTAACCGCTGTGCCACCCAGGCGCCCCTTTCTAAGACATTTCTGCAATCCTAGGAGCACTGGGAGAAGCACCCTGTGTCAGGAGAGGAGAGGCCTTGTTACTTATCCCCCGCCCCCTCCCAAAAATGTCTCCTCCTACTCATTTGCATAATAAGAATTCTTCGCCATTGGTCCCCCACTGAAGTTCCTCTTCCCAGAGCCAAGAAGGCAGAGCGCCTTGCTGATTTACTTTGGCAGAGATGGTTACCAGCCGCTCTTGTGAAAGAATTATATTTCTGCCTTACCCAGCAACCCCTTGGACCCAAATTGACCGTGTGCGTCTTTATGAGATGATTTGTCGTTGCTCGCCCGGCGGACGCCCACGAAGCTGCCCTGGGATCTTGGTCACAGCCTAGAGCCCATTTCACATCTAAGTGAATATGTGGAGTGAGTTTTATTCAACAAATACAACTTCCTACTGGGTCCAGGTGTACCAGGGAGACACTGGGAGGAGGTGAGCTGGGAAGGATAGGTAGGATTCTGAGGGGGAATCTGGGCCTGGGAAGGGAGGGGCCATAAATCAATCATGGGGGTGAGACCAGAGAGGGCTGCAGTCCCATGGAAGATGATGAATGAATCTGGGGGTGGAGGCCTGAGCTCTGGCCCTGCCACTGTCTGGATGGCCTCGGTAGTGGGCACTGTTGTGCGCTGTCCCATGTTGAGCACAGAACAAATCCGGATTTGCAAGCCAGGGGAGGCTTTGTTCAGCTGATCGTTGAGAAGGCAAAAAATGGGAAGCTGGGAGAATGGTGTCTGGCCTGTCAAAGGCAAAATGGTGGAGAGAGGGCATCTGTGAGTCTTACCTAAGTCCTGTGGGGACAGGTGGATCTTTGCAGTAACCTGTTTCCTAGAAGGCCAAAGGGTGAGGAGATTTCTTAGCCTTCCTTGTTTTCCCAGATCAAGGATCAGATAAATTTCAGTCTTGTCACCAGATTTGCAGGGTCCCTTTCACCAACTCTGGGTGCTGCTGAGCACTTTGCCTCCGACCGCTCACACCTGAGACTGTCTTCAGAGGGTTGCCCATGGGCGTGGGCACAGCCCCACAGCCGGAAGTCCCATGTGCTGCACTGTGGCCCACGGCCCGTGAGGGAATGGGGTGTGAGTACTCCTCTGGGGTAATCAGGCCCTGGGGTCAGGCTGAGGCTGAGACTTCACCAGAAATTGTACCTCTGTTCTTCCCTCTTCCACATGCTTCCTCCACACCCTTATGGGGATGTTCTCGGAGCACCGACACTCAAATCCCTAGCTCAAGCCCTGCTCCTGGGAGAACCCAACCCAAGACAGCCTCAGTTTCTCATGAGTGCCTTGGGATAGACCACTGCTTTTAACCTTTTTGCTTTGACTGCAGATCCCTTTCTCTGCATGACGTGCTGGGTGAGGAGTCCCGAGGGCCTGAGGGGCAGAAGTGCTGCTGCTGAAGTGGGTGTGGGGTAGAAGCCCCGTGGCCCCTCTGCTACTTCCAGCATCTTCTCGACTTTGGGAGCAGCCCCTTGCCATCCCGTTGGGACTCCACGGACGCAGCGTCTGAGCCCAGGCTGCTTCCGATGGGGCTGCCGTGTCCTCGCTGGGGCCTTACCCCCTGTCAGGGCCCTTGTGGAAGGCAAGGCTGCTGGCCAATTCTACAGCCTTCTAGTCTGTGTTGAGATCCCCAAGTTTGCAGTGAAGTTCCCACAAACTGGGACCCCACAGACTTCCTGGTTATTGGTTTGCATGTGTGCCCATGGATTTAACTCCTGGTGACCCGAAGACAACCGTCTTTGGGGTGGAGCTGCGGGGTCTGGTTTCCCGGGTGAGCATCCCTGGGGGCAACCCAAACAGGTGTCAGAGGGTCCATTCGGCTGGCCTGAGTGAGCACATGCCTTACTCCTTCAAGACACTGGGTGTGGCAGAAACTGGAGGGAAGGTGCAGAGGCCAGATTAGTTTGGGCATCGAGTCAATCCACTTCCTTCTGTTAATGACAGTGGCAACAAGGTTGTTGATTCCTTTAACACTGATGGAGACCTTATGGGCCAGGCATTGTGCTAAAGGCCTCTACTCTTCCCGACCGCCCTGTGAAGTAGGTTCTATTCTTATTCCCATTTTGCAGATAAAGAGACTGAGGCTAAACCGTGTGTGCAAGGCCACACAGCTAGTGGGTTGGCGTCAGGTTCGAACCCAGGCAGTCTGACTTCCGACCCCCTCCCCCCGCCACGGAGCCGCGCACTGACGCCCCCCAGACGCGCTCGGGAGATGGCCTGCATGCACGCGTGTATGACAAGGGAGCAGCACACGCAGGAGGGGACTGTGCTCTGTCTGCTGCCTGTGGGCTCTGTGACTGCGGTCGGCCAAAGCGCTGGCCTGTTCCAGCTCACTTTTATGTTTTTATTTAGAAGCTTCAATACCAGAGCTGATGGCAGAAAATGTGCAGTAAAACGCAGGAGGCCGCTGGGTAATGGCCCCTGTAAAGTGTTAATTGCCTATTGAGACTGCAGACTTTGTCGATGGTGGGGATCTGAGCTATTGACAGTCCCTTATTTATTTCAGGCCCACAAAGCGGGCTCCTCCTCCAAACAGGCTTCCAATCAGTCACGCTTCCCTGGGCCCGCCAAGGAGCGCCAGTCGATAAGTCTCCTCGCTGCCTTAACCCTTTGAAGCTGGCAGTATGGCCTGTGGCGCTGGCTGAGCCAAAAGTCTTGTCACGAGGGGACCTGCGCCGATGGTGGTCATGGAGGAAGGTCCCCGTGGATCAGTGCTGATTCTGTACCAGGTCCCCAAGCTCTGCACGTGTTTCCTCTGATGCTTACAACGTGGACAGGTGGGTAGCATCCATCTGTATGGAAGGGGCAGTCCAGGCCCAGAGAGGTCAAGTGCACTGCTTATTATTACAACCAGTACATTGCAGACCAGTAGGGGCTGAAGTGTGCTCCCACCACGTTTGCATGTTGAAGTCCTAACCTCCAGTACCTTAGAATGTGACCGTATTTGGAGATGGGGTCTTTACAGAGATGGTTAAGGTCCAATGAGGTCCTTAGGGGAGGTCCAACACGACAGTGTCCTTGTAAGGAAAGGAAGTTAGGACATGGAGGGAAGACGGCTATCTACACACCAAGGAGAGAGGCCATATTAAAAATAAGCGCTGCCGACACCATAAGCTCGGACTTCTGGGCTCCAGAGTTGTGAGAACACAACTTTCTGTTGTCTAAGCCACCCAACCCGAGGTACTTGAATACAAATCCCAGCCAGTTGGCCAAGTGTCCATATTGAGAAGATCCCAGAGGATGGGGTGTGAGGGAGGCAAAGCCTGGGCCCAAAGGAATAGTTGTTGGAGGTGTCCCCCAGCATGAGCTTGCCGTTGCTCTGACATGACCAGATTCACCTTTCGAAGGAAAGGACTGCTCTGGTCACTGTGCATGGAGAAAGGAAGGCAGGATGCAGGAGCAGAGCCAGGAGACTGGGTCCCCAGCAAAAGGGGACCACCTGAGTGGTGGCCACGGAGGAGAGGTGCACAGACTTGAAATGGGTTTTGGAGATAGAGCTGGCAGAACCCGCTGATGGACAGGGAGCGGAGCCGGAGGGGAGGGAGTCGACCAGATGGTGCTCTGGTTTGCGGCTTGAGCAACGCAGTGTTTGCGGGAGCTATTTTCCAGAAGGGCAGACATGAAGAGAAATCAACTGGGTGGCAGATGGTTCCTTGCTTTAAGTGGACTGTCCTTGGGATAGGGCGAATGTCTTGACTGAAGGTTGTTCGAGTCTATTCATTCCTTTCCCCACGCCTCATTCACACACGGGAGTTTTATGTGAACCAGGAATTATAGAGTTGCTTTTTCTGCATGGGAACCAGACTCTGTTTTGTCAAGGGGAACACCAAATTTCCCGAATGCTCTTCACTCAAAGCCCTATCGCCAGCCTGATGGCCGTCACGCGCGCCTTTTGTGTGTTGACGTTTGATCCTGTATCTTCCGTATACGGCAGAATTTTTAATGGTATGATACTGGTAACATAAAATTTATCGTTTTAACCCTTTGAAAGTCTGGCCTAAGTACATTCATAATGTACAACCATCACCACTGTTTAGTTCCAGAACTTCTAATCCCCTCAGAAGGAAATCCTGTTACCCATGAAGAGGTGTCTTCCCGCTCCCCTCAGCCCTCAGCTCCTGGCCACCACCGATCTCTTTTCTGTGTCTATAGATGGACCTGTTCTGGACGTTTCAGCTCAGTGGGACCTCGGACTACATGGCCTTTGTGTCTGTTTTTTTCACTTACGTTAATGTTTTTAAGACTCGTCAACATGCATCACCAGTGATCCGTGTTGCAGCCTTTATCAGTACTATGTTCCTTTTTACGGCTGACTACTATTCCATTGTATGTGTAGACCACATTTTGTTTATCAGGTCATCAGTTGGGGGTATTTGGATTGTTTCAACCTTTTGGCTGTTATGAATAGAGCTGCTGTAAACATTTGTGCACGAAGGTTGGGTGGGATATCTGTTTTCAGTTCTCGTGGGCAGATACTGGGAGTGGAGCTGCTGGTCATATGTGAACTCTGTTTAACTTACTGAGGAACCTGTATGAGGCATAGTGAAGATAAATTAACTCCCGTTTTAGGGAAGAGAAAACGGAGGCCTGTGGTGGCCACAACCACCACCTGTACATTGTCGCCTCTCAGCTCTTTGACTCCTGCCCAAATCATCTCCCTGGTCCTTATCCTCCTACATTTGATGCCTGGTGGAGATTTCTACCTGGGTATCTCACAGCGCCCCAAACACAGCATGTCTGGACCTGAATGCACCATTTCCTTCCCCTCATCCCCATAATAGCTCCCTTTCCTATTTCCATCTCTGTGGGTGACACCACTGACCATTGGTCATCAAATGGTCATCACCCAGTCATCACCCTTGGCCTCTCAAGGGATGGTAGCATCATGAACTGTGTGACCATGGGCAAGTCATTAGTCTCTCTATGCCTGGTGTCCGTGTCCAGAAAGTGGGAGGTAACCTCACTGGGCTGTGTGAGGATCCAGGGACATCTCTGTCTCTCGTTCTCTTTCTCTTTTCCCCCCTTCTCTCTCTCTCTTTTTCCCTCTGCTCCCCCATCGATCCTTCTATCTTCTCCCCCTCCTTCCCCCCCTTCCCTCTCTCTCTCTTCTCTCCCTTCCTCCTTCTCTCTCTCCCTCCTCTCTCTCTCTCTCTCTCTCTCTCTCTCTCTCAGCAAGGTGTTTGGTGCACACTGTGAGCTCAGCACATGTCATTATTAATATGGACACTTCTGGGTAAGAAACGCTAGCGTCCCGTGGAGCTGGTGTTTCACAAAGCGCAGTGGAGGGACATGGTGAGCTACCGCAGTGCGGCGTCAGCAATGCCTCGGTTCTGCGGAATCAGGATACTGGCGGGTGCTGCCCAGGAATCAGCACAAGTAGCAGGCGCCCCAGGTGATTTTCATGCTCAGCCAAGTTTGGAAACCGCTACTTTCAGCTAATTATATTCTGCTATTCGTGAATGCCTTAAAAACATAGATTAGCCATTTCAATCAAACATGAGCTTCACCATTTCCCTCCCTGAATCTAATAAGAGCATCAATCCCTGCACCTTCAGACAGGTCTCTGTTTCTTCTCATTACTTGTATGGGACTTCTGTGGCCTTCTCTACCTGGTTCCCACCGGAGTTGTCTTCTTTCCAGTTGTGCATGCTTCATTCACTTGGACATACCATCAGCTACAATGCTGGGCACTTGGCGACTTACCTCGCCCTGTCCTTTGGAAAGTGTGTCTAGTCCTGACCTGTCCTAGGCTCTATTGTGCAGAGCCTAGATTCAGGAAGTATTAGTGATGAAGGGAGATGTTAACTAGTGTTTCAAGGAAACAAGTGTTCTGTGCACAGATGAGCTTGGAGAACACAGGGTTCAATAAGGTGACCCAGATTCCTTTTCTGCAGGACTTCTCAGGGCCTTGAATATGGTAATGGGCCCTGAGTATCCTTAAAGTGCAAATGAACTGTAACTTCAAGTGACCCAGCGTGGACAAAGAGGGTGGCCTCCCAAAGGGAAAAGTTTCTAGGTGGTCTGTTTGGTCAGAAGCAGAAACAAAGCTTAGAGGAAGCCTTCTTGAGGCTGTATGCTGAGGAAGGGGTTGCCATGGGAAAGTGGTGGTGATAGTGGGGGTTATTGGACGTGGAACATCCAGATCTATCCATTGATCCATATTGGTCAACATCCATCAACATCTCTATGTCCCAACAATCTGGATCACCCTCGGCTCTGAAAAGGACTACTCTGGCTTCTGAAAAAGGCCTGCCAGCCCTTCTAATGACTCGGACACTGGGGCTGTCACCATGTCATCAGCCTCCAGTGCCACATAGATGTCTCAGTCATATCTCCCATGGCGTCAAATTGTATATACATCTGTCTTCTCCAGGATGAACCACTTGCGAACAGGACCTGCTCATGTTTTCATGGCACAGTGCCAGGCACCCAACTTGTGTGGGTCAGTGTTTGCTTGCCTGTTCCATCAGGCTACTGCGACCCTATTTTGTAGGAAGAGAAGAGAGAGGAAGCAGGAAGGAAGGAAGAACGGAGGAGAGGCAAGGCAGTTGGTATATCCTTGGGGACTGGAGGGCATTGGCAGAGGGCTCTAAGCCCTGGGGCTGCATGGCCATATCTCCCCAGACTGTCACCACTAGAGAGCACAGCGTACCTAGGAAGAAGGTCTGCTCAGCCCCGGCACTGGCCCAGCCCAGCTCTGCTCAGTTCCCACCCCCACCTTCCCTGGCAACACCCCAGCGGGCAGTGGGGATTTGGATGAGGCTCAGCCCTGCCTCAGACACTTTGCAATCTTGGGCCTAATTAAAACACCACAGACGGTTTGAACCCCGCATTAAAATTTGATGAGGAATTGATCAGCCAAGCAAACAGGAAATTTAGCTGTGAGTGAAGGTGCTGTTTGCTCAAATGTGTAATGAGGCCCGCGGGGAATATTTGTGGGGACCTCAGTCATGTCTGGAGCTACTCCTCTTCAGTTTCATCTACCCCACGTGCCTCTCCCCTCAGAACATCCCGGATGCTTCCAGAGGGAACAGGGAACTAGAAAAGTTTTGGCTTGACTTAAAAATTGCCTTTGAACATCTGAGGAAATCTCAGATCCCCAACAGTGTGCTGGAACAAAAGCATAGGAAAGGCAGCCCTGGGTGGGAGTCCTGGCTTCGCCATTTGCCAGCTAGGGGTGCTCAGTTTGCAATAGTCGATTTAGTCATTAGTCTTCGAGTGCCTACCGTGTGCCAGCTCTGTGCTAGACCCTGGAGAAAGACTGGTGTGCGGAAGAGTCATGGTCCCTGCCTCCACGGGGTGCGTAGTTGAGTGGGAGAGGCTCCGAGCCCCAAATTCCCCATCTGTAAAATGGGGGTATTAGTATCTTTTCACGTGGGCTTGTTGAATGAATTGAATGAGAAAATAAACAAGAAACACAGAAGACAAGGCCTATATATGTGCTAAGTGCCAAATGAAGATTCTTCTACATCCTTCTTCCTTTACATCATGCATATAAAGTCTTCTAAGGATTTGAACTCATTCTCCTAATCAGTTCCCTGCCAGTGACCTGACTGGGTGTTCACTCACTTACGTGCTCACCGCTGGGTAATATAACCAAGGCTGAGGGTGAAGCAAGTCACAAGAAGGCTATACTTGCCAGAATTAGAATTGGTTTAGGAGTTCTATCAGAAAGATCAAATAGAAGGAATTCTTCAGTCATCTGCGGTAGGGGAGTCTTTGAAAATTTGCTCCAAAGATGAGACAGAAACACTGGAAGCTTAAAACTTTCTTTGGACACACCCAAGACACCTTAACCGAGGGAAGAAATGAACCCAGAGTGATTTTCCTTCTTTTCAGGCTTTTGTGAGGACATCTCATCCTCAGAGTGGTGATGCGCCCATGGCTTTCCCTTCTTCATCATCCATATCTTCATCCCAATGCCCACCATCATCCATTCTGCTCCTATCACCATCTCCCCTGCTTGCCCTGCTTTCCCTTCACTGCCACCAGCATCGTTAAGAGGATCTTCATTCTCTTTATCACAAGCTATCCCCTCAATGGTTTGGTAGACACAACCATATCTGGCTAGTCTCTCTTTTATTCCTGGGCTCATATAAAGAAGTTGGTTGCATTCTTTGCATTTCTAGGATAATCCCCTTTCCTTAGTTCTCAGGAAACTTAGTGCACGGTCCCTCACCTCCCATATTTTAATGTCTCTGAATTCAGAATGTCAAAAGACAATTTGCAGCCATGGGTAGAAGGATGGGTTGTGACGGTCTTGGCATTGCTTTGGCATTCTCTTGGAATGAATAGGTCATTAGATTTTCAAAGATGGAAGGAGAGTCCAAGATGACCTCTTCCAAATACCTGGAGAACGATCACTTAGTTCGAACTAAGGCAATGACTGATTTCCAAGTGCACCTTGAAGTTCCATTTCCAAGTTCCGTTAATGTGGAATTCTATTAAGGGAAAAACAGAAGTTTGAGTTTAACCAAATAGGAAGTGTAGGGAAAACCCTGGTTTTCTTCAATATGCTTCAGATGCTGATTGCTCCTAAAGTTCCTAGAATGGTCAGAATTAGGAGCATAGAATTAGGGGAAGCAGCATGTCACGCTGATGCTATGCATAACTGCGAGTGGCCGGAGAGATTCATTCAGAAGGCCCTTGCGGCACTGAATATGATTATCAATTACCTTGGTACTATGGATTGAGTATTTTTCATTTACCTTTATAAATGTTTATTGCTGATCTCCTGGAAAGCCATAGATTTATATATATTTATTTTATATCTTGCTATCTAATGAAATTCTATTATTAGCTTTTCAAATCCTTCTATTACGTATCTTACATTTTCTAAATTTATAATAATAATGTTTGCATATAATGCCCATTTGATTCTTTCTTGTCAATAGTTAAACACTTATTTCTGTTTCTTAGCTTATTGCATTGGTAAGAACTTCCATCCAGGTTGGTTGATTCAGATCTTGCAATACTTACTGAATCATTGTTGTTCATTAGAACAGTATAACTTTTCTAGAAGATTACCTACAGTGTTATTTTTAAGACCATCGGTATAGAGCTATATGCATTTTCTCTGTTAATTTTATTTTTTTATTTTTTAAAAGATTTTATTTACTTATTTGAGAGCGAGAGAGAGCGAGAGAGGGTGAGAGAGCACAAGTGTTGGGGGGGAGGGGCAGAGGGAGAGGGAGCCCGACGCAGGGCTCCATCCCCGGTCCCTGGGATCATGACCTGAGCCGAAGACAGATGCTTAACTGACTGAGCCACCCAGGGGCCCCTCTGTTAATTTTAAAATCTCCTTCCTATCTGCTCTCATATCCCCTTTTCCATTCTTAAATTTGTGTAACCCAAATGTTCCAGTCTCATGAGTATCAGGATACCATTTAGAAAGATCCCTGCGTAGTGAAGGCTCTGAGTTTCCACCTGATCAGGCCCGTGGGTCCGTCCTCCTGATTTCTTGCTGCTAAGATCAGCCAGAGTGGAATCTGAAGTCCTACTCGTTTTCTCACCCTACCTCCCAGGGGTAAACACAATGTACATTTGGGAGTCTAACATGTCAGTCCTTTATCTCTGCATATATGATATGCACAAATAAAATTTCATTTCCACACAGTTGTGATCCTATCGTATGTTGTTTTGGAATGTGTGTTTTCGGTGTGCTCTTGAATGACTTCCTAATACTCCACGGTACAGATCAACCGTGTGCTATTTACTCACTCCCCTGTCGTTGACCGTCGAGGCATCCGTTTGTTTGCTGTCATAAGTAATTTTAGGAAGAACATTTTTGTAAATAAATATTTGTTCACATTTCCAATTCTTTCCTTAGGATGAAATCCTTAAGTGGGTATATGAATAATGTCAGCATCTTTGATACATATCGCCCCATGGCGCTTTAGGAATTTGAACTAATTTATACTCCCACCTGCGGTACATGAGTGTCTCACTCACTCCACTGTCACCAACGTTGGATTTTCTTAATCTTTGAGAATGTGATAGATTACCAATACAGTCACGTTGCTGTCTTAATTTGCATTTCTTTGATTATGAGTGGGCTGCCCCTTTTAAATCTTCTTTATCTGCCATTTATGGTTCTTCATATGTGAACTTCCTCTGTCTGTCCTTGGACCTTGTGTTTCCCTGTCTCCGCACTGGTCTTCTTACTGCTGGGGGGGTGATCCAACCCTTAAGAAAACCTTAATGATATTAACTCTTGATCACATATGTTGGAAATATTTTTCTCAATTTGTTGTTAATCTTTAAATTTCTGTAGTTAGGTCTGTCATTTTTTTAAAGCTTTATTGTTTCACCTTTAGCCGTAGTGAATTCTGTGATCAGTAAAATATTGATTTTGGTTTTCTCCTGCAGATTGAATTTAGGGCTTGTTGGTGGGTTTGGCACAGAGTGACCTAACTTAAGTGGACAATCAGGCCTTCTTTAGTGGGACAGAACCTTTTCTTTGAACGAGACCGCAACTTTGGGAAGGAGGACAATGGCGCCTCCGTGGAGGATGGCTTACTGCCGGCTCACCCAGTCATCTGGCTCAGCCCGGTGGTCTTGGGGTGGCGCGTTGTGACGTTCTCAACAGCGTCCTTTTGAGAACTTTGAGTTTCCTCCTTTATTTAACCTAAACATTTTAAGTTTTTATTTGAATTCCAGTTAGTTAACATGGAGTGTTCTGTTAGTTTCAGGTGTACAATACAGTGATTTAACGCTCCCATACATCAGCAGTGCTCATCACGACAAGTGCTCTCCCTAATCCCCATCGCCTGGTTAGCCCATCCCCCACACCCTCCCCTTAGAGTTTCTTCCCTTACCTGTAAATCTTTAATCTGTTTCAAACTTAGTTCGGTGCATATCTGAGGTGAAGTTCTACTAATGTATGTGCCAGGCACGTGTATCATAGCTGTACATCGAGTTTGCACG
Source organism: Ursus arctos (assembly GCF_023065955.2). NCBI lineage: Eukaryota > Metazoa > Chordata > Mammalia > Carnivora > Ursidae > Ursus > Ursus arctos. Next base: position 19,953,208 of record NW_026622830.1, on the reverse strand, counting down.
GGCAACACAAATGTGTATAATAGGACGTAACGGCCTAGCACAACATATATGTTACAACAGCCTAATGAAGGAGAGAGTGAAATAATTTGTAGATTAGGAGAGTGAAGCTCAAAGGGGAAGGTGATTTGCTCAAGCGCTCTGTCTTTGGATTGACCCAGCCCACTCCTGCCTTTGCTGGACTACTGGATGCAGCACAGTAAGAACCTGGGGCGCTCCAAACGCCACCTGCTTCATTGTGGGAAGGCCTCTCCTATGCTCCTGTTTCCCAGAGGGCCTGGGGGTTTCTAGAGAAGCTTCCACATGTCCATAAATCAGTCCTGTAGCCACTCTCTTCTTCTCCAGCAAAACTGAGGTGACAAAGCCACACGGCCGACTTTAGAACCTCATGTCTTCTCTGAGGGTGCTGCCAACAATGGCACACCCGGGGTAGCTGTTTGATGTGCAGACTCTAATCCTGGGTTCTTTCGCCAAGCCCTGATGCTGTTGTCACTCTGTGGAGTGAGGGGAAGGACCGTCCTGACTCTGTGAGCCCCTGCCCGATGCTTTGCATGGTGGCACTGGGACTTTGTAGTCTGATGGCTCTGTTGAGGCTTTCTGTCCATACTGCCTTTGGGATGCATACTCTTTAATTGCCCAGATCATTATGATTCCAGGAGACAAGACAGACAAAGAACACTTCCTCCCCTTGGTTTATGCTTGGTCGATGGGTATCTCATTGCAAAACTGCCCAACTTCCAAATATATTTTATAGTTCTTAGATTTAGAAGTTTTTCACCTCTCCTGCCCCTCATACATCTGTTTCCCACCCAAGGGGCTCCTACATTGCAAACATCAGTGAATGTCCCAGGTTGTAAATAACAGAAATCCACTGGCTAAACTCAAGCAAAAGGAAATCAGTTGGATATTTGGGACCTCAGGATTGTTAGAGGTGGGGCACCAGGGCAGACATGAGCCCTGTAGATACCTGAAATCAGGAAGCCCAGCAGTGATCTCATGGCAAGACTGGTCTGGCCAGGAGCCCCCATCCTCTGCAGCCATGCATGGACTCTAGCCATTTCCTCCCACCTCTTCCTTCTTCTCTCAAGACTCAAGTCCTCAGGGAGGGTGTCTTGCTTCTAACCGTAGGCTGCTAGCCTGCCCCTGGTCCTGCTTAGATAGTGGCCGGAAGAAGGAGGATCATTTCTTTTTGACTTCTAATGGCCCTGCAACCAATAATGTACACAAAGAGGACAGACAGTTCCTTCAGAGGAAGCTAGAAAGGAGTAACAAGCACCCGGCAGGTGTGGTACTGGTCGAGGAAAGAGCCGGAACCAGACTCATCCATCTACGTGGAACCAAGCTGTCCCCAACCCTTAGACCATCAAGGTTGCATTGGTCCCCTTACTCTAGTGTCTCTGCCTTGTCTGTCCGCATTCACTCTCTGATGCAGGGTCCTCCCCGTCATCTGGCTTTATTCCCTTTCACCCTTGTCCACTGTACATGTTTCTATATACTTGGACCTCAAGGAGGGTTAGAGTCCTAGCTCCTGTTTTATTGGCGGGTATGGTCTCCGTTCATGTCTTCAGGAGACAAGGACTTGGGTGCGGGCTCCTTTATTTTTCTGGGAGGTGATCCCAGAAAACAGAGGGGAGAAAGTAGGGAAAGCAGGACAGAGAAGGAAGAAAAGCCTCCGAAATGGCATGAGAATGAGTATACAGTTATAGCTGTGGGGGACTGGGGCTTAATCCTGCTGGGGACCCTCGAGAGAATGTACGCACCTTCACATCTTCGCAGGGTGGGAGGCTGGGACATTGATGCGCTGACTTCCAAACCCTGTTGGCTGGAGAATTTAGAGGTGTAGGAGCAGGCACTGCAGGTGGACGACCAGCTGGAAGTCCCTCCATCTGCTGCCCTAGGTGGGTCCTGTGGGCGAGGGGCAGCAGGCAGGGCACTAGGAGCCTCTGCTGCAGGCGGGGCTCCTGCACCGGTGGGTGGATTCATCTCTGTGGGAAGCTGCGTAAATGCTGTTACAGAAAATTGGTAAAAGACCCAAATATCTTATCAGTCTTTCAGTTCCAATGGACTCTGCCTACTGCACCTTGTCCCGTTTTATTCCCTTATGTCAAAATCACTCAGAAATCAAGGTCAGAAATGGGTAACTGAAAATGTTACATTCACACGTATTCCCACTATTCCGTGCCTTCTCATTCAATTCTTCCTTCCCTTCCCTTCCCTTCCCTCCCCTTCCCTCCCCTCCCCTCCCCTCCCCTCCCCTCCCCTCCCCTCCCCTCCCCTCCCCTCCCCTCTCGTCTCCTCTCCTCTTCTCTCCTCTTCTTTTCTCCCCCAGTATTATCAACTCTGGTCATCATGGTAGGCACTTGGCTTTCTCTGTTAGGCGTAGTGCACTTAGCATGATGCTGACCAGTTTCCTCCATGTTGTCTCAAATAACAGGATTTCCTTTTTTTCTTTTTAAAGGTTGAATAATATTCCATCCATTGTGTGTGTGTGTGTGTGTGTGTGACATTTTCTTTGCTCATTCATCCATTGACAGACATTTGGGTTGATTCCGTATCTTGGCTCTTGTGCATAATGCTGCAATGAACAGGGAGTGCAGATATCTCTTCAAAAGAATGATTTTGTTTCCCTTGGCTATATACCCGGAAGAGAGATTGCTGGATCATATAGTAGTTCCATTTTTGATTTCTTGAGGAGCCCTTATACTGTTTTCCATACTCACTCAATTCTTTAATTTCTACCAGACTAATACATTGCCGTAAAGACAGCTTCCAAATGCAATGATAATCATAACAATCCCTGCAAAATGGAATAGATACTTATGTTGATGAACAATTATTTGTAGCCCTATAGGAATATAAGCATACTTATTGATTTCCATTGTTACTATTATCTTTTCACGTGCCTCTTACCAGTATTCAGGCTGGGGCTCATTGACCGGATTAGTAATTGGAAGTCTTTGGATAGACTTGGAAAGATTGTCTGAACACTGGCAGTATGTGAGCCTGGGTGACTAATGGGAATAGTGTCTAGTTTTGTTCTCTATACATGTGAGCTAAGGGGCCTTGATGGGAACTGCACGACATATTTTTGTCTGTAAGGAACTGTTTGACCTGTATGGTATTTTTGGATGATGGGTCTTCCCACAGTCCGCATGCCCTGGCTTTTCCTTTGCCAGCCTTTATTGATGAGACCCATGGAACAAGAAGCCTCTTGCATCACTGGAATGCTCCAGTGGAGAGCATCCCACATTGTGGTTTGGCTAATTGGTCGGGCAATAGATGACTTTCCACCAAGAATCCCCACCATGGTTTTGCTCCACTTCTCAGCAAAGATTTAAGAGGTCATTGGTTTAGAGACTTCTCCAAGGCATTGTTACTTTGACAAGATATACCAGGGTCATCGATAGTATGCACTTGGTATTATCATAAATAATTAAAGCAAAGCTATGCTTATCAAAACAGATGCACTAAGCAATATGCCTGTTTGGCTGATTCCCATGTTCAAAGGGATTGGAAGATTTAGAAATTAACCATATCTGTCTTTAGACACTGCCTTCAAATGAGTGACTGACTATTGATCTCCGTCCTGGAGGAAATGACATTGTAAACGGCCATGGTTTAATGAAACATGGTAGGGAAATGGGGCAGCAAAACTGGGTGAGAATTCTGATCTTCTCTTTGTAAATGTGCCCTCAGGTAAGCTTGTGTGCTTGGGTTTCTGTTACTGTGGTGATGACATAGGCTAATAGTCCCCATCCTTCAGCAGAAGCGTAAAGGTGAAATGAGAGAATGTATGAGCAAACACTTTGTAAATTCAATAATGGTATGTAGATGTTACATGCTTTTGTTGTTAAATGTGATATATAGCCCACTTCTCCCTTCCCCCTTCCTGGTTTCTCTCTAAGGCTGGGTTTCTCAGCCTCAGCACTATTGACATTTGGGGATGGATAACTTTTTGTGGTGGCAGGCGTCCTGTGCGTTGTAGGGTGTCCAGCAGCATCCACGGGCTCTAGTCACTAGACTCTTAGTAGCATCATCCAAGTCATGACAACCCTAAATCCTTCTAGAAGTTGCCATATGTCCTGGGGGTGGGGAGGGGAGGTGAAAATTAGGCCTTGGTTGAGGACCTCTGCTTTAAGAACAGAGGAACTGTTGCTGAAAGTTTCTGGAAATTCTTTGGACCTCGTTTCTTTACTAGCTGGTGGCATCTCTATACGTGAAAAGTGCCTGCTGCCATTCTCTGCCATTCTCTTTCTTCCATTCCATGGTGCTGGGTGGGTGTAACAGGCAGTTCCATCTAGGTTACACTATGGTAACAAATAATCCCCAAATCCCAGTGGCTTAAAATAGCAAACATTTATTTTTTGCTCACACGGCATGTACATTTCATGTTGGACCTGTCTCTCTTCCACACACCTGCACTTTGGGATCCAGACTGATGAAGAAGCCTCCATGGGACAGTGGGACATTGTTAGTCTGTGCCAGAAAGAAAGGAAAGCCATGGTAATGATGAACTGGTGACACTGGTTACTCCTGCCCGCATTTTAGTTGGCCAAGGGAAGTCAAATGGCCATTCTTGATTTCAATGAGGCAGGGTTAGTAAATCTCCTTCCAGGCCAGGTAGCACAGGTCACATGGCCATGTTCATCCCAGATGGGATGGGGACATACAATTCTCCCTTAGGGAGGGCAGTAAATATGGTGAAGAATAATGCAATCTGCCATATTGGGTAAGTTGGTCATAGAGGTCCTTTGTGTCCTTTGTGTCCTGTAGATATTGACACTTTTCTCCCACTTTTTCCTTGACTTTCTACTTCCATGTACCTGCCTGAGGGGGTTAAGTTCCCACGATTTATAGTCTACTTTGGGCCTCTTGGACCTCCCTTCTGGCTTTACCAAAGGTCTGCATTGGGGTGTTAGGCACAGGTGCAGCTGATAATCAAGGGCCACTTGGATACTTCTTTGCTTTTGCTCACATTTATGGCTCATATGGAAACTTCATCGAGGAAACCTTCTAAAGGCTTCAGGCCCAGAGGGGGCTAAATCGATCTGCAGTCTGTGTAGTGTCATAACATGCTTGGTTGAAAAGTCAAACAGTCAGCTAGTCATTTACTTGGTGTGTTAGTATAATAACAGTCACCGGTTGGGCTGATTTTGTCACTTAACTGATGGAGACTGTCTACTGCTTAACCATCCAGCATCACCTGCCTGCCTGGCGGCACAGATGGACCATGTCAGAATCCTGTCACTCTAGCAATGAGACTGTGGAAATGAACCTCGCAGTGGGGCTGAGGGTCATGCTTGCGTGACAGTGGAGGGGTTCTGCACCAGGATGCACGGGCTAAATTGACTTCTTCCTGACATGGTGTTGGTCAGATACTGGGGCAAACACAGTCACATGTCACAATTTATAAAGCCCTTTCCTGTCTACAGCCTTCCCTCCACGGGCTTCTTCCCTGTTTGCCTAGAGAACTCCTATTCGTCCTTCAAGAGCCCACTCAGATAGGAACTCCATGGCCTTTCCCTGACCACCCCTCCCCAGTATAGAGTTGGTTGCTCTTTGCTCTGTGTTGTTGCAGTATTCCCTGCCTCTACTGGTCTGAATTCACGAGGCAGCTCTTTGGATCCGAGGAACCCGCTGCTTTGCCTGGCATGGGGTGTGCACATAGGAATGTGGCTGCTTTACTGACAGCTTACATTAACTCTTCCCATGACTCTGTAAGCCACACAGGGAAATGGGGATTTGGCGATGTATTCACTTGCCCCAAGTCTCACAGCCGACACAATATAAACAGGACACAAACCCACCTCTGCTCGTGACCACTTCTTTCCTTCACATCAGCATCTGGGGGACTGACCCTCCGTTTGTGGGGTGCCTGGTGGAATGTGGAGCAATCTCAGGGCACTTGGTTTTCCTTTTGTTTTTCTAGTTCAGCTGAATCTTGGAGGTACAGATGTTAGTCTTCTATGGGAGCCTCATTGGATGCAGTTTTAGTGGTTGTAAAGCACTGTGTGATATAACTTTATGACCCAAAGCTCAGTCCTCTGATGTCAGAAAGACCTAGGTTTGAATCCCAGCTCTTTCATTTATTAACTGTGTGGCTTTAGGCGAGTTACTTAACCTCTCTGTGCCTCAGTTACTGTACCTGTGAAATGGAGATCCTAACAGTACCCATCTCATTGGGTTATTTTGAACACTTCCATGAAATAATGTATGTAAAAGATTTTGGCACATTGCCAGGCATACGTGAATCACTAAATCATTGTTATTTCTGCCTCTCAAACGGTATCATCTATTTTCTCTTGGTGTGTCAGGTCCTTCCTTCATTCAGTCAGTTTCGTGGAGCATCTTCGTAGCACGTGCTGATGTCAAAAAGAATCCTTAACAGCTGTAACTGTGTGATTCATTTAACTTCTCGAGTGCTTGGTTCATGTGAGGCATCATCATTCATTGGTCAGTATCAATAAAGAATCAATAATCAGTTGCATGCATTATTTCATTTAATCCTTATCACAGCTGTGTTAGGAAGGATTCATTCTCCCCATTTTACAGAAGAGAAAACTGAGACTCAGCTAACTGAGGAATCTGAGGGAAGAATGGACTGAAGCATGGTCTGCTCAGACACTAGGGGAGGACAAGAAATGCAGCAGCCCGTCCTGGCCACGAGGTACGTTAGTAGAGGAAGGAGGAGGGCCACCCCTGTGGGTGCCAGGGGCTGGCGTTTTCTTTACATTGTTTTAGCTGTTTAAGGAAAAGAACATGATTCTTTCCCAAGCTGACTTTCCAGGACAGCAGGCCGTTTTGAGGGTCAGTGGACGAAGGTTGAGAAGCCTTGAGAGCTGGCCTGCAGAGTATGACATGGCTTCTGACCACCCATTCCCTTCTGGGCAGGGGGAGGGCAATTCTGAGGAACAAAGAAGTTCAGAAGCCACCAGCGGGAGCAGAATCCTGTTCTGCCTCCTCAATCAGCCAGAGAATGGATCAGTAATTAACAAAGCCCAGAGCCAGACTGACTGTCTAAGCTGCCAGAGCATGAGCAGGAAGGAGAACTTCCCTCAGTTGTCTACACTGGGACCAGCCAATGCATAAGTCAAGCAGAGACCCATTTTGAGGGTCCACTATGTGCCTCCCATTTTCCTGGCCCCATTTCATGATTTCTCTCAATAACCCTGGAAAGGCAGGAACGAGGAGGGTCCCCACAACACAGCTTGGACAGTATTTTCATTTGTGCATCAAACATGCTTTCAGCAAGTCTATGTTTTAAACGTGCTGAGTGCTGGGGGTATAATGGTGAGCAAGACAGCCAGGGTCTTGGGGCTCAGAGAAGTGACGTCACAGGCCAAGGTCACACAGCTGCTTAAGTAGTGGAACTGGGATGTGCCCCTAGGGGGCATGAGCTCCTCACACTCCACACGACAGGAGTGCTCTTCCCGGGCTCCCTGTCCTTTCTCCACTCTGGTTTCCACATGCGGACACCAGCTATCTTTGGAGGCCAAGTGACAAGTCCGAGCCTGTTGAGTGGGTGGGGCAGGCTGATGACCTCAGCTCAGCCTTCTGGTGTTGGTGGAGGTGCTCCTGGCTTCTGGCTTTGCAAATGCAAAAAAGACCCCTGGGTTTCCATCTTTTCTACTTGTTTCAAGAGTGGTCACCACCATCACCCCATTGAACGTATGCCGCTGCAAGGAAGGCTTAGCTGACAAGCAGCCCCAAAGCCAGGAGAGGCCAGACGGTTCCTGGGTCCTCCAGTGCAGGTGATGGGCAGGGTGACGGCAGAAGCCAGCCCTGCATTACTGGGCATATCTCAGCTTGTCCTACATGGTCTTTTTTCTCTGGCGAACCACTTAAACCAGGCCTTTCCATACTTACTCTGCATGAATCACCCAGATCTTGTTACATGCAGATTCGGATTCAGCTGATCTGGGATGAGGCCTGCTAACCAGCGCTCTGCTGATACTGGTGCTGACGTCTAAGCATTACGCCTTTTTTTTTAAATTAATAATATTTTTTTAATTATATTATGTTAGTCACCATACAGTACATCCCTAGTTTTTGATGTAAAGTTCCATGATTCATTACTTGCGTATAACACCCAGTGCACCATGCAATACGTGCCCTCCTTAATACCTATCACCAGTCTATCCCAATCCCCCACCCCCTCCCCTCTGAAGCCCTCAGTTTGTTTCTCAGAGTCCATAGTCTCTCATGGTTCATTCCCCCTTCTGTTTACCCCCCCTTTCTTCTTCCTTTTCTTCTCCTACCGATCTTCCTACTTCTTATGTTCCATAAATGAGTGAAACCATATGATAATTGTCTTTCTCTGCTTGACTTAGTTTGCTTAGCATTATCTCCTCCATTAGCATTTTGCTATCCATGTTGCAGCAAATGTTGAGAAATCATTCTTTTTGATGGCTGAGTAATATTCTGTTGTATATATGGACCACATCTTCTTAATCCAGTCATCTGTTGAAGGGCATCTCGGCTCCTTCCACGATTTGGCTATTGTGGACAATGCTGCTATGAACATTGGGGTGCATAAGGCCCTTCTCTTCACTACGTCTGTATCTTTGGGGTAAATACCCAGTGGTACAATGGTTAGATCATAGGGTAGCTCAATTTTTAACTTTTTAAGGGATCTCCACACTGTTTTCCAGAGTGGCTGTACCAACTGGCATTCCCACCAACAATGTAAGAGGGATCCCCTTTCTCCACATCCTCTCCAACAATTGTTTCCTGCCTTGTCAATTTTTGCCATTCTAACTGGCGTAAGGTGCATTACGCTTAGTGAGGCAGAGATTAGACCACATTTCCGTCCTGGTTTCCACAGAACCCTAGCGTTCAATAAGATGCTGGTCTTACCAAATCAGGTAAATTTGCGAAATGCTAGGTTCCACAAAATCAAAGGAGCTTCTTGACTGCAGGGTTTCTCAGAACCTGTAATATGTTAATATGATCTGTCTCTCCAAGATGTAGATTAACATATGCAAATCCTTCTTTTTGGAGAAAGCCCTCATCTTCCGCCAACCCCTCCCAAGGCTACCTATTCATTAGTGTTGTCTGTCCTGCAGTTTAGACAGGACAGCCAGCTCTGGGCTTCCTCCTTCTGGAAGTTTTTTTTGCTCTCCACGCCAGTGTACTTGCCTCATGCTCCCTCTTCCTCTAGCGTCTGCAGATGCTCCCCTTCCGAGCCTGAAGATAATTCATTAAAGCAACTCTCCCACTCCCTGCCTCCCTCTTCTGATACACCTTTCCACCTCCTAACACCCTGACTAAAAAACACCATCAATATTTCATAAACTCACAGTGACAAATTTATTTTAATGTGGTCCACCGAGAGCCAAAGATTGATTGGTCCCTCAGAAGCGTGACACGTTTCAAAGCAGGATATTCATGGCGTGTTTTAGTGCCTACATTAGTCAGAGAGGAGCAGATCCTGGATTTATCATCGTTATGACTTTCTCAGTATCTATTCTCTTCTAGCCACTGGCAGCAGCTCTCTGAATGCTCCCTATTGATTGGTTTTGTGTCTTTAAAATGTGCTGGCCAGGGAGGCGGGGGCGGGGAGGGTGTGCAGGGGGCTTGCTTTCCATCACGGGGAGCCTGGCTTGCTGGGATTCCTGCAGATTGGTAGCTGGTGTTTGGAGGAAGCCAACAGGAATATTTTGGTTTTCACCTCTGAGGGAGCTACAGGGAGGGAGGAAGGGAGGGGGCTGATCTCCTGGAATCCTGAGGGATATTAGTGATTGGAAAGTGGGGCCGGTCTCGGGTGCTATTCTGCCTTCTGTCACTTTGCACGCCTGCTCCCCTGGCTGGGGAGCTCATCAGAAGACAGCTGGGGTTGAGACCTACGTATCGAGGGTCCTCGATGTCTGAGGACTTCGTGAGTTTTTTTTCCCTCTATCGTTCAGGACATGCCCAGTGCAGTGCCAAAACTGTCTTCAGATCGAGGAAACCCCTTCCTCCACAGATTAAATAATAATTATTAAACTGGCAGGTGACATTAATTGAGCACTTACGATGTGCCAAGTACATGACAGACACGGTCTCTTCTCAAAGCAGACCTGGGAGGAAAGTATTACCATTACTCCCATTCTACAGACAAGTAAACTGAGACAGCTTAGAGAGTTTAAGTAAGCTGGCAGGTAAGTGGTGCAGGAAACGTAAAGCCCAGGATCACCTGACTCCTGGCTCTTAGCCTCTCAACTTTCTAGATGCAGCAGCCCAGGGAAGCTACTGTTATGGAAGTGATGGGCTATATTCGATACATTCTTACCGATTCATTAATGCAGAAGGCAAGGCCTCTCTTCAGCAATTCTCTTGGGCTGATTTGATTTTCTGCATGATATTCAGAGTAAATAAGCTATTGTTCTTTCAGATTACCCCCATTTCTCATTAATTCAGCTCTTCCCGAATTCATATGAATTAATAAGAGCCTATCGCTTTGCCACATCACTAAAAGTAGCGTTAAATTGCACGTGGCGTGCTTGCCTTCAACGCACATTTCCTGGGCGCCCACCCAGGCACGGGCTCTACCCAGAAGGAGTTTCTGTTTAGCAAAAGAGACAGGTGGGTACCCAGCCGGCCATGCACAAGGGCAGACTGGGGGGGGGGGGCGGGTAAGACCGAGGGCAAGCGTGTGGCTGGAGAACTGAGGCTAGGTCAGTTTCATCCCCGGGAACTCGGTCTGGTGACACGTCAGTTGTGCTGGGCCCGAAGACGTGAAAAAGATTTCCAGAGTGGAGATGGGTCTGAGGACACTCCATCCAGGGGACTGTTGGAGACGGACACAGTAGCATGGAGGCATGTTGTGTATGTCAGGGACGTATACCTGGAATGACTGGAAAATTAGAGAGAATCCCCTGGAATTTGTCCCTTCTTCCTGTATGGATAAACGGACTAAGGCACTTTCTCCCCCTGTGTGGATAAGGATGCATTAAGCCAAACGACTGTAGAAGAGATCCTAGTTCCGCTTGGTTTCCATTAGAAAGTCAAGGATATATTATCTGTGGAAAGAAGAAAAAAATCCTCTAGTAGATTGAATGGAAGCATATTTATGAGAGAGGAGAGGAGGCAGAGGGCAGTTAATTGTGGTGATTGTAGACAGAAGTCATCTCTGCTCAGGGGCGCGGTGGGAGCGGGTTCCCTACTTAATGGTCACCCCCCCACCCACCGGGAATCACTTTATAGGGATTGTGCCAATGCCAGGGTTTCTCCCGAAGTGGAGGCTGCCACCTCCCTGTCCTGGACAATAGTTCCTTTTATGCTCAGGAAACTTTTGACTTCATATTTGCGGAGTACAGAATTTAGCTTCACCTTTTGCCAGGATGTAATAGAAGCACATTGCTCTGGAAATCAGCTCAGTAGGGCTCTACGTTCCTGAGAATGTTTTCCATTCTCCCCCCCCCCTTTTTTTTTGAAGAAAGGAATGATCAGGGATACCAGCTTCCTCTCTGGAATTTACTATACAAGCCAAAAAATCATGGCGATTTTTCAGTGGAGCGTTTCTCATTGGGCGGTCTGCAGATGACCTGCATCATAATCACCTGGGGGCATCTATAGAATAGATTCCCAGGCCCCACCTAAAAACGAATGGAATTCCAATATCCAGGGGGTGGGGCCCAGAAATCTGTATTAACACACACCCACACACCCTAGCAAAACAACTCGGAGATTCTGTTGCACAGGAATGCCATGTATAGTTGGGCAGGTTTACCCTGTGTAGCACTGGGGGTGCCATTCATATCAGATTAATGGCACTGGTACTGCCTGGATTTGTGCAGTGTGAAACCTATATAGCAGTTCATGGCAGCTTTGCACTGTGGAATCAGTGATGGAGACTGGCGTCTGTCAAGTCCAGACTAACTTGTTCTGCTTCTCCAACTTCAGGGCAGGTCAGAGATCCCTGGGCCCAGAGTAGAGCTGTCAGAGAGGCCTTGCTCCAGCCTCATTCTCCAAAGGAAGGCCCAATCAGGGTCTTCATCAGGAGCAGATGGTCAAGTAGATTTAGGCATTTTTGAAAGAGTCTTGATCACTACCTGTTCCCTTGACATATTGCTGCATAAATTAAATGTGCTAATGCTTATCAAATGCTATTGCTTGGAGCCTAGCACATATTCAACACTTAATAAATGTTGTTTCCATCCTCTTTTCCTTTTGCCGAGCATTTGTTTTTTTGATTTTATTGTCTACACCCTCCCTCGCTGATTGGCCTCCAATATCACACTCCATAGTCACAGGTGACTCTGAGCCATAATGTCTCAAGGGTTCAGTTTCTAGAAAGTGACTGATTTTACATTTTGCTTGTGCAAAATTTTTAATCTTATTTTAATATAGCATTAGACACACATAGAGCAAGGGGAACGAAGTTCCAAATTATTATGGAGGTTGGAATTCTCCCTGCGGTGACCGCTGGCCTCCTGGCCATCTGGAGCTTGGGGGGTTGTGCTAGCTCCAGGTGCTGTGGATTTCCTTTGTGGGACCCCTCTGTGTTTGAACCCTCTGGCATCCTGGCCCCAAGTCGCTGCCGGATAGGTGCTGAACTGAGCAGCTGGTGGAAGATTTTTATCTTACTATCTGTTGATGAAATTGCTAATAAACCAAGATTCCCCAATGCCAAGTTTGGAAGTGTTGCCCAATTATCTTCTGAAAAAATTGACAAAACTCAGCCAGATAAATGCCATGTGGAGGAGAGTCTGTAGGGCCAGGAGACTTGTGTTTCAACCATGGCCCTCCCCCTACTGGCTGCGGAAGCTTGGATAAATTTCATAAGCTCTGTGAGCCTTGGTTTTGTCATCTGTGAAATGGGAAGAAGCATCCCTACCTCATGGACCAATGGATGGAGTGCAGCGTGCTAACATATGGAAGGACTAGCACAGTGACCAGAATGTCCATTCATTGATTTAAAAATATGAGGAGCTGTGGCGGGTCAGGCCTGTGTTAAACATGGGGAATAGAATAGGGAACAAGGCCTCCAGGGCTGTGTAGTCGGCAGATCTTAAACTTCACTGGGGGAGAGTGGAAATAAGAAGTCAACAAATGTAGTCTTGGAGGGTAAGTTACCAGAGGGAAGTTGGGGCTACTGCAGATTGGATTATCAGGAAAGCTTCTGGAAGGGAGTATTGATTGGAGACCCAAATGATGAGAAGATGCAGAGAAGACAGGCACAAAGCAGACGATGAGCACTTCAAAGGTTGAGCAGAACAGCATGAGCTGTCCTAAGGCAAGAGCAAGATTGATGTATTGGAGGAAATGAAAGAACGCTGGTATGGCTGGAGTACAGAAAGGGAGAAGGGTGACATGAAATGAAGCAAGCAGATCAGGAAGGGGGTTTGTATTCTATTCTCAGTGCACCTGAAAGCAGGCACAAAATTAATGCTACTTTCCCTCTTCTATGTAAACTTAGCTGCTTGATTCATTCCTTCTATCAATTAAGAATATTTCAGCAGTAGGTAACAGGAAATATAACTAAGCAAGGATACACTCTTCTCACATAGTATCTGTAGAGGTATGAAGATGCAGGTACTGTTTTAGCAGCTCAACTATGTCATGTCTCTGGGCCTATGATTTTCTTGACTTTCCCCTCATGGTCACAAAATAGCTGCCACAGCTCCAATCCTTACATCCTTATACCATGCTTGCAGGCAGGAGGCAAGAGTCAGTAGAGGAGCAGATAATTTCTCTTTAAGTGCCTCTTTTTCGTAAGAACAGAGAAAACTTTCCCCAGCAGATTCCCTTGTGTCATATTGGTGAGCATGGAATGATATCCTGGGGTCAAAGAATCTCCACCTGATACTTGAACAAAGTTGGGGTTTTGTTGGCCGGAAAGAAGTATGGGGTAGGTAACCACAGTGATTTCCACACTCCTCATATTCCCACCTGCCTTCCTGAGTGAAGACCACAGAATTTTAAAGTTTGGCTCCAGCTAGGGTCAGCAGCTCTCAGAGGGGTTTTGGTCTTTTTGGAAGCTTCGGGATTTTTCCGTTTTCCTCTGGCACCATCACAGGCCACTCTTTGCTGCTCTTTAGCGAGTCAAAGGCAGAGGATTTAATTAGAAGGAAACTTGACATAAGTGCTTTTAATTGTAATAGAAAAATGCCGCCTGTTTTGTAAAGGTGACAGTTTGCAAACACGAGTGTGACTATCTTCCTCCCTCACTTGTTGGCGGCCCCAACCCGGAGTGGCAGGGTGGTGCAAGGATGGAGCTGGTGTGAATGGCTTGTTGCGGCAGGGAAGGATGCACCCTGGATTTCTCCCGAGGAGTGCCAGCTGTCACTTGTCATCAGGTGCACTTAGCTAATGAGATCCAAGGGGTGGCCTCTGGTACCATCATTCCACCCAGCCTTCAGGCTTGCCTGGGAGAGAGAGGTGTTTCCCTCTCATCCTGGAGAACTGGGGCACTCGTGACACACCTCAGAAGCCAGACTGTCTTTTCTTCACGTCCTAGTCTGATTGCGAAGCAAACTGTACCCTCGGTCCCCAGGAGTTTGACATCAGTGGATTTAAAGGCCAATCAACTGGCTGCGGGCTGTATTTACATTTTTCTCCAGGATGTTGGGCCACTGTAGATCCAGCCTTGGTGTACTTCCTGGAGGCTACTGGGCCTTCCAGAGGGAAGGCTGTCTCTCTCCATCTCGGTTTGCAGAGACGTGTCTAGCCTGAAGAAATTTAGGAGATAACCAGCTGCGGGGAGCAGAAGCCAACTCAAGCCAGTGCAGACAGAGGGTTTTCTGGGGGCATCCAAGAACTCTGCCGGAGCCCACCTGCAGGAACCATGGATGGGCCTCCTGTCTGTCTGCTCCATTCCCCCTTAGAGACCAGCTTCCTTGGCAGGGCTTCCGATGTCCACGGCCCCATGGATTCTTTCTCCGTTTTCAGGGCTGCTGCTAACCTCAACTCTTACCTGACCTTGCAGTTCAACCGTTCATTCATTTATGAATTCAGTGATTCATTCATTTATCAAATAATCACAGAAGTATGTGTATCACGACAAACGGAGATAACTCCTCTGAAGGAAAGGGTTACGGTGTTCTGCAGCCGACCGCCTCCGTCTCCGTCTCCGTGGTGCGGTTCCCACGATCCTGAGGGGTGACCACGATTGGTCCAGCCTGGGACACCTGGTCCAATCAGCAACGCCAGGCCTGGGCATGGAGCCTGTTATCTAAGTGTTGGAAATGGGCAAGGAGGACATACTTGACATCTCTCCTTAGAGAAAGACTTTCAGATGAGACATCCACAATGTTATCTTGGATCGAATCTCACCCATGTCAGGCTTGGTTCTCAGAAAAGCTTCCCTGTGATTATATGGCTGCGTAGGCTAAGAGGTCTGCCTCCTAGATGCTGAGCTGAATTCTGCAGCGGGGGGCATGCCCATGACCCACCTGCCCGTGACTCACCTGGGCAGAGAATTCTGGATCCCAAGTGCGGAGTGTGGGCGGGTGTCCAGCTGCCCATGGCCTCTGCTGATGGGCAGCTGTACTGACAGGAACATAGAGTCAGATTTTCCAAGGTCTTTTTTTTCTACTGAATGAGATGAGTGGCACAGCTACCCCAGGGCAAACAGAAGTCACAGGCACTGCACGCAGCAATGGCTGGCCGAGCTTGCCAATGTCTGAGGTCAAAGTTTTGAGAATAAACTTAGCAGTGTGATAAGAGCAGGTGACTGTGTCTTTCATCTGTTCGTCTAGCTGGCAGTGATGGAGTCTTTCATCTGTTCACCTACCCAGCGGTGATGGAGCATGGACCAGGCCTGACCTGGTGCAGGCACGCAGACTCCTAGAGAAGGAGTTCCTGATGCTGGCCTTGCTCCTGCCCACAGAGTCCCCCTCCTTGAAGAAGGGAGGTAACAGGGCCAGGTAGCCCACAGCCTAGGGCCACAGAGGTGGAGACAAGTTGCCCTGTCCGCCCAGGGTAAGCTAGGCCTTGCAGGTAAGACTGTAGAGAGAGGGTGCCGAGCAGACATTCAGGGTTCCGAGGGCCTGGCTGGGGTGTCCATCTCAAGCCGCCTGGGCTTGTCTCTGCCCTTTACTCCCCCCAGCTCTGTTTTTCGTAGCTGGGAAAAGGAGGGTTTCCCTGGTTCGGGTAGCTCTGTGGATGTGCTCCCGGCTAATAGGCTGGGCTGTATTTCAGAAGAGTTGCTACAAGGGAAACTTAGCCTGTAAGTCAAACACTTTAGTTCTCCAGGCGTGAAAAACAACACTCTTTATCTCTGGCCGTGCCTGGCTTTGTGAGCTGTGTCTAACGGCCGTGGGGGAAGTATACCACGGCACTGCCAGCAGGGTCCCCAGATTCCTGTTAGCAGGAGGCCCCCTGTCCCAAGGTGTGGAAGGGGTGCAGTCAGACTTGATCTGAAATATGTTTGTCTTGAAACAAATGTCTTTAAAAGTCATCCAATATTAAATAAAACGAAAACAAAAACAAACCAAAAGGGAGACAAAACCAGAAACAAATCCCTACTGGATTTGGGGGGGGGATTAAATCACATACTTAAAACAGTGCTCACTCCATCCGAAGGGCTCAACAGATATTAGTTGTTATTCTTATTATAATGATAATGGTTTTGCCATAGATGTATTTCAGCTCTGTCCTTCATAGTGCTGGGATCTGCCCCAGTCCATTTTTCTTTGCTGCCTAGAACTGGAGACCCCCCTCTAGAACTGGAGACCCTCCATGCCCTCTCCCCTGCCCGTATTTGTGGCATGCTCCCAAAGGCAGATGACCCAGATCTGTGCCGCTATGGAGAAGGTTTGAATATCACCAAAGGAAAAGTGTTGCCTGGCTGATGCTTATTTATGCTCTTAGCCTTGGCTTAAGCTCACTTCTTCCAGGCAGCCTTCCTGAGAAGCATTCTCCTTTCTGCTTCATGCCATTTTTTCAAAGCCCCAATGTGTTAGAATATCATATTTTCGAAAGAGGGCGGCAACAATATTTTCCATCCCATAGGCCCCTTTACAATGTGACTTTGTCACTCTCCCCAGCGAGTGGTGGGGTCTCTGTCCTTTTTTCTTGAGCCCAGGTGGGCTTTTGTGATTGTCTTGGCCAATAGGATAGCATGGAACTGATGCTGTGTGGTTGCTGAGGCTGGGTCATAAAAAGGCCAGGCGGCCTCCACCTTGGTGTCTTGGGATGCTCACTGTTGGGACACAGCCACCTTGCTGAGAGGGAACCTGGATCGGCTCCAGGTGAGAGGCCATGTGGAGAAGTCCAGCTGACAGCCCAGTGGGGGGCCGAATGGACAGTCGGCATCAACTGCCAATCACGAGGAGGAAGTGCCTGCAAATGAGGGGGCAGCAAAGGTTCCTGTAAAGGGCCAGAGAGTAAATAGTTTTGGTTGGGCAGAGGCCACGAAGTTTCTGCTGTGGCCACTCAAGTGTGCTGTCGCCATTAGAACCATCTCTAGACCCAACAGAAATGGCTGGGCGTGGCCAGATTTGGCTCATGGACTGTAGTTTGCCAGCCCATGCTCTAGGTGATTCCTACCCCATCATGGAGTCACTCTCATCCTTCCATCATCCCAGTTGATCTCCCGTCTGAATTCCCAACCCACAGAAGGCATGAGCATAATAAAATAGTTCATACATAGCAATAGGACCTGGATCAGCGCATGTCTGTGTTGCGTTATGATTATCTGTCCGTGGGCTCGTGTCTCCTTTAGCTTCGGAGCCCCTCAGAGATAGGTCCCGGATCTTTCTCCTCTTCCTCCTTCTCCTCTTCAGCAGATCTGGTTCCGAGTGCCAGGTGTTGTGTTAAATGCTTCATGTGAGTTGTTGTCTTTGGTCTTCCCGACAGTTCCTGTAGCTCTATTTTACGGATAAACAGAATGCGTTTCCATGGGGTTGGTGAATTACTCCAGGTCACCCAGAACCGTGATCTCCTTGGTTCCAGGGCCCAGGATCTTAAACATGATGCCATCTGGTCTCAGTGCTTATTGCGTGGCATAGAGGTGAGGGAGCTTGAGGAGCACCCACTAGATTGTAAGGAACTTGAGTCCAGAGGCCATGCTCGTCCAGGGTCTACTTCATAACCAGTGCCTGGCAGAGTTCCTGGGGCCTCGTGGTTACTTGGTAATTTCTGGTTGGGCAGGTAAAAGAATGAGTGGGTGACTCGCCCACACTAGATTTCCCCTCTGGCTGATGTCCTACCCAGCTGGGCCAGTAGTGGTAGACCATTGACTCTGGTGGAGGAGTTCTGTGCAGATATGGTTGGTGCCCTGTCTGTATCCCCTTGGTCTTCTCCACGTTCCTGTTTCTGCTGGAGGATGTGTCCTGCCTGAGGGAGTGGCTTAGCCTGCAAATGGGGCTGGTCAGAGGTGTGGGGGAGTTAATGCCCCGGGAGCAGCCCTCAACCAAAGGGGGGTGGGGTGGGAGTTGGTGAATAAATAACCCAGCTTTGCCTGCCAGTAGGACAACTCTGAGCTGTGCTCTCAGCAGTGTCTCTAAGGAGCCCCAGAGGGACTGAGCCCCATTCGGGCTGTTCATTAACATACCCTTCTTTGGCTTTTCTCCCTCTCTATCTCTTTCTCAACCCTCACAGTATTTTTTGAAATCACCTCTCAAACAAATAACTTGTACCCAAATTCTAGTCTTAAGGTTTGCTTAAAAGCAAACCAAAGGGGTTTTCCTAAAGCGAGAGTGAAACAAGGGAAAGTGTATGCTGGGAATGGTGTAACCAGGGGTCCACCTTCTAGGGCACACATGCAGAGGACAGATCTGCATCGAAAAGTCTGACTTAGTGAAGAAACGTAATGATTGATGATATTTTCATGGCTGTAGGTTTCTTACTTTGAGTATATATAGTAACTGGAATCAGGCCAACCAAGATTTGCTTATTATTTTAATCAATAAATAGGAACGATTTGTAATCAGCATATCAATTGCATTTAGGTAATTGGTGCCTTCTGAAATACTTGAGGGAGATTCAGAATGGTGCTATCTTGGGTGGTTTTAATCATCTTCCCCGAGTCTTGCTGCCTGTATAAATTTCTATCAAACCTTCTCTTCATGAATCCAACAGAGATGCCCTGGAGTCTAGGCCTGACCTAGACTCAATTCCACGCTGGCTGGGGGGACGGAGGGATGCATCCCAGATGATTTGATGTTAGTTGGAGCTCGTGGCCTCGCATGTGGGGAGTCCAAGTGTTGTCCTAGGGATCCCGTTGGGAAATTATTTTGGGAGAATATGTGTGGCCTAGACTAAATGTTTGGGAGAATATTTGCGGGCACATCACTCCAGAGAATATTTGCATATGATTCAGCCACATCTTGAGGATGTGGGGTCACTGTGAACTAAACGTATGGCTTATGGGTTTTTTGGACCACCGGGAGCTTTACTTTGAGGGGCAAGGTCACTGGGGGGCTGGCTTTTGGTACCACTGTTTTAGGACTCTACCCAGTCTTGCTCTGCTCAGTGTCAAGTGACTTTTCATTCGGGTCTTCTGGGTGCTGTAGGGCTTGGCATTTGTCCTTTCATGGCCAGTCTAGGCCTTTGAGACACCAACGTGATGGAGGATGGTCTCCTCATAGACTCACAGCCTTGAGTGAGCTTCAGGCTTTGTCTTTTGTCCCCCACATTCCATGAGGCTCTGAAAATGGAAATTTAAATTGTTCAGGTTTGGTAAATACTCTCAGGGCAGAAGCTGCTTCTGTATTCCACACCTCTCAGGGGTCCAACCTTCCCTTAGATTTTGGTCTGATAATTCCCATCATGGTTTTAGGAAGATTTACAAAATATATTTGATTCAGTATTTTTAGTTGTTAGCAGGGAGTCTCATTCCAATACTTATTCTGCCATATTATAGGAGATGGGTTTTTGCCCCAGGGATTTTCTGTGGAGGCCCTCGTGGCTGAGCGTTGGGCAGGAACCATCATTTGGAGACGATTCTTGAATATAAGAGTTGTGAGGTCTCTAAAACGTAACTCACCTGTCACAGCTTAGGACATGAGTCTGAGGATGACCCCATGTACCTGCTGGGGACCTTTTCTGGTCTACTTGTATTTAGGAAGATTTCCATGGACAACCTAGCCATACCCAATTCATTCATGTAGCCATTCATTCACCCATTGTCTGGCAAATGGTCATAGCAGAAGCCTGCTCGAGACAGGCTCGTAGAGGACAGTGGAAGGGGGCAGCTCACAGGCATTAACAAGACTCCCCTGAAGGATTCGAGGTAGCCGGATGCCCCCTCCTAAACTTCTCCCTGGGCAAAGTGTTGGACCCAACATCCTGTCATTATCACAAACAGATGGTTGATAAATTTTGTACAAAAACAAGGGCGAGAGACAAGATTGTGAGACAAGAGGAGAAAGATATTTAAATAGGTAATTCTGGCCACAGCTAATTTTGTAGTATTCCAGTGGGAAAAGACACTTTCCCCCCTCCCATATTTCTTGTGTTTTCCACCTGGAGAATGAGGAGCGAGAATAATGCCCTTCAGTAGAGAGAGACTGCATGAGCAGGCTGTGTAACAGTGACAAGTAAAATCTAGATCTCAAGGGTGCCAGGGACTACAAATTTGTTTCTCATTTATACAAAGCCCAGTGATGGAGTTCCTGGCCTTTGTCTTTGACTCTGGGACTCAGGATTCTCCTGTCCTGGAATGCTACCATTTTTAACACTATTAGCCAATTTGAACCGATTGACATTTATTTGTAGAATAGTCCCTCCAGCAAGAGCAGAAATCACATTCTTTTCAAGTGCACCTGGAACATTTACCAAGATAGACTCCATTCTGGGCCATCAGATGGATATAAAGTCTTGAGAAATTTAAAAGGCTTCAAGTCATACATAATATCTTCTCTGACCAGAGTGGAATTAGATTAGAAACCCATAACAGAAAGATCTCTGGAAAATCCCCAAATATTTGGAAACTAAATGCCACACTTCTAAATAAACCATGGGTCAAAGAAGGAAGTAAGAAAGTAGTTTTAACAAAGTGAAAATTAAAACAATGTGTGTAAATTTGTGCAATGAGGCTAAAGCAGTACTTACAGGGATACTTATAGTACAAAGTGTCTATTTTGGAAAGAAGAAACATCTCAAGTCAGTGACCTCAGTTTCCACCTTAAGAAACTAGAAAAAAAAAGAGCAAATTTAATCCAAAATAAGCAGATGAAAGGAAATTATAATGAAGTTCAGAGTGGGAATCAATGAAATTAAAAAGCAGAAAAACAATAGAGAAAAATCAATAAAATTTGAATAGCATTATATCTGCTAAAGACATTGCATTCGTAGTTAAAGATTTTTCCACAAAGAAGACTCCAGGCCCCGATGGCTTCACTGGTGAATGTAATCAAACATTTAAGGAGGAAATAATACCAGTTCTACATAAACTCTTCCAGAAAATTTAGGAAGATTCCTGTGGACAACCTAGCCCCACCCAGTTCATTCATTCATCCATCACCTAAGAGATGGTCCATAGTTGAAGCCCAAGAGAGTCAGATGTTTCCCCCAAGATGTCAGACTGCCCTCATTAAAGTCTACTCTACATTGTGCTGTGGGTTCTGGACAGTGCAATTTGGCAAGACAGAATCATAAGTATCTGCATTGGAAAAGAGAGAGTAAAACTATCTTTATTTGCAGATGACATGTTGTTTATATAGAAAACCCCATGGAATCTATAAAAAAGCTATGAGAGCTAACAAGCGAGTTTAGTAAGGTTGTGGGGTACAAGATACAAAGCACAGGGGACACAGGATGATAGTTTATATACTGATATCAAAATCAATATATAAAATCAGTTGTACTTATACATATTAACATTGAATAATTATAAACTGAAATTAACATGGCAATAGCATCTACAAAAGAATAAAAACTATGAAATACTTATGGATAAATCTGATAAGTGGTATGAAAGATCTATGCACTGAACTACAAAATATTGCTAAGAGAAATAAAAGAAAATCTAAATAAAGTGGTAGACCTTGTTCTGGGTCAGAGGTCTATATTGCTAAGATGTCAGTTTTTACCCACGTGATCTATAAATTTAACACAATTCTGATAAAAATGGACACACTGATTCTAAAATTCATGGAAATGCTAAGGTTCTAGTTTTGCCAAAATAACCTTGAGAGGAAGGTTTACACTACCTGATTTTAAGATGTATTATAAAGCTACAGTAATTAAGCTGGTAAGTGTTGACGTCAAGGTAGATAAACAGATAAAGATAATAGAATTGGGGGCGCCTGGGTGGCACAGCGGTTAAGCGTCTGCCTTCGGCTCAGGGTGTGATCCCGGCGTTACGGGATCGAGCCCCACATCGGGCTCCTCCGCTATGAGCCTGCTTCTTCCTCTCCCACTCCCCCTGCTTGTGTTCCCTCTCTCGCTGACTGTCTCTATCTCTGTCGAATAAATAAATAAAATCTTTAAAAAAAAAAAGATAATAGAATTGAAGAGTCCTGATATGGACTCATGCATATATGGACAACTGATTTTTGACAGAAGTGTAGGTAATTTAATAGAGAAAGGATAGTCTTTCTAATAAATGTTGCTAGAGCATTTGGATATCCATATGCAAAAAAAAACATTGATTCATACCTTCTACTATATATGAAATTTTTATTAAAGTGGATCATGGATCTAACTGTAAAACATGAAACTATAAAACTTCTAGAAGGAAACAGAAGAAGGTATCTGTGACCTTGGGTTAGGCAAATGTTTCTTAGGTAAGACACCAAAAGTGTGATCCATAAAAGAACAAATGAACAAATTAACTTCAAAATTTAAAATATTTCATCTTCAAGAGACATTATCAAGAGAATGAAAAGACAAGCTGCAAATGGAGAGAAAAGCTTTGCAAATTATAAATCTGCTAAAGGACTAGTATCCAGAATATATAAAGAAGTCTCAAACTGCGCATGAAGGAAAGAAACACCCCAGCAGAAAATTAGCAAAAGATTTGAATAGAGACTTTACCAAGAAAGATCAATGGATTGCAAGTAAGCACATGTATACACCCATGTGTCAAAACTTAACAAATCGTACACTTTAAATATGAATATGTACGGTTTATCATATGTCACTTATCCCTCAATAAAGCCATCAAATGCAGGCTCTTTGGCTGTGTGGTTGGGAAGAAACTCTGTGGGAAGCCTATTTGGAGGCCAGCACAGTAGTCCAGGTGACAGATGATGGCGGCACAGCCAAGGGTGGTAAGAGGCAACGAGGATCCCAGATATGTCAGGGAGGGGCTGCCCGAGTCAAAGGTCTCAAGGCTTGGGCTGCTGATGCAGATGGCTTTGGAGAATAAATAACTTCCCCCAGTCCTGCTACCAACCAGGGGCTGTGCCAGGAGTGAAGCCCGAATCAGCCAGGTTCCATGGAGGTCCTGGAGAGCGACAGTTCCCTCCGCTTTCTCTCTCTGTGGTTGCTGAGGTGAGGAGGGCCAGCGAGTGGGTTCCAGGCCCTGCTTGAGGGAGGGAGGCAAGTGCATGGGCTGCTTGCATGCCTGCCATGGTGTGATGGGCAGAGGCCCAGCTTTCCAGGACCAAGCAGGGATCTGGGAGATTCATCCTGTCTCTTGAGCTCAACGATGGGTGAATCTGGGGTGCCAAGTTTCCTGCTTCCTTAAAATGCATGGGCCCCATGGCCCTGATTTGTGCCAAGCTTCCTGGGATCCTGAGGGAAGACAAGATGGGCCTCAGGGCAGGTCAGGAGGAGGGCAGAGAGGATGAACCAAGTAGGTGAACTCAGGGCAGCCCTGAAACATCGAAGGTAGAGGACTAAGGACCCTCTTCTCCCTATCTCCAACCCCAAACCCTGCTACCCCCGGCAGGGTTCTGAGTGGCCGAGCTTCATGAGTGGCCGAGCACTTCTGGGTGTGGGCATGGTATCCAAGAGTGTCCGGGTGTGTGCCTGTGTGTAGACTGACCAACTCATGCTGGTTTTCCTGGAGCCGTCCATGTTTTAGCCCTGAAAGTCCGTGTCCCAGGAAATTCTTCAGTCCTGGAAAATCGGGGAGGTTGGTCACCCTTTCTGTGTGTATGAGTGTGTGTGTGCACGAGCATGCACGTGTGTGTGTAGGTGTAGTGTGTGGGTTCTTGGGTCTGTACCAGTGGGTAGAACTAATTGCATGATACATAGTTACGTGAAACAGGACGGGTCAGGGAGTGTGTGTCCACACGAGGGTGTCACTGGGACTTTGTGGATATCTGAATGCGGGCTTATTTATCCTTTCCCTCATCCCCTCCTGCCTTTCCAGAAAGGATCTGAGGTGGTTCTGCATGACAGTTTGTAAGGAGGCCATGCTTTCAGTGGTTGAGAGCATGGACTTTGGAGTTGGTGGGATCTAGGTTCAAATGCTGCCTCAGCCACTACTGGCTGTGTGACCTTGAGTAGGTGAATTTGCCAAGGTTTTGCGGATCATTTTTGTCCGTGTGAAATGGATGTCGAAACCCTTCTCAGGAACATCGAGGAGCCAGTGCATCTGGAGGGCCTGCCGCTGGTAGTCGTTACTGTTGTTTTCTTGTAAGTCTGGTGAGTGTGGCTAAACGCACTCTTACGGTGTGTGAATGTGCGTATTACTGTGCATATGGGAGTGTGTGTATAAGTGTGCACATGTGTGACCGTGTCTGTGTGTGCGCACGTTACTGTGGGGGGGGAGTGTGTGTAAGTGTGCACATGTGTGACTGTGCCTGTGTGTGTGCGCGTTACTGTGGGGGGGGGAGTGTGTATAAGTGTGCACATGTGTGACTGTGCCTGTGTGCGTGCGCGTTACTGTGGGGTGGGGGAGTGTGTATAAGTGTGCACATGTATGACCATGCCTGTGTGTGCGCATTACTGTGTGTGTGGGAATGCGTATAAGTGTGCACATGTGTGACCGTGCCTGTGTGTGCGCGCGTTACTGTGTGTGTGGGAGTGTGTATAAGTGTGCATATGTGTGACTGTGCCTGTGTGTGTGGGAGTGTGTATAAGTGTGTACATGTGTGACCGTGTCTGTGTGTGCGCGCGTTACTGTGTGTGTGGGGGGAGTGTGTATAAGTGTGCACATGCGTGACTGTGCCTGTGTGTGTGCGCGTTACTGTGGGGGGGGAGTGTGTATAAGTGTGCACGTGTGTGACTGTGCCTGTGTGTGTGCGCGTTACTGTGTGTGTGGGAATGCGTATAAGTCTGCACATGTGTGACTGTGCCTGTGTGTGCACGCCACTGTGTGTGGGAGTGTGTAAAAGTGTGCACATGTGTGACTGTGCATGTAAGTGTGCATGAGTGTGTGCATGTGTAGGGATGCATAAATGCATGTACTTCTACGTGTTTGCTTATGAAAGTGTGTGTCAGTATGCACGCACGTGCATGTGAGTGTGTGTGCACACACGTGTGTGAAGCTTTCAGGGCGGCTCCTCAGTCAGGGTGGGGGGAGTCCAGGGTGTGGGGAGAAGAGGTTCCCAAACCTCCACATTCCTCTGCACCCAGCCATGGTGCCCGCAGATCCCTGAGGCGCTTCGCCCCGGTTCTCGGCCGTGTGCTTTGTGTAGAGTTGAATTCTCTATTGTACAACCTGCCTTATTAAAATATATATTGTGCCTCTATGAATCTTTAATGTGAAGCACTTAGTGAGGAGTCCATAATCCCTTCAATCGAGCTATTTAAAGGAGGCCATTGGGGAGGTGAACACTTTCCACAGAGGCTGCAGTGAGGAGGGACGGCTGGGGGGGTGGGGAGGGAAGGTTCCTGCAGACAGAGGGAGGAAGTTCCCACAGATAGGGGGAGGAGGCTCCCACAGACAGACAGCAGGTTTCCACACAGGGAGGAATCTTCCATTGACAGAAGCAGGAGGCTCCCACAGATAAGAAGAAGGTTTCAGCAGTCAGGGAGGAGGCTTCCACAGGCAGAAGGAGGAGGTTCCCACAGACAGAGGGAGGAGGTTCCCGCAGACAGAGGGAAGAGGCTTCCACAGGCAGAGGGAGGAGGTTCCCGCAGACAGAGGGAGGAGGTTCCCGCAGACAGAGGGAAGAGGCTTCCACAGGCAGAGGGAGGAGGTTCCCGCAGACAGAGGGAGGAGGTTCCCGCAGACAGAGGGAGGAGGTTCCCGCAGACAGAGGGAAGAGGCTTCCACAGGCAGAGGGAGGAGGCTCCCACAGACAGGGAGGAAGCTTCCACAGATGGAGGGCTGTGGTTCCCACAGGCCCATAGAGAGTACATGGTTAAGAGCCATCAAGAGTCTGGTTCAAGCATAGCTCTTGTAAGGAGGTTGACTCTAAAAAGGGACAGGATCCTTGAATTTTCCTGGCATCTGGTGAGTGTGGCAGGAGGGTGAGGATGGCCTGGGAGGTGTGATCCAGTGGGACTAGAGTGTCTCTTCTTGGAGCCAAAGGCCAATGTCTTTTCTGACTCCAGCTGTAGATGGCTGCAAGCCCTGCCAGAAGGATCTCCCCCATTGGCTGCCCGTAGCGCCCACAGCTCCATTCTTCCTTCTGGCCATATTGCCTGGGCTGAGCGGCACCTGCTAAGCCCTGTTTGTCAGTTGTCAGAGGAGAAGACACTTGGATCCCCTCTCAAGAATTTAACTTGAAGGTGTAGAGACAGGAGTTGGTGGTGCCAGGCATTCAGGCCGAAAGTTCATGTCCAGCTGGGGCTGAGTCAGTGTCGTGACAACTTAATTGATTGGAATTATTGCATGGCAGGTGGGAGGTGGGTGGGCAGACACAGTGGAGGAAGCCAGTCTGAAGGAGGAGGATAAAGCAGGCTGCAGAGGAAAGTGGAGGTCAAGGAACAGAGACAGGAGACAGAGAAAGAGGAGAAGGGATAAAGATTTCCTTCCTCTCTTACCTGGAGTGGGTTTGAATGACGTCAAGGCCCTCCCAGTGCTGGGCTCCTGGGTCTTGGGCACCTAGTTCTTGCCAAGGCAGGCACGGGACAGACGTCCTCCCACTGGATCCTCCCCGTGGCCCTGTGTGGTGCTTCCTAGCTTACAGTTGAGGAGACTGAGGCTCTGATTGGTGACCAGTGCCTGCGGGTTGACACTGGGAGAACACAGAGGCAAGACTGAAACTGCTTTCCCAGCTCCCCTCTCTGTAGCCACACTGGTTATCCCATCTTGGAATCCTTGGACTTGCTGTCCCTTTGCCATGACTCCTTTTCCTGATGTCCACGTGGCTGGCTGCTTCTGATCCTTCAGTCCTCAGCTTAGTGTCACCTTGAGGAACTCTCCTGGTCACCCTGCCTGCGGGACCCCCCACCCCATTATTTCATAGTGAAGCCCCTAGGAGTGCTATCACTGTTATTTATTCACAGTTTGTCACATACTTAGTGACACTGCTTTGATGATTTTTGCCTTTCTTCTCATATCTGCTGTAAGCTCTGTGAGGACAGGAATGGCTTGCATTTTCCCTGTGAAACGTCCATGCCTTGCTTGGAACTTGGCATATAGATACAGATGGTGTTCAGTAAATGTTCGTTGAAGGCCTGGTAGCATCCCTATTTTAACTATGAAGAAATGGAAGCATGGAAAGAGTAAGAAATATGCCAAGGTCTCTGCAAAGACAAGTAGGCTGGGGTTGAACCAGTCAGATGCAACTCAAGTCTACACTCTTCCTTAGCTCTCGTGCCGGGAAACTCCCCATGCTCGATTGCTTCCTCATAGAACATGCGTTTTCCCTGGGCTGGAAGCTGTGACAGAAAAGGCGGCTTCCTGGCAGCCTGAGCAGTGGGCTTGTGCCTGCCGTTCTTTCATCCTCTGACATGAGCCACAGTGCTGAGAACCAAGGGGGTCAGGACAAGTGGGTTCAAGACCCAGTGCTGCACTAATTTGCTGTGGGAACTTAGGTAGCTCTGTTTCCTGTGTGTGTCTTTCCTCCCTGTGTGATGGTTAATTTTATGTGTCAACTTGGAAGGGGTTTTGGATGACATAACCATTTTATTGATTGATCGATTGACTGATTGAGATAAACATTTAAATAGGCGAGCTTTGGGTAAACCAGATTGCTCTCCATAATGTGGGTGGGCCTCATCCAATCAGTTGAAAGCCTGAATAGGGCAAAACGACGGGCCTCTGTGGTCAAGGGGGAAATTCCCCAGCAGACAGCCTTTGACCTCATCTACACCGTTGGCTCTTCTGGGTCTTGCCGGCCCACACTGCAGATTTGGACTTGTGATCCTCCTTAATTGTGTAAGACAATTCCCTATCTCAATCTATCGATCTATCTGTCATCTATCATCTATCTCCTATCAGCTGAGTTTCTCTGGAGAACCCTGCCAGTCACGTGACGGAGGTCCGGGGTATCTGACTTAAGACAGAGACAACATGTCAGGAGCAGGCAGGAGCTTGGTGTGTGTCAGTCCCCTCACGCCTCATCCCCACCCCTGCCAGATTTCACGGTCAGAGCTCTCTAGCTTCCTTGTTGCCTCGGAACAGGCAGGTTGGAGTGCCTGGGGGTGATGGAGGGAGGGATATCAAGGTTCAAAAGGGTTTGCAGATGAGCAGGACACTGCTGGCCGTACACACTCTGAGAGGGGGCTGGGGGGATGTTTACACTCTCCGAGGCAAGAGCCAGGTGCTGGTGTGGGGGTGAGGGGTGGGAAGGGTCGCGGCAGTGGAAGGGGAGGGCACTCGCTGCCTGGGCATGGAGGGGGCATCCGACCTCCCTGTCGCTGCCGCCCAAAGCCAGAGGGGAGCCCTGTGGCCACTGCCGGGCTCTGACTCCCTGAACCTCCGCTTAGCCATGGTGCAGGAGGCCCTGGGAAGGGGCTGGAAGGCTGTCCTGCTGTGTGTGCCTCCCCTGAAGCTGCTCGAGCACACGCAATTATAAGACAGTGGGCAGATGACAGAGTTAGTTAATGTAACAAGCCCTTTAAGCATTTAGCCACATTCGAGTGTTTAATCAGCTGTGTAAAGTGCAATATCTATCTTTCAATTTTATGCCATTAGGGGAGACAAGATTTTGATTAGGTACTTAATCTGTGCACGGAAAAAACAGGCCCACAGCAAGCCCGCGATGGGGAGGGAAGGGGACATTGGGCGCGGGATTCGATAAAGGGGAAAGACAGAAATTTAACATAAAAGAGAATTAGTGCGGCTCCTTTCAATTTAGTGCCCAGGCTTTATGGCCTAATCAATTAGAGGCCTGGCCAGGGCTGCTGGGAAGCCGCTCGGCTGGGCTGGAGGCTCGGCCATATTAATTCCCTTCATTACATGGGGGTCAGGCGGAGGGCTTTGCGGGGGCCCTGCAAGGAGTGGGTCACTTCTCGGGCATCAGCTCAGGAAGCAGGAAGGAGATCGAAGAGTGCCAGGCTGGACAGGAGGGGTCCTGGGGGCTGTGGGGGAGGCTGGGCTCCCACGGGGCTGGGTCTGGGTAGGCCCTGGGAGGGTGTCAGCCCACGAAGCGGTGGAGAGCAGCGGCTTAGCCCTCCGGGTCTAGAGTAGGAGAGGCCTGGGTTTGCACGCTGACCTTGCGACCATTGGCTGTGTGATCTCGGCGCATTGCAGTTTCTTGCGGAACCACAGTTGTGGCTACCCCAAAAGCTGGCCACCAGGAGAAGAAGAGAAAGTGGCCTGTGGAGAGCTTAGCGCAGTGTGTGGCATCGAGTGGAGGTACAGTAGCTGTTGGTATTGTGATTATCTTTATTTCTGATCTTATATGTGTCTCTGAAGCTGAATTATCACAGAGGCACCCACTTTAACCGTCTGCCTACATTTACTCAGTGCTTACTCTGGGCACCGGGCATCGCGCTAGGTGCTGTCTTTGCTATGATCAGTCATTTTTTTTTAGGTTCGTGCTGTTGCCTGCAGAGGGGGGAAACTGAGCCACGGTGCGATTAAACAGTTTGCCCAACATCACGCAATATTGGAGGCTCCGGAATCAGCTCTTAGGCCTTTCCTGTCATGGGGCGGTCGTTCCCTGCCGTGGCACAGTTAAGTGGTGCTGAATTCCACGATGGCGGAGGTCACTAGAAGAAAGGTGGCATCTCTAGGTGTACTCAGAGGACTCTGGATCTCGAGAAATCACCTTCCAGTTACAGACCACATTCTAGAAATGTGCCCAAGGCCGGGCAATGGTCTTCCCAGAAGACTCAGGAAAGGAGTTGCTGTCCTATAGGTTTTCTGACAGGTGAAGACACCCATGGTCTCTGAGAGACACGGGGAAGATAGAAAGGAGCATCTGGCTGCCTCCTTTTTGCCCCACAGCATCCCCAGACGTCAGAGCAGGACCTGAGGGCCTGGAGCACCCAGCTTGAAACCACTGGAGCTGAGAGGGAGCTGGCTGTGTGGTCTGGTTCGAGAGTGGGTTATGAAAGAAAGGCTCTTGATGAAGCAGGGACGTTCATGGAAGGGAGTGCTCCTCTTCAGCAGATATGGGGAGGAGGAGAGGGAGGGAGCCAGGGTTTATTGGGCCCTTAGTGGCTGACTTCTCGCTTCGTGGCTGTGGGACTTTGGGTACGTTGCTCAGTCTTTCTCTGCTAGTTTCCTCAGTTGTAACCCGGGGGTGATCACGGTTCCTGTCTCACAGGCTGGCTGTGAGCTTTGTGAGGTGCCAAGAGCTGTGGGGAGCACTGACCAGGCATTTGATAAATATTAGCCATTATTACCTCTGGCTGTTCTCTCGGCACTAAGTGCCAGGCCAGTCCTGGGGACTCTCTGAGCACAGTCTCATGGAATCCCTGTGGCTTCTGTGTGGATTGTTGGTACAGCGCACAGGCAGAAAGTTTAAGTTCAGTGAGATTAAGTGACTTGTCTGAGGTCACAGAGCTGGTGTATCATAGGATGAGACTACTTCTTTGACTTCTCGTGGCTTCTAAAGGCCCTTCTGCCACACAGTGCTGCCTTGACAGGCAAACAGCGTGGCCAAGTGAATCTAAATTCCAGCAGGACGTCTGGGCAATGAGTTCACTCACATATATTTGTTGAGCATCTGTTACGTGCCCCGTGAAGACAGGAATCACATCTGTCGTGGGCACTCCCACTGAGTAATCCCAAAACACACGTAATATATATTTATGTACTGTATCCTTGAGGGGAGAACGGAGACATGTGAGTGATGCAATCCTCCTGTTAGATGGAGTCGTAATTCTCTGAGTGGGAGGCAACGTCATAGAGGGGAAAGAAATGACAAACTCTGGGTTGGAATTCCTGGACCATCTCCTAACCGGTCAGAGTTGGTTTTATTCACCATAGAATCATAAGTGATCAGTAAATGTTGGACAAATGACTAAATAAATGGCCAGATGAGTGACAGACATGGCCTTGCTATCCTGCGATGGGTGGACACAGATGGGTAGGATAGGGTCTACTGTGTGATAGAGACAGGACTGCCGAAGCTCTCTTCGAGGGGTAGTGCTGCCTTCAGTCTTCCAGAATAAAATCTGGCGGATAAAAATGACAGCCTTTGCACTTTGCAAACACAAGTTTGGTAGAGAAAGACAACAGGCCTTTGTCTTTCTTGATTTCGTTGTCATTTGGAGTGCAGGTCGGCACCATTTTTTGTAAAGTGCCAAGTGACAAATATTTTAGTCTTGGAGGACCCTACAGTTTCTGTTGTAATTACTCAACTGTATCACTGTCGAGTGAAAGTAGCTGTAGACACCATAGAAGCAAATGAGCATGGCTGTGTTTCAATAAAACTTTATTTATAAAAAGCGTCAGCCCATGGTTTGGGTCCATGGGCAGTGGTTGGCCAATTCCTGATTTAGAGGGCATGTCCCCAGGAAGTAATCTCTCCACGTGCAGTAATCTCTCCATGTCCCCAGGAAGTAATCTCTCCACTTCCCCCAGGAAGTAATCTCTCCACGTGCAGGTTCACATCCACTTTAATTAATGTTGATTCTCAGGATCTCTGTCCCCATTTTACAGAGGAGAAGCCTGAGTTGTAGGCAGGCAAAGAGTTGGCTACAGAGCTGGACTTGGCAGGGTGTTGTTCCAGACATGGCAAAAAACTAGCAGCTACCACTTATGGAACACTTCTTATACGTTGCACACTTAACGTGCATTACGAGTTGAATAACCTGAGGCTCAAGCAGGTTAAGTGACTTACTTACGGTCACCTGCCTAATGCCTTAACACTTATTTGTTTAAGGAGACTTACTGAGCATCTACTCTATTCTAGACACTTGCATGCAGCTGGGGATACAGTGGACCTCTGACCTCCCTGTGCTTACATGGTACTCGGGGAAGGTGGATGATACATGTACTAAGGGAATGAACAATAGAGGCTGGCCGGAAGGGGATAAGGGGCTATCGGTCAGGACAGGCTCAAAGCAACAAATCTTCATGACTTCAAACGAGGTTCGGCAAACCATGGCCCATGGTTCAAATCCTGCCCATTACCTGTTCAGTCAGGCCCCCCTGTCCCTGCCTGCTTTTGTGCTACACTGGCAGGGCCAGGCGGTGGCAAGAGAAACCAGCTGGCTCTCAAAGCCCCAAAAGGTATGTGACTCCTTTCTTATCTTTTTTATTTTTAAGATTTTATTTATTTACTTGACAGAGAGACAGCCAGCTAGAGAGGGAACACAAGCAGGGGGAGTGGGAGAGGAAGAAGCAGGCTCCCAGAGGAGGAGCCAGATGTGGGGCTCGATCCCAGAACACCGGGATCACACCCTGAGCCAAAGGCAGACGCTTAACGACTGTGCTACCCAGGTGCCCCATGACTCCTTGCTTAAAACAGCCAAGGCTCTGTGTCCTTCTGGGTTGGCCTGGAAGCACCTGCCCATCCGTCCTTCTGGGACCCGGGCCCCGGGCCGCCCACCATCCTGAGTCTTTGTAAGGAAGAGGAGGATTCTCAAGAGTCTCATGGGAATGGTGACGTGCCTGACCAAAAGCGACACGTGTCATTTCTGCTCAGAATTTATCGGCCCCGCCCAAAAGAAGGGCTCCAGCTTCGCCGCAGGCTTGGGTGGTGGAGAGCGCTGGAGCCGCTTGGTGAGCCGCTGTGATGAGCACCAGCACTCTGCGAAATGAGCAGTCAGTCGGGGTAAGTCGCTGGGGGAGTGCCAGGGCCTTTGCACGTGGTACATAACACAGCCAGGGAGGGCATGGAGGGGGAGCCCCACTGGGGTTCGAGCCCCGCTCTGTTCACCTTGAAAGAGTGCGCTCTCAACCTCTCCGCTATGCTGCTGCACCCGTCAAAAGCGGGTGCTGGAAAGGTCACTGTGTGGTCCAATAGCGGGGACATTCTTCCTTGTGAACTCCTGCCGGGTGTCCCGCCGGCTCTGTCCCCAGTCCCCTTGCTCCAGCCTGGCGTTTCTGCCTCTCCCAGGTCACACCCCACAGCGGCCACAGCCAGGCAGACCTGCTGGCCAGTCCTGGAAGAGACGGGCCGGGGAGGACGGCGAGAGGCCTGCTCTGGGAGGCTGTGACTTCGTGAGGCACTACATTAACGTTATTAATAACCCTCTCAGCCTTTATTGAAAAGATGCTCTCTGCGTCTGAATTTGCCACTATGGCAACCCATTTATTAAGGCTGTAAGAGCTGGAGTTGCTTCAGACCATATTTATTGCCATGATTTGCTGAGGGAAGGCTCTGATCCCAGGGCTGGGGCAACTGGAGGAGAGTTTGTGTTGCTGCTTGCAGGGAAGGCCTGGGCTCACTTCGCCAGAAGGTCAGCGAGAGATGCACTTTCTGTCTCTTCCACTTAGGTTACGATTCAAATTGCAGGTGCGGAGTTTGGGGCTGACCACAGTGGCGACCCCTTCCGTGTGTGTGGGGTGCTAACCAGTGCACTCGAGGCCCTCCCCAGTAGCACCCCAGTGGGGGCAGGTGAGGCACACATTGTTGGCCTTAATGCGTACGTGTAGACAGTAGGACTCAGAGAAGCCATGAGAGTCACCAGGGTCATAGAACTAGAGGCCAAGTGGGCCATAGTGGTGGCCCCAGAGGTCATGGGCTCATTTTTCTATAAAAATCTGAACGAATGCTCTCTGGCTCTGTCTTTTTCTCGTGAGCATCAGAAAAACAGAACAGCAGCATACAGTGATAGCACCACCACCACCACCCACTAACTCACTAAGCATCGAGCTAAGAGATTCCTATCCGTTAAGCTGCTTGAATCCTCACGATGTTCCGGTGTGAATATTATTACTGTCTTCGTGTTAAAGATGCCGTGAGGTGACTTGTCTAAAGTCACACAACAGGTCAGTGGTGGAGCTGGGCCTCGGGGCCGCTCTGTCTGATTGCAAAGTGTGTGTTCCTTTCCCTGATGCCACACCACCTCCTTTCTTCTCCTTGCCCCATTTTCAGAGGCTGGAGGAGGGGCAAGCTCATGCACGTGGTTCTCTTCTTCTCCACTAGCTGTTCCTTTGGGCCCAGGCTTTGTGTATCTGAGACCCCTTCCTCTGGGATCTTCTCAGTTGTGCACTTGGCCGACTGGCTGGGATTTGGATTCATCTGCTAGGACTGCCAGAACCAAGTGCCCCAGAATGGGGAGCTTCGAAGACAGAAACTCATTCT
Source organism: Ursus arctos (assembly GCF_023065955.2). Taxonomy (NCBI): domain Eukaryota; kingdom Metazoa; phylum Chordata; class Mammalia; order Carnivora; family Ursidae; genus Ursus; species Ursus arctos. The sequence continues at coordinate 19,918,847 of NW_026622830.1, read as the reverse complement.
CTCACAGTGCTGGAGGCTGGAAGTCCCAGATCAGGGTGTTGGCAGGGTTGGTTTCTTCTGGGGTCTCTCTCCTTGGGTGCAGATAGCCATCCTCTCTTCGTATCTTCATGTGCTCCTCCCTCTGTGTGTATCTGTCCTAATCTCCCCTTCTTATGAGGACACTGTTGTATGGAATTAGGACTAATGACCTCATCCTTAATCACTTCTTTAAAGACCCTCTCACCAGAGACAGTCACATTCTGAGGGACTGGGGAGGAATTCAGTATAGGAATTTTGAGCAAACAAAGTTCAGCCTATAACAGGATTCAAGCAAGGTCAGTTTCCTGGTCTCTGAAGTTCTCTGGGGTCAGCCAAGGTCACTGGAGTGGCTCTGTAATGGAGGTACCACCAGAAATGGGCTTCTGTTGTCACTGAGGGTGGCCCATTCCCAGGAGTCCCCTGCTGGGGTGCACTTTGGGACCACCCTCTCAGGCACTCCGGTGGCACAGATCGCCAAGGCCTGGCTCCCTCACTCCCATGGCGGCTGCTTCCTTCACACCTGTCCTGCTGTTGTCCATTTCAGATGTGCGCCTAGGTGGAGCTGGAATCTTCTAGCCCACTTTTCCTGTAGCAAGCGGTTTAGCTTTTCATCTCTTTCTACCTCTTCCCATGACTATGTCCTTCCTTCTGTCCATCTGTCTTTTCTTTCCTTCTTATTTCCATCTCTCTTTGTCTCCCCTCTTTTTCTCTTTTCCTCACTTCTCCTTGTCTGTACATCTGCTCCCTGCTGGACACGGTGCTGGCTGCTGGGGACGCCAAATGTCTGTGGCAAAGGTAGACGCCAAACTGGAGCCTCTTTGAGGTAGACCCTGTTCTTGTGCATCTTTCCCGATGACCGTGTCTCACAGAGCTATGGTACAGTGATCCATCGAAACCAGGAAACTGACACTGGTATGTTACTGTCATCTACACTACGACCTTATTTGGATTCCACCAATTTACACACCCGTGTGTGTGTGTGTGTGTGTGTGTGTGTAGTGTGTGTAGTTCCAAGTGAATGACTTTAAGTTTTGGAAGGTGTAAGACAGAAGAGTTTAGGAAACACTGTTGCCAAACTAGCCTCCTCCATCCCAATACACAAGAGCTTCTGGGATGGAGAGAAAATGAGGAAGAAAGCCTCAGAATTAGAAGTAAATGCTTTGCTCCAAACAGTACAGCATAAAGCACATGGAAAGCCGTCACGGGGATATGGACAGACATTGGAACGAACGAGAAAGAGCAGCTAGCATTGCTTCGATTTTGCAATCGAGCTAACAGGCCTATTCAGTGCCCTGATCCGTGTGCCAGCAGCAAGCAGGCTGAGGAGCCAGGCGTCCTGCCTGCCTTCTCCCCCCTCACCCCGCCCGCTGCTCCTGGCCTCTCTGTCTCCTACTCTCGGGGCTCTTAGGACAATAAGTACAAACCCATAAAGCTCCCTTCAGTGCATCTTGCTTACCCGCTCTTATCAGAACAGAGGAGAACTGAAAGGGCTTTCAAAAGAGCCATCTGTTAGTTTTCATAAAGACATTATCTGCTTCCCATCACAGGGCTTTTGCTGTCTCTGACATGTGTCTGCCCTCCCTCCGCTGTCTGCGGGAGCAGGGGCACACTCTGCGCTCCGTCTGCGCCTGGCCGCTGGAGGTGGGTTGCAGACAGAGTATTTATCTAAAAGTGAAGAGATCTGACTTATAAGCAAGCCCGATATTAAATGTATAAATAATGCATCCTGTGGCATTATTTATAATGCAATAACATCCCTATAATGTAATAAAAGTATGCAGGTTCCCAGCACTTTCCTTAACCCCTTCATGTCTTGGAGGATGCCGTGGGTCGACCAGCCCCCTGAGTCCTCCAGGACTTGGGAATGGGGTGCCATCTGTCAAGCCCTGTCTGGGACCCAGCTTCTGCCCAGCTGAGTCTCTGGACAACCGCCAGCGGGAGAAGCTTGGCCCCAGTACTTGGAGTAGTGATTTTCAAACTTTGGTGTGAATCTGAATATAGGCTTCCCACTTCAGTCTGCTGCTTTGGAATCTTAAAGCTTCAAGAGGGGAAATTTGTATCTTTAACCGGCTCTCTGGTAGATTCTAAGACAGGCACGTGAGTACTTTCGGGTTAGCCCTGACTCGTAGCAGGAGAGACCCTTGAGCTTCCCCAGGTCATCGCTGTGGGACTCAGAGTCAAGTCAGCCTTGCGAGGACTGTGCTTTGGCCTTGTGCGTTGGTTCCAGGTTTTGCTCACCTGCCCAGCAGCCATGTCCCTCCTGCCGCTGGCTGCCTGCTCTCTGTTGGGGCCCAGCTGACCTCCTTGGTGCCAGCTGGCACCTACCTGGTCATCTGAGTCTAGCTGGCTTCTATATCTCCTTACTTATCGAATGGCAGAAAATTCTTGGTAGACCACAGGAGACCAGTGTTTGCTTGGATGCTTGGATGCCTGGGCTTGGTGCCTTGCAGATTCCTGGTCTCCAGCCTGCTCTGGGCTCCCCACGCTGCCCAGAAAACTGCCTCTCTATTTGGCTCTCTCTTGTTATCCCAAGTGTCCGTGTCCTTGGCATCTAGTGTCTTCAGATGTCCAATCTCTTCATCGCAATGAATAGGCAACCTCATATACTGGGTCACTGAAAAACTAGAAGCGATCGGAGGAAGGATATGCTCTGAACGTCCTGTTCTCCGCCCTGCCTGCCCACCTGCGAGTGTATCTCTGCCTGCACCCATGTGTCTTCCTGCCCTAGTAGAAGAGGTTAACTGCCTCCAACATGAGACTAATCCTCCCACTTATGCTCTGGACGCTAACCCCAGGCTTCCCACGTAACCCTCTCCATCAACTACTTCTCTGAATCTCCAAACGTTTTCCCTACTGATTTGCCCTCAGCTCCTAAACAAATTCAGCATCTTGCTGCCCTCCACCAACACTTTGCCCAGTGCTGCTTCCAGCTCCTACCCTATCTCTTTCCCCATGTCAGCTATATTTCATAATAACTGTGCTGTGTATACAGTGACTGTTGTCAAAATAGTGACGATACGTAGTGAATGTGCTAACTCAGCTAGTACTAGTTTATTTAATCCTCACAATAACCCTAGGATACATTAATATTGGGTGAGTTGACACCTAATTAAAGTGGAGGGAAGTTGGGTAGTGCGTCCAGAGGCACACAGTACCGTGGGATTTGGTCCCAGGCAGTTGGCCTTCCAAGTAAGCGTCTATACTTGTTGACGCAGTTCCCGCCCCTGCAGTGACTCCTCCACAATTTGGTCCCTTCTCCCAGGTCAGCAGTGACCTCTGTTTTGTTACATCCACTGGAAATTTTGGGACTTGATTTCACCTGGCAGAGTGCCAGATGGTATTGACGTCCGTGTGCAATTTTGGAAACCCCCATTTTTCTTGGTTCTTGGGGCTCCATACTCGCTTCTCCTTTTACCTTTCAGGTCTCCAAGTCGCATTTTTAGGCTTCTTCTCTCTTGGCCCAAGACCTTATATTTTGGGGATGCCCCAAATATATATCCATCCTATGCCTTGTCCCAAGGCTTCATTTACCAGCTAGATCCCAAGAACCACCAAAGCTTGGTTCTGGTCACTAGACAAGAGGTCTGTCTATTGGCCTGATCTCTTGAAACAGACATAGCCCTCATTGAATTGATTATTTTGCCCAAGTTATTCCCTCCCTTCCTCTTTCCCGACTCAGTCAATGGCTACCACACCAGTGGTTCATCCAGTGCCCTAGCTGAAACCTGCATGGCACTTTGGTCTCTCTCTCTCTCTTCCCTACATTACCTAATCAGTCATCAGTCTCTCTCAATCTTACCTGCTAAATTGCCCCACCCCGTCCTCAACTCTGTCCACTTCACACACACCTCCTGAGACCGTCTCAGTTTGTGTGCTCCTATCACCTCCTCCCCACGTCCCTACAACAGATTCCTAACTGGCCTCTTGACTCCAGTCTTGTGGCCCCTGATATACCTTTTCTTTTTTTTTTTTTTAAATTATGAACTATTTAAAATAGACAGAAAACAGTAGACAATGACAGAACACACATCCATTTATCTACTACCCAGGTTTAACAGACATTAGTATTTTGCCATATTTGGATGGATTCACTGAAAGATAAAATGTTACAGATACAGTTAAAGAAATGGGCACCCCATTCTTTTCTCCCCACCTTCTAACCCAGAGGTAATTATCAGCCGAAGTTGGTGTAGATACTTTTCATGTTTTAAAAACTGACATGTAAATCTGTACCCACCAGTGGCATAGCATTTCAAATATTTTAAATTTACCTTAAGCATATATATAATTTTGAAGTTTTAATGGATGTCATGTCTTTGGGACGTGTCCCTGTTGATACACAGGGTCCGAGTCATTCACTGGGACTTCTACACGGTCTACAGCTATAGTCTATTCTTTCCTTATCCACTTCCCTGAACTTGGTTGTGTCTAGGGTTTCACTAATATAAAAAGGGCTGCAAAGAGCATCTGCCTTCATGGGTCCCTGTACATTTGTGTTTCTTCTCCTCTGTAAGGTGCAGATCTACAATGGGAATAGCTGAGCATTCTGGTGCAAGCACCTTTACCAGATACTGGCAGATTGTTTTCACAATGGTTATATCAACTTATACTTCCTCCAAGAGTTTATCAGAATTTTCATTTCCTCACATCCTCACTGCAAACTCATAAATACGTAAAATATGAAGAGCGAGAAGCGGTGCCTCATTGTTTTAATTTGTGTTTCCCTGGTTGCTAGGGATTTTGAGAATTTTTCACGTTTGTCATTGGTGTTCTCTGTAAGTTGCTGGTTCCTATCCTCGCACATTTTTACATTGTTTTTATTGTTTGATTGGCTTTTAAAAATAATTTTAGGAGTTCTTAAACATTCCAGAAACCAATCCTTTGTTGGCTATGTGCTTCCCTTTTACTCTACTCTATTTATGGTATTGTGTGTTCTCCTAAAGATTTAAATTTTAATATAGACACTCTCCATCTTTCTTATTTTGGTTTGTGCTTTTTAGTCTTGTTTGAAAAATCTCACTCTCATGATGTTACAGTTTTTTTGCTATATTTTCTTCTGAAAGTTTGACAGTTTTTTTTTTCTACACTTAAGTTCTTCACTTTCCTTGAAATTCATGTGTCTTAGTGGCATGCTGTGGGATTAAATTTTATTTTACTTTCCATACAGACAACCAGTTGTACAGAACCACTTTACAGATTAAGGCATTTTTCCACTGATCTGTGATGTCAACTCTGTCCTATACCAAGTTCCTTTATGTGCGGGTAAGCTTCGGGGCTTTTTCTTCAGATTGTTTATCTTTCCACCAGCACTGTGTCTTTTAATTGCTTTACAATGACTGTTTTAAAAAATTGAGATTATAATTAACACACCACAAAGTTCATCTTTTCAAAGTGTACTATTTGGTGCCTTGTATATTCACAGAGTGGTGCAACCATCAACCATCCCGGGGTTTTTTTGTTTTTCGTTTTTTTTTTTAATCATCCTGGAAAGAAACCCTATACTCTTTAAGTATCACCTCCACACTTCTCATCCCATCCAGCCCCCCTCCTCCCCTGCAGCCCTTGGCCACCACTAATCTACTTTCTGTTTATAGATTTACCTATTCTGGATATTTTAGATGTGTGATGTAATGTTTTCAAGGTTCATCCATGTTATAGCATGTCATAGACCCACACTGCTCTTAATGGCTAAATAACATTCTCTTGTATGGATATACCACAATTTGTTTATCCATTTATTAGTCCATGGGGATTTGGGGTTTTTCATTTTTTCGCTATTATGGATAATGCTATTATGAATGTTTGGGTACCATCTATGTTTTTGTGTGAATGCATGTTTTAAATTCTCTTGACTATATACCTAAGAGTGGAATTGCTGGGTCATATGGTATTCTACGTTTTACTTTTTGAAGAACTACAACATTATTTTTTAAATTGGCTGCACCATTTTACATTCCCACCAGTAATGTATGAGGATTTCAACTTTTCCGCATCCTCATTGGTACCTGTGAATTTTCCTTTTCTTGATTATAGCCATCCTAGTAGGTGAGAAGAAATATCTCACTGTGGTTTGGATTTGCATTTCTATGATGACTAATGAAGTTGAGTATTTTTTCACAGGCTTACTGGCTGTTGTGTTTCTTTGGAGAAATCTGGATTCAAATCCTTTGCCTGTTTTAAAGCTGAGTCTTTTTATTATTGAGTTGTGAGAATAATTACTATTTGTATCTAGTAGGGGAAATTATTCCTTCCACCCTCATTCTCTTCTTTTCCACCTTGATCTTCAAAATTATCATGGCTATTCTTTGCTCTTTACTCATCTTTATGAATTTGGGATCAACTTGTTGTATGTCAGTATTTATTTATTTTGGCAGATTTTTCACTGAATTTAGAGATAGATTGCTTTTGGAGAGAATTGCCATCTTCAAATTGTTGTCTTTCCATTTGTTTTCCCATCTATGAACATGGTATATCTTTCCACTTGTTCCGATCTTCTTTTTATTGTATTTAGACAGGCTTCAGCTGCACTCCCTTATGGAGAAAGTCCCTGCTGTTCACTTATGCACATGACTGTGCAAAACCCTCAAAGTTGAGTCCATTTAGCAACACTCCCATTTTCCTTACATTGATTTGACAACTGCTTTTCCTTCTCATGTGTTCTTTGATATCTTCCCATTGTCTTTAGGAAACTCCAAGAACTCTTAGACTCCTGAGCTGGGAAGAAGTGGAAAGGTAGTATCATCTTCCCTCTAGATGTTCTAGATTTTCAGGAAAAAGCCTGGGTTGGAGCTTAGGATAGAGAAACTGATGGGTTAAAACTCGCCTTTGAAAAGTCTTGGCATGCCTTGAAGGAGGCTAACCTATAAAAAAAATAATTATATCATTTCCAGAGAAGTGAACTATTTGGGTGTTGGTGAAAGGCGTTGCTTCTTAAAAGTTGAGCACCGCTTCTGTGTCATAGGGAGGGATATAAAGTTATTGTGAATAATATCTCTGAGAAGAGGGACATGAATACACCCTTTTGTTAGGAAGATTTAAAGTGAGGGGACAACCAGTGGCTTTGGAAAATGTTGTAAGCAGAAAATTGTAGTTTCACCAAGTCCATACTGCTGAGTATCTGGAACTAGAAAGCTATGAGGTAAGGGATGAACAAATATTCAGACAGCGCTGTGGAGCAGCAGGAACAAAGTGCTGTGACTTTTGAGGTCCCACATGAGAACTTTGAGTAAGATGGACAGGCAGATGTCAGTGGGGTTGAAAGGGCACAGAGGGAAAACAAGAGTAGGACAGCAGTGGGGAGCAGAGCCTGAACTTTTGATTGGGACCTGGAATGTGTGACAAAGACTGATTCTGGACATATCACCAACGTGGAGACTGAGAGCCTCTTCTGACCCATCATCCTCAGATGGACATGTGTTGGGCATGGTGACTGCTGTGATGGCATCCCACTTGCCACCAAGGAGGCTGCTCTGGTGCCTTGTTTCTGAGAGTTGTTTCACCTTTCAGCCCCTAGGTGGTGCACCTGAGTTCATGCTGCTCCACTCTGAAAAGAGAAGGATTGATTAATAGAACTGAGAGTTATCAAAAAGCAATGGTCCTGGGAGAGGAGAAGGACATCCCCAGAATACAGGACACTGAGCTCAAGCTAGTGTTTAATCATAATAAAACCCCTAAAACGCAGGGAGGGTGAAGCAGCTCTTATCAACTCCATTATATGGAGGGTCGAGCGGCATAGTAAGGACATTAAGTTTTCATTCAACACATATTAACTGAAGGTCTACTATGTGCCAGAAACTGTTCTCGGGGCTGGGCATGCACAGAACAGTCAACAGAGCAAAGCCCCTGCCAGCAGTCTAGTAGGAGAGATAGGCAGCAAACAAACACACGCTTGGGTGCCTAGTGCAGAGGAAGACAAGGAGAGGCACTGGGGGCTGGGATTTGCAAGAGGGAGCAAGAGTCCACCGTGCAGAGCCAGCCAGTGGGGCTGAGACAGAAAGAAGGACCTGCTCAACTAGAGGGACCAGTTGGGGGGCAGTCTAGGCGGCTGTGCCAGGGCTGTCAGAGGAGGGATGGGGGCCCATACAAGCACTGGGTCGATGGAGATGGAGGAAGAGAGGTAGGCTCGACTGATTTTGGTGACTGACTGAACGTGGGTGGGGGTGACAAACTGAAGTCAACATCCCTGGGCTGGCCCCTGCTCTGGGTGACCATTCACATAGCCTGAGATGGCTCCCTGGGCCCTTACAGGCATCTTCTTGACCCCAAAGTCATTTTTATTATTTTCAAGGATGCAGAGTACCCAGAACTGAACTAATAAAGTGCAGCAGTTCTGCTTTAATGAGCAGAAAAGAGTAATTTGTAATTAGCATATACATTATTTGTACCTAATGAGTGCTTTCCAAAGTCCTTGTGGGGGTTGTTTGTCTTCCTAAGTATTTAAAACCCCCCTCCTCCCAACCATCTTGTTTATGCTGTTTATTTGTACTCTCTGTTCCTAAAAATACACACGAGGACACGTGCGCACATTTTCATTTCCATTCACCTGCAGCCCTGTGCAGACTGGCGGCAGCCACAGCGGCACCCACAGGACCGTGCGGCCACCGCGTTCACAGATTCATAAGTGTAACCCCACACTCGCATGTGTCAACGCAGGCACACAAACCCCACACGTACGCGTAAGTGTGTGCATGCACATATATACACATGCACCCATTCCCCGTGCGCGCATGCCCACGAAGTGTGGGTACACAGAACACGTGCTTTCATATAAGAAGCCCGAAGGAGGAAACGTGCATCCATAAGTGCCCCAGCACATGCACGTGGAGACACACATGCCTGTGCACGCACAGCGAGGCTGCCAAGGGTCAGGGATTCCTCTCCTCAGGTAGGGATGATGTCATGTTACCATTTTGGCCTTGTCCAAAGATTTGAGGTTTTGAGACTTCACCCTGTTGTTCACAGCACCTTGCCTTGTACAAGCAGATCAGCTACCGTTCAGTAATGCGACCTCCCAGTTACGCTCCTGGCTACCTGGGCTCGTGAAGGATCTGGAGAACAGAGGTCCTACACACCATAGCCACAGGCCTGTACGGGTGGTCAGAGGTGAACTTTTGCCTCCCTGGGCTGGGGCTCCGCCTGGGCAATCAGCAATAACAAACCTAGTTAACACCATGTTTTCCAGTCCGCCCCCCGCCCCAGGCAAGAACTCTGCACAGTGGTAAGGAAGAACCACATTGCCACACAGACTCTTTCTACCAGAATTTTGGGGTCAGCATTATTATCCTTGTTTCGCAGCCACTGATCCAGGAGCTCAAAGGAACTCCAGTGTTTGTGCAAGGCCCCCCGCAGAGGTAGGCTTGAGTCCAGATGAGTCTCTTGCACGATTTCATCTCTGCTTCTCCTCAGCAAACCACCCCCTGCCCTGCCGGCCCCGCCCCACACAGGGTCTGCGGGAGCAGGTAGGAGAGGGCGACAGAGCTGCCCAAGGTTCTCGGTGCCTCTGACCTCCGACCAGGCATTCCCTTGGGGGCTGAAGAACACAGATGACGTACTCTGTTCACCCACGGGCCAGACACAGTCCTTCCAGGAGAAAACACAACTCCTCTTTTCTGACCTTGATGTTTGCTTCTGATGTGATTCCGGCAAAGCAGCTGCTCAAGTCTTCCTTTGTCGGAAGATCTGGGTGGTCACCCGATGTCAGGTTTGCCCTGGGTGCTAAGTTCCTAAGATCAGGTAAATTGCGTTTGCAAAAACTTAACACTGAGATACTACCGCAAGTGAAAAGGGAAAGCGCCGGAACTTTTTTATTATGTTAGAAAATGCCACATTCCTTAAAAGTTGCTAAGTTGTGTGGTTGGTTCCCTGCCAGTCATTGGCCTCTTACTCTGGGGCAGGCCCTGTGCTGGGACCTGGGCACCAAGTTCGCGGATGAAGGCGTTGGGCCACTTTTGGCTCACATCATTGGAAACATTCTAAAGAAAAAAGTAGTACAAATGTTCTTACAGCTATTCTTTCATTTGAGCTTTAAAACACCTTACGTGGGAAGTAAAAATACTACAATAAACAGTGACAACAGCTGATTTACTCAGTGGTTACTATCAGCCGGTCCCACTATGGCCTCAGTGTACTCGATGTCTCACAAGCAACGGTCTATTCAGTTCTCACTAGGAGCCTATCAAGTTCTAGTCCGAGAATGAGCTATCATGGCTCGGGTTTTCCTGCTGAGAAATGAAGGATCAGTGCGGTGATGTGACCCAAGCAACGTCTTCAGGGAGGATCCAGGTCTGCTGACTCTTAGGACTGATCTCCTGTCCCTGCCAGGATGGATGGAGTGGGGCTCGGGTGCTGGGAACCACGTGCCCTGTGCATGCTCCCAGTCTCTGTGGCCCTAAAGCTATCACAGGCAATGCTTTCCAACCCAGTCATCTGGGTGTGTTGACTTCTAGCCAGGGAATAGGAAAAGGGGCCATGCCTCCCTTGCTGGAATGCAGGTTTAATAGAGTTTGCCAGTTTCTGGGGTATTACACTGTGGTCAATTTCAGCTACCAACTGTTTAACTACTGGGAGAGCAGGAGGAGGGGGAGAGGGATATTTAACAATTGCATATTTAATGCCTAGCTCTCTGGCTCCAGCCCATTGTGGAGCCCAAGGTCCCAGCAATTAACCTTTTGCTACTTCTGGGCTCAAAGGGGGCCAGGCCGTGGGAACAGAGCACCAGAAGGATATTTCGAGGTATTCTCCATTGCCTCAGCCTGGATGAGGCTGATGGTGTTTTACTTCTTCCTTTGCCTCCCTCAGGGAGAAAACAAAGAGTGGATCCCAGAAAGGCCGGGGCCTCTAATCTCTCAGTAAAGCCTTTGAAAGGAGGGGAAGGTGGCTAAGTCTACTACAGAGAACTGGCATGGCTGGGTCTCCGGGGGCCAGGGCCGGGGGCTCCATGCATGGCGCACGGAGCAGGGCTGGCGGACTGGGAGGAAACGGCTGGCGGAAGGCCTCCCGGACCCTCTATCCTGTCTCCGTCACTCCCACACAGATTAACGAGCCCCAGGATGCCCTTGGTATTGGGCAGCCATGCTCGGGGCCTCCCCAAAATAGACAGGACGCCTGGTGCCTCTCGCTACCGTCCCAGCTATTGTCTTTATGAGCCTGGTGAGTTCAGGGATCATATCCTAACACTTCCTCTTCGTGCTTAATCACTATCCTGATGGATAGCCGCTCGCACAGATAGCCTGGGGATGTTGAGGGCAATGCAAACTAGGGGCAGCCAGGCCTCTGTCGTGTATATCTGGGGGGAGCTGGGACTGCTGTGGCTGCCTCTGGAAAGGGGCAAATGGGGCCTTTTAACCTTAAAAATGGAAGTCATTTTACCAGCAAAAATGGGTTTATTTGGCAATAGCAGAGAATTACAGTTGGGGACATGCAAGCCATGGCAAAAGCCATAGGCAAGTCCAACAAAGGAGAGGAACATTATTTTATGGAGAAGAAGGAGGAAGTCGGGAGGGGTCGTTTGAAACAAAGTCCATTGGAGAAAAGCAGTGCTGGGTGATGATAGTTTCTGACTAGCTGAGTCGCAGGGGTGGGCGATTTCTTGTAGGGATGCACTTACACCTTTCCCTGTTGGGGCCTGTCATTGACCAATGACTCTTTGGTGTTGAGACTCTTCTGTTGGGGTCTGTAACTGATCATTCTTCCTGTAATTGACACAGAGTGGAGTGACTACCCCTTCTGGCCTCCCCTTCTAGCCTTCCTAGTCCACTTTAATGACGTTTCCGTTTAATATTTTTCATAGGCCATTGTGGAGCCTTTGCAAGGGCTCAGAGATTCTTTTTGGCTGAGGCTGACTGAGGGGGGCATCAGGCTCAGAATTGGTGCCATGGGGTGGGGGCGGTGCGTGGGCCAGAGTCAGCCACTAGGGGGCAGGCCCTGACAGCAGGTGGACCAGGCTAACCCCCATCAAAGCTCAAAATGCCTGGGAGGAAGGACAGCCACACAAAGTGTCCTGCTCTGGGTCGTGCCAGCTCCAGAGCGAGCCAAGCCCCAGGGAGGTCTGGGAGGTGAGGACACTGGAGATAGGAGGCCATTTGTGGATTCCCTTCATCTTCCCTGTCTGCGGTAATGGGATAGTGATGATCTGCGCCAGCGTCTGGACAGAGGTGGGAAGTGGCTTCCCACGCTGTGGAAGGGGTCAGGGGCAGGAAGAAAATCAGAGACAGAGAAGGACAGGTCTGGGCTAGCGTCAGGAGCTGGCAGCTGCCGGCAAGCGACACGAGACAAATGAGGGAACCCTGGTGGAGGGTAGAGAAGCCCCGAAAGGCCTTTCTTGGTTGTGTCCTTTTGGGCCTGCCTGGCCAGGCCAGCTTAGCTTTTTGTTTGTTTGTCTGTTTTTAGCTTCTCCAAAGAAGTCCCTGCCCTTCCTGTTCTTAGCTCTGGCTGATTCTGGCAGTTTGGGAACCCTCTGAGTCAGCTACCTGCCCAGCATGGAGCTTTCCAAGGATGCGCTGGTGGGCTGAGGCTGAAAGCCAGAGGGGCTTGGAATTCATACTGAGGAGAGAAGACTGGGGAGCCCAGCCACAGATGGGAGGCCTGAAAGAGCCAGGGGCCTGAGGCTGTCTGTCTTGTCCATCCATCCTTCTGTCCATCCGTTCATCTATCCTTTCGCCATCTATCTATTCCATCAGTATATGTCATGTGCCAGACCGTCTCCTGAGAATACAGCTGTGAACATGACAGAGAGGGCCTCTGACCTCACAGGAAACGGCATTTGAATGGCAGCATCCCAGAGACGAGCCCTCACTAATTGTGGCATAAGGATGGAAACAGATAGGTCTTCTCTTAAACTGTCAAGGCAGCAAGCACCCCTCACCTCCTGCCCTGGTACAGGCAGACGTTTACAGCATACATAGACGTAGCCTGAACCGTGCATACCTGTGCACGCTCACGATGCCTTCCCTCGGATACCAGCACAGCCGGAGTCACGGTGCATGTGCACTTACACACTTGAACGCACAACTCTCTGAATACTTGTGCACACATGCACACAAATTCACACAAGCTCACATCCGTGGGCACACAAGGCACTTGCCCATATTTGCATATATGTGCTTACAGGCTTGGCAACACACAGGTGCACACTCGTGTGCCCAGTCACTCAGGCGCACTGGCATCTATGCACATAAGTACGTATAAATACGCACACTTGGGACAGTTTGGATCTGTATACATACAGCACACGTGCCCACATATACACTCATCCAGGCATAGAGGGCACACGCACATATAAATGCGCCCTCTGACTTTGACCTTTTCCCCAAAGCCCCCCCACCCTACCGTTTTCCCATCCTATCTTGGGGAATCACCCATATCTCTGACGAGAGAATGGGTTACTAATGCAGCCACAGAGCTGTTTTGACACTTTTGACGAATAACATTCAATACTATTAATTGGAACAATTGCTTTTCATTTAACTAAATCACGGGAATTGCTAAACTAAATTGAAACGGAATGTAATTTTGCCGCGCGCTGCTTTAATATGGGCCTCTAAATGTCTTCTCCCTGAAGGATTAGTAACTTAATCACCCACCAGTGATAACTGCTTTCCAGGCTCAGCTGGGAGGCTTCGTGCTCGCAGCAGCCTGGCTGGGAACAGGCTGGGTGCCCTGGCAGCTCCTCCCGCCCTGTGCTTCCTCTCCTGCATTATTCATGGCGGAGAACACGGCTCCCTCCCTTCTCTGATTCCAGCAGGACCCTCAGAGATCATCTCCATTGTCCCTTGGTTCTGTCCCTCTGTCTGCGATCTGGCCTGGGGTCTGCACTCTGGGGGTCTGAATGTGGGCCCAGTCTCTGGGCCTCTCTGGGCCTTGCTGAGACCCTTTGTCCCGAGAACACTGGCCCTGGAATCCTGGGGCCCTTTGGACTCCAGGGACAGCCCAGAGCCCGGCCTCGCTTCCAGAGATAGGTTGACATGGGCCAGAAATGCCCCGTCCGCTGCCTGGGAGAGCAGGAAAGGCCCCAGCCCGGCAGGCTGCTGGAGGGTGACCAACTGTCCTGGTTCATTTGAGACAGAGGGATTTCCAGGAACTGAAATGCCCCATGCTGACACTGGACGGTCCCCAGCAAACGGGGGGGGGGGGCGGCTGATGACCCTCGCTGTGGGGCTATCTGTGCTTCCAGTTAGAAATCATCCTTAACTGTTATTGAGTGCTTACTGTATGCTAAGAGCATAACATACATGATCTCATTTCATTTTTGGAAACCATTTTGGGGGGGTGAATTCTGTTAACATACTCATTTAGCAATGAGAAAGCCGAGACTCTGTTTTTGTAGCCTTCTCTGAGATCTCACAGCTGTAAACCTAACACCAAGGATACTAGCCACTAGTATGTGTAAGAGCTTGCTCTGTCAGCATCTCCCCAGCAGTCTTGAAGGTGGGCCTCGTTTCTATCATTCCCATTCCGTAGATAAGAAGACTGAGACTCACAGAAGTCGAGGTTATTGCTGGCTGGTGCCAGAGCTGTGCTTCTAGACGCAGGAGTGTCTTCTCCCCAATGCCCACTGTATTGGCCCCTCTTTCAGGCCATCTGGGGGCCTTCCAGGTTCTTCTCCCCTGGGCAGTCTGAGAGGACCCACGCAGAGGGCTTCTGGCGGTGAAGCACGCTGCATATTGGAGTCACTGTCTGAAGTGTGGCATCCTATGGGCTCAACTCCTGCCTGTCGGTAACCAAACTAGGATGGCCATTCCCCGGATAAAGGTTTCTAGAACTGCCACCCCTTTCCACTTCCCGTGACATGGAGGCTAGCGTCGGGTCCTTGAGTGGATTCTGTTAGTGACTCTGGGTTCTTGAGTTCTGTTAGCCCCTCTTCTCACCCACCCCTGCTGAGCTTAGGCCTTACAGGACCTATAGCAACAGCCTCTTCACGGGCCTCTGAACCTGCCTCTACATTCCCTCCCTCTCCCCTGCCCCAAAGTTGCTGGACAACATTTCTAACTGCCCCTCGGAGTTGTCGCTCCAATATACGTACTTGAAGAGGAAGACTCCCGTTTCAAGAGGGAATAGCATTCCTGAGCCCTGGCATTTGCTGTCCGTTCTCACTGAATCCCTTAGCCTCCCGGGGCTGCCGCCATTCCCATTTCACAGTTCAGAGAACCAAGGCACTGAGGTGAAGGGATTGCCCAAGTTCGTGCACTGGGTCAATGGCAGGCCGAGCTCTCGGTATCAGGCTGTTTGATTCCACACACCCGATTCTCTCGCCGGGCTGGGACTGCTCTTCTCGAGAGTGTGGCTCTTGGGAGTGCCAGCTTTCTCTGTGTCTGGGGGGGGCAGGGTGGCAGGGTGGTGACGCTCGCAGGGTCTGTGCACAGACGCACGTGGGCTGGGAGCCCCGGGCAGTCCTGTCACTCGCGAGACCTGGGGCTGAGATCTGTTTACCTTCACGTGTAACATGGGGGTGCACGCTGTCCCCCCTTCGCAGCCCTGTTGGTCTGTTGCATGAGGAGCTCAGCTCAGGGCCTAGAGCAGAGTGGAGGCTAATAAATGGTGGCTACCATGATTATTTTATTATTTCTGACGGTTTGGAGGGAGGTTCTCCAGAGTTCAACCCCGCCGACTGTCAAGCCCTACCTCCCTGTACATTTTACGCTGCCCGTGCCCTTGAGTTTCCCATTAACTTAATAGGGCTGGACATAAAGGAGCCAGTTGTTCATGGGATCCCAGAGTCAATCAACAATCTACCCTTCACTGCTCCCATTCGCTCAAATCGATATGTATTGATTGAACACCCAGGCCGCGTGGGGCCCTGAGGCTGCGCTGGAGGACGGTTCATCCTCTCGCTGAGCCAGGAGGAGGAGCCACGAGAGTGTCTCTCCAAGTGTGGCCCCGGACCAGCAGCATCAGCAGCATCGGGAACATGTGATAAAACGCGAATCCTTGTAAATTTCAAGCCCCACTGAATCAGAAGGCAGGACACAGGCGCTGGTGTTTAATGAGTATTCCAGATCCATCTAAGGCATGCTAAGGTTTGAGAAACATTGTTCTAAAGACCAGAACACAGTTATTCTCCGAGAGGGACCGGCTGAGCCCTCTGGGATATGGGGAAGGAGAGTGGGAGTCAGTGGGGGAATCTCTGGGGAGCAGGGGGCGTGGTACCCTGACCCATGAACTGCTGCCCCTCTCCAGCCCACAGTGAGTCACACAAAACTGCCCCTTCCTCTGGCTGGAAGTGGCTGGTAGGTGGAGCACGGACTGGATTTCTGTCTTCATTCACTCCTTTTGTGCGCAAGGCTCAGACAAAGTTATGAGGAGGGCCTGGAAGCGCTGTGCCTGTCTTCACCTGGGGGGCTGGCTCCTGGGGTGCTGGACAAGCAGCCTCAGGGGAGCCTCCCTGCTGCACGGGCTTTCCCCAGTCCTCAGGCCTTAGCAGTCCTTCAAATGAAACAGGCTGTAAAGACCAAAGCCCTTGGGAGAAACAGGGCAGTCAAAGCACAGTTATGAAGACAGCAAGCCACCGACTGGAGGAGACATCCCGCCCTGAGCCAACGCTGGAGAAAATAAAACAGGCGTTTGATAGGCTCTCGACATGCAGGTCCCTCCAGAGCACGGTCCTCCTGCCAAAGACAAGTCAGCCGGACACTGATGGAGAAATCGAACAAGCCATGGAGTGTGGCCGAGGAGTAAGAGAAAGCTCGAGGCCCCCAGCTGCCCTAATCAGCACCTGACAGCCAGCCTTCTGCCTTCTCCCTCACCACCCCTCTTCCAGGGGATCCTCTCAGGCCACGCACTCCCATCCCCCTAGCCCAGACTACTCTGGGCTTCACCACCTCTAGATTCTGGCCTGCAAGAACACCCCTTCCCCCCGGGGAACCCTCGGTCTGCCTTGCTCTTCTGTTCTTAGGGGCTCTCGTACTCTCCCTTCATCCCAGAAGCCTTCCTGGGTTTTGGCTTCAGCTGTATAATACCACTTTACTTGTTCCTGGGGCTTGACTGGGGCCATTCCTCTTCCATATTTCTCTCTCTTCCAGAAGGTGACTTCCTCGAAGTAGGGGACTATTCGAGTGTCTTTGTCTTCTGTCTTCCCAACGGGGAGCATCTTATAGCAAGGCCCGGTCTCTCTCTGTAAACAAGTTTCCCCACTCCAACATCTGCTGCTATATGTTTTGTACAAAGTAGAGGGAGTGAAAACCCTTCCTGGTTCAGCCCCAGGGGCCCCGAGACCGGCCTCACTGACACCTGCTAACTTCTTGGGTACCCATGGCTGTGGTGGGCTGTTCTGGGGCTGCTACTCATCTCACCACCCCAAAAGACGGTCTGGACCTCTCATTCCCGACCACATGTGAGAGCAATTGTCCCTGCGAGGCCCGCTCTTGGAGGAGGACTGCGGGGCAGCTGGACTGCGTGCCTCTACCCTAGTGCCCTTGGAGACTCAGCATACCTGTTTCTCTTGTCTCCATACTGAAGATGCACCAGCTCTCATTTCTTCTGGCCCAAAGGTAGATAAAGCCCCAGTCCTACATCCTCTTTGGTATAATGAAGAGTGGACAGATGGCTAAAAGAGACTGATACTGAAAACGGAAGTGGTGCTACCAGGAGAGGGAGTTTCTCAGGCAGGCTGTGAATGGGGCTCTGGCTAGTTGTAGTTATGCTAGAAACTTGTGCTTCATAAGCCGGAGAATTCTGTGAATCTTGTGTTTGCTTTCACATTCCTTGGTGGTCTTTAACATTTGCTCAGGATCTTCCACCCTTACTCTCCGGAAATTTCCTTCTCTGAGGTCACGACTATCTTCTCGCTCCTAAGACCAGGTAAATGCCAGTGCCCTCTTCTCTGGGTCTTGGGGTCTTTGATGCCACGAGGCACCGCTCTCCTGCGTCTGCCGCCTCTCCTTCCCCTCTGTGGGATCTTCCTCTGCTTTCACATTGACACCTTCCAAGGATGCCCTTCTGTGCTCCTTGACCTCGTTCCCATTCCTCTTGATCTTTTCAACTGCCCCCATCACGTCTGCACATGGCTCCCAAATTCCACTTGCTGCTTCCTGAGAGCTCCATGGCACATGCAGCCTCCTGAGGACATTTCTAAATGTGGTCCCTGCCAGTATGCCAAACCCAGCACACGCCTCAAACTAACCCCACTGTCTTCCTTCTCACACCAGCTATAGCTTCCAGCTTCCCTCTTTCTGTTAAAAGTCGTTTCACCTTGGCTTGAAAATGACAGTCACCAAGGTTTCTTTCCTGCTTCTATTTTCATCTCTTCCAAAAATCTGATTGGCATCTCCAGAATTTCTCTGCCATATCTTTTCCTTTCCTTTCCTATTTGCCATTTCTGAGGTCTGGCCCCTCATTTTTTCACACAATTGCCCCACAGAGGTCTTCCCCCCGTTGGTGGCTTTCTATCCCATACACCCGACACCTGCTGCCAAGGTCATCTTTCCATTGTCCGGGCAGGATCATGTCACTCTGTACTTAACAATCCCCCAGCACACATGCCAACTGCTCCTTGAATCCTCTTGTTGGGAAGGGCCACACAGGTGTAGGGCATGCATTATGGAGCCAGAAAGATCTGGGTGACATTCTTTTTTTTTTTTTTCTTTAAGATTTATTTATTTGAGAGCGAGAGAGAGACAGAACAAGCAGAGGGAGAGGGAGAAGCTGATTCCCCGCTGAGCAGGAAGCCCAACACGTCACTCGATCCCAGGACCCTGAGAACATGACCTGAGCCAAAATCAAGGGTTAGACACTTAACCGACTGAACCCCCCGGGTGCCCCTTTGGGTGACATTCTGACTTATTACGTGAGCACCCAGGAGAGTGAATGGCCCTCAGTAAAGATAGTTTCCCGGACTAATTCAAGCATAGGTAGTTTTAGGGTTACTTTTTATAATTTCCATAGTATCTCACCCATCTCTCTCTCTCTTTGATACCTATTGCTTTTTTTTTTTTTTTTTTATCTAGCTGTTTTGGTATATGTCTTCTCTTTCTTCTTAATTTCTTAAGTAGAACCAACTTGAATATTTTTAAAAGCATTAAAAATTAGGACATATCAACTTGTATGGTTTCAGTGGCCACAGCTGTAATGAGACGTCAATTCATAGCTTCCAGTGCCTTTATTCCTACTTGGATAGGAGACAGCCTACTGACCATCAAAATCCATCCTCTCTTTTCTCCTCTGTAATAGAAGTACTGGGTACATGGTTATCCAGTTAGACTTCCTCTCCTTTTTTCCCTTTGAGGTCGCTGTGATAATGTGACTAATTTATTTCTGATGAGCAGAAGGGTTTTGAAGCATTTCCAGGCCTAGCCCATAAAATCCCCTTTGTGTGCTCTTCTGGGTTCATTCCCTTTTTGGCTGGTTGGGATGGCATCAAGTCAGGTGGTCTTGGAAGCCACGTGTTGAAGATGACAAGGCCACCATCAGCCTGGATACCTGAGTGACGGTGTGGAGCAGAATTCCACTGACCTGGAGCCTTTACCCTGGACAGTTCTGTGTGAATGAATATATCTTTTGCTTCTTAAGCTACTGAAATTTGGGGGTCTGTTACAACTAGTTAGCTTAGCCTACCAAATATATTACTTATTTCCTATAGTAGGCATAATTTCCAAAATAATCGCCCAAAGATGCCGCACTATAATACCCAAAACTTATGAGAGAGTATGGTGAAATATTACTCCCATGATTATGTTTTTTTTTTTAAAGATTTATTTATTTATTTGACAGAGATAGAGACAGCCAGCGAGAGAGGGAACACAAGCAGGGGGAGTGGGAGAGGAAGAAGCAGGCTCCTAGCGGAGGAGCCTGATGTGGGGCTCGATCCCATAACGCCGGGATCACTCCCTGAGCCAAAGGCAGATGCTTAACCGCTGTGCCATCCAGGCACCCCCCTATAATTATGTTATATGGCAAATTGATCTTAAAATGGGGAGATTATTTTGGGTTATCCAAGTAGATGCAGTACAATTATAAGGGTCCTTAAAAGTGGAGAACTTTCTTTGGCAGTTTTAGCAGTAGGGGAAACCAGAAAGAGTCAAAGCAAGAGAAAGACTCAGTGTACTGTGGCTGGTTCGAGGATGTAGGGGCCACATCTAAGGGTTGCAGGTGGCCTCTAGCAGCAGAGAGTGGTCGCTGGCTGACAGTCAGTAAGGAAACCAGGACCTCAGATTCATAGTAGCTGTAAAGAACTGGATTGTACCAACAACTTGAATGAGCCTGGAATCAAAATTTTCCCCAAGCCTCCAGATAAGTGGTCAGCCTGGCTAACAGCTTGATTTCTGCCTTGTGAGCCACTGAGCAGAGAACCAGATGAACCCACTTGGACTTCTAAACTCTTCTTCTGTGAAACAAAAAATGGGTGTTGTTTTAAACCACTGAGCTTATGGTAATTTGTTTTTCAACAATAAAACCAATACAATCCCTTAAAGGCAGGGGCTCAGATCTTATTTGTCTCAAATAAGTATCGTTCTCTGTGAAGTCCAAGGATAGTGCCTGGCGTGTGAGGCCTTATCTAGTTTTGGTTGAATGGATAAATGAGTTGGTGTGGCAATCCTCAGGGATAGGTCAGAGGTCTGCGTTCCCTTTCTGGAAAGGGCCGGACAGTAAATATTTAGGCTTTGTAGGCCCTGTAGTTATCTACTCAGCTCTATCTGTAGGGCAAAAGCAGCCATAGACAGTGTGTAAACAAACGTGCCTGGCTGGGTTCCAATAAAACTTTATTTAAAACAGATGGTGGGCCAGATTTGGCCTGCAGGCCACAGTGTACTAGACCTGTTATAGAACACTGGATCTTTGATCTGGTGCTTCCTCCTAAAGATATGGACTCTTTTGCATAGAACCACCTGTTCTAAAGAAATGTTTTATGGACAGAAACGGTTTCCGCCACAAGCAATACTTACTTGGTCAGTAATCCTGCAGGTAATCCTGCAAGTTGCCTTTTCACTCTGTTAATTGTTTCCTTTGCGATGTAGAAGTGCTTTAGTTAGTTTGATGCAGTTCCACTCGTCTAATTGTGCTCGGGGTGTCATATCCAAAAAAATCATTGCCATGATCAATGTCATGAAGATTTTCCCCTTGCTTCCTTCTGGCAGGTTTGCAGTTCTGGGTCTTATGTTTAAATCTTTAATCCATTTTGAGTTGACTTTGATGTATGGTGTGAAATCAGGGTCTAATTTCATTCTTTTGCGTATAGGCATCCAATTTTCCCAACACTATTTGTTCAAGGACTGTCTTTTCCTTATTGTGTATTCTTGGCACCCTTGGGAAGGATTGGTTGACCATATATACGTGGATTTACTTCTGGGCTCTCTATTCTGTTCCATTGGTCTATGTGTCTGTTTTTATGCCAATATCACAAAATTTTAAATGGGAGAAAATGTTTTCAAAATATATATCTTATAAGTGATTAATATCCAAAATATGTAAGGAATTCTTACAAGTCAATAGCAAAAAACACCCGCCACAAACACCCTCCCCCTCAATAAGCTGATTACAAAGTAGGCAAAGGACCTGAGTAGACATTTCTCCAAAGAAGACATACAAATGGCCAGCAGGCATAAGAAAAGACGCTCAGCATCACTAATCATCAGGAAAATGCAAATTCAAATCACAGTGAGACATCACTCCATACCTATCAGAATGGCACTTACCAAAAAACAAAAGTTAAGTGTTGGTGAGGGGTGCAGAGAAATGGGCCCCCTTGTACACTGCCTGTTGATGGGAATGCAAAATAGTGTAGCTGCTACGGAAAACAGTATTGTGGGTCTGCAAAAAGTTAAAAATGGAATTACCATATGATTAAGCAATCCCGCTTCTGAGTATTTATCCAAAAGATTGAAATCAGGATCTTGAAGAGCTATCCGCAGTCCCATGTTTATTGCAGCATTATTCCCAATAGCTAAGAACATGGAAACAACCGAAGTGTCCATCCACAGATACATGGATAAAGAAAATGTGATCTGTACACGGAATGGAAGATAATTCAACTCCAGAAAAGAAAGGAATCCTACCACGTGCGATAACATGGGTAAGCCTCGAGGACGTTTTGCTAAGTGAATGAAGCCAGTCGTAGAGGGACAACAACTGCGTGAGTATACCTACAGGAGGTATCGGAAATGGTCAAGTTCATATAAAGAGAGTAGAATGGTGGTTGT
This sequence comes from Ursus arctos, assembly GCF_023065955.2. Taxonomy (NCBI): domain Eukaryota; kingdom Metazoa; phylum Chordata; class Mammalia; order Carnivora; family Ursidae; genus Ursus; species Ursus arctos. The sequence continues at coordinate 19,896,702 of NW_026622830.1, read as the reverse complement.
CAGGAGCTGAGGGGAGGGGGACATTGGGATTGCTAGGCAGTGGGTGGTGAGTTTTAGTTATGCAAGATGGATGAGTTCTAGAGATATGTCCCGCGCTGTGCCTATGGTGAGCCACGCTGTGTTGCACGCTTCCGTTCTTGGTAAGCGGGTAGATCTCATGGTTCAGTGTTCTCACCACGTAAGAAAGAAAGGAAGTATTTGGTCAGGCTTGATAGTCATTGTCATTACAGAACACGTGGAGCTTCTCGGTTTGTAGGGAGATGAATCCCATGTGAAAAGGTCTCTTAGCTTTCTTTAGCTTTGGAGAATTCTTCCATCAACATGGCCTTAGCTGGTTCGCCCTCTTTCAGGGAGGGGCACCCCCAGCCTTATTGCGTGCCAGCAGGACCCAGTCTGCGGTGTTTGCAGGATGGGGGGGGGGTCCCTCCACCCGCGTTCCTCTGAGCCCCCAGCCCGTGCCTGCAGCCTGAGCAAGCTTCCCCAACCAGCCTCTGGCAGAACTGGTACATTGCTTCTGGGCCTGCCTGCCCATCCTTCATGAATTTTTATTAAACAAAACTGTAAGCAGATTGATTTTGTCCTCTTTTATTGCATTTTTATTTAATTCCCTTCCATGGTGGAGGCTCCATCATGTTACCGCAGAGTAAATCACTCCGGGGCATCAGGCCAACGCCGTGGAGAAGGGCAGGATCTGGCTTCCCAAGAGCACATTTACCGCATAAGAACCTTTATTAGCGGAGAGTCATTGATTTTTTTTTTTTTTTCAGGTCACAGCCCCTTCACCATCCTTTAAATAAGAGAGTATCACAAAGTTATAGTGGAAGAGAGACTTTGTGAGGTCAGGGTCATGGAGTGGAGGCTTGTCTCCAGGTTTGACAACACGTGCACCCCCACTATCCTGAGCTCTGCACCCACTGTGTGCGGGGTGTGGGGGTGTGAGAAGCATGGAGAAGGAGGAGCGTGGGTGGATTAGGGGGTGGTACCCAAGGGTGGAAGGGAAGATTAAGTCTGGGGACAAAGCAATTTAAGATCATTAAAAAAAAAAAATTAAGGGTGGTTCTAGTTCAGCCATACAACTTTGCACATAAAATCAGAACCATGAGAATTATAAATCAAAGCTTCTCCTTCGGTAGGTCCTGTTTTTTGCATTCCAGGTAAAGGACTTTAGGATTTTACTCTTAGGGGCTGGAGAGTTTAGGAGAAGGTCTTGGAGCAAGGCGATAACACGGCATTTATTCTCTTTGCTTTGGGAGGCTTAAACTGGCAGCAGGATGTAAAATGAATTTGAGAAGGGTTCAGGGCTGGGGTTAGAGGCTAGAAACCAGAGCATCTGGTAAGGGGCTAGTGCTGAGTGTAGGCACAAGCCAATGGGAACCTGAAATGAAGTGGCGGAATGGTAGAAATGGCCAGTGGAGACGCATGACACAAGAAGGGAGCCGTCAGACAGGACTCGGGTTTTTTTTATCCCCTGCAGAAGGAAGTTAAAGCAGAGAAGCAGCTTTGGGCAGAGCAAATGGGGAGCTGAGTTTTGTGCATGCTCATTTAAAAAGTTAAAAGAAATACTTGTTATTGCAAAGTAAGGCAAGCAAATTGCAGAAACATTAGACACAGGTCTCATAGAGAAAATAGAATCCGTCTTCAATCCCTCCACTGTGATTTGCCTTTGCAATAGTTCATACGGTTTGGTGTGTATCCTTCTAGGCAGATAAGTAAAATGGATCACGCGACCCAAGTTTCTTCAAAAATATGATTCTTAATGGCTGCGTATTCCCTTATCATCTGGATACACCAAAATTGATTTCGCCGTCCACCTATTGCTGGACTCTGACTTGATTTATAGTTTCTCCGTACTATAAATAATGCTGTGGTGAACATCTTGCTGTATGCATCTTTGTCTGTATCTCTGATAAATTTCCGAAGTAAAATTATTGAGCTAAAGGTTATAATCTTTTTAAAGGCTCTTAATTCATATTGTCAAACGCTCACTAGACACTGATATAGTGTCTGCACGTGTTCATTTCACAGCACATTTATCAATACTGAGATTATTTTGATTGTTTTAAGTCTTCGCCAATTTTGTAGTAAAAAAGGATATATCACTGTTTGTTTCTTGAATTTTTCACTTTTTTGATTACTAATACTTTTATGATAATTTTGGGTGTGCCTGTTGGTCGTTGGTTACTTTTTATTTCTTCCCTTTTGAGATTTGTTTTTTTTGCCTATATTTCTATTGAAGAGTTGCTTTTTCTACTTACCAATTTATGACAAGTTTTCTTATTGAGGCAATTAAAACTTTGTCTGTCATACATGTTGGAGATTTCTTTCTTTCTTTCTTTTTTTCCATTTCTCATTTAGCTTTCGAATGTTTCTATGGTGTTTTTGACAAGTAGAAATTCTGAAGTTTTATATGGTCGTTGCCGTTAGTCTTCTCCTTTTTGTTTTTCTTCCTTCCGGTACACTCTGTAAATCCTCAGAACGAGACTGTAAACATTTACCTATAGCTTCTAATTATCTGTGATTTTATTTCTTCACTTTATGTCTTTAGTTGACCTCAGACTGGAGTTAGATGGATTTGAATTTGGATCCCGATTCCCCTACTTAGTAGCTGTGTGATCTTGAACAAGTTACTTAATGTCTCTGGAACTCATTTTTCAGATCTGAAACAGGGCCGGTGTCTGTCCCGTTGATCTGTTGGGAGTATTGCAGGAGATGATGAAGGCGAAGTGTCTGGTGTAATGCCCGGCAGACAGAAGACATTCCAGGGAAACATTATGCCGGTGGAGCTCTTTTAAGTGTGTACAGTTTTGATCTCCGTCAGGGTTGAGCCCTTGTCCTGTTTATCTCCATATCGTGTCTCACCAAGGACATGTCTTAAAGCATATTATCACCAAATATTTGATGAATGGATGAAATGAAATGAACTGATGGCATTTTATAAGTTGTAAGGGCAAATAGATGCCTGCTTCTGCGAATCCACTTTAAAATCTTGGACCCATTTAGAAATGACCAGAATCATGATATGTGTGTCTAGAATGCAGAAGAAGGAGAAAAAAAAACCCCAAACAAATGAACATTGTGTTTTCATTATCCACAGCTCACCAGTCCGGGCTGTGGGTGTGTTCCGTCACCTCTGACCTCTGACTTATGGCCCTGACCTCTGCATGCAAGCCATGCTTCACTCCAAGTCGGTGCATAGAGAATTGTAAGAGCTGGTAGGGCCCTTTGAGGTTATTTTGTTATGTGGACTTCCAGCATTTGTTTTAGCGGCTAAACACTTTTTCTAAAGAATGTTATCTTGAAAGCTCAATACTTAAAACAGACCAACGTGGAGATGCTAGGATTGAAAGATAGGGTCAGGAGGGCATACTCCTTCTGCTGGGGGGCTCTGCACCTGCTGCTCCTTCTGACTGTCCCACTTACCTAGTTAAATATTATTTTTCCTTTGGGCCCTAGCTGAAATAACACCTCCTCCAGGAAGCCTCCCCTGACCTTCCTCGGCCCAGATGAGTCCCTCCTGCTATAGATCCCTAGCCCTACGTACCTCTGTTTGCTAGCACACACCTACTTGTAAATGTACATCTGTTAATGTTCATTTTCTCCTGCTAGACTTTGAATGAAACCGAGGCCAGGTTATGAGGGGTTTGTTCACCATTATACCCTGAATGCTGACTGCAAAGCTTGGCACACAGTGGTTTTCAGTTAATATTTGATGCCTCACTGAAACTGCATCTGATCCCATCCCTTCCTTTTCTGGATGGAACAAACGTCCCCCGTGTGCTAGATCCTCTTCTAGGTCCTGGCGGTGCCGTAGTGAGGGAGACAGACGTGCTCCCCGCCCTCAAGCAGTGCACGTCTCACAGGATGACAGGCAACCAGGGAAGATTTGCTGATTTCAATGGTGGTAAATACACTGGGCCTCTATGTAAGATTTCACTGGAACATAAAGTTCTTTTATTTTTCAATAAAATAACTGGCCAGTTTCTAGGCCGGCACATTTTGTTGGTGATGGAGGCAGTGGTGAAGAGTGGAACCCGGGGACCTGTCTCGGTGGTTCGTTCAGGATGGGAGGGTGTCTTCACACAGTGTCAGGATGGACAATTACCCACTGATGAACACTGGACGCGTGCCCCTCTCTCTGAACGGTGACGTCTAGGGGGGCAGCGGGGCTAGAGGAAAGAGAGGCCCTTTAGGGATTTTTCAGGGCACTTGAGAGCAAATCCCAGCTCCTCACTAGCACCTACGAGGTGAGGCCTGTGCTGATCTGGTTCCGACTCCCTGCCCATCTTCATTCTGTTCCACCTGCTCTCGTGTTGCAGATGTCAATTTCAGGTCCGATTTGAGCTGTTCCCGATGGCAGATCAGGGAGGTTATTGACTGATGCGCGGTTCATAAATGCTGTGAGGGTCTGTGATGTGGGTTCAGATAGCAGTCGTCTCCCACTTGGAGCCCACCTTTTCACCCATCTCCTTCAGAGGTCGCCGGGCTGATGCTTGTACCTTGGTGGGCTCCGATGCCAGCTCTGGCTGGGCCACCCTGGAACCCACTTCTGTAGGAGTGCTGCTGAGGGCTCGGGAACCCAGCAGACAGCTCCCAGGCTTGCTCCCTTTGCTGTGCCAGGCTGCCCGTGCCAGCTGAGGAGGAGGCCCCCTCCCGCCTCTGCTTGTTTCCCTTGATTGTTATGTAATGTTCGGCAGCAGGAGGTAAATTCCTCTCCAATTTCCAGGCCCGTTACAGCGCATGAACCCCACCATGGGGAGCCACAGTGATTGAGCTCAGCAGCCAGGTCCCATGCTGAGTGTCATAAATCAGGCCTATTACCCGCTCCTCCTGGCAGATGCCACCGCCAAAAACCTGCCCACTCCGCTCTGGAGACCCAGCCACCTCTGCGCATAGTAAACCAGGGCTGGCATATCCACCCGGAATTTGGGGGCTCTGTCTGACATCCTGCCTGGGGGTTGCCCTGAATCTTTTTCTGAAGGGATGGGAGGTTTCATAGTCCTTGCTGGCGCATCTCAGACCCGAGGTCCTGCAGCCTCAGGCTCAAGGAGCAAAATCAGAGCATGCTCACCTGCTGCTTGGATTTCCTGGTGTGGTGCAGACTTCCGTGTGCTTCGGTACCCATAAGAACCTCCAGGGGACTTGTTAAAGACACACATTTCCCAGGGTGCCTGGGTGGCTCCGTCGGTTAAGCATCTGACTTGATTTTGGCTCAGGTCATGATCTCAGGGTCATGAATTCGAGCCCCGCATCGGGTTCTGTGCTCAGCGCGGAGTCTGCTTCAGATTCTCTCTCTCTGCCCCTCCCCCTGCTCTCTCTCTCTAAAATAATAAATAAGATAAATCTTTAAAAAAACCACACACCCGTTTCCCAGCCCCAGCCCCGGAGATCCGTTTTGCGGTAGGTCCTCCACAGGACACGGGTATCAGCGTGTTTACAACTTTCCCGGTGATTCTGCTGCGGGGGGTTCCTGGACCGTCCTCTGAGGAGCGCTGCTTTAAGACTGACTCTATCCCCAAAGCCATGCCTGTAAAATGAATGCCTATAAATCTAATCCTTCTTTTCCATTTCCTTCTATCATTTCGCTGAAGATGTGTGTCCCTGGGGAAGAAGATGTGGGTTTCAAAAATCAATGGCAATCACACTGAAAAATGAAGCAAATCTTTGACTATGACATATTTAACGGGCACTAATAATGCTAATAGTTGGGGGGAAAGCCCCCCGGCAGGATGTTCTGCTGGGATTTAAAGTGCTGCAGGGGAATCTCACTGCTTGTTTCCCGCTGGCTCTACCTGGGGCTGGGATGACCCATGCTCTGCGTGCGCTGGCTGAGTCCCAGTTTATACAGGTCGTCTCAGTGCAAATTTTAATACTTCCCCTTTTGACTCTCAAAAAAAGTCCCAGCTTGGATGGCCAGTCTTACCCTATTGATAAACCATGAGGATGTTCCCCTGGAGACCTCCCATTTTCTTCCAAAGGGGTCTGCTTTGTGGGTGTCTCTGAAGGGTTTTGTCAAATTGATCCCAGGTCTGGACTTCACACCAAAGGCCACCCTGACCCTGAGCCAGGATGAATGGCAAAAGGACCCTTTTGGCTGGGGAGATCACGTACTGGGGCAAAGGAGAGACTTCTCATCTGGTGGCCAGGGTAGCAGAGATGGTGAATTTGGGGACCAGGGTCAGCCTTCTTTGGGGGTCAATTCCCCGTGTTGGGTGTCGAGCTAAGGCTGCATTTTCCTGTCAAATATCAAAACCCCGAGTAATAATAAGCTGCTCGTCCTACAAAGCACAGTGAAATAGGGGCTGGAGAGTTCTAGTGTGAGGGCTGGATTTGATTCCAGCACAACCTTCCTTCCAATGGATACGTGACTTCAAGCAGGTTAACCATGTGGAGCCTCATTTTCCTTATTTGCAAGATGTGGATAATAATCTCCAATCTGGCAGAGGACTTCAGATAATGTATGTCAACAGTGAACATTTCATGGGTAATCAATACATGGTGACAGTTAATAGAATCATCCCGATGATGCCAATATCAAAATGAGGTTTAGAATTCCTAAAAATGTTTTCCAACATATTTTTGGGAAGTGATATTTTTATCTTATTTCTTTATCAGTTTCTTCCTTTGGAACTTCTGCCATGAAGGCTAAGCTATGAAGCTTCCAAAGAAAATAAAAAAGATTCAGTTAAGAATAAAGATGTCCAAAGAGTGGGCATAAAAACTGAGGATGTGTTAGAAACAACTAGAAATTTCTAGGGGAACTCCAGGATTTGTTTGTTTTTTTATGGATTTTAGCATTATGGGGAGACTGTCCAAAGCCCTTAGAGAAGTCTCCAGTTCGGCAAGTTATTGGAGGCACTACAGAGTGAGTAGATCAGAAACCAGAGAGGGAAGAATTCAGGGGGATATATCCAGGATAGCCTCTTCCAGCTCTGTGACTATTGAGTCTGTGTGCCCCAGGGGGGGACCCTCATGTGTCTAGGGTACATCAGGATATGAAGTTCTGAATCAGGACAAAGAACCCGCAGCGTGCAAGACCTCAGGACCAGATGCTGTGGCTGCAGACCTCAGCAGTGGGTACCAATGGGAAGCCCCCAGAGAACGAGGTGGGACTGGCCACACCCTGGTGGACGCCAGCCTAATGCCTGGGGTTGAGACTGAGACCCATGTCCCATTGCCATGATGTGAGTCTCCATCTGTCCTTTGGGAAGGAGCAGGGGCCACTGGGTTCCCAGTCCCTGTAAACTTGGCCCTTCCATGTTTGCACTGAATGCATAGTCCAGATATGCTCTGTTCTGCCACAACCTAATCACACGTCTGAGTCACCTTGTCTGTGCCTCCTGCCTCCCTTGTCACCCACCCACCTGCTCTTTCAGACAGTCTTTCTCTCGGGGATGCACTTTATTTATTTATTTATTTATTTATTTATTTATTTTAAAGATTTTATTTATTTATTTCAGAAAGAGAGAGTGCACAAGCGGTGGGGGGAGGGGCAGAGGGAGAAGCAGGCTCCTCTCAGAGCAGGGAGCCCAATGTGGGGCTCCATCCCAGAACCCTGGGATCATGACCCGAGCCAAAAGCAGATGCTTAACCCACTGAGCCACCCAGGCATCCCGGGGATGCACTTTTTAAATACAAACCAATCAATCCAGAGCCCATACCCTTCTTTCTTCTTTATTGGACTTTCATACTTCAGGCTGCTATCCACCTGCCTTAATGGCCCCAGGGGTGGGTTCCAGACAATGAGGGGCAGCCCCTAGGCCCCAGAGACCAGTGAAATGATTCAAACTAGCCAATTCTAAAGCTGCTTGCCCTGCCTCACCCACACATCTTCCTACAGAAACCACAATAAAGGCTCCTGCCCATGGTTCCCCTGCCTCCAGACCAGCCCTGGGCTTCTGTGTGTGTGTCCCCCACCCCCTATGGTGTGGCATGCCTCCTCCTCTTGGAAACTGAGTAACACACTCTCTTTACTGTCAATTGTCTCCTGACCTGTTGGCTTTCCTGTGCCTCCACTTTTCTATTAATACACTGTTACTTTAAAATGGGAATACAGAAGGTGGCAAAGAGCCCCAAGAAGGGATTTGAATTTTACCTTGACCAAATATGCTAAATGAAAGAGATTTTATTTAATATGTGTTTTATTTTTTGAACTTTGAAGGTCTTTATCACAGTACTGGATATAACAGAATATTATAAACACCCTACATTCAATGACAGGCAACTAGTTAAGTAAATGGCAGTCTAACCATATAATGGATATAGGCGACGTTATTATATAATAATGACTTGGAAGGAAAGCTTACATAATGTTAACTAGTTAAAGAAGTGCCCCAGAGCTCTGAGCTGCCAGGGATAGGAATCTCCTCAGAGCAGCTGAAGGAGGAACAGCCATGATAAAGTGTCTAAGTTCAGGTTCCTGGAAGCAGAGCCTGAGACAGGGATTCTCGAGGAAATAATGTCATGAAGGAGTACTCTCAGGAAAAAAAAGGGAGAAAGCAAAAGGAAAGCAGGACAGGGCAGGGGAAGGAATAAAACAAGGGTGAGATTTCCAGGTGGAGACTAGCTCCAGCCTGATCCCATGGGGGAGCCCTGGTGTGTAAACTTCACCATGGAGCTGATCTCACCGTGAGGCAGGGAGGCAGGCCTTATGCAGAGCGCCTGGAGGATGGATGCACCAGCCTGGTCCAGGGGAGCTGGGTGTGGTACCAATAGCATCAACTACGTAAGGTGACAGGGAGCACGCACACAACTGAGAGGACAACCCAAAGCGCACGTGGGCTCCACAGGAGTCGGAGGACCTGAGAAGTAGCTCGTACTGAGGTTCACAGTCGCTCTTGACTTCTCTTCTCTGCGTATCTTCTCTATCCCCTCAGATGCTAGTCATGATTCAGTTGGAGCCAAACTAGGCTCGTGAACTTGAGGCAGTTCACATACAACTTGGTCAGCTAGCTGTCCGTGACTAGTCCAGGCTAACTGGAAAGGATGAGTTGGACCCCCCGGATCCCTTTCTTCACAGCTAAGACTTGCAAAACTGAGTTCCGGAACTGGTTAGCTGTGGGAGCTGGGCTAAAGGGTCAAGAAGCAAGCTGGGATGGCTGCCCTGGTCAGTTCACGTAGCGAGATGAGAGAGGAGGGGAGGCGAGCACGGTTGGCCTTGGAGCCTGCATAAAGCACCACCTCTACCCAGCACCCCAGCTTCACTTTGGGTTTTGCTACCATTGACGTGGGCTTTGGGGAGCCCCAAGGGATGTCCTTGCACACTGACCGACAGGTGCTGAGAGCCTGCCCAGAATTATTTGGACCATTATAGCATAAGAATGTCAAAGGTATTGGTGGTCATGAAGATGATGATGGCGGAGATGTCGTTGCTGCTGCTGCTGCTGACGATACAAAGAGAGACACAGGGATGGCCGTTCACAGTGAGGACTTGTCATGTGCCAAGAACAGCCTGAAGCACATTTCCCGTATATTATTAGATAATTCTTGCAATAGCCCACGAAGTGAGTACTATTATTTTTTTTAAGATTTTATTTATTTATTTATTTATTTATTTATTTATTTATTTATTTAGAGTGTGAGCAGGGACAGGGACAGAGGGAGAGGGAGAGAGAATCTCAAGCAGATTCCTTGCTGGGTGCAGAGCCCAATGAGGGGCTTGATCCCATGATCCTGAGCTCATGACCTGAGCACAAACCAAGAGTTGGATGCATAGCTGACTGAGCCACCCAGGTGGCCCAAGTACTATTATTATCCTCCTATTACAGATGAAGAATCTGAGATCCAGAGAGATCAATAGATTCTTCCAAGTTCATTTGGTGAGTAAGTATTGAAGTCAGAATTCCAGCTGAGCCAGTCAGCCCCAAGCATGCCATGCTATACGAAAAACACACACTGCTCACACACACGGGTACAAAGGCTTCGGAGCCATACAACTCTTGAGTCAAATCCCTTTTATTCTTTTTCTACTTGAACAAGTATCTCAAACTGTCTTAGATACCATCTCCTTATCTGAAAAGTGGGCTCGGTAATTCCAGCTCACCTGGTTGGGGGGGAAGATTAGGCAAGACGACCTATAGTAGCTGCTGAGTAGATGTCTTGCTTCCCCCGCCTCTGGTTTTCAGGTCTGCTCGAAGCTCAGGCCCCTCCCTTCCTGGAGGAGGAGGAAGATAAGCATTGGAGCGTAGTCCTGGGCTTTCTACCCAGGTACAGGCAGCATATTTCAATGGGGGCTTCTGGAAGGCAATTTGAACGCTGAATGGCAGTAGTGAAAGTCTGCACAATCCTGGCTCTCCAGGAGACTGCGGCAGGAGACACAGCCCTCAGGTTCCACTGGCTAGATGCAGGGAGTCCGGGCGAGACAGGGAGAGGAAGAAAGCCCCAGAGGGCCAATAGCTCCAACTCTTACAGGACTGAGTGGTAAAGACACCCTCCTTGGGGTGAGCAAGTGCCTCCCTCCCGCTTCCACTCCCTTTCCTCCAGCCCCTCCTTGTCGCTCTGTCTGTCCATGCCTCCCCCTCACTCTTGTCTTCCTCTTGCTTCTTTCCAGGGCTCCCTTTCTCCCTCCTGTCTTCCATCCTTTGTTTATCTCCTTTGTTCTTTTTTCCCCCTTTCTTTCATCTTGCAGGTCTTCCTTCTGCCCCTTGCTTCCATCCCTAGGTGCCTCTGGTTGGCACCTGCCCATGAGGGCTTTGATGGTCCTCGGAACAAGGCTTCTCTCCTGGATAATCACTTTGCCTCTTTGGGACGCTGGTTTCATCCTCTGTAAATTGGGGCGAGGTATGCCACTGAACCAAGTCAGATGACCCAACCTGGCTTTTTTCCGAGAGAGTGTGCATCTTCCACACTGCAGAATACTACACAGCAATGTTGCAAACTGTTTATGACCATACCTGCAAACATGACACCGAGCAAAAGATGCTTAGACACAAGAATCCATCCTGAGTGATTACATTTACATGGAGGTTAGAAATAAGCATGATGAATCTATGGTGTTGGAAATCAGGTGGGGACGCCTGGGTGGCTCCGTTGACTAAGCGTCCGCCTTCGACTCGGGTCATGATCCCAGGGTCCTGGGATCGAGCCCTGCGTCAGGCTCCCTGCTCAGCAGGGAGTCTGCTTGTCCCTCTTCCTCTGCCCCTTAACCACCGCTCGTGCACACGTGCTCTTTCGCTCTTTGTCTCATGTTAGTATTCTGTCATGTTTGCGTAGTATTTTTAGTGTATTGTAAGGAGAACTTATGAAATACTTTGAAATGAACCAAAAGATTAGTGGATGCCTTGAATGGAAATTGAGGTCTTTAACGCACCCATTGTGTAATAAAGAATTTGGCTGGTGTTTGCCCCTAGTTGCTGAAAGGGAGTCTCTAAGCCCTTGGAATACTCCAAGTGATAGGAGGGTCTTTGCTCTTCATGCTTGGCCTCCTGGACCACAACTGAGTTTATGTTAAGGAGGCCGCTCGAGGTGGGCCGGGATGATTGCAGAATGGGATCTAGCCATGCCAGAAAGACCAACCATGCGATTAAAAGGTTGGGGCTTGGAGCCACGTGATACCAGCCTGACCTCCAGAGAGTGGGAGGGGGATGAAGACTGAATTTAATCCCATGGCCAATGATTCATTTAGTCATGCTTACCTAATGAAACCCAATAAAACTCTGGACACCAAGCTCTGGTGTGCTTACCTGGTTAATGACGGACGTCAGTGTGCCAGGAAGGTGATGCGACCTGAGGACACAAATGTTTGGATCCCTCCCTGAAATCATCCTATGGTTTTCTTCTTTTGGCTGGTTTTGATGTGTTTCTTGTATAATAAAGCTCTTGTTATGGACTAAATGTCTATGCCCCCTAAAATTCCTACATCAAAACCGTAATTCCCGATGTGATGGTATTCGGAGGTGGGGCTTTGCGAGGTGATTAGGTCATGAAGGTGGAGCCCTCATGATCAGATTAGTGCCCTCTATGAGAAGAGAGGTGAGAGAGCTTACTTCCCCTCCCTCTACCATGTGAAGACACAGGGAGAATTTGGCCAGCTAAGCCAGGAAAAGGGCTCCCACCAGACACCGACTCCCGCAGCACGCTGATCTTGGACTTCCCAGCCTACACACCAAGATAGCTGTGAGAAATGAACATTTGTTGTCTGAGCCACTAATCTTTAACCCCTTGTGATAGGAGGCTGAGACACCAAGGCACCCGTAATCTGTCATCCGAGCTGGTGGCTGGTGTCTGAAGTGAGGGTCGCCTGTAGGGCACTGTGTCCTTACTTCCCACATGAAATCTGACCCAACTCCACATAGGGCCAGAATTGCACTGGGACACCCTTCTGGGTTATCTGATTTTGTGATTCTTAGGGCCTCTCCTTGTCTTTGAGCTCTTTCACGCCTCCGTTAGTCTTCAGTCCTAGTTAACTGATTGCAGTGCATATGGTGCTTGTCTGCGGACAGGAAAGTTCTGTCTGGTGCCGGAGAGACAACGGATCCTCCTCCCACCAGATTCGTGAATTCACTCTAGCCGGATCGGGATCAGCTAGGAGAGTGTGGTATTCTGTGTTGTCCTTTGAATCCATCGTGACATCTTACTGGTTCCCTAATTCAGGAATGAGGGAAATCAAATCTTCCACGTATCTTCACTTTGTATGAGAGCTGTGATTAGATTGTCTTTTAAAGTTTACTCTTTAATAATATGTTCTCCTTCAATAAAAAAAAAAATGCAAAATGCATTTTGCCAGGCCCCACGGCAGCCCTCCTGGGTCATCGCCTCCCGGAGCCTGCATTTGCACCGGCTGCCCTGATGACTCTGATGCCCTTGCTCGTGGCCAGGTCACTGGGACTCTGCACGAGACAACTGCCAAGGCTCCTTGTGGCTTTAAACCTCTGGGATTTGAGAACAGGTTGTAAACCCCAGGCTTACGATTTTACACCATCCGTCTCCTTCCTGTTCGGGGTTTTCGTTCATGGAGGAGTTTCTGGCCAGGATTTGCAAAGGAAACAAAAGGTCAAGCCCCGGCTCAGGCATGTTTGGAAAACCTTCCAGCCAAGACTTTTCCTACATTCCGCTCTGGAATCCAACAAAGGAGGCTAACCCGGAGTCGGGCAGTGCCAGGACGCCACACAGGCTACTGTAGACGGAGCTGAAGAAGCCCCACTCGCTCTCCTAGCCCTTTTTTTATTAAGCTCCAGCCCCAGTTTTGTAATGGAGTTAGTATTTTTTCTGTCCTCCTTCCTTCAATTCCTAATGCAAACAGCAATGCTCAGAAAAGCAACATTTATTAAATCAGGAGGATTACAATATCAATGGGAAGTTATCATGCAATAACCTTCTATTGATTTGTGTATTGCCAGTAATGAAATCAACTGGAATATTATTTATTAAACATATTGATTAGCAAAAAATAATTTGCAGGGACGGAAGCCTGACTCTGCAGGGGCTCCCACCAAGCTCTGTGTGTACGTCCAATCTTCCCCTTTTGTTGTGGGCGGAGGAGCCATAGTGTATAGCTGACCTAACAGAGAACTAGCCCCAAGATGGAGAGTCTTCGAGAGCATTTCCTGCGGGTGGGCAGACATGCAGCCCGTACGGCCAGCTCCCGGGGGAGCCTAGGACGAGCTGCCAGTGCTTTTCCACTGCAAGGCTGGATAAACTGATGATTGGGTAGTGTGTCTTCTCACTCCTGCTTATCTCAGAGACAGAGGGGTGGGGTGGGGGCTGAGGGGCACCTGCAGGGTAGGGAACAGCATTTTGTTTGTTTCTGAGAAATCCTTGAGGCAAGGGTTTGGGTGCAAGTAAGATATTAGGTAGTGACTCCAGAAAGCACAGTGAGCGAGAGAGGAGGAATGGGAGACGGGGAAGGGAGCATGAGTCATCAGTGACGGGTAATTGATGGGTGTCGCCGTGGGCAACCAGGACTCAGCCTTGCTGGGGACGCTCCAAGAGGTGTGTGTGACACCAGGAGGCAAAGAAGCTGGGATGTTTACCACTAGTTCCTGCCCTTTCTTGGTTGAGGGCTACTCCTGGTTGTCTTAATTCTTCACCATCTCTGGCATTACTGGACTGTCCCACCCGCTGAAGGAACGTGTTTTCCAGGCAGTGTGTAGCCTCAGGCAGAAGGATACAGGTGCTTGAGGCAGGAGCCTTCCTAGTGGATGGGAACTGTCTAGCGCAGTGGTAGGACCTGGAGTAGCCAAGGGGATGTGGAAGGTGCCCCGACAATGTCCGCTGCGGACGCACTGAGGGATGAGGGTCGATGCAGGGCAGATTCTCTCCAGAGCTGCCTTGGACTTTGAATGCTCAGCTCATAGGATTTCCACAACCTGAATCCTGTCTCTCTCAGACAGGGACTGGAGTTTTCACAGACGAACCCAGGAGGAGCAGGAATGAAGTTAAGAACACACTGCGAGGGGCTGGTCCCCTTCATCCTCACGAGAGCCCTGTATGTGCAGCAATTATTGTCCCTATCCTATAGGTAAGGAGACAGAATGTAAGCACACAGAGTGAAGGGAGACGTCTGGAATTCAGGTCAGTTTGCCTGACTCCAAACACATCATCTGGTTCTGAGTAGGACGGCCGCAAGCATGCGCTCTGAAGCCGGATCGCCAGGTGTGGGATCTTGACTTCATTTCTATTAGTTCTGGGACCTCGAACGAGGCACTCAACCTCTCTGCTCCTTAGTGACCTTGTCTTATGTGGCGTAACAACAGCCTCTGCCCCAGGGGAAAATGTAAAGCTTAAATGACACAGTAGAACTCCAGATCTCTTCTGTCCCATGGCTAGTTATCTTTCAATGCAACGGTGTCATTCCCAGCTCTGACATGACCTTTCGGTTCCGTGGCTGAGGGCTTTGTGCTAGACCCACAAACTGGCCGGGACGGGGGGGTGGATGGGTAAATGGGATCAAGGTGACTGAGGAAAAAAAGCTTCGAACAATTATGAAGCACGTATCCTCTCTCCTCTCTACACCTCATTTCAACCTTGCTCATTTCCTCTTTAAAATATAAAATAACAACATGGGCATTGCTGTGCCCATTTTACAGATGAAACAATAAAATGCTCAAGGATGGTTACAGAGCTGTGTCTGCTCCAGGTTCTTGCTAGAAGTGGCATGGAGGAGATGCCAATGAGACCTGTCCACATTAAGGCCACGCCAATGCCCCCCAAGTCGGGGGAAGACCTTCCTTTTCACTGTCATTCACAAATGTTTAACTCCCGAGTCTCTTGTTAGTGCAAGGGCATAGCTGATGACTAATGAGTTTGGCTGAAAAAAACATGTCGGCACCTCCCAAAGTGACCTTGTGGTGAAGAAGGGGGAAGGGCCCCTGCTGGCAGTGTAGACATCCCTGAAAGTTCTTTCAGGCCACACTCTGAAATTTGGTTGTCAGTCTGCAGGCCAGATATTCACACGTGTGGCACACTCCCACGGATGGGCTTGGATACCTCTATGACACGGAAGAAATCTGCCTTCTTGCTAATCACCATCCCAAGGTGGCATATCACTGCTCTATTTTAAGCCCAGATCGAGGATATTAGCAATCCAAAGTGTTAACTATAGAATTATCGAATAGACGAACCCAAGACGAACCAAGCTCTTGGTAAGAACAACAGTCTTGGGCCGAGAACCCAAGCTGAGCTAAAATAGAGCATGTTTTCAGAATTAAAGCAGAACTAGACAGCTGATTTTTTCGTCCTCTTCCTTCTGGCTGGTGTCGCCTTTTAGTTGTGAAACTGATAAAGTGTGTGCGTGTGAGTGAGTGGAACTGAGCGGAACCGTGGGTTTCTGGGTTTGTCAGGCACGTTTATGCGTGACTTGTCTGAGTGCTTGAGTGTGTGTGAGTGTGTGTCTGCGTGTGTCTGTGAACATGTATATGAGTGTGTGAAGGTGAGCACCAAGAAGGTGGGGGCCCCGGGCCTAGCGTAGTCGCTGGTATGGGGCAGGCACTCACCGTGTGTTGAATGACTGTATGAATAAGTACAGGTGTGTTTGTGTCCATGTGTGAGTGCAGATTTGGGCTGTTTCTTCCTGAGAGTGAGGGTAGGGATGTTCCTGCCGGGGTGGGGGTCCTCCATCTGATTGTGTGTTTCGGTTTTTGTAAGTCTAGAACTTGGCTATGCGGGGATAACGGGATTTTCTTGCAGTCCCTGACCCCAAGGGACGCTCCCATCCCCTTCCTTGGGGCTCCCCCTGCCTGCAGGGCCCTCCTTCTCCCCAGCCCCCATTCGGACCTTTGCTTCTGTGTATCTTCCGGAGGACACAGATGGCAGGAGCAGAGAATCGGAAGCACTTGGCAATGAAGTAGCAATTCACTCTGCAATCCCTCCGGTATTCATCGCAACAATGCCCGCTCTGATGGGCTCCGAGCGCTGAATGCAGCTTTCAATGTGCAATCCGGCAGGGATTACCGTGCCGTGTGGCCCTCATCACGTCCGCTTGTTGTCAAGTGTCGCTGAGAGTTCTCCCACTCGGGATGAGGGAACCACTCGTTTTAGCAACTGCTTTCCGAAACCACCTCTCGGCTGGGGTTTCTGCGAAGCTCGCAGTGATGTGTTATTGCTCCTGGCTTGTGTTTTGGACACTCATGCGCTCTGCTGAAGTAGGTAAGTTGGCCATAATGCGAGGAAATGAGGTATAAAAATAACTCCAGGGCAGCAAACGCCGGAGGAGCTCTGAGATGGGCAGAGCCTTTCCTCGCTCTGCCCTGGGGCCGAGGAGCAGCTCTTGGCAGCAGGGCTGGGGCAGGAGACCTGAGATGCCCGGCACACGCGGCTCTGTGCAGCGGGCCGACTACTGCCCAGGCTCCTGCCGCTGCCTGGCTGGACGGCGCGACAAGGCCGGGGTGACCCCCGTCCTCCGGAAGGGAGCGAGGAGCTGGATGTCGACTGGCTCCTTTCATGTCACCTATCAGCTTGGCCGACTGAACCGGGGGCTCTGCTCTCGCTGGGGGAATCTGCTGCCCACCCTCAGGGGGCAAATGTGTGTCCTTGTTGGCCCATGACCTGTTGACCATCATTTCCTTCTGCCCCTTCGCCAACCTGGGCTGTTGGCAGGGGGCTGGCCCCGCAGGATCTCAGGTTGGCTGGCTTTGGTTGGGTTTGGCCAGTGCGAAACACTGTGGGGACTGGAGGGCAAGAGAAGGGAGGAGAAGGGGGAGATGGCTCTCTGACTCAGATGGTGTCTCCAGGAGCAGATGGGCTCCGCTCTGGATCCAGAGCCCTGTGGTCCTGGCTTCCACAGATGACCCTTGCCTCTGTGGATCCAGACCCCCATGGTCCTGGCTTCCACGGATGACCCTTGCCTCCCGTCATCTCAGCCCTCCCTCAAACCTAGGCCTCCCTTGGACCCCAGGCCTAGGCATGGGGGTGGCCTCCTGCTTGCCTCTTCCTTGTCTCTGGGTTGACTCACTGGCCTCTGTTTGGCTTCTCAGCCCCTCCATTATCTGACAAATTTGCTGGCAGTAAAGTGCCTCTGAAATGCTCAGTGGTTTCTGTTTCTTGTTTAGATTCTGACCGAGATACTTGTCCAAGACACCTTGGACCACCAGATCTTCTTCCATTGCCTGTTGAGGGAATAGATAAAAGGGCAAGGAGGCAAAAGGGAAAGAGACTATTTTCTGGAACTCAGGGGGAATTAATAATAATGATGAGAGTATCGGACATTTACTGAGTCCCACATGTGGGTCAATGTGCCCAGCACCTCATTATCTTATTTAATACAATGACCCTTTGAGGCAGGGTATTACTGTTATTCCCTTCTATAGAAGAACACTGAGGCCCAGAAGTAAGGCTGATATACCTAGTAGTGTGCATGTGTGGTCAGATTGGAACCAGAAGTTTTATTCCAGGAGCCAAGGCTCAGATCATGATGCTTCTCTCCCTTTTCTAGTAGCACCTTCCAAATTATAGTTGGAGGCACTGTAGCTCTACTCAATGCTACACGGCAGGGAGGGAGGCGGAGGTGGTACAAAAGATTCCATGGTGAAATGAGCTTAGGGAAAATGATAGGTTCTATCCCTACCTTATTGGAGATTTGTAGTTTATATTGCCATATTAAAGGCTCTGACAAGTCCTGCACCACAGAAGCAGATTTATCTCAATAAACCCAAAGTGTCCCACCGTGGAATTCTTGTGGACTTCCTTTACAGCCCCTTGTAGGGGGTGGGTGGGTAGTCCAGGGAACACGGTTTTTGGAAAACTAGAGAGGGGATTCATCCTGAGTATATCCAATATATCTTTTTGTATTTTAAGATAAATAGCTGAAAAATCTATTTGGAGAGCAGAAGGTCTTAAAATTGCAGCTTGAGAAGTGACTTAGAGATGATCATTTTGATGCCTTGCTCAGTTCTTGGGTTATTATCTCCTATCCCCTCCAGATGGCCCTGGCCCTTACCTGGTCTCTCCAGGGACTGAGCACCCTCCCTCCCTCCCAAGCCATGCGGGCTATTGTGGGAAGTCTTAGAGGTGGAAGACCTTCATCTTTCTGTAACTCCCTTCCATGAACCCTGTTCAGATTCCCACGAGGCAGTTCTTTTGCTTTTAGAATGTGTCCATCATATACACCTTCTGTCTTGCATTTTCCAACTTAAATTGTTTCAGTTCGTTGGTGGCGAGTCCGGTGCCACCCAGAGCACCCTCCTTTTTGGAGATTGGTGCGCAGAGCTGAACCCAGAGAGTGGGGGTTTCTTTAGCTTATTTTAACCGTGTCCATGGCTTCAATTTCCATATGGTGCTCAAATCTTCCACATCTGCCGGAGAAAATCTCCAAATTACTTCCTCATATGTAAAATCGGATGCCCCTCAGTCATTTCCAATGTTGCATGCCCTAAACTGGACTCACAGTCCTTCCTCTCCAGACCCACCCCTCCTCCCACATTCCCTAGCTCACTAGGGAAAGAAGGCAAACTTTCCACCCAGTGCCAAAGTCATATCTGGATATTGGAAGGCATCCAACCAGTGGCTCGATTTGCAGATTCTTTCTTAAAGCTCCTGCCTTCTCCCTTTTCCAGGACTGTTACCGAGGGCTTGGCTGCCATCCTTCTTTGCTGAACTGGTGTCAGCAGCCACCTCTAACCCCGTTCTGATTTTTGCTCCCCTACAAGCCATTCACACAGAACAGGCAGATACATCTTTCTAAAGTACATACTTAATCTCTGATTACTCTCTTGCTTAAGACTCTGCAATGGCTTCCTAGTGCATCTGGGTAGTGTATCTACCTCTTAGCTAAGGGGTTATAGAAATCTTTTAGGACTTGGTTCCTGCATGTACCTCCAGCCTCATATTTATCCATTATACCCCTTGTTTTTTATTCTCCATCCAAACTGAATTATTGGAGCTCCTGAACATGCTGGGAGGTTCTTGCCACTGGGACTTTGCACATGCTGTTACCGGATTTTATTTTATCAACGCCTGTTAGTCCTTTAGGATTCTGCTCAGGTTTCATCCTCTC
Organism: Ursus arctos; assembly: GCF_023065955.2. Classification (NCBI taxonomy): domain Eukaryota; kingdom Metazoa; phylum Chordata; class Mammalia; order Carnivora; family Ursidae; genus Ursus; species Ursus arctos. Next base: position 19,877,276 of record NW_026622830.1, on the reverse strand, counting down.
CAGGAGATTTCCTTCCAAGCCTGGGTTAGAGGTCCCTCTTTTGTACTCCCCAGGCCTCTTATGCTCAGTGAGGATAGAAATGATATCAGAAAGACCTTGCTGCCCTTTGGACGAAACAATCAGATTAGAATAGTATTTTAAAGCCCAAGAGGGTTTTGGGATGCTTTGGGGAATTTTTTGGTTTCTCTAATGGAAGTGGCTCCATTATTAATATAGTCTTTAATGACTACATTAATGTTGGCTGGGGTGTTAGGAAGGTTTTGTGTATAGCAGAAAGAAATTCCTATTGTTCAACCAGTGACATCACATGGAGGCCAGAGAATGGTGCAAAGCAAACTTTTGCTTTTTCAGCTGAGCCTGTGCTGCATGTGCCTGACATTGCCCCGGATGGGAATGAGAGAGTTCTTTTTTTTTTGCTTTTCCTCCTTTTGTCTTTTCTATCATCTCCTCATCTCTTGTCCCATTTCCACTCACTTCCAGACACTAAGTTCCATTCATTTTATTTCAATGAGAAGGAGCTTGGAGAAGGGTTGGGATGTGGATTTGGGGTCTTTAGGTTCTAGTGGGATGAAGGAAATGACCCCATCAGGTCCAGCTTTAGAATGAGACTCTTACAAGACACATAAAAATTTTTTTTTTTCTTACATTGACTCTGGTAGTTATGCTGGCTGATTCTTTTTCCTTCTTCTTACCAATGACCTTTTATATTTTCTTACCTTGGAAAGGGTCAGAGACTCCATGGGAATAAGTAAACTCCATAGACAGGAAGGTGATCAAGGGGCTTCAGAAACCTTATTCTGTCTTGCTAAGAAGAAAAGAGGACAGTGACAATAACTATAATAAAGCCAAAACATTTGCTGTTAGTGTATACATATTGCATATAAAGCCTTGTCATAGACATTCCCACATCTCTACTTTCCCATGATCAAACGAGGCTGAGATGCATGGGGTAAATTGTCTCAAGACACCGAGGACTGTGCTGAAGGCTTGCTACTCAAGGACCATGCTTAGTCCAAGAAAATCTGTCACTCCTCCATAGAAATTTTTATTTCTTTATTTTTAAGATTTTACTTATTTATTTGAGAGAGAGAGAAAGAGAGAAAGCACAGAGGAGGAGTGAGAGGGAGAAGCAGACTCCCCACTAAGCAGGGAGCTAGATGTGGGGCTCGATCCCAAGGACCCTGGGATCATGACCTGAGCTGAAGGCAGACGCTTAACCGACTGAGCCACCCAGGCGCCCCATACTCCATAGGAACGTGCCCCGCCCACCAACCAGGGCCACTGGAGACATAGGGTCCAAAAATGCTTTGCAGACTGTGGCAGAGTTACCCGTCAGCGGTTCAGTGGTGACCAGGGCTGCTCAAGCCATGTTGGTCTATACAGTAGGGTGATGGGTGCTCCCAGCATCCTCATGTCCCCATCCCTGTGAATGCTGATTCATGGGCACCCTGAGTCTGTGGCCCCTCCACTGAAGCATTGCCCTGCCTGAATTTTCTGCCTGGTCTGCTCTATTCTACATAGGACAGAAGAGCAGGGAGTCATGGGTCACACCAGCACAAGGAGGTCTCAGTAAACATCTCTGGACTGCATATTGCCATATTAATGCTCAGCCTCCCCACTGAGAAGCTAGCAAAGTTAGGGCTTATTTAATTGGAGATCTAAAGGACAGTACCTGCCATAGCCTACCCGGAATTTATGTACGTCTGTCTTGATGAGCTTGGAGGGAATGGGATGATTCACGATGGGACTGCTGCCTCGTGATTTACAACCCATCATTTACATGTCGCTAAAGTCAATTAGCACGTGTGGAAGGTCATACTCAACTAGAATTGTACTCACTAAATCTCTGGGTGCCCTGTCTTCTAGGCAAGTCATGCCCGACCCCAGGTCCAGACTCCTGGGATCAGAGGAAATGGCAGACATGTGGGTCAAAGAGTCGGTCCAAACACAGTGGCCAACCCCAGGGAGCTCTGGGCTTCCAACTGACTACATTCTTGGGAGACTGAGAAACCCTGGGCCATCTCTAAGTGTGAGATCTGGAGTGAGAACATCCCCTTGTCAGCCCTGTGACCTTGAAGGAAGTCATTTAACCTTTCCTAATTTTGGTTTCTTCATCTGTAAAATGGGAATGATAAGAGTAGCAACCTCATAGGGCTGTGGAAATTAAATGAGAGACATTAAAGATTTGGAACAGGGCCTGGTGTATGGAGTGTTTGCTCGTGAGACTCTAGAGCCTGGAAGTTAAGCAGTCCGCTTGTTGCGGAATGCACGTTTAGACCCCCGGATTCATATGTGAAAACCCTAACTCCCAATGGGATGGTATTAGGAAGTGGGGTGTTGGGCCATGATTAGGTCACGAGGGAGGAACCCTGGTGATGGGATGTTGCCCTTATGAAGGAGACATGAGACAGCTTGCTTCCTCCCTCTCTGTTGTCTGCCATGTAAGGCCACTTGGAGAAGGCAGCGTCTACAAGCCAGGAAGCAGGTCCTCCTCAGAGCCCGACCCTCACGTCGGACTCCCCCTTCTCCAGAACCGTGAGAAACACATTGCTGTTCGGTTCTGCCAGCCGGTCTACGCCATCTTGTTACCGCAGCTCGAACTGACGAGGACGCTGGTGTTCAAATCCTACAAGACCCAGAAGAATATAGTCTCCGAGACTCATGTTCTCATCAGTAATCCACGGATGATGCTTGATAATAATGCTTCGAATTCTCAGGGCTGCGGTGAGTTTGAGTTTAAAGAGGTAATTAAAGCAGAGCGCTCGGCATGGTGTGTGGCGCGCTGAGTGCTCATTAAACACTGGCCATGTGGAGAAGGTGTGCCGAGCCTGGGTTTGGGCTTGGCCTCGGTCTGAGCAGACCTCATTCTGCAGCTTGTTGTGCACGAGCCGTGAGCTGGCCTATGGGTTTTCTCCGTGTGCCTTTTGGACAACACGTTTCTCATCTGCGGGATCAAAGATTCCCACTTCTCTCTTGATTTCTTTCGGAAACATCTGTAGTGCTGTTCGCTTCATTGCGTCTTCTTCCCCATTTTTTCCACCTTCAAAATTCCCTTCTCAGAATCTACCTTCAGCTCAGAAACATATCACTTCTCCCTTGACTTAGGAATTAATTGGGCTTTCTCTTCCCTCTGCTGTTGGAGCTTGGCTCATCCAAGGGGGGGAGCTGCGTTGACACCCAGTTGGGCTTTGACCTCCCCCGTTTCTGGGACATGTGGTGGGGGGTGGTCTGTGGGTTCAAGGAGCAGCCTGTGGCCCCTGCTCATGGCACGGAGCGCCCTGCTCTGTTGAGCGATCCTCAGCCGAGCCCCGTGGCCCCCCTGCTGTGACCCTTGGGCAGCAGGACTGTGGCTGAGCCAGCAGCCAGCTCAAGGCGAGCACAGAGCAGACCTGCTCAGGAAACTCGTGCTGAGCGGAGAAAATCATGAATGGGGATGCAAAAATTAGAGGGTATTTTTCCTCCTTCCTTCCTTCTCTTAAAGAGAGTTAATAAGTGATGCCTTTTTTTGCGGTATTACACATAGAATCAGCATTTTCCTTATCAAAGTGTTATTTTCAACATTAAAAAAACCTCAGTGGGTTTGATATCTTTTGGAAAAGTTAGGTGAGTTGACTTATTTCCAGCGAAGTCTCCCAATTTTCCTTAAAAAAAAAAAACCTCATAAAGCACTCGTAATGCATTTTATAATCAATTAGTCATAACAGCTAATATATATTGAGTGCCTCCTATGTGTCAGGCCCTGGGCTTGGTGTTTGGCATCCCAGGGCCCTTTCATCCTTACAAAGACCCCAGGAAGCAGGTGTTCCTATTAAGGTCATTGCTCTGGCTGTCCCAGCGTACAAACTCCCACATCTCAGTGGTTTAATGCAGAAAACCCCTAAGGTTTTCTTTCTCACTCTTGTGCAATACCCCGGGGGTTGGGCGGCCCTCCGTGTTGCAGTCCACCCTCCGGAACACATGGCCCCAGAGTCCCCACAGTGGAGGAAGGGAGGACTAGACACTTCCATAGAATGTGCTGAAGAGTTAAGCTTGGAAGTGGTTGCCATCACTTCCACCCACATCCCATTGACCAAAACGCAGGTACATGGCCCAACCCAACCGCAACGGAGGCTAGGCAATGTGGAGGACCATGCGGATGTTTGGTCCCTAGCGCTCTCTAGCTGCCAACGATGTTCTTGTTTTATGAGCAAGGAAGTGGAAGTTCAGAATTTAAGTAAATTGCTCTGAGTCACACAGAGGGTAAGAGGAAAAGCTGGCAACTAAAGTCAGTTCTCCTGACCCAAAAGCCTACTCGCTATATCCGGGGTCAAGGAACTAGGGTTTGTGGGCCAAATTTGGCCCACTGCCTGTTTTTGTAAGTAAAGTTTTATTGGAACACAACCATTTACATGCATTTGTGTGATGTCTATGGCTGATTTTGTGTTACATCAACAGAGTTGAACCATTGAGACTGAGACTATATGGCCCACAGGGTCTAAAATATTTGCTGTTTGGACCTTTGCAGAAATGTTTGCCAATCTCTCATATATGTATATATGCTTTGACCTCCTCCATTTCTGGGACATGTGGTGAGGGGGTCTATGGGTTCAAGGAGCAGCCTGTGTCCCCGCACTCATGGCATGGAGCTCACTGCTCTCCACACACACACACACACACACACACACACACACACACACAGGCTCATTTTGCTTTCTCTAACCCAATTGGTAGGAAACTGAGAAGTTGGAGGCTCTGATTCTTTAGGCTTCATCTGAGGTTGCCCCGAATGGACGAGAATCTTATTTCTGCCCTTTCTCCACCTTGAGTCCTTTCAGCAAAGTCATCATGGGAGAACTAGTCTAGACCCGGGTTTTCGAGTAGCCTAGGTGGGCTACTACGGCGGGCATGTCGGCTTTGCCTGAAGGACAGAGTGTGTACGTGTGCATGTTTTAATTGACTTGAGGGGCTTTTAGGCTGGGCGTGCTGTGGTAACCACCTTTTCCGGGTGCCTCACCCATGCACGCTTCATTCATTTACACTTCCTGGCTTGTCCCTACGTGCATTTGAGTTGGTGGGCCCTTGACCCAGACTTTTATTTACTCCTTCTGCTGTGAGCCCTGCCTCTTTAGAGGGAAAAGTTGTGTATCTTTGGAAGCTAGAAAGGTCAGACTCCATCTATTTGCAGCTCAGGGCAGCTGAGAGAGGGGAATCGGGTTGGTTCCCTACTTAAATGCTGTGTGATCCAAGGCATGGAACTAATTTAACTGCTCTGAGGCTGAAGTTCCTTATCAGCAAAGAAGCAATAATCATACTGCAATAGCAGAACCCTAAGATGGCATCTGGGGCTCCTGCTTCCTGGTGTCTATGCTCTGTACCATCCCCTTCCTGTGAGTATGGGCAGGGCCCCAAGATATTGTGGGATGTCGTTTCCATGATCGTGATACACTATATGCCAAAAGAGATTTTGCAGATGAAATTATGGTTCCTAGTCAGTTGATTTTGAGTTAATGAGAAGGGAGATTATCCTGGGTGGGCCTGAACTAATCAGGTGAGGCCTTGAAAAGACAAGCCATGGCGCATACTCTTCTGCTAGCCTGGAAGAAAGCAAAAACTGCCTATGGAGCCAAGCACATGACTAGGACCTGAGGGTGGCCTCCAAGAACTGAAAGTGACCTGTAGCTGACAGACAGACAGAAGACATGACCTCGATCAGACAGCAGTAAGAGACTGGTGTCTACCAACAACCTGAATGCGCCTGGAAGAGGACCCAGAATTCCATGGGAGACCACTGCCCAGCTTACCTGTGCCTGGACCCCTGACCCACAGATACTGTGAGAAAATCCATTTGCCTAGTTTTCAGCTGCCGAGTTTGTGGTATGATTATGTAGCAGTAGAAAAGCCATACGCATACCCCACCTTGGAGGGCTGCTGTGGGGAATAGGAGAACACGTGCTGCATCTCCTGATACAGGGCTTGGCACATTGTGGGCATCGTTAAGTCCTGCTGAACTGAATCGAATTTGCCAGAGATTTAAGGTGCCCAGAGATTTGACCTGCCCTCCCTAAGGAATGTTCTTGCTTGGCTGTGGTTAGGTTGATGGCAACTCACAAATCTTGCTCTCTTGGGTCAGGTTCCCTAGAAGCAGAGCCTGGCATCGTTGAGGGAATGTTCTGTAGGAGAAACTCATGAAGAAGCAAGGGGATATCAGACGGGCAGAGGAGGACGCTAGGACGAGCCGTGCGCGCGGCTGGACCAGCCTCAGCGTGAATCCGTGGGGGGCCCTGCAGCATAGTGACACTGCAGGGTTTGTCTACCCTGGGGCACAAGGGGTGGGCTTTTGTGTCCCAGGATTGGTCACTTATGGGTGGGGACCCCCCCCTGGTGGGAGAAGAGGGGAGCAAATGCGCAGTCATTTGCAGGCGAGACGGCTACTGTCCACAAAGCAGCCCCACAGAGAAGGACACCAACTGTCCTTACTATGTTTCTCTTTTGTTTTGGCTGGTGGGTCTGTTTCTCAGGTTCTGTTCTGGGCCTTTTCTTCCCCTTCAGTCTTGAAGACTTGAAACAACTCGTAGAAGTTTTCTGTGATGTTTGGGGTCTTCCAAAAGTCTCCACGATCCCCCCATCTCTGCCATTCTCAAAAGTTGACCCAGCTCGGCCTTGACTTTTTGCCCAAACCACCCCCACTGTCCCAGTACCCCAGACTCGTGGCCCTAAGAACTGTGCTGCTAAGATTAATTGATTAATGAAACATTTGCTGCACCCTGTTATGTGCTAGGCATGGGGCCAGGGGAATGAGGGTGTGTTAAGAAACAAGACTCTTCCTTTCCAGAGTGTACAGTCTAGTAAGAAGGAAAATCACTGAAGAGTCCGTTATAAAATTGTCAGTAGGAATACGTCAGATCTGCTGGTGCCTAATATCGTATCTTCTTGTCCCTCCGCACCCCTCGCACCCTGGACCTCACTCACCGCTCCATTAACCTGCCGCGCTCAGGTTCACACGGCAGCTTCTTGTGTCAGCTGAGCCCCTTGCCCTCCACCATGGCTCTGTCCTGCCACTGAGGCGTGGGAGGCCTGTGTGAACCCACTCAATTTGGAAGCACAGGGATTTCTGGAAGAACAAAGGAGCTAACAACCCATGAAGCACTTTTGGCCAATGGAGGGCAGGAGCCCCCACTTTTTGCACTTCGGGTAGAAATTCTGAAAAGCATTCCCATGGCTCATAGAGGATCCCCTGCGGGACGAGTCCCAGTTACCCACAGCTCCATAACATTTTTGGATTGGCTTTACTGCCCTCTTGTTTCATTCTTCCCAGTATTCTGCTCTTGCTCCTTGGGATCACTCCCCAAAATAAACTACCTGCTTGCAAGCCTTTGTCTCAGGCATTGCTTTCAGGGGCATAGGGCAGGGGCTCTTGGGGCACCAAACATGTCACTTACATGGCCTGGGGTAGATAGAAAAGCCTCCTAACTGAAATAATATCTAATCGGAGAACTGGAGGGTGAGTTGGGTGCAAAGGGTGGTGGAGGCGGAGGGGAGAGTATCCTAGCCTGAGGGTGAATGCTCTTCCAGCTCCCGGAGTCTTTGTCTCTTCTGCACCTGGCCGTCTCTTATTCAACCAACAGAGCCCAACGTTATCTGTTCTCTAAAGGCTTCCTTGGATGCCCCATTTAGTCTTTATTTCCACCAGACATTGGAGCAATTCTGAAATTTTAATATACAAACTGTCGGGAGAGACGGTTAAAAATGTACTCGGACCCTGTGTTAGTCATCTATTGCTGCTTAACAAATTAACCAGTATTTAGTAGCTTCAAGCAAGGCACATTTATAATCTCAGAGCTTCTGTGGGCCAGGGAGCCAGACAGGGCTCAGCTGCATCCCGTGTTAGGATCTCTCACGAGACTGTAGCCGAGGTGCTTTCCAGGACAGAGGACTCTTCCGAAGACTTGCCCGGGGAATAATCTACTCCCAAACTTATTCACGTGGTTGATGGCAGGACTCAGTGACTTGTGGACTACTGGACAGAGGGGGATACAGAAGTGTGTGAGTTCCAGGAGGCAGGTGTCCTTGGGAGCCCTTTTAGAAGGTGACCCTCCATTGGCCTGCTTGTAAAGTCTTGGACTCCTCGGTGAGACCCAGGAATTTGCACTTTTTAGCAAGCACTATAGATTGGTGGTTATCACACTTTGCTGAATGTTCGAACTTTCCAGGGAACTTAAAAACATGCCACATCCCATGCCAGTTAAATCCGAGTCTCTGGGGAGGAAGCCTAGGTATCAGCACTGTCTAAATCTCTCTAGGTCAACACAGTGTGCAGCTTGTTTGAGAACTCCGGTGGTCTAGGATGCTGATTGCACTCAGTGAACCATCCCTCCCAGCGTTCATGCCCTTCTCTTGGATCTGGACTGGGCTGTAACTTCCTTCAGTTGGTCGAATACAGAGGAAGTGCCATTGTGCTTATGCCTTAAGAAGTCCTGGCAACTCCCTCTTTTGCATGCTTGGGAGCCCCAAAGTACTACATAAGAAACCCAGCTACCCTCTCGAGAGACAGAGGGGAGAGACCATGTGGGGAGGGAGAGATCCTGCAAATGCATATTGTTGTATCCAACCATTAAGTTCTGGGGGTGGTTTTACAGCAATTTCTGTTTCAAATACTCGTTTCACTTTCTTCTGACAACTCTGCAACCTGGACCAGACTTGGCTGGGGAAGATCTGGATGGTGGTCACTCGTGCAGACACATTTAGCAGGTTGGCTGGGGCTGGCTCAGCGGGGATGCTGGGACAGCTGGGCCTTTCTCTCTCCATGTCGTCTCAGAGCTCCTTCGAATGTGGAAGGAGAAGCTGCTCTGTCTTGTTGAGGCCTGGGCCCAGCCTTGTATTGCTTCCTCTGGAAGGTACGCTTCACTGGGGGCCCCTGACAACACCGTTGCCCCAGAACCAGTGCCTCTCAAACTGTCATGTGCACAGGAGTTACCTGGGGGTCAAGTGAGAAAGAAGACTCTGATTATGTAGGTCCAGGGTGGGGCCAGAGAATCTGCATTTCTAGCAAGCTCTTCCGCGATGCCGAAGCTGCTGGTTTGTGCACCACTCTGACAATCAAGAGGCTGGAGGATTGCAGTATGTGTGGTCCATAGAGCACATCTTGAGACACAGTGCTATGGGGTCATTAACCATTCATCGGTTAAACTTCTTAGATTATGGGCACCTCAACACAGAGTTTTGTAGTAATTTTAGAGAGTTTACAGACTTCCACCTGCCAAGAAGCCATCTATGGACCCCTGCAGGTAAAGAACCCCTTCATCAGCTCCTTAATCTCTGTTATTATTTGGCCATGACAAACAGTAGGAACTTAATACCCGTTTGCTAGAAATAAATGGATGGATGCATGTATATGGTATATATAGTATTATGAAACATATATAGTGTTATAAATAGTATTATTTATACCATATTATGTTATAATACCATGATATAATGTATTATACATGCATTATATAATGTATATAATATAATGTATATAGTATTAATTTATAATACTATATATCAAATATATTTATATAGTTTGTGTATCTAAATATATATTTATATATAAATTAATAATGTAATATACAAATATATAAAATGAATCTAATATATGAATTTATAAAAATATAAAATATATAATATATAATATTGTGTGTGTATATATATATGTGCGTATATATATATATATATATATGTCAATTTGACTTAGAGAGAAGGGCCTCTACCCACTGGAGCTGATTGACCTTAGCTCCTCTCCTTTTTGACCTTGGCAAACTGGGAGCGAAGGCAGAGTGGGCAAGTGGCAAGTGCGCAGCACGAGGGGGCGTCTGAGACGCCTGACACACAGTGCTGCAGCGGGGACCGTCCCAGGCAAACCGTGTGAGTTCAGCCCCAGTGAAGGCGAAGGACTCGGAGTTCCCCTGAGATCCGGGCACCAGGGACACCGACTCCTGCCCTCATGGCCAGCACTTTTCTGCCACATCAGCACCCTTCGTACATTTTCAAAAGCCCATCTGTGCCCACAAAGGAGTGACTTCCTGTGTGCCTGGGCGGCCCTGGGGAGGCTGGGTCTTGGAGAGCCCGTTTTGGATTATAAGCCTTTGAAGACATCTGCAGGGAGGGGATAATTCATTCCAGAAAAACTACTCTCTTTGCCATGCAAACCAGGGACCAGGAATGGAAATGAGATTTCTAATTACATGGGGCATTTTCAGAGCCACCTGCTGGCTCGGGCGGCTCGCTGAGCTGCTTCCTTGTGGAGGTGCTGGGGAGCGGGCCTGGCCTCCGAGGTCCGGCTGCTGGGAGGCCTCAGGTGGGCTTCCTGGGCCGGGGCATGAGCTGCTACCTTCAAAGTATTCTTGCAGCTGCATCCAGCTGGGCCTGCCGAGAACTGATGCCAGGAAGGTCTTCTCTGAACTTAGTAGCAGTGCCCTCCTGCTGCTCAGAAAGTCTTAGACACGGGACTACTCTTACATTTTGTCTGTCGATGTTCATGGGCTCCGATCTATGCAGGCTTCCTCAGCACCAGTCAGGGAAGCCGATTGGGCGCCAAACCCTGAGCACTGAGGGGCTCATCGGGGGCCGCCGCTCCCACCCCGTTTCTGGCAGATTCACTCATGCTGCCCATTCAGACAGATTCCGGTCCAGACCTCGGCTCCCCTGTGTCTAGGTTGGGCTCCCCAGAAGGAAATGATGAGATGCAGGTCGGGAGGCAAGATGGTAGTTTGCGATCGATGCCCGTAAAAGACAGGAGGGCCAGCAGGACCTGGGATGTGGGTCCAGCATTGGCTGGGCTGACCCAGAAGATAGCTCTGGAATGAGCATTGCCCATCGAAATTGTGCTAGGTTATGTTGAAGTGGCTGAACCGTTATAACCTTGCTTTGCCCCATCTTGGGATGTTGGCGTCCCTGGGAAGGATGTGGCCTTGGGTGAGGTGGCCCCATGCCATGGAGACACTGACGGGGCTGACTGCTGGAGTCTGTGCCTTGGCTGCAGGTGGGCAGTGAGGGGCTCACTCAGTGGGCTTTCTGAGCGACACAACTTGGCCTCTCCCACAGCCGGATTATTAGCTCTTCGAACTTAGAAATGTAATTAACCTCTGAGCCCCAGTTTTCATGTATGTAAATGGAGCTAATATAAATATCTAACAGCGTTTTTTAAGAAAACATTTTTAATGGAAAATTTGAAACATATACAAAACTTAGACAAAAGTAATGAGCTTAGCATGTGAATTTCCACGTACCAATCAATCGTCCAGCTGCAAAGATTATGAACGTGTGGGCACTCTTATTCCAACTATACCCTGCCATCACTCCTGGATTATTATGAAGCAAACCTCAGATTCAGAGACACTGTGGTTTTGTCCATTAACATTTCATATGTATTTCTAGAAGAAGGGAGCTTAAAAAACAAAGCCAAACCATAACCACAGTTAGCCTACCTGTGTTTGCAGCAGACTAAAGAAGCTAATACAAATGAAACATTTGCAGTGGCATTTGGGACACGATGTTAGCCGCATCTGAAGCATCCTCTTGGGAGATGACACACAGGAGAAGGGAAAAGGAGACTTCATTCTATCTAGTGTAAGGGTTCAAATAGGTGACCTGGATACTAGGCTGCTTCCTCTTTTGCCTGGAACATCACCAGGCAATCACGGGGCCAGTGAGCCGCGTGACATTCTAGGCAGCCAGTGCCCAGTAGCTGGTTTGCCCATATGATGAAACCAATTGGACGTCATCGTCCTGGACATCTGAACGTGCCCCCCTCAGCTGGACGGATGGCTGCACCAGAGCCAGCCCTCCTCCAGCCCTCCTGCCTTCTGACTCATCTGACACCTGCTACCCCTGCTGCGAGGGTCAGGGTCTGCTCTGGCTCACGGTGACTGCACAGCAGCTGCGTGGAAGCCCCCCTTTGCCATGTCCACTGGCGTCCCTTGAGCCTGGACCGTCGCTCAGCCCCAGGCATTTCAACATCGGCCCCCGCGGCTTCCTTCTGCTTCTCCCATGACGGTGCCAGAGCCTCCTTGGGCTTGTTAGCTGCTTGTGCCTCACCTCCTCCAGCCTTCCTCACTGGGCCATGCTCTCTCGAGACAACGTAGGTGTGTTCCCAGGAGAGGAAAGTATTAGGCTAGAAAGAACTGAAGAAGCCGGTGTGCACGTGTGCGTGGGAGAGAACGTTGACCACTCGGACATGACCACACATCGCCTACAACCATTCCGTGCTGATGCCTTCATTTCCGCCTCCCGCCGTGCTGTCAGCCAGTTATCGTCATTCTTATTTTATAGATGTGGAAACTGAGATCCAAAGGGGTTCATGAGATTTTCTTCTGTTTTAAATATCATAGACATGAGGCCAAAGGGGAGATGGAGAGTCCTGGCTCTGAACCATGTGGATGCTTCCCACCCCTGGGTGGGTGTTAGACTGTGGACTCTTTCTTTAAGTGAAGATTCATGTTAATGCCCATTATTTGAAATTCTGGGTGAAGTGGGCTGGGGAAGGGTAATGTGTTCTGTTTACATTAGCGTGTGGTTGAGGCAGAGGGAAGGTTGGTTTATGGAATCCCTAAGACTTTGGGGAGCTTGATTTAAAAACCACTAAGTTATACAAGCAGACACAGGGTGTAATTTTACCAGCCTTGGGTGTAATTCCACTATTGAGAGTTTTAGTAGAAAGGCTAGGGAGTCACTGGTTAGGGAATTCTGTATTTTCAGACCCACACTTTCTACCAGTAGAAAGGGGAGGCTTCCTATTTGCTGGGGGCAGCTGTTAGGGGGAACGTGCTAGCTTTGGGGGTCAGAGCTGAGCCACACTTAGACCTGCCAGGACTGCACTGTCCTCGTCACGGCTGCAGCCAAGAGAGGAATGAGGGAGAGGGGACTCCAGGCCTGCGCTCTGAATGGCCTTGAGCTAAGGCCTTCACCGAAGTAACGAAGTAACGCTCATAGTAATCGTAGTGTTAGCCACAACAGTGATTCTTGAATATTTGCTCTCTCTGTGTTAAGCACTCTGCCAAACAGACTTGCAGTTTAATTTCCATGACAACTCCAGTAAGTCTTTATCTCATTTGCGCACACCAGCAGGGTGCCCAGGGCCAGAGCTGGCAAGCAGTTGAGCTGGGATTTGAACCCATGCCTCCTTAGCTCTGGCTCTCATATACTCACTCACTCACTTGCTCACACATCCTGACTCTTTGCCTGATTCTTCCACGTAATCCTTCCCATAGCCTTCGAGACGGGCATCTTTATTTCCATTTGTTCATGGCCACCCATGTGGGAGGGGAAGCATGTGAACACAGGTGTGTCTCCTTGCAGTCATGAACTTGGATGGTGCCATGAGCAGGTTGTGCTGCCTTTATGTGGGGGCTCTGATGCACTCCCTCATTTGGTGAGAATAAGGTCTTTCTAGAAACAGAATTAGCCTCTCTTCTGCCTTTTTTTTTTTTTTTGGAAAAGCAATTTCTGTAGGCAGGTAGGTATGTAAAAACGCACTGGATGGCCAGAATTTTTGTTTCTGTTTCTCTACACTGGCAACTTGGGCAGTCCTCTGGCAAGATGGGCAAGAGGAAAAGAAAGAAGGTGGACCTGAGAATATCGGAAAGGAAAGGGGGTAGAGAGCTACAGCTAGAAGAGGATTGTAAACAGGAAGATTGGAAAATGTAGATAAAATGGGCACTTTTCTCAAAAACGATTACCGACCCAGATTTTCTCCAGAAGAAATAGAGGATGTGAATAGGCCCACATTCATTAAATAAATTGTGTCAGTAATAAAAGTCCTCTCCCCACAAAAGCATTAGGCACAGATGGTTTTATGAACATCTTTTCCCAAACCTTCAATGAACAGTTATTTCAGAGAGTACAGGAGGGTGGAAAGTTCTCCAATTTACTTAATGATGCAAATTGACCTTAATATAAAAATGGAAAAAGACAGCTAAATAGCAGAATTAGAGTCTCACTTACGGATATACGTGAGAAAAACGTAAATGAAATATCAACAAGGCAATGCAGCCAAACAAGCAAAACCACACCATGAAACACGTACAGCTAATCCTAGGAATTCAGGGATGGTTTAATGTGGGAAAATCTATTCACACAATTCATACGATTGTCAGACCAAAGAACCAAAACCATGGGCTCATTAAAATAGATGCAGGACAAGAATCAGAGAGATGTGGTTTCATATCCCCCTCCTCCTTTTGAAAGTAGCCCCAAACAACACGGAGAACGATAAAACAGAAGCACAAACTCTATCCTACATGAAACAAGGAGGCAGGTGTGATCTCGAACCATACAAGGTTGACAAATTGTGGATGGAGATACAATGAGTAACTTAGCAGGATGGAGAAAAGCCAGTTGAAGATGCCTGTGAAAGGAAAGTACATATTAGAAGCCAGCTGGATTTCTAAATGTTATTTCTATAAACATGCATGTGTAGTGTGTGTTTTCCTGAGGAGAATACCTACGCGTGTAAAGATGTAAAAACATGGTTAAGAAGGTGGCACTCCAAACTGAGCGCACTGGGGAGCCTGGAGGTGTAAGGACAAGATGTGGGGTGGATGGGGGAGTGTCTCAATTTTATCTGGAATTTTTTTTCTTAAAAAATTTTGAAGCCAATACGATGAAATGGTATTTGTTAAATCTGAGTGGTGGTTAAGTAGTTTTGTGGTATTAGTCGTGGTACTTATATATAAATATTTGGAACATTTCCTAATGAAAAAGCTGAATTAATCAACTTTAAAGTAACACATGCTTACTGTAAAAATTCAGTAAGAAAAGCACAAAGCTGAAAATTTCCTAATTTTCCACTACTTATAGGTAGCTCATACAGCCATATATAGTATGTATACAATTTAACAAAAACACCATATTTTGTGATACACACATCTCAACAATAAGAAATCGGGATATAGGGGCGCCTGGGTGGCACAGCGGTTAAGCGTCTGCCTTCGGCTCAGGGCGTGATCCCAGCATTGTGGGATCGAGCCCCACATCAGGCTCCTCTGCTATGAGCCTGCTTCTTCCTCTCCCACTCCCCTGCTTGTGTTCCCTCTCTCGCTGGCTGTCTCTATATCTGTCAAATAAATAAATAAAATCTTTAAAAAAAAAAAAGAAATCGGGATATAGGGGCGCCTGGGTGGCACAGCGGTTAAGCATCTGCTTTCGGTTCAGGGCGTGATCCCAGCATTGTGGGATCGAGCCCCACATCAGGCTCCTCCGCTATGAGCCTGCTTCTTCCTTTCCCACTCCCCCTGCTTGTGTTCCCTCTCTCACTGGCTGTCTCTATCTCTGTCAATTAAATAAATAAATAATCTTAAAAAAAAAAAAAAGAAAAGAAATCGGGATGTAATTACATATAACTTAGAGGTTAGGAGTTCAGGTTTTGGAATCAAAAGGCCTGGATTCAAAATCTATCTCTGTCACTTGCTAGATTTGATTCCTCTCTGATCCTCAGTTTTCCCATCTGCAAAATAGGAGTAATGATAGTATTTATTATTGGATCAAGGTAATAATCAATAATGCTCATAGTCTGATACATAGTAGTGAGAATTCCATAGAAGATAGATATCATTCTCCTTCCCACGCCAACTCGTGCCATCTTTAGGTGGAAGGTGTAGTGCAGGTATTTTGGAAGAAAGTGGAGCTTTTTCCAGTGTCCGGGCAGGAGAGGAGGACAGGCCACACTGAAGGGGTCCTTAATACAGAGAAATCACAGTCCCAGTTGGACTTAAGTCCCGTGGACCGGCTGTCAGCTCTCGTGTGTCTGAGTGCTGGGCCTCTCTTAGCAGGGAGAACACTGGTGACCCACCATAGGCTACCCATCTGTCATTCCCTGATTGACACTCCTCGGAACAGCCCTTGTGACCCACCGGGGAGGCTACATGTTTTAAAAGGTGAGAACCAATCTCATTTCCCTGTCACACTCAGGGCAAGTTTCTTGAAGGTATTAACGCTGTCTCTACCTGGCTCTGTGGAAACCTGGCCTGCCTGCCTCCAGGGGTGAAGCTCTGTGGATTGAGCGAGAGAGAGGATGAGGAAGAGGGCTGGGGGTGTGTCCCCCGGAGGTCTCCAGTGGCTGTTTTTTCCTGGTAACCTTAACTGAATCCCTGTTTACTAGTGATTCTTCCCTCTTCTGTCCTCATGAATATCACTGTGTCTGAAGTACTCAGATCGAGGCAATCGCAATCTTGGGTCCTTGCGCCATGTCTGGAATGAAGACAGCTCTTTGGCAAACTCCAGACCTGGTTTTATAGGGTGGGTGAGGAAGGGATGTCATCAGTATTAACAGATTCAAGAAACTCACTCTAGAAAGCTAGAGCCCCTAATGTTCCAGGTACTGCCTATCCTGGGCATTATCAGAATACTCTGAAAATTTTAAACAAAATATTAATTCATTGTCTTTAAAGGTGATCGTGTTTCTAATTCACAAGCTTCTGTATGCTGCTTCGCAGGTGGGTTTTACTTACGGGGGAATGGGCATATGCAGCAAGTCCGTCACGTGCCCAGGTACGGACAACTGGGGGTCGGGTTTGAGCCAGGGGCCTGAGTTTTGCCTCAGATCTCCCTTCTCTGGTGTGACTTGCCTGATAGCCTCTCTCATTTAGAGCACTCCTCATACTTTCTGAGGAGTTAAAGTAGCTAACATGAAATTCATATAGTTTCTTTTAGGAAACCACTTTATTAGGGACCCACTAACTCTTACTCTACAAACAGTTCAGACGATTTTGGTTTCTTATTTCCTGCCGCTATTGATAAGAAGTCCAGTTATGAAAAGGAAGACAACCAGAACCTTCTTTCCCCCACACAGCCCCGAAAGTGTGGTACACGTCTTGCTTCTCAGAAAGCACACACGAAGGGTCTGAGTGCAGGATTTCACTGGGTCTGTCCCGTGTCCCCTGCCTCCCTTACTCCTTCTCACTGATGTGAAGTGGAAAGAGTCAGGTACATCCGGGTTTGAACCCCAGCTCTGCGGCATCCATGCTTATGGCCTTACACAAGTTCCTTATTCTCCTGGGATACCAATTTACTTCTTTGTAAAATATGGATAATGATATCACACCCAGGGCTGATGTTTGAATGCAAGATAATGGGGAGGTAGGGACAAAAACTCCTGCTTTCTCCATGTCTTTTGAGAATCTTCTATTCTCAGTACAGCATCTTTTCCCTGCCTCTCCTTCTGCTTCCCCCAGGAGGCCTGCTTGGTTTGATGAATTCTTGAAGAATTCCACCATAAACAACAAAACTCTTTGATAAGCAGCTTGGGATTGAGGGAGGCGGCGATGGAGGCTCCCCCAGGCACATGCTTCAGGAAGAGCAAGTTGCATTTGGCCCCTGCTGGGATAAGTGGGGCCCACAAACCGGAGGCAGGAACGACATTGCACGGGCGTCACAGAGCGGCTTTGGAGAGGCCACGGCCAGGGTCAGGCAGAGAGAGGAGAGAGGTGAGGCAGGAGGCAGGGGAAGGAAACATGGTGTGGTGGGACTGGGGTGCTGGGAGAAGAACAGGGGATTTGTTTGCGTTTCTCCTGTATGACGAGCAATGTGAAGCTTTCCCTCCCACGTCCTTGGGATCTTCAGCAAGATATCAGTTTCCCATTAATGCCTCATGCACCTGGATCCTTGGCAGGAGGCATCTGATGAAGTGCTAGGTACGGCCTCCAGGTGGGGTGGGATGAAAACCAAGGGCATCCAAAGAAGGCCCACCGTGTCTGGTTTTCGTCCATGTGCAAGCAGATAGTAAGTGCTCAGTAAATCGTGGCTGTGGTTCTAATTTCATCCTGGCTCCTCTTTTTCTTCTACACGAAGGTCTTCAAGGGCTCAGGGGAGTGCACCTGCTTTATCTTCCAGATTCATCCCACTGGCAGAATGCCTGGCCCATAACAGGTTCTGATAAATAAATATTCGTTTTTAGGATTAATACATTCATATAATCTCTGTGACCAACAACGTTCTATTCTAGGCTCTATTCTCTTCTTACCCCACACTCTTCTGTCCTCAGAAAGCTGATCCGTTCTAGGGTGTTGGCTGTCCTCTTCATCTACTGGGCTACTGGATAACTTCCAGCTACTTGACAATCACTATGCTAAATCATTACGTGCATTATTTCATTTAATCCTACAGGAACTCTATGAGATTGCCACTGTTAACATTCCCATTTCATGGAGGAGGAAGCTGACATTCAGAGAGGTTGCATAACTTGCCCAGGGCCACACAGGGATTAAGGGGGTGCAGTTGGAATTTGGTTTTAATCAGCCTAACATCAAAGGCTTGTGCCCTTAGCCACTATGTTATTCTGTCTCCATCATCATCAAAACACAAAAAAAGCATTTCTGATGAAAGCAGAGGGACATGGTAGGTCTATTTAGAATGAACTAGCATTTGTTGATTACCTAGTAGGTGCTGGACACTGTTAGACACTTCGATGTGCTTTAACTCAGTCTTTAGCACAAGCGTGGGAGGGAAGCAGGCGCAATCATCTCTATTTTATGAATGAGGAAATTGAGGAACAGAGAGGTCCAGTGACTCACTCGAGGGTGCACAGCTCAGAGGCAATAGATGTTTCCGGTGCAATGAGCCAAGTCTAGTAAACAAAACTCCAATCCTTTTTCCTTGTCTTACAACAACGCCTCTATTCTCAAATTGACCCAACCCCCCCCACCCCCCGCCCCATGCAATTATTCTTGCACCGAATCTCTATGGCTTTGCAGTGTCTTAGCTTCAGCGTCGCCTAGAAGACCCTTCCAGGACAGGCTTCTGGGAAGGTGCGTGAGTGGAGCAGCAGGATGTGTGCTCCTGCCCTGATCTCTCCTCTGTCTGACCCTTCCTGGTGGAGCTCCACAGTTAAGACAGCCTACCGGGGCTCACTGTGGTCTTCCCGGAAAGTAATGTTCTGCTCAGAGGTGATAGAGAGCTCTGTGGCCTGCCCAGCCGAGGTATTGGAGAAAGATCCATCACCCCTGAGTGATCGGTGACCCACAGGAACCACGCGTGGAACCTAATGACCAGTCACTCAATTACGGGCTCAGTGACATGTTTATAAGGGTGAACTTTAGAGCGCTATTAGGGAACAGACAGATGAACTATAGCCGTGCCTGCGGGGCAGAGCTCACCCAGCCTGAGTGCCTCTGTGGACCCATTACCCAGTAATTAGGGGGATTTTTAAGTAGGAAGCAAGGAGTTAAATTATTGCTTAGATTATCGCTTCACTTGTCATGGTGGAAAGTGCTGCTTGAAGGAAGAGGGAGAGAAGGAAGGAGGGAGGAGAGACAGAAAGGGAGAGAGGAGGGCGAGAGGGACAGGGAGGCTCTGGATAGTCGAGGTTTGAGATGAAAGCTCCATTCGGTTTTCCGGGTGGCATCTGTACCTCGAAGGGGCCACGGAGGACCAGGGAGAGATGGAGACAGGTGCGGGATCTGGGCCACCAGCTGGGGCTCCTCAGAGTCACGGCACCCAGAGCCTCTGCTTGGGCCATGGTAGCTCCCAGGGAAGGTAGAGAATGATACAATAACACAATCATATACTAATACAATCATACACTGATGTAAGAATAGTTACCACTTTTTCAATTATGTATTAGGACCTAGGAGCTTTGCTAAGTATCGTCCGTGTATCAGCTCACCGGATCTGCTCGAGTGTGGACGGGTGTGGACCACTGTGACCCCCACTCATCGGGTGAGGACACTGGAGCCCCTCTGGGTAACTAAGCGACAGAGCTGGGGAACCACCTCATGCCAAGGCCCATGCTCTTAAGTCTCCATATGCTGTTGTGGGAGGTCCTCCCGATGCCGGAGGCACGGACCCACCTCTTCTGCAGAGGCAATAGATGCCGTGGCCTGGCTGCTGGCTTCAGCCTTACCTCTGCTCCGTCCCTCCCTCCCTTCCTCCCTGGAGCAAAACTGGCCACTGATAGTAATTTTTAGTGTGTGTGTGTGTGTGTGTGTGTTAAACTTTAACTTTTATTGTGAAAAATACCATCCAGAATCAGGTAGGCAGGACTGTATAACAGATCTTCAAGCACCCTGGGCCCAGCGCAAAAAATGATCAACGAGGGACCAGTCTTGTTTTCCCGTATCCTCCACACATCCCCCGCCTTATATTATTTTTTAAACAAACCCCAAGTATCATTTCATCTCTTAAGTGCTCCAGTATATGTCTCTATAATACAGAGATTATTTAAAAAAAAAAAATCAAAATCCTTTGATCATACCCCCAAAGTATTAATAATTATTATTTATATATCCAATCTGTTCAGATTTCCCAATTTTATTACATAATTTTAGAAAATCATGTATTTGTTTGAAATAAGATGCAGATACCATCCATATATTGCAATTGGTTCATGGGTCTTTTTGGTCTCTTTTAATCTACTTTTCACCCTTGAGATATACTTGTTGAAAAACCGGGTTGTTTTTCTGAAAGAATCCCCCACAGTCTGCGTTTTGCTGATGGCATTTCAGTGGTGTGGTTTAACATGTTCCTTCGGCCCTGGTATTTCCTGTAAATCAGTACTTAGATCTAGAGTTTTGATCAGATTCAGGGTTAGTTGTTTGGCAAGAATCCAGCTGCCCTTTGAACAACAGGGGTTTGAACTGCGGGGGTCCATTTAGACGCAGATTTTTAAAAATAAATACAGTGTGGTACCATAAACGGGTTTTCTCGTCCCTCTCGTTTTCTTAATCACGTTTTCTTTTCTCTAGCTTACTTTATTGTAAGAAGACAATATGTAATACATGTAACATACAAAATATGTGTTCGTTGACCGTTCATGTTATTGGTAAGGTCAACAGAAGGCTACCAGTAGTTAAGTGTTTGGGGAGCCAAAAGTTGTACACGGATTTTCGACTCACGGGGTGGGGTCAGCGTCCCTAACTGCCCCTCCCCCTGCTGTGTTGTTCAAGGTCAGCTGGCCTTCATCCCGCAGGACACTCTGTACTCCTGTTAGGAAGTCTGGTTGACTCTCTTCTCTGGGTAGCAACCACTGACGGTCCCTTTGAGCAAGGATCATTTTAAACCCATCATTTCTTTGTCATTCAATATCTGAATCACTTTTTAAAGAAAAGCTTCTCCATCATCCAAGATACAGTTTATAGGGGAGAGAAAAATTAATGCTCGATTCTTTGTCTTATTTCCTAGGGTTCCCAGTGCGTTGCTTCTGTAATTTTCGATGTAGGACACCGGTGAGCTTGTTTTGTTCTTGCTCTCATTTTGCACTCAGGGACAGAAACTGTTGGAGGGGTCTCAGTGCATGGCAAATTGTTTTTTTTATTGAGATCCAAATTCTCCTGTGTCTGGCCTGTGGGAGACTCTTTAATTTGAGTCCTGAGTCCTTTTGACTTGACCACGTGGTTTTTGGTAGCATCTCGCTGTCTGGTTTGGTGGTATGTTCCAGACTCATCTTGTACATTTTCTCTTTCAGCCTCTGCTCAACCCTTGTTTCTCTCAGTGACACATGACATTTAGATACCCACAACTTGGGTTTTGAGGTGCTCGTTGCTACTGGGTTGACCATTGTTTCTAGGGCTTTTTGGTGGGTACAGGTAGGACATACATATTTTGTTTTAAAGAGAAAAACACATCTTTATATCGAAACTTCTGATTAAAACTGGTATCATTTTTACTACCTCTTTGATCTTGCATCTGTATTTCCTATTTCTCCCATCAAATAATATCCCAGTTCCCAAAGGAGCCACCTTTGTCTGATGCCACTCTGGTTTGATGTGTCAGTTACAATAACACCCTACCACCAATGCTATGATTACTGAAAATGGCTTAAATTTTTTTTTTCCTCATTAAATTGATGTCAGTTGGGCATATCCCACAGAGGATGAACAGGTTACTGTATTTATTTACTTTTAATAATTATTTTTCAAAGTTTTATTTATTTAAGTAATCTCTGCACCCCATGTGGGGCTCAAACTTGGGACCCCAAGATCAAGAGTCACGTGCTCCTCCGACTGAGCCAGCCAGGCGTCCCAGATTACTGTATTATAAAACCACCTGACATAGTTCTGTCTGTGTGATCATACCATCTGCTCAAGACATGGATTTATTCATTTGTTTAATTTTAGTTTCATTTTGTAGGGATTGCCTTTTAACACTGTGATTTTAAAATGACAATTTAATATATAAATAATACGTATGAATCTACACAATTGGTTAAAAGTTATTTTATAATTACATAAAACGTGTGCACACTCCAGGTCGAATCCACAAAACTGCGTGGTCTGCGCACACTGTCTACACTGACCCCCAGAGCTCTCCAGTAGTATTAAGCCCTGGTTACCCACCAAGGAAACTTGCTGGGAAACACACACTTACTGGCTGCTCCCCACCGCCCCCGCCATCTGACTTTCTCCTAGCCTTACCAGTTTTCTGGGATCGACTCTCAAATACACTACTTGTACCCAAATCTCTGTCTCCTAGTCTGCTTCTAGGGTCACCCAAATCAAGACGCATACTTTTCTCCACCTTGCTTTTCACATAAAAATATATCCTGGGGTTTGATCCTTCCATTATTCTGGAGAGCAACATGGCGGCTGTTACTGAGGCTCCTCCAATACCAGGGCCTTGCTGGCAGGGATGAGAGGAGCTGGAGCTTGGGCGGGCACACTGGAAGAGACCTCACCAGAGGGCAGACCATGGATCCCGCTGCGGTCGGGCATCAGGAGAGACACGTGTTCACTGAGAGGTTGGCAGTGGCTCAGAGACTTGATTTTGGTGCCCATCCTTGGGTTTGAATCCTGGCTCTGGCAGCTGTCACTGTGTCACCTGGGAAAGTCACTTCGTATCTCTGAGCCTCGGTTTCCTCCTTGGTTCAAGAAGTGTAAGGCTGGTGCCCAGCCTCTGAGGTGTATTCGCGGGAGGTGTCTGGGGCCTGTGCACTTTCTGTAGATGGTAGCTCTGATTGTTCTCTCCCTCTTTTTCAAAAGATTTTATTTATTTATATGAGAGAGTGAGTGAGAGAGAGAGAGCACAAGCTGGGGGAAAGGGAGAGAGAATCTCATGCAGACACCACACTGAGCAGGGAGCCCAATGTGGGACTCGATCCCATGACCCTGAGATCATGACCTGAGCTGAAGGCAGATGCTTAACCAACTGAGCCACCCAGGCACCTGTGGTTGTCCTCTCTTAAAGAGGCTGCTCTCGTTCCTCCCTTTCCGAGCACAAACCATCTCTTTTTTAGGCTCGGAGTCCCCCAGAAGTTCTCACAGGATACAGGTCCCAGGTCTTCTCCATCTTGGGCTATAAATCTCTCTCTTTAATGATGGCTCCAAGAAATAGAAACTACCCGCCCAGCATACCACGTCTGCCAGAAAACTCAGTTTCAAATGCTGCTGATAAAATTTTCTTATTAGGAATTTCCATGGAATTCCCCCATTTTGTGTTTCTGCCCCACAGATCTGGCCTTTACAAGGCAGATCAGGGGAACTTCCACTGACTTTCGGCTTTCCACTGGTCCCTTCTCATGGCGTCTGTCTGCCTTTCCAGTGACACAGATCTATCCCGGGGATCCCAACAAGAGCATCTACTGTGACAGAAGGCCAGGTATTTTCTCAGAACTGACCATTTTATGGTTGTAGAAGTGTTTCTACTGTTTAGTCTGAGGAGAAAGAAAGTCTGTCCTGAGAAGAAGTAATAGAAGGAAAGTATGGCTTCATCCTGTTCTTATGTCACAAGCAAACCTTAGAGGCAGAGAAGGTGAGGGAAGAAGAAGAATATTGGCAACTATGGGGCGCCTGGGTGGCACAGCGGTTAAGCGTCTGCCTTCGGCTCAGGGCATGATCCCGGCGTTATGGGATCGAGCCCCACATCAGGCTCCTCTGCTATGAGCCTGCTTCTTCCTCTCCCACTCCCCCTGCTTGTGTTCCCTCTCTCGCTGGCTATCTCTATCTCTGTCAAATAAATAAATCTTAAAAAAAAAAAAAAGAATATTGGCAACTATGAAAATGTGGAATGGAGTCTCCCTGTCTTTGCTGTGACCTTGTCTGTGGATGCTTTGAAAGTGGCCTCCTTGGTGGGCTCCACAGCTGGGCGGGGAGCAGAGCTCTCAGAGGAAGGAAGGGGTGCCTCAGGCACAAAGTGCGACCCTAAGGGCTTCCACAGACCTCAGTCCCAAATAACACTCCCACGTGCTGGAGGTGGAAGTGATGAGCCCCAGGGCCAAACGTTACCTAGAGTTTTAGCTGAGATGGCTTCTGAGAGGCTGAATAGGAAGCTCGAGAAATCATCCCAGGAAACAAGAGTTTTGTGATATGAAACAAACACTCAGATGTTCCTGGTATTTTCGGAGGGAAGGTCCAGTTCTTTGGGGATGACAGTGACTAGGCAGGATGAGGCCTTTGGACACATGTAGGTCATGAGATCTTGAAGGTACTGCATGTGGTGGGACCCACCACACTGACAGAGGCTTGAAGGGCAGAGCTCCTTTTCCTTGTGTCTCCAACTGAAAGAAGAAGAGAAGCCTGCCATGCAGGATACACAGGGGTTGCAGACGGGGGCAGGATCATAGTCAGCTGGGACTGCGGGGAGTGACTGACAGATGGCAAGAGGAGTGGGTTCGAAAGCTTCCTGGGTACTGGCTAATTTGAATAATTATGTGGGCTTCTGGGCTTCGGGCCTGGCCCTAGCTGGTTGTTTGGCACCTGGCCCTGGAGAATGGGACCTGAATAGGGGAGGTGGTTGGTTCAGGGGCTTAGCAAACTCTCCATGAAGGGGAACTGAGAGTTGTTAGCCAAGATTCCAGAATTAGGTGAAGACAGTGCTTGTGGAATATTATACGATAGCATGTCAATTGAATTCAGTGTGGACCCTCAGACTCTGGAGAAATTTAAGTTAAAGTTGGCCTAAAACCCAATGGGTCTTGGACCAAATGTTAAGAATTAGGGCAGGGAAACCAACTATGTGGCATTCATGCCATTACCATCCTTTCTCTTGATCATGGCAGACATTGCTAATCAAACATGAAATGGTTCCTCAGTGAGCCTGGCCTCAGCTTGGAATCCTTCTCAACTATGAGCCACAAAGTTGGCATGTGATTTGAAACCCACTAGCCATCCTTTATTAGAAGAGGGAACCAGTCTTAAGGGGCATATGGGTATCTGGGTCTCTTGCAATTTGAAATCTATCAAATATAATTCCAGATCATACTCTTTGATGGGCTGAGGGTGTCTCTTCTTATCAGCATCGCTCAGGACCGAGAGGCACTGAGTCAGAAATGGCTGGGCCCCAGGAAGGGAGTTGCTTGGAGCTGGAGAAGGCAGGCTCTAATGGTGGAAACATGGACTAATAGACCAGAGGGGAAAACCTTGCCAGAAGCTGTTGTTCTCACCATATGGGTGAAGACCCATCCACAGGGCATGCTCTGGTGTGGTTTGGGCCAGCATCTCAAGGTGGTATTTGAAATACAGGGGGTATTTGATTTTTTTGGAAAATATAACTGCCCAACCTCAACTTCTCCCCAAAGCTACCTCTGTACCCTTTCCCGAAGTCCTTCATTAATCATTTCATCCATATTTCTTTTCACCTGAGACTTCGAACTTTGACTCGCTCTGGTACTTATAGCAACACCTGTGGTTTCTCAAAGTGCAAAAAGCCCATTTTAGGATGAAGATATTCTCATAGAAGCTGGCTAGACATCTGAGAGTTACCATCAGGCAGTTGACTCAGGTGAAATAGAGCCAAAGAGAAACCAAACTTTGTTTTCTTGATTCTTTTTCTTGCAGGGAGAGGGGATCACTGATCACTTTCAATTTATGTCTCTTCTCCCTTAGTCCTCCAGATTCAATCAGTAAATATTTCTTGAACCTCTCCCGTGAGCCAGACTGTGTACTAGGTGCTGGGGATACAATGGGGGAATGAAACCAGATGGGGTCTGCACCCTCCCGGCACTCTGTTGGGGGAGAGAGAGAGAGAGATTAATGAGATAATCCTAGAGCAGCATGTAAACTTATGTCTGGTGTTTTGAGAAAGAGGTGTATGGTATTAAGAAAGCTCATTGATGCAGTGAGGGAAGACATCCAGAAGTGAAATGATGAACAAGCTAAAGGAGATCTGGAATTAGTGAAATGAAGAGTCCTGTAGTAGAAAGAGAGCTCCAGGCAGGGGGTCCAGCATGTGCAAAGGCCGGGCAGCCGGCAGAAAGTGTGCACACTAGGCGAAAATCAGGAAAGTAGAGTGGAGAAGAGAGAATGAAGGAGCGAGGGGGAAAGTGAACAAGAGAGATGTGATAGGCTATGAGTGGGAAGGGATACTCCACGACCTTGTAAGCCGATCAGAGGGGCATTTGCTGAGAAACCTGTGACATTTAAATTTCGGGGCCTCTCACTCCCATGGGGTCCTTCCAAGGCCCTGCTTTGTGAATGCGGTCAATCAATACAGTCCTTAAGTTTCCTTATTACACAAGGAAACTTTGGAAATCCCCTCAAGTCTCCCAGCGCATACACGAAATAAACTTGATAAAAGATTTCTCAAACGTATCAATAATCCTAACAATGTAGGTGGCATTTCCAAGAACGAGTCTGTGAGGCTGAAAGAAACGAGCCTCCCTTCATCGTGCCAGAACGAGAATAATGCAGAAGGTCTGCATTCCCTTTCTGTTCTCTCTCTAGAAAATGACATTACAAGCTCATCCCATGGAGAAGAGATCAAAGAACACGCAGCCAACCAAAGGTAGGAAGAATTATTACAGAGTCGTGTCTGTGTGCTAATGAATACAAGTACGGTGTTCTTGTCTAGGATTTCGGGATGTGAGTGTTATCTGCCACTTTAAAAAAAAGATGTCGTTTGAGGGATTTATTTTCTTACTCTAAATAAATATTCAAGTTCATGTCTAATTTTGAATTCGGAATTTTGTACTCTTTAGCTGATCTGCCCACTGTTGGTCATCGATCACTATTATCAACCCTTCACCCAATTGCCAGTGTTACTTTGACGTGTAAAGTGTTCCCCGGTGTCTCTACCTCTTAAAATCTTTCCCCGGTGTGAGTGGGTTCAATCAGGCCCACCCGGACATAGTCTGCTGTCTGCTCTCGGAGCCTGGCGGGTTTGTCGTTTCCAGACGGAGGGGTGTGGTGATGAGGGAGGCCGGACACAGGGTCCCCTTGTCCACTCATCCTTATTACAGGTCTGCCCGGTACGTTTGGCTTGAGGCCAATCATGAAGATTCTGGGTGGTGTCCAGGACAGAACAGGGACTGCAGGTCTCACTTTGAAGTCCAGCTCTCTCACTTCATATGTGGTCAAGGTTCTGAATGTGCAAATCAGACTAAAAGTCTGTGAAGGATCCTTATGAAGACAGTGATTGGCAGAAGGACTGGCAGCAGACTTCATTAAAGACATAAGATCTGCTTAGTAGTGAATGATATGGAAGCATCCGTGTACTGAGGCAGGAAAAGCAAAGCAGGAGACCGTCTGTAAGGTCTTCCTTGGGATGTACAATCTTATTTTATTTTATTTTATTTGTTTTTGGAGACAACATTTTTATAATCGAATGCATAAACATGCAATTTCCTTTATTAGAGAAATTGTACATCACGGTCAATAGGGCCAATGGTCCCATCTCTGCATAAATTGTTTGAAGTCAGAGGAATCATTAGGATGGATTCTATGCTCTGCTTGTTACCTTGTGAGGCGTCCCTATAGTTCCCGTCTATCGTTGGGATGACAGTTTGGACGCAGGGCAAGGAAATAAGAAGATACCTATGAGCACCCCTCCCCTGCAACAGTCTCAGTGATTTTCTTGACCACCCAGCACGCCTGCGCAGGGGAACTGAGCGCAGGTGGGGGGCGCGGGGGACGGTGCAAGATAAGAGGGCTGTAGATGGTCCTTGTTTCTCTTCACACCGTCTTGAATGATGTCTGCACACGTGTGCTCGGCTGATAAAAGCTGCCATTGCTCCTCGTGGCTCACAGCTCCAGTTGCGGGGTCTGGTGAGGGTTACCCTATGTGCTGTAAGGTCCTGCGTTCCGGTTTGCAAACCAGCAACGTTAGTTCTAGTGTGATGAGCTCCCACCACGTTCCTTGCAGCTGGAGTAAACTCCTCTGTTTCCGACAAGCCATTCTCGTTATATTCTTTTGTATCTGCAGTTTACTTTCCTCTTCCCCTTCTTCCTTGTCACGTGACTGGGAGCAAACTCAGAGTTTCATACTGATCTTGGTTTCCCTTGCGATCTCTGCACCTGCTTTGGTCCCTCCTGCAGCCCCCCTGCTGGGGGATGGATCTACTCTTCCCGTGTCACCACCGTCTTCTTCAGTGACAGCTTCCCACTCACCCGAATGTTCCGTCGGTTTGCACCTCGGCTGGCATGACTCAGTTTTGGTTACTGAAGATTGTTTGCTACTGGGAGGTATGCCTTCACTTTCAATTCTCCCCCAGTGGGCCACCGCCAAGTGGGACAGTGGTGGACTGAGTCGTCTCCAGCTGCCAAAAAGTTTTCTGGGGGTTATAGCCCCTGTTTGCTTGCCTTGTGATTCCTCGAGGACCAGGGTCAGGTTCTCAGCCACTTCAGTGCCTTTCAGTAACAAATACTGAATGTTTAGGCCACGTTCAGGTAAAGCTAGAGGTTGGATGTGTGTACAGAGCCCTGACTTAGTTCCCTCGTCCAGTGCGCAGGGGGGAGGGCAGTGTGTTACTCCATAACCCAAGAGGCTCTCCTGCCTTGTCAGGCGAGAGCATCCGGAAGCTCTTTGCTGTCCCCCCAGGTGCCAAGCATGCTCTTACCTCAGGGCTTCTACTCCTCCCTCCACCACGATCGAGCTTCTCCCAGAATTCACAGGCTCGCTTCTTCACCTCCCCAGGTCTTTCCCCCAAAACTCTCAGAGATGCCCTCCCAGACTGTCCTATCCCATATAAAATAGAAACCTCCCTGCACCCCGAATCCCTCCCTGCCCCTGACCTGCTTCGTCGTTCTTGTGCCTACTGTCCTCTGACACCATGTATTTCCTTGTTTATTTGTGTGCAACTGTCTTTACCCACAAGAGTGTAAACAACAGGACAGGAGCTTTGTTCTCTTCACGCTGGATCCCCAAGATCGAGGACAGTGCCTGCCACACAGTAACGCTGAAAAAGTAGCCATGGAATGAGTGAGAAAATGGAAACGGGGTGGAGACACAGATCGATTCTGATGTTTTGGCAGGAACTGTACTCATAGGATTTTAGGTGATCCTCACAACCTTGAGAGAAAGGTCTTCTCATTTTATAGATGAGAAAACTCCGGCATTAAGTCAATCTTCACAAGGGCAGGCAGCCAGCAGGTGGCTGAACCTGGCGCTTCACCTGTGTTGCCTGAGTCTTTATCCTAAGCTCTTTCTTTAATGCTATGCTTCTTTCCTCCTTTTGGCCAAAACGTTGCCGGGAGGACCTGACGAAGGTATTTTCACACACATTCACGTGCACATGTACATGTGCGTATGCTTACACACTCATGCATACACACACGCTCGTACACACAGTGGATGCGTATCATTGATCCCGGAGTGAGGACCCTTTCCCTAGAGCACAAACAGGAAAGGCTCCTGGTTCTTGCAGACTTGCAATTTGTACCTTTTTTTTTTTTTTTAAACTACATTGGATTATTAACTAATTACAGCTTGTGAAATCCTCAGGAAATACCAAGCGCCTGTTTGATGCTAAATATGGTTATTAGTGAAGCTGTGATTTTAGAGAACAGCCAGGGACCCTGAAATAAGCAAATAACAGTTGTGCAGGGAGGCTGGCCGCCGATGGGCACGCCATGGTGTGTCATCAAACTCAGCGTGGCTCTCAAAGGTGCTTCAGCTCGTGCTTGCTACGTCTGTCCTCACGGCGAGTTTGCACATTTTCAGGAGAAAAGGGCTTCATGGCTAACGGATTGCTTTTCTGAAGTCCCCTGTCTCATCTTTCAGTGTCTATTTGCTTTTCTTCCACCCCCATCCCTTTAGTCACAGCACTTGGGTCACCTCTTAGGGGGAACAGAAGCTCCATCTCACCTTCATTCCTGCCAGCCCTCCACCTTTCCATCACATGCCATCAATCCCTCCTGACCTCACGCCTCGGAGGGAGTGTGCCCCTCTGGATCCGGCTTCATGGGCATGTGAGTTGGGCAGTCCCAGAGACCCCTGCTCGGATTTCTCCCCTTGTCTGGTTTAATGCTCTGCTGTTACCGTGTGTATGGTTGATTCTATTCCATTTGGTGGAGGGAAATTCCAAATGGATTTTGACCGGAAATTCCTAGAATTTACAGATTGCTTTGGGGCTGAGCTGAATCCGTCTGAATGCAGGATCCAGCTCGGAGAGAAGCTTGTGGGCGCAGGAAGAAGGGCCTCTCAAAGCAGACCTTGCCTGGCCAGCACTTACCGTCCTCACGAAGGCCAGGGCCATGCCGGGGGGAGGGGTCCCATCTGTACCCTCTGAGGTGGTGCCTCGTGTCCTTCCTTGTCCTGGGCTGGAGGCTGGGGGACCACTGATTGGAAGCAGGAACTTCATGATGAGTAAGCCTGCAAGATAAGGTGGGGGCAGATACAGATCCTGTATGTGGTTTCTGGTGACAAGCTCTGGTTTGTAATGTTTGCACCTCTGTGGTATAAATACGTTCGCTGTGGCCAGTCCCAAGCTGCTCATTGAATGCCATTGAATGAAGAGCTGGGAAGAGGTGGACAGAATCACACCATCATACCCTAAACACAGCAGATGTGAATAACCTTGAAAGCACAGACAATAGACAACTCTAATTAGGAAGTGATGACTTTCAAGTATTTTTTTTTACCTCTTATGAATGTAATTGATTTAATTGTGAGTTTATATAATTCAGTTTTTAGTAGTGGCCGTGTTTAACAACGGATTTGCAAAATTCCTGGTCAGTTTGCAGGCGGGTCTCTCAAGCTGAGCAGAGGCAGCCCGAGCACTCCACTGTCAGACAGAAAGCTCTCGATTCCAGTTTCAGCTGGACCAGCCATGTGGCCTTGGCAAAGATGGGCGGCCACGTTTCTCTTCAGCCTCCGCTTGTATTCCAGAGTGTTAAGAGGAATAGGTCTTACACTGGGATATTGCAAAGGTTAGAAGAGACACAGAGCAGTCGTGGGCTAGGGCGGACCACCTGTTGCTCATGGGGGGCGTGGCAGTGGTTGTGGCAGTGGGTGTAATGGATTAATAGCCACTTCGAGGGTTTCTTTTCAGTTCAGTGGTGCATGAATGTGAAGTGTGTAGTGCCATGTCTGGTGCCTACAGAGCTCCGGATGCTGGAGAGGCTGGGGCGGCCGTGGTGGTGGTGGTTATAGGAGGCAGAGTACACAGATCCTTTGCTTACTTGCTGTGTGACCCTGGGCAAGTCAATGAATCTACCTGAGCCTGTTTCATTTTACGTAAAACAGGGAAAATAATAGTAGCCAGCTTAGAGGGTGCTGTAAGAATTCAATAAGACACCGAGGGCTGTTATGATATGACTCCCATCATCGTTGTCAATATCACAGGTGATGCTGAGACACAGTGGCTGTCTGTGACTGTGAGCCACTTCACTGTGGACCTCTAGGTTGGCCCTCGCGTGCCCAGCCTGCCCGTCACCTCTCTCGGGCTTAGGCACACCCTTCCTGCTTGTGTAATGATAAAAGGCTGTTGAGGAGCTGGCCCCATGATGAAGCGCCTCATCCCTTCCCATGGGCAAGCCCCGCCCCCACTGGGGTTGTAGACGGGATGCGAGTGCTAAAGGAATCTCATCCTGGGTGAACAGCTTACCAAACACGAGGCCCGGCTGTCATGTGGGCCAGATGTTACATGACCATGTGATTGTTTGGGCTTTTCTTCAGGGGCCTGGTGGTACTGCGGTCTGGTAATCGGATCTGATATGCCTGGAGTTTTGGTGATAAAGGGTTCTTGATGAAGCCGTGAGTTTCCCAGAAGGGGGGCAGAGGATGGTGAAGGAGTTCAGGCAAACAGAGTCGGAGCTGCGCTGTATAATAAGGGGGCCAGGAGGCACATGTGGCTATTAAGCACTTGAAACGTGGCTAGTCCAAATGAGGTGTGCTCTGAGTATAAAATAGATCTGGAGGGGAGGGGCACCTGGGCGGCTCAGTGGGTTAAGCACCCACACTTGGTTTTGGCTCAGGTCATGATCTCAGGGTCGTGAGATCGAGCCCCACATTTGGCTCTGTGTTCAGCAGGGGAGTCTGCTTGCGATTCTTTCTCTCCCTTTCCGTCTGACCTTGGGGGGTGCTCTCTCTCTCTCTCTTTCAAATAAATAAATGAATAAATAAATCTTTAAAAAGTAAAATAGATACTGGATTTTGAAGACTTAGTATGAAAGAAGATAAAATATCTCATTAATAATTTTTATACTGATTACATCTTGACATGATACTATTTTGAATTGATTGGGTTAAATAAAATACTACTAAAATTAATGTCACCTGTTTCTTTTTACATTTTTAAAGTGTACTTAGAAGATATAGAGTTCCATAAGTGGCTCACATTATATTTCCATTGGACAGCACTGTTGTAGAGAATTCAGGCAGGAGGTAGCCACTGTCAGTGGTGACAGTGCTGGGTTGTTCTGGGGGACAGGAATGAAGCCTCAGACTCCAGGGATGGAAGCCACAGAGATCAAGGTTGGGTGCTGATTTTTGGAGGTGTCGGGCACAGAATGGTACTCAGCCACAGAGCCTCAAGCAGACAGAGGCCCTTGTCCCGTCCTTACTTGTCTCCATCTTGACTTGCCACCAGACACCATCCTCTTGTGCCTGGATGACTCCTACAGCCTCCTCCTGACTGCCTCTACTTTTGCTCCTCCAAGAATCTAGTTTCCTGTCACTCCTCATGGCCAGAATGATTTTTAAAAATATCTAACTCTATTCGAAGGGACTCACTTGAACGCCTGCCATGGCTCCCAGTCCTTTTGGAATTAAATTCAAGGTCCTTGTAAGCCTGGTCTGGAAGGTTCTATGTGTTCTGGCCTTCTCCTGGTCTTCTGCCTCATCTTCCTCCACTCTCTGCTTCACTTGGGGTGTTCCAGCCTCATGAGCCTTCTAAAAGTTGCCTGCTGGGGCGCCTGGGTGGCACAGCGGTTGAGCGTCTGCCTTCGGCTCAGGGCGTGATCCCGGCGTTATGGGATCGAGCCCCACATCAGGCTCCTCTGCTATGAGCCTGCTTCTTCCTCTCCCACTCCCCCTGCTTGTGTTCCCTCTCTCGCTGGCTGTCTCTATCCTGTCGAATAAATAAATAAAATCTTTAAAAAAAATAAAAGTTGCCTGCTGCTTTCCTGTCCCAGGGCCTTTGCACATGCTATTTCTTCTGCCAGGAACTCTCTTGTCTCAACACCTCACCTGGATGGTGACTTCTAATGCTTCAGGTCTCAGATTAGATATCACCTTCTCTGAGAAAACTTCCCCATTTCTACTCTCTAATAAAAAATCTCCATTTCCTTCCTCCTACCTTGTTCTTCACTCATCTCAACAATACCTAGTGACATTCATGTGCGTATTCAATCTTTCGGTCTATCACCGTGTTTTAAGCTCTGTGTGGGAGGCCCTTATCCGTGCTGTATCCCCAGTCCTAGCACGGAGGCCATCACCGAGGAGCCACTTAGGAAATATTTGTTGAAAAGAGACCAAATGCACGAAGGTCTGTTATCTGAATCAGGGCATAAGTTTGATACCAGCCTTAGCAATGATGACTGACGGAGCAGGACTGAGGCTGTGGGGTGGGGTGGGAGGGACCGGCCATTCCAAGGGAGCGGACAGAGGGAGGCAGGGGCCGGGGCAGCAAGCAGGGCCCAGCCTGAACCCGACAGGGACAACTTGGCTCTGCCTTGTCTCAGGCAGTGACTTCAAAGCCCTTCACAGGAAGCGAGTCAAGATGTGTCGGTCCCCGGAGGTGTCATTGGCCCTCGGAAGGCCTCTGCCACGGTTTGATGAAGCACCTTCTGTGGCAGGTCTGGTAATTAACTGTGGCCATGCAGTGTGTGCGTGCAGATGTAAATCATGGGCAGACTTTGGGGCTTATCTACTAATGAAAACTCCTTGGCATTTCTGTAAGCATATTATGGTCAATTACAATTAATTCAGTTTGCATCGACTGCCTTTTTCCTTATGCAAAGATTGTGCAAATCGAGTGTGTGAGCCGAGGGCTCTGAGGCCTGTAAAATCCATAATGGTTAGCTCTCAGGGATGGTGAGGGGAGAATGAAACTGTGGACTGTTTGAAATTTAAATCAGAGCAAGAAGAAGCAGGAGAAGCAGGTCAATAGAAGCGGGTTTACTGCACTCAGATGAGTCGGGCCAGGCCTGAGAGGGGATAGGGGGTACTTTCCTGCTGCCCAGGGTGACAGGGTCACCACTGTCCCCCTCTGTCCAGCAGTTTCTCCTTTCAGCAACACCTCAGCGTTCCCGGCTGTGGGTTCTCGTCACGTCCCAGGGGACTTGACTTCCTGTTGGAGGACTCCCAGCCGCGTGACTCATGAGGACAGATTACTGCCGCTTGAGGAGGGACGAGGTGTTTTCCTTGCTCCTTTCCCACAGTTCCCAGAGCAAAGTTCTGAAGACAGCAGGTGGGAAATGAACTTTTAACATTTTAGTTTCTGAACCAGCTGACATCTGTTGAATGTGAACTGTGCACCACGAATTGTGCTCAGTTCTCTCTGCCTGCCAAGTACGTGTGTCCATGGCACACAGGCCTGTGAGCTAGACCTTCCCCTGGCACACGTTACCCACAAGGCTTTGAGAAGAAGAGTGACCTGTCCACGGTACACAACTAGGAGAAGTTTGGTTTGAGTCTAGGTTTTTCATCACCATCTTATATGGTCCTTTGAATCCTCTAGAAATCCTCTAGAAAGTAATCCTCTAGAAAGTAAACCTCGGTATTGGTTCTGTTATCTGGTGCCTGAGGAAAAGAAGGCTCTGTCTGTATCTTTTCTCCTTTCCTGTAAGGGGAGCTGAGACTAGGGGGCTTCCTATAAAAGTCAGGGAGACAGGCTGCCTGGGGTTTCCTAGGCAGAGAGATGACACCTATGTGGAGCTCTGGCTGTGAGGAGAGCTGGGGACCTCTCTCAGGGTGTTTCTCCTCCGGAAGGTGACACTCAGCTCAGATATCCAGAGAGAATCTCAGAGACTGCCTGACCAGCAAGGAGTTGGAGGGGGGTATGGATAGGGCTTTTGTAGATGTTGGCATCTTGTCCAAATCCCTTCATCCTTACTGCTCAAGTGTATGCCAGCCCAAATTCCAACTGCCAGCCCTTTCATTTCTTTACTTAAGGATTTTCTTTGGCCATTAACGTCCACTTGGCCCAGCTGTGTGGTGGCCCAGATGTGCCAGGGAATTCATACTCCTCAGGAGCTGGCTGCAACAATGAGCGATGGACTCTGGTGTATCAATACCCCAGCTCCCTTCCTCCTCAGGTGAGATTGCTCTGAGGTATGAGTTCCCCACCGGATCACATGCCAGTTACCCATGGTGGGAACTTGCTTATGAACAAACTTTACCAACTGCTTTCTCTTCCCTGTCTCACTTCTCCACTTTCTTATTGGTATTTCCTGGGATGAATTCTTAAATAACACATCTGCACTTGAATCCTTGTCTCAGGGTCAGCTTTTGGGGAAGCCAAAGTAGGATAATTTTTTTTAAAGATTTTATTTAGTTGAGAGAGAGTGAAAGCGAGAGAGGTCACAGAGGGAGAGGGAGAAGTAGACTTGCCGCTGGGCAGGGAACCTGACATGGGAATGGATCCCAGGAACCTGGGATCATGACCTGAGCTGAAGGCAGACGCTTAACCAACTGAGCCAACCAGGTGTCCCCAAAGTAGGATAATTCTTAACTTTAGGCATAAGCCTGTTGCAAAAAAAAAAAAAAAAAAGACTTTAAAAATTGCTCATTTTCAACTGTAGATGTGAACATGAATAATACTTTCACAAACTTTGCAGTTACTTCCCAAGTCCCCTTTCTCCCTCTTCTCCAATCCCTTCCCTGCCCAACAATGACCATTGTTGTTATTTTAGTGTTTTTTCTTCTGCTTTCTCTACATTTACACACACACACACACACACACACACACACACACACACATCCACTCTACATATTGACCAGCAATGTACTTTTTAAAACTTCACAAGATGTTTTGGAGTTCTTTCCATGTAAGTTACACAATACTCAACCTCATTTCTTTCAAATGCTGCATAACCTTACCCTGTATGAATTTAGCATTGTTTAACTTTTCTTCCATTGGTGGACATTTAGGTTATTCCCAGTTCTACGATAGCTTCAACTTTGAGAGCTTCCTCCTTAGAGCATGGACTGTCCTAAGGAGGGTCAGTTCCCTCAAAATAAGGGCTCTGCTCTGCAATCACTCTCTTGTGATTTCTGAAACAGCCACACTGCTGGTTATAAAATGAAGACATTATGAAAAACAGAAAGCATTTTTGGGGAATTCCAGACAATGTAACATGACTTCTCCAAGTCCCTAGAGGACTCAAACCAGACTCTGAAGAGGTGGATTGGGACAGGATGCTGGAGAGAGAAGAAGGGGAGGGGAGAGCATGGGGCGGGGGGGGGGGGGGGGGGGATGAGGACGGAGGAAGAGGAGCCTTTTCTGGCCCCAGATTCTTGAAGCTCCATTTGCTAATTTATCATAAGACCACAGAAAAATTGGTCCCTCCTGCTCCATGCAGATGTTTCTTTCTTGAATTTTGGCCTTGCCCCCATAGCTCTTACCACATCAAGGAGGTGGATAGAAATTAAAAAAAAAAAAAAGCTTTTGCTTTAGTAAGATTGAAATCCCTTCTGTTCTATTCTGTACCATCTCAGTTCTGGGGCCTGGTCTGGGAAGCATAAATTATTAGGTTGAACCATATGAAAGCAACATTTTGTAGGTCAAATATGGTTAAATACCTTCACTTTCTTGTGGTTCAACTGAAGAGTTTTGGGAGCAATTCAAGTTTCTCTTTTAGGTGACAGGCATGGGGTGACAGTGTGCCTGCAGCCTCATGAGAGACCCTGAACCAGCCAAGTAGGTTCCTCTATCTCTTGGTGCCTCAGTTTGCTCATTTCTATAAGGAATATCATAATGCCAGTTTACAGAACTGCTGTAAAGGAAATTGAAATAATATATGTCAGGGACTTAAAATCCCACCTCTCTCATAGGAAAAGTGTAAGTGTAACCACCATTATCATCAGCATCACTGAGCAGTAGGATGCCAGAATGAAAACACAAAGGGACTTAATATTTACTGAATGACCACTGTCTAACAAGCTGGCTGTACACTTCACATAACTTCATTAAAAAAAAAACAACAACAAAAATGTTATGCAAAATCATTAGTACCCTCTTTTCCAAATGCTGAAAATGAACTTCAGAAGTAAGTAGCTTACCAAGGATGGAAAATACAGAGAAGTGTAAGAGTCATATGAGATCTGGTGAGTACATGTGTTTAATTGAAATTCCAGGAGAGATGAGGAATGAAAATGGAGCAGACGAAATATTTGAAGACATTAGTAGCCCATGTTTTCCAAATA
Source organism: Ursus arctos (assembly GCF_023065955.2). Lineage (NCBI taxonomy): Eukaryota > Metazoa > Chordata > Mammalia > Carnivora > Ursidae > Ursus > Ursus arctos. The sequence continues at coordinate 19,839,812 of NW_026622830.1, read as the reverse complement.
TAATGAATAACGCCATGTATAATTGACCAAGAAGGTGGACCCAAAGAAAACTACAGTTGGTTCATCACAGACAAACTTGCAAAAATTAAAAAAAAAATTAAAGAGAAAAGATCTTAAAAGCAACCAAAGAATAAAAGGTGAATTACCTTCAAAGGTGTGAAAATAAATATTTAGAGCTGACTTCTTAACAGAAATTATGCAAGTCAGAACACAATGGAACAATAACTTTGATATATTGAAGAACATGATTGTCAACCTAGAATTCTATACCCAGAAATATTCTTTAAGAGTGAAGGTGTATGGTGACTAACATCATAAAAAAAAAAAAAAAAGAAAAGAAATCAATGATAAAAAGTGTTAACAAAAAAAAAAATTAAAGAGTGAAGGTGAAATGAATATATTTTCACATAAATAAAACCCAAGATAATGTGTGCCAATAGACTTGTACTAAGGGAAATCATAAAGGATGTTCTTTAGGCAGAAGGAAAATGATCCCAGATGAAAACCCGAAAATTATGAAAGAATGAAGAGCCACAGTGGGGCTAAATATAGGGGTTATCAAAATGAGTATTGGCTATTACAAGGAATGGTAATAAGGTTTTGTCATTGCAACACTGAAACAAAAGGAGACAGATATAAATAGAACTGAATGATTCTAGAATTTTTATACTATCTGGGAAGTGGTAAAAGTACTAAATTCCATAAGATGACTAATTCAAGGATGTTGTAATCTCTAGAGAAAGTTGTAAGAGAAGGGTAAGGGAATGTATAGCTGAAAATGTAACAGGTGAAAATGGAATAATAATAATAATAATTAATACTTGATTAATTTCAAAGAAGACAAGAAAGGAGAGATAAATGAGCATAGGACAGTTAGAAAAGTTGAAGACAAATAGTAAAATGTTGGATTTAAGTCAAAATAGATCAGTAATTTTATTAAATGTTGATGGCCTAAATTCTGCAATTAAAAGGGAAAGATTTTTTTCCATAAAAGCGTGTCCTGGTTATACAATATTTGTTTTAAATATAAGGACACATAAAATTTGAAAGCAAAAGTCTTCAATAATTAACCAAAAAGAAGTTGGGATAATCATCCTTATATGAGCACAAAGCCTAATTTAAGAAAACAAGTACCACTAGAGATAATAATAGATGTTTCCTAATGATGAAAGGGTCAAATCATCAAGAAGATGTAACAACTCTAAAATCATACTTAGCTAATTAACATAGTTTCAAAGCATTTCAAATAAATAAATGCACAATCATAGTGGGTGACTTTAATATAACTTTCTCAGAGCCAAGAGAACAAACAAATCTTTAAAAAAAGTAAAGACAAAAAAGATCTGGTTAATACACTTGACCTAATTTACATAAATTAGCCTAATTTACTTAATTGACTAAACCTAGCTGACTTAATTGAATACTAATTGAATATTAATAGAATACTTTCTAACATCACACATGGACTATTAAGTAAAATTGATTATATTTTGGGACAGAAATCAAGTCTCACCAAACTTAAAGCATTAAAACTACTTAGCACGTGTCCTCTGACTAGAGTTGAGTTGAGCTAGAAATAAAGAAACAAGAAAATAATTAGAAATGTTCAGATGTGAAAAAAAAAAAGAAAGAAATGCTCAGATATTTGGAAGTTCAACAATAGACTTTTAAATAATCCGTAAGTCAAAGAAAAAATTACAGTAAAAATTCAGTGTTATTTTGGAATGAATGATAATAAAAAAAGGATGTATAAAAACATTTGGAATGTAGCTAAAAGTTGTGGTAGAAGGAAATTATAATGTACAACTTTATGCTAACACATTTTAAAATGTAGATGAATTATAAAAATTCCAAAAAAAATAATTGATTAAAACTGTCCTAAGAAGAGACTATCTGAATAGTCACATGTTAATAAAGATATTTAAACTATAAGTTAAAATCTTCCCACACAGGAAATATTCCTCAAGTGCTAGTTAATTTACCAGTGAAATTTTAAAAATATTTATGGAAGAAATAATACACCAATATCACACAAATGCTTCCGAAGACTAGAAATAGAAGAATAGGGATACTGTGAGGTCAGTAAGACCCGACAAGAATATTGTTCAAAACAGAAACTATAGGCCACTTTTCTATATAGGTGGAAAAAAACCTAAACAGAATATTAGCAAATGGAATGAAGTAGTATTTAAAGAGGGTAATACACCTAGACAAAGTTGGATTCATTCCAGGAATGCAAGATTGGTTTAACATTTTAAAATAGCCATATTATTTAGTATATTAATAACATAAAAGAAAAAATTTTGATCATCTCAATAACTGCAATAAGTGTTTGAAAAATTCAACATCTCCTAGGTATTTACCCAAAGAAAATAAAAAAACCCCACTAATAGGAAAAGATTTATGCACGCTTATGCTTTTTGCAGCATTATTTACAATAGCCAATATGTAGAAGTAACCTAAGTGTCTTTCCATAGATAAATGGATAAAGGAGATGTGGTGTATATATTATGGATGGACCTAGAGGGTATGATGCTGAGTGAAATAAGTCAGACAGAGAAAGACAGATACGATATGATTTCACTTATATGCGGAATCTAAAAAAACAAAACGAACAAAAACCCACGTACAAACTCATAAATACAGAGAATAAACTGGTGGCTGGGGAGGGAGTGGTAGGTGAAATACGTGAAGAGGATTAAAAGGTACAAGATTCTGGTTATAAAATAAATAGGTCACAGGGGCTCCTGGGTGGCACAGCGATTGAGCGTCTGCCTTCGGCTCAGGGCGTGATCTGGGCGTTATGGGATCGAGCCCCACATCAGGCTCCTCCATTGTGAGCCTGCTTCTTCCTCTCCCACTCCCCCTGCTTGTGTTCCCTCTCTCGCTGGCTGTCTCTATCTCTGTCGGATAAATAAATAAAATCTTTAAAAATAAATAAATAAATAGGTCACAGAGATTGAAAGTACAGCACAGGGAATGTAGTCAATAATACTGTAAGTTGCATTGTAAGGTGACAGATGGTGCCTATACCTACCGCAGTGAGCACTGAGTATACACCTGTCAAATCACTATGTTGTGCACCTGAAACTTACACAACATTGTGTGTCAACTCTCCTTCAATAATAAAAAAAAATTCAACATCTAATCATTATAAAAACTCTCAGCAATCTGGGACTAGAAAGGAATTGTAAAAACCTGATAAATAATATTGACCAAAAAAAAAAAAAGAAAACCTTTCAGCAAAAATCACACAATAGTTAATGGTGATATGTGGAAAATTTTCTCCCTGAAAATGTTAATGAGCTGAGGATGGCCACTATTGCCGTTTCTAGTCAAAATCGTACTGGAGGTCCTATCCAATGCAATAAGTCAAGTAAAAGAAATAAAAGGCATAAAGATTGGGTAGAAAGAAATAAAGCTATCCTTATTTGTAGGTGACATGAATGTAGAACATTCATTATATGTAGAACACTCGAAATAATTGCCATATGTACCCTAAAATTAGTAAGTGAATATTGCAGGACCACCTAATAAAAAGTCAATATTAAAAATCAATTGTATTTCTATTACTATAAAACAAACAGAAAATTTAGAAAAATAAAGTGCCATCAAAATCCTCAAATACCTGGAATGAATCAAAACCTTTATAAGACCTATGCACAGGCAAACATAAAAAACTGTTGACAAAAATTAAAGAAGTATGTAAACTACGGGGTATAACATAATCATTCGTTGGAAGTCTCAGTATTATAAAGATGTCAGTTATTTTCACATCTATGAGTTTGATGCACTCCTACTAAAAATCTTAGCTGGTTTTTAGTGTATGTCCACATGCATGTGTGCATGCGTGTGTGTGTGTACAAAAATGACAAACTAATTCTAATACTTATCTGGAGATACAAAGCGCCCGCAATTGCCAAGACAATTCTGAACAAGAGCAATGTTGGAAGACTTACTTGAATCTTTACATCAAGATTTATTTTAAAACTACAGTAACTAAGAGAGTAGGGTATTCACACAAGATAGAATAGAGAGTAAATTGAGATCTAGAAACAGATGCAAACATGTACGTCCCCTTGGTTCATGACAGTGGTGATGCTGCATTGCAGTGCGGCAGGTTCCCCTCCATAAATCATGCTGGGTCGATTGGATATTCATATGAAAAAAAATAAATCAGGAGCTATATCACACGTCATACATAAAAATCAATTCCAGATGCATTCTAGTTCTAAAATGTAAAAGTAAAAACAGTAAAACTTTATAAAGGTAAATTCAATCAATATTTTCATGACCTTAGGGTAGGCCAGTATTTCTTAAGGAAGGTGCAATGCCTTCCATAAAAAAGGAAAGATGGTTAAATTGTTCTTCATTAAAATTAAGAACTTGCGTTTAGTGAAATATACCATTGAGAGAATGAACGTGCAAACAACAGGGTAAAAGATATTTAAAATACATATGTTCAACAAGGGACTCTTAGAATATGGAGAGTACGTTTACAAATCAATTAGAAAAACAAAACCAAACAGGAATACCTGGGTGGCTTAGTCAGTTAAGCGTCTGCCTTTGGTTCGGGTCATGTTCCCGGGGTCCTGAGATCAAGTCCCGCATTGGGCTCCTTGCTCAACAGGGAGACTGCTTCTCCCTCTGCCTGCTGTTCCCCCTGCTTATGCTCTTTCTTTCTATCTCTCTCTCTGACAAATAAATAAATAAAAAATCTTAAAAAAAAAAAAAAGAAAAAGGAAAAAACAAACAAAACAAAACCCAGAGAACCCAAAAGGAAATAGTTCTAAAACTTGAAGGAGTCTTTCCCAAGAGAAGATATCCAGGTAGCAATAAGCATACAAAGGATGTTTGACCTCATCAGTCATTAGCAAAATGCAAATTGAAATCACCATATGATATCTACACACTCCCACCAGAATGGTTAAAATGAGAAAGACAGACAATACCAAGTGTTGACAAGGATGCGGAGTATTTGAAACTCTCCTGCTCTTGCTGTATTCAGTGCATCTCTCAATTACAATGCTGAGTGGAAGAAGACAAGACACTAAGGGGTAAAGACTGAGTGATTTCTTTCATAGAAAGCACTAAAACAGGTAAAACTGATGGTGGAAGATGTAAAAATGATCGTTACTTATTCTAGAAGCCTCGAGGGTGCTGACTGTGGTCTGTTTGTTGATCTGCCTAGTGAATACATGGGTTTATGTAAAATTATTTTATTTTATGATCCGTGCACATTTCTATATGCTTGCTATTTATACAAAATGCTTATTTAAAATAAAATCACCACTAAGTAAAGAACTTCAGACAGCTGAGAAGAGGAAACTCCTCAGTTTTAAAAGGCCTTCACCTGGTTAGTGTAGCCCAGTGGACCCTCAACACAGTATCTGGGCAGGACAGCCCTCTTCCCCAGACCTGATTCCAACACAGCTTCCTCTATAACAAAACCCATTTGACTCACTTGTAACATTTTGAATGCAAAGTCCTTGCAAGTTTGACAAGACCTGACTATCTGGTTCTTCCAAGGCAACAGCATTATTTGGATGTCTGAGGGAGGGACTGGGAGGTGGAAAATTCTGCCTGTCAGTCCACAGTGGTGTTTCTCCAACTCGAACATGCAGTGCAATCACCTGGAGGGCTTATGACAACACAGGTGGCTGGGCCCCACTCCCAAAGTTTCTGATTCAGTAGGTGTCATGGGCTGAATGTTTGTGCCCCCCCCCCTCCAATTCATGCATTGAAACCCTGTCTCCCAATTTGATGGCTTTGGGGGATGGGACCTCTGGGTGGTAATGCCACTAGAGCCCTTACTTGTGAGTACTTTCCAGGGATAGCAGAGTGCTGCTGGCAGGCTGCGGGCTGGTGGATCCTGGATCATTGCTCACAGACACGCAGCCTTGAGGTCTCAATTTCACTGTTCACAGCAGGTTCTCAGAAGGACTCTTCTTCCCTTGGAGGTGGATTTCCTGAGTTAATTACATGAGTTTTTACAAGGAAGTTCAATTATAATACATCAATGGCTTGTTCTTACACGTGACAAGTCAACACGGGCAGGGGAGCCTTTCTTAAGCGAACACCCCTCCCCATGCGTGATCTCATTAGGAGTTTGGCATTTTGAATAGTGCAGCTTATAAACCCAGGGCCATCTGTGCAGGTGACATAGTCTTTGTCTCCGGTGATGACTGGCACCCCTAGTAAAATAATTGTGACCTCGTTTCTATTTCTGTTAGAAAAGCTGACTTTCTCCCTAGCGTCGGCACCAGCGTTGGGGGCAAGGGTACACTGGAAATGGCCAGAGAACAAAGAGGCAGCAGATCCAGACGCCTGCTTCCCTGTCATGAGGTTTACTGTGCAGTATGTCACGTGTCTCAAGAAGACCAGCTGAGCCTGTTACATTTTCCATCCCCAAATGACTCTTGCTTTGCACATGTATTTCAAAGGCTTAGAGTTGTTTGCAGAACGCTGTCCCAACCACAGGATTTCCCATCCTGCAGCTGGAGAGTCTTCTATTCAAAAGGGCCCGGGGTTTTCCAAGTGTGGAATGTCATATCTTTAGCAGAACTCATCTCGCCTCTCTTGGGGTTGACTTGCCGTGAGCTGTCCCTAGCCAAAAACCAACCACAGTGGTTTCATCTAACTAGACCTGGTCACCGTCACGACTTTGGCACCCTAGGGCTCCCAGATCTGCTTTACTTTGGGCAGTATTGCCAGTTAAAGAATTGCTTTCCTTCTGTTCTCATTTCCATTCACGGTCCCCAGCACAGTCCCCTGTCCCATAGACGTGCTCTCTGTTGATTCTCATCGGTGAAGGTCGTGGGCCGTGGAGGCTGGGAGCAGAAATTGCTGGTGCCCTGCCCCCATCCTCAGACCTTGGGTGTACTCTCACTGACTTTGAGCTGCCGGGTTCTGCATCTCAGGGCCTAAAGTCTTCCCCCACTCAGAACCATGGAGGGTCACTCTTCCAGGAAGAGCCCCCAATCAATGACTGTCCGGCATCGGTATATAAATGCTCCAGGTCACTGGCTTCCAGGGTGGGAGACTGCACTGTTTCCCAGTGTTTCCCCCTGGTAGCCAGCTTAAAAACACATCGCTTGCTGGTTTTCCTTCTAAGCAATTATGTATTCAACAACTGTTTATTGAGTGCCCACTGTTTATCAGACACGGTGCTAGACTCAGAATATAAATGATGAGTGAAACAGCCATGGTTCTTGTAGTCCAGGGGGAGAAACAGGCAATAATCACACGGGAATGTGTAATTCCAAAATTGCTATCCGTGCTGTTAGGGCTTAAACGAGGCACATGATGGAGTGGCTAAGTGACCTATCTACACGGTACAGGATATTGAACCTGAGGCCTGAGGAGTGAGAAAGGATGAGCCAAGGGAAGAGGTGGGGGAATAGAATGTGCGAAGGCACTGGAACAGGAGAGCACTTAGGATGTTCTTAGAATGGAAGGAGAGCTGGAAGAGGGGGAGAGTGTGCTAGTCAATGACGTTGGAAAGGCAGGGAGGGACCTGGGATCTTCCGTGGCCTTGTAGAGTGCCCAGACGCATGTGTGTATGTGCATTTGCACATGTGGGTGCCTGAGAGCACCTGCTGCACGTGTGTGTCTCTGTCCCGTGTGTGTGTGTGTTCACTCGATGGTATGGGTGCATGGGGTGTGTTCGCATCTTGCTTGTGATTCATCCACACCACTGTGCCTCTGTGTGTGTGTGTGGGGGTTGCATGTTTATAAGGGCCTTTGTATTGATGTTTTCAAATGGAGTTTTTTGTATGTATCTATAGGTATGTATTTATGTATCTTCCCGTGGTGATGTCTGAGTCGGTGAGTCTGGTTATTTATGAGTGTGTTTGTGAAACTATATGGATGAGTGTGTCATTGTGCATGAAAGCACGAGCCCTGTGTGTATATTTGTGTGTGAATATATTTGTACTGTGTTATTGTATATGTGGATTGTAGGTGCCTATGTGTGTATGTTTTATGAGTCTTTTTTTTTTTCTTCTTCTAATACTGACTGTATGGGTGTCTGCATCTCTGTGTGAAACTCTGGAAATAGTCTTGCCCTCAACCAGACCACAAAATCTTGGAATTTTTATGGCCCACATTTGCTAGCAAGATGCAAACTTTATTTGCAGTTACCGTGATGGCTGGTTTTATTTCATATTTTCAATATTCCTGGACTTTTAAAATCTGAATGCTAAATACTTTATGTGACTACGTGTGTATGTGTTTATTTCTCTTGGTTTTAGTAAGCCAGCTCTAGTAAGCCCAAATCCTGACCCCTGTCTTTATGAGTTGATATCTTTATTTAGAAACGAGTTTCAGACCTGGAGGGGCTTCGTTTCCTTAGGCAGCTTTTTTTTCTCAGTTAATATCCTAGTCGTAAGATGATCCAGCAGCTTGATTGCCGGTGAGTCAAGTGCAATGAGCCCATCCTGAGCCCCCTGGATGCTGTCACAGATTGATGCTGTCAGGGAAATGGAGATAGGAGCTTCCAGGGAGTGGAAGAGAGAAGCCAGAAGCTGGACTATTATGTCTTTAGGGAGCAAGGGGGCCCAGTACGTTGAGAGCATGCTCCTTCAGCTCCCGATCCTGGGAACACGGCAAACATGATTCCGGCACAGTCCAGGAACACGGGCTCTGGTCTGACTCTTCACGCAGCTCCTCACGTTCCTGGGGTTGGTGTCCTATTTGTTCTTCCAACTAGAATTGTTAAAAACATAATTGTCTGCTTCAAGGACTGTTTCGAGTGTTTCATTTTTGGATCTATAAAATATGTATAAGCCCTTCAATGGGCTTAATAATGATCATACCTTCCTTAATCTTATTTTTCTCCCAAGGTAGTAAGTTCTTCTATCGTGAATTCTCTGACCACAGAGAATTTTCAGGAAGACAGTCCCAGCAAATTGGAGAAAGCTTCCTACGAAATTCCTCAGGTTTATTGAGCACTTTGCAAATCTCCCAGAAAAGTCTCTCACTGCTTTGTCTCATTTGAGCAAGACAATATTCCTGCGAAGTGGGGAGGGGACACCTTATCATTCCCATTTTACAGATTAGATGGAATAAACTTTGCACCATATGTATTCTTTGGAAGCAAAGGGAACTCACCTTGGGCCAAGAAGGAAAACTGAGAAGAAAATTGAGACAAATCAACACTTTGCCTCAATCGCCTGTATCTTTCCAGTTAAATTGTTTCCTTTTGCAGCGACAAACTTGCCTTTCCTAGGGCAGACCTGACCTGGATCTGTCCATGCTTTTGCATAGAGGGGTGACCTTAATGTATTTGTAAAATCTACATGCTGCACACAAAAGGCCACCCAGCAAATGCAAATGCAGCAAATGGAAAATGCATTTCAGGTGCAGATCAAAACTGCCCCAGCAAGATAAATAACTGCAGTGACGGGGACTTTGGTCGTCCCGATGCATGCTGAAAGTCTCTCTGAATTAAAAGCAGGGCGTTTGACAATTTCATGTCTTTCCTATCTGAAAATGTAATCTTCCACGGGGTGGAGGAAGCGATCTGGGTCACTGACTTGCTCAGGCAGATTCTCACCAACAAAGAGGCATCACTTGGCTGAGCGGAAGTGATGGGAACCTCGGGAGAGGTGATGGAGTGAGGAGTTACAAACTGGGCACAGTGAGTCGACGGGAAGGTGGATTTCAAACAACTGAGGAAAAAAGTCAGCTCGGCTCTGTGGGGTGGGTGAGGCTTTGACAAGCAGGGTGTCAGTGGCCAGAAAATCTCTGCACGGTGCAATTCTGGTTGTGTGAATTTTTCCAGTGACAGAGGGAGAGCATGGAGAGGCAACCAGAGAACCCAGTGCGGTTAGCCAGGGAGCCCTGATGAGCGCCAGGGCAAAGAGGCACCAGAAGGATGGAAAGAACTCAGGCTCAGGAACAAAATGGAAGAGGTGGCGGGGAAACCAGAAGACTGTGTCATGGAGGAGGCGAGGATTAAACTGTGTTGAGAGCAGAGTCACAGTCATCTCCTAAAAGATGATCGTCTAAAAGGGGCTTGAAGTCTCCTCCAGACAAGACAGTAGGTCTGTGAGGGGAGCAACTGGTTTTGTCCTGAGGAGGGACTGGAGAGAGAGAGAATCTAAGCCTGGAAAATGTGGGCAGGGTATTAATGAGGGGAGGGGTGCACAACCTCGGAGTAGGGAAGGACCTAGAGGAGAGGGTCTCACTTCTCCTCATGGTCTCTAGTTGCATGGTCTCCTCTCGGTCCAAGAGGATGCCGGAGGGAGATCCTTGAACATTGCTAATGAATACCGAGAGAACCCCTGGGGAAAAAATGAGAGGGGTGGACATCTGGAGGCAGATAAATGTCACCCCCATCCTTCCACATTAATGTGACTAGGAGAGAGGTCTCCAGTGGTGAGTCCCAGTATTGTGTCCTTGACCTTATAATCCAATCAGCACCTTGACTTCTCCCTTGGAGGAAGATACAGAGGACACATGAATGATACGTAGCTGGGAAGGAGGGAGAACAAACACACGGGATGACAGTCAGAAAGAACAAAGAACTTGACAGGCAGGAATAGTGGACTGAATCTAGTATGACAGAAAGTGCCAGGAGTAGCCATTTAGCTGAGAAAAAAATCCTCCTGTGCCAGTGTAGAACAGAGGAGATGTGGCTAAGCAGTTATTCAAATAAAAAGAATAGTGATTTCAGATGATGGCACAGTTTGAGTCAAAAATGGGAGATCCCCCTGACAAAAATTGTTAAGGAGATTTCAGGCCATATTAACAGGAGCACAGTATCTGTAATGTGGGAGGGGATAGTCTTCTGCTTAGCACTAATCACTCCTTACGTAGAGTATCTTGCTTGATTTTTAGTGTCATTACAAATAGGGGTGGGGCTAACACTTGTTAACATCACTTCTCTGGTTTCCCTTAATGGTTTCCCATCACACTTAAAAATCATATCCGAATTATGTTCCATGGGACTTCCTAATCTCTCCGCTCCCCCATCTACTACTTCATTCCCTACTACTGTCTCCCTCAGTCCTTAACTTCTGTTGCTGATCTTCAGACAGGCTGTGTGTTCACATCTTGGGCCATTTACATTTTCTCTCTCCCCTACCTAAACACACTGTCCCCAGAAATTTCCTTTGTTTGATCCTTCAATGAATTCAGGTCTCTGCTTAATGTTACCTTCTCAAAAAGAAAAAAAAAAAAAAAAAAAAAAGACTTTCCTGAGAACTTTATTTAAAGAAGGATTCTGTCACATGTTCCCTTTTCATGATGTTTCATTTTTCACCAAAACATGTGCTGTCATTATTCTACATGTCTGTATATATTATTGCCCAGCTCCCTTGTTAGAACATATGCCGTGGGAGGGCAGGGATATAACCATGTTGGTCTTTCCTAGCACAGTATAATGAAGGGTCATAGAAGGTGCTCGATAAAATAAAATGTTGCATGATGGAGAAATGAATAAATGAACATTCTATAGAACTCATGTTTCATGAAGTGCATTTTGGCAAATGCTGTGTGAGGTTTTTACTGCTGTCAACTCTGGAACTAAGATGGAAATTAATTTAGGGAAATAGCAAAGATTTGGTGTTTTTCTGGTTTGTACCCATTGTTCCTGGCTTTCATCCCTGATCCCCTTTCTTAGATATTCCTAAAATTCCTTTCTTGGGAATTCTCTTTCACTTGGGGCCTAAGGGTCAGTCTTGCCCTTTTCTTTGGACATTTCTGGGGTGGTGACCCCATTATTGGATATCTCACCTCTTCCTGCAGTTCTTCTGAGCCTGGGTCCTGAAGGGCCATTGTCCCCAGTCCTGCTTTTCTGTCTTCGGTAGGATTCTTCAGGAGTGCGTTCATCAGCCGATTGTCCTTTGGGAGAACTGACAGATTATTGTCTTTCTATCTTGTGTTAGTAATGATCTTGACTGTTCCAGTTGTACGATGTCAATACGTTGCTTAAATACAACTCCTTGATTGCAGAAATACGGCTTTCGTGTGTGTGTGTGTGTGTGTGGGTGTGTGTGTATATGTGCGTGTGTCCTTCCCACAACATTTAACACAAAGTCTGGACTATAATGAGAGTTGAGGATATTTTTGCTGGTTTTCAGGATGGTTTGAAAAGGCTGTCTCGGTTAAAAAGACGACTCAAATAAGTTTGCCAGAGGGACCCATTCACACATGGGTCTTCATCCCAGAGGCATTCCTTCATTCACAGAGCAAATATTTACTGAATGTCCCCATGCACTTTCAGGCCCTGGCTCAGCATATCCTTGCTTGTGGCCTGCCCTCACCTTTTTTCTTCACATCAGCTTGGCAAGAAAGGGGCCATTCTCAAAGAATCGCCTTATGTGTTACCCTTCCATTGAGCCTCACACACAGGTGTGATTCAGAATTTCAGAAAAGGTGTCATTGGACTCAGTCATTCCTAAGTATCTTTTTTCTAGTCCTCTGGCCTCAAACACAGTTTCAGTGTGGTTGGTGAACCCTTGTCGTCAGTGCCCAGCAATGAGCTTCCATGGTGCTCTGGTCACGAGATTAGAACGAGGTGCCAAAGTCAGACCGAAGAGCTCAGATCCCAGTTGGGTTGTTGACTGACGCTGTGGCCTTACTCAGGTGACTCACCTTCTCTGTTTCCATCCCCTGATGTGTAAGAAGTGGGAAAAATAATAAAACTTCCCTCAAAGGGGTGCTAAGAAGGCGGAAGGGGATGCACGGGAAGTTTCTCGCAAGGCTGAGTGTAGCAGTGGGCCTGGCTCTTGCCTTTTGTGGAGGATTACAGTATCACCTGGTGGCCGATCAGACGTAGGGAGACGGTTTCTGATAGAGAAAAAAGGTCTTCGTGGTACAGCCGCTTCGAAAGACAATTTAACAGTGTCTTGCAACACGAAGATATTCTTACCACGCCATCCAGCAGTTAGGCTCCTTGGGATTTTCCCAAAGGAGTTGAAAACTTATATCCACCCAAACACCTGCACCCGGACGTTTACCTCCGCTTTGTCCACGATTGCCCAAACTTTGTAGCAACCAAGATGTCCTTCGGTAGGTCAGCGGTGAAATCAACTGTGGTTCATCCAGACAATGGAATGTTTTTCAGAACTAAAGAGAAGTGACCTCTCAAGTCAGGAAAAGACAGGGTGGGATCTTAAATGCATACTACTAATGAAGGAGGCCAATCGGAAAAGACCACCTACTATATGTTTCCAACTATATTCCAGTCTGGAAAAGGCGGAACAACAGAGCTAGTAAAAAGATAGGTGGTTGCCAGGGTTTGTGTGTGTGTGTGTGTGTGTGTGTGTGTGTGTGTGTGTGTGTAGAGATGCATGGTGGAACACAGAGGATTCTTGGAGCAGTGAAAATACTCCGTATGATGCTCTCATGACGGATACATGTTATTATGCATTTGTCCAAACCTGTAGATGGTACGACACCAAGAATGAATTATGAACTATGGGTGTTCTGATGGGGCAATGGGGGTACCTCAGTTGTAGCAAAAGTACCGCTCTGCTGGAGGCTGTTGGTGAGGGGGGAGGCTGTGCATGTGAGGGACGGCAAGGTACAGGAAACCTCCTGACTGTCCCCTCAATTTTTGCGCAAAAACTGCTCAAAAAAGGTCTTTAAAAAATCTCCAGCATATGGTCAATTTCATTTTTCATGGTCCTAAATAGAAAGGCACCCAAGAAAAGAGAGAACTCTTTCCAATATCAAAACACACATGATTTGCTATTATTCTACTGTGTGTGTGTGTGTGTGTGTGTGTGTGTGTGTGTGTGTGTAGAGGAGCAGGGGGTGATTTCCTGACCTCCTTCTTCAAAGCCTTCTTCCAGCTAATTCCATACAACGGGGACATAGTGGATGCCAAGCCCAGAGGATCGGAAGGAATTCTATGTATGCGGTATTTCGTTCATCCGTACCTTCCTTCCTTCCCTCGTTTCATCATGATTAATGGATAACAACTTGGTGGCAGGTGTGGACTCCCCTCCTTGGGCTTCCACGCGTGTACACGTAGCTCGCCGACCATCTCCCACGGTACACACAGGACCGCTGCCTTGTCCCCTGCCATCGCCCCTGCTCAGGACCCCAGCCCTTCCAGACATGCAGCCCTACTTTGAACACGATCCCGCGGGCAAGAGGAACCATTCTAGATTTTAAGCACAGGAGTGATTTTGAAAGATACTGGAAAGGAAATAGCCCTGAACCAGGAGGCAGGGAGACAGGTTAGCCCCAGTTTCAAATTCCGTATGTGTAGCCTTGGAGACGTCACTCAGCTGCGCTGACCCCCCGTTGCCTTGTCTTTAACATGGGGGGTGATCAAGCCTAGCTCACGTGATGATCACCTGAGTTCAACGAGAAGACGCGCAAGAAGGTGAGTCCAGTGCCTGGCCTGGGTGAGGTGTGCAGTCGTGATTTCACAACTTCTTTCTTTTGTAACACTCGGTGCTTTATTTAGGGTGAGAGATGGGAATTGAGACTCACTGAGGTTGGAATAAGAGCAAAATGGCTTTATCGTAGGTCATCTTCCAGTAAGACAGAAGCAATCATTTTCTCAGAGTCTACAATCCTTGATTTTTGTTGTTGTTGCTGTTGTTATTGTGGAGGGGGGATCTGAGGGGATTTAGTCCGAACATGGATTCCTGTTGTTCATTTAGCATTTGGAAATTGCTCGGGAAGGGTGCTGCTGGGCCTGGAGGCAGCCAAAGCACCAGGAGAAGCCGAGGACTCTGAGCCCAGCATTTCCATGGCACGAATTTGAGCCGAAGCCCCGTTCTTGGCCTGGCCCCACCTGCCCATCTATAATTAAGGTCGTGTCTACAGTGAGACAGATTATAAGGAAAGAGAAGAAGGATGTCAGCAAGTCATAATTTCCAGAATCAAAGCTCCTTCTCCCTCCCATCTTTTCCCCTCCCTGTTTTGGATTTGGCAGCAGGTTTCCTCAAAAGTAGGCCATGGTGTCCTTTCCTACAGTTCATTACGAGTGGGCAAGGAGGGCCCCGCCGGCTGCCAGGGCCCCGATTCTGGGTTTTGCAGGCAGTGGACAGGGAGTGTTTTCCGGACGCACACCTCCGGCCAGGGAGGCAAACATTTGTCATGGAAGCCTTTTTTTTTTCCCTAAACAAGGAGTTGTCACAAATAAGGAATCATTTGCAAATGTCGAACATGCAGCTCAATTTTATTTTTAATTGTACAGTGCGTGTGTGCTGATGCATTTTGGATGTCGGAAATTGTTACAGATGTCAAGTTGGAAAGATCTTTTCTTTTGGGGTCTTGGGATTTGAAGGTTGTGTTGGAACTGTCAGCCTCAGCCCTTCTGTTGCAGAGTTCATGAAAGGAGAACTTTCCAGAGACAGAGTATGTGAGAAGGATTTGATCTAGGCTGTGACTCCATTGTTGCATTAGGTTCATAAAAACAGCCACGGAGCTGACCTGGCGCTGTGTGGACACGGGATTGTTTCCTTGACAGGGGCTGCCCTTGGCAAGAGAGAGACAGGCTGCAGGACACCCAAGCAGGGGGTCGAGGAAGTTGAAAAAGGCAGTGGTGTTGGGGGTGCACTGTTGAGCCACCACCTCGCGGGCTGGTTCCGACTTTTTGGGGTCAGGACCCCATATGTGCTTGCTATGCATCTCTGACACCCTTTGGATAAACACTGAGACATAAAAGTTGTAAAGCAAGTTTTGAGAGAAATTCAGGTGAGAAGTAGATAGTCTATGAATTGTGGAGGTTTCCTTCACTAAATTATGAGCCTGTTGCAAGAATTGCAAGTTGGCTTTTGCTCCCATGTCCAGTCTGATTAGTAATGGCTGCCGGAGGGGATCCTTCCGGATGTCCGCTGTGGAGATGGGTGGTGGCCGAAGTGGCTCATGCACTGTGTACTTGCCCGAGAGAGTCCCAAAGTGTGGGCTGCCTGCTTCCTGATGCTTCTGGGGTCCTCATCCAGCCAGGGATGGCCTTCTAACCCCCGCCTGCTTGCCATCTTCCTCTTCTCCTCTGCCTGCTCCCCCCCTCCTGCTTTCTTGTCCTAGAAAAGAAACTCACTTCATGCCACACACCCTACTAAGTCCTTTTATGTATATGATCTTATTTAATCCTCAAGCAACCCTTATAATTATAATTCCATTTTTAGAGACTAGGGAACAGGAGCACAGACAGACCTGTTGTGGTGACGCAGCATCAGAGTTGGGAACGGGACCCAGGACCGTCCGGAGCCAAAGGTTTTGCTCACCTTCATGGTGTCTGCGGCCCCACCGGCCCCACCGGCTGCCCTCCCCCTACCCGGAGGCTGTTCCTCCCCCACTGCTCCACAGCTGGTGGTGGTGTTTTTGGTTCTTGAGTCATGAAAGATTGAGCTGGTTAATGAGCACTCTGTGAGTGGAGATTTATTATTATTTTTTAATTAAAAAAGTTTCCCCTCTTGTGTCTTCTTTGCTCCTAAACAGTCCTGTGAAAGGTAGACTTGTGACCAAATTAGCCCTGTGGTGGGAGCTTCCAAGAATATTCTGGACCAGCATCTGAGCATCTGACAATTCCCTGGGCAGCGTAGCTGGATCACGATCTTAACCAGAACTGCTAGAGGTCGGACTTCCAAAGTCTAATCCCTAGGGGCAAGTTGGGGGTGGTGGCTGGTGGGTAGAGAAGCTGCCCTCGCATAAGTTTGCTCTGTGTGAGAGCAGATTTGGGGCCAGGAGTGGGCAGCTCGGGGCTCTGTCTGTTGGGAAGGAGGACAATCTGGCTGAGCTCTGGTCTATAGAGAGCTCATGGCAAGAGTGTCCTGTCACTCCAGATTCTGCATTGGCCCATGGCCCTGGCCCCTCCTGCCTGGCAGCTTGATTTCCAGCTGCCTCAGGTGAAGCTAAGTGACGGCATCATTTTCCTTCAAGGCCAGAGAGAACATACCGTATCCTTCTTCTTTCCAACATTCTTTTTTTTTTTTTAATATTTTATTTATTTATTCGACAGAGATAGAGACAGCCAGCGAGAGAGGGAACACAAGCAGGGGGAGTGGGAAAGGAAGAAGCAGGCTCATAGCAGAGGAGCCTGATGTGGGGCTTGATCCCGTAACGCCGGGATCACGCCCTGAGCCGAAGGCAGACGCTTAACGGCTGTGCCACCCAGGCGCCCCTCTTTCCAACATTCTGATTTGCAAGGGGCACCGGCCCAGCATCTGAGCCATGTGCCCTGGTGCAAATACACACACGTTCCCATCTCTGCTTTCTCAGTTGGTGGGACAGCAAAGTTCCTTGCTCGAGGCAAGAGTGAAATGGGAAGGGGCTGCGGGATGAGAGGGCGCGGGGGATGTGAAGTAACTTAGGATATGCACAACAGAGCTTGATGGGTTCTTTGCTTGTTTGCATGTTTGATTATTTTGATTTTCAACCACAAATCAATGCTTGTTTTTGCCAAGGGTCTGGATCCAGGAAGTTAGACTAACTCACCTGCTTTCTGAGTGTATCTCGGTGAATCTTAACCTGACATGTGTATCAGAATTACTTACAGAGCTCTAAGGAATACTGATGCCTGGGTCCCATCCCTAGAGATTCCGATTTAATTGTCAAGATCGAAGCTTTTGCAACATGACATGAAAAGCTCCACAGGTGATTCTGTGGTTGGACTAAATTTGAGAACTGCTGGTCTATATGACACCTGATGTTTGGATGCAGACAGAGGGCTTTACTGCCACAGTCAGATGTTCCCATCTGCAGTCATAATGAAAACCTCCGTAAATAGCCTTTACCAGTGTTCGTGTGCCAGACGCTGCGGGAGGTGGTTTGCCTCCATCGTCTCGTTGCGCTCTTGAACAACAGTACCTGAATCACCTGGAGGGCTGGTTAAAACACGGGTGTCTGGTCCTCACCCCAGCATTTCTGATTCAGCAGGTGTGGGAGGCAGCCTCCAAGAGGCCCTCCCTCCTGTTATTCACGCTCTTGTGTAATTCCCTCCCCTTGCGTTTTATGGACTTGCTTCTACGGAATAGAAGATGGTAAGAGAGATGGGATGTTACTTCTGAAATAAAGTTATAAAAAATGTTGGAGCTTCCATCATTCTCTCCCGCATCATTTGTCCTGGGGGAAGAAGCTGCCGTGTCATAAGGCAGTTCTGTGGTGAGGTCCCTATGGCAAGTGAGTCTGGATTCCTGATACAGATATGAGATAATAAATGTTTGATGGGTTTAGCTGCTAAGTTTTGGGGTAGCTTTTTTTGCCCCCCAGCAATAGAGAATTAGTTCAGTAGGTCTGGGATGCGGCCTGAGAATTTCCATTTTGAACACATGCCTAGGTGATGCTGATGTTGCCAGGCTGGGGGAGGGGTCGCACTTTAAGAACCACTGCCTTCCACCAATACTAAGAAGATACTATTAGTATCCGATTATACCGATGGAGAAACAGCGTTAGAGTTTTAAGTAACTTGCTCAAGGTCACGTACAAGAGTGGTATTGCTGCGATTCAAATGCAGGAAATCCGACCCCCATACTCTTGCTCAGAACTTAGTAGCTGTGCTACCTTGTCTTCTCATTGTGAAGCACGTCTACTGCCTTCTGCGTTGAATTGTGTTGATGGTTTCCAAAGAGAAACTTTGACTTTTTGGGTCCTTACTGGGGATTATAATGGACTTGGCTTTCGTTTAGGACATAAGGTGCCCCAAGTGAGAATTTGTGCTGGAGTGAACCCAAGGGCCAGTATACCTTTTGATACAGAGGTTCTCGGACTTTTTACATGCATCTGAATCACTTGGCAAGCTTGTTAAAATACGAATGGATGGGACCCATCCTCAGAGTTTCTGATATAGCGAGTATGGCGTAGAACTTGAGAATTTGCATTTCTAACAAGTTTCCGGTCAATGCATCCAGGGACCACGAGGGACCACCCTTAGAGAACCACGGCTTAAATCAAAGGGCCAAGATGCTGACTGCATGGCAGAAGGGCTCTTTAGCTAAATCCTCTGAGCTGTTTAGTGCAGAGAGAAGAGCAGGCGAATGCTGAGTTCTGTGTTCCCTCCCCCCGCCCGCCCCCTGCATATTTCCAGCCCATGTGCCTCTCTGCTACGGCTGGGACATATGGTTGGAGGAGCCATACTGCTGGGCTCTTTCTGCACGTCCCATGCATTCCAGGGTGAGCTCAGATTCCATTCTAATCATCAAGGGCAGAGTGTGGTCACGGGCAGCCCACAGCGCTGCTTCGAGGGAGGTGTTGCCACTTGGGTTAGGTCTTGAGAAACTGAAGTGGGAACTCTGACAAGCGGCTGCTCAGGCATGCCTACCCACATTATTGTTGCTACAGACAGAATGAGGGTGGGTCACTGCCTGGCCAGGTGGAGGTAATGAATGGATGTAGGTTAAGCCAAGATCAGCCAAGCCAAACTACAGAAGAGCTCTTTGCACATTTTGGATGCCAAGCAGCTTTTCCCTTGTCAATGGGACTTGGGTTTTTCTTTCTTTTTTCTCCATTTCTGATCATCTCTTTCAGTCAACCTGAAGTGGCTGATTCCAGTCTGGCCAGGACGGGGCCCAGGGTGTCGGCATGTGATGGTTGAGCCTTGGCCATACTGGAATGTAGCACTGGCTTAAGGCATGTGGGGAGGACAGCTTACCTTCCTTTGCACGGGCCATGAATGTGCGTGAGAGCCACAGCTGGGGGACTAACCTGGGGGTGCCAAAGAAAGCTTGCTGTTTTGAACCGTATCAACCCTTCCACTGGACCCAAAGTGGAGAGTAAGCTCAATTTTTGAACTCTCTTTAATAAATACACAACCGACCTTCTGGTCTGAAAGGAGCAGCTGTGATAGAATGTATTATTTGTTTATGGTATTTCCTCCCCTTCTTGCTCTTGTCACCTTTCTCTGCAGACAAAATATTCTCTCCATCTTATTAACCTTGGGTCTTTAATGTGACTGACTTTGCCCAATGGCCTGTTTGCTACATCTGAGTAGAGGCTTTTAGAGCCACTGAAAGTTTCCACTAACTTTTCTTATTCTGTCCCTCCACCACGAGACCAGAATGTGGCAACCAGCTAGAGATTGTGCCTTCAGTGTGGTCCCCTAATGGGCAGACCTGCGGTCACCCCGCAGCTCGGGGCAGAGTCTCAGAGCCACAGCTGAACTGCAGCTAATGTGTGATATGAGTGACAAACATTTGTATTTCAGGCTAAGGTCTGGACCCTGATTATGACACAGCAGAACCTGGAAAAAGCTCTCTAACTCAGAGGCAGAGCCACTTCCTGGTCTAGATCTTTCTCTGACTTCGCAAGCATCAGGAGCTTCAATTACGGAACTGAGCTTACTTTGTTTCATTAATTCAGAAGGGCTTCCTGGAGTGACCACTTTGAAATGTGACCTACATATAAAGAACACAGTTTATAAGTCTTGGAGAGAAAATAGAAACTTCCAGCTAGGAGATGAATCAGTTCTGGCGATCTAATGTATAGCACTGTGGTTATACTTAATCATACTGTATTATACACTTGGAAGCTGCCAAGAGAGTGGATCCTAAATGTTCTCACCACAATAAAAAGATGGTAATTGTGTGACGTGAGGCAGGCGTTAGCTAACACGAGGGTGGCCATCATTCTGCAATGTATAAGTGTATCAAACCAACACCTCATAGTCCTTAAACTTACACAATGTTATATGTCAATTATAACTCATTAAAGCCGGGAAAAAAGAAGAGTGTGCAATAGAAGGATTGAAATGTATGTTATAATTATATACAGTATAATGTATATTATACATATATATTATGTATGTGATATATTTTGTATATATAATGTGATATATTGTGATATATATTATATATAATGTGATATATATATTGTATATGTGATATCTTTTGTATATACAAAATAATTGATTCCACGTCGCAGAGAAATGAGTCAGTGATGTAGAGGACACGTTGACAAAACTCTTCTGTAACATGAGGGCTAAAGACAGAGAGCTATGCATTAACAGAGCAGAGGTCATGGCCGAGGAGGAAATCTCTTTTTTTTAATAATAATTTTTATTTTGTTATGTTAGTCACCATACAGTATATCCTTAGTTTTTGATGTAATGTTCCATGATTCATTATTTGCGTATAACACCCAGTGAGGAGGCAATCTTATGGTCATATAACTGGTACTGTTGAAGAAGACATCAGAAGCAGTATAAGAGAAGTGAGAATCAAAAATATAATGGAAAAACATTTCAGGAGGTGAAGAAGAAATATTAGAAATATTGTCTAGGGGCGCCTGGGTGGCGCAGTCGTTAAGCGTCTGCCTTCGGCTCAGGGCGTGATCCTGGCGTTATGGGATCGAGCCCCACATCAGGCTCCTCCGCTAGGAGCCTGCTTCTTCCTCTCCCACTCCCCTTGCTTGTGTTCCCTCTCTCGCTGGCTGTCTCTGTTAAATAAATCTTTAAAAAAAAATATTGTCTAATTGGCAAATACCAGTAAAAAAGTAAAAGGAAAACCAAAACCCAACTGAAACCTAGACATTTTCTGCTTTAAAAAAATTCAAGGACTTTTTTGTTAATTAGTGAATTTATTCTCATTTTTCTAATTTTAAAACTAATATAGATTTACTTTTGAAAATCAGGAAAATACACAATAAAACAAATTAAATGGCACTGTAATATCACTACCAATAGGTATTACTATTGTTATTTCTTAGGTTCTTTCAGTGTTTTATACAAAACAAAGATTGTATTGTGTGTACAAATATTCATACACACATATGTGTGTGCAGACATTTGTACGTGAATCCATAGTGTGTACATACACAAGTGTACGGGTGGTGCACTGTGCACACGCATATATGTATTTGTATAAACAGTTCATTCTTTTTTTACTTATTTTTAGATGTCTATAGAGAGACCAACAGAGCAACATCGAAAACATAGGCATTTGAAATCTTACCATTTTTAGTTACATTTTCAAGTTTTCTTATGCTCCTTTAAATTGTGATAATTTCCAAAATATTCTGAATTTGCAGTTTTCATTTCCTACTCAACCTAATCGCTACTTTAGAGAGGTTTAGTCTATTTCATTTTCTCCTATGTGTTCTCCTGAAAAGTTTTACATTTTCCCCTTTCATATTTAGGTCACACGTCCCAGTGGCTGTTTTCTTGGTTCCCATTCTAGAAACAAACCTCTGGTTTTCCTCGGCTGTGGTCAGAAAATAAACCGTAAGAGACTTGCCCTCTTTGGAACGATTTGAGGTTTTCATCAAGGCCGAATTATGTAATCATATTTTTGTAAATGTTCTGGGCCCTGGGAAAGAAAGCTTTTTTTTTTTTTTGGTTTGTTTTTCAAGTACAGCATCTTCAGTAACATTTGCTATCATCAGACTTGTTAAATTTATGCGTATCTGATGCTTGTAAAACAATAGGTTATCGTACTAAGTGTTCTATCTCATTCTTGAGATGTTGGTCGCTATTCATATGCTTTTTTTCTTTCCATTCTTGCTTTTGCTCCTATGAATCTTTGATTGTAGCCTTTGACCTTCCTTATTGGTTTGTCTTTTTAAAATATTGATTTATAGGCATTCCTTCTATGTTCTGGATTAGATTTTTTTTCCTATTATATGAGTTAGAAATAACTTCCACATGCCTGCAGTTTTTCTTCTCTTTTTGCTTATGTTGTCTTTTCTCCTAAAAGCTTTTTCTAATATAGTGTTTGTCAGTCTTTCATGTTTTGTGTTTTTATCCTTTGCTTAAGAAGATCTTCCTTTTTGGGGCACCTGGGTGGCACAGTGGTTAAGCGTCTGCCTTCGGCTCAGGGCGTGATCCCGGCGTTCTGGGATCGAGCCCCACATCAGGCTCCTCCGCTATGAGCCTGCTTCTTCCTCTCCCACTCCCCCTGCTTGTGTTCCCTCTCTCGCTGGCTGTCTCTATCTCTGTCAAATAAATAAATAAAATCTTTAAAAAAAAAAAAAAGATGATCTTCCTTTTTGTTAGCTTAAAAACGTATTTTCCCATATTTCTCTTTTTAATGGTTTTAAACTTATACTTTTCACATTTAAGTTTCTAATCCATAAGGAATTTATGCCTGTATATGGTGTGAAGTAGGGATTATATTCACTTTTTTTTTTTCAATTTGGTTGGCCAGTTGCTACAACGTCATGAAATAAATTCTTTCTTGTCAATTTTTTGATGCCGCCACATATTGGTAGATGTTTCTTGGAGCTCTTTGCTTGGTCCTGTGGGTCAATTTACCTTTATCTGTACCAATGCCATATTGTTTTAGTTCCCGTGGCTTCATAATGATAAATAGTAGGGCAAATCACCCATACTTATTCTTCAAAATTGTCTTGGTCCTTAATCTTTCATATAAATTTCAACATCAGCTCTTATCGATCACCATGGAAAGCCCTGTTGTAATTTTTATTGGAAACATGTGCTTATATATTAATTTAGAGGTTATTGCCTGCTTTACAATTTGAGTTCTTTCATCTGATGACATGGTGTATCTATCTCTGCATTTAGAATCCTTTTTATGTTCTAAATACAAATTTATAATTTCATTCATATGTTTCTTACCTTCTTCATTTCCTTTGTTGCATTTATTCTTCGATATCCTGTAACTTTTGTTGTTCTTAAGAATAGGATTTTTAATTTTATTATAGTTTCTAATTATTTATCTACGAATGATACTATTTTCATATACGACTCTATATCTGGCAGTAATGCTAAATATTTTTAAATAGTTCCAGTACTGTTTTTCTATATTGTCTTACATATTCAATGTTGTCCATGTGACTAGCAGAAATGTTTCTTTCTAATCCTTTATACCACTTCTTGCTTTTCCTTGCCTGCCTGCATTGACCAGGACCTTCTACATAATGCTGGGTAGGTACAATGATCAGAGCATTCCTTTCCTTTGTCTTGACTTTAAAGAGAATGCTGCTAGATGCTCAGGGTTCTATATGATGTGTGTTGGAACTCAGAGATATGCTGTATATGCTGTACCAGGAATTTCTCCTTTCCCTTTCCTGCCTCTGGTTTACTAAGACTATTTAAAAAAAAAATCAAGAACAGTTATTAAATTTTATCAAATGCTTTTTGGGCATCTTTTGAGATGCTCATATGATTTTTCCCCTTTAATATGTTAATGAGGTTAATTTCATTATAGGGTTTTTCTAATGTTTAATCATGCTGGCATTCCTGGCCTAACTCCAGCTTGATCATCATTATTTATTATATACATAATAATAATTACATTATTGCATTCAGTTCACTAATGTTTTAATTAAGAGGCTACCCTACGATTCATCGTCTATATTTTTAAATTCTAGAAATCAAATTCTTAGTCTAGAAGTTAACCTGTTTCAGATTTGCTCCCTTTTCTCATCCTCATTTCTTCTTTCATTACTGTTTGCTTTAGTCATTTGTAATATATTTTATTTGATCATGTCTTTGAGATAACAAGCTACTATTTCCTAATTGTTCTATTTGTTATGCCTGGTGGCTCTCCATCGCTGTGGTCCATTTTTCCATCTGGTTTGTGATTTTTGATTCTGAGCTCATCTTCTGCAATGATTAGTTTTTCTGTCAGAATCCACTGGGTCTGTGTCATGGAAACTTCATTGCTGAAACTTCATGGTGATGCTTGGGGTTCTTTTGGTCCCTGTCAGAATTTGAACAACTCTTTGAGGATCTTGGTTTCAGTACATAGCTGATTCCACCCCGTGCCTCGGGCAGGCCTTGAATTCTGTATAGGTCGTCCCCATCTTACGATGGTTCAACTTAAAATTTTTTGACTTTGATGGTACAAAAGTGATATGCATTCAGGAGAAACTGTACTTGGAATTTTAAAGCTGGATCTTTTCCTGGGTCTGCCTACCTTTATGGGTAAGAGACTTTCTTGCCATGCTGGGCAGTGGCAGCGAGCCCAGCTCGGGGTCAGCCACGTGATCCCAAGGGTAAACAACTGGTATACTTGCAGCCCTTCTATGCCTATACAGTCATTCTGTATTTCACTTTCAGCACGCGGTTCAATAAACTACATGAGACATTCAACACTTTAGTATAGAATAGGCCTTGTGTTAGATGGTTTTGCCCAACTGTAGGCCAATGTAAGTGTTCTGAGAACTTGTAAAGTAGGCTAGGCTAAGCTGTGATGCTTGGTAGGTTACTGCATTCAATGCATTTTTGACTTACTGTATTTTCAATTTATGATGGGTTCATTGGGATACAACCCCATCCTAAGCTGAGGAACATCTCTATTCCCATCCTCCTGTAGACAGTGAAACCCCTGGGCTCCTGAGGCCTGTTACCAAAGCCTGAATGTGTCCAGAACTATGCAGTGTCAGCTCATATACTTCCCTTCCCTATTGCAGACTCTTGGAATTTGTTTTTCTTTTCTTTGAGGACTTTCGTGTCCTTTAAAAATTTTTTTTTAATTTTTAAAAAGATTTTATTTATTTATTCATGAGAGAGAGAGAGAGAAGCAGAGGGAGAAGCAGGCTCCCTGCAGAGGGACTCGATCCCAGGACCCTGGGATCATGATCTGAGCTGAAGGCAGATGCTTAACTGACTGAGCCACTCAGGTGCCCTGCTGCACTTTTTAAAATATCTTATAATTTATTCAGGATTTCTACCAGCCTGTAATGGGAAGGAGGAGATTTTCATCACCCTTAGTCTGACATTGTTTCAGAAGTTCAAAATCTTTTCATTTTATTTTATAATTCTCTAATCATTGTTTATCTGTGTAATTTTTCCTGCTCTCAAATTATCTTTCTGACTGTAGTAGTTTGATAAATTCAATGTCTTTTTGATTCTTCTTAGAATAAGAATACTTTCTTTTTGCTTTGTTTCTTAGATATTTAACCTGATTCTTTTGAATGTCCATCATTTTTTGAAACAGAGTTAATTTCCTTAGAATCGGGGTCTTTTCACTCTTTATAAAACCTCTTATCTTTTAGAGCAGTTCTTCTCAAAATGTTGGCCACAGGCTACCAGCATTAGAAGCATCTCAATTCTTTCTTAAAATTGAAAATTCCTTGGCCTTCCTCTCCTTGCACTTAATCAAGATCTGGGGGACAGGATCCTAGAAGCTACATTTTAAACAAAGTTTCTATATACCTGGGGAACTTCTATTAAGGAACAACACTGCTTGTCCAGCGTTAGCTCCTAGTTAAACAAGATAGGCTAGAAGTTTCTGTATAAAAGTTTCCCTAAGTGTCTACAAAATCCTTTAGGCTGAAATTTAGAAGAAAAATGTCTGGGTTTGCTTTCAATTGCCATTTCTGACTCTGACACCCAGAGGCTTCCAGTGATTCAGGACAGAGGTAGAACTAGAAAGAGAAGTGGACTTGGTAGTGGCCTTCGTGGGTGGGACCCACCATGTCTTTTCTGTGTGACATGGTGTCTAGTGCCCCACTTTCTGGTCCTACAAACCAGTAGGCACCCTACATCTGGTGGCTGATGGGACCCGGAGGAAGTGTGAGACCACCAAGGACAGCAGTGGAACCCAGATGTTGCTAACGCCTAGGGTGAGAGGGACCCCACTGTCCTGTGGCTTGCTTTATCTGTGGCTCTCAGCCCAATGATAGATTTCTGTTCAGTGTCCTCCCTTCTCTCTCGAGACAAGCTGCCATTTTATAGATGAAGTTGGGGCCTGCCATCCTTCTTTGTCTCCCCTGTCATCTAGAACATTTCTGAAGCTCGGGCAGACTTTAGGGCACTTTTATGATCTCTGGTCATTCTGCTGAGAATCTGAGAAGGCGAGGCTTTATCAGATGCCTTTATGTTTGTTAACGGGTTTCTGGGAATATTTTCTTTGTTGTTTTATACTATGGCTGTGAGGAGGAGCTCCGAGAATTTTTTCTTTTCCTAAAACAAGTCGTTTTATTATGCAACTGCGGAACACCAAAAGTATAGATTTATCCTTGGTATGCTGCATACGAAATGTATTTTGTATAGCACCTGTTTTAAAAGTTGCTTTATCAAGTTTGCCATTCATTGCTCTGCTTTCTCTATAGATTACATCCAATGTATCATTTTAAAGCAGATAACCTTATTTTCGTGTACGTCAGTGATGTGTTTGGCTATACGCTCCTCGGACTGTATTGTGTAACAGAAGTCACGTGTCTGGAGAGATTTGTATAACCAATAAGTTAGCATTCACACGTACGTGTCTGAGATGTGCATTTCAGCTACCCGGAAACCTAGGATGGAGCACAGGGCAGTAAGTGACCACACCCTCTTCCGTTTGCGGAGATAGGGAAGTTATACACCTGCTTACACTGAAGGATTGTTGATGCGAAGTTGAGTCAGTTTTGCAGCTGAGACTGACAACAATTTCGAAGGGTGCTCTTATCTGCCCGTATTTACAGCCTCTCAAGGATTAAGACGTCTAAAGTATGTAGATCCTTCCAATTTCAGCAAGGCTTCATTTAAGGTAGAGAGCAACTTAAAGTTTTACAGAGGCGTGCGGTCAGTAAATTTGTACTTATTTTTTAGGGAATATAGTAAATGAGCCTATCGTACAATCAAATAAAAATTTTCCAATTGTTTCTAAAACAACCAAATGACTTTTGTCTTGAAATAGAGGATGTGAGAGTTTCAAGAGGCTCTGGGGAAAATTTCATCCGTCGAGGGGTCGGAAAGTACATATTGCCACTAACTTTGATTTTCTCAAAGTTTTCTGTATTTTTTACTTCTTCTTTTCTCATGGCATCAACATTTCTGAGCCTTTTGCTGCAAGCTGCCGAAAAGCCATTTGGCTTTTCAGCTCAAATCACAAACCCCAAGTTCTGACTTCCTTTAGGATGCAACTTGAGCGCCTGAGAACATGGCCAACTAAAAGCCAGAATGCAAATGTTTTCTTTCATCCCTTTGACGTTGTCCCAAGTCACACTGCTGCAAGAGGGTGGATGTCAGATTGAGGTGAACGCCCGGCTCAGGTCTGATCTCCCAGCCATATTCCCTGCCATGGAGGGGAAGCTTGGAAAGGAGGGGTGATAACTCAGCCATTTCTAAAAAAGGAAAATGATAACAACCTGTCGGAGGGCCAGCCCTAGCACATGGCTTCGCTGGTGTATGCAGACCAGTCAATCTGCTTCTGCTTAGGGGGCGTCTTGGGCCTGGTTCAAAGGAAGGCCTTCTCCGTGCCATGTGTGCCTGCAAAAGCCAGAGTGGGTGGAAACTAGAAACTGTGTTCAGCCGTCAGTGTTTATTTAACAAGAGCACGGCCTCCCAGAGAAACACAGAAAGGGCCAGGGGTCTGCAGGATAGAATCCCACAGATCAGTGTTGCCTCCTCCCTCTGTCTGGGGACTTTGGTTCACTTGCTTGACTGTGGCAGTTCCCTGAGACCACCCGAGCCTCCCCCGGGCTCGGTCCCCTTCCTCCCCATTCCCTGCTGCTTCTGTGCTTTCTGCTCAGGATGTTTGCGAGGGCTTGAGACCGTGATTACAATGCCCATGTTGGAAAGGGAGAAAGTTCTGCTCAACCTGGTCAGGCCTGAGGCCACAAAGTTTGCAAATCCTGAGTCTGGATGAAAATCCAGGCCTGACTGGTGCTAAATAGCATAACTTTGGCCAAACCACAGACTCTCTCTGGCCCTTAACTTTCCTCCCTGAAGTGAGTTATTGTTAAGGCCAAATGGCATTCATTCATTCATTCCTTCATTCGACAAATATTCACAGCCCACGAATTCTGTGCCAGAAACTCTTTCAGGTGCTACGAATACAATGAACATCCCTGTGTTCCTGGAATTTATCATTAGGTGGAGGAAAGGCAAACCGTAAACAAAATAAACGTATTGGTATTTCAGGGGGTGCAAAATGCTAAATGGGTAGGTAGGTAGGGGTGAGGGCCATAAAGAATGCTGGGGCCAGGGGTAAAAATTTTAGCTGGAATGTTTAGGGGAAGCCTCATGGAGACAGCAGCTTTTGAACAGGAGGTGGGGGAGTGAACCCCACGGATAATTAGGGGAAGAACATTCCAGGCAGAGAATAGGAGTAAAGTCTCCAAACCAGCAGCATAGGCAAAGTCTGGCCTAGCCAAAGAAAATCGAGAAGGTACCGTGGCCAAATAGATGGGGTGAAGGGGAGGAGGAGGAGATGATGTCATAGAGGTGATGTGGGGGGCGGTGGGAGGGGCGTCATCAGACAATAGAGGTTTGGAGGCCTTTATCAGAGATGATGTACATAAAAATGCTTTTTGATGGGCAAAGGGCTGTCCAAATGTATGTGTTATAATGCAAACAAAACCTAGCAGCCGTTCTGGAATTTGCGTTCTAAAGCCAGTCGGCATGGTAGATTTTAGTGCCTGGCTCTTAGTTCTAAAATCCCGGCTCCTAGAGAGCCGTAGTTCTCAAATGGATGCTATGATTCCTGGGGCGTCGTCTAGCTCCCCGCGGGCAACACTGTCCAATTCCTGATCGACACGTCAGAGTTGGTGCGCATTACGGCTGTGCGTGGATTTTTAGGTTGAATGGGGTTATGATGGGGTGTGATGTCTTACGATTAAGAGCTAGGAGTTGTAGCTTAATGCCAAGCCAGCAGCAAGGAAAAGACCTCCTTCTTCTGGAATGCATGAGGTCGGCCCCTCCTCGGAAGGGTGAGCCGCGTCCTCCAGCAGCATCGCGAAGATGAAGAGGGAGCAAAGGCAGAAGCCAGTAACTGGAGGATTTTATAGACACTGTGAGACATTGTTATAACCCAGTAGTGATTGTGCTATTGTCATGGCTGACTTTTTAAAATCTGCTATTCAGAGATTTTAATTCTGCTAAGCTTTCTGCTAAAATTTCAAATAATCAAAAGTGCGGTGCAAAAACAAACCAAAAAAAAAAAAAAAAGAAAAAAAGAAAGAAGAAGAAGGTTGGGAAGCACTATTTTAGCACCTAGAGAACTGCGTGACTCTGTCCGCTGTGCAGCTTCTGGGTGAATCACTTTGGGTCAGTTATGCAGTTTAGACAGACAGATAAATTGGGTTTGGCCATTGCAATACATGGATTGTGTCCCTTTTGTGTTAGCTGGGCGCTTGGTTTTAGAATACTCTACCCTTCATTTTCCCAGTTTGTCTCCCCGACTCTTGTGTGGAATTAGCACGAGGATTGTCACCTTCCTATGATGAATGAGAAAAATGAGAAAACAGGGGGATGTTGTGATTTGCCCAAGGTCACACCGCCATGAAGTGGCAGCAGAGATGGGACAGGAATCCAAAAGGATCAACAAAGCCATCCTTCCTTCCTTTTCTAGACTGACTTCCAAATGATGACGGCGTGATAGAAGAAGACCATCAGGCCGAACCAATTATTCGTTGTTATGTAGAAAAATAGCGTTCCAATGAGTAGCCGCTTTCAGTCTTAGCAGGTTATTAGCCCCACATCCATGTGGAAGCCCCAGAGCAGCTCCAAAAATGTATTCTCTTAATGCAACTGAATGAGTGTGTAGCCTGGTTTCATGATTACCAAAGTGCGGGTAAATTCTGTGTCCCCTTGTGTGACGGCAGGCTGAACTCTGCAGGCCTGATCCAACAGGGAGGGGTAGGTTGGGAGCTGTGGTCAGTAGGAATTATCTGGGTTCTTTTAATTATGACTAAATTATGATTTCTGCTTTATAGCTTAATTCTCCCAACCAGATTGACCTCTCGGAGGGCCATGTCCGTTATTGTTTTATTTTGGAAACCTTTCATTACTGCCCGTTCTCTAGTGTAGCACCGTCCAACAGAACATTCTAGGATGATGGAAATGTGCTATATTGGCCTCGTCCAATATGGCAGCCACCCCCCACCGCACGCACTGGCTGTGGAGTTGTTGAAATGTGGCTGATGCAACGGAGGGACTGATTGTTACATTTTATGTAATTTTAACTATTTTAAATCTGAAAAGCCACATGTGGCTAGATGTGGGCCAGGAAGAGGTTAAGAAGGAGAGAGTAAATGAAGGGGGCGTGGAGATTGTGTGACCGAGAAGCTGGGGGTCCAAGGTGAAAGCAAATGAACAGGGCTTGGAGGATGGCGTGGGGGCTTTGGGGTTACCTGATGGGCTTGTACTGGGGTGTGTGGCGTCTGAGGCCCCAGCGGAAGTGGCTAGGGCAGAGGAGGGACTGTGGAAACCGTGAACAATGGGACTTTGGGAAGTGGGGCTGGGAGGCAGGGTGGGCCCAGGGTGGCGATGGTCACAATAATGAGGATAATAGTAATGATAACAGTGGAAGGTCAAAGGAGCTTCCTCTGAGACTGGCAAGAGGAGGGAGGGGACTAGTGGCAGGCTCACTTCACGCTGTGGGGCTGGGAGTCCTAAAAACCCAGCTTTGTTTGGTAGAAGCCAAGGTGAACTGCTGCCAGAGGGGAAAGGGAGGTGGGGGCTGAAAGGGAAGATTTTCCAAACGCAGGAACCAAGGTAAATAAAGGAAATGGAACATTAACGCTGTTTGGATTCAAACAAAGGAACGCCACAAGGACTTTGGTAGAGCTCCTCGGTCCTTTCAGCTAAGAATCCTACCCAGAGGGTCTCTCTGCTGTAAGCCTGAGCCTGAGAATGACCTGAGGTTTGAATGAGGCCTTTGTCCCAAGAGCTCAGGGGGCCCCCTCTGGCTCACTGACCAAATGTGCCCTCCCATTTGGGAGATAGACGTGGGAAAAGTATTTACCATTTTCATGACACACTCAGGGACATACAGGGCAATTCTGTCAGAATCTCCACAAGACCTGAACCACATTTCAAGTCATCAAAAGCATCAGGGGAGACTTTTTGGGGTCACTTTTAGATGACAGTGTCTGGGAGGACAGAAGCCCAATACGGAGGTGTCCTGAACAGGACCTTGTGTGCAAGATGTCATGGGGGACTGAATCCTTCTTAATCTCCCCCACATTGAGATGCAATGACACCGTGTCACTTAATACTCCCTGGCAAAACTCCCCTCGCTCAAAACAAGTATTAGCCCCATTGTACAGATGGAGAAACTGATGCCAAGGGGAGGTAAAACTACTTGAGTAAGTCAGAATGGCAGATTCAAGCTGGAGTAGGGGAGCTTAGGGAATTCTGCTCTCGTGTGTCATCAGGGAAGCCTGGGGAGTTGGGAGAGCATGTTCCGGGTGATGTCTCAGTTGACCACGATGCTCTTAGCCTGCCCTCTTGACTCTTGACTTTCTCCATTTCTCCTCCCCAGAGTGGCCTTCCCTGACCACTCAGGTTAAAGGACATCTTGGCACCCTTTTGTGTCTTTTGAGGCACTGATTCTAATTGTATTTATTTATGAATCCCCCTCCCTTTATTTTACCCATTTTCTCCAGGACACTGTGGGTTTTGCGTGTTGAGGCCTGGTCTGTATCGCTCACCCTTAGATCCTGGTACCAAGTGAAGTGCTTGGTGCATGACATGAATGATGACTATTTTGTGGAATGAAGGATCCTCTTAGCTTCCCAGAAATGGGGCTTGATCAGAAGACTGGGGCGCCTCAGGAGGGCAAGGAGGACAGGGTCCCTTTGGTGTGCTAGTTTCAAGTGGTATGGGGTAGAAATGACAGCTGGATTTATGAAAGTGAGAAGAAAATGTCTCATTTTTCTATCGTTTTCTGTATTTCAATATGGAGGAGCACAGCCAGGGCTGGATTGGAGCAGGTGTAAGAGAACTGGACCAGCCCTGGTGCTATGTTGAGGAGCTGTGCGGGCTGGGGGAGGTACACCCTACCTTGAGGGCACGAGCTTTACAGTCTTGGTCTCATTTGCTCTTCCCAACAGCACCTTGAGGTAAGGGTTCCTACATCATTGTCATCCTTATCAGTGAGGAAACAGGCTCTCAAAGAGGGGAAGCCATTGTTCAATACCATGCAGGCAAGATGGTGGAGGTGGGATGCTAAGTCAGGTGTGTCGAGCTCCATGACTCTTTTCTCTAGTGATTATGACTGTCCTTTTGAGCCACAATGCCTGGGTTCACAGTCCTGCTCTATCACTTACTAGCTGTGTGCTTGTAGGAAAATTATTTAATGTTTCTGTGCCTTAGTTTTCTCATCTAAAGAAATAGGATAATATGAGTGTCTACCTTATAAGGTTGTATAAGGACGAAATAGGTCAATACTCTAGGTTAATAGGTAGAGACCCAGGACAGTCCCTGGCACTATCATCATCATCATCGTCGTCGTCACTGTTACCACCACCATTTATTTGTTGGGTTTCCTTCCTGCCAGGCTGAGGTTGTGCACAGGCCGTGAATGGCTAGGAAGGGAAACCATCTGGGAAGATCCGAGTGAAGATTCCGATCTAGGGGAGCCCTGGAAACAGCAAGAAATCTGGGTCTTATGACAATTTCTCTCTTTCTCCTGCACCGCCTCTTTCAAAGGCTAAGAGGTTTCATTTCAGGTTTCCTGAGTTTCTTTTTTTTTTTTTTTTTTTTAAGATTTTATTTATTTATTTAACAGAGAGAGACAGCCAGCGAGAAAGGGAACACAAGCAGGGGGAGAGGGAGAGGAAGAAGCAGGCTCATAGCGGAGGAGCCTGATGTGGGGCTCGATCCCATAACGCTGGGATCACGCCCTGAGCTGAAGGCAGACGCTTAACGGCTGTGCCACCCAGGCGCCCCAGGTTTCCTGAGTTTCTCTACAGTAATTGTGATCTTTCTTTCCTTTCATCTTTCACTCGTGGTGGAAAAGGAGAGTAAGGAGATGAAGACGTTATCAGGAAATGAACACATCAAAATAACACTGGTTGAGCTGGTGCATCAGTGAGAGTCACAGGGGTGCCCCAAGGGGAGTGAAAGGCCCTACATTCACATACAGGGGTGTCAGCCTGATCCTCTAGCAGAGTCCACGGTCTTTCCAGGCAGATTAGAGAAGAGGGAGGAACCCCCAGACACCCATCTGCAAGGTGTTGGAAAAAGTGATACTTTATACCAGTTATGGGGCATCATGGGTATTTGTAACTGGAGACACAGTATTGATTTTCCTTCTGTTCATGGACTGTGCCCGTATGTTTCCCATTTGGGGCATAATTAAGAAATTCCATAGTGAGCTAATGGTTCTTGGGAGGTTGAGACGCATTCCTCTGATTTTGCCCCAAAGAAGAGGATGTTTTTAGGAGGCTGCAGTCTGTGTACCCATCTCTGCCAGCTCTCTGATCTCTCTTTACATTGACCCCCACTGGGGCTGGAGCTCCCCACACGGGAAACGCAGACAAAGCCAAGTCCCTAGGAGGTAGCAAACCATGACCAAAAGATGGACTGCAGAATTGACCAAGGAGTGGTGTGGGAAGGATAATTATCTCCCAGATCTCTCAGCTGGCTTTGGACCCTGCCCTTCCCCAAGCTCAGGATATCCTAAAGGCATCCTCTCTGGAGCACCCAGGTGGGCAAGTGATGAGAGAACCCTGGTCTCCCTACAATGCAGTTTGACCTTTTCTAGAACCTTCCAAAACCCAGAATACAAGTTCCACTATAATCCATTAATGTGGGAAAGAATTGTGTGTTTTGGGGGCGCCTGGGTGGTTCAGTCGTTTAAGCATCTGGCTCTTGGTTTAGGCTCAGGTCAGGATCTCAGGATTGTGAGACAGAGCCCGGTGTTGGGTTCTGCGCTAAGCGTGGAGTCTGCTTGGGTGTCCTTCTCCCTCTGCCTCTGCCCTTCCTCCCCGCCAAATAAATAAATCTTAAAAAAAAAAAAAAAAAAAGAATTGTGTGGTTTGTTTAAGGAGAAGCAAACCCTCTGTGAAAACACACATCTGCTGGGATTTTGGAGAGATTTTCTCTCATCTATCCAGAAAGTCAGCAATGGAAACCATGTGTGCCCATAGGTGGCAGTCCCCAGGTGAGTTCTGCAGAAAATAGCGTGGATGTGTGAAGGGATGCAGTAGTG
The DNA here is from genome assembly GCF_023065955.2 of Ursus arctos. NCBI lineage: Eukaryota > Metazoa > Chordata > Mammalia > Carnivora > Ursidae > Ursus > Ursus arctos. Next base: position 19,805,082 of record NW_026622830.1, on the reverse strand, counting down.
AATTTGACAGCAAGGCAATCAAAATCTTGAAAATGGACCTTGCTCTCTCTATGAAAATACCCTCTCCCTGATTTCCACACTCTCCCCACGGGGAACAAGGAAACTGAACACTCCTCAGGAAAATAAGAAATCCGGACACTTTAGTCTGACATAAATGGTTATTTTTACCAAGTCCAAAAAGTTGGTTAAGTTCATACAAGACACCAGGTTTTTTCTGTTATAGTCGTTGTTGCCGTTCAGTAACCAACTTGCTAAAAAACTGCCTTGGAAAGAATTTATGCTCTGTTGAGAGAAATAACAAGAGAGTCTCAGTGCTAACTTTGAGTTTGAGATCTGAGCTGAAATTTAATTACTTCCCATCGCCTCTTGTTTTGATGCTATAAATGTGTGGGCGCGGTTTAACTTGCTTAGGAACCCTTATATGGCTGGTCACAGGAAGGAAGGAAATGGACGTTTATTGAGCGGTTACTATGTGCCCATCACGTTCTCATCTAGTAAATACTGACAGCTAGCAGCTAGTGAGTGTTAAAGTGGGGCCGAGCCCTGCACTGTGCACGTTACGGTCAGTTCTATTTTAATGCCACAAATGACACATGCATTCTTCAAATCACTGGACTGTGCCGAATCGTGCGGGGAGAACACACGGCTTATGGGAACAATGGGCTTGGGGCACAACACTCAAAAACTTCGTAAGTGACGGATGAAAAGAAAACGATAGGAACCACGTGGGCAAAATAGGTAGTGGGGTTTAAGAGATACAAAATTCCAGTTATAAAATAAATAATTCACAGAGATGAAAAGTACAGCATCGGGAATGTAGTCCATAATATGGTAATAACGTTGTATTACAGAGGGGACCACACGTGCTGTGATGGGCGCTGTGTCATGGACAACGTGGACGGATTGCTATGCTGTGTACCTGAAACTAATACAATGGCGTATGCCAATTATGCTTCAAAAATAAAAAGTTTGAAAAAGAGAGGGACCTAATAAAAATGGCAGCACAGTCTGATATCTTGAACGGTTAAGATAAATACTATTAGATATGGCATTTTACCCTTAAAGACACCTAAAGGTAGCTTGTGTAAGTGGGCTTTTTTTGTGGCTGGTGAGTAATTATGAAGGGGTCCCCAGAAATTGGATGGAAAGTTGGACCCCGGGTGTGGAGGGGTGTGGCTCGTAACACATGTGGCGAACTGAGGGAGCAGGTAGATGTTTGAGGTGTGTGTGTGTACGTGTGTGTGTTTGTGTGTGTGTGTGTATCTGTACGCAGCTCGGTTCAACGGCGTGCAGTTTTCCGGATTTACCTCAGTGTTTCTCAAGGATGAAACTTCCCATAAGTCAACCCAGAATTCGTGGTATTTTCACGTCACCCCCCACTAGTCAGTCACACCAGAGCAAATTCGTTCTCAAAACACACATCGGGGCAGAACTGTGATGTTTTTTTGGCTGCATCCAAAGCCCATGACCACTCAAGAGGCCAGCCCAGGGTCATTGTCCCTACACAGACATTCTGAGTCACAGTTTCCTTATCCTTAAGCAAGTTTTCCCGGATCACAGACGAAGCTCGAACCTCACATAATGTTTGAACCTTAGATACAGTTCATGGGGTGGTATTGGTCACCAGCCCACGCCAGGACTATACGTATCCAATTAATCCCCTTTCTCTCCAGGTCCCATTCTATAGGCAACAGTTCTAATGTGTTTGCGGTATCATTGTTACAATAACCCTGAGCATTTTCCCGATTTTCCTGATGCAGGAATGCAGTCTGAGACAGGGTAAGTTCAAGGTCATGACTGTTTATTAGGTGGTTGCATTACTTTCCTGGGGTTGCCACAATAAATTACCATAAAATTGGTGGCTTGAAACAACAGAAATTTATCCTCTCCCAGTTCTGCAGGCCAGAAGTCTGGCATTGAGGTGCTGGCAGGGCTCTGCTCCCCAGAGGCTTCCCCAGAGGACCCTTTCTTGTCTCCTCTAGCTTCTGGTGGCTCCGGACGTGCCCTGGCTTTAGTCTCTGCCTCCGTCTCCAGAGGGCCTTCTTCCTTGTCTCGAATCTCCCCTTTCTCTTATGAGGACATCAGTCATTGGATTTAGGACCTACTCTAACTCCAAAATGATCTCATCTCAAGACCCTTAACTTAATTACATCTGCGAAGGCACTATTTCCAAAAAAGTTTGCATTCACAGGTACTAGAGGTTAAGACTTGGATGTATCATTCAGGGCGGGGGGGGGGAATACCCTTTTAACCCAGTACAGTAGTCCAACAGGGATTTGAAAGCAAGTATAGAGCTCTTTTAGCTCTCTCTGGAGCTGCTAAGTTTTTGAATTGCTGGGAAGTGCACTCCATCCCCAAAGATACAGAAAAAAATTTAAAACATCAAAGCTGCTAAGTTCCTCCCTTGGCAGAACGTAATTTTGCCTCCTTCTGCCTAATTGTTTCCATCCTTGGGGGGCATATATAGAGAGGACTGTTGCAGTATCAGAGAGGGAGGTCTAACGGGAGGGGGTCCTTCAGGGTCTGAGGCACCCTGGATGCTGGCTCTGAGAACCTCACTCCTAGGATCCAGTGTGTTAAATTGGGAGTTCTCCCGGTGGGAGAGGCGAAGGGCGGAGCCCGGGAGCAGCTACTCCCAGGCTGATAAATCTTGTCTCTTTCAAACCTATTAATATTTCACAACTGAACTCCGGAGGGAAACTTCCCTGATCCAAAGTGACCTGCCACCACTCAGGAGAATGTTTCTTTTTTAAATAATTTAACTTTATATGGTAGAAAAGCAAGGGCAGTGGTGTCCTGAGTGACTCCATTAGCCTGTAATTCCCTGGTAACGCCACTGAAATTAGCAGTGTTGTTACTTCCAGAAGTCAACCTGACACAAACTTGTTGATTATATTATTTGTTCCTCTTCATCCAGGCTTATTTTACATCTCGACCAGAAAGAGGTGTATTAATATATATATATATATATATATATATATATATATATACAATATTTTATAATATACACTTACATATATTTTATAATATATGTATTTACATTTATATAAATATATAGTAAATGTAAGAATGTATGTAAGAATATACATACAACTGTATATATAGTTTAAGAATTTCAAACATACCTTTTAATTTGGTACTGGGGCTAAGATGCAGGGAGTGTCACAGAGCAGAGTTTGGGAGCAGAAGAAGTTAACAAAGCGGCGTTATGTCAAGTGGTTGGATTGGGGAGGGCAGCTCCCCGCTCGGGAGGGTCCACCTCAAAGTGTCAGTGCAGCAAGGTCCCAGACGCTGTGGCCCCACACCTCGACCGGCCAGCCTGCTGTTCCCTGGGTCCTGATTGAAAGCACTCAGCCAGACTGGGTCGGGGGATAGTCGTACTCAAGGATGGAGGGTCACTGCTGCCACGACCACGTGCACCTGCTGTGGCCAGGCCAGTTCCCGCCGGTGGATGAGCCTGTGGTCCCGGCAGCCTCTTCCCTAGGTACCCTATATTCTGTAGAGTATATGCATACATATAATTATATGTACTCTCTAGAATACACCTACGTACAGCCTGGACGTCATGTATCCACACTAACTATGTAATGTCTATGCTAAAGTGGCCGAAGGCACTAACCACCCCCTCTGCATGCACGTCTTCCCGCCCGAGGACTCTGGCCACAGGCAGGGCCGCCTGAGGTGCCCAGGAGCTGTTCCAGGAGGTCTGTCACTGGAGCAGAACAGGAGCTGGTAGAAAAACACCCGAGCTTCTCCCCTCAGTGGGAGAACTCTGAGACATATTCAACCTGTTCATTATCAGACCATGTAACAGCCTTTCTCCCTTCCCCGCGCCCTCACTGTGCCCCCTGGATTCCCAAATAATGACCTCCCTCCCACCCTCAGAGTCTGCTTTTGGGGGAGTTTAAACTAAGACAATACACCACAGACAGTCCCCACACATATCTTCCAAATGTGGCAGAAATCCATGCGGGCATTTTATTTATTTATTTTTTGGATCATGTGATTCAGAGAGATGCTTCTCTTTCTCTAGGCATAGCCTTCATATTTGCATAAATGTTATCCGATTCATCTACATCGCTATTAAGTGTCCTTGCAATAAAATAATTGAAAAATAATTTCTATACTCACGTCCCATTTTCAGTTATTTACAACTTTCAGGAGACTTTGACTCTAATACATTTTTAGTCACTTTGTGTGAAATCTCACTTTTTTTTCCCTTTAAAATTTTTATTTGGCTCAAGACTCTGCCTGTCCCATATGGCGAGTGCATGCGAAGTCCCACTGGTGGAAAGCGATTCTTTTTATTTGAGTTGTTTCCCTGAAAATTTATTGTCAGAACATTTCTTTGGAGTATGTGTAATTCCTCTGGGGGGTTAAATGTGGGTGGTGAGCTGTTCAGAGAAATCCTACTTGTGGTCCATCCTGGGCACGGATATTCTCTTATATATTTAGTCTGGCTTTGAGTACATAGTTGGTGCTAAACAAATGCTAATTAATAATAACCTAATAGAAAATGGATTTAGGGCAACAAATGCGATGCATAATGACATCCTAGATTTTTCAAATAACACTCATCACATTTATTTTAGTCTTCTCAAACTCAAGCCAATCTTTCAAGCAGCTCTGAAGAAAAGAGGAGGTTAGGTTTGGGTCTGGGTTTTTGTTTTTTGTTTTTTTCCAGAATGTTCCATCCTGTAGATGCTTATAGTTCCTGGGCCAAGGCAGAGGTAGCTGTGTGCCCTACGGACGTATAGGATGTGTGAAAAGTTGCTCTGTAAGGATGGGATCCTTTCTTCTCCAGAGAGGATTCTCACTGGGATTTAGTACGCTGTCCAGGAAATTGTCATTCCAAGAGAAGATAAAGCTTTTTCCTTTAATTAATAGGACGGATGAAGCCATAGACTCCCTGGTTTATAACCTGGATCCAGGCCAAGCCCAGGGTCAATAAAAAGGTAGCCAGTGTGACGTCAACACCTTCTTTCCTTCAGTAACTCCTTTTAATTTTTCACTGATTCTCATCCTGCCACAGATGCCATTTAGACGTGGTCCTTGCATGCCCCTCACCCACTCCCGCTCACAGCCTTTCCTCCTGCTTCTGGACCTGCCCTATCTTTTGGCCCCCGTGTGTCAGAGGACATAGGGTATCTACACACAAAGGAGTATAATTCAGCCATAAAAAGAAGGAAGCCCCACCACGGGCGACAATGTGGATGGACCTGGAGGACATCATGCTACGTGAAATAAACCAGACACGGAATGACAAACACATGATTCCACTTCCCTGAGGCCAAAAATTCTACTTAAAATAGTCCAACACATGGAAACAGAAGGTAGAATGGTGGCTGCCCCTGGCTGGGGAGAAAGGGAAAATGGGGAGTCACTGTTCAATGGGTCTAAAGTTTCGGTGATGCGAGATAAACGAGTTCTAGAGGTCTGTACACCGTGTGCCCGGAGCTAACAACACTGTATCGTGCTGTTAAAAATTTGTTAAGAGGATAGATCTCACGTGAAGTGTTATTACCACAATAATTAAGAAAAAAAAAGAGACAAATCTCACCGAGGTGTCTAAGCTTCAGTTCACTTGTCTGGAAATAGATAATGCCAACTTGGTGTCACTGTGAGAACGAAATGTGAGAATGTTTACTGGATGTCTGGCGCGTCCCCGGCAGTCAATGCATCTCAGTTTTATGCCCATCAGAGGCGTGTGCGTGGCGTGGCAGGGAGCGTGGGCTCTGAGGCCAGATGGCCTGAATCTGAATGCAGTCTTTGCCATTTGCTGCTCGTGAGGTTCGGGGGAACGTGATTTCATCTCTCTGTGCCTCAGTCTCCCCATCAGTTAAATGGGGGCAAGGACCGTGTCTGTTACATAGGGCTATTGCGAGGATGAAATGGGGCAGTGCGTGCACCGAGGCAAGAAATGCCTCGTCATGATTATTCTTAGTTTCCCAGGGAAATAAACAGTCCCTCTTCATCCCTCTAATTCAGTTCTGTTATTCTACGATCCTTTCCTTCCCAGGTGGGAAAATGGGTCCTCACTGCTAAACTTACTAAAGAAAATGCTGATCTCCCAAAATAGCTATTGAACAGTAATTTTCAAAATACATAGTAAACCCAAGCCATACATGAAAGGCTCTTAAAGTAGGTCATTGCCACGGGGCTGCTTAGAGAGGGTGCCGCTGGGGTGATTTATGTCTGGGGGGATTATTAATTAAACAAAAGAGGGTCTGTGTTTTTGAAAAATGCCTCTGCCACAAAAGAATCATGCATGAAGAGGCATAAAGGAATAGCTGTGATTAAAGAGTGTATCTCGATCTATCTATATATATATTCAAAAGATTATGCGTTAGTTTTTTTCTGTATTTAATGCTTTGGGAGTTTTCACGATCTCTGTGTTCAGTTTTGACTACTTTGGCAAACTTGCTGCAAAGGAAATGGTTTGCGTACATGGTCACTGTGTCAATAAGGGATCAGCTCTTGCTTCTAAGGAGCAGGGGGAGGACCCTGGTGTGTGTGTGTGTGTGTGTGTGTGTGTGTGTGTGTGTGTGTGCTGGTTCTAGGTGTGTTTCTTTACAAGTGTGTGACCACGGCATATTTTCCACAGAGGATTTATTTTGGGGAGCTTGATAAGGGATTTAGAGATGTATCTTTCTGGCAGGAATGGTAAAGGTGTAATAATCACCATTGAGCCCCCCCCCGCCCTCCTGTCACCTGCCCCACAGTGGAGGGCTCTTTGTCATTGCATTTTCGTTCTCTCTTGACTTCATGAAGCTCAGGCACTGTCCTTCTTCATTTCGCCCTCTATTAAAGATAAAAAAATCTTCATTTATATTTTATCATTATAAAACTAAGGCATAATTCTAGAGTTCCTTATATATTTTGGTCATCAGCCCCTTTATCACATATGTGGTTTGCAAATACTTTCTCATATCCCATGGGTTGACTTTTCACCCTGTCGATTGTTCCTGTGCTGTCCGGAATTTTATTTTGACATAATACCACTTGTTTGCTTTGGATTTTGTGGCCTGTGCTAAGTTAGAAACCTGAATAGACATTTCTCCAAAGAATAGACACTTCACAGATGGCCAACAAGTATGTGAAAAGATGCCCAACATCACTAATTATCAGGGAAATGCGAATTAAAACCACAGTGAGACACCACCTCCCACCTGTCAGGATGGCTCTTATCAAAATAAAAAAGCACCCACAAAACCCAAAAGACAGCAAGTGTTGGCAAGGATGTGGAGAAATTGCAACCTTTGTACATCTTTGGTGGGGATGCGAAATGTCACAACTATTATGGAAAACATCCTGGAGGTTCCTCAAAAGTTAAAAAACAGAACCACTGTGTGATCCAGTAATCCCACTTCTGGGTATTTACCCAAAAGAATTGAAATTGCGATCTCGAAGAGATATTAGCAGTCTTACGTTTGTCGCAGCATTATTCACAGCAATTAAGATGCAGAAAGAACTTAATGTCCATGGACAGGTGAATGAATACAGAAAATGTGGTCTGTTCATCCAATGGAGTAGTATTCAGTCATAAAAAGCAGAAAACTGCAATATATGGGGCGCCTGGGTGGCACAGCGGTTAAGCGTCTGCCTTCGGCTCAGGGCGTGATCCCGGCGTTATGGGATCGAGCCCCACATCAGGCTCCTCCGCTATGAGCCTGCTTCTTCCTCTCCCACTCCCCCTGCTTGTGTTCCCTCTCTCGCTGGCTGTCTCTATCTCTGTCGAATAAATAAATAAAATCTTAAAAAAAAAAAAAAAGAAAACTGCGATATATAGCAATATGGAGAAACCGAAAGAATATTATATTTGGTGTAAGGAGCCAATCACAGAAGGACAAGTATGGCATGATTCCACCTACATGAGGCATCTAAAATAGTCAAATTAGCAGAATTGAAGGGTGGATTGGTGGTTGCCAGGGGCTGGAGGAGAGGGGAAATGGGGAGTTACTAATCAATGAACGTAAAGTTTCAGTTACGCACGATGAGTAAGTTCTGGAGATCTGCTCTACGGCATGGTACTTACAGCCAACGATAATGTATACACTTAGAAGTTTGTTGAGGGCAGATCTCCTACTAAGTTCTTACCACAATAAAATAAAAAATTTTAAAAACCTAAAAAAATAAGGCATAATTATAAAAATTTAAGCAATAGAGATAAGTAAAAAATCATCACGTCTATACTATTAATATTTTGGGATATAGCTTTTGAGATTGTTCGTATGCATGGGTGCACATGTAACTCACACAGACAGAGTTCTGTAACCCGCCTCTATCCCTTCACGATGTAGTATTACTCAGTCTTCATGGCAGCACATATGGCTCTATTGTTTTCCTTGCAAAGCTGCATAGTATTTTTTGAACGCAGTTATTTATTTACCAGTCTTATAGGTAAACCTCCAGGTTTTTTCTAATTTTGCTGTTTTAAACAACCCTCATATGAATATTCATGTACCTACATCTTTATACCATTGCCTGATTATTTCCGTAGAATGAGGTCCTAGAAAGTTAATGGTTGGAGTTAGATGTAAGAGCATTTAGTTTTGGGTTCATATTGGTAAATTGTCCTCCAGAAGGATGGTTTGAGGGCATATTTCCACAACAGTTTGAATGCATCTTTCTCTATATCTGCAACAAGAATGGACAATATTAATCTTTTCGTTCTCTGACAATTTCATGGGTGCCAAAAAGCATGTCGATATCTCCAACTGCCTTTCTCTGGCTCTTACCGAGACAAGCATCTTTTTCCTCTGTGTATTGCTCTTGCATAGATCTTTTGTGAATTGCCTGTTCATGCTCCTTTCTGTGTTTTCTATCCTAATGTTCATTTTAAATTGATTTGTAGGGTCTCTTTATTGATTGAGAATATTAATCATTTTTATGTCATCTATCTTGTAAATATTTCCCTAGGTTTTATTTAACGTTTTATTTCTGATGACAGTGCCTTGTCAATGTTTTCTATTTTCCTGAACAAATTTGTTAATCTTTCCTTTAAGAATTTTGGCTTGGATGCCAAGCTAATGATGGTCATCCCCACTCCACGATGATAAAATTAAATGTACATAAATCCGATATTTCACGTATGGGACAAATAAAAAGCTTACCAGAAAAAAATCAGAGACTAGGATGTCTGTGATAGGGGCATGTAGAAGGATATGAGGCAGCAGGCACAAAGTTGAAGGTTTTTCCATCACATGTCAGTGCTCACATTTGTCAAAATATCCATCGTGGAGTAAACCTTGAACAACCAAGTAGTCAAAACGACTTGCCCAGTTGTTGTTAGTCAGCCTTCATCACTGGCCACCCCAGACCGGGCACATCTGTGAATGAGAGGTTGTAGTGGCAGAGAGGGAGATTGTAAATGAGCTGAACAGTATGGACTCCCACTTCCTAAGGCTTATCTGCCACACCTGAAAGGCCAACCTCTTAAGAGCAGAGATGAACACTGAGCCTTTACTATGGCACTGTTCTTCACGGAGTCCAACAGACAACTTGGTGCAAAAGCGTTCCCATGACCATGTGATCTACTGGTTGTATCAAATAGCACCCCGTCCAGAATTAATAACTCTCTTGAGCCTCTTCCATCCTAGAAGGGGCAAGGGTTTGTCCTCATAGGGGTAGATATGCCAGGTATCTTAGATATGAGATAATGTCTTATCGGCAGGCATGATAGTATCTTCCCCTTGAAACTGAGGCTTAGAAAGTTTTCATAACTTGCCCAAGGTTGAACATCCAGAATGTTTGAGAGCTGCAATTCAGACCCAAATCTGGGGTCCCCATAGCCCATTCTTTTTTTAGTCCAGCAGGACCAGTGTGGTTTCCTGCAGAAGACACATTGACTCAGGTCTGGGGGGCTTGGGTTGGCCACTCTATAACCAAAACTGAGCCCAGAGCCCCTCATAATTGCTTCCTATGAGACATGGGAGCACCTTGGGAAAAACCTCCATGATAGCTTCATTCAACACAAAACAGAACAATGAGCAAACAATTTCTTTCACTCATCATGTATCTAGAACTTCGATATGGTGTTGATGGTTTTTTCCTCAACTGCTCCGGGAATTGGTGGATAATGTAGAAAAATCTATACTAGAGTCAGTCTCAGTCTAGATCTTAAGCTTCTGACCTCCTTTCCCACATCCTCATCTGAAAAAAGAAGTTGCAATTTCAAAAGGACCAAGGGGGCATGTATGTGGGGGAGATCTAGCACCCAGATCCTGCTTGTTATCCCTTCTTCCTAAACTCTGATGCCCGTATCCTAGAAGTAGCCCCTTGTAGTGGGCCCTCTTTCTGACTCCTGTTGGGTCGTCTGTCCTTCAGCTTGTAATATGCTCACATTCAACTTTTATAAGTACACTGTTAGTACCACGTTTCGTGGTGACAGAAACCCAGTTTAAACTCTAACAAGATTTATCAGCCTATGAGAGTGAATGTACAGCTAGACTGAGGGCCAGTGGGAATGGGCGTCTTGACTGTTACTAGGACCCATTTCTTCATCTCTCTTTTATGCTTCTTTCAGCCAGTCCATTTTATCCTTTCAGATTGGCCTCTGCCATTTGGCTGGAATCACAGTCGTGGGTGGCTCCCAAGCCTCCCAGCTTATATCTGCATTATTCAGTTTGAAACACCTCAAGGACAATGTTGATTGGGTGGCCTTCGTTAGACGTCTGCCCACCCCCGGACCAAACAGATACAGCCACGAAAGGGGCGTGCTGTGATGGCAGGTGTCCTGAGAGCATTGGTTGGAATGTGGGAAGCAGCAGTTCTCCGCATGAAGGAAGATGTTGTTGGCATCCCTGAGGAAAGGATATTGAGCCAAGAAAACAAAGACACCCACAATGGTGGCCTGGTGACTTGCAACGAGCAAGCCAAATCAACAATGCTATAAGCTCCTACTAAATAATTACATTTTTTTCTCTTCTAGGAAACGTTAATTTTTGGACGCAGTAAAAGATGACTTAGCTCACCTTTGTACTTTCCCCAATGACGAACAAAGCACCTTAAACTGAAGAAACAGGAAGGGGGAAAACAGAGCAGGTGATAGATTTCTCTGCTGGGATAATGACATTTTTTTTCTAGCCATCAGCTCCTTACTGGGCGTCTTTTGGTGTTTCTTTGGTTGCGTTCGACTCCACTGGCTCTGTCAGGAGAAAGCAAACAGGATTTTTCATGTTTAGCCTTTGGTTTCTGAAGCCGCTTAGGCCCTGCATCACGGGTAGAATTTGGGTTAAAGGTAATTGTAAATATGGTACTGATATTAACTGATGTTTTCCCAACATTGCGATAATGCTTGTTTTGTTTCTTGGAGAGTTTATTACTTTTTGATCAATAGAATGTGAGATTTGTGGGGGAAATTAGCATAGTGAATAACAATTAGGCAAAAAATCAATGGCATTCAGACAAATACGGGGCTTGGAAAAGTCCCATAGGCACACCAGCCTTCACACACACACACACACACACACACACACACTTTTAAAACTGTAATGCATCTCATTTACAATTCTGAAGCATGGGGTGGGGGTGGGGGTTTGTGCGGCTCCTATCAACAGAAAAGGAACAGGCCCAGAGAAGCTGACTGTGGATTTTGTGTTCAGGAAACTCAAGATCTTTGCATTGTGAAAAACCCGAAACATCAATATCTACTAATTCTATTTGCACTTTCTCTACTTTTGGCTGAAGAGTCACTGACTGTCTGCTTTTCACCAGCTGTCTGGGGGTCCGAGGCGGAGCAGAGAGGACCATAGTTCTCCCTTAGTCTCACTTCTGTTCTTTTCCTTCCTTCAAAATTATTCCACAGTGGCCAGAGCAAAACATTTCTATCCCATGTCATGGGATCAGAGTCAAATAAATTAGGAGAGACCTCAGCAGTCATATGATCTAATTCACTCTTAAACATGAGACAGAACTCCTTGAAACTACAGTGGGTCCTTACCCTTTACTTGAACACTTCTAGGGACAGGGAACAAATTACCTCCCAAGGCAGCCCACCGTGAAGGAGCATAGCTCTGAGAGCTAGAATGTGCTTCCTGAATATTCTCCCACTGGTCCTCTTATACCTCTGGAGTCAGAAGGAACAGGAGAAGAAGGAAGGAAACCATGATTCATTTATCATCTTGTAAGGTTATCGGTCATTTCATACCTTTTCGTCTTCAGGGAAAATGGTCAAGACCAACTTCATGTGAGTTTTTGCGCATCGCCGTGTGCCGGACGCTGGGGTGAGCCCTTCACACGCACGTACCGTCTCCCTCACTCACGCAGCGAACCTCTGTGGTGAATAGGGTGCCATTTAACTGAGCAAAACTGAGACCTGATGTTCTCTAGGACGAATGATCTCTAGGACTAATCTGTCCTGGAAAGTGTCAGAGTCAGGAATCAAACCCAGAAATTCTGATCCCAGAGCCTGCCGTTGCAAGTACTACTCTCTGTAGGCTTTTTGTCCTTAGCACAGGAGGTAAAAATACATGTAAAACTCAAATGCATTTCCATATATGAATTTGGATCGGAGTATCCTGCTTTCCTCTGGCTGTCGGTTGTGGTACAGACACCCTTGAGGAGAGCCACACCGAAGTGGTTCCTAATTCCCTTCCCTCCTGCTGGGTGGGAAGAAGCCATGGGGATTTGGAGAACGGGAAGAAGACTTTGCCTTTATTTAACAGAATTATTTTTCTTCGGAACTCAGAGAGGTTCATGCTATGCTTTACAGCCCTGAGCCCCTTTTATGTTGTTGAAGAGATGTCCCACGTTTCTGAGAAAGTCTTTCATCAGACGTAGGACTCTGTTGAAATACAGAAACCTACCTGTAAAGCAGAACCTTCTGAGACAATAGCCACACTCCAAGGATCTGTCCTTTTTGAGTGGAGGGCATTTCCAGGCTTCCTTAAGGAACAACACAACATATTAACTGACGGCTCCTTGAAGGTAGAGGCCATGTTTCCTTCTTGCCTCCTGCACGACCAGCGAATATGGTTCGGGGAAATTGCTAAGCATATATTTGTTGGATTAAATGCAATGATTGGCATACAATACAGTTCTCAGCTCTTACATTTTATGGTGCATCTAAGAAATATTCCCTGAGAACATGGCTAAAGTGTATTCACAGCATTGCTGAGTCTCCCTGTGGGCTCTGACATCTGTATATCATGGTATTTGAGGATTCCAGGGGGTTCATTGCCTTGTCTGAGAATCCTCACTATATATCATCCTATCTGATAATTCCTTATGGAATATCTCTGTAGCTGAGAATTTCCTTCCCCTGCATGCCTGTTCAGAAATCAATGTTTAGAATAATGGTCCTGCTTGGCTCTGAATTGGTCTGGTTAATAACCATTGCCAGGGAAATCAATCAAATCTATGATATCTTATTACTTACACTAATTTAATCACAGGGAACAGATCACTGTTCCAGTTCAAAGGGCAAAGTGTGTGTGTGCGTGTGCGTGTGTGTGTGTGTGTGTGTGAGATTGAGAGAGAGAGACCGACCTTAAGCACAGAAGGTAGTGAACCCTGGAGGAAATGACCTATTACTATAAATCTCTCCACTGCATGATTACAGGCAATATTCAGCTGAACTTTAATTTATACCTAAAAGCATGCCACTTTTATTCCAATTTCATTCTGAGAATATTTTGTGTTGTGAATAATCTCGGAGATCAGAGAAGGCAATTGCTAATTCCCTAATCACACAAATTAACTGAGTGCGATCTCTAGTAAAATTGCTCACATGTGATCACCGCAGCCAACACAGCTAGCTCAGTCCTAGGCAGCTGATGAGATTACAGATGGCCAGGACAGAGGCTGTGGATGCGAGAAGTCGAAGACGGTTCTGTCTCTTCATGGACATCACTTAGTCCGTGATGTCCACTTATACTCCCTCCCATCTCGGAAATGGGAAGTGGCACCTTTCTATCTACCCTGAGCTCAGATGTCCCAGCTTCCATGAAGCCTTTTCTAAAGACCCCAATCAGGTGAGAGTTTCCCTCTCCCACCTTCTTCACATTCCTTTTGTGCTTCTGGAGTGGGCACTAATTATCTGATCTACCCCATGTCTCTCTCTATTGGGCAATGCCCCAATTTCATGGGGATTCTGGTGGGGTTTTAAATCAAGGACCACGCTCTTTTGCCCCAGGCTGGCCCGTCGGGGATCCCCCCTCCTTCCCCTGGACAGAAAGAGTGGTTCAGACTGAGCCTGTTTCTCAAGCAGGGCATGAAGAATCATCCTTTGGTGATTTTGTGAACTTCAGGGTAGGAAACACTCTTGACACTGCAAATGGTAAAGACCATGAAGCTGTAGTTTCCCTCTACCCTGGCTTCCCTCTTTTTTGTACAGCTCTGCCTTTGTCTTTCCCTTCTGTTTCACTCTGATCACTGGGTTAATGCAGAGATGACAGATTTTGATCTCAGGTCCCAAGCCTGATTGACTGGCAGTGGCTGTTGGCAGACTGTTTTAAGAACCTAAAGGCATGCTTAGGGTCAGCAAGAAAAGAGATCTGCGATCAATTAGTTATGTCTGGTACGGGGACAGGAATGGCTGTAAACAAGCCCGGTGTTTGCCGTCCTTTATCTAGTGACATGTCTTATTTCTTCTCAGTGATTGGTGTGAGTCCTGGATTTAGGCGGCATCCTATTTCTATCATGTGTCATATTTGTCACCAGGAAAGCCACAGGGACCATTTCATGAACCAGGCCAACCAGAGTTTTGCCCTTCAGATTTTGACATTAATTCTTTGGATCCTCAAAGCCTGGAGTCAGTTAGCAGAAGAAATGATGTTAAAGCGTATAAATCCAAGTGGGGCAGGAACATAAAGCACGAGAAGAGAGAACAACTAGAGCCATTCTGACAATTTAAGGAGTATGCAGCAGCGTCGGCTGGGAAGCTTGGGTTTGTATGTTCAGCGGCATGTGAAGGAAATTCAGTTAAATTAGCTTTCTAATTCAATTTTATTTTATTTTTTATTTTTAAAAAATTTGTATTTAAACTCAATTTAGTTAACATAAAGCATATGAGTAGTCTCAAGGGTAGAATTTAGTGATTCATGAGTTGCATATAACACCCAGGGCTCATTTCATCAAGGGCCCTCCTTAATGGCCATCACCCAGCTACCCCAACCCCCCACCCACCTCCCCGCCAGCAACCCTCAGTCCATTTACTAGAGTTAAGAGTCTCTTACGGTTTTGCCTCCCTCTCTGTTTTTATCTTATTTTATTTTTCCGTCCCTTCCCCTATATTCATCTGTTTTGTTTCTTAAATTTCACACATGAGTAAAATCATATGGTATTTGTCTTTCTCTGACTGACTTACTTCACTTAGCATAATACCCTCTAGTTCCATCCATATTGTTGCAAATGGCCGGAATTCATTCTTTTTCATGGCTGAGTGGTATTCCATTGTCTACATACACCACATCTTCCTTATCCATTCATCTGTTGATGGACGTCTTGGCTCCTTCCATAGTTTGGCTCTCGTGGACTTTGCTGCTGTAAACATCGGGGTTCATGTGCCCCTTCGAATCACTATGTTTGTATCCTTTGGATGAACACCTAGTCGTGGAATTGCTGGGTCGTAGGGTAGCTCTATTTTTAACATTTTGAGGAACCTCCATACTGTTTTCCAGAGTGGCCGCACCAGTTTGCGTTCCTGCCACCAATTCAAATTTTAATTGATTGATTTGGTGGCATTTTGGTCCTTTGGGGATTTTGTATGTAAAACTGTGGTCACAGACCATGTATGCCTTTTTGCTACTGCACCTTTGGTGCTAGTACATAGCATGTGGTCAATAACATTGTGTTGAATGAGGGGAATAATAAATTAACATATTCACGTACCGTCTTTCCAGATCAAATCAGAAGTCAGAACCAATAGCATTTATACATTTGGGATATTGTCTGAACTGAAGCAGGAGCATCTAGAAAACACATTGTGTTTTTGATAGATATCAGGAGCTGGAATTGACAGAATTTGGTGGTGGGTAGGATGCTGGGAAGATGGAGGAGAAAGAGGACAAGAAGCCTTTCAGACTTACGACTGGGTGGTGCCAGCATTCACCAAGGCACTCTAATGAAGCAGCAGGGTGGCTCCCAGCAAAAGGACTTCTCATGCTCTATTTTTATTGGTTTGTTATTTGTCTGACTTCCCCCCCAACCCAGGAAGCACCTTGAGGGAGGCATTGTGCCTGTCTTGTTAATTATCGCATCCGCAGAGTCTAGCACGGTGCCAGCGCATAGTAGGCCTGCCATAAATACTGAGCACACGCATGGATTGGCAACACCTATCCACCGATGCTGACAAACTAGTTAGTTAGTATGTAGGGTGACACTACATTTCTATTCGCCGTGGCAGGGGAACATGCTATGCAAAAGCAACTTCCCGCCACTCGTGATGGGTAGCAGGAGGCAAACCTTGTTTCACACAGCTCGGAACTGCTTTCTGGTCTACCGGAGGCCTGCCAATCTTACTATGGTATTAAAATGCAAGTTTTGCATGAGCTTCAATTACTGAAAGTCTATATGGAGTTTATGAGGCTTAACCCATAGCTGGTTCCTGTTCACAGTCAAAGGCCAATGAATGGTCAATAAAAGCTGCAAACAGTTTTCCATTATTCCTGATGGATTTCTCTGTAAGATGACAGAGTGTAACAATGATCAATAGTGGAACAGCCATTTCTGAAGGCCTTTGTGCCAAATATAATATACTGATAAAAAAAGAGGGCAGCGTGAAGTTCTGTTGGTACGTTGGCCTGTGGTTTTTGGATAAACAGGAAAGCTCTTCTTGAAAACAGGGTAGACTGTGCTCGCATCCTTTCAATAGAAGCTGCTCCAGGGTTGGGGCTCCACCGCTGTGTGGCTGTGATGATCGTATCAGAAGACCTGGTTGAAGGGGAGGATATTAGTGAGCCCAGGAGCCCAGGAATTAGATTAGTTCTTGGGGAAGAAGTTCCTTACCTGGTGTTTTATTGAATTTTAATATGTGCAATCAGATGAGCTCGAATGCAGAGGCAGAGCTGGGTGGGAAGGAGCTGTGACCTACAAGACCCTCTTATTTTTACCTTAGATGACTCTCAGCGGCATGGAAACAGTTAAACACGCTCTCCTTTCAGAAAAGCTCACCCCAGATGATTTCCATAACCCCTGTTATAGGTGGAAGTGTGTCCCTTTCAAAGTGACATGTGTCACTGCGACGCCTGCTCCTTTTTTCCTGCGTCCTTCAAACTGAGGAACCTCATTACCATTGAGGCGGAAAGCTGGAGACTTCTCTTTCTTCTTCCTCAGCCCCGAATGCATTTATCACCAAATCCCACCACCTTCACTTCTTTAACATTTTCTCCCCGAAACTTATCCAAGGCAGAAGCTTCCTTATTTCAGGATGCTGGATCTCTTGCTCAGGTGACCGCAGTAACCATCTATCTGCCCCCTGGCTCCAGCTGTCTTTCCCATCTTCTCCAGTCTCCACGCTAGAGCCTGATGGTCTTTATAAAACAAGAATTTTTGATCGTGTCACACCCTGCCCCAATTAAAACCCATCAATGTCATCTCCTCGCCCTCAGAATGAAACAGAACATCCATCACAAGGCCTTTCTTCACTTGGCCCCAACCTACTTGACTTATTTATCTCCAGGTCTTCCTCTTGCTCAGGATGAAAATGGGTGGAAAAGGCATGTTCAATTTACTGAATGGCGAGGACAGCGTTTGTTTTCTTATTCATTCCACAAGCACTCAGCCCTTCCTGGCTTAGGTCTGGGAGAGTCAGAATCAAAGCCCTGTGTCAGGACACTGCTAGTGATGCATGAGGGGAGCGAAGAGTTGCACTAATTCGGGGGGCCACCCAGCATCATCTGGGGGTACAAATTAGCTGACTCATTAGTGTCTCTAAGATTTTCCGAAGGCTGTAAGGTTTGGATGTCCAGGTTTTAATGCTCACTGGAAGCGAGTAAGTAATAGCCCGTTCATAACAATAGGGGAGATCCGTTCTTTGGGGGTGTAGTGAATGTGGTAGGTCACCATAGAGCAAAGTTGGGGTCACTTAGATAGTGATTCACAGGCCTGAATGCACACGAGAATCAGCTGGGAATCTTGACCAAGACAATGTGGGAGCTCTGCCCTAGAACAAGATTTGTGTGGGTGAGGCTAGGAATCAGGGTGTTTGTTTTTTTTTTTAAGCTTCTTAGGTGATTATAATGCACAGTGTGGGCTGAAACCATTGATTTAACTCACTAGAGAAGTAGTTAATGCATCAGACATTTTTTATGGAGAAACCCTTTTTGACTTGATAGTTAACTGGGCAGTGAATTTTTAAAAAACGGATTTGGAGTATTTTTGGAATTAGATATTGTTAGCTAAGTAATGCCTCGACTTTGGAATAGCTGGTTTCATTTTATATGTGCCTCGGGAAGGGAAAAACATGAAAAATTTTCTCACTCTTTGTCTAGACACTGGTTACAATCATAGCCCAGAATATCCAAACTTTGAGAAACAGATTAGCATACAGTGACTAATTGGGAGGTTATATATCTATTGAGAGGGCCTCCAAGCATCTGTTTCCTCAGGGAATCTTGATTCTCACCTCAGGCAGACACAGGGGAAGGTTGTCCTTGGGCGTCGGAACAAGGTGGACAAATTGGATTTAGGGGTTCAGACTTCAGAAAGCAACGAGAGGGGCAGCCTTGAAAGTTCCTGGCTCTTCTGAATCAAAAGGGGAAATGCTGGATGCTAGGGAATGGTCTTTGCTGTTTGCTGAGCACGTTTTGTTGCATCTGACCCAGTGGTTAACTCTTTAAGGAAATGGGCATTGCCAGCGAACACCGCCCCGGGATGGCAGTAGCCCAGACTTGGTGCCGTGGGAGCCATATGCAAAAGCTGATCAAAGCAGCCCAAAGAGGAGCTTCACTTGCTAAAGACGGAGCTCACATTTTCCTAAGCATTTGGAGACCACAAATTAAAAAAAGAAAGGCCTAAAGAAAAAAAGAAAGAAAGAAAGAAAGAAAGAAAGAAAGAAAGAAAGAAAGAAGAAAGAAAGAAAGAAAGAAAGAAAGAAAGAAAGAAAGAAAGAAGAAAAGCCTATTGGATCTAAGATTTTTTTTTCTCCTTGCTGGTTTCAGACTTATTATTATTAATGAGTATGTTGGGAACTGGACTTGTTTCATTATTTTAAGTAATCAACTACCCTATAATAAAGAGATATTGCCAAGCAAGTATTGTTCAGTAAAGGAAGGATTGTATTTCTGTTCAAAACATGGGCCTGCATATCTGTGACCTTGTATATCTGGCCGGGGTTATGCTTTTCCAGGCCCATCCGAATGGGTTAGTTCATTCTCCTCATTTGACTAATGAGTCTGCTGAGACTTGGTAGGAGTTTCCAGAGAGCTATTAAATAATGTGGAAATTGAGCTGCCTTTTCCCTGGAGGCTGTTTTGCAAGGAAGACAAGTGAAGGCAGAGTCTTGCTGCGAAGGGAACCACCATGAGGATGTTTGATGATGGCTCTCTGCAGGATGAGGAAGGACAAGACAGAAGTGTGGTCACTGTCTCGTCTCCTTCCCATTGTTCCTGAGACGTCGGTTGCACAGCCCGGTCCTCCCTCTCTTCATGCCTGTCTTTCTGTGTGGGTGGAGGAGGGGACAGAATGCACGGGCATGGAACATGCAAGAGGTCATGAGGGTGGAGACCAGAGACTGTCCAGAGTGGTGTCAACTGGGGGCTGGATGGCCTGCGTGCATATGGGTGGAAGCCAGAGAGCCATCCAACGTGTTCTTCTTCCAGGGAGTCGGACTGCCTGGACTCAAATCTGTTCTGCCACTTTTTGACTGTGTAATCTTGACTCTCAGTTTCCTCATCTGTATAATGGGGTGATGATAACAGTACTCAACAACTCAGGGCCATTTTGAGAGTGAAATGAAGTAGTGTTTGTAAGTGCTTAGAGGAGTTCCAGGCATAGGGGGAGTGGTCAGTGTAAGTTAATTATTATTGTAGGCTTTAAGGAAATAGGTAGGAAAATTTGACACCTGTCTTTCTCAGATGGATGGTCATTCATTTATTCATTCATTCAGCAAATATTTGCTGAGTAGTATTGTGTGTTAAGTCTCATGCCAGGTACTCACCAATGAATTACAAATAACCTCTCTTTCAAGGAGCTGGGAGGGCTAGTCCGTTGTTTATGTCCCAAGAATAGACAATCAAAAAGTGAAAACGGTAGAACTGCCCGCCAGCCCAAGTATACACAGAAACCTCTTGTATCCTGGAAGGATCTAGTCGTGGGGGCTGGAGCTTCTCTGGGAAGACACACCACCAGGATGCAGCCCATGTAAGGTAGTGGGATGGAGGAACATGACAGCAGGACTTACTCTTTCCTCCAATCTAGAAGTGAGGCTTGTAAAGTCATTTCCTAAAAACAATTTATTGAATTCAAGTTCCCCATCTCAATCTCAGAAAAGTGGGCAAGAGCGGCTGGCCGCCTCCTTTCATAGACTTCCAGGGCAGGGAATTACCCATCCTCATGCAACAAAGAGCCAGCTTCTTCAGGCCCCATGGAAGATTCCACTGTTGAGTGATGCTGGTCCTGGATGGAAGGAAGCCTTCTCTGCTAAGACTTCCTGGGGCCCGAGCCAAGGGCTCTGCACAACAAATAGCTTCCTGGGGGCGGGACTGCTGTGTTCTCAGTCTGCTTTAGATTATAATTACTGATAGACTTTCAGCTTGGCAGAACTGGGCTGGATCTTGGAGATCATTGAATTCAATTCTAACGTTTTACAAAGGAAATCCCTTACCCCCAAAGGGCCAAGTTCTCCTTCCTTGCTGCCCAGTTCTGTTCCTCTCACAGCAGAAATCTCATCTCCCCACTGATTGTCCGTAGGGATTCTGCCAGATCCATTTATACATGCTTCATATGCTAAAGAACTTTGTACCAAATGTAAAGTCTAAAATATTTGAACTGCAATAGGTTTCATCAATGGCTATCAAACTAGTATGGGGCATACTAAGATGTTTCCTTGAGTTATGCAAAACACATTTATATTTTACTTCATTGAATAGTAAAATTGAAGTCCCTTGTCCCAGTCATCACCATCAGCATCATCACTGTCATCATCATCATCACCATCACCATCACCACCATCACCACCACCATCACCACCATCACCACCATCATCACCATCACCATCACCACCATCACCACCACCATCACCACCATCACCACCATCATCACCACCATCACCATCATCATCATCACCATCATCACCACCATCACCATCATCATCATCACCATCATCATCACCATCACCATCATCATCACCATCATCATCACCATCACCACCATCACCATCATCACCACCATCATCACCATCATCACCATCATCACCATCATCATCACCATCATCATCATCACCATCATTATCACCATCATCATCATCACCATCATCATCACCATCATCACCATCATCACCATCATCACCACCATCATCACCGTCATCATCACCATCATCATCGTCACCATCACCATCATCATCGTCACCATCATCACCATCACCGTCATCATCATCAGCATCACCACCACCACCACCATTACCATCATCATCATCATCATCATCATCATCATCATCACAATGGATGAAGCTATGAAAGACCAGTGGTTCTCAAAGTGTGGTGCCAGATCAGCATTGCTTGGGAACGTGTCAGACATGCAAAACCTCAGAGCCCATCTTAAACCTAATGAATCAGAAACTCTGAGAATCTGTGTTTTAACAACGCTACTGAGGAATCTAATGTGTGCTACAGTTTGTGGAACACGGCTAGACTGTGCCAAGGACTTTTAATGCATTATCTCAATTTTTCCTCTAAATAACCCTCCATGATAAACACCACTATTATCTCCACTTTGAGAAAGCTGAGACGTGACAAGGTGGAGTAACTTGCCCAAGCTCACACAGTGTGTAAGGGGTTTTCTAGACCCCGGCCCACAGGTACTCAGTCATACTACACCACAGTTCTGATGAGGTCAATGTCTGTATCTCTGCTTCTCCTAACCAATTCTCTGAACTACAAAAGGACAGGTGTAGAAAATCCTTTTGCAACCATCCACTCCCCCCCAATCTAGGGCACAGAATTATGATTTATTTTTACTCAGCCTCATCCCTTTTTAGTCTGTAACTAGCATGTGGAGCTTGAAGTGGTGGCGTGACTTCAAACCCGGCCTCGTCTTCCCTTGAAGTAAAGCCAGAGGTGGTTTCCTGGGCAGGTCTGCGGCCACTGACATGTGTGGCAGCGAGAAGGACTGGGCAGAGGAGGAGGAGGCTGGGGCCAGCTGCAAATACTTGCTGAGTAGGGAAAGGGGGGATGGAGAGGAAAGGCCAAAAGAGGAAGTAAGTAAGTAAGCGGGGACCACTGGTCTGTGAAACGAGTATGATGACTTTGAGCTAATGGAAACCTAGGAGGTTACGTGATGCCTGTGATGCCACCAACCAGGCAATAGAGGCCTCGGGGTAAGTCCAGTGCCTACTCCACCACCGTGCCGTTGGAGCAACTGGGTAAAAAGCCAGCAATATCGGGCTATGAAGAAACAGAGGCTCATGTCTTGGGTTCCTAATGACCTTCAGGGGATTGATGGACCCACTGAAATTAAGAGCAAAGTTACAGTGTTATGGTGTGCGTGCATGTGTTTATGAGATACACATGTATATGTACACACACATATGTGTGTATATACATATATATACACATACATATATAAATCCGGATTATTGGGGTTCTCCAGAGAAACAGAACCAATAGGAGATGTCTCCCTCTCTTCGATCTATCTATCATCTATCTATATCTATCTATCTATCTATCTATCTATCTATCTATCTATCTATCATCATCATCTATCTATCATCATCTATCTAACTATCTCATGTGTTTACCTATAGATCTCTCTGCCTCTGTCACATATCTATATATGTAATAAGGAACTGGCTCACAAGAGAAGTCCCATGCTCTGCCCTCCATGAGCAGGGGACTCAGGAGAGCTGGTTTAGTTCCAATCTGAGCCCCAAGGCCCAAGAACCAGGAGAACCGATGGTGTAAGTTCCCGTCTGAGTGCAGGAGAAGACCAATGTCCCAAGATGAGGATAGTGAGGCAGAGAGTGAATTTTCCTTTACCCTGTCTTTTCTGTTTGGGGCTCCTGTGGTTTAGCTGACTGCCCCCCCCCACTTTGGGGAAGGCAATCTGCCATTGTCTACAAGTTCAAATGTGAATCGCATCCAAAGATACCCTCATAGACACACCCAGAATAATGTTGAACCAAATAGCTGGGCACGTGGTGGCCTAGTCAAGTTGACACATGTAATTAACCATACATATGTGTGTTTGTGTGTGTGTGTGCGTGCGCCATATATGAGGATATATATATCTATATATATGGCAAGGCTTGAAAAAATTTTTCTTTCTTGTGTTTATTTTTTAAAAATATCTCTTTTCTCCTGTTTGTGTGTGTGTATAATACATATATTGGAGAGAGAGAGGGGAAATAATTTGCAGTAGTGGCTCTCTGGATATTGCATTTTCCAAAGATGGCTGCACACGCGCGCGCGCACACACACACACACACACACACACACACTCTTCCCCTTAGAGGTGGGGTCTGTGTTCCCGACCTCCAGCATCTGGGCAGGGGTTCGGGACAGCTTCAACGAATACATAATGATGCAAGTGATATCATGTGACATCCAAGGCTAGGTCATAAAAAGGGGGCAGCTCCCATCCCCTGCGATCCCAGCCACAGTGCCGAGAGGAAGCGGAAACCAGCTGAGAGGAGCTGAGGTCCCCAAGTTGACATCCAGCATAGAACCACCAGATGTGACTAGACGTGCGAGGGAGTGAGCCTTCAAAGGATGACACCTGCCAGCTTTGGGTCAGAGGCCCCCGAGACTGTGGAGCAGAATCAAACTGTCCTTGCTGTGTTCTGTTTGAATCCTGACTCCCAGAATCCGAGAGCACGAGAAGTGATGGTTTTGTGTCGGCCCCCTTGCAGGAAGCACTACCCGGACTTAGGGAACTGCTGAAGGTTCCCTGAAACCATGGGTTCCCCACACCCGTGTCTAAGCAAGGCCACGCCTGGCCCCGAGGGGTTTCACGAGCTCACAGTAAAAAAAGGTGAAAAAGCAGAGTTTATGCAGAAGGCTTCCTTTAAGGTAAATCTGTTAAATTTTTTGAACTGAACTCCCCTCCCCTACCTCCACCTGCCCCCCATCTCTTTAACTAAAACTTATATTCTTCCCACTTTTTGATGCTAAAAATGTTCCTTCTTTAATGAAAGAATGAGAGTAGCTTGTTTTGTTGTTTCTGCTGCTGCTGTGCTTTGTGGTAAAGCCCTTACTAGGCAAAATAAAAAGTTGGTCACTAAATGCTATCCTCCTATTCTTTCAAAAAAAATTCTGATACACGAAGTAGAAGTCTGGGAACCGCTGACCCACATAATAAAGCCCCAGCCACTTAGCATGGCATTAAACACTTGAGGCTGTAGTAGTTGAATCCTGTTCTAATCGCGTGATAATCGGGCCCAACCACAATGCGATTCAACACTCTGCTCCTCAGGTAAGTTACGGACTTCGGAGAAAATTAGAGGCTCGGCGGAGCGTATTTCTTTAGGAAAATGTGTTTTAAGACACAAACTATTGACTTTGGTTAATTTTTAAAACACAGCCTACTTCAAAGCTGGGCACTGCTGGTTCATAAATAATTAACACAAACCATATATTCACTCCAACATACAAGGGGCACACGGACTCAACTCACACACAGTGTCATTCCCCCGCCGGAAGTGCGGACGCATGCGCACACGGGCACACAGGTGCACATGGCAGCTGGAAAGAGGCGGTTCTCAACCGAGTGATCCAGCGAGGCCACTAAGCTGCGCGGCACGTCCCAGTTCCTGTCCAACTGTGCGGTGCTCCGTTAATCTCTGCATCTCCGCTTCCGGGAGCTCTTTTCCCCTAAGTCCTTGAAATAAATCTGTGGCCTGATATTTGAGAAAGGGCCAGTGTGGGTCCTGCTTACATAACTCATCCTCGCCCTTGACATCTCCCCCGCCCCCACTGGATTGGTCCCTGTACAGCTGCCCATCCCCAGGACCAGGACGGGACTACAGGCTCAGGCCCTCTGGTGGAGAAGGCATTTGCATTTTCTCCGGACAGGACAGGCAGCCGCGCGGACTTGCTTAGTTCATCAGTTGCCTGCCACCTCGCCAGGATAATAGTTCATTTCAGTTTGTTGGCCTCTGTCTCCTCCGGTTGCCTGGTGTTTGGTGATTCAAAGAGTGATAAATAAACACAGGATTCATAATCACAGCACGCATGGTTAGGAACACTTTCCGAACATTTCAATTCAATTTGCATTTAGGTCTGGTTAACCTGAGGGGCAGGCATGTTAATCTTCACACAATACAGATTGATTACTGGCTTCTCTAATTTTTCTTTCTTCAGATGACAAGCCCCAGCAGCCTGGAATTTGTCAATTTAGGATAGCACCCAAGGAGCACAACTAACCGACTTTAGGAAAAAAAAAATTAACTTGGAATAAATACATTACTTCCGCACGGAGCAAGAACGTAAAATTATACCCCAAGGAAAGGCGCAGCCTATAACCTACTGCACTCCTGAGATATCTCGGTGCTGCTATTAAATTTATTAATGAGAGTTGGGAGGTCTTAGCGGCGATGCTGGCCCATCAGTTCCACCCAGCCCTATTGTTTAATAGGATCAGTGGACATTTACCAGCACAGATGATTAATTAGAGAGAGGCTTTATCAGTGTAAGGGTTGGGACTGGGGAAGCAGGTGGAGATGTTTCCCCTTGACCTCATAATCCTTCATCTGTCTTCCTTGTGGTGAGGTTTTATTACTCCAAGCTCACAAGAATCCACTGCTCACCCTTGAAAATGTCTAGGCATGTGGGGGTGTCTCTGGGATCTCCGTGGAAGACCTTAGGAATTCCATCCAGGTGTGTGGGTTTCTCTGCTCTGACCCATGCCTCATAATGGAACGACGAAAAGGGGCAAGCCTGAGGAGTGCTTATTATATCGTAAGTGACTTGCATTTTGCAAGGCAGAATTTAGCCCTGATGTCCCTCTACGATCTTAGTAACTGGCATACTTTAGGATGGTCCTTAGGAAATGTTTATGAAGCGAATGGGCTTTTGGACTGTTTGGGAGTTGATGATTTCCTTGTCATTGCTTGAATCAAGGTGGAAGCAGATATTTTACTGCCAGGAGAGGAACCTGGAGAGTCTTTCCGTCACTGCCCCTCTTGTCACACTGCACTCCTCTTTTAGACGAGATCGGGCGTGTTCAGGGTGGTATGGCCGTGGACTGCACTCCTCTTTTATCTGGTCTATAACAATGATTCTTGACTGGTCTCCCCAGTCTAACGGAGCTCATACCCCTCCTTACCTTTTTGGTTCTCACAAAATAATGTTAATGCTCCTGGGGGTGACTGTCTATGGCGCTTGGGGCCATCCACGAAATGCAACACAGGGTAACGTCCTCACGAGCATTTCCCCATGAGGATGATGCAGTGACCACAGGCCCTTAGTTTCTTTCCCAGTCTCTGGAGAGAATTAGTATTTGAGAAGTGTTGCTTGCTGGGAGGGTCTGCAATGCACGTCTTTCCCCACATACTGTAAAATGATTCCTTGGAATAAACTAGGCCAACAGAAAGCTGGGCATCTGGACATCCTGCTGGTTCCCTATAGATGTGCTTTTAATGAAGGGCCCTGTGATGGTCTATATGGAAATTCTCATAAGAAACAGAGCTATGAAGCTTATAGTTATATCCACTTAATGACGCTGTAAAATGGTGTTTATTGTATCATACATTGTCTCCTTTATGAAGACTCCTGGGAGGAATTTCCATCTGGTCCCAGTGCCATGAAGGGATGGATAATTAGCAAAGAGTGGAGCCTTTACCTTTATGAGATACATAAACTTTCATATGTGTTTTGTGTGTGTGTGTGTGTGTGTGTGTGTGTGTGTGTGTGCGTGTGTGTGTTTATTTCAGGAAATCTCTAAAGCAATGCGAAGACAGGATTCCTGTGGGGAAGGAACTGCTATCCATCCTTTGAGACTTATCTTAAACTCATGTCCTTTGAGGAGCCTTTCTCCAGTGCTCAGACGTAGTTAGAAATTCCTGCCTCTGGTCCCCCAGATCACTTCGTTCTTTACATTCGTCAGTTGCACCATGTTGGGATTTGAGCGTCTGTGGTTATCACCGCCACTCACCTGAGCTTATAACAGACCCAGACGAGACCTTCCTCGTGGCCCCCGGACCCTAGCATATATAGCTAGGGACATTGTCACTAAGTTTACCGATGCCTCTTGATCTCCACCTGGCGAGTGGACTCTCGGGGGTGCTTCGTCTATGTGCAACTTTATAATAGAGTGTTGGAAAAGGAAAGGGATGGGCCTTTTTGGACAGAGGTGGGTTCGTCCCTTATTCAAGATTTTGTAATTCAATTTCCTGCTTCTGCCCCCCAGAATTAAGAAACATCTTCTCTAGTGCCGTGTGTGTGTGTGTGTGTGTGTGTGAGAGAGAGAGAGAGAGAGAGAGAGAGATAGAGAGAGACAGACAGACAGACACACGCACACACACACACAGAGCAAGTTTGAGTGACTATTGAAGACACACCTCGGTTACTGAATGGGAAGAGGACCCACAGTCTTCTGACTTATGAGTTAGAGCTGACCCCCAACATTGCAGTGCGGCTGTCTCGTAGAACAAGGTGCACTTTTGTATTCTTTCCTTGATCAGCCTGTGACTGGGTCATTCTCGTTTTGGGATTTTGGAGCGGATCTATTTAAGGTAAAAACGGTGCCTCTGAGGTTTGCTTTCTAAAACACGGCTGTTTCTTTTTCTTTTCTTTCTTTTTTTTTTTGTTGATTTAATTTTAAATCCATCCTTCCTTCAACCACTTCCTTTTTCCTTTCTAGGAGCAGGACAAAGTTCAGACATGTTTTGAGGTTTAGTTTTTGGTGACTTTAGCAAAAGTCAGCAGGATGTTGGCCGTCGGTGATGAAGGTGATGATGTCCACGTCCCCAGTCCTCCCCCTGGCGCCGCACTGCACCACATGGAGCGGACCGTGAACATCCTGGGAAGGGGGACACCCGTCAGCTTTTGACAAATCACCGAGCAGCTATGGGAAGAAATGGGCATCACGGACCGACTTCATGCCAAGGGGCTCCCCACTCAGTTGTGGTCTGCTTTGGACTGCTTGGGCCCCTGGGGTTTCAAAAATTAGCAAAAAGGAAAGTAGAAAGCCCCAAGAGGAAAACATTGGATTTCTTACCGACATTAAAGGGAGCTCAAGACTTTAATTTGAGCCGACAACGCTTATAACAGGTACGCTTTTTGAGCTCCTAAAATTGGAACAAGTCATTATGGTTACCCATTTTTTCCTAAAAACCCTGGGTAATTGCTGTGAACCGAATGCTTGTATCCTTCAGATTCATGTACTGAAGCCCTACCAGTGGCTGTATTTGGAGATGGGGCCTTTACAGAAGTCATTAAGGTTAAATGAAGTCATAAGGGTGGGGCCTTAATCCCATAAGATTAGTGTCCTGCTGGGAGGAGACAGGAGAGAGCTTGCTGTCCTTGCATACAAAGGGGTCATGTGAGCGTGCGGGGAGATGGCGGTCTCCTGCGAGGCAGAAGCCTAGTAATGAAACCTTTCTCTCTGGCAACTTGATCTTGGGCTTCCAGCCTCCAGAACTGTGAGAAATACCTTTGTGCTGTGTAGGACACTCGGCCTGTGGTATTTTGTTAGCAGCCCAAGCAGACAAAGACAGTAATTGCACTGAGTCTGCTATTTTTAGGGCAGTAAAGTGTGTCTGGGCTTGGTAGTCAGGAAGACCAGGAATTAAGTCCTATGTACACCGTTTGTTTGCTGTGACTCTTAGGTGAGTGTCTCTGCCTCCGAGCTTGTATTCTATCGTATGTAACATATCACGCCGTCCTCAGTGTAAAGGATAAATGAGATAGTACATAAAAATACAAGTCTACACACAGGACTGGCATAATGAATTGTCTAACAGATACCATCTCTCAGACCTCTGCTGGACGACAGTAGAGCCACCAGATTTACTTTGATGTGGCCACCTCCCCAGTGCTTACCCCCCACCCGAGAATCGGTGGTAAGAGAATTTGGGGTGGGATATCTGCCTCTGATTCCCTTCTCTCCACAAACTGGAACCAAAAGGATTTTAAAAAAATTTCCTCTAAGTAGTTATCCTCCTACCTTAGGGCAACAAGCTTTATGGTCCAGCTGGATTAGTGGAGAAGAGATATTTTATCTTTTAAGGTCCCTGGTTGAAAGGAACGACTCCGTCGAACAGGGTAAGAGAAGTCTGGGGAGAGTTCAGCACAGGGACTAGTTCCAAAGGCGTGGATTTAAGAAATGACTGAGGGATGATGCAGTGTCCTGGGGTGAGCCACAGTGGGGAGCTGATACTACCTCTAGGTCTAATGCGGCAAGGGGACAGACCCGTCACCAGAACAACGGTATGGAGCTGGGTAACTCTATGGCGAGGGGGTTCTGGCTGGGTCTCTGCCTGGTGATAGAGGAAAACCGACCCCTCAGGATACCTTGGCAGTGAGGGAGCTACGGGGACAAATGCCCAGCCTCACTCTCCCCCTGTCTTCTCCTCTCCTGCTGGCCTCCACCTGGCTGAAACCAACCAGAAGCCAAGAACAAGGGGATGGGTTGATGGATCCCACATGAGTTCATCCCCTGGGGCACACAGCAGAGGTAGAGAACTTGGGAGGGTAAATGGAAGCTACGCAAGACAGGAATCTTCTCAGCACTTCTCTCCTCCAAAGAGGAGTCACTCTACATTTGATTCTTGAGATGTTACGAGAGTATAGCACATCCTCTGTCTTTCCCAAACTTGAATTTTGAGTTTAACGTCTGCCCGGGAGTGATAAATGTCTACCTTAGAGCAGAAGACAGCAAAGACACGTGATTTAGGAGAGGAATTAAAACGAACAGGCTTAAGGTTTGAAAAATACTTTCTCCATTACATTGACTCGTGCTGTTAGTTCATCCGTGGCTGGGGGTCCTTTCATCGTTGCGTTCTGGGGCCACCTATATGTCCATACCTCTTTGTCACTGGAAATAAAAATCCATTTCTTTGGGCGCTCCCCGCTCCCTCTTTTTATTTAAACTTTTTAGTTTGAGATAATTATATACTCACATGCAGGTAGAAGAAGTAATTCTGAGAGATCCCACTTAGTTTTACTCAGTTTCCTATGGATAACATGCTGCAAAACCATAGTATGATATTGCAGCTGGATTTTGATATAAATACAAGCCACTGATCTTCATTCAGATGGTCTCAGTTTTACTTGCCCTCCTGGTGTGTGTGTGTGTGTGTGTGTGTGTGTGTCCATACAGTTTTACCATACGTACAGGTTTGTGTATCTGCCACTCAGTCAAGATACAGAACAGTTCTGTCGCCACAAGGATCTTGTTGTTCATTTATAATCATATCCGTTTCCTTCCTGTCCCCAAGCCAGTCCACGTCCCATCCTTAACCCTTGGTGATTATCGGTCTGTCCTCCTTTTCTGTACAGACATACCTTGTTTTGCTGCACTTTGCAGATGCTGGGTTTTTTTTTGTTTTGTTTTTGTTTTTGTTTTTAACAAATCAAAGGTTCGTGACAGCCCTGCACTGAGCAAGTCTATCAGTGCGATTTTTCCAGCAGTTCGTGTCTGTGTCACATTTTGGTAATTCTTGTGATATTTCAAGCTCTTTCATTATTATTATATTTGTTGTGGTGATCTGTGAACAGGGATTACAACTCGCTGAAAGCTCGGATGATGGTTAGCATTTGTAGCAATAAAGTATTTTTTAATTAAAGCATGCACCCTGTTTTTTGTTTTTTTAGATATATGCTATTGTGCCCTTAACGGACTACAATATAGTCGTCTCTATAGTAGTCTCTATGCACTGGAAAGCCAACAAGTCCATTGGACTCACTTTACTGTGATATTTGCTTTCTTGTGGTGGTCTGGATCCAAATCTGCTGTACCTTTGAGGGCTGCCTATAATTTTGTCATTTCAAGAATGTTATGCGAATGGAATCATAAAGTTTGTAACCACTGGGATTTTTTCTCTCTCGGCAGGATTCTATGAAAACCAACCCCAATTGCCGTATGTATCAACAGTTCATCCCTTTTTCCTGCTGAGTAATATTCCGTGGTCCGGATGCCCCAGTCTGTTTCCCTATTCACCCATTGAAGGTCATCGGCTTTGTTTCCAGCTTTTGACTATTAGGATCAAAGCTGTTATAGATAGTCATGTACAGGTTTTCGTGTGAACAGGAATTTTCATTTCTCTGGGGTAAACGCTCAGGAGTGCAGCTGCCGGGCTGTATGAGCATTTCCCATTTAGTTTTATAGATGCTGCCTACTGGTTTCCAGAGTGGCCGGGCCACTTTCCATTCCCACCAGCCAAGTAGAGGTGATCCTTTTTCTCCGCATCCTGCCAGCATCTGGTCTTATAACTATTAAAACAACCAAACAAACCCCCCAAACCGAACCTTCGATCCGCTCTGATAGGTGCGTGGTAATATCACACTGTGGTTTTAGTTTGCATTTTGTTGAACCTCTTTTAATGTGCTTATTTGCCATCTGTCCATCCTTCGGTGACATGTCTGTTCACAGCCTTTGCCTATTTTTGAACTGATTGTTGCCTTGGACTCTTTTGAGAGCACTTCATGCGTTCTAGATGTCAATCCTTTGTCCGTTATATGGTTTTCAAATATTTTCTCTCAGTCCGTAACTTATTTTCTCAACGTCTTCACGGGATATGCCACAGAGGAAAGTTTTTCATTTTGATGAGGTCTATTTTATGATGTTTCCCCCTCTTTATCGATCCTGCTTTTGGTGTCGAAACTGCAGCCCTCGGCTTTCCACTTGCTTTTGTGACTGAAGCATTACTGGAACACAGAAATGCCCGTTTGTTGACGTATTATCTTCGGCTGCTTTTATGCTGTAACAGCAGAGATGAGTATTTGTTACCCAGACCACAGGGCCCACAAAACCTAAAACATTTACTAAGGAGCTCTTGAAGAAAAGTTTGCAGACATCTGATTTAGTACTTTGTAATTATTTCACAATGACAAAAAACTATTTTGTAGACAACAGCAAATTGAAACTTACTGAGGTTATGATTTCAATGGAAAAGTAACATACACTTACTCCCATATTTTATAGTTAAAACTATGCCAGCTTACAACTAAAGAGAAGAGCAGGAAAGAGAGAGAAAGTAAAACTCATTTGTTAGATTGGGGAGTTCTAAGAGGTTTTCCTTGCCCAAAGTTCTTATATTTAAAAAAAAATGAGCTGTGCAATAATCGTTATCATCTAAAAACCGTGCCATCTCTTAAAGAGTTCGGGAATTCAGATCTCGCTGGATGTGGCCAAGTTTATAAGGAAACCTCCCACAGGTGGTTATGAAGCGTCCTGTCCGTGCAGGTGTTCTCGAAGTTAAGACCTGTACTGACAGAAGGAGGGTAGACTGAAGTCCTTTCTTTCCTTTCCTTCCAGTCCCTGCGGGCAGGGCCAAAGCATTTCTAGCTGCAGGGCTTCTTAGAAATGCAAAATGATTACCTAACAGTAGTCGCCCTAACAGAGCTTTTCCAAGCTGTCAAAAGTGCATTTATATCAGCACACTGATTAGTTGCTGCGGACGTGCAGAGCTTGTGTTTGTGGTAAGATTAGACTACCTGACTATAGTTCCTAGTTTATTCCTGTTGTATCGGGCAAGCCGTAAGTTTCCTGCACACGCACACACATATATGCATGTGCGCACGGTATATATATGTATATATATTCTCCTTCGAAAATAATATGTATATCTATTCAAAAGAATCTATATGTATTTTTTCCAAAGCGCATTTTTAAGTGTGTGTCATACACACATAAACATACACAACCCTATGGACTGTGAAGGCCGAACAAAATTTCTGGGGACTGTATATGTCCTTCCGACTGAAAGTCTTTAACCTCTGCTCTAGAAAATGGTTTGGAATAAAGCTTCCAATGTGCCCACCTCGCGCACGGATTATGTCTTTGAATTAGATGTGGTATTTTTTGCCGCTACATATGTTCAACCTCGTGCAAGCCGCTGATGGGACCCTGCACCGAGTCCGTGCTGATAAAGCATTTTGTTTGTCTGTAGATCAAGTGATGTGCAGATACAGGGCAGTCCCTACTTATGTGTGAGTTCACATACTTTTGGAGTTCGAAGGGGCCGGGACGGCTAGGCTTCTTGCTCTCCTCCAGGTGCACGTTTTCTCCGCGGCATCCTGGGTGAACGGCAGTCCAGCTGTGAACAGCGCACGGTGAATGCAGGACTCTGAGCCTTGCAAGGTGGTTCAGTTCATTACAAAGCACTTCACTTATCTGAGAGCTTTTCATCATATTAAACAAATCCAATCTCCCTGTTAAGTATTCTTATTGACCCCTTGGAATTCTAGAACAGTATCTAATTCCTCTTCTGCTTGACGGTGTTAATTATTTCAAGGAAGCCACCAAAAGATCCCGAGTCTTATGAACTCCCTACAAAAATAGCCACTGTTCCTTCCTGGCTTCCAGATGCTTCGTGTACCCCAAACTGATTCTGGGTGTTCGCAGAGGCTATGTTGAAACGTCATAGAATGCTCCAGAGCCCTCTGGTTAGCACAGGATGCTAGCAGCCGCAGAGCTGTAGACACTGTGGGTGAAGCCCAGGGTTGAATTTGTTGCCCATCTTCCTCGTCACGTGAGTGTCTCCCGCAGCTCCATAGACGTCAGTTCCTTGGCAGTTTCCCCTGTATGTGTCTTCACCGTGTTGTCTGGTCCTGTGCTTGCACGCTCACTTACAGACGTAGGTGCGGTAATTTACATTTCCATCATCTTATCTTGTTGTGTTAGATCTGATCCATTCTTCCAACCGTAGAAGTATTCTTGTCACTTTCAACTCATGTGTTCAACAGATATACTCCAAGCACCTGTTCTTGTGCCAAGTGCTGGAAATACACTGGTAGAGATCCTTGGATAGTAATTCTAGTTATTCACCACGTTCACTGCCATTTCCAACTTTGTATCATCTGTGAGTGAGATGAGTATACACTAAGGTGACAAAATGACCGAGTAAGATTATGCTCCAGGTGTAGAAGAATGTTGAGTTTGAGAATGCCTATTAATCTAATCCAACATATTAACACATTTAAAAAGAGACAATATTATTTTATAATAAAAACAATGTAGAAATTGGCTTTGAAAAAGTAATTCGCATTTCCCTCTGTGTTGAGATTAAAAAAATACTCTCAGTTAATCCAGGAAAATAATTTCTTCACCTGATAAAGAATATCTTCTGAAAAATGACAGCAAGCATCATACTTAATGTAATTAACATAGAAGTATTTTCTTTCAGGTTATGAGACAGGTATGGATGCCTACTCTTGTCACTTTGTCCAACACTATATTGGAAGGTTCAGCAAGCACAATAAAACAATGTGAAGAAATAAAAGGCATGAGGATTAAGAGGGAAGAAACAAAAAGGTTACTATTTTTAAACAAAATGATTGTTCACATAGAAACTTTGAGATAATCTACTTATAACCCTTACTACTAATAAGAGAGATGAGTAATGCTGCTGAATGGAAAGTCAATGTTCATGTATATCATAAACAATTAGAAAATATAACATATACAATATATTTAACAGCAGATGAGAACTGCAAATGGCTTAGGAATATGGTATGCAATAATTTAGGGAAAATTATGACACCTTACTAAAGATTATAAAAGAAAATCTTAGACAGGAATGTGTTTATGTTCATGGAGAGTAAGATCCGTCATGTAAAGACGTCAGTTCCAAAGCACCCCAACTTGTGGGGAAAGCAGAGCCTCCAAAGCATTGGAATTGGTTAATGGTTTAGACCAGTCAAGCACAGCATCATGGTCTCAAGACATCAGCTCTTGGGACCTCACATGACAAGATGCTGTGCTGGAATCTATCCACCAAAATTTGGTGGATGAAGGGAATAGGGTTAGCATATAAGATCAAATTCTACTTCCAGTAGAAAAAATAGTAGAACTAAAAATCATCTCAGGTTATATGGACTGTGTGAATATGACGGAGTGAAAACTAAAGGGTACGCCTCTGTGGCCCCCATTGTATCCAGTCTGGGTCCTCATAGGAAACAGCTGGCACGCTAAGGTAGGATAGTTGGGGAAAGTGTAAAGAACTATTTGTAGGAATGTGATCAGAGTAAAGAAGACCAAAAATGATGGATAAGTAGCTGGAGAATAGTAGTAGATGGAAGCATCGTAACCCTGAGGCTGAAGAGACAAGGGGAGTGGGTCATTAATGGAAATTAGAGACAGTGCTGTGACTGAAAGAGCATTGGCAGACCGTCGCTATGGCTTTTGTCGAAGGAACACAGCTACACAATGGCCCAACAGAGAGGGACCTGGGGAAATAAATATCATAACGTCACTTTCTTTTCACTCTCCAGTCACCTTCTTTGCCTTTCATTGACCAACTTCCCCTGGAAGCCAGAGAGTAAGCGATCCCAATGGTGGACTTCACAGGGGCCAGTGTTCCAGAGCATGGGGAAGGGTGGAGAATCACGGATATGGAGAAGCAAAGGGAGACTGGGCAGCTCACAGTAGAGTTCTCCGCCATATTTTTATGGTAGCAAGTCTATTTCCAGACTCCATTCAATGGTAAGAGTCAATGTTGAAGGATGGATGGTTCTTGTACTTGAATTAGATGAGGACTAGACTAGAAAAGAGCCTTCTGGAAAAGAGTCTTAGTGTCTATTGCTGAACTGGGATGGGGAGAGCAGGATCTGATCTAAGAATAAGCCCTGCGGTGAACAGATGCGAGGAACTGCGCATTTGGCTTGTTAGTGTAGCTGAGTGCTCTGTGCAACCAGGTACAATCTTTTGAAATCTCATTTTACTACATACCAACGTACCCAGGTAACTCCAATTAGTAGGAGTCACTGAATTGGACACGTGCTTTACCCTCATTCCACTCTCCTTCCCCTGCTGCACCACCACTGAGCGGAACAGAGCTTTCTGCATGAATTGGCTTCATTTGGAGCTCAGCTCCATCATTAAACAAATATTTATTGAGTGCCTGCTGTGTGCGAGCCACTATGCAGGCACTGTGGGAATCCGGCAACGAGCAAGACAGTCCTTGCCCTCGAGACCTTCCGGCGTGGTAAGAGAAGGAAAGCAAGTCCAGGAGAGGCTGCGATGCGAGGCTGAGTTTGTTACCTCGTCCCCGCCCCTGCTTCTTCCCAAACTGCTGCTCTCTGTGGATGACATGATTGTTGTCCATTTTGTTGGTGTTGGTGTCTGGCAATTGTACGGCAAACTTTACCCGGGAGGGACTGCGGCTGCATGTTCCAGGGAACTGGAAGCAAGAAGGGGATCGAATTAGAGCACGCCGGTGTTTAGCAGGCCTTTCCTCACATGCCCTGAATTTGCTGAAGGTAGAGTGAGGGTCAGGAGGGGGGCTTGCTTCCCGGGGTCTCCTCCTGAGTAGCTTCCTGCCGAGAGAAGGGCCATCAGCAGCACTCAAGAACGGTGCAGATTTGTGACGTGTGGTCAGTGTCGTTCTCTGCACGTGAGTTGGAAGACACATGGCTTACGGCGTTTAACTCGCTTGAAGACACACTTGCTTGTGGCGTTTAACCCGGACTCATGCAAGGACCGTAGTCGGACGCTGCACTTTTGCCTTCAGCCAAACTTTACAGCAATGAAATCCACCCATTCAGAAAGAAAGGATGTGCAAAGGGGGAGAGTGAGTTTTGGGGGGCAGGGGGTGCCTTTCCAGTGAGCTCTGCTCTGCTGGCATCTTTCTTGTGGGAGGCGAGTTATTAGTAGCCCCGGGGGCTATGGATATGGGGTGTAGATTCTCTTGTCTCGGAGTCCAAAGGCTGCAGTAAAGTCCCCTTCGTCTGTTTCCCCCAGGATTCTCTGGCCCTTCCAGCTGTGGCAGCCAAGTGAGGACTCAAGTTGAAAAAGTCCCAGCTGGCAGCGGGCTCATCCCAAGCTGAGTCATAGGCGTGTGGAAGACCCATAGCACTTTCGCAGATTGGGTCTGATACCGGCTGCTGATCGTCTTGCTAGAAACCTAAGTACGAGTGAATCTGGGTTGAGACTGGGTCCCTTAACAAGTCTCCTGAATCCCAATCTGCCTTTATACCTGCTGTCTTGGTCCAGTTCAGGGTCCCCCGAAAAGTGGTTAAGGAATTGGGAAGAAAAACAGGGGGTCCATGTTCACGAGACACTGGACACCCTCTCCCTTTTGAGGATGGTCATCGGTAGGGCCGGCGCATGGAGAAGTCTTGTAATTACCAAGAAGAAAGGAAAAAAGAAAGCCCACATTGATTAAACTCACATTTGACACGTTCGTTTGCTTAGATATTCCCCCGACCCTCTCCCTACCTCTGAGCTTTAGGGAAATTGATAATCGGCTGGGGTGTCAGGCATACAGTAAGCACTCAATAGATAGTGCTTGCTGCTGGCCCTTGAAGTTCTGCCGTGAACCCTGAAATTTTCAGGAATGGGAGTTCCCAATGTGGCCCCGCAGAACCCTGCCCCTCAGTTGGTCCCCATTCCTCTGAGCTGTGGACAGCTGCCCGCTGCAGCTCTTCGGGGAGGAGCCCC
Source organism: Ursus arctos (assembly GCF_023065955.2). Lineage (NCBI taxonomy): Eukaryota > Metazoa > Chordata > Mammalia > Carnivora > Ursidae > Ursus > Ursus arctos. Next base: position 19,767,387 of record NW_026622830.1, on the reverse strand, counting down.
ATAAGTGATAGCACGGGGCTGGGCACCGCAGCCGGGTGCAGCAGGCATGAAGCCAGCCCGAGGCCATGACTTAGGGGGTGGTTTCCATGCACATCACCCACCCCCTGGGCCCCGCAGCCCAGGGGCCCACACAGGCATCTGCACGTATTTTTCACTCTGCTTGCTCTCTCGGGCCCAGATGGGGGTCTGGGAATTCCCATCTGGGCTCTGCTGTTAATGGGTTGTGTGACCTTAGGGCACTTACTTAACCTCGGGGTCCTGCTTCCTGAGCTGTAAAATGAGGGGGTTGCTTTGGGTGGTCCCGATGGGCCTTCCAGCTCTGCCGTTCTGTGAATTTCGCAAGCGTGAAAATTGTGCGTCCCTTCTTCCACACCTCAATGCCCTTGTCTTGTGCACAAAAGGAGCGTGAACGTCAGGAGAACGGGTTGGCCCCTAGAACGGCTTGGCCTGGAGCTCCCGCTGATGTCTGCACTTGTACCTTGCTTCCCTCTGATGCTCGAGTCTGTTTACTGTCAAACAGCTGGAACAAGCACATGCGAACAGAATCGAAAGATCCAGATGAGGAGCTGGCCACGGGGAAGCCTCAAACAGCTGGTATAAAATGAAGAATCGAGAAGCTGCCAGGAAGAGGAAAAGGGCAAGATCCAGTCTGGGTCCCGGCAGCAGCCACCTAACCTCGCTTGATCTCAGCTTCTCCCTTGTTAAGTCCCCACTCACGGGGTTGTCCTGAGCTTGAAGGAGAAGCAGAGCTTGGAGCAGACAATCTGAGTGACAGCCCTGCTCCGCGGCTCACTCGCTGTAACCTTGAGTAAGCTCTTCACCTGGCCTGTGCTTTCCCTTCTAGGCTTTTGTGAGGCATGAAGAGATAGTACAAAGTCAAGTTCCTAGCTCGTTCGAAGCATCCGATAGCCGTTAGCAATCACTAACGCTGTGGATTCGCTGCTGTTGCCACGTTGCTTGCAGGAAACTCTCAGTAAATACTGGGCTCTCCATCAACTTTTATTCTGTTCTAGGTTTTTCCAGCCTCATAGAGTGTCGGACACCATCGTCCAGTTTCTTGGTTATAACGGAGGGTTGGCCAGATGCAAAAGGAGGTATTCACGTGAACAAATACATATCCTGGGTTCTTGACTCATTTAAAAGTTTCCTTTATAACCAAACCCATATCTTGAGCCATTTTTGGTCCCATTTAACTTAGTATTTGTTTGCCTGTGTGTTTTAGTCTCAGCTGGTAAACCAGGTAGGGGGAGCTGAAGTCAACGAAGTCCCGTGCATCCATCTAAGTCCATGGCACAGAGCGCTGAGCCTCCTGGGGGCGCAGGCCGAGGACCCCCAAATCTGGGATGGAGTGGAGGTGGGGCACTGCATGCTCTTCTGCCCCAGCGAGCAGGTGTGCCCCGCCCATGTCTCTCCGCAAAGACCTGCCAAGGGACTATTGACACATTGTGTGGGAATAAAAGCAGTGGGCGAGCAGCTGCTGTTTCTAATGGCAGCGTGGGTAGTGGGGGCGGGCCAGCCCCGGCAGAGTGACAGCGGTGGTACCCAACATTGTCAGCGCAGACGCTGACGGCCTCCATTCCCCGTGCCTGCCCACATTTGTGCACCCTGTCAAGGCAGGGTGACAAGCCCAAACACAAGGGGCCTCCCTTTCTTATGCTAATGCTCCGTGATGACAGCTTCACCAGGTGTGACAGCCACCAGAGGCGCCTCCACCCCCACTTCTGGGTTGGGCACCCCAAGCCCCGGTCCTGGGCCTGATTCAGAACAGAACCAGCTGGGGAGGGGGGGACAGACACCCCTTCCACCAGCCCTGAAGTTCTCGGGTGCACAAGTGGGCCACCCTTACAGGCTGGGTCTTGGCTTGTTTCCACCGACCGTGTCATCTTGTTGCTGTCCTTCTCTGTCTTCGTCTCCTTTCCTCTTGTTGCCTAGCCATCCTTCCCTCGGCAATCCTCTTGCTCTGAAACACCCAAACCTGCCTTGTTTCTGGCCTTTCCTCTGTTGTTCCTTCTGCTTGGACCCCTCTGACCTCTGCTCATTCGTGAGTTGGTTCAGAGCTCCTGTTAATGTCACCTCCTTCTCTGAATGCCCTGTCCTGTGTTGATAGCAGCCCATTCTCTCCTCCACACCCCTCTGTTTCCTACATCAGATCGATTTCAGTCTTTCATTATCTTGTCTGCTAATGTCTTCACTTGCTTCTGCGTCTCCCCGACCAGAGCAGAAACTCCAGAAAGGCAGGAGCCTTGTCTGTCTTGGTCAAAGCTCCATCCTCAGAGTGAGCCCCCACGCCTGGAACACAGTGGCTGCTCACTAAACCCAGGGCGAGTGAATCAATGAATGAAGATACGCATGGATGAAAATGCCCCCCCCCACGTAACTGTGGCTCACCAAGCTATGATTTTCCAATGGGGAGCCATGCCCTTAAGGGCACACCCCCTCTTAGAAAAGCCCCAAAATGATTCTATTGCTCTCCTAAGAGCAGATGCACTCTTCTGCAATTTCCAGTTCCTCAGCCCTCTGCTTCTCTTGCTTTCCAAAATAAATCTCCTCTGTCCGATCCTTGAGCCCCTCTCTCTGTCAACACAGGGTAGGACGAGTTCAGTGTTGAACGTGGGCCCCCCCAGTCTGCTCCTGCCTGAAGGCTAGGGGTAACAATTGTTTAAAAATCTTGTTTTCTGAGGCGCCTGGGTGGCGCAGTCGTTAAGCGTCTGCCTTCAGCTCAGGGCGTGATCCCAGAGTCCTGGGATCGAGCCCCACATCAGGCTCCTCCTCTGGGAGCCTGCTTCTGCGTCTCCCACTCCCCCTGCTTGTGTTCCCTCTCCCGCTGGCTGTCTCTCTCTCTGTCAAATAAATAAATAAAGTCTTAAAAAAGTCTTTAAAAAAATCTTGTTTTCTCTCTGAAAACTTGTAAGGATCTCTCTTTATCTTTGAAGTCTGGGAATTTCACAAGCTATCCCAAGTGTCTGTCTTCTCTCACCAGCTCTGCCTGGGGCTCCGCGAGCTCTTGCCATCCCCAGCCTAGACCACCATGGCTCTGCTTCACGGTTTTCTTCTATCATCCGCGTATGACTTTCCTCCCGCCTTTTGGTTCTCCTGCTAATTACTTGTTAAGACTCTTGGATCCATCCTCTACATGTTTCGTTTCATCCTTGAATCTCCTTTTAAAATTTTAATTCTTACGTGTGTATGTTGGCACTGATGTTTCTTCTAAATGATCTTTCCCAACACAAATTTGGATCTCAAGACTGACTCCTCACTTTTTCAAATCTTCTTTTAAAATTTTAAATCCTGAAACAATCTCCCCTACAAAGGCTGACTCTCGCATCAACGGCATCTCTTTGAGATAGAATGGTTCTTTCCTCCTCAAGTTGTTTTCCTTGCTCATTCCCGGTCCTGTGCGTCGGTGGGAACCAGCTCTTCCGGTCCTTCAGCTTGGTTCTCTCTCTCAATTTCCTAAGTCTCTTTGAGACTCTGTTTTAATTTTAATTTTTTCCTCAATTTTAATTTTTAATATGGGAAGTCTTGATAGATATAACCCACGTAAATGTTGGAGTCTTCAGCGCCTTTTGAAGATGTAAGCAATCCTAAAATCCCAAAAAGTTTAATGGACTTCGATATATTCATTTGCTCAAGAGAGATGATTGAGTGCCTGTGTTCCGTACCAGGTACTGTTTATTGGGGACTAGGGGAAAAACAGCAAATGAGGCAGAACCATTGCTTTTATGGACATTCTAGCTGGGTAAGAAGAGGCTAATAAGTTAACCACTTGACATGGAAAATAATTTCAGGTATGAGCAATGAAGGAAGCAAGGTTGAGGAGGGAGAGCAAATGTCAGGGGTTGCCATTTAGATGTGGGAATCAGAGAGGCTTCCTTCGGAAGGGCACACTGAGACCCGAATGGACCTAATTCTCTGTGCCATTTCTCCCAGGAGGGCCAGAGACTCAGTGTGCATATACTCACGGTGGCCCATTAGAACATGACAGAGGTTCTAGTGGGTGTGCAAAATAACCAGACCCTTGTCTTTCATGAAAGACATTACTCCTTTAAATAGATTCATCTTAAGCTCAGTTCAAAATAATTATTACAATTACAGTAAGAGGAACCATTTATTGAATATTGAATATTGAATGTTTACCATGTGCCAGGGACTGTACAAATTATAGTGCACGCATTTCTCATTGAACCCTTACAATAATGGAGTGAGCTAAGTACCATTCATATCTCCACTTTACATATGAGGACTCTGAAGCCTAGAAATGAAAAGTCCCTCTTACGTGGTTACTTAGCAGCAGAACCCAAATCCAACTCCTGGTTTTCTTGTTTCCAAAATTCATGCTCTTGACTATGAGGCACTTATAGTAGGCTTGGGGATCTAAAAATAAATTCCTGTTCTTTGCTCATTGAATTATGACCATAATAGATAGATAGAAAATTATTATACCACGTGGTGAATGCTGGGCTTCAGCAAAGCATAGAATGGCAATGGGAGATCAGAGGTTGGTCATTCGACCTAACTGGCAGGAAAGCCCTAGAAAGAAGGGATTTGAATTTGAACCCAAAAGATGTGGAGATAATCAAAGGGGTTAAGGAGAGAAGGGCATTCCTGGTAAAGAAACGAACATAAACAAGATGCTGAGTGATGTACCTTGTGGAGCCTCCAGAGAACTCTGGGACGTTCAGTGGTGCTGGAGCATGGAGACTGGGGCGACCATAAGCGAGAGATGTAGAGTCTGAGGACGTGTGACCATGGAGTGTTGTACACCATGGAAAGAAGCTTGGGATTGGTTTGGCAAAAAATAAGCAGTTGGAGGATTTCAAACAAATATCAAGGTAAGACTTATTTTATGTAAAATGCCTGGTGATCATTCTGAGGATGGGTTTGAGGGGGCAGGACGGGACCAAAGTCCGGAAGATCAGTTAGGAAGCAACTATTCTGGTCCAGGGGAGAGACGGTGGTGGTCTCCTCTAAAATAATGGTGATAAAGATGGCGATGGAGAAAAGGAGGAAGTTTGAGGATGTTGAGGACACATCAGCAGGGTGTGGTGCCAGATTGGAAGTTGAGATAGAGCGAAATGGAAAATCAGTGGGATCTTCAGATTTTGGCCCAAAGGACTAGAGAAATATTGGTTCCTTCAGCTGATCCGGAGAACAGCAGGGAGGAACAGCACAATAGAAAGCTTGGGCAGAATGTGATGCCACGGTACATTTGTGGTCCATTTGGGACACCAGCTGGCGTGCACTGGGCGTCTGCAGCTCACCGCAGAGATCTGTGCTGCAGATAGGGACCTGGGATTCTCGGCAACTCACTGAACGTGAAAACAATAAGAGTGGATGAGGTCATCCAGGCAGCAGCTGGTAGAACGGTGGTGGGAAAACAAAACAGAATCGGGAAAGCATAACATTTAAGAATATTCAAGCAACTGAGTAATGTTTATACAACAAGTTAAAGAAACTGTAGCTGACAAGATCTTCTTAGTTGGTGAGGCTAGGCGGAAAATGGTGTAAGAAAGACTTTAGGAAAGAAAGGAAGGACACAAGTTGAGTGGGCAACACCAATGAGAACCAGTGAGTGGAGGGGGACAAGTCATGGGGACAGGAAACATGTATGGAGAGAGATGACCAGGGAGTGGATGGGGCAAGGCGGGGTTAGGTCGCTGATCCTTCCAGGAGTCTTTATGTTTTCAAGAAGAGTATCTTCTTCATTCAAATCGTGTCAGGCTGAGTATACAACAAAGAGAAGATTGGCATCTCCAAAGCCATTCTGCTGTGGACTTTGTTACTGCTGTTAACTGAAGGCCCACCTTAGCTGTCTCTGCGCCATAATCCAGTGGCCAAGCTCACAGGGTTAGAGAGCTGCTGGAGAATTTAGATCAAATAGTAAGCAGCAAAGTTAACCTTGTCACTCAAATCATCTTGTTGCTTCCTGGTTCTTTGGGAAGCTACATGGATGAAGATATGGATATGCCTGATTTTAGTTGTCTTTTTCTTCCACTGGAAATTTTATTTGGCCGACAGAAAGCTGTGGAATGCTTAGTATCCCATGGAGACAGTCTGGTTTTTTTTTTTTTTTTTTGGGGGGGGGTCTTGTAATTAGAATGAAGTACTTCTTAGTTACTCAGTAAACTTTTTGTGGCAAAAATAACATTAATATGACAGGTTAGACAAGAGTTTTATTGAAAGATCAGTGACAAGGACTGGCTCCAGAAAGATAAATAATCTTCATTTCACATGACAACCTAACGACAGATGAGGACAGATGGCGACAACCCTCAACCTGGAAATCTGCTTGAATCAATCAATCAATCAATCAATCAATCAGCAACTATTTATTGATCTCCTGTTTTGGCTGAGAACACCTTAGAATGAGATGCCAGAATTCAAAACCTAATTTTTCCACGTACCAGTGACTTATCCTTGGGAGGATTCCAAAGCCTCTCTGAGCTTCAATTTTTCCCTTTAAATAATGAGTAAAATAATTATATTTAACCCAACGAGTTGTTGTAGGGACCAGATGAGAGGTAAGGACTCCATAACCACCAGTAACTGCTGTTGTTGTTGTTGATATGATTGCTGTCACTTCTGGGCGCCCCAGCTTTGTGCCCAGGCTCGCTTTCTTTCCAGGGTGATTTAATTATGTTTCCTCGAAATGGGTAAACATTTGGACAAAGAAATGTCCAAGGAGGTGCCCTGGGCCTGTTAACCTATCCTAGAAATGGAGGGTTTATAGTTTTCTGACCACTCAGAGGAGCACATCCCTCTTCACCTGTGAGGATGTTGGGGGAGAGGAGGGATGAAGTGAACAATGAGGTGAAGACACTGAGGAGGGCAGGAGAGGGAGAGAGAGAGGGAGAGAGAGAGAGGGAGGGAGCGGGGAGGCACGGAAAGGGAAGAACTTCATTGTGGAAAAAGAGTAGTCCAGGGACACGCATAGGTTTTGCCTCAATTTTTGCTGGGCTTCATTCATTCACTCAATAGATATTTCTAGAATGCCTACCATGTGCCAGGCATTCTTCTAGGTGCTGGGGATACCACAATGACTAGGAAATCTGAACTCCCAATCTTTATGAGTTTTATATTCTAGGGGGGAAAGCAGGGGAAAGACAGGGAAATAGCCTCCAGTCTATTTTTTTCCAGTAGCAGTAAATGTTCTGAAGGAAAGAGAGCTGGTGAGTTGCTCGAGATCGGTTTGGGGGCAGTGAGAGGATCTACTTGGGTTACGTGGCCAGGAAGGGCATTTTTGATTGCTAAAGAGGGGCCCGACTTGTCTGGGGACAGTTCTCTGGTACTGAAGGTTCATTGCGTGCGGCGGATCAGAGCGGCCTGGCCTGCCTCCCTACCTGTCCATGAGCTCCTCTTCTCGCCGTTCGAGGCCAACAGCCCTTTCTACAGTGAAACTGGGAGCAATCCTTGGTCGTGCACAGCTCAGCTAATTTCTTCTCCCTTTGGGGGGGGGGTGCTGCCTGCAAAGGATACATGTTCTTCTATGCTTCTACGTACTCTCGGTTTTACAAGCGTAGCTCCCCCTGTTCTTCCTGATTCTGGGGTTCACTATCAGGAGGTCCTCATGCGTCCATGTTCAGAGGCAGTGATTCTGAAAGTGCGGTTGTGGACAAGCTGCATCAGCGGCACCCGGGCTGGGCTTAGAAAGGCAAGTTCAGGGGCGCCTGGGTGGCTCAGTCGGTTAAGCGTCTGACTCTTGATTTTGGCTCAGGTCATGATCTCAGGATCATGAGGTCAAGCCCTGAGCTAGACTCCCTGCTCAGCGTCAGGTGGGGGGCTCTGCTTGAGATTCTGTCCCTGCTTCTCCTCTGCCCCCACTCCCTGCTGATGCATGCTCTAAATAAATAAATAAATAAATAAATAAATAAATAAATAAAGTCTTCAAAAAAAAAAAAAAAGAAAGGCAAGTTATCAGGCTTCACCCTGGACCACCTGAATCCGCAACTCTGGGAGTGAGGCCCAGCAATGTGTGTTTGAACAATCGTTCCAAGCGACTCTGATGAGTGTTCAAGTGCGAAACCACTGCTCAAATACAGCTTTGTTTCCTGTGATATACAGGGCCTCAGGTGTTGGAAAGTTCTGCAACTCCGATCTCGAGGTCAGTAACAAAGGGCCTGGGACTTGAACGTCAGAAGCTGTCACAGCCCTCTGTCTACCTCAGGGCTCCACACACCCAGCCCTGATATTTGAGGCTGGCTGATTATTTGGTGTGGGGATTGATCTCGAGCGTTGTGGAATGTTGGGTAGCATCTCTTGCCATTACTCCCTAGATGCCAGTAACACTGCACCCCGGCAATGACACACTCCAGCTGTGACCATCAAAGTGTCTCCAGACAGGACCAAATACCCACTGGATGCATAAATCATCCCGGGGCGGGGGCCCAGCTCTATCCGCACTGGCTGCTAGCATAGCTTATTGGCTCTTCTCAGTGACCACTAAGTAGATGGTCTTCCTTAGGGAAAGAACACCACCTGCCTCTTAAATTGTTGGAAGGATTACATGTAAACGTCTGACAACCCTTAGGACAGGATGCGTCCTCCGGGTTGTCATGTGACTTAGGCCTTCTTTTCTCCTCCTTCTTCTCCTTCTTCTTCTTCTTCTTCTTCCTCTTCTTCTTCTTCTTCCTCTTCTTCTTCCTCTCTTCCTCCTTCTTTTTCTTCCTCTTCTTCTTTCACTTGTTATGATAATTGAATCATATATAGACCATGAAAAATCTCTATAAAAGTTAGAAATTGTTAATATTATTTTGATTGTTATTAGCCTCCTTATCTTATTAAATGTCCTATTAAATGCCTCTGGAAGTTAGTTGTGGTTAATTTCTCATTATTCTCTCATCTTATGAGTTACCTGCAGTTGCCTTTCATTTCATCCCTGGCACTCCCCACTGGGAGGAAGGATCATAAAGATCTTTATTCTTTCTGGTTTTGCCTTACCACATATTCTTTCCACTTAGAAAATGTAGCAAATGTATTTTTTTAAAAGAGAGAACCTCAAACCAACTCCACGCTGAGCATGGAGCCCAAGGCAGGGCTCGATCTCATGACCTTGGGATCAGGACTCTGAGATGAAAGCTTAACCAACTGCACAGCCCAGGTGCTCCTGTAGCAAACACATCTTTAAGCCACGCATCTACTTTCCTGACCCTCCTTGAGGAATGTTCCAATGCGTTTGAACAGTGGCTCTTCTTCTCAGTCCTTCAAACCTTGCGACTCAACACAACTTACTTTTTTTTTTTTTTTTAAAGATTTTATTTATCCATTTGACATACAGAGAGACAGCCAGCGAGAGAGGGAACACAAGCAGGGGAGTGGGAGAGGAAGAAGCAGGCTCCCAGCGGAGCAGGAAGCCCGATGTGGGGCTCGATCCCAGGACCCTGGGATTACGCCCTGAGCCGAAGGCAGACGCTTAACGACTGAGGCACCCAGGCGCCCCACAACTTGTTTTTAAAAAGAAGGTCAGGTACTTTCCTTAGTCCTCCCCCATCCCATGAATGTTGTGATCCACACATGGACATGAGACTCTTTTAAAATAAACTCCTCACAGTGCGCCAGGATCGACAGCTGCTGCCCACATCTTTAACTCTCTAACAGCAAATGTCTGAATAAAGGGGGAAAAAGAGAGTAAACCATCCGGGTGTTTTGTTGATGCCTTGCCACGCATTAGAAATTATGCAACATCTGGATGACGACCCAGTATTTTGGCTTTCCATTGGGCTGGTTGGGTATTGTGTAGACACAGGCTTTATCTTAACTTGGTCATAATTTATGAGTTTGGAATTTCAAATTCAATCCAAATCCTTTGGAGCCTGAATCCATTCACCCTTGGCAAAACGTGAGTGTGTGTTTTTAAGGCAATAGGACTTGGAAAGTTTATTAAAAAGTCTCAAAAGGCATTTGGACATCAAATAACTCTCAAAACCCAATGTTTTTGTGATTTAAATGAATCAGAAACATATGGATTAAATTTCCTTTAAATTGCTCGCAAGATTAAAAATCAAGGGAAACAGTGCTCAGGGCCAAATGTGTTTTGGGTTTTCCGGGACAAAGTATGGTTGAAACTAAGCTGGAGGCAGGAACAGCACCCACACTGCTGCTGGGGTCCCCACTCCTCAGATTGGTGTAAGGACCAGTTCTATGCACAGAGCACTTGTTCTCACTCTGCCAGGCAACCATACAGACCACCAAACACAATCTCAATAACTAACATCCACAATTAACATGTCTGCTAATTTGCAGTGGGCCCAAAACAAACAGCATACTTCAAAGTCAGACTAAAGATGTCTCTTTTTAAGGTTCCCTTGTGGAATCTGAAAGTGATTAAAAGAGAAATCATGTCTGAAAAAGAAGCTATTCAAGCATTATTTAAAAGAAGCTATTTCAGAGATGGGGCTTCTAGCAGCAAAGCCACCTCAGGCAGCTGCCCAGCTCCGGGCTTGTAATCTCTAGGCTCCGATATCAACCTAGACTCAGCTCTGAGGGCTCTAAACTAAGCTGGAGAAGACCAGCTGGGAAGACATGGCGGGGAGGAGCAAAGGCATGCAGCTCTCCACTGGAGGGGGTCTTTATTTGTTTATTTCTACCACTCCCCCAGCTCTCTACTCTTGCCAAATAAGTAGAATCAGTTCAATCTTGTTGGTGACCAAACTATATCTCAAAACATAAAACATATGTTTAAATCTGATTTCCTCTTCCGTATCACTTTTTTGGGATCAAATTATATGACCTTCCATTTCTGCTTTTTCAGATTAAAATAACAGACTTCTTTCTCCAAGTTCACCATTCTTGACTTTGACCCACCCCTGGAGGCAAAGAGATCTTCAAAGGGAAGAATACGCAGTCTGACCCTGCTCACTTTTCATTTTTCATTTATTTAAACTTATTTAAATTCAATTAGTTAACATATACTGTAACATTAGTTTCAGATGTAGAATTCAGTTATTCACCTGTTGTGTATAACACCCAGTGCTCATTACATTATGTGACCTCCTTCATGCCCATCACCCAGTTACCCCATCCTCCCACCCACCTCCCCTCCAGCAACCTCAGTTTCCTACAGTTAAGAGTCTCTTATGGTTTGTCTCCCTCTCTGATTTTGTCTTATTTTAGTTTTCCCTCCCTTCCCCTTTGATCATGTTTTGTTTCTTAAATTCCACATGAGTGAAACCATACAATAATTATCTTTTTCTGATTGACTTATTTCACTTAGCATAATACCCTCCAGTTCCATCCACATGGTTGCAAATGGTAAGATTTCATCCCTTTTGATAGCTGAGTAGTATTCCATTGTGTATATGTACCACATCCACAACCGAAGAAATAAAAACAATTATAAGAACATATTATGAGCAATTATATGCCAACAGATTAGACAATCTGGAAGAAATGGATGCATTCCTAGAAACGTATAACTACCAAAACTGAAACAGGAAGAAATAGAAAATCTGAACAGACCCATAACCAGCAAGGAAAATGAAGCTGTGATCAACTAACTCCTAACAAACAAGAGTCCAGAGCCAGAGGGCCTCCCAGGGGAATTCTACCGAACATGTAAAAAATTAATGGAATGGAAATGGAAGGGAATGGAAGGAAAACTTCCAAACTCATTCTATGAGGCCAGCATTACCTTGAGCCTTAAACCAGACAAAGACCCCACCAGAAAGAAGAATTATAGACCAATATCCCTGATGAACATGGATGCCAAAATTCTCACTAAGATACTAGCCAATAGGATCCAACAGTACATTAAAAAGATTATTCAGCAAGACCAGGTGGGATTTATTCCTGGGTTGCAAGGGTGGTTCAACATCCAGAAATCAATCAACATGATACATCACATTAATAAAAGAAAGGACAACAACCATATGATCCTCTCAATTGATGCAGAAAAAGCATTTGACAAAATACAGCATCCTTTCTTGATTAAAACTCTCCATGGTGTAGGGATAAAGGGAACATACCTCAATATCATAAAAGCCATCTATGAAAAGCCCACAGCAAATATCCTTCTCAATGGGGAAAAACTGAGAGCTTTTCTCCTAAGGTCAGGAACACAACAGGGATGTCCACTCTTACCACTGCTGTTCAACGTAGTACTGGCAGTCCTGGCCTCAGCAGTCAGACAACAAAAAGAAATAAAAGGCATCCAAACTGGCAAAGAAGAAGTCAAAGTCTCACTCTTCAGAGATGACATGATACTTTATGTAGAAAATCCAAAAGACTCGAGTGGAAAATAGATCCCGTACAAGAAATCAGCAAGGTGGCAGGATATAAAATCAATGCAGAGAAATCAGTTGCATTTCTACACACTAACAAGAAGACAGAAGAAAGAGAAATTAAGGAATCAATCCCATTTACAATTGCACCAAAACCCATAAGATATCTAGGAATAAACCTAACCAACGAGATAAAGGATCTGTACTCTGAAAACTACAGAACACTTATGAAAGAAACTGAGGAAGACGCAAAGAGATGGAGAAACATTTCATGCTCATGGATTGGAAGAACAAATATTGTTAAAATGTCTATGCTACCTACAGCAAACTACACATTCAGTGCAATCTCTATCAAAATACCATTGACATTTTTTCACAGAGCTGGAACAAACAATCCTAAAATTTGTATGGAACCAGAAAAGACCCTGAATCACCAGAGGAATGTTGAAAAAGGAAGCCAAAGCTGGAGGCATCACAACTCCGGATTTCAAGCTCTATTGCAAAGCTGTGATCATCAAGCCGGTGTGGTACTGGCACACAAACAGACACATGGATCAATGGAACAGAATAGAGAACCCAGAAATGGACCCTTAATTCTATGTCAACGAACCTTTGACAAAGCAGGAGAGAATATCCAATGGAAAAAAAACAGTCTCTCTAACAAATGGTGTTGGGAAAATTGGACAGCCACATGTAGAAGAATGAAACTGGACCATTTTCTTACACCATACACAAAGATAAATTCAAAACGGATGAAAGACCTAAATGTGAGATAGGAATCCATCAAATACAGGTAGCAACCTCTTTGACCTCGGCCGCAGCCACTTCTTGCTAGACACATCTCCAAAGGCAAGGGAAACGAAAGCAAAAATGAACTATTGGGACCTCATCAGGATAAAAAGCTTTTGCACAGCAAAGGAAAGAGTTGACAAAACTAAAAGACAACCGGCAGAATGGGAGAAGATATTTGCAAATGTCTTAACAGATAAAGGGCAAGTATCCAAGCTCTATAAAGAATTTATCACACCTGATACCCAATAATAAATAATCCAGTCAAGAAATGGGCAGAACACATGGACAGACATTTCGCCAAAGAGGACATACAAATGGCCAACAGACACATGAAAAAATGCTCAATATCACTCGTCATCAGGGAAATACAAATCAAAACCACAATGAGGGCACCTGGGTGGCTCAGTTGGTTAAGTGACTGCCTGTGGCTCAGGTTATGATCCTGGAGTCCCAGGATCGAGTCCCACATTGGGCTCCCTGCTCAGGAGGCAGTCTGCTTCTTCCTCCGACCCTCCTCCCTCTCATGCTGTCTCCCTCTCTCTCTCTCTCATTCTTTCTCTCAAATAAATAAAATCTTAAAAAAAAAAAAGCCCACACAATGAGATACCACCTCACACCAGTCAGAATGGCTAAAATTAACAAGTTAGGAAACAACAGGTGTTGGCGAGACTGTGGAGAAAGGGGAACCCTCTCACGCTGTTGGTGGGAATGCAAGCTGGCGCAGCCACTCTGGAAAACAGTCTGGAGGTTCCTCAGGAAGTTAAAAATAGAGCTACCCTACCACTCAGCAACTGCACTACTATTTGCCCAAAGGGCACAAATGCTGTGATCTGAGGGGGCACCTGCTCCCCAGTGTTGTAGCGGCAGTGTCCACAGTAGCCAAGCTATGGAAAGAGCCCAGACGCCCATCGACGCAGGACCTGCTCACTTCTCCTTGTTGGGTCTCCTGCCGATATTTCCCACATCACCTTCCCTCTTCTCCCTACCCCCCATCCCAGTTTTAATTTTATGGCTTATATTTAGGAATTTTGTTACAGTTCACAGTGATATTTACTATCTCCCATTATGAGCTTTTCCGTCAGATCTCTGAAACTGTGATATATTTCAGAATGCCATTTATTTGTTCCCCCAATATTTATTAAGCTCATACTGTGTACCATGTACATATTTACTGAAGATACATCTGTAAACAGGACAATTCCCAGCAGATGAGTGAATACATGGGTAAATAAGGTAACTGGAGACGGTGACAAGTGTTATTGAGAATATAAATATGTGGATGTGAGTACTTGAGTGGGGGGGGGAGAGAGGGAGTGCGTGTGTCCGTAAAGAAAGTTAAGATGACACAGTCAGGAAGAGGATTTCTGAGTGGGTTCTTTTGAGTGGAGCCCTGTGTGGAGAGAAGTAGTGAGCCTGTGACAAGGTGGGGAAGAAAGCTCCTGGCAGAAGGGACAGCAAGAGCAAAGACCTTGAGGCAGGAACCACCTTGGACCACTGAAGAGGCGGAATGGGGACCACATGATGGAGTGGAGTCTATGGTGTAAGTAAGACAGGACGATAGGAGATTGGAAAAGCAGGTGTCCGATCCTATAGGCTCCTGTAAACCACAGGATAACTTTGCATTTTACTGAGAGATGGGGACTTTTAATTTGAAGCAAGCATGATCTAGTTGCATTTAAAAATATTATTTTGGCTGATATTTGTAGAATGGACTATGGGGAGCAAGAGTTTATAACAAAGGAGACCTGAAGATTCAATCATGCCCCACCCTCTGTCCCTACGTTTTGCTGAGACATTTTGGATGCAACTGATTCATTTTTTTTCTCCACCCGCAGGTGAGGAGTTGAGTTCTGTTGGCCAGCTTCTATCTTCTGCAATGACAGGGGTGTAAACTCTTTTGAAATCCCTTCCCAGCTCCTGGACATTAGGACAATGGAGTTTTATTGACACCTGCCTTAAAATATGTTAGTAGTGGAATCAACTCGTGGTATATTTCAGATGCAGTGTAACAACTTCAAAAATCTCATCAAGATTGAATTTGGATCCTCTGCGGGCACTTCTTTATCTGTGAAATGGGTATAAAAATAGGATTTATAGGATTGTGGTAAGCATTAGATTCAGTGCAGAGTGGGAAGCACTTAAAGATGGCCTGGCACATGGCGAAGGATTCCTCAGTATGTATTAGCTACTTGTTTTACTTCCAACAGATTGAAATGATCTTCGAACTCATCTAACCATGATAAGAATGATACAACAGAGAGACTATGGCACACGGGCCGATATCGTTTGTGACTAATGTTGCAACGATCTTCGACATCACGGAATGGGAATGTGTATTAGATGTGCAATAGTCTATGATCGAATATAGCTTATTAGGAATTTGGGGGGTGATATTAACAGTAGAAACACCTTAAAGAAAGCACATTGCATCTCTCAGAATCCTTCCCTAGCACATATACTGCGGTCCATTGTAATCTTTCCCTTAAAGGATTAAGAACTACTTTGGATTAGAGATCGTAGCTTTTAAATAACAGTAAGGGGATACAAATAGTCATATACCCACTTCCAATTATTTTACAAGTGCTGCCTGCTTCCTATGCTGTGAGTAGCTCACAGTAATTTTAGTATTTATAATTTCAATTTTATACACTCCACCCTTTAAAAGTAAGCTGCCGGTTCCCTTTACTACTTTTCTGAAGAGACGGTGTTCTGTTTCAGTGCTAGAGGGAAAATAGCCTGTTTCGGTCACTCCGCTAAGGATAATTCCTAAAGGCACTTTGAAGGTAATTGAGATTTTATATGATTTGCACAGTATTAATCAGAATAGGAGAGGCAATGCTGTGATATTAATTTAAACATGAATGGGGATGGACTTTTGTTCAGGTCACAAGTCCACTAGAGATTCACATGCCACTCAGATTCCCAGGCTGTGGTTTCTAACACGTGGATTGGCTGGCCTCCAAGGTCATTACAGAAGGGCATGAGAGGACACAGTGCTTTCGAGGACCAGGACTGGGAGTACCTTTCATCCTTTCTCAAACTTTGCTGTATCTGAGAATCTTCAGGAGAACTTTAAAAAAATTTAATGCCTAGACTATGTCCGATTCACCAGGAATTCTGCGGATGAGACTCCATGCATCAGTATGTTTTAAACTTCCCTAGGGGATTCCAGTGTGAGCTGAATTTAGGACTCCGTGGCTTATGTCACTTCTGCTCATATTCCATTGGCCGGACTGAGTCACATGGCCCTGATCTGACACTAAGGGAGCCTGGGAAATGTAGTCTTTCTGTGTGCCCAGGAGAGAGGATTGAAAGAGGCGTTGCCAAACCTCTATCATTGTGTCTGATACACTCATTTTTCATGTTAACTTCAGAATGTACCTCCCCCGCCCCAACCCATATACCATGTGATCCCACTCAAATAATATTGTAAAACCCAGGTCTGAGCAGTGGCGGTGGAATGGGGAAAAGAGTGAATTGTATTGACTTTTCAGAGATATCTTTTTCATTCTGGTCCCATGCATATTTGAAGCAGGATTCTAATCTTTATTCTAAGAACATGGAGGAGCAAATGGAGAGTTTTAACCAAGGGACCAATGGGACCAGATTTCATATTTTCTTTTGGATCAGCTATGGGGCAAGTATGGATGGGAGCAGGCCAGTTACTCCTAACTCTGAGCCCATGCAGGATAGATGCTGGTGGCCTGGGTGTAAGTGACACAAGTGGAGATGTGTTTGAGAAGAACTGAAGAAATTGAAGCAATGGGATCACAGCTCCCAACCATGAATTGCACACTGGGGATGAGAGATATTCATTAGGACTTACGTGTTTCTGGCATAAGCAATCAGATGTAGACTGGTGGAGGAATGGGGAAGATAACACATCCAAGGGTAAACGAGAAGTGTAGAAATGCAGACATGATCATAGATACCACTTTCGAAAAGTGTGTCTCAGAACTGGGGGCGTTGACTTGTCCAGTTACTAATAACACAATATTTACTTTCCACTAAGACTGTTGCTCTTTGTGTATAAAGCCCCTTGGGCTGCCACTCAGATGGGAGACGGTGACTATTAGTATTAGGGTGTGAATGCTTCTCTTGATACTTCATTCATGCCTCCTGGTTGGCCCACCTGTCTGTCTGCATGCCTGCTTGGCTTAAAACTAACTTCATGTCAAGTAGCTAGTTGAAGAATAAAAAGTTGAGTATGCTCAATAGAAGAAATATTGAGAACCACACAATACTCTTGATTGTGTTGGCTTAGTGCTAGTTAAAATGTAGCGACTCAGGAAAATTCCCTTGTTAACTCTTGCTTTCCGTTCTAGTCCAAGAAAATGTCTGTGTGACTCAAAATTTTGAATGGAATTTGGAACTATTGACCCAGGGAGTGGCCTACTTATTTGTTTGAACTCTCCTCTTCCTCCTTGGCTTCACCAGTAGATCAAAAGCCATGGAATCTTTCTTCTCAGAGCTTACTAAATAGTTTGGTATATAGAAGGTGTTCAGTAATTATTTTTGATAAGTAAATGCATGGCTTGTGGGGTGTGTCAGAAATAACCTTTGAGGTCTTCCTTCCCTGCGGAGGCTGTTTCCCGGGGTTCTCTGAGTGGCCTGTGCACAGGCCAATGGAAGGATGCCCTCACATTGGTTCAGTCTACACCCAATCTCCCTACTCCTCATCATTTTTTTAGAAAATTGAGATATAATTCACAAACCATAAAATTCAACCCTTTTAAGTATATAATTCCATGGATATAGTATACCCAAAGGTTAAGCAGCTACCTACTTCCACTGCCTAGTTTCAGAACATTTTCGTTGCTGCAGGAAGGATACCCAAATCCATTAGCAGTCAGTCCTGATTCCTACATCCTGCCAGGTAGCAACCACTAGTCTACTTCCTATCTCCACGGATTTGCCTCTTCTGAATACTTCATGTAAACGGAATCACACAAGATGTAGCCTTTCTTGTCTGGCTTCTTTCACTTCACATAATGCATTCAGGGTTTACTATGTATCAGCTCTTTGTTTCTTTTTATGGCTGAGTAATATTCTATGGCGTGGCTATCCCACATTGTGTTTATTCATCAGTTGGGGGGCCTTTGGGCCTTGAATAGCGCTGCAGTGTTCTGACAGGTTCGGAGAAGTTAGAAAGAGTAAACAGGTGCTCTTCAGTTACAGAAGGCCGACAGGACAGCTGAGGTAAGAATCAGTTACCTTGCCTTCGACTTCCTTCAAAACCTACAGAATGCGTTGCTCCTGGGTAGAAAGGCCTATCAGTGCAGGAAACTCTCACTTAAAATATAGTGAACTTTTCTTTTTAATACATTCGAGAGAAACTAGTACAAATCCAATCAGACTGCAGCTCATCTTATAGTCAGTTGTGATAAAAGTGTCCGGATTGCTGGGTTTCCCTAGGTGGGATCAGGTGGCGGAGAATCCGCCCAGCTCTGCGGGGAGGATTTGTGCTTTTTTTAAAGCAGGATACAGGAAGAGGGGAGAGAGAAATTGTTGATTGTGCCAGTGACGGAAACGACGTTTCAGTTCTCTCCTTCGATCCAGTTTCTAGTCTCTGCCAACCCCTCTACGCCATCATTCAGAGAATGCAGAAGTTTCCCCATTCCGAGCTGAAAGGTTTCGGCTGGGTCTGTCTCGGACCCAGATGATTAATGCTGAGGTCTTCCCAACCTTGAACTACCTTTCCCTACGCCAACCCAAGTTAGCGCCTCACCTCTCACGCTCCCTCCTCTACCCAAATGTGAGCAGGGTTGTTTTTCAGCTAGTGTAGTAACCCTGAAAGTCTGCAGCCTCCACAGTGATCTCGGCGTCGGGCCCCGTGGCCACGTAGAGGTCCGTGGGGGGACATCAGGTTGCATGTTTGGAGCCCCAAGGATAAAGTTCCTGGACATGTGCCACTTTTGCACGTTCCATGTTTGAGGGTGCAAAATTGCACAAGCAACCCAAGCTGGCCACAACTGGCTAATTGCAGAGGCAATCATCCCCCTCGGCTCCTTCCAAATGAGCAGGGAGCAGCTAATTGTGCTCACAATCGGCTGATTGAGCTCACAGTCGGTAAATTGCTGCCGCAACTGTTTGTGCATACAATTTTGCACCTGGGAGTAATCGTGGGCTATAGGGTCTAACACACTTTGAAAGAACATTAAACAGTACAGCATCTGAGCAATCCAACACCGTCCAGCTTGCTTGGGGGACTGGAGCTGGGTAGGGGAGACACTTCTTAAACTGCAGTTGGGGTGTCTCAGACCCTGAAGCAATGCCTCAGGGTATGTGTTACCACTTATGGTGCTGGTCCTCCCCCATCATATAGCTCTTAACCTCCTACTCGAAGCTCGCCACTCAACCTGCAAAACATCAGGCACAGGAAGGGTAGTAGAGTGTGGAGCTTAGAACAGGAGTTCTGAACGCAGGGTACCCTGGGGCAAATTTGGACGCTTGTACTTCTTTGCTGGGTAATCTTGGCAAGTCGCACTTTTTCTCATCTGTAAAATGGTGACGATGGTACGAGTCCCTGCGTCACAGGCTTGCTGTGTGATTAAATGGGGTCATGTCTGAAAACTGTCAGCACACAATGCTTGCTCCAGAAATGTTTTCTTTTTTTCTTTTTTTTAAACTCACAATGTTGGTCAAAATGCGGACATCGCTTATACCCCGTGGAATAACTCACGCTCTGATTTTTAGAGAGTTGTCAATATGTTGGCGTTAGCTTCAGAGAGATTTTTGTTTTCCTTCTTAGCAGCTACAAGACCGTGGCCAAGTTGTTTGATTTCTCTCAACCACGGTTTGCCAGTCTGTGAAATGGGGATTCAGGTGTTATCTACTTTAGAGGCAGACAGGTAGCCTGATCTCATAGGGCTGATGTGAGGGTAAAGTAAAACCATGTACATGAGGGGTTCGCACTTGGAAAGCCCTCTGTAAATGCCAGCTCTTGTCTTTGTTACTATCGTTGTGGTAAAGCTCCACGAGGGCAGAATGGCACACAGCCTGGCACCCTGGGGCCTGCCCTATTATGTCATTCATGCCACAGCACACCAGCCTTCTACCCACCGCCCCGACGGGATGGATCCTTTACAAAGAGAGGACATGTGTGAGCTCATAGCAAATTGCGGTGCATGGGCTCTTCCCAAATCGACACGAGGAGACCTGTAAGCTTCAAACCCAGAGAGACATGAGACCCCAATCCTTGTGTTTGCCTTGCTCTGACTCGTTTCTTGGTCCCTGGTAGAGACAATTTTATAGGGTTCTTACTCTCAGCAAGAAAAAAGAGATAAGGACAAGCTTTGTCAGGATCCGGAAATTAATCCAGGGGAGGCAGACATTGTGTCTCTCAATGTAATTGAATCTCCCTGGTGTCTGGTGGGGGGCGGGGGATGGAGCAGAGACCTCCTGACTTTTAAGTCTGCCGGGAGGGAGTTGGGGTGGGGGAGGGTACGGGAGGGGCGCTGCTCCAGGCTAAGCCAGCTCCCCTAGTACTTCTTTCCACCTGCGGACCCAGCCTCCTTCTCTGTGCACTTTAGGCCTGTCACCACTCTTCCGTCCCTTTGGATGTTTCTGGCTCCCGATACAGCTGTACCGAAGGACACACGCTCCTCTTCCCTTGCTGCCCAAGAAAACCAGCACACAGGACTCTTTATGGCAAAATGGGCTCTTCTGCGATCTCCGCAGGGGTGCAGACAGGGATGAAGGGCCAAGACTTGAGATTCTAGAGTTCTTCAGCGGCATCTCTCTTTGTTTCCAGCACTCTCCTGGCATACCACTTTGCTAGTGCGCCACAACACGGTACGGCAGAGAGCGTGGCTTAAACCACAGAAATTTATTTCTTACTGTTCGGAAGGATGGAAGTCCAGGATCAAGGTGTGAGCAAGTTTGATTTCCCTTGAGGCCTCTCTCCCTGGCTTGCAGGTGGTTGCCTTCTCCCTGTGTCCTCACATGGTCCTCCCTCTGCGTGTGCACCCCTGGTATCTCTGTGTGTCCGACTTTCCTCCTCTTCTAAGGACACCAGTCGGGTTAGACTTGGACCCACACTAAAGACTTCGTTTTAACTTAATCACTTTTTAACCCTCCCCTCCAAATATGGTTATATTCTGAGGTGCTGGCCCCAACATAGGAATTTTGGGAAGACACAATGCAGCCCACAACTCATAGGATTCTCAGAAGTCCCAAGAAATGTTCTCTTCCAGGGACGAAACCAGCTGGACCCAGATTATAGCTCAGCTGGTTAGTCGTGTGGCCTCAAACAAGGCACCAACCTCAATTTCCTAACCACGGTGACTGCATGTCTCAATTTACCTGGCACTTTCCCATTTACGTCCATCATCCTGATGTAATTATAGGAGCACCCCCTTTCATTCTTAAATGTATTCCGGTTTGGATGATAAATTATATGGTCACCCTTCATTACTGAAATCACAAGATGCTCAGGGTTTTCAGGGGATACTGGAGAAGTACCCATCATAATACTACTATGTAGTACGACTTTTCTTTCCCCTTGTACCTTCCCATTCCTCACTCCCAATTCCCTTGGTCAGACAGGATCATTTTTTATGAACTGTTTGCCCAGAACACAGCCGAGAGATGATGCTGAGATAGACCAGTAAGTCTGGGCCAGTGTTCATCCAGGCCCACCTATGCCATACATAACTGGTATTTTAAGGGCCACCAGACTGGATAAGAGCCAAGTTAAAGGACCCTCCCACCCTAGAAAACTGTTCGCCTCCACCATCAGCAGCTGGCAGTGCACCTGAATGAATTAAGATTCCTTGACTCCCAGCAACAGAAACAGTGTCTTGATTAAGTGGAAGGAAGTGGGGAAAGAGCCTAATTATACAGGTAGTTCGTAGACTGAAAGGAAAAATTAAGCTAGAAAAAGGAAAGGGACCAGAGTGGTTCCTGCGATCTTTGGTTCAGAGATGAATGGACTGTCATTTATTTTCTTGAGAAATCAAAAACTTTTATATAGAAACAGAGTAAAGAATTAACCATTGATCTCCCCCCACCCAGATTTAACAACAGTTATTCATTTTGCTGTATTTGCTTCTGGTGGAGTTTTTTGTTTTATCATCATTATGATTTTGCTCATCTTTTGTCTGGCTAAATAAATAAAACAAAGCCAGCTTAACTCTTCAAGCTCTAGTCCCATTCTCTCCACCGCTCAGAGGTGAGCCACCTTGTGAGTCTGTGCGTCCTTCCAGGGTTCCCGATTTATGTGCTTTTCCATAACCAATATGGTGGACAGTTTTGTCCCTGATGTCAGTAAAACTCATCTCTCCAGAATCACACTCCTGAGAGAGTGTCTGATGGATGTGACTTGTGTCCACATGACTGGTCTCAGGGCTCCTTTATGACTTTCATGAGCATGTCATAGATCTGACACAATTTTGTCTCCATGGGTCCCCTTCTCCATAAAAACAAATATACATAAATATATATAATTAAAATGTTATATACATATTTTATAAATAAAATTTTATATACATATAAATATGTATACAAAATAAATATGTATATAAAATAAATATGTATATAAATATGTATATAAAATTTTATTTAACTATCGAGTTGGTATGAAGACAAATATAATCCTGGCTGGTTTATATTCCCTTTTTTTCTTCCAATTTTCACAGAGATCAAAACATACCCCTGGACTCCTGAAAGTATTATGGGCACTAGGCCCAGAGCCCATTGTGCCTAATGGAGAAGTTGGCCATACCAGTTCTTGAGGTCATCCAGGGAGAAGGGCCCGTGATTGACACCCTCAATAGAATCACATGGAAGGCTGCTTCCCTGAGACAGTGACACTGACAAGATAAAACCAGGAGATTTCCATCCTAAGCCTATAGGGTTCTGCAATGGTTGGGGCCCAAGGTCCAGGAGCAGACACAGCCCTGCTATGCCACGGGGCCTAATCTTTCCTTAGAAATTCCTCCACATGCCTCCCTGGGGCAGACTCCAGTCCAGGTCCAGCTCCTACGGAGGGGTTTATCTTCCTGAGACTCCCAAACGTCCTTGGTCACATGTGGTTACATTGAGGATTTGTCCCTAGAGCTCCTGGATGCAGGAGCCCCTTCTCCCTGTGCCCCTTTCACTTGCTCATTAAAGGAACGAGGGCTGCTGCTACGTGCTCTTTTCCAGGTGCTCTTAGGTCTCTTAGAGGTCGGAGATGAACGAGGCCACGCTTGTACCCTGGAGCGTAGCACGATCTCAAGTGGAAACAGACAACTTACAGGTGTACCTCAGTAGACTGAGGACGGGGGGAATAGTTAGAGGTCATCCTTGGTTCTCCCTGTCCCTGACAAGCTCTCCACTCTCCTGCTCCTTCTGGCCAGCCTGCCTCCGCTCATCTTGGGGAGGCCACTTCCCTAGGACCCAGCCTCTATCTCTTGACTTCTTATTCATCAAGCAATTAAACTATAGCTTATCAAGTCTATGATGAACATGTTTGAAAGCCATTTAACAAATCTAAAATGTTGTGGTCGATTGCCTCCTACAAACACCATTGACCAAGTGGCCGTTGTGGGAAAGGTGTCATCATTGCCTTCACATGCATGACCTTGGTCTGAAAACTTTTTGTGGATACTTTCTGATAAGATCAAGAGGGTGTCTGCAAGTAACTTGCAGAGAGGGGATCAGCAACCTAGAATAACACCCTAGAGACTGTAGCCTCTAAGCAGTAATATTGTATGTAATTTTTCAGGTATGCCAAGAGCGATAAAGATAAGTCTAAAAGATCTTTCGAAAGTAAATAATTCGAAAATAAAATTTCTAAGGCAGAAGGAAATATTGTGCCAGATTTAATTGATAGCATTGTTTTCTTTCTTAATAGTGCATCAAATAATAATGTCTTTAATCAATGGTGACTTAGATTTGATAAAATAAGTCACATGTACAGGGGCGCCTGGGTGGCACAGCGGTTAAGCGTCTGCCTTCGGCTCAGGGCGTGATCCCGGCGTTCTGGGATCGAGCCCCACATCAGGCTCCTCTGCTAGGAGCCTGCTTCTTCCTCTCCCACTCCCCCTGCTTGTGTTCCCTCTCTCGCTGGCTGTCTCTATCTCTGTCGAATAAATAAATAAAATCTTTAAAAAAAAAAAAAATAAGTCACATGTACAAGCCTCATGGGGACTCCAGTGGGATCATTGGGTTTTCCATATATAGCATAATGCCTGGCCTCAAAATATATGTGCCGACTGGCACGATTATTTAAAATAGTATACACTGATCATAGACCTAGAATATCTTTCTACTACTCACATTATGACGAATGCAAACATCACAAGGCATGTTTGTGAAGCAGGGATGGGCAAACTTTCTGTAAAGTTAGAGAGTATTTTAGGTTCTGTGGGTCATTCACTCTGTTGCAATTCCTCAACTTTGCTGTTTGAGCGTGAAGGCATCCGTGGACAGTACACAAATAGCTATGTTGTAATAAAACTTTACTGACAAAAACAGGTAGCCGGCAGGATTTGACCCATGGGCCTTCATTTGCCAACCGCTCTAGAGCAAGTGTTTTTCAAACTTGAAT
Source organism: Ursus arctos (assembly GCF_023065955.2). Lineage (NCBI taxonomy): Eukaryota > Metazoa > Chordata > Mammalia > Carnivora > Ursidae > Ursus > Ursus arctos. The sequence continues at coordinate 19,742,847 of NW_026622830.1, read as the reverse complement.
GCGTACAATAATGACCTAGTGAACTTCATAAATTTCAGACTCCTGAGGCCACGTCCAGATGGCTGTGGTAGTGATGGCGATCCTTGTTTTGAGAAACACTCCTATAACATCTTGAAGAATTAGGTACCCATAGAAGGTACCTGCACACTTCTAGAAACTGTCCCTGGAGGATAGGTAAGACCCTGAATAAGCAGAAGTCAGAATCTCTTGCTGTCTCCTTTATCCGGCGTGGATATGTTTCCCCTTTATTTGGATGGTGTCTGGGACAGCGATGTATCACTAGAAGTGAAATAAAATAGGGGGCTCAGCTATCTTTTTTAAAAAGACAGATGTTTCACCACCCCTAGCCGAGGTAAAGGGTAAAGGGTCCCAAAGTGAAATGATACCTCTTTAGTTTTATGGTCAAGAGGCGATCTCTCTCTCTAATGGGCCACGGGTCCCGGTGGCCATGCCTGGGCATAGGCTGGGCTTGTGTCTAGAGCAGAAACCACGGCAACCCAAGCCCCGTCCACCGATGCCAGAGTCGGATGTGGCTGCCCTGTGTGCACAATTACGCAGACCTGCATCAGTCAGACATCGGATTCCGAGAAACTAGTCGGGCATCTCTTCAATGAGCCTAACAGAATGGCCCTCCGAAGGGGGGACTTCTTTTTTAGAACATGAAGCCCTCTTCGATTTGTTTATTTGCTTAAGAAACACGTAAATGGCTTTGGAATATCTGTGTGCGATTTTAATCTGGTTAATTGTCTTTATATACTGCTTGCCTGGGGATATAAACCTCTTCAGTACTACATATATTCAGGAAAATGCAGGGAACGAGAAATCATTTGATAATACAATAACGACAACATTTATCTGCTGGCACCAGGCTAAGCACTTCCATGCATTTGATTCATTCGTCTCTTACAGCAACCCTCGAGGCAGGTTCTACGAGGACTCCCATTTCTGCAGAGCAGGACCGGGACCCTGAGAGTCTAGGTCGCTAAGCAGGGCCACTAGCTAGTAAGCAGCAGAGCCTCGGTCTAAGCCCAGGCGCAGTGACTCTTGATCCTGATCTCTTCCTTTCGACTTGACAAAACATCTTACGGGGGAACCGTGGCAGGGGAGTGGGCGCACTCTAAGTATCTAAGAGGAGAAAAACAGCATGTACACACCGGCCGAAGTTGGGGGTGTGTCCAACTCACGCTGAAGGACATGGCTGCTAGGATGAGGTTGACCAAAATCTGGCTTCTGTTAGCAAGGCCGGGGGAGGAATGGCTTAGAGGATGGATAACCTCCAGGGTTGCCCAAGGCAGCAAACCGTGTGGCATCCATTTGTTCAAGTTAAAATCTCAGGCATCACGCCTATTGGATTGGAAAACGAAAGACCTGGACACGAGTCCAGGTTGGAGCAAGATGTGGAGCAACCGGGACTCGTGGACGTGGCTGGTGGGAACGCAGAATGGGTCCAGCCATGCTGGTAAGCGGTCTGGCGGTTTCTTAGAAGGTGGCCCACTTACCATGACACGCAGGAGTCCTGCTGCTAAGTATTTACCCAAGAGTAACGAAAACAGATATTAACGCAGAAACCCGTGTCTGGCCATTTAGAGCCGCTTTCTCGAAGGTCATGCCAACTTGGACACAACACAATGTCCTTCAACAGGTGCGTGGGGACACAAGCTGTAGCATACACCAGCCACGAACTATTGTTCAGGGTTGAAACGGAGCCAGCCCGTGACCCACACCACAGAGGTGAGTCTCAGATGTGTGCTGGTGAGAGAAGCCAGACTCACAGGGCGCTGTGTGAGTCCAACTATGGGACAGCCTGGAAACAGCAAAATGATAGAAACAGAAATGGGTCCGTGGTTGCCAGGGGCTGGGGGTAGGATTGTCTACAAAGGCACATAGGGGAATTTTGGGGGGTAAGGGAGCTGTTCTGTATCTTGACTGTGTGATGATGGCTACACAACCGTGCGTTTGCCAAATTTCATAGACTTGTACACAACAAAGGTAAGTTTTACTGTAGGTAAAATCTATCTGAATACACCTGACTTCAGTGAAGTCTCAGGCAGCAGCCAGAGTACGGGATGAGGGACTGTCTCCTGGCCTGTAACCTGGAAGGGCTCTCCAGTCGAGAAGGACTCCAGGCCGCTCGGGAGAGCAGGCGAGGGGGGCTCCGTGATACGCAACGGGGCTGAGGTCCACTCGCCCATCGGGCCTCATGGAGTCCTGCACCAACGTAGCAAGAGAAAGTCAAACCCCCACATGTGGTTGGTTGAGGCCTCGTCAAGGCTGGTTCAGGAAGAGTAAGGGCTGAATCTGCAGGTGGATGGTGTGGAAGATTCCAGCTGCTACAGTTTGGGGAGGACAAGAGCTGAGAGCAGCTGTTCTGACTGAGGGCCTCCAGGTCCCGGTCTCCCCAGCCTGGCTGGGTACCGGATAAGGAAGAGCATTGAGTCAGTGACTCCTAGAAAGGACTGGTTAAGCAGGACCTCTCCCTGTTGGGGTGGTGTTTCTACAAGCCAACCAAGCGTGACCATTTCTAACCGGAAACTGCCTTCAGACAATTCCACACCCTACGCACTCCACTCAGTGCCCTTGCTTCACCTTTGTCGGTTAAATACTCCCAGTTTCTCCTTTCCCCGTGACTGATAGGGATCAATTTTCCCTTTATTCTATGTAGAAGGAGAGGGATTTTGGAGGCCGAGAGCAGTATCAGTGGGATTTGATGTCGGTATCCCCATGATTCAAGCTCCCGATTTCTGTCCCCATTACTGCAGGGCCTCGGGCAAAACCTCTAACCTTGATTTCCCCCAAATGCATAATAAGGAGAAGGGTCTTTACTTATTTATGATGGACTCTGTTACTTGTATGAGAGATGTTCCAGTGTAAGTGTTATTACAAGGCCCAATTTACTGTCCAGAAAGAAGCAATCCTGATAGAAATCTTTCATTTAATTAAAATTGATTTTAAAATTGCCTGATCAATAGTGAGTTAAAAATTCATCCTGACTCAGTGGGAGGGGAGAGGTCTCCCAGCAGTCCTGAGTGGAGCAGTTTGGGCTCAAGCGTTGGGATGGGCCTTGCCGGCGCTGCTTGGCTGGCTGAAGTCTGAAGGCTTCCCCTGTGGTCCAGATGGCCAAGCCCTCCCTGAAAGAATCCCGCAGAAGAATGGACTCTTATTTCTCGCACTTTGAGCAGGAAAGCCTTCAAAATGCAACTGGCCATGCTCGTCAAGCGCGAGCCCTGTCATTTGCTAGGAACTAATAAAAACATCTACTTGCTCGCTTTTTGATGCATTTCCTGGAAAGCTGCCTCCAGCAGGTACTGGGGGCCTTTCCCTGTGTCCAGTCACCCCAGCCAGAAAAAACTGCAGCTGTACCCCACCTTCCCAGTCCCTCTGCTCCCCATGCAATCATCCGCTGAACTGGAGGTTCAAACCTTGCACCTCCTGCCCCTTTCCATCCCCACTGCCCCTGCCCCCGGGTCAAGCTCCCTTCACCTCTCACCTGGAACATTTTAATAGCTGTCTCGCTGGCCTCCGAGCCTCCAGTCGCCCACCTGTCCAATCCATTCTCCATGCTCTTACTTGAGAGATCTCCTTAAAGCATAGGTCATCTTGGGTCACTGCTACTCAAAAATTTTTGATGACTCCCATTTTAATACAGAATTAAGTCCAAATGCCCCAGCAGGCATACTAAGACATCCATAATCAGACTCCTTTCCAGCAAGTAATGTCCACCGCATGTCTCCTGACGGGTGTCCACTTCTCTTCTCCTTTGGAACGTCCGTGCTCAGTACTCAGAACGCACAGGACTCAGAACACTGGCCCCCAAGGCTATGCTCACACCGGTGCCCCTGATCACGGCACTTGACAAATACTCATTTGGACGATGCTTTGTGCCGGGCCTCGTGCTCTGCAAGGTGGGAGCTGGCGGGAATTGGTGTGTCAGACAGATGAGGTCCCTGGTTTCCTGGAGCTGACATTTCAAGGGGGAGGTAAGCTATTTAAAAAGCCAGCAGATAAAGAAATGAAGAAATAGAGATTGTGGCATTGTTATGAAATAAATCAATGGAGCCCTGTGCTGCAGATAATGCCGGCTGGGGGTGGGGGCACCCAACTGTGGAGTCAGGGATGGTCTTGCAGAGGGAGAGAGCCATTTAAACTGAGACATGAAGGGTGAAGAGGGGCGGATACAAGAGGTATGAAAAGAGCGAGCAGCGAGGACAGTGATTCTAAGAAGCCAAAGCGGAAGAGACGGAATACTCCAAGAAAGCCAAATGGAACATAAGAAGGTTTTGTTTTGCTTCGTTTTGTTTTCTTAATGCCAGGAGTTGAAGACGGAATGTCCAGAGCCAGATCATGTGTGACTATGTAGCCGCCTGGGGTGTGAATTGTATCCCAGGCGTGTCAGTTTCCTGGGGCTGCCATAGCAAAGTAGCACGAACTGGGCGGCTTCACACAATAGAAATGTATCATCTGAGGGTTCTAGAGGCTGCTAGCCAGAAATCAAGGTGTTGGCAGGTCCCCACTCCCTCCAAACCTCTAGGAGAGGATCGTTCCTTGCCTCTTCCCGCTCTGATGGCTCCAGGCGTTTCTGGACTTACTGTAGCTTTACTCTGTCTCTCCACGACCGTCTTCCCTCCGTGTCTGTGTCTGTGCCCAAATTTTCCTTCTGTTATAAAGACATCAGTCATATTAGACTCAGGCCCACTCCAATGACCTCATCTTGACTCGATTAAATTTGCAAAGAACCCAGCCCCAAATAAGTCGATGCTCCATTCGCAGGTGTTAGGAGTTAGGATTCAACATATCTTTTCTCTGGGGACACCATTCAACCCTAAGTGCCTTGGGAAGCTTTTAAAAGATTTAAGTGATAGACAACATTGTCTATTTTACTTAAGAATCCTTCCTTTGGTTTCTGGTGGAAGATCAGCAGAGGGGGCAGGTGGAAGCCAGAGGTCAGTCTTGCAGGTGTGAGATGATGCTGGCAGCTGAGTTGGAGATGAGAGGGTACGTCCAGATGTGCTTTGACACAGAGCAGACGGGATTAGCCACCCACATTCTAAAGGTAATTTACATTCTACACCCTCCGTGCTGCCTTGCAAGTCATTCCTTCTCTTTGTGCTTCCACAGCCCTTGGCTTACACCTTTATTTGGCCGGTATCTGGCTTTGCCCTGCTTAGGATTATATATGGGGGATGACTGTCAGGAATAGAGGCAATGATATACAGGAGGGCTTTTGGCTAAAAGAGAAAGAAGGAAGAGCTTACGCACGCAGCTGAACTGAAGACGGCTATCAGAGCAGCATCATGGAGAGGGGCCCCAGGCAGGAGCTGGAGGGTCCGAAGCTCTGTAATAGCCGGAGCATAAGCTCTGGAGATTCGGGCTCAGGGCACACACAGTGCTGCTCAAAGTGGGGACCAAAGATGCCTCCCCCCACCGTCTCCCACCTTGCTTATAGCATAGCGTGGCTGCAAGGTGGCTAGGACTTCACAGATGGGCTGGATCACAAGCATTTGTGGCTTTGGGGTTATCAGCAGAAGGCAGGTATCTAATAGATGCCAGCGCAATGAGAGCAGGCAGCCACTCTGGTTGTGGGAAGACATTACCCTCAAGCATAGCCGTGGAATCCGGATGAGCAGTCAGCATGGAAGAACGAGAGGGAGCTGCCTGCAAGATCATGCAAGAGGCTTCTGGAAGCCCAGGGCAGATCTGGGATTGTCTAGAGGATGTTTGTCCTTTTCCAAGACCAGTACATGGACGCCCCCCCGCCCCCATGTGGGGCACAGTCGGGAGTCTCTAATGCATGGGACACGGGGCAGGGCACAGCCTGCCTCTGACTAGAGAGCCACAAAGCACCGGTGCCCACTTCCCCTGCTTCCTTTGAGGCGAGAGCCTGGGTGTGTGACCCGGACTCAGCTCATCAGATATTCTGCTTCCAGACTTGGCATGGAGAACTGGGGATGCAAAGAAGCGGTGGCAGGGGAGAACCACGTTGGAGTGATGGCAGCAGCAGAGGCAGAAAGGCCACTTCCGAGCTCAGTGTTCGGCGGGGATGCCGGTGGGACAGCTCTCGGGAGTCCCTGTGTGCCAGACTGCACAGTGGCCCCCAAAGATGACCCATCAAATCCCCAGGACCTGTGTCTGGATGTGGCCTCCTACAGCAAAATAGGTCCTTAGGTTAAGAATCCCGAGGGGGGGTGTTTATCTTGGACTCCCCACGTGAGCCCCCAGTGAAACCAGATGGATCCTTGTAAGAGGGAGGCGGAGGGGCTTCTGACGGAGGCACACGGAGGAGGAGGCAGCGAGGCCGCGAGGCCGAGATGGGAGTGACGCGGCCACAAGCCAAGAGCTGCCCGGAGCTCCCAGAAGTTGGAAGAGGTGAGAGAAAGTTTCTTCTAAAACCTTTGGAAAGAGTGTGGCCTGGTAACCCTCCTTGATTTTGGACATCTGGCCCCCAGAACTAAGAGAACACATTTCTGTCGTTGAAAGCCGCCGAATTGGTAATGCGTTGTTAGCACAGCCGCGGGAAATGAAGAGAAGCTACGCAGCCAGGCTTTCTCCAGTTTGTGTTCTGGAACTGCTCCTCCGGACTTCCCAGCAACTCTGGGCCTGCTTTTTTTTTTTTTTTCCTTTTTCTTTTTCTGCCTAAATCAGAGGCAGTTTCTGTTGCTTGCCACAAAAGCACTGATGGCTAGAGTCAGCCTTTGTTTGGGGAGGGGAGGTGCCAATGTTCAGAGGGGAGTAGCAGTGCCCCCCATGATCTAATTTGGACCCACTGGTTGCTGAGGCCTGGAGAAAGCTCGATTGCATTTGCCGTAATGTCTCCACCTGCCACTGATGAAATGCTCCACGCACAGCATCCCAGCGAGGCCCGGAGCACAGAACTTGGCTTAACTTTAGTCTTCGGTGAAGACATTCATTTTCTCTGATGTGGAGAAAAAAAAGAGGAAGGAAGCTACAGAAAGATTTTGATGGGGAAGAAGGACAGATTGCAGGAACGCCTCCTGCATGGTTTTAATCTTACAGAACGCTGAGCAGTTCTGGTAGCATGGGACAGTCATGGGTTTGGGCCAGAATGGCAAATAAGTGGCTCCCACATAGTCCCTTCTCTCCTACCTATGCCCGTGGCAGGCATGAGTAATGGATCCTTGCACCCCTTACCTCTGCCTCGTGATCCTTCTGAAACAGTGATCTGGACAGCTGTTCTCAATTATTTTGGGTGTGGAATAAGCTGTAAAATCTATTGGAAGTCTCTGGTTTGTAGGCATGAGGACAGAGAAACCGAATAGCACTGGGAAAGCAACGGGAGTTAGATGCAAAAATAACTCAACATCTGTGAAGGCCCGAGGGCCACATCAGTGCCTTGCGGTGCATGTCACTGGCACAGAGCTCTAACTTCCCCCAGCACGCTGACAGACCAGAAATTTAGTCCATGCATGGTCAGTGGGTTTCAGGAAGAGGGTAATGTGAAAGGACTAAGAAGTAAGGGGACTGGAGTGCTCTCGATCAAGCTGACCGCGAGTCCCTGGGACTATCGAGGATTGAGTAGAAGGGGAGAAATTCGTATGGGTTGAATGAGGTCATGATGAGAAAATGCGCAGGGTCCGTGGAGGAGAGATGAGAAAGGTAGAGAACAGGAGGAGGCTACATGCGGGGAATGGGATTTCCAAATGAGCTGTCAGAAATGGGGCAGGTTCGAGGGCTGGCGGCACCTCAGTCATGGCCACTTGGAGGAGGAGGACAGAAGTGGGATGGGGAATGGAGGATGATGGACTTGGAGGTCAAGGAGATTTGAGGTCATCCTGTTGCATGAATTTGCAAGTGGATACTGAGATGGAAAGAAATTTGTGTTAATGAGATGTCAGCTTGGGGCACCTGAGTGGCTCAGTCAGTTCAGCGTCCAACTCTTGATTTCGGCTCAGGTCATGATCTCAGGGTCATGAGATCGAGCCCCATGTCAGGCTCTGTCTGGGCACAGAGCCTGCTTAATAATCTCTCTCTCCCTCTGCCCCTCCTCTGCTCACACTCTCTCATCCTCTCTCAAAAAAAAAAAAAAAAGAGAGAGAGAGAGAGAGAGTTGTCAGCTTGTATTCACAATTCAGCATGGACACTAAAATATTGAATAGATCACTTGAATGATTTGATAAACACCAATTTTTTTTTATTCCTTGATTTTGCTTGACCATGTTTATTGTGGTTATTGTGGTGTAACTGAGATGTTAATTTGGTTCTTCTCATTGGATTTTCCCCTTCTCCAGCCCAAGAAGGTAACCTATGCTTCTGTGCGCCCTCGCTTCTCTTGTGTTACTGGACAAAACCAGAAGAGGCCTGGAGGCCTCTCTTGAATGTATCCCCTCGCACAAACATTTAGCTTGTCTGACTTCTGTTTTACGAAGTTACAACTCATTGAGGTGGTGCTAGAGGGAGGAAAGGAAGGAGTGTTCCTGAGGGTCCCCCCAGAAAACAACACACTCAGAATAGGTTCTAGAAGGCTCCTTCAGGAGATTTCTGTCCTGCGAAACTCCTTGCAGATCCCCATGCCTTTTAGAGGAGAAAAGCTTTTTTAAGGCTTATATTCAACTTTCCCACAATCTCATTGGCATGTGGGTTAAGAATCAGAATTACTCAGAATTCAGAAATACAAAGAAACTATATTTCCCACATACTTGGAGATCCTCGAGTGAAATTCATAGTAATTAGTCTACTATATGAATTCAAATGGAAAAGTATATCGAAACAGCATTCAGGCGGAGCGAAGGGCAGGGAGGGTAAGCCTCACTCCCTCATGTGGGACACCCTCCTGTGCCTCCTGCCTATGTGAGCGGAAGAGTCTGCAGTCTTGAGTGCCTCCCACCGCCCTCCCCCCCCCATTGTATGGGAGGGTCTTCAAGGGGCCCAGTCTGCCCGGGTCGCACAGGGCACCGAGACTGTACGTTACTTGGCTGGTATTTGGGCGAATCACCCGACATGCTCTTGGTTCATCTTCCCTGGCTTGAAGAGAGGCAACGCCGGCCTCACGTTCCTGTGCTTTTGGCTGGAAGTGGGACATGGGAGAGGGGAGAGCTCATGGTCAGCCCCTCAAGCCAGTCATCTGTCACGTGGCTTCTGGACTGGGTTTGGGGTCACATCCCGAGATGGGAGTGTGGTTTGGGTGCGTGACCAGGAAGAGCTGTGAACTTGCACAGGGAGCCGAAAGGAGAGCGCGGTGATAGAACCGGGTTGTGCGAGCAGAGGGTGCGGCCGGGAGCCCGTGCTCCAGCACTCTCTCCAGCGGTGTGACCTTGGGCATGCCACTTAAGCTTTCTGAGTGTGTCCATCTATGCGACAGAAGTGAAAGGGTTTGTCTGAGTTCACGCGGCTAGTAAGCGTGGCATCCAACTTGGTCTGCCCGGTTTATTACTCACGCATACAAAAATACATCTTGAGCAGCTACTGTGAGTAAGTCACTGGGTCGGATATGGGCGATAGCTGCTGTTCTGGAGCCAGCAGGGAAGACAGAGCGTAAACAAGGAATCACTGGTTGTAAAGGAGAAGCAGAGAGGCCTATTGGAAATACACAGAAGGGAGAGCAATAAATCAGATCGAAAATGGTATAATTAATATTCTAGTATAAGACCCACTGTTATATCTATTTTTTTTTTTGCAGAAAAATTGTATGCACAAAACCGTTCATTGCAGTATTATTCGTATTAGCAAGAAGTTGGAAACAACGGAAGTGCCCGGGCACAGGGGAATAAACAAATGATGTCACATCGTTGCAACATATCAGAGCCTCACTTAAAATGATGTTTATGGTGTTTCTGATACGGGGAAAGTGTAAGGTAAATATGTAAATGGAACACAGTCCACGAGGTTGTTTCTACAGTGTGATGGCACATATATTTGGGGGGATGAGGAGGGAAGAGCCTAGGTTATTTCTGAGTGGTGGTGGAAGTGATGGGTGATTCTTTTTTATTTCTTTTCTTTTCACACATTTTCTAAATTCTGTAGCAAACCAAGGCAAAAATAATAAATAAAAACTCCTGCAGCATTCACGTATTTGCTGAATATCGGCTCTAACGTCCGCGACCGTTTGTGTGGTACTGAAGGGTACAGAAAGGAATCCCAAGGCGTGTTCAGGACTTACCGAGAAGGACCCTATAACCTTCTTGAAACCCCACAACAACCATACGGTGCAATGGAAAATAGGGCGTGGCTAGAGGAGCATTCAGGCAATTCACTGAGCGTCTGAATAATAACACCTTGCCTTGGATGAGCACTTACGACACGCCAGATACTGTTGTCAGCGCTCTGCTGTGTCATCAGCTTGCATGGGGACTAAGTAACCCACTTTACAGAGGTGATCCTTGAGGCCGAGGCTTCCGGGGCTCTCCTCTGAGCTAGGTGCAGGGAGGGATGTGTGGCACCTGTCCCCTCTCCTCCCCGCTGGGTGTGTTCCTTCACTGACCATGACCCTGTTCTGGGTTCCTGCACAGCCCACACACTGTGGGCCGGCAGAGTCATGGCCCTGCTCTCATGCCATTTGCAGGCTAGTGGGCAATCCCGGCACTCAATACTAAGCAAAGAAATCTGTGAAGGGAAGGAACATTCTAGTTGGAGACAGTGAAATGGCCATAAAAGTGTCAAGAGCATACCCGTTTATCCAATGATGAACAGTAAAAAGCAGCGGGGGGGCCCATGGTAAAGACTGACTTTCAACGTGACCGAGGGCGTTGGGGTTTCATCCATAGAAACCTACAGAAGAGAAGAAAATACGGTTAATAGAAACTGGAAGCTAAAACTTACTCCACCAGGCAGGCTGCTTAGCGTCATCTGAGTCTCTACTTACCAGTCCTTAAAATGGGGACAAGGGTATGCGGGTTGTGGGGTGGTGGTATGAATGAAAGGGGGCACAGCACAGGAAGAGTTTAGCACAATGTGTGTGTGATGTTGTGATTTATAATAAGAATATGTATTTGGTCTTTGATCATGTTCCTGGCACTGAGCCCCTAAAACCCTTGGAATTTCCTGTGATCAGAGCAATAAAGGTGTCTTTTGTCATGTTAATGAGGTGACTTTTGGGAAGCCCTTAGGTAACCTAAGGATGGGGGCTGGTTGCCAGAGAAATCAATCAAGTGATTACAGGGTTGGAATTTTTAGGACTCCAGTCGTTTCCCCCCCCCCCCCCCCCCCGCCAGCCAAAACCCCAGGGAGGGGAGAGGGGCTGCAGGTTGAATCAATCACCAATGGCCAGGGATTTAATCAATTATGACAATGTAATGAAGCCTCCATAAAGACCCAAAAGCAGTGGGTTCAGAGAACACGTGGCGGTCCTGGGACAGTGGTACCTGGAGAGGGCGCTCTTCCCCATACCTCGCCCTGTGCCGCTCTTCCCTCTGGCTGTTCCGGAGTCACATTCTTTCATAATAATCTGGTGATCTAGTGAGTACAATGGTTCTGTGAGTTCTGTGAGCCACTCCAGCAAATTAATCGAACCCAAAGAGGGTCTTGGGAATCTCTGATTTATAGCTAGTCTGTCAGAAGCACAGGTGATGATGACCTGGGCTTGCAACTGACATCTGGAGTTGGGGGAGGGGCAGCAATCTTGTAGGACTGAGCTCCCAACCTGTGGCATCTGAAGCTAATTGGGGTAGATAGTGTCAAAACTGAGCTGAATTGTAGGACACCTAGTTGGTATCCCAAGAATTGCTTGCTGGGGTGGAGAACCCCTTCCTGCCCCTGCATTGGAATTGTTACCAGAAGGTACTGAGCCTGGCATATAGAAAGTGCTCAGCCCTGTGGGCTACTGTCATTGCTTCAGGGATCAAAGAGCATGAAGAAAGCTGAGCTAGAGGGGTGGGAGTGATTGTGACCTCGTCTGTCATTGTTTTCCCCTTTGCTGACTGGGAACTTGATCTTCTTCCTGTTGGTCTTTGGCTCCTGCTGGGATGATGAGTAGGGGGTCCATTCCCCCCCAACCTGTGCTACAGGAAGTTGGAGTTTCTTTCTTTTTCTTTTTTTAGATTTTATTTATTTATTTGACAGAGAGAGAGAGAGCACTGGGGGGGGGGGAGTGGCAGGCAGAGGGAGAAGCAGGCTCCCCGCTGAACAGGGAACTCGATGTGGGGCTCAATCCCAGGACCCTGAGATCATGACCTGAGCCGAAGGCAGATGCCCAACCAACTGAGCCACCCAGGTGCCGGGTGGTTGGAGTTTCACCCAGAAAAATTTGCGCTGGCCATTAGGTTTTATTATTTTTATTGTCATTATGACGTTACTGTTATGTCAGACCCGTAGGGATCTGGTATCTTCATTCCTGCCTTCCAGTAAACCCTTATGCCTTTCAAGTATTCTCTGTCCTTCTCATCTTCCAAAACTGTCTTTGTGAACAAAGGCACACAGATAACCACAGATTCATAAAGCAATGTTTATTTATTATTATTTCTTATTTATATAATTCATAAAGCATCATTTTTTGTCCTGGTCTGATTTGGGTAGGGAGATAATGGGGACCAAACCCCCCCAGTCATTGTCTGCCTTTCAGGGGGCATCAGGATCCTGGTTCAGCTTGGACCAGCATAAGGCCCGACACAGCAGGCATTCAACAAACATTATCTATATGGTTTGTTCACTAGATAAAACAAATAAACCAAAAGAACTTGCATGGAAAGAAGATTGGAAGGAAGCAGAGCAGAGTTATTATAGTTCACTGTGACTAAGAATTGCTTTAAACATCCCTTATAATTCTGGGGTTTTTTCCTGAACTTTCTAAGATAAACCTGTATTCTATTTGTAATTTGGAAAAAACCGCTTGTGTATAAAACAAACATTCATACTAACTGAAAGAATGTGTCACTGTTTGCCACTGCCCAGAGGAAAATGGGAGAGCCCCTGGAAGAGGTAGGTCGAGAGAAGTGGAGATACTTGATTTTTTGCTCTCAGAGCTTGGTTTGTTGGTTTAACCTTTCAGGATCGTAGTGTCAGCCTCTCTGACCTGTATCTTGAAGCCCTGGTCACATCTTACCAGCAGAAGCACTTTGGGGGGCAAATGAGAGAAGCCGCTACGTGGGTTCATATCCCAAGTGTACAAATCCCAAGTGTAAGAATGGTTTTGGACTCCAGAGCCCATGCAGGTGTTTGGGGTGGTTGGATTTCTTCCCAGGCCCTCTTTCCTGCTCTCCCCAAGGAAGGTGGGTTGCTGACTGGCATTAGTCTCTGCTCTCGTGCATTCTTTTGGGTTCTCTCCTGAAGAAGGAAGCACTTGCAGCAGAGAGGGGAGCCGGGAAGAGGCTGCCCTGGGGATGTTGCCAGGGGTCAGAGCAAAGCAGCTGAGCTGACTCAGCCTCTGAGAACACATCTCCTATCAGCCCATTTACTTAGCCCACAGACTGCCCTGGGACAGCAGGCCCGACTCCAGGCTGCTCGTGAAACCCGGGGGCAGATTCACTCAGTGCCCCCAGACCTCAGCCTGACCCTCTCCTCCCCCAGCCCCGCCACCTAATTTCTCATGGTGGGAAAGCAGGTTGTGTTTATTCAGATAAAGATATATTACTATAATAGAATTACTAATTATGTCCAACAACTTTTTCCTTAAACAAAACATTCCTTGGTTGGGGCAGGAAAGCATTAGTAAGAGGAGGCGGAGGAGGGAGGGGGGAGGGAAGGCGTGTTTTGCTTTCCCTCTGATTGATGGTGGCGTGATAATCTTGGCCTGCTCACAAGTGGCTCTGTCCCGTGGATAACTGGATCCCGCTTTGCCGGCTTTAATTTGAAGCAAATTTTGCTTGAGCCAATCTTCTCCTCCGCATTAATGTTTATTAAAAGCCATCACAGCACACACAGATGCCTCCAGCACCCAGGCCGCCCCTGTCCCAGGGCCAACTCCAGGTTACAGTAAGGGACGGGAAGCTCCTGCCCCCCCCTCCCCCGGCCCCCGTGGCTTTCACAACGCATGCGCGACACAGGAGGCTGGCTCGCTAACGCAGTCTGCAGACAACGCTGATTTGGGAGTTGCTGCTAGTGGATGTCACATGAGGACACGCAACACCAAGAATCTTCGAGTCTGAGATTCTTTGGGGGAATGCGAGGATAAGAGATTGATTCCGTGTGAAGCAGGAAGCATTGCAAATCATTGCTACTTCCCCCTCTTCTCCCCACTGGGAAGATTTTCCTTCTCCATCTTTCTGGGGCTCTGTTTAGCCAACTGTCTTAGGTTGGGTGCCCCCAGGAAGCAAACCCTGAGATAAGAATGTGAGTGCAAACAGTTGATTTGGGCAGGGGTCCCAGGAAGCTTGGTTGGGGGAGTGGGGAAGGGAGAAAGAAGAGAAGGAAGTCGGTCCAGGATCCACTGATGAACAGCTTACTGGTGTGAGCTACTGGGCTCCTTCTCCCCAGAAATCGCTGAGAGGCCATGCGGTTCATGCCTCAGAGCAGCCAGGACTGAGGACCCTGGGATGTCCATCACTGGTTGAAGGCTCTGGAGGTAGGAATTCCTTGGCACCCCCGTCTTGTCCCACAGGTGAGGACACTCCTGCAGTGGGAACCCGGAGGGTAGGGCACTTGTCCCTATTCCTCTCACTAAGCACAACTACAAATCCCGGACATTCTGCATAAAACAAAGAATAAGAATACTCTGGAAGGGGAGGTGAAGGTCGGCCGACTAGGACATCAGAACTTGGGGAACAATACGGTGGTGAATTCCTTTGAATTTCCCTTCTGCCTCATGTAACCTAGACATGACGCTGAAGAAGCAGGCAACCTGGAAACACAGCCTGCTCTCTCAAGACAGACAGCTTTCAGATAATAAGTGCTCTCCTTCAGTCAAACAGCACAGAGCAAGCTGTGACTACGCCCCCATGAGTGCCAGCAAAGGCCGAGTGGGAGAACCACATCCGTGGGGGCTGCCCCAATACCCCCACTAGAGTGATGTCAGGGAGGACCAGGAGGGATCTGGTATCTTCATCCCTGCCAACCAGTAAATACCCAGGAACGGGGACGCCCCCTCCACCTCAGTCTCGGGGGAGAACACAGGGAGAGTGAGAACTCCCACCCTGGCCCAGCGGCGTAGAGGAGCTCCTGCATTCCTGGTTCCACCTAGCCAAAGTAGAAAGCCAGGAAAAGCCCCAGACAAAGACGGCTCACTGGCTTTTTTAAGCTAAAAATTTTATCAAGATAATTATAGATCCACATGCTGTTGTAAAAACAGTACCGAGAGATCCTGTGTGAGGTTTGTTCAGTTTCTTCCAAGAACAACATGTGCAAAACTGCAGTATAATTTCACGGCCAGGATCTTGATAGTCATACAATATATGAATCTTGCACAGATTTTCCTAGTTTTATTTATGCCTGTTTGTGTATGTGCGTGTGTGTGTGTGTGCTTGCACGTGCACGTGTGTGTGTTAAATTTAATACAACTTATCACCTGTGGAAGCCCGTGGCTCCATGACTACAGCTAAGGTACGAAACAGTTCCAACACCAGGTGGTGATGCCCTTTTATATTCCTTTTATATTCACATCCTCTTCTCTCCTGCTGCCCTGGACCCCCTTCCCTCCCATCCCTGACCTCTGGCAACCACTAATCTGCCCTCCACTTACAAAATGTCATCATTTCGATCATGTAAAATGAATGAATTAGACAGTAAGTAACTTTCCGGGGATCGGTGATTTTTGCTTAGTGTACGTCCTCGGAGTTGTGCGTAGCCATAGTTCGGTCCTTTTTTATGGCTGAGCAATACGCCACGGCATGCATGTGTTACGTATTTATTCATTGCTCAAGGGATTCCACTTTTTGGTGATTACAAATAAAGCTGCCGTGGACATTCATGCCCAGGTTTTTGTGTGAACACACGTTTTCAGGAAAGAGGAAGTGAGAAGTGGCACAAGAGAGGACGGTTGAGTAAAGTTGCTTGACCCTAGCTCTAGCTATACCTGAAGCCATCTACGCCCCCTCAAATTTTTGGGTTACCAGGGAGGTTTGCATTACGTGTTTTATGTTACTAAATAGTACTAACCTTTCAGGTCTTCGTAGTGGGTCATTATATATGTCTGTGCCCTGAAAACTATAGCAAATTATTTTTTTAAGACCTGTAAGTTTTTTGGCCCCCAGAGGCCAAGGCAAAATTTCAGCAACATAGGTCTGTTACATCTAACAGAAGAGGGAGAATCCCGTTACATTTTTTACTCCATTATATAGTTAACTTCTAAAAATATTTGGCACAAAGTAAAAGCTTAATACATATTTGGTCCCAGGCTGAATGTTCTTGGTGTTCTCTGGGAAGTCTTTTCTGTCCAGCAGAACCCAGGAGAACTGAGACAACTCCACAGTGGCCTCTGGGTGGCGGAGCAGGTCCTGATGGCTGCAGGCTCTGTGCCACGGGGGTTCTGGAGACATGGTGCCAGGTGGTAGCTGCACTACCAGGGGACCTAGACCAGCTCCAGGTCCCCGCCGATTGCTATGTGAGATGGCAGTGTTGATGACCATAGTTAGATTTGTCATTACTAAGAACCAACTTCATTCAGGTAGAGACAAACTGGCACCTGGGGTCTCTACCTTTCTGGAAGAAAGAGAGCACATTTTTGAGACACTCATACTAATTGGAAGCAAATTTGCAGTCAGTTTCAACAGAAGACAGTGGGGAGACCACAAGTATCAGATATCTGAAAACTGGAGGCAAACTAGAAAGATATAACTCTTGAGGATAGAAGAAATACTTCCCAAGAAAAATTAAAATAAGGTGAATCTTAATATTTAAAATGAGTTGGAAAAAATGGATAAATGGGACTACATCAAAATTAAAAACTTTCATGCATCAAAGGACACCATCAACAGAGCAAAAAGTCAACCCTTGCGATGGGAGAAGATATTTGGAAATCGTGCGTCTGATAAAGAGTTAATTACCAGAATATATAAAGAACTACCACTCAATAACACACAAGCCAATTAAAAATGGACAATGGACTTGAATGGACCTTTTTTCCAAAGAAGACACGCAAATGACCAGTAAGCACGTGAAAAGACGCCCAGCATCATTAATCATTAGGGAAGTGCAAATCAAGGCTACAATGAATTACCACTTCACAACCCCCCACCCAATAAAACATTTGGAGTTCTTATGCCCTGTTGGTGGGAATGTAAAAGGGTGCAGCTGCTGTGGAAAACAGCATGGAGTTTCCTTTAAAACAATTAAGCATTGCTTTATCATATGATCCAGCCATTCCACTTCTGAGCTGATACCCAGACGAACTGAAAATAGGGGCTTGAACAGATGTGACTTGTACACCCATGTTCATAGCAGCCTTATTCCCAATGGCTAAAAGGTGGAATGACCCAGGTGTCCACCAACAGGTGAAGGGCCAAGAAAATGTGGTCTCAACTCGCAATAGAATGTTATTCAGCCCTAAAGAGGAAGGAAATTCTGACTCATGCTCCAACATGGATGAACCGTGAGGACACGATGCTGAGTGACACTGGCCAGTCACAAGAAGACAAACACCCTATGATTCCACTTCTGTGAGGTACCTAGAGGAGACAAATTCAGAGGGACAGAAGGTAGAGTGGAGGTTGCCAGGGGCTGTGGGAAGGAGGAGATCGGGAGTTCTTGCTTAATGGGGACAGAGTTTCAGTCGGGGAGGATGAAAAAGTTCTGGAGAGGGTTGGTGGTGATGGTCGCACAACAGTGTGAATGTGCTTAATGCCCCTGAACTGTACCCTTACAAATGGTTGCGATTTAAATTTTGTGTCATACATATTTTACTCCAATAAACAGAGAGATTCAAAAAAGCTCAAGTTGACACTCCCGGGAAGAGCCAGTCTTCACAAGATAAATCCGGGCACATCCAAAATCAAGTAGCTGCCACCATGACATCTTTCAAAACCCACCCAAAGAACGAAGACGAGCTTCAAGGAGCTCAGAAAGATGCTTTGAAGAAAAATTCCAGTCTTCAGGGAAGCCTAAATCTCCCTTCGTGAGATGAGGAAGCAACGAAAGGCAGAGGGAGTAAGCCCCTCAGACAGAAGGGGAGCATCTCAGGGAGCTCGAGAGGAAGTTTGGCCAAGCCTCTGGGTGGACGCCCGGGGGGCCATGGGGGGTGGGGCTGCTGCTCCTTGGGGAGACAGCTTGGATGTGGGGAGCTCAGAATTCATCAGAAAACAGAGAGCTCATAGCACAGGAGTCAAAAAGTAGTTTTGGGCACAATGATGCATGTGGCTGCATTAAACGCTTAAAGACTTTTGAAAGTCTTGCAGAATAAAGAAATGAACTATGCCCTGAATTAACTGAGGATTGCATGAATCATGCACTTTAAACCCAATGAAAAGTCTCCGCTGATCAAGCTTCCCCGCACTCAGAAAAGACACACACCCCTCCCACACACCCACACACACCCCCAAAACAAAGCAACACAAAAATCAAACAAGAAACAAAAACCAAACAACAACAGCAAAAACCCCAGCCAGAGCCACCGTTCGAAAGGCAACAGAGACAAGAGCTCCAGTGAAAACTTCACCTTCTCTCCGAGAATGACAACAAGGGGGAAGAAATCCGATTTAGTGAGAATTTACCCTCTAAGGTCGAAAATAACCCTTCAAAAGCAGATGACAAGATTAGCAGTCCATGTGAGCCAGACACCTACAAAATACAAGCCAAAATTCTTTCAGAAAAATTCAAAAGAATCACTGGCTTATTGTGGGAGTCAGCTTTTTCCCCAGGAGAGAAAAACTCATAGTAAGGAGAGCCCTGTCGGCTGAAAAGATGCCTCCATCACTTACGGCAAGAGAACGTATTCCAGAGACAAAGCTTTTCTTGAGGAAGATTTTAAGGTTTTGAAAAGTATTCTTATGTCCTCGATGTTGCAAATGGGGCACTCGGTAGAGGCCCACTAGGACCGCCGGGGAATCTTCTGGACCAGATCTTGAGGAAGGAGGAGCTCCAGCCTGTGGGGGATGGAGACTCAGTGTCTCGTGCCTGATGCGGGACAGATGCTACCTTCCCGGAGAAAGAGCCCTGTCTCGGGTCAGCTGTCTTCTGAGCTCCTCTTCAACAGCATGAGAGGGGTGTCCTGTCGCTTCTGATTCACCCCTCGCGCGAGACCCGAGGACAACTGGCCCAGGCTCTGGTCTTCCACCTCATGCCGTTGTCAGATATGAAATGTTCCAGAGGGACCCCAGGGGCCAGCTCCCGAGAAGAGCACGCTTTGTCCTCCCGCCTGTTCTAGGCGAGGAAGAAACTGCCTCGGAGCCTTTCCTACCGAGGGATCCCCTGGCCCGCATGTCCTCCACTGGCCACAAGAAAGGCCTCTGCACCAAACACCGTCCACACAGCCTGAAAGCAGAAGTGTCACCTCCTAGGGTGCCTGGGTGGCTCAGTCGGTTAAGCGTCTGCCTTTGGCTCGGGTCACGATCCCCGCGTCCTTGGATCGAGTCCAGGTTGGGCTCCTTGCTCAGCGGGGAGTCTGCTTCTCCCTCTGCCTGTCCTCCCACACATTCTCTCACTCTCTCTCAAATACATAAATAAAATCTTTAAAAAAAAGAAGTGTCACCTGTGAGTTGATTCCAGTGTCCACCAAGCTGACTTTTGATGATCCAGAGCCCTTAGAAGCTGCTTTTCTTTCCCGACGAAAATAGTTTCGCTTTTTCTCCTCTTTTCCTTTTATTGCTATTAAGTAATTATGCCCTGGCTCCAGTGGAAACCTGGGAGGCTTATAATTCTGGAATAACGTCCTCGCACTGTGGACTACCCAGCTATGACTCACAAATTAGTTGCTTTCATTTCATTCTAGTAGGTGGGTTAGCCATAGGAGCTTCGTTGTTAATAAGTCCGTTCACATAATCCGGAGATACAGCAAATGTTTTGTCTCTTCTACTGCAATTTTTTTTCTCTTGGTTTTATTGCTATGATTTAGGTGATTATACAATATCTCAAATGGAGACTTGATGGGATTTTGACTTTTAGGATGGCGTTTCATAAATATACATTACATACATGGGAATCTTGGACTGGAAAGACCTCAGGGGCCAAGCTGCCAGCCCTCCCTGGGGGTGTCACCTCCATCCTCGGCCGCCTCCCAGCCATGCCCAGTGACGCCGGAGCTGATGACCATGGACAGGTTAGACGTCTTGCTTTCTTCCGGGCAAAGGTAGGGGCCCAGGAGGTGCAGGGACCCCGCTGTGGCCCAGCCTGTCACAGTTCGACCTGGGGAACTTGACCTCTCTTGGGCTCAGTTTCCCCTTACCACAGCCGTTAGCCCAGCTACCATGAGACACAAGCCCCTCCTGGGCACACAGTTGTCCTTCAATCCAGAACCCACTACGGAAGCAGATATAGAGCTTGGGGAAGCCAAGCGGTGGCAGGCAGCACTTCCTTCTCCCCCTCCCTCCTCCTCCTCCCCTTCTCCCTCTCCCTCTTCCTCCCCACTCTTTTTTCCCCTTCCTCTTCTCTCCCCCTTCCCTCCCCCTTCTCCTTCCCTTCCCTCTTCCTCCTCCCCTTCCTCCCCTTTTACCTCCTCTTCCTCACCCCCACTGCTCCTTTCTCACCCCCGCCTCTCTCTGGCTGCACCTACTTCCTTCTTTCCCCGTGTTTCACACGTGCCCCGAATTAATGGCAGGTGTATCCACTGGGTGTTACTGGATGTCTGTCCTGCCTGCTCCCTGGCCAGACCCACCGTGGTGGTCTTGTCAGGCCACCTCTCTAGGCCTGGAATTGAGACCCTAAATCCCAGTAGCGCCTGGCACCAAACTTCTCCCCAAATCCAAATGCTTTTGGTGCCGCCGACCCCACTGCCATCATCTGTCCCGAGAGCCTACCATAGCCTCCCTGTCTATCTCATCATTGCAACAGTGAAGCCGGAGTAAACCTCCAGAAAACACCATGGAGATCATGAGACCCTGGCACTCGAAGTCCCCCCTGCTTCCAAATCACACTGAGACCCCACTGTAAGCTCCCGTAAGGTCCAGGAGGACACACATCCCCTGGGCTTTGCTTGCCTGCCCAAGCCCCTCCAGTCTAGGGGCTGAGCCTCCTTCTGTTTCGATGACATGTCAAGCTCATGCCTGCCTCGGAGGCTCGGCATGGCTTATTTCCTGTGTCTAAATGCTTTCCACCAGATCTGTGTGTGGCTGTCTCCTCCTTGCCGTGTAGATATCAACTCAGGACCTGACTCTCTAAGGGGCCTTTCCTGACTATCCCAGCTAAGCAACCATACCCCCTGCCTTCCTCCGTATTCCCTGGCCCTATTTATGCTTTCCTTTCACTCATCCTCATTTGATGTCCCCATTTTTCTAGTTTATGTCCCTTCTGGCTACCCTCTGAGGCAGGCACTACATTCAGAGCTGAAGATACTGGGGGGTCTCCCAAGCTCCGAATCACAATCCAGGGAGGTGGCCGGCAGCTCGGGCCCCGAGCCTGAGTGCCTGGGAACCAGTCTCACTTCTGACCCTTCCCAGTGGAGTAACTCTGGACATGTTCCTTAGGGCTTTGGTGCCAAGACTTTCTCGTCTCTGAAATAGATAAAGGATGCACTGTGAGTTAAGAGAAACAAATCCTCGTAGAGCCCTGAACACACAGTAAGCCCTCCAGAGAAGTTCCTGTTTTTGTTATCATACTCAAAGTAAATGATGTACTTGACCTTGAATCTGAGACCTCTGACCCCAAGTCCATTTACTTTCCATTCGTGGAAAAACTGGTTTGCCTGTGTTTAACCTGTGTTTGTTTTACTGGTCCCTTCAAAATTTGCCCTTGACTTTTTGCTTCTGGGAGATCCCAAGTTAAGGCACAGAGGGCCTTCTTGGGGCTTAGCCTAGGGAAGAGCACGTTTTCCTAAAGATGGTTTCAGAACCTCTCGCAAGCTCTGGCTAATCGCAGTAACAACATCCGAGTCCCTGTTTCCAGCGAGGCTGGCTATTCCCAGGGAAATTTGATTCAATTCCACAAACACTTCGCCTACTCATTAAGACACCTACCACCAAAACATCTGGTCAATTAAATTTAAAGCATTAGTCAAACCAGTTGTTGGCATTATATGGTCAAACATCTGGACAAATGAAATTTTAATTGAATGTTTTGATGTCACGTGGTCTCTGTTTCAAAGCCAATCCCCGAATAGAAGCTACGTACCTTTACGTTCTCTGCCAAATTGTGCGGGTTGGGTTTTCTACATTAATTCAATTTATAATTCAAATTATAATGTTATATAGGTACGGGGGTGGGACATCTTGGATTTTCCACAGCAACTCTGAGTTTTAAAAAAAAGTTCCATCCTTTTGCTGGGTAATTGACATGGCCCAGTTTTTGGGTAGGCAATATGGTCTGTATTTGCTTGGAGTCCTGAACAGAATGTGGGAAGCCTCCACTGACATTTTGAATCTGGTTCCATTTACCCTAAAATATCCAGTGACCCATTTAGCGGCATTTTCCCCTTAGGTTTCCCCTGGAAGAGTCACTTCTGCATTTTGTACCTCAACGGGAAGGGACTCCCGTGTGCATCTTCCGTGTGCAACTACCGTAGGTGAGCACACGTGATTGTATTCACTCTGTTACAACGAATCCTCGGGAACTCCTGATGTAGATGAAGAATGGTGCCCGGGACAGGGTTCCAGCAGCGGACATACAGAAAAGTGGACAGATCTGAGAGAGGTTGACAGTGCCCAGTGGTGCGTGGGCTCGGGGGGTCGGCGGATTCTGGAGGAGCACTCCCACTGCTGCCAAAGGCAAGGTGGGAAGGCACCGCTTGGTCCACTCTGTAAATTCCAGTAGAGCCATCCAGCTTCTATCATCTCCCGTCTATTTTTCACTCTGAGAAATCTCTCTTAACTCGTCTTGCTTCTTTGACCCACCCCAAACCTTTATCTTGGCACAAGAAATCTCTGGCACAAGGTCATGTGTGGCTAAAAAAAAAAAAAAAATCCCCCCCAAACACAAAAACGCAAAACAAAAACAAAAGCAACCCCCGTCTCTGGACATCTGTTCTGATGTGGCGGCCAAGAGCAGGGTCTGCGTGGTGCCAGCCTGGCAGCGAGGCGCCTGGTGCATCGGCGTGTGCGCGGTGCCAGCGCTAATGATCTGGGCTTCCCGCGGAGCCGGGCTCTGCCAGCCTCCTAATTAGGCCGGGCCGGCCAGGCCTCCTCCGCTGTCTTGTCCCCCTCCCACGCAGCAATTTAGCATGGTGAGCATTTTTTATCGTGGGCCCTTTAAGACAAAGGGGAGAGTAAAGCGGGCTCCTCCAAAGGTGCGGGACAAAGGGAAGAGCCACCAAAGCCCACGGGAGAAGTCCCCGCCCCACTCTGTGGAAGCGGGCAGAACTCGTTTAACACCTCATAGGTCAGGAGCCCGCAGAGAAAGATCCTGCCCCGAGTGGGGCCCAGAGACCCCACCCCTGTGATGGGTGGCTCAGCCTGGGCTCTTTTCCAGTCCCTTTGTCCCAGAGGGTCATCAGCAGGAGATGACCCCTGGGTCTGCCCCTGCTGGTGAGTGGGATGGGGCAACCACCCACGGATGGAGTTGGGAGGGATCAGGCTAGGCCTGTCCGGCAGGAGCGCGTTCCTTCTGATAGCCTTAACGGATTCGTGGAGAAAGTTTGGAATGTCATGAATTTTCTAGGAGCATGTTGGTTCTGGGTGGGGGTCCTTCAGTGGGGGTCGCAGGCTTCCAGAGAAAGGAGAGGGGCAGGGGT
This sequence comes from Ursus arctos, assembly GCF_023065955.2. Classification (NCBI taxonomy): domain Eukaryota; kingdom Metazoa; phylum Chordata; class Mammalia; order Carnivora; family Ursidae; genus Ursus; species Ursus arctos. Next base: position 19,719,218 of record NW_026622830.1, on the reverse strand, counting down.
CACTTGGAGGAACTTCCTCAAGGGGAGAGGGGAGAGTAGCTCTGGGCCATGGCTCAGAAGCCTTGGATCACTGAAGCAAGTCTGGAAACTGACCGAAGGCTGTGGTTGTGTTCCCTTTGCTGCTGCCGTGGCGCTCGTGCTTAGCGTGGAGCCTGGCGCACAGGGGGCGCTCGACAGATGAGTCACCCGGTGAAGGGGGCATCATCACAGTGGCCACCTTCTAGGGACATGGTGAGCAGTGAATGAGACGCAGGGCAGCAAGTGCTCAGCGCTGAGATGGCACACGTCACTACAGCAAAATGAAGTTCAGGCCCAGAGATAAATATTTTAGGCTTTGCGGGCCGTGTAGTCTCTATTTCAGTTACTGAGCTTACTGTTCTAGCAGGAAAGCAGCCATAGATGATACATGAATACATGAATGCAGCTGTGTTCCAATAAAACTTTATTTATAAAAATAGACTGTGGACTGGATTTGGCCTGTAGACCATGAAATAAGGAGGTTACTGGAAAATAAAAAAGTTACTCTGCACAGAGAGAATACAACTACAAGTTTGCCCAGATTCAAGGCAAGTTCATGTATACCCGTGAAGAGCAGCTCCAGCCCAGGGTGAGGCAGGCGAACTCAAATACGATGAATACAGCCCCTGACCTGCAAGGTTGATGGTATGAAGGATGCACAGAGCTCTCCCAGCCTCCTCCCTAGAGCCCTTGAGTTTCTGCCCAAACCAGAATCTACCATCCCTTGTCTTGACTAATCCCCACGGGCTCTGTGAGTGAACAGCCTTCTTATCCACCTGCACAGATAGCAGAGGGTGGAGTCCTTAGAAGCCTGGATTGTTCCTTGGGGTTTCCTGACTTGTATCTTCTTATCTCTGGTGGTGTTTCAGGACACAGTTCACTCAAGTGAACACTGGGGGTTGGGACACCTTACAACGAGATTAAACTCAAATGTATCCACTCAACACGCCTTGCCTCCTGTCCCCTGGGTGCCAGCCATTGTTCCCAGTGTTGGAAATAAGGATATGGACGAGATTTTATCTCAGACTTGGAAGAGCTCTTGGTCTAGGTGGGGAGACAGGCATGAACAGGGAATTGTTGCAACACTACGCAACTTCTGAGGTGGGAGGGGGGGAGCGGTCACCCGGGCTTGGCTGAGAATGAGTCAAGGACCGTTTCCCAGGAGGTGAGATTTGAGCTCCATGATGGAGGCCCATTGCTCTTGCCCATGCACTGCCTTGAGAATGTAGTTTTTCTCTGCAGGAAGGATACACTCTGGGGAAATGTTGACAGGGCAGTTCTCTTTGGTTTTCCCACTGGGGCTTTTTGAAGGTGAAGGAGAAAACGACAAGGAAATAAAGGTCTTTGCTCTCAGTCCACGTTGTTGGTCTGGCTCTGGGTGGGACTTGGTGTGAAGAAGAGGGCAGGATGAAATGCAACATGATGATTAGAAAATGACTCTTGTCTCATGACTTCTATGGTCACGTGTAAGTCAGTTCTTCCACGGTGGGCAAGAAGTTCAGATGTCAAGCGAAATATGCAGCAGGACTCCTGGGAAAACTTTCAAGGTGGGTGCTTACTTCGTGATGGAGAATAAGGGTCTTGTGATGAAAGGTTCACTTTTAGAAAGTTTCTCTTTTACAGTCACCGATAAGCTAAATATTTTCCATCGTTTCATCATCTGCTTCCCTCAGCAATCCACCTAGATCATCTGGAATCTCCCTATTAATGACATTCATTTGAAATCCAAACATGGCCATTACCACTCCTTGGCTTAAAATCATCAGCAGGAGCCTTTGTCTACAGGATAAATTCCCCCAAAGCCCTCTGTGCTCTGCCCTTCCTGTGTCTCCAGCCACACTAAACTAGGAGGAGGCACCATGTAATGAATGTCCACCATGGGTCACATTCGTCTTGGCCTCTTGCTTATGTGAGCTGTTTGCCGCCATCGTCCTAGGAAGCTCAATGAGCTTACTATCATGGAAGAAGCAGTTCAGGTTCGGGAAGATGGAGTAACTCACCTACGGTCAAGCAAACAGTCACAGAATTTAACCAAAGATCTGCCTAAAATCAACACCGATACCTCTTCTCCAACATTCTTCTGCCCAGAGTGTTTCTCACCCCATTTTTCCTCCTAAGAAATACTAAGCCCCGTTAGGATTTGATTTGGGAATTTCCTCGACTCTGACGCCGTTCTGGATTCTCTCGTACCTTCCTTGCTGACCATTTGCAGCACCATTGCTTTTGTTTGTTTGTTTGTTTGGTTGGTTTTTTTGGTAATCATCGTGGCATTGCTACCGTTACGTCATTCTTAGTCCTTTGCCTATTTCCCGTGATGGATGTGAGCATCCTGAAGGTGTCTTCGGTATATGATCTGCCCTTATATTCCTGGACCCAGTTTAGAGATGGCGCATTGAATATGGATCCAACGAATAAATGACAGGAACGGAATATTTTGGGATGCGTGTATTCAGATCAGACCTCTCAAATGCAGAAATAACAACCTTTAAAACCATCTGCTAATGGAGACTGGATGCTGAATGTAGAATGAAGGAATATTCTTCCCTTGTTTGTTATGCAGTCTGAGTGGTGGCCAAAGCAGGGGACTGGTTGTGGCTGGTTGTGCCGTCCAGCCCCTCAGAATTCTCCGAAGTCCATCCTAAACGTTTAAATGAAGTAAAGTGGTCGGCTTTAGAAGTAATAGAAGTCAATTGTGTTTGCAGCATCTAATGCAGGAATGGCATTAGATGGTCGAGATGGGGCCAGCGCCAAGAACTGCTGAGTGGGCAGGAGGCCTGATTTTCAGCCTCCCTCTGCATCCATTTGTGATAATCCGGCTCTGGCTTTCAACCAGTCACCTTCCTAACGAGACTTGCACAAGACAGCCTTTGCCCCCAGCACAGACATATCCTGAATCAGGAGTTCACTTACACAGACTTTTAAAAACACCCACACATCTACACACACTCACACACATTCTTTCTAAATACATTTTTTATCTTTATTGTTACCAACACTCCCCTCACAGGCTGGCAAACATTCAGACAGAAACTGAAATATTTAGCTGGATGGGGGCCCCTCCACTCCCCTCCAAGACGGACTTTCAACCGAAAGACAGAGGGAGCCGAGATGCTGCCTTGAGCCCATGAAATTGGAGCCGCTGATAAAAGCTTGTCTTTTGGCTTCAGGGTAGGGCATGAGGGCTGCAGACAAGACTGGAATTGCGTTCGTATTTGTTTTGCCTTTCACAAGAGAGTGCTTATCCGCCCCCAGCAGGAGGCTAGGCAGTGCTCGCTATTAGGAGAATGATAATAAAGATATTGGGGAAATAAAGTAGAACATTTATTATCCCACTATATTGCTCTAAGCATTTACAGCATTATGTAACATTGTCATCATGATAATCCTAGCTGATCGGTGCTTTTATTATCTTCATTTTATAGATGAGGAAGCTGAGGAAGGCTCACAGTTTGCTCAAGATCCCAGTTAGTAGGGGCGCCTGGGTAGCACAGCGGTTAAGCATCTGCCTTCGGCTCAGGGCGTGATCCCGGCGTTGTGGGATCGAGCCCCACATCAGGCTCCTCCGCTATGAGCCTGCTTCTTCCTCTCCCACTCCCCCTGCTTGTGTTCCCTCTCTCGCTGGCTGTCTCTATCTCTGTCAAATAAATAAATAAAAATCTTAAAAAAAATAAAAAAAAGATCCCAGTTAGTAAAGATCCCAGCCTGGACCTGGGTTCATATCGATCTGCCCCCCAGAGCCTGTGTTCTTAACTGCTGTGTTTTACAGAACAGAGAGAAACTGGCTCAAATCTATCAGAATGAGATTCTGGGGAACCTCCTGGGAGTGAACTCATTCCGCAGAAACAGGATATCTGGCTCATCAGAGTTTGCCCCATAAAACCCTTAGGAATTATGAGTGGGGAACTATTTGCAAGTATATCCTGGTGTTCGTGTCTTAGACTTGTCTCCAGGCTCATCTTTCTGCAATCTTGTGCTGAGAACCAATGATGAGTAAGAATGGAAAGAATTGCTTTACTAGAAAATGCCAGGAGACACAGAGGACACAGGCCAAGTTGCTGTGGGGATCCCTTGAAATAAGTGGACAAGAAAAGGAGAATGGGGAGGCATTTGCTCCCACTTTGTAAGCTCTTCCAGCTCCGGGATCCAGGATGTCCACGGGATAGTTGGAAGGGCCCTGGGGCAGATATTAACATGTGTGGCAGAAGTGACCGGACTGTTGACAGAAGCCTTACACTCAGTGGGAAATAGCAGTCACCGAGGACAGTAAAGACGTTCCATGGGGTGGAGGACAGAGCCAGAGAAGAAGAATAAAGTTGTAGATATCAGTAGCTGATGGCATTCTTTAATTAGCACGTGGGAAACACTTTCTTATGGGTTCCCCAAAATGCGTTGGAGGGGGCTCTTTTATCCAGGAGACATGGGCTTTCTCATATCGGGTGACCCTTGTTCCTATGACGTTTTCTAGAATATCTCACCTGTCTCTGTGGAAGATTGCAAACACGGTTGCAAATTCTTCCCCTTTCTGCTTCCGAACCCTTGTAACGCGAGGCAGCCATGCTCCCATTGAAGCTGGAGGCAATTTTCTCTCTCTTTCATCTGGGTGTGACTTGCTTTCACCAAAGAGATGTGAGTGAACTCGATTCAAGCAGAAGCTTGAAAGACTTACAAGGCTTTCCCTCCAGGTTCCTCATTTAAAATTACCTACACAGGATGGAGGAGTGAGGACTGAAGACAAGGGAAGAAGGCGTTCAGCACAGAGAATACTGGGGCTCGCTCTCTCGTGCTCAGAAACCTGGAAGCACCAAGTGTTGTCTGAGCTTAACTGCCAAGCAGTGAGCTGGTCTGGCCAAAAGCCTGGTTGGGACAGGGCCAGGCATAGGTGTGGGGCCATCCTGGATTAACTAGCTCCTGGCCTACTCCCCAGCTGATGCTGGACCAGAAGCCCAGCCCCACCGGAGTTATGAAATTAATAAAATGGTTGTTTTAAGCCAGTAAACTGTGGAATGGTTTGTTACACGGCAAAAATTAAGGATGTCCAACTCTGCATAATCAAGGAGGGCCAGTATTAAAATCTCATTCTTAATGGGGCGCTTGGGGGGTTCAGTCAGTTGAGCATCTGACTCTTGGTCTCAGCTCAGGTCTTCATCTTAGGGTCGTGAGTTCAAGCCCCATGTTGGGCACCACCCCCCAAAAATCTTATTACTAAGATGAGAGAATTAAGTATCTTCAGAGGATTAAGTGGCTTTCCCAATATGCCAGAGCCAGTTAATGGTAGAATAATGACTAGAACTCCTAGTGGTTCACAAGGGATCTTCTAAATCCATGCAGTTACTTTGAGTGAGTTATTCTGACTAATTTCTAGGCAGTAATTATAAAACAAAATCAGTTCTTATTTCTTACAACTTCAGGGTGGGTCAATAAATAAGTCAAATTCCACAGATAGCCCATCCCAACCCCCTCCCACCTCTACCCCCAACACTATCACACGTTTGTCTCTCAAACCTGGTCGTCCTCGAGGGTTGTGGTTTTCTAGGGATTCCTTGCAAGTAGAGGAGAGTAGCCCATGCCCGTCCCCAGAGCCACTGTTATCCCTCACCTGGTCTCAAAACTTCTGCCGAGGGAAATTTAGCCCCTTCATCCAGACAAACCAACGTAAAGATACACTGCTCACATTTCCATCTTTGTAATTAAGGTGACTGTAGGATTTATCCTACAAAGCAGACCCTTTTGAGAATAAAAGGGTCACTACTTGAAAGTGTGCCAGGTTGGGGCACCTGGGTGGCACAGCGGTTAAGCATCTGCCTTTGGCTCAGGGCGTGATCCCGGCGTTATGGGATCGAGCCCCACATCAGGCTCTTCCGCTATGAGCCTGCTTCTTCCTCTCCCACTCCCCCTGCTTGTGTTCCCTCTCTCGCTGGCTGTCTCTATCTCTGTCGAATAAATAAATAAAATCTTAAAAAAAAAAAAAAAAGAAAGTGTGCCAGGAATGTCCAAGCATGCGGATTGCTATGGTCACTCTATCCCTAACTACCACAGGGAGAACAGTTTGCAGGTGGCAAAACCTTTTTGGGTAATTTATTTCATTTTATATAAAATCCTACAGTGTAGTTCATCTCAAACCCCTCTTTTTACTGACGGGAACTTTGATCTTCAGAGAAACAAAGTGGCTTCTAAGGTCCTTGACGCTAAGTAGACATTCAATGAATGACTATTGAGGTGGATGGATAGTTCAGGGAACAGATGGATGAATGTGTACAGGAGAATAAAAGAAAAGGGAGGAGAAAGCTTAATTACATCAAATGGCAGGTGTTTTCAGGGAAGAGGGAATAAAACTGAGTAACTAGATGGATTATTCTCAAACTGGGTTCCCCAGAACACCCATGTTCTCCACGATGCGAGTAGATGTTCTGGGACCGTTGTTCAAGGCCCAGGTCTTACTCTCAGGTTCCGAATCTATAAAATTGCAGTAAACCTCCACGTCATAAAGATGTGATGATTAAAGATATTGCAAATAGTGTGTTCAGCACAGCAAGTGACGCGTGGGATAAGAAGGAAAATCATAGCAAATACGTATTAGTCATTTATTACGTTCTAAGTATCACGCAAATGTAAGTGCGTTCAGTCTCCCCAGGGTCCCTCCAAGTCAGGTACCATTTATTACCCCCATTTCATAGATAGAGAAATGGAGGCTTAGGGAAGGGAAAGTTTCTTGCCCCAAATCCCTCAACCACCAAGCAGAAAAGTGACCTAGTGTCTCTCCTGTTAATCACGGTCCTTCCTCCTGCCCAGGGAATGGAAACCATCATTAATTTTATTGTTGCTTTTTTTTTTTTTTAAGGACATAGTTCTCACTGTATCTGCAGTATTTTTAATTTGCGTGGGTCTCAACTCTTTTCAGCCATGTGATCCTTAACAAAATCAAAACTAAATCGTATTTGAACAGCCTAACATGTAAAACAAAGTCAAAGCAGGATTTCTCCGACTGAATCAGCTCTGGGGCCCCGGAGCCCTCCCTTCCTGTGGTAACTGCATAGAACCCTTTGCCCTCTGTTGAGTACAGTTAGCAAATATTGGTCTAAAACACAGCTGAGTGGATTCGCTGCCTGGCACATCTAGTCTTACTGTCTCCAGGGACCCCAGCTTGTTGGTTTCTTACAGGATCTGAATGCGTGTTTAAGCTCAGATGAAAAGGCCCCGGAGAATCATGGAGGGTGGGACAGGATGGAAGCGGGCATTCAGCCTTCTGAGTCCTCGTAAGTAAGGTCCAGGCTATATGCTCGGCTCCAGCGGGGATCCTGGGAGTCTGTAGTACAGGTTTCCAAGATAACTCACTCTTACGAAGCCAGGACTTCTAAACATAGCCCTGGCTCAGCGGCAATGAGGAATGACCTCCTCTTCTCTCCTCCCCCCACCAACTCCAATTAAGTCTTTTTCCTTCCTCTCCACCTGTACCTGGGGTTCTCTCCAGGCTGCAGGCAAATGTGTGCATTAATCACACATGGATCAACGGGAGCCCTGGGAAGTGGCTGATTTATGAACCAGCCAAAAGTGTGGGGAGCCTGGGAGTGAGCAAGGCAGGCCCAGCTCAGGGAGCATATGGGGGCTCCTTCTCCAGGACCAGACCCATATGCTTCGCTGCGGGTCCGTATGCTGTGTGGGCTGGTCTCCCCCGCCTGCCCGTGTTGAGGCTGCGTGTCTGCTGTAACGTGCAGGGAGCTGGATCTGCCACACGCCTGCAGCAGCGGTGTGAGACCTTTGGGGTAAGGTCTTGGAGCTCTTCTTCTAGACATTACATGTATGCCCTTGGCAGTAAGAGTTATCGTCCTTTGCTTACCTAGGGACGGTCCACAAGAGACAGATGAGACCAGGTTACTTTTTTGTAGCTGCTAGAGGGGGAAATTGAGACCCAGCACTGGAGCCAGCCATGCTGTTACTAGTAACAAGAACAGCACTGACCGCATGAGCCTCGGTACTGAGCTCTGTTCTAATCAGTTCTTATGGGCATTAACTAAGAACACGGAGACACTTCGCTCAAGACAACACGTTGAGCGTTGGAGTGAGGGGTGGGGCTCCGATCTGTGTTGGCCTCGCCTCCCCTCCCATGAACTGTCCATCTTCAGTCATCTGTCTGTTGAGTTTGTCCTGAGCTCTGACCAGGTGTCAGACCTACAGTAGGTGCTTCAGATAGGAGTAGGAATACAACTCTCAGAAGGCTTGGTACTGGTCTCTCACGCAAGATGCATTTTCGTGAGGCAAGACAGACAGCAGAAAAAAAAGCTCAGAAAATGTGGAGTGACGAATTGCACTAACTGAAATGAAGAAAGTAAAGAACGGGCTTGGACAGGTAGCAGGGTACCTATGACAGCGAGGGTGGCCAGGGAAGTTCACGTAGGGAGATAGGAGTGTTCTGCTGAGAGTGCAGTGTGTGCAAAGGCCCTGGGGCTTGCTTGAGGTAACCGTCTAGGAGCGGTAGAGTCAACCAGGGGTGGTGAAGAGTGGGAAAAGAAGGGATAGAGTGGGGGTTTTTGGCCGATCACGGCAGACTTCTGGTGCGTGCTGAGGTGTGTGCCGGGAAGTCACGGCAGGATCATAAGCAGCTTAGCAACACTCGCTAATTGTTAACATTGGTGAGTAATAGCTCAGCCTGCTCCTTGGGAGTTAATAAGTGACCTCACACAGGACACCACTCAGCAGCCACTGGTGCCACCCTCCAGAGACTCCCCGGCAGCGGCGGTCAGCCCAGGAAACTGTTACTGAAGCTGGAGGTGTGCTTCCCTGGTCTCCCCCTGCCCTCCTGGAGCAGACACTCAGTTCCTACCATCATCCTGGAAACACCGAAGCATTCATGAGACGTGGGGACACCCTTCCGTTTAAAAACCACTCCTGATTCTCTGAGACCAGGCTTGCTTTTTTTTAGTAAGCTCTAAAATGATGTCATTACTCCACCCCATTAAGTTTGACTATACTCTTTTAGCATGATATTTTCTTCTTGGCACATTCTTTTTTTTTTTGAAGACATCAATGACTTTGGGATATTTCATTACTTTCTTTTATCATTTTAGAAAACGTTTATAAACTTTCCATCCCAGGAGGCCCGACCTCAGGGATAAGAGCTAGTAGCTTGCAAAGATTAGATTTTATTTAACAAACAGGTACATAGAGATTTCTGGGTTTAGTACAGATCTTACTGCTTTGCGGGAATTAACTCTTTCCGTCCTATAACAAGCCTGTCGAAGGATGAGTACTGTTCCTAGCATTCCCGTTTTACAGATGGGGAAATGGCAGCACAGAGAGATTAAGTAAAATAGCCCGAGGTCATACAACCTTAAAAGTCGGTCCTCAGCCATTGCCTTCTGGTGGAAATTTCCTCAAGCAGAAGCAAATTTCAGAGCTCAGAGGCTCACTTTTCCCTTGCCCACTAAATAGGGTTCTGACTTGTGCGGGGTCTTCTCTCATCCCCTTGTCCCTAAGGAGGAAAGGGCATAGGGAGTGGGCGGAGCTGGGGAGGAGGATGCCCGGGGTGCAGGAGGCTGCTGTAGCGGCTGAGGATGCTTTCAGAAGCGTGGCTGGAAATCACACGGCCTTCTGATGAGAAGCTGGAGTAGAAGAGACAAAAAGACTCGACGAGTTCGAGGTGCACCTGCTTGCTGTGCTGCATGGACGGCTGAGTGTGGCGGCCGACTGAGCCTGGGAATCCCAGCCTTCCAATCCGCCCCCCGAAACAGCAAGCCAGTGGAGCTCGGCGTGGTTTGACTTTCTCTGTCCTCCTGTCCTCCTTTCCTGCTTCTTTTCTTTTCGTCTAGCTCTCTCGCTCTCCCTTCCTCCGTCTCTCCTCTCCAGATCTATGTCGGCAGCACCCATTCTGTGCCAGAACTTGACCCTTGCCTCAGCTTTGGAAGCCTGCTGTGCCGATATGGCCCCAGAGAACATGTCCATGTCAGACGCTGCTGGAGTCCCGGGAGGGCATGTGACCTCGGGCAGCCTCCTGGGTGGCAGATCCTCTCCCGCCAGGCCCACCAGCAAAGCCCCGCCTCTGTCGTGCCCATGAGTGCAGGGTGTGCCTTGTTTCCCGTGGCATCTCTCCTACAGGGCTCCTGTCTAGTCCTTGCTCCGGACTTGCAGGAAACACAGACTGAGAAAGTGCTCACAGAGTCTGCAAACGTCTTGGATGTTTGATTCTGAGTGCTGCCAGACCTCGCAAGACGAGGATCAGCAAACTTCCTCTAAAGGATTCAGTGTTAACTATTTTAGGCTTTGCAGGTCATTCAGACTCTGTCCTAACTACTCCCCTTTGCCATCGTCACCTGCAGGCAGAAGCAGCTAGAGATAACACGGAAACAAATGTGCGCCGCTGGGGTCCAACAGAACGTCATTGACAGAAGCGGGTGGCTTTGGCCGGCGGGCCGAGTTTGCTGACCCTGCAGTGCCACTTTGATTCTCCCAGGCGCAGACATGGTCCCCGTGGATGTTGTGTTACAGGGAGACTGAAGGGCTGATGGATGAGGTAGCGGTGTCTTCAAGCTTCTCACCAGCAGGGACAAGCAGGTGTTGGTGGTCATGTGCCTGGAGATGGGGCTCCAAACAGAGCTGGGCTGCAGTCACTCTTACCTTCATGGGCATCCAGTCTTTCCAGGGAGCCAGCGAAGGTGTGATACTTAGAAAGGAGCTTTGGAACAATGCCTGGCGTGAGAGAGACTTATGTGCAAACAATTCTTCAACGCCGTGGGTGTTTTGTGGCTCTTGATTGAATAAGCGTGGCTCATGGTGATGCTGCCTGATCCCTCCTCTCCTGTTCGCCTGAAGGAGAAAGGGAGGGAGAATGAGACGGGTGGGTGAACAGGGAGGGAGAATGAGATGGGTGGGTGACTGTTCAAAGAACCGGGGAGGGACTGCCGGGTCTGTCCTGGGCACAGACATCACACAGCACAGTCCCACGGGGGGGGGGGGGCCCGGTGTGTGTTCATTTAATGTCTGCAGATGCCCTTAGACAGAGCACATGTCTCTAGGTCTCCTGGCGCCCCTGTTCCCCTCTTATTCACCTCTGTGGGATTGGAGTTCGCACCCTGTGCCAGTCCCCTTACCCCTTACAGTCTACCCTTTCTCCAGTGAGCTTTCCCTCCAAACAGCCGGCAGTTGCAGTGGCCCCCGAGCCCTTGTGCCCACACTGAGGTGAGTCTGGGTGCCTCGGAATGTGTGCCCTCCGGCGACCCTTCACTGGTGACCAAGGGGGTGCAGGAACATGACTGCTCCCTTGCCTGAGATGAGGGTGACAACTCCGGGGGGTAACTAACATTCTGGAGTTCTCTGGGCAATTGGCTGTGGGGCTTGGCCTGAAATCGTACCGTCATATGGCTTCACTCCTTCCCTGTCCTGCCCCCGACCCCTTCCCAGTTTCCCCTGGGAGTACTGTCTTCATAATTCACTTGTATGTAGATCTTCACCTTGGGGTTGACCTCGGGACGCCTGACCCAAGACTCAGTCCCTGGAGAAACACGTGAAGAGCCCGAGGCGAGCTTGGAGACAGGTAGCTGCCAGGGGAAGAGGGGAAAGGGACAAGAAAACCTCTCAGATTTAGAATCGCAACTCTCCTACCGTCTCTGTGCACGTAGTGTCTTGATGTGTTTGTGAAATAAAGAATGCTGGCAGGATGGCTGCAGGCTGACCTCCTTAAACTCCTGCACCAGGCCACTTCCCTTATCCCTCAACCCAAGAACCTGGGAGCAGTGCACAACCTGTGCCTCCAGCCCAGCCCAGTTCCTTTGCTATCTAGTATCACAAACGAGAAAGTGCTATATACCATCTTCTCTTTCCTCTTGGTGTTTTCTCTCTTCTGCTCGCTAGGATACAGGTTGGCCTGCCGTCATCCTCAGGGGAAGCAGAGGGAACCACACACCAATCTCAAAGAGTCACTAAAAAAAATGAATTCCCTTTTAGGGGAGGGAGATAAAGACATGTAGATAAATATGTATTCATATTTTTAACGTTGTATTTTATGGTTATGCAGCACATGTTTCATTGGGTCGATGATATTTGTGTGTTAAAAAGTGTTCTGAAATGCTGATCTGGCCTATAGTATTTAAAGAATTTCCCGAATCACATTCTGATGCGCCCTTCATCCCCAGAATAGTTGCCAGGAGAGGGGTGGCCGTCCTCGGGGTGTGCTGGAGCTGGCTTGTAGCGGCTCACAAGAGCCGGTTGTTAATTTGTCAGGGATTGTGCTACTAGTCAATGTCACACGGGCTGCGTGAACATGGCCGGGCTGGGAACGTTTACACCACAGACATGGGCACACACCACAAATCAGGGCGCACCTTCCCCATTCCTCCCCAAGAAAGCTGACTCTTAAACTTTCACCAGCACACCCCTGGCAGCTCTGAGCCCCGTGCCTGCCCCTGCTGTCAGCCAGTACTGGCTAGCCTAGGTGGGTGTGACAGCAGGCTGTCCAGGTAAGCGTGTGAGTCTGGATTGCGGCAGAGGGCTCCGTGCCCTGTCTCCATCGTGCCTCGCATCCGGCAGAAATCCCATATAGGGAGGCTTTTCCTTCTGCCAGCAGGTCTGTTCTTGTATTAGAATACAATGTGTCTGGTCATCTTTCTGCATTTGGAAATGCATATTTCATGAGATACATGAAACAGTATTTGCAACTGGCGTTTTTTCCCTTCCTGAATATTTGAATCTTTTGAAGCTTTGGTCTCACTGTTTTGCTGAGAAGGGAAGACAGTCAGCCTGATTCCTGGCTTCTATGTGAATGCACATCGTAAGAATGCCTGCCCTGCCAGGGCTTGGTCCTCGTGCTATGACACAGATAGTAGTGGTGGTTTGGGATCAAGCTCTTAGAAGTGTGCCTAGGACTATATGCAAACAAACTGAAATAGCTTTCATATGCAATCAACAGGCAAAGGGGCTTCTAATGCGCCCTAACAGCCCCAGGGTGGGGGGAGGGGGAGGAACCACCTTTAAACAACTAAGGACAATAAAAATAGTTTGGGAGACCCTGAGACTCTGTTATTACATGCTCAGTGTGTGAATGGGGTGCAGTGTGATAGAACGAAGTTGGGGTTTTCATTTAAACAGATCTGCGATCCACAGTCCTGTGTAACTTCCAGCGAGTCATTTAACTTCAGTTCTGCCATCTGTAAGATCAGGGTGGTAATACTCACCTTTCTGAGAGGGAATGGGAGTTTCATAGGCAAAGAGATGCCACGGAATCATTCTAGGGAGAGGGAACAGCTTATTATGCAAAGCCATGGGGAAACAGGACGTGACAGAAACATTAGATTGTGCAGGTAGTTAAGGGATAGAATATTTGATTTATTTTTCTTTTACGAAAAAAGCAAATTTTCTATCCCCTCTGAATCTCAAGGCTACATGCTGAGAAGAGCCAGATTTGAATTTCTCTAACTGCAGCCCCCCTGGGCTTATCCCCACTCACTGAGGCTTTGGCCCTTTGTGCAAAGGGGAGGTGGCCTCTCCTGCTCTCTCTGGATTCCCACATCTTCCAGTCTCTCAAAGTTCAGGCAAGAGAACAAGGAAATGCCAAGAGAACACAAGATTCTTCCTTCTCTTGGGCAAAGGGTAGTGCTCCTGGAGGCGGAACTGAACTCGGGGAGCATTCCTGTCCTGCCCTTTATGGCCAGCGCCTGGATACAACACATGCAGTAAAGAAAGATCTGGGACTCCAGGTCACAGACAAGGGCGGGCTGGGTGATTTAGGGAGCTTTTGCCAGGTTTCCCAGGTTTTCCCACCCACTGTACCTTCAAGGGTATCAGCCGGAAGAAGCAAAGCTCGGGATCTTTTTTTAGATATTTTATGCATCATTTTAAACATAACCCCTTCTCCCAAATGGAATATTTTTTTCTTGGGAATAAAAACGCATGGAAAAGTACTCAACAGTAAGTGTTTTCTTCCCGAAAATGGCTCCGTTTTTGGTCAAACCCTTTCATCTTTTGCTTTAAAAGTTTTTTGTTTACTGGGCCACACCATTATAATGACAATAACAAAACCCCAAATAAAGATGTTTTCATTTCTTACATTTGCTCTAGACGCTGTCCGCATGCAGACAGTTTTTTAATTTAATTTTATTTACTTATTTGAGAGAGAGAGACAGAGATAGCGAGAGAGAGAGAGAGAGAGAGAGAGCGCGCATAGGCAGGGAGGAGAGGGAGAAGAAGTCTCCCACTGAGCAGGGAGCCCGAGGTGGGACTTGATCCCAGGACCGAAACCAAAGGGAGATGCTGAACTGACTGAGCCGCCCAGGTGCCCCAGCGTTTACGGTTTTACCCCTAGTGTACTTAGCACTTTGTATTCTGCTTTGCTTGCGTAACGTTGTATCATAAACACATGTAGAGTTGCTTTGTCATCTTGCTAAGTAACATTTTTATTGGCTGTATACTAGTAATCAAATTGGTATAATTTTATTTACATTCCTCTGCCGTTGAATATGTATGCTATTAACAATTAAAATATACATTATACGGACACAGAAATAATTACCTTCTGCTTTTACCTTTTTGTGTGTTGTGTTCCCTTTTAAAGGATGTGATCTTTGAATAAAAGTCTCAACCTTTGCAAAAGGATCTAAAGATGTTTGTGGGTACAAGCTGACGGGGCGACCAGCAACCTTTAGCAGCTTAATCAGACACATGTCCCTGTCGGGCTGTCGTCCATGTGAGGAGCTGCTGTTGCTAACTGTGACTGAGCCAGGAAGACCGGACAGGGATCAGGCACGCACACCAGACCCTTGAGCGCGGAACGCAGGCGTGACTCTCATTGTGTATTTCCGATTAATGGATATGACAAGCTTGAGTGGGGCTTTGGGAAAATCCTGGGAAGCACTGAGGGCCCACCCCCCAAAGAAGCAGCATGAATGCCTAGATTTAGGAGTTCAGGGTGAAGCTATCCCGAGCATCAGAAGCATAGCACCCCCGTGCTGCCCAGTTCCACGGGGCCACATTCCCATCACATCTTAGGTGGCACAAGGGAGATCACAGACGCAGTGTATACCGGGAGGGCATCCCAGTCTTGAAGAGGTGCTGGCAGGCCCATCAAGGCAGTTACGGGCTCGCAGTTCGGGCCACCTGTCCTGTGGGCCAGGCGGAAGCAGGTGAAGACTGCACCCATCTCCTGACCCTGTGGCTGAGCTGGCTTCTCTGCGCCTCATCCTCCAGTGCCCAGCAGACAAACGATTCCTTCCAAGCCCGGTTAGGTTAGGAAGGAGCTGCTAATTTTCTGCCGGCCTGGGATCCGTGTGATTCTGGTCCCATGAGAGTCCGGGTGCGTGTGGCCGAACGGTTGTGAGGCTGGGATGTGTTTTACAATCACAGCTTCTCTGGCGAGTCTCGTACCTCCACTCCCTCGCTCCCTGCACCTGCTCCTTTCCCTCTGCCCACATGCTCAAGTTTCTCCAGCCCTGAAGCATTCAAACCAAAACAAAAACCTGATTCTGCTCGGCTGCTTTCTTGACTTTACTCTCAAAGCGTCAACATTTAGACTACTTTTTTCCAATTTGTGTTTCATGAGTTATTCTGCAAAAATAAACAATCAGGATGCTATTTGGCAAGAAATGGCTAATTAAATAGTAAATAAAGTGGGAAATCCTGCTTATTTCTTACAGTATAGATCTCAGACTACCTTTATCTTCAATCTCTTCTCTCCGAAGTCACGCCCAGGCTATTTCGTTTTCCCCTCTCTGCTCTGATCCCTGTGAGGTGCCCCGTTACATGGATGAGGACATGTATTATTTACTAACTCCACACGGCTTTCACAAGCCCGGTGGTTCTCAAGCAGAATTTACATTTGTTTTCAAACTGTTCTGTAAATCAATTGGACCAATTTCCTTCCAACCTTTTAAATTTAGGAAATCTAGCCAAACGAAACATTTTAAAACAGAGTGGTTTCTCCAGGCCTGTGTGTAAAGGTAATCATTTTTCAGGAACATTCTGATGGGACATCACCCAAGATTTTGTGTCGAGATCTCATTTCATTTAAAAAAGTATTTTGAAAAAAGTTGCAAAGTAGCACAGGGCCTTCCCACATTCCCTTCGTTCAGTTTCTCCTAATGGTAACATCTTCCGTAACCAGAGCGTACGGACCAAACTGCACAGTCCTCGTTGACACAATGTTATTAACTAAACCATAGACTTGATTTGAATTTCCGTACATAGCTTTTCCACTAATGTCCTTTCTCTGCTTCAAGCATGCCTCCAGTCTCCTCCAATCTGTGATAACTCCTTGGTCTTTCCTCATCTTTCATGACCTTTAAACTTTCGAAGAGTGTTGGTCAATTATTTTGTAGAATGGCCCTCAATTTGGGCTCACTCACCTAATTTTCTTCCTCATGATCAGATTGAGGTTGGACTTTTGGGGCATGGCTATCACAGAACGGATGTTCTGTCCTATTTCCTGTCAGGGTACATGATGTGGACGTGTCTTATCATGGGAGATGTTGGCCTTGATCCCTTGGTTAAGATGGTGACGGCCAAGTTTCTTTTCGGTAAAGTTACTATTTTTCCCTTTGCAATTGATAAATGTCTTGGTGGGGCAGATAAGAACCCCATTTCCTTCTGCTTTCTATTAAATAAGATCAAAATCTCTCCTTTTCCTTGTCTTCTGAATCTTATCTCTGTCCAGGGGATGGATTGATAACCTAAAGATAAGCAGAATATTTCTTTAATATTTGGGAAGTTTTGATAAGTCAGGACACAGGCCATGGACGAGATGTAAAAATTAGGAGCACTCTTATCTGAAGGCACCCTTGGGAGCATCCTGGAAGAAATCTGGGAATGAGGAAGGAAAACTTTGTTTCTACAGCGGTTCTTAACCTCTCTTAGCATTGATTCTTTGAGCATAAAATAGGGATATTAATAATACCACCCATGGGGACGTGGTGAAGATTAACATCAAATGTTGCCCAGACATTTCTTAGCATAGTGCCTGGCACAAAGTCTCCTCACATAATAATTCTTATTATTATCTTCGGAAGGCAGGTGCTCACGCTCCAGAAGGCTCCTACTGCGGTTGCACGTGGGATTCTTTTTTTTTTTTTTAAAGATTTTATTTATTTGACAGAGATAGAGACAGCCAGCGAGAGAGGGAACACAAGCAGGGGGAGTGGGAGAGGAAGAAGCAGACTCATAGCGGAGGAGCCTGATGTGGGGCTCGATCCCATAACGCCGGGATCACGCCCTGAGCCGAAGGCAGACGCCTAACCGCTGTGCCACCCAGGCGCCCCTGCACGTGGGATTCTTTGCCTCTACCGGCTCTTCCCGTCCATTCACGGAACCTCCAATGTGAACGGCCGAGCAAGGAAATTGTCGCCTGCCTCCTGCAACACGCAGCCCTGCTTCAAACTCGTTCTAAATTCACAGTGGTGAAAAATGGGTTTGCATCCTACTGTGAATTTAAATACTTGCAACCCAGGAATAAACGGATCGCACGGCTCATTTATCTCACAGCCATTAATTAACGGTGGTTAATTGTAGTTATGAGCTATTGAATTCCAGGCTCTTGCACCCATACATTTTCTTTAATGTATGCAGGAAGCCATAGAGGCAGTCAGTTAGGGAACTGAAAGAAAGACTGTCCCAGAAGGCAGAAGCTCACAACCTTTCCTCTGCTCCCTGGTCTTTTCCAAGGAGGCCCACTGCTACAATGACGTCACGGGCTGGCCCGGGACAGGAGGCCAGGTTCCATAATGCACGGCTTCCCGGGCCACTCCCCAAAGTGTTTCTCATGTGCCACATGCCTGGGAGGGACCTGCTAGCTGAACCCTTTTTCTAGTTCCTACAAGTGAGAAGTAAATTTGTAAGAAGGAGTAAAGAACTTTAAACAATCTGGCAACTTGAAAAAGAAAGAGGGATGTCGTGTAGAATCAGGTCTTCATAGAATCAGGTCTTCGGGTAGAATGCAAAGTACACTTTTTGAGTATTTCTATTGTATTGTCTGCGGAGAAGGCTGCTGAGGGGGTGGAGGGGAGCCTGGAATGGATGAATTGGAACATTCCAGAAGGAAGTTCTTTTGAGTACATCTGAGTCCCTTAACAAGTGAAACTCCTGAAGACATCTCTGGTCTCACAGCTCAGTAGTTATCACTGAGTTTAGAGATGTGATTGGCAGAATTCTAAGATGGTCCTGAAGATTCCTGCTCCCCCAGTGTGTAGGCCCTGTATATTATTATTCCCACAAATGTGGTGGGCCTGGCCTAAGCAAGTGATCCTTTTTGAAAAAGGGTCCCATGAGAATATGCATGGGATTGCATCCTAAGGGTGCGGAATCAAGGTGAGGAAAACATTAAGTTGGATATGGGAGATTTTATTGAGATAGTGTTGAAGAATTTAGCCTCTAATGATGAAGAATTTAGTATCTTACCCAAGACCCCCATAGAGGTCCTAACACTCTTCTGAGATGGCTCCTAGAAAGTTGGAGAAGAGCAGGATTCATATGAAGTGAACCAGAAATGTTAGAACTGCCATGGCAGGTGTTGGATGAAAAGATCAAAGGGCTCAGAGAAGAGGACATTCTAGAGAAAATATCTGATACAAGTTTGGGAAAGTCATCAGCGATCGTGTTCCCTGAGAGGCTTCCAAAAGGCACTCCATTTACCAGAGCCAGGAGATGCAGGCCGGTGAAGGGAATACGAGTATTGCTGAGAAGCTCGGTGGTGTTGTCTTCTGTAGGTCAGGGATGATGGAAGGAGAAGCTCTGATGGTACAGGAACCCTGGCTAGCAATGGGTATGATAAGATTCCACGTGAACTTAAGCCATACTGAAACATCTTATCGGAAGAAGCAAGGTAGGCACAATTATCATAAAGGGTGGCAAAGTTTGAGCAGAGTCAGAGGACCCTGGGCTTCAGAGAGCTGTGAGATGCTTATAGAACATAGTGACCCTAGGGGCGAAATAGATGGGCAGCCAACAAGTATGATGTTTGGTCTATACAATCGAAAGATATCCAGAATATACTACAAAGAGGCTGAGGGCAAACACCGCAGCTAAAGTTATGATCATGTGCTGGTTTCTAGAAATGAACCATTTTTAGCTACAAACCCATAGACAGAGGGCAGGACTCCAGGAGGAAGTTCCCTGCAACCTCACGGCAAATCTCACTGGTGGAGATGTCTCTTGCGCCAAAGGGATCCCTCGGTGTGTATTTGGGTCACTAAATGTGGGAAGGAGGGCACACACAGACATTCCAAAGATACCTGGATACAGGTGTTAGTTGACATTGAGACCAGAGACTCGAAGCATTGTAATGACCTTCCACCTGTTAGGGGTGGGGCGTAGAGAATCCAGGAAATAAATGGAGTCCTGGCTCAAGTTTAGCTCACAGAGGGTCCGTAGTGATCACAATCCTACCCAGGGCCCACTCTCGAGATCCCTGAATGGATCACTGGAAGGGAGATGCTTGGTAGCTGGCAGAACGTCATGTTGTTTCCTTGGCTTCTGGTGAAGGACACGTGGGAGCCTCTTAAACTTACCCCTCCCCCGGCCGAGACAGTAAACAGGGGAATATGTTGCTTCTTGGCAGAAATGGCTCACGTTAACGCCATGCTCTTCGTTGGTGTCCCCCTGGGCTCAGAACCAACCAAAGGCCTCTTTTGGGTTGCACCAGCCGAAGAGCGCGAGCCCTTGCGGTGTGTCCGCGATGGCCACACAGAGCTCCCTGGGTGGGCAGGCGTCCGGATTTGGTGCTGAATGAATCACGTTCTCCAGTCTTTCAAGGACCGGTGCGTGGTGTGGAACTGGGCCTCCCCTTGAGCAACTCCTGACTGACAGAATGTCCTAGAAGGGATGTGGGAAGTGACCCGGGCAGCTCTGCTCTTTCCAGGTGAGAAGCTGTATCAGGAGCAGAGACGGAGCTTGGCCTGGCCGGACTCCGTGTGCAAAGGACTTGCGGCCAGGCAGGCGGGGGAGGCTTCCCCACTCTCTCACTCTTTCCCTGGACGGTCACATGCTTTTCCTCTTTTCACATGTCATTTACACAAAGCCACGCAGGCAGTGACTTTACTTTTCACAAGTCACTCACCCAGTACTAGAAGATTTTTATTTATTCGAATTGTTTTTAATCTCTTTGAAACAAAAATTCATTTCTGTGATCTCCGCTTTTTCCCCTGGAACTTTCCCCATGGTCCCCATTATTTTGTATTCCTTTCCAACATAGGACACATTCAGGACCTTCAGTTTAGAGCTTAATATATTCTTTAAAATTAAAAAAAATATTTTATTTATTTATTTGAGAGAGAGAGAGAGAGACAGAGAGAGAACATGAGTGGGGGCAGAGAGAGAGAGACAAGCCGACTCCTCCTGGAAACCCAACATGGAGCTCGATCATGACCTGAGCCAATGGCAAATGCTTAACTGACTGAGCCACCCATGCACCCCTCTCTAAAATTTTTTTAATTAAGAAATTTTTAATTGAAGTATAGTTGACATTTTCATTTCAGGTGTACAGAACCATGATTTGACAATTCTGTAGACTCTTGCCATGGTGCTGGGTGTCTTACACATTCATTTTCATCTGCCTCCCACAGACTCATGAGTCAGGAATTTTGCAGACCTAAGACTCAGAGGAGGCGAGCGGTTTGCAGGTTTCATGTGGCTGTCCGTGGCGAGTCCAGCCCTTACACCCATACTGACGTCATCGCAGGCCTTGTCCACTGCCCACTCCTCCACCTGCTTATACCCTCTTCTTTTCCAGATTGAAGAGTCCAGGCACAGAGATTCCACGTCTCAGAGGTCCCACTCCCTCCCCCTCAGCTTTGCTACTAACAGAGAGCCTCATATATTCGGTGGAGGTTTGTTGAGCGAAGCCTGCGTGAGTGGATTATGCTATCAAGACACGAGTGAAGGAACAACAGATCTCAACGGAGCTTCGTAATTTCACAGAAATCAGGGTCAACAGAACAAAGCAAACCTGCGCAGACCGAGGCACAGGGCACAGAAGGAAGCAAGGCGAAAACACCCAGCAGCAGGAGAACAGAGGAAAGAGGCCACAGAAAAGAGAACAGGTGGACAAGATGTGGAGGGGCGGCTTCTTCTCGGCAGTGTGCTGGAGTCTGCAGGGGGGAGAGCCAGCCGGGGAGAGGCAGGTGCAGCTTGAGGATGGAGCAAAGGCCGGGAGAGAGGGCTGGTGACAGGGGCACGTGGGGAGGTGCTCCGTGTGATTGGAGTGGACGCACCTCAAGGGAGAGCGGATAACCAGGCTCGGCGGCACGGAAGCCTGGGACCTTATCCCGAGGGCAGTGGGGCGTTATTGCAGGATTTTCAACACAAAAAGGACCTGAGCGGGTACCTCTCTTAGATCGTCTGACCCCCGTGGGGGGAAGCGATGCGATCGGGGTCGGGTTAGCACATATCATTTTGGCTTCAGGCAGCAGTTGGTTACACTGGGACCCTAAGCCGCACTCGGGTTTATGCCCACAGGAGAGGAGTGTGCACGGGCAATGATTTTCACAGCGACAGCTGTTATGATCCTGGGGCCAAACTGGACCCGACCCGAGGGCCCATCCTCAGGAGAATGAACTGTGGCCATGGTGGAACTCGTCACCCCTCATCAACTGGACTTGCCCAGGTTTCAGTTTTCTGCGGTCAACCCCAGTCTGGAAGCAGGTCATGCTCCTGACGTGTGGTCAGAAGGTCCGTCGTAACCTGACGCTGCGTCACGATGCCTACGTCGTTCCCCTAGCTTCGTCTCATCAAGCAGGCATTTTACTAACTCATCGGTCACAATGCGAAGGGCGAGTATAGCACAATCAGGTATTTTGAGAGAGAGAGAGAGAGAGAGAGCGCACGACACCGCATTCACATTCACATAACTTACTATAGCGTATGGTTATAATTGCTCTATGGTATTACTAGTTATTGTTGTTCGTCTCTTGCTGTGCCTAATGCATAAATCAAACTTCATCCCATCAGGTTTGTATGGTAGGAATAAACGTGGCGTGTGTATGGTTCAATACTCTCCATGGTTTTAGGCATCTTTGGAACGTATCCCTGCCGATAAGTGGGGACAACGGTGTCCAGACAATGAAACACCGTATAGCGAAAAGAGAGAGAGAATTCTCGCCACACACAACTGCACGAGTGAGTCCACATACGTATTGTTGACAACAGAGGTCTCTCGCGGAAGAGCGTGTGACTCCATTTACACGTAACTCAGAAAGAAGCATAATGAATCCTTGGAGATTATCTATCTTCTGCCTCGGAGGGGGATATGGGCTGGAAAGGGCAGGAGGAAGGCCTCTGGGGTGCTGGCTACGATCATCCCCTGATCTGTGTGGTGGTTACGCGGGTGTAAACATTTGTAAAATGTCATCCTGATGTTCACTAAAGGTGCGGGCGCCTCATTCCCGGCCGTGCGGCATGTGTTGCGTGTAATTTCGTGGTGTCTATTGCACTTCGAAAAGACTCTGTCTTTGGAATCTCCACTATATTTACTCCGAGGCACGATGGCATTGTAGAAAACTATATCGGTAACCCAAAACCATATAGAATTTCCCTGGGCTCGTTCTGAATCTATGCACGGCAATGCTCAGTTGAAAAGCAAATTTAGCATTTAGCAAAACTGAATCAGAACGCTAAATGCATCTGCCAGCTTTCGCTACTTCCTCAGAAAAGCTCACTAATCTGTGTGTGTGTGTGTGCATGCATTGTGCCTGTGCCCACATGCGTGTGGACATGTGTGTGCACGGGTGTGCATTGCATGCACGCGTGGAATATGTGTGCAATGCACGCACACACATGCGTTTGCAGTGTGAGAATATGTGTGCACGTACATGTGTGCACGTGTGCACATGCGTGAATGTGCATGTGTGGGCACACGTGTGCATATGTGTACGCACACGTGTGTGTGCATGTGTGTGTACACTATAGTCACGTTAAGTGACATCTCTTGGCTTCCTCTTGAAGTTCGCAGAAGGCAGGGCAGGTCTGCAGCCGGGCACGCCGTAGATAATGGCCTAGTGCCTGAGCTCCTAGCTGCTGTGGAGGCTGCCACCGTCCCAGCTGAAAATTCCTGCCCTGTATTCCGACCCCACCCTGCCTGGCTCCTCCCACCCTGCTCCTGGTGGGCTTCCCTCAGCTCAGACTGAGGGAGCACCTACTCCCCAGAGGAGGGACAGCATCTTGCTGCGACGCGAGTCTAATTGTTCCTAGATTGAGTATTTCCCTGGGACAGCAGTCCCAGCCGGTGTTCCCTGAATTAACATGCTCACTGAAGGATTGAAGATGGTGATTAGGCCCGACAGCATCAGTTTCGGTGGGACAGTCTCAGTGCCACAGAGCTGCACGGGACGGCGAGGAGATTTATTTGTGTGGAATGGAGACATATGGCCAGAATCATCCGCTCCCTTTCCTCTGTAATTAAAACATCTGGGAGCACCAAAGGGCTGGGAAATGAGAAGTGAGCAGTGAACGTCTCGTCCTGCCCAGCCCTGAGCAATCCCGCCTGTGGGGCTGTGACATCAGAGGGCACAGACCGCCTGGCCTGGGCGGGGCTGGGAACTGCAACAGCCCAAAGGCCAGTTCGCTTGTGAACATGACTTTGGGGTCTTGCCTTTGGTAGTTTATTTTACTTAATTTTTTTCTGAAAGGGCACATAAGGAATTTCTTTTTGAAGATGGTTTTTTAGAGTGTTTTACAAAAAAAAAAGGCTTGTTTCGTAGTCTGCCCCCTCCCCCACACCCATCAGTCCCCCATGACTCCACCCACCTGTCCATTCAAGCAGGGAGACTCTACTGAGAGCATCTCCACACCAGGTTCTAGGAAACAGCAGTAAGAGCCCTCTGATTGCTCACCTGTTTTTGAATGAGACATTTATAGACATGAGAATATTCAACAAGGCACTTGAGAAATAACCTCTCCCTGCCAGGCAGGAGCCTTCCCTCCCAGCCCAGACTCCACTGGACTTGAGTGGATGGAAGGCACGGGTGTCTCTTCTAAATCTCTTACTCTTCTGAGCACAGCACCTGGCATTCGCTTTCCACGTCTGCAGAGTGGGGCCGCTACAAGGATTACTCCCTGGGGTCATCGTCAAGCTCAGAGACAAAGCACCTGCAGCCGTGCCTGGTCTGTTGGCAGCATCCACCGCACGTACACCCTGACCACAGGGAATGTGCTCAGCAGCCGAGTGCGGAAGGGAAAGTGCGGCTGTGGATACCGACGGCTTGCCCGAGGGTGCACAGCTAGAAAGCACCCGAGCCTCGGAACCCACATGTCTGGCTCCAGTCGATGTACTGATCCCACACACATTGTGGGGCCATCCCGTTCCAGGCAGTGGAGCAGACAGACAAGGAGAGAACAACAGCGTTCAGGACACAGTCCTTGTCTTCATGGGGATCACAGCCCCAGGCCTGCTTTTGGGAAGCCAGCTCTGGATTGGTGGCATTCCCTTTATCTGGTCCTATGAAGCCCCGCTGGTCTCCTCCCAAACGATGCCTCGTCCACATCACTCAGTTTCCAGCGCCCCTCCCTGCTCACACGCGCCAGAATCCTGGGGATAGTCCGAGGGAAGCCTGCTCCCAAGAAGCAAACCGCCACACAATCAACGCTGAGCCTGAATTTGTCCCCAAGATTCAATTAAGGCCAATCCATTTCCTGATTAGAGAATCTGACACCCACCCAGGCATAAATATTTATGTCTGATAGGCTTTCTCCTTAACAGCCAAACAATCTGCACTGACAACATTAGAAATATGAATACATTCCTGCTGAAGACTCCATTATCAGTACTAATAATAACGTAACAGTTTCAGCAGGTGTCATGATGAAATGCATGCAAATGGGGGGCTCGTCTGTCAGAAGCACTTGGAAGTGGACCGGCGGGTCTGTCACGCCTGGGCCGCAGCCGGGGAGACCTCATTTCACAGACGACGATGCCGGGTGCTCATTTGCCGGTAAGATGCTCGGGGCTCGTGGGCCGCCCTTCACTCGGAGATCACAAATCAGCTTGGCAGATGCTGCCAGAGCCTCCGTGAAGCCAAAACATCTGGATGAGGAGTGAAAAATCCAGGCTTTCAGCAAGTCAGCCAGCCAGACGTTTTTCACCATATATTTGCGTAGCGCCTACCGTCTGAGCGGGATCTTTCATCTGCACCCTGTCAAACATGCAGATGAAAGACGGATTCCTTTTCATAATTCATCTAGAAATTTGGGTCCCGGGAAAACACAATGCTTCTCATCACGTCTGCAACATCTGCTATTAGTTGGAAGGTTTCGGTTTTCCTGTGGGCACTTCTTGGAACCAGGCTAAGCCTGTCCCAGAAGGCTGGTGATGTCTGGTTCCTGTCCTCGTGTTTCTAACCCCTAGGATTTCTAAAGGTATAGATAACTGAGGGTAACGCGTCGTTTTCCTAAATTATGCCCGCCCAAACTATAACGATGACGTCTAAATTGGGGTTTACGGATAAATGACATTGTAAGCGTGAAGAGCTTACCACAGTATCCTTAGTCCCGTTACTTACCAACAGGATGTAATGACAAATCGTATGTCAGCAGAGCAACAGAGGAATGGTGCCATTTATGTGTCACAATTATCAGAGCTCCTGCCGGCTACAGTTCAGAGGAGAATGGACTGAAGGATGAACCTTCTCGAGTGGTTGCTTCCCATATGCTAGGCAAGAGTTTGCCCAAGCAGGACCTGGGAAAGAAACTGGTAGAACGGCATTATCAGTCCACAGGGAGGATTGGAAGGGGAGACCGTGGGTATTTTGGGAGGCACATCTGGGCCCCACAAATTACTCTGGGTGGTCACGCCAGGCGTTGTAAACTTATTCTCGGCAAGGAGGGTGACCAAAGAACATTGCATCTGCCCGTGTCACACCCAGCCGTGTGACTGGGCCTGTCAAGAGGGTGGGTATTATGCAATGAGTTTATTGCCATTTCCAAATAAAGGAAATAAAGGAGGGGAACTCTTCAGTCTAATGCTGAAATGATAAAACATGTCTAACTTGGGCCCCATTTCCACTTGTCCTAGGCTGCAGGATTTTCGAGCTCACAGCATTAAAGAAATCTAAACTGTGCTCTATGGGAAAGAAGGAGACAAGGACCCACACCATCTGCCAAAGTCTGTCTCAGCTCCAACTCTTCTTCTCAGGATGAGCAAAGAGAGGAAATTCTGCAGACATATGGAAGGATAGAGCTTGTCAGAAGAAGAAGGGGTCCTCTTTGAATAGCGAGAGAACGTGGAGATCCACGTTCAATTGTTATAAGAAGAGAAAGGTTCAGAAAAGTTAGAATTAGCATCTTCAACAACGTTCAGGAGGATGTTACGCCTAAAAAATGCGAGGAAGCAGGAAATAAACTAAGACTAGGAAAGAATAGATGCGGGCGAAACGCAAGATTGCTGCATTTAAAACCACAGTTACAACTAATGAATCATCGAGCCTTACATCGAAAACCGGGGATGTACTGTATGGTGACTAACATAATATAATAAAAAATCATTATAAAAAAAATAAAAATAAAATAAAACCACAGTTGAGGCACTAGCCGGTTCATTACACACTCGGAGCATTGTGCCGAAGATATTTCTGCAATGGTACAATGCTCTACATCAAGGGTTGGAAAGCTTTGTACGTAAAGGACTAGATAGGTAAAGATTTTAGTCTTTGAGGGCCACACACAGTCCCTTGCAGATTCTCAAATTTTTTTTTTCAACAAAACTTTACCAAAAAAACCAAATTCTTAGCTCATGGATGCACCAAAACAGTCCACGGATACCACATCACATCCACTAGGATGGCTGTAATTTAAAAAAGGACAAAGGGAAAATAATGAGTGTCGGCAGGGATGGCGAGAAACTGAAACCCATACGTGACTAGTGTGAATGTAAAATGGTGTGGCCTCTGCGGAAAAAAGTGTGGCCATTTCTCAAGAACTTAGACATAGAATAATCACCTGACCTAGCAATTCCGCTCCTTGGTATGTAGCTGCCATAATTGAAAACAGGTATTCAAAAAAATCTTGTACGTAAATATTCACGGCAGCACCACTGACAACAGTCAAGAGGTGGAAACAGCCCAAGTGTCCATCAACAAAGGAGCAGATAAACAAATGTGATACAGCCATATAATGGGAGACTATCCTGCCGTAAAAAGGATTGATGGACTGATTCATGCCACAACTTGCATGAACCTTGGAACCATTACGCTGAGTGAAAGAAGCCAGATGCCATAGGTTGGCTTTCATTTATGTGAATAGCTGAATCATAGAGACAGAAAGCCGGTTGGTGGTTTTAGGAGCTGGAGGGAATGGGCAATGGAGGGTGACTGCTCCATGGAAATGATGTTTCCTTTAGTTCTGGGGCAAAATAGTGGTGACAGTTGCACGACATTGAGGATGCACTAAATGCCACTGAATTATACACCTTAAAATGGTGAAAATGGCAAATTTTAGGGGCACCTGAGTGGCTCAGTCAGTTAAGCGGCTGCATTTGGCTCAAATCACAATCCCAGGGTCCTGGGATCAAGCCCCGCATCGGGCTCCCTCCTCAGCAGAGAATCTGCTTCTCCCTCTCCCTCTGACCCTCTCCCCCACAGCATTCTCTCTCATTCTCTCAAATAAATAAAATCTTTTTTAAAAAAGGCAAATTTTATGTTATGTGTATTTTGCCACAATTAAAATAAATGATTGAAGGGAGAACCTAATTTGTAAAACAGCTGTGGGCTGGATTTGACCCAGGAACTGTAGTTTGTCCTTTCTTTTCTCTACCTGTACTAACCATTGGTAGCCACCAGCCCCATGTGATGGCTGAGCCCTTGTAACGGAGCAACTAAACTTCTTATTTTTAAAATTTAAATAGCCACATGGGTTCGGTGACTTCTATACTGGACAGCATGCCTCCAGAAAGCTGAATGACTGAAAAAGAAGAAAAGCTTAAGACATTCTCTTAGAATTCAGAGGAAAGACAGATTTAAAAAAAAAAATGGTGATGAGATTGAAGAGGAAAGATCCAGGGGAAATCTTAGAGGAGGATGGAAGGGAAAGACAGAGGAGAGATAAAAATCAAAGAAGAAAAGAAAGAACTTTTTAGGTCTGAAAAAATGGCTTTGTTAATTGGTTCAAGTCACTGTGCTGCTATTATTAAAAAATAGTCAAACACGGCAATGTTAGACACAGTCCAATGAAAGTATTTTGAATTTGAAAGTTAAAATAAATTTTGCTAGAAACATCTATGCATGGGAATATATAGATCACTTAGAGAGCAAACACCAGAATGATCTCAGATCTTTTGGAGGACTCTAAATGCTTAAGGCAATGGTTATAACATTCTGAGGATGAAAATACTGAGATTTAAAAATTCTTTACTTAGTTGAGTGTGGCTGTTTCAGAGCAAAGGAAGCCATTTTTGGAAAGACAGACATCCGGAAAGTCAATACTCTCTTAAAGACAAAATTTTCATGTAAGTAACCTGGTAGAGAAGAGTCAACAAAGCAAAGCAAAGCAAAGCAAAACAAAACCCAAAATGAAACAAAATGAATGGGAAATAATTGGAAGAAAACAAATAAAACTGTAAAATACAGAGTTTAGTAGAATGATTCTAGTTACTATGATTATACTATAATGTACATGAAACGTAAGGAAACTCATGATGTAAAATTGTTTTGTTAATTAAAAAAACCTAAGATTACATCAATCAGACTTGAATAGGAGTGAGAAGAAAGTAAACTTGGCCAGACTGTCTCAAACGTGTACATGTTTGATGTGGACTTATTTGGGTCACAAAAGACTGTTTCTCCATTTTATGAGACGCTCCTGAGAGTGGCTTCCTCCACACACAAGCCTTTCACGCCAATCATCTAGTGGTGTCAGAGGTAACCTCATCAGGATACCAGTAGAGGTGGCAGCTTTCTCCTTGAATTTGGGGATATTTATTCTAGAAGGTCTCAATCTGTCTTTTCCTTATACATTTCTGCCTTCTAGTGACAGTTGCCACACCTTCATAAACTGAAGCATTCTGATTTTATCAGGCCCTTCCCCAGCAATTATATGGCTTTGATCACTTCTCATGCCCAACACTAATAGATCAGTTTAATTCTAAAATTATACGTATTTTTATATGTCTTCAGGGGAAAATTAAGATAATAAATGAGCTTTCCTTATTAATGGGAGGTCCCATTCCATGGAAAAGGAAGCCCAGGGGCCATGTAAATAGAGAGGAGACCTCAAGCTTTGTCTGACCTAGAGACGGAAGGAAGAAGAATTTTAACCATAGCGGACTTATCATGGTGTAAGCTGGACTTTGGGTACAGCTCTGCAATTTTTTGTTTATTTATCTCATTTTTCAGCTTTCCCAAGAGAAAGAGAAAGAAAGCATTTAAAGAAAATGAGAGTAGATGAATCGATTATTACAATAAATGCAAATGGTTTAAATCCTTTTATTAAAAGATAAATTGAGTTAAAGAATAATCTAACTTTATGCAGCTTATGATTCTCTGGCAAACATTAAAACTAAAAGAATTAGAAAAGATATTCCAGGCATATGCAAATAAAAGCAGAGGTGGAGAATTAATACCACCCAAAGTATAATTTAAAGTACAATACAGTAAGTAGGATAGTAGTTTGTGTTGATAAAATGTATTATCCTAAATGATGTTGTAATAGTCTTCATTCATTATATTTCATATATATTATTTATGGAAAATGAAACAAAAACTTTCATTCTTTCATAGATCATGAAGACAAAAATCTGTATATGAAAATTTATATTAAAATTTATTAGGCCGAATATATGAATATTTAACATTAGCTTCCATAAGAAGGAAAAAAAATTTTCTTTCCAAAATCCATAGATATTTACTAAAATTTGTCATAGTCTTAAGATGGCCATGCAGACATCCTCAATAAATTCTAATGAGTAGAAATTAAACAGCTCACATTGTCTAACCAGAGTACAATTAATTCTAGAAATTGAAAAAATAGGTTTAAATAAAAACCTTTTGGGGGGAGCCCGGGTGGCTCAGTTGGTTAAGTGTCTGATTCTTGATTTCGGCTCAGGTTCTATCTCAATGTTGTGAGATTGAGCCCCTCATTGGGCTCCATGCTGGGCAAGGAGCCTACTTAAGATTCTCTCTCTCCCTCTTCTTTTACCCCTCCTCTCTCACCCTCTCTTAAAAAACAAACCAAACCAAACCAAAACAAAAAACACTTGGAAATCATTGGTAAAGAAAAATCTCTTTCCTCAATCATATGAATATTAAAAACTAACATTAACTATTTAGAAGATAATGGGCCTACTGCATATCAGACCTCATGGGATAGTGTCAAAACTATAGCAAGCAACAAAATCATAGCATTAGTATCCAATAATAAAGAATTAAAGCAAAGCATTCAATTTGAGAAGTTATCTGAAGATTAGCAAAACCAGGATAAAAATAGCACAAGAAAAGAAATGAAAACATTTTTGAAAAAACAAATCCACAAAGCAAAAACTTTTTTAGATGTGTACAAGCCCAATCAAGAAGAGCCCAACACAAATATGTGAAACTGTGACTGAGATTTATATAATAGGGCAGCTACACGTAGATTTTTAAAAGAGGGAATGCCATGTACAGTTTCTGAATAAATTTTAATATCTTAATTAAAACAATTAGGGCAGGGGATATGAATAGTGCTATTGACTGAGGAATGGATACATATCCAGCACCAAGATAAAAAATGTTTTAAAGTAAGGCTCTTGGTCCAGAGTGGATCATGGGTGAGGTCTTTCAAACCCATTGCAGTGTTGCAATTAATTTCTTGAAATGTGAGTTCTTTTTAGACATGAAACTTGAGCTAGACATCCTAGGTACCTTCTGCTAGGCTTGGCATAAAGTAGCCTCTCAGTAAATACTTGTGGAATGAATTAACCAATCAATGGAGACCCACCATGATAAATTTTTTTTTTTTTTAAAGATTTTATTTATTTATGTGACAGAGAGACAGCCAGCGAGAGAGGGAACACAGCAGGGGGAGTGGGAGAGGAAGAAGCAGGCTCACAGCGGAAGAGCCTGATGTGGGACTCGATCCCGGATCGCCAGGATCACGCCCTGAGCCGAAGGCAGACGCCTTAACAACTGCGCCACCCAGGCGCCCCCCACCATGATAAATTTTATTTCAACAAGTTTGTTGGACAGCTGTTGTCAACTCCTATACCTATAGCATTGCACTTTCTTATATCTTCCTCCTTTCCTTGTTCAAGCTATTCCTTCTGCCTGTACCGAAGGCAGAAGGGTAAGTTCTGCTTCTGCTGCGTGACTGAGTCAGGCATCACTTCCTTCAGAAAGCCCCCTTCCCCATACCTCCCCCAGCGTTCTCATCTTATCTCACTCATGTAACTACCCTTGTACTTTCTGAATTACACAAATAACTTTTGGTGCATCTACTTGTTTCTCCAATAAGATGATACATTCCTGGAGGACCATGACTATGTCTTAGCAATCTTCAAATTCCTAGCACCATAGATGAAATCTGGAAAGTTGGAAGGATTAAAAAATGTTGAACTGCGCTAAAATGATGGGCCCGATCTGTTATGACAAGCACCCCCTTTCCACTCTGTTTTGCAAAATCCTGTATACCAGGAGAAACTGCACTTACTAGGGAATAGTAATCATGCTCTTCATTTTTATTAACTGTTTCTCTTCCTCCGTCACCCCTCATCCAGATTCTTCCCTCAGTTCCTATGGGATCTTGCAGCCCCATCCCTCTGTTTTTCTTTGTTCCACATTTCCAGACGTTCGACCCAAAGGTGTTTAGTATCAACTATCCCAGACAGGAAGAAGATACGCATACTCCTAGCTGCATGGAGCTCATCATACTCCCCTCCCTTGGCTCCGTGTTGCTTGGTGTCTGTTTAAACACCTGCCAGAGCCATTGATCCCAGAAGTGGAGGATCTTAACAGCAGGGTAGGGAGGGGAGAAATAGGAATTTCTATTCTTCGGCTGAATAAGGTTGTATTACCACACCCCATTTACCAGGTACCTTGCGAGGAAGCAGAAATAGAGAAATGAGATGGGGTAGTCATGTGCCATGCTTCTGCAAGCTTCCATTCTACCGGGAGAAACAGACAAGAAATTAGTAAAAAGATTAATAGATAATGTGATTTGCAAAGTGTGAAGCCTACACAAGATTGAAAGAGAAAAAAGGGGTCAGGAGTGCAATCTGCTCTCCTTACACTGGGTGGTGGCTGCAACAGTGTGGCCAGGTGCAAATATTTACTTTTCAGATCTGCAGGCCAGAGAAGAGTTAGCAAACACGATTGGTGACCTCGAGCATTTTTGAAAAATTTAAAGTGAAGAAAAAAGTACTTTGGAATAATTTTAGATTTACAGAAAAATGGCAAAGACAGAGAGTTCCTATATGCCCGTTGCTCAATTTCCTCTCATGTTAACCCTTCCTAACCATAGTTTCTTTTGTCAGAGAAACTAACATGGGTATATTACAAGTGACCAAACTCCCCGCTTGATTTGGATGTCACCAGCTTTTCCACGTTTGCCCATTTCTCGGTTCCAAAAACTGATCAGGGGTACCATGTTGCATTTAGTCTACCATCTTTGGGATCCTTGAGTATTCATGCCTCTGTGAATTTACTTAGCACACAGATACATAGCAGACACGGAGGGCAAAGTGTTGCTTGTGTAGGTAATCTGCAAATGCATGGAGGAGCAAAGGAATCCTTAGGAAACTGGGGACCCTTCCCTGGCTCAGTCACTGATGTCAGCCAAGCCTTTTGCATTTTTCAGTGCATCTTCCTGGGGGCATCTGGGACGATTCTGCATTCCCACAGAAGCCACTCTCCAAATTAAGTACTTTAAACAAAACGGGACCTGCGATGCAACATTTATAAATTACCTATGAGGGCCTGTAAACATCAGATTGCTTTTTTTAAATTTAATTTCCCTTTTTAATTTTTAATTCCGAGACAAGGCTGGGGGTGCGTGTGGGGGGGTCAGGCAGGAGGTGTAGACGCTGACTCCTGAACTCTTCCCCGTCTGTCAAATGGACAGCCCGCCCAGAAAGATTAACCCAGATTCCCCCAAAGAAATCTGTGTCAAATTGATGCTGAGTTGGTCTGGCATCTGAGGAGGATCTTGACATGACAAGATTAACCCTCTCGGTGCCCCGGGGCTCTGGGAGAAAGACTTCCGAAGGTTTACCTGTGCAGAGCTCAGTGAGCAAACTAGCAGTGAGTTCTCGGGATCAGGTGCACGGCTCCGGAGGCAGTTGGAGTGAATGATGGGGAGGTGTTACTACTCGGGGGATTTCGCACCTGATTGCACTGGATTTGTCACACTGTGTGCTCGCCGTTAATCTGGAGGAGGGCCCCTGCTGCCTGGCGACACACGTTGCCGTCCCCAGTAGCCAGCTCTGACACCCACCTGCCACCAGATAAGCGATTCAGTGTCTGATCCATGGTCCAGGACGAGGCTGTGATCTGATGCTAACAAAACTCTTTCCCTCCCGGACTTCTGAGTTTTGCTTCATGCCCCCTGGGAGCATTTTCACTCCAGTGAGTGACCTCCTCTCCTCCTTCTTGCAGAGCGAGTATGATCTTCTTCTAGTCCTTAATTGCTAGTGGACTCCCTCTTTTCCACACCATATGGTTGGCTTATCTTCTGAGGGTTTCTCTAGAAGCAAAAGCAATGATATTAACTAGTCGCTACTAAACCGAGCCTCCGGAAGACGTGAGACAGACAGACACACAGAGAACATGGCTGAGGGCCCAGGATTCACTGTTTTTTTGGCTGTTGAACAGAGTTCTCACCCGACCCCTTTGACAGCAAGGCAGGTGTCGAACATCCAGGAGGCAGGCCCCGGACCTCAGCCAGGAAAAGAAGCTCTAGGACTGAGTTCTGAGGGTTCAGTGACAAATGCAGTCCTGGCTTGGGCCACTCCGCGGAGCTTTGTTTGTTTGCTGGAGTCAGATTTATGGTTTGTGCCCAACCGGAATGGCCTTTAGCCACGGACTCATTTGTCAGTCTACATATGTGATAAAATCTCTCTGCCAGTTCCTGCCAAGCAGGGAGTAGATGGGGGAGTCAGTTTTGAGCTGAACATCAGGCTCTAGGAAAAATCTGGCATCTCTGGCTGTCATTGCGATTGTGATTTGCGTTTCAGGAATTCACTATGAAGGTATCATCCACGAAGAAGAGCATCAGGGATTGCCCTGCATTCCAAACTGGACAGCCGGGGACCATAGCTGGGCTCTGGATGCATTTAGTCTGGCCACACAGAGTGAACATGGATGGTTTGGGATGGGATACACACTCCCCAGTATGCCCGTCGCTGCCTCCTTCCACGGTCTTATGTACAACCCGCTCCATATATTGGCCTTGCGTGTAGTGCATTGAATAGTGGCTCCCCAAAAGATATGTGGAAGTCTTACCTCCTGGAACTTGTGTAGGTAACCTTCCTGGGAAAGCGGGTCTTTGCAACTGTAACTAAGTTCAGGATCTGAGATGAGGTCATCTGGGTTTAGCGTAACCCCCAAATCCAAGGGCAGGTGTCCTTCTGAGAGAAAGGTCCAGAGGATTTGAGATGCAGACTCATAGAGAAGAAGGCCTTGTAAAGATGGAGATGGGGGTTGGAGAGACTCGGCCACAAGCCAAGGAAGTCCTGGCGCCCCCGGAAGCTGGAAGAGGCCAGGAAGGATGGTCCCTGAGAGCCTTCGGAGGGATTTTGGATTCCTGACCTCCAGAACTGTTTGAGAATAAATTGCTGGTGTTTTAAGTCACCAAGGTTTTGTTTGTTTTTTATGCTTTTGTTTGTTTTAGTCTCTGTGTGTTTGTGTATGTGTTTGTGTGTGTGTGTGTGTGTGTGTGTCTGTGTGTCTGTGTGTATGATCTGTGGATGTGTTTAAGGGCCTATGAAATTCATTCAGCCATGGGGCATTCTTCTCCTGCACTCTTATCCTCCTTTACCTGTCTTGCTGTGGCCTTTTCTTTTTTTTCTTTTCTTTTCTTTTTTTTTTAAAGATTTTATTTATTTATTCGACAGAGATAGAGACAGCCAGTGAGAGAGGGAACACAAGCAGGGGGAGTGGGAGAGGAAGAAGCAGGCTCATAGCGGAGGAGCCTGATGTGGGGCTCGATCCCGTAACGCCAGGATCACGCCCTGAGCCGAAGGCAGACGCCTAACCGCTGTGCCACCCAGGCGCCCCTGCTGTGGCCTTTTCTAAATCCTTGTGGCATCTATAGTTTTTGTCTATCTAGCACACTTTCCCCTTCTTCTGGTGACCAAAGCCACAACTCTGACAACACAGGACACGTGACCCCGGCTGCGTCCATCACGGCCCTTGACCATGGTGATCAGTTCAAGGCAGACACGCGGTTCATCATCACAGTCATTCCCTGGAAATTTCCAACATGAATTGACAGGGGAGCACTTCTCCTCTGCATTCACGGAGCCCTTGGTTTGTGAACACAGAAGTGCTCGCTGACGTGTGGAGAAGTCTGTCTGTGCAGGGGAACAAAGCAAGGGGCGGAGAGTCAGAGAGATGGAGAAATGAGCGATAGGGAGAGGTCACCTCTTATTGTTGTGACTTTATTAGACACCTTAAATAATATACCCTCTTCTTCATCCCCATCCCAGATCTCTCGGCGTATCAGCTTTCCTTCTTTGACTCCTTCTTTCCCCTCAATTGGAGAAATTGGGGGACTATCTCTTCCTGGGTGATTTTGCTCTGGCGCTCGCCTCTAAGCTTCACATACACACGCATCTGCCTACTGCAAGCCTCGTGTTGACCAGACGTGAGCAAAACGGAACGTATCCTCCCTTCCTCCCCATTTTATTGGTTGCCTCTGTTGGCAAAGGGTGCCATCAGCTATAATTGCAATTCTTTCTTCACTACCACTTTTCCCGCATCCAGGCACACCCATTTTTGCCCGATACATTTCAAATGATCTTTTCAAGCCTCAACTCAAATCTCATCTGCTCCAAGAGCTTTGCGTGAGACGCTTGGATACTCTGCCACGTTTCCATAGAATGTGCATATTTCTATCTTAAATTCATGTAGCTGGTTTTCTGGGGGGTAAGGGGAATTTCTCCTTGCTAGAAAAGACTAGCAGAGGTCTCTATTTCTGAGAACTCATGGAGGTATTATGTTGTCACGGCCACCTCTTGCCTTGAGTAATTAATTAATTCAACCACAAAGACTTTTTGAGTAGCTATTACACGCACCACACTCTGCTAGGGATTGTGGATGCAGCGGTGAGGAAAACCAGGTACAATTCTTATCCTCTTGTGGCTTATCCTCTATAGTGGGGGGGGGGGTAGACCATTCAGAGATACACCATCCAGATTGCTCCAAGGAAGGAGAGGAGTATAGACAGCAGAGAAATTTGAGGTCACTGTTTGCCTTAATTGCAGAGAACTGCCTCGCCCAAGGTCATGCCCTTCCCAGGCAACCTGCCCCCAGACCCAACACTATTTATTCTGGAGCTCCCTGCAGGGGTTGGCCAAAGTTTCATGGGGTCTACATCACGATCTGACTTCTTCCTCTGACCACATATGCTTCCTTCCCCATTCTTCTACAGGTGTTGATTCCTTTTTTCCATAATAAACATCTCCTACCCCAAACTCCATCTTAGCATCTGTTTTTAGAGAATCCAACCTGAACAATGTGTCAAAGAGTAACCCAAGCAACGACGATATAAAGAAATGTGAAATTGTTATGGCCGTAAGTGCTCCAAAGGAAAGATCGCTGGATTCTTTTTTTTTTTTTTAAAGATTTTTTTTATTTATTCAACAGAGATAGAGACAGCCAGCGAGAGAGGGAACACAAGCAGGGGGAGTGGGAGAGGAAGAAGCAGGCTCATAGCAGAGGAGCCTGATGTGGGGCTCGATTCCGGAACGCCGGGATCACGCCCTGAGCCGAAGGCAGACGCCCAACCGCTGTGCCACCCAGGTGCCCAGGATCGCCGGATTCTTGTCCCCAGCTCTGTACTTGAAAATTGTTCCCCTATCTCCCACCTGGATGGTGGTCGAAATATGGGACTCTACTCCTTTCTTTCGTTTGCAGGCACCCTTATACGTAGACACACAGACGGAGCCACGCACATTCATCAAAACCCACTTGAAGGAGGTCTTACACGGGTGGGAGATTCTTCTGAAGATGTGGCAAATGGAAGAGTTGTACAATGGGGAAAATGTATTTAAGTGGTTTAAGGTGGGAAATAAGATATCCCACTTCTTTAAAAAGTTTGTCCACAACTTCTTCCCACTGGGGCTCAGCCTCCCTGTATGTCCCCGGCGCTCTTTGATTCTGTGACATTGACATTGCATTAGTAGGCCGTCCAGAATCGCCCTCTTGCCTCCAGTTTTCTTCTTTATGAAAAAGCCCTTTACAACTGCATCTCTTTTAGTTACCCAGCTGCGTCCCTTTGAAGCAAATGCATTGAACTGCACACTTACGATCTGTATATTTGCTGTATGCAAATCATAATGCCTCCATTAAAAAGAAACTGTCCCTTCAGGCCCAGAGGGGTAAGAGGCAACAACGCCATCTACGGTTAACCACAACACCCTTCGCTCCACATTGGTCTAGCCAGGTTTCTGAGGTTGTGCTTTGTTAGCGGGCATGTGATGACACTCTTGGGAAAGGTGGAATTTGCCTCGCTTGGTTGGTTCCGATGGGGTGAGGTGGGCTGGTTCTTCTAGTAATATCTGTTTCCTACAGAGCATCTTTGGCTAGACTGGGGTGAGCTCCTCGAGGGTAGGAGCGGTGCTCTGTAGTCTCTGTGATATTGACACCTTGCATCCAGCCTGAGCCAGAGAAGGCGGTCAATGGAATGGGGAGGATAAACAGAGATGAATAATAACTAAATAACTAAAACCATGTGTGAGCCCCAGGAACATAGATGAAGACAGAGCCAGGGACTCTTCCAGCCATAGCCTGGGTCTTGGATGCTCTAAGGTCCAGATGGCATGGGTCAGGGCATGAGACACCTGAGAAAGTCTCCGAGTTTGACCCATATCTCCTGGTCTTCCAATGGTGCCCTTTGCTACCCTTTGCAGCCTACACCCTAAAGCCTCAGGGCTCTTCCTTGCCAACCTCATAATCTCTCTGCAGAGTAACACTGCAGAAACATTCAGTTGCTCGTCGTTCCTTAATAAACATTTCTGAAGATTAAACACGCGAAGTTGCGTCTTTGTTTACATTTTGTCCTTTATGCGAAACACCCTTATCCTGCATATTGCCCACCAATAAATGGTCATTTCTAAGAACACGGCTGTTGACAGTTTGTAGATCCAGGCTGGAATTCTAACTCTGCCACTTACGAGCTTGGTGACCTTGAGCTAATCACTTAACCTGGATGAACTTCAAATTCCTCATCTGTCAAGGGCGTGGTGGCGTGAATAACTACTACATCAGTGGCCTTGGTGGGGATTAAATCAGGCCAGGGATGGAACCACGCATCGGGTGCCTGGCACCAGGCGTGTGTGAGTTCAGGCTTCCGAGAGGGAGCACCTCGTTCAGTTCCGCACCCCGGGCACCTCTCTCGCTTCAGCCTAGACCAGACCCTGCCCGGCATATAATAGTTGTCAACAACTATCCATTTTCTTTCCTAGTTCATTAAGGTCCACTCAATTCCTCTCTTCGCTCTTTCCTCCAGCAAGAATAATTATGTTACACATTCTACG
This sequence comes from Ursus arctos, assembly GCF_023065955.2. NCBI lineage: Eukaryota > Metazoa > Chordata > Mammalia > Carnivora > Ursidae > Ursus > Ursus arctos. Next base: position 19,680,586 of record NW_026622830.1, on the reverse strand, counting down.
GTTACTAGTCTAGACCAGGGGTCGACACACTTGGCCGAAGAGCCAAGTCCGGCCCACTGGCTGGCTGTGGAAGTAAAGTGTTCCTGGAACACAGCCACGCCCACGCACGTGCATGTCTTCTGTGACGGCTTCTGTGTGACAGCGGGGTTGGGTAGCTGCCACGGAGACCGTAAGGCTCACAAAGCTTAAAATATTTACTATCTAGCTTTTTACAGGAAAAAAAAAAGTTTGCCAACCCTGGTCTACAGTGATCCCCTCCAAAGCAAGAACTCCATATTTCTCTCTTTTTAATGTTTCTTTCCTGTAATGCCTCAACTCCCTGCACAGACCACCCTGTCAGCGTCGCTGAGTCGAGGAGTTTATTGCTTTGTGCTGTGTACTATCACGGTCTCCCGGCTTCCGGGCTTAGCTCTGACTACAGGTGCTCCTTTCATCGTGTTCTGGAAAGTTTCAAGTTTCAATATTGCTTAAGTTGAACCTGCTTTGGGATCCATTCATGCTCCTCTCAGAGAAGTAAGAGCGGCCTCCTGTCTTTTCTACTTTAAAGGTTGGCATGGGCTTCCGGCCTATCAACAGCCCATATCGAGTCACCAGCTTTGTTTTAGAGACACTTCCTACGGACTTTGCTGGAGTCAGTACTTTTCAGGATGCAACAAAGGGCAAAATGATGCGGGATCTGATGTGGTGAGGAGGAATGGAAGAGCGGAAACGGGAGAGGCCTCCCGGCGGTCCTGGCCGCACACCCTTCATGCTGGCTTTGTGGGCATCCCTCCTGCAATTCCTACTTCACAGTGTGATACAAGTCTCGCTGCCTCTCTGAAGCCTGTGCTGGGACTTATATTGTGGGGTGGAATTCGTTCACACCGAGCTTCGGATGACCCACCGAGTCGAGCTGGGTTCTAGGTTGACTGTGGTTGTCATTGGGCTTCATGAGTCTGGTTTGGAGAATCCGTGAATTCGTGGGCCACGGATCTGGGAGCTTCTGGCTTCTTCCTTAGACGATGCTGGCTTGCTGCCCTTTGCTTGGAATTAACCAAAGTGTCACCAACCTGGATTGATCTGAGTAGGCATTTGCTGATGAGGGCGAGGGAAAGTCTAAACATCTCCTTCCTTTCTTGGTCCTCCTTAAGTCTTTTATAATTATGGTTGCCTTTCTCAGTATTAGATGATTTAATAAAAACTGGGAGGACTGGATTCATAGAAGAGGGTCTGAGAGCCTCTTTCCTTCTGTCTGGGACTGCCAGCAGATACTCACCTCTTAGGTTGGAGACAGCAACAACAACTTGTCACTTGACCATATTTCAGGAAGCCTGTGAACCAGCATGCAAGACTAGCTAGCTCTGGGTTCAGGGAATTAAAGTAGCTGAAAGTAACCTTTCACCTGCAGAGGAAAGGTCAGTGAGTCACTGTCGTGACTATTTTAACTTCTATTCATTTCATTTGTCAATGAATCTAGTTGAGAAACCCAAATTCTCTAGCTAGGAGTTTTTCAGTGTGGTCCATGAACCAGCTACATTGGGATTCTCTAGGGAATCTGTTGAATGAGCAGATTCTAGGGATCTGCCCCCTACCAGTGAATCAGAATCCTGGGGTGGAGGGAGGGAAAGGACACTGAGAAGCAGTAGAATTCTGCAGGTTAAACAAGATGTTCAGGTGATCCTTCTACTCAGGGATGTTTGAGAACCAGAGATGAGTAAGACACGTTCTCTTTCCTTGTTCATGATGCAGTATTTAAAGACAGCTTGTGCAGAGTGCTATAGTCTAAGACCACGTAGGATGGCGTGAAGGGACAGGAGCTGGACTGCTGGGACAGCTCATGGATTGTCCTACCACAGCCGGCTGAACCGACTGAAGGTCCAGCTGCTTGGCTGGCATGTAGACAAGACTTCACTGGTGGAATGTTGAGAACAGTTGAAGTTGTATGACATCAATGTCCCATCACTGAAGATACTGGACCTTCAAGAGTTGGGACGCCTGGATGGCTCAGTCGGATAAACACCAGCCTTTGGCTCAGGCCTTGATGCCGGGGTCCTGGGATCGAGTCCCGCATCGAGCTCCTTGCTCAGCGGGGAGCCAGCTTCTCTTTCTGCCTGATGCTTCTCCTGCTGGTGCTCTCTCCTCTCTTTCTTCTTTCTTAATCTCTCTGATAAATAAATAAATAAAATCTTAAAAAAAAGAGAGACCTTCAAGAGTTGATACAAGAAGGAAAAATGAGGTCCTAGACACGTCTGTTACACTGAGTATGGTGGCTCACTCCAGCCTTTGTCAGACTTTCATTTCCCCTCCAGCGGCCCAGGTACCTCACTGGAAGCTGCAAACTGGTGCTTAGGTACATTAGGCAATTTTTTGCCCCCCAGGAGCTCTCATTTCAGCTACGTCAAGAAAGTTACTGCAACTTATAAGACTTTCGATATATATCAGTCAATGCAAAATGCTGGGTAAGTAGAATATACCATGAATTTAGAGGCCTGGGACAGGTGGTGTTCTTGTCTTCCTAGAGGATGAAAGTTTGTAGAAAAAAGGACACAGGGGTAAGTGGATTTAGAGATGTTTTTTGAATGGTGTGTTAGTACGAGTTCTCCAGAGAAACAGAAGAGAACAGGGGGAGATATTTATTTTAAAGAATTGGCTTGCATAATTTTGGAAGGCTGGCATCCAAAATCTGCAGGGTAGACTGGAAGGCTGGAGACCCAGGGAAGAGTTGTGATTTTAGTCCAAAGCCTGTCTGCTGGTAGAATTCCTCTGCTTTCCAGGTTTTTCTTTTTCTTTTTCTTTTCTTTTCTTTTTTTTCTTTTCTTCTCTTTTTTCTTTTTTTCTTCTCTTCTCTTTTCTTAAAGCCTTACCCTGATTAGATGAGGCCCACCCACATTGTGTAGGGCAAGTTGTTTTACTCAAAGACCACTGAGGCAAATATTAATCCAATCGAAAAATACTTTCACAAAAACACTAGAAGAGTGTTTGACTAACTATCTGGGTACTAAGGCCAGTCAGTTGATACGTATAATGAAATATCACGTGCTGAGTGCCCTCAGACCACACTTTGAGTAGCAAGGCTCTCTGTGCTACCTTTTTGCTTTTACCTCCCCTGACCTTTGACAACTTCATTGAGAAGGCTAACAAGACAGATTGGAGTTGGTGTGTCTCTAGTGTCTTCTTCAGAACCCCCTGTCTCTGGAAGTTTCTAGAGGAATGTATTCCCTGCTCTAGAGATCTGATCATCCCCCTAGACCTTGTGGCTCTAATCAAAGCACTCTTAGATTAGGTTCTTAAGATCTGAATTGTCACTTCCAAAAAACTTGTTCTATGTTCAAGGTCTGAGGAGAAATGCGAGATGTCAAGTTTCACCTTGTTTTGCTACAGATTCCATGGTATTTGGCTAGCCTGCTTCATAGTTTATGGTTGTGGTTATAGCTATTTTCTTGTTTCAGTGAAAATAAAGTTTGTTTTTTAAAAAATTAGTCCTCACAGATGGTAATCAGGCTGGGTGAGTATCTGACAAGGTCAAGTGCAGCAGAAACACAGAACTCTCAAGGGCATCTCTCTCTTACCCGGTGTTTTCTTCCCCAAGACTGACCACAGTGCGGGACAGCAAAAGGTCTCTCTCTCTTTTTTTTTTTTTTTTAAAGATTTTATTTATTTATTTGACAGAGATAGAGACAGCCAGCGAGAGAGGGAACACAAGCAGGGGGAGCGAGAGAGGAAGAAGCAGGCTCATAGCTGAAGAGCCTGATGTGGGGCTCGATCCCATAACGCCGGGATCACGCCCTGAGCCGAGGGCAGACGCTTAACCGCTGTGCCACCCAGGCGCCCCACAAAAGGTCTCTCTTGATGATACGTTCTGCTCTTTACTCAATTACACACATCCTTTGTTCATTTAACAGACATGACTGCATCGTCTATACACCAGAAACTATCTAGATGCTGAGGATACAGTGGCGAGGCCCCTGCCCTCATGGAGCCACATACGGGAACTTGGTAAAGCCAATCCTTCAGAAGTCTGCTTGCCCTGAGGGCTGACTGAGGAGCTTCATGGGGGAAATTCAAGATCGGGAGGAGAGAGTCAGGAATAGCAAACCCAAACTCTAGTCGCCCAAAGGGAAGGGGAAATTCTGAGTAGAGCTTCATGTTGGTCCTATGGACCTCTTGGGTCAGCCTCTTGTGGAGAGAAGACCCTGCTTCAATAAAATGCTAAAGAGCTGTTTTCAGATAGTTGTTATGTTAGGGTATGATTAGCGTTACTTCGAGGCCAATTCATTAATGCATAATGACACAGAAGAAGGATGGAGACGTGTTCTGCTCACAGTCTCAGAAACTCTTCTTGACTTCTGTGTGTTGAGAACATGGGGTCATTTTGAGATCTTAGGTCTACAGTGTCTCATCAGTGGCAGAAGAGGTGATCGGTAGGTAATGGAGGTATACAAGGAAATGGCAGAAGTGTCCCCCAGAGTGCCTGGCCTTAGGCAGTGGTACCTGATGGGCGCCATCTTAGTTCATCCAACAGTAGCTGTTGTCACTGATAAACCACCAAATCTTGGTGATTTATGGCAATAAAGGTTCACCTCTCACTTAAGGAAATGGGTATTCCTGACCTGAGGGAGGCCTTCCATGTTGGCCAAACATTGAGATCTAGGCTTCTTCCATCGTGGGTCTCAGAGTCATCTGCATTCAGCCAGTGGAAGAGGGGAGCTCTTGGAGAATCATGTGTGTGGTGTGGCCAGGCCTGAAAGAGACACTCCACTCATCACCCCTGCTTACTTTCTGTTGTCTGGACCTGAATCATAGGGTCACACTTGACCGGGGTGGGGGGGGGGTGTACAGTCTAGTTCTTTGCCCAGAGAGAAGAGGCAGATAAGGTGATTGTCTGGCAATTTCTGCCACAGGAGAAAATATTGCCATAAACTTTGGGCAGAGGCAAAAACAATAGAGCAGGAAAGATCAAAAAGAGCTGAGCCCTGGCCATGGCCATGGGCAATACCTGGGAAACACTACCTGGTGACTCCCAGAAACAGCTGTGGGCAGTTTGAAGGAACCTAGTGCTTCAACATGCTGGGGCACAAGCCGTCCAGGACTTGTAATGGACACAAGCATCCTCCTTTCCCGCTGCATGTTGCAAATTCGGTTCTCCAGAAGCAGATGGTGAGACACACGATATGTGGGATATTGGTCCGGCATCAGTATCTAGGCACGAGAAGGAAAGGAATTAGGATCCGGCAAAGGAAAAGTTTGAGCTCTAATGCATCCAGAAAGCCTTGGCCAACTCCCCCGGGGACTTTTGTAGCATACACAACCCATCAGGATTGTTCCACAGTCGGCGGAAGTAATGCGTCCTGTAATCATTCAGGGACTGGGGGCTGCCCCAGGAACCCTCACTGCGGGCAGCTTTCTGCACCTTATGCAAAGCCCAAAGGAGTGGGTGGGAAATCTGCTGGCTGCTGTCCCAGTGTTTGGGGGCAGCAAGTCCTTTCTTGCAGGGGCATCTGGAGAGCTCAGCTTCCTGTCCTCTCCTTCTCATTTTAGTCCACTGCTCTCCTGTCAAGAGTAACCCAAAACATGCCTCCTCCATGTTCCCAAGGCCTGGCCCCGAGGTACTGGATGCCATGTGCACACATTCCATCAAGTTTGAACATACGTGTGCCGATATCCCACCTGGTCCTCGTGGAGAGGCTTTCTGGTCCCCTCATGTGTCGTCTGTATGGGTGGGCCTTTGATGGTGAGGGTTTGGACAGGTCTGACGGGGTCTCTCCCTCTAAACCCAAAGACGATGGTCCTTGGAAGGGGCTGAGGCATCATAGGGACCTTTTGCCTTTAAATTAGGCTGACACAGAGCTCAGAAAGTATGTCTCCCCTCTCCTGCCTCTGTTTATCATTAATATGTTGAACTTCTCAGCTGGCAAAGGATAAAATAGTTGATAGCAAATGAATTAGATATCAATTAATTTCTAAAGCAAATCTAATGGGCATTTAAGAAGAGAATTTAATGTCTCATTTACTCTCTATAGCTATCTTGTTAAATGCCAATTAAGTATCTAAATATTTCCTACAAGCTTAATGAATTATAATAAGTGATAAGTGATTACCACTTTTTCCTAAGATCTTGGCACTCTCGACTTCCAGTGCCATGATACTAGATTTTTTTCTTGTCCTGTTTACGGTACGGATATAGACTAGAACCTTCTTAATGAGCGTTGGTTAGTTTATTTAGTGATCGAGAATTAGATTTATAGTCACTTCTGAAAAAAAACTGAAATGCATGCAGCTAGAGAACGTGCGAGTAATAAGGATTTTTACTTGAAAATAAAGTGAGTATTATTAAAATGTTATTTATAATAAATGCCAAATGTTTTATTTTTTGCAGTACCTCACGGCATCCCAGCTTCCTCCCTGCAAAAGCATTTCTAAAGACCAAGGCAGAATGTGTATTAACAGACTCAACACAGGAGCTGCAGGGGGTGTGTGGTTACACAAAACCTGAAAGCCGGGCTGGGCAGGACCCTGGACCCCAACAGATAGGAGAAAGGTGGAAGAGGCCAGGTCTGGGGTCCAGCCCTTCAGGGTTTTGTCTGCTATCCTGGGGGAATAAAGGCAAACCCCGGTTTTGCTTGGCCAGGCTTTCGTATCTGACAGTGCCCAGTGGGGGTGGGCAGGGTTCGCAGCCGATGCCCGGGTGGCAGGGGGAAAGGACCAGCGCTCCAGGCAAGCAGCGCTCTGGTTGGCGGGGAGAGGGCAGAGCTTCAGGCCCAGGAAGTGAGGCTGGGGGTGATGGCGGGAAGAGGCGGGGAACCCTGATCTCAGTGGCCCAGAACTCCTGAGCTCTCTGCTTTGGCAGGTCATCAATTCTGTGTGTATTCAGATTAGACTCGCACACAAGCGGCCCTGGACCCAAGGTGAAGGGTATGGAATTTGGGATCCGACAGACCTGAACTTGAGGCTCCAATGGCCACACACTCGTTCTGTGAGCTTAGGCTGGGGACAATCTCCGAGGCCGCTTCCTTACTTGTAATAGAGGGATGGGGTCTCCCTCAGGAGTTTCTTATGAAGATTAAATAAGAGAATTTATTTAAAGCACGCCGTACGACGCTTCCCAAATGGCACACATTCAGTAAGTGCCCTTATTATTAGGGTAAATAATAATGATAATAAAACTATTAATGGTGGGATGCCTGGGTGGCTCTGTCAGTAGAGTGGCTAATTCTGGATTTCAGCTCAGATCATGATCTCAGAGTTTTGGGATCCAGCCCTGCATTGGGTTCCATACTGGGTGTGGAGTCTGCCTCAGATTCTCTCTCTCTCCTTCTGGCCCCTGGCCCCTGCTCTCTCTAAAAACAAAACAAAACAACAAAACAAAACAAAACAAAACAAAACAACCACCAAAACCAAAAAACCTCCAAATATATACATATACACACACACATATATATATATAAATTTATATATAAGTAAATTAAGTAAGTATATATATAATAAAGGCGATGAGGTTGCCTTATTTGTGTTTTTGAGAATGGGTCTGGTTTGGGATGCGCTGACCACTTTTCCCTCCTAATGGAAGTTGGTTCCGACAGATTATCTGAGTCCCACCCAAAGGAACGGCTGGAGCGCCTTTTCTGACCGCAGGGACCCTATGTGCAACATTCATGCTGTGACCCCGAGAGAGAAAAAGTCCACTTTGTCCTCCGGAGAATGCGGGGAGCAGGCAGGCACTGCCGCGTGGTAATTGCTATTTCTCTGCCAACACCCCCCAGGCTGGAGGGGACTGTCGCAAGGAGCCACAGGTGCCAAGTGCCACCCCGACCCCCAAGGACAGCCCTGCGCTTCCATTCGGCCCTTCATCCCGGCCCCACACAGCTACTGTCACTCACACCAACGGCGATGAGCTGTTGGCATGAGAAATGGTAGGTGGCCCTTCATGTCATGGTTTTGGAAAATATTTTTATTACAGGAAAGTGCTTATGTTGTAGCGTGAAAAAGGTTGAAACAAACAAACAAACAACCCAGGAGGCAAATCAAGGCAGCAGAGACAATAACTCGCCGCGATTCCTGGGAAAAACCAAACCTTCTCTCAGTTGCCGGAAGCTCACCTCAGCAAGAGCTCAAGGAGAAGAAAACAGAGGTGAAGATGGAGCTAAGGTGGTGTGGGCCTTCCAGTGGCTTCTTGGGGATACCTGGGATGTGTTCTGCTGCTCATCGTACGGGGACCACTGCTGACAGCCCTTCTTTCCACCGCCTTCTCCCAGAGCTCCCTAACCTCCAGCAGCTGGCTGCTTTATTCCTCCCACTCGTCTCCCTTTGCCTCTAGAAATTTCCATTCATGCTCCTTTCTCTGCCAAAACACCACGTAGGCTCTGGCTCACCTCCGTCCTTCCTTCTCACCTCCGTCTCCTCTCTCTTTCTCGCCATCATCTCCGTGTCTGGCTGTGATGGCTCCTTCGTGTCAGCTTCCTGGGCATCCAGGTGCGTCGGTGGGGTACTTCCGGGTGGCATTAGCAGTGGAGTCAGTGCACCCCCCTCCACAGTGTGCATGTGAGGAGCCTGAACAGAACAAAAAGGCAGAGAAAAGGGGAATCTGTTCCTTTCACCTGCTCGGGTTGGGACGTTCCGTCTCATCTCCTCTGACCCTCAGACTGGGATTGCCACCAATGCCCACCCCCCCGGTTCTCAGGCTTTTGGACCGCAAGGGAATGACATCACCTGCTTTCCAGAGCCTTCAGCCTACAGAAGGCAAATCATAGGACTTCTCAGCCTCCGTGATCGTGTGAGCCAATTCTTTATTATAAATCTCCTTTTAAATACACATCCTATTGGCTCGGTTTCTCTGGAGAACGCTGACTAGCCCTGTGCATTAGCAAAGAAAAAAAAAAAGGAACACTTGAGCCTCAGAGCCTGAGTTGGGTGCCTGCTGTGCAACCTTGGGTGAGTTTCTGAATCTCTCTGTGTCTCAGGTCCACGCCTGTAGGATGGCAACGAGAGCAGCAAGACAGCTTCCTAAGCCTTTCTCGGTCTGTTTGGGTTGCTGTAACAAAATGCCGTAACCTGGATGGCTTGTAAGCAGTGGAAATTAATTTCTTGCTCTTCTGGAGACTGGGGAGTCCACGATCAAGGTGCCGGCCCATCAGCTGTCTGGTGAGGGACTCACTGCCTGGTTCACAGAACTTCTGTCTGTGTCCTCACGTGGTGGAAGGGGCTACGGAGCTCTGCAGGGCCTCTTTTAAAAGAGCATTAGTCCCACGCATGAGGGCTCTACCCTCCCGACATGAGTCCCTCCCCAAGGCCCCACCTCCTGATACCACTGGGGGTTAGGATTTCAACATATGCATTTTTTGGGAAACACAAACCTTCAGACCATGGCAGGGTTATTTTAAGGGTTAAATCAACAGATACGTATATGAATTCCATAGAACGTCGTGTGGATTAAGAACTGAATAAATGTGACCCATTCTTCTTATTATTGCTATCTTTTTTTTTTTAGCAAAATATAATCTTTATTGTTTTAAACTGCTCGTTCATGTCTACTATACACGACAATTTTGATAAAAACCCTCTTGATTAACTAGAAAACACTGTTGCTTCTTATTGCTATCCTTATTGGCAGGTGTTACCATGTGGGTTAACAGACATGCAGCTTCTTACACCTTCCTCTATACCCATAAAAGTGGCTTTCCTCCTTACAAGGAAGGGGAGGGAGGATTTGCAAACCATTCCCATTTACTGTCATACTAGATAGAAAAAAAAAATGTGTGTGGGAGAGGCAGAATAATGGCCCCTGAGAGATGTCCATGTTGTAATCCCTGGAACCCGTGAATATGTGAGCTTGCAGGGCAAAAGGAACTTTGCAGAGGTGATTAAGTTAAGGATCTTGAGATGGGTAGATTATCCTGGATTATCCGGGAGGGCTCAATGTCATCGCAGGAGTCCTTGGAAGTGAAGGAAAAAGAGACAACAGTCAGAAGGCAAGGCGGAAGTGGAAGCTGGCATGCCGTCATTGCCGGAAGGGACCTCCGGCCAAAGAATCTGGGACCTCCTGATGCGAAAACAGGCAAGATTCTCCCCAGAGCTGCCAGAAGGAACTCAGCCCCGCCAACACCTTGATGTGAGCCCCGTAAGGCTCCTTTTCAGATTTCTGGTCTCCAGACCAGAAGATAAGAAAGTAGCAGGCGGTATTCTGTTAGAGCTGCAATGGGAAAGCCATGTAGCACCAAGGCTTTCGCTTAAAAAGATTATCGGTACATCATGGATTTGTGGGAAATTTTAGTTTTCCTCTTTAAACTGTGTCTGTTTTCCAAAATCAGAAGAAAAATGGGAGTTGAAGAAAGAGATGATCTATTACAGGCATCTTGCACATGCCTGCTGAGTTCTCACGCTGCTGTAGAAAGCACCCAGCTCTGTGGCTGGGAGTCAACACCAATGGGTGGTCATACCCATCGCTGAGCTGACTGTGCTTCCCAGCTCCGATCGTTGCCTCCGCCGGGCCTCGTGCTGGGCCTTCTCTGTCGGCTCAAACTTTCCCGTGTACGTAAAGCACAGTGGTGGAGAGGGGGGGTCTTGCCGAAATGGAGATTCTCTTAACGTCCACAGTGGATCAGGAAAATGCAAACTAAAACCTCAAACTGGTAGCACCACGCTCCCCTAGAATAACTAAAATTAGAGACCAATAATACCAAATGTCGAGGGTGTGATTCAACCTGAATTCAACCAGGCCCTGCTGGTGGGAATGCGGAATGGTAAAACCACTTGGGAAAACCGGCATTTTCTTAAAACGTTAAACATACACACAGCATACGATCCAGCCATTCCACACTCAGGTATTTACCTCAAAGAAACACCCTCACAAAGACTTGAATAGGAATGTTCATGGCGGCTTTATTCACGGTAGTCGAAAGCTGGAAGGAAATAGCCCTCCACTGGTGAATGGAGAAACAGAAGGTAGTAGCTACCCACCATGGAATGAACAAAATGGAATGAGCTCCTGAGATACTCAACAGCCTGGGGGAGTCTTCAAAGCATTATTTGGAGTGAAAGAGGCCAGGCTCAAAGAAGAGCCTCCTATAGGATTCCATGTCTATAAAATGTACAGTAATCTATGGGAAGAGAAAGCAGACTGGTGGTTACCTGGGCTGAGCAGTGGCAGAAAGGACCGCAAAGGGGCCCAGTCTTTTGGGGTGATGGAACTTTTTGTGTCTTGTCATGATGGTTTCCTGTGGGTAGATGACTGTCAAAATGCATCAAGGTTGACACTTCAAATGGATGTGGCTTATTATATAAAAAATGTTCTTTAAATAGTTGATAGGGAAATAAAAAGCAGATGCTGGCTCAGAGGTCCGGCCTGAACAAGCGAGCCTACATGTCTCAGGGGCTCCCAGGGGCTGCAGACTGTTGATTCGTGGACCGTCCTTTCAAGAGGAAGGCTCTCGAATCCCTCTTTTCACCTCCACCACTTGCAGGAACCAAACTGACTTTCTCTTTTACTAAGAAAAGAAAGCTGTTCCTCCAGAAACTCCCTTATCGTCTGTCTCCTACCACCCATATACTATAAATTTTTGACTGTGTGTGATCACTTGAAGACATGCAGGGTCAAGTACCCCAAGAGGGATTTGTGCTGCTGCCGGAGAGCGTGAGCCCGTCCCCCACTCACCTTCTCATTACCACCCTGGCTTGAGCTTTAAATGGAAACACACAGGATGAGCAGTAAAACTTGTGTGGGGATTATCATACTATCACTCTAAACATTTGAACAGATTTCTAAACTTCACTTAAAATAACCATTTTTCAGGGGTTGCAGATTAGAAGAATAAAAATGCAGGTGGAGGGCATTGAATCAATATCATGAGTATTTCTTGACCCATGAGGGATTAGAAATCATTCAAGACCAAACAGAAAGGCTGTTGGCCATCTTGGGCTTTTGCTCGGAGATGTTCGTCTGCACACTGGGCAGACCTCCGGTTTCCCTATAGGCCACGAGGTATCCACATGGAACACGGTTCCTTGATACTGACACAAAACCTTCCTGGATTGTCTTATACTTAGCACTGAAGAATAAAGCTTCCTTGAGAAGCGGTTTCTGGGTGGTCTTCAAGACTGTCTCTCTAGCACCAGAACTTGTGTCCTCCTCTTATCCCATTCATCTATGTGCCGTCCAAACCCCTATCTGGACAAAGTAATGTATTAAAATAGCTGAGGGACCTCAGAATAATGGTGAGCGGCTGAAACAGAGGCTGTATTGATACTTTGCAAATAACCTTGTGTACTGGCCCCAACAAAAAACCCCAACAAAAACTAGAGGAAGCGTTGGGTATAGCTGTCATGTTTTGTAGATTTTATGAACTTTGATCCCGTCATACCAGTGTCTTTATTAAGCTGTTGGGAAATCATTGAGAAAGAGCTATTAATTATTGTCTTTCTGTCTGCATTTCCTCAAAACATACAAGTGCCCCCCCCCCCGAAAGTGTTCCACTTCAACTATGCAGAAGGCTTCAAATTGGGTATCTGTTCCTCTAGCTTTCTGTCTCTGTGGTGTCATTTCATAGCTTCACGGAAACATGGAGAACATAGAAATCATGGCCCTTCTCCAGTGGAGTCAGGTGGTAGATAGGTATTACTGAGTGATTAGCACATAGTAGCTATTCGATAAGTGATTTTTTTTTTAAAGATTTTATTTATTTATTCGACAGAGATAGAGACAGCCAGCGAGAGAGGGAACACAAGCGGGGCGGGGTGGGAGAGGAAGAAGCAGGCTCATAGCGGAGGAGCCTGATGTGGGGCTCGATCCCATAACGCCGGGATCACGCCCTGAGCCGAAGGCAGACGCTTAACCGCTGTGCCACCCAGGCGCCCCAATAAGTGATTTTTTTTTAAACAAAATAATAGTTTGTCTCTCAAAGGTTTTAAAAACAGTCTTTTAAAATCTGGTGCAAGGTTGAACAGCAAAGATTGCTAAGGCTTAGCTGGTTCAGAAGTAGAATGACTAAAACCACCTTTCTATGTATGTCAGACACAATTTTGTCTTCCTGCCTGGGGAAAAAGAAAAAAGAAGTAAAAGCAGAGTTCCCTGGCTAAATGGTTTCCTAAGTGTCCCCCTCTCCCTGGGTCCTCATGACTTTACGAAACAAGCGACAACAAAACTCCTCTAAAGCTAAACTAACGTGAAATAACCCAGGGCTTGAACTTGTCGCATGACGTTGCTTTAAATTTTAATGCGAACTCGGGAATAGATTTGTGAACAGCAAGGTAAAGCCAAGGCCATGAAATATTGATTCTGTACATTTTCTTATGCATTTTTATTCTCCAATTTAGTAAATTTTTCATCTTGCCCGCACTTAGAGGTTCCCTACGAAGTCGTTACTACCAATTGTATTAGCTGTTGTAAATAAATAATCATCGCTCGAGCTGTTTGCCTGACAGCAGGTGGACAGGACCCCACCTCCGAGCACTGACTTCCCACAGCCCAGCGCATGGAGGATGAAGAGGGGCACTCACAATTTTCCACATGGAACAGTAGCAGACGCTCGCTTCAGGAAGGGGGACTTTAAACAAGGCAACAAGGAGGAACTGTCTTATTTCTGCTAAAATTATACTCACCATCTGACAATCGCCCATTGTTGTCTAAGAGATGTAGAGTTGGTTTTTGTTTGTTTGTTTGTTTTTAAAACCAAAATGCCAGGAGAGGCTGTCAGAACAAGCATCTTGGATATACCCTAATATAAGAGAAAATAAAAGGGCAAGACTTCCTGCTGTAGCCCTAATCCTTGTATATGCACAAAAAGTCCTATTTTATCAATCATAAGAGGAGATGAATCCATCAGGTATTTCTCACTGTCTTTATTCCATAGTGTACTTCTGTTTCTTAGAATATACACCTACCTGCTAGGTCACTGTCTCACAGGGGGTGAGAACCAAAAGAAAGCTGGAAAGACATTCTGACAGCAAAGGACATGTCCCACATGGGAGGGTCCAATATGGTTCTGCACCTGTGGGGATCACTCGGGTTCTTTGTACACTTTTATACATTAATGGATCACTTCTCTGTCATTAAGTCACACTGGCCATTTATTCAGGTTGCTGGCCAGCCACACTGAGCAAAGATTCATAGTGGACTATTCCACCGGATCCCAAATTTCTTATTCCATGTTGCCGGAACACAGCAGGAAGGAGGACGGGATAACATCAGGCTGGCTATTGAGCTTTGAAATAGCTGAAAATATGTCTCTTCGTTATTTGACAGCAATATGGTAATCCTGTTAGGTTGGCCATAGGGTCCTCTATTCGGATTTTTTTGTCCCTGTTTTATGGTTATTGAAGTTGATATGCTTGCTGATTGTGGAGAAAACTCCAATCTCCAAAACAATGTAGATTAGTTTAGCGCTCTGCCTCTGAAATCTCCACCCGCTCCAAAACAAACACAACACACACACACACACACACACACACACACATCATCATCATCATCATCATCATCATCGTCGTCAACAACAAAAAACCATACCCAACTCAGGGGAGAGTAAAGATCTCTAATAATGTGTTACCTTAGTTTTTATGTGGGTGTCTATTCTAACACCTTTTATATAGTCTTTTAATAGTCTCTAAACTTTTTAAAAGTGTCCTTGGTTTCTTTGTTTACTTTGAAATCCTTAAATACTTGATTCATATACTATCTCAGTTTCGGGGGGAAAAAGGAAAAAAGGGAAATTGAAATTACCTAAATAGGGTCCAAGTGGAATTTTCCCCCCAAGTCTGGTACCTTTATATTTGGTCAATAAGTCCGCATACTGGGGAGCGGTCTTAAATGGGTTCATCTGCACACAGCTGGATATCGTTGACTCAGGCCACCCACCTTGCACCGGTGCTCACCTGCAAATACTCTTACCTTAAGACACATACAGTGCAAGCGGGATCTTGCAGGGCAGCGGGATGTAGCCAGGAAATCCAAGAGCCGGATGTTTGGATTAGACCGCACAGACATCTATCTCCTCTTAGACTTTTTAAAAACGTCTTCACAACACCCTTAGCTGAATTCCCCATTGGAAAGATGACAAAGGTAAAGAATGGGCAGGAAAGAACTGAAACTTAGGGAATGAGCTCATAAATGATGGAGCCTGAGAAGGTTTTGGTAGACAGTGCAGGAGGCATTAACCTGAGGAAGATACTAAGAGTACAACGTAACAGCTCTTTCCTAAGCACGGCATTATCATCAGGAGCAAAATACAGGTGCTCTGGTGGAATCTTCTGCACTTACCTGGGTGGGGGGTAAGCCCTGGCTGCATGGCGAGGCCATGTGGCAGATGGGGACGTTATAATCTGGGCTTTACCTGAACCTCAAGGATCGGCATCATTTGTGACAGCCGCACTCCGAGGGTCCAGGATTAGTGTGGTGGCCACCTGGAGAAGAAAGAGGTGGACACAGTGAGGCTAGGTGCATTATGGAAGGAATGTAGAGGACACCCTGGGGGGGTCATTAAGTTTTCCCAATTAGGTGGAGGATGTGTTGAAAGTGACGGAAACTCCCACAGTCGGTGCGTGGGCTCTGCGACCCCCACGACAAAGACCAGGAGAAGACCTAGGATTCACGTAGCTGCCACATCAAAGAAAATCCGATCAGGGTTATAGAGGCATTTCCTCCAAGTGTCAAGCCGTAGCACCAGGAAGGAGCCCGGGCATAGCCAAAGTTTATACTGGAGTCGAGGCTGTGCCAAATTAGACGCGAATACAGGACCCTGAGCCGGCAGCAACAACCGCTTCCCCATGCGTGGAAAGAATTGCCGCCGAGATAAATATTCCTGTGAACACTACTCAGAGCTCAGGCTTCCTCTCAACTCCCCTCCGGCTGCTCAGTAACAATGAGAGTGTTATAAATTTACACCGAAGAAGGCCTCCAGTTTGAGATCTGAGAAGCCAAGAACAACCAAAGGGAACCAGAAGGGGAAGCAAAGACAATTTACTCAAAATGTTTATGGAAAAACACCAGCCCCGCTTACACATCACATCACTTAAAGATGAATAACCAGAGCAGCAACAACATCAGCTCTAGGACAAATTTCAGCTTGCAAAACATTGAGAAAATGCATGCAATATGCAAAGGACACAAGGAACAAAGATGCCGTCAAGAATGTCTTCTTGCGCCTTCACTACTATTCGAGAAATTTGGGGCTCTGTAAAACCAGAGATGAGAAGGACTAAATAAGAAGTTTTAAGTGAAAAGAGACATAGGCAAAAATCAGGCAGTTTTAAAAAAGGAGACAAAGCCACATAAGAGGGTGGGATGTGAGGACAGAAGTCAGCTCCAAAACCAAGAGGCAACACTGCAGGGGTCAAAAAGGTGACCAGGCACAAATCCTCGAGAGAGCCTGGGTCAGAGAGGGAAGGGTCAGATGCACGATGCTGAGGAGAAATAGGAGACCAGAGTGTAGACAGAGCAGCTCCAGTTCGTTTTGGAGAAATGTCCCAGGGACAGAGAAGGAAGCAGCCATCAGAGATACAATGGAAGGAACATTCCAGAACCAAAAAATTGTTCGATTCCTTGGGAGGGCTGCAGTGTGTTGCTGGGCTTTGCCTGCCTAGAGCTTGGTAACTTTGTTTTAATCTTAAGGCAAAAGAAAGAATGTGGCAAACAGAGAAAGGGGAGGGAGTTGCTAACAGAAAGAAAGAAATGGATCCAGCTCCAGAAACGTTAGAAAAACATGGAGTCATGTCTGTGAAAGTTGGAGAGTTAAAGGCTGTGATGTAAGCATTGGACACTCAGCCCAGATTGTGTTCGTATACAAGAACAAGAAAAGGGGGGAAAAAGATGGGGCAGGAAAGGAGAGGGGAGGGAGATTCCAATCAATAGCCTGGTACCATTTCTGTGCATCTTCAATCCCATCTTCTCAAAGGGGCCAGACGGACGTTATGATGTATAACGGGCATGTCAATTCCCCTCTCCATGCCCCTCGGTGCTAAAAAGATAGGAGCAAAACCCCTAAAGCATCAAAATGCCTATGAAGACCTGCCACTGACTACCGGTCCAGGCTCCCCCCGCCCCCCGTTAATTTCCCTGGCTCTCTGCCCTAACTTCCTTCTCGTTCCCAAATGCACCAAGTTCTGTCTCACTGTAGGGCTTCCCTGGATGTCCCTGGCTTTGGCCAGAACCTGCCATCCTCCCCTCGCCCCCTTGCTGACTTCTACTCATCCCTCACCCTTCGTATACATGCCCCAGAAGTGTCTGTCTTCGACTCCTGGTTTAAATTAGGTCACCCCACACTAGCCCACTTTTTAAGACTATGTTTTTTTCCTTTCTAATGACGTAAAGTTAACATAACGTAAGATTAATCTTTTTAAAGTGAACAACTGAGTGGCACTTCGTACATTCACGGTGTTGTGCTATCTCGTTTCCAAACGTTTCCATTCCCCACCCCCAAGGAAACACCGTATCCATTACGTGCTGACTCCAAATGCTGGCAACCACCAATCTGTGTTCTGTCTCTGTGGGTTTGCCTATTCTGGATATTTCCTTTAAGTGGGATCATGTACCGTGTGACCTTTTGTCACTGGCTTCTTTCACTTAGCCTGATGTTTTCTGGTTCGTTCATGGTGTAGCATGCGTCAGGATTTCATTCCTTTGCAAGGCTGAATAATATTCCACTGTGTACGTATACCATAATTTATCATTCACTGTGGAGGAACACTTGGGTCGTTTCCACCTTTCGTCTATCATAAATCGTGCTACCACGAACACTCATGTGGAAGTGACTGGATGTTTGTGTCCCCCCCTAAAATTCATGATGAAGCCCTCATCCCCCATGTGATATTATTAGAAAATGGTGCATTTGGGAAGTAATTAGGTTCAGATAAGGTCACGACGGTGGGGTTCTCATGGTGGGATTCATGCCCTTATAAGAAAAGAAGAGACAGCCACATGAGGACAGAGAGAGAAGGCGTCCATCTGCAGGCCAGGAGGAGAGACCTCAGCAAACTCCGCCATGCTGGTGTCCTGATCTCAGAATTCCAGCTTCTAGAAACTGTGCGAAATACGTGTCTATTGTGGAAGCCGCCCAGTCCGTGGTACTGTGTTACGGCAGCAGAGCAACTACGATTCTCTGCTTTCGATTCTTTGGAGGCACTGTTTAATTTGTTGCGTACATCCTCATTTCTAGTGTGACACTACTGTGTCACCGGAAATATTACTATGGTTCTTTGCTTAGTGTCTGCTTATCCCTACTATGCCCTGAACTCTCTAGATGCAAGGGACGTTGGTTCCATTTACCGCCGCGGCCCCGGGCATGATGCTGAACCATACGAGGTGTCAGAGAAATGAACTTACAAAGGAGTGTGTAAAGGAGTGCATGGAGTGAATGAGAAAGCACATCGCCCAGGCTGGTGCCCAAGCTGATGGAGCTTGAGAGTAAACTTTCGAGGCATCTGGAAAGAGACAAGGCGAGATTTGTTATGTGGCTCAAAAAACAGCCTCTCGCCATCATTAAGAAGCCAGCGTTCTTCAGTGGCCAGGCATCATTATATCTGGCACATTCCAAGCTCTGAAAACCCCAGATGTCCCAAGTTTCGGGAAAGAAAGTTTTGGGGCTACTTTGCCTGTTCCTCGGCTTGGTGCTGTCCACGGCAAAGACACAGATCCTGGCCAAGCATTCTGGACGGGGGCCTCCAAAGGAGCCTCAGCTGAGAGGGCAGAGCACATGCTGCATTTCCAGACTTTTCTCTCTGGATCTTTTTAGGGAGGAAGGATCGGGTACACGCGAATGCCATTCAGGGCCGACGAGGCTGGTTTTGAAGATTCTGGTGGCTGAAGCTGAGTTTGGTTTCCATTTGTTCTTTCCATGGCTTTTCCAACCTCCCATGTGCTGACGCTCCATGCGTGATGCCTGTTGGATTTGCGGAGCCCCAGAGCTCGCGTGCTGTGTGGGGCAAGGGACCCGGCAGCTTGCACCTTTTCACCCTCTGCTCAGTGTCTGTCTGTCTCCCTCCATCTGTGAATGTGTGCGTGTCTCTCACTGACAGCTTCCCTCTCTCAACTCTGACCTCGCGCCTCTTCTGCTTTTTCTTTAGAGTTTGCTCTGCTCTGCGTCTCTGCTTTTCTTTCCGTTCCCTCTCTTTCCCTCCACCTCTCGTTGTCCTTCTGCGTCTCTCCTCGGGGACAGGGCCACGTACCCCGTGAAGCGTGTGTATCTATTGCTCTACCACCTCCGGGCCACTATTTTCCCTTTCAATAAACTCCTTCCTGTCTCCTGTGGCCGGTCCTATCTCCTTTGCAATCAGGGGAGACCGGAACTGGCTGCAATGAATGCGAGGAAGTCTTTATAATGAACAGGATCTCACTGCTGTTTACACACTTTCAACTACGCAGGGAGCCAGCAGACCATTCCGCAGGCTGATGAGAATGTAATTAAGTGTGGGGGCGTGAGTAGAAAGGGGGAGGCGGGCGGGGGGCTAAGTGATAGGGCAGAGCGGTGTTGGAAGACTCCAGATTAATTTGGCGGGGGGTGGGGGGGGTGGTGTTTCGATGTTGTATTTGACCAGGTTCCATAATCACGCACTGACAATTTCTGGGTGCCGGCCGCTGAGCTGGGCTCCAGAGACAGACAACTGTTTGTGGCAGAGCCTTGCCCTGTGCGAATGGAGTTTCGTGACGTTGTGCCCGAGTGCAATAGAAGCGCAGACAGTGGGTGGGGGAAGCTTTGAGAAGGAGACTGGGGAGATGTTAAAGGGGAAGTACTGTGTGAGTGGAGCCTGAAAGGGAGAATACGATTTGGTAGCAAGAGAAGCTGGAGAACTAGCAATGGACTGAGCCAAAGTGGAGTCAGGGAAGTCCCAGATGTTCCAAGGAGGCTGAGGGCTTGTCCTGGTTTTAACCTATCAGGGCAGGCCGGTGGGGAGACAGACAGGTGAGGGCTGGGATGTCAGGTGCCCTGGGTGTCACCTAGCGTGTTTGGCTCTTACCCCACAGAGGGAACAGGGGATGCTGTGAGTCTCTGTGGGGGCATTGTCTGCTAGAACCCTGTGTGATGGTAAGAATGTAGGTGGCTCTTAGGCAACTGAGCCCTTGCAATGGGGTTGATGTGACCCCATGTGTTGAGCTGAATTTCTAATTTTTTAAAAATTTTAATTAATTAAAATATAAATTTAAAAGGTCCTTACGGCTAGGGCCTACTGTGTCAGCACAGCTCAGAAGTTGCAGCCCCCGTCTCTTGAGAGAGGCCATGTCTGTGTTTTTGGAGGACGGGTCTGGCAACCGTGTGATAAGGCCATTGGAAGGCCGACTCCTTCGGGGAGAATAATGAGGGCACAGATGCAAGAGTGTAGGGGGAGCAGGTGAGGACCAGGGACACTCGATGGGAGTCAACACCTTGCAGGGTGTTTGGCTCACGGAGAGGCGGGGCTGGGGCCAGCCCGGGGAGGACAGGCCACTGCAGCTGGAGTCAGAGGCACGTTGTAGCCTGTCCACACGCCCAGGGCAACCGCATCCGCCTGGGATCTAGGTGGGGTGTGACAGCGAGACACAGAAGATCTCTGATGGTGGCTTGGCTGTGTGTCTAGAAATATCTGAATCCTGGCCTCCAAAAGGGTGCTACCTGCAGAGGAAAGCCCAGGGGGAGCAAGGAACCCCCCCCCCCCGACTCCAGTGTCTTAAATCTCCAAGGTGCTGTAGGGCCCCTCCTGCTCTTTCTCTTTATGGCACATTTTATCCTTGGATGACATGGACTCAATGTAATGCAAAAAGAATGGAACCAGAATCCAAACATGTTTTCATTTGTTTGTTTAGTTTTGAGGATCTTTTTTTTTTTTTTTAAGATTTTATTTATTTATTTGACAGAGATAGAGACAGCCAGCGAGAGAGGGAACACAAGCAGGGGCAGTGGGAGAGGAAGAAGCAGGCTCCTAGCGGAGGAGCCTGATGTGGGGCTCGATCCCAGAACGCTGGGATTGCGCCCTGAGTCGAAGGCAGATGCTTAATGACTGTGCCACCCAGGCGCCCCTGTTTTGAGGATCTTGACAGAATTTACTTGTAAGATATTTCTGAAAAAACCAAGGGCCAGAGATAGCTAAATTACTTGGGAAGAAGAAGGAGAGGGGCCTTGCTCTTTCCTACAGTAAATTTATTTTAAAGACACGGTAATCATAGCAGGGTAAATGTGATGTTGGGATAGACGAGAGGATCAGAGTAACAGCAAAAACGGTGGAAGAGGCCCTTCAACGCACTCAGAAACTTGGTGAGAGACAGGGATGGTGAGAGGGAATGTTTTATTCAATCAGTGTGGTGGGGGAAATGGCTATATTTATAGAAAGAAAAAAAAATAACCTTTCACCTCTACTTTAGATGACATACAAACATCAGATCTTAAGGAATAAATAACAAAATAATAGAACATTTAAAAGAAAATTTATGAGAATATCTTTGTGATCGTGGGGCAGAGAAGTTATTTTTGTGGTTTTTTTTTAAACAGTGAACAAAGGACACAAAACATAAAGGATAAGATTGATAAATTTGACTAAATGAAATAAAGTCTTTCATATGACAACAGACATTTGTATAAACAACTGGCAAAGGTTACTATCTGGAATATATGACGTACTCCTATAAATCAATACTATAAAGACAAATAGTCCGCTGGAAAAAAATGGACAAAAGATTCCAACGGAGGAAGCACAGACCGTGCAAATCAAATGAGCGATACTTACACAGAAAAAAATGCTCGCCCACATTAATAAGTCGCAGATACGCAAGTTGAAATGGGACACCTTTTCCCACCCGTGATTATGATGCCAGTTTTTGCCGCATCCGTGCAGAAAGATACTCTCGCACGCTGCCAGAGTGCACGTAAATTGGTGTAACTCATTCGGAGATCAATGTAGCAATAACAAATAAAATCGAAGATGCGCACACTTTGTGACCTAGCCCTTCGATTGCTAGGTATTTACCTTCAAGAGTCTTTCACACGTGTGCACAGACATCTCTCTTACAGGCACTGCTTACAGGTCAGGGAAATGCATATACCGATGGCCACAATGACATGTGTCAATGACATTGTATCGATATAGCGATACAGATCGATACCTCGATGACAATCGGTGGAGGATGGATAAATAAATTGCAATCAGGGAAGAGAAGGTATGCACCCCGATACAGGTCACTCCGTGGACAGCACCTGCTGAGCGATGGGGTCACAGCTTAATGAAGATGCTTACACACATTCGTGGCTCTTCCTCTTCTTGTTTCTGCACAGTCGATTGGTTAGCGCCTTCACCTGCCTTGTCTGTGAAACTCTGCTGGGCATCATGTAGTGGCACATGAAGCCTTGAGAAAGGACGTTTTCCCCCATTGAGTCTGTTCACAAATGGGCCACAAATTCCACATACCGCTCCAAAACAGGAGTCCAAAAATAGCGGAAGCATTGGCAGCCCTGTTGAGCGTAGCTTCCCGCAGGGGTGACTTCTGAGAAGACAACTTCATTTGGACAGATTGCTGCTGGTGCGCCTGTGAACAACACGGTCTCCTTGATTCACAGACTTCTCGAGGATTTCCCAAGGCTTGGAGAGATGTTTGCACAGTCTGGCTGCCCCAGATAAATCCCAAGGCACGTAGCCAGAGCCTGGCATCGAATCGAAAGACAGTACAAAGAAGCGAATTAAAACCTTGCCAACGGGATCCAAGAGAACCAGACATTCCAAATGGAACCAATACGATATAAGCTCCGCGGGAGCAGAGACTTTGTGCCTGTTTTGTTCACTGCTTCATCCTCAAGCCTAGCTCCTGGCATGCAGGCCGTGATAAGTAAATATTTGTGGAACAAATGAACTGGATTCGGTTTATCCAGTACTCATGGAACGGCTATTCTGTGCTGAATTGGGGGCTGGATTTGTAAAGTTACTCCCAGCCTGGTGGAGGAAAAAAATTAAAAAACCAGATCATCAAAATGGAATATGTTCAGTGCTATAATCAAAAAGTGTAACATTGCTGAGGGAAAAGTGACCAGGGCATGATTAATTGTGCCGGTAGAGGAAGGAGTCGCTGCAGAGAGGTGGTGACGTATCAGGGCTTTGAAGGGTGAGTAGGAGTCTGGCAGGGGGGAGAAGGAGTGGAGGGAATTCGGGCGGGAGGAGACGGGATCACTGGAAAGGGTATGGGCGTGTAAAACTGAGCGGTGTATTTATTTAGGGATCGTCTTGTGGAGTTAAAGAAGCAGCTGTCAAAACAGGGGCAAAGCAGGCTGTCTTCCAACACTGATTAACTTCCAACGCTGCAAAGCCACTGATTAAGAAAAAAAAATCTGCTGAAGTTCCAGACACCATGTTCAGTGCTACATTTACAAGTGCAGATGACATTGATGTGCCCTCGGCTGCTAGAATAATCTGACTTGTGACAGGGGCCAAGGCGTTGTCTTCTCTATCTTTGTATTTGCAGGGCTTACAACACACTTGGCATAAAGCAGCTCCGTAAACGTTGGATAAACAAACGGAAGAACAATACAAAGGAGCTGGCCGAATCAGAATGGTAAATAAAAATAAAGGGGAGGCTCAGGCTACACCTTTATGCAGCGCGAGGAAGCAGTGAAAGAGAGAGTGTAGACTTTGATGTTAAATGACGTCGATTCAAATCCTGGTCCCACCCAGTGTAGATGAGCCATGATGACATGCTTGAAATCCATGAGCCTCAGTGTCCCCATCTGTGATACCTAGATCATCAAGGCCATGCACTGAGGCAAAGGCCCCCCTCATCTCTTTTTAGGACCGCACACTCCACAGGGTGCTTTCAGCGCTCTGAAACTGCTCAGGGCTTAAGAGCGTTCTTGGAGATACATACACCCAGTTTGAAGCAATGTTCTGCTGTTGCCAAGACGGCTGGCACTGGGAGAGCGAGCTGACATCTTCGTGGCTCTGTGTCCCCATCTGCGAAATGAGGATAATAATTGTATCTGCCTCTTGGCGTTGTCAGAAGACTAGAGAATGTGAAGTCAGTGCCACGTACCTACCCAGCTCTCTTCATAAGTGGGGCTTAAGTCACAGCTGATTCTAGGCGGGCCTGGTATTGGAAATCTCAACGCGAGGTTGTAATGCCCCTAAAACAACGTCAAGGACACAAGCATTGTATGGGTTTTGTACTTCCATGTATCGAACACCACAACTCAGCGGCTTGGAACAGTACGCATTTCTTATCTTAGAGTTTCTATGGGCCCAGAACATCGGCGAGGCTTTGCTGGGTCCCCTACAAGGCTGCGATCAAGGTATTGGTCAGGGTGGGGGGGTCTCCCCTGAGGTTCGCCTCGGAAAGGATCTCTTTACGTAGTCGTTGGGAGAATACAATTTTCTGCTGGTTGTTGGCCAGAGGCTGTCTTCAGTTTCTTGTCACGTGACGGGTGGCCACAAGCTCTATCAAGTTCCATGGTCACTCTCCCTCCTTGTGGTGTCATTAGGAGTTAATGCTGCCCTGCAACTCATCACATGGACAGGGTCTGAGGCATGGGGCACATGGTTCCATTAATAAAATGACACAAAAATAAAATAACAAAAATACATAATTAAGAAGAAGAGGGGGAAGACATAATACAGATAAAGTCACCTGAATGGGTTTCCAGGCGGTGTGGGGAAGCTGTCCTTGGCAGGTTGAGGAGAGGACAGAATTCTGAGCCAGAGTTAGGGGTTTGGTTGTGGGTTTCTGCTCTGAACTCAGCTTCATTGTTTCGGAGGACAGAGTGGGTTGTCATCTGAACTCGCTAGAGGTTTTAAGGATAGGTAGCATCTCAGCTTCTGGAAAAATCAGTCTTGTCCTGAAGTAGACACGTGTCTGCCAGTGCCACGGGCTCATCTTGCCTCCCAGTGGCTGTGACTCGAGGGGAGGACGGCTTTGTGGGTGAAGGGTCCTAGGAGGCAGCCAGACCTGCAGAGCCCCAGAGAGGAAGCAGACGCTACCCAAACACCATCTCTCTCCACTCCGAGGCTCCCGAAGTGCGGACAATGGCAGGCAGCACCCGCCAGCTTCTCATACCACTCGTGTGCTCCGAATGACCTTGGGGACAGGTTTTTGTGGGAGGGGCAACGTCAATGCTTGGGTGCAGAAGCCGATTGAAGTCAATGAGAATTGATTCGGAGTGTGGGGGCCACTGTGTTAAAATCTCCTACCTCTTGATAGAGCTTCATGAATATTAACAAGCTGACGATCAGTAAGGAGCTGATTTTCAGAGGTAAACCTGACTTCTTCATGTGTAGATTAAAGGAACAGAATGATGACGTTGCTTTCTGCACTGCTCTACCCACCCCCTCATGCTGAGTGTCCCTAAAATCCCAAGACTCAAACAACAAAACCGCAGGGTGCAGGTCTCATCAGAGATACTCACGTACGAGTTTGTTGGACACGTCTTCTCCCCGTGCTGGGATGTGAGGACGTTCTGTGTCTGAGGCATGTGTACACAGTAGGCGCCCGCGCTCATGTGCCTTCATTCATTCATTCCTTGACTCGTCAGTCTTGTTTCCATGCCCCCGCACTGTTCTTGACCTCCTTCATGTCTCACCCTGACTGTTGCCATGGCCTCGTGATCGCGCTCCTTGCTTTCAGTTCCTCCGACAGAACCGTTCATCCACCAAAGTGATTTATCTAAAAGTCTGCTTCAAACAAGCCTCTCCTCTGTCTAAAGTCCACTGACTCTTCCTGCTGCCTCCGGGATGGCATCCTAGCTCCTTAGTACGATGTTTAGGACGTGCGATGGTGTAGTTCCATTTACACCTACCAAAGTCAGACACCTCAGCTGCGAACTGAAAGGTGGGGACCAGCTAATTCTGAGGAAACATGGAGGAAGAACATTCTAGGCACATATCATAGTAAATCTAAAGGCCCCCAGGTGTAAAAGATCAAAGAATAGAAAGAAAGCCAGTGTGTGTTGGGGGCGGGTAACAATCCACCAGTTATGAATCACTCTTTCTTATTTGGGTCTGACCTGAACATTCACCCAGCAGAGATTGGGAAGGAAGAGTCTAGGCATTTTGTGGGGTGTATTCATCAGTGCAATGATTGGGATGCGTGTCACACCTGCCAGGTCCAGATATTTTTCTAGCACAGCTATGTTCCCCCAGTACCGAGGGAACTTGGGCAGAAGGGAGGAGCCCACCTCAGCTCCCTGGAAGCAGAAGCGAGATTTCTGAGAGTCCCTCTCCTCCCCTGGGCGCAGACGCTCAGACTTCTCTCTCAACCCTGCTGTAGGACGCGGATGAAAACACCTCGGGCCACAGGCTCACGAGGACCAGGGCTCCTCCCCCGCATTTCTGAGGAGGCGCCTTCTCTGGTATCTCTGAGTGAGGTCAACCTCTTCTCGGAATACCACTTATCGGGAATTTCTCCTGCCCTGAGCACAGGCCGGGTCACATTCACTGAGCCGCCTTCCATTACCGACTGACCCTTTATCTTCCTCTGAGATTTATGAGGCCTTCAGAGACAGAGCAGTGACCTAGGCCTTGGCACTTGAAGACACACCCAGCCCATTTATGCCACTGTAAATTCTCTCCCCTCTACTGTCTCTTCGGGTTCTCTCACAGCCAACAATGCCTCAGGATACGTGCTGTTATCCCCCTTTTGCGGATGTGGAAACTGAGGCCTTCGCACAGCCAAGGGTGCCCCCAGCCTCACTGTGAGTGGCAGAGGGCGCTGTGAAGCTGGATTTCTCTGCCAAATGAACCCACTCATTTCCTTCCTTCGTGTCTGCTCTAGCGTCTCAAAATTGGAGAAGTTTCCATGAGGTTAGGTAACCAGGACGGCTGGTTTCAGTACTAATTCGCATCCCCTGACTCACGCTGGACCTTCGCACCCGCCCGCAGTCACGTGGCGGTGCAGCCCACGCTCCCGTTCCTCCCGAGACTACTTACTGCAAACCTTTTCCCACTTTCCCCAAACCTGCCTCCGGGCTCCCTGCCCCTTGTCAGCAGATGACCTCGGCTCCCGATCTGCAAGTGGACCTCGTTCGATGAGCTCTGCTCACCACCCAACAGGAGCGCCCACGACCGCAGCTGCTACCCCAGCCCTGCCTCCCCCGGCACAGCCGCACAGAGCCCACCGTGCTCCCCCGCCAAGGTGGGTCATGACCCACTGCCGCTCCTGCCCGCCCCTCCCTTCCCCTCCTTGACCAGGCTGATCCCCGGAGGGGCTCCCGGCTCGTTCGTGCCTTTGTTTCTACCTAAGGTGCTCCCCCTCCCATCTCCAGCCTCCCCTTCTCTTTCTTATACTTTAACCAAGCTCCAGCCTCACCTGGACAACTCCGCGTCACCCAGGGGCTCCCATACTTCTTTCTCTCTCTCCTTCCGTTTGCTCCTCAAGAATTATCTATCGGTCGATCCATCTATCTGTCTGTCTATCTGTCTGCCTACCTACCCATCTGAGTTCAAGCCAGTCCCAGACCAGTTTATCAAAATCTCACCTACCCTTTTGGGACCTAGTCTATGTAATTATCAGTCATCTTTAAATGTAATCACAGAGGTAAGACATTTTCAGCTTCAGCGTGTTCAAAGGACACAAAGCAGAAGCCACTACTTATCTCCTCCGCTAGTAGGCGCCCTTCCCTCCGCAGAGGTGACCCCCTCACTAATGTTAGGCATCTGTGTACAGAGAATGCGCACACATGTGCCGTTTACTTATACAATACATCGTGCATATTTCTCTGCTCCTTTCTCGGCTCACTTAACAATACCTGCGCACGGAGTGGCCTGGCACCAGCTCGTGATCTGTGATCACTCGCCCACGTTCAGAAGCATCAGGCTGGCTGCCCAAAATCAGCCCTCGTGGGAGCATTTACACCAGCGCAAGCAGCAAACGCTGCAAGCAGGGACCACAGTTCTTAAACCCATACTGCTGCTTCTAGATAGCTTTCTAGGTCTGCTTGCATAGATTTCTTTTATTTATTTATTTTTTTAAAGATTTTATTTATTTATTCGACAGGATAGAGACAGCCAGCGAGAGAGGGAACATGAGCAGGGGGAGTGGGAGAGGAAGAAGCAGGCTCATAGTGGAGGAGCCTGATGTGGGACTCGATCCCAGAAGGCCGGGATCACGCCCCGAGCCGAAGGCAGACGCTTAACCGCTGTGCCACCCAGGCGCCCCGGATACATTTCTTTTGTTTGCCTCAATGGTTGCAAAATTTTTAGCATCATGGACGAGTAAAGCTTACTGGGCCATTCCCTGAATGAAGCGTGTTCCCGTTCTAGCCGTGTTTTCACTTGCCCACACAATGTTTCACGGAACCTCCCGGAGCCCTTCCCTTTTGGACACATCTGTGAATATTTTTCTCCGAGAGTTACTCAGCAGGAGTACTCTTGGGTTGAAGCAGAGCAAACAGGGTTTTTATATGATAATGGACGAGGCTAAATTGTCCTTCCAAATACTCACGAACTTACACACTCAACAGTAGTCCGCGTGAGCACCATCGTGGTGTCTTTGTGATACTGCTATTCCTTTTAATGACTGCACGGGGCTGATCGGCCACCCCTGGCAACTTCCCCAGGCAGCTACAGGGAAACCGCTCTTGGGCTGCAGGGCGAGTTGACGCGGATGGCAATGTTGATAACGATAACGTGGTCGTGAAGGTAGTCACGGGTAATCATGCTTCTGTGTATGGCCGCCAGTTGCCTGAAACACGGTATTTCAAGTTTCCATAGGTTTACATCCTCTTGCGAGGGATGTGGTTCCTAAAACACATTGAAAGAATTAGTTAATCCCGTTCGGGCCCGACCCGGTCCCCTGACTATCAAAACTCTTCTCTTACCGATGCTAATGTTTCAGATCCAAAAAAGAAAAAATGTTAACTCTAACTTTTCGTACAGGACATTTAATTTAATCCTGGTAACCTAAAATCATAGTCTTTCCCTGTAATGGTTTTGAAGCACCATTTCCAGCCACTCAAGATGAAGTGCTCAGGAATAACGCGGGTCCCTCATCTAATGCCCTTACTCGCAGACCTCCGGCAGAAAATGAGGATTCTGCAGTTTGTTTTTACTGGTTGTATTGATCTGATCTGCAGAATTTCTTTCCTCTCCAGCTAAATCAGTAAATCCCACACTTAGCTGGCATTTTGCTCCGGTACTTTTAAGAAGAGTTGAATTTGGAGTCATGGAACGATATATTGTCACCGTTGCTGATCCTGGCACAGTGCTATTAAGGGGAGTCTATAAAATTCTTGCCTGTGTATGGAAAATCACTATTGCCAAACATCAGGGATGAGATAATCCTTTTGAAAATAAGATATTTCTCCTGATACCCCGTTGTACATCTCTTTAGCAGCCCTCGCTGTGAATTGTGTTATCCGGGGGCACGTCTGGATTTTTCAAAGTCTAAGGAGCACGGAGTCTTTCTTCAGAGATCAACCTTACGCTATCCCCTTCCTTTCCAGAATCAGGAGTTACGGATATAAAATGTGCTTTCTATCACCCAAACTAAACTTTCCTAAGCTGCCTCTTGTGTGCCGTGGCGTGTGCTAGGTGCTCGGCGGTTATTATCTGGATTAATCTTCACTCCCTCCTTGTGGAGTGGATGTTATTATTACTCCCAATTTACAGACGATGAAATGACTTAAGCAGATTAATGAAGTCACACCGCTGATGAGTGACAGCTCTCAGAGTCAAACCCAAGGCTCTTTCACTTAGAGACCCAGTCCTTTCCAAGTTTAATTTTCCTTTGGGTCCCCACTGGTGGGCAGATTCTTTGAAGTGCAGCCCGTGGGGGGTTAAGAGCGAAAGCTGGTGCTGAGAGGGTGGGCAGGGAGGACTCAGGCCCTGAGATGTGTCTCTTCCTCGATATCTTAGGTAAGAGACCCTGCAAGGCGGGCTCGCTCCTCACCCCTTCCAAGGCTCGAGCAAGAACTTGCTCACTGATCATTTCTGCTTTTTTCACCTTATGTAGGCAAAAAGACATTTTAAAAAAGGAAAAAGGAAAAAAATGAAAGAGAAGACACACACACACACACACACACACACACACACCCCTCATAAGCATTAAAAAATAGAATCTCAGGGAACAAAGAAACTGCTTGATTCCACAGGCCTTCCTGCTTAAAAGGGATCTTGTTAAGTTGGAGCTTGTGGAAAAACAAAGGGTCTCAGCTTTCCTGGATCTGATGTTTATCTCCAGCGGAGCGATACCATTCAAACTAATCAAAGTTTTACTGGGTTCAGAAATGCCAAACCAGCACATTTTGTATTCCTATTCCCCAAAACCACTGTCTGTAAGTGAAAAACATCTGCATCTAAAACAAGACAATTAACAAGGAGCCAGGCGCGATGCTAATGCTGTGGGTCTATTTTTGGTCACCGGCTCACTGCGGAGCCGAAGCGGGGAAGGGGAGCCTGCCTTCCTCTTTTCTTTCTTTCTTTTATTTGTTTTGTTTGTTTTTTTCCCCATTTATTTATATATAAATTTTTTAGGCAGCGGTGAAATATATATAACATAAAATGTACCGTGTTAACTATTTTGTAAATGTCAAGTTCAGGGTCATGAGTACGCTCGTACTATTGGGCTATCGTCCCCACCGGCCGCCTTCAAAATTCCATCATTTTCTTGACCCCGAGTTCTGCACCCAGGCCCTCTCTCTCCCCTCCCCCCCCAAGCTCCCGCCCTTCTTCTTTTTCTCCGCGGATTTGCCCCCTTGAGCTCCTTCAGGTAAGCGAAGTCATACAGTATTTGTCCTTCTGCGACCTGTTTATTTTACGGGGCAGGAGGTCCTCAAGGCTCGTGGTGCAGCCTGCGTCAGGATGGCCTTGCTTTCTCGGGCTGAGTGATGCTCCGTCAGACGGCCCAGTCACCCTTTGTTCATCCCGCGGAACTTGGGTCCCTTCCACCGTGTGGTTACTGTGAACAAGGCTGCCACGTGCCGCGGGTGTGCACGTCTCCACTCGAGCCTCTGCTTTCGACCGGCTGTGTGCAGGCCCACAGGTGCATGGCTGCGTCACGGGGTAATTCTACGTGTAGCGTTTTTGGAGAAACTGCCATGCTCCAGCGAACCGCCCTTCCCCTTTCTGGAGCCTTTCCTCTGAGGAGCTCAGCTCTCTGGGGCATTGCACGTGCACGCCGGGGACAGCGTTGCCAGGGGACTGCCACCCCGAGGGGGCCTCCAGGGAAAGGTGCTCTGTGGGTCTGCCACCCTCCACCCTGGGGAGAAGATGCCTCCAGGGAATGAACGTGGCTCTCCGCTGGGGTCAGAGATGGCACGGCAACTGAATTCATAGAGGGGGCGTTTCGGGAAGCCTCATAGAGGCTAATGGCAAGGATGCTAAGTAGGTTGAAAGAACGGCGTGTAAGACAGCAGCGAGCGTGTTCAACTCGGAGACAGAGCCTGCTTTTTGTTAGGAAACTCGAGGGTGCTGGTTGGCGAAAGGAGCAAGGGTACTGCACTTAGGTCTTCTGGGAGCCGCCTGGGTGGGTGGGGTAACTTTTGTCTTTCCACAGGCCGCCTGGGAGAAAGGGGGGGATGGGCGGGGGCCTGAGAAAGGGGGAGAGCCCAAGAAGAGGCCAGATGGTTAGGGTCTGAGGAGGGAGAGCAGACCAGTGGGAGGGGCAGCCAGGGGACGTTTGGTCAATGACAGCTAACATTCACCTTGGTGTCCCACCCTAGGTCGTCTCCTTGCTGTCACCACAAACCTCGGTGAGTATCTGCTGTCCCGAAGCGTGTCACTTTAGTAACACCGCCTGGGTATGATGGAAGGAAGGGGTTCCCCAGAAGGACACGCTGAGATCCGAACTGCAGTGGAGTCGTTTCTCCGGGAGCTGGGAGGCCAGGAAGGGAGTGGAGAGGTGACACAGGAAAGACCAGGACGCCGACTGAGTCGAGGAGTTCGAGAACAGGTTGGCTCTGTGCACAGTCCTGCTGGAACCTCTGGGACACTAGAGAGCCAGACTCAGACTTGTCCCTCTGCCAAGGAACTGAGGTCAAGAATTAGTCAAAGTTTGGTTCTCTTTGCAAACACCGATGCTCCGATGGCGAAGGTGGAGTGACGTCGCGAGCGTTTGGAAAGGGTGAATGTTGCCAAAACCGCAGGTGAGGAAGAGCAGCGGCTCGGGCTTCCCGAAGACCCACGCGGCAACCGTGGGCTGAGTCTCCTGCCTGGCTGCCTGAGCCAGTTCCTGCCTCTGATCTTCCAACCCGGGGACAGAGTAGCAGCGGGGGGACGGAGGACCATGACGGTAAGAATTTGATCCAAGTCTTCTCCCCAGGAAGTGTTTTCTACAAGACAGCATATGTGCTATTGTCATTTTTTTTTAGACTTCTTTTTATCAAGTTACTATCTGATTCATTATTCAGTGTACTTTTCTGTCTGCTACGGAGACGACGGCATAGCAATGATTTTAAACACTGCAAAACAAATCACAGGTAACCCATCGTCTCTCTCCAACCCAAGCCAACCATTTAGTTCCTGTTCATTCCTTCCAGCCCTGTGTCTGTGGATACGTTTTGCATAATGATAATTCTGGCCTGCATGGAGTTTTGTTTTGTGCTTTCATCAATGTATTTTATCATTTCTATTTCATTTTAGCTTTCTTTCCTGTCATCCTAAATAACACTTTTTTTTTTTTTTAAGATTTTATTTATTTATTCCACAGAGATAGAGACAGCCAGCGAGAGAGGGAACACAAGCAGGGGGAGTGGGAGAGGAAGAAGCAGGCTCATAGCGGAGGAGCCTGATGTGGGGCTCGATCCCATAACGCCGGGATCACGCCCTAAGCCGAAGGCAGACGCTTAACCGCTGTGCCACCCAGGCGCCCCTAAATAACACTTTTAATAGCAAGAAAGTCTTCCATCAAATGATTGGACAATAAAATATTTAATTAGGTGTCCATTCCTAAACACAGAGGACGGTCCCAGGTTGGGGCCCACGGGAAGCGGGCTCTGAGACAGGGGTTAGCAGACGAAAGGTCGATGACAGAGTGCTCTTGAGGGGCGACACCCATAGAAAGCAGGGCTAGAAAACAGGGCTGGGAAGAGGGAGAGGTTGAGCTGTTATGCCTTTGCAGTGAAGGGCTCAGCCGATCCCAGGGGTCAGGGCATCACAGACCCAGCTCAAGGGTGTTTTCCAGTTTTTCTAATTCAGACAGCACAGCAATGGACATCTTTGGACACACTGCGTTTCTACTCTCCCTTCTGGAGAATCTGGGACATGACTGAGAGTTGGACCTTGCAAGTGTCCAGCCCTGAAATGACCCAGAAGTTTGCCTCTAACACATTTTCTGGCATGAACCAAGTTTCTCAGCTCTCTTGTGTCTACTTCATTTCCCAGAATGGTGACACCAACTCCATCAGAAATGTAGTGGGAAGAAAAGTTGCATTATGTGCATGAAGCATTTTGAGCATTACAGCAGTTTTCTCCAAAGTTGCATTGCATGGTGGTTACAAAAGACAGATTCTCAGGGCTATTCCCTAGACGGTGCAATTGACCGCATCTGAGGACCCTGTATTAAGAACCAGTCAGTCCACCATCTATTTTTCAGTCTTGGGAAAATATGAGGACAACTGCTTTAGAATATAAAACTTCTGGGTGAATCCAGAATGCTTTGTTATTATTTGGCTATGCTCCTAGACGGAAAACAACTTGCGTCCCGTCTCCTTCACTGGTTTTTCACAACTTCTACCCTTCCCAACCCCCTAGTTTCAGCATATTCTTTGATCTTGTCACTTAAAACTCTTGTGGAAATAATTCTGATCTGAATTACAAGTGTATTTCCATAGGAGCTCCCACATTTCTGGGACACCCTGCTGGACACTGACTGAGACCCCAAAATGTGGAGGTCACTGTGTTAAGTATTTTCTAACATATCCTATCACGGAATTCCTAAAGCAACCCCTAAGGTCGGTTTTATCATTCCCATTTTTCCCACAGCAAGGAATAGAATGTCCCATCTGTTGAATAAAGTACTCAAAGGCTCGATGAACCATTACTCACTCCGAGGTGTTAGGCTTGGCAGTACTTCTTCAAAGTTGTACCCAAATACCCAAATCAGATATTTCTCTGAAATGCATAGGTATTTGTAACCGAACACTTTCTCAATGGTAAGTCACAGAAAACCCAATCCAAACTGGCTTAAGCAAAAAGGGAATTTATTGACTCATATAACTGAAAACTCCATGAGTAATCAGCCTTCAGATGTGGCTCAATACAGGGGTCAAATGATGTCATCAAGGTTTTTTTTCCCTCTCAACTTGCATGAATGTGTTTTCTGTTTTGTTTCCATTCCCAGGTGGACCCTTCTCCTCTCATCATGTGGCTGCTGGCAGCTCCTGCCGGCTTCCTAGGCGGTCATTGCCACACCGTCTGGAGAATCGGGGATCAGACAGACTTAGGACACGTACCCAGCCTTAACTATAACCTGGAGAAAAGAGACTTTGGGTTAGGTGCTCCAGCCCCTGCTTTTCCTGAATTTTGAAGACTGAGGATGGTGAAGGGCGGGTCTCTAAGGAAGAATCAGAACTGCTACCCCAACAGTGGAGACCGGGTGCTGGGGAGCCAGTCGGTAAATGTCTATCGCTACACCGCCAACTGCTTCTTCACTCTTCTTCGGCATTGAATCTTGTTAAACATCCAAGTGCCTTTCCTTGTCACCTGCGACGAAAAGCATCAAATGAATAAAACACACATGGTTTGTGAACTTTCGGTGTCCTCCCCTCAGTGTTATTCATACACCTTAGGGTGGGCTGGCTGAGGGATTCCGAGGCAGTCTTTATTCCAGGTAGCTGATATGTCCTAGTTCTTCACTGCAAAGTTCTGGCTTGGACCATCTTGTCAGCTCACGGACTGCGTGACATCGAAAGCATGATGGTTTTCCCCAGGGATCCCCAGACCTACCAGGGCCTCTCAAAGGTCCAGAGCTCAGGCCTTCTCCTAGGGCCTCCCCTTGCAGCCATGGAGAGTGAGAATAGATACAGCGTGTTGTAAGGATCAGGTGTTACTTGCGGTAATGACGCTGCTCTCTGGTGCTGGTTCTGGAAGCAGGACAGTCACACACATCACACGGGGAAGACTCGGACCAGGGGTCAGGAGGTCAGCATCACAGCCCTCCTAGTACCATCTCTCTAGGTCGCCTTTTCTACACCTCAGACTTCTCCTTTGCAGAGTGAGGGGATCAAAATAGAAAATATGAAGGGATATTTTCTACTGTGCCATGATTGGAGAGCAAAGAGGCACTGGAGAGCATTTTCAAAAGTCCTCGGGGAAGTCAGATTCTGATCAGGGCATGGAATGTCGCTAGGCTATGTTGGGCATGTGCAAAGGAAGACATGAGGGCAGGAGCCAACTCTAGGAGCTGGAAGTTCAGAATGGACTCAGGGTCCATGTCTCAGGACTGATGAGGGAGGAGAGATTGTCAGTGAGGCTGGTCACGGCATTGAAGGGTGGCCACGAGCCACGTGTGTCTTCATGAGGCTGAATCTCAAGGTTAATTCCTCCAAGTCCTGCCCACGGCCTCTTCCTTCACAAAGCAGAGACCGCGTGCAGCCCAGCTCTGCTACAGGCCGTGATCTAATTGCAGAGAGGGGAAATTCTTCTCCGCGTCAGAAAGACAGAGGACTCTCAGATGTGGCAAATGTTAGACACACTTGCTGCTCTCATCCTACTCCCTGTGTCTGTGCAAACATCACTAATCAATTACTGCCTCTTTCCTGCTGGGCTTGGGCATAATTTCAGAGTCTTCGCTGCAGCCTTCCACGCAGCCAGTGCCAAGCCATTAAAGATGGCGCTGACGGTGAGACGGATTTCCCTCCCTCGCTTCTGGGTTGTCTCATCTACGGTCCCTCTAAGAACGTAACCTTAGCATCCTCCTCTGGTAGATGACAAAGTGGTTTGAGGCTTGATTCTCAGGCCGAGTGTGAAATCACATGAGCTGCAGACAGAAAAGTTGAGGCGCATGTCTACAGAGGGGTTGCTAGTAGCACCTGTTCAAGGCTGTGAGCTTAGGGAGCCCATCAGACATGGCCAGGGAGTTCCCCATTTGGATCTGTCTGGGTTTAGTATAAATGGACTACCGCATGTCTCTTAGGGTGTCTGGGTATCATTTCAGCTTCTTGGCTTTCATTCAGATTGGATCTTAGGAACAGATAGGATCTTGTCTACCCATCCCTTTCTATCCTCCAAGTCTCATTATAATCCGCCAGTGTATTAAGAATTAATAGGTAATGGGCTGGCCCTGTTTCCAGCCCTCTTCAGCCATGTTTTAATAACAGGGGTTTCCAGGGAAAGGATCACAAGTGAGTGGGCTCACTTCCACACCCACTTCCACATTCATATTTAATCAGATGCTAAGAGGTCCTTGGGCAAGACCTCAGAGTTGCCGGGGGAAATCTACATGAAACCTTGGGCTCTTGACTCTTAAAGGGATAGTCTTATTGCTGGAAATACAATAAATGGTGAACAAAAAGAAGATAGAGGAGAGAAGACATTTGCTTGGTATCTTAGTAGACATCTTGCCTACGGAGAAAGCAGCACTCGCTGCAGACTCCGGGGTGAGTTTCATTCTTTCACATTCGTTTGAAATAATGTAGAAAGTGTGAGGCTCAACAGAGAAGCCTGGGTTGTCACTTTGGCTGCACCTTATTAAGAGTAAGGCTGTTAATTATCCTCAGGAAAGAGATGGGGTGGTGCGGCGGCAGGAGGTTTGGAGTCTGACATACCTGGGGTTGCAAGTCATTCCATTACTTACAATATATGTGAACTTGAGGACATTGACTTACCTTTCCTATGCCTCAGGTGTTTTTTTTTTTCCCCTATAGAAATTGGAACAAATTGTATTGTTTTAACTGTCCAAATAACATTTCTCTAGCGAGATGAAGGAACCATGATGTTATATATGAGCCAGAGACCATCTTATTGGAACAGAAACATAGGAGGTGGTGTATTTTGCTAACAGGAGACAAGATAGGGTAATCAAGGCCTACTTCGGAATCAACTAAAAGATCTGAAACTGGGGATTGGATTTTATCGAGGCACTTACAGCTAGGGCATTTCTACCAGAGGACAACTGACTCTTGGTCTTCTACCCAAGGGGAGTTTGAGCAGTGTAAACAGAATGGTCTTGCACCTACTGTTACCCTAGCTCTTGCTCGATAGACGCGTGCACACTCAGACCAACAGTGCCCACTCTGTCTTCCAATGATGGTAATATTTCGTGTTATTGAGTTCAAACCATTCCTAAGAAGGCCAGGACCCCTGCTGGATAAGAAATCATATATTTTATGTCCAAAATTAAATCATTTTGGAGGGCTGTTGAGTGGAGCAAATGGGCAGACGTAGGATTCTAAGCCTAGACACTGTTTATTCCTGTAGCTGGGACCTTGCTCAAAGATGTTAATGCCCAGGGGGCTCGGGGTCAGGAAGCTAGCTACTCTCTCCAGATGAGTTCTTCTTCCTTCTTTTAGCGGACATGACAGCCAGGTAGCCTATCCGTGTTCCTTTCTCACAAGCAGGGCTACTGGGAAGTGTAGAGTAAAATTGCGCCTCGCTCTTTTGCTTTTCTCAGCCCTGCTTTTTTGAAACTAATTTTCCCTTCTTATTATTTATTTTTAAATCCCAAGCTGGTGGTTCAAGTTTATTGGAGTCATGATTTTACTTTAAGCTGTCATTCATTCATTCATTGATTCATCCATCCATCCATCCATCCATCCATCCATTCATTGGCCATAGTCATTAAAAACAAAGACTATGGAGTCTGATCTGGGCAGGTTTGGTATCAATTTTACTACATTGCAATTGTGAGAGTTTGAGCAAAGTTACTCAGTATCTCTGTCTTCATCTGTGAACTGGGGCAATAACAGAAGTTAGCTCCCTGAGTCATCGTGGGGATCAGGGAGGTGCACACGAGCGTGCCTACCAGAGCCCAGCACGTGGCAGGCTCTCCAGTCATTTCATTTCTTATCCCCGTAGGTGTTGGGAGGCTATTGAAGGAAAAAAGCACAGACTGATACCTACAACACGAGAATGGCAATTCTAGCTCTTGCTGGCCTCCCTGCCTGAGGTCAGGGCCCAGATGAACTGGAATATACTTTTCTTTGCCACTCAGGCCACTTGGGCTGCTGGGTTCTTTATGCTCTGTATTTCCAACCCTGAGAAATCTCTTAGTCCATGGAGATCTATCCAAGCACTGGGCACGCCCAGGTTGTCCGTCTTTAGCTCCTATGGAACAGCATCGTAGACCAGCAAATGCCAGGCAGTGTCCCCGCACAGGGAGGTCTCACTGATTGCCCCTCGTGAACAGTGATCGTGTTTGTCTGGCCAGTTTAGCTTTTCTCTTTGTAGCCAGCACTCCAGTCTTGCAGGCGATTGTCATGAGGCCAGCCATGCATGCGGCTTGAATGGAAAATGTTGTTTGCATGAAGATGTTATTAACACAGCCCTGGAAAGGACAGCTGCGGCCAACCTGCTGGAGAAGCCATGGCCGCCTACAGAGCCTGATTGGTTAGTCATCCCATGATCTCCAGGCTGGGAGGCATTTCTAAGTCACCAGGTCCAACCCCCAGCTGATGTGTGAGTCCCTCTGTACTGTGGCCATCCATCCCAGGCTCCAGTGGCTTCAAGGGAAGAGAAAGGCATCAGTCATAACTCCTGGTGTGGCTTTTTCCATCTCTGGACAAATCTGCTCATTACGATTTTTTTGTTTGTTTCCCAGCATGGGCCTCCAACTGGCTTTTTCAGAACATCCGCTCGCCGATGCTCATTCAGGCCCCTGTGACTATAGGGTACAAATAAAACCTCTCTTCCCCGTGATAGCTTTACAGACTCGAAGAGGACAACTGTGGCTCCAGGGAGATTTCCCTACTTGGCTGGTGAAACATCCCGTTCTTCCAAGTATTTCTCAGATAATGTGACTACCTAACCTTTATGACTGCAGACCCCTCTCCCAGCGCCATCTTGGACTAGCTGTGTGACTTCGGTGAGCTACTATCCTCTCCCAAACCTCTCTTTCTTCGTGTGTAAAACGGATCATGGAGATTTATATATTTATTTAAAATAGTATAGGACTGGGACAGACGTGAAGTTTCAACAAGGTAAATGATAAGGTGCTTGTCACGGTGCTGGGCATACAGCAGGCACTCAATTAATATTACTGATCATTACTGTTGTTCAGCATTCAGCTTTGAGCACAATGCCCTGGATGGGCTCTGCCCACCCCAGAGACGATGGAGACTTACCAGGGCCTGTGAGCTAGTGAATCATCCAGGCCTGCCTATCCCCTTCCGCCCTCACGTCCGCCGGTGTTTGCCTTCGTTGGCCATGCCCCAGCCACACTGGCCTCCTCGCCTTTCTCTGCCTGTGCTCAGCTCTCTCCTGGCTGGGGGCCTTCACTCCTGCTGTCCTCTCTTTGGGGCACGCCCCTCCTTCTCACCTGGAAGCACATGTTTTTATCATTGCTTCTTTCTCAGCTTGCTGTCTCACTTTCCAAACATGACTTCCCCTTTAAAAGAGGTTTTCTTTGACCACCTATGTAAACAAGTTCCCCTAAAATATTCCTCACCCTGCACCCTATCTTTGTTCCTTATAACATTCCTCCAAATATGCAATCATACATTTACCAATGTGTTTACCTTGATTAGTATTTTTCTTCACTGCTGGAATGTCAGCAACATGAAGACGAGGAAGGAGTCTGCTTATTTTAAAGCATTTGCTTGCTTGTTTGTTTTTGTTTTAAACGGGCTCAGTTGGTTAAGCATCCTACTCTTGATTTTGGCTCAGGTCATGATCTCAGGGTCATGAGCTCGAGCCCTGCATTGGGGTCCGTGCTCAATGGGGAGTCTGTTTGAGATTTTTTCTCTCTCTCTCCCTCTCCCCCTGCTCTCTCTCACTCTCTCAAATAATTAATCTTTGAAAAGTATTTTTTTCTCAACATGTTATAGTGGAAAATTTTAAACATATTAGAAAGTTGAGACAAGTGTAGAATGAACCTCCATATACATACTCTTTAGACCGTACAAGCAATGTTTTGCTGTATGACCTTTATCACGCATTTCTCCAAGCACCCATCTCTCCATCCCTCCCTCCCTCCATCTATCCATTCATCCATCCCTCTTATTTCTTCATGCATTTCAAACTGAGCTGAAGACATCAGCGCACGTCACCCCTAAGCACGTCAGTGTGCACATGTTATTAACCAGAGTTCAATATTCATTTATGCTGCATCTTTTTTCTAGAGGGAAGATGCTTATATAGTGAAATGCACAAGTGAATTTTGCAAAGGCACACACCTATTTAACCAAACCCCCCATCAAGACACAAAACATTAATGTTGTCCCAGAAAGTTTCCTTTTGCCCCTTCTTAAGCCCCAACTCCACTGACCTTTCCCAATACTGATTAGTTTTTCTTTATTCTAGAATTTCATGATCGGAATCATAGAGGTTATATCTTTTTTTTTGCAAGACTTCCTTCACCCAACGTAACGTGTTTGATATTTTTCCAAATTGTGGCATATGTCGACAGGTCATTCTTTGTATTGCTGAATGGTATGCCACGGTATGGTGACACCACTGTCTGGGTGCTCCTCCGTGGATGGACTCCTGGACTTTTTTCTTTTGGGGGCTATTACTAACAAAGAGGTTATGAACATTGCATTACATTCATTTATCTCATTCTTTGGTTATTATGAATTAAGAGGCCACGAGTATTCTATTTCATTTTATGACATTCATTGATCTTAGATAAATACCGAGGAGTGAAATTGCTGGGCCAGAGAGTATAAGC
The DNA here is from genome assembly GCF_023065955.2 of Ursus arctos. Lineage (NCBI taxonomy): Eukaryota > Metazoa > Chordata > Mammalia > Carnivora > Ursidae > Ursus > Ursus arctos. The sequence continues at coordinate 19,639,929 of NW_026622830.1, read as the reverse complement.
ATAAGCTTATTTTTGTAAAACTCGGCTGGACTTTTTCCCAGAGTAGTTGTAGGATGAGTCTGTTTTATTTACTAACGTCAACTAGTTAGCAAGTGAGTTTGGCACACAGTAAGTGCTTAATAAATATTTGTTAAATTAATAAATAGAGAAAATAAATATGTGTCGTGAGTGTTATAATCCTTTCTTAGTATTTACCAGTGAAGTGTGGCCCACCTCAAATCAGTTGAGTTCTCTGAGCTTGAATTTCATGATCTCACATGAAATCATCTCAGGTGCCTTAAGACAGTTACAGAAAGGAGTGGAGCCAAAGGGCCAACAGGATTGTGGGGCTGGTCAGAGGTGAGGGACGCCTTTCATTTGCTATGACTCTGCCTTCCTTCCGTCCCTCCCCCGGCGCCCACATGGACCGCAGAGGCCTTGGCCTGCTGCCCTCGGGGTCTATGCCAAGGCTTAGGCATGGAGGGGTGAGGGAAAGCGAAAGAGCAGGAAGCGCTCGGATCCACCGTTCGTCCCTCTCCAGGGCGGACCGGTGTTTCCGTCTAAACTTGGCATTTATATACTTGACTTCTCCTACATTTCCTCCCCTTCAGATTTAATGTCTAGGTTTGTCTGATTTTTAAACTGGGTTATTTGAATGTCAAACTTTCGATAACACTTTAATAGAGGTGTCCATTAACCCGCGCTCAATTAGAGCCCGGCGTCTCTGGAAATACATGTGACACCCACATGAATACCGAATGCCTTCATTAGGCGCGACGCTTAGGTGATGAATACCAAGTACAGGGTCCCACGCAGGGGCGCCGTCTCCGCTCCCAGGAGGTGCCAACACATCTTTGTGTGTCCGCGGAGGTACCAGTCATCGCTGTTTGCTGTTTATGTCCAGCTGATAAGACGTGGCAAGGGTGGCTTGGGCGGAAGGAAATAAAAGGCATCCTAACCCCCAGATTCAGAGGTGGAGAGGCAAGGAGGCTGGGGCAGATCGCCCAGGAGTCGGCGAGAGAACGCCCACTTACTATGCAAGACGAATTCCAAGCACTTCATAAAAGGCGATAACTTCCTCTGACCAATGAATATATTATTTATAAGTGATTCCAATGCCTTCTTCTCTCCCTCCTTCCCCACCAGTCCTCCTGCCCCCCATTTTCACAGTACGCTGTACCACTTGCTCAACGATGAAGCCCCTCGCGATAAATAATTTATAAAGCAATTTACGAGTACATTATTTTTAGCAATAAGATAAGACCTGGAAGAAAGTGTTTTGCTGATACACACACACACACACACACACACACACACACACACACACCATGGCTTCTAAGCAGCAAGGTATCAGAACACCAGTCAGTGGGGGGAAGGGGTGGGCACGAGGTGGTCCACAGACCTGAGCCCTTATCCACGAGCCATAGGAGGTGTATGAAGCACATTTGCATAAGCAGCAAGAGAAAACCCTCTGAAAAGAATCTTTTCTCTTAATTCTTGGCACACGGGTGCTAAGGTCTTTCACGTGGTGTGGTTCTAAATGAAGGCATTTTTTCTATAATATCTCACTTGTCTTGAGCACGTCCATCAATCTGGGCGCGGTGTTGAGCGCTCTCCACGAATTGCCTCGTGTTACCTTCACTATGTCTAGGAGGTGTGTGCTCTCATTAGCCCCACTCTATGAGCGAGGAAACCGACGTGTCTCCTGGGCTTCAGTGCTTCCTGCCTCTTGGAACACCCAGTCCGGTTCAAGCCACCCATTCCAGGGTTCATGCAATCCCTGATATTCGGCCGGTATTTGTTGAGCTCCTATTCTGTGTCCAGTTTTGTGCTGGGAGCCAGGATGCGTAGACAGAAGGTACAGGTATTGCGGGGCTGTCTCACCCAACTGGGATGCGAGCCACATAAATAAGGTCCAATTTTCTAGTAGCCGTGTTATACAGAAGGTAAAGAAAAAGGTGACATTAATTTTCATGACATATTTTATTTAACCCAATATATTCCACATGGCCTTATTTGAACATATACTCAATATAAACATTATTTGATGAGATATTCTAAACTCTTTTTTTTTTTTTTTTTGTACTGTCGTCCAAGCCCAGTGTGTATTCCATACTTCAGCTCCACCTCCGTAGGACCAGCCGCATTTGCAGTGCTTAATAGCTACAGGTGGCTTGTGGCTACTGACCGGGGTGGTATAGGGTCTGGAGAAAAACAGGAGGCTGACGCAGAGGATGAAAATACCACTAGAGTGGGTCCTGTGCTCTCGCGTCAGCACAGGGTGGGTCAAGGCTGGTAACTCGAAGGCCAGAAAGGAGGAATGCAGCTGGGAGGGCAGCAGGCTGGAAGGGGGCGCCAGTGGGACCAGCGCCCCGTCATGTCCGTTACTCCCCACTCCCCTCTCACTTACTTACCTGATTCCTCTTCCTGTGTGTACTTGTCCTGCTGGTTCTCTACTATTTTCTTTAAATTGAGCTGCCTTTCAAACTTAAACAAATTCAGTCGACTGTGGAACTTTTTGATGCTACCGTTAATAGAAAAGCAGGATTGATTGTTATAAATAAATTAAGCATAAAATAAATCCGAAGCAAGCACAACAAAGTTATTAAGTTCTAGCTGGATATTCTTGCCTGTGTAAAGTTTTGGGGGCTGCTTTATCTTTGTTTAAAAAAGGGGGAGGCGCCTGGCTGGCTCAGTCGGAAGAGCACACGACTCTTGATCTCAGGAGTGTGAGTTCACGCCCCATGCTGGGTGTGGAGATGACTTAAATAAATAAAATAAGCTTGGAATAAATAAATAAATAAATAAAGGGGCTAGATCAGGAGAGGGAACTGCTGCTTTAGACCCGAATGGAGCATGAAAGACTGTATTTACGCTCCTACTAAAGCAACGGAAAACCCAACAAAATATACCCAGGAATGGTTTTCAGGACCTGGACAAGAGGCCACAAAGGACAGGGATCCCTGAGAGGTGGTAAAAAAATGAGGTGAGCCCTGACATTGCCCAGCTTCCTGTCTAGGGAATAATCTGTCCGATGGTGAGTGCCGCTCTGATCCCACCTAACCAATCTTAAAAGCAGGACCCAAAGGACCAAACTGATTCCAAATAATTTAACTTCATTTGAGAACAAAGCTAAAAAAAAATACGGGAACATAAAAATCGCCAGGCTGCAGTGCAGGGTGGGCAAGCCGAGGTGGAGCCCGGCAGTTGCCGAGACAGAGCTGAGAGTCGGGGGGTGGGGGAGGCAGCTAGCATTCCCGGAACGGGGGCCTGGAGGGGGGAGAGGTGCAGACAAGCATTCAGCTACGGAATGATGGGGCACATTCATGGGAAGAAGGGATTCAAGAGTGTCCTCTGCTCACACAGGCTGGGAACAGTGCCCACTCCTAGCAGCCAGCCTGGAAAACCTCATGACTCCTGGAATAGGGGGTCAGGTACACGAATGAGCCCTGCCTCAGTGGTAGGGAGGAACGAGCCCTGCTTTCAAGTGAGTGCTTCTCTGATGCCACCTCACACAGATGAGAAGCAGGATCCCAGAGAATTCCACTATTTCAGAATAATGGCATCCAGGAATGAGCTAAAGGATATTTTGAGGAATATACGAATCTCCTACACCCAACAAAGTAAAGCTGACAATGTGTTGCCTGTCATCAGAGATCACCAAGCATGCAGAGAAGTAGCACATTATGACCCCCAACGAGGAGAAAAGTAAATGGAAACTGACGCGAAACCCACACAGATGTTAAGATGAGGAAGAACGTTTAGAAAGTTAGGATAACCGTATGCCAATTATACCTCAATAAATCATTTTTTAAAAAGGGGGAACTCAGATAGTGTTCAAAACTGTCTGTCTAGTACCAGACGGCCTTCTCAGTACAGCTGGAGGAAGAGACAAGGACTTGAACAGAGAATGACTTTCCATGTGAGGCGATGCTGCTCAAAGAGGCCTCCGTGCGCCCCACAAGTTCACGTCCCAGAACCGCCGTGGGCGCATCCTACCCCGCCCGGAAACTCCCAGCCAGACTGCGCTCAGGACTGGAGGCAAGGGTCTCTGGGGCTCTTTCAGACACTGCAAGGAAGTCACTTGGCTGGAACGTACAGAGCAAGGGGGAGACCAGGGAGATGGGCTCCTGCTGCAAGTGGGGGCTGACCTGAGACCTTTAACCATTTTGGCATGAGGTGGGGGAGCCTGTCGGCTCACATACTGGCCTCCGTTCAAATCCCTGTTCCTGTCCCGCAGGAGCTTTAAGTAACCTCTTTGAACATCCTTTCCCTCATCGATAACCTGAGAATAATAGCCACTGTCCAAAGCATGACTTGAGAAGATTACATTTTATAATGTCTGTTGCTCAAGGCTCGTTCTTCATCTCCGCACAGCACTCTACAGCCATCTGAATTACCGTTTCTAGTGTGAACTTGACATGGGTTGTGGCTACCCCATGCCCCTCACCTTCCCATCTCCAAAAGCAGGGGTCTTGTCTTTTCTGTTCTGGTGGTATCTCCAGCCCTTGGTGTGTCCAGCACTGGACAAGGAGTAGGTCCTCAGTGAGTATGTGTTGAGTGACAGGGTGACCTCGGCGAGCAAAACACTACGTCTGGAATGCTGTGGCGATCGGCATTTTAAAGTGTTTATTTAGGTTCTCAGAACAAGGCCAGGGCATCAAAGGTATTTGTCTGACTGTTCCACCAAGATCTTGCCAACTTGTCAGCTGATAATTGAGGCAAGTGTAACCAGTACTCTGAGTTCCCCCAAAGTTCACTGTTTCAATCAAGGTCAAGCAGACTTCTTCTGCCTCGAGCCAGGTTGAGTCATAGCAGATTTAAGGAAAGAAGCAAGTAAATAAAATGTTCCGTCTCATCTGCCTGGGTGAACCACAGTCCTGGCCCCGGGAGCCGGCCCCCTGGAAGGGTCCAATAGACCATGGCCCAGAAGAGAGAGTTAATAATAAATTACAAGCACGGCGGGGCACCCGTAGGGAGACCCTGCATCCCTTCCTCTCACGTTCGCTCTCTGGCCTGTTCTACCCCATGGGCTTAATAGGCATCAAAGCGAAACAAATCCAATAAAACGTTTCCCTGAGCTAGGAGCGAGTTCAATGATTCGTTCCCATTCATTCTCTCTCCCGCGCGCTTCTTCCTGCCAAACACTGATCATAGCTGACGGAAGAACAAAGGAAGAGGCATTTCAGGGAAGTCTCCTTCGCTCCCTCACAAGAAGCAAGACCCTGCCTGGGGCTTCCCAAGGCATAGCGAGACAAGCCCTTCGCGTAGTGGGGCCACGCGTGTCCCTCCATTGGCAGGACACTCATGTGGCACCTTGTTGCCACCTTTGTGTTGCCCCGTGGTGGCTGCGAAAATTCAGTTTTTAGACTCCCTGCTGTGGGGGACGTCACTCACTGCTGAGCCCCAGCCGCCGTCCTTCGGCGCGTCCCCAGCACAGGCACTTACGCTGCGCTCCCCACGAGACGCCACGGACTGAGTATAAGTGGGGGAACGAATGCAGGTTCATTTCTGCAAGATTCAGGTCCCCTTTCACATATGATCTTTATTTTTTTTTTTCTTTTTTTTAAGCTTTATTGAGGTATAATGGACACATCAAATTGTACTATATTTAAAGCGTACAACGTGAGGATTTGATATATGTCTGTGTTGTGAAGGGATTCCTACTGCCGAGTTAAATAACGCGTCCCTGAACCTGCCTTTTTACTGCCCCCTTTTCTTTCTTTTTCCGCGAGAACACAAGTTCTGCTCGCGTGAAGAATTCCAGCCATACGCAGTACAGAATTACCACCTGCAGTCCTGACATCAGATCGTCAGACCGCGTTCAGCTTAGCACTGCAAGGTCGGATCCTTTTATAACAGGCGACTTTGGTTTGAGGGGTTGCCATTGAGGGCTCGGCCGAGACCCCCGCTTAGAGGGCATCTCCGGCTGAGGTCCTCTTTCCAACCCTCTTCCCTGCCCCTCCTCAACGGCTCCCCTGCTTTCGCCGGCAGACTCTCCCTGCTTTGCCCGCAGGCATTCCCCGCACCAGATCTCCCGCAGGGCTGAGTCTGCCTTCTCAGAGAAGGACGCATACAGGTGGCGCCTGGCAGCAGGTTGGGCCTGGGGAAGGTCTCACTCACCATTCAGCCGGCAAACAGGATGTCGTCCTGAGCGGCGTGGGGCGCAGAGATAGTCCCCGGCGCGCGATGGCCGCCCAATTGCTGAAAACCTGTGGTGACCTGGAAACCGTCTCATGGCAGGAAGCCCTTTCGGCGCGATGACTCAGACGCTGGAAAGATATTAAGGGAACAAAGCCTCCGAAGACGGTAGAGAGGGAACAGTCTGCCCAGCGGGTAGAGCTTGAAGTATCGGTTTGCCGGCGCTGCCCCAACAAAAGGCTGCAGACCTGGGGGGCTTACACAACCAAAATTTACTTTCTCGCAGTTCTAAAGGCCAGAAGTTTAAGATCAAGGTGTCTGTAGGTTTGGTTTCTTCTGAGATGTCGCCTTGGCTTGCATATGGCTACCCTCTTGCTATGTCCTCTTATGGTCCGCCCTGTGTGGACACGTACCCTGCTGTCTCTCTGCATGTCCCAAATTGTCTCCTTTTGTAATGACACCCCTCTGCTTGGATTAAGGCCTACTCTAGGAAAGCCTCGTTTTAGCTTAATTACCTCTGTAAAGACCTTATCTCCAGACATGGGGACTCTGTGAGGTACTGGGAGTCAGGACTTTAGCACGTGGGTCTGGGGACACACAGTTCAGCCCATAACACGGTCACCCGGGCACCTACTTTGTGTGGGCAGAGAAGCAGCCCGGGGTGAGCCTATTTCTAGATGCTGAGGCTGTGGTCTGGCCCCTCCGGTCAGGGGCCTGGAGGGAACAAGCCCGGAAAGTCCGAGACCAGGAGTCTGGCGTCGAGGCACGCAGATGGACAGATGGGAGCGGACAGACAGGGGAGGGACTTCTGTAGCACACCTCGATCCCCCTGGAAAGCAGTCACCGTTGAGGAAGCACGGAACCAGCAAGTAGACAAGATGACTTAGCAGGGGACCACAGCCAGCTCTGCTTATCTGGCACCCAGAACTGATCCCATGAGCGCATGGATGGAAGGGTCACAGTGACAGAAATGGAGGCTGCTCTGGGCCCAGTCGTGTGGATTTCCTCCTGCACGGGCCATTCCTGCTGCTGCCGCCCTGGACATCTGACTTGCCACCAACAGTGACCAGCCCTGAGCCCCCAACATGGCACTCCACCTTGAGGAGACCAAGCCGCCATTTGTTGGCAAAGAAGCTTCACATGGCCCCTTCCTTCCTGGAAGGGTGAACAGATAGACGGCTACTCTGAGGATGGACTTGCCTCTCCTGACCGTTGAGTTTCCTCAGCGCCACTGGATAGGGGTTCACGGAATGCCTGATCAGGAGCCATGACATCCCACACAGCCCGGCACGTGACAAGAGCCCCGCCTCCCAGTGGAGGAGGGGCTGGAATGGGCTCTTGTCCTTCCAGTCTACTGGCTTGGGTGGGCTTTTCTTGGAACTGCTCAGCAGTCCGAGACTTTTATGACCGAATCCTCCTTTCTTCCTCCTCTCCTTGTCAGATGTCGGAGCTGCATCAAGCTGTGAAAACTCTTCCTGGCTTCTCTAGCTCACTCTCCTTTGCAGATAAAGCTCTTGCCTTTCTGATCCCGATTCAGTGGCTGCTTTTCTGAGCACCTGAGCGAACACGAATCCTTTCTCAAGGAAGAATGGCTCTTTCCCCATCACCTCTCTGTGGTCAGTGTCCATAGGCTGATCGATTTGATCTGTATCCTTTTATGGCCCTAAATGACTGTACTTACAAGTTCTTAATTTAACTGTGACTATTGCAAATGTATTAGTAGGTTTATATCACCTTTTCTTTAGGAAAAAAAAATCAAATTTTGGCTCGAATCATTGGACCACAATAAAAATCACAGAACTCTTCTGTTAATGCATTATACATAATTATATTTGAACTTTCTGTCTTAGGAGGAAATTAATATTTTGTGCTAATGGGTACATTCAAATTATTTCTAAAAACTTATCTTTTGGCAATAGTAGCAGTTAGAATCTTAGACATTAATCTCCCATGACATCATATTTCATGGATTTTGTAATGTGTTCCAAATGTTATGTATCTTAAGTTTTAGTAAAGATTAAGGGTGCTTTTCCCATCCAAGAAAACCAGAGTGCCAAAGTGTCCATGTACTTAACTCTCTGTATTTTAAAGATAGTTCCCTTTTAGGACAATACACACTCAGAGGTATGTAACAGCAATTCATGGGTTCATAAAACATATGTGTAACTGATTTATTTGATGTACTTGGCTAATTTCCAATTAATTTAAATTTCGCTAACCTACAAATTTTGAGGGTTTCCAAAGTATAGTATTTGCCCCCAATTTACCACAGGAAACAACTGACTTTTTTTTTTTCCAATTTAAAAATGATTCTTGCTTTCCTTTAAATTCCTTTCTAAGCATTCCCAAATCTGTAGGCTATAACAAAAAAAAAAGTGATAAAAACAATTTTAAAAAAGATTTTATTTTTCTAAGCATTCCTGAAAGCGTAATCCCCTGAATTCCCATATTTCTACTGCAACTCTTGAGGCTTCCAGGAAATTGCATGATTCTTGGAGACAGACGCGACATCACTCTCCTTGTGTTTCTGTGGTCAGGAGCGGAGCAGCGGGCAGGTACTTAGCTCTCAATAAATGTTTGCTGCTTCTCTCTCAGGTGCTCCCTTCCCATTTGGAGGAAAATCTTGCTCCGAGGAGCAAGGACAGTAGAAATGGACTGTTCCCTGCATGGACAGAGCTTGTACGAAGAGGAAATGAGAAAAATGTGAAAGTCCTTGTAAAAACCAAACACAAAACCCCCCCCCCAAAACAGCTCTAAGCTTTTGACTTTCCAAAAAGTCTTATTGTTCTGCAACTAAAGCCCAGTGTTCCAACAGTCATGATGCCTGCTCTGCTATAGTCTGTGAAGCCCCCTTTTGATCAAAATACTGCTAGAAGGTTGCTCCCATGATCTGTTTAACATCAAGATAAGGTCAGGCATTAATTAATGTTGAATTACCAAGAATTCCTATGGAAACGCATATGACATCTATATTATAACCATAAGTAGCTAATTAACCAATCAATTATAATGATTAATGTGATCATAAGGAATGTATGGCAAATGGTTATTAATACCTAGAGTTTCCAAAGTGAATGCATTAATCACAGTTGAATCCGTGGTACAGGATAATGTGGGTGCCTAATTGTCTTTTTGAACTCTGGGTGTGATGTAATAACTTACATCTGCTAGAATTTTTGCAGTTCATCAAACACTTGGCCACATGTTATCTTTTCCCCTTACAACAAACTGGTAAAGCGCTGGAAGGCAAGTGTTATGATTATTGCTAATGTTGTTGCCATTTCACGGGCGGCAAAACGAAGCTTCAGGGAAGTGCATGCTTTTCCCCATATCACACCTTTTTGTGTTTCCTCTTTCAAATAGGTCTTCCAACAATCTTAGTTGGTATTTGGAGTCTGGGGCATGAACATGATGCTAGGCTTTCCCCGTAATTTCCCAGACCTTTTATTACATAACACTGTCTGGTGTTGACTTAAAAAATTAATGAGCTTGTCATCATCAAATAGATACAAATGGGGAGAGATTTTACCACTGAATGAAAGAAACCTTGAGTCATCTAGGAGAAGAGAAGGGACTTTGGGGGCTGGGAGCCCAGTGTCTCTCCTGTGTGGCTGTATGGAGCGATCAGTAGGGTCAAAGATCACTGTCATTTCCCCTAAAATCTTGTAGCACCTAGCACCATTCCAAGCACATAGTAACAATGAACAAAGTGCTTGCTGGATTGGACATGCCGAACTGGATGACGAACACAAGCAAGACCAACCAAAACAAAACCAAGCACAAAAACCAAAATACTGAAGGCTGCTTTGGAATCAGACACCAAGCCCTAGAATGTAAAGAGATACCTACACCCCTGCATTATTCAGTTGTTCTCTGATCTTCCCTGGGAAATTGTGTAACTCTTGAACACACAGTCACTATAAACGTGGATGAGTTACAAGGGAGTGTCAGAGGAGATGAACATGAAGTGAGACTCAAGCATAGGCTTAGAACGGAAGGAAGAAGAGGGAGGCCATCTTGGCTCAGAGGGATAGCATCTGGCCGGGGCAGAAGAGGGAGAGAAAACAGTAGAGAGGAAGGGCTTCCTGAAGTTAGGTTAGCACCGAGGAGCAGTGGGGGACGGGGTGCAGCAGGAGAGCCAGTGCAGGGCGAGTTCGCGATGGAGGCGCCTGAAGACCGACATGGGGGTGGAGGCAGCACATGGGGGCGAAAGACCTGGACCAGCTGCAGCCAAAGGTCACCGTTAATATCAGTCTGCCAGAAATGCGGTCACACGGCAGGCTGTTGGAGTAGTGGGTGCACTTTTAGAGGTCTTGCCCTATTTCCGGGTCATTTATTCTAAAAACCTCACAGACATTAGAGACTGACTTTGAATCTGCTGCAAGCTTTGGTAAGGATCTTGATCAGCGACATCAAGGGGATAAGGGACATCCATTCCCAACTGGAAGGGGTTGCAGCAAACGGGCTTGGCCATGTTCACCTGCGCCGCACCCGGCTGGGGAGCGCAGTTCTTGCTCATCGAGGAGGAACTAGAGGATAAAGTCAGATTTGGAGGTATAGTTAAGCGAGGCTGCAGTCAGACGGCATGTAGATTTTTTTTCTTAATCCATGGTTAATTAATTTTCAACTAATTTCTATGTTGTAGGCATAGACACCAAAGTTAAAGCACCTTTACCAAAATGTCTTATTAATTCATTGTTCAGTTCAATTTCTCGAGCGTTTCTTTCATGCCTAGTACACAATGGTGGACCCCAGGAAGACAAGAAGAAGGACATGTTTGTCCCTCCAGGAACTCACTGTTCAGTAGGGCAGACGGACAAGTAAGGGAACAGGTGCCTTGTGGGGCTTGGCTCCAGCTGGCAAGCGTGGTCATGGTTAAAATGCACAGAGTGTATGGAGCAGAGAATATCTCCCTTACAGTCTGATCCTGATGAGGTTGATTCAAGTCTGTGTGCTTTAGATTATGTAAGCATGCTGGAAGAGGTTTACCAACAGTTCTCACCATGCTTAACTGCATCCAGGAAGTTCTGTCACCATTTGAAAGTGGGATCGTGTGTGGTGGTTAGGAACATAAATCCTGAAGTCGAAGAATGTATTTCTTGGCCTCACCGTTACCACTTATTGCGTGGGTTGTCTTGAATAAGTTAACCCTGTGATCGTCAGTTTCATTTCCTGTAAAAGAGCGTATGGATACCTACTTTAGATGGATAGCTGGGGAAGAAATAAAATAGGGTGTGTAAAACACACAAAAAAAGTGCCTAGCAATTGGTATCTTCGTCTTGATACCCTAGAATCTGAGACGAAGTGCTAATGTTTTCCTGGAGGCGGTAATCCCCAGGCTGGGAAGATGCTAGCAAATACCTATGTAGCCACTGTTTCGTGAAGAGCCAGACCCAGCCGTTCGGCCACGCCAGGGAACGCTGTTCAGAAACACCGCGTTCGAGAACGGTCCCACAGAGAGAGGCATGCAGAGGGGCTTTATCTGCCAGATCCCTCCCTTCTTCCGCTGCCCACCTGAGTTTCCCAACCTGGTCTCAGAGACGTCACGTGTTGAGGCAGTGGGGACGGGGTGGTGGTATTCAGGGAGCCCCCAGACGGGGCTGGCCCTAGGAATATCTGCTGTGGAATCAACGTGTTGCCTGACTCCAGCCCGGGGTATCTTGTTTTTTGCCCGATGCCTGGCTTTGATTAAAGGCATATGTCATGTTCAAAGGCCCCTGCTGAGCTCAGCCTCCACGTGCCCTTATGTAATTAGTTTGTTTAAACAGTGTCTCCATTTATGTCAGGTCTTGACTGTGGCCCTAAGTACGAGAGTGTAATAGGATATACCTATTAAACAGATGTTGAACCTTAATGGATCTGTTTTGAACAATCAATCGGAATTAAACTTTCAATAACTACTGTAGGAACATGAAAATGTATCTCATTACAGTAAGCAGAGCAGCATGGCCTCTTACTGACTCTCCAGAGCCCTGGCTTCCCCACATGGGGTGAGTAGCAGAATCAGTGAGAGGGCATTTGAAAATGCAGATTCTTAGACCCCCGTTCACCAGGCAGTTTGATTCGTGGATCGGGAGTAGAACTTGGGCATCGGAATTTTTTAAGGGTCCCTTGACCTTATGATGTGCAGCCAGCTTTGAGGGCCCTGAGCCTAGAGACAAACAGATGTGGTCATTTAGAGACAACCTGTTGTGTTACTAGAGACCAATGTTTTTATTCATTTATGTATTTTTCATCCCTTCATTGATTGACAGATGGATCCATTATTCATTGGCTTTCTATCCTCTGAGCAACTGATAAGCACAAGCTGCTGGACTAGACTCTGTTGGGATGTGATATATGTTTACCTAAGACGATGCTTCTGCTCTCAACGGTGCCTTCAGCTTAGCTGAGGGTTAGGAAGCCACATGCTTATTCAGCTCGCAGTCCGTTGCACACATGTACTGTCTGTTTTTACATTCGACATCTTCTAACAGGCCAAAAGAGGAGCCAGTGTCATCCCCATGTTACAGGGAAGGATCCTGGGTTCAAATAGTGTGAGCACTCGTGGGAGTGCTCTGTTAGTAAATGCCAGTGGGGAGGGGGAAAGATGTGTGCAAAGAAATAGAAACACACTGAGGGAGAGAAACTGATAAATCTTGTAAGGCTGTCAAGATAAGGAAGGTTAATAAAAGGGGGGGTCACTTGCAGGGTGATTGGGCGGAGGGGAGAAGACAATTGCCCAAGCTTAGAAGAATGCAGGGGCAACATTTCAGTCAAACTGGACTTTGAAGGCAGGAGTTCCCCAACTGGGCAGGAAATCTAAATCATCTGGGGGCTTTAAAAACAATTCTGCCAATATTCGGAAGTAGCCCAAGTGTCCATCGACTGATGAATGATAAAGAGGTGGTATATATACATACAATGGAGTATTACTCAGTCACAAAAAAGAATGAAATCTTGCCATTTACAATGACATGGATCGTGCTAGAAAGTATTACACTATGTGAACTAAGGCAGAGAAAGACAGATACCATATGATTTCACTCATATGCACAATTTAAGAAACAAAACAAACGAGCAAAGGAAAAAAAATAAGAGAGCGAGAGATCAAGAAACAGACTCCTAATTCTAGAGAACTGATGGTGACCAGCGGGGCAGGGGTCGGGGATGGGTGGAATGGGGGATGGGGATTAAGGAGCTCCCTTGTCGTGATGAGCCCTGGATGTTGTATAGAAGTGTTGAATCACTCTATTAACTAACTGAATTAAACAAACAAATAAATACATAAATAAATAAACTGAGTTTTGGAGCCCCTGGGTGGCTCTGTTGGTTAAGTGTTGGAGTCTTGATTCTGGCTCAGGTTGTGATCTCAGGGTCTGGGATTGAGCCCCGCCTCGGGCTCCACGCTGGGTACACATGGAGCCTGCTGTAGATGCCCTCATGTGCTCTCTCTCTCAAATAAATAAAATGGAGGATTTCAGAGGGGAGGGGGGGATGGGATAGGCTGGTGCTGGGTATTAAGCAGGGCACGTACTGCACGGAGCCTGGGTGTTATATGCAAACGATGAATCATGGAACACGACATCAAAAACTAATGAAGCACTGTATGGTGACTAACATAGCATAATAAGAAAAATCTTAAAAAAAATAAAACCTGATTCTGATTCAGTGGGTGTCAAGTGATTCCTTGGAATCTGTATCACTTTAAAAGCCAGTGAAGTGATTCTGAGTTACCAGCGGGTTTGGGAGCAAGGTACGTGTTCACAGAATGGATAAAGGCAGCAAAGTGCTTTCAGCCACTTACTCAATATGTCACCTCCCTCTGGATGGAATCCCGTCACTCAGGAGTCGTCTGTGTTTGATTGATCAGGAAGTCCTACCCTCCACGCACCCAGGTTCTCGCTCAGATGCCACTCTCCCTTCTCCAGCTCTGTGGCTCCTGTTTGGCCCCGATGGTCTCGTTCCTGAATTAAAAACCTCTAATCTCTGCCTCTACATCGTAGTCTGCCTCCAGTCATGACGGCTTTCCTTCTCTTGCTCAAATTCAACTGATCACGGCGTAAGAGGGCCATAAACCCTGTTAAAAACAGTCTGCACTCCCCATTGCTGGATTCCACAGAATAGCCTTGAACCCTTTCTCAGTCTGGTGCCAGATCACTTCTCCATTTATTTGTTCATTAATTTACAAAGTACTTGGTGTCTATGACGTGTAGACGCTGTGCTAGACGCTGGTAAGCCAGGGACAAGTCAGACCGTCTCGCAGCTCATGAGCTCGCACGGTACCAGAAACACGGCCAAGACGTAAACTCAGGGTGTTGGGCAACACAGAAGAGGAGCTTCCAACCTGATCTTCCGGAGGTGGGGAGGGCTTCCTGGAGGCCAGGGCTTGACAGACCAGTAAGGGGAATTCACCTGGTAGAAAGGGAAGGGCATCTGTGATAGGACCCAGGGGGAATGAGGGCACGGTGCTAAGAGGGAACATCATTCGTTTAGACAACTTTCGACAGTTCTGCAAAAATCGCAGTTTGGAAGGGGTTAGGTACTGAGAATTTATAAAACACAAATATACACATGATTCTAAGACTGATTTTGGGAAGAGCGGGTACAACGCCCAGACCCACACCTAACTGCATAGATTGAAACAAATTTTGCATTTCAAATGCAAAGGTTCATACATTGCCCGGAAACCCAACTATGCTCTCAACAGGCTGGGACGATGTGGCCTGACATCAGAAGCACATACAGAAAATGTTCGGAGTTGAGCTGATGCCAAAGGTACAAAGCAGCCCCTGCATGCACTGTCTTAGAACAGAATGTCCAGAAGTCCCAGGACACTTGGTTCCTTGTGTTCAGGCTTACAGTCATAGCACAAAAGGCACGGAGAAACTGTCGATGCTCAGAGGTGTGTTACTATAGAGGAGAAGGGCTACACCATACCCATGAGGAAATGTTGGAGGATTTGGGGCTGCTTCTCCCAGAGATCCTTATAGCCGATTATCCAGAAAGCCACTGTGCGCCGGAGGAACTGACCTCTAGGGGGCAGGGCTGAGTCCAAAGGGCAGCCGCCACAGGTGTCCGATCCCCGAAGAGTATAAGGAAGCGCTTCCTTCAGGCAGGAAATGTCTTCCCAAGGTGCGATCAATGAGAGCCCTGTACTGGATAAAGGATAATATGCAGCAGCATTTTCTTATCTATTTTTAATACTCACTTTATTGAGGTATATAACCGACATTTGTAAATCTGTGCATATTTAATGCGTACAACTCAGTGAGTTTGGGGACCAGGATGTAACCTTGAAACCACGACCACCATCAAGACCATGAGCATATCCATCACCTCCAGACGATTCCTCCTCTCGCTTTATTATTGTCGTATTAATTTTTTTGTGGTAAGAACACTTTACATTAGATCTTCCCTCTTAGCAAATTTTAAGTTTATGGCACAATATTGTTTGCTATAGGCACCAGGCTGTGTAGAGGATCTCCAGAACGTACTTACCTTCTTCAACTGGGATTTCGAACCCTTTAACTATTGCTTCCTCATTTCCCCTCTCCCCCGAGCCCCCAGGTCCTGGCAACTATCATTCTACTCTTCAGTTCTATGAGTTTGACTAGGTTAGATCCTATGTGTAAGTGAGATCATACAGTTCTGTCTTTCCGCGTCTGGCTGATTTCACTTAGCACACTGTCCTCTGGGTCTATCCACGTTGTTGCAAATGAAAAGTTTTCTTTCCTTGTCTTTTAATGGCTAAATAATATTCCAACGCATGTCTCTACCACGTTTTCATTATCTATCCATCAAAGTCCATTTAGGCTGTTTCCGCATCTTGACTATTGTGAATAATGTTGCAAGGGCAGCGTGTATCTTTGAGATCCTAACTTCAATGTATATATCCCTGGAAGTGGGATCACTAGAGCACTTCTTACACCTGCTGGGTCTGAGTCTCTGGTCGGAGAAACCACTTTTTTAGTAAAGGAAGGATCGAGTAATATTTAGAGTGGGCAAAAGAGTCAGGAGGATGTTTTCTGTAACAGGCCAGTTAAATATTCTCAGTTTGGTGGGTTCCTTGCTCTCTGTAGTGACTGCAGGGCTCTTCCTTTGTAGCAGAGACAATAGGTGAAGAGATGTGGTTGTGTGCCAGAAAAAAAACCTTGGCTTACAGCCACAGACAGGGGGCAGTATTCCGCCCGCAGGCAGGGTTGGCTCTCCTCTGTTTTAGCGGATGGGAGAGCCCCACTTCTGAAGTGGTTCAGGCAGCTTTGAGGGTTTGCACTAAAATGATCTTCGTACATGCAGGCAATCTCTGCAGAGAACTTAGGACTTATATAGAGAATAACTTAGATCAATTCTCCTTCTACAGACAAGGAAAACGAAACCCCCAAAAGGAGATCCACCCCCGAAATACAGAACTAGATAGTGGTGTTGGCTCTGCTACAAGCAAGCTAATGTGTTGCTTATTTTCCTTTTATCTGCATATTCAAGAGCTAGGAAGAAAAACACTCAGTTTTTATGGTTTGTAACAAAAGTCTTCAAACTTTCATGCCTTTGATGAAAGCCTTTTTCTTTTTTTTTTTTTATAGGATTTTATTTATTTATTTGAGAAAGAGCGAGACCACAAGTAGAGAGAGGGGCAGAGGGAGAGGGAGAAGCAGACCTCCTGCTGAGCAGGCAGGATGCGGACTGGATCCCAGGACCCTGAGGTCCTGACCTGAGCCAAAGGCAGACGTTTAACTGACTGAGCCATGAGGTGCCCCTGGTTAAAGCCTTTTCTCTGGAGCCTTCCTCTGGGGGGGGGGGGGGGGGGGCGAGCCTGCTCCCCTCCGGCAGATTAGCATGTGCATTATGAATTCACTGTCACTGTCAGCAGGCGAGCTTTTCCAATCTTACAAACGTCTTTTCTTCCAGGAGCTGGAAATGTTCTCAAAACTGTCCTGAAAGCAAGTAATGCTTTCGGTCGTTGTCACCTTCGTGAAGAACAAACTGCAACTTTGCTTTCTGACTTCATTCTCCCGGTGACATTTTTCACACAGGCTCTGACAGAGACAGCAATTATAAAGACATCCAGGTTGGCATTCAAGGATTCTTGAAGTTAACAAATTGTCCAGGGATAAATGACAATGGAGTTGGCAGACTACACATTCCTTCATGAAAATGCACACACAAGGGGATCGGAATGAGCCTTGAGAAGAGGCCAGCCCCCGCCCAGGTCCCTGGCGGGGTGTGTGGGGTTCCCCCAGTACTGACCTTCTCAGGAGGCCATTTGGCTTAGGCTGGCTGGGCCATGGACACCTCAGCAGGTCTGAAAGTTCGTAAGATTTCAGAGAAAAACAATGAACAACTATATACTTAAACAAGTACAGCATAGCTTCTGGATTTGCTGACAATACTCAAGGGTGGGGACGGGGTTTATTCACAGTCCCTCCTGCATACATCTGCCATTCATGGCCCCCCCACTGCCCGAAGTCTATCCTCCCTGGGCAGCCCCACTGCTTCTACATTCTAGCATTTTGGTTTCGTGCTGCTGCTTCCGCATTCAAGTGTCCTCGTTTCCAGGGGCGCACCATCTGCCGGGGGTTGCCTCCCCAATTTCCCAGGGAGCATTTCGGCTCTAAGTCACCTTTTCTGTGAAGCCCTCTCTTTTTCATTCCCAGGAGAACCCTCTTCATGCGAGATGGAGATGGAGTTGGGGGACTCACGAGTGATGCCCCAGGAGTCCTGGGATGGTCTAAGGAAGCTTTTACCTTAGAATGTAGGGGTTGTACAGAACTCGGCCCCAGCCAAGACCTAGGGACGGTTGTCTGGGAGCTACCTGAGTCCATTAAGAGGCAGGAAGCCCAGAGGTGCACGACCAAGTGCTGATGGAGCAAAATCAGTAACTCAGTGCAGCTCAGGGCTTTGCGCTCAGTGCCTGTTGTGTGGGGAACAGACTACTCACATAGTGTTCGCAGCTCAGGATCCCGGAGTTGTGTGCTGTTATGCAAATCCTGTTTTATAGATGAGTACATGGAAAAATAGGTTTAGAGCTTTTCCAAGACCTGACGACTAGTACAATGATAAATAAGTCAGGAGTATCAAAGGCTGCAGGGGGCCAATGTGAAGGGAGGTTGGACCAGGGGTTTGGAGGGGAAAGACTGAGGAACCCCTAAACATCGGAGCTATCATCACTGTCCAGGTGCCCTGAAAATTTAAAGAGTAGCTTTCCCCAGACCTTCTTCCTGGGGTGGTAGCTGGAGTTGGTTAGGGTTGTTTTCTAGTCATTTCCTAACTCTCAACCCCTCAGCCATACCCCTGAGTGCACTAGGGCTCATACTGCCCCTTCTTCCAGGGCACCGGTCCTGGATCTGTCCTGGGAAGAGTAGGCTGGCCTTGCAGACCAGGCAGAGGGGAGCGCTGAGGAAGGTGGGGAGGGTAGGGGTGAGGTGAGGAGGCAGGTGGTAAGTGGGTGGGAGGTTACACTGAGTGTGGACAGGTGTAGGTGGGAGATTGTGGGTTTGATCATCCTTTCCTCATTAAGGACGATGAGGAAGTGCTTACTGGGTTGCACGGTCTGCACTTGACCTGGGGTAGCACACTTCGTCCTCATCACCACCCCCATTTTGCGGAGGAAGAAGGTAAAGCTGAGAGCCACGGAGCCCGGGGCTGCATAGCAAGTAAGAGGCAGGGCCAGGATTCAAATCCAGCTCCTCACTGCTCTGCTCTACTCCCCAGAGAAGGTGCAGCCTGGCAGCCCAGGCCAGGCTAAGGGTGAGGGTGGGCGTGGGGGCAGCTCTCATTCTCAACATCTTTCCTGGCACTCAGTGCTGGTTAGTGGCAGACGTTGGAAGGCTGGGAAGTTCCATCTGGGTAGGGGAGCTAGTTCACCACAAGCTAGTTCTGCCTGAGTAGGAGACAAAGACGAGCCATGCTGTTGGTCAGTAACGTAGCCGTGTGTGTCCCTCAAATATCCAGTACTTGATGCAGGGCCTGTCACCACGGAGACACATAGTCAATGGTTCTTGAACGCAAATGGAAGGAAGTCATGAAGGACGTACTCACTATGGCCGGCTCTGACCTCTGACCTCCCCACCTCAGGTAACTCCTACGCCAAACCTTGGAGAGAACGCCAAGAGCAGAGTCCTTCTCCCATGTCTCAGGACATCCATCTCCGCCCCTGGTTTAAGCGCCACTCAGCCTAGGTCTGTAACCAGACATTTCTACCATCACCCCACCATTCCCCTCAGGCTCCTAGCCAGGCTCCTGTACCCACTCAGCCTCCTAATCTCCAGCGCAGAACCAGCCAGCCAATTTCTCTCTCCACTCCTTCCCTGGGTCTGGAAGTCCCTCTGAAGGAGAATTTCATATGTGTGAAATGATTGTCTTTGTGAAGGTGTAATTCCAATCTCCCCAAATTCCAGGACTTTGAAGTTATTTTAGTTCTTTCCCATCAACCGCCACAAGCATTTGAGGGGTTGGGCGGGTGTGATGGAAAGGCTAGGGGAGATGACAGGGTTTACTTGGTATTTGTCAGTGGTAAGTTTTCACGTTTAGTATTGATGAACAGAAATAATTCTGACTATCCCCCAAACCAAACAGACACCTCACTCCAGTTTTACCGCGTATGTTCTGTGCTTTGGACACAGTCACCATGTTCAGGACACCGGACAGTTGTTTTTGTCTGGCTGCTAGGTGGCACGGGACAGCCCACATTGCCCTCAAAGCTACATTCACGTCTTCAGCCTGAGCATAATAAAATGTCGTTTGTCCGCATCATGCATTTTGCATCCTCTTGTCTCAAATCTGCTTGGTTCAATTTAATAGCTGCCCTCCTCACTCCTGGCACATGGACTCGCGTCTCTGTACGTACCTTTCGCTATCCTAGTCCTCACACTTAAGTGTGTGTGAAAATCACCAGGTTTGTTCACACCCAGACTGCGGGGTCCTATCCCCAGGGGTTCTGATTCACTAGGTTTGGGATGCCTAAAGAATTTGCATTTTTGGGGCACCTGGGTGGCTCAGTTGGTTAAGCGGCTGCCTTTGGCTCAGGTCATGATCCCAGGGTCCTGGGATAGAGCCCTGCATCGGGCTCCCTGCTCCGAGGGGCGCCTGCTTCTCCCTCTCCCTCTGCCTGCTGCTCCCCCTGCTTGGGCTCTCTCTCTGTGTCAAGTAAAAAAATAAATCTTAAAAAAAAAAAAAAAAGAATTTGCATTTCTAATGAATTCACAGGTGAAGGCGGCGCTGCCCTTCTAGGGACCCCACTCTGGGAGTGAGTACAGTATGCTGCTCTTGCCTTCTTACCCTCTATCCCAGATAAACAGGCGTCCCCTCACCTGTCTGTGGCTCGTCTCTCCTGCTGGGGACACTAGTCATTTCTTCCCGAAGCACGTGTAGACGAGTCACGACGACGAGCCAGGCCCTGGAGCTCCATCTCATTAATTCAGCAGTAAACCCGGCCGAGTTGGACCCAGCCCTCATGGAACCTTCACTGCACGTGGGAAGGGAAGCATCTCTGGGGGTGAGAAGAAACATGTTTAGTTCTGAGTGGGTGAAAGCGTTTCTCGCACCAGACTGATGATGGGGAGCACGTGACAGAGTCTGTCTACACGAACGTGAATACGGATAGATGCTGAAGTTGTCAGGTAAACAATCAAGTGATTCCCCAAACATGGGGACGAGTGAAGAGGACTTGACTTATTCAAATGAGGTATTCTAGCAAAGAAGCCTTCTTTCCTTTTGCAAACGGATCTGCGGGAGCTCCGTAGATGTCAGTGTGTTATTTGCCAAATAGAGTTGTCTTCTCCTTGCTTTCATGTATTTGCAGAGTATTTCGGTGAGACACACCAAAAAAGAAAGAAAAAATGTATTTACACGCCCCCCCCCCCCCCGACGTATCTGTATACAGGAAGGCTGGCAGGCAGATACAGCAATAGCCTTTAAGGCAACTCTTAAATCATTTGCTCTTTTTGAGGCTTTTGCTCAGATAGGAAGCTCAGAGCTCTGCCCTCCTGCCCCCAGTGGAGCTGGGTGGAGGTGGGGGGCCACCCAAAGCCCACACGAGCGGTTTCCCTGCAGCGGCCCAGAAAGCACTTGTGAATGTGGCAGCAAATGAGGTCTTAAGTCGGTGCATAAAACAATCAAATCCATCACAGCCTTGGAATGGCCCCTCATAACTCAGGGGCTGTCGCAGCACTCTGCGCGCACAGAGGCAGTCGTGGAAGGAGTGACAAACTGAGCTCGGAGTCTGCTAAATCCATTCTGGCAGCCGGAGGAATACATTTCCAAAGCCAAGTCACATCATTTTCCTTGAGCTCATTTGACTGCGGGCTAAGAAGCTACTGCAGAAAACAAAGGGATGGTGAGGGGGGTGCTGGGATAATGAATATTAATGAACTTAATTCTCTGGTTTGTGGTTGGTCTAGGACTGGTAGGATGTGAAGGTGGATGAAGACGAAGAGATTCAAACTGATACTTCAAAATGGACGGATGGTGTGGGCCACCCGTCTGTCTGCCTCATGCTCACCGTGGGCTATGGCAGGCTGCTGCTCGGGCTTGATGCAGTGAACACTCGCCCTCTGTCCTCAGGGACCTCATAGTCTCTCGGAGACACAGCCGTACAAGTGGTCATGACAGTTCGGGCTTTGCTTTGCATTCTTGGAAGCACAAGAAGTGGACGGGAAGTCAGGGAGGGCACCCCAGAAGATGTGACAGCTTAAACAAGACCCCCTCCCCCCCAGCAGAATGAACTTCAGCTTTGGTTCAAGCTGGCACGGCAAAGGTATAATAACCAGACCTCCCGATTTCCCAGCCAAGTCTTGATTAGACCCATTGCTCTGGATGCCTGGTCATGTGGGTTGAACTGAGTCCCACAGAAAGATACACCCAAGCCCTAACCTCTGGTACCCATGAATGGGATCTTGTTTGGAAATAGGGTCTGTGTCGGTATGATCAAGTGAAGATGTGGTCATACTAATTTGGAGGTGCTACCCTAAATCCAGGGACTGTTATCCTTATAAGGAGGCCATGGGAAAACATAAAGGCATATGGAGCCATTGCAGCGGGGAGAAGACTGTATGAAGACAGACTCTGGAGAGATGAAGCCACCAATCAAGGGATCCCAAGGATAAACAAGGCCCAGGCCCCGGAAGCCAGGAGAGGTAAGGAGGGATTTTTTCCAGATTCTTCTTTACAGATTCTTCTCTACCAACACCTCGATTTTAGGCTTCTTGCCTCCTGAACTGGGAGAGGACACATTTGTGTTGCTGTAGGCCACCCGGTGTGGCAGTCTGTTACGGCAGCCTTAGGACACTCTCACAGCCCCACATTTGCATTTTGATTCAGAACATGTGTCTGTATTTTAGTGTTTCTAGGATCTAAAATGAGGCTGGGAGGATGACTTCTAGGGTTCTTTCTTGCCCTTCCCCGTCCCTGCTGAACCGTTCCTGGATCCAGTTTCGGATTAGGAAGTTCACTCCTACCTCCACTTGGCCTGGCCACCCCTCTGACCCTGCGTCTTCAGTTTCTCTTGGAGGCTGTGGAAGGGCCCTTGTCCTAACCAGTCAACACTCGCCAAACTGGATTTGATTTCAGGTGGATTCCAAGTAAAAAGTCTGAATGTTCCATTCCTCCAGGAAATGTACTGACTTCTCTGCCTTGGATGAGGCCAGAACCTCCTGGCAGGTGTGTTCAAAACCATTAAAGAGAACGATTTTTGTAACTGTAGACACTCGATTGGGATAGCATTCTCAGATGACTGCCATTTGCAGATTATATTAGCATATACTTTCGGGAAACCATTTTGTATTTTTATCAATCTCTATAAAAATGTTTGGATCCTTGGATTCAATAATTCAACTTTCGGGAATCTACCCTGAAAACAACCCCAAAATGCGGACAAAGCTGTTACCACAGTGATGTCATCATGGTAGGAGAACTGAAATCAGTCAAAATGTCCAAGAGTCAAAGAATGGCTTAGTAAACCATTACAATGCATTCATTAAAAAAGAATATTATACAGCTACTTAAAAGAATGACCTTGAACATTATGTAGCAACATTGAAATGACTGCAATGTGATGCTAAGTAGAAGGAAAAAGTTTAAAAAATTGTGTACCATGCTGATAATTATGCTAAGTATCCATTGAAACCTGGCTGGAAGGAAATACACCAAAACGATAATTTTATATGCATTTTCTCTTAGGAAATATTTTTCCTCCTCTTTGCTTTTGAATTTTTCTGTAATGAGCTTTTATTTTTGAAATTTAAAATACAAAATAATAGACCACTAGAACTTATTTATGTGCTTAAAATTGATGGAAAATGGCGAATCATTTTTATCTGTTCATGACTTAAACACCGGTTGCTATTTCATGTGAACGTGTGAAATAATCTTGTCTGTTCCTACTGTATACTCTATAGGGAAATGACCTTCCTTTAAACTATGACCTCTGGCCACTGAATCCAGCCCACTGCCTGTATTTACAAGTAAAGTTTATAGGAACATAACTACATCCGTTTATTTAAAGCTGCATGATAACAGCAGAGTTGAGTAAATCATATGGCCCACAAAGCCTGAGATATTTAATCTCTGATTCTTTACAGAATGTTTTTCAACCCCTGCTTTAAAACAGTCTTCCACTCTGACTTCAAATAACTCCAATTGGTCTTCTCCACTTAACATTCCTGATAGAAAAATCTGTTTGATCTTTCGGAATGGGCAACTGACATTAGCTGAATCCATGAACCCAGGCCTTGATGGCTTTACACTGGCATTTATGAGATGACTTACCTTGGATGTGGTTGGAGAGATACCGTATCTTGCTGGAAAATTCCAAATTTCTTTCTTAAACTGTGACATCCATGCTTCTGGACACATCCCCTCCCATCCTAGCCAAATAGGTTCTGGATAACTAGCCCCCGCCTCCATGCTAAATCCACTCCACGTCGTTAAAACAAAGGTCCAGGTATCGGTATCATTGTTATTATCCACTTCAACAGATTCGATTGAATTCGATTAGCAATATAGCAGGAAGGTTCCTTCTCCAATGACTGCATAGTCTTACCCAAAAGCGGTTCAAGTTCATTAAAATCACTATTATCTGACTCTCAGTTAAGTGCGATGATAATTTAATTAACAATGCCCACTTAATTGTTGATGGCAGGAAACGGAGACAGACAGTCTCCACGGTGGCTAAGGCAGCTTACCCTGCAATGCAGGACGCAGTTTCTGAACCAGCCAGCAAAATGGACTCTGTGCACTTCTTTGGCAAAGGAAAGACCTGAAATGAGTGAACTTGGCTCTGCTTAGAACGTCTAACTCTGATCTGGCGTGGCGATGCTGAGGATTTATACCCAAAATGAACATCCCAGCCCAGCAACCTGGATGCTTTTCATGAAATTCTTTCTTTCTTTCTTTCTTTCTTTCTTTCTTTCTTTCTTTCTTTCTTTCTTTCTTTCATTCATTCATTCATTCATTGGCTTTCTCTCTCTCTTATTCTCAATGTCCCTCCCTTCAACATCTATTAAAACTTTAAACCTGTTCTATGAAGTACTAGGTGCTTTGTAGGAAACCAGAATGAGTAAGAAGAAGCCATCTTTTTGACTGGAAGAGGCCAGGGCAGTCTGAATTTCAAGAAAAGAAATGATAATGTTAATAAGCAGTTTGTTGAGCCCTTATCATGCGCCAGGCACTATGCTGAGCGCTTCAATCTCAGTATCTTGTTTTATGTTCACAAAACCCCGGGAGTTTGGTAATATCATTTGCATTGTACCAATGAAAGGAAGCTGGGGCTTCGGGAAATCTAGTAACATCTCTAGGGTCGCAAGGCTAATAAAGGGCAGAACCCAGATACAGTACTGATTTGTCGAATGCCCTTGCTCTTAAAAACTGATAAATGCTTCCTCTTTCCCGCTCTTAACCGCACAGAATTACACAGGCTCCCACGGTCCCTAGCGGCACCGCCCCTTAGTAGACACACATTTTCATGCCTCCTGAGAAAGGCATGACCCTCGGCTCAGGCGAGCCAGGTCCCTTGCCCTTTATTAAACGTCCTTTCTTGCTGCTCCAGGCTTCTGAAATGGGAAGTCAAGTACCCGGCATGATGGCATGCCAGAGTTTAGAAGAGCAGGGCTCTGGGCCATGGAGCTCTGTCCCACTGGGACATCAGCCGGTGACCTGGGCATTAGCTGCCTTCTCCCCAAGCCTCCAGTTCCACCTCAGATGACCCCCTCCACCGAAACACAAGGACACGCTATCAAGCCCTGAAACTGTTCAAAACCTGGTAAAAAAGAAAAAGAAAAAGAAAAAAAAGGATGTTTCCAGAATACTTCCATAGCTTTCAGCAGATTCTCCAAAAAGCCTGTACAAGGTTGATAAAAATGTATCCAGCCTCTTCAAATATTTCTCAGATCAGTGACCCACAGACCACCGATGTCATCTTGTTAAAAACACAAATTCCTGGGCTCAAGCCTAGAATTGGCTCTTTGGCAGGTGTCACCCGGGAATCTGCATTTTTGAGCAAACACCCTGCTCAAGAAATCCTGCTCTTCCAGGTGCCAGCAGCAGGCTGTGGTGCCATTCGAAGTCCTGGCTTGCAGTCTTCCTCTGCCCTGGCTGGGATCTGGGTGTGCAGGCAAGCCAGGGTGCTGCTGGGGTCTGGCAGGGCTGGAGGGGAGGGGCCGGGAGGCCATGCAGGTGCAGAGTAGAAGCAGCGGAATTCTCAGGGGCCTGCTCCCTGGGGCTTTATTCTGTCCATTGTTCTCAGTGACTCTGATTGCTGCCAGTGTGGGGGCGAACCTGGCTTCCAACAGTGTGACCAGCTTTTGTTTGGAACCGCCCCTGGGGCTCTGTTTGCAAGGTCCCCTGGAGGCCTTTGAGGCCAGGCCCACAATTTCCTCTGTTTGGGGGCAGAAGAAGCAGGAGTTGACCTTTCCCCAGCTTTCTGTGGCCTTGCTAATGTTGGAATTTGTGTGTTGGTTAGTTCTTTCTAATCCTCCTGAGCCCCTCAGGCAGCTCAGCACCTGGGGCGGGGGGAGGGGAGGTCGTGACTGAAGTGGCCCTGAGGCCCTGGGCACGAGGCCCCCTCTCCGGCCCTTGTGCTTGCAAAGCCAGGGTCACAGCCTGTCGGGCAGCTCTCACCATACATACTGATCACAGTTATACAGCTCTGGGGGGCGACCTCCCTGTCTCAGGTCACAGAGGAGTTCGTGACCCCAGACTCACTTCTGACAGCCAGCAGAGTGGCTCAGTTCTGGGGCCCCTCTGTGCCCCAGGTGGCAGACCCCCGGCCACTTTGGTCGTCTACCCCACTTTCCTCTTTTAGTACCTCTGAGTCAGAAAACCGTGTGAAGGCTAAAAACACCAGGAATTCCTCCTGAGTCCCAGTCATGGGGGGCCAGTTTCCTGGAACTTTCTCCCCAAGTTTCTGAAGTTCGAAACCAGGCACATAGAAGCCAGTCATTGATGAGTTGGTATTTATTGCAGATGCAGCCTTCGGGAGGTAAAGGGCATTCCCTGGAGATGACACACTTGCCTCTTCTTTACCCCAATCCATTAGCCTTCCTTTGGAGAAGTTTCTTGGCCTCCCCACTGGTCAGGAACCCTGTTCGACGCCAGTAGCTATAGCGCTTATATGCCCATAATCGCACATGGTTTCACACGACTCTTTAATTGATGCCTGTCTGCGCCGACCGGTCTGTGAGCCCCTGGAGGGCAGGGACCCTGCTCCGTTTTTTGTCTTCCTCTCTGCTCTGACGCTCGCCACTCTGCCAGGCCCAGAGACGGCCCTCATTCTCGTTCCCCGGAATGAACCTAGCGAACGAATGAAAGTGTAACTTCCTGCATGAAAGCAGTTTGCTGCCTGGACTGAAAACATTGAAATCGCCTCTCCCGCTCCTGCTAAGCAACTCGTAGGATTTGTGTGACAAAAAGCCACGCATGGCTCAAACCCGCCTTGGGGACTTTGTGGGGCCTCGAGGTCACCAGGAGCACATGGCTTGCGCTCTGAAACAATTAGCCTGACTTGGGCTGCGTTGGATTGTGTTCAAATGTGTGCCGATTGCTACGGAAACTGTTTGCACGTAATCAATCTTCAGCGGCAGAGAGCCCTCGGGTGCGGGCAGGCCTGTCAGGCCGGCTGCTGCCCAAAAGCCTGCCCCCCAGCTGAGGACGCTTCCCCGCGCCCCAGAGTCCACAGACCCCACGCGCCCTTTCCCAAACGGGCCACTGTGCGCGTTTGCTGACTCAAAACCCAGTGGGCCGGTGCGGCGACCGGGGTAAGGGCAGAGCAGGGAAGGAGCCAGGTTAAGAACAATTGTGCCAACAGAGGTGGGGTTCCCGACGTGTGGAAATGGGGCTCGAATGGCAGCCATCAGCGCGGGGCTTGTTTGTGGGGACACCGCACATGCCTCCTGGGGTCAGGTCCGCACGGAAGGAAGGGCCGGTTGTGCAAGGGAAGGTGGCCAACAATCTGCACGTTGCGTGGTTCTTGA
This sequence comes from Ursus arctos, assembly GCF_023065955.2. Lineage (NCBI taxonomy): Eukaryota > Metazoa > Chordata > Mammalia > Carnivora > Ursidae > Ursus > Ursus arctos. The sequence continues at coordinate 19,612,366 of NW_026622830.1, read as the reverse complement.
CACCTGTCTTCTCAGCGGCGAAGTGGGAGGGGCGTGCTTCCTACTTCATCAGCTGATTGGAAGGATCGATGAGGACGGTCCAATCAGAGTCGTGGGAGCAGCGCCCGGCAGGCAGTGACCACGCCCTGGATGGGAATTCTTCGAGGGCACTTGAGCCACCACTGCTGGTTGGTTCTGCTACTCATATTCGTGGCTGGTATCACAGCACCTCGGGAGCTGTTTATAGGTATGAATTCCCTGGCCTCACTGAATCACGATTACCCATGGGCGGGGGGGGGGGTGCAGTCTGGACAGCTGTATGCAAACAACCACCACCACCACCACCACCACCAAAAGTCCTCCACTGATTTTGATTCAAAAGCACAGTGGAGCCCATCTGCAAATCTCACTGGGCTTGCCGCGGGCTCTCCCGGTACCGCTGCTCCTCCCCCTTTACCTGATGTCACAGCTGGCTCTGTCGCTATTTTATAGCAGGTCAAGGTGGAAACTTTGGATAACTCCAGGGCTTAGCTTTTGTTCTTTTGCATTTCTTAAATACACGTATTCCCGTAAGTCAAACAAAACAACTTTCATCCCTGATTATTCATTTTGTGTCTCTGTCCATATGCAAACATATACTTGAAATATAATGTGTGCATTACTGCATATCCATTCATTTAGTCCCCAGTTTTATAAACATATGTCTGCGTTTCCATTCTAGTGAGAAAATGTTAATTGTTGTGCACAGCTCCAGTGACTATATATATAAACCTAAATTAAAGTAACGGTAGTTCTAGTTTTGAATATTTAGGTTGCTCACAAATTTTTTCACTGTTATAAATAACGCTGGAATATATATATCCTCAAACATACAGCCTTTCAATATTTAGGAATATTATTTTACGCACATTCCCAGAATTATCACCGAGATATACGCACAAGCTCTTTTTATCGCTCTGGGAATCTATCGCCAAGTTTTTTTTCTGAACAAGTGTTGCCAATATATACTCTGACAACGCCTTATTCATGAGAGTTTCATCACCTCCTTGCCAGCACCGAGTATAAACATTTTATTTTGTATTTTTACTAATTGAATAGTTAAATGCGGCAACTTCGTAGTTGCTGTATTTGCACTGTAAGGTGTATCTGAGACGTGTAAACGCCTGGCCGCTATGCAAGCTTCACCTGCAGCACCAGGTTTGAGTCACGAATTTGATACACGCAGAATTCTGTTCTTTGGAGTAACTCTGTAGTGTTTATGTCAGGAGTTGCCTCAGGTAAGAGCACCGCCCTGGCCTCTCCTCAGCGGCTGTGGGATGGTAAGGCCGCCGTCTGAAGAGGCTGATGACGCGGGGGGAGCTGGGCAAACACGCTGCTCTGCTCCCCAGCCTGGGTCGTGGGTAGGCTCTGGGACACTGACGTCTTAACTGTCTGCGCTCAGGCCCGTGCCTCGGCCTGTCTGCATTTGACACCTGCATCCGACTCTCTCTTTGGTGCTCTCTTAGCATCACTCACGTCCCTCATTCGTTAATGAATAATTCATTCAACCAGCAAGTGCTTATTGAACTCCTACCATATGCCGGGTAGTGTTCTGGGCAGAGCTACGCTGCTGAAGGGGGGGAAGAAGTGACCAAACGGACCTTGCCTGCACGGATCTGAGAGCCCGTCAGTTGTTTATTGAGTTATCACACGCAACCATGTGTCACTCACTCTGCCCCATCCCTCTGGTGGTCTCTGCCCACACCACTTCCCTTCTGCCTCCGAGCATCTGTGCCTGCTGATCCCTCTGCTGGCTTTCCCTCCCCCCGCCTGGCTCCTCCACTCTCTGCAGCTGTGCTCAGATGTCACTTCTGCCAGGAAAGCTCCGAGGACCATGCAGGTGTCCCTGCCCCTCGGTGCTCCCTAGCTATCTGTCCCAGCTTCACTTCTCCCCACAGCCCTCGTCAGCGTCCAACATATCACTCACGCACATGTTTGCTTCTTGCTTCCTCCCTTCACTGGGGTAAGGTCTGCGAAGGCAGGCACTCTGTCTGTCTCGTTCACTCCTAGGAACCATGGCTGGCAGGGAATAGCGTCTTAATAGGTGTTTCTTGAAGGAAGCAGCAAATAAATAAATGAATGAACGAACGAACGAATGATTTTTTTTCTGATTCTCACTTAGGGAATTTGTATGGACACTTCTTAGCTGCCGTGAGCCTGGAGGGGAAGGGTGGGGTGGGCAGGGAGCAGGGGAGGGAAACTGAAACCCCACGTCCACTTTGAGTTGGTTTCTGAGAGCCTGACTCTTAGCAAGTTCCCTAACTCGGCTCCTCGCTGACTAATGACGACGGCCACAACAGTGTAGTGCCCGGGTTTTCAAGGGCCCTGGCCACACTCCTAGTCCTTGCAGGAGGACTAGCTAGAGAACCAAGAACCGAGGCTTTGGTTGTCACCTGGGGGAAGCCCTGGGCTCCCGGCAGTGGCTCAGGCATTTTTCACAGGACAGGGAGGGACTGTCATTGATTTCTGGAGATGCCGAAGGGTGGCTTTGAGGAGGCAGAGCCCGAGTCAGCCAGGAAGACTGTGATTTCCTGTCTGTGCAATTAACATCATTATGGAGGTGTAATCTTCCTAATTAGTTTATTTCATCAAGATTTGATTGAAGGCTTTTCTCATCTGCCTCTGTGGCCTCCTTCTACCTAAGGCTCATGAATAATAGGAAGCAAGATGTTACGTCTGACTGGGCTCCCTCCTAGAGACCAGCCCATAAATAAAACATCTGGGTCTTGCTGGGGAGGGGGTGGCGAGAGGGGCTCTGAGTGGGAGCCCACTGATCGATGGAGACAGGAGAGTGTTTTCTGAAGTGAGGCAGGCAGTGATTTCGTCTGTGGACCTGGGCCACAGAGCCTGGCTTGCCTGTGAGAGCAGCCCGCCTGGACATGGGCACTGATAAACGGTGAAGGAGGGCAGCGATGGGCTGGGGGCAGTACCAGCCCACAGGCTCACTCTCTTTTCTCCTTTGCCTTTTCTATTTCCTAACTAGACTTCTCTTCTAAGAGAGGATAATTTATGCCTCCAGAAGTCTCTTCCTAACAGGTTCTAACAGATTCTCATGTTCATGACAACAATTGCCGTGCTTTTTCAGCAACCTACAGAGAGAATGGGGTCGTTGCCCAGTTCTGTCCTTGGCTGGACCAGGCTCCAGGGACTTGTCCATATCATGGAGGTTTGGACCGAACATCAGGTAGCTGCTGTTCCCCTCACACTCACCAGTGGCAGACATTGCTAATCGATCACAGCTGCTGACCTGGGAGGGCGCCTTCTCATCGTAATGCCCAGAAGGCCGTGTTCAGTACATGCCCAGGAGAACAGAAACCTATTTCTCATCCCTGGAATTCATGATCCTTTTCAGCTTTAAGCTTTTCTCTGATGATGCCTGGGAAAAACAACAACAAAACAAAACCAAACCACGAACATATCCAAGTGTACTCTCTCCCCTCGGAAGTAAGAGATTACCTGGAAAGCAGAAGAGCCATCACAGCCCAGAACTTGGAGGGGAAGTTTTTGTCAGGATGGCATTTCCTTGACAATATGAGCAGGTGGTGTAGGTTTTAAGAGATGCCTAATGATGGTACCAGGCAAAACTTTGAAGGCACAAAATATGCATCAAGCCGATCAAAAATATTTGGGGTGGCAAATGCGCCTCGATAGTGAACGTCAATTTTACCATTTTTATGATTGTGTTCTATTTAAACAATGGAATAGTATGCTGCAATGAGAACTGTCTACGACCACACACACAGATGAGGATAGATCGGGCCAGGGAGAAGATGTTAAATGAAAGGAGACCAACCAAAAAGAGGCCATATTGGGCCGTTCCATTGATACAAAGCATGACAGCAGTGAAACTTCTCTACGTGGTTAAATATCAGGTCGGTGTCAATCTTGAGCAGGGTAGTAACTGGGAGAAAATACGAGAAAGGCTTCTGGGAGGAGGTAATGTTTTGTTTTTTGGTTAGGTTCTAGTTTATGGGTGTACTCACTTTGGGGGAGAATTCATCCCGACGTACACTTAAAATGAGAGTACTTCGAAATAAAGTTGAAAAAACTCTTGGGGCTGGAGAGGCACACTTGCCAATGGGAATTCTTTCTCACCTTGGCTCGTGCCTTTGCCCTCCTGGCTCATCACATCCTCCTGGCTCATCGCATCCCGCTGTGATGTACCGTGGACATTCCTCCTGGTGAGACTTGGCATGATGGAGTGGAAAAGAGGTGGACGTGGAGTCAAAACACCTGGGCTTGATTTCAGTGTTGCCACTTGTGGGATGCAGGATGTGTGGCCTCAAGCAGGCCTCGTGCACCTGTGAGCTTCAGTTTCCTGCCTGGGTCTGGTGAGTGGAATTTGGTCTCACCTTCCTTTAGGTGTGCTTGGGTGCCCTGCCCCTCCCCTCTTGCCTCTTGTCAGTCGTTGCACAAGGGGGTAGAGGGGTGGGGACCGTAAGCTGGTAACATCAGGCAGCTGTGGAGAACAGAGCCTTGAGCAATGATTCTAGATTCCTCTGGTCTCTAATGGAGACTGACTCTAAAGTCATAGCTGACCCAGAGTCTCTTATTCAAGTCCCCAAACAAATGAGACAATTCTCTGGGGAGGCCTCCCAAGCCAGACTTTTCCCCACAAAGCAAAATTGGCCAATTTGTGACAACAGAGACATCTTCTTAGCAATGTGAAATCTTAAGGGCCATCCCTAGAGCTTCTTGGGAAAATGTGCTATTTAAAAACTCATTGGTGCCTCCTACATCACAAATCTGTTTAAAGTGTGGTTGAAGGAGAAGTTTAAAAAAAAAACAAAACTATTGAAATTGAGAGGGAAAAAAAAATCTCTCCATCCCAGAAACCCAAGGGGTTAATCCTCTCCTGTGGCTGAGGAAATGCCAACAAGCCTTTGGCAACCTTCCTCCTTCTTTATATAACAACACTTCCAAGAGCTGATGCTAGGACCGCCCAGTAATGCTTTTAATTTGTGTGCAGTTGGGAAGAGGCCAGGATTTAATCGAAATCGTTAGGATGGCTTGCTTGGAGTAGCTGAGTGCTCGCAGCGGAGCTGGGCAGCAAGGTAGCACTGGAATAATTAAAAGAAATACCTAAGGTCATCATCGTTGCATGAATTATTCCAGATACCAGGCTACAGAGTAAGAACGGTGGAATCAAATAGCACTTTCGTAGCTGAAATAAAATTTGTGCACAATTACTTTCCTATTACACTTCAGTTTTCTCTCTTTCCATCCATCCAATATAAGGAGCTGGGGCTCCATGTTTATTTAATGGGGATGAGGGACAGACCCTGGGAGCTGGCTGTTCCTCAGCCAGCCCAGGTGCTCAAGGTTCCTATTCTTAGTCCTTTCTGCACTGTGGGTGGTCTGAACTGACTCACCCTCCTGAATTACACATGGTACACAGCTGCGCAGAGAACATTCCACTCGCCCCACCTTCCCAGGGTAGTCCTACCCGCATGAGCCTCATCCTTGGGTAAAATGTGGAAAAACAGGCACAGGCATTGGGATTTCCATACCTGCCCCCATTCCCATTCTCTTTCTAAGGGGAACCATGGGTCCCAAAGCCCCCAGACAACATATGGTCAAGATTAGGAATCATGTCCCTTAAAGACTGAATAATTCAGGTGAAAAAAGAGCGCATCTGTGAAGGAGAGATATTCACCTGACTTATTTATATGTTATAAACATTACAAGTGTCACAGGGGACCAAGCATATGCCATGCCAGTTATTCACTCAATCAACAAACCATTCATTCTTTCTTTCCCCCAGTTCTGTAAAGCCTTGTGCTAAGTTCTAGCATGAGGATGAGACACAGTGCTGAGGCTTTTGAACGCTGGCTAGAGACAGATCTCACACACAGAAGGGTTCTGGTTGGTGTTTGCACATTCACTTGGGCCAAGAGGGCATCTGTCCTTCTCTGAAGCAATGTGTCACCCAAAGGCCTTAAGTCGACACCCAAGGCACACCATGGTCCAACCCTATTTTGTTTTCCAACCTCAGCTCTTCAGGAAAGCAAGGGCGCTGCTGCCGTTAGGCGGCAAGGGGAGTTCTGTGAGGGTGGGAACAGGTGTGACCACAGAAGTCAGGCACATGGCTCTTTCCTCTCAATGAATAACCTCAATAAAAAGAAACAAACAAAAAACTATGATGTAGGTACTATTGTGATCTCCGTTTTATGTGCCAGAACACCGAGTTCAGAGAATTTAAACAACTTACCTAAGGTCGTTCAGACAGTATGTGGCAGAACTGAAGCTCCCACCCGGGGCTGCCTGAGCCCACACTGAAGACCCTCAGGCTGAGGAGAAGACAGTGAGTGAGCCAAGGAGACAGTAGTTGAGTGAAGTCAGGAGACGACTTGAGGAGATATGATAGGTATCTTCAAAGAGTGGAAAAACCATGATGAAAGGTAGATTCACAAAGGAGGAGACCACTGAAGGTGCTGGTCGTAGAGCAGAGAGCAGATGACAGAATCACTAGTACCAGTCACCTTGGCAAAGAGGGACATCTCCTTGAAACGGGGAGGATGGGTGAAGCTTTGGGATACATTTTATTTATTCATTCATTTATTTATTTATTTTAAAATTTTTTTTAAATATTTTATTTATTTATTTGACAGAGATAGAGACAGCCAGCGAGAGAGGGAACACAAGCAGGGGGAGTGGGAGAGGAAGAAGCAGGCTCATAGCAGAAGAGCCTGATGTGGGGCTCGATCCCACAATGCCGGGATCACTCCCTGAGCCGAAGGCAGACGCTTAACCACTGTGCCACCCAGGCGCCCCTATTTATTTATTTTTAAAAGATTTTATTTATTTATTTGAGAGAGAGAGAGAGAGAGCACGAGTGAGAGAGGAACAAGCAGACTCCCCACTGACTGTGGAACCCCATGCAGGGTTTGATCCCAGGACCCTGAAATCATGACCTTGCTGAAGCCAGACACTTAACCGACTGAGCCACCCAGGGGCCCCTTGGGATGCATCTTAATGAAGAGGGCCACATGTGGGATCGAGGGAAGGTAAGATGAGGAGTTCTTGCCATTGGCACTTTGAGTTCTACACTTGGAAAATGTATCGGTTATCTATTGGTGCAAAACAAGACACTCCACAAAATAGTGGCTTACAACAGGCCATCATTTCTTCTCCTCTAGCTGCAGTCAGTTGGGGGGTCAGCTGGGACAGCTGTGAAGGCTGGGTCTCTCTCAGTGTTGTCTTTCACCCCATGCTTCTTTAGAGCATGGTGCCCTCATGGTTCCCAGAGGGTAAGAGTGGAAGCTGCAAGAACTATTAAGGCCAAAGCCCTGGAATGCACACGATGTCACTTCTGCCACATTCTAAAGGTCAAGTCAGATCCCAAGGCCAGGCCAGGTCCATGGGGGTAGAGAAACGGGCTCCACCTCTCAATAGGAGGAGCTACAAATCCCAACGCATAGGGTCTGGGTAGAGAGAAGCATGATTCCTTGTTAGTATTTGGGTGTATCCCTTAATGGGGGGTGTGCGTGTGTAAAATATCACATAAGCTAATACGCAGCCAGACAAACATGACCTGTGAGGAAGCCATAGTGAGGCAACTCTGCAGATGAACTGATAGCAGGGAATAGAAAGTCCCTGCTTCCTGCCACTCATGCCTGAGGGACTGCCATGGCTGGGATGTGGGCTCCGGCCTCCTTAGTGAAACCCAGAGCCTCTGATCTTCACTTTAAAAGGAGATACTTCCCTTTGCCTCCATGTTTCCCTTTTAAGACACACTGCATTTCCTTGAAGTTTTTACCTTGGCCATCAGTTAAGACTCAGCATCCTAGACTTGGGCCAAAGGGACCTTCTTGGCACTTGGTGAATACTAACATGGAATTCTCAACAGGCTTGCTTTGTTCACAAGTCACTTCTGGAGCCATCTTCCTAGCATCTTATGTGCACCTTGGACTCCATGTACCAAAATGTTCCGGATTCCCTCAGCCCCTGCTTGCTGGCTTGTCTCCTATTTTCAACTGAGTCCACGGTAGCAGTCGTTGTCAGTGCCCTACCTATTTGGTAAGTCTTGGAAGGCCCAAGACTTCCACCTGTCAGCACAGGCACACCTTTGCCTCAGGCTGCTCTGCTAGCCCCACCCCCCACGCCACCTGCCTGCTGGGCAAGAACTTTCCACAACCAGCCCACATATGCCCTCAGGGATCTGCTCTGCCCCTTCTCCTGTGGATCTAGCTCCTGTTTCCTAACTTCCCTCTTGGCTTTCCTCTCTACCCATTTGCAAGCACGAACATCAAAATCCAGATCTGGTGGTTGCCTGAGGAACAAAGGACACTTTCCTTTAGCAAGCAGGTGGGGAATGGCTTCATCCAGCTCATAGTTGAGGTTTTCCTTCTGATTCTCCTTGCGTTGCCATGCGCCACCTCCACAACACGCTTGTCTTGGTTGTACCTGAAAGCATGTGGCGGCTCAGACACACAGGGTGCTGCCGCCACCAGCAGCTAACAAAGGACCCTTAGCACTCGCAGAGCTCTGCATTTCCAACCCAAGGACCCACCATTTTTGGTTGGTGTCAGTTGAACCTTTTCCCCTTCCGTGATGGGCATTTTCCTCTGTTTTTTCCCCAAAATAAAAGGATGAAGTTGTTTCTCACACTTGTAGCCAACTCTTTTGTCAGCAGCAGCAGACACCTTAATTCTGCTACAAGGCAGGGCTGAAGCTGGTTCAAGCACTCCACCAATGGCCAGCAGGAGGAAAAAAAACACATTAGAAAATCAATTTTTACTTAATTGAAGATTCTTCCTCTGAACAGGAACAAAGTGGGATTTATCACCTCGGTTGCCTCGCCACCTGGGTAATGACCGCATTTTTGCCTGCCCTGGTTTCCCTTGGTAGATAAGATGTCTCCAGCATCCAGGATCAGCAGCACCACACGTGCTGACTTCTGAGGGTCTGAGGGTGCTCACCATGGTGGTATCTTGTATGATGAATCCACTCGGGACACGGGCAAGAGTTGCTCCATCAAAGGATGATGAGAAATAATGCTCAGAAAGGGATAAATAAGGGAGATTGACCTGCTGGTCTCTCTCTTCTAGCAGACAATTTAAAGTAAACTTCTCCCTAGGGCTGCTTATTTCTCTTCAGCATCTGCTATTGAGGCTCCTAGGAAGTGCTGAGCCAAGTTTCCAAGCATCTGTTGGGACAAACCCGGAGTGCCAGCAGTGGTGGGCACCACACTGGGGCCCTGACACCCCAGAAGTGATGAGCAGAAGCATGGCTCATCCAGGAACCATAGTATGTTGAGAAGCAACTGGAGAAATTGAGGGCATTTTGTTTTCAGAAAGGGAGGTTCAGAGGAGCCAGAGGAGCTGTTTTCAAACCTATGAAGGGAATGGTCTTGCTCAGAGTTGCTGACATGGGCAGAACCAAGGTGCCCCTCGCAGGGAGGCGGGTAATGGTGTGGAATGTCAAAGCTATTCCCAGGCTGCTTGGAAATGTTCAGGATTGGTTTAGGAAGACTGGGCTCGAGAAAAGTTAACATTTTTGAGGTCCTAAACTTGCCATTATTTCCCCCAAAACAAAACAATTCTCTCTCTCTCTCTCTCTCTCATCATCTATCTTTACATAGTGATTGAACAGCAAATCCCAATTCAATAGGGATATCTTAATAAGATAACCCTTGAGAACTTCATAATGTTAGCCCCCTGGAGAAATCAGGACAGGCTAGCATCGATTGACCTTTAGTTACCATGTTTTCTGTCGGCCAAGATGGAGTCTTCATGGAAGGGAATGTAGTGTCCTTCACAATCTGACTCCAGCCTTCCTCTCTCCTTTACATCTTTCCCTTCTCTCTCCTCCAAGACTTCTTCTCCATGATGCAGACACAGTGACATTCCAGTCCTTCTGCAAGAATGCTGTGCCTTCTCCCATCTGCTCACCTCTACCAACCCTATCCTGCATGGAAGCCCTTTCTCCCATTGTCTGTGGGAAATGCCCATTCATCCTTCCAGACTCTGAAGTTGTGGGTCTGACCTCTCTGTCCCTGGAACACCATTTTGATGTTCTTCAGCATATCATACTGTGAACTTGCGTTTATGCATTTGACCCATTAGGCCAAGACTCTATTCAAGGATAATTATCATGTCTTACTATTTGTTTGGAAAAGTTGTCTCCATAAGGCCTGTTTGAAGGGGCAGGCATTGCTTGTAGAATGTTCATGCCCAGAGAGCCATTAGTTTACATCATGAGTCACGCACTGGGGAATAAAAGGGGGCGGAGCTAACTATCAAGCAGAAGTGTTAAAGGAACTTTAGATTTGCCCAAGGGGTATCAAACGTGGTTGTCATGGCAGGTGAAGGGCTATGAAGGAGCACTGAGTGCCTTGGGCCTCCCACAGTACAGAAAAGATTTTTTCCCATTTATCAGGCACATTCGCGAAGACCTCTGTTTCCCAAGAACTCTCAGAGGCAGGAAAGACAGGGCTGCTCAACCCATTTTCAGATGTGCAAACTCGGGCTCAGACAGGCTAAGGTACGGGATTCTGCTCTCAAGGGTGGAAGGGACTGTCAGATGAAATGCTGCCCAGAAGTGTGACGATGATCAAAGGGAGGGGAAGACAAACAGAACATTCTTAGGCTGCACCCAAGAAAAGGCCAGTGGGAATGCAGCACGTGACTAGCCCTGAGCTTATCACACTTCCTCGGCTTCTATACCGTGTTCCTGACTTGGCATTTATCTGTAAGCAGCTTGGAGCCACCTTTCTCAAGTTTTCGGGGAATCAGAATTGGGGTCTCTACATAACAGTATTGCAACACTGGGGTTCTCTTAATTTTAGTTACCAGGAGCAAAGCCCTGACCATGGCCACAGGTTGCTTCCAGCTTGGCTAGACCCTCAGTAGCCCACAGATGTCTGTGGAGCACGAGTATGTGGTAAAGGACATGTATGCCCACTTCCTGGAATGACTTGGGATTGACCTTGTGGCTACCTGAAAAAATTCTTAGGTCACTGCTACCTTTCCTTCATACTGGGGTCCCCTACAAATGGCCATTTTGGACACCCCCTTCCCCCTCTAAGATAACCACTGCTGACAGTTCTGGGTCTAGAGTTATGAAAGTCTATTCACTTTCTAACCAACTAGTCTAGGAGATTCAGTTTGAAATAAGCAAGGGAATGGATCATCAGGATAAATCAGATATGGGTGAACTTATCAAAGTTCAATAAACATAAAAGTGATGAATTTTGAAGTCACATAATTAACTCAGGATTACATGAGCAATAACTGAGTAATTACACCTTTAATAATGCATTGAACTTGTCAGGAATACTTACTCATTCTGCTCAAATTTTTTAACAAGATAGCCTATAGCAAGTGACTGTAATTAGATATTGCCTCTGAAAACATCGACAGCAGCTAATTGATACCTTTTATTATAAAGCTAGATGCCAAACATTGCTGTTGAGTGGATTAAGGAATAATATTAGATGTGTTAGGATCATAATACCTACTTGCAAGAATCTAATGCAAGTGGGAAAAAAAGCCCCTTCGACCCATCAATCACCCACATAAAGTTGGTTCAAGTTTGCACTGGTTTGCTTTAAATTACAGCCTGACAGCAATTGTTACTGCCTGGGCTGTCAGGAAAGGAAACTGGGGGCGGAGGGGTGGGGATGGAGACGGGGTTCCTCCCGCTTCCCGCTCTCAAGTGGACTGCAAGAGAGGGGTCTGGAAGAATGGAGATGGTAGAAGGTTTCCGTGTGGTGAGGGGAAGGAAAGAATGTGTATGTTTTAACCTTTTGAAGAGAGAGAATTTTTTCTCACTTCAAGGTGGTTTTTCAGGGCTTTCACGTTTTGTTTTAGGTTTTTCTACAGCTATTTGAGACAGGGTTCTAATGTTTATAAAGGTAAAAGAATGGTTGTGGTTTGGGGGTGCCAGGGAGGTTCCCCACCCTCTGATCTAGCCCCAGGATATTTTCTCTGGGAATTTTTCCCTGGACCCAGATTTCCTATTAACAAGGTAGCCTTCAGAACCTTCTCAAGGAAGCAGATGTTTTAACTGGAGCAGGGAGCATGCGTATTGCCCCCAAACAGCAAACACTTCCAAAGGCCCAGGAGAGGCAGTCTCTCGGTGGTCAAGAGCCTTGCTTCTGCCTTGTTTGGATTCAGCTCTGCCAGGGTTCTCAGCTGTGCGGTATCAGGTAAGCCCCATCACCGCTCTGTGCCTCAGTGTTCTGGTCTGTAAAATAGGCTTACGGTCTAGACCATTGATGTTTGCAAGGCCAGGGCGTGGGTACAAATCGAGACTGTCATACCAATGACTAAGTACTTAAAAACTGTACACCAAGCTAGCAAACTCTTAAAGCAAATATTTTCTGTCCTCCTACTTTGACAAATACATCTTCAAAATGAAAATGCAGGGGCGCCTGGGTGGCACAGCAGTTAAGCGTCTGCCTTCGGCTCAGGGCGTGATCCCGGCGATCTGGGATCGAGCCCCACATCAGGCTCCTCCGCTATGAGCCTGCTTCTTCCTCTCCCACTCCCCCTGCTTGTGTTCCCTCTCTCGCTGGCTGTCTCTATCTCTGTCAAATAAATAATATCTTTAAAAAAAAAATGAAAATGCAGAAGCTATAGTATGTATATGACTAAAAGACATCAAAATATAAAAGATAGCTGAATTTAATTGTTTTCACATTGGTCTGGGTGTGCTGTTAGTGGAACAGAGATGTTGAGTGAGTAATTAAGGCATATGTGATCCACAAATTACTTTATATTTATTCCATAAAATTTATTTATTCTTTCAATTTCTCAGCAAAGTCACTAATGATGTTATTATGGTCAGATAGCATATGATTTTCATTCTGTTGGCAATAATGACCTAAACATTATAATAGATATTGAAAGTATGTATATATTTTTATATATTCATATCTTATATCCATCAAAATGCAAACTAAAGTCAATGCTGAAAATGTAAGTATCAATATAAAGAATAAAAAATGTAAAATATAATTTTTTAATGTTTTAAAATGTTAGTATTCTCAAATATTGAACAGTATTTATTAAAAGTAATAGGTATTATACACAACTGATAAATTATTAAACACTACATCCGAAATTAAGTATGTACAATACGTTGGCTAATTGAATTTAAAAAAATAAAAAATAATTAGAGCAAAAGGCAAAATAAAAAGTTCATTTAAAAAAACAAAAAGCAAACAACAATTAAAACGAGTATCAGTAATTTAATAACACTTGAATAAAACTGAGAATCGAATCAAAATTTTGCAGAAAAATTTTAAAGAAATCACCACTCTGGGTTTTAATATTCATCTAGTTGTCTGTGTAACAAAGTGATATCATGCTTCATGCATGTTATGTCTAGACTTACATATATTCAAATTTCAGAGAAATATGAATTGCTTAACATTGCAAAATATTCCGTAGCTGCTATGTGCACTGTTGTGAATACTGCACTGATTTGTGAATAACTGGAGAACTCTAAATTGGAACATGAAAAGAAGAAAGAAAATGGATGCTTGTCACCACCAAGAAATCATACTTTGTTATAAGAAGAATCTATTGCATTCCTGCCCAGAGGAAAGATTTGACAAGCTAATTAATGTATCTTCTCTCTTCTCTCAATTCCTCCCCAACTCCAGAGCAGTGTCCATCTCTGAAGACACCAGATCGCACAACCCACAGACCTCATGACATTCAAACAGTCTCTTTTGGTTTCAAGGTCATCCCTTGGGCAAGAGCGGTGACAAGCATGTCCCTGGGATCTAAGCAGTGTTAATCATGAGAGTAGCTATACAGGGCGCTGGTTCCCATGTGACAGCGGCACTGAGAGGTATTTAAAAAAATTTTTTTTAAATAAACTTTTTATTTTAGATGATTTTAGATTTGTAGAAAAATTGTGAAGATCATACAGAAACGTCCTAGGCATCCAGTTTGCCGGACTTTTAACATCTCACACTAATACGGTATCTTTGTCACAAGTGATGAAACAATATTGATACACTGTTATTAAAGTCCATACTTCATTTAAATTTTCTCAGTTTTCCCCTAATATTCTATTTCTATTCCAGTATCGCAACCAGGATATCACATATATATTTAGTAATCTTGTCTCCCTTGGGTCCTCTTGCCTGTGACAGCTTCTCAGACTTTCCCTGTCTTTGATGGCCTTGAGAAATTTGAGATTTGAATTTTGGATTTGAGATTTGAATTTTGGAATGAAATTGGGACTTGTCTGATGTTTTTCTTATGCTTTACTGGGGTGATAGGTTTTGGGAAGAAGATCAAAGAGGTGAGGTGCTGTGCAGACTGTCAACGGGACTTATCGACGTTGACCTTGGTCACCCGGCTGAGGTAGTGTTTACCAGGTTCTCCCATGTAATGTTCCTCAGGCCCCCGCCCCTGCTTTCCATACTGTGCTCTTTGGAAGGAAGTCGCTGTGAGCAGCCTGTACTTTCGGTGTGGGAGTAAGGCTTCACCTCCTCGAGGGTGAACTATCTGAGTAAATTGTTTGGAATTCTTTTTTATGGGAGAATTCTTCACTTGCAATTCCTCACTTCCATTTGTTTGTTGAATCATTTTTTTAAAAAGATTGATTTACTTATTTGAGAGAGAGAGAGAGAGAGAGGGAGCAGGGGGAGCGGCAGAGGGAGAGGGAGAGAGAGAATCTCAAGCAGGCTCCACTCCTAGTGCGGAGCCAGATGCAGGGCTCGATCTCACTACCCTGAGACCATGACCCCAGCCAAAATCAAGAGTTGGATTCTTAACCGACTAAGCCACCCAGGCGCCCCTTTGTTAAATTATTTTTTTATATCAGTGTGGACTAATGGATATTTATCTTATATTTGGGGCTATAATCTGATACTACTTTAAACCATGTTTTGCCTGAATTGTTCCAGCTTTGGCCACTGGGAGTCCTTTCTGTTGACTCCTGTGTCCCTTAGACATACTTCTGTCCTTTTTTTTTTTTTTTTTAAACATTTCTGAGGACATCTTTACTTTCTGGCACTATAGGAAGCTACAGGCTGACCTTGTATACTTTCTGCCCCTGTCCTAGAATTAGCCATTTCCCCAAGGACTCCACGAGATTGTAATAAAACTACTTTTGTGTGTATGTTTGTGGAATGCAGTGCCCAAAGTGCAGGGTCCAAGAGATGGTCCTTTCCCGTAGAGGTTCAAGAGCAGGGAGGTTCGCCCTGCCTCCATCACGAAGTTGAAGGGGCGGTTAAAGGAGGTAACGTGTACGAAGTGCATGGGGCAGTTCCTGGCACATAGCAAAAACTCAGTAAGTATTAGCTATTATATTACTGCATGCAATATAAACTCCCCCAAGTCTTGCCAGGGAGTGCTGCTAACAGTGGCAGTGACACAGTAAAAGAAATGAGAGCCAACGTCTGAATTATATTGCTACGGTGTGAAAGCACCCAGAGATTAGCTACATTCAGAGATGATGTCTGTGGTTCACTCTCTGGGGCGAATCTTAGTGAGCTGGATGCTGACGTGTTGCCCTGTAAGTAAAGATAAATCTTCTGATACCCTTGCCTCTACTCGGTCTACTTTATACTTCGGTGGCTTTGTGCTAAAGGGGCTCCCTTCCCAACATTCACCTCGGATAGTAAACCCCTGCTTTCTGGCTATAAAAACTCTCATTATTTAGGAAAGAAGAAAAGTCTCTTCTAGAAGCCGAGGCCAAACACTGGAGGATGGGACTGCTCCCCGAGACTGTGGGTCCAAGGCCTGCTGAGGCCCCTGGAAGTCCCGCCTGACTACTTTGACATGTCACACCTTCCTGCCCAACCCGGGCATGACTCACGAAGTATCATTATGCTGCTGTCAGAGAACAGAAATATTCGGGAGGAGTTGCGTACAGGAGACAAACACATAAAACTGTAATCCCAGGCGTTCTACAGTAGCTGTCAAATTACTGTTAGGGACAAAAGTTCTGGAGGACGCTGGGGAAGAGAGGGGACAGGAGCGAGACTGCAAGCACTTACCGAGTATAGTGGCCGTGCGGCAGCAAGGGCTCGGGTGCTGGGACCAGGTGGTCTGGGCTCCAATCTCAGCTCTCCCACTTGTCAGCCACGTGACCTTGGGCAAGTGATTCAGCCTCGCTATGCTTCAGTTCCTCATCCGTCAAATGGGCATGAAAACACACCTGCTTCAGAGTTTGGAGAAGAAAATGAATTCATGTCAAGCACTTAAAACAGAGAGGGGCACAGGACACGTATTAAGGGTTATCAGAAGTTGCTGTTTTTACTAGAGGCCGCGCACCGGCCTGGGCTGTCTCATTTTCCCTTCAGGCAACCTTGTCAGGCGGCTTGATCCACGTTGGAATGGCAAACTCAGAGAAGGAGGGGCGGAGGACCCAGGAGGCTGGGTGCTGGCAGGCAGGAATTTGGCCTATGCTGAGACCAAGTCCACTTAGGGCAGGCGGAGGGACTGCAACTGGAGCTTGCAGAGGTCTGGAGGGTCGGTCGGAGAGTAAAGACAGATCCCACATCATGGGAGGAGGTGACCCCAGATTGTCTGGGGCTACAGTCTGCCTTTTTTTTTTTTTAACCTACCATGTGACCTTAGGAGTATAACATAAGTGCCTTGAGCTTCAATTTTCTCCTCTGTAAAACGGAGATAAACGGACATACTGCCATGGCTTATTGTATGTTTAAGTGCACTTACATGTAAAAATCATTCATCTTTGTAAATGTAAAAAGCATTTGCACATGTATAGCTTTGGACCTGTCCCGAGCATCTGTCTGGTTTGTACTATGTTCCTTCAATTCTAAGCCGTGGCTGGGACTTGGGATGCCCGCCGTCGAGTTGGTGGCAGGTGCTTAGAGGCCAAAGAAATACTGCCCCTTTAAACGTAAACGTTACGCCGGAAATGCATCTTTATTACAGAAATGAGCAAATATAAAATGAGCGTCCTTCTAAGCACTGGGAAATGGAGCAGTGGAATCTCATTAAGCCCTCTCTCCTACGTCTCTTCCGGTAAACTCTCCTTCTAAATTACAGCCCTCCTCTCTGGGACCTAACCCACAGCCCTGGGCTTGCCCAGACTCTGCCCGTGGTGGCCCCGAAGGCAAGGCCTGCAGCAGGGAGTGGGGGCTCACGGAGGTGCTGCACACGGACCCCCAGCCCCAGGGAGGTAAAGACTGCCTTAGGGGGGCACGCATTCCTCAGCTTTGAAGAACTTCAGAGTTAAACATCATTAAATCATTAAACAGTCCACCCAAGGGGAGTTAATACACAGAGAAGCAAAGCTAATTTGGGTTCTCAGGTGACTAACTCAGAATTGCCCACTTAAACTCTGACCCTTTAATTCGTATAAATATGTCCCAGAATGTATTTCTCCCGAGAAGACTTTCCTTGCCTGCTTCAGAGTCTGGTCCTCTCTGCTAGCCAGGGTAGAGGGCTAAGGTAGCCTCACTGGAGCTGGTCTCAGCATCCAGAAAATTCTCCATTAATAATCTGCAGAGCAGAGGGCTATCTTGGTGAGAGTACAAATTATCAGCTACCTCTGGGGATTCCTCAGCAGCCTTGGACTGTAATGGATTTCAAAGGAGGCTCTCTCTTGCCAGGGCACCCAGAGACAAGATTAAATCAACCCTTCCCCACGGGGGGTGATCTCGCTCCCCTATGCTGCCCGAGGGGACATTTGGAAACATTTGGAGATGATTTTGGTTGTCTCTTGACTTGGGGGGCATTGCTACTGGTTGGCCCCTGGGAGGTAGAGGCCAGCCCCCACCAAATGTCAACAGCGCTGAGACAGAGGCAGCACCCTGGGTTAACGGCCAGAAGGTGACCTCTTGTGAGGCCAGTCTTCCCGTAGGCAGAGGGATGCGGAATGACCCCACTCCCTTTGCCTCCAATTTCTGCCCTGAGAAGACATGGAGAAGTGATATTTGGGCTCTGGAGTCAGGCTACCTCTACTTGAAACTCTGCTCTGTGACTCAGTAGTTATAGGACTCTGGGAAAGTCCCTTCATATTTTTAAGTCTCAGTTTTCTCGTCTGTAAAATGGGGATAACAACAGTCATCACGGGGCTGCTGTGGGAATTTGACCCTCATGAAGTAGTAAGCACTGAATAAACGTCACTGTGATGACCGTCCCAGGACCGAAGCATCCTGGTTTGGGGAAAATGTGGGTTTCGGACACTATACTGGACACTATGCATATACGGTCAAGGTAAACGTACTTCCCAATTGACACAGACTTTTTGCAAGGTCAGGGGAGACTCCCTTCCCTGTCACTGATCCTGCTGCCCTTTCTTGGGCTTCAGCTTCTGCCGCTGTGACCGTTGCAGTAGGCTGCATTTCCAGCCTCCCCGGGGTAATCAGAGGGTCTGCCAGACTGAGCTGTTGCAAGTGACAGTCCGGACAGATGACTCTTATGCTGAGTCTGGCCACAGGCCCCCAGTGTCTGCCTGCAGACTAAAATTCCCATTTCCTACCATGCCCCCAAGGCCCTGCAACCGAACTCATACAATTTGCTTTGTCCCGCTTCCAGCTGTCCTCAGTTTATACTGTTGCCCTCATACATTGGTCCCTGTCTTCCTCTTCGCCTCTGCTTGGGACATTTCCTCTGTCTGCAGTGTACCATCCTTTTAAAATTTTTCCCATCACATGCTTATTTTCCAAGATTCAGGCCAGGGGTCACTCAGCTGGGAATCCTTCCCCAAAGCCCAAGGCGGTCCAGGCTTCCTTCCCTTGCACGCCCATGGCATAGAGGGCCTGCTGTTAGCCCATCACATTCCTTATCGCGCTGGATTGCAGGGACAATACCTGTTTCACCCACTGATCTTTTCAGAAAGATATTCTCCTAGAAAGAAACCATGGACTCCAGACCCTCCTCGTCCTTCAGTCTGGTCAGGGCCCGTCATCGCTATGGGACCTCCTACATGTCCAGCCTCGTTGCCCTGCGGTTCAGAAGCCAAACCCGGCTCTGCAACTTCCTAGCTCTGTGGCCCTGAGCCTGTTCCTTAGCCTCTCTGGGCCTCAGTTTGTTGTTTATCTGTAAAAGTGGAGGAATAACATCAGCCCCCTAGGTTTCTTTGTGCAGATGAAGTGAGACCATGTACGCAGGAAACTCTGTGCCGGGCTTAGCACTAGGGCCCATCGGTCACCGCTGTGCAGGGCATGGGGCTCCTTGGCCTCGGAGGCATTCACGGTGAGCTGGGAGATCTCTGTTAGAGTTCAGCTGGGAGTACCGCAGGCTGAACCGCCCGGGGCCCTGGAGCACGCGCGTGGGCATGTGTGTGCCCGCATGTGTGTCTGCGTGTGCCCGTGTGTGTACGGCTGGGGGACGAGGGGGTCAGTACTGGGCAGCACGGTTCAGCACGGCATTCAGCCGCCGGCTGCGGCTCTGACAAGCGCTGCGGAGCTGCTCTGTTCTGAAGAGCTCTGAACGCATCGAAGCCAGGACGGGGTGTCTGAGGTCAGGAGTGACGATGGGGTGCGAGCTCCCCCCCCGGGGTTGGCTCAGGCCAGGAGGCAGCAGGGGAGGACTCTTGGAGGTCTGTACGCAACAGAGAGGCATGAAGGCCCTTTTGTGACAAGCCCCAGGGAGCAAAGGGAAAAGCTAGGCAGAGTCTAAATCTCCCCTGAGCCATATGAGTTGGCCTTAGGGGAGGGGAAGGAAGGAAGGAAGGAAGGAAGGAAGGAAGGAAGGAAGGAAGGAAGGAAGGAAGGTTGGTTTTCTGTTGTCAGTCTCTCCCCTAAAGATTTATCCTGAAGGCTGTAAGACAATGAGTAGGTCAGCCCTTCAACTTCTATCCTGAGCTGACACTGCTCAGAGAGTCCTTGGGGAGATGTCTCCCTCCCCTCTCTGATCTCAGCGTCTCCAACTCCACAATGCCATGGCTGTATTGTCTGGTGATCTGATTCTGGATGTTTCCACGTTGGGGTCTCGGGTCTTGGGGTCTTGGGTCAGGACCCGCATCACCTTAGCCTTGTCAAGGAAGGGCCTCTCTTCTCCTGGCCTATGGCTCTCCCCCTTGCTTTCTGCACTCCTTGTCCCTTGAGGGAGCCACACAAGGCCCAGAGTCCCCCAGCTTCTGCCCCCTCGCTCTGCTTGTCCCCTGTAACCCGCTCCCGGCTAGTTTCAGGAACATGTCAATTTCGTGCAGTGGTTCAATGTGCAAACATTGGGGTCAGACATGTTCAGCTCCATTGGGATGTCCCTGGGCAAATGCTTGAGCTTCTGTTGAATATCTTTTGTTATCAGGTGGGGACGGTAACAGGTTTCCCATCATACGGGGGATGCAATAATGAATGTGGAGAACACAGGAGCAGCCCTGAGCTCAGTGCTCAGCTCATTGCAGCTGCTCAGTGATGGGCTGTTTCATTAGTGACTGGGTCTGGTTTAGTTCTTTCCAGAAGTGCTGTCACCGTACACTCAAGTGCCAGCTTGCTCTTCCTTCTCCACTCGCCTGTAAGGTCCTCGAGCTGTCAGTGCTTGGCACATCGTAGGTGTTCCGGGCTTAGCAATGTCCCTCCTTCCTCCCTGCATGCAGAGACAGGCGCTTTAACCAGTGACCCTTGGGGCTGTGAACTGAGATGCCGGTGGCCCCACGGGGCAGGAGGGACATGGTACGGTCCTCTCAGCTCCAGGGAGAAGGGACTTCCATGCCTCTTCTTTTTCCGTGTGAGAGACCCCATCCGGTTTTTCCACCAGCCTCTAGAACTGAGTCCCCTCCTCTGAGTCCCCTCAAAGTTCCAGGAAGCATGTCATGTGGCAGGACATGGAGACTGGGGCCAAGGTCCTGGGGCACACCGGTTCCTGGCGCCATATCAGGGCTGCACACCCCTGGGAGCCTACTGAGGATGGCCAGCACTGCGAGTGGGGGAGAGATTGTGGGCCCCTCCAACTAAGGGAGTGAGGATGGGAGGAGGGAGGGGAGAATTCCTTGGGGGAACATCTGCGCAGGATAAAAGAATAGGAAGTAAAATTTGGCAAAGAGAGTCTTTAGTCCATATGCAGGTCTGACCCTAAGAAAGGACAGAGGTGGGGGAGGGTGGGGCAGGAGGAGCCTCAGACTGCAGCGTGCTTCTGACAAAGTTCCAGCCAAGCCCATCAATGCGGGAGTTTCAGGGACGAAGTTGTCTCTTAGAGGCGTCCAGAGGGCCCTGCTCCAACATTCCCTGCCGCTCGGGCCTCGGTCATCTGCTGGGAGCAGGGCAGGAGCTGGGCCTGACACGAAGGACAGGAGGGGCTCAAAGGTGCGGCAGCTCTCAATCCCCTGTGCTCCCTGCAGCAGGTTCCCAAGAGGGGAGGCCTGAGCGGGCAGCTCCGTGGCAGCCACTCCTGCGATGACTTTTTTCTAGAAGCCTCGATCCTGAAAGCGTCTGTGACAAAGCCAATGGCCTCCTTTTCCAGTGGACATGCAGTAAGTGCTGAGCTAGTCTAAGGTCTGCTAGGGGCAAGATCAATGACCTTGAAAAGAAATCCCCTCTCCAGGAACTTCATTGTTCTCACCTATAAGATTAGAGGCACGACTCTTTTGCTGCTGACATTGTGTGACTTTAGGCACGGCTCTTATCACCCAAAGCAGGAGAGACAGTGAGTATCTGCGAATAGTTCCAGCAAAGAAGAATCACTCCTTCATTTAGCTCCCACGGACTGGGTATCCGGGAGACTGTTGGTGCTTCTGGTAGGCTGGCGAGCAAGTGATACGGTTCTTGTCCTCTAGAGCAATATTCCAGTGGAGACACGGAGGGAAAAAAAGAAGTAGGAAATGAACAATGGGAGACACTTGTAGGGGATAAATAAGATTCAGTGTCAGAGAAGCGCCTGGAATGAGGTCTGCTGAGGTATGCCACACACTGTCCATTTGTTCCCCGTGACGGGTGACTTATCTGGTCCACGTGTATTTATGGGTCATTTCCCGCGTGCCAAGCATGGTGCCATCTGGTCGGTTAAGTGAATTCTTAGTCAAGGCCATGGACAAAGGCCTTCCTACTAGACATTTTTCCCAGACCCTCTTGGCTCTCTGCGCTTGTCACAAACTGGTTGGTGCCTCTCTTGTTAACTAAAGCAGCCCACAGCCCAAGTTCTTTGTGGTTTCTTTCCTTCTCTGGAAAAAGGGCAATGTGAAGTGGCTGGGGGCGGGGGGACACGTCTTCGGCAGACAGTCAGGGGGCCGTTGCTTGTCGCGCTCCGCTGGGTGCAGGGGCGGCTCACCTGGTCCTGCTTCTCACTCTGCAGGACGGGGTAGAGCACGGCCCAGATGTCTTCCAGCTCCCAGGGGACCCCACCGAAATGTTGGCTTTTCTGTGGAATCCAGGCATGTCTTTGAGCAATTGGTGAGCTTACATGTTACCAAATATTGGATATTTTTGCTTCTTCCGGTAGGGACTTGCTATTTACTACCCTAGCCTGCGACAGTTACGTGGCTCTACTCTGGATGTCCGTATGCTTTCATTAATTTAAATAATTAATAGTCAGCCCTTTCCCTTACCATCAGTGCTCTAAGATTCCATGCGTATGTAAAGATTCAAACCCAATAAATGGCATTGTGGAACTGCTTCACTAAGGAAAGAAAAATGGATATTTTCTTTAAAGCAACACCAACCACCACTGTAACGAGCCTCACCCCGTTACTCCCGTGGGATGATTTTTTAAACAAAACGTACTTTCAATTCCTCACTACCGCTTTTGAGCTATGCTGTCTCGGCCATGTGATCTACTTCCTTGGAGCTCCGTTTCCTCCCTGGGAAGATGGTTTGGGGGCATATCCTGCCTTCTGTGCTCTGCCTCCCAGGAGGGCTTTTGTCCCATTTGGGAAATGCAAGGAGAGGCCGTGACAAGAGCCACCCAGCCCCTCCGTCGTCCCCGGGGTTGCCTTGTTGGGCATCTTTCTCTTGCTTTGGCACTTTCGGGCCTCGAGGTTGCAGGAAAATCGGGTGACTTTTGTCAAACGGCTGCACTCGGCATTGTGCTGGAGGTCACGGCGCTCCGTCAGAGGCGGCAGTAATGTATTTATTTGTCACTGCGTCCGTGCACGCCTCCGCTTCCCTTCCGTTTGTTCTGCCCAAGGCCATTGGGGTCCGACAGAGATCAACAGTGTTTCTACAGAGATGAAGCGGCTCGTCCAAACCTGAATTAGATGTTAAATCTTTTTGAAGTGGGGGAGGAGGTAAAGGAGGGAGGAATCATATTGTGCTAAGAATTTATCCTGTGTTGTTTCCTGTGAGATAATGTCCCCGGAAAGATTTGTTACCCAGCGAGTTGCAAACTGCTGTTTCAGGCTGATAGGTGCTGCCAATTCATTTTGATGAATTCTGCCAGTCAGAAAGTATTTTTCCCTCCTTTTAGTCGCTGGGGCTGGTTGGAAATGGATGACGGTTTTAAGAGCCAGGGTGGTGTAGCTGGCATGCCCCGGACGCGTGGAATCGAAAATGTTCCATCTGTACTCGGTGCCGCAAAGAAAAGCCAGACCAACACCATCGGGTTGGAAATGGCCCTCAGTCCCCAGTCCGTGTTTCCAGGTGCCTCTTCTCCCAGTCATTTACTGGGAAATTATTTCCCTGTGGATCCCCCAATCAGATCCCCCCATGCCTGCTCAGCTTCTGGGTTCCAGACAACCCGAATGTCCTGTCCCTGCTAGGCTGGAAGGAAGCACCGTGAGCCAGACCCTGGAGTCAGGCAGAGCTGGGCCCAAATTCTGGTTCCATCCCAAATGGGCTGACCTGGATTGATTGCATTGTCTCTGTGACCATCAGTTTCCTCATCTGTGAACTGGAGATAAACACAGTAGAGGTCTACCTCACTATTGAAACTGACTACCAAACTTTTGCTCTTCAAATATGGGAACTGAACAGATTTTTTTTTAAAGCAAATTCCTCGTATCTGACCTCTTGCCACTCATGCCCTGAAACTCAGGAACCAAATAGGGATGAGACTGTCCATAGGTTCACTGTCTACTTCAACCCCATCCCCCCCACCTTTCTGGAACCCTCCGTGTCTCTTTTGCTTGCGTCCAGCTTCCTCCTCTCAGCTTTGCAGGTTTGAAGTAATCATTTCTGACATTTGTTTCAGTTCTCCCCAAGGTAAGCGTCTTTCAGATTGCCTTTCTCGGCCTCTACCCAACAGTGCTGCCCTGTGACCCACCCTGGTCTTTGGTCACCACCAGCAGAATCCCAGGGCATGCTGGCCCTGTTGTGTGCCGGGGGCAGCTCAGCACTTTGTTCTCAGGTCTGTGACACTCCTCTGGAAATCTTCTCTCGGACAGATCCATCTTCTTCCTCCCAGATGGCTCTACCACATCTCCATCACAGTCAGGGGGTCCCTTCCATTTGTGGAGGGTGTGGACTCTTGAAAATGTCTCCCAGACAGAAGGACATGTGGAAGGAGCTCTGGGATCTTTCCTGACTTTGGCTGCAAGATTCATGTAAGCCTCTCTTCTCTCTGGGCCTCCGTTTACTCCTCCATCCAAAGAGTTAGGAAGCCCTCAGGATACCTGTCCATCTTTCCAGGGCCTCTGTCATCTTCTGGGATTACTTTTTGGAGACCCCTGAGACCCTGGAGAAGGTGGGGGTGGGTGGGAGGAAGACCACAGGCAGGGCCTCCTGTTCTAGTAGGTTCTAGGGTGAATGAGGGACTCCAGAAGCTTCCACACTCATCAGGCCAGGCCACCCCAACCCACTCCCTTGGCCTTCTGCACTCAGCAAAGGGTGCCCAAGCACCCCCACCACCATCTAGGGTACCAGTCTCCCCCTCCTCTCCAAACCACTCAATTCTCAGAAGCCACCTTTCTGTGGAGATGCTTAGGCTGAGCTGGAGAGCTTCCCTGAACAAATTGTCAATGAGGCAGTAACTGGCAATAACCATAACCTGAAGGGACTCTGGGGACCTACAAGGGGAGCAGACAGAGATCTTTGCTTGCACAGCCCCGGGGTCCAGGGAGCTGAGTGGAAATGACCTGGAGCCCAGTGGCATGTGACTGTGACAGCCAGGGATGCTATGCATCACCTGGACAGGGCAGGGGGGCATTTCTTTCAGACTCTTTTGAACACTCCTACATAGTCAGGAATCTTCCAGGGACCTTGCCTCCTCAGTCTGAGCCTCTTCTACGATAGCTGTAGGACCCTCGCTGGAACAAATGGATACTCTTTGCAGATAGATGCTTATCTGGGCTGAATGTATGCCCCCTTCTTTAGAGTTCTGCTTGGCTATAGAGCAGCTTAGGGACCAGGCTTAAGTTGCAGGTACGTGCCATCAACTGCGTCACATTTAGTGGGGAGAAAAAGAAGGAGGGAGAATTGAGGGAGAACAACTCAAGGTGTGTCACCTGGGGCACCAGGAGCGCTTGCCAGTGTGTGACCTGGGAAAGACACTCCGTGCCCCCCTTCTTCCCAGCCTTGGTTCCCCATCTATGAAAAGGAGATGTTGACAGCAGTCCCAACTCACGGGGTTGTTGAGAAGTAAATGTTTATATACAAAACACTCAGCACGCTGGCACATCATAAGTGTTTTTGAAATAAATTATGAACAGATACGGCACAGAAATACTTTGCCAGCAGCTTTGTTGGGATGATGGACAGAGGGGTCTCTACTGTGATGGTGTAAGGGCTCCTGGTGGGTTTCTTGGTCTGGGAAATGAATGAAAGCCACTATCTACCTTATGGGTCCATAGCACCAATGGGACAAGGACGGGGCAGTGCCAGCAGGAGGGACAACTCTATCATCCCTCTGATTTGACCTTCCTAGTGGACACTCAGCTACTTTTTACCTCCTGGACTATGCAGAAACTTCCGGATTTCTGCTACACAACAGGGGAGCCCAGGTGGTCTGGAGTACCAACAGAAGCTCTCTCTTAGCTCACCCAGACTTTTCTGTTATATTAATTCTGAATCAGCCACCTTCATGCTATTGTGGGGACAGCCTGTGAGGTCCCCTCCCGAGAGTGTCCCAAATGGGGATGAGGGTCAAAGCTGAACTCCTCCTCAGCTTCCCCCACTTGGGCCTCAGTGCAGAGAAGAAAAGGAAAAATCCCCATCTCCCACTGTCTGTTACCCTTCTCTCTTCCACAACCCTCTGGGGTCAAAGGAGAAGCTCTCCTCTGTGTTTACCTCTAATCCCCAAGGAAAGAATGAGCTGGGCTTCCCCTTCCTCTTTATTCTGGAAGGGAGTCTGCTTTTCCTCTTTCCAAGGAAGGATCCTTTGCCCCTTTTTCTGGAGCTACAATGATAGACAAAACAGAGAGAGTGAGATCATCTATAAGGTAACACACGAACACAGGTATTTCAGATATATTATACTTATACCCACATAAATGATGCCCGATAAATATTTATTGAATTGCACAGTATGGTTGAAAGAGCAGGGACTCGGAATTCAGGCTGGTCTATTTCAAATCTTGGCTTTGTCACTCACTAACGGTATAGCCAAGACTGGCACAGTGGCCGTGGGCAGGAATGAAATTGTGCCACATCACCGTAGTGATTTAAGCAGAACCTGTTCACTGTGCTCTCTACAGGCACGAACTTAAGATTTTGTTTTACAAGCTGATGATTATATTGGCTGTCAACGGAGCTTAAATCCTGGCATCTAGGAACTCACTTAAATTCTTGTTCAAAGAATATCTGGGTCAGAAATCTTCCCCTTTTCCTTCTTGAACTGTTAAAATTCAATAGGAAAGTGACCTGTTCAAAGATGAACTCTATTTTATAAAGATGTTTTCAGTGGGCCCTGGGTAAAAAATATTTCATAAACCAGAGGAAGCCACTAAATCAAGGAGTGGAAAAAGAAATAGACTTGCAAGAGCAGTACCATTTTGGTGTGGGAAGGTGATATATGCAACATTTTTTACTATATTTGGCTGCAAACTCCAGACAGTTGTTGCCTTGATCTATGACTGAATTTCTGTGGCAGGGCACCGTTTGAACTAGGCCTCCTCGGGGCCTTTTGCTGCAACAGGAGGCCATAAATGATGATGATTGGGTGAATATTTTGAAAAGAGGAGAAAGAGGCAGTTTCAAGTGGAACGTTCTGGTGGATGCCTGGTTACTGACTACGCTGATCGGACCACAAGGAGGTCCGCAGGTAGAACGTGGACCATCACTGGCAGAAGGCACAGTGTGCCTAAAGTGGCGTCTGACAAGGGGGTGTCTCTGTTGTCATCTGTGTTTCCTGGGGTGCAGACTGAGACCGAGTTTAAAAAGCAGGGGGTTTATTAGCAATGCCTTTGGGGTCCAGACCTGTGGACAGGAGATGAGGGAAGCAGGAGTGGGAAGAGGCTAAGTCCAGCTGTGATGCAGCTCCAGAGACAGTGCTGGCTGAATCTGGACCTAGAATTGTCCCCAGCCGGGCTGAGGGGCTGGGCTTTTACATTATGGCGTCAACCAGTCATTGGATTCAGGGTGAGCTTGGGTGAGAGGGGTCAGTGGGGCAGTTGAGGCAACTGTAGGAGGCCCAACAGGTGAACGGTGTGGCCAACAGCCTTCCCAGTGGCTGAACCACAAGGCCTCCGCTGCGACACAATTTGGGTGATGCATCACAGTGGCCGCTGTGCTCGTGCAGGGGCACTGGGAATGTCAGGTCTGTGCATGGTTGGTTGGAGGCTTGACCGGGGTTAATCTCCTAGGTTTCTCTAAATAAGAGCCAATGACTAATTCATCCGATAACTCCTTGCTGTGCCAGAGATGGGGGTGAGAGCAAGCACACAACAGTCCTTGCCAGTAATCCGTTCTGCTACGGAAACTTCCTCCTTCCTGCAAGTGTGAGGAGTCTGTAGAGCGTAATGTCTTTACGGTTGACATGGGCTTTGAAACTGAACTGACTTGCAAGCCTGGCTAAGCCACTTCCCAGCTGCCCAACCATAGAATAATGGCTTGACTTCTCTGAACCTCAATTTCCTCCCCTGTAAAATGGGAACAATTATTGTATATACCCTGTATGTTGCTATAAAGCTCTCTCCTAGAGCATGCAAGCAGTCAAAGTTATTATTACTTGTGTGAGCAACGGTGGGTCAGCAAAGCAAGAGGATCCACTCACTTACCCTTTTCAAGCCTGATGTTAGCATGATGGTGACATAAGTCTTCGCCTGGGCTTTGTGGACAGAGGTCCTGTCAGGGTCACACGCTGTGGTTCAGTAGAGTCTCGGGGGTCAGCTCCTCTTCTCAAAATCCTGGAGAGGGTGGAAGCCACAAAATTAGCCTCCAGCTTGCCTTGGCAATGGGTGTCCTACTTGATTGAAACGGAAGGGAATCATGGATCATTGTCAGGAAGTGGCAACGTCAGGCCCTGGAGTTTCAGCTGTACATGTGCCCAGAGATGCGCAGGGAACCATGTGACTGTGTCTGAATGTTAAACACCACTGGTTCTCAAAGTGGGTCCCCGTACCAGGAGAGCAGCATACATTGAGAATTTGTTAACGGTGCAGTTCGTTGGGTCTCACCCCTGACCTACAGAAACCCTGGGGATAGAGAGCAGGACCTGTATTTTAATAAGTCTTCTGGGTGATTCTGATGCACGCATCTGTTTGAGAATCAATAGTATAGATAAGACATCAACAAATATTTTTGCAGCCATGCATTCAGTCTATCAAACTGACTCCAATCTCCCATGTTAGTGCGAAAGCATCCATAGATACTACATACATGAATGGGCGTGGCTGGGCTCCAGGAACGTTCTACAGCAGGCAGGCTATGGTTTGGCAGTCTCCGGTAGAGGTGCCTGCAGGATTACAGTCTCTTCCCTTAAGGTCACTTCTCTCTGCCACCATCAGATGCTTATTCCTTTATTCATGTATTCAATAACTCGTTTTATTTTTCTATTGTATTATGGGCCTCTGCATGCCAGGAACTCTGCTAAGGACAGGAGATGCGACAGTAAATAAGAGACACACCAGCCCGCCATCACGGAACTTAAAGTTTAACAGGAGACTTAAAAAAAGAAATTGACAAATAACGATTAAGATAAATACATGACACAAAGGAGAGAGAATTAGAAGTGTTCAGAGGTGATCTACTCTAGGTGGGGAGGGTGGAAATGGCCTTTTTAAGGAGCTGTCTTTTTTTTTTTTTTTATAGAGGGAAAAAGAGAGAGAGAGAGAGAAATGGCTGCGGAGGGGTGCAGAGAGGCTGAGGGAGAAAAGTGAATCTTAAGCAGGCTCCATGCTCAGTGCAGAGCCTGACATGAGGCTCGATCTCACAATCCTGAGATCCTGACCTGAGCCAAAATCAAAAGTCGGACGCTTAACTGACTGAGCCATGCAGGCATCCCTAAGGAGCTGTCTTTTAAGATGGAATCCTGACGATTCATGGAATGAGCTGCTATTGTAGCTAGGTACTTTTGTAAGGATTTTGTGCTCATAGCTCATTTCATTCTCCAATAACGCACTGAGGGAGGTACCATTTCTATTCCTGGCTGAGAGAAGAAGACACTGGGGCCCAAGAGGGATGCACAGTGTGCCCCGGATGTGAGGCCCGGCAGTTTGGGTCTAGAGGCTGTGTTCCCAACTACAGCTCAACATCAGCTAGGTAATGGCAAAGAGAAGAACATTCTAGGCAAAGACAGCAGTTTACATCTAGTGGGGTGAGCAGTCCCTACCTTAATAATTTTATTTTGGAGAGTCTATTCTAACCTAGACATCATGTCAGACATCAAGGATGTAGCTGGAAAGAAGTCAGAAAGGCCTTCAAGGAGCTTACAGGTGAGTTGAGAAGACATACGTCGCTGAAAACTAGGGGAGAAAGAGCAGAGGGGGAAGTGGGCTGCTGAAAGCATACACAGGAGTTTACGGGATGGTCTGAGGCTTCATTCAATACTAAGCAAAGAAAGGGCAGAGAGATTAAGACAAAGAGAGATTAAGGGCAGAGAGATTAAGACAAAATCCTCCTTCTTGACTTTTTTGTCTAGTGACATGACTAGAGCTCTTGCTGGTTAAATCCAATTTCTGGCCATAGTTTATATATATATATATATATATGATTATACATAATACATTATATTAATATATTAACATATTAATAATTATATAATAAATATTATAGTGTATAATATATACTATATTATATATTATATCATATATATTATATATTATATTATATATATATGCAATGTTTCATCATGTAAGGAAGAGAAGGATAATCATTAGTTGGTATGGGGTTACTGGATTAATGATTTGTGAATAAAACAAAGTAAATGCTCACTTAACACCCTATCCCCAAACACTATATTCTAGATGAATGAAATAACTATATTTTATAACAAAGTTCTAGTCTAGTATAAATAACATGAGCATCTTGATATATTTAAGTTTAAAATCCCTCAAAAATGTGGGTCTGTCAGAATATGTATTCGCAGGTAAGAAGCAAAATAAAAATAACACCACATGGAGACAAATTTGCAATAAGTGTGGCAGAATGAGAATTACTATCTACTCTATAAAAGGAATTCATACAAATGGCAAAGGAAAAAAAGTCCATAATTCCGAAAGTTAAATGTGAACATAATTTCAAAAGACATGGACAGGACTTCGAGCTCACCATATAGAAAACAAAAATGGTTTGGGGTGCCTGGGTGGCTTGGTCGTTAAGCATCTGCCTTCAGCTCAGGGCGTGATCCCAGGATCCTGGGATCGAGCCCCACATCGGGCTCCTCTGCTGGGAGCCTGCTTCTTCCTCTCCCACTCCCCCTGCTTGTGTTCCCTCTCTCACTGGCTTTCTCTCCCTTTCTGTCAAATAAATAAGTAAAATCTTTAAAAAAAAAAAAAAGAAAAGAAAAGAAAAAAGAAAACAAAAATGGCTAATAAATGTGGACGGTATTTAATCTCAGTGGTCATCAAAGGTATTTGAATACAAAATCAGTGTGATACAGTTTGTCAACTAAATTAGCAAACTTTATATAAAAACAATCGTATTCTGGGGAGATTACATTTGAAACGAATACTCTCACTCACAGTTAATGGAGTCCAAAATCAACATAAAATTGAGAAAATTTTGCAACCTGGCAAAATATACCAAGACCATTCAAAATATTCACGCCTTTTGACCAAATATTTGTATTTCTGGGAATTTTTCTAAGGACACGACATTCGTTTCCTAGTGCTGGGATGAGGTACCACACACTGGGCAGCTGAGAACACAACAGAGATGCGTTGTCTCACACCTGAGGCCAGAAGTCTGAGATCAAGGTGTGGGCAGAATTGGTTCCTTCTGAGGGCTGGGAGGGAGAATCCGCTCCGTGCCTCTCTCCCAGCGTCTGGTGGTTTGCTGCCAATCTCTGGCATTGCTTGGCTTGTGAGCTCCTCACCCTGACTTTCGCCTTCACCTTCACATGATGTCCTACCGGTGTGCTTGTCTATCTCTGTCCAGACTTCCCCCTTCCATCAGTCCTGTTGGATTTGGACCCACCTAATGATCTCATCTTAACTCAATCATCTTCGAAGGTCCCATTTGACAGCTTCTTCTATAAGGACTTCATAACTCCTGGATGTTCTAACCCTAGCTGTCCCTAACCCCCTAATCTCCAGTGTAGGGATCTAAGCTAGTCCCTCCTGCTGGTTCTTCTTCTGGAATATTAAATCCAGTTCCTATTCCCTCCTAATTCTTTCTTCTCTGTTTTTGGGGTTCTAACTATTCAACTTCAAGTTCTACTACTTGTTTCAATTCCTTGGCTTTCAAGATTTGTTTTTTCTGGAAAGCTTATAAGGGTTGGATAATTTTATTATGAAATCATGCAATTATAGAACTCAGTTCTGGAATGATTTCTGAAAAGATATTTTTTCTAGATAAGGATTACTTCACTCTTCTTTGTAATAATAATATTATTTTCATATTTAATACTGATTGTAATATTATTTAGTGTCATAAGATATCATTTTGGTAATGGGTAGATATGTGACTGGGGCCAAAAGTTTGCACCTCTTGTTAACACTCCCTCGGGACATATGGCAGAGCTAAAAGATCATTAGGTGTCCTAAGAGAGAACTATGTTAATTCCCCATGCCATTTTCCATTTGCATCGGGAAAAAACATTACCATTGACTTCACCATTGTCTTCTGAGAAATGATACTTCTGTTAAATGAGCAGCTGCTTTGTGAGCTGGCTGTCTTGATTCATTTAGCAATCCAGATCTACAAGTAGGAGTTAGCAGGTGCAGAATACCTTACCAAGGTATAGGATGAGTGACCTGAAGTCTTTGGGAAATCGAGGAAAAGGCAGTAAGAGTAAGAAGGTGGGAAGAAGAGGCGAGGCAGCAGGCACTGGGCAGGGACAACCAGGGAAGAGCTCCACGTGGGTGGCTCTCTTCTCGCAGGGAAGAAAGCCTATCATTTTTGAGTTCCTATTGTGGGATCTCTCAGAGAAACTCCAGCTTGGTATGAAGGTCACTACCTTTAAAAATTCTGTGCATGAGTGATTTCTGTTCTATATTTTATTTGTTAGAATGTATAGTGCTTTAGTTGATGAAAAGCTTGGCATTCATCCCACAATGAGGCAAGCAGGAACCCCAGAGGTAGAGGAGACAATGAGATTATAAGGCTTATAAGTACCCTGGACTTCGGAGAGATTTGGGGAGACCACAGGCTAGATAAGTGGGGCTCAAGAAAGTTGTGTCTGTGTCTCCATGGCTATGAAGACTCCAGCAGACCTATGGGTTACACGAGTATGACCAGCTTTGCCCTCTGGTAGGAGTGGATCCCGGGATGCCTCTCCGCCAATCTCCCTTCCTCTTGGACTGCAGCTGCCCTACCAGCTGTCCCCAGGACTCTTTTAAATGGGAGGAAGCAAAGCCTCCAACCGACACGTTTTAAAGGACTTTTTTTTCCCCCTTTTTAATTGAGGAAAGTTTTCACAATGCAAATGAACAATGGGTCTCATTTCCAGCCTCCCCCAGAAAGGGGCCGCTCTTTGATTGATGCAGGAAGGAAATCGAAGCTAGGCTTTCCAGAAACCAGTGCTAGAATGAGGAGACCAGCTTGAGATATGTTGCAGAAAAGGAAAGCCAAAAACTGTTTTCCAATCACTGATCTAAAGTTTTCCAATTTCAAGCCCTAGGGGATTTAGCATTTTAGGGGATAAACAAGGCAGTCTTGAGGTTATCCAGAGACACATGAACCACCTGAGCATTTTAGACACTGGACTTACCTTTGGATGAAGAGAGAGGGAATAAACATTCACTGAGCACCTGCTGTGTGGCAGACTCTGTGAAGGACACTTCAGAAGTGTTTTCTCATTTAATACGATGTTACAATGTCCCTATGAAGTATGTGTAATTAACCCACTATACAGATGATGGATTTGAGGCTCAGTAAAGTGACTGACCAATGCCACATGGCCAGTGTGTGCCAAACACACAGATCTCTACAGTGGCTACTGTCCTGAACAATGCAGAGATAAAACATTCCCAACCTTGCAGAAAGTTCTACTCTAGAGAGAGTGGAATAGATTGAAACTGTTCCAGGCAATAGAAGAGGGTATTTATAAAAGTAAGGGATTTTGTAGGAGTGAAGCAGAGAATCATCAGGATTCCAGGAGTCAGGTGGAGCTCCCTAACTCAAGCTCTGCAAAGAGTAGTTATGGAGGGTTCCAAGCTGGCAGCAGAGTCTATGACCCCTCTCTAAGACTCAAGGTGCACAGGTTGGAGGACATTGCATGGACAGTGCAGCTCAGTGGATGGGGCTGCAAACAGACTTTAGAGCATGCCTGCACCTTGAAGGTGGTCTTGGGAGACATGACATAAAGTCACCTTTGTCCCTAGTTGGATAAGGGGCTGGTATGGTTGAGCTTGTACTGACGAACAGGCAGGGCTGTGGCAGGTAGAGGCTGACAACAAAAACCTTCAGCCTGTTTTATGGTCACGTGCAGACTGCACATATAGGGGTGTGTGTGTGTGTGTGTGTGTGTGTGTGTGTGTGTGTGTGTTGGGAGGGCAAATAAGCATGCTTCATTCCCTGGCAGAGCAGCTCATTCTCTTTCATACTCTGGATTCCAGTTTGAGCCTCCTGAGAGCAGATGACATTGGAAGTGGAATTTCAGAGATGTTTCAGCATCCAAATAACTTTCCGTCTCCCCTCCGTGAGGACCTCTTTTCAGCTCCTGTCCACTTTGAGCTTTCTCCCCATGGGCTTTAGAAGACGAATTGGTGCAGGCTGTAAAACAGCTTTCTCTCTGTGTGTGTTGGAAACGTCTGTCTAGCTCATTCATAATTATGCACACTAGTCTGGAATAAATAGAAAAAAAAAAACCTGACTGATGTAAAGGAGTTCTATTCCCGCAAGGTCTGTATTTGCTCAGGAATAATTGCAGCAGAAATGTCTCTGCTAGCTCAGTGTATTTGCCATCAGAATCAGATCCTGAGCTATCTCTAAGAAGCAGTTAACCACCATTGGTGTTAGTATTCCCCCTAGTCTAACTGCATCTAGAAAACTCATATAAGATGTTCTGGTGGGAGTGTGTGTGTGGGTCTCTGTTAAATCTTGCTTACTCTGTGCTCACGCTGGAGATTTGCAGTGCACTAAACAAAGGCTCTGTGAAGTCCTGTAGTAACCTTTTAAATTCTGGTTCACCCAGAATTTCCCAAGCTAGTTTGGAAAGCCATCCTTCTTTCCTTTCTCCCTCTCTCTCTCTCTCTCTCTCTCTCTCTCTTTCCATGGAGCATCTGTAGAATAAATTTCTATAGAATGAAAAAAAAAGTTCTATAGAACGTATCTGGGGAAACAGTAGCATAAATACAACTGAATCATGACACGGGGTGGGGGAGATGTGTGTGTGTGTGCGCATGTGTGTGTGTGTGTGTGCTGCCTTTCACTCTCAGGGAATCTGAAACAGTGATAGTATTGAAGGAGCTTGGGATTTCTGTGAGCCTGTCCTGAAAAGTCTAGGAATAACCCTCATAACTCTGTGATCCTTTTTAAAGCCATTACCCACATTTTATTGTTGAACATAAGTTCTACATAACTGTTTATTCATTAGTTCAATTTCAAATATACCAACTCCATGATCACTACAGGCAAGATGTTACCTTCTTTTTTTTTTTTTTTTCAAGATTGATTGATTTTTTTGAAAGAGAGAGAGAGAAAGGGGAGTGAACAGGGGGAGGGGCAGAAGGAGAGAGAAAGAAAGAATCCACAAGCAGACTCCCACTGAGCATGGAGCCCATCGAGGGGCTTGATTTCAGGACCCCGAGATCATGACCTGAGCTGAAACCAAGAGTCAGCAGCTTAACCGACTGAGCCCCCCAGGGGCCCCAAGACATTACCTTCTTAATGCGATCTTCAGAGATATTGTATCTAATCCTTTGATAAAAGTTATGGCAGACGGATGTGGTTTGACATTACATTAGTCTCTTACCATCTCTTACTTTGTACGTTACATGTCCTCCTAACCTACTTTCCCTTCTCACAATGTCACCTGAGCTGTCCACCTTGCTCCCTCCATCTCACCATGACAAATATTACCATAGAAAAGATTCCCCTACTTAAGCCACATCATCACTCCCCACTGCCAATATGATAAACCCCAGCCAATTTCTCTGTGCTGTGCTTTGCCAGCGCTGCTTCTCTTGATAAGCCCTTTTTCTCACTCACCCGGCAAATACCTCGTCATCCTTAGGACCTAGTCCATTGTCACGATTCCTGGGGAGTATTCCTTGGTGTTTGCAGGAGAAATTATTTGCTCCCTCTTCTATATTTTCATCGCATTTTGTATTTTTGGCTTTTGACTTTTAAGATAAAATGAGAATTATGGGAAGGAAGCATGTATCAAAGAGAATTTTGGAAAAAAATACATTGAATTCAATCTCCCCTGTCTTCTAGCCTTCTTTGATAAACTGACACCACTGTCATTATCTACAACTATCATACTCATTATGCTCTAAGCATTGGGCAATATATGTCACATTAATTTTCTCTTTGATCCTTAAGACAAAAATGGATATTTTGTTCCCACTCTACAGATGGCCTTATTCAAAGTTGTCTGGCTCCAAAATTGGTGCTACATCCACTGTGTAGCATTGCTTCTTGGGTACATGATTAGCCCTATGATGTGCCACTCAGCACACTCTATGTTTATAATAATCACCTGTAATTCTCAAATAAACTTTCAAGGTGATATTAGTATCCTTATTTATAACCAAAGAAAGTGAGTCTTATTTGCCCAAGATCATCTAGTAGGTGGATGATAGATTAAAATCCTGTCTTCCTTCCAGTGCATCATACAACCTGAGGTTTCCATCATTAAAGAGATAGAAGCCTAAGTTTTAGAATGGAGACCAGGAAGCCCTACTGGCTCCTTAGTCATAAAAGTAGATTAAAAAATTATAGTGGAATGGTGGAATGGTTAACCGTTAAGGGTGAAATGATGAACTGTTAAGAACATAGAGGGGAAAGAGGAGCAAGCTAAATAACACCACAATGGTGTAAACAACAAAATCCAGACAAATGAGCCTTTTTCTCCAACTAGCAGATTATAAGAAAAAGAGAGGAAGAAAGAAAAAGGGGAGGGAAAGAAAGAAAGAAAGAAAGAAAGAAAGAAAGAAAGAAAGAAAGAAAAGAAAATAAGAAAGAAAGAAAGAAAGAAAGAAAGAAAGAAAGAAAGAAAGAAAGAAAGAAAGAAAGAAAAGAAAGAAAGAAAGAAAAGAAAGAAGAAAGAAAGACAGAACGGAAGTGGTGTATGGAGAAAAATGCTAATTTAATCTAGGGAATTAAATGATATGCCAACAGTTGCAATGTATGTATCTTATTTCAATCTTGAGTTTTACAAGAAAATCTAGAGAAATAAATTATAAGGAGATCAAGGGAAATCTGAATGCTGATTAAGGATCTGATAAAATTAATAAATTATTGTTAAATTTTTAGGTGTGATAATGTAACTTTGTTTAAAAATGAAGTTCTAGTTTTATATAGATGAATATGAAACTATTTATTGGTGCTGTGATAGATATCTTGGATATGCTTTAAAATAATCTGAGAGAGGAGCCAATGGTAGTAATACAGATAAACCTCAATTGGCCATAAGTATATAATTGTTGAAGCTGGGTGATGGGAACTTGGGAGTTCACTGTATTACTCTGTCTAGATTCAAAATTTCTAATTAGAAAACATTAAAAGTAAGTGATTAGCCAGATATGTCCATTCCATAAGCAGAAGGATTGACAGGCATTTTGAGTGTTTTGTTATCAATAGATTAAGATATCAAAGCAGAAAACACATATCTTTGAGCCAGATTCTTGTTCTAGTAGCTAGTTTGCTAGGCCTACCCATTTGGAAATAAATTGCTGGGGATCAGGGAAAATCACAGCATTTCTCCTTGTGCTCTCTGTTATTTACTGTCATGAGAGCCTATGTTTTAAAAATGCCTTTGGATTTACCCTTTGATTTAGTAAAATATGTGAATTTTTGTCCTAGGAACAATTTTGCAGTTTTATAACATGTGATCAGTCTAGAAGATTCCAGGAGAGAACCCATGTTTGCCAAAGTGACATTGGTGTGCTAAAATTAAGAGTTTCCACAGCAACTCCTTCTACTTCAATGTTGGTTGGTCGTAGATGAGGGCATGCTGATTTCCCACCAAGAAGGAGGCAGTGAGGTGGAAACAGCATGAGTTGGGTCCTGGGAGGGACTAACTGCTTGCTTCAGGAAGAGGAAAGTCACTTTTTTTTTAAGATTTTATTTTTAAGTAATCTCTGCACCCAACACAGAGCTCAAACTCACAACCCCGAGATCAAGAGTTGCATGCTCTACTGATGGGGACAGCCAGGCACCCTGAGGAAAGTCACTTAAATCACCGAGCCCGAGAGTAAAGCGAAGTCAACTTCCATCTGGGTCAAGGTTGATATGTAAAAAGTCTTATTGCAAGGGTGGGGGATAGTGGCGGAGGGACTTGGGTCTTGGCAGAGTTTTCTTCATTCTATCAAAGTCAAGCTCACTCAAGGAGGCCTAGTCAGGATGTGGATGTAGTAGGGTTGCTCAAACAGGTGTTGTGAAGGGTGGGTCTGGGTCGGGAGGCCATGATTCTTTCTTGGGCTACATTACCCACAGCATCAAGAGCGAGAATCAAGAACAAGTATAGGAGACCACCAGGCCTTAAGCAATATGTAAGAGCTTGGGATGGAAGGGCCCCTATGCGACAAGTGGGTATGTGTTGTGTTCTCTCTTACCCCCACATGTGCTGACTGCCATATACAGAATGTGACCATTTCTGAACTCACTTTCCTGATGGGCAGGGACATGCCGACATCCTTCTTAACTAGGTTTTCATTGCCTAGGACTGGGGAGGGCTAAGGCAGCTGGGGGCAGTAGTCTGTGCCCACAGCTGTGCTGGGAAGAGCTGGGACAAGTTACAGTGAGTGCTTTTTCCAGCTGCATTTTTGCTGGCCCATGAGAAAATGCAAGGCAGCCCAGTCTAGAAGATGAGGTATGGCCTCTTTGCCAGCCCAGTTTCGAGCTGAGCCTGAAGCTAACGCTCTGGGCCCACAGCCATTGACCTTTATGGCCAAGGCTTCCCTGAGTCAGGGAGCCTCAAAGGCTGCAATCCACACTTCAGGCTGTTTACTTATCTGATGGAGCTGTTCTTTTGGAAAGCTGTGTTAGTCCTGTAATGCAAAGTGACAGAGAAAATAAAAACACCCAGCTGAGAAAAAGCCACAATGTTAATGTGAAATACAAACTTTCTGTTCATCTGAATCTTAGTTTCTTTTAAAACAGAACCGTAACAGCTCAGATTCTGGGGACCGGGAGGGGCTGTTGCTGCAGCTGCCCCGCTCTCAGATCCTTCCCTGACTTGCCTTTTGGTCTTAATTCTTTGCACTTTTCCCAGGAGTCAAAGTGGTGTGATGTGGGTTTGCCCTCCCTGAATAGGACTCCAAGACCAAGGAAGGGCAAATTCTGGAGTTTACAGTGGAGGAGGCTGAAACTAATGTCACTGCATTCTGCCCCCTAACCCTGCCGTCTCTCTGACCGAATAAAAGCTTGGCCCCAGGTCCCCAGGTCCCCGGGAGCTTTGTTCTGGAGGAATCTGGCTTTTGTGTTTCATCTGAGCCAAGTTTGGGGTCTGATCCCGAACTCTTACAGCTGGCATTGAGCAACATCTGGTCGGCATCTTCTCTACCCCATTTCCTGGTGTTTGCCTGCATTTTTGGAATTAGCTCAGTTTTCTTAATATTTTTTTGTTGTTTCTGAATGTTTTCTGAACAGTACTATCCATATAAGAATGTTAGCCATAGAAAAGCCCAGGGGAGAATCTTGCTATGTAGGCTGCTTCCTGTCCTCACTCCACCTCCAAACTGGAAAAACAGGAGCCCATGGTGGAAAATGAAGAGAAGCAGTCCAAGTGTAGAAGCAGGAAATTATCCCAGAGGAGAGGCTTTCAATGAGGCAAGGGGAGGCGAAGGATGTCAAATTGTACCTAAGAAGACAGATCACAAAAGTGGCCACTGGGTGAAGGGTTGGTGGTGTCCTTACGTCCAGCCGTGATGGTCAAAATCAGAACGCAATAAATCAGGAAGTGCAGAGGAGTGAAGAAAAAAGGAAAATTGCCTCTTCCAGAGATTTCTCTTGAGTACCAGCTCTCCACTTGGGATGTAAATGAGAATCCTCTGGAGAGCATTTTAAAAAATACTGATACCTGGGCTCCATCCCAGAGGTTCTGATGTAACTGGTCTTTTGAGGGGATTGTTTGGTTTATTTTACTGTTTCTAAGATGAAAACCAGGGGAATTGTTTGTAGTCTGACTGTAAGTAGTCAGTAGAGAGGAAGAGATTAAAAGTATAAGGCGGGTGGTGGACGGATGATGTCATGAGATTGCCCAAGGGGTAGCAGCTGGGATTGGAGCCCAGATGGTTGACCTTTGACATGGGCAGGTGAGCTCAGAGCACAGGGTGGCTTCCTTTGCCAATGTGTGTTCTCAGTTGATCGCTTGATGGTTTCCAGTCCTTGACAGGGGACACTGGGTTATCTTCTGAGATTTTATTTATTTATTTATTTATTTATTTATTTATTTATTTATTCATTTTTACCAAAGCAGAGTGTCTGATGAGGTCTTGGCTTGGCATACTGACACTACTGTTCTTGAGGAGACATAATAAATGATATAGGGAAACTCCTTCCCTATGCTTAAGTCTAATTATAAATGCATTTGTGATAGAGGCAGAAATGATAGAAACTGGGGTGGGGGAAAGGATGGACATTAAAACTTGCTAAGAGTAAATAACGACTTGGGAAGGGAAGAGTGGCTGAATTTAGACACCTACCTGAGCCCCTCTATGACAGCTTCTGAAACTGCAGGGACAATTCATTCCAAATCTACTTGGCTTTGTCTGAAGGTATTTCATTCGAGGGAGCCCAAGTTCAGGCTGGTGATTTGTCACCACGAGTCCATGAGTCAGTCTTCATGTGTTGTGCTAAAAAGAAGGAGATGAATTCAGATTAGAACAAACCCGTGAGCCAGGGAGACTGAGACACAGGCAAGTGCTGATATCCCAGGTGAAAAGGCGCGAAGACATCGTGGCAAGTCGGGCCGACAAGGTCAGGAGGGAGAACAGGACTGCTGGTGTGGAGGCGGGGCCAGGCGCCGGGGTGGGGACGTCCCAGATGATACTTGGGGGTTCTTTTCCCTGGTTCTGTCATTTCCTTGACAATGCAGTGTGGCCTGGGCCCTTAAAGGCCTGGTAGGGATACCTATCACCAGGCTCTATAATTCTTGGTTCACATCTATCACGCTCCGTAGAAGACGTATTTTTTTTAAAAATTGTTTTTGTGTAAAGATCAGATGTCCTACACACACACACACACACACAC
This sequence comes from Ursus arctos, assembly GCF_023065955.2. Taxonomy (NCBI): domain Eukaryota; kingdom Metazoa; phylum Chordata; class Mammalia; order Carnivora; family Ursidae; genus Ursus; species Ursus arctos. The sequence continues at coordinate 19,571,640 of NW_026622830.1, read as the reverse complement.
ACACACACACACATCAAGTGATCTAAGAAGTATACAATAAAAAGGCAGAGTATCTCTCCATCTCTCCTACCCTGTAATTCCTGCTCTCCAGAGGCAACCATCATTAATATTTTCTGGGTATGAATTCTTAAATGGGCACTTTTTAAATACCATTTTTAAGGGTAAAACTAGATAATTGTATGACACTGTGATAAATAAAACGAAGAAGAAGTGTAAATCTCCAACACGGTTGCACAGGGAACACTCTCTGACAGGCTCAAGGTTTTGAATGATGTCTACCAATGGCGAGGAAAATAGGGTCATTTTATCAGAGTGATTTTCGAGGGATGGTGGATAAAAGGAAGGAATGCAGGCAGACAAAGACAGTCACGTTCTGGAAAGGTGTCTAAAGAGGGATTATGAAGTGTTGCAGCAGTGACTTTACTGGCTCTGAGGCACCACTGGAGAACGGATGGCTAAAGAGATCATTTGTGTGCGTTTAGACAGGAATGTTATGCTCCCCGGGAGCCAGTACGCACTTGCTAAAATAAATCAGGAATTAGGTTAAACCACCATTCATTCCTTTAAAAATAAGGTCTTTTGGTTGGTAATTCAAGGAGAAAGAAAAGAGATCATGTGCCTGAAGTGAATCAGGGACTTGAAATGTGACTTCTTGATATCCCTGGGGACAAGACAGAGGTGGGTGTTCTGGATAGTGTTGAAATCGGGCTGGTTTTTAGCTAACAGTAGCCCAAGGATGCTATCAACTAATCAACCTCAACTGAAAAGTGGAAGGAGCTGTATCGTCAGTTCTGTCTCATTTTATGTGTTATTTTCACTGCCTTTCGTGAAAACACATATACGGTATCTGGTACATGACAGGTGTACGTTAAGTATCTGCAAGAGACGAGATGTGAGAATGAATGCATGAACAAGTGAATGAATGATTGCATGCATCTGAGAGGGACAAATAACTAATAATCTGGGTGACACAATTAGAAAAAAAAGAAAGATAAAGAAGGACGAGGCAGTGGACCAGAATGATCACCCACCCACCACGCGGTAGGTGGCAATGCAAGGGCTCTCGGTTTCTGAAGCGCAGGGAGGAGGCTAGGCGTCTGTGAGAAGACTTTGCTATTTCCTGAGCCTCCTGGTTTCCTAGCTTTATGCTGTTTTAACACGGCAGCAGATCTGGGCAGAAGCTTGCAGAGGGTCTTACCAAATCCCTCTCTCTCCTCTAGCGCGGCCAGAGAGAGCGTGGGGCACTACCAAGGCTTTCTCCATTTCCTACCTATCAGTCTCTGCCCTGTATTAATTCTCCCACATCCTGTGGCGGCCACCTGATGACAGCAAGAAGGAGCCCCCGGCCCCTCGGCCTCTGGGTACGTTCCTGGGAAGATATTCGGTCTCTTCCTTCGCCCTTGTTGAGCATGCAAATGAGATTCCCTTCGCTGTGTTTTCGAGGTCTCAACATCGGAATCCGAACTTTCATAGCTGGGTCAGCTTGAGCTTCAAAGGAACGTCAGAACTGTGAGCACACTGCTCTGACCTGGCTCACCACCCAAACCTTCATTTTGGGGGGGCAAAGAAGGAATGTCTCCCTCTCCCCTTTTCCTGGCCCCACATTATCCTCGCACATATTTCTCCCATTCAATGGTGAACAGGCCTTTTTTTTTTATGCATGTATGTATGTGTGTATTTAAATTATTTATTTGACAGAGAGAGAGAGCACAAGCCGGGGGACAGGAAGAGGGAAAGGGAGAGGAAGAAGTAGACTCCCCACTGAGCAGGGAGCCCAATGTGGGGCTCGATCCCAGGACCCTGGAACCATGACCTGAGCCAAAGGCAGACGCTTAACCCACTGAGCCACTCGGGTGCTTCCGAATAGGCCTTTTAATGGGAGCTTTTAAGATCCACTCTCTGAGCAACTTTCACAAGACAATATAGAATCATTACCCACAGTCCCCATGCGTACATGGCATCCCCAAGACTTATTTTATAACTGGACGTTTGTACCTTTTGACCACCTAACCCCTTTTGCTCACCCCCCCACCTCTGGCAACTACCAATCTATCAATTATATCTCAATTAAGAAAAGCAGGAATTAGCCCTTTGTGGAGGACAGCCCTGGTGGACATGGAGGGGAAAACTGCCTACCCGGAGGCCAAGTCGGGACCGGCTCTCGAGGTCATCTTGTTGTTGACAGCACAGTCTCTGTCAGATTCACCCCCTGTCCCTTACCTTCTTGTGCCTTAAAGTCTGGTCCAAATTGCCTGAGGGTTTCTTGGAAATGCAGAATCTCGGGCTCAGCCCTCGACCTGCTGAATCTCTTTCTGCAGTTTAATAAGATTGCTGGTGATTCATGGGCACATGAATGTTTGGAAGCACAGCTCTGTATCCCCCAAGACAGGATGGGGAGGAAGCAGTCAGCTCACATTTGCTGTGTGACTAGGCAGGGAGTAAGAGGAAGGGAGAGGAGGGGAGAGAAGGGGAGGGGAGGGAATGGAGAGAAGATGAAATCATACGAATCAACAGGAGGTGAAAACAGACTGAATTTGGGGCAAGTATCACAGAGAATACTGGACCTAAGTGCATGTGGTAACACAGAGCGATTGCTACACATTTTCCCCACTTTAATAAGAAAAATAAATATCACATACCCTAGGAGGAATCACTTTCCTATTCACATTTCACTTCCTGTCCTAGAAAAGTGTTTCTAAAGAGGTTAAATGTGCCCATGCTTCCTTGGGTCAATATTTCAGAAAACTCTGCATTGAAGGGAATTTCTCCCTGGTTGAGGAGAAAGTTGGGGAAACCCCTGGATGGTTGCATCCATGCAGCTGGCATGGCTTGAATAATGTACCACTGGTGTCAGGGAGCTCAAAGTCTAGTGTGGGGAGAGACAAGCCTATAAACACTCCTACGCAAACAGCACAATCCACGCTCTTCATCGTGTGCTGCTAGAGCCAAGCGCTCGGAACTTCACGGGAGCTCATGGAAAGAAAACTGGTCTTCGCTGGGAGTGGGGAAGGGGTCAGAGGGGCTGCCCCGGAGGGTACAATGTTTGAGGTGAAACTTGAAGACGAGATTGGCGTTCACCAGATATTCTAGAACAAGATGGTCATGGGCACTGAGGCAGTAAAGAGGAAGGCATGTCTTGGGGACGGAGGTAGGGTGGCGTGGCTGACACGCAGGTGTGGGGGAAGGGAGGCCAGGGAGATTGGTGAGGTGGGTGGGGCCAGATCTAAGGGCTTTGACGCCAGTCTAAGCAAGGGAAGGTGTGAGTCAATATTTTCATTTTAGAAAGAATCTGAAAGGCAGTGTGGGTGATAGACAGGGGTGGGGATAGGAGGAGAGAGGTAGGAGACAAGAGCTAGAGCAGGGGGTCATCCTGGAGTGAGGGGACCAGTGAACGGGGCAGCTGCATGGCTAGAACAAGACCAGATGGTACCGAGAGAGGGACTTCAGGCTGTGACCTGCCACGGAGGCAGAAGGACACAGGAGTGTTTCAGAGAAATTCAGGAAAGATGTGGGCTTTGTTGTACCGTGACTGATTTATTTATTGACCAATGTCCCGCAACAGTCACAAGCCTGGCTGCTGAGGTTTCAAGGCCGGCTGCGGGAAGGACAAGAACACTTACAAGTCCAGAAGCTGTTTTCTACTGTTATCATGTTTCGGTTTGCTTTTTATTTATTTTTATTTTTTTTTAAATATTTTATTTACTTATTTGACAGAGAGAGAGACAGCCAGCGAGAGAGGGAACACAAGCAGGGGGAGCAGGAGAGGAAGAAGCAGGCTTCCAGCAGAGGAGCCTGATGTGGGGCTCGATCCCACAACACTGGGATCACGCCCTGAGCCGAAGGCAGACGCTTAACGACTGAGCCACCCAGGCGCCCCTTGGTTTGCTTTTTAAACTAACTCTTGCCATTCTGTGAAGCTCTAGAGAAAACCCCAAGTGTCTTTTACCGGCAGGATAGACGTTTCCCAGGTTAGTAACTCACAGTTGTGAAGAATCCGAAGTGAACTTCTGGTCAGCCTCTTCCTTGTGGGTCCGTGGAGCCCCCCTAAAGGCACATCAGTATGGCGCAGCACCTGGAAAAGGAAATACGGGTAAGAAGGTGGGAAGGGGGGTTTGTCAACTATTTTGAAGAGTTGACAAGAGCCCAAAAGTCTACTCTGCTAAATCTGAATATTTAAACTCAGAAGCAAATGTCACTTGGCTTTCTGGGAAGCAAGGGCCTGGGGTGCAGGTGGAGTGGGACGCTGTGATAAACTTCTCTTTGAATGTCTCCGACCTTTTCACCACCCAGACTTCTTACAGCCAGGAATGCAGCATGGCCCCTCTTCCTCCTCCCCATACTCCAGAGTCTCTTAACTGAGGCTCTGTGCCTCTCTAGAGTCTTGGAACATCCTGACATTGAATGCAGACTTTTTGTACACATGTAGCTTTTGATGTTTTCTTGACACGAAGTCCATAGCATTACATGAGATTCTCAAAAGATTCATGACCTAGAAGAGGGAAAGAATCGTAGCTCTACACATCACCACCCCTCCCCAGCCCTGAGCAGGCACATCCTCTCCCTTTCCACCAGCATGAATCCCCAAACATCTCTCCAGCCACCATCACTGTCCCGAACCCCCGACCATTGTCTCTATTGCTTGTTTGGCTGCTTAGAAGACACACAGCAACAAGGACACCCCAAACCTGACCTTATTATCTTCTCTTCAAACTTGTGCCCCCTCCTTCGTGTGTGACAAAATGCCTCATACTCCTTTCTTATCATCTGCAGCCAACCCATCCCTAACTCCTGATAATATAAAACTCTGTTTTTGAAAGTTTCCTTCGCCTTTTGGTTTTCAGTACTTGGAGAACAGAATCCAAACTTGTCAACAGGCTGCAGGAGCCCTTGAATGAGTGATCCTGCCTCATCTCCCAACATCGCGCCGGCTAGCCCTCCACTTACGCTGTGCACATGTTCACGTCTCTCTGTCTTCGTGCAAGCGGGTCCCTCTTCCTGGATTACACTTTCCGCCATTGGGTGTCTGACAATCACAACTGCGAGGCTCAATTCCACCACGTCTTCTCTCCAATGTCTTCCTAACTGCCAAGCTACCTCCTCCTTTCATGTAGATACGTCTTTGGCATAGCATTGAATCCATTTCTTCACTTCTGGCCCCATCTCTCCAGCTGGGCCTTGTGTTTCTTGAGGGCAGTGACGGTGATTCATCTACTACTGAGTCTGTACTGCTCAGTGCCAGAGAGCTCGGCACTCTGTGGGTGTCAAAGAGGCATGTGCTTTGAATTGTATGAACTCAACATTCTATGCAATCCTCCTTTACCCCCATCTGACTGATAGAAGAGGAGGCTCCTGAGCCAAAGACCCAACAGGATCTTAGTTTGGAAAGCGGAGTTTACCTGAGTAGAATCTTGTGGAGGATATTTTTCAACAGGAGTTCTTCTTGGGTCAAATATCACCAATAAGTGGGGATCATCTTGGATTTGTGTATTGATTAGTTCTGATCAGAGACTGGTAGTTATCTAGCACAGTCACCAAAACTTACTAAGCTAGTGCTAGGCGCCAGCGTCTGCTGCATCCTGTCGGTACAGTAACAAACAGAAGAATTATGTGCCCTGCCCTTAGGAGTTTACATTCTAGCTGTGGCTCCCTTGTCTGTATTTAACCATTTGCTTCCAGGTTTTAATCATGTGATCATTTCTGCCTGAACAAAAATATTTAGCTTCTGGGTTTTGTTTTGTTTTGTTTTTTGAGGCATGTCCTACACTACTCTCAGGTGTCCTATTATAGGTAAAATCAGAGTGGTCTTAAATTATCATAATAGGAACAATTATGATTATTGTGAAGAGCTATTCAGTAGGAACCTTCCTACCAACTCTGAGGCTCAGTCTTATTTAAAGGACGACAAGGATTAAATGAGATAATGTATATAGAGTGGAACACGGTAAGCAACTGATAAATATTTGTGATTAATATTACCATTATAATTACTAGATATTTTCATGTAGTTCCTTTACTCTAAACCAGGCTGCACTAAAAAATAATACTAAATGACACAAAATCCAGAGTTGCCAAGGGTCACGAGTGACAAATGCCCACTCTAAAACACAACTAATTAAAATGGCTGTAATTTCCAGAGTTCCTTCATGCCTCCTATTCCTTTGCTATGTTAATGAGTTGTAATAACCCTTTTAAAGAAAACCTTTTAACATATTTTCTGTTTATCTCAAATATTTCCTTCCTTTGTCCTCAAGGTTGGGCAGTAATTAGACAAAAAAAATTCTATTTTCCTTTCTTTCTCAGACCCCTCTCAAGTTGAGCAGGCCCTGGCTCCTTGCCCACCCACCTTTATTCCAGATGTTACTCTGGCGAACCTCTCAGGCTGTAACCAGGCAACCACTGGGAAGAGGGCCCTCCTGGCTCAGGGCCTAGAAACAGAAGAAAAACAAATAGGAGGATGTCTTGAGTCTTCTACTTACTTTGGTTTTCCAATCTCATTTCCCTCGAACTTTTATTATTTTTGTAATGGAAACTGGGGGTTGGTATCTGGGCTGTCTGTTCACACACCAAATGTCCGGTCTGTTCTGGAGCTGGGCTAGATCTGGGCTCTGGTTGGACTTGATTCTATTGGTCCTGATTTGGGACTATGACAGCCAAGGAAAACATTCCTACACCCCCTCTCACCATACTGGAAAGGAAAGCATGGACCATGTGACTTTGTAGTGATGAAGTTTGCGGCCCAGCAGAGAAAGGGCTCTTAGGGAACCCAATAGCTTTGTACAGATAAACTAGGCATCCAAAATGGAATTTCTCTGCCTAGTTTTAAATCCAAAAACATCTCTTCCAAGCACAGCACTCTTGCCCTCTGTGCCTCTTGCCTGGGTTATGAGTTAGTCCTCTCTGTGGCCTCCCTTTCTATATGCATGGCTTGAAACCCCAAGTCTCCCTTCCTGATTCTGCTGGAGAGATCATTTTAGACACAAAAGTAATGATACGATGACCTTATTTAAACCTATCCAGTGGCTCTCTGGAGTCTACATTTTCATTTCCTGAGGAACCCTGTCTTTGAGGGTTCATTCATTCATTCATTCAGCATTTATTTCCCAAATACATATCCTATGCCAGGCATTGTCACTCCTCCAGGTTCTTTGGATGTATCTTGTAAACAAAACAGAGATGGACCCTTGCCCTCACGGCACTTCCATTCATGTGGTGGGGGGAGACAATACATTAGCAAATAAAAAACATGATATGCCAGATGGTGTGGAGTGCCATGGAAAATAAAACAAGGATAGCAGATGGAGGTACAAGAGTGGAGGCAGTCTGTGAGAGGTTCACTGAAAAAGTGACAGCTGGGAAGAGATCAGTAATTGGTGGCAGATCCAGGCAGAAGGAAGAGCAGGTGCAAAGGCCCTGAGGTGGGGGCACGCCTGAGGCATTTGAGTTATAACAAGGTGGCCAATGTGGCTGGAGTGGAATGGAGTAAGGAGAGAGTAACAAGAGATGAGTTCAGAGAGGTAGCCGGGAGGGGGGCCATATTTTACAGATTCTTTAGAACATTGTATGGACTGTGCTTTTCACAGGAGGTGAGAAGAGAATTTATGAGGGTTTTTTTTTTTTTTTAAGATTTTATTTATTTATTTGACAGAGATAGAGACAGCCAGCGAGAGAGGGAACACAAGCAGGGGGAGTGGGAGAGGAAGAAGCAGGCTTCCAGAGGAGGAGCCTGATGTGGGGCTTGATCCCAGAACACCGGGATCATGCCCTGAGCCGAAGGCAGATGCTTAATGACTGAGCCACCCAGGCGCCCCATATATGAGGGTTTGGATCAGAGTAGTGAAATGATCTGATTTACTCTTAGAAGGGTCATTCAGGCTCCTGTAGATTTTTTTTTCTTTTTTTCTTTTTTCTTTTTGCTAAAAGACAAAGCCAAAGCAGGGAGATTTGCTGGGAGACTCTTGCAACAATCTGGTAAGAAATCTTGGGGCTGGGGTGGAGCAGGGGAGAGGAGTCAGGGCAGCAGCGGTTTTGCTCATGCCTCTTGTTTGATGATTCTTGCCAAACAGACATCCACTTTATGGTTGAATTCCTCTAGCCACGGAGAACTCACTTCCTAGTCAGACTACCTGGACAGCTCTAAGGATGCTTAGTTTTAATTATTCCTTGTAATGAGCTGGAGTCTATCTTCTATAGGTTCCTCTCCTTCATCATTTTGGTCCTACCCTTTGAGCTCCTAAAAGCCAAACCTTGCTCCTCTCCTTTGTGACCATGTCCTCTTAGGCCTCCTCTTCTCCAGAATCAATATCCCCAGTTCTTGACTCCTTCATCATATGCATGGTTCCAGCCATGCCTCCCCATCCTGGGTATCTTTCTGTGAAGGTTCTTTAGTTGGGAGAGCTATATCTTCACCATCCTGGCAATCTGGGGCCACAAGGAAGCAAAGACCGTGAACTGAGTCTCTGCCCTTCTGCAGCATTTCACCACTGATCTTTCTATGCCTCAGCTTATCTATCTATCTATCTATCTATCTATCTATCTATCTATCTATCTATCATCTATCTATCTATCTATCTTACAGTGCAGACTAATTCATTGCCATCATCTTCCTTTGGGGGCCTGCTAAGAGTTAACTTCTAAACAAACTCTAAACCACTTTGCAGATGACAGAAAACACCCAGTGTAAAATTATCCTTATAAAATGTATCTTTCCATAATGTGGTCCAAAGCATAGAGAATATTTTTACTGAATCTAGCATTTCCTGCCATTAACATTTTCCTTTTGCAATCTTCAGATAGTGCTACGAGTGGGTTTTGTGATCTAAAAGCTACATAAACACACCTCGTAATCCACTGTAATGGCGTTAGTTTAGACACCACAGGCCTTTCTACCTTCTCTGCCTTTGCTCCTAAGTGTAACAGCAGTAAAGTGTTATACCTTTCAGAGCTGGTTGAGATAATGTCTCTTAAGAACGAGCTGTGAGAGGTAAAAAGCATTACACTGACACTCTGCGAGCAAAATAGGTGTACAAAGCTTGGCAAAATTCCCATTCCAGTTGGTAGCCAACAACCCATCACACGTGCATTTCTGTTCCAATTATTTTGTTAAAATAAAAGCATACCCCAAATAATGGTAGAACAGGTGAATTTGGGAGTAGCAAAGATGAAAACAATTTCTTTTCTATAAGTTGTCATGGAGGGGTTGGATCATGTGCTGGACAAAGAGGGGCAAATACATTTTAGATCTGTAATCATTTATCAATTATCAAATGCCTATCAAAACAATGAACTCGGCTCTGTACTTTGCTGTAAGGATAAACATATGAGTTGAGTCCTTGGTGGACTTTAAGTGGGGAAGAAAGAAATGTGTTCAGATATTTGCAATGCTAGAAGGAGATGCAAAGCAAAGATGTGGTATAAAGGAGGCAGTGATTAACACCCCGAAAATTGTTTAGCAGTTCTCTAAGGACCTAAGTATAAAACATACCAGAGGGCTCTAATGACACAGAAGCAGCATGAGCTTAGCATAAAACAGGCCTAATTCTGGAATCTGGAATCTGCCCCTTGGCAGAAACTTCTATGTCCCACTCAATAGCCATTTTCTCTTCTTACTTAGAAAAAACGAACAAGCAAAACAATTCTCAATTTCATTTAGGATGACAGTGCCCAGCTAGAAGTAGACATTTTCCAACTGCTTTACATCTTGGTGTGGTCATGTGACTAATCACTGCCTAAAGAGAATAAGCCAAAGGATGATGTGGTGGCTTCTTAAAGAGAGCTGACACAGCTGTAAAGTGCCTCCCTGTACTTCATTCCTGTTGTCTGGAATGCAGATGGTGATAGCTGAAGCCCCAGCAGCCATTTTGGAGACTAGAAGATGCATGCTAAGATGGTAGAGGCTAAAGATAGAAGTTGTCTAGGGTCTCTGATGAATCTGTGGGGTACTTATACCTGTCCAGGATTGCCTACCTATGAACTCCTTTATCTGAAAGAGACATGATCTTCAGGAAAGATCTTTACTTTACTCACAACTTTACTTCCAGTCTTTGTCACTAGCAGTGAACAAAACTCCTAACTCACATATTCTACTTACTGTTAAATGGAACATAGAAACTAGCACATAGAAGGCATCCAGTAAGCATATTTTCTCTTTCATATATCCACCATATCTCCTTATAGGAAAACTCTTAATTTGGAACCTAAGAAAACTTAGAGGCAGTGATTAAGGAAACATCATTTTAAGGTAGGAGAGACGACATTCAAAAGGGAGCTCACAGGAGGACAATTATCTTTTTGTGTGTGTGAAACATTTGTTTCAAGTAAGAACTGAAGAATGAAATTTTGAGATGTTTAGAGAAGACATGAAGCACTCCATGTTGCTCCTTCCTCGTCAAGTCATTTGTGGTGTCACTGAGGTCACATGGAAATGTTTTATAAGGGTCCCAATCAGTTCATTTTTAAGACGTTAGTCAGGCTTGGGTTTTGGGTAATAGAAATGGCCTGACTTGGGGTCTAGTTAGAAGAAACTAGACAGAGGGTCAATGAATGACAGAGTTGTTCAGATGTCAGCCATTAGAGTTAGGCTGCTTATAGAGGTCAGTTGGACCAGGAGGGTCTGATATCCTGGAAGAGTACTATGGCATTGCAACACTAGAGGTCAGGTAAGGGCAACAACAGGCTCCATAGGAGGGTGGCCAGAGAATGGACTCTGGGTTCCAGTTAAGAATGATGTCCATTTCCTAGAAGTGGACTTGCATCCAGGTAGCTGAAACTATATGAGAGAAGACTGTTAAATCCAGCAGGATTGAAGATAGCCAAAGTTTAAATGGCATGTGTGTAAAAAAGGATTTGAGAAAGACCAGCAGGCACCAGCAACTCACTGAGCCAGCTCTACTTAGTAGTGGAGGCTGACAATGTGCCGTTCCCAGCTGTCCTCCTCACTTACATAACAATGTTATCAGTGGCACATGCTCCTCCAGTGCTAAAGACACAGTGCAGGGGTACCAAGGCTGCTTCTGAAAGAGGGCTATGCTGTTGATAGGGCTCCTGAGGACCCTCAAACAGACAGCCTAATCAGGAAGGAAAGCATCAAGTCATCTTCAAAAGGTGAGGATCTCTAGGTCCTAAGACAAACGTATACAAGCATTTTCATAATTGCATCCCCAGAGTGGCCCAAAGCATAATGAGGTGTCCATCAGTAGAAGACTGATAAAAATTCGGTGGTAGATTCACACAAAGAGTACTACTCAGCAACCAAAATGATAGAAGCACTGGCGCATGCCACAACAAGGGCAAGTCTTGCAAGCTATACTCAGTGAAGGAAGCCGCACCCTCGTTCCTTTCCAGCAGCTCTCACCTGCACCTCACTAAGGGCAACCTCCATTCGGATTTGTTTTTCTACCACAGATTAGTTTGGTCTGTTCTAGAGCTTCGTACAAATGGAACACACAATACGTACTCTTTGGGGTAAGGGTTCTCTCACTCAGCATGTTACTGAGGGTCAGCCAGGCTGATACTACCTGCATCAGTATTTCATTTATTATTACTGTTTTTCCTGAGTGGTGCTCCCTTGGTGCTCCATCTTCCAATAATCCATGGATTGTTCATTACTCTTCTATTGATGGACACCTAGTCTCTTTCCAATGTGTGTTTTTTTTTTTTTAACAATTATGAGTACAGCTGCAATGAACATACTATGCAAGTCTTCTTGTGGACATATATTTCATTTACCATGCATAAATAAATAGGTTAGGTGATATTTAATTTTATAAGACAGTAGTAGACATTTCCCAATGGATGTACCATTTTATACCTTCACCAGCAACATAGGAGATTTCTGATCACTCTGCATAGTTGTTAATATTTGGTGTTGTCAATCTCTAATTTTTGCCATTTTGGTGAGGGTGTAGTGCTATCTCATTGTGGAGAATACTGTTGTTAGATATACGAAGTAAAACTACATAGATTTATAAGGAAAATAGTTATCTTGAAAAAGATGAATATGTTTAAAATGTTTGAAATACGGTACTGTGTATTCTTCCTTATTAACATTAAATAATAGTATCTAGCCTGAGATCAAATAACTATCATTTCGAGGCCATAAGGAGAATATATAAGATGTTAAGACAGTTGTGATAACTACATTGATATGAACTATCTGTGAAATCTATTAGTGATTAAATTCAAGATGACTAATACAAATATAACTATTGGTTACAGTCATAACAGAAGGAAAGTGAAGGTGTAATATTTTCCACTGAAGTTTACAGACCCCAGGTGAAAAAGCTCTGGTAGGGAGGCTATAAAAACATGCCAGTTGAGAGGAAGGTATATTAGGGAATCTCCTGGGTGGTATCTAATTCTGAGAGTCTAACTGTTAGGACACAACCAACTCTAAGATCAAGGCATCAAGTCAACTGGCTAGAAATGAGAGCTTGGGAGCCATGATCAAGGAGGAAGGTTGGTGCCCAGAACAGCAGGTGGATGGCAAGGCAAGAAGAGGCAGGGCAAAAGGGAAGGAGGCTGAAGCAGTTGTGGGACTACATGAAGGCTACAGATCTCCTGCTCTAACTCAGTGGCTCATCACCATGTCTGCTCTTCAGCATCATCTATGGTGGTTTGAAAAATAAAAATAAAGTGTCTTGGCTCTAGCCCTGAAAATCTGATTTTGTTTTGGGTGGGGCCTGGCGATCAGTATTTAAAAAAAAAAAAAAGGCCATTGGTGGGTTAAATGAACACTGATGGTTGTGAACTACCATTCTAAATAGGAGGTTTATGCTACGGTATAACCAACAAGTTTGGGGACACGAAGGAATATAGGATGGAGGGGACAGCAGGCCAGAGGGGTCTAGGCTAAGAAGAAGCCAGGGAGCACATGGGTGATCATGGAGGGGCAGGTAAAAGGCTGAGAGATAAGCTAGGATGGGAGAGGACTGTGGGCTCGTTAGGAGGGTTCCTGATAGCCTTGGCTGGGCATTCATCTGGCTAGGCATTCAAGACCAGGATTAGCCTCACTGTGGGTTATTTATGTGGAAGTGGATATGAGCTCATATTAGTCAGCATTCTCCAAAGAAACAGAACCGATAGCATATGTAGATATATATATTTACATACATGAGGCATCTAGGAATTGGCTCATGTGGTTATGAAGGCCAAGAAGTCCCATGATCTGCTGTCTGTAAGCTGGAGAACCAGAAAAGCCAATACTGAGTAATTCAGTCCAAGTCCAAAGGCCTGAGAATCAGGGGCCTGATGGTGTTAAGTCCTATTCTGAGTCTGAAAACCTAAGAACCAGGGGTGCCGACGTTCAAGGGCAGGAGAAGCTGGAGGCTGTCTCAGCTCAAGCAGAGAGAGGGCGAATTCACCCTTCTTCTGCCTTTTTGTTTAATTTGCTCCCTCCAGGAAGTGGACGATGCCCACCACATTGGAGAGGGCCATCTGTTTTACTCAGTGCACCAGTTCAAATGCTACTCTCTTCCTGCAACAACCTTACAGACACACCCATAAATCATGTTTTCCCAGCTCTTCTGGCATGCCATAGCCCAGTCAAGTTGACACAGAAAATGAACCATCACAGAGCTTTACAGCTGATAGAGATTAAAAAACAGACAACTTTTATTCCTTGCTTACCTCACTTATGCTCCGTGTCAGGTGCTAAAAATCTCCAGTGTTCAGAAGCACCCAATTACCAATAATGGTATCTAGATGATTATCTTTGTGTTCTGAGTCTCAGCTTTTTTTTTTTTTTTTGAAAGTTTGGGTGGAAATCAAAGGCGTTTCTGCCAACTGAATTCGATGGAAACACACCAACAATACCAGATTGGCCTCTGAACACTGAAGTAGATTAGATTAAACATTTCACCACACCCTCTTAACCGTGTAAGGTTAACGGCACATGGAGAGGTCCAGTTCACTGTTATCTTCTATAACGTTAAACATATTTCAACAAAAATTGGTTTGCACAGAGAAGCTTTAGAAAGAGACAAAAGAATACAAAATAATGATAGCGTTGTTTGTAATAAACATATAGAATATATATATGAGAACATTATCCTCAAAACAATCACCGTGAGAGAATAATTAGACTTCCATTGTTCAACACGTTCCTAAGGCTCCTTCCTAGGAACTAGCTCCAGAGCCATTTCTATGATCACAAATTATGATCAGTATATGGGACCTGATAGATGTGCTTTGCCAATTTCACTTGGCCTGCCCTGCCTGCTGAGCTCTATTCCAATTGCTGGACGGGAAGCTCCACCTGCCACTCTCATTCCTGGCACTGCCATTGGCCTTGGCCCCCCTGATGATGGTGGTGGATTTTTGAGATGGCTTCCACTGAGCCTTCCACAGTGAGAGCCCAGGACCAACAGAGTCAGCCCCAGGGAGGCTACGGCTCCTCCATCCACCTAGCTGAGATGCAGTTCCCTGTCACTGAGCACAGGAGTTCATTTTCTCTATGCCCAGAGGGGCTGGATCATACAACTCTGAAGCATGAGCTGTTAGTATCCTGTGGGGAAAACTTAACTAAGGAGAAGTGGGAGACAGGAGGGAATGGCAGATAAATGCCAGCCCCCTTCTTTCTCTGACGGACTATGCCAAGGTGTGGCAGTTGCGCATGGCCTATCCAGGGGCACTCTGTGTGAGCCAGCCACCGGATGCGTTTTCTCATGATGCTGTGGACAGTGTATTAAAGTATCACCCCACGGTTCTGGCACTGCATCTCCTACCTCCGCACTAGCATATAAGCTCTGTGTCAGGCTGTTTTCTAGGGTCCACCGTCTAACACCACACACGACTCAATTGCCTTTTTCATAGGACTCATCCAAACTCAAGGAGCACAATCTCCCTGACATTTAGGAGAGTCAGAAGAATATTCCCAATATGCTGAAAGAAAAGTCCAATAGAGTAGTTTCACAGTAGAAACAGTAATGAAAAGAAGGTTTGGCCATCCCATGGGTTGGGAATAAGACCACAATTAAAACAAAAATGGAAGCACAATTAACATACAGTGCTATATTAGTTTCAAGTGTACAATATAACGATTCGATAATTCTGTATATTACTCAGTGCTCATCAAGATAAGTGTGCTCTTAATTCCCTTTATCTCTTTCACAGCTCCCCCCACCCACCTCTCTTCTGGCAACCACCAGTTTGTTCTCTGTATTTAAGTCTGGTTTTTTTTTTGTTGTTGTTGTTTGTTTGTTTGTCTCTTTTGTTGTTTGTTCATTTGTTTTATTTCTTAAATTCCACGTATGAGTGAAATCATATGCTATTTGTCTTTCTCTGATTGACTTATTTCACTGAGCATGATACCCTCTAGCTCCACTCATGTTGCACATGCCAAGATCTCATTCTTTTTATGGCTGAGTAATACTCCATTATATACATATGAACACACACACACACACACACACACCCCACATCTTCTTTATCCATTCATTTATCATTGGACACTTGGGTTGCTTCTATATCTTGGCTATTGTAAATAATGCTGCAATAAACATAAGGGTGCACAGATCTTTTTGAATTAGTGTTTTCATTTTCTTTGGGTAAGTGCCCATTGTAGAATTGCTGGATCATGTGGTAATTCTACTTTTATTTTTTTTGAGGAAACTCTACACTGTTTTCTTCAGTGGCTACTCCTGTTTGCATTCCCACCAGCAATGCACGGGGGTCCTTTTCCTCCACATCTTCACCAACACTTGTTTTTTGTGTTTTTCATTTTATGTCTAAAATACATAAAGAACTTACACAACTCAACACCAAAACAAAACAAAACAAAAAACCCCAAATAATTTGATTTAAAATGGACAGAGGACCTGAATAAACATTTTCCCAAAGAAGACATGCAGACGGCCAACAGACACATGAAAAGATGCTCATTATCTCTCATCATCAGGGAAAAGGAAATCAAAGCCACAATGAGATATCATCACCTTACACCTGTCAGAGTGGCTAAAATGTAAGACCACATATCTTTGGAGTTATGTACTCTGACATGTTTGTTTAAAACAAACAAAGAGACACAAAGAACCTGAAAATTTTTATTTAGAACAATCTGCCATTCTCTTATTGTTTGTTCTATTTTCCTTCATAGCTTTTATGAGTATCTGAAATTATATTATTCCCTCCTTTTTCCTTCTCCTTAGCTTACTGAAATGAAAACTCCACAGGAGTCTTATCTGTCATGTTTATGGCTAAATTCCTACGTCTTTGAGTAGAGGAGCTAGAATCCTTGTATCGCATGGTCAGAAGAAACTTAAGGTATTTTAAGTATTCATTTATTCATTGATTTATTGATTTATGGATTTAAGAGACATTTATGCAAACAGATCTGTTTTTTCAATTATCTCCCTTAAAAATGTCTGCATATTTTTCTCATGAACATTTCTTGTGACTGAGAGCTCACCAGCCTTAAAGAACCATGGACTGGTTTCAAGCAGAGCTGATATTCAGCTGATATGGACTTATTTAAATGCACCAGTTGGTAAAATCATGAAATACTTTCATTTTAGTTAGTAACTATATAATAGTAGCTGTGAGAAACTGTATGATTAATTTATATTATTTCTAATATGCACTCATTAGTTCAAGTTGATTATTATAGGATGCCCCAATGATCATAGTTAAATAGGTTTTCTGACACAGAATGATTTAAATGATTATAAAGATGTTGAATAAAAGGTTATCTTGGATAGTTTTATAAGAATTAGAAAACTTTGAGTGTTGGGGCACCTGGGTGGCACAGCGGTTAAGCATCTGCCTTCGGCTCAGGGCGTGATCCCAGCGTTATGGGATCGAGCCCCACATCAGGCTCCTCCGCTATGAGCCTGCTTCTTCATCTCCCACTCCCCCTGCTGTGTTCCCTCTCTCGCTGGCTGTCTCTATCTCTGTTGAATAAATAAATAAAATCTTTAAAAAAAAAAAGAAAACTTTGAGTGTAATTATTAATTCAACGAATGCTGGAAGAGGCTTCTGCACCATGAATAACATCATTCTGATAAAGAGAATTTTCTATTTAATGATTCTGAAAGTACCTAATGATGCCCTGACAGCAGTGGCCATGAAAACCAGGTCCTGAGGACAGGTGGGCATGGATGCTGGACAAACCCACTGGGTTGGGTCCACTGAGTGGACCAATATGGCAGCAGCCTAGGGATATGTGATCCTCATCCACTGCTCCAGATCGACCCAGACTGGCAGCAGCATTGCACGTAGTCAAAGGCCAGGCACCAGAGGTGTGGGGCACATGGAAGGTGCTGACATCCAGGGCGGGCACCCACACAGCTGCCCTCTGGATGCATTGAAATGCTAGACATCAATAACCTAATGACTGTCACCAACATGGAGGAGTCAGTAGACACTCTGTATACCTTTTTTTTTTTTTTTTTTCAACGTCAAGTCATGACTCAGACAGGGACATCATTAGCTGGAGACCCATATCCAACAAAAGACCATGCAAGAAATTTCTCAAAATCAACATATGACTTGGAAATTATCATAATGCTTTAATTAATGTTTTGTACCATGCCTTCTATGAATGATGATGATGCCTAGTCAGTAGAGTATTTAAAATTCTCTGTGTTTGTTGTTTGCTGCTGTTGTAATTGCCCTTTCTCACTATGAAAATCAGTTTTTTAAAAAATATTTTATTTATATATTTGACAGAGAGAGAGAGACAGCCAGAGAGAGAGGGAACACAGGCAGGGGGAGTGGGAGAGGAAGAAGCAGGCCTCCAGTGGAGCAGGGAGCCCGATGTGGGGCTTGATCCCAGGACCCTGGGATCATGCCCTGGGCCTAAGGCAGATGCTTAAGGACTGAGCCACCCAGGGGTCCCTGAAAGTCACTTTTAAAGTAGCTTAAGACTCATGAGAAGCTGCAAGAACAGTGCAGCATTCCTGTGTACCTTTACCCATCTAATAATGCACAGAACCACAATACAGTGTCCAAATTAGGAAACTACCATGACGTAATACCACTAACTTGAGTTCCAAACTACCAGATTTTAGCAAGTTTTACATGCACTCGTGTGTGTGTGTGTGTGTGTGTGTGTGTGTGTGTGTTGGGGGTGAGGCGTTACTCTATTTTTAAAGAATCTTTCCTTAGGTTCTCTGTGCCAAGATGTTGGAGTTTTAGCCATTGCTCTATGGAGGTGAAGGTAGAGCCATACATAAGTGCACCCCCACAAACTCACATTCCTTCCTCTTAAGAATATTCATCCCATATGGAGAAATAGACCATGTTTATTAATCACTCCAGAAAGTATGTAATTTCATTAGATTGTGCTCTGTCTCTGGGCATTGAGTCATAGGAGGGAATGGCTCCCCAGCGACCCAGAGCTCCTACGACACGCTCTGTGGAGACTGCACTTTGGGGCCAGCTGCTCGAATGCACTGCTGGAATCCCAGGCAGAAATGTGTAATGGCACGCCAAGGGCTGCTGAGCTGTCATGGCCCAAGCAGGGTTATTTGTGGCTTCCAAAGAGGGGCTGTAACCTTTTATGTTATCCACAAATCTCAGCCTTCAAGAGTCAGAGAGAAAATGCAACCATGCTGTTTGACCTAGCTAGCTCTTTCCCCACCTTGCTCCCCTCCCCCTCCCAGCCCTGAGAAGCCTGCATAGCTGTCCCAGAAAAAAAAGGGGCACTACCTTTACATTGCACCAGGCCCACCTGAAATGGCCAGCTGTCCCTTCTGATTAGATGAAGGAAGGTCCAAGAAAGTCAGTGCAAATGGAAACTTTTTAATTGGAGGCCCTGAACATTCTGTGTTATTTGCCAACAAGACAGAAGAGTCAAACTTCTTGACTGGGACCCTTGGAATGGCAGCTGTGTACTAGGGACAGTCACATCTGTCTGCACTCCTGTATCATACATCAGACCAAACCAGATATCGCAGCTTAAAAGTGTCTCCTGTGCTTTGCAGGGCACCAGGAGAAGAGTTTTCTGTTGTCACTTGACCTAAAAGCAGGACTTTAATTAATTTTCCTCCAGCAACTTCTTTGATCTACCTGTATATTTATTCACTTACTTCATTCACCAAGGAGTCAAATCAGTGAAATGACTATGACTGTGGGCTCTGGAATCAGACAGTCTTGGGTTTCAATCTTACCTCTAATGCTTACTGGCTGTATGGCCTTGAGATTAGGCTGGTATCATGGTTGAACTGTGTTCCCTCAAAATTCATCTGTTGAAGTCCTAGCCCTCAGTACCTAAGAATATGACTTTATTTGGAAATAGGGTCTTTACATAGGTAATCAAGTGGATAGGAAGTCATTAGGGTAGGTCCTAATCCAATATGACTGGTGTTCTTTATAGAAAGGGGAAATGAGGGCACAGACATGCAGAGAGGGAGGACACCAGGTAGACGTCACAGCAGAGATGAGGGTGATGGTTCTATAAGCCAAGGAACACCAAACATTGTCCACAGTCCACCAGAAGCCAGGGGAGATGCCTGGAACAGACCCTTTCCTCACAGCCCTCAGAAGGGACCAACCTTGCCGATACCTTGATCTTGGACTTCTAGTCTCTAGAATTATGACACGATAGATCTCTGTTGTGTAGGCCACTCAGTCTATGGCACTTCATTATAGCTGTCTTAGAAAACCAATACAGCTAGTTATTCAACAATTTGAGATTTAATTTTCTTGTCTCTAAAATGCAAATGGCAACTTTAGCAACGATACTCAGTGTGGTCCCTGGACCAGCAACATCAGCATCACTTGGTAAGTTGTTAGAAATGTAAATTCTTGGGTCCCACTCCAGATTTACTAAATCAGAAATTTTGGACATGGGACTTAGAGTTCTGTGTTTTAACAAGCTCTCCATGTGATTCTAATGCATGCTTAATTGTGAGACTGCATAGTATTATAGTAAGGATTATATCAGAATAATGTATTTAAAGTTCTTGGCATAGTGCCTGACATATAGTAAATACCTAATAAATGATTAACAACAAACAGATCTTCTCAAACATTTATAGAACACATAAGATGTTCTAGTTAGTAAAGGTGTAAATACATATAAAATACTGCTGTTCAATAAACTGGTGGAATTCACAACCATGGGAAAGGCATATATGCAATGATTAACAATAGTGCTCTTAGGTGTTTTAATATTATTGTTTAAAATTTGCTTTGGTAACATAGTAGATGCACTGGGACAGTGGAAAGTCAAGGCAGATGTGATAGATAGGTGACATATAGATCGATCGATCAATCAATAGATAGATGTAATCAAGTAGAGGAGGCATCTCTAAAGTGTGATTTATTATTATTAAAATGATGTTTTGTCTTAAGATAAGTTTATCTAAATTCTTAGAACAGACCTGTAGTGTAAGATACTATTAGAAAATAATAATAGTACCTAACTATTAAGGGCATAATAGTAATGCCTAACATATAATTGCTGGGAAGATTAAATTATATCATGCATGCCATGTTCTTAGAGCAGGGCTAGGCACATAGGTAGTTCTCATTAAATCTTGTTGTTATTATTATTATTATTATTATTATTATTATTATTTTCGTACATTGTTTTCATTGTTATATAGAACTGAGGCTCAGCACAGCAAAACAACTTGCTACAAAGGACCCATATAACTTGTTATAAAGACACAACCAAAGAGCCTCATTTCAAGCCCTCTGCGGACGGTTCCCATCTGTGCCATCCCCACTACGTCATGCAGTCTGTGGTATGCGGCAGGTAGGTTTCTCTCAGCCCTTGCTACAGCTCCCATGACTGCCCTATTAGAATGTCTGCTCCTGTGACTTGTATCTCACATTCAAATGCCTATAATAAGGCATCTCACTTCAGTGCCCAGTGGCTGCATGTTCTCTTGTTTCTGAGAGAATAAAATGTCAAGTCCTGGGATATGATTTTTGGGTGGATCATCAGCATGGTGGACATTTGGAGTGAAGGGCAAAAGAGGTCAGAATGAATGCTAGGTTTCTTCTGTCCAGAAGAAGTTTGTCCAGACACTTGAAAAACCATTTTGCTGTTTCCCTTTTAGTTGAAGGCTGACCATCAGGCCTGAAGATCCCATTGCAGTACCTGAGGTCCATGGAGAGCAGAGAACTTTCTGGCCATAAGAGATCTGGAGAACTTGAACTCTGAAACACTGTGAGCCTAGAAGCATTTGGCTTGTGAAGTAGAACAACTTTATCCTCCACGAACCTGTAATTTGAAAGTATTTGCCCTCCCACTCAAGGCCTTCTGACCTCTGGCCCTGGGCTTTCACCCCAACATTATCTCCTGCCGTGTTTTTGCAGACTCCTGCAGTTCCAGTCAGACTACGCATTCACTTACCTACTTCCCTGAGCACCGTCACACCAGGTGTCAGGGGCGCTGGGGCAGGGGAAGAGGCCCCTTAGGCTGTTGTCACAACGTTTCCTATGGCAACCTCTTCATCTTGCCCTGGACCATACTGAAGGAGTTTGTGGGGATGTATAGACTTAATGAAATCTTTATTTTTATTTGGTTCTTTTCCTGTCTCTCTACTTCTCTAATTTATTTTCTCCAACTTTCTGCCCTCATTCCTCAGTGCCCTTCATGTCCCTCTTCCCCCACTGCTCTTGACCACATGAGAGGCGTTCGGGGAAAATCATGGGCATTGAATGATGCCCCACCCTTCCTGCAGCATCTGTTCTGTGGAGGGGCTTGCAGATACATTTTGAGCATGCCAGCAGTGTGGGAATAAAGAAGGGAATGGTGACGTTCCTTTGTGTCTTAGGAGTGGATGTCAATGCCCTTCCAGCCACATGAGACTCAGACCCAACCAACTGGAGCCAATTCTCCCCCAACATATCCATATATCCCCATATGCAAACAAGCATTTCACCTAGTATGTATTTATTGAGTACCTGTACTATTGTTGCACATAGCCAAATCCTTGTGGATGTGACTATAAGCAAACAAAACCGACTTAACTCTTACTTTATTACTGTTGACCACGAGGAAAGCCATCCTTAAGAATTCCTTGAAATTCCTTAAGAATTTTTGTTAAGCTGACACACCCATCTCTCTTGATGGTCAGTAGTTTTTCTTCTGTTTTGTTTTTGAAACAATAGGGAGGTAGGAAGTAAAATGACAAGAATGCAGGATTCAGAAGACTTGACTAGGAACCCAAGCTCCTCCCAAACTGATTCGGCGAACTTGGTCAAGTGTAACCTTTTATTTATGGGGTAAATGCCTAGATCGAGGGATTGGACTTTTGGGGGGACCTGGTCATCGTTGCAGAGCATTCTGAACTCTGAAGACAGAAGAAACTTAGCATTCATTCTTACCTCTTTTGGGTCTTTGACCTGATAGTTATGATAGATAATGCTGGCCACTGTAACTAATAAACACTCAGTAGTCTATCAAGATACATGTGCATTTCTTATCCACAGCAAGTTCAGTTGATGAAGGAACTGAAGCCAGTTACTCAGTATACCGACCTGCCGTGGATTTTTTTATCTTTAAGATGTGGGTACCAAAAATACCCTGCAATGTGGACATTCACTCACTAGATGAGGGAATAGAGAGAAAGGAAAAATTCATACGAGTGTTAGAGGTGAGGCTGAAAGACGTATGCATCCTTTGCCCACATTCCATTGAATGGAACTCAACCTCATGACTACACCTAACTGCAAGGAAGGCTAGAGCTATAACTACCTGTGTGCCTAAGAAGAAAGGGAAAAAGATTTGCTAAATGCTTAGCAGCCTCTGCCATAGCCTCCTTAAGAAAGTAAAGACAAATTTGAACCTTATATCCAAAAAATATATACAAGCACCCAAACAAATGAAAAGAAAATGGTAATTATTTCTAGAATTTAACACAATCCCCGAAGTCGCATGCCTTAGGATCAAAACCACTGACACTCCAGCTCCTTACAGGAAGGGATCAGATAATAAGTGATGGGTACTTGCCAGCATCATTTGGGAGACTCCCTAGTAATAAACAGACCTTGGTCGAAGACTGAGATTTCCTCTTTTGGAAAGTGAAACAGGGAATTGCTGTTGACATTTGTGACATGGTTGTTATCTTCTTGGTCTCCCCAGATCTGGCCCAAGAGAGAAAATTTTCCAATAACATTTTTGGCCCATTTTCTTTACAGATCAATCAACAGAACAACCTACAAAGTGAAGAAGGAAACTAAATGGGAAAGAGCATGAGAGAAAGTATTTAATTTCTTCTGTCCCATTTGATGTCTCCCTATCCCAATGCTGAGCCAGTGAATGGAGGGGTTACCATAGGATGTGGCAGTCATAGAAGGAATCCCAGAGCAACTACATACTCTCAAGGCTCTGACTCTAATGGCTTATCAATTATCTCCATCTTATGGGTTGGTCAAGAGAAGTGGAGCTTAAGAGTGACCAAGTGAGAAGCTGGGAATATGGGATGTAGTCTGGGCCCTGCAGGTAAATGATAAAGTGCAATGAACTCCTTAAAGCAGACCCAGTCTTCCTACAGAAGAAGAACATGGTGTAGTATATAAGGCGTGAGCTTTGCAGCAAGAGGAATTAAATATAGATTCTAACTCTTACTTCAACTTTTAAGTCTGTGTTTAGCATCTGTTCAAATGGGAGAAACGACATTTACTTCTCAGAGTTGCTGTGAAGATAAATTCAGATAATTTTTCTAAAGCACACAAAATAATGCCTGATCCACAGTGGGCACGTGATAAGTGTTAAAGGTGAAGAGCTGTCTTTAGAGAGAAAGAAAAAAAAGACACAAAACAATTCTTGCAGTGAGTACATATGCAAAACAATATAAACTCAAGGGCAATTACTGGTAAGCAATAGAAACTTTTGGGCAGTATTACTATTATATTTCAGGAACCCATTTTCATGAACAGGGTTGAGTTTGAATTTAGTCTAGAATAGTTTTTAGTCATATACATCTTTAAATTATCAAAGAACAAGATCAAGCTGGGATGAGGGCTCCGTCACTCTCCCTTACCCTCCACTATAGGAGTAAGAAGACTGGAGCTGGGGGGGGCGTTTGAATCCATAAATCTCATCAGCTAATCACTATGAGTCCTAGGAATTCCCCAGCTTCGGGGAAAGAAGACAAGTTCTTTTTGGGAGAAAACATATCAAGACAGGAACCAAATCTTGACTCCTCAGATCAAGTGGAATTTATGGGATAGTTTGCAAACCCTTTAATTAATGTGTCTTGAAGACATTAACTTGTACCTTCTTAACCCAGTCCCCCCATTCTGGGAGCAGAGAAAGAAAGTAGGGGACTTTCACCTCAGGTTCTTTATTCCTATCTCTGTCATTCAGTGCATAACATGTATATTCTCACAGATTGTCAAGGGTGATTCTCATCAAGGCAAAAACAAACAAACAAAAACAACTAAGGGGTTCTCTTTGGGATGGTACAATTTTTAGGTATTCTAATTCTCATTTTACAAAGGGAGAGGAGTGTCATCTACTTAAAATTCTAAAGAGATTTATAGAAATATATTTAATTGGGGGATAAGAGAGAAGAGGGAGCTCGTTAAACAAAAATAAGGATGTTGTATTATTGGGTTATGAGCTAACCACCTGTCTCTTCCTGCCATTGAATGAGCTGGGCAAAGCTTGATTCTTAGTCTAGGAATTTCAGGGCCTTACCATCTAGTCTCACAGACAGTTACCAAGTCTTTTGGAATGGACTGCTCAAATACCACAGAACAGAGATTGGCATCTGGAGTTCTATGGGAAAGATGGACAGACCAAGGAAGAAAAATAGTCTCCCTGCAGCCAACCAGAAGAGCCTCAAAGAACAGGTCAGATGGTAGATGCGTATCTTAATTTAGGTTCTTCCAAGATCCGGAGGCAAAAGCTTGGGTGCAGATAGTTTATTGGAAGATGGTTCTAGAATACACAGGTAATGGCCACGGAGAAAGGAAGACAAAGAAGGTAGAAAAGTCCATAATCTGTTTAAGATCTTCTGAAAAACTATGTAGAATATATCTTGGAATTACCCTGCTCCAGAGGAGAGCCTCCCATCTGCCATGAGTTGAAGCTTGCCCTGGGGTGTTAATTCTCCTGCCTCACCACACACTTCTGCATGGAGGCTGAGTGTGGCAGAGCAAGGTCCTGTGGCCTGCATACAGACCTCAGGCAGAGGAGATGACAGACATAGCACTTCATGTGTAAAGCTGGGAACTCTGGTGGCCTGAGGGAATATGGGGGTTGAGCATCAACAGCATCTACTAAAACAGAATTAAAATGCAAAGAGTTTACCTCCCCCAAATCTTCACAGCGAGTAAAAGGTGGAACTAACATTGGAACATAGGTCCCTTGGGCTCCAAATTATTAGGAGCTCAGAAGAAACTTGAGCTTGAAATAAAATTTAAATTCAACACATGATATTCTGGATTATAGAAGTGTGGCTATGACTCATTCCCTAAGATAGAAATTGAGATATCACTTCTGGTAAGCAAGAAGAGATTGAGGGAAAACAGTGGAAGAGAACAAAAATTGTATGAAACAATTAAAATAATCACTGGAAGCATTAACAAGTAGAGTTGACAGTGTGGAAAATTGAATTAGCTAAGCAGAAGCTCAACCCAAGAAATAAATCAAGAACACAGAGATTAATACTAGCAGAGGAATGAAGGGAATGTTGGAAAATTTGACACTGAGCACAGTGTGTCAATATGCATATCATAGAATCTCTTATAGATGATATGGGGAAGAGAATGATCGATACCATGGCAATAGAAAGACATGATCAGATCTTCAGATATAATAACCATATTCATAATGGAAACATAGATCACCAACTTACTAAGCTAAATCACTAAAGGCCTGTTTGAAAGATTTTGAAGCAGAAAAGATCTGTAAGGAAAACTGAACACCAAAATCTGGTATCTGTAAAGAAGAATTCTAGTTATGAACAACTCATAGAGTTATAAAGTGGGGTGGTTTTTTTTTTTTTTTGTATAGCATAGAACTGTACACATAAAAATAGATGACTACTTCTGTTGTGCATACCATCTACTACAGATTTTATAGTGTTGTTCTGGTAAGTTGGAAACTTGTAGAATTTTAGATATTTAATTGTCCTTATAATCAAATCCATTGTGAAACTATTCTCTCCAAATGCATATTCATTACTTCTATTCCTTTCAAAGTTTTAGAACTAAGAACCATCCTTGTTGAGGATAAGGGACAAGTGTAGGAAGAGCATTCCTGGTCAACATCCTCCCCACCGTTATCGCCTCCCTAACTCCAACACAGCAAGCCTATGCTGCTCGGAACGTGTAACACTTCAACATGATAATCTGCACACGTGTCTTTGTATGTTTTTTTAAAGTATTTTTTAATTGGGATGCAATTCACATGCAGTAAAATTCATCTTTTATAGCGCAAACCACCGTGTAACCACCACCACAATCAAGACAGAGAGCAATTTCATCACGCTGAGCGATGTCCTCATGCTCCTGGCAGTCAACGCCTTTCCCTGCCTTATGCCCATGACAACCACAAATCTGTTTTCTGTCCCTTTAGTTTTGAAATTTCCAGACGTTTTTGCAGTTTTTGAAGCTGGCTTCTTTTATTTAGTATGATGTGTTTGAGCT
Source organism: Ursus arctos (assembly GCF_023065955.2). Lineage (NCBI taxonomy): Eukaryota > Metazoa > Chordata > Mammalia > Carnivora > Ursidae > Ursus > Ursus arctos. Next base: position 19,545,093 of record NW_026622830.1, on the reverse strand, counting down.
TTATTCTCATTGCCGCACGTATCAGTAGCTGATTCATTTTATTGCTGAGTAGTGTTCCATTTTATATATGTTCTATAGCTTGTCCATCAGTTCACCCATTGAAGGGTATTTGGATTTTGGGGGGTAATTATGAATAAAGCCAACTAATCTTCAGCAAAGCAGGAAAAAATATCCAATGGAAAAAAGACAGTCTCTTCAACGAATGGTGCTGGGAAAATTGGACAGCTATATACAGAAGAATGAAACTTGACCATTCTCTTACACCATACACAGAGATAAACTCTAAATGGATGCAAGACCTCGATGTGAGACAGGAATCCATCAAAATCCTAGAGAACATAGGCAGTAATGGTTACCTCTTCGACATCGGCCACAGCAAATTCTTTCATGACACATCCCCAAAGGCAAGGGAAACAAAAGCAAAAATGAACTTTTGGGACTTCATCAAGATAAAAAGCTTCTTTTTGTCCTTTTTAAAAATTATCTTATCATTGAGTTTTGAGAGCTCTTTCTTTATTCTAGAAACAAGTTCTTTATTAGATAACCGTTTTGTAAGTATTTTCTTCTAGTATGTGACTTGTTTTTCATCATCTGAACAAAGTCTTTTGCCCTTCGCCTGACGGCTTAAGTCTTTTGATTCATGGGGGTGTGTTTGGGGTTGAATTATGTTCTCCCCAAAATTCATATATTGAAGTCCTAACCTCCAGTGCCTCAGAATGTGACCTTATTTTGAGACAGGATATTTACAGAAGTAATCCAGTTAAAATGAGGTCATTAGGGTTGCTTTTAATTCAATATGTCCTTAAAAAAGGAGGAAATTTGGAAGCAGACACACAGAGGGAAGATGATGTGAAGGCAGAGAGAGGAAGTGACCAACTGCAAGCCAAGGAGAAAGGCCTGACAGATCCTTTTCTCGCCAACCCCAGTGACTCCTTGATCTTGGACTTCCAGCCTCCAGAACTATGAGAAAAAAGTCTGTATTGTGGAGCCACCCCATCGGTGGCCCTTTGTTACGGCAGCCCTAGGAAAGCAATACACGTAAAAGATCTGCGTAGGGCTTCTTTTCCTTCTGACAACAGTATCTCCTTCCTTCCCCAGGCCTGTAACACGAAGGAGGCTTTCTCCAGATCCCTGCTTGCCCTTCTTTCTCAGCCACATCCAGCGAGGCCTGTGGAAGAGATCCTGCGAGGGAGTGCAGACCACCCTGGTGCACACTGCCCATGTGTACTGGGTGTTCGCATTCTCAGGCCAGTTCTCTCCCAGCCTTGAGCACTTTATCAAAAGTGGAGCTTCTACCTCCTTGTATGGCAGCCCTATTTTCCTCCCGTGTGCTGCTCCAGGCAAACATGTACATGTCTTTCCTTGGAGGCACCTGTTTTTACTGAACTTTCAGATACATTGATTTCTCTGTGACGCCAGATCTTTGGTGGATTCAAGAAAAATTACGAGTTCCTAGAGTCTCCAACCTTTTCTGGTGTCAAGTGGGAGCAATCCTCTTTTTGGTTTTTGACATCCTAAGCAGAAGTTAGAAATCTCTTTGCATTTCAAATTCCTGTACACAGTTTGTTTTTTTCAAGAACGTCTTTCTCCTGATCTATTTACTGGAAAACTCCAACTCCCGTATCAAAACTCATGGATTTTGTTGCTTTCTCCACAAAGACTTCCCTTACTCCCATGGACAGTCAGTTGATGAAAATCTTTGTATTTTCAAAGCACACTGTGTACATTTCTATTATTATACTTGTATTACAAGTATTTCTTTTTAAAAAATATTTTATTTATTTGACAGAGAGAGAGAGAGCTCGCACAATCAGGGGGAGTGGCAGAAGGAGAGGGAGAAGCAGGCTCCCTGCTGAGTGGGGAGCCCAATGTGGGCTTGATCCCAGGACCCCAGGATCATGGCCTGACCCGAAGGTAGATGCTTAACCCACTTGAGCCACCCAGGCACCCCTTACAAGTATTTCTTAATACTCCCAGTAGACTGTGAGCCCTCTGAAGGCAGACCCTAGGTCTTTTGGTTTATCTTGCCTCAGCCTTTAGCATAATCTCCACTATGCAGTAATGGCTCAGAACACATCTAGTTCAACAAAAGGTCTCTTGAGGAAAAATGTTGAAAGGTTGGTCCTCCATTCCAATGGGCCAAAGTAAAGCTATAGAATTTCACATGGAGGACAGAGACTTCCTGGCGTTTGCTTTTTAGATAATCCAGTTATTGTTTTGTTTTGTTTTGTTTTTGTTTTTGTTTTTTTGACAATATGTACCTGCCAGGTACACCCATGACCGAAAGGAAAAATGCATTGAGCCATAACGGTGGTAAGACACAGTGGCTAAGAGCATGGGCTCTGAAGTCAGGCTGCCTTAGCATTTGAATCTTGGCCACAATATTCATCAGCTGAAAGATTTTCGCAACTAAACAGTACAAAACTGTTTCCTCATCGGTGTAAGAATAGCCACTTCAGAGGGATTGTTGTGAAGATTACATGTGCAACTTGATGTAACATACTGAGCACACGGTAGCTACTTGGCCAACACCTCACACTATGAGCATTCTCATCCACCATTCCACGTCATGACCTTCACATGACTCCTCCAGCACAGTCATTTACCTTTAGATCGATGACATCTTTTCCAGAAATCTGTATGACCATCTTCCAAAGTTAAAACCATGAAGTTCACTCCAGTAGAGCTCTTGGGAAGTGTGATGGTTTAATTTTTTACTTAATTATTTTTTAAAATTTAAATTCAATTGATGAACATATAATGTATTATTGGTTTCAGAAGTAGAGGTCAGTGATTCATCAGGCTCATATAATACCCAGTACTCATGACATCACATGCCTTCCTTAATGTCCATCACCCAGTTACCCCATCTGCCAAGCCCCCTCCCCTCCAGCAAGCCTCAGTTTGTTTCCTATGATTAAGAGTCTCTTACGACGGTTTAATTTTACCTGTCACCGTGACTGGGCTAAGGGATTCCTAAATAGGGGGTAACACATTCTTTCTGGGTGTGTCTGGTAGGGTGTTTCTGGAAGAGATTAGCCTTTGAATTGGTAGACAGAGTAAAGAAGTATGCCTTCCTTGTGGGTGGGTCTCATCTGATCTGTTAAAGGCTGAATAGAACAAAAAGGCAGAGGAAGAGCAAATTCATTCTCTGCTTGACCTGGGAAATCCATCTTCTCCTGCCCTTGGATGTTAATGTGGTTGGTTCTCAGGTCTTCAGACTCAGACCAGGACTTACACCATTGGATACTGTGGTTCTCAGGCTTTTGGATTTGGACTGGAAATTACACCATTGGCTCCCCTGGGGCTCCAGCTTGCAGACAGCAGACCGTCACACTTCTGAGCCTCTATAATTATGCGAGTCTATCCCTCAGAATAAATCTCTTTTTATGTATCTCTATATATCCTATTGGTTCTGTTTTTCTGGAGAACCCTGACTAATCTAAGAAAACACATTCATTGGTCATATCTTAGGAGGGAGCAAACACACTGAGTATCACTGTGGTATGTGCCAAGTGCCCAAACCCACTCTAACTGGTACAGGGTGATGGTTTGAAGCACAAGCTACAGTGTTGGACAGACTTGATGAGTGGGGAGCCCCAGCTCTGCCCCTTACAAATCAATGTGACCTCAGACAAATGACATCGCCCTGTATACTGTGTTTCTTCATTCTCTAACCCTGTGCTGATCACGGTAGTACCAGGCTCCCAGGCCAGGTTTGTGGCTCATGATCCAGAACAGTTAGCTACTTACTTAGTCAAGATTATCCTCCAATGTTGGCACTCTGCTGCCCGGGTGGCATTTCCTGCAGCATGCGGGGCTGCCAGGCCTCTGGCTTCGCCCTTACTGCTTTCCCCATGCTGGATGGAGCTGGCTTTCCTCTCTGGCACACGCTCTACAGACGGACTTGGGAAAGGAACAAAGCCTGAAGAACAAACCAGTCATTTTTTTCCACTTTTTAGAAGTAGCTCTGTCCAAAGGTTTCCTGGGGAGGAGTTTGCAGCCATCGGCTAAAGCGGGGGCCCTCTTTTCTGTCAGTAGACACCCACAAGTTCTACCCTCCATAACAGCTCTCTGGCCGGGCAGACCGGGAGTGTGGACCCCTCCCTCCCTGGTCTGTCCCTGGTGTCAGCGTGCTTCACCAACTCAGCGCATTCCCCATCCCATGTTCTTCTAGAAGACTCTGGGGCTGGCATGGGGCAAAGCCAGCAGGTAGCAGGCAGCACGTCTGGCACACGGGGAGGCGTCCTGTGCTTGCAGCTGCTGAGCGAGGGCTTGGGCCTGACAGGACAGATGAAGCCCTTTGTTCCTGCAAATGGGCCCTTCCTGGCAGTGATGGAGCTGCCTGCAGTCCTGCCCCGCTCCTCCTGTGCAGCTGCGGCCATTATCCTAAAGTGGTTCTATTGATCTGCTGACTCTCCGTCTCCTGCTGCTCTCCCTCTCCTCCTCGCTCCCGCCCTCGGCACCCCATGCCTGGCCTCCTAAATACTCCCTAGCTAGCCTCACACATGCAAGGCTTTTTCTTCAGGGGTGAGCGGTAATTTCGAAGTTAGATCGGACAGCTGCACCTGTCTTGCGTGAAAGCGGATATTCCCCTTGGGGAAAGCGTTTGCAGACGGGCGAAGGACAGGTCTCCATGGACCCACCATACCCTCCCCTGGATTCATTTTTGTTGCTTCAAGTTTTTGTATGAACTAGGAATATGGGCACCATGAAAGTCTGGTTTCCAAGTTTGCACTTTGGCAAACCATGGAACATTTCGCAACATCACCCTAACGTCTCCTTTAAAATAGTTACCAGTCCTATTCGTGTTAATGCACTTTACGTGTCCTCAAAATCATTAAAAAATCATTCAGCAATTTTGTGTAAGACGTAGTTACAAGTTCCTTAAATGTAGTATTCTTCTTTTATTCTTACCAATCTTGTGAAATAACTATTTTTATCCCCATTTTCAGGTGAGAAAAAAGAAATGCCTTATAATTCATAAATCCAGCAGAAACAGAGACAGGACTCGAGGCTAGGCCATCTGACACAAAAACATTCTTTTCCATGTGAAAGGCTGCATTTACGAGGACACCTGAGACTGTAGGCATGCCGCTGATTAAGCCGTGCCCCGTCGCAGGTGTGTTGCATTTGATACTACTCTTGGAACGCTGGCCGTCTTCGTCTGTCAGCGGGGAGTGACCTGGGTGCTGATCACCTGAGAGCTGGCCCGCTGTGAGTTTTAACTGAAATGATCTCATCGAGTTCTACTTTGGCTTTTGTAATTCCGTTACATATTGCGAGGGAATGTGGAACTGCTGTCCCTCAAAGACCACGTGAAACCTGGGTGGTGATTTAAGCCCCGACCCAAAGTCCATGAAGAAAGCCTGTTGAGAGTCTTTTTTTTCCTGGGGAGACAGGAACCAGAACACGGCTTGGAAGCCCATGGGCTCTTATCCTTGGATGTGCCCAGCTTCAAGGCAGCTTGATAGGAACAATAGGAATGAGGAGGACCAGAGGCCAGGATGCTGTCGTGACCTTTAATTAAACTTACGATCACCTTACGTGCCAGTGCGGAAGGCACATTTAGCAGAGATGTATGTACTTTTCATGGGCCGAGAATGAATTACTGCCTTGTTAGAATAAGAGTGAAGGGTGGTCTCTGGAAGAACCAGATTCTGATTATTAGTGAAGGCAGGGGAATGGAGCATCAGTGAGACAATCCCTGTACATAATTATTATTTATTACTATTGAACAATACTATCTGCTCTGCACCAATCCGGTCTGCTGCCATATATAACATTGACACGCTCTTGGCCCTGCCAAATCAATACCTTCTATTGCAGACTATAGAGATGACTTTTGTCCTTTATCTGCCCCCGCTCCCCATTTTCAAAGTGGGGGATGTTTAGAGTGGGATATACTTTTCAGGTTTTTCATTTTAAGATTAGCTCCTACAGATGTTCTTTGCTTTACAACAAAGTTTGGCTATATATATTTTTTCCTGTTGATTCACATAAAATCGGCCATGTGTTTTTACTAGAAAAAAATGACAGCATATTTAGTAGAAATATGGAATGGGAAAGGTGCAGGACTGGGAATCAGGATGTCTGGGGTCCAGCTCTAAACCTGTCAACTTCTGACTAGGAGCTGGGGCTTTTGTTAGGATTTTGCTTCTGTGAGAGTTGGGACAGGTTATTTAGCAATCTTCGAGGCTCGGTTTTCACATCCGTATAAGGACGGGTTTGGGCTAATTCAGAGATGGCAAATATTTAGCACGCATACCATCACTCACAATTTCTATGCCCGTAGCAGACATTGTTAGTTGATAGCACTTCTCTTATGATCAAGCCAAAATACAGTCTCAGCACACCCATAATAGATGAGGACTATGTACTGACCAGAGTTAAAACCTAAAATGCTTGAGTTACAGGCTCTCTATACGTTTTTTCCAGCACAGACATTCCAGGATCCTGAAATAGTGGCCACCTTCTTGCAGTTTTCAGCCAGGAGCCTTCCATATATTAAGCATATCCTTTCCATAACTCTCTCAAGTCATTTCAGAGAGTGAAGGCAGGAGCAAAATGCAATAACAAGGAAGACTATTAATGTAATACAAAATACTTTCGTTAAAAGACTATATTGCTTACTCTATAGCATTTTGGTCAAAATGACTCTTGCTCTACACTTTTTTAAAATATAGTTATTTATTTTAGAGAGAGCGGGACAGAGAGAGATAGGGCAGGAGGGGGAGGGACAGAGGGAAAGGAAGAGAGACTCCACACTGAGAGTGGAGCCGGACACAGGGCTCCATCTGACGACCCTGAGATCAGGACCCGAGCTGAAACTAAGAGTCAGGTGCTTAACCGACTGAGCCACCCAGGCGCCCTTCTAGATCTATTCTAATTTGGTCTCCCTTCTTCCTCCTTGCCTTGAACAGCTCTCACATTCTGGTTTTCCTTGTCAAGCAAAAAAGTGATTCTTAACAAAAATTCATCATTGTGGCAGCAGCCATGTCCTTATCACTTTGGGAGCTGGTTTTCTGCAGGCATTGTATGGATAATGTCTACCATTTATTGCTTCACAAGAAAAGACCTTATACATGTGTAGCCACACGAATGCGAAGTGAAAAGAAGACACAGTCCGTAATGACAGCAAGTGTTAATTCTACCGCTGTATTATTCTGGAAGTGGACACTGACTGTCTCCAAGCAATGTTGGGTCTACCACACATTTACTTCCTTTTGTTATTGCGAAAAAAATTAATTAAGTGTACATGAATAAATCATTCTTTTATGATGCCATCTTGAAAAAACATGCATTTTAAATGAAATTGGCCTGTTATTTCTAATGTGAAAGTTGTAACCCTCAGCTCTCAATTTTAAGGAATATCTTTGTTTCACATTACATTTCTTCAGTTACCTAAGAAGAGGGACTTTGGCATCAGAGGCTGAGTTTTGAGTAAAGATTGCATGAAACATTAGCTGCAAGCATGAAGTTTTCATGTTATAAAATATATGCACCCTTCCCCTCTATGACACGCGTTTGCTCTTACAGTTACAGCCACTTGGGATCAGGTTATCCCACGCTGAATGTGGCACATAAAAGATTTATTGCTTTGCAGGGAGGGTGGGGCCTCTGAAGGAGGAATGTTCATTCCAAATGGAAAGATGAATGAATGGATGATTGAATAAATGAACACATGAGCCTCTGACTGTGAAGGAGAGACAGCACAGTAAACACACGGAATCCAAGATGTGTGCTAACGCAAGGCTGTTATCACAATTTCAGTTGCCACTTACTTGTGACCCAGAAGCATAAGACAGAGAGGGTTTTTTTCCCCCCTGTGGCTACATCTCAGGCCATACACTCTTTACAAGCTCTCCCCGTAAATACTGAAGAGCTGAGAATTTGATTCATGGGACCACAATTTATGAATGGGGAAAGTCACCCTGAGTTCTAGGTCAGGGCTATCAAAAGTCTTTGATTTGCTCCCCAGTAGTAAGCTCCACTGTGGCAGTCTTTCCTGCCCTCAGAGATTCTAGGTAACAACAGGGCAGGGATGACCCTCAGGGGATGACTGGCTAAGGTAAATTTTAGATTTGGAGTGAAGATGAAGAAAGCCTTATTTTGACCTTCGGTACAATCCTCATTCTATAAAACCCAGATTCCACCAGAAAAACGTTCATTTCGTGTCTGCGGGAGAGGGTGACAATCGCATGCTTGCCGTGTATTGATAAAACAGAGGTCTTTGCCTTAGATGGGGTCTGGTCCCAGCGAGCAGGTGTTACTCCTCGGGTACTGTTCTGCTGTCCTACCTCTGGTGAGAATACTTGCCCTTCCGCTGGAGTAGCGAAGCCATGAAGACTTCACAGACTGGGGCAAAGACCTCGAAGCGATGTATGCCCCCTGACTTTCTAACCCATTCTCGTGTCTCCAGAGACATCCCTATAAATTTGGAAATACTTACGGGACTCTCAGAATTTCTTGCTATTCTCTACTGAAATGCACTGCCCCCTTTTTGAATAAGGGATTGTTTGAAAGCCATCAAAGCTCTCTTTTAATTTTGCCAAAATGTGCTGTATATGGCAGATATGATAACTGGGGTTTGCAGTATAAATTTTGGGTTTTATCTTTGTGCAGATTTTTATAAATGTGCACATATAGACAAAATGTCTTTTTTAAAAAAATATGTTTATTGAGAATAAATACATCAGTTCTCAAAAACATATCTCCTAGTGTGCTTTTAATACTTGAATTTTAAACATGTCCCATCATTCATATGGGGAAGTGGATAAGTTACTCATAATCCTTAACCAGATTTGATCGTCTTCAGCAACATTTCCTAATGCTATTAAAGGGGATTAAATGGCGTTGATAATGAGTTACACACTCTGACACGGGGAGGTGACCAGAAGAGGAAACTTCACCTAATGTCAGTTTGCATAGATTTTTCCCTATTAATCATCATTAATTAGAAATGATAAGGGATGATGATTAGAAGGTAAAGAAGAAAACCCCTCATTTAAGAAAAAGAATAGACCGAAGGCCATCAGCTTTCTAAGACTTTGCCACCAAAGTCACAGTGAAGCTATGTAATTTGAGATCCATAAAGGCTGTATCTAGAACATGCTTCTCTCTCCTCATCAGGACGGCGTGACTTGCAAGGAGTGGAATGAGCAATCACTAGCCTATGTGCTGCTGATGGGTGGTCTTGGATCCCCTGTGACCAACAAGAAGAGGGCTGAAAGGCAATGCAGACCCGCCACTGCGAGGACTTGAATTTTTATAATCGGTGCTCTCCATATACTCAAAATCATAATGTATATTTTTTCATGAGTCCCTAGGGTAAAAACCAGGAACTACTTAAATGTAACTACATTAACCATGGGGCATGATGCTTTCCCCAGGAGAATTTAGAAGCCAGAGGCTTCAAAAGGCCTTCCATACACTCAAGGTTGTGCCTTTCCACCCTCTCAGGCTTAGTTTTGGTTTCCAGGAGACCTTGCACTTTTTATCCTGGCAAAGCCAGGAGAAACTCTGGGGTGCCCGCTGACTTATTCTCGGCAGCTGAGGACTTTATCAGGCTCCATTCAGTAGGCTTTTTGATAACAGGTTTGAAATGTCCCTGTGACAGGAAATTCTCACTGTTATATTTGTGCCTTCCTGCTGGACCGAGTGGATTTTGTTTTCATATTATTATTTAATTTACAGACAGGAAAATCATTTGGATCTGGAGGCATCTTGATAACACTGTTAATGCAATTGCCAGGACTTTCCTGAGTGTACTGTCCAAGCCTGGGGACCCTGAAGGGCCGATCTTTCAAAGTTCCAGGTGTTGGTTTCTACGGCGATCACGTGACATCCCATAATCACATTTATGAAAGAACTAATTACAAATACAGATGTCTTCGGCTTACAATACCCAGAAAGCTGAAATACTGATTAGGTTTTCTGTTCTAATGTTAAGACTATATCCTCACCTCTCTCCAACAGAAAAACTAATAATAGATACCAAAGCCCAAACAGGAGGGCCTGCCATCTTCCTTCTCCCCACCATAAATGGCATGCTTTGTTGACAGAGAAAATACCTATACTTCTACAAATTGGTATTTTACAAAAATGCTTTTTTAGATGACTTTGTTTTCTATTTCAGGATGGCTCAGATGCACAATGTTGTTGGAATAGGGGCAAGAGGGCTTTGAAAGGCTTGTAGCACAAGGCTTCTAACAAAGAGCTGATGGCCATACGAAAGATGGTCTGTATTCAAGAACAGAGAACCGTGAAGGGTCATTCAGTCTGAAGAAGAGGGTCCTTACGCTGCAAATGTCAAGTTGTCTCTAACTCCTGGGAGATAGAATAAATAGAACTGCTATCATATTAAAAAATATCTTAGAGATGTGTGGATCTAAGAACGTTACCCTGATGAGTGAAAACCCTTTATAGACATGTTGGGTTTACATATGTGAACCAGGGCTCATGCATTTCCCCGCTCTGGAAGACAAATACTTTATATGTGAATGTATAGTTGAAATAACATCAAAAATACCAAATTTAGGTTCTACCAAACTAATGCCCTGTTAAGGTACAAAGATATCTTGAAAATGCTGATATGAGCTTTTGTTAATTTTTTTCCTTTCTCCCTCCCTCCTTTCCTTCTTTCCTTCTTTCCTTCTTTCCTTCTTTCCTTCTTTCCTTCTTTCCTTCCTTCCTTCCTTCCTTCCTTCCTTCCTTCCTTCCTTCCTTCCTTCCTTCCTTCCTTCTTATATGCATGACCCTATTTTTGGAGAGCTTCCTAGGTAAGAGGCACTGTGCTGGGCACTGAGGTAGTGACATGGAGATGAACAAAACTTTCCCTAGAGGAAGTCCTATGCCAATAAGAACCATACTCTGTGGTCAGTTTGGAGAGTGGACTGGAGAGAGAGTATAGCTAGAGATCAGAAGGGTGGAGAAATGATCCAGATTTTTGCACAACCTTTTCCTGCAGTCGCAGGGAAGATGATGAAACATCTTTGGGCAGGAAAGCTATAAACATTTTCATTGTCCCAGCCCCTTGGAATGAGAATGAAGATGAGGCCCAGCTGGGGGTTGGTGGCACTAAGGCTTCCCTTCACGTGGGATTTTCCTTTCTGGTCTTGCACTTCTGTATTCAGCTCTCAGGAAAATTTCACGTGCATTTTCTGTCTGTTCGCCTCTCTTTTATTTTATTTATTCCACTAATATTTTTTTGAGTATCCCTAAGTGCAGGCACTTTAGTAGGCATGGGGAATTCGCCAATGGGTAAGACAGATTTGGCATCCATCTTCATAGGACTTACAAACCCCGAGAAACCACATGGTCATACCCTAGACTTCAAATGTCAATGATAAGTATTGGCTTTGGGAAAAGAGAAAGGAATTTCTAATTATGAAATTCCTAATTATGCTACTTCCTAGTCTTAATTTTCTCTAAAACTTTCATCCTGTCATTTTTTCAAGTGTTAACATATCACTAGCCTTTCGAGTAGAATTCACCATGGTGAAATGACTCCCTATTAACTTTATTTATTTATTTATTTTTGTCATTTGAGCTCTGTTTCATGTTTACCATGAACTTTTGTGTGAATTTAACTTATGTCAGTTAAATCAGATGTTCTCCCAATATTCACTAACTGCAACTGGACAACGATTTCTGGCTCAATATCCATTTACTAATCTGACCGTTTGCCTCATATCATCCTAATTTGGGGTTGTACTTGGTAAGTCTCTATCCATGGTGTCTAATATGGTGGCCACGTGTGGCTGTTGAACACTTGAAATGTGGCCACACTAAGAGGTGCCGTGAATATAAACTCCACACCAGATTTCAAGGATTTAATATAAAGAATGCGGAGTATTGTGTTAATGTCTTTGTACTGATTACCTGTTGGATAGATTGTGTTATGTAAAATATGTTACTAAAACTAGTTCCACCTGTTTCTTTTTTACTTTTAAAATGGAGCTTCCAGAAAACTTTAAATCACATGGGAGCTCATTGCATTTCTACAGGACAGCACTGCACTTGCCATACCCCATGTTGACTCTCACATGGAATGTTACTGTTAGCTCTTTTGGCTGATCATTTGCTCCCCGCCCCGGCCACATACAGCACACATTATTGGATATTTATCAGGTCCCATGCATTGTGATGGTTGCTAAGTATACCATTGTGAAGAAGAAAGAAAAAAAAATGTCTTGCACTCTCACAGGGCTTCTGTGTTATAGGGATCCCCAATGGCATTAGAGTGATCACCCCTGCCTGCACACTTAGCTTCAGCAGTCATTAGACTAAAACATTTAAAGAAAAGTGCAACCGGTTCAAATGAGACCACCTTGTTAGTGGTCCACAGTTCATCATACGGCTCTCACGATCTTAGTGTCCATAGCATCACCAGCATACTGCTTCTCAAAGTTTTGCAGAAGATGTTTGGAAAATTGCTTTGGAAATTGATAGTTGTCCCAAAAAGAAACAAACAGAAAATACATCCGTGGTCAAAGCTATTTGGGGAACTCTCGGTTAAAGAAACACAGGTCTCTTTATTGCAAAACTTATCCAAGGACTTGCTCTTCCAAGGCATCTTTATGAATTCTGAACAGGCGGTTACCATGAAGATTCCTTAAATGGATTTGACCAGGGATTCTGTTTCTGGTGGATTTTCTTTTCCTGGAGATAAAATTGTGCACAATAAACTTTTGAATACGGTGTTCATTTCTTCATCATCTTCATTTTAATGTATGTCCCCACACTGGCTATTAAGCTACTGCCTCTCAGGGGTTCCAACCCACCCTTGGATTCTTTGTACATTGTGCTGCTGGAGCTCAGTAACCCTCTTTCTGCTTTACCACTGGGCTCCATGCTAGCCTCTGTCAGTAGGGGGAGCTAGAGAGAGGCCAGAAAACTGGAAGAAGGACAGGGGCTTCTGGTCTCTGCTTCCTGTTTCTCTCAGCTATACCCTTAGCAATGCTTCTTCACCCTGATAGCCATTCTTTCCTGTCTCAGCAGCTGAATCCAGTTAGCAGTATTTTTTTGATGACGCTTGTAGAATTAGTGTCATAACCCCTTCTATGCACCCCCCCTCCCCCATTCATGCACTGAAGCCCCAACTCCCAGTGTGACAGTATTTGGAGATAGGGCCCGGTGAGGGTGTAGTAAAAGTTACATGAGGTCTCAAGGGTGGGGCCATACCCCAATAGGGTTGGTGCCTCTATAAGAAGAGGTATAGACCAGAACATACTTTCTGTCCCTGCTATGTGAGGACACAGAGAGAAGGCAGCTGTTTGCAAGCCGGGAAGAGATCTCTTACCAGGAACGAAACCCCGCTGGAACCTTGATCTTAGACTTCCCAGCCTCCAGAAATGAGAAAAAAATAAATTTATGTTTAAGCAACTCAGTCTATGGTGTTCTGTCATGGCAGGAAGAGTGACTAAGACAACCTCCATTCCCCAGTCAGCGCTGGCTGACTGGAACCCTTCCTCCCTTGCCTGTTTCGGCTCTGGGCTTCCCTCCTCTCAGTTTCTATGTTTTCATAACTCAAAGAAAAATCTCTTTCCTCTGTTCCTGCTGCCCTAGAGGGGGTAGCTATTTCCCATACTTGCTACTTTTGGATACCCCAGGGTGTTCTCTTTGTCTTCCCAGTTCTTCACCATGTAGTTTGTTATATTAACTTTTCTATTAAAATCACCTGTGTGGTTTCTAACTCCTGACTGGACCTGTCTAATGTTACCTCTGTCCTCTCCCCCACTTCCTAGGCCAAAAAGCTAAAGGGTGAGCCAGAAAGTTATTAGAATGAGACCACACCAAACGTTTCCAACATCAGCCCAGCCAGTGTCTCTGGGTGAGCTCTCCTCACTCCTCAGGAAGTTAGGGTCTAAGAAGAGGAGCTCCCATGGAAACAAACCTACTACCAGGAGCCTACCCCTGCTGGCCTTTCCTGGTGTGCTCAGGCATGAAGAGATAGATTTGAATCTGCCATATTTGGTCTTCTCCTGATCTATAAGCTCTGACAAAATGGCAAAGATAATTTCCGACCACACTTCTATTTTCTGATGATCCTCCTGGAAATGCAGAGTTGTGGCTTTCCCTGGCTGGCTGCTAGAGTAGCTAAACCCATCTGAAGAGTTGAAGCCTTCTAACTCAAGGAGTGTTTGGTTTTCAGCACCTGATTGTGGCTCTTCGTGCCTGTTTCCCTACATTTGTGAATATATGCATGTCCATGTGTTGTGGGTCCATCTGTATCTATGTATGCACATTTGAATATGCTTGAGCATGTGTTGTGAAGGTGTGTGGATGTGTGCAGGGATGTGCTTCAGATACATGGGACTGGCTTCTTTTTACCACTGTATCTCCAATGCCTAGTACAGAGTCCATGGTAATGAATGTTCAAACATATTTGTTGAATAAATGAATGGATGAAAAAATGTGTGTTAACACTAACGCAAAAGAGAATGAAATATGTCCATTGCTTTGTTTAAGGTAGATCCAACTAGATGAGCTCTACTAGAAATATCATGAAAGCCACACATATAATTTCAAATTTTCTAGTAGCCACCTCGAATAAAATGAAATGAAATAGGAGAAATTAATTTTTAAAATATTTCAAAATTAGCTAATATGCCAAACATATCATTACTTTAATCTAATCAATATAAAATAATTATTAATGTAACTGATAGAAAATATTATTTGTGAGATACTTATATTCTCTCAGTCTTTGAAATCCAGAGTATATTTTATACTCACAGCACATCTCGATTAGGAAAGCCATATTTCAAAAGCTTGGTATCCCCACGTGGCTCATGGCTACAGTATTAGTGTAGCCCTTGATACTATCCTGTGGGTGGTGGAGAGTAGGCGGCACTTTCTTTTTCCTATATGGGAAAGTTTGAGATAAGGAGTCTCGGGAAGTGGGGGTGATCTCTTGGATTTGGAAAATATTGGTTGGGAATATGTATCTATGACATCTTTCGAGTTGCAGCAAGGTTTACACAGTTCAGCTCACAGCACCTTCCCTATCCTCCCACACCAGCACTGTGGGGTAAAACACAAACTGGGACCTTACTGTGATGCCCCATTGCTCTTTCCCTAAACCCCTTTCCTACTGCCCTTTCTTTGCTGGAAACCTATCTCCCAGTCTGGAATTTGATCCCCTATTCTAGAAATCTAGATATATCTTTCCCTAGAACAGTCTCTAACAATATCTTTCCTAATTCATGCTTCAAGTTCAACCATGAAGAAATTAAAAAAAAAAAAAAAAAAGAAATAGAAAACAGAAACAAGCATGCACATGCATACGCGCACACACACACACACACACACACACACACGCACGCACCAGGAAGTATGATTAGCCCTCTTCTCCTCTCTCATATTTTGCATCCTCTATCTTTCCTCATCACATCTGATATGAGCCATTTTATATAGGAGTCTGATTTTTCTCCCCAATTTGTCTTGAGCTAGAGATCTCCTAGGTTCACAATCTCTTCACCCACCCCTATTGATACCCAATTTTATGGTCGAGACATTGGTAGAAATCCATACGGCATTGGTGAAAAGCCCCATGTCTTCTCCTCCCCTTTTCTCATTGTCTCTGTCATTAGATAAGACAGAATCTCAGAGGTGGTTCCATTGGCTTCAGACCGTCTACCCATTACATTCAATGTCTTTAAATTCTCTGAACTAGAGTCATTTGTAGCACACAGGCAGTTAGAAACAACAACAAAAAGACAAAACCCAAAAAACCCCCATACAAACTGCATATTTTTCATTAACGTATACTGTTAACTATGCCAGTAAATTATGGATAATTTAATTTAATTAAGACTTAATGGCAACGTTTTCCTCACTAATGAAATGGTTATTTGTTATTAGGAAAATATTTATTGAAGTGGAATTGTGTGATCTCTCACATCACTATTAAACCTTGTTAAACCATTTTTAATTTCAATTTGGGTTTAATTAAGATTCATTAAGCATTTTATTAAATCTAAATTAAATTGAAATGGAAATGGGGTTTGCCAAGGAAAGATGGTGGTGCCCTTCCTTCACTCTCAGTTCTTTCAAAGTGACACAGTTACAGAAGTACTTGGGAAGAAGTGGGACTCCTTCATTATTGGTAGAACAGAAAGAGCACAGGCTCGGTCACAGACAGATCAGGGTTCAAATTGAGGAACTGCTGCTGGCTCACCATGAAACTTTGGTTGAGTTATATCATTTTTGCGATAATCAGCTTACTCCTTTATAAGATGAGAATTGAGATTTTAAAGTAGTCATGGGGGTGGACAGGAAAGAATTAGGTACCAAATGGATATTTACATCTCCTTTTCCTGTCTCAGGTAACGGTAACTCCTTAGAAAATGGAATGAAATAAATTAAGTTCTTTAAAGAAGAAGATGAAGATGAAGAAAGAGAGAGGAAGGAAGGAAGGAAGGAAGGAAGGAAGGAAGGAAGGAAGGAAGGAAGGAAGGAAGGAAACTGTGACTTTAAAAAGTTGCAACATGCATGGAGTTGTCCATCAGAAGCCTAGATTCAAAAGAGGGTGTCGGTGGAGCAAAGGCAGAGGAACTAATTAAAACTTGATGAGCTGGGCCTTGGAAAAGGCTGGACCAAGAATACAGGAGTTCGGCTATGCAAGTCAAATGGGATGAGCCTTGTCCACCAAAACTCATGAGAGAGAGGTTTCCTCCTTGGGTATGAAAGGAAGTTTATGGCCTTGACTTTGTGGAGGAGTTGGTTAAAGTGAAGCCTGAATGGCATGGATAGCTCTTTCCTGGCTCAATCCAGTGAAACTCAGAGCTACACACTAGTCCCATGTAAAGTCCTCAAAATGGACAAATACCAGTGTTCATTTGTCCAACAGACTACTGCTGTGGACTTCCTGGGTGCCACACCACATATTAGGGATATAGTGGTCAACAAGACCTTCATGACCTAATGATAGAAAGAGATATGCTAACAACACACTCCAAAGTAATAGTGCCATATTGTGGATATGGATAATGTGCTGTGTTAAAGAGGCTGTGTAATGCGCCAACTATTAAAGACCTAGTCTATGTGACATCAATCTGATGTCCCTTTCAGAGTCTCTCAGCTCCACTTTAAATCTCTACTGAGCTGTTGACTCAACCCAATCCTTTTTTTTAGTAATATTTTTTTATTATATTATGTTAGTCACCATGCAGTACATCCGTAGTTTTTGATGTAAAGTTCCATGGTTCATTACTTGCGTATAACACCCAGTGCACCATGCAATATGTGCCTTCCTCAATACCCATCACCAGACTATCCCATTCCCCCACCCCAATCCTTGATTTCGTTTTCACTTGAAGCTCCTAGAAAAAGCCCCTTTCCTTAATGCCCTATCATTTTGAATGAGTCTCTATTCCCACATGTTCAGGTGAGGTGGTTGGGAGGCACCTCTTCAAATGGAAGCATTCACTCTTGATTTGACTTTTCCTTCTCCTGGAGTGAGTTCTTTAGAAGCAAGAACAGGTCTTTCCTTTTGACATTTTTCATCCTTTGATTGAAACATTTTACCACCTCAATATCTAAAGATAATTTCAACACATATGATCCCAGAGAAGACTCCACATTCAGTACTCTGCCTTGCTCTTCAAACACTAAGTAGTCAGAATTAGAGGAAATCAAGAGCCTCAGTAATTTATACAGACCAAACAGAGCAAGGGGTAGTCCCTAAATGATTCCTCCCTTAGAGAAAACCCACATACTTGCTTTCATCAGCCTAGCATGCATTCATGTATATATGCACACAAAGGTACACGTACCTGCATTTCCTTCTGCTGAATAACCTCCATTTGCCCCTCCAGATTCATTCTCCTCCCATTCCCACCCTGTCTATGATCCAAAAGTCTGATTAATGTTGATAACCCCAGTGGGTTCTCTTGACTCCTGGAGAGTCTCAGCAGGAAAGTTCAGAGAGGCAGGGAGTGGGATGCAAGCTTGCAATGTTTCATCTCCCTTCCTGTGAGTACCAAGGCTGGCTGCATCCATGGGCCAAGATGGCAGGTCCTCCTACCGGGTCTCTTTTCTCCAGAGGGTTGCTCCCTGCCCTTATCTTTTCAGGAGGATGGTGATAACAAAACTCTGCTGTTGCTATCCCTAGGACACTGCTCTGTCCTTTGTGGTTTCTCTGCAGCCTTCCTATACCTTTGTAAATTGTTCTTTCATTAAACTCTTTTTTAAGGTTCCCAGTGTGAGTGTGCCAAATGCTTTCTGCCGTGGCCCTGACTGATAGGCGTACACAGAAGCACTCAGATCAAAGTGACACTCAGTGTATAACTAGATTGACACGCAGTGTATAACTAGATCGTGCTTACGGAAACCAGGAACATTGATTGTCCTTGTGCCCAGTCAAGGTGTCTCCAGCTGTGCGACTAGTCAATCTGAGATATAATAAAAGTGCTGGAAGGATCGGCAGGTGGATTTAGTCCTTTGCCAGGTCTTTCTGCTCCCAGGGGCAGGCTAGGCTCTCTGAGTTTCCAATACCACCCTTTGTCTTCATTCCAGAAACGGAGTGAACCAAGCGGCCCAGATGGAAAGCAGAAATGCAGACAGAGGGCTGTGGAAGAGGAAACTTAAAATAACTGAGCAACTTAAAGAAAACAAGCAGGGATTTATTGGAAACAACTGTCTCAAAAGGGAGAAAAAAAAATTCCCGGCTTAAGAAGAAAGAAGATGAGAAGACACAAAAACAAGCCAGATGAAAATCTCTGGAAGGAAAATAAGGAAGAAGGAAGAAAAGGCACAATCCTGCAGAAAATCAGTCAAGAGAACAGAGGTCCAGGGCAGCCCAGTCTCCGTCTTCCTGGTACCCAGGGACGGGGCCCTTCTGCTTTTTTGGAAAACCGCTGCCCTGAATTCCCTCTCACAAGGCCCTCACCTGGACAGTATTCCCCCCTCAAAGCCTTGCCCTGTGTTCTGTATGGGCAGGGATGATCAGGGCCCTGTCCATCCTCCCACTGATTACAATCCTAATCCTTGCAGGAGTGACCCTCTATGAAGAGGGACTGGCCTCTCTCTAGGCTTTTCCACTCCTCCTGGAGTTCTGGAATGGTCTCTTGAGTTTTCTGTTACGCTGTTTTCTCTTACTTTTTAACCAAATCCATTGGCAGTAGACCAAAAAAGAAAGAAGAAAAGAGAAGTCAAAGGTAATACCTCCAAAAGATAGTTTATATATTTAGTGTTTAGAAGATTTATTTATTTATTTGAGAGAGAGAGAGGAGAGAAAGAGAGAGAGAGAGTGGGGGAGGAGCAGAGGGAGAGAATCTTCAAGAAGACTCCCCACTGAGCGCAGAGCCCAACATGGGGCTGGATGTCATGACCCTGAGATCATGACCTGAGACGAAACCAAGAGTCAGATGCTCAACTGACTGTGCCCCCATGCACACCCAAAAGAGATCATTAAATTTAGTTTTGTGTTTGTTGGTAGTGGGTATTCTTGCTAATCAGTCTGTCCCTGTCTAGAGCTCAGGCTGAATTTCATTGTCAGTATGACTATCAATAATAAGGACCATCTTTTCAGGGCGGTGAATCTGAAAGGACACCCCCCCCCCAACAAGCTGAGTAGGTCAGGCATTAGATGTAGAGGCCATGGAAGGGCCCCCTTCTGCTGACTTGGACGCACTTTCTTTTTCCAGCCCAGCTGAACCCTCTCATCTCTCCACTCTGATGATAAGCCTTGTTAAGGCTCGAGCTTTCATCTGCCTGGGTGGTATTAGGATTTGGGGGACATGTGGCCTTAGTGTTTGCGTTTGGGTGGCATGTGGCTGGGAGCCTCTGCTGAAGTAAACAGGTTTTATGAATAGACAAGGATGACAGTAAAGATAAAAAACATAAAAAAATAGTTGTGTAGGGCATCTCCTCTGCTGTCCGTGGTGCAGGGACTCTGGGGAAATGATGCCTGATTCTCATAACAACCACAGGAGTTAGGAACCATTAGTCCATTTCTTAGATAAGGAAAGAGGCTCAAAGAGATGGTATCTTCCTCAAAGTCATATGCCGTATAGCTAGTGAGAAAAAGAACTGAGATTCCCTTTACATTTTGTGCTCTCTGTGTGTGTGTGTTCTCTCTCTTGACTAAAACATTTTGGGTGGCATTTTTCTCTTTGCCATGCATTAAGCACCTGTCAAGTCCCCAAGAGAAGGAAGAGAAGAGGCAAAGACAGAGGTTAAGCAGGGGAGCACTGGTCTTGTTGGACTGCCTACTCCAGGAGAAATGGTCTCACACATTCTAGATATGAGATCCAGGGCACGACATTATTGAGATAATTCTGCACTCCTCCATCAAAGCTGTTTTCCCATCCATTCATTCAACAAATATTCATTGAGTGATGAAGTGATTAAAAGTCCAGGCTCTGGAATCAGATTGGCTGAGTATGTATCCTAGCCCTGCCACTTAATAAACTATGTAAATCTTAAGTAACATACTAAAGCTCTTTAGGCTTCATTTACCTCTTCTGTAAAATGGAGTTAACAATGGCTAAGTGCTACTAGGATTCAATGTGTGTCAAGCACTTAGTACAATTGGTCAGCACATATTTAGTGAAATCAGAGATGTTTTGACCTCCAGAAGAGGGTGTGTGGATCTATGTCTGTGTGTATGTATGTATGTGAGGGAAGCAGGGAGAAACTGGAATTTTTATGTGGTTCCACCTCTATATGGCTCCTTGTATCTATTTATATGGCCGTGGGCAAGTCTCTAGTCTCCCTGACCCTCAGCTTCCTCATTTCCTAGGATGAGACTTCGGTAAGAATGTAAAACACTCAAAACCATTCCTGAATCAGTGTAATTGCTCACTGAAATGCTGTTTCCCCCTTTTTACCTCTTGTTTTGCTAACTTGTTAGGGCTGCAGATCCAGAGACCTGTATCAGGGTTTTCAAGAAGCCATTATGAACTCTCTCAACTATAGCCAGGAACCTTGTCCAATGGGGACAATGTGTCAGGGGGAGGGGGTACAGAGTCATAAGACATTCATTGACTTTTCTGAGAAAAATGAGCTCAGGAAAACCAAATGTTGGCCACTTTTCCCTTCTGACACCTCATCTTTCTCTCAAATTAAGCTAAGCTGGTGACCAGGCTCTGGCGTGGAGCAGGCCCCTCCTCTGTCACAGCCAGATCTAGAGAAATGAGAAAAACAGCCAGGATGAGGCCACAGGAGTGACTCCCATGCTGGTTTCACGCAGGGAGAAGGGACCCAGTCCCTCCATCTCCTCCAGGTATCACCCGGGAAGCAAAAATTAAAGGCATGACTTTAAGACTAAATTTAAAGTCCACTGTGGAAAATTCTCCAAAGGCTAAAGGGATCTACTCAATTTTTTTTAAATAAACGTTTTGATTTTAGAATAACTTTAAATTGACAAAAACATCTCAAAGCTAATTCAGAGAATTCCTGTGTATCTTTCACCCAGCTCATTCTAATGTTAACATCCTACATAACCATGGAACTTTTGTCAGAACTAAGGAACCAACCGTGGTTGGTTTACTACAGTTAATTACTATTAACTGAACTCCAGACTCCCTTTGGATTTCACCGGTTTTTCCACGATTGTAATTTTTTTTTCGGTTGTTCCAGGATCCAATCCAGGATACCACACTATACTTAACCTCTTTGATGTTTAATGTGTTGGTATTTACCTTTTGATCTAGAGAGTTCTGTGCCCACTAAAAAAGTCTGGAATTTGAGCTCTGACTTTAACAACCTCCCTTCTAGAGCAGACTATTCCCAGCATCTTCATCTTGGTCATACCCCAAGGATGTGGTCAGGATGCTCAGATTCTACCTGATGCCCTTATGAGGAACTGTTTTGACTTTTTACCCCTCACTTAGGTGGTGAACTAGTAAGTTCCCTTGCCCACAGAATGCATTGTGCGCCAGACAGCATCCTAAGTGTTTTCATAGAGTATCTAATTCAACTTTCATAACATCCCTTTGAAATTGGCATTATTACTATTTTCTAGATGAAAACACTGGGTTCCAGAGAGGTTTATAACTTGCCCAGAATAAAACCTTTGGTAAATGGTAGGACCAGGATTTCAAAGACAAATTTGCTTTCTCTCATGCTTCCATCTTAAGGCCTCTGCTTTGTGAACCTCTGCCCTAGAATTCCTGGTTTCTCTCCTGCGTATCTAGTGGAATGGGTGACAAGGCTGATGAATGGTACCCTTAGTGAGAATTCACTCAGGATTAAATGCTTCAGAGCCTCAAGAGGAAGATGTCAGTGGCTCTAGATGATGGTTCTAAAATAGCTAGCAAATCCTGAAGTGATCCAGAATGTGAGTGTAAGAGCTTATCCGCCTCATGCCCTCCCTCCACATAGAAGCACTTACAAAAGCCTGGCATTTTACCTCCTCAGTGCCCAGAATCCTATGCACACATTCCCTCCAGTGCTGGCAGGTATTTCTTTGGGAAGAGAAGAACCACACACAGTGTGCCAAGGGAAGATCAGAATCAGGGTGTGGGAAATCTGAGGTGAGCACTGAGGACTCACACTGAGTGTAGGACCAGGGCATTCAAGGAGAGACCAGGGGGATTGTGCAGTTAGGCTACAGACCCATTTAATCAATTTCAGGTACAGGGTGTGTGTGTGTATGTGTGTGTATGTGTGTGTGTGTGTGTGTGTGTGTGTGTGTGTAGCCATGTGCAAATCCAGTTCAAAGAGACAGAGGTAGGACAGATACATACTAAAATAGATTTTTAGATGCTTGTAGGCCCAAATCAATTCATTTCTTTATTCACTCATCCACTCATAGAGTAAGCATTCATTAAGTAATTTTGATGTGCCAGGGCCTGTGCCAACACAGATTTCTGGTCTTGGTCTGCATTTCAAGACATCACTGAAATCTTCCATCGGTGCAGCTATATGTGAGGCTCAAGAAACTCATCTTTCTGGAAAATAACACCCCTCATTTTGCTTTTGTCAAAGGAAAAAGAGAAGCTAGTTTCTAAGGGAAACAAAGTGTCAGAGAAATCAGTTCAGAGTGCTTCGCAGGATATCCATTCTTAATAGCTGAAAGCAAACATGGCCCTTTTGTCCCTTAGTGATCAAGAATTCCACAGGGTAGAGCAAACGTGGAGACGCTGGGGCCATCTCTGGTTTTTGGTATGCATCCTCTCTCTTTTCCTTCCTGTGTACATCAGTAACTTGGTTGAAAATGAGACAAGCACAGCTAAGTGTCAGGATAAAGGGAAGTGTCTGGAGAGGCTGCCTGGGGCGTCTGCTGGGCGGGCCCATGGTGAACACTGTCAGGAAAATATAGAAGAGGTGTGCTCTCATTTACATGGACCGCCACCATTAAAATGGACAGTGTTAGTACACCAAAAGGATTGAACGATGGGACCATCGACAGAGAGGACACATTCTCTCTTGAAAACACCCACTGTAGTAGTCAAGAAGGGAATGGAGTCACCTGAGAAAGCCGGAGCAGTGAGGACCATGCTGAGCACACCCCATGTTCCTTTGTATCCCCCAGAAGCACAAGATGTGCCAACAATTCTGTTGATGTGTGAATTGTGCCCAGAAATGGGTGCTTCCTGGGAAGGCTGGTTGGAGAGGGTGCAAAAGTTGATAATCTTTTCTTTACCTGGAAGACAGGTGTAACATGAAGGAAGATGAGAAGGAGAAATGCTGAGGGCAAAGAAGGAGAGGGAGAGATGGGAAGGGAGCATCTGCTGTGAGTCGGCTTTTGGCTCAGGGGGATGTTCCAGCAGGGCCCACACTGGGAAGGTGTAGATGCGTTTGGGATTTCTGCTGGGCTTTGGGAGGTGGGATGATACTAAGGAGAGACTGTTCAGCCGGATGTCAACAAATGCTTCCCTCCCAGGAAAATAAATTTGAGCAGGGGCTGGTACTCACAGGAAGTGGTTTATGCCCCATAATTGTGTAAAAAAAAAAAAAAGAAAAAGAAAAAGAAAAAGAAAAGAAAAGAATCAAAACAGGCTGGGAGGCCCATGTGAGGGGTACGCTGTATTTGATTTTGTCTGCTGGGTTGTGGAAGCCTGGGAGGAGCCAACATGGATTCAGCTGGGCTCTGGGTTCAGGGGATTGGACTGAGTGATTTGTGATGCCAGGGTCAGTGACCCCAGTGCCTTTCTTGATCAGGAATTCACAAGAAAATGGATCTAATATGGCTTTTGTTTCTTGATGATCCTGGCCATCCCCTGATTAAAATCTCTGTGACTAGTCTGGACCTTGCTGGGTTCAGTGCTGGAATCTGACCAGTAATCTGGTCAACAGACATAATTGGCCAGAAGGCATAGCAAAAGCCAGCATCACAGAAGTTCATGATACTTGTTATTTCTCCCCACTCCAGAAACCATGCTAGACTTCACTGATCCATCATGGCTTTCCTATTGAGCTCAGGTGTAACCTCACAATCCTTATTAAAACAAAGTTCCAGAGAGTCACTGCATATGATTCACAATATGCCCTAAAGATGAAACCCGCTAGCCACCTTGGAGATAGAGGTCGAGAGGGACAATGGGACCCTGCCAAGCAACAGGGAGCATTCACTCATTCATCGCTGTATTGATTAGTTCACAAAATATTTACTAAGAGGGGCGCCTGGGTGGCTCAGTCGTTAAGCGTCTGCCTTTGGCTCAGGGAGTGATCCCAGCGTTCTGGGATCGAGCCCCGCATCAGGCTCCTCCGCGGGAAGCCTGCTTCTTCCACTCCCACTCCCCCTGCTTGTGTTCCCTCTCTCGCTGGCTGTCTCTCTCTCTCTCTCTGTCAAATAAATAAATAAAATCTTTTAAAAAAAAGAAAATATTTACTAAGAATCTGTGATATATTGAGCTTCCTGCTAGACCCAGGGGACTGTAGAGATAAACAAAGCTTCATCTCTGTTGTACATGATCCACTACTGCAGAAAGAGAGAGAGAAAGAAAACACGAATCTTTCCCATAGGATTTCAAACATGTTGCAGGAACAGAGGAAGCTGTGGCCACCACTACACGGGGGACTGCAGGCTTCACAGAGATGATGACATTTTAGCTTGGTCATGAATGAGTCAAAGAATGAATAGGAATAGGGATAAATAGTATAGTTTGTGCAGTTGGCAGTCTAGAGGAGAAATATTTGAAGATATTACTTTTCTTAAACATTTCATAGGATATGTTTGGTCAAATGCAATTTCTCATTTTTTAAAATATTTTATTCATTTATTTATTTGAGAGAGAGGGAGAGCGAGAGAGAACATGAGTAGAGCAGGGGGAGAGGGAGAAGTGGACTTCCCACTGAGCAGGGAGCCTGACGTGGGGCTTGATCCTAGGACCCTGGGATCATGATATGAGCCAAAGGCAGATACTTAACTGACTGAGCCACACAGGTGTCCCAATTTTTTCATTCTTAAAGTAGTCAGACTAACTCATAAACACAAATGACAATCTAATGAGAAAGATGGAGGGAAAGATCCAGGAAAAGAGAAGAGAGGAAGAGAGTTACTTTTATAAAAGCCTCCTAAAATGATCATGAGTAGAGTTAATTCAAAGTTGCCCTCCATGGAAAAAAATAGGAAGGGAGGAATATTATTTTCTATGATAGGAAGAGCTGTTGAGAAGGACATGTGTTGACTTTTCCTTCCCATTATCCGTTTACTCTTCTTATGGAAATCCTACCTACATTGCCTTCTGGGGAACCATATCCTCCACTCTAAGCCCATATGCTTTGGGGGCTCCAGCTCTGACCTGAGGATGCAAGATGTGACCTGGCCCTCAGTCAATCAGACCACTGAGTTTCCTTATGACTTATTTTTATATCCAGTATGACAATCTGAGCCTTTTAATTAGGTTACACAAATCATTTACATTTATAGTGCTTATTAATATGGTTCAGTTTAAATCTATATCTGGCTCTAATGTTTCTGTCTTATCTCATTGTTCTATTTTTATTTTTCCTGCTTTCTTTTGTGAAATTGAGTACTCTTTCTGATTTTCATTCTGTTTTCTTTAGGTATTAACTATAAATCTCTTTTTATTATTTTATTTTAGTAGTTGCTTTAGGGTTTATAGTGTACATCCTTAACTCATCATAATCCACCTTCAAGTAATATTATACATTTCATGTATAAGAACCTTAAAATAGGATACTTACATTTCATCCTTTTGGGCCTTTGGGCCATTGTTATAATATATTTAGCTTTTATGTAAGTGATAAATCATGTACTGCATGGTTATTATTTTAACAGTCAATTGTATTTTAAAGGATTTAAGTAATAAGAACAAAATTTTATATGTCTATCCACAATACTGTTTCTTGTGCTATTTATTTCCTTGTTTAAATCACGTGTGGTAGGCAGAATAGTAGCCCCCCAAGATGTCTATCTCTTAATTCTCAGAACCTGTGAATATGTTTTCTTACATGGCAAAAAGGACTTAGTAGATGTGATTAAGGTTAAGAATGTTGTGATGAGAACATTATCCTAGATTATTCAAATGGGCCCATCCTAATCACATGATTCTCTGTAAGTTAAGAACTTTTCCTGGCTGAATTCAGAGGCTGAGGTCAGAGGAAGATATCTCTTTAAAAGTATGGTCAGAGAGTTATAACATCATTGACCTGAAAATGGAAGAGGGAGTCATGAGCCAAGGACCCTCTAGGTCCTTCAAGGGTCAAGGGTGATCTCTAGAAGCTGGAAAAGGCAAAGAAACAGATTCTTCTCTTGAGGCTCCAGAAAGGAACACACACTTTTCAGACTTCTGACCTACACTACTGTAAGTTAACAAATTTGTGTTGCCTTAAGCCAGTAAGTTTGTGGTAATTTTTTTTTTTTTTACAGCAGCAATAGAAAAGTGATACATCATGTACTATCTGTGGAGATATCACCCTCACGTGGGTGAAATTGGTTCTTGGGGGGCAAAAGTATCACTTTTAATGTAGAAAGCACAGATAATATATGCCATACATAAGCAGACACATAGTGTATCTGTGGTATTAAAATTTTATGAGGTGGCAATTAGGGAAAAAGTCTAAAAAGATTCCTTAGGGGGATGATAATAAAAAACAGTTGAGAAACAAGATGCATATTTCCATCTGGTGTCACTTTTCTTCTCCCTGAAGTGTTTCCTTTATCACCTCTTGTGTAATTTCATCATCTTCATGTGATACATCCTTTCAGTGTTTTTATGTCTGAAAAAAATCTTTGTTTTGCCTTCACATTTGGAAGATATTTTTGCTGGGTATAGAATTCTACATGGACAGTTTTTTTTTCCTCTCGGTATTTTAAAATGTTGTTCCAATGCCTTTTCTATGTGTTTCTGATATGAAATCCGCTGTAATCTTTATGTTTGCTCCTTTGTGTTTAACATGTCCTTTTCTTTGCCTTGTTTACAATTTTCTCTTAAGTCATTGGCTTTGAGAAATTTGATTAGGCTGTGCTGTGGTGTAATTTTCTTTGCATTTCTATGTTTTAGGGTTTTCTTTGCATTTCTATGTAGAGCTTCTCAGATACGTGTGTTTATAGTTTTAATCAAGGCTGCCATTTTTCCCCGCAAAAATTTTTCTTTTCTGTACCCTCCTTTCTCCTTTCTCAGGTACACTGCTTTGGTGTATATTAGATCACTTGAGATTGTTCTACGGATCACAAATGCTCTCTTCATTTTGTACTTTTAATTCTAGTATAGTTAACATGCAATGTTATATTAGTTTCAGATTTACAATATATGATTCAACAATTCTATACACTACTCGGTGGTCATCATGATAACTATAGTCTTAATCCCCTTCACCTATTTTACCCATTCCCCCACCCACCTCTCCTCTGGTAACCATCAGCTTGTTCTCTATAGTTAGGAGTCTGTTTCTTGGTTTGTCTCCTTTCCTTGTTTATTTGTTTTGTTTCTTAAATTCCACATATGAGTGAGATCATATGGGATTTGTCTTTCTCTGACTAATTTTGGTTAGCATTATACCCTCTAGATTCATCCATGTTGTTGCAAATGGCAATATTTCATTCTTTTTTGTGGCTGAATAATATTCCATTGTGTATGTGTGGGTACACACACACAACATCTTCTTTATTCATCTATCTATGGACACCTGGGCTGTTTCCACAATTTGGGTCTTGTAAATAATGCTGCAATAAATATAGGGGCACATATATCTTTTTGAATCCAGTGGAATTACTGGATCATATGGTGATTCTATTTTTAATTTCTTGAGGAACCTCCATACTGTTTTTCACAGCGGCTGTACCAGGTTGCATTCCCACCAGCAGCGCATGAGTGTTCCTTTTTCTCCATATCCTTGCCAACACTTGATGTTCCTTGTGATTTTTTATTTTAGCCATTCTGACAGGTATGAGTTAATATCTCTCATTATGGTGTAGATTTGCATGACCCTGATGATGAGTGATGTTGAGCATCTTTTCACGTGTCTGCTGGCCATCTGTGTGTCTTCTTTGGAGAAATGTCTGTTCATGTTGTTCATTTTGGTTTTTAAGACTTTTTAATGCATCCATTTTTTTTGCATCATTTCTATTTCAGTGTCTGTATGTTTACTAATTTGTTTGTTTATGCCTAATCTACAGACATTGTAAATTCTTCCCCGAAACATTTTAGACTAGAAATTTGATTTCGTTAATACTTATATCTTACCTGTCTCTATTTAATTTTTTAAATCTATGACCTCGAGTTATAATAACTTTGAATTTCCTCGTCTGCTAATTCTAACATCTGCATCAATTCTGTAAAATTTCAATTGATTGATTTTTCTCATTTTCTTATTTTTTGTTTGCATGCCTGATAATTCTTAGTTGAATGGCAGACATTATGATGTTTACTACTTAGGGGTTTGATATGTGTATATTCAGACAGATAGATGGATTAGATAGATCTTTTGAATCTTGCTTTTAAGGTCTGTTTAGGTGAGACAAGAGTAGTGTTTATTTTAGGACTAATTTTCTCTCATTACTGAGGCAAGACCTTGTGTTGAGAAGAAAACTGAAGACCTCTTTGAGTTCAGCAAGAGTGTTGTAATTTATCAGCTATGTTTACACTGGGTAGGCGATGGGAGTGACAGGACACATACTCATTATTTGTAACCCATATTATATAAAGTAATGTGACAAAGAACAAAGAATATAGTATCAGACAACTATGGATACCTTGAAAATTTTCCAAGAAGTTGGGATACTCCCAGTAGAAGAATAGAGAAGATGACTTAGATTATTACCCATGTTTAGAAGAAAATAAGATTTAATGATTTAAATGATTTATTAAGGCCCATCAGATTTAAATGAAAGAAACAGGATTTGAATCACATTTAGACTGATATTAACATCATATTTTAAATTGCCAATTTAGTAGGAGAGATGGCAGCAAAATGACAATTAATGGGATATTTGAGGCCTTACAGGACTTTGTCACTGTCTCCCAAGCTACAGTATGTGGGTTCCTGCTTCATCTACCTATTCTCAGATAGAACTGGATCTGAAAAAGAGACCCATTAGGACCTGATCTGAAAAGGGAGACTGAGAAAGTATGGGATTGGCAATGTGTGGCTCTGATGGGTGTGGCCAGAACTTATGAAAATAAATAGAGAAACAGAGAAGACACACAGGCATTTTTTAAAGGCACATCTGGGATCAACAGGAAAGAATGCTTTCAATGATTATCAGTATTTTCTTTGAGCATGGCCAAAGGGAAGTGAGGGAGTGTAAATAAAGGCTATTAGGCCAACAACTTTGCCCTTTTTTCCAAATATCATGACTAAGATCTTGGTGGGATAAAATCATACTTGGGCATATTTTTCTTTTGATTGTATGTTTTTATTCTAGAATCCTCTGTGTAAAATCATTCTTTCTCCCTTTTCAGTTTCTTAATGGAACTGCCAGTGTGAGTCTCCCATGCCCTTGCAGTTGTTATTAAGTCCATGGGATGGGCATATCATCACAGAACCCATCAGAATCCTTCCTGGAGTGAATATACAGATGCGGAGACATAGGGGACCATCTCCTTCTAAATCTAAGGTCAACCCAAAGTAGGACATGGAGTC
Source organism: Ursus arctos (assembly GCF_023065955.2). NCBI lineage: Eukaryota > Metazoa > Chordata > Mammalia > Carnivora > Ursidae > Ursus > Ursus arctos. The sequence continues at coordinate 19,515,090 of NW_026622830.1, read as the reverse complement.
CTCCAGCAAGAATGGAGCATTTCCACATTCAAACTATAAATATCACCTCACTTTTTATAGGGGTCTTTCTAAGAGCTCCCAAATTTGAGAGTCAGCTGGGGGAATGTGACTGTGGACCACATTTCCCATCCCCTTTCCCCAGACCCTGTCAACACCACAGCCTCCAACAGAGCATGCCAGATCGGAGACAACTTAGTGTAGCCATTAAGATTAGGGGGCACATTATTTAAAATCTCTGTGATCTTTGGTAAATTTGCTTTTTGGAAAAAACTCCGAAAACCTGTTTTGAAGAATCTACTATATTCCAGCATCTATTTCAACACTTGTAATAAAATGATGACTAGGACAGACAGTCCCGGCATTCACGGAACTTCTATTTTGTTTAGACAGGCAGAAGACAACAAATAAGTTAATCCAACAGTTATATAATGTTTCTGTGCCTTAGTTTATTTCCTAATCTGTGAAATGAAGGTGGTGATAACACTCACCCTGTGTTGGAAGAGTTAGGTATCTTAGGATGGAATCAGTGGAAAAAATCCCAGCCCTTTTATCATTGTTCATCACCATTCCCTGTGTATCTTCTCCTTGTGAAAGGCTGGATTCTAGAGGTCTAACTCAGAGAGACTCTGGATCTTAACATGCCTGAGTCAAAAGAACTCTGCAAGGGGCTGGCACAGGATAGGACACCCTCCTTATGCTCTGAACACAGACCCCAAACCAATCGTGCCTGGTCATGGTCTTCCAGGATGCACAGGAAGTCCTCATTCATTTTTGACTTGCATATGGGAGAAGGTGAAGGAGGCCCTGAGCCTCTTACCATTTGGCTTTGCTAGCACTGCCCTCCCAGGTCCCTTACCCCCAGGGCCTGGGAGCACTGTCTTTGGTGCCCAGTGGTGTCTAGCTGTGCCTCCAGGTTCAGACATTACTATCCTTGCTTTTTCTGGTTTTCATTTCCTTTTCTTGTCTGCTAGGCTTTTGAAATGCATATTGCAGCCACTTGTTGCTCTGTTTTCTAAGCTGCCTTGAACTGCTGCCAGGGGCTGTTGCCAGAGGAGCTAATGACTAAGTCACTCTCCTTTCAGCCTCTGGCAGGACTGGGAATTCACTTGAGGATGGGGGTGGGTAGCAAAGGCCCAGCCATCCTGAACCAATCATGAAACCACAATAAAAGTGCCGACCAGGGAGTAAGTCACTCACGCTCAAAGCGCAGCGCTGAGCTCAGCTTGGAGGTGACGACCAGGCAGAGGGTGCTCTGGTTTGCTCTTGCTGAACCACATCAGAGGCAGAGACTTGGGCAGAAAGGCAGGCCCATCAGAGCAGCCTTGGGGGGATCCCAGGGTCAGCAGGGAAGAGATACTCACTGTGTTTCTGAGCCAGGAAAAATCATAAAAGAGCAGAGAATCACAGGATGTGAGCCAGCGCATGTCAGGTGACATGTATTACAAGTGATCATAATAAACTAGCTAACACCTATAGAAAACTCACTTTGTATTGGGCTTTATCCTAAGCACTTGTAAAGCACTATGTCATTCAGTCCTTCCAGTATCCCTATCTGGTATGCTTTATTATTATTCCCACTTTCAGAAGAGGAAACTGAGGCATAAAGAGATTTTAGTTGGTGGTGGGTGGCCTGATGTTTCCCCACTGGTCCTCTTAACTGGACAATGACAACATCCCCCTCATTGGTTGTCTGGCTTTCTAAATGCTTTGCCCAGAGGGCTCATTGTTTCAAATGTATCCAGCGCTTGTACTGAGTTTTATTATCAATTACATGAGGTTAGACAAGGATCCTTCCTTGCTCCAGCCTCCAGATGAGATCTCAACCTTGGCTGACCTTTTTGACTGCGATTTGAGACACCATGAAGTCAAGGCCCAAATTCCCGATGCACAGAAACTGTGAGATGATAAATGTGTACAGTTTTAGGCCATGAAGTTTATGCTAATTTGTTAGGCAACAACAGATCATTATTATAGGGAGGTTCAGCAGACAGTGTCATGTTGGAAGGATTGAAAGGTACAACTAAGAGAAAGAAGGGACTAAGGAGGGACATTCCAGGCTGGTAAATGGGTGAGCGATGCCTATATTGGCAGGCTCATAAAAGAGCTCTGGACAAACCTGGAGAGTTTGACAAGGAGTTAATGAAGCGAAGCCTTAGAGGAGTTCATCCGTCTTACAAAGCAAGAAGAAGAGAAAATGGTGGAGGACGCAGAAGAATTATAAGAAAGTGAGGGAAATGTACCTCATGGATATTTAGGAGAACAAGTGAAGATGCTGCAGTCATAGTAAATGGCTTTGATCCTTTTGTCAGAGCAAGTGCTCAGGTTATTTGCTGAAAGTGAGACTGGAAGAGAGGGCTCCGGAGTAGCAATACTATTGATGACAATAAGCCATCGATAGCCTTACATGGATCATCGCACTAAGGATTCACTACCTCTTCCAGAGAGGCTTTATTTTTATTTATGTTCTACAGATAAGGATTAAAATATTCAGAGAGATTAGGTAACTTGCCGATTGTCACCTAGTTCAGAAGTGGCCGAATTGGAAAATGAACCCAGGTCCTAGCATCACGGTGTCACACTGATGTTCTGGAAGCTCTTCTGGCAGATGCCATGGGGAACGTGTGCTCTCTGCCAGAGCTGTTTTGCTGCTCTGTATCAAGGGGCTGTGGAGACTGTTGCAGAGGACATGGGAGGAGATGGAGCGCAGGAGTGTAGGCAGATGCGCACAGAAGGAGAAGGCTCTTTTGTTGCAAGGACAGGAAGTGAACTGGTGTAGTCAAGGGTAATCTCGGGTGAGGAGGGAGACACCCGATGTGCCAAGGTCGAAGCTCCTGGAGCATCTACACACAGGAAATTGTGGACTTCCCAGGAATTTCAAAGCAGACAGCTCAGTAGACAGAGTGGTAATGACCGGGGATGAGAACTATCCCCATTTATAAGGCAGATGGTGGAGTAAGATGGTGAATGGTGACGTCTAGGCAAGGGAAACCTGCCCAGTTCACTCCAACAAACGTAATGCAAATGTTCATAGATTCATTGAATCTTTGTGACTTCTGGACAAGATGCTGCCAGTCCTGAAAAAAGAGATTCCATTTGTGTTGCCATCTTTATAAGCCAAGTGGCTGATACCAAGTTTTCAGAAGAATTCAGACTTTGAGTTCATAGTTACTCCTGCTGGTTCAATGCAAATATTATCCCAAGGCAAAAAGGCACAATGGAATAACGATTCTGAGTTTGCAGAGATGGCCTGGGGGGCTATGAGAAAGAATGCAGGAGTTTCCTAACTTTGAGCTGAAGAGTGATGGCGTGCTCACCTTGCCTTTCCAGGCCTGGAGGGGCAGGCCGTGGTCCTCTGGGGACTGAGAACCAGCCCTTGTGCAATACTGAGAGAGCTGCTAAGAAGGCAGTTACTTCGCCTCTTTCATTTTCCGCTTCTCAGTGCCTAGTTGTGTGTTCAACAACTAACAGGTGCTTTATGAAAGGATGTTAAATGAATGAATGCGCGTGGGCATGATCGTATATATTCCTCGGCTCTGTCTCCTTGTAGTCTGTTTTAGATAAACAAACATTCTAAAGACTGCCCCAAAGACAGCGCATAGGCTTGTCAGAGACGGAAGGTCTGAAAGTCCAAACTCCGCACACACTCCCTCCTGTCTCCCGGCTTCACTCCCTTTTCACAGAGGAAACCAATCTCCTCTCCTTCTCCCCCCTCGCAGAAGAGGGAGGCCAGCTCTAACGGCCTTGGCCCCAGTTTGCTTGTATAATTAATGTGGGATTTTCCCTCCTCTAGTAAAAAATGACCTTGTCAAACCAGAGACGACAAAATCTTGGTTACTGAGCGATTGTGGGCTCCCTGCTGGGATGGCATCCCGGGCCCTGCAAAGAGAAATCTAATAAAATTGGTGTCAGGGGCTCCCTGGGTGCCAGGTCCCCTGCTGCCTGACCCCACGATCCCAATTTATTAGCCAAACCCAAGGAAGCAGACAAACCTCACTGGCTCCAGACAGGAGACTTCCAAGCGGGAGCTAATGTGGGGGCTGGGGCTGGGTTTCAGCAAAAATGACAAGGGAAATGACAGGAGGTGCCAGCCCGACCAAGGAGTCTGGGGAAGCCCTATTCAGAGTATCTCGCTGCCTTGACAAGGCCGATTTTAACTTGGTGGAGGAATGTGTTAGAATGGCCAATGGGGAAAGGAAGCTGGTTTTTTCTCTCTGCACTGCTATTAGCCGGACCATGGACTGCATGCCTTGTAGTAGCCGTGTTCCTGGGAGTCAGCAGGCGTCAGTAGAGAATAGCCAAAGAATAATATTTGCACGGGGACTTTCCATTTTGTAAGTTGAGCACTTCCGCATGTGCCTGGGAGGTTTAAATGTACTCTTACTGTTTACCCTTCCCCACGACTAAAACCTCCTGTGATGGGAAATCCTGCTTAGCATCATACACGAGCTTCGCCTCTTATTAGCTAAATGATCCTGGGCCAGGTACTTAACTTTCTCACCTACGAAACGGGGTAAGAGCCACTCTCATAAGTTTGCTTGTGAGGATTACAGTAGGAGAAAGCAGAATTGACCCACAAAAACTATAGTATTTCTCTATACCAGCAAAAATCAACTAGATGGGGGGAAAAAAGGGAAGAAGAGAGTCTGTTCCAAACTAACATAATAAAAAATTATTATTAAAAAAAAACTCCAAATAGTCATGAGAATTCTGAAGTGTCTAGGAGTTCGCTGAACAAAGAACATCAAGTCCTATGGAGAAAATGCTAAAATTCTATTAAAGGATATATAAGATTGGGTGGAGGTGCGCCTGGCTGGCTCAGTCGGTACAGCATATGACTCTTGATCTCAGGGTTGTGGGTTTGAGCCCCATGGTGAGTGTGGAGATTACTTAAAATAAAATCTTTAAAAAAAAGGTTATACAAGATGGTCTGGTGATTTGAGGGATATTCCATACTTATGAATGAGATGTCGCAATATTGTAAAGCCACAGTTATCTTCAAATTAAACTATGAATTCGATACAGTCACAACAAAAATTCCAGCTGGATGTTTTTAAGGATCTAGAGACTAGAGAAACACACACTAATGTATATGGAAATATAAAGGTCCATGTATAATTAAGTTCATTTTGGAAAAGAAGAGCAAAGAGGAGAAAGCTGCTGCACCAAATATTAAAATATATTACAAAGTCACGGAAATAAAAGCAGTATGTTAGTGCCCCCCCCACCCCGCCTGCCCGCAATGATAAACACATCCATGGAACAGAAGAGAAAGCTCTCCGATGGATACATGCATACCTGAGTGGTTGATATATAATGAAGATGACAAGAGAATCAGTGGATAAAGTTTCATCCACCAGCTTTGACTGACGGTGCTACAAAACCTGATTCACTATTCAGATTTCAATGGAAATCTCTTCACTATAAATAAAAGGATCTCCAGTTGGATTCAAGGCCAAAATCTAAAAGATAAAACTCTAAGGTTAATCACAGAAAATACTATTCTTGTGGCCTAGGAGTATGGATAGACTTCTTAAACAAGTCTCATAAAGAACAAGTCACATGTCATCAACATTAAGAATTCCTGATTATAAAATGCCACAGACATGGTTAATAGACAATCAACAGATTGGCAGAAATTATTTGAAAATTATTTGCAAGTTGTAAAACTGAAAAGGGACTACTCTGTAGGCTATGTAACAAATTCCAGCCATCAAGAAATAGAGAATAAGGCAAAAGGCACGAGTAGGCAGTCCACAGAAGAGGTGGTGCTCATGACCAGGAAATACAGGAAGGGACACTGAAACTCACTAGTCTACAGAGAAATAAGAATAAAAAAAAGCAATGAGATGTTACTTAACCCATCATCTGGACAAAAACTAAGATCACTGGATAATGTTGGGAGAGACATATGTGTGTTTGTATGAACTATTGTTAGGCTGATCCATTCAGAACAAAACCCCAGAAATTCTTCGTCTAATGATGTTTGAGCATACTCTATGATACCGCAGTTTCACTTTTTTTTTTTTTTTTGACAGAGATAGAGACAGCTAGCGAGAGAGGGAACACAAGCAGGGGGAGTGGGAGAGGAAGAAGCAGCTCCTAGCAGAGGAGCCTGATGTGGGGCTCGATCCCATAATGCCGGGATCACGCCCGAGCCGAAGGCAGATGCTTATCCGCTGTGCCACCCAGGCGCCCCCGCAGTTTCACTCTTATATTTGAGAGGAAGTGGCACAACTCCATAAGGGGACATGCAGAAGATGTTCATCATAGCCTTGTTTGCAGCAGGACTTGTCATACTGTGGCCCATGGGCCAAATCTGGCCACATGCATTTATTTACATAGTGCGTATGGCTGTTTTATGCTACAGGAGAAGAGCTGAGTCCTTGCAACTAAGACCTTAGGGCCCACAAAGCCAAAAATATTTGCTATCTGGATCTGTATAGAGAAAGTTTGCCAACCCCAGTTTGAAGTATCAGAAATCCTATAGGCAACCTGGAGTCCCATTGCTGAGAGAAAAGTAAAATATAAGGGACATGTAGTATGGAACACAATGTGGCTCTTAAAAGCCATAAACCGTGTGAGGTGTATACTTACAAACATGGAAAGATCTTATACGTAACTAACGAATCACTGAACACTTCATCAAAAACTAACGATGATACAGTGGCTGAACATAATAAAAAAAATGAAAGAAAAAAAGATGCTGAGCACAAGAAAGGAGGAAAAAGAGCCAAGTTACAGTATTATAACTTACGTAAATGTTATTGTTATAATGACAACACTATATATTTTGCAAAGATATATACAAGATCAAGGCGTCATATCAAAGGCATAACGGTTGCTGAAATGAGGAGTGGGGGCGCGTTCAGAAAACACATCAGGTGACGGTTTCTGCATGATCTGATGATGACAGTATGCTGCAAAATGGGAAACATGATTTGTTCATGCCTCAATGCCCAGGATAAAGAAAGTTAATATGGAAATTGCTTAGTACAATGTCTAGCAAATTGTGAATTTTCAGGAAGTATTCATTGTTATCATCATCATCATCATCATCCTTTCATTGTTCATCTTTTAAAAGTGAAATACTCAAGCAGAGTAAGACAATTATCATATGGTTTCACTCATTTATGGAACATAAGAAGTAGGAAGATCGGTATGAGAAGAAAGGGAAGAAGGAAGGGGGGGTAAAAAGAAGGGGGAATGAACCATGAGAGACTATGGACTCTGAGAAACAAACTGAGGGCTTTAGAGGGGAAGGGGAAGGAGGATTGGGATAGGCCAGTGATGGGTATTAAGGAGGGCATGTATTGCATGGTGCACTGGGTGTGATATGCAAGTAATGAATCATGGAACTTTACATCAAAAACTTGGGATGTACTATATGGTGACTAACATAACATAAGAAATTATTATTAAGGGGCGCCTGGGTGGCACAGCGGTTAAGCGTCTGCCTTCGGCTCAGGGCGTGATCCCGGCGTTACGGGATCGAGCCCCACGTCAGGCTCTTCCACTATGAGCCTGCTTCTTCCTCTCCCACTCCCCCTGCTTGTGTTCCCTCTCTCGCTGGCTGTCTCTATCTCTGTCAAATAAATAAATAAAATCTTTAAAAAAAAAAAAAAGAAATTATTATTAAAAAATGGCATATAAATGTTTTTGTTTGTATAAAGAACGGCTAATATGAAATTTAATGATAATTCATAGTGTGTATCAATTTATGTAAACGAGATAAACATTTTAGTTTCTTTGAAAAAAAATTAAAAAAATAAAAGTGAAATACTAAGCATGGAGCTAAAATTAATAAAGAGGAACATCCTTATGACAATTCTGTCTCATCAGTTACCCCCAAATAAATGAACAGACAGTAACCCTCTTTAGAGGGACACTTTATGAGTCAAAAGGAATTAAATTTATGGCTAACCCCCCAAATTGATGCGGAAGGACAGAGGGCTTATTCACTGTCATGATCACCTTTTCTGCTCACCAACTATTTTCCTTCCTGATCCCATGTCCTTGTCTTCCTTTTGGTTGGATGGAGCCATGTGACAAGTTCTGGCTGAGGAGTTGTTAGCGTAAGTCAAATGTGCCACCTTTGGTCAGAGTATTAATTGTTCTTTCTAGACCCTCCAGAGCTCTCTTTCCTGCTGGCCTGGTGGCTAGCTGCATTTGAGAAGGTAGTTGCTCCATTAGTCCTTGGGGGGCTATACTGGTTAGACACCCCTGCAGTCCCATGAGGGATATGCCAATGAAAGCCACTGAGATTCTCAAGATTGTTTGTTACTCCAGCATAGCTTGGCCTACCTGACTGATACACCTTCCAAATCTTCAACACTTGTGTGGAGGCACTCACAAAAATCCAGACACATAGAATTGGAAAGACTCTAGAAGCCATGTAATAACACCCCTGACGTGGACTGACGACATTCTAGAACAAGGGACCCAATCCCAGTGAAGGAGACCCACATCCCCCACAAAAGCTCCTCTCACCTTATCTTACCTCTTATCATTAGCGAAATTTGTCATCCGGAGCCAAATTCTGCCTCCTTGCCTCTTCCACCCACTTGTCTTAGATCTCCCCTTAACCCTCTCTCATACATAATAATCCTCAGGTAGGGAAGTATGGCAGAATAATGGTTCTGCAAAAATGTCCTCATCCTCATCCCAGAAACCTGTGAATCTGCTTCCTTACATGACAAAAGGGATTTTGCAGATGTTAAAGATCTTGGGATGGAAGAATATCCTGGATTATCTGAATGGTCCTAATGTAGTCACAAGGGTCCTTATGAGAGAGAGGTAGAAGGCTCAGAGTCAGAGAAGGAAGTGTGATGACTGAAGCAGAGGTTGCAGCAATGCAATTGCTGGAAAGGAGACTTGGTCCAAGGAACCCACTAGAAGCTGGAAAAGACAAGGGACAGATTCTGCCCTAGAGCTCCAGAAGGAGTGCATCCCTGCCAACACTTTGGTTTCAGCCCTGTGAGACCTCCTGCAGACTTCTAACCTCCAGAATTCTAAGATACAAATTTGTATTATTTTAAGCCACTAACTGTGTGGCAACATTTCACAGTGGAAATAGGAAACCAATGAAGTCAGATTAGGTACCATTATTTCTTTGCGTTTTCTGGTTCTAAACCAATTGCCTTTTGTTACACTTAGTTTCATTTTAAGCATAACGAATTTGGCTTCACTATCCAGTTTGTTAATAAATGGGACTCCCAGAACTTTGGCTTCATTTTTGTTTTTGTTGTGATCTGACAAAGGAAATGTACTGTAAAAATTCACCCTATCTAGAGCTAGTCACTGTGCAGACCAAAGCAACACGGACTCTTCAAGCAGCTCACTGAATTTGGGGCCTACACAGACTCTAAATCCTGTCTACAGTTGATATTGGTGATATTTAGATCCATCTCCCTGATCCCACACTTGTTCAGTTGATTTTTTTGGAATTAAATATAGGTTTTACCAATTCCTTCATATTACCAAGCATGAGTTAGTTAACTCATAGATTATGTAATCTGGTCAAAACTAACTACATTTAACAGTCTATGTTGTGGCTTTAATAAGAAATCAAGAGTTTGACAGAACTGATCAGATTTGAGAAATGGACATGACAGTCAAATCATAAATATCTAATTTTTCTTTACTGATTGATATGTTCCAGGCCCTTTGCTAAAAACCAAGCAGTTATTGCCTTATTTGTTTCTCAAAACAGTCATATGAAAAAGTCACATGAATATTATTATTGCTGTTTCATAGTGGGAAAAATGGCATTAAGGGATGGTTAAGCAACTTGCCCAATTTTCACAGCTAGTGGACGAAAGAGCTGGGCTGAAACCCAGGCAGTCTGATTCTGCAGATGGTGCCTTAAATTCATGCTACGGCATCACCCTGGAAGACATCTGTATGGCTCTCACTTGCCTCTGACTTGGATTTGTCTGATTCCAGGTCCAGAGGCAGCCTGGAATGTGTGGACACTGTCCTTGGAAATGAAAGGACTTGACAGCTCATTTTTGATGGATCACATTTCTTAGAATAAGCACAAAATAAATATTTTCCATTTGCTGAGTGATTTTATCAAGACTCTCTGGGTTGAGCTTTGGAGGGGAGAGAGGAAACAGGTTTCATGGTTAAAGCCTGAGAAATACCTCTCAGGCAGTCAAGGGTGAGGGGCTAGTAATGGGTGACTTCAGCCCCTAGTCATGCTCACCTGGCATAGGAAGCTCTGGGTGGTTTGGCCCCACACTCTTCACAATAAGCTCCTCGTTTGTCCTCCTGAGTTGATGGTCTGGTGGAGAGTTTGTCTGTGGGAATTTGTTCCAGGAGAGACCCAGCTGCATCTGACAGGAAATGGAGAAAAGAGAGACAGAGGCATAAATCTCTGGCCTTCTGCCTCTTTCTTGGGAATCTGTTCTCTCCAGCCCAGAAGTGTGGAAATGAGTAACTAGTGAGTTTCAAAGCCTGGATGAGTGTCATACCACTGGATAGACATGTGGGGCCCCCTGAAGAGAGAACTGTCCCTTTTGGAGGAAACATCCAGACCCAATATTAAAAACTTACATTAGCCATTAAGCCCATGAAAAAATGCTCAGCCTTATTAGTCATCAGGGAAATGCAAATCAAAACCACAATGAGATACTACCTCACACCCACTATAATCAAAAAGTCAGACAATAACAAGTGTTGGTGAGAATGTAGAGAAATTGGAACTCTCACACTTTGCTGGTGGAGATGTAGAATGGTACAGCTTCTCTGGAAAACAGTCTGGGAGTTCCACAAAATGGTAAACATGGATTTACCACAAAACTCAGCAGTTCTACTCCTAGGAATATACTCAAGAGACCTGAAAGGTGAGGTGAGGTGTAGTCTCTTGGGAGGTCTCAACCATCTTGATAATCAGCATCCCCCATAACCTCCAGGCCTATCCTGGTTTATTTTACGCCATATTCCCTAATGATAAAAAAGCTGCCTAAGTTGAACGGCCAGATGCCCACCTCTCACCCCCTTCCCATTCTGGCTGCCTCATCCAGTTATTGTCTGCTTGGCCCCTGAAGGCATTTAAAATCATGACTGACTCCTCCAGTCAGAGACAAGCCTTTTGTGGGACATCACAGTGGAAGAGGGAACACTGACTAAAGCAAACACATCTATAATTGGCAGCTACCAGAGACGTGGCATGGTCCACAAGAGAGAGTCAAAAGTCACAAGGTAGAACTGGTGGGTGAAACACTGGGAAGCAGATTTCAGGGAGCAACAGTACTGACAAAAGGAAAACAAATGTTTTCAGCATAAAAGAGAGAAGAGTCTAACCCTCTGGGCTGGATCAACAATGAAGGCTTGGTGGAAGAACAGCAGAGTATGAAGTCACATACTCTTGGGTGTTGGAACCTGATCCCTGGGACTTCTGAAGGCTTTTGGTTCCTTGGAGGCCCTCAGGAAAAGCAACAGTTGTCTTTAAAGGGATTTCTCTGTTTGCAATTATTACCTTCAAGTAGAATGTTTATAGTCAGCTAAGAGTCAGTTCCAAGCAATTCCTTAGACATGTCTGTATGGGTCTGAACTTTACTCACAGGCAGTGTTAACATTCTGTCCCATGGGAGTGCTGGGTCCCATGTTCACGAACTTGAAAGTATCAGTGAAGAGATGGTGAGTATCCTCTCACTCCACAACATATTTGGCTGATAGAATTCTTTCTAGTTGTTTTATTCCTCTAAGTTTTTGTTTTCTTTGATCAACCTCCTCTCAAAACTAAAGGCAAAAAACATTCCACAATTGTTTCTCCTTCCTGACTATTTAATAATATTTCTAAGATTTTCTACATACGTTGCTTATTTGTGTGTAGTGTGTAAGTTTTAATTTCTATCAATCAAATAGATTTGAACCTGCTTCTACTGTTTTCTATTTACCACACATTTTCTTTGTGTGCCCCTGCCCCATCTCATTTCCTGTTTTATCTCCGAATGTTCTAGGTAGTTTCATGTTTTGTTTGTTTTCCCCTTTTTTCTCTTTTCTTTTCCCGGAAGTTATATATTGCCTATTATTTTAGTAGGTACCCTTAAAGTTGTTAACATACATAATTACCTTAACAACATCTCAGGTTAAGCAACCTGTCTCCTTTCTTAGAATTAAAACAAAACAAAACAAAACAAAAACCTTTGAAATTATTTGACTTGGGTCTTTCTGCCCTCCATCTTCTATGTTAATGATTTCCAGTATTTTAATTTACCCCGTTCTCAGCTACCCCTAAATAAGACATTATCAGTACAATTATTACATTTTAAGGAATTTGTAAAGGATTTACCATTATGTTTACTGCTTTCTTTCTTAACATTCCTTCTGGTATTCCACTTCTTCCTTCCTGAATCAATTTCTTTTTTTCTGAATCATATCCTAGTAGAATAAAGATACCATATATGATCTTTGCTAAGTACATAATATTCATCATCTCCTGTAATCTTATCAGCAATTCTGCAAAATACAGATTATCATTCCCATTTTACAGATGAAAAGGTAAAGGCATGGAGAGGGAAGTGACATGCTTAACCAAAATCACGGAACTGGTACACTTCAGATGCAACCAGATGTTCTGTTCAAAGACATCAAGGAAGCAAATACTTATAGTCATCTAGAAATATCTTGGGCTAATCAAGAAGAAATTAGGGGGTTATGGAGTTCTTGTAGGCAGGCCATGGTGCTTAAACTCAAGTGATTTGTATGAGAAACTTACCGACAAACCACCCATTATCCCTAAACAACTGCTTCAATGGAGAGTTTTCCAAACCTGATGGTTAGATTTGGCCAATAATTAATCTAGAGCAGGGAAGGGTGCTGTGATAGGAGGAGGGTAATAGTATCAAATTGCCAGTTTGGCTTTACTCTTCCTAAGTATCTGAATCTTACAGTTTAAGAGAAGATGTCTGTAGGTACCATTTATAATTGTTATCTACATAGTTTTTTTTTTTTTAAGACTTTTTTAAGAGAAGTTTTGGTTTTACAATAAAATTGAGAAGAAGGTACAGAGATTTCCCATATACCACCTGCCCCTACACATGCGTAGGCTCCCTCATTATCGGTATCACTCAGCAGAATGATATATTTTTTACTAAGGAAGAACCTGCATTGACACATCATAATCACCCAAAGTTCATAGTTTACTTTAGGGTTCATTCTTGCTGTTGCACATTCTTTAGGTTTGAACAAATATATAATGATATATACCCATCATTATAATACTAAACAGAGTATTTTCACTGTCCTGAAAGTCCTCCGTGCTGCACCTATTCATCGCTATCCCCCCATTGCTAGATAGGTTTTTATTTTACATTTTTAAAAACATCTGAGTCAGAGCCTGGGCAAAACACATTACATCAAAGCTCATCCAGGGTGGATGCATGATGGCTGGTGACGTTTATGAAGATAACATTATGATATTAGTAACGAACAGAAAGGAGACTTTAGTAATTTATTGTTGCCAGTCATTGCTTTTGGTGATGTTTGTGGTTGTTTGTGACTGGAAGCCCTTTGGGGGCTAATAATAATAATAATAATAATAATAATAATAAGAGTAGTACTAAAAATTCACCCAAAGTCAATGTTAACCAAGCAGTTCACAAACAGAACAACACCGATTGTTGTACGTGCAGCATTCAAGATAATACACCCAATCTGTCTATGGATTCTACACTTCTCACAAGCATGAGCTTCACTTTCACAACTAAAGCTGGATCATTAAAACTGCAGCCCGTTGGCGGTGACACATTTTGCAGCTCAAATCCTCCTTAAAATGAAACTTGCAGTCCTTAGAATGGTGACAATGTGCTGAAAACACCCACATGCACCCCCCTTGGCGCCCTATCCTTTTTGGCTTGCTTATATTTCAGCAACTTGACACCCTCGTTTTACGGGCGATTTTAGCAGACTGTTGACTCTGGGGACCACCCATCCTCAGGTGAGCTCAAGCAGAGAGTTTCTTCCCCCAAAAAACACATCTTACCTAATTCAAGTGACTTTTGTAAGCAACTTGAAACGTTTAGGGAGTCTACTGTCCACAAACCCTTAGGTGGTGTGGAAGTGTCAGAGTCAGGAGGATTGCCATCACTGAAATGCCAAACCACATTCTGGTTCTAATGCTGGCTAGCTGTATGACCTTGGTTACATGACTCACTCTTTCTCTATCTTGGTTTTTCCATCTGTAAAATGGAATTGTAATACCTACCCCATGAGAATGTTAAAACAGTTCAATGAAGGCAAGTGAAGTTCTTACTGAATGATCAATAAATGTTAACTATCACCAGTTTAGAGAAGGTGATTAGCTGGGGATTGAGATCACCATAGGATAGGCCAAGGTCAAGCAAGATCAGGGCAAATGGTAGATGTTTTCACTACTAGAGATCCTTTCACTTGAGCTTTTTTTAAACTTTTTTTTTTTTTAAAGATTTTATTTATTTGAGACAGAGCAGAGCAGAGGGAGGGGCAGAGAGAGAAGCAGACTCCCTGCTGAGCAGGAAGCCCGACATGGGGCTCAAACCCAGGACCCTGAGACCATGACCTGAGCCGAAGGCAGCCACTCAACTGATTGAGCCACCCAGGTGCCCCTAAATTTTATTTTAAGATTTTTTTAAAATTTATTTATTTGCCAGAGAAAGAGAGAGAGAAGGTGCGCAAGCAGGGGGAGTTGCAGGCAGAGGGAGAAGCAGGCTCCCCACTGAGCAAGGAGCCCCTTGTGTAACTCTATCCCAAGACCCTGGGGTCATGACTTTAGCCAAAGGCAGACACTTAACTGACTGAGCCACCCAGGCGTCCCTCACTTGAGCTTTTTTGGACAGAACTGACTTACACTCATAGTACTATTACTCTTTTACCATTACTACTAATGGTGATTGGTAATATTAATTCTGAGAATTACAGAGAAAAGGAACAACCAACCAGTTGTCTTATTATAATTTATAACAAGTTAGAAGTCAACGTGCCCTCCTGCTCATCCAATGTCACCCCTCCATGTACCACTCTTTTTTTTCTGAAAGATTGTATTCACTTGAGAGAGAGAGAGAGAGCACAAGCAGGGGGAGTGGCAGGCAGACCACAGAGGCAGAAGCAGGCTTCCCACTGAGCAGGCAGCCTGATGGGGGGGCGGACTCAATCCCAGGACTCTGGGGTCATGACCTGAGCTGAAGGCAGACGCTTAACTGACTGAGTCACCCAGGCGCCCAGCAGCACTCTTAACAGTTTGCTGTACTTCATCTTCCTGACTTTACAAATATAGCCATGTCTTCATTTACATTTCCAAAGACACATTTTGCCAAGGATCATGCAATACATAATGGCTTATAATTTCCTTATCTGGTAACATCACAAACATCTGAACCTATCAGTGTACACAAATCTTCCTTATTATTGCTAATGATTACATAGGAGTCTTAGCAATCTGAGTTTTCACCTGGCAATTTTTATTTTCTGTGGTTTAATTCATTTATATAGTGGTCACAAGATGTGACTGGGATCAGCCTCAAAGAAACCTACTTCTTGAACTAGATGCCTCCATCAACTTTACTAAGGGGAGAAAATTAAGCTGCTTTGGGTTGCTTGGTTTCTTGGTGCCCATGCACCTTCTCCTTCCCAATGGGTTAAGTGCTATGGTCTGCTGGGCCAAGATGGACAACTCTGCTGGGTTTGGGAATGATCTCTGTGAATGTAGCCTCTGAAGTACGAGCTTGGCTAGGCCAACATTCGAGGCTGTCCAAAATCAAAGCTTTGTGAGAACTCAGTGTGGCAGAGTTTAAACTTTGGCTCTGTAGACCCGCAATCACAACTGACTACATGTTCCAGAGTTTTCAGGATTTGCCTAAGTTAAAAAATTCATTCTTATTTTCCCTTGAAATCGACAGACCCTGACCTCAAATTGGGGAGTGGAAAAATATGGCTTAGTACTCACTAAGGCTAACCGTGAGGATGCCAGACAAAAAAGGAGAATGCAGGCACCAAAGTGAATATATGTTACTTTGTAAACAGATGAACAATAGCAACCAAAAGATCTATTACACTGATGTCACAGGAAGCAATAAGAAGGAGGAAAGCAGAAGGAAGAAGATGGTGATGGGGATGGAAACTTCTAGAGCACTGTGCTGTTCAATATGGTAGCCACTAGTCATATGTGACTAGGGAGCACTTGAAATGCGGCTAGTCTGAACTCAAGTGTGTTGCAAATGTACAACGCATACCAGATTTCAAAGACTTCGTATGAAAAAGGAATGTCAGAAATGTCATTAATAATCTTTATAATGATTTCATGTTGACAAGATATTTTGCATATATTGTGTCAAACAGACTATGCTATTAAAAGCCATTTCAGCTCTATTTTCACTTTTCAAATGTGGCTCCTATAGTATATGAAATGACGTGTGGGGCTTACATTATATTTCTATTGGACAGCTGAAGAGCTTTCTTCCATGAATAGATAAGACGAATTTCCTATTTATTGTATGTAAATAACATCTCTAGCAGAATAAGAACAGTTTATCTATTATTTATTTAAATAGACCTACTAAAATATCAATTTCCCCAAAAAGCTTCCCTCCCTAGCCCCGAAGTAGATCTAAGCCTTGCCCCTGTTACACATGCACAAATTATAAATTAATGGATTCTAAATAAAAGCAGGCTCTCCACATAGAGTACATGAAAGAAAAAGAAATTAATGTGACTCATCCGTAAGCCTAAGTTTGATTTAGAAAACCAGTGATTAACATGACAGCCCCACTCTCTAAATAGACAGAGTGGAAAATCAGAGACTAAGCCACCTGAGTGGATTTAACACATCACTCAGAGAGGCCTCAGCATCTGCTACCCTGCTACCCTTCTGGCACCTGAGAGTGTATCCCAGTGTGATGGTTTTTCCGTCATAAATATTTCCTTTACCCCCATGAGATGTTTCACTTGGGAGGGGCCGGCTGAGCTCTCTGCACTCACAGCTGCAGGAGCACAGAGACGGGATGCCTTGGGTCAGGAGTGGTTAAGGTGCCTGCCTCTATGCTCCCTGTCTCCCCAGTCCACTGAGGACCTTCGTCCAAGGACACTTCTTCACCCATCCCGTGGCATCCTGAGCTTATTCTGTGGGTTCTCTTCATGCCTACACCTCCACGTAAGTAGCAGCGACCAAGAAACCTGGCTGTGCAGTGTTTGGGGAGGGAAGCATTTGGCTCAATGACATCGCAACCTGCTGCCAGTGGCTAAATGGCAGTGCCTGGGCCAAGACGGAGGATACCTGTTACCGGAAGACCTCTTAACAAGAGAAGGCATGCCAGAGACATAGCTCTTTGTCAGAAACTACTACCAGAGGCACGACAATAGTGGTGGTGCAGGGTAATGTTCCAGAGCCCCAACGATGGGGTGTTATTGCACAGCCTTATCTTTAAATGCTCAGAAAAGTAACGGGAAATGTTCCAGAAAGCAGAAATGATCATGGTCCAAGGGGTGAGAGGCAGAGATTGGAAAGGGGTGGGGCAGCACCTATTCTGGAGAGGTGTGGAAGTGAGTCTTGAGGGCGGCAGAGCAGTGCTCCAGGAGGGAGGAATGGTGCGGGTAGAGACAGTGATCCCAGCAATCGCATGGACAGCAACCACTGGTTTATTCAGTCCTGATTCCACATGAGACTCTGTCAGGGTTTCACATGTATTGACTTAATGTACTCCTTAGAACTGCTTGCTGTTCGCTTCATTTGATAGACAAGAAAGCTGTGGCTATGGGAGTTTGGGTAAGCTGTCCAGTATCACACAACAGTTTGTAGGTAGTCCTGGGAGGCAGACACAAGTCTGTCTGATTCCAAAGCTCTGAATTTTCCACCATGCCAGGAGGACAAATCACGAACACATTCTGTTCTTTTATTCTTCCTAAGGTTGAGAATTTTGTGGGTTTTGTCCATGTAATTACTATAAATGATGTTTGGCTGAGCCCGGGCTCATGGAAAGTTGATTTTCGCTTTGTCACTCTAGATCAGTGGCTCTGCACTTGGAAATGTCGGGAGACATTTGTGATTGCCACCGCTGATGTACGGGGTGCTCCTAGCATGGACTGAGTGGAAGCCAGGGAAGCAGCCAACCATCCTGCAATGCAGGGGATAGCCGTCACGTGAAAGAGAGCTAGCCAGCCCCGAATGTCAATAGTGTAGGGATTCAGAAACTCTGTGGCAGAGGAAGGGCATGGCTATCTGCTTCATCTTGTCCCACTCAGTCCACTTTACAGAAAGTGACCCAGTTGGTCATTTATTCATTCAGTGTATATACACTAAGCATCAACTAAGTGACCATGTTAGGATCTGCGGACATACAATATTAAAACACCAAATGATTTCATTCAATATTTGTCAAAAGTATAGTTGAAACCCAAGAGCCACACATAGAAGTGGGGTATAATGGAGGAAGCTTCTGGGAAGAGGTAGTTGACTCACAAATATTATTGAGAATTTGACATACTGGGTCAACCTTTACAGGTTTTGGGAAGGATCAGGCAGAAGATCAAAGAATGTTTACGTATCCGTTACTAACTTTGTATTATTTGAAGTTAAATCTGTACTTATTCTCTATCTTGTCACTATAATGCTCTGTTTTTCTGTCTAAGAGAATTTACTAAAAAGTACAAAGAGCTTTCTGAAAACATCAGGGGTTTGTTTTAAGTGTATCTGCAAAGAATATTGACTTGTAACCTCAGACTTATATGCTGGTTATTGAAAATTACCTTCGTTGTAGAGAATTATATTTATTCACTCTCCATTTAATTACTGTTTGTCATAAGAGTTGAAGCTTGTTCACCTATCTTGTATTTCTTTTTTTAAAATAATTTTTTTATTATGTTATGTTAGTCACCATACAGTATATCCTTAGTTTATCTTGTATTTCTTAACCCAGTGATGAAGCCTTCACCCAGTTTGTGAAAAACAGTGATGCTAAGCTGGTAACATTTTCGAAGGTCTTCCTCCTCGCCTGAATTCATGCAAGCAAAAATGAAAAAGTACCTCAAAGAGAATAATTTTGTAAGACCTCTTGCAAATTTCCACAGCACTAGAAGTTCGATGGTTAGAAGAAATTAGATGTGGTTCCTAACCTCGGGAGTTAACTCTCTAAATGACAAGGGAGACAAAAATCAAAGAAATCACACAAAGAATAACATTACTACAGTCCTGGCTGCAATGACAGAGCCAGAGCACAAGGGACGAAGAGTTGGGACCATGGCCTCGTCCTGGGGACCAGGCAGGGCTTCTCTGTGGAAGCCACATGGGAGCTGGGAACTCACCAAAGTGGGCAGTAACTCCAGGCAGACAAAAGCTGGTGTCAGAGAGAGTTGTGGTGGGCGGTGTGCCTGGAGCTAAGGGCGTTCGAAGGAAGTCAGAGGGGCAGGCAGGGGCTGCACACTCCAGGTCCAGACAGGCTGTGTTATGCAGTTTACATTTTCATCTTGCTGTCAGTGTGGAGTCACACAAATGTCAAAATTATTAGCACAAAGTGCGAAGTATGCATTTTGAGAAGCCTGCTCTGGCGACTGGGTGGGGAGTGGATCATTGTAGGAGCAGAGCAAAGACACAGAGAGCAGCAAGGAGACAGCTACATCAGCCAGTACAGAGATGCTGAGGACTGGGCGTCGGAAGGTGGCTGGGGAAATGGGGAAGAGTAGGTGAAGTCAAGGAAGGAAGGTAGGACCCCCAGGGCTTTATATACCACGGATGGTCTCTGATTGAGGCAGATGAGGCAGGCAAAGGTGCAGAGGACTGACTCCTGGATTTGGGGCTTGTCTCCTACACTGGGAACAGCAGAAACTCTGGCTGATGATTCCGTAGAAGTTCCTCAATGCACCTGCACTGTCCTCTATGAACAAGAAAGGGGGCAGGACCTGCTTCCCTATGATGGCTTACATTATTGCCAGGTGCTTGATATGGCCTTTAACTCAGAGGAAAACAGCCATCAGGTCTGAAACAGGAGGGAAGGTCTGGGCCATCTGAACATTTAACTCGAGGATTCAAGCCCTGCCAAGTCCTAATCACAACGCAAACCTTTAAGCCCCCATTTCCTTCTGTGCCAGTAATGACATTTGAAACAGGAAGGAGACATCTACTGAGAAGCAAGATCCTCCTCAGTGAGCACACCGGTCAGTCCTTGCTGGGCTGTCGGCTTCAGCTGTTAATTTGCACAGGAACAGCTTCTGAGCTGATTCTATGATGGGTCTGTTGCCAAGATCAGCCATTTAAAGCTTACTTGCATTTCTGCTTTCTGCACATGACATATCACAGGGCCAAGAAAGAGTGAAGAGGTGCAGAAACCATAGCCCAAAGAGGAAGGAGATGGGACAATTGCCAAAAGCCAAGGAAAAAAGCAAGAGTGACTACAGGAGGAGGAGGAGTGGAAGTCTTGCTTAATGGAGGCAAAGTCTCAGCTTGAGCCCCTGCAAAGGGCAGCCACTCTCCAAGGGGCACTGGCAGCAAGTCTCTAAAAGAAGGTTGGAGTCTGCCTTGGGTTCAAATCCCAGCTCTGCAAGTTGTTAGCCTTCAGACAAGTCACTTCATCCCTCTGAACCTCAGTTTCTCTTGAAAAAGAAATGATGTCTACCCTAGATGACTATAAGGATGAAGAAGTAATTTTCTTAGGTGTCGAGAAGCCCTTCACTTGACTCCTGTTGGGCAGAACACCTAACTTCAAGGAGTGCATATAAGAGTTTGCCTCTAGATCCTTCCTTGTCCCCTCCACTCTCCAGACCAAACCTGTATGGGTCCTGAGACACACGCAGTCTTTGGTTCAATGCATTAGCTGATTGGATGAGTTTCCCCATTGACCGAAGGCAAAGCAGCTGAGGGAGGCATTTAGATGAACCTTCCTGTGTAGCACACACTCATCTCTCTGAATCAGCTGGATGAGTAATGGATGTTAGTCACATGCACACTGAGTAGTTAGGGGATTTTAACCTACATCACTCCAATTGTTATTATTTCATCTGTTAAAATTAGGTTTTTGCTTGAAATTGCTCATTGACAATACTTCTGGACTTTCTTCCAAAAGCCATAAAGATGGCCTCTCAAATTTAGAAAATGCTGAAATTGTTGGAAAGTTTTATTAAGCTGTTTAGAATTTAAAACAGCAGCTTACAGCAAAGTAGTTAAGAAATAAACAGCATCTCAGTGTGCTTTCCAGTTCCTCATGAAGCCATAACTCAAATCTTGCCCCATTTGGGAAAAGGAGACAGATCAACTATCTAAACATCTTAAGCATATTCAAGGAAAACACCCTTCCCTCTTGAACAGTGGATCTATCATTAACAACACGCTGCTTGGTCAGCTATATCATAGCATCTTAGACATGGGGAACCTGTTACAAGCCACCCCTGTTGTTTTCCCAAGTCAACAAAAGTTTCCTTTATAAAGGAGGGGTAACGTCTTCCTTGTAAAAATTTTAAAGGCTAAGTGCATCCATTGCAAGCAAATTCTAATCTGTGTTTCATTTCCAGCCCTCACTTCTATCTGTGTCTGTCCCATCCAGGCACCAAAGAGACAATCACTCTCTTATCTGAGAGGATCTTCTCTTCTTTCTGCCATCATTAGGTTCTCACTTCTACCAAAGCTTTTCTTAAAATCTCTTCCGTGAGAACCTTTCCTCACCTTTGGGGAAACCGTACTCCTACCTGTACTGAGTAACAGTGTTCATTCTTTGTCTCCTTAGTATATTTCCCCTTGAATAAGTTCTTCAGCCTAAGGTCATATCTTCGGGGGTTTCAAGTGGACAGTCAATGCTGACCATTGACACCATAGTGCTGTAAGGTACCAAAGAGATTGTTAAAGCATCCTCAATTTACAGATAAGATAACCGAGATCTACAGAGGAGATACGATTTATTGAAGAATGTGTAGGTACATAAAGTCACGACTAGAGTCCAAACCAGACCTCATGACTCTCAGCCCAGCTCTTCCTCCTTAATGATGACATAGCAACAAGTCTGCATTTGACCCCTTTTTGTAGAATACATTAGGGATTCAATGAATTTGTATTGAGTGAATGAATTGATACTCAATGAGAAAACAAGAATATTTTCTTAGGAATTTGGTTTTAAATAAAACATTCATGTCATGTCACGTGGCAGCAACTCATTATCACCAGCCCTTGGTCATATATGAATGTTTGTGGAAGATCTCAGTGATGAAAAAGAGGGTGTCATCCTGGAACTGACTAAAGCTAGGTCAGTGAAAATCAGAGAGCATCTGATTCTGCTTTGATTCCAAATCTTATTTGCCAAGTTGTCTAAGTTGGGAATTTAGAAGTCAATTAATTTACTTACTCAGTCAAAGCCAATGATTCTGGAAAAACTAAAATAGCACATTGGATTGAAGATAAGATCTATCCCAAATTCTCCTGCTCTTAGTGGCTCGGGCTTGCCACGAGCTTCCTATTCGTACCCAGGTACCAACATCTTGGGAAGACCTCTTTGTCAGTTCCCAAAGTGTCTCTCCTCCTTTGGCTTCTGAACATCCATTACCATCCTAATAGTCAGGGGGTACTAATGTTCCCTTATCTCAGTGCATTCAGTGGAAGGGCTGGGAAACACTTTCCTTTATTTACATAGATACCTGCTTCAATAACTAGTAGGTATCTATCTCTTTTCCTAGGGAACAGTGGGCACATTTCTGGGTTCGTTAGAACAGAGTTAAATGAAGTTGAAAACTTCCATGGAAACCTGACCCTATGGTGCACCTTAAAACTATTAACAGAGGGGAACTCTTCAAAATAGTTGTCTCTTTATTAGTGAAGAGAAAGATAGTCAATGTTGCTGTAACTTGGGTATAGATAATAAAATGGCTTAACTGGGGTTCACAGTTTGGAGGACCCAAGGATGGATAACTGGCTATGTTACTGAGTGGACAAACCAATGAACTACTGGACAGAGTGACCTATGAACTAATGTCTTTCTTATATCTATATGGAGCAACAGACTTAACTTCTCAGAATGATGAGCCTAAATATTTTCCTAAGGGCTTAGGAAGGCAATGAATTCGTCTAACTCAAACTTAGTGTCCTTTCTGGAAAATGTCTACTGTATTTTACTTCTAGAAATTTTATCCCATTGCCTGTGTCCTTAAAATACCCTATAGTTTACTGAACTATGTTCATCTCTTCATGGTGATTTGCCATCTGTCCCCACGAGGTTTTGAGGAACTTGATGGCAGAGATCATGTCTTCTTTTTAAAACCTTCTGTTTTTATTATTTTTCATTTTGTATTTTGAAATAATTTCAGACTTACCAAAAAAGTTTAAATAATTTTTGTATACCTTTCACCTAGATTCTCTGTAAATGCTAAACATTTACCAAATTTGCTTTATCACTCTGTCTTTACACACACACACATACACACACACACACACACACACACACACACACACACACAGTTTGTCCTGAAATGTTTGAGTGAAGGTTTAACACATGATACCTCATTCACCTCTAAATAAATCAGTGTGAATTTCCTAAAATCAAAGGCATTTTTTTCTATAACCATAACTAAATCATCAAAATTAGGAAATTGTCATTGATTTATTACTAGTATGTAATCTACAGGCTTTACTCAAATTCACTAGTTGTCCACTAAATCCAGGCATTGGTCCAGGATCTAATCTGGGATCACATTGTTGCATTTAGTTGTCATGTCCCTTTAATCTGTCATGTCCCTTTGTTTTCCTTTAATTTGGAACAGGTCCTAAGCTTTTCTTTATTTTTCATCATCTTAATATTTTGGAATAATACAGATTAGTCATGTAGTAGGATCTCCCTTAATTTGGGTTTGTCTGAGGTTTCCCCATAATTAGATTCAGGCTATGCAATTTGGACAGAAGAACCACAAAAGTGATGTTATGTCCTTCTCAGTGCATCATATCAGGAGGCACATGATGTTGATTTGTCCCATTTTTGTGTGTGTGTGATGTTTACTTTAATTGCTTCATGTAAGTTATATCTGCCAGGCTTCTCTGCTGCAAAGTTACTATTACTCTTTTGTAATTAATTAGAATCTCATGGGGCAATACTTTGAGACTATGTAAATATTTTGTTTCTCATAGTCCTTTCACTAATTTTAGCATCTATTAGTGATCCTTGCCTGAAACAATTATTACTGCAGTGACTGCCAAGAGGTGTTTTTCTAATTCCATCTTTACTCCTATATTTATTAATTGGAATTCTGGAATGTCTTTTCCATCTGTGGCCTCTTTGTCTAGTTCAAGTCTGGTCCAAAGAAGGCATTATTTGAGTGAGTTGTTTTACTTATTTACGTGGTGGTATCATGAAAACATTTGAGGCAAGAACACTGTTTTAAAGAAGAAATTATGCCTACATAATAGGATGTTGTTCAATAAACTTTAAGTGGATTACAGTTTAAGTGGGTCTTTAAAATATTAGCATGGATATAGGCATTTTGTAAAAGCTGTCAGAAAACATGAACAGGCCCAAGACCTCTTTTGTAAGCTGAGAAAAGTCTTCAGAGTGAAGTCTCCCATCCTCTCCTCTCTCAAGTGGGAGAGTGTTAGCTGTCTCAGAGGTAGAGGACTGAGTCACACCAGGTACCATCTTTTGCTTTTGGGTCAGAAAACTACTCAGATGAAGCTCGACATTGTGATGACACAGTTGAGAAAGAAAGCAGCAAACTTCATAGACAGTTCCTACTTATTCTTTCTGCTCTTGTTTTTTGTTTCTTTGTGATCCATACACAATAGAACTGATCTTTATGCTGTCCCATTATCCTCTCAGGACATGGACATATTATCACATTTAGATACTCATGGTAGAGCCACAAGAAGGGTTAAACAAAGTCATTATATAGGTGATACAACTAATTCCCCATGGTCCCACAAGCACCTTCTTCCCTGCCTTCTCTCTTTTCTCAAGTTCCCTGGGCAGCATTTTGCTGTCCTGAACTTGACCCTAGCTGCTGACCAGTTTATCCCATGACTCAGCCAAAACACTGCCCAAGTCTTTACCTTCACCCCTCTGGGGTTTAGCATCTGGGCAAGTGGCTCTCATTCCTGGCCAGCCTCTGATCTTTCTTCCTGGAATCCTCCACTGCCACATCTGTCAGTTTGAGGTCACTGACCCCATCTGGCTTCTCTTCTGGGCCACTGGCCCACTCCCAAGGACAGCCAGAACTCCTGCATTAATGATCTAGGGTCACATTGCTTCCCCGTCTATCCTGCCTTAATAGGGGGAAAAATCCATTTCCCTTTTGGTTCTCCAAAAGAGGTCAGAATTTCTCAAAAAAGAATTTCCACTGAGAAATAAGAATAAAACAGAGCTCAGAAGGTCAACCAAGTAAATAGTTTAAAGAGACCCCAAGTTTCGTACAAAATTTAATTTTGAGCACAGGTTGTATTAAATGGCCCAAGGTAGAATATAGGGAACCACAACATAGTTGACTACACGATCCCTCATTTTTGTCTTTTAGGGAAATCCCTTAGTGGGGACATCTTTTTGAATTATTGAATGTTTCCTGGTCCCACCTTATAGGGATGGGACCAAAGTACAGGGCCATAATCTCACAGGATGCCCAACTCAATGAGGACCAAGGACATGACTATGGTGATCACAGACAAATCACCTGGAATGCACTCTAAGTCTGGACTGGAGCAGGTGACCAAATGAACATTCACTTGAATCTTCTCTGAACATCTTCCTCAAAACGTTGGCATATCCCTGAATTTCCAATATTTAAACCCTAGAACTATAGCTTCCAAACTGGAAGACTAGAAAATAAAGTTATATGCAAATGGACAACTTTCAGTTGGCATTGGAGACTTATGCTTGCCATAACGATCCTCACAAGGCAGGGTAAACAGCCTGGTTTCTACCCAGTATGATCCTTTCTATATTTTTGGAGGGATGTAAGGTACTTTAGAGCTTGTTGCACATAAAATCCTAAGACCTGAGGTCACCAAAGTGTTCAGAGAAGACAAGAGGAAATATGGAAACAAGGTTAATATGGTGGACAATTGTCTCTCTGATAAGCTTGCTAATGATCACATAATTTTCCATGAAAGAAAAGTCTTTAATTACTGTCTTGTAGCTACATTCAATGTGTGTTTTCTCTGACTTTCAAACAACAATTTGGAGTCATCAATTAGACTTACTAACACTGAGACCTTGAGAAAGTTGTTCAATGACAAGAATTTCTTCATCTATAAAATGGGGGCTTAACTTAGCATATCTTGTTATAAGAATTAAGTAGCATATACAGGATCTTGCATAGAACCATGCTGAAATAACTTGGAAGTGGTTTTACTCCCAGAGTCTCCAGGTAAGAACTCAGCCCAGCTGAGGTGTTGACTCCAGCCTTGTGAGATGCTCAGCAGAGAAACCAGTCGAGCCTACCTGGAACTTACAGAACTGTGAAATAAAATGAGTCTTATTCTAAGGCATTCAAGTTTGTGGTAATTTGTTAGGCAGCAATTTAAGACTAATGCCCATCCCTTCCTTCCTTCCTTCCTTCCTTCCTTCCTTCCTTCCTTCCTTCCTTCCTTCCTTCCTTTTGCATTAATAAACATTTATTCTTGGCACAGCATGTTCTGGGTACCGCTTCAGACACCCTATAAAAATCACAGCATTTAATTCACAAAACATTGCTAAGAAGTAAGTTTTAATATTCTCATGTTCACAAGCATGAACATAGGGCTCTAGAATTTTGGAAACTGGTCTCTAGCCCAAATCTTTCTGCAACTCCATGTCATCTCTATTTCCCCCTCTTCCATATTGGATTTGAATTTTCCTCTACCCACATGGTTGAGTGGCATAGAAGAATCTGGAGGACAGGGAGGAGTGAGAAACAATTCTGAGGTTGCCATGAAGACAGCACCAAGTAGAAACCAACATTATTAGATGGGAGCAGCCCTTGGAGACTTCTGAGAACTTTGGTTACTGTTCATCTTGCTTTCTCTATCTACCTCTCAATTCCTCAGAACTGTGTTTGGCACAATCAGCTGGAAGTCCTTGCTCTGCTTTGGAGCTCACGAGAAGGGATTGTTAATAGTGATAAAAACTAACATTTAATAAAGAAGGAACCGAGATGCCCTTCAACAGATGAATGGATTAAGAAGTTGTGGTCCATATATACAATGGAATATTACTGAGCTATCAGAAAGAACGAGTTCTCAACATTTGCTGCAACATGGACGGGACTGGAGGAGATAATGCTAAGTGAAATAAGTCAAGCAGAGAAAGACAATTATCATATGATTTCTCTCATCTATGGAACATAAGAACTAGGAAGATCGGTAGGGGAAGAAAGGGATAAAGAAAGGGGGGGTAATCAGAAGGGGGAATGAAGCATGAGAGACTATGGACTATGAGAAACAAACTGAGGGCTTCAGAGGGGAGGAGGGTGGGGGAATGGGATAGACCGGTGATGGGTAGTAAGGAGGGCACATATTGCATGGTGCACTGGGTGTTATACGCAACTAATGAATCATCGAACTTTACATCAGAAACCAGGGATGTACTGTATGGTGACTAACATAATATAATAAAAAAACATTAAAATAAAAATAAATAAATAAATATTTATCCTGTTCCAGGCATTAATTAATCTTCAAACCTACCCTCCACCTCCCCCAGGGGAATGCTATATCAAATCATATTGGAACCTGAGACAGATGGAAACGTGTGTGCCCTGGATTTAATGGAAGCAAACACATCAACAATACTCTCAAAATTTGCTTTATTGCTTATCTCATTTTCAATTGAGAGAGTGCCATGTTGACAATTTCTCTTCACCAAGTGACAGTCTTAAGCAATTTTTAATTAACTTAAGCTGAAATAAAATGATCATAAATTATATTTTGGTATAAATAAAATACTTAAATCAAAAACAATGTCAGCTTTTATATACTTACATTTCAATTTTCAATATTTTCCCAAATATAATCTTTTGCAAAAAAACCCATATAAAACACTAGTAAAATAAACAAAAACATGTGTACAGGGGCACATATCTTTCCTTTTGCCTCAGGCTCAATATGGCTCAATGGAGCAAGGTCTTTATTTAAAATTTTCATATTTTGCTCATCACGGATTTTCTGAATTAATTTTGAGTTCTAGAAAACACATTGTATCAAATTATTATTTAACTTGATTACTGAGTTTCTTGGCACCCTTTTAAATTTTACACCTGAAGTGAGTACCTCACTTGCCTGGCCTTAGCCCTGGCCCTTGCTCCGGGCAAACATCTAGCTTCTAGAGAAACGTCTCCAGACTTCTCTGTACATTAAAGAAAATCCTGATATTGGCTGCCTTATTCTTCAGACATGAACTGGCAGATTTTAATATTCCAAAATTCTCCAAGTATCTAATTGTCTTTGCAACTGAAAAACACAAAGCTTTGCAAAGCTTTGGTTTAAAAAAAGAATCTTGCAAAGACCAGAGTTGCACTAGTGTGGCAGGAACTGTAACTTTAGTCCGAGATACACTCATCCTAACAGAAGACTGCTGAGGGCCAGTTTACATGCAGAAAAAAGGAGCCTCCTGGGAAAGAGGGAAGGCAGGTGTGCAATTTTCCACAATGAAGAAGTGTTAATTATTTGACCAACAGTGTCTTTATTGTTTTGATAATAATAGAAAAATGCATAAATGCAAATATGATCTGGGTCACAGAGATGACTACTCTAAAACTAGATACTGCTAGATACTTTCATTTCACTGTTCTTTCATTTGTTTTTACAAAAAATAACAAAAGATGAGAGGTGTTCTTACTGCATCAGTGAAGTGTCCATTCCTAGTGAGGGTCAATCAATGTCCCCAATCCCTTTATATGAACAAGGCTTTAGTAATAGTTCAACTAGGCAAACAAGATGAGAGAATGGGGTGGATAAGGTGCATTGTATCAGCTTGCCAGACAGATAAGATCCCATAGAAACATAGCAGTCAGTGTCATGTGCAGATTTCAAGTAGCAATTTCGTTTCAGAAACACAATAGAAGATGCCACATTAGATTAATATTTTAATTCAAATGTAATGGGTATTGTTTTGTTTCTATTCAAGTTGTGAATGTGGTTTGTATTATAGTGGTATATGAACCATGAGGATAAAGAGTTAACACAGAGTTCTACCTTTGTATACATTGAAGTAATATCATGATGGAAATTATCTCAATGCTGAGCATACATGCAATTTTTTTTCCTTCAGAAATGGTCACTGTGTTACCCAAGTTTAAAATCCTGGGACTCTAAACAGCTATATAGAGAATATTTGGGAAGGAGATAGCAGGTGGTACTTCACTCAAACAGGCTAATAGCTTGTGGCACGCTGTCCCATCTATGATAGAAGAGATTTTAGAGCCTGAGCCTTCTAGACACCTTCAATCATAACTATAGTCTTTGCTTAATGATAAAACGGGTCTGAGCAGCTCTGTAGTTTGTTCGCAAAGTGTTGGAGCAAAGTTAGAAGGGCTCTTGCTTCCTCCTCACACCAAACAGCCTAATGAGATTGTTAGCAGCATTGTGAGAATCTGTTATCATCGCTACATTTAGCAAGAAGGTGTGTATGTGCGGGTGGGCATGCCCACGTGTGGACAGGGTGCAGAATTGTCATTGCTGCTACACTTCCAAATTCTGGGAGCTGTGAATTTGGCTGGGCAGGGTCTGGGCTTCCCGCCAGCAGCTAAGCTGTCCAGGTAGATGACAAACTAATTAGGGGAATTGCAAACCAATTAGCACTTGGGCTGGATTGTGTCTTAGAGACTTCCTTATTGAGCGTTTTGTGATAAAATCTGACCCGGTCCCCCCTTCTACTATCTAGATGGGTCATCCAGTCTGTCCTGGAAACGGGGGTGCTCTAGCCATAGGGGTATTGTTAATTTTCCAAGGGGGGCTTCAGTCTTTAGATGTTAGCCTTCCTTTAGAAGGTAACAATTCTCCCGATAGATGCCCGTTACGCTGTGGGGCGGATGGAGAAGGCCCCCTCCATGGTGAAGAGAAGCAAAACAAAGAAAGCTTGCCTTGAAGACTGGAAGGTAAATAGCTCCCTGGCCGACACACTGATCCATATGCATTATTGCCACTTCTGATAGAGATGCCAGAATTTATTTTTTTAAGATTTTATTTATTTGAGAGAGAGAGAGAGAGAGAGAGAGGGAGAGAGAGCAAGCAGGAAGGAGGGGAAGAGGGAGGTGGAGAAGTAGGCTCCCCACTGACCAGGGAGCCCAACACGGGCTTGATCCCAGGATGCTGAGATCGTGACCTGAGCCAAAGACAGATGCTTAATCGACTGAGGCACCCAGGCGCCCCTATTTTCCTATATTTCTGAAGCATTCTTGCCCTCACCTCCTGCAGATTGCAGGCACCTGACTTTGCTGCTCTCCTCCCTGGTAAGCCCCGTCTCTCACTTTCACTGGTGTAGGGTCCCTACACCAATCCTGCCCTGTTGACTTCTGCTGGCCTTGTGTCCAAGGAGGATTAGTAAGGGCTGGAGCTCAGAGAGGAGAAGAGGGACTTCCCAGTGGAGCATCTTCTGTTTAATTAATCGCTCTTTTATATTTGAGATGCTTTTTATGCATTTGCAAAAATTGTTTACCTCTCAATGGTAACAACAAAGAGTCAGGAAACACATTTCTCATTTCTTTGTAATAAGGTAACAAGTATGTTATTTTCTTCGTATATCACAACTTCCGAGTGGCAATAACTATTGGAGAAAAGGAACAAGGGACTGTGTCCTAGAATCCTTACCACTAACATCTTTCTTAGGAATGTGTGATTCACAGAAATCACCTCCTATGTCTGCTTCTAGAGCTTCCCTGTGTGTACATTGTGTGTGTGTGTGAGTGTGCGTGTGTGTGTGCGTGCATGCGTGTGAGACACAGGACCCCAGTCTTACTTCTGGCATGTCAGCCATTCCATCCTAATCAGAATCTGGCTTCTCCCTTACATAAGGAACATGGTTTAAAAAGGCCTCCTCTTTGAGAAGAGGCTTACCGTAGAGCTGAGGATGATGGGTCCTTAGTCGATGGTTTGCGGGCAAGGGTATACCAGTTGGCCTCCCTTACTCTAGAAGAAAAAGAAACATGACTTTAGTGTATAATTCAAGCGGTGATGCTCACATACCTCTGTACCAGCAGCTTCCACTCTTCTCTCTTAGCACCTTGACGCCGTGCTTGCAAGCCTGCATAGCTTAGCATGTTTGGGGTCAGGACTTTGGATTAGAGGCCTAGGAAACTCTTGGAACAGAACGTACCCTAAGCATGGCTTATTTCATTTTCCAGATCCAATCAGTTTACTGTGGAGCACTGTATTTAGAAAAGTCCTGAAGTGGGTCCCAGATCATTCATAAAGCATGCTGGAATCTATCCACCATAACTGACAGGGAGGTAGGAACAGGGATAGTGACATTTGTAATCTTTGCCTTAAAGACAAGAGGTCAATATACAAAAGATTGATTCGTCACTTAGACTGCATTATTAGTGCTTATTCTTCACCCTTCCCTGCATCCACACACAAGCTCTGGCCTCATCATAGTTGGAGTGCATATCCCCACTCCTTGACTTTGGACTTGACCATGTGATTTGCTTTGACCAAGGGCATGTGGGTGGAAGTGATAGTGGGCGGATTCAGAGACCAGGACTTAAGAGGCCTCACCTGTTTCTACTTGCCCTATTAATTACATCTCTGCCACCACTAGGAGTGAAACTTGCCCTGGTGAACCCGCTGGTCCCAGGTGGTGGGTGAGAGATGGAGCAGAGCTGCCTCAGATCAGCTCCACTAGCCAAGCCCTACTTGGATCAGTGAACTCCAGCCACTCTGCAGACCTGTGAGTCTAGACATGACTTGCCACACAGCAAGTAGTTAACGATACAGTCCACGAACAAGAATCGCATGGAATGAGAGTCATGAAACGAAAGCATGATTCTGAGTGCAGCAGAATGTCATTTTCTCGGTCTAACACCAGGTGACTCATGTCTGAGTCCCAGGACAAGGGGATTGCAAACAAACGCTGCCAATACAATGCCAGGAGGTGTTTCATTAATAAATCCTAATAAAGACTGAGGGCCTGCTAATTCCAGGGGTTTTAGCCCATGTTGCAGAACCTAATACTTACAGATTTGGGTGTGAGGATGTGTGTGGTGGTTTTGAAATATGTCTGTAAATTCTTGACACTCTTATCACCAAAAGGTGGAGTCTAATTCCCTTTTTCTTGATTATGAGCCAGTCTTTGAGGTTAAAAGTGACTTGCTTCTGATAATTAATAATTATTATTAATTGCAGTAACACTGTGTGGCTACTGAGTCTAAGGTGTAAAAGATGATACAGCTTTCAATCTCTCTCTCATTCTCGCTCTCTCTCAATTTCTGGTGCATGAATCCCTGCCCTTGGAGTTCAGACACCATGCTATGAGGAAGCCAAGCAGCTACATGTAAAGGCCCATCAAGTTCTACCAAGCTGCAGTTCCTGCTAAGGTTCCATCTAACCCTCAGCATTGTAGAGCTAGGTGTGAAGAAGCTTCCAGAAGATTTGAGTCCCCTGTCTTTGATGTGGAGTGGAACTGAGACAACCTGTCCACTGAGTCCTGCTCCAACTGCAGATTTATGAGTGACATAAACGTTGCCTTTGCTTAAATAACTAGGTTTGTGGGGTGGGGTGATTTTTTATGCATAGATAACCAGAACGAGGCGTTTTCTTTTTGAGGGATGGTCCTGGAATGGGGAGAGACATGCTGTATAGACCAGCAAGCTCTAGGGCCAGACTAAAAAGAAATCGCTTTCCAAGGGCTGGCGGCGGAGGCGGCTCGGGCAGCTTCGGCATGGGCAGGAGATGCACCCACACCATCCCCATGAATTGAGAGCAGCACGAGCCACAGCATTAAGGACAGAAGCAGAAAGGAAGAACAGAAAGAACGCCATGGAATGCCAGAGAAGCCCATGTATGCAAGAATCTAACCTGTGAGGACACCCCAAATAGCTGAGGAAACATGTAACGAGGGCTGGCGCTCCCCCACTTGCAGCTGAGGCCAACGGGGATCTGTGTGTGTGACCCGCCGGGGGCCTGGAAAGCCGAGCTTGCACATTTGTTACAGCACTCTGGCTTCCCGAAGCCCTCCCATCCATCATCTGTTTCAGTGGTCACATTAACACCTGTGAGGTAGGTATTATTAATCCCAGGTCTCACAGCCCATAAATGGCAGCTCTGCCAGGAAATCAGGCCCTAGTTTGTTCCTATACCACAGCTGCCCTGACAAGTTAAATCTTTTTCCTTTTTCTTTTTTTTTAAATGTAAGTCTATAGAGCACTTCTGAAATTAACCCCGGGGTAAATTCTATCCCTCACCCCAAACCCCTACTGATTTATTTATTTTGTGAGTACAGAGTTCTGCATAGTAAAATCTCATTAATTTCATCTTCATGAATGTAGAATGTGAGGTAGGAACGGGAGAGAAGTTCTCTTCTTGAAATAGGAAGCCTTGTGCATTGTTGGTGGGAATGCAAGCTGGTGCAGCCGCTGTGGAAAATGGATGGAGTTTCCTTAAAAAGTTAAAAAAAGAACTATCTTATGATTCAGCAATGACACTATTGGGTATTTACCCAAAGAATATGAAAACATGAATTCAAAGGGATACATGCACTCCAAGGTTTACTACAGCGCTATTTACAATGGCTAAGGTACGGAAACAGGCCAAGTGTCCATCGACTGATGAATGGATAGCGAAGATACATGGAATATTATTCAGCCACAAAAAAGAATGAAATTTTGCCATTTGCAACAACATGGATGGAGCTAAAAGGTATAATGCTAAGTGAAATAAGTTAGTCTGAGAAAGACAAATACCAAATGATTTCACTCATGTGTAATTTAAAAAAACAAAACAAATGAGCAAAGGAACCAAAAAGAGAGAGAGAGAGACAAACTGGGAAACAGACTCTTAATTATACAGAACAAGCTGATGGTTCCCAGAGGGGAGATGAGTGGGGGGATGGGTGAAATAGGTGATGGGGATTAAAGAGGCCACTTATCTTGATGAGCATGGAGTAACGCACAGAATTGTTGCATTACTATATTGTATACCTAAAACTAATAGAACACTATGTTAAAACTATACTGGAATTTAAATAAAAAACTTAATTTAAAAAAAAGAAGGTCTCTCTTTGATAATGTGGACACGTTTAGTTTGGTCCATTGACCAAAGGTTTTGTATTAAGGCCTTTCTTTAAAACGATCTCCAAAGCAGGTACTTTATAAAGACCCTGGCTGTATAAACCTGAGGCTTGGCAGTTGGTCCGCCTTGGTCTTACAGGTATGGCTTCTGTACCTGCCTGAGGAGCAGGACTAACCACAGGGGCTTAAGGCCATTCCCGCCTGACCCCTTGACTCTCACGCACTGTGTGCAGGGTCAGGGCTTGAGAACCGATTTCGCTCACTAGCCTTACCTGCCTTGGAATCTTGCTTTGGAGGCACATCAGCATTGTGGCTAATTCAGATTCTCCCTCTGATGTTCAGAAGATCTCACACCATACTTCAATGGCATTGACAGCAGACATAGGCCCCCAATATCTGCTAGGTAGCATGGGCCAACGAAAATAAGGACACAGCTGACCTCAGTTCGGCCTCCCTCAGAGACCTTACCCAGTCATCCTATAACTAGGATTGGGTACGGACTAATCATTATTCCACTGACAGGGGTTGTGTCTCTGCAGAAGTTGAACTCCTGGCTGGTAAAGAGCACGCCAACTCCAGACATTGCATTGCTTTTCCTTAGCTCAAGTGTAATCTTTTGGAACTAGGATGCATAGTGCTGGGGACGGTGGAGGGAAATGAGCCCCTTGGAAACTATGTGGAGTGTGAATTAGAGGCCAGAACGTCAAGGCCTATCAATTTTTTAAATGCACATAAACATTGCTGCAGTGATTAGATTCAGGAATTTATCCTAAATCTGGGTGTCACAAAACATCTGAGGAGGCCTCCTGTAGCTTCAACTACAATGACAAAATATCAGTAAGAACCTAAATACCCATCACAGGAAACTGGTTAAATAATGTTTCATCCACACGTAGAAAAGTGCCCAGTCTTTATAGAGAATGAGTTATACATTCACAAACTACATATTTTCAAGTATAAAAACAAACAAAGGAACACACAAATGAAAACAGCAATGACATGATCCAGAGGAGTGTGTACAATGAAACACAAAGGGCGAACTCACATACATGTCAGTCCTAGGGAGAAAATTCCAGAAAGATGAAACAAACAATTACAGTGGACACATCTGGCATTCTGCTATGGGAAGAAAATTCACTTTCATGGTACCCTTTTTGCCATTTGAAGTTTTTGTTTTATTTAATTTCTTTCTTTCTTTTACTTTTTTCTTTTTCCTTTTTTTTTTTTTTTACCATGTACATGTATTAATTTTTTAAATTAAAACAAATCAAAAGCTAAAAGCAACATTGACACAGAAAAGTAGTTCAGGAAGGACTGTGAATATGTAAAGTATGAAACTGAGATTTTTCAAAACTGGAGCACCGAAAGGTCAGGAAGGCCCACACTTTGGAAAGCCAATGGCATCCCAGTCCAGGGAATATTCCTTTAAAGAACTAGGTGAATTTGATTGGAAGACTTGAGGCCTGGGGAATTTTCCTGCAAAATCATTCTTTCTACTCTATAGAGCATGTGGTCCTTCAGTGCTTTATCAATTCACCTCTTCTCACATTATATAGAGTGATACTCTATGAAACTATTGCTAAATTAAATTCGAGCCACTTTGCATCAGCTGATGGAAGCCAATTTCAAACTGGCATAATATGGTCAATAGGTCTTGTTTCAGCAAGTTTCCATCTCCCACAAAAGGATGCCATCCTTGTTTTTATTTACTTTTTAAACGAGACTATTCTTGGAATTCGGTGGTCCAAAGTTTCCATAGGAGGAAACTGAGGTGTAGTCCAGAGAAAGGGAGCAGCTCTCAAGACCCTCACATCCTTCCCTCCGTGTCTCCTCCTTCTCCCTGAACCCCCAGCCTACTCACCTCGCTTTAGTTGGAAGAGCTCAACTTTTTATTTATCTTGGGATTCAGGGTAAAATTTTATTTGAAAGATTGAATTCTGCTACTAAAACACATTTGGAAAATAGGTTTTTATTGCAGTTTGCACATAATATTATTTCAAAATAAATAGAAAACAGACAAATTCAATGGGTAATGCTAGTGCTGAGAAATGAGACTTTCCTAAATGCAATATAACAAAGATAAAGATGACAACTATTATGCTTGCAAAGGGGTGACTAGTTAAACAGAAGGAGTAGGATTGAGCACATCACTTTTAGAGCCAGAATGCCTGGGTGTGGACCCTAGAGCTGGCTAATTACTAGCTGTGGGAACTTGGGCAATCATTTACCCTTTCTATGCTTGTTCCCAAATACACAATACAGAAGTTATCGTGGTGATAGTGATAACTCATAGCTTTGTTGTGTAATTACATCAAATACCTGAAGGGCTTAGACCATGCCCAGTTTATAAACAATAGCTACTGTCATTACTTTTGATCAGATGCTCCTCATTGGGCTCAACTCCATGTTCAAATGTAAATGTGCGTGAAGTATTGGAAACATAATAAAATTATTCAGCGTTTAAAAATATGCTTTGACTTTGGGGGAGTTGAATCACTCGTATAATTTGGAGATCAATTAATCAACTTGTAAACATTTGGAAACCATACACAGTTTCAGGAACACACTAAACAAGACAGCAGGAGCCCAAGTATCTTGGCCATTTCTTAGACACAACTGACATATACAGCAAAGTCCCCAAATCAACTGTATAAGCTGATAAACTTTTGCATATTCAGGCACCTGTGAAACCACCACTCAGATCACAACCGAGGGCATTTCTAGCAGCTTGCAAGGCTCCCACCTGCTCTTTCCCATATATGGGACTCTCTGACCTCTCGTCCTATAATTAGGTTCCCTGTTCTTAAACTTCATCTAAATGAACTCATTCGGTGTGCTGTCCTGTGTCTGGGCTTTTCCCCCAGCACACCTGGGAGGCTCCTCTGTGTGTGTGTGTGTGTGTGTGTGTGTGTGTGTGTGTGCGCGTGTGTGTGCGTGTGCCAGCATTCCACGGGATGGATATATCACGATAGATTCACTTCTTTTCTTGGTGGACTCTTGGATCGTTAACAGTTTGGGGCCGTTTGAATGAACCGTTTTTTTTGAGCGTTCTTTCAGTGAACATCGCACTCATCTTTCTTGGATATATTAACAGGAGTGGAATTGTGGGGCCATAGGCAACATTTAGCACATCCAGCTGAGTCCCACCATGCTTGTCCCAGATTGGAGGCCAGCCTTCCAGCAACACTGTGGCGGGATGGCTTGAACTGTGGGTAAATTCACTGAGCGAGGAATTCTTAAGCACTCAGGGGAGCCCTGCACCAGCAGAGGGAGGTGTCCAAGAATAGACACCTGGGCTAGGAGACCCTGAGACCCTGGGCTTCATGTCTATAGTTGCTGTGGAGGAAGGTTTCTGGCAGAACCCTGCCTTCAGGGATGCCTCGGGCCATGAGGGTGCACATCTTCCTCCCGGCAAGGTCAAGTCCCACATTTCTGAGCCAGGCAGACAGAATCATTTGTGACTCTATGACAGAGAAAATATTCTTTAAATGGAATTTTCCCTGGGTATTGGAGCAAACATAGCTGCTAGAAACTGCTTCTCCCCATTAGCTCCTTGGTGACAGAGGCAAGAGTTTTCTTGTTCTGCTTAACCCCCTATGGCCCTGTTCCTTGCTATAGGAGGGATTGGACCAACCCACGGTGAGTTAAATAGAAGTGATTACTCCTCCTTTTACCTGCCCCTTCAATACTGCCCGTCACCCATGCAGCGCAAAGCTTCATCATTGTCCTGCTCTCTACTCCTCCCTAACCTTCGTGTCTTTTCCTCCATCTACTTGTCCCCTCTCATTTGGGACTAGACACATGATATAGAATAACAGTAGTTAAAGCACAAATTCAGGGACCGAAATGCCCACTCTAAACCCTGTTCTGCTCCCCAATAGCCATGGAGCTTCACCACATGCCGGCAGTATGTCTGTTTCCTTGTGTGAATGCGTGAGTTAATATGTGCAGAAGTGTGTAGGGCAAAGCTGGGCCAAACTCTACAAAAATGTGCACCATTAGGGGGTGGGGAGGGACAGGATGGGGAAACAGTGTCTGTTTTGCCAGGATTCCTCATCTACAGAGAGGGCTTCTACTCTGGAACCACCACTCCTTTATTGCTCCCAAGACAGTCTTAATACTTAGGGCTACTGAGCCCTCATGTCTGATTGCATTTAAGTGTGCAAGCACCTCGTATTCAGAATACATTTGGATCCTAAGAACCTTGGACACGGGGAAGGACTATTATCCCCATTTTGCAGAAAAAAGAAGCTAATGGGCTCAGGCTTTCTCACATTCGTCTGTGTGAACTGCCACCCACCCACCCATTACAAGTGTCTGCAGACTGTATTGAGCTGCACCCCGTGTGCTTCATCCTGCGCTCTGGCAGAGTGGATCAGAACTCTGGGCTGGTCACCAGTCAGTGCTGGTCCCTTTGCCAGACCCCTCCTCTTGTCCTGGGCTTGCTTTCTCTCTCTCTCTCTCTCTCTCTTCTTTATTTTTTTTTAAGAGAAATATACAATTTTATTTTACAAACAGACCTATTCCCATCTTCTCTTTTGTATGATAACAAATACTCATCAGTAGTATGCTTTCATGAAGATACGTCAACCATTCCGTTCCAAAATACATGGCATTTTATTTATTTTTTTAATTTAAATTCAATTAGCCAACGTATAGTACATCATTAGTTTCTGATGTAGTGTTCAATGATTCATCCATTGTGTATAACACCCAGTACTCATCACATCATGTGCCTTCCTTAATGCATGGTATTTTCACAGTATATGAAAAAGTAACCAGTTTTCAAAAGAGAGTTGCAATATCGTCATGGGCTTTCATTCCACACCTCATTGCTCCATCTCCGTTTCCTACCCTTTCCTCACCCAAACCTCCCCCACCCAACTGTCAATGCATTGCATTTAAGTTAAATGACTCAATCACTTAAATGAAAATTATATATTTTCATTACATGCAATCTGTTAAATATTTAAAAGAATGAAAGAAAGAAAAAAGAAGGTATGAATGAAATAAAATACGGATATACAAAATAGTGAAAAAGAAGGTCCATAAGTTTACCACTCAGAGATAACTACTAAAAGATAACTACTAAAGAGCCTATAAATACCCTGGTATTTACCTATCTTCGTCCCAGCATTTTTATCTTGAGAATATGTGAGATATATTTAAATGTATAAATTTATAAGTATAAAAGATTAAATATATGTATTTAAATTTTAATAAAAATGGTGTTGTAATGTACATAATATATTAAAACACATTCATATGCTTTTATTTTTTATGCCTTTAAAGTGTACAATATCTATCTTTCCATCTCCATAAATATTTATCAACCACATCAATTTTAATTGACTGAATAGTGTCATGCCACATCGGTATCCCTGACTTAATTTTACCTGTTATTGAACATTAGGTTATTTCCTCTTATAGAAATGTTTTCTGGGGCACCTGGCTGTCTCAGAGTCAGAAGAACCTGTGACTTTTGATCATGGGGTTGTGAATTTGAGCCCCATATTGGGTGTAGAGATTACGTAAATAAACAACAACAAAAATGCTGAGGTAAACATCCTTGTATGTACATTTCTGATCATGTATGCCAACACTGGTAAGTATCATGTTAAAAAAAATTGAAATAACAAAAACTAAAAAAAAATAACAAAAATTCTTTATCATTCTGATAGAAAACTTAAAACCTACTTTAGTTTGTATTCATTTTATTAACAATATGGTTAAAAATATGTTCACAATCTTATTGTCTATTCTTTCTCAGGTTTTTTTTTTTTTTTGACGATTTCTTTATAACTTAAAAAACTGGTGTATAAGGTCTCTTTTAATACTGAAGATATCAGATATTTGCTTCCACATATGTGGCTCATATTTTCTTTTTTCAAAAATCTTAGATGTTTAGTTGTTCAGTTGTGAAGAGAGTTGTTCATTTTAAAATCTCCACAAAATAGGTCTAGAGGGAACATGTTGAGATCAACATAATAGAGGCCTTATACGAAAAACACAGCCAGTATCATACTCAATGGTGAAAAACTGAGACTTTCCCCCAAGGTCAGGAATAAGACAAGGATGTCCACTCTCACCACTTTTATTCAACATAGTAGTGGAAGTCCTAGCCACAGCAATCAGACAACATAAAAAAATAAAAGGCATCCAAATTGGTAAGGAAGAAGTAAAACTCTCACTATTTGCAGATGGCATGATACTGTATATAGAAAACCCTAAAGAGTTCACCAAAAAACAACTAGAACTGGTAAATGAATTCAGTAAAGCTGCAAGATACAAAATCAATGTACAGAAATCTGTGGCATTCCTATATTCTAATAATGAAGCAGCAGAAAGTGAAATGAAGAAAAAAATCTCATTTACAACTGCACCAAAAACAATGAAATGTCTAGGAATAAACTTAACCAGAGAAGTGAAAGACCTGTACTCTGGAAACTATAAAACACCGATAAAAAGAAATTCAAGAAACACAAAGAAATGGAAGACATTCCATGTTAATGTGTTGGAAGAACAAATATTGTTAACATGTCTATACTGTCCAGAGCCACCTATGGATATAATGCAATCTCTATCAAAATACCAACAGTGTTATTCACAGGACCAGAACAAACAATCCTAAAATTTGTATGGAACCACAAAAGACCTCAAACAGCCAAAGGATTCTTGAAAAAGAAAACAAAACTGGAGGTATCCCAATTCCAGATTTCAACTTATATTACAAAGTTGTAGTAATTAAAACAGTATGGCAGTGGCATAAGAATAGACACATAGATCAATGGAATAGAACAGAAAACCCAGAAATAAACCTACAACTATATGATCAATAATTCCTGGACAAAAGAGATAAGAATACATAATGGGGAAAGGACAGTCTCTTCTACAAATGGTGTTGGGAAAACTGGACAGCCACATGCGAAAGAATGAAACTGGACCACTTTCTTACACCATAGACAAAAATAAACCCCAAATGGATTAAGGACCTAAATGGGGACCTGAGACCATAACAATCCTTGAAGAGAGCACAGGCAGTAATCTCTATGACATGAGCCATAGCAATATTTTTCTAGATATGTCTCTTGAGGCAAAGGAAATAAAAGTAAAAATAAACTACTGGGACTACATCAAAATACAAAGTTTCTGCAGAGTGAAGGAAAGAACCAACAAAGCTAAAAGGCAACCTACTAAATGGGAGAAGATTTTTGCAAATGACATATCGGATAAAGGGCTAGTATCCAGAATATATAAAGAACTGATACAACTGAAAACCCCCAAACCAAATAATCCAATGAAAAAATTGGCAGAAGACAGAAACAGACATTTCTCTAAAGAAGAGATACAGATGGCCAACAGACACATGAACAGATGCTCAACATCACTCATCATCAAAGAAATGTGAATCAAAACTATAATGCAACATCGCCTCACACCTGTCAAAATGGCTAAACTCAACAGCCCAAGAAACAACAGGTGTTGGCAAGGATGTGGACAAAGGGGAATCCTCTTGCACTGTTGGTGGGAATGCAAACTGGTGCAGCCACTGTGGAAAACAGTATGGAGGTTCCTCAAAAAGTTGAAAATAGAGCTACCCTATGATCCAGCAATCGCACCACTAGGTATTTACTCAAAGGATACAAAAACACTAGTTCAAAGGGATACATGCACCCTGATGTTCATTGCAGCATCATTTACAATTGCCAAATTATGGAAGCAGCCCAGGTGTTTATTGATAGATAAATAAAGAAGACGTGGTATATATAATACAATGCAATATTATTCAGCCACAAAAAAAAAGAATGAAATCTTGTCATTTGTAACAACATGGGTGGAACTAGAGAGTATGATGCTAAGTG
This sequence comes from Ursus arctos, assembly GCF_023065955.2. Taxonomy (NCBI): domain Eukaryota; kingdom Metazoa; phylum Chordata; class Mammalia; order Carnivora; family Ursidae; genus Ursus; species Ursus arctos. The sequence goes on along the minus strand of NW_026622830.1, from coordinate 19,473,103 downwards.
AATTAAGTCAGTCTGAGAAAGACAAATACTATATGATCTCACTCATATAATTTAAGAAACAAAACAAATGAGCAAAGGAACCAAAAGAGAAAGAGAGACAAACTGAGAAACAGACTCTTGACTATAGAGAAAAAACTGATGGTTCCCAGAGGTGAGATGGGTGGGGGGATGGGTGAAATAGGTGATGGGGATTAAAGAGTACACTTATCATGATGAAAAAAAAAGATAATAAATAAGTCACAGGGATGAAAATTATAGCATAGGGAATATAGTACATAATATTGTAATAATGTTGTATGGTGACTGATGGCAGCTACACTTACTGTGGTGAGCATTTTGTAATGCATACAATTGTTGAACCACTATGTTGCACATCTGAAACTAATATAATATTGGGTGTCAATCATACTTCAATTTAAAAAATAAATAAAGAAGAAAGAAAAAAGGAGAGAGTTCAAGTATTGACGTCTTAGTTTTAGTTATTATGTTTTCCAGTTTTTGTGAAATACTCAGTAATATCTTTCCTAGGTGAGAAGTATATTGTATATTTTTCATTTTTTAAAATTTAACTTTTTAAGTCATATACTACTTATGCTTTTTGATGGCGAAAGATAGGAAGCCAATATTTTCTTCCTAATCGTTCAGCCAGTTCTCTCCGATCTGTGGTTAAGATCCACTGAAAGCACCACCAGATCCTTGAGCAGTGGTGCATCTGGCCAACACGGAACGGCCCTCCGTGCATCCTTCCCTCCTTCCTACCACTCTCATCCCTCCCTCCTGGGCTCTACCGTAAGAAAACTTTCCACCAGTCTTCGGACCTGCCCTGCTTGTTCATGCCTTTATGCCATTATACATGCCTACAATGCCTTCTCTCCACTCCCTACCCTCACTCAACACTTTCTGCCAGGAAAACCAGACATCTCTTTAAGACCCAGAGAGAGTGCCACCTCTGCAACGTATTGTTTAAACGGATAGTCATCTCTTCTTTGGGCTGTGAGTGCTCATTAGCAGTTGTTTACCATATTCATCTCTGCATCCTCAGGCCCTTTGATATAAGGCAGATGCTAGAATAAAGTCCCTTCAATGAACAAACTAATGATTGACCTCTAAGCAAACCATCATGACTCTACAGGCAGGCTATCACAAGAATATCCCTTGGTTCTCTTCCCAGTGCTCATTCCTGGCTTCTCTTCCAATAGTGTGCTGATTTACAATTGGGTATTCACCCTTCTCCCCTCCTACCACCATGTATTTGCAATGGGATTGATTGTTAGCCCAGAGTCTCTGGTTGACTTAGGACAACCAGCCCATTCCATCTGGACCACAGCGATGACCTCAGGACCCAGCATGCTAGCCAGCCAAATCCTCAGCCTGAGGGGACATTTTCTGAGGCTGTAAGGGGGAGGACTGCCTATTTCTCCAGAGGATGAAACCGGAAGCTCCCTGCATGCCTCTCCCCCCCTGCCACACACACACTGGTTGTGAATGAGGAAGGATATGAACCTCAGAAGCTGTTGGTGGTCCTCGACAGACCTGAGAAGAGCTTTCCAGAAAATGTTGCCCACAATGAACAGGAGCAGCCAAGAAATGCCTAGATAGAAACCAGTTCCTTAATATAACATTTAAATCCTGGATCATACTGCACAAAGTGGATACACCTGAACTGTTTTTTACATGAGCCATTGAATTCTGTTATCATTTAAACCAGTTTGAGTTAAGGTTTCTCTAAATTAATGTCGCAAGGACTAAAGGTAACACTCACCAAACCATGGAAACTAACATTTCTAGATAGCCTTCTAGATACCAAATCACTGTTAGGCAGCATCCCACGACTTTCATTAGCTGCTTCTACAGATTAAATGTTTGTGCCTCCCCCAAAACTCATATGTTGAAACCTAACCCCTAAGGTGATGGTAATTGGAGGTGGGGCCTTTGGATGTGATTAGGTCACAAGGGTGGAGCACTCGTAAATGGGATCAGTGCCCTTCTAAGGAGAGGCCAAAGAGCTAGCTCGCTCTCTTTCTGCCATGTGAGGATAGAGTGAGTTGGCAGTCTGCAATCTGGAAGAGGGTTCTCGCCAGAACCTGAACGTGCTGGCGCCCTGATCTTGGACTTCCAGCTTCCAGAACTGTGAGAAACAGATTGCTGTTTAAAAGTGACACGGTTTGTGGTATTTTGTACAGCAGCCCAAACAGTCTAAGATCGTGCGCGGCTTTGAAGTATGTAAAGATTTGTGCCAGTTCATGGTACAAAGAATCCCTCAATAATCAATAATTTTCCTAATGCCTACCTTTACCCAATCCCCTTCAGTCATAACAATCAACAGTTCATCTTAGGATAATAAAGTAACCACATGCAAACATGAGCTATTGTCCTCAGCATTAGAGGATCTGTGAAGTCTAACGAGGTGTCAGAAGGACAAAGAGAGAAAGTTGAAATTATTCCCCAGCTGAATGCAAAAGTGAAACACCAAGTGATTATTTTTGGAGAAATATGAACAGTCATAGCCCTGGGAGACAGAGTGCAGTGCAGAGGAATTATATCCATCTCACCAGCAGTGCCCTACCAGACCCATATGGACAGATAATGGTGGAAAGTCAGGCATTGCACCTGGCCTTGTGGGCTTTATAGTCCAGCAGAGAAACCAAATGACAAAGCTAAATATAGTAATTTCACTTGTAATAAACTGTGTACTTAGGGATGCTTTGGGAGTGAGTGCTCATGGGAAGTCTCTTAGAATGGATGGCCTGCCAGTTGAGATATAAAGTGAGAAAGGGCCAGCCAGGCAGTGGTGTTGAGGATCTGGGCCAACGTGTATAAAGCCTTCAACTGAGAAATGGAAGAAAGAGAGGCACAAACACCATAGGCGTCCAAAGAGGGCAGACGTGGCAGTTTATAACTTGCAAGAGCCGGGATGTGGTTATGGAGAGAGTGGTGTAGAGGATCAAAGGTGTGGGCCCCCAAGGATGGGGGTGTGGCTGGGACTGACTAATGCCTTTAAACCTGGGCCAGCAGTGACCACAGAGAAGACTGAGGCCACTGACACCGGCATGACCCAGGCCTGGCTGATGCTGACATCCCTTTACTATGTGGTCCCACAGAGCTGGGGCTTTTCATTAGAAGGAAGCATTATTAGTGGCCAGACTCAGGGGTGGGAAGAAGACACATGTGCAGAGAGTGAGAGGAAGGAGGCAAAGTAGGGAAAGTGGGAGGACAGGCCCCATCATGGTGCTAGGGACCCAGGCCAAGGGTGCATGGCTTTCAAGCTGGAAAGTGGGAGGACAGGCCCCATCATGGTGCTAGGGACCCAGGCCAAGGGTGCACGGCTTTCAAGCTGGGAAGTATCGGGTTAAACCATGGACCCTTGAACCTCTGGCCCCATTGCTTTTCCTGGAAAGGGAAGTGTCAGGATATTGGGGTAGGAGGCATTGAGCTGGGGGCATTTCTGGTTGTCAGGGCCCCACTTGCCTCCTCTGAGAGGCACAGACTGTGTTTAAGGGGTACTAACCCAGCCTGGGCATGATACTTTGCCCCAGTAAATAACCAATATTTAGCATGAAGCTATTATGTTCCAGGCACTGCAGCAAATGGTGCCTCACGTGGAGTGATCATATTATGTGCCATGTAAACTGGGACTTTTGAGAATACTAGGGAGTGGGGAACATTCTGAACCCACTGGAGTACTGAGACCACTGGCATTAACTGGGTAAACTGGGGTGAAGGAGGGCCTCACATACAACTCCCTGCCCTTAGAAGCTGGTTGTTGACTGACTAAATGTTTAATGGGATTTAAAAATTATACTCTCATCCTTTCCTTTAAAAGGTGAGAAAATGGCAGGACAGAAGAATCAAGAATATCCTGGGGGTTCGGCACTGAAGCAATGTCGCATTCCGGGTAGTATGGGGGGCTAGATTTGGAGACTCCTTGATTCCAGTCCTGCCACCACTGTTTACTCTGAGCCTTCATGTTATAAAGGGGTTAGAATGGTGCCGGGTGCATAATATACAGCAATAAATCTTAGTTGATGTGATGAATTCTCAGGAGTGGAGAGAGACCAATACAATGTTGCATCGAGACTATGTTAAACACATCTCCAACAGTACTCTGTCATCCATCCCCAGGGCCTGGTAGATGCTTCTCCTGTTCAAGGGACATACACATACCTCCCCAGAGCATGTGTTCCCCTGTTCCCCAGAAGGGAATGTCCTGATCCATTTTCTCTACTAGCAGGCTGAGTGGAGCAGGCAAGGGGAGACCTGTGGTCATTGGCCCAAGAACACATAAGTTCCATTTTAGTCCTACCAGGAAATCACTCTGGATTTATTCACCACAAAGTGATAGATGAGAACAACTTAGTAATGTGAAGGCCTGGGGAAAGAACACATATTCTAAGATGTTTCCAGTGCTGCTTTGGAATTATGGAGCATTGCTCACTTCAGCATTCACTGGATGGTGCTGCTCTGAGCTGGGGCTGGTGATTCTAGGAAAGTCTGGAGATTAACCCAGAGGCTGAGACTCAATTGTAAGGATTTGCATCCCAATTGAGGCCTTACCGAGTGTTCAGACCACACCTGTTGGCTTCTCACTCTTCCAACAACTATATAACCAATCTTTACCTTATTGCCTGTCTACAATACCGAGCACAGTTTCTTTTTCAAGATAGAGCCATCGAATGGAATAAATGTGAAAAGAGAGCCACGCAGGAAGTGCACAAAACACAGCGAGGGCACAGACTGTTTTCCTAGGGGCTGGTAGATCATGTGAATAGGGCCTTGAAGGATGAGTATGAGTAGAGAGTTGAGGAAGAGGGAAGGAAGGGTGTTGACAACATGGGAATAGTATGAACACATGTATAGAGACTGGTGTGTCTGGCAGGTAGATGAGTGTGTGTACATAAGTGACATCTGGGAACAGTCTGGGAGAAAGAAGCTGCCTCAATTTCCTCTTTCTTACAAATTAGATTGGTGTCTTTCTTGGTCACAGACTGTGGTATCCAAGGCTCCAAGATGACTCTCAACTGCTTTTCTTGTCCTATGTGGCCACCTCTCCCACTGAATAGGGCTGACCTATGTAACCAATAGGATATGGCCAAAATTAAGGCATCCCTTCCATAGCTAAGTCATAAAATAGTTTCTACTTTTCTCTTTTTGGGTCACCAGCTATAGAAAAGCCACTGCCATTACCATGAAGGTATGCAAGCAGACCTATGGAGAGGCCCATCTAGCCAGGAGCTGAGGCTTCTAAACCAGCAGCACTGGTTTTACTGCTACTAATAACCAGCACTACCTTGCCAGGCAGGTAAGTGAGATACAGTGCAAGTGGATTTTCCAGCCCAGTCAAGTCTTCAGACAAAGGCAGGCCTGGCCAATAGCCAAATTGCTACTTTAGGAGGCAGAATCACCCAGCTAAGCTACTCCTGGATTCTGGACTCATGGTAACTGGGTGAGATAGTAAGTGTTGATGCTATGTTTGACGATGCCATGTTTTGGGATAACTTGTTATGCAGCATAGGCAAATAATACACTGACCACCAAAGTTATTTCTACTTTGAACCCCAAATCAGAATAGTCCAATGCTATGTCTTTTTGGTTGGAGCTTCCACACAAAAGGATCTCATCATGGACAGCATTGTAGCAATAAATAGAAGACCTCCCAAAGTAACATAGTAAAGGGAGATGTATCATTAGTCAACCTGATGTTAGATGTTTGCCGAGGTGGCTCCATGTCTTTGCTTTCGGTGCCCACAGAGTATAGTCTCCTCTGTGCAGCCCACTTCCTTTGTAAAGCTGTACGTGTCCATTTCCCTATAACTTTGTTTAGCATATGGTTTGTGGGAACAATGCTGGTTCTAGCTCTTATATGACCTATTGATCCAGAGTCAATCCCAATCTTACAGCTCATTTTGCAGGGCTTAGTTTTTATTCTCAAGAGTGAAGCTGATTGGCTCCACCTTAGTTGGGTATCCTCCTGTGTGCTTTTCAGGTAGGACCAAAAAGCAGAGTCATCCAGTGTAAAACATAGCTTCCCTGGCCTCTCCCTTAGGATGGAATGGGAGAAGCATTTCCCAATCAGGGGTTATGGATCTGGCAAGTACTTCAAATGTGTCTAGCAAATGTAGCCTCAACTAAGAGCTTCCCAGAAAGCTTGCTCAAGATCACGATCACACACTCTCTCCATTTTTATTAACTCACTGGGGTGTGAGACATTCTCTTGTGAATGGGAAGAGACATGAAGCCTCCTCCCCAGCATGACAAAAGTCTGTTGGCAGCAAGGCATTAGGATGCATGACTCAAGTCCTATATTTCTACAAAAGCAATTCCAAACTCTCAAAAGAAATTATACATCATATTATATCATCAGAATAAAATAAATATAAATCCCTGGATTAATATGAAGGCATAAACAACTGCTGACAGCCTATAAATTGTATTAAGAATATTTTGATAGGCTCCCAGTTTTCCATACTTCCCTTAACCCCATGATAATAGCTGCTTAGATTCAGTACACATCGGGGGCATATGTGGGAAGTGTCTTGGTGGCAGCAGGGAGTAAGCAGGGTTGGAAATAAAGAGAAAGGAAAGCAAAGCAGGAGAAATGGGTGGATGAATAATGACTTTAAGGGGGGGGGAGCCAGAAGAAATTAATCTGGGAGCCCAGGGAACACCCTTTCTCCCTTATGACCTCTCTATAAGAGGAGGTGGCTGGTGGAACACTTTATGACTTTGTCTTCATGCTTCTCCTCTAGCCCTTAGCAAAAGGGAGGAAATTCTGAATGGATTAGTGTTCAAGAACATTCACTGAGCATCCACAGGCTGAAGGGAATAGATGGGGTCATGATCCCATACAGCATACAAACAAGTGTAGGAGATACTTGAACAAACAGTTGAAGTTCAGGGAGGTTACTGCTATATCGTGGTCATTGAAAAAATTAAATGTGTGCCCAGAGAGGTGGGGGAAGCTCCTGACTCTATCGTATTGACTCATGGAATGAGCGTTGTTAAGGGTGTTGAATTGTGTCCCCCTAAAATTTGTATGCTGATGTCTTAACCCTTAGTACCTCAGAATGTGACCTATCTGGAAATAGGGCCATTGAAGATATAATTAGTTATGGCGAGGTCATTAGGGGGGTCAACGTGACTGATATTCTTATATACAGAGGGGAGTCTGGACACAGTGACAAATACACAGGGAGAATGCCATGTGAAACTGAAGGCAGAGATTGGGGTGATCCTTCTAAAAGCCAAGGAAGTCCAAAGATTACCAGCAAACCACTGGAAGCAAGGGGAGAGGCATGGGTCAGATTCTCCCTTAACCTTCAGGAGGAACCAACCCTACTGAAAGACATCTTGATTTTGGATTTCCAGGCTCCAGAACTGTGAGAGAATGAATTTCTGTGGCTAAGCCACCCAAACTGTGTTATGTTGTTATGATAGCCCTGACAAATTAATTTAAGCATTTTAGATTAGAGATTGAGAGAGTAGATTAAAGATTAAAGAAAGGAAGGTCCTCTAGGCTGAAGGGGTGGAAGAGAGACTCAGTTGCTTGAAGAAAATGACCTTTGGGGAAGATTGCAAGGCGACTTGTGTTTCTGGAGTGCATGCTTGAGAGTGATTAAGAAGTGTGGCTAGAAAGAGAGGGCGATTGTAGAGAGATGCTTTCTGAGGTTGCAATGTTTAATTATAACTATTGGTGAAAGAGAGGGATCAGGGCATTGGAATAGCATGAGGGCCACCATGTGATGTGCCCACAGTATGCTATTTGTTAAATGAATAGACAAGAATTGGCTACTTCAGTGCAAGTAAGCAAGATTTGGGACCCCTGGTAGATCCAGCATTAGTCTCTACCTCCTGCATGAACGTTCCAGAGGCTTCCTTATCCCCATACGAAGAAAGAGTCCTAAAGCCATGATGCTATAGTGATTTCTGGAATGAAAAGGCCAGTGCTAGCCTTCATCTGTCCTCTCCATGTTCTCTGCCTTTCAACCTAACCCATTCATCATGTGCAATTTGGAACCATGGGTTGCCAAAGTTCACCTTAAACTCAGTTATATATTTTGGCATCTTAGAGAAAAGTGTAGGATGTGTTGAGAAGAAAGGGTTGGTAACAAGAAGGTGAGGAAAGAGTAACCAGATCCTGAGACCATGACCTTGACTTGCCCGAATTCGGAACTGCTCCTTCTTAAACATACTTGATTTCTCCACAAATCACATTGTGGTGGGAGCCAGAGGGGGGCAGCCTTGTAGCAAAATGCCCAGAGGCTGCATTAACTTCTTTTCCTGGCAACTTGGAAGGCAGCTAATTTACACGCTACCTCCTATTAGTTTTGGGGAAAAAATATAGCTAACAATAAGGAAGAGAATGCCATCTATTTCTTCGACTTAAACATGCCTGCTTCAGTGGTGAATGGTTGATCTCCAAGCTTGCTGTTTTCAGGCTATAAAAGCTGTTTATTTCACTCTATAAAAGAACATTTGAACTTATATAGCTCTCTGAGTTTAAATGTTTGGGGGGAAAGAAAAACGCAAGGGGAATGAGCAAATTGAAGGTGAAACCTGATCTGTAAGGGCTGCGGGCTGCAGGGCTTGCATAGAAACTTCCTTCATTGAGAATCCCTCCTCCCTGTCCCCAGCGCACCCACAGCAGCCCCAGTGCACAGGAAATACATCCAGTCAAGTATGATTCCAACATCAGCGGGCATTTCAGCAAAGCCCCCCGAGTCAATCATTTCTCATGCACTGGTGTGATCCACACTCACTGGGGACTCCTTGGTTCTTAAAAAGGTGCAGCTGCCCAAAGGAGGTGAGAGACCATGACAAATCTGTTTTGTTTTTCTTCTAAAGACGGTGAGTCTGTGTGAGTACTCTAGGTAGAATGAGCTTCCTCTCTGTGCAGTGAGCTGCTGTTCTGGGAATGGGAGGCCCCGAGGTTCAGACAGATGACCTAAGTACCCATGCTGCCTTCTCCTGAGGGGTGCTCAGAGCCCCCGGGCAGCCCCCAGAACTCTGGCCTGGACATTCTATTGGAAGGGTTAAAGCTTCTCTGAGAACAGGCTAACCATGTTTGCCTGCATAGTTCTGGTTTATGTCTGTTGTCCTCTTGGCATGCTTTCAAGTGAAGGGGTGTCCTTGGCCCCCTTCACTCTCCACATTGCCCTGGTTCAAATCTTATATTATATAACCAATCTATTCCTAGAACTCTGTTCATGATTTGGGGGCCACATTTGGTGCCCAGCACGGGGATACAGAGCCCTTCAAGAGAAGTTCTCTTGGTTTTGACTCACACAAGAGCAGATCTGAGTCAAAGAGTTGGTGCAAATAGTTTATGTGGATGGTACAACACCTGTAGGGGAATGGGGAAGTGAGAAAAAGGAACAGCAGCCAAAAAAGGTGTGCTAGCAATCGTACTGTGGGCACCTGGAGCTTGATTCTATGGAGGAAACTCTGGCAGACAATGAATGGCCCAGAAGCATTCCTTGTGTTGGGGAAACTGCTCCCAGGGGGGTTATTTCTAGCACTGCCTGTCTGCCTGCAGCCGGACACAGGGGCCTTCAGCTGCTTCACAGAAAAGCTATAAGCAAAGACTTGTAGACCTTGTGCATATTCTGAGCAAATGGAAGGGATATGGCCCAAGACATGTGGGCAGGGACGGATATTGGCTGCTACGAGAGGGAAAGACAGAATAGAGAAAGAAAACATGAATATTCTGGAGTGCCCCCATTCTTTTTAACTCTTCAGTTTTGCTTAATTGACATGTATCCTCTTTTCAGGTTCATCACCATAATAACAAAATTATTTTAAGCACAATGTTTAACGTATGTCTCTCCTGTAAAACTATGATGTCCGTTGGGCAGACTGCATTCACCTTTACCGCGTTCTTTCAATGAAGTATAATATTTGCTAAATGAATGAATTGTGCCAATTTCTGTCATATCCTCTACCTCTATTATGTGGGGTACGCTATTATCTCCAATGTGTAGACAAGGAAACAAGAAGAAACCTTCCCCAATATCACCACATTGCTGAGAAATTCAAACCCAGGTCTGCCTACCTTCTAAGCTCACTCTCTTCCAGCATAACCTTCTGATAAAGGGGAAATATGGATATGTAAAGATCTTTTGCCTATGTATATGTGTGTGTCTATATATACACACATACACAATTCATATAGGTCACATAGATATACATGCACACAGAGTTGTGTAACAAAACCCCAGGCACTGTCTAATTGCTAGTTCTCATCATTTCCCACTCCACTGGCATCTCTCCAACATACCCTCTTAGTTCAGGATTTGTCAGACTCAAGCCTTCTCTAACTACTTGAAGTCCTGGCACGGAAAAAGACAATTTTTTGTTGATTTAAATCTTCAAGCAAGGGGATAAAAAGCCAAAGTGTCACAAACTAGTGTCTGCCGTTCCCTTGAATGATTTTTGTCATCAAAGAGGTGAAGGCATTTAAGGATTCATGATATCATTATTTTTTATTCCTCATTGTTCCAAGTCTGGTCAAGTATCAGTGGGGAGGGGAGACTCCCGCTGTTGTGCTGGTAAATGTCAACAACTAGTTCTCTTAAACAAAAGCAAAAACAAAAACAACCAACCAACTTTGATTTGTGGCATATGCAAATTCCCATGAAGTAAATATTCCCATTAGGGCCAAGATTCAAACTATCAACATGACGTGGATATTGAGAATAGGCGGATAGTAGCACTCCATTCAACAGTGTTCCCACCACATGAACACAATAGGTGTAAATAACCTCTCAAACATCGGTAATAATAAAATGTAGTAAACAATTAGAAAGCAGTGAATTTTGAGTATTTATTACTTTTGCTCTTAATGCAACTTAAAGTGAGTTTATTAATTTAATTTTTAATAATGGCTATGATGGGGCACCTGGGTGGCTCAGTCGGTTAAGCATCCAACTCTTGATTTCAGCTCAGGTCAGGATCTCAGGGTCCTTGGGCTCCATGCTCAGTGGGGATTCTGCTTCTCTTTCTCTCTTTCCCTCTGCCCCTCCCCTCGCTCACACTCTCTCTCTAAAAGTAAATAAATCTTAAAAAAAATAATGGCCATGTAAACAACTGACACAAAAGATTTCTGAAAGTTTAACAATCACACTCATGACCTGGTACAGGGTGAATCCACCACCACATTTTGGAGACTCTGTCTTTGAAGACTATCCAAACCTTTATCCTTAGTCCAAAAAAGGAAGAAGGTCTTCAGGTAAAGTGGATCAATGACATATGGTTCAAAATTCTGGCTGGACAGCTAGAGCATGAACCAACTTCTTGGTGATCAGACAACTATCAAATCATTAAAAGTCCGAGATCCTTTTTGAGTTATTTTCTTTGCTATCACCCTCATCCCTGATCAACTATCTGCCATTGTTACCCTGTGTGTCCAGAGGCTGTCACCTGATGACCCCATTATTCAGGCTTCTTTGACCTCCTGTCCCTGGTAGAGGTCAGCCAGAAGGAAATGCTGGCAGGAGATATGAAGGTAGTAGGAGAGGAGCTCCTTCATCCCTCCAGCCCTGGAAGAGGCAGTGGCTTTCTACAGTTGCTAATCTTTGGATTGTCTCATCTTCTTTTGCTGTTTTAGCTCTTCTTATATCTTGAGACGAATTCCCTACATTAAATTCTCTCTATTGAAATACCTGGCATGGAATTTGCTTTCCTGGCTGCACCTTCACTGATATGTTTTTTTACCTTTTGTCCTCTGCACTCATACCTCTGACTGTGTGTACATGTCTTTAATTTATTGAAAGCATCTTTTAATATAACTACTTGTTCCTTTTCTGGCATTAACTAGCAATTACGATCAATAACTAGTTACAGTAATAACTGTTTCGTTTTCCTTATTTTTTTTCCCCTTTTCCTTGTTTATTATCTGATAGCCTATAAGCTTTGCAAAGGCAGACATCTTATATATTTTATTCAGTGCCGATTTTCTAACACTCCAGATGTCTGGCTCATGGACACTCATGTTCAAGAAATAAATGAAGAAATTAATGAGTCTTTGTTTTCCATATAAAGACATTCGAACTTAGATGAATTAATTTTTCAGATCACTTGATTTTGTGCTTCAACCAGCCTGGGGGCACTGCCTCCATCATGCCAATTGCTTTTTTCTACGGAATTTAGAATTGTGACCCACATTCTTCATGGCAGCAGCCACCTTACTTCATCTTAGATCTCCTACTCACATTACTCCTATTTTCCTGTGAAGCTTATGTCTGCTTTCCCCATAGCCTGCCATTGTACGAACATTTTATGAACCAGGTCTTTGTTCCTTCTTTGAACAGCATCCTGGGCCATATTTCCCATTATTGCTCCCATTCCATAGGTGGGCCAAATTTCATTTCAGCCTTGATCCCTGTCCCCATGAAACTGAATTCCAAGATTCTTCAACAGTGTAGAGTCTCTGATAGAACTGATGTATTCAGGTGGCTTCCCCAAATGGCTAACTATCAGAACCTTCCAAAGAGATTTTAGAAAACAGAATCTCAGGTCTGATCCCAGACCTACTTGTTAGGTGGGGCCCAGTAATCTATATCTTTAGGAATGTCCCTTGTGTTCTGTGAATCAGCCAGGCTTTAGAATGACTCTCAATGCTCCCACAATAACAAAAGTGAGAAGGAAATCACTGAATGCAGGTAGAAATGAAAATAAAACAAAAGGAAAAAACAAAACAAAACAAAATAAGAGTTTTAGGTGAATGCCAGGAATGGGGCTATCTGATTCTCAAATATTGTGACTCTCTGAAGCAGAAGAGAGGGACTGCCTGTGCCCAGAACTGTTGACTGATCATGTCCTGGGACCACTTCCTGTCCCTGGCCTTCATCCTTGCCTCCTCAGCACTCTGTGGGGCAGAGTCCCTGACAGTAACCAAGCAACTCTGGTGTCTGGTCTGAGCTCCCTGCTAGGGTTGCCAGATTAAATACAGAATATCCAGTTGAATTTGAATTTCAGACAAACAATGAACAACAAATGCTTTTTAAACACATATATGTTATATATATATATATATATATACACACACACACACACATACACATATGGGTATATATATAACATAAAATATATACACATATAATATATACACATAAGTGTGTGTGTATTCTGAATATATATATGTTCTGAAATTCAAACTTAACTAGTGACCTGTATTTTTTTTTAAGATTTTATTTATATATTTGACAGAGAGAGAGACAGCCAGCAAGATAGGGGACACAAACAGGGGGAGTGGGAGAGGAAGAAGCAGGTTCCCAGCAGAGCAGGGAGCCTGACGTGGGGCTTGATCCCAGGACCCCGGGATCGTGCCCTGAGCCAATGGCAGACGCTTAACGACTGAGCCACCCAGGTGCCCCAGTGACCTGTATTTTTTATTGCTACACCTGACAACCCTACTCTCTACAGTTACCTAATACGAGTAGACTGAGGCACTAACCAAGACCATGCTCCTTCTACGAGGACATTTTGGACATCTTATCTGTTCCTGTGAGTTGTTCATGGAGCCAACTGTCATAAGGAGATCCCTCTTTAATAAACACAGTCTTCTGCAAGGCTTAGTATTGGTAGATTCCATTTTGTACACATGTATTTAGCACCTATAACTGGCTGTTCTATGGGCCCCAAGCCCATCCCAAAGACCATGATGGCAAATGCTCAGTGCTCTGGGAGAGCTTGGGGAGAAAGCTCCAACTTCCAACTATTTCAAAAGAGCAACATCAGTTCTGCTAAACCAGCACCACCATTTCATGTGTCCAGTTTGTCTTTTCCAGTTTTGGTTATTGGAAAAATGTCTAACATGTTTGTCTAAGGGCAGATCCCAACTTTCTCTGCATTTCTCATAAATATGTATCAAACATGGAACCTTTTTATAAGTGGTGGAGTTAATTTCTATTTTGGAGAAGCCTCTGCATTTGTCATTTATCTATTCACTCAACAAATCATTTCTTGACCATATATTATGTACCACATGCTGTTCTAGGTGTTGGGGATGCTGAAGTGAAAAAAAAATACACAGACTTAAGGAACATGTGCTCTGGAGGAAATAGGGAAGGAAGGGGGATAGGGTGTGCTTCTGGGGAGAAAATGAAATTGCAATTTTAAAATATGGATTAGAGAAGATCTCACTGAAAAGGTGACATTTAGGCAACAATTTGAAGGAGAGTTACTTTTAGGATTTTAAGAACTCTACAGTGAGTTTGTTTACTCTTCATTCCTTATAAAATATCTACATTTACCCAAAAAGGAGTACTTCATTCAAATGCCTTCATTTATCAAGATATCAAATTTGTAAGATATTGGAATATTATACACTTAACGTAAATATCCATTTCTCTGTCTCAGATGGACCAACTCAGGAATACGCAGTGTATGGCAATTATTTCTATTTAACATTTGGCCAGGCAGGTAGTGCTTAAAGCGAAGGCTCTGGAGTGTGACTGCCTGGTTTCAAACCCTGTCCCCACCATTTAATAATATTATATATGACAAGTTGCTTTAGTTTTCTGTGCCTCATTTCCTAATATTAAATTGGAGTAATGATGTTAGTTACTGCATAGTATTGTGAGGATTAAATGACAATGCATAATCTTTGTCACATAGAAAGTTCTTAATGGTGTGAGGATAAACCGGCTCTCCCAAAACAAAAAACAAAACAAAAACAAAACAAAACAAAAAAACCCCAAGGCCCTGAAATGTGGTATATGCCAATTGCCATGGTGTAAATGCCATGGTCAATTTCAAGCTACTGACATTGTCATGGAAGCTAGTGCTGGGAAGAGATGAGCACAGGACGTTGGGACGAGCTGGCACGAACTGCCTATAACATCACATCAGTGATTCATAGCACCATATTGTCAATGGTAAGTATTTATTTCTCGGTATATAATAATGTACACAAAGTATTAAATGCGTTTATTTATGACTTTAGAGAAGTTTCTCAACCTTGTCACTGTTGACCATTTGTGCTGGATAATTTTTTATTGTGGAGGGTTGTCTTGTACATTATGGAATGCTGAACAGAACTGCTGACCCCTACCCATGAGACATTGGAACTACCCTCCTGCTCCAGTTGCGAGAACCAAAGAGTGTCCCCAGACATGGCCAAAGTCCTCTGCGGGACAAGATGTCCCTGGTGGAGAACCATGGCTTTAAAAAAATACAAACAAAGGCTAGAAAAATATATTTCTAGAAGACATATTTTTAAAAGAAGGTAAATTTCATAAGATGCCCATGTGGCTGCAAATACACTGGAATGAGAATAGGTGTTCTGGTAGCTGCTGGTCAGACAAATTAAGCACTGGGTTCCCATTAGAGAAAAAAGTGGGCTCAGGCATCGCAGATGGGAAGTGCCAATGCAGACTGGCAGAACATTTGTGGTAGATGGTTGTGTGATGCCCACACTTCAATACCCTCTTGATACTGGCTAGGCCTCAGCTCCTACCTAGACTCTGCACCTTATCAGCTGTGTGATTCTGAGCAAGTCACTTGACCACTCTGGGCCTCAGAGTCCTTATTAATGGAAAAATGAAGAAGGTTGACTTAAATAGGTTGTGAAAATCCTTACAAATATTTATTAAAAAGGAAAGAAAAGGGTCCCTGTTAGCTCTGGGTTTTGGAGGATTGGTTGGTCTTGGGCAGGGATGGATGAAGTAGGAAAGGTGAATGGGTGGGGTGGGCTGGGGAAAGCAAGTTGATAAAGTGCCTGGCCCATCACACACAGCTGCAGGTCACTGCTCAGAAATGTGAGAACAAAATAGGACCCCCAATCTAATGACTTTCAGGTGTGTTGGCCTGGCCGTCTGGCCACTGGGGAATCATGCCGAGGCCAAGGCTAATGCTCCAGGGCTGCCAAGGCAAACATTCAGGCCTGGAGCAAACCCACCAGAGACAGGGACCTGGGGCGTACCACCAGACTGCATAGGACCCTGTGCTTACTCGTGCCCACAACTGCCCACTGTAGACACCGCAGGCAGTGCCCAACTGCCCCTGCTCCCAGCAGTCCCTGTTACCCTGTCACTTGCCCAGCCCAGCCAGGAGGGGCGCCATTGTCCCTTCTTTCTCACTTTCCTGGGCCCCAGTGAATGCCCTGCTGGTTGGAGCTAGGTGTGTAGACAGAAAATCTCTTCATTCTCCCTCCCAAGACCCTTTGCCTCACTCGATTTTTTGCACCCTGTACCCTGATCCAGTTTTCACCAGTATTCCACAATGGTCCTTTCTTCTTTCTACAACCCAGCTGTGGAGACAGACCCAACGTCAGTTGCATTCTACCTAAGTTCTGCTCTGCTCAAGTAACACTCTCTGGTGGGCTGCAGGGCAAGCCCAATGTCACAAATGCAGCATTCGTTAGTCCCCAGGACATGACTGGAGGTAGCCAGAGAGGCAGGCAGGCAGGTAGGCACAGTCAGGCCAGTTCGGGAGGCCTGTCGCCATGACACAAATTCCACTTTGCAGGTAACGTGACCCCAGGCTTATGGGAGGATCTGTTCTGACTCCACAAGTAAGACTGTTGTGCAAGTATCTTTGCTCTGGGCCTTAGAGACTTGGGTTAGAATCTAGACAACACTGCTCAGGTATAAGCTGTGCCAACATGAGCATTATTTAATTTCTGTTTCCTCATCTATCAAGTTGTAATGATATACTCTTTCATATGATTGTCAGGAGTATTAATGAGATTACTTTTCTTTCAACAAGCATTTATTAAGCATCAACTATATTCCAAGAGCAGTGGTAGGCCCTGGACAGATATACATGAATAAACGAAGGTCCCTAATCTCCATTGCAAGGAAAAGGCAATGAGAAATTATAGTAAAGGTATACATTATTTATATAAAATAGAAATAAGACAGAAGTCTTCCTGGAATATGCCATTCGTGAACTGACCCCAGAGCCTTTGCACTTGCTTTTCTCCTTCTACCCTTAAACTCTTCCCATCAGTATCTCCAAAGCTTATTCCCTCATATTCTTCAGGTCTCTGATCCAATGTCATCTTTTTTTTTTTTTTAAGATTTTATTTATTTATTTGACAGAGAGAGAGAGACAGCCAGCAAGAGAGGGAACACAGGCAGGGGGAGTGGGAGAGGAAGAAGCAGGCTCCCAGTAGAGGAGCCTGATGTGGGGCTTGATCCCAGGACCCTGGGATCACGCCCTGAGCCAAAGGCAGATGCTTAACGACTGAGCCACCCAGGTGCCCCCAATGTCATCTTGTCATAGACACCTCCCCTGACTACCCTATATAAAATAACACGCACTCTCTCATGTTCTATTTCCCTTATCCTTCATCTTCTTCCTAGTCTGAAATACACTTTTTTTTTCTTTTCCTTACCCTCTCTAGAATGTAATTGCCATGAGGGCAGAGATGTTATTTTGTTCACTCCAGACCTCGGGCTATGTCTGTAATGTAATTAAACACACCAATAAATAGTTCTCGAATGAATGAATGAATCAATCAATAAATGATTGAATGAAAATTGGAGTTAACAGTGAGTTGGTGTTATACCCTCAGCGAGTCACAGAGAGGAATTCTCGAGAGAAGCTGAAAGAGGGGCAGAGCCCTGTGAATGATGCTAGGGGGCTTAGGGGAGAGGAGGTACAAAGGACAGCAGAATGTCTCGTCCCCAGACTGCTGGTGTTTTTGAGTCCCTGGGGAGCTACGGATAGGACCAGAGGCACCGGCCAGAAATGTCATGTGGAGAGTAGGCTGGAAACAAATCTCATCGGATCCCGCTGTGCTGGAAGACCTGAAGCCACCCGTGTGCTCAGTTAAGACTATGCAGATTATGACCTGCTGGGTGAGGAGACACAAGCCACCCATGAGGGGTCCACAGGTAGCTTCCTCAGCAGCAGAGCTCCCCTTTTGGGAAGTGAAACTCCCCAAACTCCAGGGTCATTTTGACTGAAGGCGCAGTTTCAATACACTCACAGGAAGTAGAGTCATAAGGTTTGTTGCTTACGAGTCCCAGGATGGGGGTGCGATGAGCTGGGGGAGGCAGTCCTCCGTCCCAGGTCACAAGCGGGCGAGAGGTGAAGGGTGTGGTAGCAAGCACTTATGACGTCGGAGATGGTTGGGGAAAGCGGTCACTCAGTTTTCACAGACTCAACTCTAAATGGCTATTTTAAAAAGCACCCCAGGAAAAGCCAGCTGGGAACCTGTGGTAGAAATCCTAAGCTCTGATGCTAGGGTCCTTATCTAAATGCCCAGACCCTGCGGGGGAGCAGGCTGTCATTGTGTGAAATGCCCGGGCAGCCGCTCAGAATGGCTGTTTTCTCAGCACACCCTGTTAGGAAAATTGGACTTGGCCTGAAACCTAGAACCCAATTTTAGTTTTAAAAAGTAACACAGTGCCAGGCACACAGATGATGGTCATGCTGTCCGAGCATCTGATCTCCCCTACATCAGCCCGAGGGGTACACAGAAACCTCCAAGGGGACAGGCTAGTTGACTGGCCCTAGCTGGCCCCACAGTCTCCTGAACCTGGATGAGGGCATGATGGCTGTGTCGGTCAGAATGAGCAGACGACCCAAGAGAATGTTTGCTCCTTCCCAGAATCCAGCCAAGGCCAGTCTGGCCCAGTCCAGCCATCCTGTTTTGGAATTCTCTACTCCAAACGTGCTGTTCCCAAAGTGTTGATGAATTAGGGCTTAATTATCCCAGCTCCAGTTCCACGCTGCTCTGGTTACAGTAAATAAACCAGAGCCTGTTTAAATGAATTTTTACCACGGGTGAGCTCTCGCATGGACTTTTTGCTGAAATAGTATCACTGCTTTGAAGAGGGCCCAAGCCGCATGGAAGACGTTTGCGGCAACTTCTCCCTGCTCTGCAGATGTACTCGGGGGGGGGGGGGGGGAGGGAAGGAAGCCCAATGTTCCCACTGGACTGAAGTGAGGGAAGCTGAAGGGCTGTGGAGTCAGCAATATTGGTTCTTTCTCCAGTTCCTCGGCCATGTCCAGGGTTTTGAAGAGATCATGTTCTTAGAGAAATTGAAGAGGGTCATGGTAACTTCTATAGTTTTTGAAATGCATTTTTGAAAGTTATATTTCAGAAATGAATGAGCACAGTTATTATGGTGTGGAGGCATGGTGTGAGGTAGGGGTGTGTGTGTGTGTGAGGTAGGGGTGTGTGTGTGTGTGAGGTAGGAGAGAGAGAGTGTGTGTGTGTGTGTGTGTGTGTATGTATGTAGGAAATGGAGGGATTATAAACTTTGGGAAATGGCCTCTTAGGGAAATGGTCATCTCACTTGTGATCAATGATTAATAAATTACATTCCAATTTACTCATGATTTTTGGGCTTTACCACCTTTCACCCAGAGCAACTGTGCCTTAATTAATCCCTGTGCCTCAAAGTTCACCCAGTATGATCTTCTCAAAGATTTCTTCAGAAAACTGTTTCCAGTATACAAATTATGGAATGCACTCTCTTGACCCAAATCCCTTCAATATAAGCCAATGTCCTGGAGAATAATGTCCAAACTCCTTAACTTGGTATTTACAAGTTCCGCTCAAACAGTTTGTGTCCACCTGGCACCCTGCACCCCCAGCATCCTACATTTCAGCTAGAAGGAATCACCAGGGCCTGCTGTATCATTTATCGTCACTGCTAACATTTCTCTCTGCCAAAGACCCGCTCATCCTGTTGAGAGGATGCCCAGCAAACATTTCTCAACTGAAAAAATAAAGGGATGAGGAAGGATGTACACGAACACAAATATCTGTTTATTTTCTCTCCTTTTTGCCCTTTGCTTCCCCATGATTCCAATATTTTCAAGAATATGCAGCTTCTCTCACGGGATCTGTGCGTGTATACGTCAAGGTTAGAGCTAGGGTCCTTGAAAGGGCAGATAAGGGTGGATAAAAAGTGGATAAATCAAGTTCACTTCCTATCTCAGGGCTGAGCATTATCAGAGACAGTGGCCCAAGCCTTGTGAAGAGAGGACTGTGCCATCTTTGGGAAACGCTGTGTGGCTTGGGCTCCAAGATCTAGTAAGAGATGTGATTATATACACTACACATTTCAAAATAACACAGTAAAAGTGACAATAAAGATTTGAGGAAGGTGCTTTGGGTGCTCTGGAGGAGCATTTTGACATATTGGGTGATAAAGAGACCCAGGCTGAATGAGAGCGACCGAGACCCGGCCTGACCCACCCGAGGAGAGAGAGAGGGTTGCTGTCACTTTCATCCCCACGGATCTGCTCCAGGGGCCACTAGGATCCTGGTCACCCAGCCTTCACAGACCTGCTCCTCCTCCAGAGAAAAACTTTGGTGGCAGCCCACTCTTCACAATGGCTTATGACCATATGCTGCAAGTCACGGTAAGAAGCCAGCTCAAATGACCACCATCTCTGTACTGACTGCGGAGGAAAATGCTGTCATTCCAGAGAACCAGGAGGACAGGAACAGGCTCTAAATTGTCTGCTGATTTCAGAACTTTTTTTTTTTTAACCTATCTCTAGAAGACAAAATAAGCTTTTTATCTATAGTGAATCTTTTGGAAAATATTTGGCCTGTGTTCCAATTAGCTTGGATCCTGGCAGCCTGAGGCTTCACGGAAGCTGTTAGAGTCACTAGAATGTGGACAAATCTGAGACCTTCCATGATTCTCAGGGGTCACTTAAACAGCAGATGCTTCCGAAGTCAGCCCTAGATGGCTTGAGAGCTGATGTCCTCTCGTTCCAACCCAGGGGCTGGACCTATGTCGCAGTCCAGCCGAACACGGGTGGGTTAACTACAAGGGGATGAGGTTCGTGGAAGGAGACTGGAACTGCATCTAATCACCAGGCCAGACCACTCACGTAAAAACTGGGGAAAAGCAGATCCAGCTCTGGGTGTGAGGACAAAGTCAGGGTGCGAACTCAGGGCTTCTTAACTTCAGCTCAACACGTACACACGCTGCACCATGGTCCCTCCCTTAACTGCACACTGCTGGTGTTCACTGTGTGAGTCCGTACCGAGAGGAATCCTTCATGCCCTAAGTCTGGCACGCAAAACCTGATCGTGACTCCAGAGGTTGTGTCTCTCTGGGTTTGCTTGATTATAATATGACATGAGGGCCTGGAAGTCCCTCTTATTCATTTTATTTATTTATTTTAATGGCCTAAATTCAACTCCACTAAGCAAATCAATTTAGCGCCAAGGCTAAAATTTATAATACACCCACCAACACTACGGCTCAACAGGATGCATTAAGAGGCTAGTTAAACACCAAATGCAGTATAAATCTCAGCCTTATAGGTGGGCTGAAAACGTAAATAGCTTCCAAAGAGCTTCGATCAATACCAAGATATATGTGCTGGCTCAAAGTGTGCAAATAATTTAAATTTTAAATGAGCCCCTCCTAAGTACCCCTCCCCTCATTCCTGGGCTCTGCAATTTCTGTTAATGGTACCAAATTTCTAGGATCTGAGTATTGGTCCTTGAATTTCTGTTAAGATATCAAAACTGGAACTGTGGTGGATACAGGGTCTGCATGTTGGTGGGAATCCAGAGACAGAAATGGGAAAAACCCGAAGACGCTGGGGGCACAGGGAATAAGATAAGGGGTGGGACCACAGGACATCTCAGAAGGGACAAATAGATTAGTCTAGAAATCAAGAGCAGGCCAAGTTGGTACTGAGAAATCTGCAAGCAGGTAGAAACTGCCAGGTCACACACAAAAAAGGTGCCTTTGCAGTGCCTTAATGGGGCTGGGCTGGACTCGTTCTGGAAAGCCGTGGATTCTGAGCACAGGCATCAAGTGAGGGTCTCCCCATGGGGACAGCAGACACAGCTGCAAGACTTAAGTGGTATCAACAGCAACGTAGACCCGGGGCCACTGCCAAATCATGCGGTAACTGTTTGCTTTGGGGCTGAGGTGGGCTGAGTTCACAGGTGAGTCAGGGAGGCAGGGCTGAGGTCACAGAGACAAGCTAGTCTCTCTTCTCCAGGAGCAGTGTCTGCAGCCCCTGCATTCCCGACGTGATGGGGCAGCAGCACTTTTAGGATTTTCCCCAGAGTTCGGATTCGATCCATACACAGCCTGGATTGCAAATACCAGGGCATGAAAATGTTCCAAGGACATTGGCAGCTCAGACTAAAGGCACATTCCACAGCCGGCCAGCCCATCTTCTGGGAGGATATTGTCTCTGGGTTATACCCATTCCCACTTCGCCCTTTGGTTGTTGATCGGACTGTGGCATCTCCTTTGAGGTGGGGCTGGTGAGGTCTCAGAGCCCAGCAGTTTCAGGAATGGCCGTCCCCTGGAAAGAACCTCTCCCTGCAACTCCAGGCCACCTGTAGGCCAGCCTGACCATCTAGTGAGTCAAGGAGCAGGAGGCTGGGCAGGAGGATGCCCCACAGAGGAGCAGACCCGGTAGCTCTGCGTTTGGACCCAAGCCCTCGGAGACAGCTATGCAAAGCGCGTCCCCAGTTCTCAGCACCAACACACGGGGACTGAGGACGTTGCCTAAGGCTGGGCTGATTCTCTGATGATCCAGCAGCACTGGCTCCACGGGAGGGGGGCAGCCTGGTGCTCTCAGATTCAAGGACTGGGAAGACTGGGGCAGGGGGACTGCAGACACCACAGGGGCGAAATGAGAGGGAGAGGCCTACAAGGGACAGTTAATAAAGAATGAGATAAGGATGGATAATGTTTCCGTGGTCTGAACGTGTGCCAGACAATGTACCAGCAACAAGTGCATGAGGAGGGGGCATTCCCATCCTCATCACCGTTCCCCTGGATAACTGCATGGAGCTCCTAGGAGGTACCCCCCCACACAATTTTCACCTTTCCACAGTGGCCACAGTTACTCTCTGACACTGGAAATCACATGGTGGAGCCGCCCTTTACAGACTCCTTCAGTGACCTTCCATCTGCTTCAGAATAAACACCAAGGTATTTACCGTGGCTGCCAAGGCCACCTGCTCTGCTCCTACCCCTCTTCCTCGCTCACGCTCCTCCCACCCCCTGAGCCATCCTGCTGCTCCTTACACCAAAAGCCTCAGGACCCTTGTGTGTCCCTTTCCTCTGCGTGGGACGTTCTTCCTGTACAACTTTGCAAAGCTCACTCTCTCACTTCACCCCTATCTGCTCAAATGGCTCCTCCTCAGAAAGGCCTTCTCTGGCTGCTTCCGCTAAAAGAGCACCCCCAGCTCTGCTCTGGGGCCTGTTTTAGGTTTTCTTCCTAACACGTATCCTCCAACATGCCCTGAGTTCTCTGTTGTTGATGATCAACCTTCCCACCCAGAATGCAAGTTCCATGGAAGCTGGCTGGTTGTCACTCCCCACTGTGTTCTCAGGGCCGCTAAGGGGACCGGACCCCAGAGGGTGTCCAGCAAGGGCCTGCTGAATAGCACGGGGGGGAGGGGAGACGATCAGGGGCCACGTGAAGTGCCTTCATGGTACTCCGTCCCTCCGTCAGCTGGTGGAGGTAGGCTTTACGGGCCCTCCTATCTTACAAATGAGGACAGGGGTGTTTTTAGAGGCTGGAAAACTCGCCTCGGGTGGCGGTGCTAGTGGCGGGAGAGCAGGGACTGGAAGTTGGACCTGACTCTCTGGTCCACTAGGGGAGGTGATGGATGCAAAACATCTGGGAGGAAACGAAGATAAAATGAGCGCCTCCTGCCCGCGAACGACCCACTGAACAATCCTGAACAATCCACTGTAGTTGTGACTCACTCGTCGTGATGCCTTCTGCTCGTTCCATGAGCCTACATCTGCTTAGCAGGACGCTCTGCAGCCAACGATCCCCAGTGCCCAGTGCACGGCGATGTAAAACAGCCACCGCCCTTGGACGGCTGCTGTGTGCACAGACCATCGGCAAGTAATTTGGGAAATCTGAAATCAAGGCAGGAAAATGTCTGGGGTGCCTAGAGGAGCTTCGGGTCACCCAAGGCTTGCTGCAGGAGGATGGGCTCATCTCAGCTCCCTCAGTTCCTGCGGGGACTGACACCCAGCTGACGGGGTATGAACACAGGGCCATTCTGATGAGTGCCCCTAAGTCTGGTTGTTGCTTCAGGAAGCCTCCGTCGGGACAATCATACTTGTCAACCTGGGTAGCTCAGTCGGTTAGGCATCTGCATTTGGCTTGGGTCATGGTCCTAGAGTCCCAAGATCGAGCTCAGCGTCGGGCTCCCTGCTTAGCAGGAAGTCTGCTTCTGCCTCTCCCTTTGCCCGCTTCTCCCCGCTTTGTGCTCGCTCTCTGTCTCTCTCGCTCACCATCCCTCTCAAATATCTCAAATAAATAAAATAAATCTTTTTTAAAAAAAAGAAGTCTTCATCACGCAGATGGCTACTGTGCAACCAGTTTACCACGTCTTTCCATCTGCCTTCCAAATACTCCTCCAGCCTTTCTCTCTCTACCCCCAGTGCCCTGAGGCAGATAAACCTTTATTGTCTCCAGAGTGTGTGAATGCACCAGCCTCTTGAATGTTCCATCTGCTATGATTCTTGCCCCTTTCCACTCCAAACCTGAGCAAGTGCCCCACCCCCGACATCTTTGATGCTCCAAGGGCCTCAGAAGAAAGTACAGCCAAGCCCGTGGGACTCATCCTGCACCTGCTACTGTGCCCCCCGTAGGAGTTCTCCAGTTCAGCCTGAGTCTGCCGCCCCCTGGGAGGATGCTGTGTCCTCATACGCTTCCATGCCTTCACATAGGCCCTCTCTCCTGTCATCGCTATGACCCAACATCCACCTCAAAAGCACTTTTTCTGTGAAGTTTTCCATGATTAGCCCAGGAAATGAGATTGCTTATTCCTCTGGGCGCCCCAGGCATTTTCTTAGCTTGATTTCAGATTTCCCAAATTGTTTTTGAATTATCTGTGCACACGGCATTCTCTTGCACTGGTACATTAACTGTCTGAGGGCAGTGGCTGTTTTTTGTCATCGTGCACTGGGCACTGGGTATCGTTGTTTGCAGGTGTCCTGCCAAGTAGATTTAGGCAAAGCGAACGAGTGCAAGGTATAATGACCGAGTGAGTCACAACTACAGTGGAGAAAATCCCAAAACACTTTGCAATAATACTGGCAAGTATTTTCTCAACCATTCACTCATTTACTCTTCACATAAATCCCATGAGGGGGATTTTTATTCCTATTTTGCGGATGCCAGCTAAATTCAGGCGTACACAGAGAGGTTAATGGGACTGTCCAATGTCTGACAGTAGCTTGTGGTATGGAAGGCTGAATTTAAAGCCCAGTCCATCTCGGCTTAGCACATGAGCTCTTAGCCATGGTAGAAACAGAGAGGTAGAAGGTAGAAATCTCCTTTGCAGGTGGGAGCTATTGATCGCGTGCCCGTGTATGCCCAGCTCTGAGGCTGGACTTGCAGGGAATTGTAGGATTATGTAAGAGACACGGCTGAAGCACTGGCTGCAAGGTGTCTGCCTCCAACGGGGTGTACAGACTTATTTCCCCGGGATGTCAACAGTTTAAAGCACTTAATGTAAAAAAAAAAAACGAGCGGGACTCACGTGACTTGGCCCCATCCTTCGCTGAGAATTCCAAATCATACTTGTCAACCTCGACATCCAAGTCCACCCCTTTCATTCCCAAAACAGAGACACAAAAGGAATCTTAACTAACTGGTAAACATTATAATACCCTCGTGTTTCCCTGGCCTTGATTTGGGGGAAGTTACTTGTGGCTGAACGCAGTAGCAATGCCTGAGAGCCCAGGGAGCAAAGGGAGCAAAGGGGATGATGTCAGCAATGATCCCTGGGCAGTCCACACACTACTTTTACTCAGGAAGCTCTTTGAGTCAAAAGTCCTATTTCATAATCTACTCAGCGCTCTCATGGACCTTCCTGTATTCATTCAACAAACACTCATTACCACTTAATATACCAGACTCTGTTCTAGATGAGCTGTGGTGGCAAAGAAGAAGGCTCTTAAAATCATGAAACTCAGATTATATGGGTAGGGACAAAAAGTAACCACATAAATAATTATAAAAATAAAATAGTTTTATGTTGCGGTAAGTATTATCAAAGCACTTAGGAGGCAGGGAGAGAAAATAATGAGGGTTGCTTTACTTTTGATAGTGTGGTCAGGGGAGGCTTCCTGGAGGTGGTGTCATTTAAGTAGAAGCCTAAAGAAAGTGAAGCAGCCAAGCATTTGAGGGTAGTGGAAAAGAGAACTCCAGGCATTGGCAGTCAGAAGACTGCCCGGGCAAGCCACAGAGTTGAAAATCACGTGCACCCATGAGGCTGCACAAGATCGGGATGGCCCCAATGTTGTCTTGAAATTTAATTTTGAATACCACAATGCCTGGGCACCAAGTGAGCCAGGAAAGTTGCTTTGATTTTCTCTTCCCCTTGATCTCTACCGGAACTGTCCTCCTCTACCACAGCCTTCTGTTTTATCCCTGGTGCTTACGAAGTTGAGAACACACCGTGGAAAAATCTCTCTGGCTCAAAGTCACCAGCAAAACGGAACACTACGGAAGCCACCTCTGAAGCCAATCCACCCTAAACAGGGCTTTGACTTCAGGCCTGCCATGAACAGGAGACCAGAGCAGCATCCCAAGTGCCAGAGCCACCTCTTTCTTTCCTTAAAGTTTTATTTAACTAATCTCTACACCCAATGTGGGGCTCGAACTCACGGCCCCAAGATCAAGAGTCACATGTTTTTCTGACTGAGCCACCCAGGCGCCCCAGGGCCACCTCTTTTTAAAACTTCAGTGAGAGAGGCAAGGTACTTTATATGAAAATATTAATCTCTTCTCTTTGTATGGCTCTGTATGGTTCAGAGGCAGTCAGGGAAGTCTCCTGGAGGAGGTGACTTCAGGATGCATGCAATGCTGGTTGGTGGAAAGGAGAAAGAGGCACATTCCAGACTGCAGAAAGAGCTGCTTAGTTTTGAAAGTGTAACCACCCGGTTCGTGTACAGGCAGAGACAAGCCAGGTTAGAGCAAGTGTGTGCTGGAGAGAAGTCAAGGTCAGGAAGATGAAGCTAGGAGACCAAGAGCGGGGGTCCCTGAAAGCCAGGTCTGAGCACTTTGATCCTGCACCTCCGTTCCCTCCCTCTTCTTTCTTTGGTGTGAACGGGACTTCACACTGTGGGCGTTCCCTCCATGGGCCATTTCACAGCTACTACCTCCCTTCTCCCAACCTCCTAGGGAGGTACGGTGACTCCCATTGACTAGGTTAACTGAGAGATGGTGAAAGTGGAATTCGGACTCACATCCCACAAGTGTCACCAAAGCTGCCGCAGGGCTCCCTCCCTCCCCACCCTGCATCCTGCCGCATCTTACCGCATGCGCGCTTAGGTCACAGCCAGTCTTTGCTTCTTTGTCTCTTTCACTCTCAACACACGTAGATTCCACAATTATCCCATTTCTACACGCGAACTGGGGCTCGGACGTGTTAGGCAACTCCTCCAACAGCTAGGAAGTGGCAAAGGTGTCCGTTACTCAAACCCAGGGGTCTCCTGCTCTCAACATCACATTCCATCACCTCCCAGTCCTCCCTGGTTGTGATGTGTTAGATAATTGTCGTTAATAGTACTAAAATTCCTGCTCTGGGGCAACGTCGGAAGCGCAGCAGAGAGAAGGCGAGCAAGGTGCATGGGCAGCTCGCTCGGCCACATCTGCCTTGGAGCTGCCGTTGGCCTGTGCACCAGGGGACCCACCGAAGCCTAAGAGCTGTCAGCACGGATTCCACCAGGGAGCGAGCAACACCCCTCACTTCCTCGGGCCTCTCTGAAACCCAGCCAAGGAGCAGTCGTTGAGCTAACGCTCAGACAGCTCCCGGAGCCTCCAGCCCTGGGCACGGTGCCCTCGCCTGTGAAGATGGAAACGGCCAGGCCTGTCTGACTCAAAGACGCTTCATTGCTCCTGACACCTCGGACTTAAAACCCACCATCACTGTCATTCAGCATCCACCCTGCGGGGCATGATGTAGGGAAAGAGGGAGAGAAGATGGAAGGGACCCGCGGAGTGAGGGTGGGGTGGGAAGAATACAGAGGCTGGTGGAAAGAATTAAGGACCCACTTGTGGGAATCCTTGGGGGTGCAGGGCTAAGGCCCCAGCTGTGTGGGATCAAAGGGGAGCCCCCAGCACAGCCCAGGGCCAGAGGATCAGTGCCTCGCAGGCCTCCTCAGGACTTGATCTCCCTTCTCCTCCGCCTTTGAGGGCACACCGCAGCCGCTGCCCGAGCAAACGCTGCCTCAGACGCGAGGCCTCCGATGGGGCCTGAAGAGCCTTCTGACAAGAGGTCTCCAATGGGAGTGTCATAAATCTGGATTGTTCCACAAATCACGAGGTAAAATTACATCAAGAGAAAAAAAAGTCATTCCCTCTTCAATTCTCTTTCAGTCCCTCGAGTACACCAAGGGCAATCCATACTCGTTATAGGGTGTAACACCTAACTCCTTCCTCAGCCCCCCTTCAAACAAAGAGCCCGATCTGTGGTAGGCAAGGGTGTCTAGGTAAACCAGAATCACTCTGTCTGGTTTTCATTACACTTTTATGCTTAACTGCTGCTTAGTACAGGAAATATTTATTGTCTCTCAAGCAATGATACAAAGTTCTGTTTAAATCCTTATACCTAAAGTTTTTTTTTTTGGTTGCTGTTTTCTTTTTTGTTTGTTTGTTTTTAAGTGAACAGAAAAATAATCCAACCGTTTGCAGATCCTTGGGATATCCTGAGGAGATACAGGGCCAAGTGAAGATAGGGAAACAGGGCCCAGGGCAACAAACCTCTGAGGACTCTGGGAAGGTTCTGGAGACAGGACAACCAGTCCAGAAGCTGTCGGTCCCTGGCAGCCACGGAGACCCCTGAGCAGCGGCCTTTCTTCGAGCAAACATCCGTCTCTCTCCTCTTTGTCCTTAATGACTACAGCCGGGCGGGGGCGGGGGGGGGGGCAGCTTTAACTCCCAAGGACGCTGTTTGTATCCAGTCTGTGAGGAGAGGCCTAAATTGGCATTCCACATCATAATAAAAAAATTCCCAACAATTATTAAAAGATTCTTATCTCTTGCTCCCTACGTGGATAATGAGGTCCTTCTCTGCTGGACTGAGACAGGCCGTCTCTGCTCTCACTTAATGAAACAGGACCGAGTTTGCAAATGAGCCTGCCCCGGCTCTCCCCTTAACCTCTGCTTGTCGAGTTGTACATCAAATCTCCTGGCTCTGTCTTTCCTTATTAACAGCCCGTAATCTTAGCAGGGCCCTTGCCTTGGCACTTCCTCTTTGCGTGTACAGATCTGGTTTTCCCTGGAAAGAATGACTGGGGGGAGGGTGTTGCCTTTGTCTCTGGGACTGAGGTTTTAGGGGATCGAGGCGCTCCTGCTTTCATCTAACAAGAAGGGTTCAGAACACTGAGCGAGACAGAGATGGAGAGCAAGCGTGTGTGTTTTTGCTGAAGAATTGCTAGCATTCTCTCCCTGGGATTACCGGTGCTGGAAGCTCTGTTTAGTAACGGTTCTGATTGGAAACCTCTATCTGCAGCTGTGGGGTTCAGGGGTTCATCTCCTTCTCCAGGC
This sequence comes from Ursus arctos, assembly GCF_023065955.2. Classification (NCBI taxonomy): domain Eukaryota; kingdom Metazoa; phylum Chordata; class Mammalia; order Carnivora; family Ursidae; genus Ursus; species Ursus arctos. The sequence continues at coordinate 19,443,634 of NW_026622830.1, read as the reverse complement.
CCAGTCTACTCCTGAGGGCAGGATCAGGTCAGCTGAGTCATCATAATAGAGGTCACTGCATTATACTTTTCCAAATTGTCCCTCCTCCGGGAGTCCCAGGGACTTTCCTTTATTTTGACCCCCACAAAAACCTTTGAAATAGGGATAGCTCTGCTAAGTGGAGCGCTTGACAGCTTCTCCTTAAAGGCCCACCCCCTGCTAGGAGAGCAAGGAGAAGGTGAGCGTGTGCCGAAGGGGCAATCTTAGGAATAGTTTGATCCAGGCAGTCTCTTGGGTATATAGGCTCTTATTTCGATAAAATGGGAGCTGATGGGCTCTTTGCTCCCAGAAGGTGTTGACTTTCTCTCTCTGGAGTATGGCCAACAGTACAGCTCTTGAGGGAGATGTTCTGTGGAATATTAACTACCCTCCATTTTAGGAGGGCTTCACTCAGACTCCGGGATTCTATTCCAACTGTCTATTGCTACCTAGCAAAGTATCCCTAAACTTAGTGGCTTTGAACAAAACCAACCTTATTATACCTCCTGGTTTTGTCAGGGCTCAGGAATGCAGGCAAGGCTCGTTGGAGCTATTCTGCCCCTCGGGGCACTGCCTGGCATGTCGAGGTGGTATGCAGCCAGTGATGTGTTTGGTCTGAAGATCCAAGATGGCTTTGCTCCCACGTTTGGTAGAAGACGGGTACTGTCGGCAGGCTGTCCAGGCTCACCTGGGCTCCTCTTCCTCGCCATGTTTTCTCAGGGACTCTCCAGTGGTCTCTCCAGCAGGGGACTGGACTCCTTACATGATGATTCAGGGATCTAAGAGTGAGCATTTCTGAAGACAGTAAGCGAAAGCCGCTGGCTTCTCGGAGTCTGGGCCTGGCTCCTGGCTCCGCATCACTGCTGCCCAGATTCCAGGGAAAGCAACACGCCTTGGGAGAAGGAGTTGGGTTCCCAGTCCAATGCTTACAGAAGAAGGTACCAGCAACACACAGAAAGGCCTGGAAGAGTTGCTGGATGCCTCTTGATAGAATTGACTGAAAGAATAGCGGGAATGGGACCAGCCTCCCAGTCCCTATATGAAGTCAAGCTTAGGAAGTGGCAATCACAGGAATATGACTTCCAGTATCCAAAGATATTAAGGGAATCCAAGGAGACGGAGGTCCTGAGACCTGAGTTTGCCCTTTGCTGCCCACCAAAGGAACACAGGGCAAAACCTCAAGTCAATCCAATGTCTGCTACCAGCTTCCCACAGATAACTCCTTGCAGCTCGGGAAGTCGAGTAATCCATAGTTGAGGATGGCACTTGCACCCAATGACTTGTTTGTCTCCTCTGCAGGTGTAAACATGACTATACTCTCATCGCTTACTATTGGGGTCTGGGGGGAATCCAGAAGCCGTAGCTCCTTCCTTCCTACCAAAGCAGGAATATTAAGTCACCTCTTCAGCCTGTGCCCCACCCCTATTATTGCCATCCCTTCCACCAGTCATAAGCACTCCAGAGTGACAAGCTTGAGACATGATGTACACCAATTCCCCTTCCATTTTTTTCCCAGCTCAGCACCTGGAGTCCCCATTCCACCCGATGATCCTTGGAGCGACACAAGAGAGGAGGCTAGTTTCAGTGGTACCCAAACCTAGCTGTGCATATGAATAACCTGGGAAACTTAAGGAAAAAAATGTAGATCCACAGGATTCCCTTAAAGTGATCTGGATTCAGGCGGTCTGGGCTGGGACTCAGGAATCCCCAGGTCCCCAAGTCTTCCCTGGTGATTTTGATGTGAGCCAGTGCTCGTCTAGATGCATTTTATTAACTTCCAGCTATGCTGGGTCCTCATTTCAAAGGGACGGGGCCAATTAGCTCTCTCAGTTGGCGAGACCAGCTTGGTTATTGAGGAGACAAAGACCCAGGGTGTGTTTTCTATAGTGAGAGCCTGACCCATGACCTTAGCCAGCTGCCTTGCAAATGCCATTGGTCACCAGGGCAACCCAGCCAGAGAGGGCTAATGGTTCAGAGCGAATGCATCTTCGCTAAGGGTGTGGGGGGGGAGGCAAGACAACTCTCTCCTAAGAACAGACCATACAGACTCTGTCACATCTGAGCAGCATCATCATCTTTTACTCTGAAACTATGTGATGGAACTAGACACCTCCTTGGTTCTTAAGACTGTTGGCCATCCCAACAAAGAGTCCCACCTCTACCCCTTTCCTCCACGGACGTCTTTGTTCAAAGCAAGATGAGATAACATATCTCTCTGACATGGCAGTTAAGATATAGCCTCCGGAGCTAAAGGCCTTCTGTGGATTCATGGCTTTAGTGTTTGTGAGCGGTCTGTGGACAAACAGGTGAATGAACCTCTGTGCCTCAGTTTCCTCATTCTGCAAAATTCTGGTAAAATTGGTGCCTATCTTCTTCTCAGGATAAAACACCAGATAGTACATAGAACAGATTTGACTTAAAACAGTGTGTGCTCTGTAGGAAATACTCAAGAAATAGTCTCTGTTGTTCTTGCTGTTATTATTTTTATGAATGATAAATCTCTCTCATCACTTCTACTTTCATGACCGACATCTCCCCCAGCTTGTCGCCCCTTTCCAGTAATTTCCCTTCCTGTGATCACTCCCCAACTTTGGTCCAGAGGGAGCCTTCTAAGAGATCAATCTTAATAACTCATTCTGCTTAAAGAACTTACTGGTTTCCATCTCCTATGACACTAAGTTCAAATCATTTACTTGGTACACAAAGTCCTTCTTGGCTTGTCCGAGATCTCTCCTCCAGGCCACCCCCCTTGCTTTCCTCTGTATAGTAGGTACCAAACAGAATTCCATGTCCATAGAGATGCCTTTCTGTGGTTCTCACCACAATATTTTTTTCTGCTGGCCAAGACAACATCACCTTCTTTTCTCCACGGTGAGCCTAAAGTCACCCTTAAAGACCCATCCTGAAAGACACAATGTCCCAGGTCCCTCTTTGATGCCTTTAGGTTGGAATCAGTCTCCTCTGTGTTCCCATATTTCTCCTTATTTCTATCAGAGTAGGGACTTACCTCCAAAGACTTACTTAAGGACTCATCTCAAAGCTACATCGCAGGTGCCTGAGGTTCAGGCTCAAGGAATGAAGAGCTCAGGCTCCGAGGACGCACATTCCTGGGTTTAACTCAAGTCCTAACCTAAGTGTGCCTCCATTTTCTTCTCTATAAAATGGGCATAAAAGTACTCCTTTCCAGAGTTATTGTAAGGATTAAATGAAATCATGGAAGAATAATACATAGCAGAACATACTAGTACTAAATAGGCACTAGCTGTTTTTTGTTTGTTCTTTTTGTCTATAGGTCTGTCTTCCCTGGGAGTTTTTTGGGGCAGAGCCCTTGTCTTTTACGGCTCTGCATCATGAGCTGCCCAGGCGAGGCCTAGCACTTAACAACTGCTCAATGAATATTGAAAAGTCAATGGGTTCATTCTAATTCTGAGTTAGACATTAATGGATCACCTGCTTATGTTACTATTTGAAACGTGGTAAGAGTCTTAGCTTCAGATACTGGAGCCCAGCCTCCCTTGTATTCCTTGCTCCCATTCTTTATTCCTTCTTTTCTTCTCTCCCTCTCTCCCTTCCACCCTTCTTTTTCTTCCTCTTTTCCATCCTATAGTCCTTCTTTTTCTTCTTTTCTATTGGAATGATAATTGATTAATTTGCAATGACAAAATAGCCCTGTATTAACCAGAAATACTTTGAGCTTAGTGACAAGCCATCCTATGACCAATTCGAAGGTGTTTGGGGGCTCAGGTCATAATTAAAAATTGCCAGACTTGGCAAGGAATGAAAACAGCCTGCCTGTTGAACAGCCACTAAGGAAACTTGGAACTGGATTCTCCAGCCCTCCTTCGAAGCCTGAGAAGACAGTAATCCCAGCTGACTGCATCACTGAGACCTTAGGGGAGCCAGAGTCACCCAGCTAAGTTGCTTCTGGACTTCTAAATCTCAGAAACTGTGTGTGATAATAAATCTCTGTTGCTAAGTTTAAACTAAGTTTGGAGTAGTCTGTTACACAGCGATAGATAACAGATACAGTCCATATCAACAATGTGTTCTCTACTCTGAGACAAGAAGAAAATTCGTGGAATTTATAAGTTATTTAAGAAACATGTATTTAGCATGGAAAGGGAGGTGAGAACGCATGAAGTGACAGCAGGTTATTTTTAAAAACAGTAAGTATTGTTAATATGTTTATATTATAAATGTTAGTAGTATAAATTCATAGTATAAATATTATAAAATAAAATTTAGACTCTCTCCATTCCCCAGTCCTATGCCCCCAGATCAATAATATTATTTTCTCCCACAATGTATCTATTCATATATAAGTAGACATACAATGTATCATTCACTGATTAATAGATTTCAAAGTGTGGTCCCAGGCCCAGCAGCAGCAGCAGCATTACCTGGGAATTTGTTAGAAATGCAACATTTCAGGTTTTGACCCAGACCTATTGAATCAGAAATCCCAAAGTGCATCCAGCAATCTGTGTTTTAGCAAAACCTTCAGAGGATTCTGAGGCAAAATAAAGTTTGGCTCTACATACTATCCTGCAGCTCACTTCTTTCACTTAGCAGACCTTGGACGGCTTTTCATGTATATATATTTACATGATGCATTATTTAAATAGATAGGACTTTGTCATATGTATACCTCACACTTCATTGAACAAATCCACGTCCATGTCTGTACCCAAGTTTCTTCAGTATCATAAACAGAATTAAAATAAAAAGACTTGTGTTAAGTTGATGTGTTATAGATGGATGGATGGATGGATGGATAGACAGATAGATAGATAGATAGATAGATAGATAGATAGATAGATAGATGATTAGAAACTTTACAAAAATTCTCTAACAGAAATTCCCAGAAGTGGTACAGTTAGGTCAAAAAGTAAGTGTATTTTGAATTTGGACAAATTTGAAAAGTTCTCTATAAAACTATTGCAGCAATGTTTAAAAAAGGTCTACTCCTTGAAATCTGCTTCCGTTCTTGGGCATTATTATTAATGCTTAAGTGTCATTTTGATGGGTTAAAATCATTACTCCCTTTATCCTGCATTTCTTTATTTATGAGTAATATTAAGTGCTTTTCATAGTTTTATTGACTTTTTTCCCCCCTATGAACTGCCTTCAGATCATTTCTTTCCAGAATGAAGATTTCAGCAAAGAGCTTATTCTGACTGGTTTGGGGGTCGTTACAAAGTTGAAGGAAAACTGCATTATTAGCATCCTGCCGATTGCCCTGAATGTTTTAATACGATTCGTGAGAAGTGATTGGTCATAATCAAAAAATTAATCACCAATCAGCCCTAGTAATTAAGTCATAATCATATTTGCATATAGGTGATAATTTATGCAATCTTTAGAGAAGGAAATTTAGATGGGAGTTACTGACTGTGGAAGAGGTGCCAAAGGTGTCAGTTACGGGGACAGTGATTTTTACAACAGTGTGGCTGGATCCTTATGGTTAGTTCACTGGGCTGAAGGGGCAGGCTGGACAGTCATGTCCACGGACTGGCTGGCATTTTTCTACCTGACTAGCTTCATCCTGGTACACCATTTTACCAATGGGGTATTTTAATTTCAAGGACTACGACGACGATAAAAATATGGGTGGTTTAGGGCAAATCCAGTTTCCATGCTCAAATAGAGCTCACAGTGTACCCACACAGAATGGATCTGAAACACAGACATGATGAGCTGATTTAAGTCCAGTTCAGTCAACATTTTTGGTAAAGGGCACGATAGTAAATATTTTTGGCTCAGTGGGCCATATGGTCTGTGTTGTAACTACTCAACTCCGACATCATTTTAAAAGCAGCCCTAGATAACACATAAATGAACGTGCATTGCTGTGTCGCAATAAATCTTTACCTATACAAACAGTGCACCAGATTTGACCCATGGGCCATCATGTGCTCACCCCTGGCTTAGACATTCTTAGTGGACCATTAGTTCAGGGTCCTACCTGTGATGAAATATCACTTCTTCCTAGTTCCCCTCCTTCTCTGCCTCCTCCTGCTCCTCTTTCTTCTTCTTCTTAATAGCTGGGTGACATAAAAACAGTTTCTTAATATCTCTGCAGCTCAGTCTCCAAATCTATAAAATGGTAACAATAATAGAACCTTATAAAAAAAAAAACCTTAAAAAAGTTATTGGGAAGAATAAATTAAGTAAAGATTCTGGAAAATTTTTTGAGAGATTCCCATGTCTGTGAGTGTGCGCGCACACAAAACCTCGAGAAGGGGAAGGGCCAAACACAAGAAATAATTATAATTCTGAAATGACATATTTAGCTTCCAGAGTGACAGCATCCTTTAATGCGTGTCCATTGTAAAGTGGCAAGATCTCAGATACTGCACCAAATGTGAGGAAGCAGTGAAATGAGATCTTCCCTCCTGTGTTCTGGGTCTGCCAGGTGGGCAAAGAACTCTTCAGAGCTCCCTTCTTTCTACCTGGAGCCAGAGCATCTTTAATCCATTTCTATTCACTAGATATGTGAAAACTCGGGCAAAACTCAGATCCATTCATCTAGAATGGCAGAAGTCCCCACTGGTCACAGTGTTCTCCCAGACCCAGCCCACTACGCCGGAATGCCCTGGTCACTACAGTAATCTGAATCTGCTTTGATTTTGCAAACTCACTCTGAGTACCTTCTGTTGGACAAATGACCTCAACACTGATCCGCCGAGTCTAGGTGCACGTGTTGCACTAACCTGTGATTCTGGCTTCTTCCCTCTTCACCCACCCTTGCTCCTCAGATTCTATGTTGAAGTCCTAACCCCCAGCGCTGCCGAATGTGACTTTATTTGGAACTGGGATGATGAAAGATAGGATTAGTTAAGATGAGGACACATTGAAGGAGGATAAACCCTGGATCCTTCAGAAGCCTGGCGTCCTTCTAAGAAGAGGGAACGTGGACACAGGCACGTGCGCGGGAGAATGCCATGTGAAGGTGGAGGCAGAGATTGGGTGATGCATCTACAGGCCGAGAGTGCCAAGGATCACCAGCAAAGCACCAGAAGCTGGGGGTGGGGGAGGCCTGGAACGGATGCTTCCTCACAGCCTTCAGAAGGAAGCAAGCCTGAGGACCCCTTGATTTAGGAGCTCTAGCCTCCAGAACTTCAGTTGTTTAAGCGACCAATCTCGTGCTTTGTTATGGCAGCTCAACAAACCGATACACTTGCAACTATACTCTCAATGAGAGTAGTAATAACAACAACAAAACTGTATTGAAGGTAAATTACACACCAGCCATGTGCTGGGTCCTCTTATGTGCATTATTTAATTTTGTCTCTCCAAATACGCCTCTGAGGTAGATGCAGTTAATATTCCTATTGGATAGGTAAGGGAATGGAGTGCTGGGGCCTAAAGAATTTAAGTATCATTTTCAATGTGGGAAGAGGGGTGATAAGGATTTGCATCAGGCCATCCTCAGGCCGATTCCTGTGGCTTGATTCACCCTGCAGTTCTGGAGAAGCTAGGGGAGAGAAGGTCCAGTGGAGTCACTCCGAGGAGCATTCACCTCCCATCAGCCTCGGTGAATGAGAGGTAAGAAGAGATACGGAAAGGGGGATGTTGACAGTGCAGCAGTTCCATGGGAGAGAACGGTCCAAATGGACAGATGGTTATTTGCAGGTGCTGCTGAGTCAGATCGCGGACTTGCTGATCTGAGTCATCTGTTTGTCCTCCAATGTTCTGTGCTCAAAAGCCGTCGAGGTGCTGGCCTGTATCAGTTTCCCTGAGTCCGAGCTCTTTCTCCGTAATCACTGGCCTGTTTTTCCACACGGCAGCCCTGGTTATGAATCCACTCGGTCCTTTCCTCATCAGGATCCCAGGCAAGCTGCTAGAAACACACTTCACACCAGTTCTGGGGCTGGGGCCATCCTGCCGAGAGTCAGCAGTTCGAGAGAGAATGAAGTCTGGAGGTTAACTGGCATCCAAAATTTGGAACCCGTTAAGTTGTTCAATTAATTATGTGCAACTCCTCCCTCGTCCTCCCCTTTTCCTGCCTTCAGACCTGAACGATAGCAAGATGAGGGCTGTGGCTACATGCAGATGCTCACCTTTCACCCAAGAAGTCAGCAGGGCTTGTCTACCACTGCAGTCACCCACGAAAACATACATACATGTTGTCCGTGCCCTGGGAAGTGGCAATTCTGAGATGAGAGGCTGTGACATAGCCACGATCCCTCCCTAATCTCGAGGATCCCAGGCTGTGGCAGGAAGCTGTGTCTGCAGGCAGAAAATCTGCTTTACTCCCAGCATGGCTATAAGCAAATGCTTCAAAGGCAGGGTGACTTGGGTTTTCTTCCTGGCTCCACGCTCCCCAGCTGGTGCCCTTGTGAAAATTTTGTATCCTCCGGCCTCACATGCCTGATCCACGAAATGGGTACAGACCTTATGGTTGTTGTGCAAATCAGACGAAGTTTTGCCTCCGAAGCTCCTAGCACAGCACTTGGAGGCACAGCGATTGCTGAATTAAGGCTAGCTCTTCGTGGAGGCTTTGCTGTTGACAAACCAGGGCTTTTCCTCCCTTCCTCTTGCTCCTCTGTGTTGAGACAAACTGGCAGGTGGTGGCTCCAGGTCCTGACTGATCCCTCATGTTAATGCCCGTGACTCCTAAGAAAGCCTCCCAGGTTTTGTCAGACTTCAGTGCGAATCGCTGGCTTAGACTTCATTCTTTACAGAAAGGTCCTGTGGGAGACAGATCTCAGAATTCACCGGGGGGCCCTTTCCTGTTCATTTACTAGGTGGGGTCCCACTGGCCTAAGGGAGCTAATATGTTTCACAGCATGCTTTGTAGATTGCATCTGGCCAGATGTTCCTCTGTGTGGGCTCCCCAAGCAATGTGGGAGGGAAGGAACACCCTCGTATACATGGAATTCCAGCCAAGAGGCCTGGTGTTGCACCGCCTTTGCTCTAGACCAACCGCCCCCATGGCTCTCAGGGAGCAAGACTGTATTCCAGACTGAAGGCTCAGATTTATTCCTGAGACCACTTTTGAGATCTTCCATTAGGTACAAGCCCATGACAGCTTCTTTGATGCCCCATAAGCTTCTTTTAAGACAGGAGACATCTTTCAAGACAGGAGCCCAATTACAGATCCATTACAAACACTGGAATGGGTATTCCCCGAAGTGGCCGTGGAAGGTTGGTCATATGTAATGGCCGGGGGGGGGGGGCATGTCCTTGTTAGCTAGGGACAGTACCACCCAGTGTCCCATCCAGTCCTGTCCTATCCCATCCAGCATCCCTCCCTTCCACCCAGTTTGAATCTGAAAGTATATGCACATCCTAGCTATCACTCAGAGTTAAGGTATCTTCCCCCAGGGATGCAGTCGACACATGGTCTTCATGGCAAGTCTATGGGAGGCATCCTCAACCTGAGTCAGAGGGTGGAAGGCAGCTACAGAAAGGTATCATTAAGATGTCAGTTATTTCACCAGACAGGGCCAATAGATATCCAGAAAACAAAGAGGGAAGAAAGTGGGTGGGGCAGGCTTAGAAGAAGAAATATCTGAGCAACTAGGCTCTCACCTGATGGAAAAACTTGGATTACAAAATCCATCTCGAAGATCATGGTGAGGTCTCCCCCACCCACAGCCTTGCCTTGCAGGGAACAGCATTCCATTCAAAGCAGGCAGTTTGGGTTTCATGGTCTCCTAGGCCACACAAGCCTAGAGAGGGTGATCTTACACTGGGGTTGAAAGTACAGGGACAAGGTGCGGCAGCATCACAGCATTGCACCAATAACAATAACATCAAGAATGGGAAAGACAAAATATTTCCTTTATGTGGACACTCAGTCCATAATGGTTATGCTACGTGATTCACAAGCATTGTCCTATGTCATTGTCACACAGCCAACTGAACTCGGGCTTATTATTCCAGATGAACAAATGTCTCAGAGAGAGAATGACTTGTCCAGGGTCACACAGTCAGGAAGTGGAGAAGCCAGTTCTTGAATCCAGGTGTACCAAAACCTGAGCACCTAACCATCACATTATTCTGTCTTTTGGGAGTGATCAGTCTCCCAGTTTCCTCCCTTTCCAGGGAACAGCTTTCCCAAAGGCAGCCGGACCAAGCAGCTCCAAGCTGCTATGGCACTAACTAAACTCTTCCCAGTTTGGCTGGAACTGTGCTTTCCCCTCTAAAGCTCCATTAGGCCCACCTGCGAGTTTGGCTGCCATTTTGCTCAAAAGGTAAGAAGCATGGGAAAGAACCTCCCGGCAAAAAAAGTCTAATTAATTTTATCATAAAGTCAAATGAGCATCAGTGTGTTCCCGGTATAAGTGGTGGTGGTGGTGGTGAAATAGAAAGAATGGTGATTGTGGTAATCATTCAAATAAAAGAAGAATGGCAGTTATCATAATTACAGTAAAACACCAATACCTAGCATTTATGGAACACTTACTGTGGACCAGTTCCTGCTCTTATCCTTTTACATGTAACAACTCAGCACAGCTCTCAAGTCCTAGACAAAGATGAGGCGAGGAAGCCTCTCAGGGGCAAAAGCCAAGTTGGTGCTCACTTTCAGGACTTGAAGGGCGAGTACCCCCTTAAACATGGAAGCCTAGGCGTCCTGTGTGCCTCACCTGAGTCCCGCCCGCACCCTATGAGTGTGGTGGGGGTAGAATCCTCAGAACCATATTAGCCTTTTATAAGTGAATAAACTGGAACTTAAAGGGTGGGAGTAAGTTTGGGGGCATCATACAGATAGCAGGCAACAGAATTAGAATTCGAGCCCAGACCTGTGTCAGCTAATGCTCTTTTACTGAGTCATACTTCCTCCGGGTTCCACCACCCTCTTAACAGGGAGCTTGTGATAGAACGGTTCTAGGACCTAATAGTGGAGTGTTTGTCCAAAAGCTCAGTCTTGCAGAGAAGAGTCAAGAAATGTTAAAAGCAGGAATAGTGGAAGGAAGAGAGGGAGGGAAGAAGGGCAGGAGAGAGAGAGAGACAGAGAGGAAGACTAGGAGGGGAAGGGAGGAACGGAGAGAGGCAGGGAGGCTGGGGGGGGGTGGGGTTAGTTCAAGGCTTTGTTCAAAAGCCGAAGTAAGGAGCTACACTGTCCCAGTCTGTGTATTAGGCAGAACATTTCTTGTTCACAGGGCAGAAATCCAGTTCACATTAGCTCAGGCAAAAGGTAGAATGTATGTTTTAAATGTAGGACTTCATGATGTAATAAGAGACGAACTAAAAACCAAACTACAGGTAAGGCGCAGACACAGCAGATTTGAAGAATACTTGAAAACAGGGACCTGAACTCCTTTTCATCATCATCACCTCCTGCAGCATCTTTTCTAGAAGGCTCATGAGTTCTGTGCTCAGGGAGAAACTCAGACTACCTCAGCTGAGATCTCACGCTGGAATTCTCATGGTAGATATGCAGATGGGGCCTCATTACCTGTGTAGTGACAATCATATCACCAGAGAGAATATGATAAGGGCACACATTTTTGTGCTGTACTATTTCTAGGAATGGTGAATTAACATTTGGTGATAAATCAGCGGAAAAAAAAGCATCATGAACAATACGACATGGTAAGATGGGTTGGATTTTGACAAGTGAAAAGTGTAAAACCAGGACTTCGAGAGACGAAGGGATACTACTGACAAATGCCTGGAACGAGGAGACTTCAGAGCATGACCAGCCATGGTGTTTGGCTGGATTGTAGATGATAAATCATGATATCATGGGGGTGGGGCAGAAAGAGGGAAGTTACAATCGTGTGGTAGAGAACTCTGCCTATATGGATGAGAAATTGTATGTACCTAATGTTATGTATTTGTTTATTCATTGATCCACTTATGTATTCATCAATAAATATTTATAGGACATTTGTTGGACACCTACTAAGTCTCTAGGTGCAAAGATAATCACAAAACATGAATGGTTTCCCGTTTAGATAAATTTCTCATGTGAATGGGAGTGGTGAGTAACTGAGGACAGCACCTATTTTTCAGATGGTGCTGAATCACCCTTCTTATTCGGGGGCTTTATAGAATATTGCCATGGTGACAAGGTGGCAGCCCCTAAGTTGCCCTGGCTTTTGATGAAAAGACTGTTATGTGAAGGAATCTAGGAAGCTCTGAAGCTTTTTGATCCGGGGGATGACATTTTAAGGAATTCCCTTTAACAAGTTCATAGTGGAATTGGAAGATTCAGGAGCAGAACAACTCTGTGGAAGTGTGTGTGTGTGTGTGTGTGTGTGTGTGTGTGTGTGTGTGTTGTATGTTGAGGGGATTGTTATAAGAGTTTGCATAAAAGGAAATAACATTTATGTAGTTCTAAAGCACGGAATTGGGAGTGGAGTAAGAAAATGGAAGGACATGTTAGGGAACCTTACAGTCCCCTGGGTACATTGGTTATTAAGGGATATTGAGGATTCTGATTGCTAAATGGATGGCGGTACCACCGACTCAAAGAGAAAGATCCAAGTTAGGAGCAAGTGTGAGCACGGCAAGAGGGGACAGTTTAGGACGTGTGGAATCTGTGGTACTGTAGATTTCCTAGGGGCAGCTGGAAATCAGCTCAGTAACACTGCAGTTTAGTCAGGAGGCTGAGGATGGTGATGCAAATTTGGGGTCTTCCATTTAGAACAGCTCTATTCAACCAGGGTTCCAAAAGAATTAAACCCGGATGTCCTAAGGTGCCCATTGTGTAAAATAAATTGACTTTCCTCCTGTGCATGGAAAATGATATTAACTATGTACCATCCTTGAGAGAAATGAAAAGAGTCATTCAAGTCATAAAATGATCCCATTTGAGAAAGGCTATGTTAGAGGTAATGGCTGCTAGAACTGGGGGTTAGCGAGGGCATCAGGAAAAATGGTAGAACTCATGCAAAAGAGAACATAAGTAAAAAGATTAGGTAGATCTAATATGTATGAAGCAAGAGGGAAAATAAAGAAACTACTCTATCAGTAAGAAAAGGAACAGCCAAAGTAGTAAGAGAAGAAATAGTCTCCATACTGTTGCTTATGCTGCATCACTGTCTGGAAAACCCTCCATCCATGTCGTTTCCTGTTGACTCCTATGCATGTTTCAAATGTCAGAACAGGGGCCATAGGTTTTAGGAAACCTCACCTTTAAATCTCATCTAGGGAACTGCCAAAACTTCATCATCCAAGTATGTCAAAATACTCCTCCAGAGCACCCAAAGCACCTTCTGCAAATCTTTATTGTCACTTTTACTATGTTACTTTGGAATGTGCAATGTGTATAATCACGTCTCTTACTCGATCTTGAAGCCCAAGCCATATTACATTTATTTTTATAGTCCCATTTGTGGACAGAGAGCTGTGCCACTCAGGTCAACCTTCACGGAGGGACTTATGTCAGCTGTCAACTCCTACAAGGTTTGCTCAGCTGCAGAGATCCACCTTGCCCAAGGGCATTCCACTCCTGGCAGCCCATAACCAATGACAGGAACAACTCCAATGAGCCATACACATTCCAGAGCTTCCCATATGGTAACCGAAGTCTTTGTCAGGCCTCTACCAGAAGTTGACTTCTCATCTGCCTAATCTCACTTCTTGCCTCTCCCTTCCAAAAGTGTTAATCCCTAATAAAACACTGTATGCCAAACTGCCTCCGTTGGCTTGTGAAGGGCTCAGCCAGTAACTGCCCAGTATTTAGAACAAAATCTGACACATCAAAGGAGAACAGTGGCTTCTTGTGCAAAGAAGGAAGTTGAACACCACCAAAGTTAATTGTTTATTCATCCATGCAATGAAAATTAAGTATCTTTCTAATCTGAGTCTGGCTCTGTTCTAGGGACTAGATTTTGACATAGATGGAGTTGGTCGTCAGTGCTTTGAGAGCAGTGAATCTGGGAAGGGGGAATAATTCAAGACTGCAAAATGTTAGGGAGAGTGAGAGCTGAGGTGGGTCAATGCTGTGTTAAATGTAACATCCTATTCAGAGGTTAGTAACTTTTATTTTTCCTTCAAAAATGATAGCAGGGAAAAAAGAGGAAGAGATGAGGCATGACTGAGATTGATGGCTTATCATAATATCTGGGGTCTCTTCTACCCCTCGGCACTCTACTTGACTACATAACCCAACCTTCTTGCATACGTGGGACAAAATAATTTTTCTGACCCATCTAACCTGAGCAGAAGTGATGTGCCTCACTTACAATCTTGAGCCATTAGACCGTCCACTGGAGATCCTCCATTTCCTCTTTCCCCCTAACTGTGGTGAATGAAGAGGAACACAAGAACTCAGAGCAGAACTGAGATAAAATGATTCTGGATCCCTGAACGACTGCATGGCACAGAGACCCTCGACATTGGCTCACACTGTACCTGATATGAGCAAGAAGTAAACTATTACTTTATAAAATCATTGAGATTTTGGAGTTGTTTGCAGGTTGCCCTTCCTAACTAATCCATAAGGTGGAGAAGTTAAGGGAAGACATTCTTCTTAGAATGGGAAAGCCTTGACTCTACTTGGAGGCTGAGGGGGTGGTGCCATGAAAGATAAACTAAGAAAGCAAACGAGAGAATGGATAATTGTTAAAGCAAGTTCCCTGTGGCACAGAAGGAGGTGACCCAGAACAGGATTTTCTGTTCTCCGATGTTTTGTTGTCAAGAATGAGAAGAATATCGGTCATTTTTTGTTGTAGTGGTTTTACTACTAATTATTTACTAGAGAGAAATGTTGAGAAAGGAACAGGACATCAAACAGGCAAGTAACAAAGGTTCAAGAATCTGTTCATGTTGTTATATACATGGTGTGTTACAGGAAAAAAAAAAAACAGAAAAGCAAACACGAGCTTAAATCCTGGCTTTGCCATCTCTTGGCTGTGAAATAGGAAAACAGTTTATTTTGAGATTATTCATTCAGTTCAGCTGTAACATAGATAATCTGGTAAACACCTCACGTGGATTATTTGTGTGTGTGAATGTGTGAGAAGTCATAAGGTGATGTCATGGAAAGTGCACAGGAAAATGTTTGGAATGTCTTGAAAATCATAACACCAGCTAATAATTATCAGAATGTTTTCTAAGAAAAATATAAGCATTAAATCATTTATTTCTCATAACAACTCAATGAAGTGTGTTCTCCTATTATCCCGATTTTATGGATAAAAAATCCATTCAAAGGCATTAGCTGCTAAGGGGCACCTGGGTGGTTCAGTCGGTTAAGTGGGTGGCCCTTGATTTTTGGCTCAGGTCATGATTTTGGGGTCCTGGGATGGAGCCCTGCTTCGGGCTCTGCGCCCAGTGGGGAGTCTGCTTGAGGACTCTCTCTCACTCCCTCTTCCTCTGCCCCTCCCCCTGCTTGTGCGTGCTCTCTCTCTCTCTCTCTCTAAAATAAATAAATAAATCTTAAAAAAAAAAAAAAAGCATTAGCTGCCAGTACTTGTCCTTGGGTTAGAGATATTACGGATATATATTTCCTGATATTTTCATTATTTTTCAAATTTTATGAGACAGGCATATTTTACTTTTATAATTAGAAACAGGGGCACCTGGGTGGCTTAGTCAGTTAAGCATTTGCCTTCAGCTCAGGTCATGATCTCAGCTTCCTGGGATCGAATCCTGCATCAGGCTCTCTGCTCAGCGGGGAGCCTGCTTCTCCCTCTCCCTCTGCCTGCCGCTCCCCCTACTTGTGCTCTCTCTCTCTCTCTGTCAAATAAATAAAATCTTAAAAAAAAAAGACTTTATAGTTAGAAATAAAGGAATGGTATTTTAAAGACAATGGAAATACTGGGTTTTTATTCCTTTTGAGGAAACCAGAAGCGTGGTTCTTCAATGTGAGATTTACCAAACCTCAAGCCTACTCATCCTTTTGTGAAGCTTCAAGATATCTTTATGGCTCATAGGCCTAGAAGAAGGAATCAACAAAGTGAGAGCAGGGACTGCCTTAGCTCTGCGAACCTCCAGTTTCGCTGGTGTTCAGGCCAGTATGCTTCAAACCCTCCTGGGCTTCTCCTCATCCAATGTGTCATGGGGGTTGTTTTCACTGGGCAGCTGAGTGTTCTCGGAACATGCCATTTCACTTCCCCAGGGATCCCTCTGGGGACTGAGAACCCATATAGAGCATGTCTCAGAATCATCCTGCTGAGGCGTGAGGAAAGTGGGATGTTTATTGACCAATTTCTACCCCTGATTGTCTGGGGGTCACTGTTGGTTCTTACAACACCTTGGCCATTCTGGCTGTCCAGTGCAGTGGGCCCAGATCTCCCCGTGGCCCAGAGGACACTCTGAGGCAGAGAGACACAGTTCTCTTTAGTATTGATGTTGACCTTTGAGATAAGCAGAGGTGACAGGGCCGGGCACCCACAGAATCTGCTACTGATGTTGAAAAGATAAATAAAATGACCCATTTAAGGATTTAGCACATGGTAAGTGCTCAATAATTGCTAATTGTCATAATTAAAATTACAGCGTTAGCATTATCCTAACTACTGCAGAATTCATATTAAAATCCATGTGAGTCCGACCCTCAGAAGGTTTTAATTAACAAGAGAATCCTCAGGTTTCTTTTTGGTTGTTCTCCTTCTCCCTTCCAACCATGATGGCTGCTTTGGGCTAACCCTTAATTCCTCATTCTCTGGGTAGGACTAATTAAATAGGAGCCATTTTTACAGACGAAATCCTCCATCCCTGAAATTCTGTGCTTTGCTTCAGGAAAACCCCCAAACAAACATTAGCCTCTATTGTTGTTTTATTTCTTCAAGCTATGCCACTTATGGCTCTGGGGTCAGGAGATAGACATCTTGTTTGTACGAAGGCTCCCGAGGGGTGAACTACAGTCAAACTATGTTACCCTGGAAGACTTTAAGCCATTTTAGCCGCTCAATGGAGAACACATCCCAGGATGCAGGCGGGTTTCCAAGACAACTGGGGTTTGATGGGTCATTGAAGGCTGGCCAAAGCAGCTGCATATTGGTGCTCTGGAAGGCTCAAACTATTCTGCAAGAGCTTTAGGTTCAGAAAATCCAAAACATATTTGCTACAAACATTTTTCTCCTCCATTTTTAATCACATATATATTGCAAGGGAACTGTATCCCATCTGTTTTTTTTTCTTTGTTCATTTATACTTATATCATCCAAATAAAATTTTGAAGTTTATTTGATGTTTCACATTAAAAAAAATACTATAATGGAAGAACATATTCGGTAAAAGGCAGTGCTTCTTCTCCTCCTGCTGCCAGTGACTGTGGCCTCCAAGTCCACACAGTGAATTGGTCGTGTCCTGGATTCCTTTGAGAGACAGTTCCAGATCTCTCGGTGGCAGATACAATGGGCAACAAAGGACTCATCTAATTCTATTAATCACAGAAACTTGGCAAAAAGAAGAGCATGGTCAAAAGAGGTCAAAGGACCTCAGATATCAACGAGTCCAACCTCACTGTTATTTTACAGCTGAGGAAACTGAGCCCCAGAGGGAAGAAATTCTTTGCCTAATGACACATGGTTAACTATAGGCAATTTGGGGTCATAAACTCAGGCCTCCTGAGCCAAGGAGCAGTGTAGCAGTGTTCTTTCTACTCTCTGCTGTAAAGCATCAAAGCACGAATGCAAAATCAGACAGCAAAAGCAAAGGCCTAAGTGTGTGAAGAGTCACAGACCGTTATGCATTTGGGGGCAAAAAAGGATCACAGAGATTTTAAAAACAGCCCCCTCCTTCAAGGAGTACAGGCTCTGGGGCTAGCCAGGTTGGTTTCATGATATAGGTTAACTACTATCTGGATGATAATAATAACCTTGGGAATGTCCCCCAAGAGCTCTGAGCCTGTTTCCTAATCAATCTGCAGAATGGGTTAAAATTAGCACCCGTGCCTTGGATTTTCATGAAAATTATATAAACACCTGCACATCAAAGTTCTTGGTGTGGTGGCCAGCACAAGGCAAATGTTAACACAAGTTTTCCTTAGCATTACTATTCTCACTATTACTCAAAGGCCTTACTTTCTAAGACAGGGTTTCCTAAACTGTGCTTTGTGGGACACCATTTCCAGGAGACGTGAACTGATCTTACGAAAAATAAATAAATGTGAGGAAAACATCCCACATCATCATGTTTTGAAAACCCTATATACTCCACCTTTCTCTCACAGATTCTGAATGCGTAGAACACGATTGGTAAACTCCCCGAGAAGGCAGGCAGGAGAAAACACTGTTCAATTTTGTTGAATGAAAACAGGACCAAAAGTCACTGATTTTTTTTCCCTCCGAGAACGTATCTAAATGAATCCTCTGTGGACCAGCTCGCCGATGCACACCCGTTTGGGTGATGAAGGTATGGCAGAGATCAAGGTACGTGCCAATCTGTAATGTACAGCAGACAGTGATCCGTCACGAAAATGCGTGCAAACGTGAGTGCTCAGGAGCATTCCTCTTCGAAAGGGATGCTCATGGTTGGCTACATAGAGAAGTGATATTAAAGCAGGAGAGGGGTGGTTGGAGATGGAAATGAGAAAGTTCCTGGACACAGAGTTAAGAAGGTGCCAAGGAAGTTCCAGAGAAGAGCAAAAATCCACCTTCCTACCTTCAGCAGTGGGTGTGAGTGGGGAGAAACGCTGGCTGGAGATGTGGGGACCAGCTTCTCTTCTTTTCTTTCCCCAAGGGCAGGAAGCATCCTGGGTTCAGTTTTACACTTACAATGCCTAGCGCAGGGGCTGGGATGAAGCAGGACTCAATAAATGTGCACTGAGTTGAGACCAGATCTAAGTGGATGTGAAAAGCCATGATAAGGAATCTGGACGTTATTTGGCAGACAATGGGGAGCCGCCGAAGCTTGTTGCTCAGGGGAATGACATGTTCAGAAGTGCACTTTAGAGAGATTGGTTTGGCAGCGTGTGGGGGGATGGAGCCAAAGAGAGAGAAACTGGAGGCAAGAATCCTCCAAGAATCCACAAGAAGCAACTGCACTCAGGGATGGGCAGTAGGAATGGCGATGAGAAAGCAGCTGCGGGCATTGGAATTTAATGAAACTTAATTAATTTTTTTAAGTTAAAAGAGGAAAATTGACAAGGACTAGTAAGTGATTTCATGTCGTGCAGAGAGAGAGAGAGAGAGCCATCTGGAGCCTCTGAGGCTTGAGCCCCGGGAAATGGTGGTGTGGGCAGGAGAGAGGACGGGGGAAGGTGGTATAGACAGAGCTGCGACAAAGATGGCTCCCTTTTGGCCTCGCTGGAGGTGTGAGCTGCTGACGAGGCATCAAGGGCAGCCACCAGAAGGCATCTGGGAGCGTGCAGTGGAAACCCGAAGATAAATTAGGAGAGAGACCACCTGCGTGGGATCCACCTGCACGGAGCCAGGACCTGCAGCTCTGTGATGCCTGAGTGTGGGCTTGGAGACTAGCGAGAGACAGAGAAAGAAAGACAAGGTCTAAGGCATGTGCACCAAGTACACCACGTCCACCGGTGTCCACGGTGGCAGCCTGACAGCCTGGCCCCATCCCGCTCACGAAGGAAGGTGCTGCCTCCACTCACACCTCTGTCCAGTCCCTGCGGCCACCCTGCAGGATTGGTTTAGCTCCCCCAAGGTGTGGAGTCCAGATATGACCTTGCTCTTTTGTGTGGAAAGAACCCCAGACACCCACCTGCCCACTCAACTGAACTCTTCAGCTGCCCCAGTAACTGTCTTCAGAATGCCACCTCTGAAAAACTAAGGATATACTGTACGGTGACTAATATAACAAAATAAAAAATTATTTTAAAAAAAAGAATGCCACCTCTGGAATCAGGCTGCTTGGATTTAAATCTCAGCACCCAGAAAGTGGATGGGTTTTTTAAACTCTATCTTCGTTTCTACTTTCCTGAAAATTTGGAATAAATGTAGTGTGTATGTGAGAGTGCTTGGCTATCAGAGTAAATGTAAAGCATTTAGAAAGTTCTTGACATCTAGTAGGAGCTCAATATATTTTGGCCATTATCATTATTATTTCTTTTATCATACCAGCCATTTGTGACCAGTACTGATGACTGGGCTTGTGCCTCAGTTTCCCTACAATGATTAAAAACCTGCCCTGAAGTCCTGTTCCCTTTGCAGAATCTAAAGTACTTAGTTTAAGTTGTGCTAGGCGTCTCCTGGGTCTAGCTCTTGCCCACCCTACCTCTTCTCTCTGGATAGCACGATGCACATTATCACTATCTGGGGACGTCCACTGCTACATCTCTCCCACCACCCACTCATTCAATTATTTATGGAATCATCCATTTAGTTAATACTTATGGAACATTGACTTTATGCTAGGTACTCTCTCTACGGCCACCAGATAGCAATACCAGAAACTGAGGTAATCACATCTTTTTCTGGATATTAGGACGGTGTGACTTTCCACTGTAGCCTCCAGGCCAGCAGGAAGGATTGGAACCCCGCCCTCCTATGAGTCTCTTGCATGCTTTGAGGCTAAGCCATCACACTCCTCCAGCAAAGTAACCCTGCTTTGTTGTGTCTTCCCAGGCTCAGGAGCACTGGGCGGACACAGGGCAAAAACCCAGTAAATGCATGCTGATGACTTAGGAAGATACACAAAAAGGTCAGCCCTGCTTTTACCCCATCATGACTCAGGCTAGAAGATATTCATTCTCCCCTATATCTGTTCGCATCTGCCCTGATACCTCATAAAAGCTTCCCCCGGATAGTCATTAACGAGGTGGCAACATGAATTTCAGGGGCCCGGGGAGACATTTTGTTTGATGTTTTGGATGAAGGAAGCACAGACTTGCTCTTTGTGAAAGCATGGGGGCCCCCTCTGAAGCGCTGCTTGACCCTCTCCCTGTCAACTCAGACATGAAGTCAGGGGAACACAACTGTATGGAGGAAGTGGAGCAGCGGAGTGTCGGATGGGAGAGTTAGAGGCTCAAGGACAGGAGTGGAAGCGTAAAAACAGATACAAGAGTCTGTGTATGGCTAACATGAAATGCGGAGTCAGACCCACACCAACAGAACGCTCCCTACTCTGCTCGTGCTGTTTTTGTGTGTGCATCCCAGCTTCCGTCTACACATCCAGACTTCTGACTGACAGTAAAGGCTGGGAAGGGGCTGGGCACTGTTCCAGCAGTAAACTTAATCCACGTGTCCCTGTAGGTGTCTTTTCTCCTCTCTGTTCTTGGGCAGCACTTAGCACCATATCCTGGTATGTGGCAAACGCTAAGAAAATTTGAATGGGTGGGTAGGTGGGTGGATGGATGGATGGTTGGATGGATGGTTAGATGGACGGGTGGGTGACTAGATGGATGGATGGATGAACGGTTGGATGGATGGATGGTTGGATGGATGGATGGATTCATGGGTGGGTGATTGGACAGATGTCTGGACGGATGGTTGGATGAATGAATGAATAATCAATGAATGGGACCATTTAGCAGGGAGGAGGGACTGTCATTTTCTCTTTTTTTCTCTTTTGTGCCCATGACACCAGGCTTAGGCAAAGGATAGAGAAGAGGCACTGGGGAACCCCATTCTAGGAGTCTTGTGAACTCCCAGTTGTTGATGGGGCTGACTCCAGTCAATTCTGGGAAGGTGACCTTCTGTTGCCAAAAATGGAAAAGACCCTGGCACAGAGATGTAAAAAAAGCCAGACCTCACTTCTCAGTCCTGGTGTGGCAAGTCTTTCTCTGAACCCACTCCCAGCCCCCTTACACACACACACACACACACACACACACACACACACACACTCAGTGGTAGGAATCAGACCCTGCTTTGAAATGGGGAAGGCCACTTCATCCCACCCAACAGGGACGACCTAAGTCACAACTGCAGCCCAGCTGGGATAGCCACACGTACCTTAGGGTTCTCCTGTGTGTATTGAAAAACCAAGCATTTTTCTACACTCTAAAAACCAACTGCAGTTCAGTGGAAAGGTCACTGATGTTCCAATATCATTAACAAATACCTTTTGAGCATTTATTTGCATGGGTCACTTATCTTTTAAATCTGGGCACTAGTTACTTTGTGGTTTTAGTTCTGTTACATGCATTAGGCTATATTTTCCTCATCTATAAAATGAGAAAAAAAATTCCGTCCTAAGTTGTCAGGGCGAGGTGTGCAGAGCACCTAGCTGGCAGAGCATCTGACATACAGGACACTTCTCTCCCCAGCATCTTGGTCAGTAAGACAAGCTCACATTGCAAGTTCTACCAAGTTTAGATCTCCCTGGATCTGAGCATCCCATCCCCGGGCATGGGAAGGTCTGTTGGGAAGCTGGCCTCAGGATGAGGGAGAAGGTACCCTCAAGGAGCACCCAGGCCAAGTTCATTCATAAAACAAACATTTTTGGCACCGCAGTAAGAGGCTGGGCGACAGCAGTAACCCAGCACTGCGGACTGGGCAGTTGTCTCCTTAGGAGCTGAAGCCCCCTGGAGGCGGGCAGGGAATGGGGCCGGAGGGGAGAGCCGTGAGGAGGCCAGCTGGCTCTCCAGCAGTAAAGTCAACATCGCCCCAGATGTCTGCCCCAGGGCTGGGGCCATTAGCTCCAGTTTACCTGCTCGCTTCATTTTTCAAAATTAGCCACAAAAGCCTCCCATGGAAACACAACGCGCAGCATTTCTCAGCAGGGGAAAAAGAAAACAAAGTATATCTTTTCCATGCACTTGTTTGGAGTTTCTGAATGTCTCCCAGAGCCCGGAGCCTTGGCAGGCATGTTCCTGATTGCTCCCACATGGATGTCTACGTGAGCCCCACTTTTCTTTCTGCCCCCAGATGCTCCTCAGCTAAGACCAGGCTGCTGTCTGTCCCCTCCCTGTCGCCAGCCTGGCCTGGGCACCCCAATGCGGAGCCCAGCAAGGCACTGACTTTCTCATTTTCTTGCTCCTTTTCCTGGGGGATAATATTACAGTTGAAATTCCTGGGTTCGCTTTGAGGGTTGCTTAGAGACGGTGTTAGCTTTCAACCACCTGATTTAATCTCTTTGCTCACTCCCAGCTTCCCCCACTGCTGCTCAGAGAAGGCGGAGGGCGAAGGGGAGAGGTGAGGAGGTGAAGCGCTTGTCTGCGGTGACATCTTTTCATCAGGTTGTGCTGAGAGCGGGGCCAGACAGGAGAGGCTGGGGTGCTGGTGGGGCTGTGACAGGTTGTCTGTCTGTCTCTTGGCAGCCCATACAGACCTCAAATGGGAGAATGGGGGGAGGGAGGGTGGAGGCAATGCACCGACGCAAGGAAAGATGAACAAAAATATAAACACTGAGACACAAGGCTGTGCACTGGAGCTGTCAGGCGCAGAGGACATTTTTGCCCTTGGAAAGTAATTCCCACCAGTGTGGGAATAGGTAGGAAATTATGCCACAACCTCCTAGGTGCTGAATAAATCCACCCCAAATAAAAAGGAATTGAAAACACTTCTAAGAGAAGAACCAAATGCCACCCAAGTGATGAGAGCATGCCCGGCGGTGACTTATTGGTTTCTACTTTTAATCTTCAAGGAGTCAAGGAAACAGGAGAGATGCCAGAAGATTGGAAACTGGAATGTTTTTATTTACACTTAATTTAGTCATTAATGAAGTGTATTGTTAACGGTCAGTCCCACCACAAGGCCCGGGACTCTTGCTTTCATCTGCTCCCTTGATGTATCCCGGCGCACAGAACAGGGTCGGATTCACAGCGGGTGCTGAATAATATCGGGGGAGTGAGTCAATAAAAGGGGGGGATGGAGATGAGCCCGCAGCTCCCCCCAAGATGATGGTCCTCAGGGCTTCAGTTGGGAGACCAGGTAACTGTGAGGGAGCCTGCGTGGCTCAAGCCACCACCGAGAGTTTCTGATTCTCTCTCCTCACCGTGTGGGCATGTTTGTGCGTGTGTAAAATATATGTGCTTATCCTCACTGAAGAAGTTTGTGAAAGATCTTAGTAGCTTCCAACTCGCCATCCTCCCCATTTGAAGAGTGCCTTCCTCCTGCTATCATCTTTGGCTCTGGGTCCGCTCAAGCCATTTTTGGGGGTGTAGTATGCTGAATAGTGACCCCAAAGAGATCAGGTCCTGATCCCTGAATCGGTAAACATCACCTTGTAAGGAAAAGGGTCTTTGCAGAGGTGATTAAGTTAAGGACCTTGACTTGGGGGGACTATGCTGTATTATCCAAGTGGGTCCTAAATATAATCACCTATTGTTATAAGAGGGAAGGAGAGGAGATTTGATAAACACCGAGAAAACAATGTGAAGATGGAGGCAGAGATGTGAGTTCTGAGCCGAGGAAGGCTGGAAGCCGCGGGGACCTGGAAGAGGCTAACGGAGGCTCAGCCATCTTTACTGTATAATTTCTGAGGCTGCTTTGGGCATCTACAGTCAGGTGTCAGGTGGAAAGAAAGGGAAATTACAGTTGGGGTGTTTTTACAAGTCGTGATTATAAATGGTACCTATCACTTCTACCCATATCCCATTGGATATAAGTAACTTCGTCATATTACCCAAAACGGGCCGGGAAGTTTAGTTTCCTGGTTGGGCAGCCACACACCCACCATGGCACTGTCATGGTGAGGAAGCAGGGATTCTTAGTGGATAGCTAGTCAAGGCCTCAACAAAAGGGAGAAAAATACCTACAGAGGGAAAGGGACTAAAATGGCAACTGGGTAATTTAACTCAACATTATGAAACCTTCTCATTTTAACTTTAAAACTGACACCAAATTTTATGAATTCATATACAAGATTCATATTAATTTTTAACACAGAATAAAAGAAAGCGAGCTTGCCTTTATTGTGCATTTTGGGGCAGGCCTCTGATCTAGTAGGCTTATGTGTTCACTCCCCTCTGACTTGTCTTGCTGGGAAAATACACCCAGACCTTGGAATCAGAAAGAACAATGTTAAATTCTAGCTCTTCTACTTACTTATGGGACCTTGAAAAACCATTTCATTGTTCTGACCCTTAGTTTCCTTATATCTGGGAGGGAGAAGGCTTCCTGCCATCCGTGCATGGGTATGATGGTAGGAAGAGGCACGTGTAGTCTGGTGAGCACCCCCTGGAGGATGTACTGGGGAAGAGTCTCTGGTGCACACCAAGGGATGAGATCATGATTTCCGTTGATAAGAATTAACTTGAGGCTATATGCTGTACGGAGCTTGTAGGTATTGTCTGTTTATTGTTTCTCCTGCTATCTTAAGAGGATGTAGGTATTAGAATTGAAGCTGCACATCCACATTCTATTTCATGTTCAACTCCTCAGTGTGATTGACCAGAGGAATTGTGGTGTCGTAAAATGAAAGACTCCTTGTTTTCTATGGGAAGGTTACGCTGGAACTGGAAGTATCTAGGTGGTCTGCTGTCTGTACATATATTGCTTTCTGTCTCCTTATTACCACCCAGAGGGGATGTGTTCTCCTTTTTTTTTTTTTTTTTAAGATTTGTTTATTTGAGAGAGACAGAGCAAGAGCATGAGCACGGGGGAGGGGCAGAGGTAGAGGAGAGAGAGAATAGCAAGCAGACTCCACACTGAGCACAGAGCCCAATGGGGGGCTTGATCTCATGACCTATGAGATCATGGCCTGGGCCAAAACCAAGAGTCAGAAGCTTAACCAACTGAGCCATCCAGGGTGCCTGGATGTCTTTCACCTATGAGATGCCCAGAGCAGTGGCAGAACCAGGAGTCAGCCTAAAAATTCATAAGGGAGAGTCAATGAGTCAATATACACACATACACGCATAACTCTAAGATTTGAAGGAACTATGATAATCTGAAATATTCTATAAAATAACATTAAATGTGATGAAAGATTAAATGACATAATAAGAAACAAAATGAAAATATGGTATAAAAAATAAGATATTTGTAAAAGGACCAACAAATACTTCTCAAAAAAAATACAGAAAACAAATTTTTAAAAAATGCCTTAGTGAACAAATGAAATACCAGAATAGACACAGCTGAAGAGAGAATCTACGAGCTGGGAAATAGATCTAAATGCAGCAGCGAAAGGTAAAAAGGTCATTAGTGCCTAAAGTCAAGTCCAAACTGCAAAAGGTAACCAATACTGGTGGAAAAGCAATCTGCTAAGTAGCCTGAAAGCTTCACTGAGTAAAATATGAAGCATGATTTGGGACAAGATGTTCAGAACCAGGACTGGGAATGTGAGTGAGAGCTGGAAATTGATTTATACGTTGTTGCAATGTGATGGCATTCTTTAACTTCAGGTCTGTGCGACTATGATCTCTTCTTCTCTACTATGTGGTCTCTCATGGAATTACTTTGGCCGGTGTTGTTACTGACAGAGATTGAAATTGGAATTGCTTATTCATTTAATTTTTCTTTAAACATAGATCTGTAAATTGTTTTAAAACAAAACAATGTGAATAATAAGATTATATTTTACATGCTTCCCTGACAGGTGTTTAGCCATGTCAGGCTTAGGATAAATTTAAGATTGAGTAACAACCTAGTGAAATCATAATTATAGCTATAATTACAATGGAAGCTGCATCAATCTCTCCCTCTCACTCCTGCAGCTGGCAAGGCCTCTCAGGGGGTTCTGGGAGGGTGGAGAAAGGGGATCAAATAAGTTTATCTCTAGGAGCATGTCTCAGAAAAAGAGGCAAGATACAGTCCTACTAACCTCCTGGTGGGCATTTCCTTGCACATAGACCAGTATGTAAAGGAAAAGTTCTTGGCCACCAGGGCTTCAACCAGACCCTTCCTGCTGAAAAACCTCAAAAGCCCCTCGTTCCCACCTCACACTTTCAGGGTTGCTATTTCCAGCCTTCACTCTGTTTTATTTGCCTTCATGCCTCAGAAGGCAGGGAAATCATAGCCAAAGCTTGAGCTGACAAATGGTAATAAAACCAAAGAACTCCCAGGCAGGATTTTGAGCTTGACCTCAGAGCTGCTGGTCAAGCTGGAGATATATTTTTAATGTAAATATTCCTGGTAACATGAGCTTGGGACTCATGCCAGCAAAGCTTCTGAGGGGCCTTTTCTCACTCTGTGTTCTGTGAACAAGTTTCCCCTTCTTAGAGCCTTTTCCTTTGTTTAGGAGCAAACTTTGTTTTTATGATCGCCAAAGCAGTTAGCAACCTGATGACTTTTCCAAAACTAAGGCTGAAAGACCGTAAAACAGGTTCCAGAGTTTGATCTGAGGCCCTTAGGAAACAGCTTCTGGTCTAGATTTTACAAATGTTTGTGAACGGTTGGTTCTAGACTGTTGTCACCCGTCAGAAAAGGCCCATTTGCTGATGCGTGACTTGAGGTGGCTGAATCATACAGCATGTAAGAAAGAGCATTAGATATATATTCATGAGGATCCAGAATCTTTGGAGAATTAAATAAATATGCTAAACTTAAGAGTAATGTAGTTGTCATGATGAGAAATATATTTGAGCCTCCTGGTGGTCGGGGTTAAAAGAAAAGTCTGTCAAAAAGGAGGGCACAGATTGATTCCTCGGGAGAAATAATAGGCTCCATTTCATTCTCCTTATGTTGCTATATTTTAAAAGAAACATGTTATGTGACAACTTCTAATGGGGATATTGATGGGCAAAATGGAAAATACTCTTATACCAACATTGAAACCAAGACAAAAGTGGTTTTTAAATGGTTATTTGATAAAACATCTTTGATAAATATCAAAGGCAAAATCTTGAAGCAAGATTTGGTGAAGAATGTCTTCCAAGGGACCAAGCTCACATGGGGTAAGTATACAAATCTCCCAGTGACGCATCTTATAAAATAGAGAATTTAGTTTATTCGGAGTGATGAATGAGTGGGCTGCCTATTGGTTTTTATTTCTTCTATGTATTTTTTTCCTCTTAGATACCCAAAATGCTGAGCAGACAATATGAACCCAAACTCTTGACTTACGAAAGACCTCACTGCCCTTCTATTTTCCCTTCTCCTCTTCCTTCACCTCTCCTCTTCATCCTAAGATCTACTGATTTATTCAATACACGGATAACTAAGCTTTGTGTTTTTCATCTATCATCTTGATCACTCTTCAAAATGATCTTTTGAACTAAATGCCACTATATCCCATTTATTGGATGCAAAAATTGAGGCATAGAGACATTAAGTACCTTGTCAAAGGTCCCAGAGCTAACAAATGTCAGCCCTGGGATTTTTTACTTTGACCTATTTCACATTGATCTATCACCTCCACGATACTCTGCAACAAGCCACCCCCACACTTAATGGCTCAAAACAATAACCATTTATTGTTAATGAGGTTTGAGTAGGCTACACTCTTCTGGTCTCACTCATGTCTCTGAAGACCACTGGGAGCTAGATAGGTGACTACTAATCTTGGCTGGTATTTCCCTCTTTCTCGCTCCTTTTTTTCTGGTGGGGGAGTCAGCTAGCTGTCAAGTCATCTAAGATGACCTTGACTTTTCTCCATGTATCTCTCACATTCCTCTAGGAGCTTAGAATAGCACATTCTTATGGCAAGGAAGAAGTGTGAAAATGAAGAAGCTCACTTAGGCAAGAGGAAGGAGAAAGGAGAAACATGAATGTGTTTTTCAAGATGCTGCTTGCATCAGGTTTGCAAACAACTCCATAACCAAGGAAGTCACATGGTTGAACCCAGAGTTGACAAGGGAAGGAACTACAAAGTAAAGGACAAAGAATCTGCATACAGTTAGGCAATAATGCAATAAGTCAACTTGAAAGATTCTAAAGTCCCAGCTTTCAACCACTGTATCTTTTGCTCATCAAAATTAATAATCCTTTCAATCTTGAGTTTGCTGCAGGAACTACAGACCAACGGGTCTTCCAAATGAACTCTTTAAGCCACTCCACAACCATGTGGGGGTATGGAAAGTTAAAAATAGATTAGAAAGTGAAATGGTTTGGGGATGAGGACATACAGTGGGTGCTCATTTCTTAATGTACTGTGAAGGTATTACAGTAAGTGATACTAACTGCAGTACAGACAAGCCCCACATCCCACAGGCTTAACCTAATGAAGCTTGTTTTCTTGATCATCAAAAGTTTAAGTGGGTATTTCCATGCAGTTCTGGGGCTTGAAAGCCCTACACTAGATTCCCTGCACCCTCCCAGAAGACAAGTGAAGAGAGAATAAGCATGGAGGACTGGATGGGGCCAGACCTGAACCACTTATATTCCACTGGTAAGACTTCAGTCATAGGGCTATAGACACTAGATGAAGAAGAAACAGGATGTGATAAACACACGGCAGATTGCACCATTTTTATTTTAGTCTTTCGTCCTTGGATTCATCTACCTCCTTGTGGCAGTGGCAACCTGATCCTGCTTTGGACGTAACTCACCTTTTCCCTATCCCATATATTTTTAGTGAAGCAAAAATCCTTCTAGGGGCTGAGGGATTCTCTAAAGAGAAGATGTTTAAGCCAAGACCTTAAGAGTTAGCCAGGTGAAAATCTTGAATAAGAGAATCCCAACAAGTGAAAAGATCACGTAACGTGTTCCCGATGGAGGAGTGAGTGTTATCTTTAGAAGGAAATGAGAAAAGACGTACTGATTCATAGAACAGAAGCCAGGAATAAAAGTGGGGATGTAAGCAGGGGTGAGATCCTATGGCATGTGGGTGCAGTGTTAAAAATATTGGATTTAATATAAATCCTTGGATTCTAAGAACAATGTAAGAATGAAGAATTCTGTGATACAAGTAGCACTGATGATTTCTGTTTGTAAAAATTTACATTGGTTATACTGTGAAGAATATATTTGGCTGATAAAGTACAGAGAGGACAGTTGGGAGCTTCACTGTGATTGGGAAGACCAGGTAGACAGATATATAACAATCTAGGAAGAAAGGAAGGAATTCTGGAATATGGATTAGAGAATAAGTAGAAACTTAAAAAGACTTTGGCACTAACTGGGCTTCAGAAGAGAGGCCAGTTCTGGACAGAGAGGAAGCCAATTTTTATGGGGCCTAAAGATTATGCAATTTGGGGGACCATCTTTCAGAAACAAATGAACAGAATTACAAGCACAAACTTAGGTAAAAAAGGTAGTATTTACTTAGAGTGGGAAAGAAGTCACAACAAATTACTGTAATCATGAAGATTCAGTTTCTTTCCTTCTGAGATTTCTTTAGGCAATTTGCCAGGAATGCTTCCAAGGAAATGCTCCCTGGTCGTAACTTCTATTTCGCTCTACACCTGAAACGTTGTATAAGGCCTAGAAACTTGCAGCACTCACAGAGGCCCATGAAAAGAGTGGCCTGGCATAACTACAACAACCTCTTTAGCTTTACAAATAAACTATCTCTGGTTTTGATTCATCAGTTTCAGCATTACTGGGATTTAGTGGTGGTTAAAACAATGGGGAATAATTTTTTAAAAATCACCTAGGAATAAAATAGAACATACACGAATGAGGGCCAAATAAAATGAATGAAAAGAATACAAAGAAACAAATTAAAGCAAAATCCTGAAGGACTCCAATATGGAGCAACCAACAAAAAAGGAAAAAGGGTTGACAAAGAGGATTGAAGAAAAAGAAATCCATCAGATTGGGAAAAGGAGAAGCAGGGATCACAGAAGCCAAGAGTGTCCCAAGAAAGAAATGGTCAAGTTAGTTGAAGGCTGGTGAGTGATCCCTCACCAGAATATGCAACTTTCCTTCTTAAGTTTATTATCTGTAACCTCCACTATAATGGTGAAGTCCAAAAAAAGCCCACACAAAACAAAACAAAACAAAAAAACAGTTCTTGTCAGTTTTGTTCACTGCTGTGCCCCCAATACCTGGAACAGAACTTGAGTACATAGCGGGCATTCACTAAATACATGAATGAGTAAACAAATGAAAAAGAGATAGAAAGTGTCCATTTTATTTAGTGGTGTGGCACCTCTCACGGTATTGAAAAGAGACTATCTCCTGGACTGATAAGAATCAAAGCCAAATTTGGGGTGTTTGGAAAAGTGAGTAGTTTTAGAAAATGGATATCAGTAGAATAGACAACTTTTTTGAGAAATGTTGCTGTAACAGAGGGCACGCAGCAAAAGAGTTGGGGGGGATAAAATCAAGGAAGATTCTTTTTTTTTAAGATTAGAGAGAGTTGAGCAAATGATATTCTGGAAAGATCCACAGTCCAGAGAGTCCAAAGTTATTGAAAAAGTGGAAATGAATGTCATCAAGGGCACAGGTGAAGGAACTGCCTCAGGTAGAAATCTAGAAATTCTTAGAATTGCCTTTCACCTGGGTTTGATGTAACTACCATCACTGCACACTAATGTGTGGACAATTATATGATTTTGGGGGGACATGAGTTATCCTGAGCTCTGCTTTGGGATGCCACGGAGGTGACTGCTAACATTTATTTCCCAACCCTTCTTGCAATAGGACTGTTTTCTATTTTCTCCTAATATTCAAATGACTTATAATGAATATATTTTACTCTCTGAGTAAAAATAAATGATAATAATATTTCTGGAAAAATATGCTCAAGGTGATAGGCTCCTCTCTGGGCGTGGGTTTACGTATTCTCAGTTGTTTGCTAAGGGCCAATAACCTCTGAGAGTCCTTGAGGATAGCACTGATTATCTGCTCAAATATGGCATTGTTCTGAATTGTCTCGTGCTGAATACTCCAAATATCATTTCTTTCATGATCTGGGATTTAAGTTTAGGGAAAATTACAAAATACAAAAAACATGACTCTGTACAAGAGAGAAAAGTTTTGTAGGGTGTATAAAAGTAAAACACAGTAACAGGCCCAATTGCTTGAGACTTCTCACTTCATGATAGAATTGACATTAATTATCATCACGTGCACTAATCCTAAACAGTTTTTTTAAAAAAAATTAGATTGGTAGTATTTCAAAGAGCAAAAACACACTTGACAATAGATAAAATTGAATTTTAGTTCAATCCAAAGTGGATATTTGGAAATGTACTTATTTTTCTGTACACACACACATACATACAGAGGCACACACAAGGCAGAATTTCTTAAATTTCAACTAGACTGTTGTTACCAGAATAATAAAAAACAAGGGTTTGAGAGTGATTTATGTTTTCAGTACTGATCTGTATGCTCTGTTCCATGTAAACTATGGGAAAGTTCCCAGTTTCAAATCTCCAACTCTTCTGGGTAACGGAAGCAATGAAATGCCTCCATGCTATGTTCAATGCCTGGGCAAAAGCAGAACATGTTGGAGGGATCATTTTGTACAAATACGCTTTCTTTAGCTTCTGTGATGAGTCTATTTCCACTTCAGAGGTAGTTAGAGGAGTGTCATTCTGGTCGTCCTCAGAACAGTGCCCAGACGGGTACCTAGAAGAAGCTGCTTATGGCAAATAAGAACCTTAGGGTATATTACAAAAGGAGAGCAGGGTTGAGCTGGCCCCTGCCCCCCTCCTGTGCGTCTGAGACCCTGAAATTGAAGCCTAATGCGGTGTGTTGCCTGGTGGATGCATGGTGAAATCATCTTATTTAATTTACCTGGCCATGGGCCATGTAAAACCAGGGAGGAAAAAAAAAATTGTTCTCGTTGAAAAGTCTAGAAAGAAGACTAGGGAGAGAGTTGTGCACAAGTGTGTCCTGTACCTGGGCATGTGAATACAAGAGGGGTGTGGCTTGCAGATGAGTGACAGTATAATTGACAAACAGCAGGAATCCCTACCTCATGGCTTCTCCTCCCTCAGTTTGCTATGGGAGACTCACAAATCCACAAACTTACCTGACCAGAATAGAAGCTCCTTGGAATGTCTCAAACATCGTTTTCTAAGAGGCTGGCACTTAGTAGGTGCTCAGCAGGGGGCAGTGTGACACAGTGGTTAGGAGCCTGGACACTGCTGTCTCTGGGCCTCCTCTTCCTCATCTGTAATACAGGGATGATCAGTTATTTCATGGAGTCCTGCAAGGTTAAATTAGATAATAGATGGTTAGCTTTGGCACCAAGTGAGCATTCAATAAATGGTAACATTTGTTATTTCTACTTTTTAAATTATTATTATAAAATATTCCCCTCCAGCCCAGAACCCCCATCCAAACTCCAGTCCTGCGTATCTTTGTCTGGGAGGTCAGGGAAGTCTCCCAACTCACAATGTTCAAAATGCAGCTCATGACCACCCCAACCTCCCGGTCTGACAACTGTCCAGCACTCCCTGCTTATTCAACAGAGCAGCATCCAGGAAGTTTTGCAAGTCGTCATGCTTAACACCTCCCTCTCCCCTGCTCCTGCCCACCAAACTAACCTGAGTGCTTTCGATTTTACCACCTGCCTCTAGGATCACCCACTTCTCTCCACTGCCCCCACCACCTCCACAATCCAGGCACCGCGTCCCTACCCTGGG
This sequence comes from Ursus arctos, assembly GCF_023065955.2. Classification (NCBI taxonomy): domain Eukaryota; kingdom Metazoa; phylum Chordata; class Mammalia; order Carnivora; family Ursidae; genus Ursus; species Ursus arctos. The sequence goes on along the minus strand of NW_026622830.1, from coordinate 19,410,444 downwards.
GGCTGCCATGCGATCCTAACTGCTCTGCTCCTCACATCCTTTCTTGTCCCTCTCCAATCTGTCCTCCATGTTGGCAGAAAGATCACTAGTGTAGGAACACAGATATGGCCCTGTTGCCCCCTTCGTTTCTTCCCAGTGCTCTCAGAATGAGGACTAAAATGTGCCCACCGCTACTCCAGCCTCAGCTTCCCAGGCCTCCCTCCGCTTCCTCCCTCCCCTGGCCTCCACTCACTCCAGCTTGTTTCAGTTCCTCCAGAGGCCCTGATTTCCCTGGTCATGGGATACTAGCACCAGCTGGGCCACCCCTCCCTGTCACACCCGCCTTGGCCTGTTGAAAACTAGCCACCCTTCAGTCTTGTTGCTTCTCAGAGGAAACGTCCTGAATAGATCTGTCTCCTTTTTCATGTTCTTAAGGCACTGGTACCTCTCCTTCATGAGTGCTGATCACTGTTACGATGTCACATATACTTTTGTGGTTATTTGATTCATGTCTGTTTTCCTCCAAGATATAAGTTCCGCAAGGGCCAAGGATGAGAGATGGAGGCAGGATTTGGTTTTGTTCGTTTTGGGATCCACATTGTCCAGCATAATGGCGGATGTTCAATATGAGTACGTGTGTGTGCATGCCTCTCACACCCCAAAACTTACTCCAGGTTTTTATTCACTAGCCTCCCTCCATCTTTTCTCCAGCTTTTTGAAATCCAGTGGAATCGGGGATTTCGTTATGTATTGATGACAATGTCAAGCCAAATGATAGTTGGGGCAAACTATTCTCTGACTTTGCTCTGGGTATTTTTTGTTCAATGAAAGACTTTAGCGCATATTACCTGAGGCCAGACTTTCTCTTTGTTTCTGTATGAATTCAGGCTCCGACACCCCTTAACTTTCTAAACATGGCGTGCCTACAGAGCGGAACATTACAGAGAAGGAATAGCAATCCGTGAGAAAAGCTGGAATAGCCAACAGCATACCCTCATTCTATGACTAGAATAGGGAACTGGTCTTGGGGGGCCCCCATGAAGCCAAATATCGGGAGTTGTGTCTCAACAAGGATCAAGGACCAGGTAGAAAATCCAAACCAGAAAATAACTCAAAGGAGGCATTTATATAAATGCTAAACCAGTGGTACAGGATGGTGGAGATATGGAGAGAAGCTACTCATTTAGAGGGCTTTGACTCAAGGGGATGCTAAGAGCTTTATGTAGGCATCTATTTTTGGTGGGTGGTAGAATGAAGGTTGTTTCTGGAAAATTTCACAAACCTTGGGGATGAGTTCCTCGTAATGCTGATGAAGAAGAGCACTTCCTAAACTTAATGTGCACACAGATCACTGGGGGGTTCTGTTAACAATTCCCTTTCTGATTCGGTGGGTCTGAGGTAGGACCAGTGGTTTTGTAGCTCTAACAAGTTCACAGGTGATGCCCAGGCTGCTGGTTTGGGTTCCCAGTTTGAGCAGCAGGTATGTAGAGTACTTCGATCAATCTTGGAGCAGATCCTTAAGTGACTGATACTACCCAGATGATTCTGATGCTGATGTAAGCCACAGCCTAGGACGATAAGTTTGTTGTGATCTCTCCTGAGTGCTCTGCCACTGGGGACCCAGGTCTATTCCAACATTCTTAATTACTCAAAAAGAAAACTGGGCCACATCAGGCTGAGATGTACCTAGGTTAGGAAAGCGTTTCTTGATAGATCTTAGCATCTAGGACCTTGGGTTGGACCTATAGTCAAGATGGTACTCTTCACGCTTTGATACCTTCTAGCAGGTTGAGGCAAAGGGATAGATGGAGATGGGGTGAGAATTAAGAATGGAAAATACTTACTAAAGGGAGATGAACAAAACAAGTACCCACCCTCTTCTTTCTATATGTGCTGTTGCATTTAAATGTCATTGTAGCTTTATGAGGAAGGAACTTCTTTTATTTGTATCTCCAGTTTACAGATGTGAAAATAGAGGCCTGAAGAGATTATGAAATTTCCCCAAAGTTGTGCAGCTGGTTATTGAAGGATCCTAGATTCTGACCCATAAAGACTCACTTTAAATTTATTGTTCTTAATCTGACGGCACATTAACGTTTCCTGAGGAGCTTTGAGGAAATATCCATTTCTGAACCCTCAATAATTCTTATTTCATTGCTATTAAAAAATAAACAGACCTGTCCAATCAATTTAATGTATATCCAGTGTTGAATACAATTTCCCAAGCCCTGACTCTTAATTACTAGGATTTATTCCTTCCAAAAAGTAACTCAGCATTCAAGCCAAAGAACTAGGAATGCTTGATGGAGTATTTTGAAAAGGCTGCATTTAGGGTCCCAAAGTGCCCTATACTAATTCCTGGCCCACTGAGCCCTGATCTTACAACTGAAGGATGATTTCCAGACTCTATTTGCTAGGATTCTATGTGATAATAGCTACGCAATGTTTACATCACCAGGAGACACTATTCTAAGCACTTTACATACACCACCTCCTATCTTTCAAGAATGCCTAAAGTAGATACCCAGGAACATTCCCCATTGTACAGATGGGAAAGCCACGATCCTACAAGGTTAAATGCCTTACCTCCTTACAGTTGGGCTGGGATTCAAACTCAGGCACACTGGCCCTAGTGTATGGGTTAAGCCACTCTGCTGTACTATCTGTCACTTCATGGGCTGTGCTTGCTTCTTACTGGCTCAGATGATGCCGGTCTGCACTACCTCCCATGATGTGAGAGCAGAAAGGGACTGAAAGAAATTCGTTTTGTCACAGAATGGAATCCATATTGGAGAATGGAGCTCAATGCATGGAAATTTGGGAAGAAGATTTCCACTTAAAACCAGGAAAGATTTTTTTGAGCTGGCAAAGCCATCCAGCAAAGGAAAGGCTATTTTGGGCAGGAACAAGTCCCTCCATCACCAAGACATCAAATATTTCCTGGGTGCCTCCGTGGCAGTGATGTTCTTGAAAGGGTTCAGGGATTGGATGCAGAGTTGGCATGGGTGCTGTCTGAGGTCTTTAGGCATGAGTAGCTGTGATCCTATGATCTGACTTCAGTCCTCAAACACTCAATCAGCAAGTAAGGGCTTGATCATTTACAGTTACACAGTGAGATGTTTCCAGGAACGATTTCCCTGTAGCATTTTAATAAGTACTCTATAAATAATAATTTATTGAAGTTGCCTACTATGTTAGAAAAAGAATATATTAAAGAACCTGGGCTAATTGAAGCTGGCAGTTAAGTTCCCTGAATCGAAACCAATCGGTTTATCTACATGATTCTAAAGATTTGGGATGGAAACTGCTCATTATATTCCAACATCCTAATACACAAAGATCCAGATGTTTCACAGTATATTGACATAGCCTTCCAGGAAACCTATGTGCAACACTGACTTGAAAATGTTTTGATACAATTAAAAATAAATTGGATCAGAAAGAGCCTTTACTCTCCTTTGGCTGGGAGCTGAAGGTTTGAACTTGAAAGACACTGAAAGCTGTGTGACCCAAGTTAGCACGATTGCTGGGTCTTTTTTGTTGTTGTTTGTCTTTTAAAGATTTTATTTATTTATTTATTTATTTGAGAGGTAGAGAGAGACAGAACAAGCAGGGAGATGGAGCAGAAGGAGAGGAAGAGAGAGAATCTCAAGCAGACTCCATGCTGAGCATGGAGCCTGATGCAGGGATTGATCGCACGACCCTGAGATCATGACCTGAGCTGAAATCAAGGGTCAGGTGCTTAACCAACTGAGCCATCCGGGTGCCTCATGACTGCTTGTTCTAACTTTGATGATCATACAGCTTAAATTGCCTGTGACTATCCAATTCACATCTGCAGTCCCGGTGTAAAGTTTAACAGAGCACACTTTTCCTCCCAAAAGTGCTCTGGTTGGACAATAAATTACATAGTTATTGGGTAATTTACACACCTAGTTACACTACAGTGAAAGACTGGATGGGGTACAATCTACTGGGGGCAAACCAGTCACTCGAGGAAGACCCAGTGTTAGATGGCGACAGGGAATACAGACCAGGAGGCAGAACTGGGGCACAAGGAGGAAGTGCTTTTCACCATGCCTGAAGCATTCTTTACCCTTGCGTGACTCAGTGATTTCACTTATCTCATTCCTTCAGCTCAACTTTTGTCTGTGTGTATGTGCATGCAAGGAATCACAACCTGGGCTCTCCATATCTGTATGGTCTCTGTATGAGCTCAGATCTTTAAGATTCCACATAGAAGTGAGATCATTAAAAGTTATAAACTTTCACTTATAAAATAAATAATGTACAACACAGTGACTACAGTCAATAATACTATATTGCATATGTGATGATTGCTAAAAAAGATCTTAAATGTTCTCTTCACAAGGAAAAAAAACCTGTAACTATGGTGATGAATGTTAACTGGTCTTATTGTGGTGATCACTTTGCAATATATACAAATACCAAAGCATTATGTTGTACACCTGAAACTAGTATGATATATGTCAATTATATCTCAACTAAAAAAACCCAAAAAACTATGGCCATCCTTTTTTATTTTTTTCCCAAGTTGCATTATTGTAGGGTAGTTAAGGAGACAGACACTAGAATGGGACATAAGAGATATAAGATCCTCTAAAGATTTTGACTTCACTGAAAAAAGTGAGTGTGAATCAGGCTTGACAATTCAGTCTAGTCGTTCCTCAGGATTTTATAACAATTACTAACATTTCTGAGCATTTGGTTGAGTTACTCACACATGTTATTTTAATGCTCATGCAATTCCTAGAGGATAGGTATTATCACTATCCCTACTTTGTCGTTGAAGAAAATGACACTGGGAGAGATGAAGCAACTGGCCGAAGATTCCACATCGAGCAGGTCATAGTGTCCAGATTCTAACCTCAGAAGTCTGACCCACGCTCCTCCTGACTAATACTCTATTTTGAGCAGAATGTTGTACACAGTTCATCAACAAATATTTACCAAGGTGAATGCGGCAGGGAAAGCCGTAGGAGACAGCCCCTGCCGTCATGAAGCTCCCAGTGTCTGGGATGGAACGTCACAGTCCAAGCAGCAGAGAGGCAGAATGAAGAAGTGCTCTGAGAGGTACAGACTCCCATGGGGAAAAGTGCGCCCACTTGAGGACATAATCAGAGGCTCCTGGAGAAGGGAGCACCAGGGTTGGTTTTGAGGAAAGAGAAATGTGAAACAGATAGAAATTAGAAGCATGAGATGCCTGGCAGATGGAACAGACTGGCAAACGGCATTGGCCTGAGGAATACATGTGAGTCTGGGTCCTCGGGTAATCCATTTGGGCTGGATTGTTGTAAAGTTGAAGTTAGTATGACTTATAGAGGCTCCCCGCAATGGCCTCCACTCCCTACTTCCTGTCACACACTCTCTCCCTTGGGTTCTACTCCCCAGTCACAGTTTTTTATAGGACCCCTGCTTCAAGGCAATATTGTCCATGATCTTCTTTTGTACTACAAGACCCTCTTCCTGGATGCTTTCGTCATCTATTTTGCTGTTGTTTGCCTCAAACATTGCTTCTTCGAGGAAGCCTTCTCTGACCTCCTGTGCCAGGTCATTTCTCCTTGCCATGCAGTTTAACGGTTCCCCAGTAGGTACCCGGTACTATGCACAGTTTGCTTGGTACAGAGCAGGAGGTCAAAACAACAAAATAAAATCAGATGGAAAGAGATGCATAGATTAGAGGCACGCAGCTTTGAGTCAAGTTCAAAGACTTTCTACAGTGGTTCTAGCAAGAACCAGCTCAGTATCTTTGAGTACACCCTGGGGGATACATGAGGATGAGGGACTGCTGAGATATGGTCCTAGCATGTGGACAGAAATCTCCTTCTAAACAATATGGAAGGAGAACTTAGAATTTCAGACTCCAAAGAATGGGAGAGGCTTGGAGTCCATCTAATCTAAGAAACCTCCTCCCCACGCTTCTCAAACTTTCCTTGCAAGTATTCGGCCATTTCTTCTTAAGGGAGTTTTCTCCTGTTTCTTCTGAGAAACCTACACTAGGAGCTGGATTCAGTCGGTCAGTTATGTGTTCATCTATCAACTGAGCACCTGTAATGCACCGTGTACACACAACACCAGGATCCAAGGATGAGCAAGTCCCCTTTCCTATCCTAGAAAAGACGAGAGGCTGATAGAGGAAACAGGCCCTCGAAACAGAGGACAAAACCTGTTTAAATATTGAGTCTCCTTTTCTCATTAGGCCCATTTTGGCCTCTGACAGTACAGAGTTGACCAGTCAACCTCCTTTTATGTGAAAACATTTATCATGTCTCCCCAAAGACTTGCCTACACGTTCTTCTGATATGAGGCAATTATTTCATATTTTCTGCATTAGTTGTGGCCACTGATACTCTCATGAAGATCTATAAATGTCAACTTGTTCTTTCCCAATGTACTTAACGTATTTCTTTAGATGTCTGTCTGTGTGTGTGTGTGTGTGTGTGTGTGTGTGTGTGTGTTGAAGTGGTGGTTATGGAGGGGGTGTGTGATAAACAGATGCAATGGGAAATTCAGTAAGAACACGCAGAACTCTTCATGTTTCTCAATTATAAGTTAAAAGGCAGAGCCTTGGGACTGGATTTTCTTAACTTTGGGGAAAGTGTGACGTAATAATCATTCCTTCTTTCTGAAGAAATGAAGAGAAATGAGTGGTTTGTTCAGCTCTTGATATAAAAAAGTCAACTGGAAAGTGATACTTTATTAGAACCATAAGTTTTGTTTGAGAAATTTTAAAATCCAGAGTTTATTTTCCTTTGGTACTGCTGTAGAGAGTCAACAGGAATTGAGATAATTTTTTTCTTGTATTTGTGCCCACTTATTAAACACACATGTGCGCGAGATCCCTTGCATAGGTGCAAAAGGGATTAGAAGTGGGGGGTGGGAGAAGGTGCAATTTGGTCCATTGACCTGTTTCCCTGCCCTCAGGACTCTTTCAAACAGCTGTGAGAAAGAGGAGGAGGAGGAAGGAGGTAATTTAGCAGTTCATATCCAGATGTTCATTTCAAACACACCCTGAACAACTTTTGCATGGTTTATTTCATTTTCTGAAACCATTTTTCACAAGCCTGTTTTCTCAGCTGGGAAACTTCTGGTGTAGTCTTTTCAAACAAATATTGCATTTGGCATTACAAGAAAAAAAAAGAGCTTTTGAGACATTCAAAGGACAATCTGTTTGCCTTGGTCTGGAGAAGCAGGACTGCAGGAATGGGGGCATTTTGTACCACCCAAAGTATAGGTAGGAAAGTTCCACACTCACATTCCATTTACATGGGAATTTGCGAGCTCCTTTAGCTTGATCACTGTAGTACTTTGCCATGTTTTAGGTTGAAGTGCAGGAGACAAGAAACCTGGCTATGGACAAACAGGGCCCGTGAAAGAATCCTCCAGAATTAACACTAAACAAGAACTTTCCACATGGCACTCCATACACAGTAGTCCATTTAAAAACAACAACAACAACAACAAAAAAACCTGTGTGCTGTTCTACTTCCACCCATCTTCTTAAGTAAAATGGGAAGAACTAGAAGCAAAATATTTCTGCATGCCAATGAATCTCTTAAGCAGAATCTGCTAGGATATCATCCTCACGGTCCCATCTCCTCACGGTCTGGGTCCTGGCAACAGATTTCTCCACTACAGTTTTAAGAGTTGGGGTCTAGGACATTCCATTCCCCCACTACAGAGTGGACCTGGTCTCCTGGCCAACTGTAGGATAAAGCCATTCCCCCCTTCAGGGTTGAACCAAACCTGGAAATAGCCTCAGAAAGGAATGGACAGCCTAAAAGAATGAGTCCAAAGGCAAAGACTAAGATTTGTCTCTTTAAGGAAAGGAAATCAAGCCATGAAGATAAAGGGAATCAGAAGAAACAGCAGAGAAAAGTTTTGATGTTGATGAAATAGAAAAATCAAGCATTTAAACACAAATCTGTGCCTTGGGTAAGTTTCTTAACCTTCCTGAGACTCAGTTTTCCCACTTTCAGAATTAGACACCTCAGTCCTCAGACCGCAGTGTTAAAATGGGGATTGAGTGTAAAAATGCCTCATGCAGTGCCAGGCATATAATAGGCATATAATAGGTTCTTCATTATTGGTTAGCTCTCTGCACCACATTCCCTTGACTTAAGGAGAACGTGAGAAGTCTGTATTTCTGTAATTGTTTCTGTTGAAAATCTTTGTGTGTCTCTGAGATATTAAAGAAGATATCTAGGAAAGGTGGCCTAAGATGGCGACATAGGAAGACCTTGACCTCACCTCCCCCCGCCAGGACACATGAAATCTTTAACAACATAGGCTGAGACAATTGCCTCGGAAAAAAACCTGACAGCTTGCAGTGCAGTTCCTTCCCATGGAGAAAACATGAAAAGGACCACATCTGAGGTAGGTAGGACAGGCTGAGACCCAGTCTTGCCATACACCACAACCCTGGGGAGACCCATAACTGGGAGGAAACTCAAAAACCTGGGAGCATCTCCCTCAGGAGTTATGGGTTTGTACTCTGCATCAGGCACCCCAACTTTTAAGACTTGCACCGGAGAGATGAGCCCCCCAAAACATCTGGCTTTGAAAACCAACAGGACCCACATCCCTGAGACCCAAACAGCCCAGAAGAACTGGGCAGCGCCTCTTAAACACTCGTGTGGGATCACTCACCCACGGCCGGTGCAGAAGCAGCCACTTGAAAAGCGCCCAGACTTGAGAGTGATTCATTCGCTGATCTAAAGCTGTCTGAAGGGGCCGAGCCTGTTGGGAGAGTCTCCAGGACAGAAGGCGCTAGCGGGTGCCACTTCTGCGCTCTCCCCCTTCCTTGCTAAAGCCAGCGGGTGCCCTTTGTTTTTTTCTTTTTCCTATTTCTCTTTTTTGTCCTTCTCTTTTTTGTCTTTCTCCACAGGTGCCATCTTTATCTTCCAACTGGTGGGCGCCATCTTGGCACCCTCCCTCAGCCTCGCGAGAGCTCGCTGGCACCGCCCCCAGAAAGGAGCTCAGACCCTCCTAGGGAGCCCTGGGTTTTGTGCCCATTGCCCAGGGGACACCTGCAGATCACTTGGTCTGGTGCCCAGCCAGGCTTATGCTCGTGGTCCCACAGCACTGTATAAGCACACCTCAGAGATATTGTGGGTTCAGTTCCTGGCCACTGTGATAAAGTGAATCTTGTAATAAAGGGAATCAAATGAAAATTTTGGTTTCCCAGTACATACCGAAGTTATGTTTACACTATACTGTAGTCTACTAAGTGTGCAATAGTACTGTGTGTAAAAAAAAAAAAAAACAAACCCAACAACTTATGTACCTTAATTAAAAAACACATTATTGCTAAAAAATGCTTATCATCATCTGAGCTTTCAGTGAATAGCAATCACAGGTCACCATAACAAATATAACAATAACGAGTAAATTTGAAATATTGTGAGGACTGCCAAAATGTGACGCCGAGACGTGAAGTAGTAAGCAGGTACTCTTGGAAAAATGGCACCAACAGACTTGCTCAACACAGGGTCGCCATAAACCTTCGATTAGTAAAAAACGTAGTTTTCTGTGAGGCACAATAAAATGAGGTATGCCTGGTGAGAGAAGATTCCAAAGTGAAGGAAGCAGCTAAGAGAGTCATTAAAAATAGGGTCTGTAGGATACTGAGGAAGCAAGGCCTATGCAAGTCTCCTGTTTCAATACGGTTTCAATTTTTGGGAACACCGTGGACTTTGGACTTTGTTAGTTGTAACTTGTCAATTGTACCTGGACCACCTTCGGGAACACACCCTTCAACTTTGGACTGAAACAGAGATAATGTTAACACCTGTTAGCTAAATAGCCAATGGTGTATAAGAGAGTCAGTTTAACTCTGTCAGCACCAATCATAATTCCTTCAAAACAAGTTATGTAACCTTGTGGTCTCTGCCTTTATAAGCCTGCACTCCCTACTTGCAATCCAGAACGCACTTTCGATTTCGGTCGACTCTGTGTCTCCCAGATTGCAATCCCCAAAACCCCAAATAAACACTTTTGGTTGCTTTACAGCCTTGTCGTCTTCTTGGTCGACAGCCTGTATATATTTGCATACTTTCAAAGCTGCTGCCTGAGGATCTGGCTTCCAATCAGCCTGAGTCTAAGTACTGACTGAGATTCCCCTCTTTGGGGACACTGACAGGTCTTGGCACACCCTCAGCAACTGCAAACTGTTAAAAGTAAAATAGGCTGCTCAGACAATCACTGAGTTTCAAGAGACAACCAAGAGTTAGGACAAGGTTGAATGGTGGTTTCATTTCCTACATGGGACCACCCCTTCAAGACTGGGGAAAGATACCAGCAAGCTGCTGGGTCCACAAATCTCAATGTTGGGAGAGAAATCTGCCTGGAGGACAGAGATTCATGAGTCGCAAGCACAGAGGTGATGACCAGATGCCTGAGGGTATCTGAGACCACCTAAGGGCTATGATATCGGGAGGGAGAAGGCACAGGGCACAGACCCCGGGCCATGAGCATCTGAGGAGCTGCCACATCAGAGGACCCGGCAGAGACGATGGAAAAGCAAACTGAACAAGAATATTTCAAGTGGAAATTAATGAGAATGAGGCTAAGAACGTTTCTGAGAGACACGAGGGGGGATTTTCTAAATTTTAAAGTAAATATTTACAACTTAAAATGTAAGATATTTTAGAAATAATAACAGTTGCCTAAAATCACGTATTATACCATGAAATACCGGGAAATGGGAGAAGGGATGAAAAAATAAAATGTGCTAAATTTCTCGACCAAAATAGGATTGAGTCAAAGGCTATTGTTTCTTCTTGACCTTGATAATTAGAGGAATATCAGATCAAGTATGTTATTTTGCAAAATTTAGTAGAAACAAAAACAGGATGATTCCTCCCAAATTACTGCAGGAGATTAAAGAAATCAAAGCAGAGTTCAACTAGCAAAAGACAGGAAATAGGGGGAAATGGTAGGAATGCATGAAATACAGAAAACATAGGATCACAGAAGGAAGTGGAAATTTATCTCTTATGACAATAAATGTAAATGACTGTAACGCCACAGTATGTAGAAACCACTGGTTCAGGTGAGAAACAAAAATATACCTCCTGGAAGATACAATTTTTTAAAATGTCTCAAAAGGATTAAACACAGTATTTGGAAAATGTGTATCAGGAAAATGAAAATAACAACATAGATGTGTCAGTATTAATATCAGGTAGAGCACACTCCTGGGTGGAAAAACATATACAAACAGGACAAGAGTTAATTTACCAAGAGTTATATTCCATTATGAATAAGTAACTAATATTCTCTACTAGTCTCAATAACTGAGTATTAAATAAATGGCAATTAATCTTTCAGAAATTCAAAGGGAATTTTTGGTTTGGATTATATACATTACTCTCAAACAGACACATCATACAGACAGAATAAGGATACATAAAGCTCTATTAAGACGATAAGAACACACAAACTTGTACACTACACCGAGAGAATGAATACTCATCTGGCCAGCTGTGTTTCAGATCTTTTCCCCTCTGAATTTCAAGGAACTCTTCCTAGGACCAATTTCATTTCCCTTAGGGTATGGTTTTCATAAGAATATGAAATTATTTCTCCATTTCGTCCTACCATATGGTCACACTTCTCTGACAACATTCGGGACTCAGCACTAGGGATGTGTTCCCATACGTGCAATAGGATCTTTGCTAAAAAGATCCAACACTCTTTTTCTACAAATAAGGGCAAACTCTCCTGAGATGCACAGACTCTCTAGGTTCCCATTTTAAAAGTAAACTCTTGGGAATATTCATTTAATCTATCTTCACAGAAAGCTCTAGGAAACCTGCCTTTTAACATCTCGTTGTATTGAAAATCTTTCCAAGACTTAACTCCTGCACAGACATTTAGAGGAACTCATTCACATCATGATGCTAGAAGAAACATATGAGGACATACAGTCGTCTCTTACACCAGTGAACTATCTGGTACATTGCTCACAAAGGATGAGTTGGCTCTAATATCAGGAGTAGCAATTGGCTGATGGTCCAGATGGGCACTTGCTAAATACATCTGGATAAGTCCTCAAAATTGCAATCCTTGTTTTTTTAATCCTGACCACAATAGTCTTAAAATGCCTTTGGATTGTCAGAATAGTTATAAAACAGCCCTTCTCTGGCTCATTACCCACATGCCAGAATTGGGAAAACTCACTGGAGACTTCCATACCCTGATCAGAATGGCGTATTTCTGATAACCTTTGCAACATGATCTCATCATCTGTCATTATCCTCCTCATCATCATCTGTCATTATCCTCCTCCTCATCATCATTCTCTTCTTCATCAGGCTGATTAAATTATCACACACTGGAATTATCATCCATGAAGAACACTGTGCCTTTTTATATAATTTAATCTTACAATAATGCTCAAGGTGGATACCATTAAAACTTGCACTTTAGTGAGGAATAAACTGAGTTTCATGCCCAAAGCCCACAGAATAAGGGCATAGCAGAGCTAGTACTGTTGACACCTCCTTTCTCCAGTCACCCTTCCCGTGGATTCATATTCAATTTCTAATTACAGGGACTCCCAGGTCATTTCAGGGTTGTCTCCCTCTTTGATAGCTTCCCAAATTATTTCTGTATTTCAATGTCCTCAAGTGGTCAAGCACCAGTGAGAGAAATTATCCAGGCCCTCTCATTACATGCTCTTGGGAAATAGACCTAAAGCCAGACCATTCCGTGTTGTCCTCACTTACAGAGATTGGCGGAAATTTGTTTCACTTGAAATTGTTTTCTTACAGCATATTGTCACTAGTTCTTAGGGACAGGGGTTCCTGTTTTCAAATTTCATTTGAAAAACTCACTATGCTATGTTTTATTCAAAATGGCCTCTCCTGTATAATGAAAACCATTCTCCTTGGGTTAGACTTATGAACTTTTAGTTCTTTGTCATTCATTCACTCACTTATTCCCTACACGTGTAGTGTGTGTGTTCTGTGGGTCAGGCCCTCTGTTGGGTGCTGGATGAATATTAATAACGTAGACATTCTTGAAGACCTCGGTGAATTCGGTATTTAGGGAAGAACCAACAGGCAAGCTAAGACCTGCAATAGAATAGTATAGTTGTTCTAACAGGGCTATGAGCAGGTAGGGAGAGAATCATAGGTTGGAATCCCACCCACGAGACTCCTTGGCTAACCTCCTGCTTACCTGGCTAACCCTCCAGGCATTCCCGGACATGTCTGAATATTCAAGATATACATACTTCAGGCTCCCACTGTGGGATCCTGCTAGACTGGGAACAGTACCAGGCTCTACTTGGTTGGTATTGTGGTCCAAAAGAGGGTAGAAAAATAGAGATTTCATCCCTATCCTCTTCTCTTTTCTCTGGGACAGAGTGCTTATTTGTCCACCCCTTCCCCTTAGGGCTAGCATCCATGCAAGCCAGAATTAGAGTAAGAGGTGAAAGGAGAATTGGGAGTCCAGAGCTCTCATGCTCTCATGTCCTGCATTCCACTGAATGAACAGCATTCTGCATTATTGGTTACTGGAAAAAAAACACAGGAAAAAGGGAAGCAGCAACCCTATTAGGGAAAAAATGCAGGCGAACATAGTCTGAGAGGAGGTAAATGTTAGCAAGTACAGGATCTGTTAGTCTTGTAAGGTGTGTCTGCAGGAAATTAGTAAGGAAGATTCATTTCCTTCAGAACTTCAACCCTTTGAGTGTCTTACCTGGACTCTCCCCCTTCCAGTGTGATATGGTCCCTGGAGTGGAAAATAATGACAGCCATAGCTAATTTTGGGGTTTGATGCTTGATTGAGCACTTATGTTCCAGGCCATACTAAGCATTTTTCCTGTATTATTTCATTGTATCCTAAAAATAACACTACAGGGAAGGTAGAATTAGCATGCTCATTCCATAGGGAAAAGGAGAATAGAAAAGAAAAGCAGCTTGCCTAAGGGCCCATAGTGAGTAAGAGGTGAAAGGAGAATTGGGAGTCCAGAGCTCTCATGCTCTCATGTCCTGCATTCCACTGAACGAATAGCATTCTGCATTACTGGCTACCAAATTTTATGTTTAAATTTCTAGTAACAGACTGTACTGTACCTTTTTGTACTTGTAAGGGATTAACTAAAATGTCAAATAGAAACAAGGCGTCAGGATTGGGGCCTTCAACCCCAAGACATATGCATCTACCAAGGGTTTTGCTTCAGAGAAAACTAAGAATTAAGGGACAAGATGAATAACTTCAATCACAAAAAGGCATGGACATATAATGTTGAGGTTTATTTCTAGTACTTAGGATGGAGCCTCATCCCAGCAAAAGAATTTATACTTCCGTGGCATTGGCCATTCCTTAAGTCCAAATAAAGGCCCACAACGTGCCTTGTGCTGTGGCAGGTGGACAATAGAATGTAATGGTTCAGCACGTATGATCTGGAGCACAACCGGCTGGATCTGAATCCTGGAACCACCACCGACTCACTGACTGTGTGAAATTGGGAAACTTGCTTCAGTGTCCCATACTCTCAAATGGAGGTAATGCCAGTATTTGCGGGGTGGTGATGAATTAAGAACAAGACTAATTTCCACAATTACTAGGCGCGTCTTATTGCCAACTATTAGATGGGACCTGAAGGTGAACAGGCAGACACCAAGATAGAGGTGGAAGAGACAGGAGGGCTTTGGCACAGCCACCTGCGAAGTTTAAAGAAAGGTCTCAGAGGGGGAGGGAGTGTAGCGCCAAGTCCTCAAAGCTGCGCGGGTGTGTTCCTGAGAGCAAGGTGGAGAAAGGCACTGTTGTCAAAGGGAGCTGCAGTGAGAATGTGAGCATGACCAAGCATGGCCATCTTGGGGAACTACAAAAGGAGGGGTATGACTGGGTTTAGAGTCCTAGTGGGGGTCTTGTTGGAAAGTGAGCCTGGAGAAGAAGATGGTACCATGGAGGAGGGTCTTTAGGCCACACTAAGTTGTTCAGACTTCACTCTGTGGGCAGTAGGTATCTATGAGAAGGTTTTAAGCATAATAAATCATATTTTTGTCTGTCTCTGTTTTTTGTTCCAAATATTGGGGTTTTTTTACTTTATTTTTTAAATGAAAAAAGCTTTTAAAAAATGTCCTTCCAGCAAGTGAAATATTGTATAATTATTGTAAGCATACAGAAAAATTATAAATATTTTTAAGTTACCTAAAATCCCACAACCTTCAGGAAACAACCACTAACATTTCACTAAAGAGCTCTCTGAAAGCCCACAATTTCAATGAACTGATTAGCAATGTTTTATAAATGTTTGAATCAATAATATATATGACAAGCTTTCCGTGTCAATAAATAAAGGCATACGTTAGCATTTTAATGATGGCAGAGTTTTCTTTTTTGTGGAGGCAATGCAGTTTATTTACCCAGTCCTTACTGATGAAAAAGTCCTTCTATTTTCTGAACATTATAAACAGTGCTTTGACAAACAGTTCAGAACACAATGCAACAAGACCGTAAAGTAATGGAGAGATTAGAAAACATAATAGATTCTTGAAAATTAAAACAAATGAAACTTCTTTAACCTGCTATAGAATGAGAAGGGAAGGCCATGTCTGGCACCTTGGCTGGAGGTTTATTTTATTCAATAATTCAATTCTTCATCTCTTATTTATTGGGCATCCACAAAGTGTCTGGTCCTGTTCTAATAATGGGATACAATAGTGAACAAGTTGGAGAATGTTACTCTTATTCCAGCATACATGCTAGCAGGGGAGACAGATTATAGATGATAAATAAGAGCAGAGTAGCTATCCAGGAGCACTACACAAGGAATTAACACAGGATGATAGGACAGAGCAGGGGACCACTGTAGTTGGATCACCTAGGAAGGCTTCTCCAAGGAGCAGTCATTAAGGCTGAGCAATGAATGGCCAAAAGGAGGAAGGCAGGTGAAGATCAGGAAAGGAGAATTCAGGGAAGCGGTTGATGCAAAGGCCCAAAGTGGGAGATGAGTTTGGCAGGTTGAAGGCAGAAAAAGATCAAAAGGCCAATGTGGCTTGTATATTTTCAACAAGAAGGAACGTAGGTGGGAAGCACAGACCAGGTCAGGGAGCACCTTGTAGGTCGTGTAAGAGTTCAGATGTTATTCTTATTTAAAATGGGAAGCCACTAGAGAGTCTTAACCAGATTGGAAACTTAATTTTTTATTTTAAAAGACCACTTTGCCTTTCCAGAACTTTAAACTTCTTTTTTTTTTTAAGATTTTATTTATTTGAGAGGGAGAACGAGTGGGGGGAGGGGCAGAGGAAGAGTGGAGAAGCAGACTCCCCGCTGAGTGCAGAGCTTGACACAGGGCTCGATCCCAGGACGTTGAGATCATGACCTGAGCCAAAGTCAGACACTTAACCGACTGAGCCATGCAGGTGCCCCAAGACTCTAGGCTTCTTAAGGACAGGTGTTGTCTTGTTTGGCTCTACGTTCACAAGACCAAGGAAACACTCGGCATATAGTAGGTGTTACATCAACATTATGAAGAATCAACAAACATGTACACAATCCAGTGTAGGGATTCATTTACTGATGTCACAATATTTTTCAAGTATTTAAAGGTATTATACTAGGTACGTGGGTATAGTGAAAAATGAGACTTAGTCCCACCCTCAAGGCCAAACAGACCCGAAATGAATAAACACATGTGTGATTGTTTTATTTCAATTGTAAGTTGGAAATTTATTGGAAGAAAGGGAATGTCTTTTCTTGATACTCTAGCCTCTGATATATTCATTTTCAGGCTGGAGATAGGCCATCACTGGTAGTCTCTATTTGCCTTCTCTAGGAGAAATCTAAGTCTTCTACTTGACTGGAAAGGGTAAGAGGAAAGAGAGATTTAGGGGAAAGGATAATTATCTATGTGGGGATGTGTTGGCTTCTTGGTGGCTTTGGCCCTGCGGGTGCAGATGAGCAATGGACATTGGACATGGTAAGTGAAGCTCAGGCAAGGGAGGGGGGCAGGGGTCATGGCTTCGTGGAGGCCAAATAATGCGTAGAGGAAAATGCAGTGTGAGATAATTATCATAATTTGCCCTCTCTTTCCCATTCTGACACATTGTACCTTCACCAGCTCCCCCAGAGAACTATAACAACAGCATTTAAGGAATACGCACTCTGGGGTCGGATGCCTGGTAGAGCACCAGAGTAGCATCACCAGTAGAATACTCATGAGCAAATGACCCAACCTCTTGGACCTTCAGTTTCCTCATCAGTAAAATGTGGATAATAACAGCACCTATCTCAGACAGTTGATGAAATGCTTTAATATACTTACAGCCCCTTAACAGATATTATTTAACAGCTTTGTTATATTCAATTAAAAATATTTGTTTATTACAAAGCTGTAACTCCTTCTAGACCACCGTTCATTGTGATCATCTGTATATTACCAATGACAACCACAGTATTTTGTAGGGAAAAAAAAGTGCTTAATAAAATGTTCTTTGAGTGAAGCTTATTGGATTAATCACTGCTCATCTAAAATCTAGGAGAGCCCTTCATTATTGAGGACATCATGTACCCAAAGAGCACAAAGGTGTGGGTGGCATGTTCTTCTGTCTTGTTTCACATCATCAGTGGTGTTGGGATCCAAGATATCCTTTCAACAGGAGGGTTCAAGTCAGTGTTTGGAGGATTTGGCTGAATCAGGTGTCATCTTTGGGTTCAGGGCTAGATGGAGTCCCCAGTGCAAAGGCTTTCAAATCAGGCCCATGCACCATCTGCATCCCAGTCCTGTGGGTCGGAGGCTTATTGGAAATGAGACTCCTTCACCTCAGCCCTGACTTACTGATTCACAGCTAATTATTGGTGAGGGGTGAGGCAGAAAACAGCTTTCTTGGAACCACCTCAACAGTGGCTCCCAGTATGTGCCATAAAATTATAAAAACAGAGGAAATCAAAGAGAGAGAGAGAGGAAAAAAAGCATATTTATATTCTTGCTGATGGAAATTATTTCTAGAGGTCATGACATAGGCTGGGTCTGAGATCCTGGAATCAATGTTTGTCTTCATGTAGCAGAGTGTTTCTTTTTTGAGAGGACATGGGAAGTAGGAAACAGACAATGCCTCTTGGTGGCAATCCGAGCTGGCAGGGAGCCCCTTCTTCGGGGCAAAACTTCTTTGGGGGCCTACAGAGCCTTCTCTCAGCCTTGACCAACTCACCCATGATATAGGTCCTGTCACTTGCTTTCTCTGGGAAGAGAGCCTACGATTGTTCTGACCCTTGGTCTCCACCAATTACAGGCGGGCACAATGGGGTTGAATTCAAAAAGAAAGATTTCTCTTTTCTATTTTTTTCCCTCTTCCTCTCATTTCCTAACTGAGTTTCTGCCAAGGCAAACTGGTACAAACCGACGCCATCAGGAAATCTCGAGATGGAGCCCAGTTCTCCCGAACACTTCATACTCGAGTGTGTTCTTTCCCTAAATCTGTATCCAACACTTAGTCAAGCATGGATTCCTGTAAAAGCCTTGTGAAAAGAAAACATGGATCAAAGACACCTTCAAAGTGTTGTCATGTCGCATTGAAAATCTCTGTGCGAGGAGCCAGTCTCAACCACCAGCTTGAGGTCAAAACTTCCCCGAGACCCTCCACACAGGGCCCTCCCATAGGGTCCTTTCACCAAGGCAGATCCCCGGAGGGCCTTTGCCACCTCCCCAGCCTTGTGTTCTCCCGTGAGAAAGGACAAGAGCAGCCCCGCCAGAGGCCCTTTCCCTTGGCAGCGCTGTGTGTCAGCAAAGCGTCTCCAGCAAGCGTTTCCGTGGGAAGGTCTTCCATCTGGAGCTTGGCAGAGAGGGGAAATTTCCTTTGAGGTTCTGCCACCCTTTCCCTTCAGCTCTCCATAAGGTGCAGCTTGAAGAGGCCTTGTCTGACTTTATGGATGGTGCTGGTGTGTTTCATGGAGTCAGAACGGCTCTTCCGATGTTCCTCAGCGAGCCTGAAAGGCTCTGAGAGAAAGAATGTTGTTTGTTCTGCCACCACCTCCCATCTCAGTGTGCAACAGGTCACAAGATGTGACAAGTTCATGCGCTAATTCCTTCCTTTTCAGTTAATAGAATAACACAGATGGGAACACTTACCCTGGGATCGGACGTAAATTGGAGCGGCAGTAGAAGGAGGATAGAGGCAGCCTGGCCCCTGCTCAGGATTCTGCTCAACAGAGATTGTTTTCAACAGCATCATCACCCGCAGCTGGGTAGCCCCAAGAAGCTACTCTCTGACAGGAAGGCGCAGGCCTCTGGCATGGGCCCTCGTCTCGATCCACCCATCCCGCAAAATGCTCACAGCATGTGAAAGAAATAACAACACCAGACAGCAGCTCCCTTGCTTCCCAGGAGCCTCTGGGCAGCAAAGCCCTGGCAGCAGTTCCAAAACCACCCTGTAGACTGTCTGTGGGATGATAAATGGAACATTACAGCAAGAGCGATGTTGAGACAGCAAGAGTAAAGCCATGCACAGCCCCACAGGGACTCCCGCCATCCATCCTGGCCGCTGCACACCCCGGATATTCTGGTACAGAATCAGCTTTACATGTTTGGTCCCTTACCAGATTATGACCTAAATTTTGGTTCAAAAGAGACAGAAACCCTTTGGTGATCAAATGGTTAAGGCTCTGACGTCTAAGAGATACCTTCAAACCCCAGGCTCATGAGCTACAAGTGTTTAAGCAAATAATCCAGCTCTTTCCTAAGCCTCTGTTTTCTCACCTGTGAGATAAATTAGGAAATATGTTCCCCTTTATTCAACTGTTGAGGATCAAATAAAATGTCCAGAGCTGTGGCTGGGGCATACAAATAGTAGCTATGGATTATTGATATATTTCATACAGGCCGAGCATTGTGCCCAACACTCTTATGGGCACATTTCTCATTAAACTTCCCTGAAGGGCTCTGAGGCAAATGCTACTATCACGCCTTCCACCATATTGCCAATGAGGAAACTGAAGTTCAGTGACAAGATCCCACAACTTGCAAGTGATGAGATGGTTTGAAACCACTTTTGTCTGTCTATGACTACAGAGTCCAGATTCATCACCACATCGTAGGCACTTGGTAAAGGGTGTCTGTGGCTATTTTCACTATTTTCATCATGACGACTAGCCAAGCTGTGAGGGGTCTCCGTGCCTTGCTAGACAGTTTGCACATCAATGTTTTAGTATCAGCTATGAGAAGATGATGTTAGAAGAAATTATAAGGAATAATTCCAAAGTTGGAAGAGAACTAAAAATTTGGGAAATCAAGGAAGAAGAGAAGGACACATTTCTGGGAATTTAAGTGAGGTTAGGTCAAAATCAATCTTTGTGGACATTTGTCAATTACTTTCTGCTTTTAACCCTTTCATACCTTTTTATGGTAATAGCCTACCTGCCCTCCTGAGAAATAACTATTCTTCTATTCCAGATGGTTCTGATGGGGATGACAAGTCACATTTTCCCCTGCATTAGACCACAAGATTGGGCTGCTAATCATAGGCCTTGTCCATAGAGATCAGTACATCGGGTTAGCCTATGATCCAAAAGGATCCATCAAGATAATTCGGGAAGATTTCATGCATTGAGGAGAGAAGATCAAAACGTCTCCATCTTCATAAGTCTGGAGCATTCTATAGCCGTTTTGGTTGCTCTCTTGTCCAAATAAATGGAGGAAATTAGCTCTAGGGGGGAATAAAACCAGTACAGGGAGAAGCAAAGGATGTAGAGAGAAGAAAAGGAAGGGATGAAGATGAGGAGGGAGCCAGGAGGGAGGAGGGCAGAAGAAACAAAAAAGGAAGGAAGGAAAAGGAAAACGAAGAGGGTGAGCAGATGGTTATTTTTGTCTCAGGATCATGTTGTGTCAAGATCAGTTCTACAGGCTCCCATGTCGAGTTTCCATTGAATTATGTGGGAGAATACTGGTTCTCACAGAACGCACTGGCTATGTCAACAGTGATGTCAGGAGCCTAAGAAGAACAAGTCCAATCATCTAGGATGATCAAGATTGTCAGGACTTTCAGAATTTCTAAGTCCCTTTCTCCAGAATAGTCTTTGTCTCTACTGGGTCATGTAGAAGCACATCCCAACCAAGTTCCAGTTGGTCCTTTATTTTTAGTTGTATGGTGTGATGGAAAGAGAATGAGCTTTGAAAGCAGAGAGACCTAATTTCAAATGCCAGCTTCACCAGAACAAATTATTTAGTATCCCTTTTCTCATTTTTAAATTGGATCCAGGCACTTGAGTGTGAGAACAGTGTTCTTGGACAAGTCTGATGATCTAGGGTAGGGAAAAAGGGGGGGGGGACTTTGGCATAGTGCCCAGCTCATAAAATGCACTCTGAAAATAGTTGTTGGATTCCATGTAGCTCCAAAAGCTCAAATCCATTCTTCCCCCCTGAAGACACTGCATGGGAACTTAGGATAGGTACCTAAAGTCTTTCCAGGAACCAAAGGACATTCTGTAATTCAGAATAATTATGCTTCTCTGCACGATAGGAGTTGTTTATGGCCGTGCTATGTAAAATGTCCACAAAACAGCTCAGTCTCAACTCTGAGAATAAGTTGCAAAAATTAACAAAGTACGTGAAGTGTCTAATTTGTTCCCTAAATGCACAATTACACTTCATACATCATTATCACTTCTCGCGGCTGCTTTCTCCCTGAAGTAACAAGCTCACAGCTCTCGCTACCCCTATTCCTGGGGTAGAGGAGGTGGTGATGATCTGTGGGCCTCCTCTGACCTCAGGATATGTCTAGTGACAAGGACAGCAGGGCAGGTCCCATGGCTTTACTAGTGACAGTCTCCCTGTAGCTGATTTGCTTAAAGAAGGGAAGCAGCACATTGCTGGAGGTTTAGGGAATTTCATAGTTGAAGTTGTTTTTGTGTCTTTCTTACTTTCACATCCTCTATCGTGGCATGTTCTGTAGGGCTTTTCTCTGTCTCTGCCTCCCTCCCTCCCTCCCCTCCTTAACCTTTACCTCCTCTTTCTTCTCTCCTTCCCCCTCTTCCCTGCTGCCTCCTTCCTCTCCCTCCTTCCCTCCCCCTGTCTCTGACTCTCTGACTCTTCTCTTTCTCTCATCTTTGGTCTTTGTGCCCTAGTTCTAGGCAATGGGGACAAGACCAGTGAATACAACTGAGTAAGACACAACCTTCTGTCTCAGAGAGCTCACACTCTTTGAGGGCACAGACTGAGAGCAGTTTGTGATCACTCTTTCGTTAGCCTGCAGCCAAGGAGGTGGAATCAAGACTTGTGCCAAAGTGCAAAGCTGACTTCTCAGCCTAGGAGAGGTGACATTAAAGGGTGTCTATGCCTCACATGGTGCCCAGATGCCTCCCTTTGTACCCTGTGAACCAGTTAAGAGGAAAGTATCTTCCTATAAAAGCAGAGAGCCTTAATGCCTGTCAGACCCTGGATGTAAATTTCAAACGCTGTGATTTAAGTAAAACTTATTTAAAGTGAAAGTTGTGGTCACACTGAAGATACGACCCTTCTTTGTTTTTTTGCCTTAGAAAAGTTTATATGGAATTCCTTTCTTTCCCATTCTTGATGCCCATTGGGTATAGGTATCCTTTTGGCTGACTCAGAACATTCGAGGAGAAAATCAGAACCAGGACCTCATCTCATCTCCTGAAAAGAGTTTCTCCTTTCAAATAAACCTGTGGATAAAATGTTTACAAATATGATATTTTACACGTGGAGAAAAGGATCGTATTAATGGCATGAAAAGAGGTATCTTCCACCCATCCAAGCAATAGGCCTCATACTTCTGTGATTGGGAGTATGAAACCCATGAGCCCAGAAGAGGGAAGGACTGAGTATGACACAGAGTACTAAGAAAAATTACAGCAAGAAAGAGCTTGGATCAACCCTCCAACTGAGTCCCAGTCTTTTGTGGAAGACGATTATCCATACATTGTCATTTTGAATCCAAAGGTAGTTTGTCTCTCCCAAGCATCTAGAGAAAATAAATTAATGTTCACTTAGCATCTACTGTGTTTTGTAGGAGAGAGAGAGAGGGAGAACGTTCATTATTTATAGCACCCTAGATGAGAGCCTACAGTTCAAATTCCCTTGGCAAATTTGCTGTTGAGGCTTCATCTTTATGAAGGGGTTTTCCTTACTAAGCATTTCTCAGGTTTTTTTTCAGACTCTGTTTTCTTAATTTCCTAATTTTACAAATTGTCCGCTAGGGAACAGAGCTGAGAGGACAAAACCAACGGAGTGAGGCCATGTGGGATTTGGTTGCCAAGACTCAAGAGGGTCTTGCTCTTACTGGAGCCTCAAGTTCAACAACAGTCTTACTAACAAAACACAAACAGTTCCCTTGACACTCATTTGAAGGGGGAGGGTGGAGTGTGGAGCAAAAGGCTTGTCTTCTAATAGGACTGAAAGCAAAACTCAAGTGAAGTCAATTAAGTCTATGAGTAAAGTAATTTTCGCAGGACTCACCCAGCAGAGAGGAGCAGTCATATCGAAGATTGAACAGGGGACACCGGAAGCATTTCCAACTGGACTCATCAGAACTCACAATGGTGTTTTGGGATGGGATAGCAATGGTCTATTAAATGGAAATGTTCTGTCCTAGTGATTCTGAAGCTATGGAAACTCGTTTTTCTATTCGCTGGTGAGCTGGTTCAGAAGGCTAAGAGAGGCAGTGTGGCCAAGACTTCATGGCACACTGGGAGGAAAAAAAATGGATATAAATACCCAGAACGTGGAGCAAAAGTAGTCTCTTTTACAGCCTCTGGGGTATGGAGAGACAATAAAATATTCAGTTTAGCCAGAGCTTGTCCAATCCTGGCTGGTAAACAAGAGCTCAGGTGAGCTGGGAGGAAATAACTCCAATTTGGGTTGAAGGGGCTAGCCCCCTGACTTTAGGGGAACAGAGGGAAGACAACAGGTACCCCAGCTGCTACTGGACCAAGCAGAGCACACCCCTGGAACTGAGGCAGAGAGAGCAGGAGCAAGAGGTAGCATTTGGGGTTTTTCAAAGGGAGGCAGCTGAATTTGGGGCTGGTGTACGCTATGGTATAGAGGACACATTGGATGATTCATGACCATTATTGATTGCCTACACGTGCCTGACACCATGCCAGGGATACAGTGCCGTCAGAGGGGGAGACAAGCTAAGCAACAGTTCCAAATAATGTAATGAGTAACATGAAAGAGGAGTGTAGAGAATGCTAAGTGGCTGTCTAGTTAGGCCCTACCATCAGGAAAGGACTCCTTCCTGCCCCATGGACACCACCCTAGTTTACGGCCGCCATCATTTCTTACCTAGGCACTGTGACAGTTCCACACTGGCCTCTCCACATGCAGTCATTCTCCTGCTTAGCACACCTGATTATGTATGATTACATCCCACATTACATGCCTACCTGAAACCCTTTCATAGCATCCTGCTACAACATAGGTGCAATCAAGATTCTGTGATATGGCCAGCATGGCTCTGCTCCATCTGCCTTGTCTCTCCAAATTCATTTCATTCTATTCCAACATGCCTCTGAAATGAGACCACGCTGACGTTGAGACGCCTGTAGGACATTAGGCAAAGATGTGCAGAAAACCGCTATATACCAGAGAAAACTCAGAAAAGCAGTTGACATGTTCTCTCTGAAATGCACATTTTTAAATGTTCTGAGGAGTGGTAGGCAGAATTCTATGGTGGCTCCCCAAGATCTCTGACCCCTGGTTTATACACACCAAGTCATTCAATCAAACACTAATTTAGGTGCTACTGTAAAGTGACTTTGCAGATTTTGCAGATGGTGTGATCAAGATCCCAAATCAATTGATGGAGAAATCACCCAATGAGCCTGACCTAGTCACAGGAGCCCTTTAAAAACAGAGTGTTTCCTCCAGCAGCACAGGAGAGGAAGTTCGGGATTTAAAGCACAAGAAACATTCAGTGCAGGGGCGCCTGGGTGACTCAGTTGGTGAAGCATCTGCTTTGTCTGGGGTAGTGACTCCAGGGTCCTGGGATGGAGCCACGCCTTGGGCTTCCCACTCAGTGGGGAGTCTGCTTCTCCCTAGGCTCCTCCCCCTCCCTCTGTTCCTGTGCTCTTGCTCTCTTGCGTTCTCTTTCTCTCTCCCCTTCTCACTCTCTCAATCCACTCTCTCTCTCTCAAATAAATAGATTAAAAAAAAAGAACTATTCAATGTAGCATTGCATTGAATAAAAGGGGAGGGATGCATGCAGCAGGGAATGTGGGCAGCTGCTGGAGCAGAGAGTGGTCCCTGGCTCACCGTCAGCAAGGAAACAGGGATTTCAGTCCAACAACCACAAGGAAATAAATTCTACCAACCACTGGTGAGCTTAGAAGAGGACCCTGAGCACCAACTGAGAACAGCAGCCCTGCTGACTCTGATTTTTAGCCTGGCGAAAACCTGAACTGAGAATCCACGGAAGCTACACCAGCTGTCCGACCCATAGCAACTGTGAGACAATACATCTGGGTCATTTTTAGCTGCTACACAGGAATACAAAGCTAACAGTCGAGGTAAAAAGAAAACTCAGCCTTCCGAAGGCTTGGCTGTATGGGACTTAAGTGAGCACCCTCCTGATGATTTACCACAGCCTTGCTGTGAAGTGTTAATCCAGACAAGTGCCTAAAGCACTGCGCCTCTTAGGAAGAGGGCAGAGAGTCTTTCCACCCTCAGCCGCAACTTGTAGTTGAAAGTCTGATCTCTTGAAATACGCAGGCACTAGTTCTTCTTGACTCTGGAACAGAGAGAGGGGCTGGCAGACATTTCAATTATCTTTCTGAACAGTTAGGACTGAGTAAAT
Organism: Ursus arctos; assembly: GCF_023065955.2. Taxonomy (NCBI): domain Eukaryota; kingdom Metazoa; phylum Chordata; class Mammalia; order Carnivora; family Ursidae; genus Ursus; species Ursus arctos. Next base: position 19,384,681 of record NW_026622830.1, on the reverse strand, counting down.
AGTGGATTGAAAGCTCATGTTAGAAGCATGCATACTTCTTATGTATAGAATAAATAAATAAATTATTAACTTAATAAATCAAATAAATAATTCCTCAGGTCACTTCCAGACCACGAGTTCTATAAGTCTGAGAAAGGAATTTAAAAATACTGGCATATGCTAGTGCCCGGAGTGCTTGTAGAGATTGGAGTGAGAGACAGGAGGGCGTCCAAGGCTATCTCTTGGCAGATAGCACACATGAAAGGCCTACACTCTCATTAGAAGGGAACTGGGCTAATGTTGACACTTGACCTGTGGCATTGTTCTCCCAGTATACACAGTCTGAGTCAAGAAAACTCCTTGCCAAATGAGAATTGCTGGCCCCTTGCCCAATCACCAGGCCCTGCTTGTTTTAGAAAAATTTATTACCATAAAAAAGAGACAAATTGTAAAACTCAGACCTCAGTGTTGAAAAATTAATTAGGCCTTTGGCTCTCTCTTCTCAGCATTTGTAGAGAATTTCTTTGTATACTTAGCTGGTTCAGTGATGGGGGTTAAATATGTGTACCCTGGAGATTAACACTCTTGTTGGAGCTATTTCAAGAGGGAACGTGTGTTAGAACTGGGAGCCCATTTAGTATTTCCAAAGAACATATCAGGAGAAGTCAACTAAGTCAGCTTGGTGATTTTCAGGGAGGGCTTCTTACCGGAGACAGCTTTGGGATAGGGGGAGGAACAGCCCATATGTCAGGCTGGGGAGAGGTAGGGCAATCTAGTCAGAGGTTACAGAAGGTATAAAGATGGTGGCATGGCCAACCCTGGTGGACATAAGAAACTGAAAACCAGATTCAGCATTCTTGGGGAAAAGAATCTAGCTAATGGCAGGAAAAGAGGATATGAGTCTGGAGAAGAAAACAGAACAGTAGGTCTGAGTCAGGATAGTAGTGATCTTGATGTCTTCCTCAGGGGCCTGGGCTTTATCCTACAAGTACCAAATGAGTTTTTACCAAGTACATAGCACGAACACTCTCATTTCAGAATATTATCTCTGAGGGTAGCAGTGTGGAGAATAAATCAGAAAATCCAGTATGATACCCCACTTTCTGACTTTGCCAATGTCATGAACTGGGATAAAACAATGAAATTGGGGATGGGGAATACATTGAGTTAGCTTTCGTACATGTTGAATTGTAGTTGCCTGCATTGCTCACATGGATATGTCCTACTTATATTATTCAGGGGCTGGATTACAACTGAAGATTCAGACTGAAGAGCTGTCACACTGACCAATGTGGAAACAGGATCTTGCCTAGGGGAGCAAGTAGCAGCATTGTTTATTACCTCTGCAAATCAGGACACTCCTTGAGCCCATGTTGCATTGGCCAACCACGCTTGAATTTTGTTAATAAAGTAATTCACTCATTCATTCATCAGTCATCAAATTTTTAATGAGATCCTGCTATGATGGGCACCATTTCAGCACCAAGACAAAATGGACAAAGTCCTTAGCTTCATAGAGATTCAATCTTCAGAGAGATGAAGACAAGTAACAAATCATTGAATCAGCAAATGTCAGAAAGTATAAGTGTTCTATGGAAAAGTAAACAGGTTAAGGAGATCAAACATTGTTGAGGTGATGGGAGTTCTATTTTAGGTAGATTGGCCAGGGAAATTTTCTGTGAGGAGATGACATTTCAGTGAAGACCTGCATGAGTCAAGCAGCGAGCCAAGTCAAGGTCTAAAGGAGGAAAGCACAAGGTGGAAAAGATCTGAACCAGGAGTGAGACATTCAAGCAGAAGAGAGAAGGTTACGTGTAGCCAGAGTCAAGTGAATGAGAGGCAGAGGAGCTGAAGATGAGAGTCAAATAGGTGACAGGTCAGGAAGGAGCTTGGGGCCAGGGTGGGTGAGTGTGGGTAACATGGGAAGCCACTGGTGGCTTCCAAAGAAGCCAGTGGTGGCATCTAATGTGTACTTGGTACAAATATCGCTGAAAGACTAAAGTTTTGTTATTATTGGTTTTGTTATTACTATTATTATCATGGTTCACTTCTTCACTCATTCACTCATGTGTTCTAGAAACATGTTCTGAATGCTTTCTCCATGCCAAGCATCATGGTAAGTATGGACTAGTAGGACGTGACTCCTTCTATCACTGGTTTACAGTGTGACAGGGACACATGCATGAATCACACTTAGCACTCAAGTTTCTTCAGTACACTTCTGACCTTACCCCTTAAACCTCAGGTACAGATGGGAGAATGATTTCAATGTCGTGGATCTTGGCATGCGTTAGTCACGTCACCTACACAAGATCCCTCACTTCATTTATTTTATTATTTGGTTTTATTCCCATTCCTCACTGTCATTCTCCTCTAAGATCCTTCATATATATATTCTGAGTTCTATAAATTCCTTCAAAATGTGCTTTCCAGTTTTTTTTTTCCTTCCAAAATACATATGCCAGGTCAGGAATAGAGAGTATGATGCATTGAATATTATGTGGAAACCAAGAGTCTATAACTAACTAACCAACTAAATATATATATATATATATATATATATATATATATATATATATATCTCATATATATATATGATCTCAATATATATGTGTGTGTGTATATATATATATATATTACAAATACAAATATATTACAAATATATTTCTCAGGTATTGCTGAGACCTAACCCAGTGCAGGACTTTTTGAAATGGGAGATACTAAAGTTCAGTGGTATGCTGATAAACTGACAGTTCTAGGGAAGAGAAAGGCCCCGACTTGTAGTATTTGCTGATGTTCATGGTGTAAATATTCTCACCATGACCAATTTCAAGCTAAGATTCAATAGTCAGGTTGCCAAAGGCCCGAGTAGTTTCACCTGAAGACATGCACGATGAGGACATGGCTCTGCTCATGTAGGTCGGCTGTCCTGGCTCAGTGTGTCGTCCTTCCTAGGTATCAGGAAACTTCAGTGTCCTTCCGTAAAGAGAGAGTTAGATGGGTGTTCCAGAAACCCTGATAAGCCCAGCCAGAGGTGAGCAAGAGGACTGCATTTTCTTTTCAAGGATGGGTGAAGAAAGTTTGTTTTCGGGTCAGATGGGAGTCCTGTTGTTGGAGTCTCTTGTGTGCACGTGGTATAAGCCAACTGTTACATCCTGACATTGTGGACAAATTTTAGCCAAATTAGAGAGGTGGCTTGTGGCCATTCTAAATATTGCCTCAGAAATGTTGACAATCCTTAGGTGACAGTGTTTACTGGAGCCATATCTGCTGTTGGTGACCGCAGAGTGTGGTAGGGCACATAAGAGATCCTGAAAATACAGAGGGTGCTCGGATTTAGAGTCCGTAAAAAGAGAAGTTGAATCATTTCTAGAAGGTCGAAAGATGGCTTCTTTTGACATATGTTTCCATCTTTGAAAAAATGTACGCTTTTCCTGTTAAGGATCTAAGTGATGAAACGCAGCTGCTGAAAAGCAGGAATAATAAATAATGCCATGGGCTGAATTGTGTCCCTCCAAAATTCTATGTTGAAATCCTAACCCCCGACTGATGGTATTTGAAGACGGGGCATTTGGGAGGTGATCAGGGTTAGACGGGGTCATGAAGGCGGAGCCCTGAGATGATGGGGTTAGTGCCCTTATAAGAAGAGACTCCAGAGAGCTTGCTCACTGTCCCACCACCGGGTGAGAACATGGGAGAAGGCAGCTCTCTCCACACCAGGAAGAGAATGCGCCAGAAACCTTAAACTCACAGACTTTGATCTTGGACTTTCCTGCCTCCAGAACTGGGGGAAAATAAATCTCTGTTGTTTAAGCCACCGAGTCTGAGGTATTGTGTGATGCCAACCTGAGCAGGCTAATACAACTTCTATTACTGCTAATAATAATATCAACATCATACACGTATGCTCTCCTGTAATCCGCAGATTACAACCAACTAAAATTGGTTTTAGTATCTTTCTCATTTCAGAAGTGAAGAAATAAGAGAAGTTAAGGAAGTCAGGCAAGGCCATTTAAGATGGCAAATGACAGCTGGGGTTGAACTAGACTATGTGAACCTCTCCTCTGCTATGTCACAACGCTTCCCAAAGGCCACCATGGTGCCTGGCATAGGGGAGGTACTGAAAATACATTTGTGGAATGATTGAAAATAAATGAATGATGGTGAAACTTCCAGCACAAGAAATTGAGTGTGGAACATACAGATTTTTTTTAAGTTTTTAAGGTAGTGAAAGACCAAGCATATGAAGTCACAGCTAAATTCTCTGCTATGAACCTTGAAAATTTAGTTCTTTCTTGGAAATCTGAAGGAAAAAAAAAGGAGTGTAAACCTAAGGTAATTGTCCTTTTATACTGTTACACTTGTCATGGTGCCAGTATCCACATATTTCCCCTAAGGATGAAATTAAAATGCCGGATTTTCATGATTGTGTGATGATTACAGAGTAAGTGCTGAGGGAAGGATCATAAAGTGCAAAGACGTCTGCTGGCTTCCCAACTGGTTAAAGGCAGGCTTGATGCTTTCTGTTATTTGCAGGAGACTTACTGCATACGGGTTTTCTTCATACTCCTGCTGTATGGAATATCTATCTCCTGATCATCATTCAGTTCCTGACTGGTTGTGACCTGTGCCTTTAGGAAGAAACACTTGTAAATGCATCGGCACTATTCAAAATGCAGCATATCCCACTTACATTGAAAACAGCAGGAAAGTCTCACACTGAAGATCAGTTAACTTTGGTACAATACATTATTGTTTGGGATTTTAAAAAATGCACATTTCTCACGACCAAGAACTCTTCTCCAGTGATCAGACAGGGTTCTGCACAAGAAAATTTTGGACAGTGTGCAAATGAGCTTTGCATTATACATATAAATGCAATTCTTATATGAAGCTTAACTGTCCACCTTATTTATTCATTCATGATATGTAAAAGAGAAGGCAATAAGGGGCGAGAAAATCAGGTTCTGACGGCATCAGTTTAATTCAGAGAACTTATGTTTGATTAAAAAAAAAAAGTTACAGGGCGCCTGGGTGGCTCAGTCGTTAAGCGTCTGCCTTCGGCTCAGGGTGTGATCCCAGCATTCTGGGATCGTGCCCCGCATCAGGCTCCTCCTCTCCCACTCCCCCTGCTTGTGTTCCCTCTCTCGCTGGCTGTCTCTCTGTCAAATAAATAAATAAAATCTTTAAAAAAAAAAAAAGTTACAGAAAAAGAATTGTGGGCATAGAACTCACCTCTGCTCTTTCATTTCCCATTTTAGGGGGATGCAGCCAGACCTGTGAGGAGTGCTCCCAAAGCCAGCAAGACATATCCAGGGCTCAGCCCTGGCGCTGAGTGATTTTGCCCTTGCTGACCACAGTGGAAGCAGATGAAAAGGACCAGCGTGCTGTGATGGAGTTCTCTGTTAGTTCTCTCTCTGGGGCTGGTGGGAGGGGGCATGTCCATTTGTCCTGTTTTACAACTGCAATGGCTTCCCTCTTAAAAGGAAGAGATTGCCACATGCCATCTGCCCCACCATTAGTCAAGCAGTGGAAAGAACTCAATAAGGGCTAAGAAGTACAATGCCCAAAGGGATACCATCAATCCCTTACTACCACAACTTCCTCATTCTTGAGTTGTTTATATTGATTTATCTTTTGCTCAGGTAGAGTGACTAAGAGTAATTTTCTCAGCAAGAGAACATGGATTGCCTCTGTTTGGAGCCCATACCTGTCTGAGAATGTTTTTCAGCTGCCCTCACACAGTAATTGGGTGTGGGATATCGAGGCCATTATCTTTTCCCCTTCAAAACTCTGTGGTTTGTTTATTCAGAAACTTGTGTGGCGGGTATCAAACGATGAAGCTCCCATGACTTGGGGGGGGGTCTATTTAAATCAAGCTACCTTGTGTTCCTACTTCCATGGAAGATGCATGCTTTATATGAATGGCCGGTATACTACTTGGATAAATCTCAAGTTTTATTCTGTCTTTAATTTTTTTACAAGGATTAATGAATTACTTTAGCCAGCAATTTTCTTTTATTTAAGAATGTCTTCTTCTAATATCCCTTTAAGTATTACTTCTGATATGTCTGACATGTCTGATATGATATGAATATATACGTATATATACATATACATATATATATATAAAGTATGCACATATCTCTCACACACGTATATTTTCTTATGTGTATATATGCCCATATATGCCCTATACTCCTCTAGGCTTCTTATCGTTTGTTTTCTTCTAAATTTCAAAGTTCTTTTTCCTTTTTCTCTCTTCCCATATACATTATTTTTATCGTAAAATCTGTTATTTACCACTTTTACCATGGGTCCTTAATGCAAAAATCAAGCAAATAACTCATCTTTTAATCTTCCCCTTTATCTATCTTTCCTGTCTTTTGATTATTTGACTTAATTGTGCTCATTTTCATTTCATAGATTTCACAATTTATAGAACATTAACCAGAAATATTCTAAAAATTCCTATTTTGGAGAGTTTTTATCTAATTCCCGGGGACCACTAAAATGTGGAGGTTTGTTCCTGAGCCCATCTGTAGAGGTTTTTTCCCCAAGCTTGAATTTGCTTTCACAGGAGACTGGAGGAGAGACTGTACCTCTTTACCATGTCCTTATCTCTGGTATATTTTCCCCTGGGCTCTTTCTTGATACTTGTACAATTTCTGAGCTTTTATATAACCAATAAAATGTTGTTAGCATAGAAAAGGCAAAGACTCAAATAATTCCTCTAAGGTTTTGTTATGTTTTATTTTCCAGTTGGAAATACAATCTTGGACTCGCTTCAAAGAAATTTACTAACAAGACGAAGCCCTGTGTTCCAGGGTATGAACCCCAGAAACAATCTTTCAGAGAAGAGATGTTTTCTATAATACATACTAAGTAGCAAGCCCTTCAAGATGCTGAGTGTGTCTACTTGTCATTACAAGCATAAACCTGCCTCTTTAAAAAAAAAAAAAAAAAGGCCCCTTCTACTGAGCTGCACCCCTTAGTCTGGGCCCCTGTGGCTGCTGGCGTGGAATGTAAGACTGAGATTATCAAACACTTGCTGATTTGTCTCAGTCTTGTCTGACACTGATCCACATGCTATGTAAATGAATGTGCACGAGGTAGAAATAGCAGGTTAGAATGTAGTTTCATTAACTGTATGACTTGCAGTGGTATTTGCCTCCTGCTTTTTATGTAGGTAATGGCTCCAAGATGCTTTCTCATTTTGTTGGAGTAGTTTGGAAATTTACCCACGCTGTCCTTCATCTCCAAGTCTGGTCATCCACCTACATGATGCCCCTTCTCATGCTCTGCCCAACATATGGTGAATGTGAATCTCACAGTCAAAAGCCTGTATTATATTTGAAAATGCATTTTTATAGCCATCAGCACCTATTGCCTTCTGAGTACCTACTTGGTGCAAAGCTTGAGAATTTAGATTTTCTGACATCCAACCAAGAAAGCTTTTGGTAAATCATGCGTAGGAGAAGTTAGGAAGCACCATGTTTTCTGTTCCTGGAAAACCAGGTGTTATTTGGTCACAGATTTTTAAATTGACCTAAGTTTCTTCATATAATTTTTAAAGACCCTATTACAAAGAACATATGAATGTCTACTTAGCTCTTGGAAGCTTGGGGTCCTAGAGAAAATACGGTTTTCTCTCTTGTTGCAGTTCTAGGTGGGGTATGTTGATGGCCAGAGGGTATCTGGCTGCAGCCCAAGCCCATTCCTCGGACTTTAAATGCCGAGAGGACACACTCAACTTCCAATGGCCCATCCGACAATGATGAGACCATGGCTGACGGGAATTATCTCAAATTTGTCAGGAATGAGCACACACTTGCTAATGGCCTATTTCCTTCCCCCACATGCATCCCTGCAGAGGAAGAAGGCAAGAGAGAGCGGGACCCTTGGCTCAGCTTCTGCCTTTTCTCCTCTTTCCTTTCCCAAACACCCTCTCCTCTCGCCCTAGGATCATTCTTGATTCTTGAATTCCCATCAGGTTTCAGGGGAAGGGGAAATACTATTTCTTGCACTTTTTGTTGGCGAAGAAATTGATGCTATCTGTCTCCCATTGTTCTGCCCACCATCCGGTTTGGACCTGACTGAGGGCAGGAATGAAGGTGTGCATCCAGTTGTGTCCCCTGTCCTTTGAGCGACTCTGTTGTTGCAAAGAGCTACCATTTCAGAGACTGTTCCCAGTTACTTGGAACACTGCTGGCAAACTTAGTGCAGTACCCAAATGAGAATCACTGAATGTATTCCAAGAGCTACTAAAAAGAAAATCTCAGGGAGAAAAAAAAAAAGTCCTCAATATCTTGATTAAACATTCAGATGGCTGTAGACACGGAGGAAAGAAAATCAGCAGAAAGAAACAGGCTCTAGGAAACTGTTCCCCACCAGTGACAATGGTTTTGCCACAACCTGTGAGTAATATCTATAGACCGCAATTGAACCGTTATACCAATGGCCCATGGTAGACGCTCAATAGGTATTTGTGGGGGTCAGTACCGTACTGCTGGTATACCTACTTTTTTAGGTAACTGGGTCTAAAGAAGAAGTAATTAAAGTGCATCTAGCCTAGAGCGAAAGAGAGGTAAACTGCAGTATATAGGTTTTTATTGGGGGGGTCTTTTAAAAATAAACTCTTTATTTTTATTTTAAATTTATTTTAAAAATTATCAAAAATAGTACCGAGAGTTCTCATATACCTCTCACTCCGTTTTAGTTTCCCCTAAAGTTAACATCGTATAGTATCATGGCATATTTGTCCAAATTAAGAAACCAACATTGGTACTTTACTATAACTTCATTTGACTTTCACAATTTTTTTTCCCCATGAGTGTCCTTTGTTGCTGTAGTCATTTTGGGGTCAAATGCAGCATACCACACTTCATTTTACTCCAGTCCATGACAGTTTCTTAGTCTTTCCTTGCTTTTCATGATCTTGACTGTTTTGAAGGATGCAGGTATTTAGTTGAATGTCTCTCAATTTGTCTAATTTTCCTCATGGTTACAGATTTTTGGGAAGGATCCCACAAGGGGTACATGATAGCCACATGACATGACTGGTGATATTAACCTTCATCACTTGGTTAAGGTCATGCTAGCTATCTCCACTACAGACTTGGTATTTTTCCCTTGCAGGGACCAAATTCAGTTGTGATTTATTATCATTTCATTTTGCAAAGCTTTGGGTACACGTTGGGAAATGGTTCTTTATTGTGAAATGAAAGAAAAGTGGTTCGGTCAGTAACAGAAAGGTCTTGCTGGAATCCTGGAGAAACTTTTATCAGTAGTGAACTTGTAACAAAATAACCCAGTTCTTGCAGAGCTTGAAGGACATGAGAGTTGGAGCTTCGAGGCTGATCCACTCGGCTCCTGTCTGAGCTCTATCCATGGGCACAGGGTTTGAGCACTACCTCCTGTGTGCATGCTGGGCAGCAGGGAAACCCCACTCACCTGGACCTCATCTTCTTGATGGTCCTAACTCAGCCTCAGGCTCCCCTCCTGCACACAAGACCCCAATGCATCACGTCCTGGCATCTGGCATGCCCTGTCAGTTACTGCCACGTCCAGTTCCCAAGCTCAGTGAAGGACAGAAGTGGGGAGGGGGTTTTATCAGATGCTGAGATTGTGGAAGGTAGAGGGAGGTAGCCCTCTTTTAGGTCTGGTGTCTGGGTGAGGGCCCGACAACATCATGAGATATTTCAGAATGGAAATTAAAACTTCCACTAGCAGATCTCCTGTATTTCATGATGCTCCAGGAGGATCTGTCTCCTAACCTCTCTTGAATTATTATATAAAATGTTTATTTCTATTACCCCAGTATTGTGAAACTACTTATCAGGAATTGAGCACAGAGGTTTTAGGAATTAAAATGAATCCTTCTATGCATTTTAAATAATAGATTTTGTCTTTAAGAAAAAAATCTAAGAATAGCAGGGGTCTGAGTCTCTGCTTAAGCTTAGCAGAATTCTGTGAAGTTTAGATACTTTTGGGTCTGTCTGTCCAACTGTGGGAGGGACTCCATCAAGGCTTCCTTTGTATGAGGGGTCCATTTCATCCTAGGTTTGGTGAAGGGGTGCTTCGTCTAGGGAAGAATTCTCAAGGAGATAAAATTAGGGAAAAATAATATCAGCAGCTAACGATTTTGCAGTTTCAAAAGTCAGTAAATTATAAAACAGTATAACCTAGCCATGATTTGAAAGCTGAAGTTGACAAAGGGTGTCTTGAAATAATGTAGAAACACACAGCCGTTGATTCAAGAGGAAAAATAAGTTTTGCGGACAGAACCACAATATCTAATTGGAATCATCAGATTAACAGAAGGGGAAAAGGAAAGAGAGGGGAAGTAATAATTTTAAAAGAAACACAAGAGAATTTTCTTTGAGTTAAAGGAAGACAAATTTGCAGTTTTAATTTTCTTACTGGGTGTGAAGGAAAATAATTATTTAAAAAATTGAAATCTTACAAATTCCTAAATTCTAAGCCAGATAGAAATCCCTGACATTTTCCAGTTATAAATAGCAGATAATTTTTCCATAGCAGAGTAAACCTGCCTAATATCAGATTTCTCTTTAACATGGGAAACTATTCTGGAAGGCAGCTATGCTCGCCACTATACCACCAACGCGGACTAACATGGGAAACTATTCTGCAACACCACGGACTCTTGAGGGGAGGAGCCACAAGTCCGGTATCCTACACATGGGAAATAAACATGTGTTTGCAGAAAACATCCACCAGGAAAGGTCTCCAAGAGTGCTATCCACCCATGTGAGAGTACGATCCATGTCCATTGTCTGAGGAAATACCAGTGTACTCTGAATCTCATTACAGAAAGACCAGAGATTTCAACATACTGGAAAATATGAAACAGAAAGACACAGGGATGGGCAATGACTAAGTATATAGCAGGTAAAGATACATGGATATGATACATATAAACGTTTATATGAACATGACATGTGTATATATAAAATGATACACAGTTGGATGATGATACTACTACTATGAACTTGAAACACAGGTACCAAGTGTTCTTGGAAAAGATGACACCAGTAGCAAGGGAAGACCTTTTAATAGACTGCCCCCCAAAACCAAAACCCAACTCTCCGCAGAATCCTGTAGAGGGGAGAAGGGGGGAGGAAGGGAGTAGCAAAGAACAGGAATTTAAAATATGATAAAATCCCACCATAATGGGAGAAGTGAGGTCCCAATAATTCAACTATTGTAAAATGCAGGCCCGTGGTATTATTAACTTGATGAAACATATCATACGATGTTATCTGTGGATCTGTACTGTCAAAAATCATGAAAGAGAAGATAGTGAGATGTACACTGTATCCAGCTGAAAGGTGCCTGCACTGAGAATGTCCCAAATGGTCTCAAGGTTGCTACATTTTAACCATAACCCATGCTGATAAAGGGTGAGAACTTTAACCCACCCCTGTTGGAGAACTGGATCTGGGCAGAGGTCAGGCACCACTTGCTCGTAGCTGATCGCCAGATTGGTGTTTGGCAGAGTTTACTGCAATTCTAAAGGCTTCATAGTAAGGTAAAAAGTGACAGTGTCTAAAGCACTCATATCTATGGGAGTGGGAAAGTAGACGTGTGACGGGTCAGTAGAGAGAAATACAGGTTTCATTGTGATGATTAGAGGGGGGAATCACCAGCAGACTTAAAAATATAATAGAGCTTCTAAATTACCAAGAGAGAATGGAGAAAAAATTTAATTATTGTGTGTTATGAGACAAATACAAAGATAATGAAGGATTAGAGAAAATACTTATGTCAGGGCAAAGAGAAATCAAGGTCATATTCATTCAACAGGATAAAGAAGGAAATTGTATAATATTCAAATATAACAGTCCATAAAAGAGACCTACAAAGGATGTACATCCTTATATGGCAAAAAATTTGCAGCAAAATGTAAATATTTAGTTAGGACTCTCAAAACATGGTAATTTGTTAAAATAAGTTTGGGAAATTTCAGTGTAACTACTTTAGAATATAAAAATCCATGTGGGTAAAAATAGACTATTTGAAGTATGTAATCAATAAGCACAATTTATTTATATAGAATGTGTTATCTTAACCAGATATAAAAAATAGGTCCTTTTCATGTCCTTGGAACACTGCAAGAAAAATAATACACCTAGTCACAAAAAAAAACTTAATAAATTTCCGAAGGATAGACTCTATAGGCCCTATTTTCTGATATCTTCCTCCCTGCCCCTCCAAAAATAGAAATCAGTAGTAAATGATATTTACCCCTGAAATACATAACTACTTCATTTCTATTTATTTATTTTTTCTCAAACACCACCTGATTAAAGGGGGAAATGTAAATCGCAAAGTATTTTTAGAAGAATGAAGGGGGGAACCCCTCAAATAAAACCTGTGTGTCACAGCTAAAGCTAGATTTTTTTCAGAAGGAAACATAGCCTGAATGGAATTTTTAAAATTATTATTAAAAGAGGGAACCTGAAAAGAAACGTTGATTTCAACTGCATGCCGTATAAAAACGGCAGCCAGCATTTAGTGTTACGTAAAGTCAATGCAAAGAGTTAGGGACTGATTTGTGGTGGGCCGGTGGATAAAGCGGTCAGGAAAGTCCTCTCTGATGAGCTAACATTGAGCAGAAAACTCAGGAAAGGAGGAAGCAAATCAGGTGACGATTTGTTAGATCTACTGATGTGAACCCGGATATGTACAGGGATTTCTCTTCCAAGAACCAGTGGTTACTTATTTTTGTTCTTTGTTCTTATTTTGGGGTGGCCAAGAAAGCTTATGAAGACAACTGGAAGAAACAAAATAACTTTCTTTCTTCCTTATTTTTCAACAGTGAAATTAGCTTCACAGTTTCTTATGATTATGTAAATACATTTTATTGCAAAAATAGAGTGAAATAAAAAGACATTTAATGGTCCCTTGAACTCCTACTGCACCAAGATAACCAAAATCAACGTTATTGATCATCTTTTCATGAACCTCTTTGTATATGTGTACATATATATATACAAATATTAAGTTGCTTCTTATTTTAGATACTTTTTAGTACAGATTTTTTGTCAGCTTTTGACCTCTGCCTCCTGCTTTCCCATTCCTGTCCCCCCATCCTGCCCAGAGAGCTAAGAATGAAGTTTACATATCACATACTTTCCGTAGTCTATCCGATGATCACATGCCTATAGTCGTAGCTTGAAATGTTGATACAGATTTAAGTATTACTGTGGACATACATAGCAAATACTCAACTTTTATTTTTAAAAAAAAGCCCACAGTACACCATGCTTCTCTACCTCTTGATTTCTTCCCTCACATAGATTATGTAATCCTTTCAAATCATCTGGTTTGAATCTAAGGCACAAGATTCCCTATTGTGAATGTACCATAATCTCTTCAAACTGTATATTTCTGAATGGTATTTATTCCCTCACCCCCATTTTTTTAAGTTTAAAAAAATTTTGCAATAAATATTTATTTCCATGCATGAATCCTTACATGTTGGTATTTTTATTTCTATAAACTGGATTCTCAGGAGTGGGATTATTGGGTCAGCAGATACATACATTTTTAATTTTTTAAAGATCCTTGGAAATTGCTGTCCAAAAAAATTGTACTACTGATTCATGCTGACAGCAACAATGAATGAACTGCACATAGTCTACATCCCTATTAACAATAAATAAACATGCTTTTCTCAGCTGATATGCCTAAAGAACCACCTTGTTAATTTTATTTGCATGGTCCTAATAAAGAAATTGACTACCCATTTTTTCCTTTCTGTTGTCCATTTGTTTGCAATTGTCTGTTCATATACTTTGTCCATTTCTTCCCTGTTGATTTATACGTCTTTTTGTTATCAACTTATTGTCTATTTTTAATATATTTCAGCCTTTAATCTAGCACACGTATAGAATTTATTTTCTTTGATTTGCTTTAGTATTGATTTAAAAAATATTTTAAAAGACTTAATATTTATACAGTCAAATGCCTGCCTTTTCTTTAATGCTTTTGGGGTTTGTTTTAATTATAAGGGTTTCCCAAACCCTTAGGTTTTAACATATTGTCTCCTAACTTTTCATTACATTTAAAATTATTTGTTTTTATCTAAACTATACTTTTTAAAAATGCAACATGAAGTGAATATCTAATTTTTTTCTTTTTGGTGGAAAACCAGTTGTGCAGCCATCATTTATTAAATTTCCACTGCATTGAAATACTACTTTAATTTATTAAGTGGTCATATATATTGGAATCCTTTTGGGGACACTATTCTGCTTCTCTGATCCCCTAGACTTTTTTTTATGTTATATCAACCTGGTTTTATTACAGTTGTATTATAGTATATTTCTATATCTGGCAAGACAATTCCTTCTTGACTATTCTGAACCCAAAGCTGAAAGTCAGTGTTGCCCCCCCATCCTGTTTTACATTCTTCAGCTTTTCCAGGGGTTTTATGAGCCATCTAATTCCTTCTACAAAATCAGTTTTGCTTGAAATCCTGGAGTGGTTTATGTATTCCTGGCTGAACCCAGCGGATGCAATAAGAATATATAGCAAGATAGTTGACCGTTCAGTTAATATATAAAAAAGCTAGCATCCTTCTAACTGGCAAGAGATATTTACAATAATTAATTTTTAAGGACATCACTTTCAATAGCAATAAAAAATATAAGATGTCTAAGAATATATCTAAAAACCAAAAAAAGAAAAAAGTAAAAGACAATTATGGCAGATTTTCTTAACTATCCCCCATGAAAAATATGATATGTTAAAACACTAAAAGGACATAGGTTGTGCAGAATAAGAAGCATGAAAATAAAGAAATGACAGCCACAGACTTGAACAATGAGCCTAGTCAGTTAAATTAGCCTACAGAGTTTTAGTATCTACTATACTGGTTTGTTATAAAGGATACTACCAAGAATACAGATGAGCAGCCCGATGAAGAACACTTCTATTCCGGTGTCCTTGGAGTACACCACCCTCCTGGCACCTGGATGTGTTCACCAGCCCTGAAGCTCTCCAAGCCCCATCATTATGGGATTTTTATGCAGTTTTCATTACATGGGCATAACTGATTATAAATTCAATCTCTCCTCCCCCAAAGGATAGAGAGAATAGGGCTGAAAATTCCAAGTCTCTAAACATGCTTGGTTTTTTCTGGTGGCCAGCCCCTATCCAGAAGCCTACCACAAGTCACCTCATTAGAACAAAAGACACTCTTATCATCCAGGAAATTGCAAGGGATTTGGGAGCTCTGTCAGGAGCTAGAGTCAAAGATCAAATATTAGAACAAAAGATGCCCCCAGTACTCCTATCACTCCAGAAATTACCAGGGTTTTAAGAGCTATGTGTCAAGAATCAGGGGCAGAGACCAAATATCTATTTCTTATTATGTCACAGTTAGCCAGGGTATAATGAACATGGCAATCATCACCCAAAATATTCTCAAGCCGGACATGATGGGTCATTTGATATTTCACTGTAATCTTATTTCAAAGTGAGAAAAAGTCTGTGGAGTTCCTTAGAGGTGGCTGTTCTACATCACAAGGAAGTGACTTCATGTAGAGGCAGGAATGCATTTTCTTTCATCAGATCTTTTGGATTTACATTCTAATTGTGTCCCTTTCTTAAGATGACCCTGAACAAGTTAGTTGACCTTTTCTTTTTAGTTAGTTGACCTCTTGACGGCTCAGTTTTCACATCTCTAAAATGGAGAAATAAATCTTATCCATACTGCTTTTATGAGGGTCAAATGAACGATCTGATGAAAGTAAAATGCTTAATGGAGTGACTGATGGATAGCAAGACACGACAAATATCAGCTAGTAATATTATTATCTCTTACATGGTGCCAATGCATAGGAAAATGTAAAAGCCTCACATTTCTAAGTTGGTTGCAAAACCAAATCACACTTTTTGACAAGGCTTCAAGTTCCTGTCTTGCTCTTCATTACTGTCACAGAGCCTGGTTCTCAGAAGCAACTGCAGGGTGTCTGCCACGATTGGGGCAGACTTGTGGTCTCACTGACACCAGCTCACAGCTCATGCCTTCTACGGCTGAAGCATGCATGCCTCACCTGCCTGCCCGAGTCTCCTTCCTGGGGGAGAGAAAATCCTCTATGCCAGGATCAAGGCCCAGTCCTCGGACTTCGTCCGGCGGCATCGCCCATTGATCTTGGCAGTATGGCAAGTGAGATTCTGTGAACTATAGGGCCACTTTGCCACAACAGACTGGGATCCGTGGCAGGTTTCTACACAGGTCCTGCCCTGGCCCTGACATAACGGCTATTGCTCCGGTGGAGAAGGTGTTGGGAGGTGCCTCATTAATTTTCCATTTTAGGGGGCCTCCGACCTGGCAGCCAGCTGAGGACGGATATGTGATGTCTATGGTGTGTGGGAGGAAGATGCAAATTGCGCAACTGGCTGCCACCCAGACTGGAGGTTGGCGATGGAGGCAGAGCCAGGGGAGCAGAGCTAGGAAGGATCTTGGCTGTGCATGAAACGGTTTCATCCCTCCCCTGAGAGGTGTGGCCATCGGAGTATTCTGAGCATTGGCAGTCAGGGCAGGAGAATCAGGTTGAGGGGAAGTGCAGCCAGGACAGGCTCTGAGCCTCCACATACTTCTCCTTGCTTTACCCGCGTCCGAGCCCCACTTCATCCCTCCTCACACTCTCAAGAGAACATGGTGATGACCATTCGTTAGATCAAGTCCTCTCAATGTTCTGCTCTCTGACCTCTGAAGCTGTATTTGCGCCATCGTCTCTTACCTCCCTCTCCTCTGTGAGGCTGTCTCCCTGATTAACTCAGACCTCTGCGCTGTGCTCTGTGCAATTTCCTTTTCCCTATCTCTGTCCTGCACATACCCCTTGTCTTCCAGTAGAGTCAGTTTCTTCACTGTCTCCATCATTTATGGGATCCCTACCTCCCCGGGGGACCCACTCTCCAATGGCCCAGTCCCAGTATGCCTTTCAAAATGAAATTCTGAAGCCCTCTCAAAGCTTGTGTGCTTTCTGAAGACTTCTCCTGTTGTCCTAAAAGGTTATAATCTTACCTTACTCAGAACTCCCATAGAACCACTCCCATTACATTTGGGTGTATGATTTATTTATCTGCGTTACATGGCAGAAAGTTCCTGAGGGGACACACTGAGACTTAATTATTTGTGCATCTCTAGCACTGCAAAGAGAAGACTAAACACATATTGATTTATTTGAATAACAAGACTTACATTATATAATGCATCATATATAGGAGGAGCACAAGCGATGATGCTCAACATTAATTTATTAGGAAAATGCAAATTAAAACCAAAATGAGATACCCACTAGAATAGCTACAATGAAAAAAAAAAAAAACTGACACCATCTCATGCTGGAAATTTTAGATTAACTGGAACTCTTGTTAATTGCTAGCGGAAATGCAAAATAATACAGCCGTTTCAGATTCTTATGAAGTTGAACATACATACTTATATGACAGCAATTTTTCTCCTAGGTATTTACCCAAGAGAAATGAAACTTTACATTTATGTAAAAAACCAAAAGGCTATTGTGAACACTACAGTGGTTTTATTCATCATCACCAAAAACTGGAAACAACCCAAATGCCTTTGAACTGCAGAGCTGATAAACTGGCACATCCGTACGTTGACATCCTATTCAGTATTTAAAAAGAAACCAACTGCTAATACAAACAGATTCATACTATATGGTTTTGTGTAGATGATGCGACGGACTGAATATGTCCTCCAAATGCAAATACTGAAACCTAAACCCCAATGTCATGGTATTTGGAGGCAAGGCCTTTGGGAGGTGATTAGATCATAAAGATGGAACCCTCACATGGGATTAGTGCCCCTCTTATAGACCTCAGAGAGCTCCCTTGCCCCTTCCTCCTTGTGAAGACGCAGTGAGAGATGGCCATCTGTGAACCAGAAAGCAGGCACTCACCAACACTGAATCTGCCAGCACCTTCAGCTTGGACTCAAACTCCCAGAACTTTGAGAAATAAATTTATTTTATATAAGTCACACAGTCTATGGTATTTTTGCTATAATAGCCTGAACAGACCAAGACAGATGATATACTGGGAAAAACAAAAATTGTAGGAACAGAAAACAGATCAGACTCTGAAGTTGGAGGTGGGTGGAGGACTTGGTGGGGGGGTGTTAATGTTCTATATCTTGATTATGGTGGTAGTTAGGTGTTATTCATGTCTCAAAACTCCTAGAACTGTATAACCAGAAAAAGTGATTTTTACTGAATTTAGACTTTAATTTAAAAAAAATTAAAGAAAGAGGACATTTTGGAATCAGTGCAACCTCTCTCTCATCACCAGTGGTCCACAGAGAGGGCATGAACATTCCCTGCACCCAGCTGGCTTCCAGAATTCCCAGCTTTAACCAGAGGTCACTGAGCTCGTGAAACCAGGCCGTGACTACCACAGTCTACCCCAGGTTGCAAGGCTGGAGGAGGTAATGACTTAAACTATTTCATAGATATGAAGGAAGCAGAAGTGAGTTGTCTGGGGTTATCAAACAATTTTATGTTGAGAACATGAATGCAAACATATGACTGACGTAAATTTTATTGAGCTTTTACACATTAACCCAACCCAATGGACCAATAGATAGAATTCAATAAAAATAATGTCTGTCAAAAGACTGACAGATTTAATTTTAAAATAGCTAACCAGACTTTCCTCTGGACTCTCATAGCCCCCACGTATACCCCTTGATTGCAGTATTTATCAAAATGTATTTTAATTATTTGTTTGTCACCCAGGCTTCCCCACTAGGACTTTGAGTTCCTTGGGGTCAGGGATTTTAACATACTGATTTTTTTTTAATTAAAAAAATTCTTTTTATTTGAATACAGGTGACACAGAATGTTAAATTAACTTACTGATTTTTGCATAGCAGGTACATAGTAAAGTAAATGCTCAAAACATTTCTTTGGAAAGAATGAGGATGAAAGAGAACTCATGATTTTTACCACTGGACGCCATCTTGTCCTCTATTTCTCCATAATTCACCCACTTCTGTACATCTCTAACTTCCACAGACCCTCTCAGGCCTGTAGCAATAGCCCTCCTGCTACCCATTCCTGTCCCTTGTACAATCCTACATCCACATACCAGACAGAGTGATCTTTCTGAAACACTAATCAAATCTCACCACTCCCAGGCTTCTCTCAACCAATGGTCTCCAATCAGGTTTAGAACAAAAGCCAGATTCCTTAGTTGAGCTTTTAACACCTAACAATTTCTGCTCCTTTTTACCTCTCTGACCTCACATCTAAACACTCTATCTTTGCCCAGTATGCTGCAGACCATCAATTTTCTTTCAATGCTGCAAATGTGGTTGGTAGGATCCGTCTCAGAGCCTCTGTGCAGGTAGCTCTCTGGCTAATAGCATTTTTACTCTGCTCTTCACATTACCGGTCCTTCTCATCATGCAGATCTTTGCTTCAATATCTCCTCCTCTGAGAGGTCTTTCTTGACCACATAATCTAACCTCACTCTCGATCACGACCCTGCTTAATTTCTCTGTATAGCATGCATGCCAATGGGATGCTTGTATTGTCTGTTACATATTTGACAATAATTCTGCCTCCCCTCCTGTAACGTATGCTCTGAGAGATCAGGAATCTATGTTAAAGCTGGTATCTCCCCATCGCCTACACATAATAAATGTCTAACGAACACTCACTGGGGGAAGGACGAATGGATGAACAGATGAATTCATGAATAAATGGCATCTTTCACTGAATCACCATTATTTTCTAACAGAACATTCATGTCAACCTTATCTGTACAAGTTTTCCCTACTCTGTGCCACCCTGAAATCTGTGTGAGACAACCTCACTGATGCCTGTCTCTATCTGATGTATATTATTTGATTAAGTTAATAGGAAGGAGGAGGAAGGAATTAGACATAGCCTTCAGCAGGGTGGGGAGAAAAAAAATTCTGTAGGGACGGATACAGGAGGTTACATACTTTATAGTTCTTACAGCTATCCCTGATCTAGATAGTTCTTAATTCCCTCTTAGATGTTAATTGGAGGCATCTGTGTTTCTTTTATCCTTGTGAGACTAATGCTCACCCATCTTCCCAGCCTGTCCAGACCACAGTTACCTTAGGGAAGGTCATAAAGACTTTCACTTCACTGCCCCTGCCTGGCCAGCCCAAAGTTGTGGGTAGGCCTGGCCTGAAAGCAACAGCAGACAAATCAGCACCATCTTGTTTTCAAACTATGATTTGCCTTTCTGAGGCCTCCAGCACTTCATGTGGTCTCTTTGCCTCTGCACTGTCCAGAGATCATTGCTAGATGTTTCGTTGTAACTTTAAAAAAATCAAAGCAGACATATGTTTATTTGTACAATTGTCTCTTGACAACTCAGCTGAAAAAAACAAAAAAACGAACAAACAAAAAACCACCCAAGCCTCTGTATCTAACATGAATAGCAAGTGTACCTTGGCAACTTGAAAATTAGAATTTCTCCAAAGCCAAAGTCAGACTGAGCAGGCCACCAGATGCCAGTTTTTCAGAATGTGTTTCTAGAATCAGATTGCCTGAGTTCAAACCTTACCAGCTAACATTGGGCAAACTCTTGACATCTCTGCGTCTCACTCTCCTTATCCACAGAGTGTCCCAGTCTCTCTCTCAGGCGGGGGTGGTGAGGATTCCATGAATAAATGCATGGCTAGGCTCTTTGCACAGTGACAGGCACATCGAATATGCTTCATACCTGGCAGGTCTACTAAAAATAATTATTATTAAGCGAGTGAATTCGTTGAGTTTTTTTTTTTTTACTCTTTCATCCACGAAATAACACTAACTTTACTCTCCACTTTGAAGCGTTCATTACTGAAATTATAATATACAATTGCCTTCATTGATGGCTCCACATCCTCCCTGTCCTGTCCTGTTTGCTTGTTTGTTTATTTGTTTCCCAGAGCCTAGAGATGGCAGGGTGCGGGCAGAATGCGAACACTCTTTGCCCCATCCACTGGCCGCTGGAGTGAAATTCTAGCAGTCACTCTAAAGCCATAGCTGGTACGCATCCAGCAGCAGAGCCTGCAGGAAGTAAACAAGTTCCACCCACTTCTACTTCCCTCTGCGCCACATCTGGGGCCTCACAGCCACCCCCAGACTCCAGAACACCCGCATCCTACACCAGGGGTCAACGGACAGAAAAAAAAACCACTGCTGCAGAGAGGAATGTATTTGCTACAGAAAGAAAAAAAAGACGAGGAAAGAAAGAAAGAAAGAAAGAAAGAAAGAAAGAAAGAAAGAAAGAAAGAGAGAAAGAAAAAAAGACTGAGTCCCAGCTAGCAACTTTTCATGGTAGTTCGAGAAATCTAATTCTAAAGAGCCCTTGGGAGAAGCCAGGGTCTTCCTCAAGGGAAAAGATGGCAAATTGTATCATTTCAATTCACAACCATGAATGATGTCTCTGCAGCTGTTTGAATTAATTCTGAACTACAAGCAATCTCAGTAGGAGTCTGAATTTTGAGAAAACAATTCCCTGCTGAGTTGGTTCAGCTAGCTCCACCCTAGCCCTTCCATACACCTTGGTGAGGAGGACATTCCGAGCCATTTCTGCTTATTTAAGCACTCACAGAGTCTTGGGATACCCAACTCGCGAGGCTAACGCATCTCTGGATATTTTGCCCCTGCCTGAAATAGCACACAGCTCTATGACAGCACTGGAAAACAAGGGGAGGGGCTGCACATGGAGGAATAGAGTCCTGGACCCAACTGGGTAAGTTTCCTGCTTTCAAACCTCTTTAACTGAAGGTCCTCAACTGAGAGTCTGGTTGCCTCGGACCCCCGAGTCCATCCAAGGGGAACGGCTGGTCCATGTACACCCACTGAACTGTCACCTTCCCCAGTGTTCCCAAAGGAAGAAGAGCAAATGCGTCAGGCGTTCCTCTAAGGCAGCTGTGATGCACTTAGGGGTCTTCAACCACAGACCCCTTAGCTCCATCTGACTCTTTCACTCACTATTATGATCTCATCTCCGGGACCAGGATGATGTGCTCTGACATTTAAAACACAAAACAAAACTTTTTTTTTTTGTCTGTGGCTCAACACATACAACATAATATTTACCATCGTAACTGTGGTTAAGCGCACAGTTCAGCAGTATTAAGTACACGCATACTGTGCAACCATCACGAACATCCATCTCCAGAACTGTTATCATCTCACAAAATGGAAACGCTATACCCAATAGACAGTAACTTCCCATTCTCCCCTCTCCCTGGCCTCTGACAACCAACGTTCCATTTTCTGTATAAATCTGACTACCTAGGGGCCTCACATAAGTGGAATCACACAGTATTGGTCTTTTTGTGACAGGCTTATTTCACTCAGCATAATGTACTTGAAGTTCATCCAGGTTGCAGCAAGTGTCAAAATTTCCTTCCTTTTTTAAGGCTAATGGTCCATTTTATATATATGCTACATTTTGTTTATCCATTCCCCTGTAAACGGACACTTGGGTTGCTCCCACGTTTTAGCTATCAGGAATAATGCTGCTAGCAACATGGCTATACAAATAACTCTGAGACCCTGCTTTCAATTCTTTGGACTATATACCCAGAAGTGGAATTGCTGGTTCATACGGTAATTCTATTTTTAATTTTTGGAGGAAACACCATACTGTTTTCCACAGTGGCTGCACCATCTTGCATTCCGGCCAAATGTACGTGATTCCAATTTCTTCACATCCTCACCAACACTTGTTATTTTGTTTTGTTTGGATGGTAGCCATCCTAATGGGTGTGAGGTGGTATCTCACTGTAGTTCAGATTTGCATTTCCCTAATGATCAGTGATGTCAAGTATCTTTTCATGTGTTTATTGGACATCTGTATGTCCTTTTAGGAGAACTTTCTATTCAAATCCTTTAGTCATTTAATTGGTTTATTTGTATTTTTGTTGTTGAATTTTAGGAGTTCTCTATATATTCTGGATACTAATCCCTTATCAGATATAAGATTCACAAATATTTTCTTCTATTACGTAGACTGCCTTTTCACTTAATTCATAGTGTCCTTTGACACACACAAGTTTTTCATTTTCATGAAATCCAGTTTGCTTATTTTTTTCTTTTGTTGCCTGTGCCTTTGGTGTCATATCCAAGGAATCATTGTCAAATCCAATGGTGTGAAGATTTTTTCCTGTGTTTTCTCCTAAGAGGTTTATGGTTATAGCTCTTTCATTTAGGTCTTTGAATCACTTTGAATTCATTTTTGTATGTGATGCAACATAAGAGCCCTGGTATGTTTTCTGGTTCTTGATCTCTAAGTATTTTCTTTTCTTTTTTTTTTATAATCATATTTTTTATTATATTATGTTAGTCATCATACAGTACATCCCTGGTTCTTGATGTAAAGTTCGATGATTCATAAGTTGCGTATAACACCCAGTGCACCATGCAATACGTGCCCTCCTTACTACCCATCACCAGCCTATCCCATTCCCCCACCCCCCTCCCCTCTGAAACCCTCAGTTTGTTTCTCAGAGTCCATAGTCTCTCATGCTTCATTCCCCCTTCTGATTAACCCCCTTAGGATATAAGTATTTTCTAATTTCTCTTGTGATTTCTTTGATCTATTGGCTATTTAAGGATGCTAATTTCCTCAAATTTTCCAGTTTTCCTTCTGTTACTGGTTTCTAACTGCATCCTACAGCATTTACAGAAGATACTTTGTATGATATCTATCTTTTAAAATTTACTAAAACTTAATTTGTGACTTAACATATCGTCAACCATGGATAATGTCTCAGAAGTACAACTGAGAAAGATGTGCAATGTGTTGCGGTTGCATATCTGGGTGATTTATTGTGTTGCTCAGGTTCTCTATTTACTTACTCTTCTTCTGTCTGGTTGTTCTACCCATTACTGAGAGTGGGGTACTGGAGTCTCCACTTATTATTGTAGAACTATTTCTCCCTTCGATTCATTCAATTTCTGCCTATTTTTTGATGGCCAGTTATAGTTTATAATTGATATATCTTCTAGCTACATTGAAACTTTTATTAATATAGAATGCCCTTCTTTGTCTAACTTTTTTGATTTAAAGTCTATTTGTCTGATATTGGTAGAGCCACCCATGCTCTCTCTTGGTTGCTATTTGTATTGAATGTCTTTTTCAACCTTGTACTTTCAACCATTTGTGTCTTTGGATCTAAAGGGAGTCTCTTACAGATAGCATACAGTTGGGCCATCATTTTCATTCTGTCGAGCTTTGTCTTTTGATTGGAGAATTTAATCCATCTACATTTAAATTAATTACTGATAATAAGGGACTTCTATAATTCTGCTGCTTGTTTTTGATATACTCTACAATATTCTGTTTCTCATCACTGATATTACTGTCTCTTTTTGTATTTAGTTGATTTTTTATAGTGAAATGTCTTAATTCCATTCTAATTTCCTTTTGTATATTCTGTAACTATTTCTTTTGTGGTTACCATGGGGATCACACTAAACATCCTATACTTCTAATACTCTAATTTGAGTTTATACCAACTTAACTTCAGTAACATACCAATACTGCTCCTTTGCATCTCTATTCTCACACATTTCAGTTATTGATATCACAAAATGACATCTAAAGCAAAAACTAAAGAGGAAGATGGCTAAGAGTTTCCTCCATAAAGACAAAGCACCTCTGACTCACAGCCCCATCCCTGATGGCTTGGTCAACTAAAGCTGTCCTTGCTTCAGGACTCAAGCTATAATGTACTTTTGAGAAATTATCTGATCAAAGAATTGAAAGAACTATGGCAGAATTGGGCTTTCCCAAATTGGTCATATGGAAGATGTTGTCAGGGGTCAGGTACCAAATGCCATTTCTCCGGGCATCTCCAAAACAGCAGTGGTATGGACAACTAACAACATGATGTCATGTCCATAACAAAACTGGGTTCTTAGGATACATAGCTGGAGTTTTCACTTTCTGACTTGGAAATGAAGCCTCAGAGGTCTTAGATGCTTCCACAATGTCATTTTCCCTCTCCATTAGACTAATAAGAAGGTATCATTCATTCTATTATAACTCTGCTGTCCTTCTCATGTTGTTACTGGCATACTCTGTGCTTTAAACAACAGTTACACGAAACATCCCCTGAGAAACCCCAGGTTAAGTTTATTTGACTGTCTTTAAAAAAATGAATAAAGCCAGAAATGAAGTGGAATTGTGAACAGGCGTGTTTTCCTGGCTGAGTTTGTGGAGGCAGGCTGTGGTGACACCAGAGATGGGCAGGGCTGGCTGCCAGTAGGAAAACCCACGTGATGGCTTCTCTCCCCGTATCTGTATGAAAATGGTATCATCTCGTCTGGACTTGGGGCTTGGAGTGTCTCCTCATTTTGCAGAAAATGCAGGTTTCGGGTACCTAGCAAACTCTCAAAGCTATGTGGGTTTGAGCTAAAGAGAACACATTTGATTGTGATGACTGCTAGATCTCATGAAATGAAGACAGAATGAGGAGACATCCTGGATTTGACTGGTTATTTATACTCGTCTGTACCAAGAAAAGGTAGCTCATCAAAACAAGCCAGAACTCAGATTCCCTGGGAATTTACCCATTCTTGAATCTTCACCCCTTCCAGTGTAGTTCAATATAACATAAGGGGTTGTCTCCTGGAGGTGAGGAAAAGAAAGTATTGGGGCGGAAGGGGTAGGGACAATGATTATGAGACAATTCAAGACAGAGGCAGCTTGGGTACCTGATGTGTCATCAGTCTACTCCACTTAGCAAACAATCTCCTACCTGGGAGCATCAGTGCTGAACTATATAAATAGAAAAGTGGATGGGTTATAGTCAAATGGTAAGACAGAAGCAAAATGAACCAGTTCTGAAAGGAGAAATACTTCAAGCCATGTAAACAGGGGGGTCAACTTATTGAATTTACTGAGTATAGGCTCTATGCCTAAAAGTCTTTGATGGTAGATCTCAAAAACCGGGCACTCTGAATTCTGATTACAACTATACCCTGTCATAGTAAACAGACTAAGACTGGAATCTGGAAAGGAAAGAGAAGATCACTGGATTGCTTAGCTTTTGTTGCAAAGCAGACCACCCCAAAACCTCTGTAACTGTAAACATTCATCATTTCTCATGATTTCCTGAGATTCCTGAGATTCATGACTCTCTGGCGGGGGTGGGGGAGGGCTCTTCTGGTCAGAGTTGGCTTGGCAGAGGCTGGGTGGTCTAGGATGGCCTCACTGACACATCTAGTGGTTGGCACAAAATCAGCTGGGGCTGTGGAGTTGATTTGACCACATGTCTCTCGTGGCCTAATAGGCTAGCTCAGGCTCATTTACATGGCCTTGGTCACAAGGTTCTAAGTGTGGCCAGAGAGAACCTAATATGCATTCACTTTCCAAGCATTGCTTGGGTCACATTGGCCAAATCAAGTCATGAAGGCAGTCCAGAGACAGTGTGGGAAGGCACCACCAAGACCACGGATAGAGGAAAGGAAATCACATGTAGCCATTTGTACAATCAACCCCAAGTGTTTCCTCCCTTCCACTCATCCTGTTTCCTCCTGACAGAATCACCTCCGCCTTCCATTTACAATGACTGACTTGAATTACATTCACTAAACAGGAATCTCTCTAACATGCTTGCTGAATATCCAGAGATTTTGGTGTGATTCATTAATAAGGTTCTCTCATGTGTCAGAGGCTGGATGAAATGCGATTGGTCAGCATGTTTCCAACATAGAAAGGGTACACCAGCTCTGGAGTTAAGTCATAAGCTCAACACTAAATTTATTTTCCATGGGGTAATTGCCTAAGCCACCACTTTTCCAAGAAGAATCTTTCTGGAGCCTTTTGTTCTTTTGATTGAAACTTAATCAGCTTCTTGTTTGACAAAAATGACAGGCTGCGTGAAAGGGGAATCAGAGTTTGGGTTTTACCAATCCTAATTCCTATCAAACATCAGAAGAAAATAAGCACTTTCTACATAATGTGCTCCACTTCATGTTGTAGACTCAAATTTATCACTTAAAGAGAAGGGAAAAAAAAAAAGCCTAACTGTTTACACTTTGAGGCGGGAGGGGGGGGTTGGGTGGGAAGAAGGGAGATAGTTAACCCCTTCTCTCTGGGGTTTTTCATATCAAGTCTTTTTCAAGAGCAAGACTTCTTGACTTTGCCATTTGACTCAGTGGAGTAGAGATATGAGGAAGTAAAAATTCAGGAGAGCACTTTCAAGTGACGTGTCCTGAAATCTGTTTGCCCTCTTGCACACAGGACCTACTCAGGAGTCAAAATTTACTGTCAACCAAGTCTCACCCAGACCATGAATTCTTACCCCAAGCCCCAGCACCAGATTTAAGAGAGCAAGAATTCTTAATTCCGTGACTACGAAAGCACTGGATTTGGAACTGGAAGACATCCTCATCTTGGGCAGAAACTCAATAGCTCTGTGATCTTGGACAGATTATGCACATTCTCTGTGATTCTATTTCTGCATCTACATGATTTCTCTACTTGAAAGGTGGTTGATTGGGAGGTTTAGAGAATGGGCATCTATGTACAAATACGGAACCCAAAACTTAGTACGTGCTTAGCAAATGTTAATTTTACACTATCTTCTTTCTTTCCTTTCTTCCCCCCTTCCATGCTTTTCCCATTTTTCCATTCTGGGAAAAATGCAGGATAGCACATTACCTTTGAATGAAAATAGAGATGATGATGATGATGATGATACTACTAATAACAGTAATAATAAAGTTATACTGCGTGTATCTGTGATATAGAAAACAGCAGATACTCAAAAACAGAGGCGGTTCGGATGAGTTTCATGAATTTGCTAGTGATTGGTCATAGGTAGGAAGCTGGCTCCATCCCAGCCAATAACACAGAGGGGAAGCCTACTATGTCCAGGATCCCATGACTAGCAAGTGGCAGATTCTGTGTTTGAGCCCTGGCAGTCCAATTTCAGAATCCATGTGCTTTTCTACTAATCTATAACTCCTCCCTAATATAAACAAATTCATTTATTCATTCACTGTTCAAAAATATGCTGTCTATGAATGCCACACACCATGGTGATCATTGAAACAAAGCAAAGTCATGAGGGGATCACAGAGGAAGCTGCAGTGAATTTTGTCGGGGGGAAGGAGGCAAAGCTGAACACAAGGCTTGGTCTCATCACTCACATGGATATGATGTTTTGCATGTCAGGTGGACTCCATGAAATTCAGCCTCCACTTTTGTTTAATGGGTGGTGGGAGCCTGCATTCTGGTCTACCTCTCAAGTTTAGCATGAGGACTAAAGCCAAGCCACATGTAAAAACACCTACCCCAGAGTCTAGCAAGTGGTAGTTACTCAATAAATGTTCAAGAAGAGACTTTACAAAAGGGCAAGGTTGTGAAGAGGGACAGTTTTGGAAGACTGGGGTGGGAAAGGGGGTAGGGTAGAAAACTCAGGCTGAGGAGTGGAGACAGGGAGAGGACAAGGGTAATCAAAGGATGCAACCAGAAGAAAACAGTGTGGATGCAAGACAGAGTGGCAAGCAGCCCCAAGAAGTACTGCCTGGCTTTTAGAAACCCAAGAGCTGAATCCTCACCCTGACGCTGATGACTCTGGGGCCATGGCCAAGTTGTTGAATATCTATGAACCTGTTTCCTCATCCATATCACAGAGATGAAAAAGTCTCCTTCCAAGGAGGTTAAATGAGGTCATGGATACAAGTACCATCTTGATGATACTCCACATGTGATGTATGATCAATTAACGGTGGCCAATACGTTTATCGGCAGCAAGGAACATGATAAATGGGAGGTGGGGCAGATGGGCCGTATTCTGTAGGGCTTTAGAACCTCCACCAGAGGCCCAGGATAACGTCCATTGTCCAGCTCACTGTGGTAATTCTGGTTCTTCTCATGGCCTCAAGCAAGACCTTTAGGCCTCCAAGCCAAGGATCAAACCACCAGCACCTCTGTCTCCATATCTCTGCCTCTAATTGGACTGGATCTGTTTGATGCCTGGGTGCCCTTACAAATAGCCCTTCCTTCTTATACACACAGGAAACCATGCTTTGCCAGCTTGAAGTAGAATCCCATCTCACAGAAGTCCAGCTCAGATTGAGAATTTAAAGCCACGGATGCTAAGGAAACACAGTGCTGAGAGAGTTTCATTAACACTTCTTTTTTCAGTGCTCCTCAGAAAGTCCTACTCTGGGGTTTGACTTGAAGGCAAATGGTTTCAGAATCAAGGCTGACCTGACACTCCCAAGCACAGCTGGTCACACCTGCCCCACCCCCGTCCACCCTCCATTCTGACACTTTCATGATGTAATGGCCTTAATTATTTATGGCTGTGTGTCTCCAGCTAAAGGGAGTTCTTAAAGGACAGCTATGCTGTTTTAATTCACCTGTGGATTCCAAGCCCCAACAGAGTTTCCTCTCTTTAGACCACGCCTGAACAAATAAGTTCATGAATATAAACAATCAGCCCCAGAGCACTACTTCTGGGAGACACTCCCAGGGAGAGTTGTGTCCCAGGATACAGGCCCCAGGACATGGGTGATCAGGCAGAAGGGAGAGGTAATACATGTGCAAGGAAGGGAGAGCCCAGGAGCTGGATGTCTCCAGCAAATAAAAATGGCCAAAGTCATAAATCTTCAGGCCAATACCAGAGGAAGAATGGTAGGTCTTTCTAAAGAGCTGGGCCCCACCCAGTGACCACAATCCATTGTTTCTTGCTCTGCTGGTTGCTCCGCAAAGCAAGGGGACAGCAAGCCAGGACTTCTGGGCCCAAAATGAGCCAAGCAGGCAACACAGGGGTGTGTAACCATGGGTGTGTCTCAGTCTGCAATCGTGTTGTAAGACAGGAGAGCAGGAGAGAGGAGGACTGACACAGAAGAATTCGGGGATAGGGTATAAATAAAGACCCTTGGACAAATGACACAATTCTAAGTGGAAAGTTCTCTCATGTACCAAAGTGTCAGAGTCGTTTTTGCTTCTAACAGATATCTTGTTCCCTTAGGTGAGATGTCAGATCCCAAAATTTCTACTTGTCCTTGGATGAGGGGAAAGAGCAAGAAAGAAGAGAAGTGGGGGAAGGGAGAAGAGGAAGGAGGAGGGAAGGAGGAGATGCAGGAGAGAGGAGGGAAGAGAGAAGGAGTGAATTTCCACGAAGACCAGAGAAAAAGAAAGAAATCGCAGCAACTGAACTCTTCCCTTTTTCCTTTTTAATCTTAGTTTAGATGTTCTCCTGGTAAAATCATTACAAAGGCTGTTTATTTTTAAAATTGAAAGATTGGGAAGAGTCATAATGAGATATTATGTGTAAAAGTTGCACATAAATTTCCTCTTGTCATATTTTGGGCTTCGCTAACGTATCCCCTTGGCAGGATGGAGGGAAGCTGATCGCTTTAGTATAGATTGTGTGCGCCTCAGAAATATTGCCCTAGGAGAGAGCTCCTGGGTGGCTGACTTGGCTCCATGCTGATTTAGAAATTAGCTGGGCTTTTATTGGCCACACTAAATTGTTCTCTGGAAAAAAAAATACATTTTTATTACAGAACAAGGGGCAGATGATTGAAACAAGCCTGCCTTCCCCGTTTTGAGCTGTGTTTTAGACTGTCAAGTATACGTTCTTCTCTGGGGTTCTTGCTGCTGTTTAATGGGGGCACGCAATATCCACGGGTAAAGAAATTACCTCGTTTCCCTCATGTCCCCAAGGAATTCCTTATCCCTTAATAATGTTCTGTTTGAGTTCTTCTGAGTGCATGAGTGGGCAAGTTGAGGAAAATGGAGGCTCTGTACGATATTCGTATTGCAAGGTTCCGGAATGAGAGGGAACTGGGAGTTGTCCTTACAGAAAGGATTACGGAGATTGCATCTGGCCACTAGCCACTGACTGGCGATCTTGGGCCATGGTAATACCACAAAGACACAGAGCCGCAAGTTCTACCGGAAGTGGCTGGTGGCCAGGGCTGTGCAAGGCACTTGCACGTACAATCCAGCCAATCAGAAGTGACTCTGGGAGCAAAGGAATTGTTTGTAGACAACACCCAAACCAACGCTTATATGGTTCCTCTTTCTTGATGAGCACCCTGACTCCTCTGACTTCTGCCTCCGATTTGCCATGGGACATCGGGTTCTTCCTCAATTCTGGCAAGGCCCTTGAAGCACGGCTGTGCCCACCACTGCCCTCCCCTCCCAATTCCACTGCCCTCCCCTCCCATTCCACTGCCCTCCTGATTTCAGAACTAGTATCTTGCTCATAATCTCCTCCAGCTCTGGGTCCCTTAGCCCTTCAGGAGAAATGCTATGTTTATATGGATGGGAACTAGCTGTTTTCTGGAAAGTTTCTAAAAATTAGTTTCATTTATTAAAACCTCAAAGCCAAAAATCGTATCCAAAGTAAATTAGTAGAGTAATACAGAGTAATGAGGGTATTTGAGGGATGGATTGCTCAGCCAACTGAACCATCTTATTAACCCTTCAAATACAACTCTTGATTTTCTTTCTTTTTTTCTTTTTTTGGTCTAATATGAGTAAGTGTACCTCCCTGCATGAATACACAGTATGATGAAGCTGTTACGATCTTGGACTTGAGGTTATGCCAAAACTGAATACAACATGGGTGCTCTCACATTCCAGATTTGGGTCCCTGGGAAAACCACATGGCATCATTTACTGATCCTGTTTCCATACCTATACAGTGGGGTTAATCACAATCCTATCCATAAGGGCTAAATATATATGTGTATATATTATTATATATACATTATTATATATGTATATATTATGTATGTATATATCATATATGCACGTATATATTATATGTGTATTATGTTTATATGTATATGTAAATGTAGTATATATGTATTTCACATATAAAATATCTAAAATATACATAAACAGTAAGTACCACGCCTAGTACTTACCCATAATAACTCATTAGACGTTACTGCTGTCATTGCCCACCATCAGCACTTCTTAGCTGAAAGGTAGATTTATTTTCCCCACAAGCTAAATTCTACAACAGAGCCAAGTCTCACAAGAAGTTAGTGGTTGAGCTAAGACAGAAAACATAACTTTTGATTGCTTATCCTCCTCCACTAAACTTCAGACCACACTGCCTCCTATTAAAATTAATTTCTGTTCCCTTCGGGTGGAGATTTAAATTTGTCATGCCTCCCTAAGCCACTGGACCCCAAGCCCCATCACTGATTGTTCCTTAGGGAAGCCAGAACTGCTTGAGGTAATTAATCCATTACAGAGGCTCCCCTACCAAGACTGGGAAGGAAACACCAAATTCTACTTGGGTTCTTTCAAATTAGTAACAGAGAGAGGGAGTGAGGGGAGACAGACTAAGGACAGAAAGGGGCTGAGCTACACGGGGTGTGGTTCACATGTGTTCGCAATCATGACCACACAATGAAAATGTTTTCTTTCTAGGGCAATCAGGCGAAATCTTGGAAAAATGAACTTTTTTCCTCCCTGTGTGTACAATAATAACAATATCCCAAATTTGAAACCCTTTTCTCCCCTCAGTCTTGGCACAGTTTGGCTTCCAAAAGATTTGGAAAACGTCCAAGCTCTGATGGCCCGTGCATGACCCTTTCTGCAAGGACCAAAGCATTTATTCTATAATAATAAGCAAACACGTATATGATGCATATTAATGTGCCAGGCTCTGTTCTAAGTGTTCTACCTATATTGACTAAAATTCAATCTCCTTTAACAGCCCCAAGGTGAGGCACTGTTCCTATGTCCACTGAACAGATGAGGTGACTGAGGCACAGAGTTTAGTGACCTGGCCAAAGTTGATCTGTTCGCACAGGGCAGAGGCAGGATTCACACTCAGGCCGTCTGGATTCCAAGCCTGTGCTCATCACCATCGACCATCCTTCTGCATGCGGCCTCCGTGGTGGAGGGCTTAAGGAAGACCCAGAAGGCCAGGACCTGATGGAGAGAGTTAAAGAGGAGCTACAAAAATGAAAATGAGGACTCTCAGGAAAGGCCACAGCACCAGGCAACTGGATATCAGTCCCTCTCTTGCACTGGGGCTCTGCCTTTCTGGTCCTCTGCTTTTCTAGCTCATGAACAAGACAACTGTCACCACTGCCCTTGTTCACGCTGCTTCCCCCTGCTCTTCACTTTGACTGACATTCAGACTCCATTCTCTTACACTCTTGACCTCGAATTCCATTTCTAGCCTGTGCTTCCCCCGGGTCCTGACCTCCATATCTCCAGCCCTGCCCAAGTACCCTGATCCTGGCTCCTAATTGCTCCCTTTGCTTAACTGCTTAGTTTAACGTCCAGACCCTGAATTGGCCCTTGGCTCTGATTAATTGCAGCCTGGGACTCAGCAGCAGGGGTCTGAATCCCTTCCCAGCCACTAGAGTTGCCAGGCTTGACCTCTGTTGGCTAAGCAATGAAGGATGCCACACCCACCTGTTGAATATGGAGGCTGCCGTGAAACCTACTTCAGGAGCTGGTGCATATGTCACAGACACAACTCTGCTGGCCGAAAGACCCTTGGGGGCTGGCTGCCATCTGCTAAAAAGCAAACATGGATGGACAGATAGATGGATGCATGGTCTCTGACCTCTCCTGACTCCTTCCAGGATCAGAATTCTTGGGGAGTGGTGTGCAGGGGCCTGGGGAAACCACCATTCCAGGAACAGCTGGCAGAGCCTGCAGTGCTGGAGCAATTGACGGCTTTCGGGGGCAGAGATTAAGTTTAGGCCAGGAAGAGAGGCACAGGTCTAGGGTACAGAGCAGTGATTCAAAGATAATGGGTCTGAGCTGACTGAAGAAAAGGAAAAGAAGTATTTAATCTATGAGGGATATTGATGGTAGAGATATTCCAGCATGCGGTTCCCAAGAAATGCACACAGTTCAACTCAGAGGCCTGATCTTTCCCGTAAGATCGGAAGGTATCGGGAGACATATTAATCTCTCAGAGCAGCAGGGATCAGGGGCCTTGCTCCCTGGAATCTCCAGGCACATACTCTGGTGTAAACTCATTAGAACCGACATGAAGAGAGCACAGAGGGAGAGAAGGCATACATCTTATATATATGCTTACATATGCCGACTTCCTGCCACATGGGCTCAGCTGCTTTGGAAATACCCACCGGCTTCTTAGACGGGGCTTCTAAAAATCATATACTTATATACATCTGTCTGTATTCTAAATCACTCAATAAAACATCAGCTCATTTAATTTTACAACTAGCCTATGAGATTATGGTTACTAGAATCATTATCCGATATTACAAATGAGGGAATTGAAGTACAAATAGTCAAGTGACCTAGCTGAGGTCAGTGGCAAAGCCAACACGTAAAGCTAGTCTGGGTTCTCGAGTACTGTGCTCTACTGCCATCCTGATAGCCAGGACAGTCCTTGTTTCCATGGGTCCAGGTTCTGTCGCTTATCCCCCAACAGCTCAGTGTAAGGGGAAGTTTATAAATGAGCAGCTCTTCCCGAATGAGACAGTGATGGACAACTGGCCCGGCAAGATCAACTGGATGTTGTCTCCTGGAATTCTGAATTGATTCATGGGGTGGGCAAATAATGGGGGATGTGATGTAGAGTTAGGGTAAAAGTTGACAACCAGGTCATACACAGACATGTGCACCCCACATGCCTGGAGAAGAGGGAGCAGTGAAGCTTCCCAGAAAAGCAAAAGGATGGGTACACGCCCAGGGCAGAGGCCAGAGGCATCTCACAGCACCCAGGAGGTAAACAGAATAGCTTCATTCCCTGATTCCCAGTCTGAGAACCCCACGGCCTGGATGAAATTTGCTTCCTGTTCATAGATGGTCATGTAATTGATCATGTAAGCAATCAATGTTGACTAATTAAACCATCCTTGACTAAGAGAAGAGCTACTTTATAAATGGAGATTATACCCAAACTAGTGTGACTGGGATTAATAATAATTTCTTGAAGGTTTATCACGTGACAAAACTGTGCTAATACTTTCTGTCATCGCACCTATTTCTCCTGACAATCCTATATTACTATTAATACTCTTATTTTAAAGAAGAGGATGTTGGGACTTACAGAGTTTAAGGAATTCATTCATTCACCCCACAAACATCTGAATGTCTGCTTTGTTCCAGTCATTTATCTAGGACTTAGACTCTACTGACAAATGAAAGAAAGATCCCTTTGCCCTTATGGAGGGGAAATCAGAAAACAATAATCATAAGTTAACTTAGAATATTAGATGGTGAGAAGTACTATGGGCATGGAATAAGCTCTGAATGAAGGCTACCTGGAGAGTCGGGGTGGAGGCAGTTTCTGCGTTGTAATTTTAAACAGAATGTTCAAGTGTACTTCATTGGGATGGTGATGTCTGACCAGAGGCTTAGAGGAGGTGAAGGAAAGAACCATGTGGGTATCTAGGAGAAAAACAGTCCAGGCAGAGGGAACAGCAAATGCAAAGGCCCTGAGGCTGGATCAACAGCACAGAAGCCAAGTGTGGGTGGAATGAGTGACAGGGAAAGGAAGGAGGCCAGAGAAGTAATGAGGCTGGATCACAGGACCTTGCAACTGTCATAAGGACTTTTTATTCTTGAGTGAAATGATGACCTATCAGAGAGTTTTGACCACATGAGTGATGTCATCTGACCTCTCAAAATGACTACTCTGGACTACTACTGGAGGAGTCAAGACCTTAACCTCTAGGGTCATATAAGCAAGTGTATTTTACTCCAAAGCATTATAGTCTATTTCTTCATTAATTATAAAGGTTCTAAAAACGATGAAGGGCTGTTTCAAATTATTTTCCCCTCACTATGGTCTAGTGTCTCTCGGGCTTTGCTCTGACAGGAGAAGCCTCTGCAGACCTCTTACCTACTGAACAGTCATCAGAATATCAGTTAGTATTGATGATGTAAGGAGTCTCACTATTTGCCTAGCACTGAACTAAGTTTATAAAGTACACTCTCATTTGAGCCCCACAACAAGTCTATGAGGCAATGGCATAGTTCTGATCCCGCTGTGCAGATGAAGACCTGAGTCTTGGAGAGTTGCCCTTCTCACCGTGGCTCCCAGGGAACTCTCCCACTTCAAGATTTCCCAGCTCACCTGCCTTGGGATAGGAATGGCTTTTTGAGAAACGTCTCACTGAGAAGACTGCCAGCTCCTTAAGACCAGAAACTAAGTCATATGATTCTCTTTATTAATCTCTTCCCAAGACAGTATCCTGCACATAGAAAAAAATCTAAGATTTATTTTGGATGATTGCCTTATGTTAACATCAACTTTTAGTAGAGTTAAAATAGATCTTGGTGTTTCTAAGTATTTCCATAGAAGGTAATTCTAATTCCATTAGAAGCCACAAAGGAGTGTGTTCAATATGTAGTCCTTGGATGCCATGGGCTCATGAAACTTCAAGTGGGTAATGAATTTATATTTGCTGACCCACTGATACATAGTCGGGAGCCACCCTGCCATGCAGCATACTCTGCCACCCCCTTCAGTAAGTTATTTATCCAATCTGGGTCCCGTTTTCCTCCCTTGTAAAATGGAAACTCTACTAAGGTTGCCGTAATCATTAAATAATCTAATGCATCCAAAGCATTTACACACTGCTTGGTTTATAACAGGTGCTCAAGAAATGTTTCTTTTTATTCAAGTATAAGCTTAGAATTCCTTTTCTTCCACTAGGGATGCTTGGGTAGATCTGGGCCAGATAGAACTGAAGTCTGCTGAGAGAGCTACTCCACTGCTGCCTGGGCCTATAGAAATATGTGCCATGAAGGCAGTGGTATGCTGGTAAAAGGTTTAACAACTGGCTCTTTAAAACTAAATAAAAACAATGACGGCAGGATTTGCCAATTTCTGTGGTGTAAGTACTCCCAGCATGGCTGATTTCAAGTTATCGAGGTGATGGCACTGAACATGGAGTTGGAAAGATAATGTACATGATTATGGTTGGCTCTTACCAACCCAGTTCCAGCTGTATACCGCTGTGGCTATTCCCTCCCTCCCCCCCGTGCAAGGCCTTTCTCTTGCCCGTTCAGAATATACAAGGAGCCCAAGAGGGGCAGACTCAGCCTTTACTTGGCTCTAAGAGAGGGACATATCTTTACTGCTTGTGTAAACAAGGTGATTTTTACTTTAAGCACTTACAGGGTAATTCCAGTCTAAGCACCTTACACACCTTAACTCGTCTAATCAATAAATGTGATTTTTACCCCCATTCCACAGATGAAGGAATGAATGATGAAGCTAGAGAGATCAAGAAATTTTCCTGGGATCACACAACTAGTAAATGGCAGAGCCAACATTCAAATTAAGTGGCCTGGCTCCGTGTCTGTTCTCGTATCTTCTCTGCTGGCCCAAGCCCAGGACTGGTGGGTCTGATCTCGATCACTGCACAGAAAGGAAGTAGAGAATCCTATCGGTCACTCTCAAACCTCTCTGCTGGTCTAGGACCAGCCTAAGAGCTTTGTTGCTAAGTTTCCTGCTTCCGTAAAATCCATTCTATTCCGAGCTGACTGCAAGCCAGCGAGCACTGACGGGAGCCTAGAAAGTGCCTCGCTCACTTCTCCCTCTGGGGCCAGCAACCCAAGGGCTGCACCACGACAAAGAGGCCTAGGGGCCTGGGACCAAGGCTTTTGGAAATACTGCTTTGGCATCTCCCATGGGAGGTGCAATTCCAAAGTCTTCCTTAACTCGCCTTCCACGGGCCTGACCCGAAACCCCTGCTACTTCTGGAAGCACATTTCCAAAGGCTGTTCTGGCAGCCAGAGTATAACAGCTGCTCAGCAATGCAGTGATCCAGCAGCCCCAGAGGAGGAGGGTACAGCGAGGCCTGATGCCCTGTGCCAAGCCCAGCACCCACCAGCTGCCTCCCTCCCCCTTCCATCAGAGAGGGAACAGCATTAACTCTATCAGCACCAGAGGGCCCAGCCACAGGGAAGGAGCTGGGTTTCCTGGAGGCCACTCTGCCCCTAAACACATAGCTAGTGACTTCAACTCATCCCCACTCTTTTCTCTCCGTAGCATTTTCCTATTGTTCTGTCTTCCCATGAAGACACTGGTCTTGAAGTCACTCTGTTGAGCATTCTCTTCTCATTTCGTTCCTGTACGGGTCCTGCTTCCCTCTCCGCTGACAGCCAAAAGCCATCTACATTACAGTCTAACCAGTAAGTTACAATAGAAAGAAAACACACATTATAGCAAGTTAAGTGGGTTCCAACATTTAGAGGAATCTATAATGATTAGAAAGCCCCTTATTATGTCATTTCTCTCTCTTTGCACAATCGTTAGCATTCTTGGATACCACAAAGCATGAGGAAAAACACAGCAAGATTCCCACTCCTTAGTAGGCAGAGAAGGGAATGCCTCATTCCAGATATTGACCCTACACCAGAAAGATGGAATGAAGACTTCTGGATGCCTACCCCTAGGGCTCAACCCAGAGTAAGCCATTTGGGGTGGGGTCTGGATCCCCAAGGACAAGAAGCTCTTAAACCAGGCAGAAAACAAACAAAACAACACAGACGCAGACATGAATAAATAAAGCAGACAAATCCACATATGGGAAGGCTCCCCCTCTCGCTCCCAGGAGGCAGACTCCCTGAGGCCTTACAGATGTCAGAGCAGAATCCACTTGCAGGCTCCAGGTTGTGCAAACTCAGTGCCTAATGTTACTCTAGGAAAAATGGAGTGGAGAGAGACAGGAACATTTTTTTTTTGAAAAAGAGAAGACGACACCCCCCCCACACACACCCTTAACACAATTATGGTTTCCCCATCATTTCACGGCGATTTGCCTCCAGTGGGCCTTTTCACAACTACCCCAGCTGTTGGTGAGTTGACGATTTGGCACAGCCTCTGTGGAGATGACATAAGACTGACCTAGGACCTGGTCCATAAAGAGAAGGATGTGGACTGAATTACATGCGGGGTCGGGGGGGGGGGGGGAAGGAAAGACAGACAGCAAATTAGAGACCGAGATCTCTTCACAGAACTGTGTTTGTGCTCTCACGAAGGCCATGTGAACACCATCTTGGGGAACAGGCATTCACGAACATAAGCAATGGTGAACCCACATCATTGCCAGCTTAGTTTTCTAAAATCCGTTGCTGCCTTCGATGTCAGAAAACAAGGTCTATTCGGTAACAAAGGGGAATTTTTAAAAATAGAAAAATATATCATCCCTGTCTTGACACAATGACTTGGTATCTGTGTTTTCCGTTGAGTTATATACGTGAACACATTTTAAAGAGTAAAAATATGTGCTGTTTTTATCGCCTTTTTCTTTCACTCACCTGCAGAGTTTACATACTTTTCATGCTTACAAGAGACTTCTGAGTGACCAGTTTTTAATCAATACATACAATGAGTGGAAATTCCACCACAGCCTTAACCCTTCTGTTATTGTCAATTTTTTAGGTTGTGTCTATGATGCACGTGTTTGTTGTGAAGCCAAGTGTTGCTTGTGGTGGCTCATCTCCTTGGGATAAATTCCACTGAGAAGAATGACTGAATAAAGGAAAACTAATATTCTGTGGCTTCTGTTACATACGGTCAGGTTGTTTTCCAGAAATATTTACATTTATTTTCAAAACAACAGCACCCTAAGAATGGGTCAACCTCACAAACATGTTGCCAGCTCTGGAAATTGCTGATTTAAAAAAAAAAAAAGGCACATTTCAAATCATCTCCAATCCTTCCCCTTTATGATATCCTATCTAATCATTACAAGGACAATTGGGGGGGAAAACCCCAGCATTCATTACATAGACTCTAGGAAAACCACCTCATTTTACTCCGCAAATTCCAAAGAATCCCAGCCAGAATGCAACGTGGACCAAAACCTGGGAGGGGCTGCTTGGAGGTGAAGAGTGTCTTGCCTGCCAGAGTGGGGGGCGGTGCTGCTCATTAAAGACAATGGTAGTGTTGGCGAATGGGAGGTAGGTGGTTCTGAAAAACTCTACTAATACCCCTCACCCCCGTCAGAAGGGGTAAAGTTTGGTGCTCTAAACATGGAACCCTTCCTCCCCCCACATCAACAGAGAAACATTTCTCTATCTGTTCAGGCTGCTTTCTCAAAAGTGGACTAGGAGTCTGGCAAGATAGTGATGCTTAGGACTTCAAGGACTCCTCTCCAGGATACCCTACATACGTAGCACCATTAACGCTATTATTGATGTTGTACTGTATCATATTAATAGCACAGCACCATTGACGCTGCTAATAAAAACAGCTAATATTTATTGCACTCTAGTATAGATGATGTCATTTAGTCTTCACAATATTATCTACTCACTTGACATGTTAAGAAACAGAAGCATACCAGGCTTAAAAGACTCGCTCAGGGCTACACAACTCATTTGTAGACATGAAACCAGGCCATCTGAATCCAGACACTCTGCTTGCCTCAACCATACTGCAGATCACCTCCTTTC
Organism: Ursus arctos; assembly: GCF_023065955.2. Classification (NCBI taxonomy): domain Eukaryota; kingdom Metazoa; phylum Chordata; class Mammalia; order Carnivora; family Ursidae; genus Ursus; species Ursus arctos. The sequence continues at coordinate 19,344,274 of NW_026622830.1, read as the reverse complement.
AGTAAACTTTCTGTTCATATTTTTTCACTTTAACTTCCCTTCTACAGAAACTTCTACAAATCTTTGTTGGCCAACATACATATTAGGAGTAGGGTGGGGGGTACAATGATACAAGTGCCCTCCCCCTTTATCAGCCAACTGTGAATTTAGCACTGACCCTGGACATCTCAGATTTGCCCCCTCTCAACATGAGACTCCATCCACCTGGATGCTCCTTCCCTGTCTGGTAGGTTTGTCTTCTTTATTTGAAGTTATTTGAAGTGGGAGCCAAGATGTAAAGCTTGCACGGTCTCTTCCAGAAAAATCACCAAATCTATTTTCAAAAGAAACATTCCCAGTGGCCCACTCAGCCATAGCTGATTTCTTCCCGAGGACATGCCCATGAGACTGTCTCCCAAGACACAACAGGTACTATCACTGCATGGTAGCTGAGGCCAGAGTTCCAGCCCAAATTGCACACTTTTGTCAATAGTTCCTGTTATAATATTACCATTACGGCAAACATGTATCCAACTCTCCCTGGACCCGCTGGCCATCAGAGTATGAAAAACAATGCTGTGTTTTCAGGAAATGTTAAAAACATTGATCAGACTAAGAAAAGTAGTGAATAAAGCCATCACAACTTATTTTAAATAAAAAAAAAAACAAGGAAAACATGTTTAATATGTCACATGTCCCACATTTTTAGTTTTGTTCACTTTCCAAATGAATGAAAATTTAGAAATTTATAACATCAGGGTTACAACTCAAAAGCTTCTAGAAAACATGCATTTGTCCCACTGATTGTTTTAGGTCAATCAATTTTACATGGAAATAACATTATACTTTAAAAGATTAAAAAAAAACTCACTAGGTAATACTCTGGTTAATTTCCTTTTATGAGTCTTTTTCTTTTTCTTTTCTTTTCTTTCTTTCTTTTTTTTTTTAATGAGTCTTTTTCAACACAAGGTCAGAGTACCAGAAACGCCTGGGTAGTTGGTTAAATGCCAATCACCAGCTTTATTCCAGGCCTACTAAAACAGAATTTTTGGAATCAGGGCACAGGAATTACAGTTTTTAAACTTCCCTTGGTTATTCTTATTCACCCCGAAGTCTGAGAACTGGTGCTCTAGCATATTTGCCTCATAGCGCCAGGCTCTGATGAGCCAGATGGAGACTGAAGTGCTGGAAACAGGAGCCGACCTGTCATAGACTGCCCTCCTAAACTCTGGGCAGATTTCTGCCCCACTCTGGGTCTATGAGTCCTCCTTGATCTCAAATATCCTATAATATGACCCCCTTCAGAGAATTCAGGCCTATTAGGTCATAGGCACTGATTATTTAGAAAATATCACCACAGTAACAGATCTCTAAGCTCTTTGATTTGTGTAGCCTTGGTTTTAGAGGCATGCCAGGGAACACAATTACTGTAATTTTGATTCCTTAACACAGGCAATCCTACTTACCTGGCATGCATTTAGCTTCTAATCCCATTGGAAGAATGTTAGATAACCAAACTCAACAGCACCTGTAGGTAATCACTCATCATTGTATTCATTCATTTGGGATTTCCCAAATTTTTATGGAGAACTTGCTACATGCAACATATCCTCCATATAGTTGCTGGGAAAAAGACTGGGAAACCAACCAACACAGTCTCTGCTGGCATACAGCTTGTGGTCTAATGGGGAGAGTTCATAAGTAAACAGGCAACTTTGATAAAGAAGGCCAGGATTACAGAGTCTCAGTGGGAAGAAGCCAATCACGAGAACAAAGACAGCAAGGACTAGAGACAAGAGTGTTGGCACCCATCCATGTGAAAGAGTGGTACCAGTGAGCATGGAGAACCTTGATCTCCTTTGAGGTGTTTTGATCATTTTTCTTTTTAAGTATTGGAGGTTAGGAGGAGCCTAATCACTCACTTCTGTTAATGGATTCTGACCAATTAATCAATGGACATAAGGCCAAATGTGAACCAAAATATATTATGAGCTAGTGAAGCTGGGCCTCCTCTCACTTTCCAGTTTGAACTTATCTACTCAGTCCTAGGACAGTGTCTCAGCCTGCCCGGGCTGCAGTAACAACGTACCATAGATTGGGGCGGCTCATCAACAATAGAAATTTCCTGCTCACAATTCTGGAGGCTGGAAGTCCAAGATTGGGGTACCAGCATATCACGTTCTGGTGAGGGCCCTGTCATGGGTGTAAACTACCAATGTCTCATTGTATCTTCATGTGACAGAGAAGAGGGAGAAGACTCAGGCTCTCTCATGACTCTGATAAGGCCATCAATCCCATTCATGAGGGCTCCACCTTCATGACCTCATGTAATTGTAATTACTTCCCAAAGACCCCACCTCTTAATTCACCACATTGGCAGATAGGGGTTCAATATATAAATTTTGGGGAGATACAAACAGCCCATGATAGGCAGGATATAGAAAATAAGATTCTTCAAAAGTAGCATCACGGCCAACTTTACAAGGTCAGGCAGTGTTGCGACAATGACTTTTCATGTTCACCTACATCTACGTCCTCTGGTTGTGGTTTCCTACAAGACTCTGGGCTTGGTCTTGTGGTATTTAGTCTTTGACCAATAGAAAATGCTGGAAGTGACAGTATGCCAGATCCAAGTCTCATCCTCAAGAAGTCTTGCACTCTTCCACACGCTCTCAAAAATGTTGCTACCTTGTGAAGAAGCCTAGGCTATGCTGCTGGTGGATGAGGCTGGAAGAGCCTGGCTGTCCAATCCAAAGTCTTTCCAGACCAGCTTCAGTCAGCTGCACTCCCAAACAGGTGTAACACTCCAGCCAGGATGAGCAGTTGCCTACCTGACTCATTGCTGACCACGGATATACCAGTGAGCACAGATGACCTGGTGCCCCATTGGCTGGTGAATGATGAGTTATTATTTTAAGCCACTGAGTTTCTGGGTAGTTTGTTATACTGCAATATCTAACTGATACACTCCCTGAGGTCTAACAGACCCAAGAGATGGAAACTGGGCAGAGAAGGACAGACATTGTCACTTTTACTGCTGTGACTTTGTAGCTTATTCCTATGGCCCAGTTCACATCAGTTTCTCTCTATTTTAATCAATCAACAAAGGGAGGTGAAGACACTGCAGGTAGGGGTCAAATATCCCCTCTTAGACTTCTTTTTTTTTTTTTTAAGATTTTATGTATTTATTTTGAGAGAGAGAGAGAGGGAGGGAGCATGAGCAGAGGGAAGGGGCAGAGGGACAGGGAAAAGCTAAGCAGGGAACCTGATGCGGGGCTCTATCTCAGGACTGTGGGATCATGACCTGAGCCAAAGGCAGCCGTTTAACCAACTAAGCCACCCAAGTACCCCCCTCTTATACTTCTTGAATCAGGGTCTGGGAAAAAGCTCGGAGGAAGAACTTCTTTTGGGTACCAAGGTCACTCACCATGCCCTCTGATCTTCTCTATGGACTACTCAGATAAGCCACTCTTTGGTGAATCTAAGAAAGTCACCTGGTGGCTGTGCATTGGCTAGGACTGGGGGAAAAAATTACAGAAAGAATCACAAAGTAAAGCCAACTTCTAGACTTTTCATCTTATTTCTTCTTTCTTCCCTAAAACTGTACCCATGCTGCAATGTAACAAAATATATATATAAACAAGCTGTCAGACTTCTGACACAGTGGATGCCTAGAGGCAAATGTTTCTGCTAAACTTTTGATGGAGCCCCGGGGAGAGTAGAAAGGGTCCCAAACTGGGAGGGATTGGCAGCTGGGCTGGGAACGCAACCTGACCCTCCCTTCCTGTTTCACAAAGAAGGTTTTGTTGGGATCATGGGGCATGGTGAGTGACTCCTCTAGAGCAATGGGGATAAGCCATGTTTTGAGGAACATCTGGGCTGTCAGCTCAAGCCAAGCTGAAACCCTATCCTGGCTAGGATTGCTCCAATGAATCAGGTGTAGGTGTATTTTTCCAGGATGTTCAAAACCACATCTTACCCTGAGAAACAGGGTTTTGTCCATAAAAGCTTTATTCCAAAGGGCAAATGATCCCCCTTGGTTCCCATGAAGCATATGTTTACTAAGGCTTCATGCCCAAAGAATCAAACTCAAAGCCTGAAAGTATGGTCTCCACATATCCCTCTTCAAAGTGTGTTAGGAATCCCGCCAGTACAATCTCTATTCTCATCAGCCGACTCACCCCGTGCCATTACCACCTTGTGTTTATAATGCAGTCTCAAAAGATCGATCACTTTGAGCTGAAAGATTGCATTTTTAAATCACTCCTTTTTCCTCTTCCAAGGAAATTTACCAAACCATTGTCAGATTCTTCACTTCTTATTCTACCTTCCTATTGTGCTATTACTAATCGTAACATTTCTGTTTTCAATACTCTTTTAATACCTACCACAGACTCCAGGGATATAGTGATATTATACTATAAACATTAATATTTGCATGTAAGGAACTCTAATTCCACATGGATCAGTTCAACTTGATATTATTAACAAATTAGAATCTTAAATACCATTTTTGTATCTTATGGCACTCTAATGAAGTTGAAAGAAATATTTCCTATTGTAAATGAGGTAACTGAGTCATGGATAGTTAGTGATGGATTTGGGAATACATTCCAGGGTCTTGATGTGAATCCTTAACGGTAGGCCACTGGTGATTAGGAGATGGTCAGGCAAGAGTGCCAGGGCCAGGATCAGATCAGAGGAGCAGAACAACAGGCTCAGCAGTAGGCTGAGGATGAGGAGATCATGCAGGACAGGGGCCTGCACTTGTCGGCAAAGAGTGTTCCAAGATGGAGTACCAGGCTAAATGCAGACCAGAGACAAGCTAAGCAAACACAGCCTTCTTGCACATTATAATAACTGATGTAAACTTGTTTAGGAACTGTAATTTATGGGAAATACCTACATAAAACTAAGTTTTATAAAACAAGAAAATGGAGGTCAGATTATAGCGGCTTTGGGCATGCTGATTTCAACTGGTAGCAAAACCAGATGCTCTTAGGGGTTTGCATAGTTGAGTGTGTCTATTAGCATCACACAGCTTCTGTAACCCACCGTATCCCATAGCTGCTATTTGCCTCCTCAGTAGTCTAGTTCTCTCCAATTACTTGTAGTGTTGTGATTCTACTTGGGGGATTAGCCTCTTTTCCCTTCTCACCTTTGTCATTAGCTATGGGTGGACCCCATCCTCAACTGAAGATAAGGGCCTAGACAGGCTTAAATCATTGTTTTTTTTTCTTTATCACTGATTGGTTCAGTGATGGACACATAACAAAATCATGGTCAGGGGATGAAATTCATGGAGATATTTTGTGGGACTTCTGACCTAATGTCACGTACTGGTCCAGCAAACTTTTTTTTTTTTTTTTTTTTTTAATAAACTGAGTGCCTGGTCATCTGCTAGGATTGAGAAACTGATGGAGAGAAAACATGCTTTCTACCCTCAACACGCTCACAGTGAAGGAAACTGTACTGTGAATATATGATTGGAATAACTAACCCTGCTTCAGAGATATTGATGAATTGCAGTGAAATCAGAGTAAGGAGAACCATCCTTAGTGTCTATGTTTGAAGAAGTGAGGAGAGAAGACAGTTGGGCAGCCTCAAGGTTTTCTGACTTCCTGTTGACTTCAGCCACTTCTTCACTATATCTTCTGATGTATTGGGGAGTTTGGGTCTCTCCTTGAGAAATATCCGTCTCCGATTAGACCAAGTAATTTATTCCTCAGAACTTGATTGGCTAATATGATGATGTGTGGGGACCTACATGAGACATCTTCTCATTATCTGACCAAATAATGTCTGTCCAAGGGATGAATACAGGGAGGGTATTTTAACCTCAAATGCAGGATTACTAAACAGAGAGAACTATAAGGTATAAATATAGAAATGGAGTTAAAAAGAAAAAAACATTAATATGGAAATTGCAAATATCAAAAATCTTCTGGAAAGATTACAGAGAGGACTTCAAGCTTCAAGGAATACTGACTACAATGGCAATAAAATATAACCCAACAAAAGGGACAATATTAATGGTTTTGAAAGCACAGATATTGGATATTAGAACCTGAACCACAAGAAAGTAAGTAGATATTGGAACCAACACAGTTTGAGTTAATCAAACCCTGCATGGATTCTCGTGTATTAGCAAGTATTTATGGAATGTCTACTGACTGCCATGAACGGAGAACAGATCCTTGAACAGGCACCCATAAACTGAGCTGGAGAGTAGACCACTGAAGGTTAGTTTTTAATGGAAAACTAAAGCTCAGGCCAAGATATTTATGCTGAACCATACATTTTCAAGGAACCTTTGCTAAGTCTTTGACTCATGCACCAATTACGAATTTTTGCTATTTTCTGTAATCATTCATTAATAATAAAATACCTTACATGAGCACACCTGAGTACTGGAAAACGTTCACGGCTCTAGAGTGGCCTGGGTATTCTCTTGATTTTACATAGGACACGTTTGATGTGACATAGTACATATGTACATAATGTAACCTTAAGCTCTTTTTCCAGGAGCTTATAATTAAAACTCAGGTTGTAAAGACAGCAATATCTACACTGGCATCCTGGGTAAGTTAGTTGCTAAGTAAGTTATTTGAGCTTTCTAAGCCTTTATTTCTTTATCTCTAAAGTGGAAAAATACCAAAATTTCAGTTATTAAAATGATAAAGTGAAGCAACTTTCTTAATACATACAGTATAGTGCTTGGCACATAGTAGGGGCTCAATGAGAATTGAATGAATGAACAAATGAATGAATAAATTGTAGAAAGAAACAAGACTGAAATGATATATGATTGGATTCATTTCTTTATTCTTTTTGGGAAACCATTTTTCACCATAGAAAAATGTTGGGTACATTACAGCCCTGAATAGAGGTCTCAAAATTCATAGTATATCCTTAATTCTGGGTAATTTATTCTGTCTAATAAAAGTTATACATTAGAATTATCACAAAATATGATTTAAATTGTGTGTCATGGTACACTTTTTCATACTAATGAATTTTCAGGGTATAGTATCTGTATGCATATAGCTTATTTACATATTTAGATATATTTCCTACATACAATCAGAATTTGAATTACTATGTCAGTTTTTAGCTGAATAGTTTATAGCAAAATCACATCTCGATATGTTTGCTATTTTCTTTTCTTTTCTTTTTTTTTTTTTTTTATCTATGAGAGGGCCAATTTGCTTACATCCACTTTAAATTATTTCTTAGGCCAAAGGGTAGATCTTTGTTTTAACAAAAGCTCTTTTAATAGTTTACGTAAAATACACTAAGACTATTTATTATGGTTTATGAAACTGTTTTACTAATTTGTAACCATACTTCAAGTAACTTTTTTGTAAAACTTGAATTAAATTATTAAACAGGGAATATATAATATTGGCAGCAAAGTTTTAAAGCAGTCAGCTTCAATGTACCAGTTGGCACCTTACTGAATAGGAGCCTTTAATATCTACTTTCTTGCTCAGTTTTAAGCAAGGAGGCAAGGGAGAGAAAAGATAGGATATTTCAGTGGTTCTTCATTATTTTACAAAGTGCTCTTAGGTCATCCTTTAAATCCATAAGCCATGGTTTTGTGCCTCACAGATCATCCTTGGGGGCCTTTAGTGCCCTCAATTCCACAGAATCACTTATTCTTAAGATCTTGTGCTTTGTCCATCCCTACCTTAGGGGAAGACAAACTTCAAGGTTTGGGGAGGAGTGGGACTCAAGTCTCAGCTTTTCCTTGTCTGGAAACAGGACCCAAGATAACAAGCAAAGTGACATGTGAACTGGTCTTTCTCAAAGGAAGTGGAGTCATTTTTCTCCTAACATAGTGGAAAAAAATGTTTTTATTATATTAGTAGTTAGCACCACAATTTCTCTCCTAGAGGAAGTTGTCCTTGTAAAAAGGTCTTCAAGAGCTGGCTTGGAGTAGGACGCAGAGTTGGCACATTGATTGCAAACATAGCCCAAACTTCCCTCCCTGCATCCTCTCCCTTTGCAATGGGACCTCAAAGCTCCTCCCATCAAGAGGTGGAGTCTAATTGTCCACCCTTAAATCTGACCTGGTCTTGTGATTCATTCTGGTCAACAGTATGTGGTAGAAGGAAGCTCTACCAGTCTTGAGTCTAGGCCTCAAGAGATTTTGCACATTTGTTCTCATTCTCTTGAAATCCTGCTCTGCTGTGTGAATGGACCCAGACTAGCATTCTGAAGAATATCAGACCCATGGCCCAAATACCTTCATGTCTACAGCCATCATTCAGTCATGCAGCTGAGGCCATGCTAAATCATACAAGCCCGCCACAACCAACCCGCTGAGTGCAATGCATGAACAGAGCCAGCCAAGATCAGTGGAGCCTAGCCTAGATCAGTTGAACCACCCGGATGATAAAGACCAGTAAGCAAGAATGTTTATTTTTCAGTCACTGACTTTTGGTGTGATTTATTATTCAGCAATAGCTAACAGATACATCCACAAGCAGGAATGTCAGCCAGTATCAGGATACTAAAGGCTGTGGGAAGCTGTTCTGCAGAGGCAAGAGGGAAATCATGTTATTTCCACCACTGAGAGTGAGCTCCAAGGACAAGTGGTGTGAAGGAAAGAGAGGAGGGGTACAAAGGGGAGGAGGTCTAGCAAAATGGAGGCATTTGTGACTGTATGTGGGAGGGCCTGGGACACTCCGTGGTGACAGCATGGGCAGAGTATTTAAGAACAGGGAGTTCATGTGCTGCCAGGAAGTGAGCTTCTAATCCGTCTTGATGCCTCCATTTTCAAAATGATGCATGTAACTCATTAATGCGGTGTCTGAGCAGGTAGAGGTCCTGTTGTGGTTGTTCGTGAAAACCAGCAGGGGTTGAGCATTTCTATCGGGTAAAGTGATGTGATCTAAAGAGTGCATGCTTGGAGGTCAGAGCCGGGGATGCTGAGCCAGCCACAGGAATAGACTCTGCATTTCTACCCCCTTATGTGTAATTTGCAAAAAAACAAAACAAAACACGAAAGCGTATTAGGACTTCTGGGGACTATTGAATCTGTAAGGTAGGAAGGAAGGTGGTCGAGCCGCGTTCAGTTTCCTTCTAGTACCACAGAGAACCATAGCTGACATCTGAATAGCATTCCTTTCGTGTGAAGGGTTGAAGGGAATTTATCAACACGAATTGAACACCTAAGCCTTATTTCCTGTGATTTGCACAACCAGAAAGAGGTTACCAGTTATCCTTGCTATATTTAAAAGAAATCAGACTTTGAGGGACATCGATACTGAATTTCACACCACTGGTGAGCGAGAAGTGGTATTTAAGTCCAGGATTGCTTGACCCCAGCCCAATAATCTTTCAGTTCCATCAGGAACGCCAGAAACATTTATACATCAGGTGTGGTATATCCGCCAGCTGTTTTGTTTGTTGTTGCTGGAATTTAAATATAACACCTCCCTTAGCAACTGAAGAGGCCCTTAGCTACCCATGATATTTAACAACTACTTTCCAAGTAAATAGCTTCCAAGGTTTCATCTTACACCATAGTGGGTTTGGGGAAAGCTCATCTGAGTTGATACCCGAGGAGGAATGCCCAGGCCACCATCTAGGGGGGCCACCTGGGAGCGGTTGGTCAGGTACTAACCCTGCGGAAGTATTAGGTACACTAACTACCCAGATGGTTGAGACATTTCTTTCACTGGGGAGGGAAGAGCAGAATGAGCCCAAACACCCAACCTCCAGGTGGCAGATAAAGACATTCTGAAACTATAGTTTCCAATTCTTATTTTTGGATCTCTAGGGGTCAGTGGAGGTTCCCGAAAGGCAACTGAGAGTGGCAAGGCCTGAGTGGCAAGGCCTGAGTAACTTCATAATGACAATAGCTAATATGTGGGTAGTACCAGGCACTATTCTCAACTTTTGTTTTTATTAGCATATTGAATTCTTTTTTTTTTTTTTCAATTTTTTTTGGCGGTGCTACATATACCATACCCATATAACATTAGCTCTATTTTGCAGATGGGGAAACATTGGTTAAGGAACTCGAGGTGATATAATAAGTGGTCCGCTGGAATTTTTACATAGGGAGTTAGGTCCATATATCCTTTTTTGGCAGAGAATTTTTTAACTATAGACATTATATACTGCACTAGCAAAACTCAAGGAGTATAATCACAAAGCAACTTCATTTTCCCCTACGACTGTCCTTTCAAACCTGTCCCGTGAGGCCAGGTTATCCGCCAACACTGGATGAACACCCCTCACCCACTGGCAGACCACACAGCTCCCCTATTCCCTCTGAGATAAGGAAAGGAACACCAGACACTTTAGCTGCCCAGAACAATCTCCGTTCAGAGGTGAATATGCCCAGCGCAGTGTTATAATCACATTTGTAAACTTCAATCAAAATTAAAGCCTCTCACCTTGACCTTGCAGCAATCTTGGAAATCCTCTGTAGGGAAAGAAGGGCTTCTTAATTCTTACTCTGCCAGCCTCCTTCATCTGCTACCACTCGCTGATGTTGACTTCTGAACCTCCTGGCTGGGGCAAAGGAGAGAAGAGAAGTGAGAAGCTCGAAAACGCCTTTGGTGAAGAGTCCCCATGTATCGGCAGTTTCCTTTGGCCATAGCAAGGGCTTAAAATTAACTCTGTCTCTTGGGTGTTTTTCACCTGCGGGTTCTTATACAGGTGATCCATTGTCGATCTGGCCCTGGAAGGGAAGGGAGCCCTTTAACCCAGAGTTACTTACCCATGGGTCCTTCAACTTGGATGGAATAAAGAATATTTATGTCTTTATTTTCACTAATCCCTAACTGAAATTTGCCACGTCCGCTGATTATACATGTGCATAAGGTAATGCAAATTCAGCACTTGTGACCCTGTCACCAATGACACCATAGATAACTTCATGTTACATTACGATTGTGAAGATACTTCAAAATGTTGTTGATAGTTGTCACTGTTTCAAAATTAGGAAAATATAGTATATTTATATATAAAAGGTAGTTGTTAGGAATGACACTAGCTCTCGCTATTTAATGCATTACAATTTTTAAAAATATTTTGATAACTCTACGTAGTTATAATTGGTTTCCTTAGCAATTCTAGGAATTCAATTTATGCACTTAAAAACAGTAAGAGACCTGAGAAGGGGTCGCCCACCGACACAGCCTGCCAAAGGGGTCTGTAGCACAAAAACATCATGGTTTTTTTGTGTCCCCTCCATCGTGCACTCTCTGTCCCGACTCCCTTCTAAGCGGTCTTCATGGGGAAAGTCCCTTGAAGGTGACAAGGCCCAGTTCTCGTTCTCCACACACATGACTGCCACATCCTCCACGGGAAACCTGCACGTGTCTGAGTGCTCAGCAGAAGCTCAGGGCCTCCTTAACCACGCCCCCCCCTTCTGCTGTCCCGGGGTGCCTGTTAGCTGGCGTGCACAGGTAGGGCATACTGGCTGTGGCTTGTTGAAGTGCTCCCACAAGTGATAAACAGCTTCTGCTCTGAGCACCCCCACAAACCCTCTGCTCATGCTCTCAACCTGCCAGCCCTTTCATGAGCCCCCCAGACCTCCCACTATCCAGGAACCTAAGAGTCAATGCTTGGCCAAACAGTACCCTGCAGGAGCCAACTCCAGTTGCACGGCTAATATCAGTTCTCATTTGTCAGTAGGCATGCCTCACTGGTTGTTGAAACCCTTTGGAATATCAACCCTGTTCCCTGTGTCCAGGGGAAACATTCTAGTTCCCTTACTGGGTCTTTCTGACCTCTCACTAGTGTTAAGGCAAGGGGGCCACATCCCCTCCCCATATTGGGAATTGCTGGAGGGAAAACTCCCAAACATTTTCCCAAAGACATTCTTTATTTAACCTCTCATCTCAGTTTTTTGATACTTTCAGGTAGCTTTTGAACCATCTATATTGAAGGTCCATATTAAATTTTTATTCATTGAAATGACTGCTGCCAACCCACCCCCCTCCCCCACCCCACCACCCACCCACATGTGTCCCCCTGCCTCTGCTTGCTGAGGACTTTCCCTAGGATTAGACTATGGAACTCTGGATTTTTCAACATTGGCATTTGGCAGAACCGCAAACCTGCAGGCGGAAAAAACTAATCACCCCAGGCCACCAATCTAAAGATAGAGTCCACTAATCCCGGACTGGCCAGCTTGCGCAGCCCTGCAGCGTCTCCTCCACATGAGGCTCCCCTCCTTCCTGCCTCTCCTGTTTCCACCTTCCCTGCTACCTGGCTGCTGCCCTGCTGGCATAAGAGGCCCTGCCTGACCCCTGTTACAAACCAGACACAAGGAACCAGGCCACAGGACCCTGTGCTAATTTTGTCGGTGGCTGGTCTCTCTCTCACGCTCAAGTGCCATTTTAAGGAAAGGGGGTCTACAGCACAGAATAAACAGAGGGAAGCCCTCTGCTTTAACTGTTGTTAATGTATCTGTGGTGTGTTTTGTGGGCTTTACTCTTGGGGGGCAGGCCATTGTCTCCAAGCTGTAATCCTCATGATTCCATGGCATTAACAGGGTCGGCTTTCAATGACTCAACCAGGGTTTTCTCAGACGGTAAACAGCCACTTATGACCTTTTACACCACCAAGGAAATGAGATTACTTCTTGAGGCGATCAGCAGCTCGCGGCTGCTGTCAGAAGGGTGCTTTGCCTGTTTGTTTGGCTGCAAGGCACCACACGGCCTGAGCTTGTTTAAAATTAGCTGCACCCATAAATCACCTGCACAATGAAGAGCCTGCCTCTGCCCTCTGACATACTGCGTCTCTGTTTATTTTTAATGATGACGTGGCTTTTTCTGTCTCCACTGGGTTCTTCATCCTCCATGCTCCCGAATACTAAATTCTATGACAAAGGTACAAAATGTAAGAAATCGCAAGGAAGATTTCCCTTTCTACCAGCACACAAAGTTAATGGGGAGACAGAAGTATTCTGGGGTTCTTTCTGATAGAAGCTGCCCCCATTCTACTTTGATCTGATTATCATGTCCTAAAAATGTTCCCAAGTACCCAGGAGGGTACTTCTTTGTGTGTATCTGCAAAACTCGAGAATGTGTATGTACTTGATTTCTGTGTTCCATTACATGTAAATTTCACATAAGAAAGAGAAATTATAAACAAATAATGAACTCTTCCGGGTAATACACATGCTGAAGTATTTGGTAGGAAGTATACTAGTGTCCACAATCTACTTTGAAATGCATCCAAAACTGTGATGAGTTAATTGATGGATAGAGGGACAGACATGTGATAAAGTGAGTAAAGCGTTCATGGCAAAAGAAGTGGTAGACATAAGACTGCTCCCTATGCAATTCTTTCAACGTTGCTGCATGGTTGAAATTGTGCATAATAAAGTGTTGGCAAAGATGCTCCCTTGGGAAAGGGGGCTGAATCCTTGGGAGCATGAGGGTTACAACTTTCAGAATCCTGTCTTTATTCAAATTTCGTTTTTAAAAGTCTATATGTTTACAAACAGAGTTAGATTTCAACAATTGACAATAACAAGGAAAAAGGGAACACTGACCCAGGGAGAAGCCTAAAATACAGAATATTCTAGGAGGCGGGCACATTTTACTAGTTAAACATAGAGGCACCATCTTGATTTTCAAATGGCATCTGACTGGGGGAAGTTCTTGACTCAGTGTTCTCAGTGCATCGCCAGAAACACGGGTGCAGCTCCAGAAGAGCCAGATTCACAACAGGACTGAAACTCACAGAAGAGAAATTTAAGGGTCCGTGATTCCCATGGAACTGGGGTGAGAAACTCCAACAATGGTGGACCCTTAGCTTACTACTGGAAACAGAAAATTTACCCAGAAAAAATCTGAATCAAGAGGAAAATAAGGGAATTTCTCTCTACTTTATGACTCCTAGTTTTTTGAGGCAAACAGAATATTTCTATTTTCTTGTCACAACTTTTGAAGACTTTGACTTTCAGAAAACAGTTGGAAAATTAGGACAAAGGAGAGCTATTAGCGTGCATTGCTGGGGTGCACTGCAGAAGCACATCGCTTTGGCGGGAAGTAGACAAGAAGACTCGTGGTAGCAATACATAATGGAGATGGTGGTTGGTCAAGCATTTGTCTCTTAGAGCATCCGCTGGAGCTGAAGAAGCCACCACCTGTGTAGCAGTGCCCAATTATTTGAATGCTGATGAGACATTGAAAATTGGTCCAGATGTTGTGCAATTAACTTGCCCTCTGGGGCAGGAAAGTATACTCCTCCCTTGAAAGAGGGTGGGGGACCGAGCAATAAGCTAATCTATCACAATATCCAAAAATAAGTTTTTTTCCAAATGGGGATTATATACCCCATTTGTTGACAATTACCAGATCCTGACAAATTTCTTCTCACTCGGGAATGAGTAAATTGAAAAACACTTTTACAGCATTTAATTGGAAATAAGGATATGTCTACAAAATAATCTGTCAGGAAAGGTATAACAAAATGAGATGGGGAAGACAGAAGGATAAGATGAGGAAAGATTTCAAAGAATATGACAACACAGTCTGCATTCAAGGCAGCAAGTAGTAGAATCAAAAACAGTTTGAACTTAAGATGTGGACAGGAAGTACAACTTGAGAAGTTTTTAAGAATGAAGATGGAAAGGACAAAGGGAGAGAGAAGGAAACAGGATACAACTTGTAGACTTAAATGTATTCCTGAGGAAGTAACCGAACTGTTGGAAAGGAAACAACAATAAAAATAAAGTCAAAGAAAATATCTTGGAGGACATTGCCAAGGAGTGCATAACATTTCCGGGAAGTTAATGAAAAGGATCCAAATGTGGTTTTACGCACACTAACCACGATGCAAAATGGGTCAGAGATAAAGAAAACAAAGATTAGAGAGTTTAGGTAACTTGATTAATGATTAAAGCCAAAAGCTGGAATGGGCTCTCTGGAATTGACTCCAGAAATCTCTATTGTAAGAATCAAATTTCAGAAATATAAGTATATGTTAGTATTTAGAAATGTTCAAGTGCCACAAGTGATGACTGGAACTCAACTACTCAGTTGTCACTCTCTGTGAAGCTCATTGCTTTTTAATATCCTTGCCACATTACCAGGGAACAAGGAAATAACTTCCTTTGCTCCACTCATTCATCCATTTGTCTTCACAACAAACACTAATGCTGTGCGGCCTCGTTAGACACTTTAATAGAGGTCTCTGACCAACAGCAGTAAGAAGTCCAGTAGCACTGGTGAACAATTTCAACATAAAATGTGAAGTGCAATGTTAAGTTGTTGAGAGAGCGAGAGCGAGAGAGAGAGAGAGAGATTGAGAGAAAGAAAAAGAGCCTGCAATAAGTTCTTGTTTCTATTTTATATAGTATTTTTTCTTATAATTTACCCACATATTTATTATTTTATTTGTTCTTGTTACTTCTTTCATGTTTTACCTCCCATCTGGGATCATTTTATAATTTCCATGGGCAGCATCTGCTAATGCTAAACTGTCTTTTTTTCCCAGGTCTTAAAATGCCTTCATTTTACCTTCATTCCTGAAAGTTACTTTCTCTGCGTATGGAGTTCTAGGATACGAGTTACTTTCTTTCAGCGCCTCGAATATATCATTTCACTTTTTTTCTGGCTTCCATTGTGGCTGTTGAGATGTCAATTCAGTCTAAATGCTCTTTGTTTGAAGGGAATCTTTTTTTTTTCCTCCCTGCTTCCTCTTATTTTTTTTTCACTTTGTATTTGGTTTTCTTCAGAATCACTATGGCATGCCTAAAAAACAGTTGTTGTTGTTGTTGTTGTTGTTGTTGTTGTTGTTGTTTTAAAGATTTTATTCATTTATGTGACAGAGAGACAGCCAGCGAGAGAGGGAACACAGCAGGAGGAGTGGGAGAGGAAGAAGCAGGCCCACAGCAGAGTTGCCCGATGCGGGACTCGATCCCGGCACGCCGGGATCACGCCCTGAGCCAAAGGCAGACGCTTTAACGACTGCGCTACCCAGGCGCCCCAGTTGTTGTTGTTTTTTAACTCCTCCTTGAGATTTTATGAGTTTCTTGAATTTTTGGATTAGTGTCTTTCATCAGTTCTGAACATTGTTGAACCACTACCTCTTCAAATATTACCTGTGCTTCATTTTCTCTCTCCTTTGCTTCTGGTACTCCTATTCCATATATGTTAGACCTTCTGTATGCACGTTCCATATCAGCACTGTTCAATACATTAGCCTCTAGCCTAAGTGGCTATATATGTTTAAATTTAACTAAAATTGAAGAGTCTGCTCTCCAGTCTCAGTAGCCACATTTCAAGTCCTCAGGAGCCACAGGTGTCTCGTGGTTACTGTACTGGACACATATAGAAGAATTTTATCATTGCAGAAGTGTCTGTTGGACACCACTGCTCTATATCTATTGTCTGTTATTCTGTATTTTCTACCTTTTGTCTTCTATGCCTCATTTTGCAAAGACTTCTGATCCATCTTCTTGTTTAATGATTCTCTATTCAACTCTGTCTAAGCTGCTGTTAAACTTATTGATTCAGGTTTTTTTTTTCTTTTTTAATTCTAGAATGTATATTTGGTTCTTTTTTGAATCTATAGTATTAGTTTTTATGGTTTCTAGTTCTTGGCTAACATTTTGAAGCTTGACTTTTATCTCACTGAACAAAGTGAGCAGAATTGTTGTATGTAGTCTGTCTAGTTGTCCAGTAATTCTATTATTTGGACTCTACTGTATCTGTTCCTAAACTGCATTATTTTTACAATTTCTTTCTTTTACGGCATTTAATTCTTTGTGTGTCTAATTATCTCTGATTGTGTGCTGGGCATTGTTTTTGAAAACTGACTTTCAGTAATACTTTGAGACTTGATTAAAGTTGTCTTCCTGAAGGGAAGATTTTCATTTACTTTTGCCAGAATCCTGGGTATATTATTTTTGTTTTTTTTAATCCAGTTTAATGCTGAGTAAAATAATACAAAACTATCACCCTTCTTAACAGACTAGAGCCCTTAGAGTTTCAGCCCAGAGAGGTAGGAGGTTTACCAAGTCTTGACTCTTAAAAGAATCTGCATTCAGAATTTTTATATCCTTCAGCTGACAGTCCAAGGTATCTGTTAATTTCCTGGATCTGCATATGATGAGGGGGAAAGTAGCCTCTACTGTAGACTACATCCCTGTCCCAAAGTCTTATAGACCTCTACCAAGTAATAAGTCACTATCTTCTTAGCTCTTTTATGCTTTTATTTTATTTAAAGATTTTATTTATTTATTTGACAGAGGGAGACAGCAAGAGAGGGAACACAAGCAAGGGGAGTGTGAGAGGGAGAAGCAGGCTTCCTGTGGAGCAAGGAGCCTAATGTGGGGCTCGATCCCAGGACCCTGGGATCATGACCTGAGCCAAAGGCAGACGCTTAATGGTTGAGCCACCCAGGCACCCCTCTTCGATGATTTAAAAGATGGTGTTTATACCTCATTCAGCTATTTTATTTTTCCTGGGGCGGGGGGTTTGTCCAAATGCCTTAGTCCATCATTACTGGAAATGAAGAAATAAAATTACCCATCATTATTTTAAAAGTCTTTGTCCTTGGGGTATAATGATCAATGTAAGAACTCTCATCTATGTTTCTCCAATTTAGATTAGAGATGTCACCTAAATATAACACCTTGTGTTTTGTCAAATATTCCACTGAGATCATTTCTACTCTTTAAAGGTCTATTGGAGATTTTTGTATTCATTTATTTAAGACCCTAGCCTCCACTGAATACTTACTATGACCAGAACTGTGATATGCACTGGACCTGGACATGAAATATATATTTTAATGGGAAAGACAGACAAATACATAAACTAGTTAATAAATAAAATAATTTCATGTGGATGTTATGAGGAAGAAGTAAACATTTGTAAAATTAAGGGAGAGAATAATGGCGAGTAGGTGTAGAGCCCACTTTAGATGATATTGTCAGGATAGCCATTCCTGACACTTAAGGTTAAACCTGATGAATGAGAAAGGAAAACAATGAGTACAGTGGCAGAGAATCAGGTAAACGGGACTCAAGTTTTGGAAAAGGCAGAAGACGAAATTACATGGGTCAGCAGGAGCTTCTCAGTACGGCTGTTGTATGTGTGCTTTGCCAGCAAATGGAGTCAATGTCCATGACTGCTTTCTATAGTCCTATCACCTGGTTTTGTGGCTTACTAACCCCATCTGTAAAGAAGGAATCATATAGGGACATTGAAGAATTTTCTGTGCAAACCTGTTGATCCTCATTTCTTAGGACAGAAGGCAGGAGGAAATATGGTATAAAATTAATAATGACAATAAGGAAACAACTACACAGGGAGTATTCAGTCCTGAATCTCCAACTAATTATTTTGTGAAACTGAAAAAGTCTTTCAATCTCTCTGAGACTCAATCTGCTGATGTAAAATGAAGCATGATCTATGTGATCCATGAGATCTTTCCACTTTTATACATCATAGAAGCATTGCACCTCTATTCTCTCTGGAGACACTTCCTATTAGCTAACACATTTTTATGGGGTTTCTCTATTTTATTACAGTCTATTGGTTGCCTAGGAAGGTTTTATAATTATATATGGTGCCCTTTTATGTTGCAGAGCATTTTGTTTACTAGGGATTTTTATCTTATTAAGTTACGTAGGAATGTCCTCAAATTCTGAAATTTTTATACCCAATGGAATTTGGAATGTTGTCCCATATCAATGAAATGAAAATGGGATAAGGCTCTGGGCAAAGAGTATAATAAATACCCAAGAAAAGGTCTTATCAGGTATGGTTTGGGAGTCTGCCTCTTAAAAGCACTAGTATAATAACCAAAGTTATAGCACATTAAAACTTGTAGGATGAAGATAAATTGGTGCTCAGAGGAAAATTCATAAGTATAATGCATATTTTTGAATATAAGAAAAATGACATATTAATAACCTGAGCATTGTACTTGAAAAGTTGAAAAGAAAGCAGACTAAATCTTCCTCCAAGATGTACAGAAGCTACTAATAATAGAAGAGCAGAAAATTAGGAAATGAGAAATAACAAACAATGGGAAGAAGTACCAAAACCCAAGCTCATTCTTTGGAATTACTAATAAAACAGACAGTACCCTTGAAGACTGTGCAAGTTAAAAAGAGAGAGAGAGAGAGAGAGAGAGAGAGAGAGAAAGCACAAATAAGAAACATAAGGAACTTTCACAAGTACAAAATACTGGAAAATCTATTTGAAATATGACATAACCACAGAAATGCAATAAATTGACAATATACAAGAAAATTTTGTAATACTTGAACAATAGCATTGACTTAAGAAGAAATACAAGCTATAAAATACCAACGATTAATTAATTTGTACTTTTTTTACACTACCAAAATGGTTTTATAAGTGGCTAACTAAAAGGAATAAAAATCCTTCTTTTCTAAAACTGTTCCAGAGAATAAAAAGTGAAGTTTTCTAACAAATATTATAACCTTCTTTTATATAAAAAATAGAAAAAAGATAGCACAAGGCAGATGAATACATATATATGTGTATGTACACACACACATATATATGTATTCATCTACCTTTATCATGTAGAAACATAATTGCTAATATTCTAAATTAATAATAAGCTATTTTCACACCCTTCAGACTCACGTAAATTAAATTTCTAGCACCGCCAAGTGCCACAAAGTTATAAGGGATCTAGAACATTCATACATTGGCATTTGGAGTGTAATGAGTACAACCATTTGGGGGAACTATTTGGCAATATCTAGTAAGGTAGAAGATGCACCTATCCTGTGAATCAGCAGACTTACTTGTAGGTATATGACACAGAAAATTCACATAAAGATATGTTCATTGAGACATTCAAGTAATAGAGAACAATTGAAAACAATGTAAATGCCCCGTAATAGTGGAATGGATTGACAAATTATGTGTATTAATGCAATAAAGACTGCATAACTGTTATAATTAATGTGTAATTTCTATATGACTCAACATTCATAAACTTCAAAAATGCAATATTAAGCAAATAAACCAAGATGAAAGAAAATTATACCATTGGTACAATTTTGAAAACATGCAAGACAATACATAATGTAGATATACATGTTAATATATATGTAGATATACACAGCATATTTATTTTGAAAAAAAAAAGATAGGAAAGATATACATTTATTGTAGAAGTGCAAGTGCCTTCTCGGATGGAGAGTAGAAATCAAGATCAAGAAGGAGTAAAATGGGTACCTGAAGTCTGTCTGAAAATATTTATATCTTTAAAAATCATTTGAAGCAACCAATGTTTAATACACGCATTTTAATGTCTGGGTGGAAGGTGTCTATTAGATGTGGTATTAGACCCCACTTTAGAGTAACTGTGAAGACTGAGTGGGTTAATAATACACATAAAGGGCTCAGTTGTTCTTAGAGAATACAATATGTTCTCTGTGTACTCACTACATGTTAGTTTTAGGTGTTATTCACTAGAGACTGTGAATTTCTAGGTAGTAAAACTCACTTATTTATCACCATGTCCCTTATGCACACCACTAGTCTCTAGCATGAAGGAGATGTTCAATGATTTGATTGATTGAATACACACATCTTAGACTCCTCTGTCCATCCCTGATTCCTTAATAGTTCTCACCACATGCATGGATGTAGGTGAATGGGACATGGGAACTGATTGGCATAAGCCACTCGTGGAAATTTTAAGTCTTAGTATTTGATTCTTACAACCAGTTCCATATGTGACCTGGTTAACAGTTTCAGGGCAAGTGATTACTTTTAAGTAACCAACCAGCAGAGTTTATATATGTTTTGAGACTCTTGGAAGAAGGTTGATTACATAAATGCCAACTACGTTAGTATTGATTTCTCAAAGAATAAAAAAAAAAAATCAGCTGAATTGACTATTTGTTATTCCTTCTATTCTTTACCATTGCAAGAATTTCATAGGGGTGGGAGATTTCAAAGCTATTTCAAAAATCATCACATATAAAGAATTCCTTAGTATATAAGGTTGTAAGGAGGAGAAATGGGCCTTGGCTGACTTCACCCACATGCTGAACTCCATAAATACTGTACAGTTAACACACGTTCCAGATACTTTAACTTCACAGAGTTCAGGAAAGAACAGATTTTGTTTATGGTGAGTTTCCCTATGTGTTGAATATAAAGTACCAATTAAAGTGTACTCGGAAAGCTGTTTGAGTTTTTGGCAGCATATCAGAAGGAGTTACGGAAAGCCAGGCCTTTCCAATGATAGATATGATTTTGCAGAGGTCATGCTATGGTCTGGACAGGGCACGCCTGGCAGGATTTCAAACCATAAATGCACGCGAATCTAGTGTCATGAATCATGTTCCAGGGCCCAGAGCCTCATTGCCTTGGAAATGGTTTCTCCATTCCCAAGGTAATTCTGGCTTTCAGAATCCTTTGCCTGGAACCCAATCTCTACATGCTAAAGAGATCCACTCAGGTCTAGATTGGCTAAGATGTTGGGGCATTTTATTTTACTATTGCCACTGTCCATTTCTTTGTCGGTTTGATTCAGAAAAGTTTTCAACCCATTGAAAACTCAACCTCTTTCCTTTCCCTCCCTGGATTAACTTCTCCTGTCATTGGTTTCCAAAGAAGTGAATTACTCATCTTCCAAGCTTTTGTCAGTTTTTTAAAATATGAACCTAGGGCATGCCTGCAAGTCTCAGAACCCATGGCAGGGAGGGCATTATTCAATGTAAAAACAAGAAATGGTCAGTAAGCGGAAAAAGAGAAAACAATAAGGCAAGCAAGAATGGGTGACATAAACATGAAGCGGGAACTACAGCAATATGGAGCAGCTGAATGGGACCAACAGACCCTTTGGAGTCTCAGTTAAAATCCAAAGACAGAAACCTGACCCAAGCTAAAGGTATAGTCAGTGACTAGCTTAAGTTGTAATAGCTTCCAAAAACCAAAAACATGCGATTGACCTTGTAACTAGGATTGCATATGGCACCCAGCCAAAACCCACCAGCCTCTCCAGGGCAAAGAGTGACAGCTTTGCTGCCCTGCAGCTGAAACAGGTTGGAACCCATATTAAGCTGTGCCAAGTAGGGTCTGCCACTAAGCCGAACACCTGTAATTCACCCATCTGTGTCCCTCAAGTCCTCACCCCAAAGTAAATTGATTCTGAGCTCTAACAGCTGTCTGGGGGACTCTGATGGGCTGTTCACAGCAGGAAAGTCTTTGGGAGGTGACAAAAGCTGTGGGATGTGTTTTCAAGGTCGAAACCTGAAGAGGGAAGTTCTTTTGATTCTTTCATGTGTGGAGATGACAAAGGTGGCACTGGGTGGGATGGATAATTTTCAAATCATTGGAGTAACTACTAGATATTATTCATCCTATAATCTAATTTGAAAATAAATGTGGTTGATGAAAAAGAAAAAAGTCTGGGCAATGATAGTACCTTTCATTAAGGAATATCAAGTAAAGAGTGGGAGAATTGGGATATAAACTTGGGAAATGAAAGTCATATGCAGTGTGTCTCTGAAGATAAGAGAGTGGTAGGAATATCACATATATTCACTAAAGACCTACTAGACTCATAGCAGTGATAGAAAATAGATATGCATGCCCTGGTAGCAATAAAGATTGTTTGGAAGAGAGGAAAGGAAAATAGATATACTGATCACCTACTATGGGTACGTACAATCCTAGATGCCAAGTCCTTCCAATAGCAGACTCTTGCCAACATCAACAGCCGTTGGTAGATATTATTACAAATAAGCAAAATGATTGTTTTTTATATAGGTTATATTTTAAAGTAAACAGAATCTTAAATGCTGAATAGCCAAAGCTCCCTTGTGACTGAAACCATAATCACATTTTTTTAAACTTTTACTTGGCAAGCTTATATACTTTTTTATTTCTTGGGTGTTGTTGCTGTTGTTGTTGTTGTTGTTGTTGTTTAGATACTTTGTCTACAGGCCCTTATCGATTTACTGATTCTTATTTATTTTTCAGATAAACTTTTATCTACTGTTACTCAGGTAAGAAATGTTCATTCATTTATTCTTCCACTACCAGTCATATATTTATTAATTTAGTTAACAAATGTTTATTGTCCAAATACTGGGAGTGTAGCCATAGGTGAGACAAACAGTCTTAGCCTGCAGGCTGGTCCTCAACAAGAGGTGACTCTTGTTTATATTTTACGCACGTGAGAAAAGTAGGAGCAACGGACATGATATTGCCAAAGGAGAGCTTTTGGAAATCAGCTTTTAACTGAAGGCATATCTATGAGGAGAGGTCTGAGTCTAGCTCATTGCCATTACCACAAGCACTTACTGAATAAAGAACTGTGCTGGCCACACTGGGTGACAAGGACGCTGAGATTCATACCTAGGGCCCCATTCAAACCGAGATCAGCCTGGTTGGGCAAAAGACTCTGCAGTCCTGTTTCCATGAGCTACCAGTCCTTCCTTTCTCTGAATACAACTGAGTTAGCACACACATTTGATTGCCCATTATATATTAGATACTTTGCTAGACACTGGGCACAAAGAACCCTGTTGGCATTTATCTACTCATCCAGCTAGCCATCCTTCCATCCATTCATCCAACTCAGGACGTTTAATGGAAGCTGATGATGTACAAATGCTTATGCTAGACTGTGGAAATACAGTAGCTGAGAACAAGTGGGAGTAAATCAAAACAGCAGTATTCACAATAGCAATAAGAAAAATGTAACACTTAGGGAAAAATTAACAAAACATATGCCAGCCTTACACACTGGAAGCCACTAAATAAATGGAGAAAGACTACATAACATATAACATTTTCCTGGATTTTAAAGCTCATATTTTTTACAATGCTAATTTCCCCCAAATTGATCTATAGAGTCAACAAAATCCCATCCAAAATCTCTGCATGCCTTTTTTAAAAATAAAATTCCGCAAGTTTATCTTAAAATGTAGAGGCAAATTCAAAGAATGGCCAAAGCAATTTTGTAAAAGAACAAAAAAGTTAGAGGGCTACTTCATACTCTACTTGATTTCAAGATTTACTGTAAAGTCATGATACAGGGTGGTGTTGGTTAAGTACACATACACAGATCAATAGAGAGCCTAGAAATAGTACCTACCCATATGTGGTCAATTGATTTTTGGCAAAGATATCAAGGTAATGGGGAAGCGATGGCCATTCAAGACAGCGCACTGAAATAAAATCCACATGGAAAACATTTCAAACCTTCTCTCACTATAGGCATAAGTATTTATTCAAAAGGGAATTGCAGATCTATGCAAAACCTACAACAACAGAAGTTCTAGAAGAAAAGAGAAAAAAATTGAGCACTTAAATTTGGCAAACATTTCTTAGACAAAAAAATGATGTACACTAACCACAGAAGAAAATAAAATGATAAACTAGACTTCCCCCAAATTAAAGACTTCTTTTCAAAAAATGCCATTAAAACACCATGAAAAGGCAAACCTTTGGAGACAAAAAAAACAAAAACAAAAACAAAAACCCTGTGATACATATATCTGACAAAGGTAGAGTTAGGAGTGCAGAATATTTTCACATTTCTATTTTAAGCCTGAGATGTGACTCCACAATAACGGGAGTCCAGTCCTGGCTTTCATTCTTGCTACTCAAAGTGTGATCCAAGGAACTTGTAATGCCGGCATCACCTGACGGCTTGTTAAAAATGAAGATTCTCAGGACCTACCCCAGAACTACTGCATCAGAATTCTCATTTTAGCGGAGTCTCAGGTGATTTGCGTACACATTAAAATTTGGGAACCCTGCTGTTTTTGACCACCCAGGAAACTGGTTTCCTGGTTCTGGTACCTAGGAAGGTATGGAAGCATATCCTGGGAATGTCCGGACTGTGCAGGAAGCTGGGCAGTGTCATTGAGAGAGCATAGGATCTGACATAGGTTATACTTGGACTTGAATTCAGGCTCTACCACTTGCTAACCCTTTGGAAAACCTTAGGAAGATCATTTACCATCTCTCAATTTCCCATCTGTAAGCAGAGGATGACTACGTCCTTTTACAGACATGTCCTGAGTGTTCAGTAAGAGAGTGTTCCTAAGCCCCCCAGGACAGTACCTGCCATGGTGCTGGTTCTCAATATATTCAGTACTTTCAAGTGGTCAACAAACAATGACTTTATTTTGCATTAAGTAAATCATGAAAGTCAGTGCCTTGAAGCGGATCCAGACCTCTGATATCTCTCTCTCCACTCCAGGAGCAGGATCATTTGCATCTCTTTGCTTTTTTTTTTTTTTTCTTGCTGCATTGGACTCAGTGGATGAGGGAGGGCAGACTGTGTTAGGAAGAGCCCTCGCCTCTGGATGGTGGCCCTCCTCCCGTCCACATCCCCAACAGCCTAATAACAAGAGCAATAACGGGGTTCATTATGCATGCAGCTCAGCAATCATTGCTGAAGAGAAAATTAGTTTGATGCCCTGAGCGACAGTTGAACTCTAGAAAGTGCCTAAATAAAAGACAACATGCATATAATAAAGAACACAGTGAGAAAAGTTATAAAGAGGCAGGTCACAGAACTTTCTCTTCTCCTGATGCTTCTAGACTCTCCAGAAAAGGTGCTTTGGTTACTAAGAAGTCTTTTTAGCCAAGGGTTGCCTTCTCCCTGGCAGTGGATGGGATGGCAGGTCTGGGAGGCTCAAGCATGTGTAAATACATACTCATACATTTTAAACTTTTTTTTTTTTTGCCGTGATTTTAGGTTTACAGAGGAGTAAAGACAGTACAGGTTTCCCATATAACCTTGACCTAACTCTCTCTAGTAGGAATATCTTATGTAATCGTGATATTTTTATCCCAAACAAGAAATGCAATTCACATACACTATTAAGTACATTACAGGTTTTCTTTGCATTCCCCCTCTTTTCATTTTTCTGTTCCTGGATCCAGTCCAGGCTACAATGTTGCATTTAGTCCTCAGTCTCCTGAAGCATCTCTGATCTATAAGAGTTTCTGTCTTTCCCTTGATACTTTCAAAGAGTACTGGTTTGGTATTTTGTAGGCTGTTCCTCAATTTGAGTTTGTGTGATGCTGTCTTATGACTAGTCTGAGGTTATTATTTGGGAAGAATATCACAAAGGCAAAATACTTACTTCTCATCACATCATATCAGGGGCATGTAATATCAATAGTTCTTATTCCTGATGATGCTAACCTTGATTAGTTGGTTAATGTGATGTCTGAATTTCTCCACTGTAAAGTTATTTTCCCTTTTCTGTACTCGTTTCCTTAGATGCAAGTAACTACATCCAGCCACACTCAAGGGAAGAGGAATCAAGCTCTACTTCTTGGAAGAAAGAGTATCAAAGAATCTGTGGTCCAATGTTAAAACCACCACAGGAATTAGCAAATTTGGGGAGAGATATTCTGAGGCAGTGCAAATATCCTGTTCTTCCTGAAAGTTATGCATGCAGATTTTAGCATTTGTCAGTGGATTGTGCCTAGAGCAATTATTACCATGGTGTTCCAATGGTGATTTTTATTTCCCTCATCCTCCTACATTTATTAATTAGAATTCTTTTATAAGGAAAATTTGTTCCTTTTCCATTTCATTAACTGTTCAATCATTGATTTATATCTATATGAACTCATGTTTTCTTTTTTTTTTAATTTATTTTATTTTGAGGGTTATAATCCAATACTATCATCATGTATTTTGTTGCTCAAATTGTTGCAGCACTGCTATCAAGAGGTCTTTCAGGTTGGTCCCTGCATCTCTTTGATAGAATTCTGTCCTTTTGTTCTTTGAGCAATTTCTTACTTTCTGGCACTGCAAGGCACTCCAGTATATTTACAAAACAACACACATACACGCACACATACACACACACAGAAGCAGATTTTAAGCAATATAAATACAAATATGTTCATACCTGTATTTATATTGCTTAAAATCTGCTTGTTTTAATTATTTTTATCCAAATGATTTTAGCATTTAAAAATTCAGAATTTTTAATACAATATGTTCACACCTAGGAAGGAAGAAAAATACACCATATCAAAAACATGAAATGCTAGGGGTGCCTGGGTGGCACAGCGGTTAAGCGTCTGCCTTCGGCTCAGGGCGTGATCCCGGCGTTCTGGGATCGAGCCCCACATCAGGCTCCTCCGCTATGAGCCTGCTTCTTCCTCTCCCACTCCCCCTGCTTGTGTTCCCTCTCTCGCTGGCTGTCTCTATCTCTGTCGAATAAATAAATAAAATCTTTAAAAAAAAAAAAAAGAAAACATGAAATGCTAGAAGAATAAGTAGCTTTGCCTATACAGTTTCTATGGGATGGGCTGTGTACTTGTGTGTGTAGTATGTGTGTGTGTATGTGTGTTATTTTATACATATGCAGCCAAGTTGTTACACTCAAGGAAAAACATATATTCTTTGTGAGATACAGAAATATGGAACACTACATCAAAAACTAATGATGTACTATATGGTTACTAACATAACATAATAAAAAATTATTTAAAAAAATATGGAATATTAGGTCATGGATGGCTGCCTCTTGGGCAGGGAGCAGATGTACAGGAGGAGGGGAAAATGAAGAAATTCTTTTTTTTTTTTTTAAAGATTTTATTTATTTATTCGACAGAGATAGAGACAGCCAGCGAGAGAGGGAACACAAGCAGGAGGAGTGGGAGAGGAAGAAGCAGGCTCATAGTGGAGGAGCCTGATGTGGGGCTCGATCCCAGAACGCCGGGATCACGCCCTGAGCCGAAGGCAGACGCTTAACCGCTGTGCCACCCAGGCGCCCCAAAATGAAGAAATTCTTGAAAATGTACTTCTGTTGGTTAACTGGAAAACAGTATGGAACTTCCTCAGAAAGTTAAAAATAGAGTTACCCTATGACCCAGCAATTGCACTACTGGGTATTTACCCCAAAGACACAGATGTAGTGAAAAGAAGGGTCATATGCACCCCAATGTTCATAGCAGCAATGTCCACAATAGCCAAACTATGGAAAGAGCCAAGATGCCCTTCAACAGACGAATGGATAAAGAAGATGGGGTCCATATACACAATGGAATATTACTCAGCCATCAGAAAGGATGATTACCCAACATTTGCGTCGACATGGATGGATCTGGAGGAGATTATGCTAAGTGAAATAAGTCAAGCAGACAAAGACAATTATCATATGGTTTCACTTATTTGTGG
Organism: Ursus arctos; assembly: GCF_023065955.2. Classification (NCBI taxonomy): domain Eukaryota; kingdom Metazoa; phylum Chordata; class Mammalia; order Carnivora; family Ursidae; genus Ursus; species Ursus arctos. The sequence continues at coordinate 19,316,149 of NW_026622830.1, read as the reverse complement.
AATATAAGGAACAGCAGGGAGGACATTAGGAGAAGGAAGGGAAAAATGAAGGGGGGGAAATCAGAGGGGGAGATGAACCATGAGAGACTATGGACTCCAGGAAACAAACGGAGGTTTTCAGAGGGAAGGGGGTGGGGGATGGGTTGGTTCGGTGATGGGTATTAAGGAGGGCACGTGTGGCAATGAGCACTGGGTGTTATACACAAACAACAAATCATGGAACACGACATCAACTAATGAAGTACTGCATGGTGACTAACATAATAAAAAATAATAAAGAATAAAAAATAAAAATTCTTATGGTTAAAATAAAGGGCCAGGAATGTACCTGTGTCTTTCATTCTAGATTTTTTACCTGGTTGTCAGTAAGCCTGTGCAATTTTCAAATGCAGTTTCTCTCCCCTTTTATAGAACATTCATTTATTACAAATATGATTGTCTCTTTTTTTCATTTTCCTGATCTTTTCCAGTCTCTTTCCTAAAGAGAACTTATTATTTCTATTGTGGTTCTCCATTCTTTGTCCACTCTATAATTTTCCCTCTTGCCATTTTTATCTTATTGTTTCTTTTTTATTTTCAGAGGTTTTCTCAAAATACCCTCCACAGTATTGATTCAACATCCTTACATCATTACATATTCTTTTCTGTACCCAGTGTGGATTTTACTAATCTAAAAAAAAATCTATTAATCCTTGCTTAATTTACTAGTTTACCTTTAAAAATGTCCTCATGTATCTAATCTGGTAAGCCTGATGTCTTAATTACTCCTTTCCTTAATGTTTAAGGGTTATAACTTTCTGCATATTTGAGTTATGATAATTTCTTAAAATTTTCTTCTGAACACTGCAGTAGAGAATTTGTAGTAGTTTACTTTCAAGATTTCTGAAACTTTCCTTCCTTCCCATATGCTCAAATCCATTAATCTCTTCCTTTATCCTTAGAAAATCTTTCTATAACCCCAGATAAATTCCCGTTTTAAGAAATAATATTGAAGATTTGGACCAAGATAGTAGCAATGGGGGAAGACTGAAGGCCAGCACGGTGCTGGGTATTCAGGGGGTAGAACCAACAGTACGTAGTGCTTGATTAGAAATAGAGTAAATCATGGTGAGAAGTGAGCTGATATCCAGGTTTCTACCTTGAATATGTAGATAGATGGTGGTAATATTCACCAAACAAAAAAGACTGAACAATTTGGGAAACTAAAAAATATATTTCCGATGGGAAATCCTGAATTCAAGTTAGAAATCAACATTTTAAGGTATAGGCCACACAGGCACATTTACAGGCAGAAACGGAAAAAAAAAATCAGAAGCAAGGGTAGGAGGAGAAGCTTAAGAATAAGAATATGCAAATGTTAGTTGAGCTTTGAGTTGGAAGAGGTCAAAATGAGATTCAGATCCTGGGGGAATCAGGACAAGGATACGGTCCAGAGGTCAACTGGAGGGAGAAGGAAATTAATGAATACTTCTTAAGAGCCAGGCTCTATGTTGAGAAATGTTATGTACATGCCAATCTTTTTGCCAAAGATGATGTTTTTGTCTTGTTTTTCAATCAAGTTCAGAGAGGCCAGGTCAGTTACCCAAGGCCACAAAGACTGTGGTGTGGCATCTTTTAAAACTCAATCTCTCTGTCTCTAGCACTATTGCTCCTGTCATACAACCTCTCAGTAGGATTTTTGCTTCCTGTGAGACCCACCATTATGCACCAGGTAGATATGAACCCCCCCTGCATTCCTATCTGCCATACCTTCTCTCTGCAGGGAAAGTTGGCATCCAAACATTGACAAGAGTCCTGTTATCTTTAGGTTAAAGTGGATATGTTATCATCACCCTGTGCAAGCGAATCTGATCATTGTCCCGAAGACAGTTTTGTTATCTCTCATTGCATATGTGATCATTACCCTGAGGGCAGAGATGCAATCATTGCCCTGCAGGAATACCTATCATTACGGTTTGGCAAGTGGAAAAGTGATAATTAACTTGCACAAAGAGATGGGATCATTGCACTACAGATAGAACCTTACTGTATTTCTCCGAGAAATGCAATCTTTAGTGTGCAAAAGACAATATGTTAATTACATTTATGGTAGAGATATGCTGGTTATATTGCCCATAATGATGATATCAATTGCATTTCAGGTGGCAAGTGATATCGTTGCATTGCTGATAAACCTGTTATAATTACATTGCAGGAAGGTGCACAATCATTCCTTTGCATATGGTGCATATGGAGATGGGATCATTACAGGACAGGTGGAGATGCAATCATTATGCTCTATATAAACCCATTTTCATGGCATGACACAGCATATGAAGAAGAGACCCTTCCTCTGCTGGAAGACCTATTTCCAGTTAGGTTGCAAATGATGTGCTTATTGCCCTGAATACAAATTTGGAGTCTCACAAATGTTTTAAGTGTGTTGCACGTGAAGGTGTAAACATTACATTGAGAATGTGTGGAAGTGATGCTGGCAATTTCCAAGCACATGCCTTAATCAGCCTTATAGTTTCCACTTTTATACTCTTTTTGCCTTGAGACACCTCCTGAGGAAATCTTAGGTAGACTCCTGAAATGTGATAGGCCATATGGGTAGGGATGTTGAAGGATAAAAGACCAACAGGGAGGAAAGGAACCCAAGCAGGCCTTAGCTGTTATTGCCATTCCAGTGGAGGTACCAGACCTGTGAGTAAGGCCACCTTAGATATTCTGGGTCTACTAGAGTCTCCAACAGACTGCAAACACATGGGTGAGTCCAGCCAATCAACATGGAGCAAAGACAAGACACCCAGCTGAGCCCAGTCCAGATTATAGCGTCATGAGCAAATAATTGGTTGTTATGTTAAACCAGGAAGTTTTGGGGTGATTTGTTACAGTCATAAATAATTGAAATAACTGTGTATACTTTAATGATACATAATCAATCCACTGTTATGATAGGCCTTTTAACAGAATTAAAGTGATAGCTTCTCCATTTACAATGCAAAGCAATTTAATGGTAAGAGCTACAAGGGCCCTGAAATGATCGAAAGCCTCATGAAGTTGATTTAATATACAGCTATCCAGAGTGCCTGGTCACATGCCCGCCTAATGCATAATGACTGCATCTCCATAAGCAACATAATAATAAAGGTTATTTTTCTTTTATTCTGTTTGTTTGTTTGTTTCAGTTGAATGATCACATTTGCATTGTGAAAAAGTTCAAGTTGTTTGTCCTGCAGTTAGTCAAATCACGGCTCAAATTTCAGCCCTAGTTCATGGTACCTGAATGACACTTGTTAGGTCCCTTAAATTCTTTAAGCCTCCTGTGTAAACTGAGGAAATAATTCTAACTCACAGTGTTACTGAGAGAATTCCATAGGATAACTTCTGCGAAGTCTGTACCATAGTTGCTGGCACGTCAACTGTGACTCTCACCCAGGTTTCTGATGCCATGATCAGCAATCTTAACTTTTCAAAGATTGATCTAATAGAATTTTGTCGGACGAAATGACTAGGACTTGTTCCTGGAGAAAATTCCGGTGACCCCTTGGTGTAACTCAGTAGCATGTGTTCATATTGTTTTGTTTTGTTTTCTGTCAAGTCAAGATGCATTCAATTGGCGATTCGTTTCTTTATTTACCAACCATTGCATTAATAAAATAATGGCTTTTCTATTTCATGCTATACTGTGGTTACAAAGATGGGTGAGTTATACCAGGATGAAAATATTCGATTGCCACCCAGAGGAAAGAAAAAAAGAAAGAAAGAAAAAGAAAAGAAAAACCACTGGAAATAAAAGCTATCTGTCAAGAAGGGAGAGAGCAGTAGTTTGAGATCTCCTCTGGCTTTGAAGAATGTCTTGTAGAATGGCTAAAATTAAAAGAGATAGTGTCAGGTGTTGGTGAGGTAGTTCTAATGCTCATACATTGCTAATGGACTGTACACTGGTTTAACCACTTTGGAACACTGTTTGGTGATATTAGGATGTGGAGAAAGGGGAACCCTCTTACACTATTGGTGGGAATGCAAGTTTGGAAAACAGTGTGGAGTTTCCTCAAAAAGTTAAAAATAGAGTTACCCTATGACCCAGCAATTGCACTACTATCTTATCCCAAAGATACAGATGTAGTGAAAAGAAGGGCCATATGCACCCCAGTGTTCATAGCAACAATGTTCACAATAGCCAAACTATGGAAAGAGCCAAGATGCCCTTCAACAGACGAATGGATAAAGAAGATGGGGTCCACATATACAATGGAATATTACTCAGCCGTCAGAAAGGATGATTACCCAACATTTGCATCGACATGGATGGAACTGGAGGAGATTATGCTAAGTGAAAGAAGTCAAGCAGACAAAGACAATTATCATATGGTTTCACTTATTTGTGGAATATAAGGAATAGCAGGGAGGACATTAGGAGAAGGAAGGGAAAAATGAAGGGGGGGAAATCAGAGGGGGAGATGAACCATGAGAGACTATGGACTCCAGGCAACAAACTGAGGGTTTCAGAGGGGAGGGGTGTGCTGGGGATGGGTTAGTCCAGTGATGGGTAATCCATGTATTGCATGGAGCACTGGGTGTTATACACAAACAATGAGTCATGGAACGCTACATCAAAAACTAATGATGACTAACATGACATAATAATAAAAAAATGAAAAAATGATATAAAGCTCCAAAATAAATAAATAAATAAACAAATGAAGTTAAACCTACTTCTACCTTACACCCCAGAAATTCCTGATCTTAGTATATACCCAAGAAAACAAGAGCACATGTCTACCAAAAGATATGTACAAGAAAGTTCATAGCAGCCATAGTTATAATAGCTAAAAACTGGATAACCCAAATGTCCATCGACAGGGGAATAGGTAAGTAGATTATGACATATCAGACAGTGGGCTGGTCCGTAGCACTAAGATGAAGAGACTACTGGTAAAGGCACAACACAGACGAATCTCATAGCCATAATGCTGAGGGAAATGAGCTAAATTGTAAAAAATTACATGGCATATTATTTTATTTATACAAAGTTCCAGAACGAGGTATTTATGATGGTAGACATCAAAATAGCAGTTATCCTTGGCAATGGGAAGGGTATCGACTAGGAAGAAACAGGAGGAAAACTGGATGAAAATGTTCTATAGCTTGATCTGGGTTACTAGGTCACATGCATATGTAAACATTCATCCATCCGTACACTTAAGATTTGTGCCCTTTACTGTATGTGTGTTATGCATCCATTATAAATAAATTGACAGATGTAATGTCTTTTAGGTTCAGACTGGGGAGGATTTGTGAAATGAACACTAAGGGTCTTGGGGATGTGGGTGCAGTTGGTACCCACCAAGGCAGAGATACCCTGGCATCAGAAGCCTAGAGACACCTACCTACCTCTATTTGGTCCTCTATTGGTCCTTAGTGGACAGAACTCTCTCTGCCCTTCCCTGTCACAGAACCAGCACCAGGCTGGGGAAGGCAACAATCCTTCAACTGAAAGCTAGATTTCCTCAAGTTCTCACAAAGATGCTACTGACCCCGCTCTGGCCCGTCTGCTTTGCTTCTTACTCAGGCCTGGAGCACTTTCAGGACTGAACATCACTCAAGCCAAAAGACAAGAAGCATAGCCTGCTATTAGACTTTTGTCCCTCACTGGGTAAGGGCTGCAGTGCTACTGCTATGCGTCCCCACTCAGGTCCTCTGGCATGCCTTGGGACCAGGCCAAGCCCTAGTGGTTAGCTCCTTCAGGCTCGCCTTACAGAGAACTCAGAGATGTCTGGACAGGACCCTGCAGACAGTGTCCTGGGCCAGAGACTTCTGATCTCCGGGCCAGCAGAGTCACCATGAAGACAGATTTATGAGCCATAGGCAAAAAAGCTGGCATTCTTGTGGCCATCTTTCTACCCCATCCTCTCCACATGACCATATCCTTGGCCAGATCCTCATGTCCTTGGATGGCTGTTGCCTTTTGGCAAATTAGCAATTAAGAAAAACAAGCACATTTATCATGGCCTTGTGGGTGCCCATCCTGAACCCCTAAGGGCAGAAGTTCCTTGCACCCTCCAAGTCTCAATTTAGTAGCAATGACACAGAGAGGTCATCCTCCCCTAACAAGCTGAAATTTCCTCTCTAGGGACTTACTTCTAGGATTAATATGCTGAGAAGCCTACAATTTGGTTTTCAGGGAAAATGGCGTGTTTTCAAGGCTGAATATAGCTTGTTTTGAGTCTTAAATTCAGATTAGCTCACGTTGACTCTATTATCTCCCATTTGCTGGTTTTCTAAATTTGGGCACCCGACTTCACCTCTCTGAGGCCCACCCTCCTCATTTTCAAGATTAAGTGAGATAATACATATAAAGTCCTTTTCAGGCAACTACAAAGCTCCAGTAAAAAAAAAAAAAAGAAATTGAAATTATGATCCTATTCAACATGTGGTCAGCTGATCCTCTTATTTTCTTTCATTCTGGATATTCTAGTTATACTTTTGACTTAGTATCTTCATCGTTCCCCTTCCATTAAGTGCTTGCTGTGTTTTTGAGACCATGTCTTCAATTGCCCATACTTAGTTTGAATTTTATTCTTAACTCTTCAATTTTATTAAGACCACCCCATTTTAAATGTCTTACTGTTTACGTCTGTGAATATAAGACAGACATTCTTGGCTGCCTTTTACAAATTCATGACTAAAGAGATAGACTAAAGGAGGCGAATGACTTATTCTAAGAGACACCACTTGCTCTTTCCCCCTACCTGATAATGAGCCCTCACCCAGAGGGAATCAGCCAAAGTCAAATCTCATAATGACAAACAGAAATGTGCAGTATCGTTATCACTAAGCCAACACCATTAAACGCCAGTATTATTGACACTTCAGGTGACTGGATGATGCCTCTTCAGGCCAAGCTAATGAGGAGAACCTCTCCATTACCTCTTATCGAGATTTAGCAGCAGCCACAGCTACCCAATGAAGTTGGAAATTACTGGGCAAGCATTGACATTAGCCAGATGCTGGCCTTCAGTCATAATGCATGCACACACAAACAGACTTGTAGACTCAGAAAACTAGCCGATAGAGGTTTTGGTTTCGGCCTGTTGTTTGCCAAAGCCAGTGCCCTCAAACATTTTGCTGTTCTCCACAGTCTGGTACAGAAGTGATGGTTTCCGTGGATATCTCTTCTGGCACTTGTCTTAGACCCAAGACAGACCAGAGCACATATCTATAAGTCTTTTTTGGTTCCTGTATTTCTTAGCAATTGTTTTTTACTGATGAAATCTGTCTGCCCAACTCCAAACACCCATAGACCACCTCCATAAATTTGCCACTTCTACATACTACCAGTACCATTAATTAATTTTTCTAGAAATAAACTCAAATTTTAAAATTTTTATTTGTTCATAAAAGAAAATAATGAAAGATAAGTTTTAAAAACACATTAAATAGGGGCGCCTAGGTGGCACAGCGGTTAAGCGTCTGCCTTCGGCTCAGGGTGTTATCCCGGCGTTCTGGGATCGAGCCCACGTCAGGCTCCTCTGCTAGGAGCCTGCTTCTTCCTCTCCCACTCCCCCTGCTTGTGTTCCCTCTCTCGCTGGCTGTCTCTATCTCTGTCAAATAAATAAATAAAATCTTTAAAAAAAAACCACATTAAATAAACATGTAACTATTAATTGCTATTTGCCTGCCCATATGCTTTCTAAACTTCTATATTAACAGAAGCATGTTTTGGGTTTTTTTTTCCTCCAGAATAGCTATGTGCCCTGACAGAAAACTACATTTCCCAATCTCCTTTGCAGTTAGGTTGGCCATAACTATGGTTCTGGCTAACAAGATTAAAAAGTTACTCAAAGGGGGCTCTGGGGAAACTCTTTAAAGTGGGGTGAGGCAGCTAGCATCTACCTTTGCCTGTCTTCTTTTTCCTTCCCTGAACATGGGCACAGTGTCACAGATGAAGTGGCCACCCTGGGTCAATGAGGCACCAAGCACAGAGGTTGAACGCTACACTCAAACGATGGCTCAGCAGAAATCCAGACAGAGTGGGGTCTCTGGTTACTGTGCAAGAAAGAATGAACTCCCACATTATGGAAGCAACTTCTAAATCAGGTTTACTCTTACTAGAAGCTAATGCAGTTCTGATACAATTATTAGCATTGGTCTACTTAAAATCCTTTCCTGTGCCCCCAGGGGTATGGGCACCATACTTGAATGAACACCCTAATGCAATGCAGTGTGGGTAAGTTTTCTTTCCTGAGCACAAAGTTCATTTTCATGGTTGACTACCTCCCATGCGAATGTACATATAATACATGTGAATGCCTTATGTGTGAGCGGCGCTTGTATTCTGTTACTGAAAAAGACTGAGATGGTTATGGAATGAATTCAAATTTGTTCAAATATAAATACTTACAACATTAGAGGGTCATCCCATAACTAGCCTTAATGTTACTTTTCTGCATGGGAACGTAGTCATACAGGTGTCCTTGCCTGTTGCTCTGTATCATAGTTATAGAGACTGCCTCTCTCTGAGCTTTAAGGAAGGTGATGTCTTTGGTTACTTAGCCCCTTTCTTACTTCTAGAATAGGGAGTTTAGAACAAAGAAGCCAAAAGAATAGTGATTTTTATGGTGAAAATTCCAAGCACACTATCTTTTTTTCTTTGCCATTCCAAACAGTGGACATCTAAGCATGTGAAGTCTTTGCTTAATGATAGGTAATGAAAATTCTTTGAAAGATACTGTAAATAATGATAACATAACATACATAACAACAGCAGCTACTATTGACTGAACTTGTTCGATATATTAAATGTATACTCATTTAATTTTCAAGCAACCCTAGGAGATCACTGTTGTTGTTATTAATATTATTATCTCTATTTTACATTTAAGGAAATCGAGTCTTAGAGAAATAAAATCCCTTGCCCAAGATCACACAGTGAGTAGCAGGAAGAAGAAGTAATATTATTCCCTGTGTGAAGCTAAAGCCAGAGCTTTTAACCAGGGCTATCACTGATGAATTTGACTGTAAAAACATCCTGACATCTTTGTAAGTTGGCTAATTTCTATGAATTATTCATACCTAAATTATTATAAAATATTGATGTATATTCATATTTTATATTAATTCAATAAAACCCTTAATAAGCCCTTAATAACATGAACCAATTAACTTACTGACCTTGGGCAAGTTATTTATTTGTATTTGTTTATATTTAATTAACACATATGGCCTTAACTATGTGCCAGGCACTGTCCTAAGGACTCTACAAGTATTACCCATTTAATTCAGATTTCAATTCAATGTATTAAGTACTCTGCTTATACAAGAGGAAACTGAGGCATAGAGAGTTAAATAACATCCCCCAAACGGTGCAGCTAGTAACAGACTCAATGCCAATGCCCTCACCTGCAAAATGAGAAGATCACAGTGGACAGTCTCCCCTGGTGTTCTACAAAGTATGAATTTTGAATTTCTGGTTTTATTAATGATTGATTGGTTGGTTGATCATAGGACTAATACACTGCTACAGAGTATAACTGGCTTTACCAGTCCTTTGTACCATGAATATTTTTTCCAGTTCAGAAAAAGGCAGCCCTTTTTCTCACTATGTATTTCTAAAAGTTCAGCTTGTAATCCTTGAGGGTATAGCTGGCAAAGAAGTTAAAAGAATCACTTCCCAAGGACAGACTTGTGACAAAGTGGTCTCTTCCTGGATACTGGAGAATACCCTCCTTGGGGTGTCTCTGTGACAAGCCAGCAAACATCTTTCGGCCCACAGGACACAAGACACAATAGTACAAGTCAGATGGCCTAACACTTTGCCTACCATAACCTGAGCTAGAACCTGGCCCTTGGTCAGTTTGGGGACTTCAAGTGTCAATGTTTTAAGCACCTATCTTTAGGAAGATTGGCAGCTTCTCTGCATGTGGGCACTTACGAGTCATTTGCTGGCAGAGATGGTTTAGGACCCTCCCCCTGTATAGAGATATCCCCCATCTGAACTCCCCAAATGGTAAGATGCAGTCCTATGGGGCAAACAATTGTGTTAGTCATTATTGATGTCTGCTTAGAGATCCCGGTAGCTCTAACTGATGAACTCCCTGGCAGGCCCACGATGTTCCATTGTGTGAATTCACTCTGCCCAGATTATTTTAGCAACACATTATTGTGACAGGTGGTGCTGGCTCTTTACCTACTTCCTCCTACTTGACTGGTACTCTTCTATCTACTGGAGTTCTGGCTTCTAATGACTCACACTCACTGCCTCTTCTGGAGAATTTTCCTTGGCTGATGGGGCTGCCTTGTCCAGATGCCTAGGAAATTATACTCCTTTCCCTGGTGGTGCTCCATTGTCAATAACTGATGTCGTTTGTAGGACAGTCTAACTTCCTTTGCATGGGGGTGGGGATGGGAATAGGGGAAGAGCAGTGTGTATAATTCACCCTCCAAAATACTCTGTAGGATTAGAGTAAGGTGAGACTTCTGAATTCTCTCTTGTTTATCCTATTCCCTCACTGCCTTATAGGTTTCTCTGGAATGCAGTCTCTCAATAAATCACTTAACACAAGGTTCTGAATCTATCAAAACAAGAGGACTAAGCCAAAGTTCATAGTGTTCTTAACTGCTGAGTTCCACCACCTCTTGGATTAAATGTGGCCCATCTAAAATGGCAGAGCCCTTTGACTGCCTCCTGACTAAACACTTTAATTCTTTTCCCTAATATCCCTTTCAAACAAGAGAAACTCCTTTCATTGAACATAAGTAGCCAGCACTGCCATTCCTGCAGAAGGAAGAACAGAAGTGCAATTCCAGAAAAGGAAATATTCTGCATTCACTGAGAACCAGTGACCAATGGAGATGGTATCTATTTTAACCAGGAACGTGAACCAGAGAATAATCCACCCTATTTCACAGCAAGAGTCAATTCCAGAACGAGGAAATCAAATAGGCTTGAAATGGAAGCTACTTGCTACATTTGAGAAGGAAGGTCAGATAGGGAGAAAACGGATTTCTGTGGTGGATAACACATTGTCCTAGATACCCCTGAACATGACATACATCATTCCTAAACACCCAAGGAATACATGGTACAAGAGGAAGTGACATAAGTGCATTCATTTAAAAACCAACCAAGAGGTTTCCTGCCTCTAATCATCTTGGGATCTAAAGATTTGGAACATTTAACTAAACTTTTTGAACTGAATGCTTTGCTGCTGTTTAGACATGAAATTTGTTTCCTATCATTTGTCAGCTTCACCGTACATTTTATTTTATGAAAGAAGCAAAGTGATTATTAGCAGTTAGTCTGTTCTAAGTGGAAACAGAAGATGAGATAAAAAGAGACTCATGGAAGGTATTTGTCCTGTGTGTCTAAATGAAAGTAAGTTTCACCCTCAAAAAAGTCAAGGAAAGAATTTAATGTGCTGATGTTTTTAATATAATGAAATATGACTTGCTTATATGTGACCTTAAAATTGAGCTAATAAAAACTCTGTGGGCAAGGCTATCTCCTCAAGAAAGTGGCAAAATAAAAAGCAAATCATATTACAAATAAATTTAATTCTAATCACTTTCAAAAAATATTTACTAAAGGCTCATTCAAGGCCAAAAGGATATTGAAACAAACAAACAAACAAAAACAAAACAGGAAAATAGACGCAAAGAGTGGTGAACATGTTGCTAAGGGCACAGATCACTCTCTGTTGGAGAATATGAAGATGTCATGGAGGAAGCAACAGAGGATGCAGCCCATTCGGAATAGGTAGGATGGAGACAGGTATAAATAGATGTTAAAAGGAAGATACACCAGTGACAAGAAATAGCAGGGCCATATGTTCATAGGAAGGAAAGTGTAGATCAGGCTCAAAGAAGAGGAAAAACACTTTATCTGGCACTTAGGATACCGTAGAGGAGTATAGAGAGAGAATCCTGAAAGGTATGTTAGAAGTATGCAAAAAATTATGGGATGTAGTGATTTGGTGAATGCCAGGATCTGTGAGTCCGTGTCTGTTGCATTAGGATGAAGAGACCTTAAAGGTGGAACAGCAGGCAGTCATATAGCAATGATGTCCATGGAACAAAGAAGGCATTAACACACAAGAAGACAGTGGAAATTAAGAAACTGGAGTTCAAATAGAAAAAATCAGTGCTGCCGAGCATTACAGAAAGAATAAGGAAGGTGAAAGGCAAAGCAAAGCAAAGTAATTGGATTTGGCAAATAGGAAGTCATTTGGTCAACCAAAAGCCAGTTCTTATTCTTTATTGTCATAGTTTGGGTTCCTCCAAAAGCTAACCTCAGCACTAGGGCATGAGTTTGGGAGGTGATCCCTCTGGAGGGACCCACAGAATGATCTAGAACTGCCCATGGAAGATGTAAACTTGAGGTATTTATCCAGTAACTTCAGCCCCTAATTGGTTGGGTGTTGTCCCTAGGAGCAATTAAATCCTCTCTACTATGAACTTCCCTGCTTAGGGAGAGTAAACTCCTATGGTCTTTTTCAGGTAGAGAAGCAGAGAAATTCAAGCACTTGAATTATGCAAGGAATCATCCATGGGAGTCTAGGACAAACTTACAAATAGGGAAAAGGTTTTGGAGTAGGATTATAAATAGCAAGTGTCTATGAGGGCTAAGTACTTGTGGCTTCCATCTTCAAAGTCTCCTCATAGTCCAAGATGGCTGCTAGAACTCAGCAATCACATCTACTTTGTGGGCATCAGGACACAAGAAAGAGCCAATTTTAGAAGAGTCCACTTCATTTACTCACCCTTCTTATAAGTATTGCTTAACATCTCATCTGCCAGATCTTGGTCATATGACCAAATCCTGGTATAAGGGAGGCTGGGAAATGTAACATTTTAGTTGGACACATTATTGTTCCACATAAAAATATGATTTGGTTGTTAAGGAAGGAAGGGTGAATAGACGTTGGGTGGCAAGCCAGCAGTCCCTGTCATACCACTGAAAAGCATATTCAAGTAAGAGTTTTAATTTCCTTTTTATTTGTCAGTCTTGTGTCCCACCCACTAGATTTCTATTTCCTTGAAGATGGACTGGGCTAGGTTTACTTCGTTATTATTCGCCGTGACTCACGCATTAGACTACTTTATCCCTTTGGCTTTTCAAGTAAGGAACCAGTATCATTATTCCAATTAAAGGGAAGAGTGAGGATACCAATAGCCAGTCATAATGAAAAGTTAGGAATTCTCAAGCCTCAATTTGGGGCTTCATCAAAGCAGCAGGTGGACCTAGAGATAGAAATTGTGGGTTATTTGACATATTTAATTTTTCAAAATAGTAGACAAATGCACTGCCCAGAACCTTTTAGAATAGACTCTCTTAATTTCCCATTATACACACCTCCACATGCAAACCTACACCACTCTCCTTTGGCCTTAGTCAGGTCTGAAGGTATTTGAAAAAATACCTTCCATGAATCTCTCTCCAATAGCAATGGACTTGAACTCAGTAAACAGGAGTTTGAGACTCCATTTTCTTGATTACCAGCAAGCAAGCATTGACAAGCCATTTACCATTTCCAAGGCTTAGTTCTCTCATTTTTGAAATGAGCGCAATCACACAGCAAGGGTTATTTGAAAGGAAGGAATACGTGAAAAGGTCCTGAATAGCTACTGTCATAGCAGACGATCAGAATATGAGGTTTAACCTGAATCTCTTCCCTTGTGTCCAAGACTACAGAGGATTCTGACTTGATCTTTGGCTCTTGGGCACTGTGGGATCACCACTGCCACCAAGCATACTATGAGGACCCTGTGAGGATTCCTGTGGACCTTTCATTCAGACCCTTGGGCATCTGGCCTGGACCTTCCCCAGAATGCAAAGGAAGCCTCTAAATGACAGACCCCAGAGGGAGCATTTCTAAACGCTTCTTCCAAGCACAGGGAATCAATTCCTACTCCTTGCATATTCTGAGAATTAGCAGAAAGCACATACATATTTCAGAGTTACTTCTTAATACAATTATAGTTCATTTAGCCAGCAATTACAGTAATAGAAAGATTGGCAACCACCACAAATCAGTTTTAAAGGAACTGATGACCTGAACTGCTAAAAATTTATTTTGTCCAGCTCTCATGGTAGATATGGTAGGCCCACAATCCTACATGGGGAGTGCAGAGTGGGTGAGACTGGGCTCTCCCAGTGAGGTAGGCTGACTAATCACAGTGGCCATCTTAGGTACTGACAAATAAGTCCTCCTGAAAGCCTTCACCTCCTATGGTTATTAACTACACCAGTCAAGAGGTCTGAACACTTTGGTTTTAGGAAACTACCATGAAGAAACACATGTGCACAGACCACTACAGTAAAATGGTGATTTTATTAAGGGGGTTGTGCCATAGTGTGTAAGTAAGCCCCCTACCATTGTTGATCCCCAAATAAAGTTTCACCAGACTTCATGTAAGCCTTTGAAGCCAACTACTTCCAGCTATGTCTCCTTTTAAACTAAAATCCATGCCTCATTCATCTCTTAAGTATTTACACCCAGATATCTAAATTCACATGGCATCTGGCTAGAAGATCTCAATACATTTTTGTTTCTTACAAATACACTTACAAAGAAAATGATTCTTTTAAAGCAATAAAGCCTAAAAAACTAAAGACAAAAACCTAAAAATGAAAAGACAAAGTAGTGTCAGAAAAATGCAAGACTTAGCAGCATTTATAAGTAGACATGTCTGGGTAAAAGAGAAAGAAAGAAAGAGAGAAAGAGAGGAAGACAGAAAAAGAGAAGGAGGGAAGGAGGAGGGAAGAGAAGGGAGGAAGGGAGAAAGAGAGGAAGGGAGGGAGGGAGGAAGGAAGGAAAGAAAAAGAAAGAAAAGAAATGAAAAGAAAAGAAAAAGAAAAAAGTCCTTCCCTGTACTGAAAAAAATCAGTGCCTGCAGGTGAAAATACAGTCATAACAGACAAATTGATGAACTATAAAGAGAAAAAAGAATAATTTTTCCAGTCATTGAGGCAGAAAAAATATATTCATATTTCACCAACTACCTCACTGTTCATCATACTTCACTGTTGCAACATCGGTCTTTCTGTCACCCCCCTAAACAGTTCTTCCATAATATGGTCAGAGTGGGCTTTCTACATATGAATTTGACCATGTAGCCCTCTTTTACTTTAAGCTCTTCCCTGGTCCTCCCTGTCCATCCAGTGTGTCCCAAATCCCTGAGCAAGACAGGGCCTAAACCTCTTGAAAATCTTCCGCAGTTATACACGCAAGACATGGTGTGGACCAAGTGGTGGTAATGAGGAAAAGGAAAGTGGTTGTATGATGAACATATTTTAAATGTAGAGTGAACAGTTTCCTGGTGGCCTGTATATGAGTCAGTCCTGAAGGCACCATCCACTGTGGGAGACAAGGAGGGGCAGAGCAAAGAAGAGCAGAGATAATGGAAGTGAAGGCAATTCTGTTTTGTTCTAAGAATTCTACCAAAAATAAAAGGAACAGAGGCTGATGTCACTTCATGGACTATGGAACTGGAAAAGCCAAAGACCCAGTGAGATAACAGAAAGAGGAGAGGACCAAGTCTGATGCTATGCCAGAGAAGGCGCTCCTATGTACAACCTCAGGTATCCAATGGATCAGGAAACAAGGGGTCATCCTGAGAAGACATTTGGAAAGGAGTAGAGCTGACATACTTCAGTGTCTTAAAAATGTCTAGTACCTTTATCTTTAAGCATCAAGAAAAAAAATTATAATTTCCAAGGTTCTCAATATATTGGTAAAGGAATCCTCATAAGCTGGCCCACGTTCACCGTTGATACAAGAAGATGAACCTGGCAGCTGCAACTAATCAAAGCTGACGACCAGAGCAGCTAAGTCAAGGCCTGGACCCTCTCTTCAACCCAGCTTTCTGGACCCTGCTCCTCTCCCTTAGTCCCAGTATCCCTCACCAACACCATGCTCAAATTGCCGAGTCCAGCTGAGCCCTAGGCCATCTGGGTCTCCCCTACCCCACCTTCTTTGCAAACCTCCTCCAGCCCAAGCCTGGAGCTTCAAAGCAACTGCACTGCCAGTTACTTACCAGTTTCCCCTCCTTCAGACACAAGCTCAATGGAGTCAATGCAGAGAACTGAATCCACCTTATTAGTCACCTCCTATCTTTGGCCCATGCATCTTACTGTCTCAGGTGGGAATCTCCTGCTCTTGTTCTTAGCTCTTTAGAGCTTCATTCCCTGGGAAACCCTAGGTCAACTCAAACGTGAGGGAGACATTTAGATTGCTATAAAACTAAACTTCATTTTTCTTAAAGATTTTATTTATTTATTTATTTGAGAGAGAGAGCAAGTGAGAGAGAGAACATGAGCAGGGGGAGAAGCAGAGGGATAGGGAGAAGCAGACTCCCTGATGAGCCGGAACCCGATGTGGGACTCAATCCCAGGACCCTGGGATCATGACCTGAGCCGAAGGCAGACACTTAACAGACTAAGCCACCCAGGTGCCCTTCATCTTTAGGAATAAAATTTAATATTCCCAGTTGTCTGATCTGGTATTGTACAAACCTTATTACAACAAAGCTCCTTCAGGTCTGTGGGCCAAGAAACTCTACCTACATACATAGGTAATACATACATATTATACATAATATATGTATATAGTTTAATTATATGATTATTCCCATTAAATGAGACAATTTAGTCATGTTTGAAATAATGCAACATGAAAGAAATGAGAAACCATGGTTGTCATAGCATGGTACAACTGAAAGACAGTAAGTTCCCAGATATTTTTAGTTTTTCAAAACAACACTATTTGCTGAGATTTCTTGACATTTGCCTTATGCAAGCCCTGAACTAACTTTATTATCTCCAGGAAATTTTATTTTGTTCTCACATCAATCCTGCAGGTTTGATAATATGATGTACATTTCACAGATGAGGATGCTGAAGATTTCTCAAAAGTTGGGAGGATTCAGGCTGGAATCAAACATAGATTGAAGGGTAGATCCAGGGATCATGAAGAGTTTACTGTGATTATTATCTTCCAGTAAGTGTATTTAAAACATCTTCTTGGGGGTGCCTGGCTGGCTCAGTTGGAAGAGTGTGTGACTTTTGATCTTGGGGTCATATATTTGAGGCCCATTTTGGAAGAAAAATTACTGAAAAAAAATAAACTTTTAAAAATCGATCAATCAACCAGTCAATCAATAAAACATTCTCTTGGGCCTGGACATATAATATTTGCATTGTATTTCCAAACTGAAGGTATTTAAATTTGGAACTCTACACGAAGGAGCCATTCAGAGTTGATCTAAATCTTTGATAAACTGTCTCTGAATGTGGTCTGAAAAATAAAGAATCTGAAAACCCCCTTCTTTCCAAAGACAGGATAGGTACTTCTTTTACAGAAGTATTTGTCTCCACAATCAGAGCTCTGTGATGGAAACACGCAATGGACCCAATACCAATGGTCCTTCTAAGAGAAGAAAATGAGGACTAGGTTGTTCATTTTACTGAAGAAGACAAAATCTTCAAATCCTCCTGACTCCCCTCCGTAAGAAAACTACTTTGACAAAGAGATAAATGATGTATTGATAAGGAACCAGATTTCTGCTGCATAAAATTGACTTTGCATTGAAGTGTTGGTCCAGATAATTTTAGTGAACTTTTTTCTTGACCTATTTATCCAAAGTTGAGAATTTGGGACCGTGTTTTGGTAGAGAAGCTTGTCTTAAAGATGGGTCACATGCTCAGAGACTCCGTCCTCCCTACTGCTAACACACTAGCCACTGCTATGTATTACCAGGGTAAGGACTTTTTAAATCCTTCTGCTGAGACCTTGCTGAGTGAAATGCTTGTTACTGAAATCCCTGGTTAGAGAACTCAATGGCCAAGCACCAAACCACAGACCGCTGTATCCCACTCTTTGAATGTGTTGAAAAGAGAATGCTCTTTGAAATATACTGAAAGGAGAAAGAAAACTGATATTTGGCACCACTCTCATCACGGAGCTTACCAGAAAGACATTTTAGCTTAGAGATGGGAGCTGTACCAACGTTCATTCAGTCAGCAAACATTCTGAAGGCAATTTTACCAGCTGCTAATTCCTTATGTATCCTGGGTTTTCTGGAGCTTTTTCTGGGCAAAATTCCTGACTCATACCTATAATCATTGTTCCATGACCTCTCATTCACGCCTCAACCCCCATTCATCTGGCTTTTGCCATGACAGTGAAAAATAAGCTTTGTGATTTGTGGTTGTTTACCCTGACAATCTCATTGCTTTTTGATAAGTATTACCCTGATTTTGAGCTGAAAGATAGGCACCTTGAATAAAATGACTACGTTTCCCATCCTTCATTGTAGTTAGGGAAAACCATGTGACTAATTTCTAGCCAGTGAGAGGTAAGCCGTGGTTTTGTGGTTGTTGTTGCTGTTGTTGCCCTGGAATGTCTGGGAAGGTTGTATAGTCAGCTGACACCTCTGGGAGTGTTTCATTGTGCCGTTTCATACTTAGCCCACCTCTTGGTCTTTAGCAGACACCATCGCTGGAAATTCAGCAACCGTCTTTGATAACAAGTTAACAAGAAGACTATGGTAACAATGAAGAAAGATAGGATTCTGGGTCCCTGATATGTAAGTCTAGAATAGGCAAAACTACTTCAAAGTGAAAAAAGGCACATTAGTCATTACCTGGATCTGGGGTAGTAAGTTTGAGTGAAAAAGGGTATGAGGAAACTTTTGAGGTTTATAAAAAAAGAAACACTGTATCTTAAGTGTGGTGATGGTTATTAGGGTGCATACATTTAACAAAATTCATTTAACTGTATACTTAGAGATGGATGCATTTTATTTTATGTAAATTATACCCAAATATAGCTTGTTAATGAGAAAACTCACAGGAAATATTGTACTTAATTTTTTAATATTAGGACTTTTTGTTTTAATTTGGGGCAAGAAAAGAATGGCCATGACCATCAGTATTTACTGGAATACTGGAGATCCTTTCAGTGGTGGAAAAGAAAAAAGCAATTAAAATGCAAGGCTCTTAAAGAAGAAACAAAATAATATTAATCATAGGTTTGATTGAAGTTGTACTATTAGGTACATTGACTGTTGTATTTTCTATAATTTGCAGTATGCTTATGATGATAAAAAAAACCAAGGATGTTACATGAGATTGTTATCTAGTGCTTTCAGACGGTAGTTAAGAAACTATATGGACATTTTGACATCTGGCAAAAAAAGTTCTTTGATAAAATATAGCACCTACTTCTGAAAAATAAAAAAAAATCAATCAAACACAACATATTTTAATAAAGTAGAAATATATAAAAACCCTTAACTTGTTCAAAGACATCATTTGAAAGTCAAAAGCACTCATCACATAATTTTAAATTTGTTATCCATTGTTATTAAAGGTAAATAAATTGTTATACAACAGTTGTCTTGAGATCCTAAACAGTGCAATGGAATAAGAATAACAATTTAAAAATATAAATATTTGTAATGAAGGCATGATTCTAATTCTTTTAGGAAATTAGTCCATTTTTTTTACATATATCCAAAGAAATCAATCTTCGAGTTCTTCAAACTAAAAATACTGGAAACCATTTGATATTATGTGATTACACAGAAGTCAACTGTTTTCAGATATCCGAGCATTAACCAGTGAGAAATTTCAAATAGGAAAAAAAGTCCCATTTACAAGAAACCAACAGTACACAGGTGTGACATACAAAAAGAGCAAATAAGTTACAAAACACCTGAAAATAATGGAAATCATAACTGTTCAAGATTAAAGAGAAATATTTACTTTAACTGTTCATTGTCCCAATGTTTGTCGTGTATTAGGTGCTCAACAAATATCTAATGAATGAATGAATGTAAAAGAAACATCCGAATATATGTAGAGATTTAATTGGTCTTTCATTAGTAGACCCAATATTAAGTGACATGTATTATCTTCAAAACTATGTATAAATTCAATGCAATGAGATTCCACTGAATCTGTGAGCAATATGCAACTGAATATATGGCAATGAGACATTTAAAGTCTGTTGATAATATATTAAGATTTTGATTCACACTTGGAAAAAAATGCCTTTTAGTGAGACATCAACCGACAGTAATGTTGCTTTGGATCTCTATTTTTGAGATTCATAATGTGTTTATCATACTAATGATGTAATAATTCCAATGAAAAAATATACTTTTATTAGTTATTTTTTAATTAATGTATTAAATAGAATTCTGATGTAGAAAAGAAATCCTAAAAAATAACCGAGATGCGTGGCTTCATTTTCTTTTTCATTATTTATTTTTTTTCTTTTTCATTATTTTCATAGGGGAAAGCCAATAGTGTTTCAACCTCAACTATAATATTGGTCATTGGCAGAGGAAAACCTTATTTTAGATTAATGATTTTTCGATTCCAATTGTGCTAGTAGTAGTTTTTGTTAGTGTTTGTTACTAAATAATGGATTTTCTCTTTAATCAAGTATCTTTTGACATCTCCTAATAGGATATTTTTCTTCTATTTTCAGAAGCCAAAGTGTCATTGTTTTCTGTTTTCTGTCAGTGCTTAAAGCAGAATTATATCAGCTTTATTAAATTAATTGAAAAGTCCATCTTGTATGGTTAAAATAATTTATATCATTTAGAAATTATCTGTTCCTTTCAAGTTTAAAATTCTTTATTAAAAACACAGTAGTGATTATACTAAAATCAGGTACAACTGAATTAAGGCAATAGAAACATTAAAGAGAAAATGCTGCCTATTTTATAAAAATAACAAATGTAATTCACAGTGATATGATAGTTATGAAATTTTATGTCCCAAATGATGTAGTATCAAACTATATAAAGCAAAACCTAAAAGCAATAAAATGAGATGATGGGAAATAAAATTATACTAACAAACTTAAATACAATATTCCAGATATAAGAAATACCAAGTAGATGGAAATAATTTCACATATAAGAATATTTCTAACATCACTATTTATGACAGTGATAAATTTAAAATGTATGATAGAAGAGTCCTAAAATCATTATGATAAATCAATAATACAGGATACTATGTGGTCTTTTAAAATCATATCCTAAATAACACTTAGAAATATGAAAATATTACTGCAATATTGTTTCTAACTACAGTCTCTGAGAGATTCTAAAGCTACAGAAAATTATGAATGAAATGAACAGTACAAAGCCACCCAGAAATGATGAGTATAACCATTTCTCACATAGGTCTCATTTTTACATGAATGGAGTACCACACACACACAGCACACACGCACATCACACACACCACATGCATCACACACGTCACACACATGTATACACATCACACACATCATGCATACATCACACGCACACATGTCACACACGTGCACGCATCACAAACGTGCATGCATCATACATGTGTGCACACATCACACACATGTACACACACACACACATTGAGTCTCTGTACCAGCTCCATTTTCTTCTTTCCCTCCATTCGGGTAAGTAGTCACTATTAAAATTTCAGTGTAGATCTTTTTAATCCATTTTATATATTCAAATGCAAACACAACTCCAATGACACATAGTGTTTGAGGTTTTTATTCACATTAATGGTAGCACACTATAATAGTATCAACTACTAATTTTTTGTTTTTTATAATCACATTTCTGAAATCTAGTCACATGGGAATATAGTTCTAACTATAGCTGTAAATTCCTACAGAGATGGAATATTAATATTTTGTGCTTTTGCCCCACACCACACTAAAATCACAGTATTCTGCTTTTATTCCTTTCTGTTAAAAGTCATCCTTGAACATATCTTTCTGTGCATGTGTTCCAGAATTCTCTAAGATATATACTTAGCAACAAAACTGCTAGTCTCTAAGGGATATCTGTTTTCCGTTTTCTACATACTGCCAAATTGTCTTTCAGAATGGTTGTACCAGCTCTCACAACAGAGTAAGAAAGGTCCCTTTCCTCACAGCCTAGTTAAATCCGAACGTGTCACACTCTCTGATTTTTCCCCCACCTGAAAGGGAGTAAAATGTATTCAATGTTGCACTAATTTTCTTTTTACGAATCTCTAATAAATTTGTACACTTTCTAATATGTTTTTGGTCCTAAAGCTCACAACTCAACACCCCAACCCCCATGAATTGCAGGGACAACTCTCCCATTTTCTTATTAATTTAAATCTATCTTAGAAGTTCTTGGTATAGGGGCGCCTGGGTGGCTCAGTCATTAAGCGCCTGCCTTCGGCTCAGGGCGTGATCCCGGCATTCTGGGATCGAGCCCCACATCAGGCTACTCCGCTGGGAGCCTGCTTCTTCCTCTCCCACTCCCCCTGCTGTGTTCCCTCTCTCACTGGCTGTCTATCTCTGTCAAATAAATTTTTAAAAAAAATCTTTAAAAAAAAAAGTTCTTGGTATAGCATGGATCATTGTTTTTCTTTTATGTAACTAGGCAAATATTTTCTCCCGCATAGTGGGGCTTTTGTTTTCTTTACTTTGTTTCTAGTTTTGTTTTTCAATCCATAAGTTTCTCATTTTGATGTAGTCAGATGTTTCAATGTACTCAGGTCTACTCTTTTATAGCTTATGCTTTCGCTTGCAATGTTTAAGAGTTCCTTCCCTACCTTGATATCACAAAGGCCTTTCCATCTAAAAGATTTAATTTAATTTTTTTTTTTTTGCATTTCACATGTGTTAGTTTCTGTGGAATAATATATTTTGTATTAACTATTTAAGTCATTTTATAATTAACCCAACCTATTGTATTGAATATTTCATTATTTTCCCAACTTGGTAATGATACCTTACTCATTTAAACATCGGGATATGATCATTTTATTTACTATAGTTTCATAATGTCTTGACAGCTGACCAATTTCCCCTCTGTTTTTCTTTTCTTTTACTATTTTTAAGTCCAGAATTATCTTGATTTTATGAACATTATCTCATATAAATTTTAGAATTAGTATGTCACATGTCTTGTCATTTGAATTGGCATTGTACTGAACCTAGTGATTATTTAGGACACAACTTATATTTGTTATGATTACTTTTCTAAAGTATTCCATGATGATCTTACAAAGGTCATTTTCAAAGATGTATTTCTTCCTACATGTATAATTGACTTATTGTAATTAGAATGAGATTTTAAAAATGTATTTCCTTATTGTTCATTGCTGATATATAGGAATGTTTTTTATTTTTGAAATGTGTATTTCCAGGTACCTTTCTGGACTACCTTAATACTTTTAAGAAAATATACATAACCCTGGGTTTTCAATGTAGATAATTATGTTCTGCAAATAATGAAAATATTTTTAAATTTTTTTCTTTCTGATCCTTTTTATTTTTTGCTTATCTTATTACATGGGCTAGGAATTATATTAACATGTGGAGAAGAACTGGTGACAGTAGTCATTTATGTCTTTTTTCTGATTTTATGGAAATGCTCTAAATGTCTACAATTACATGTACTAAAATCTGAAGTATTTAAGGTTAATATACTTTACCAGGTTAAGAAAATTTCTATTTCATTTTGTTAAACTACACAAACTCATAAATGGAAACTGACTTTTTCTTTTGCTTCATTAGATCTATTCAAATAAACACATTTCTGATTTCCCTTAATCTACTAAAATATTGGGATAGTCTTTAATGTTGACCCATTATTATGTATCTGAGATGTCCAAGTCTGGGATAAGCTCTATTTATGATTTTAAATGATAGTTACAATTTTAAACAAAATGGTGAATTTTGAATTGCAGAGACTTCTGTTGGGTGTTTTGCATGACTATTTATAAGCCTTATTGACCTATAATTTTGCCTTTCTGAACTGCCTATGCCTGAGTCTGATCAATGCGTTACTATTCTCTCAGAGTTTGAGCTTTTCTTGTTTTTGCATTTTCTGAAACAGTTTGTAAAAGAGAGGGATTATATTTTCCTTCAGTTGTAGAAAATTTAGGGGTCTAGTAGCTTCTAAATTTTATGATATAAATTTCAAATATTATTAATTTAATGTCTTTATTGTTAAATTTTCAATAATGATTTTCTTTTTTCCTGATTCAATTTTAGAAATTTATTTTTTTGTATTTCCAATTTTATTTGTTTTCTCATTTGTTGCCATAAAGCTATTCTGTTATTATTTTAACCTCTCTTGACCTATAGTTATTTATTACTCTCCATTCCTTTTAATAGTTAATTTATGATTTCCTCCTATTTTTCTTGATTTGTGTTATTCTTCATGTCTTTTCTACAAAACTGTGGTTTTATTAATCATATCTAATATACATGTATATTTAACATTTTTGTTCATATCTACTTTTCCGTTTATTATTTCCTTCCTCAGCTTTATTTTCTATTTTGTTTAAAAAATCTTTTCTAGTACTTTTTTTAGTTGAATGCTTAATTCCTTAATTTTGAACATTCTTGTTTCTAAAAGAATTTCACTAAAGATCTATATTTCCCTTCAAAGATCAGTTTAGGGGGTGCCTGGGCGGTTCAGTCAGTTAAGGGTCTGCCTTTGGCTCAGGTCATGATTCCAGCCAGAGTCACAGGATCAAGCCCCGCATCCAGCTCCCTGCTCAGCGCACTGAGTCTCCTTTCCCTCTCCCTCTGCACACCCCCCCCCCCGCTCATGCACGCCCTCTCTCTCTCTCTCAAATAAATAAATAAAATCTTTTTAAAAATGTCACTTTAGCTGCATCCCACAATTTTTGGTATGTAATAATTTCACTTTGACTAATTCCTAAATATTTCCCTAATTATGGCATTTCCTTTTATTTTTTTAATTTGGGGTGCCAATGCAAAGCCACTACAAAGTTAATGATATTTTGATCTTTCAATTCTCTTCATCAATTAATTCATGTCTATTTGCTTAGCCTACAAGTTCCCCAATGGCAGAAATTATCTTCTTTTAATCCCCTACCTCAGGCCCTGGCAGAGTCCTGGGCAAACACCATAAAAACAGATAAATATGTGTCAATTCCTCAGAACCACTAATACATTGGTTCATTCATAAATATGCCCTCATTCATTTAATAGATATTTCTTGAATGTCTAAGGAGGAGGTATTGGGAATGTTTTAAGGCACTTGGGTTGGTTTTATTGTCCTCTGAATATTGTTGTCATCTAGCACTCAAGGACATGAGCTCATCTGTTTAACAGGGGAACTGAGATAGAGGTCACTAGACAGATGACATTTTTTCTATAATTACTTTTACTTAACCCTTCATTTTGTTATTTTGGCTACCTGTCGGCAGAATCAGAGTCCATTTATAAATTAATGATGCAACGTTGTGTTGGGGAGATTAAAAGAGAGGGGCAGCAGATCCTTTCAGACTTCCCTTTTGTTTAGGTATACATATTAAGACTATTTCATTTCAGTTGGGGTCTACTTTTTGCTCTTCTGCCATTAGGATGACCTAGAATGCTTTTCAAAACACTGCTATCGGGACACAAACACAGATTAAAAGAGACAAAAATACAAGTCAAGTGTGGGCCTGGGCATCGATGCTTTGTCAAAGATTCCCAAATCATTCTCAGTGTGCTCAGGGCTATAACAACCAGAACATACGTACTGTTTAACCTATTGTTTGTCTCTTTCTGCTCTTATTGTCTGCTCTTATTGCTAGGTTTTGTTGACCATTCTCAGGTGATTTCTGAGGGGTTAAAACGGGGTAGAATTTGAAAGTTGGGTAATTGAATATACAGGCATTTGGTAAATGGTTCTCATTTTGCTTTAAAGTAAGCATGTTTGTTATACACTGGCTTTGCACATGCTGGCTGTCTTTACACATCTAAAGAGCTGGCCAATCTCAGGCCCTCCTCCATTATCAGAACAAAGCAGTGTACTGGAACCTGAAAGCCTCCATAGCAGATAGCAGGTAATATTACTACGGTGGATGTCTCTGGAAGCTTCCAGAGACCTCAGACACCAAAACTAGCTCTTCAATGCCTCCCTTGAGCACCTGGAATCCTGGAACTGTGGTCAGTCAGTGAAGATCAATACAAGAAGGACACTTTTTCATATTTCTGCTGTTTTCAGGGCTGGAAAGAACCAAACTTTAGAACCTTGGGTATTCATGAGTACCCTAACATGGGGCCAAATGGTGAGGCAAGAGCAGGACTCTATTATCTTTGCTTCTTGGCCATCAAACCTTAGTAAATGAGCTTCTATGATACAGAAAATAAAATGCAATGGCGTAATAGCTTCTTGTCATACTAGTTCAGCTTTAACCACTTTTTTCAGTTGAAACAGCAGTAATAATAGAGTGCTGAATGTCCAGATTTTACAAAAAAAAAAAAAAAGTAGAAGCAGCTGGCACAGTCTGTAAGTCAGGACCCTGTGCCTAAGTCACTATAGCAATCAATATACTTGTACTATTAGGGGTCCTCTTCCTTCAATGATGTTACTTCCTGCTGTATATCCTTTCTAATAAACTGCCATATCTTTAAGTAATCTTACTTTCTCCTGACAATAGGCATTTCCATAACTCAAACCAACTGTCACAGAGAGGGTGCATTTTATTGAGAAAATTAATAAATTTTTGAAGAATCAAATTAGTGTTAACAAATGCAGAGCTTCACCCGGAAGGAATCATCTGGAAGGTGTTTCATTTCTCCCAAATGATAAATACAGTCTCTCTCTTTGGACTCACTTTTTGGAAAAATATACAAATGATATCTTTTGAGAATCAAATGAGGTCAATTAAAAATATTAGAACTGTACCTAAATAATTTGTTCTAGCTGTGATTAAAACCCTCAGTTGAATATTCTGTTCTTTTTCTAAAATAAAAACAGCATTTTCCTATAGAGATGTGGCAATTTGAGGAAATTCTCCCATGTAGCTAATGTAAACACATTCTGTGTCATTGTTGAGTCTAGAAGACTGGATTCCCCAAATTATCCCTCTTGTAGAAATTTATTTGTTAAGTAAACTGCAGTCCACGCCACTTCCTCAGCCTTGCCCAAAGAAACATATTGCTTGAACAATCAGAGAATTACAAACTTGAAAGGAAAATTAAAGTTCATCTAACTGAACCAACCGCCAACAGAAGCCACCCTTTCTTCTAAAAAGCATTCTTGTTTCCAAAGGACTGTTTTGCAAGTAGCAGTTTGGAGACATATATAAATCTGGTCTCATTTTAACTATGTTTGTTGGCATTATTTCTACACCCAGAGTCCTTATTTTCTTTTTTTGTCTCTATATTTCAAGCAGGCTTTGATCTTTTATCAATGAACGTATTCCCAAGGGCAAGCAGGAAACATGCTCAAAGAAAAATATTACCAAAGATACATATCATTAGTGCACAAATGGATAATTTTCCCGTCTGTAACCATTATAATCCAGGGTTCTCAAACTTCATAAACTGAAGAACTTTAATTTTATCCACTGTCAAATCAAGCCTATCTGGCTGGAAAATTTTGAGGCTAAATTTTTAACCTTCTGCAACCCTCCCTGCCGTAATGAGTGGTGGTAACAGAAATTGGGTAACTAGGGGTGAGTTGAGGGGACAGAGCCTGATGAATTTAGAGACATTAGTTCTGAGAATGGGAAGTTGACTGATATCTAGCTGGGGACTTCCAGGTCTGTTCAAAAATGCAGCTTTAATTGACCATTGCTGCTTTAGTTCACTCTGCATTGAGGACCACTCAACCCTTCTTCCTGTGAGATGGGTTTTCATAGAAAATGTCTGAGGTCATATCCAAAGGCTAACATATTAAAAATGTCCAATAAAAGTTTGAAGACTCCTCTCCTAGTTCATTTGGAGAACTTACATCTTAAACTTTGGGTTTTAATAACAGGAGATAAACACATCAAATCTGACAAAAATATTCATTCCCAAAAGAAATTGCAAAAGATTCATGATCTTTGTCTTCACTAGTTATTGAAATTCATATTTGTTTTGTCCTTTGGGTATGGAGTTATTTGAACTAAGAATAATTTATTAATTTAAAGGATGCCAATTATCAGTTTTTAGAACATACCTACTCTATAATTTATTAACTTTGATGATTGATACATCTCCCCCAAGCCTGCCTTAATAATGATCATTTAAGCCCAAACTCTGGCATTGTTAAAGGAAGGAGTAAAACATAATTTTTTAGTAATCATGATTTCTTTAAAAAGACTATGCTCTTTCAAAAATATTTATTTTTTTAATTTAGTAGATGAAAAACTATACACAAGATGTTCATCTCAATATTGTAAGAAGTTAGTATGTTTTTGTGTGTGGGTATGTGTACATCCTCAGTAACTATGGAAACAAACAAAATAGGTCCTAAAATTGGGGAAATCTTTGTTTTCCCAGCAGGCAAGGGAGGAGGAACTCACCCTAAATAAGGAAGCCACAAATGAAACAGTAAAGATGTTTTGAAGAAGACCAAGACTGAGTCAGAAAGCTCAGAAAGCTAAGTAACTAAAACATTATAAATCATACCAAATCATACATATAAATCATGTAATTAGAAAAGTGTATACAATCATGACTTTAATTTTCTAGGCTTTTAAGGAAACCAATTTTCCTCTTTGTTTTGTCCTCTAGGAAGCTCAGAACCAAACTGACAGCCCACCTACTGCAATTGCCAATACTTTATGATATACAGACCCAAGTGTGACTCCTACTCTAACCTTGCAATCCCTAACCCATACCTTCTATCTGTCCCAACTCATTGAGTTAATTATTGTGTTTTATTGTCTCCTTTTTAATAACCAACACAGCAAATTTATTAAGAAAAAGTGAAGATTAAAAGTAAGCAAATAATGTCATAGGCCTTTATGTGCATCTAGCTAATTATAATCCATAGGACTTTCAATTTTCAGTAGAAAAATGCACTTGCCTTCTCTGCACATATGTATATCCCCATAATATTACCTGCGGTTCCTTTCTAGTTTGAAGAAGGGCTACCCGATCCATGTACTACTTTGATCTTAGGAAGGTATTTCATCTCCGAGGGTATCAATAGCCCCCGGCTCCCCTCTGAGGCCTACAACAAGCTGAGACAGGCAGAGCCTCAAGGTGGTTTCCCCAGAATAGACACTGAGTGAAAGATGTGCATTTGGAAGTAGCTTCTTTGGAAGATGATCTCAAGAAGCACAGTGACAGGGTGGGAAGGAAGAGAAGTAAGTCAACACATGGTCATAAATGAGTTGACTCCTACTAGGAGTAACTAAGACTCAACCTCGTAAGGTGATGTTTACAATATACCTGAGAGAGATCCTACCACAAGGCCAAGGTAGCTGGGCTGCTTTCCCATGAACTGTCACCTCTCATTGATTGAGGGCTGTTACAAAGGGTATAGACTCCCCAGCACTGGCACACTGCCCTGGGTGTGGGTTGAGCCCACTCATGCACGCTTGCTGCAAGCTTGCAGGCATTTGCAGGGGAAGACTTTGGCAGGAGGAATGAGTACCCAGGGGACATGGGTGAGGCACCAACAAGGACTGCTAGAGAGCAAGACAAAGGACTACGGGCAAAGGTATCTTTGAGGGAATCCCTCTCATAAGCCTCCCTTACATAATTTGGTAACTGGCGCATAAGAACGTATTTCAAAGTCAAATGTAAATGCATCTTGGACCTGCCTCTGTGATATTTTACTGCTACCTCTTTTTAATACTGTGACTTTTGGAGAGCCAGCTACTATCAACAGTCTTGACAACTATGGGTTCAAAGGAGAGCATCAGGACTGAACCTTGTGCTCAGCCCTCCTGCAGTTGTGTCTTTCAGGACCTGTTATGGGACACAGTCCGCCAAATTCCACCTCCTTCCCATGCATTGTAATGCTTGCAGTGATTGCCCAGACTTCTCCTGAGATAAACCCATGGCTAACTTTTCCTAAGGCCTTCTGTCCTGATCCTTTTACATCTCCAACAGTCAGCTTCTGTCAAACTTGTGGGAAATAAAGGATTTTACAGAGGCTGAGAAAAGATCAGAGGCACAAACCTAGTTAAAAATTACAAAATCGATATTTAAAAAAAGGGATAAAACCCCCCAGGAAGCCCCCAGGTTGTCTAAGAAGTCCTCAGTTCAAAGCTAATAATTCAGGGATGAATCCGAGGATCTGAGTGTCAATAGGATCTTGGTTTGATAGGAAAAGAACAATCTTTTTAGGGTGCCATGGGACTATTTGACTTTATGACCGTTGTACAAGGTGAAAGTAAACCAAAGTGCTGGGGCCGACGGAAGAGCGGGCAGAGGAAAATCAGGCACCCTGTCTCTCTCCAACACCCACCTTTTAATTTTTCTGGAGGATAAAAAGCAAATGAGAGAATAAAGGTGTCAGCAGTTTATCCAAAGATTCCATTTTAATACACAGCTGATCTGGTAGAGTCAAAATGACCAACTGAATCAAGTAGTTTTATATCTGCATATCTTGACGGCCTATTTTGAGGATATTTGAATGTGGTCCTCGGGGTTCTGCAGAAAGAGTAAGCTTGGGGTGCGGTTTTTATGAAATCTTCTGGAACCTGGATTGCATGTCTCTCCTAAGCAAATGTACTAGTAACTTCACCTGTAGAGTCTGCCTGTGTTTGTCTTGGGCCAGGCAAGGCAATCAGACTGTTACAGGACACTCGTGGTGGACACACCTCTGTTGAGACAGCTCTGAATCCCAGAACCTCAGTCTCTCCACCATGCTGGCCCAGCTTGTAGAATGGATCTTGGACTCCATTTTCCAACCAAACTCTCCTGTTCTTCTGTAGGTCCAAAACCCCATCCTGAACATTCACTTTTTTGTCTTTGCCTTCTAGGTCTTTTTCTGTGACTCCAAACCCCAAATCTGTGTCCAAATAGGACAGATATCAACATCAATATCTGGCTGACTTGGAGTTTTTCTGATATCAGAGCATTCCTGGAGACAATTCTCAGCACACTGGGGTGTCCTTGCTCACAATCCTCCCCAGGTGTTGAGTCTGTGCAAAGCAGGCTCTCACTCTCTAATTTGTCCAGACGGGACTAGCCAGCTTCCCCTTGTGGAGTAATCCTTGCAAACCAGTAGCCCAGAATTCTTGACTGGCTGTGTCCTTCAGGTTTCAGCAGACTTGATGCATCACCCCAGCTTGTTTATGCCAGAGCTCCTTATGATGGGGAGATGGGAGTCACTGGAAGGGCCCAGGCTATGGGTGGCAAGAACTTGGCACTCATGACACTACTCCTTATCTCCACATGGGGCTCCAAGCAGACTTTTCTAATCGATTGGTGTGCATTTTCGTGTTGAGGCCAGATAAAGCCACAGGATTTTCTTACTTTATTATTTTATATAGCTAGTGCCAATAGATCACAGTTAAATGAAACCCACATTCCATTCCTGATGCTAGCCTTGCTGCTAAGGCAAGTACCTAGAAGAGGGGGACACAGTGAGATGACTTTGGGACTGAGTTTATGGGGAGGGACAAAGTCCCTGGGGACAGGAGAGAGGGAGAAAAAGTTAGTTGAACCACACTGAGGGCTCATTAGGAAGAGGATCTTTATTGTGGTGATGGCCCACTGGCACTTAAATTCTTGGTTTTGGCTGCACTCAATTCTTTAGCAGTCTTGGCTCAGCAGACCACGGTCAAAGAAAGCAGTTTGATGAACTGATCCAAATCTGGGAAGTCTTAGGATATCAATATAACGGGCTGGAAGGGCACATGTGGGTAGGAATCTCATCCCTTCCTACTGACTATGGGATAACCAGACTGGCGGTGGTACTTCTCCTCTTGGTCATGACGGTGAGCAGAGCTTATTAAGAGTTCTATTCTTTTCAGAGAAGCCCTTTTACCAAGCTTCAGAAGTGTCTCTCCTTTATTACATAGAGGAGAAACATTCTGGTGTATAATTAAAATTCAGACAAAACTGTTTTAATGCCACACTAACAAAGACCAAGTGGATCTTATGGTAATCAGCAAATCCACCACATTTGCAAAATTTTTCATATGAAGTCTACCTGATTACCCCAAGATCTTCTGCTCCTAAAGCTTTAGAAGGGTCAGTAATGTCCCAACACCAGAAGACTCTGTATTCTTCAGATCTTGAGGCAATATTGATCTTTTGGGGCATTTAGCAACAATCACAGTCCCAACATCTGCATGGACTTAGAATAAAGTCAATGTCTTTCTTGAAGAAGAGAGACACACTCCACTCCTCATATTCATAACTTTACCCGTGGGGTTGGGAAACACTCATCTTAATTCTGCCCCTTTCTCTACCCTTTATTATCACTCCTCCACCCAATAGGAAGAAGACCCTTTAAAATGTTCAGAGCTCACAATACTCTTTGGGCCATGTTTTCCACCAGATGGTAATACAGTGCCTTAAAGATCCAAAGGCAGGGAAAATCTTCATCTTTGTACTTTCTATTTAGTGACTAGGCCTCAGAGGCTCTATGTTACCACGCCCAGCTCTCTGCTTTGCCTGTGATTGGGTAAGACTGGCGCAGACACAGATGCTTAGCCATTTAGGATTCAGCGGGGGGAAGGAGGAGGTCCCATTTATGCCTCCTAGCCTAAGGAAAGTTTGTAAATTCATCTTTTTACAAAGAAACTCTGCACTGTAAGAGAGGGGAAGTTTTGAGCATTTGTCTAGCTTTAAATAAACTGTAATCTGGTTCCCATTTTGTTTTTGATCCTTTGCCCCACTGCTGAGCTCCTTGCCATAACCCTCCTTGTTGATGTACATGCTCATTACCAGAATGGGGAGCTGTGGCTGAGCTGACTGAACCACGTCAGACACTCTTGGGTTCACCCAGCTCTAATCACAAGAAAAGAAAAGAAAAAAAAAAAAAAAGAGGCTCTGTCAATCTCAACCTTTGCCAAAAACAACAACAACAAAAACCCTAGCCATCATACACCATAGCAAATTCAGTATAGCAAGTTCAATCTTATGGGCTAAGCCCAATAAAAGTTATGGGCTATTTGGAGAGCTATGTTGAAAAAGAGTCTGATACCATACCAGAGATCAATGTGAAAGAATATGATTAATGAAAGACATGCTATGAATACAGGAAAGGGAGGTATTATCATCAGGGCTAAATATTTGTCATTTCAAGCCTAGAATACAAGCTTCCATGGGACGCAGCAAAAATATGGCCAGAAGCTAGATGTATCCAGAAATAACATTTATTTCCCTTATTGCTCGCAATAGGAGGTGATCACATGTCATTTTTTGCCTGAGACAGATGGGTTTACACTTGTAGTCCTCAGGTGATGGCACCTTCTTTTACTCTCAAGTGTCCCAGTTTGGACAGTACATGATATGGTCACCCTGTGAGATTAGTTCTACTGTATTGTAAGTGTAAGCCCTAACATCTTAAGACTAGTAGGTAAGACTCCTCCTAACCTAGACGAATCTTGCTTATTATTCTCCTTTGTCTCAAAAAAAGCTATCTAAACTTGTCAAAAGTTGACAAAAAATTCAAATATATGGATGCTAAACTTGGTATATACATATACAGAATAAAACCAGATTTTTGTCTAGATATTTTCACAGTATAGTTCAATATTTTATTGCACTGCAAGGTTCAGGAATGCAAGGCATTATGATTTTGGCACAGGATCCAGCATGAGAACACAAATAGCTGCTTTTACAGATGTGTGACTCAGGACATAACACTAAACTCCTAGCTTGTATATGCAAGTGTCAAAATAGCTGCAAAAACTTATGAAAACAACACCCAACTCAGAGTGTGCACATGCACACACACAAACACACATTGTTTTAGCCAAACTATTAGGTTTAACATTTATACCTGAAGCGATAAAACAGATGCATATAGAATCTATTTCTGAAACAAGTTCAGCAATGTCTCCTCCCAACTCCACTTTGAGGGCCCAGAATAAATGCCTTTTTCATGTTGCAGCTGAAGCCCCGGCCAATTCTGCAAATGGTCTTGGAAAATTGCCTTCAGAATTGACTGTCCCAGGGGAAGGTTTACTGGTAGAGGAAGCAGAGACACAGGAGGAGTTTTCTAGACCCAGAAAGAAACAGAGGCAGAGGTGAAAGGGTAACTTGGTACAGGTGGCTTCAATTTCTCTTTGACCAGTAGTCCTGTTCACTATTAACAGCAACGGTTTCCACTTGTGTGAACAATTTTGCATTAATCTGTTTTAACTGGCAAAATCCACACAGTCCAGGGTCTATATCTCAGGCATTACACTGTGGGGAAGTTATTCCCATCAAGGAACAAAGGTTTTCTATTTTGGAATCTGAACTCTATTGAATCTAACTCAACAAATATCTGAGGGCCTATTACGTAACACCTCCCACTCTTTGTATTTTATCGTGCCCGCAAGAAGACTAAAATTCACCAAGTCAAAATGTATAAAATAAGACAAAGTAGGTACCATGATCGGATTTAGTAACTAACAAATGACTCAGACGTGAGATCTTATTCAACTGACATAATCAGGAAAGAACAGAAGAAAACTCCATTTCATATTGACCCAAACAGATGGGTAGTTTTTAGTGGGAAGAGAGAGAAATTAGATTCTTGGAGAAATTCATCCAGCATAAGACAAGACACAGAGGGGCGCCTGGGTGGCACAGCGGTTAAGCGTCTGCCTTCGGCTCAGGGCGTGATCCCGGCGTTATGGGATCGAGCCCCACATCAGGCTCTTCCGCTATGAGCCTGCTTCTTCCTCTCCCACTCCCCCTGCTTGTGTTCCCTCTCTCGCTGGCTGTCTCTATCTCTGTCAAATAAATAAATAAAATCTTTAAAAAAAAAAAAAGACACAGAAACAGAGGCTAAGAGGTTTGTATTGAGAGAGCAAGATTACTTCTCTGGATTAAAGATGATTTGGGGATATATATACATACATATATGTACATATATATGGAAAAATCTTATATGACTTTTGGACAACTTATTTAAAAAGTAGATTAGACTCAAATTTATCAAAATGTTATAATTTTCTGGTTATATATATATATTTATCAAAATGTTATAATTTTCTGGTTATATATATATATATATTTATCAAAATGTTATAATTTTCTGGTTATATATATATATTTATCAAAATGTTATAATTTCCTGGTTATATATATATATATTTATCAAAATGTTATAATTTTCTGGTTATATATAACCAGAAAATTATAACATTTTGATAAATTTGAGTCTAATCTACTTTTTAAATAAGTTGTCCAAAAGTCATATAAGATTTTTCTTATCAAAGTATAATATAAATAATTCTCTTTGTTGTAACAAGAATTTAAACAACTTGGCATTAAAATAGTAAATAACGCTTTGAAGAAAGAGAAGGCAAACACTGGAAAATGATGAGAAAGTGTGGTGCTAATTCAAGGTTATGGTCTAGAGGCAAAATTTCCTACCAGGAAAAATCACATCTACTGTGGTTTTACTGAATAAAAAAAG
Organism: Ursus arctos; assembly: GCF_023065955.2. Lineage (NCBI taxonomy): Eukaryota > Metazoa > Chordata > Mammalia > Carnivora > Ursidae > Ursus > Ursus arctos. Next base: position 19,280,836 of record NW_026622830.1, on the reverse strand, counting down.
AATGAAAAAGCATGGCCTAGGTATTTAAATAAAAAAAGTATACTGAGGCGGCTGGCTGGCTCAGTTGATAGAGCACACAACTCTTGATCTCGGGTCATGGGTTCCAGTCCCATGTTGGGCATAGAACTTACTTAAAATAAATAAAATAATAAAATAAAATAAAATAAAATAAAATAAAATAAAATAAAATAAAATATAAAATAAAATGTGGGGATATTTAGGAAAAAAGGAAAAAAAAAGAAATTATACACATATATACATAAGTAAAACAAAGCAAGGTAAAAGAAAGTAAGAAGAAACACCTAAAACTGAACACTAATGAATTAAAATGAAGACAAAGCAAACAAACCAAATGAATTAAAATGAAAACAAAGCAAACAAACCAAATATATATATATACATATATATTCCGTACCTAAGAAAGAGAGGGAAAGAGAAGAAAACGGTGCAAATATATGAAATAAAATTGACAAGGTGTATAATGCCAGATATTTGATTAAATAAATTATAAGAATCTCATGAATCCCTAGATGCAAACAAATTTTAATGTCAAAGAAGAGTATTTTTCGTGATAAATATTGATTACCAGAATATGCTTAAGAAAATTTTAAGAGCCTAATCAGACCAATAACCCTGGGAAAATGATGGAAGGAGTGGAGATGGACTGGGAGGGTTAAAAATTCACCTAGGATCATTGTTTTCCATTGAGTAATTAGAAATTTCAGGGAAATAAAATACTTGTGATATAGAATTAGTCATATTCCATGAAGTATGCAAAGAATCCCAATTAAATTTAATCATTTGGAGGAAACCGAATAATGATAAAAGATATAGAACAATCAAATGGGCATATAAACAGCATTACACCCAATAGTTCAAGAATATACTTTCCCTTCACATACACTTGAACCATTTATAAAATCTGCCTGTGGGCTAGGTCACAGATGAAAGTTCTGTCTTACCTACATTGTTTTCCAATCGGCCTGCCCAGGGGTCATATCATCACCTCCAATAACCTATTAGCCTGGACTGAAATATCTATTACTGAGTTCTTATAATTCCAAAATAAGAAGTTGGAAGCGTTGGAAGAGATCTGGAATATTATAAATATCTTATGTCCATCTAATTGACGGTTTCCTCTTGAACAAAACCAATCATAAGGTATTCTCATGTTATTGAACAGCATTAATTATTAAATAATTTTAATGATGATTCGAAATCTATCTCCACATATTTTCTCACCTTTAGCCTTAAAGCTACCCCTGCTACCCCTGGGAAGAGCCAGGACATGGCTATCCCTCCTCCCACATTCAGAGCTTGAGAAATGTTCAGTCAATGTACACTGCCTGGATTTTCCCTCTTTCAAGCTAAAGGACTGCATTCCTTTGCAAGATCGTTATAGAATAGAGTGTCCTGTATTATAATTGGGCAGAATACTCAATTCGGATTTGGAAGAAAACAAAGTTCCCCTTGCTTTTTCCTTCAGTCTCTTGCATTCTGGGAAGAGTTTGACAAGGAAGGACTGTCACTTTGGGGAAGTACTTTCTGCCCAAGTATACACTCTGGTTTGGACATCAGTGTAGGCAGTGAACTTTGGGTAAGCTCACAGGCTGTCTATGTGTATATTCATTCTTGAGGCTAGATGGAAGTATATCAGGAGAATAATTCTACTTAAGAAAAAAAAACTCTTAAACACTGGACATTTTATTTACTACGTGACCTTAGGCAAATCACCTGTTTCACATCTGTGTCAGCAGGTTTCTTTTGGTTATGTTACAGAAAACCCAACTCAAAATGGATTAAACTAGAAAGGGAATGCGTTGGCTGATTACAGCAAATATTTTATAATTAGTGACTTGCACATGGTCGTAGCTATGAACTCAAGCAATATGGCAGCATTCTGGTCTCTCTCCCCTCCCTCTTTTATCTCAGCTTTCCTTTCTATTGGCATATTATTGATGGTAAGATGGTTGTCATCACCTCCCCACTCACATTTATTCTCTCAAATACCCCAAGGGAAAATGAAGTTCTTGTTTATTATCAGTTCCAACAGAGGTTCCAGGAATTCGTCTCATTAATACCCAATAAAGAGACTTCTGACTAATTCTACAAACAACACAAAGGAACAAGATGGGGGGGGCACGGGTACTGTTGCCTCGAATATGTTATTGGAGAACATCCCTGAGATCCTGAATACCTCGATATCTAGACCATTATAGACACAGACCGGGGCTCCTGGACTCTCCTATCCAGGGCCTCAGCTTTCTCATCTGTAAATTAAAGGGGTTAAATGAGGTGATGTTAAGGCCCAGCCTCCATGAGTCTGTGACTCTGATTTCCTCAGAAGTCTTCATTTTCAGTGGTTTTGTGTTTCTGGTTCATGCACATTCCCAAAGCCAAGACCCTGTAAAGTAAGCTGAAGCCCAAAGAATGGAGCCTGTCCCCAGTCACCTTGGAGGCCCACAGGAAAAGCCAAAACTTTATTCTATTTATTTATTTTTTAAATTTTCAGTTGGATAAACTCTTAACCTTTAGCAGTAGGGTATTGATTTTCCTGGCCTGGCCGCTGAACTTTGGTAACACAAGACTCCCGGTCCCTGGGGAACCGCCTTGCACAGCAAGCCTAAAATGTGGCTTGGGGCTGCACAAACTCAAGTGGGGCCTTCTATTTTCAGCAAAGACCAGGAAATTTCTGATGGTCTCCTACATTCCTTTGCTCAATACCAACCCCTCTTTCACCCACCAAAGATCAGGCAAATGACACATATAAATTGCTTGGGTCTGGCTGCCAACATTCCAAATGCCTCAGAGGAAATGTGACCACTCTGGGTGCCTAACCTAACTTTGAAAGGTCATGGGCAAATGTGGGCTATAAACGTCCTGGTATTAAAACTGGTCTGCTACCCTTGTCCAGAACACCTAGTACTTAGACAGCTTTACTAAATCTGCATTGGTTTAGCTTTCCTGGCTTTACAATTTAAGCCAGATGCTTGGGATATACGAGGGTATGGGCAGGGTGGCAGGATGTTACATGTAGGGTTCACATACATACTAGGTTGTCAAGGATGGTCGGTCATGATTTCATGCCCATTCTTCCTGGTGCAGATGTTAATGGAATCATCTTTTATTCTTGAAAGTGCCATGGTTAGGGAGATAAATCACATGGTCATCCTAGATATAAAGGGCTTGCTCGATGTAGCACAGCTAATCTACTTCATACTGAAAATTCAGATCACCCAATTTCGGTACAGTGTTCCTTTCCCAAGCACTACCCTTGTCCCTCAAACCACATCTTACCGGCTTGAAGGCCCAACCTTCTATCTACAAATGCCTAAGATACAACCTTACGCCTTCCTGTCTCTAACTGAGAAGGTGAAGGGCTTTCTCAAGGTTATGTCATTAGCACCTGAAAATCATTAGTTCTACTGAAATGGAAACATCCAAATTTTAGCACATGCTAATGATTTCCCTACTGTAATGGAATCTGATTTTTATCTTTCACCAGGGAATGTGATTGCTGGTTGGCAAAGGAAGGAAACCTGATGCTTTTGTTGAGGGCAAGGGGGAAAAAAATCCAGACCTTGGTTTTAGCATATAACTTCGGAAGAATGTAATCAGAATCCTGTATACATACAGGCATGCACACACATACACATACCCTCCCACACACACACCTGTTTTATCTCAGCAGCTGTGTACATAGGAGTTGCCAGAGGTGAATAATCCATTAATCTCCCTTAAGAAAACTAGCCAGTAAATTCAAACTAATCAGCTAGATTTGGGTTGAATCAAGAGAGCTGATTGTTGGATCATAGAGGCAAAGTTAGAAAGAGGTATAGTAACGAAGCCACGGTGGATAGGTTGGAGACTCTAAGTTCTACAAAGTTGCTACATACAGCTCTTTTGAGGGATGCCCCTGACCTCTAGGAATAGGCTAAATGACCAATTTTTACTGTCCTTTGTATTCTGGGACCAATTCCAACATTGGGGAGAGGGGGTCCCCCACCAATAAGCAATTCTCCAGACACCAGCGGGGTGTTCTACAATTCAACTCAATTCTGTTACTATTTACCTAGAGATAGCATCAGAGTCCACCTGTTAAGGGTTACCTCCCACAGGACTGCCCCCCTCTCCCTGTACTTCAGACCCCATTCACAATCCCAGGTTAATCATGTGTGCTTCTGACCAACTGGCTGTAAATCAGAGGTTCCCAAGACCTCCTTCTCAAGTCTGATAATTTGCTAGAGTGGCTCACAGAACTCAGAGAAACATTTTACTTAACAGATCACTGGTTTATTATAAAAGGATATAACTTAAGAACTGCCAGATGCAAAAGACGTATAGCTAGATATGGGGAAGGGGTGCCGAGGTTCCATGCCCTCTCCAGGAGCACTAATTTTCCCATGTCTCCCCATGTTTACCAGCCCAGAAGGTCTCCAAACCTTGACCTCTTGGGTTTTTATGGATGCCTCATTACATAGACATGATTAATTAAATCACTGGCCATTGGGGACCGATTCACCTGCCAGCCTCTCCCCTCCCTGGAGGTTGGGAGAGGAGGGGCAGGCTGGACTGAAAGTGAAAGTTCCAACCCTCTTATCAGCTGATTGGTTCCCAGCCCCAACTTTCAGCTCCCTAAGGGCTTTTCAAAAGACACCGTATTAACATAACAGAGGCACCTTTATCATTCTTTTTTTTTTTTAAATAATACAGGCGGAGTGAAGAGGAGGGCCATATGCACCCTAATGTTCATAGCAGCATTGTCCACAATAGCCAAATTGTGGAAGGAGCCGAGATGCCCTTCAACAGATGACTGGATTAAGAAGATGTGGTTCATATATACAATGGAATATTACTCAGCCATCAGAAAGAACGATTACACAACATTTGCAGCAACATGGACGGGACTGGAGGAGATTATGCTAAGTGAACCTTTATCACTCTTACAAAGGAAATTCTGTGGGTTTTAGGAGCTCTGTACCAGAAAAGGGTTGAAGACCAAATATATGTATTTCTTACTATAACTCACAGTATCACAACCTCAAAGACATTTGGTTTGCAGAGTACTATCATATTCCTTGTCTTTGTTGTACATTCTGGTGGCTTTGAGGAAGGGCACAGAGCGGAATGACTTCCCAACCAATCCCAGAGAGGAAAGAAGGAGGAAAATCAAGCTCTGTCCTAAGGAAAGGAGATTTGGGTACCTAATATATGTCAGTCACTCATTCCTATTAAACAGATAGGAAAACTGAGTCAAAGAAGAAAAATGACAGCCCAAGATCCCCAGAGTAGTTAGGATCAGATCCAGAAGGTTGCAGCCCTGTCCTACTACAGCCCACTCTCACTGAGAGCATTCTTCTTAGACTCTGTGCTACATCCAACCTACTAGCTCCCAGGCAGGTCCTAATGTATAAGAACATAGAATGAAATGGTACTGAATTCATTCAAGAGTCAGCACATCTGTGTATTAACTGCATGGCTTTGGGTAAGTCCTTTCAGCTTTCTGAGTCTCAGTTTCTTCATTTGTCAAACAGATAGAAATTATTCCTCCCTCATAGAGCCACTGTCAAGTTTGGATGAATCAGGATGACAACAAACACTCCTCATACTTACTATGTCCCAAGCACTGTTCTGTGTACTTTACATATAATAACTCATGGGACTTTCACAATGTATCTACTACCAGTTTTTTTTTTCTTTTTCTTTTCTCTCTCTCTCTCTCTCTCTTTTTTAAAGCCAGTGACTGCTTTTGAGAGTTTTGAAAAGAAGATGAAATTCAGCCTTGCCCTTAGACATTCCAGGCCCCCAGCTCTGAGCTGTAGGAAGTGTGCCTGGGAAGAGGACCTGGTGGTCATCAACCCTCTCCCCACTACACCCTCAGGGCTGAGGAACATCTAGCCCTGTCCTCTAACCCATCAACCACCCCACCCAGGGGCTGAGTGACACCCAGCCCTGTCCTCTAATTCAGCTTGCTGGAGCCCCTCCCTACCACCAACAATTTATAAAGCAGAAAATGAAGACATGGGGAATTTAAGTCAAGCAGCTATTTAATGACCCAAAGGGGATTCAAGGCTAGACAGTCTGATTTTGGAATCTATATTCCTCTTTTGCCTTTTCTACCTAGCGCACTGGCATTCAGAAGAAATCTAATAAATCCTCCTTCATCCACTGATACTTTTTTCATTCAGCATATTGAAACCCAGACCAGAAAATATGTAATCCTGGACACTTAGCATATACTCCTTTTTTGGAACTCAAGGTGAAGCAACTCTGTCCATGGACCATGTCCCCTTCCCATCACCTGTGTTAGCAGGTATGGCTGTCAGTCTTTCTCTTGGAAACCTGGCATAGAATTTAGTAAAGCTTCAGTGAACCAAAGAAAACGAAAAATCATCAAAATCTCACAGAGTTCTTTTGATGTAGGTTTCAGGCACTAAAAGACAGAAACATGTGATAAGGCCTATCACAGGCTTGCAAACAGTAGGGACTAAAATTATATTTGTTTAGATAAAATAAAACATACATAACTAATTCCATGGGGATCTTGGTTCTGGGATTATCTCCTTTCTGTCTCTATTCATTTAAAAAAGTCTCCTCTTTTTTCTACATACTCTCAGATTAGGGGATGGGGAAATACCTCTTATGGGGGGGGGTGTATCTGCTGCTAGTGGGCCCATCTCCAAATATCACTGTGTAAGTTTTGCAGTTGGCCCAGCACTCATTAATAATCAACCCCAAGCAAAGAGGCAATAGCAAGAGCTCTTTTTGGGGGGTGAGGTGGGGGCTGGGGGGATGGGGAGGGAGGTCTCTTTCCTCTGGTTTCCATCATGCCACATGAGATGGTTCCTAGTCCCTCCTAGTAGACACATCAACCTACAAGCTCAGCCAAAATCCTGGCCAAACAAAATCCACTTGAAACCTCATACCAGCTATCCTGACTATAAGCAGAGTCCATCAGAAGTATTCCCACTGCACAGAGATAGATGTACTGTATGTGTTACGTTGTAAGATCCTCACCATGATCCTGTAACTCAGATTGGGTCATTATCTCCATTTTACAAGGGAAAACACTGAATCACAGGATGACAGTAAATTGTTACAGGTGACACAGTGTAAATTGTGTGGCTGCGATGTGAGTTTAGGTCAAACCCAACCGATGCAGCTATCGCTAAATGAGGTATCTGCCATTTATCTCACTGCCATTTCTATGCATCATATTTAAATGTAAATGTCTTTGCTATAAGACAAACCAGGGGTCAAAATGTATCACATTTTCATCCTCTGTGACATATTGGATGCAGAAGAATTTCAATATCATAGGAACTTGTTTTGAGGTGGGAAGGGAGATAGGAATGGGAAAAAGAGCAGCAAAGAAACACGGAATCACCCTTGAATTTCTAACTTGACCTGAGCCAACCCTACTAAAGAGTTGGTACCCACTGTTAAGGAATCAGACAGATGGAAGAGTATGCTATCAATCACTAAGGTGAAGATTCCAGAATCCAAGGTTTTGGGTCTGTGTTTACTAGTGAGGGTAACTATTAGCCACATAGATTTTTGCATATTTTATTGTTGTTCTACATCCAATAAATGCAGAATACACATTTATATGAAGTGCAAATGGAACATCTACCAAAATGGAGCAGATGCTGGACCATAAAGAGTCAATAAATTCCAAAGTACAGAAGTCACATCAAGTATGTTCTCTGACTATAGGAATTACACTAGAAATCAATTAAACAAAGAAAATAGCCAATAAAAATCCCAAAATGCTTGGACAAGAGGACTTTTAAAAATTTAGGTATAGCTTATACACAATATAATTTATCCTTTTTGGCCTACATTTGTAAGTTTTGAGAAATGCATACATGCAAGCATGGAAAGGTACCATAATCAAGATGTGGGGCAGTTTCATCACTCCCAAAGCACACCCACCCATGTCTTTTTGTAGACAACCTCTCCCTACAACCCTAACCCTCATAACCACTGACCTGATTTCTATCCTGACAGTTTTGCACTTCAGATTTGGCGTAAGTCTGGCATTTTGCCTTTGAGGTCCATCCATATTGTTGAGTATATCCATAGTAAGTTCCTTTTTGTTGGTAAATAGTATTCCATTGTATGGATGTGGCAAAGTTTGTTTATCCATTCACTAACAAAAGGATGTTTCCAGTATTTTTTTCCAGTATCTGGTAGTTGTGAATAAAATCAGTATGAACATTCCGATATAGAATTACTGGATCTTACCGTAGTGTATGTTTAACTTAATAAGAAGCTGCCAAATTCCCCAATGTTGCCTCTAGTTTGCATTCCCACGAACCTTGTATGAGAGCTCCCTTTGTTCTACATCTTCACCTAAACATGTTGTTACCAACTTTTCCTAAAGCCTTTCTAATAAGTATGTAGTTGTATCTGGTTGTGGTTTTAATTTGCATTTTAATTATTAACAGCCTTTTCGTGTCTTTTATTTTCACTATTACATCGTCTTTGGTGGAATGTTTATTAAAATATTTTGCCCCTTTTTAAAGTGAGTGTTTTTCCTTATTCCTGAGTTGTTGTTTTTTTAAAGATTGTATTTATTTATTTGACAGAGAGAGACAGCCAGCAAGACAGGGAACACAAGCAGGGGGAGTGGGAGGGGAAGAAGCAGGCTCCCAACGGAGGAGCCTGATGTGGGGCTCGATCCCGGAACACCGGGATCACGCCATGAGCCGAAGGCAGACGCTTAACGACTGAGGCACCCAGGCGCCCCACCTTATTCCTGAGTTTTGAGAATCCTTTATATAGTATGAATATCCTTTATTAAACATGTATTTTCCAATTTTTTTCCCAGATAAGTGGCTTATCTCACTTCATTAACCAAAATGAACAAAAACCTTTCATTTTGATGAAGTCCTTTTCATAAATTAAAAAAAAAATTGTTTTGTGATTTTCATGCCCCACTAAGAAATCACTGCCTACTACAAGGTTACAAAGAATTTCTTTTAGTTTTCTTCATAATCTTACAAAATTATACTCCAAATTTCTCCTTTCCATTCTTTACACAATTGTTGTCACACATTTTACTTCTACAAATGATATGAAGACACAATACACTGCTAGCCCTTTCTACTTGAGACAGCCGATTATCCCTTTTTGTGTAAATCCAAATTTCTGATTAGTATATTTCTTCTCCCTGAAGAACTTCTTAGCATTTCTTGTAGTGCAGTTTTGCTGATAATCGAGTCTTCCAATTTTTGTTTATCTGAAAAAGTCTTTATTTTTCCTTTATTATTGAATTTGGGGTGGGGGGATGAACTGAGTGTATGAGTCTAGGTTGACAGTGGTTTTGTTTGGTTTTGTTTTGTTTTTTTCCTTCAGTCCTTTATGGATGTCATTTGATTTTCTTTTTGCTTGCATAACTTCTGATTATAATTCTTATATCTGTTCCTCCATATATAACAGATCCTTTGGTTTCGATTTTCTCTTTATCTTTGAATTTCAAAATTTTGAATGTTATGGTTTAAGGGTGTGTGAGTGTGAGTGTGTGTGTGTGTGTGTGTGTGTGTGAGTACGCATACTACATATGTACGGGTTTCCTAACTTATTCTGCTTGGTATTCTCTGAAGACCTTGGATTTCTGCATTAGGATCTTTTCCTTCTGTGATTTCAATTTCATCAGTTACATACATGTTAGACAATAAGATATTATCCCATACTTATTGGATAATCTATTCTTTTTTGTTTATTTGTTTTGGCTTGTTTCTCGTTGTGCTTTCATTTGGATAAACCGTTCAACAGCCATGGATGATGTCCATTTTCCCTTACATCCAGTTTCATTTATATAACTTCTACTGACCTATCTTTCAGTTCACTGTCTCTTTCCTTGACTGTGTCAAGTGCACTAATAAACTCATTAAAGCCATTCTTCATCTCTGCTCCCATGTTTTTGATTTCTAGCATGAAACCATCCTTCACTCTATTGAAATTCCTCACTATTCATGTAAGTCATCCGTTTTTTGCATTACAGCCTTTGCTATATTAATACTATTTATTTTATATTTCCAGTTATTCCAACATTTGGGCGATGTGTGAGTCTAGTTCTCTTGATTGCCAGTTAGATGAATACTGCAAGTCAAGCACCGTAAGAATTTCATTGACGCAGAGACTGAGGCTAAAGGATATTAGATGAATAGTTCAGAATCTCAGAGATGAGGATGATACAATGAAGGACAACATTTCTTCAAAAAAAAAAAAGATTTATTTCTTTTATATAGAGAGAGAGAGCTAGCCATGAGAGGGGCAAGGGGAGACAGAGAAAAAGAATCTCAGGCAGACTCCACCCCCACTGCAGAGCCCAATCTCACGACCCTGAGATCATGACCTTAGTGAAATCAAGAGTCAGACACTCAACCAACTGAGTCACCCAGGCACCCCAAAGGCAAATGTATTTCCGATGCCATCCTCTATCCACCATAATACGGACACAACAAAAAGTTGCTGAACAGATGATTAAATGACTTGAAACTACTGAACACGGAAAATCTGTCCAAAGTCTTGTAATAGTGATTATCTCAGACAGTGACGCAAACCTTGGGACAGAGCTGTATGGGAAGCCATGAGGAGATTATACCCATGTTCTGATGTTGTTGAACTATTAGAAAACCAGGCAAGGAGGTAGACATTTAGTAGGTGGGTGCCACCATGGCCAGTGTATGTCTATATCTTGATCACATCCCAAGCTTGCTCACCCGGAGCAAACAAAGGACAGAGTAACATTTTACATAAGTCATGTAGACCCCTAACTCACCCTGACTCTTCATTAAGAAAATGCCATTTGTTTTTTCACTGAATGATCCTTTGTAGCTTACAAAATAAGCCCTGTGATTTGTCTCTTTCCTTATTAAAACAAACAAAAACTGCAGCCTTGCACTATCCCACAGCCAGGGAAATGCTGGCTGCAGGCCAACACTCTGGCCCTGCAAGTCCAGGCAGTGAAATGAGCTGGGATGGGGCCTGTGGGGTTTTCCCAGCTCCAGAGGCACAGCTGTCCACAGATTCCTCATGGATCAAGGAATTTGGGGAGGGGCTGAGCACAATACAATCAATGCTCTTACAAATACCTTCTTCCCATTAAAGCCAGTAGACAGTGTAGAACATGGCAAAGCCTTTCACATAAGGTCCCAGGGCCTAGATCAGGCATTGAATCAGATACACCACCTGCCAGACAGGTAGAGCAGAGAAGAAACGTTAACCTCACAGGTGTCTGTGGTCCACATTAACTTCCCTGACCAGAGCATGTCTGCCTCTCCAAAGCCTTTGCGGTCGCGTCTTTGTGGCCCGAATTCCATCAATGATCAGTCACTGGCCCCAGACTTGCTTCTTCAGTTTAGAAGACACTCTTCAAAGGGGGCTTCTCATACCAGAGGTCTCAAGCAAGTCTACATAAAAGCCTCCCAACCTTTGACCTAATAAATATTATTCCTGAGGAAATACTTGCAAAGAACAATATGCAAAGATGTTAGAGCAGCCTACATTTATAACACTGGGGCCATGGCCTATATATTTAATGGACTGTCATGCAGCTATTAATATAATTATGCCCCATATTTAAAGTTCCAGGAAAAAAAAGAAACTAGGAGTAAAAATAACAAAGTTTTAATACATGAGAATTTCGCAGAGAAATAAAGGTCATAAGCATTCATATTGAAATGATACATTAAGAGTCTGGTGTGAAAGGAAAGGAATGTCCAAACCTAGGTACATTATTATGAAATCTCAAGCACTAAGAATATAGAGGAGTTCCAAACTCTCACCAAGGTGTAGTTTCCTATAAAGGAGTAAGAATTAAGCTGACCTGAAACGTCTCATCACCAATACTGGATGCTTAGGGCTATTTTATACTTTAGACATTAAGGCACAGGGTCTAGAGCCTATGAGTTTTTTTAAGTTCTGTGAAATGTTTTATGGAAGGGAACTTTATTGTAGAGATAGACATTATATATCTACAACTATATATAATATGCATGAAGAAATGTATCATATGTTCTAACATGTGATATTATATGTAATATACAATATGAATGATGTAATATATAGAGATATTATATCCATATGAACTCTGTGTATGTTTAGAGACAGAGACTAAAATATATAAAAATCAAAAATGAGAGATTAAATAAACACACATAAAATACAATATTATATCATTATATGATGGTACTTTGTATCATGTTTCATACAATGAGAGCGGGACTTCCAACATCCAGAGTACCCAGGATCTACGAAAATTCTAAAAGTCTTACAAATTCTCTAACTCTAGTCCTAATAACCTAACAATTATGAGGGAAGTATCCCCTCCCCCAGCAGATTTGTATCTCCAGCTAAACGATCAATTAATTGCAAGGATCTCATAAAGAGATTTTTAGATGTGACAGGACTCAAAGATTTTAAGTTAATTTTAAGTTGCTGTTGGGATTTGAGTAGTGAAAATTAATTACACCTTTCACCTCTCCCCAAGTTAGTAGCTAATTAAGAAAAAGACACAAGAAGCTGAATGACATGTTTTAGAATTGTCTTTATTGCTGATAGTACTACACTGGATCTACGTATGGCCATTGGGTCCCTTAATAAACTCTAGACGGATTTGAAATCTGGAGTTTAGGATCAATCCCCTGAGGGTTTTGGTGAGCAGATAGTCTTATTAGAGTCATGGCTCTGTCTCCCTTCTTGTAGAAAGGACCTCCATATATACTTTCAAAGCTGGGCTTGGACCCTGAGCCAGGTGTGCTTATAGGTCCAGAATGCCAAACCAGTGTGGGCCAACTTGAAAAAGAAATCCTAGGACAGCTAAGCTCTAGGTATTGATGAGTTCTTTCTCTCTGCATCATTCACCACAAAGTCATAACTTCTTCACAAGAAACAAGGAAGTGAATGGGAAAGAGAGTAGCCAGGAGTATTTCCTCCATTCATATTCTGTGTCTCCTACTGCAGAGGTGATCCAAATGTAGTCCTCAAACTAGGAGCATCAGCATCACCTGAGAACTTGGCAAAAATGCATCTCAGGACCCACCCCAGACCTACCAAGTCAAAGACTGGAGGTATGATCCAGCAATCTGTGTTTCCACAAGCCCTCCTGAGTGAGTGTGATGAGCAATCATGTCTGAGAATCACTAGCCTGTGGCATGTAAGGGAAATTTGGGGTATGTATGTGTGTACGTATTATTCAGCCTTAAAAAAGGAAATCTTGCCATTTGCAACAACATGGATAAACCTGGAGAACAGTATGTAAAGTGAAATAAGTCAGACACACAAAGATAAATACTGCAATGATCTCACTTACATAAAGAATCTCAAAAAGCCGAATTCATAAAAGCAGTTAGTAGAACACTGGTTACCAGGGTGGGGAAGTAGGGGAAATGGGGAAATGTTGGCTAAGGGGTATATAGTTGCAATAATTTTAGAATGAATAGGTCTAGAGATTTAATGTGTAACATGATGACGATAGTTAAAAGTCGTTGAATACTGGAAATTTGCTCTGAGTAAATTTTGGCTGTTCTCGTCACACAAAAAAGGTAACTATGTGAGAAGATATATCCATTAGCTTGACTATAGTAATCATTTAACTATGTATATGTGTATCAAATCATGTTATACAACTGAAATATATACAATTTTTATTTAAAAAAGAAAGAGAGAAAGATGGGGAAAGGCCGATTCTTGATGAGGCCTTCTGAGCAGCCGCATCTTAAAGAGGCTTTGTCCATCCCATGTCTTCTCACTTTTTCCTGAGAGAGAATAAATTAACGCCATCTAACACAATGGTTTTCAACCTTGACTGCTCGCTGGAATCACCAAGGAAGCTTTGCAAATACTGATGTCTCAGTCCTACACCCACTGATTTGGATTTAATTTGTCTGGGGTGTGTTGTGAGTAAAAGGATTTTTAAAAGCTCTTCATGAATTCTATAATGTATAGCCAAGATGGAAAACCACTGGTTCATTAATTCTGAAAATCTGGTTTCCAGATAAGCAGCAGGGGCATCACCTGCAAACTTATCAAGAATGCAAGTTCACAGTTCCAACCTACATCTATCAAATCAAAAGCTCTGAGGGGGCCCAGCCAGTGGTGTCTCAACAAGCCCTCTAGTTCGTACTGATGTGTGTTCTGATTTAGAGAGATGGTTAATTGATAGTTACATTTAGAACCTCTGATACAGAGAGATGATTTGATAGCTTTAGTCACTAACAGGTTTTCTGCCAGTATCAGAAACTCACTACTATGAAGAGATGTGGGTAAAACATCATCAGCTCTTGCCATGCACTGGAGCTAGGAAAAGGTGAAGGGGCTGGTGGTGAGTTTCCTGCTACCCTGCCAAGATGAGGGAGTACAACTTAAACAAGTCTATTCTAATCCGGGGCCAAGTTTTAAAGAAATCTCCCTTTCAGAGCAAAGTAAGCATCACTTTGGTAATGGTAATGAGAAAGCAGAGCTTAGAAGATAGCCAGTGATGACACTGGACAACCCTGGAGGAGGGCTATCCTCTGGCGTAAAAGATGAAGAGGGATAAGGTGGTGCCTGCAGTGGGGACCAGAGAGAGTTTACAAAACCCTCTTGCCTTCGGCTGGGAAAGACAAAAGGTCAGTGTGGATGTGAACTCAGGCTTTGGTGTTGTTGTGCCATTACTCACTGTATCCTCTTCACCCTCCACCTGACAGACAGAGCATTACTTGCTAAGTAATAAGTAGCACATTAAAGGAAAATTATCGAAGAATGGGGAACACTCCCAAATTCATTCTACAAAGCCGGTATTATCTTGATACCAAGACTGGATAAGGATACTATAAGAAAAGAAAACTATAGACCAATATCTCTGATGATATAGATGCAAAAATTCTAACCAAGATATTAGTGATCAAATTCAAGAACACATGAAAAGGATTACACACCATGATCAAGTGTGGTTTATCCTTGGGATGCAAGGATGGTTCGACATGCACAAGTCAATACATGTAATTCATCATATCAATAAAATGAAAGATAAAAACCACATGATCATTTCAACTGATGCAGAAAATGCATTTGATTAAACACAACATCCTTTCATGATAAAAAAGCCTCAATAAATTGGGTATGGAAGGAACATACCTCAACATAATTAAGACCATATATGACAAATCTACAGCTAACATTTTACTCTATAAAGAAAAGTTGAAAGTGTTTCCTCTGAGATTAAGAACAAGACAAGGGTACCCACTTTTACCACTCCTATATAATACAGTACTGGAAGTCCTAGCTAGAGCAATTAGGCAAGACAAAGAAGTAAATCTAACCAAACTGGGAAGAAGGAAGTAAAATTGTCACTAATCTGCAGACAATATGATCCTATATATAGAAAATCCCAAAGAGTCAATTAAAAAAAAAAAACTGTTGGAATTAATCAGTGATCTCAATAAGGTGGCAGTTTACAAAATCAACTTATAGAAATCAGTGGCATTCCTTTACATTAATGATAAAGCATGAGAAAAAGAAATAAAGTAAACTATCCCAATCACAATAGCATCAAAAAAATAAAATACTTAGGAATAAACTGAGCCAAGGAAATGAAAGAGCTATACAATGAAAACTACAAGATTTTGCTTTGTAAAGACATCCAGGGT
Organism: Ursus arctos; assembly: GCF_023065955.2. Classification (NCBI taxonomy): domain Eukaryota; kingdom Metazoa; phylum Chordata; class Mammalia; order Carnivora; family Ursidae; genus Ursus; species Ursus arctos. The sequence continues at coordinate 19,265,198 of NW_026622830.1, read as the reverse complement.
TCATGGATCAGAAGAATAAATACTGTTAAAATGACCATACTACTCAAAGCCATATACTGATTCAATGCAATCCCCATCAAAATACCAAAAACAATCCTCACAGAAAAGAAGAAACAATCTTAAAATTTGTGAGGGTCCACAAAAGCCCCCAAAGAGCCAAAACAATCCTGAGAAAAAAAGAACAAAGATGGAAGTATCACATGTCCCAATTTCAAAGTATACCACAAATCAATAGTAATGAAACAGTATGGTGCTGGCACAAAAACAGACACATAGACCAGTGGAACAGAATAGAGCACCAAGAATTAAATCGCAGCATATAAGGTCAACTAATATTTGACAAGGGAGCCAAGAATACCCAATGAGGGAAAGATAGTCTTTTCCTGTGGTGCTGGGAAACTGGAGAAACACTTGCAGAAAAATGAAATTGGACCCCCATCTCATGCCACTCACAAAAATTAATTCAAAACGGGTCAAAAACTTAAACAGAAGATCTGTACCATAAAACTCCTAGAAAAAAACACAGAGGAGAAGCTCAATGATAGTGGTCTTGGCAATGATTTTTTTGGACATGATGCCAAAAGCACAAAAAACAAAAGTAAAAATCAATAAATAGGACCACATCAAACTTGAAAGCTGCCATACAGCCAAAGAAACAATTAACAAAACGAAATGGCAGAATGCGAGAAAAATTCTGCAAACCATAGATCGGATAAGGGGTTAATATCCAAAACATATAAAGAACTAACACAACTTAATAACAGCAGCAAATCTGATTTATAAATGGGCAGAAGGACTAAATGGACATTCCTCCAAAAAGGACATGAAAATGGCCAATAGGCACATGAAAAGATGCTTAACATCACTCATCATCAGGGAAATGCAAATCGAAACCACAATGAGCTACTACCTCCCACCTGTTAGAATGGCCATCATCAGAGAAGACAAGCGATGACAAGTGTTCGTCAGGAAACAGGGAAAAGGGAGCCTGCACACACTGTCAGTGGGAAAGCAAATTAGGCCAGTCACAGTGGAAAACAATATGGAAATTCCTCAAAGAATTAAAAATAGATCTATCATGCAATCCAGCAATTCCACCTCTGGGTATATATCCAGGGGAAAAGGAAAACAGATTTCAATGAGATACATGCACACCCATTTTTTATCACAGCATTATCCACAATAGCAAAGATATGGAAACACCCAAATGCCCATCAACAGAGGAATGGATTAAAAAAATGTGATCCATATACATACAATGGAATATTATTCAGTCATGAGAAAAAAAATGATATCCTGCCACTTGTGACATTATGGATAAACCTGGGGCTCACTGTGCTAAGCAAGATAAGTCAGACCAAGAAAGACAAGTACTTTATGATATCACCTAAATATGGAATCTAAAAAAGTCAAACTTATTTAAAAAAAAACAACCAAACAGGGTAAAATGGCAATTACCAAGGGATGGGGGATGGGGGGACCAGACTGATGATGTTTAGGGGTACAAACTTATAAGGAGTAGTAAATAAGCTAAGGGATCTAACGTACAGTATAATGAATGTAGACAATAATATTGTACTATATTGATGTAATGTGATAACTATTGCTTCAATGGCAGTCATATTACAATATATAAATGTATCAGAGTATCATGCTGTACTTAAATTTATAAAATGTAACATGTCAAATCCATTAAATTAAAAAAAAGGAAAGGAGAGGCAGAATGTCATGGTAGAAGGGTAATGTAGTGTCAAGCTGACCTGGGGTCAAATCCCAGGTCTGTCACTATTATCAATGCGGCCAATTTACAGAAGTCATCAAATTCAATTTGGTCACTTTAAGTGGAGGGTAATAAAATCTACCATCTTGATTTGTGTGGGGATTAGAAATAGTGCTTGGCATAAGGACTGGCAGCTATCAGTCCCTTCATAAACAGTAACTTCTATAATATAATTATTGCAATTATTTAGTGTTTTCTGTTCTGAGCACCCAATCTCACCGTGGGGCAGAGGGAGGGGACTCAAACCTCCCTCAAGCAATGCTGTGACACCAGCTGGGGGCCATATAATTCAACTTTAATTCTAATACTATCTACTCAGAGATAATGTCAGATTCCACAGGTTGAGGGCTCAATCCTACAGGACTGCCCCCCACTTCAGAAGCCTGTCACCAGTCCCAGGCTATAACCTGTGCTTCTCACCTACCTATTACAAACTGGAGGTTCCAATGACCCGCTCCTTGGGTTTGATCAATTTGCAATGGTGGCTCACAGAACTCAGAGAAACATTTTACTCACTAGACTACTGGTTTATTAGAAGAGATATAACTGAGGAACAGCCAGATGGAATTAACTGCACAGGCTCAGGTATATGGGAAGTAGTGTGGAGCTTCCATGCCCTCTCTCTCCAGGTGTGCCACTCTCCCCAATCTCCAGGTATTCGCCAACTTCGAAGCTCTCCAGACTCTCTGAGTTTCAGTGGATGCTTCCTTAGATAGGCATGAATGATTAAATCGTTGGCCATTGGCAATAGATCTCAATCTCCAGCCCCCCTCAGTTCCCTAGAGGTTGGGAGTGGGACTGAAAGTTCTAACCCTCTAATCACATAGTTGGTTTCCTAGAGAACCAGCCCCCATTCCCAGGGGCTTTACAAAAGTCACCTCATTTGCATAACAAAATACATCTTTATTGCCCTCATCACATAGGAAATTCCAAGAGTTTTCACTCCATGCCAGAAAGAGGCTGAAGACCAAATATGTATTTCTTATTATAAATCACAATACCACATTTAGCCACTTAGTTAACAAATAACTATTAGGTGCCTAACTATGTGCCAGGTTCTGGCAAAATCTCTAAAAAGAAAATGGTGAAGGAAAGCAGACACAGTTATTTTCCTTGGACAGTGGTATGCTGTAGATGCCCCAAATATTAATCAAATAATTATCACACAGATAAATACAAGCATATCCACAATAAGTGTTATATATGGCAGGGCTACAAAACTATGAGTGTGGATGACAAGCAGTGTGGCCTAATCTGGGAGGAGGCAATCAGATACCACAGATTTCCTGAGAAGGTGCCATTTGAACTGATGGCTGAAGGATAAATGGAAGTTGGATAGGCATGGGGAAAGCAAATCAAAATTTTTCCAAACAGTGGCACAGCTTGTGCAAAGTCCTGTGGCACAGAGGGACATCAAGGAACCCAAAACGATCAGCGGGTATTGAGTTCAGAAATCAAAGGAGGATGCAGTCCAAGATTAATTTGGAGAGAAAGGTAAGGGACTGAAATACAAAAGTTCAGTTTTTCTCTGTTGTTGCTATTGGTGGGGGTGGGGGTGGGAGGGGTGGGGGTGTGTATGTGTATTTGCAGTGTGCTTGCTGGCTAAAAACATTTCATTGCCAATATCTGCTCCTGCCTTGAATTTTGTCAAGATTCATGTTCAGCCGCATACACTATGAAGACACGCTGAGGGGCATGAGGCTACCCTAGTGACACCCTGATATTGTCCTGTCTACAGCGCTGTGGGAAGCTCAAGTCTATCTGTGAAGCAAAGGTGTTGCCCCTGCGCATGGGGTCCATGGCCATGAAGTCATGCTCCTTTCTCATTTTCTGTCTCTTAATGAGTTTCGACAGTACACGTGGAGGTTGGATTAACATATCACTTTGCTAGCCATTCTCTAGCTACGGCTGTGTCCTGGAAAATTCTGAATCTGGTACCAAGATGAATTAAACCTTGATCGTTTTCCATACAAAGTTCTGAAGGTATTTACACATTTGGCCCCTGGTCCTTCCAGTATCCACAGTGACTGGTACTGGTTGGTATGTTTCTTCCCTAGATCATTTTTATTGCCAGTGTCCGCTGTTGCTGGAAGACTTTCCAGGATCTTGCATGCATATGGCTTTTGATGGAAAAATGTCTCCCTTGGCACCTCCTCGTAGGAACCACATATATCAAAACCCAGCTCCCAGACCACCCTTCCAGCCAAACATTCATAAATGTCCAGGAGGGAAAGAAGTTATGCAGGAAGACTATATCTCTTAATAAAATCTTGAAAGAGTTTCCATTTCATTTCTCATAAATCCTCTGTAAGTGAGTGTCGTACAATACTTTCTTAAGAGGCAAAATTGCCTCCAAATCTTTTCCTGGATCACGACTACAGAATCATTTGTACCCGTCCAACACATCATGATCCATCGTTGGCTTGACAGTAGAAGACACGATTTTTTATTTCATTTATTATATTATTATTCAAGCTCATTTTTAACAAATAGGCTTTCACTGAACACAGCTTCTTCTTAATATAAAAGTCTAATAAAGTTTAGCATAAATCTCACAACTTCCCCAGATAGGAGAACTTGTTTTAGGAGCCTCAGCTCTACGTTTTTATACTCTAGAAAAAGGTAGGAATTTGGGGGAGTTGGCATAGCATTGTGGGTAAGAATGTAAACTCTGGAATTAAACAGACCCACACAGGGTCAGATCCCAACATCTCTCTGTGACTTAGAGCAAGGAACTTAACTCTCTTGGCATGCTTTGTTCTCTCATTGATAGGATGGGAATAATAAGAGATCACTGCAAAAATTAAAAAGGATCGTGATCTAAAAGCCTAACGGAGTGCCTGGCACATCATATACACTCACTGAATTGTATTTTATTATGTCCTTATACCATCTAATCTAATAGCAGCCTCAGGCCCTCCTACTTAATTATAGTAAGAGTTGCTATTTTTTGAGCACCTACTGTATGCTACGAACTGCCAAGCACTGCATGTGAATTATCTTGTTAAATGTTTTCAACAACTCTGTAAGATAGGTGTTATTATGACTGCCATTTCACAGGTGGGGAAATTGAGAGGCAGAGATATTAAGTCCCTTAGGCAGGTCACATGGCTGGCGAGCAGGAGAACTGCAGGACCCTTTAATGCCAGCTCTGTGCTATAGGGAAAGGCAGAGCAGTGAGGCTGCCCAAAGTTCCTCTGTTAAGAATGGAGCCCGAAGGACCTCCTTAAGATGCTCTGCGATCCACCCACCCCCACCCAAGGGCATGCAGCACATCTCAGACATCGGAGCTTGGTTTTGGTCACTACACCAGAGCTGCCCGTGGAGGGTCATCTCATGATCCAGTGACACATTGGAAAGTGCCTGAAATTTTGACTTGGTCAAATCTGCACTCCAATGGGCTAACGAGGTACATGAACTTGCTCAACTGTTTCAGGTGTTCTGACCACCAGTTTCTTGATGGAGAAAGGAAGGGTAACCAGCTCTCGGGGACTTTTAGGGGAGGCTATACTGTATTGCAGTTGAAGCCATCAGCTTCTGGAATCTGACTGCCTGACGCTCACCCTGGACCACACGTTAGCAGGTAGCTGTGTGACTCTTAAGAAGTTAATAGATCTTTCTTAGCCTCCGTTCCTTTGGCAGGTCAATGACTCTTACTGATACTACAGAATCAATGGCATTGTTGCAATAACTTCAACAGAATACATAGGATTGAAATGAGGGTCAGGAACCTATTTTGCCTCTTTTCCTTATGTGAGGAATTCTTCACTATGCCCCAGTTGCATGTTATCAGTCTCAAGGAATTTAATTTCACCAGCCAAAGTACATCGTTAGTTACATTAGTTAGTTATTAGTGGTCCTAAATGACAAATATGAGGTCATCCAAGGCTCCTGCATCACATTTGGCAGCCTCGGTTATGCGGTGGGAGTGCCAGGGGGTGGTGATGGAGAAGAACTGCCTTTTGGGTCCATGCATTCTGGCACAGCCCCACAAGTGAAGCAATTTGGGATTTAGTCTATGATACTTCTCAGAGAAACAAGAGCCTTACATTTATTCTCTCTGCAAACTTTCTCTGTAAAGGGCCAGATAACACATGTTTTAGGCTTTGTGGACCAAGAGTGAATGTCTTAAATTCTTGGAATAGCTGTTCTTACCAAAGGGCCACCACCCAGCCTAACAAAAGGAGGCAGGAGGCTGGACTGAGTGGGTGGATGTAGTTTGCCAACCCCCCTCTCCGAGTGCTGGGTGGGAGCATGCATTCTGGAGACAGACCACCCAGGAATGTGGTCTACATTTGTTAGTTTATAGCCAGGTGACCCTGGACAAGTTATTTCAACTCTCGGTGCCTTTGTTTCTCCATCTGCAGAAAGGGAATAAAGGCTTCCTGGGGATGCTGGGGGTTTAATGACTAAACACATGTGTAGCACTTAGAACAGTGTTTTCCACGCAGTAAGTGCTAAATGTTTCCTGTTATTGTTACTATCATCCTCCAGTTTTTCCTGTTTCTCCTAGTTTTGCAAACGCATCTAGCATCAGTCATTCCTCACTTTGGAGCATTCTGTTTCTCCGTAGTCCTGTAAGTGGGTCTATCTATATGTGCCTCCGTTATTCTCTTGCATTCAAACCACCTGGGAAGCTTGTTACAAGTGCAGATTCCTGGGCCTTGCCCCAGACTTGCTGAACCATGCCTTCTGGAGGTGGGTCCTGGGAATGAACATTTAAAATGCTTCATTGGTAGTTGTTCTCCTCCTAAAGTAAAGTTTAGGGTTCACTGCCCTCAGAGTTTCCCACATCTTCCTTCTGATCAAGATGCCAGGCTGGAAGATGAATGGAAAGGAGGAATACCAACCACTGAGTTAACCTTAACTCTAATCCATTGGAAGCCTTGCCTGAGGCTCAAAACCCTGTGGTTGAATACATACTTCCCAATTTCCTCCATGCCCAGGAGGGAAAGTAACTCATGTTTGGGAAAACCAAGCACCATCCCTCTGTCCAGACTGTGGTTGGACCTGCATGCTAACTCCATGTAGAAAACGAACTTGGTTGAACCTTGTGGATTTGGAAGTCAGCATAAGAAGGCCAACCCTAGAGTGGCCCAGGCCTCCTTCCAGAACAGTAGGTTTGGGAGACACACAAGCCCCTCTGGACTTCCAGAACCTTCACAGTGAAAAGCAAGTATACCCCAGGAAGCATCTGCTCAGGGAAATTTCCCTGAGGGTTTTATTTTTCTTAAGTGCAACAGTTGTCATTTGTTTTTCAATTTAGTCCATAAAGTAAACATGTGGGGGTAGATGACTAGTTTCTGTTTTTCTAAGGTAAAAACTTCAAAAGGCAGCAATTTGTATAAAATAAAATTTAAAAGCCCTCTTCTATCCTCGGTCTCTCTCACCAAAAATAACCCTAATTATTATTTTCTTCTGTGTCCTTCTAGAAATGTCTTAAGCGTATGCACAGAAACTTGCTGGATGTGTTTGCTAGAAACACATTTTGCTTGCACTAATAGAGTCATACAATATTTACGCTAGGCTACTAGCTCTTTTGACTTAAATTATATTCCGGGCCAAATGTCCACTTTTAATTCCAAATATCCACTTCTATCACTTTTATCCTTTCCAATATGCCCATTTCCTTCTCCTTCCGTTCTGTTAGGGTAATTCCCTATATTGCTTAGAAATTAGACTAATGGAGGTCTTATTATCATCCAAGAAAGGATGAATGCCTATAGATAGAGATATATTTCTTAAAACACAACAAAATGCATAGGCAAAGCTCTCTGCCCACCCTCTAAATCAGTCTGATGTTTCCCTGGGCTTTATCAGCAAACACCATACTGTTTCCCACTGCTGTTTCCCTCTTGTTCTAGGGACAGCTTCCAGAATAGGTGATGTGGCTATCGACCAAGAAGAGACAATGTGCTGGCTCAGAGATACACCCAGGCACCTTGTCACCTGGGGGCTTCCCAGCTCACATGTGGCTGTTCATAATGAGATTTGAAATTCTATGCAGGGTAGCAAAATATTGATTTGCTCACAAAATATACTCCATCCTAAATGCCACCATTCATTCGGGGAGTCAGTAAGGTGATCATCTCCAGTGGAGAACAGGAGGACTTCAGAGGGCTGAGGACAAGCAAATGGAATCTGAATTTACTAAAAAAAAAAAGAAAAAAGAAAAGAAAAGAAAAGAAAAGAAAAAAAAAGAAAAAAGAAAAAGCGGACACTCACCCATGGACCAGATGCCTACTATAGCTTATCAGAAAAAACTTGACAGGGGGCAAGCTAGAGGAAACCTTGTAAGCACTTAGTAAACGAGGAACCAGCATGAAGTCACTGCGACGATGCCATCCTTTGATACCCCAATAACCACATTCCTTTTTTTGGTGCTGCTGCCAGATGGCAGACCAGGAAAATGCCACAAACATAGGGGATCAGAAGTTCAGCAAAGGGTTTTACAAAATCCTTTATAAGTACATGATGGCATTTCATTTAGCTTCGCTTGTTCTCAGAATGTCTGACTGGCCATAGGTCATTAGTGGTGCACCTCAAGATTTTCTGAGATGCTTCTGGGGCCACGTGGATGACACAGCCTCAAGGAGAAGGCTACTGAGGATTCCACTCCTAGGTGGGAACAAAACAGTATCTGAGGTCGGCTGGAGCAACGCACTGCTGATTACAAAACGTGTGTTGGAACTGATATAAACCAGCAAAAATAAGCACGGGTCATTGTCAGTGATGGAAAGACATGGAGACTTGGGGGAAAAGGAAAGAACAGCAGAGAGCCCTTCTGCTTCAGGAGGTGGTGTGGCAGAAACAATTTCCCTCAGTGTCTTTGATCTCCTCATGTCCTTAACCCGGTGTGAGCATCATAGAGAAGAAAGGAAAACCTCCAGATACTGTAGAAGTAACACGAGGCAGGCTCTTTAGGAATAGGAGCTGCTCAAAAGAGGGGACAGATTTTTAAAAAAAGGATTCTCATGGATTTTCAAAATGCCTTCACAAAGAGTAGTCCACACAACTGGACCCCAGAGAGTCAAGTGGGACTTTAGTACCTCCAAAAAATTTGACCTCTTGCCTCTCTTGAAATAATGTCTCTGAGTGAATGAGAAGGTGAGTGATGGAGTCATTCATTCAATGCACTCCACATACTATCTGCCTTGGACCCAGCCTTGTGACTTGTGCCGGGCAGATAAAAATGTGTGAGACATCTCTTAACTCAAAGAATCTCACCTCCAAGATGCCGTTTCCCAAGGAATGGTGCACAGATACCTTAAATCAGAGTTGTCCGAATGCTTGTTTTTAAAAATACAGATTTCTGGAACTACCCTTGATTTGCTAAATCTATATTTTAACAAGTCCCTTGGTCACAGTTACGAACAGGAAGGTTAGCAACCACTGCTCTACAGGAGATGTGTGAGTAGAATCTGGCTCTAAGTAGGAGAGTGAGTGCCCATAGACGGAGGTGGGGGAGGAATGTGTGTGCGCTCTAAGGCCACGAGGACATGCGGTGAGAGTCCAGTCATGAGCATCTGTGAATACATGCGGTAAGAGGGGATGCCTGGCCGTGAGCACAGTTACACATTGTGCCCAATTACCTAATCAGATGAGAACAAAGGACCATACCCTGAGTTTCTGCTCCATCCAGAGCTAGTTTGAGGATGAGAGGTATGAAGTAACCCGTCTTTACAATTTCACCTGTGATCCACAGGGTAGAAAAGAAGGGAGCATTTTTGAGACTATCGGTGTGCTATATAGTAGCAACAGCAGTTTTGGAGGCACGTGAATCTTGTGTTTGGATGTAATGCTTACCACCTGCGTGCTCTTGAAGCCTTCATGTCCCCTTCGGTAGAAAGGGGTTGGGGGCACTGTAGTTCTGGCGTTGCAGTGTGTGATGCGGCCCTGATAGCTGGATTCAGAAGACCCAAAGGAGGGCAAAGCCGCTCGGCTGGAGGGGTGAGATCCAGCAGGGGAGGACGGCTCTGAGGGTCCTGGGCACAAACTCAAGAATTCGCAGTGAAGGTGGCTGCATCTTTCTTCCTTCCTCTGATGAAAGCCTGGCTTTTCCCTGTCCCTTACAAGAGTGATGCATCAAATGATGGACTTCCTTAAGGGATGCTGTGCTCCCTGTTAAGGTTTGAGAAGAAACTGGACAGCACAGACGCATGCCTCCTCCACCAGCAGAACTTGGACTTTGGGCACCTGTCATCTCCCCACACAAGGATCCCACGGTGTTGAGACCCTGGGATTCTGTAGTCTCCCAGTGTCTTATTTATCAGCCGAGGCATGACGACATGCAGAGTCTAGTTCTTGCCCACTGGCACCACTAAGAATAGCTCTTAGGAGTCGATCAGAGATTGCCAGGAGAAGGTCATACGGGCAAATGCGAGTTTACATCCAGCTCCCCTCCCCAGTGAATGTGCCACATCAGGTTGGAAGAGATGTGGTCCTCACCACAGGACCTTTCCCAAATGCACCCCAGAACAGGATGGGGGCAGTGCTCAGCTCTCCTTACCATGTTCCAACGGCTTCCTACCTACCAGGTTGCCATATGTTCAGGATCATTCTATTGCCAGATGTATGTCAAAGTTTTCCTTTTTAAAATGTAATTTTCCCCAGAATTTATTGGCATCCTACAACGCTGCTTCTTGGCTGCAGAAGCGGCTTTTCTGCCATTAGGGCCCAAAATAGAAACCACACGCAACCTTGACAGTAATCATGACCAAGGAGAGAGAACGCACATCTATTTATAAGGCACCTGAAGGTGAATTCTTCTTTGTGCTACTGCTTTGAAGATAAGGTCAACAAAGCTGGGAATATCAGCTTTATTGACGGTGTGACTTTATTAAAAATGGACACAATCACAAATATATAATAAATACCAAAACATTATATACTCTGGGTAAAGTTTATTACTTTGAGTTTTAAAGAATTCATGGTATTCATAAATGAGAGCTTTGTTGAGAAGCCTCTTATTTCGTTCTTTGTCTTATCCTTCATTTTCTACTGTTAATGTCACCTGCAGGGTGAGCCCTTAGCATCTCACGACTTTCTGTATGTGACAGTATCCAGACATGAGTTCATAGGGGTGAGTGTGCAGCACAGATAGATGGAAGAAGGACTCCCAAGAATTTTATCCAACGAAAGCACCAACATGTGTTTTTGGCATCCAGAAAGCACTTCTTGAAACAGAATTCACATTCATGTTTAAAATTTCATACTTATTTTCACTTGAAGGGTTCAGACAAATAATCGACATTTTTGTTTTACTTTTCATATCCGGGAAATTGGGATGGCAACCTTAAGGGACCCATCAGGTAACAGTCCACCCAGCTCGGAGGACAAAGGTGTCCGTATATCCCAGGATACTAATGTTCACGTCCACCTCACTGCTTCTCGAAGCTGACTCTTCTTTCTTTTCTGCTATCAGCCTGAGGTTGCCGCATTCCTGGGTTGTTGCTACCTGGCTTATTTGTTCAAGTGGTTTTGGAAGGAAAAAACACGCTGCCTATTCAAAAAATATATACTGTTGGGGCACCCTGGGGTAGCCACTGGAAAATGCACTATCCTGAGACTCTATTAATACCAAACTTGAGGGCATTTAAGGAAGAACACATATATAGGGACATTTTGGACTTTAAGATAATGTCAGCCTTGTTCACACTTATGCTGTCTCTGCTGAGGATCTTGCCGGAGACTAATTCGGGGGCTCTATAGCAGGGTCTGCCTGCCAGCTGGTGTGGAGATGGAGTTTTCCCTCCTGAGTAATCAATTATCGTTTCCCAAGACGAGCCTGTGGAATGCTGCCAGCACAGTGGGTTGCAGAATCTTGGAGCTGGAACTCCTTCCCAGACGCAGAGGTCACCATGTACGTGTGGTGGTGATGAAACAGAGAGTCAGGGAGAAGAAACAGAGGCTACTGACAGTAGGTCTCATGCAAGGAAAAGTTCTAGAACAGGGAACAATGATATACACATAAGTTGTTGTCAGCCTGAGATGCTGAAGATCACAGATGGATTTCTAGGGACCAGTGGAAAGAATAGATATGATGTATAATCTGCTCCAAAATTCCCTAATTAACAGACGACAGCTTTGGTGGAGAAACTCGAGGGGGTAAAACACTACATCACTGAAGAAAAATGCAAAGGTAGCAACCACAAATCTTCCCTCAAGGAATTGACGGTAACCTTTTTGAGTAACATTCTGAGAAACTATAACGTATTAACAAATAATTATAAACCAAGGTACTACACAATCGTGACAATCACTTTTTTTCTTTTTTGAGCACTTACCATGGGTCAAGTACTTTGCTAACACTTTGTGCATACAATTTCCATTACAGTTGACCCTTGAACAACACGGGGGTGAGAAGCACCAACCCCCGCCAGTGCAGTCAAAAATCCACATATTAACTTCTGACTCCCCCCAAAACTTAACTACTAATGGCCTGCTATTGCCCACAAGCCTCCCAATGACACAGTCAGTTAACACATATATTGTGTGTTCTATGTATTATATACTGTATTCTTACAGTAAAGCGAGCTGGAGAGAAGAAAATGTTATTTAAGAAATCATAAGGAAAATCCATGTAAAGGACTATACTGTGTTTATTGAAAAAAAAATTCACATGTAAGGGTGTCCACACAGTTCAAACCTATGTTGCTCAAGGGTCAACTGTAATTACTTTTGCAAAAGCCGCAATTACTAAAAAATATTTAAAAACCAGGTAGACACTATAAAGATCCCCACTTGATAGACGAAGAAACCGATATTCAGTGCAGCGCCAGAACGAGGTGGAGCTACTGAGGCACTTGCCTTGGGTGTGAAATTAAAGGGGACCCCCCCAAAAAAACCCCTAAGTTGTCAGGATTTTTAAAAATCAGAAATAATGCAAAAAAATTCACAATGAGCAAAACCTCACCATTTTTAAAAAGACAGGATCAGTATTGATTTTCCAGGCTCCAGTCTGGTGTGAGGCAATGCTGGTTCAGGGCACTGGTTAGAAGACTTTCCAAAGCTCACAAGTCAGTAAGTGGTGAATTTGGCCTAAGAGATTTGACTTTCCAGCTTGAACTTTTTAACCACTGTTTTCCAAGAGGGAAGGTCAAGTGTCTAGCCCTGCTGATGTGGGTCCTGGGCAGGAGCTGTCAGGGGAAGCTTCTCTTGCCCAGATCTGCAAGTGGGTTAAAACAGAGCAGATGTGCAAAGCTAAGAGAAAAGTGGCCACAGCCGAGTCCCACCCACTGAAGAGGAAAATCCAGCTGGCCTGGAGAAAGCCAGTTGTGAAACATCAAGACTGAAAGGCAATTGTGGGGAACAGAACAGCAGCTGAGGACGCAAATGGGAGTCAGGACTGGACACATCCCAGAGTTAAGCAAGGGCTTCTAGAAACCCCAAGAAAAATGATGTGCAGAGGAGCAAGCAGCTCCATGAAAGGGCCCAAGGATGTAGTAATTGGGCGTCTTAGACCAGAGAGCTTTGGCTCAAAATCACTCCAGATTGGCAGTCATAAAACCAGGCCTTTCAACTTAGCAGCCACACCACACTTTCCTGCCTCCAGAGGAAGGGTGACTGCCTTATTCACTTACATGATTCTGCCCACACCCCTGCCCCCACAAATATGTGACCCCGGGAATGGGACAGGGTGTGTTGATAGCCCCCTGGGGAGAGGGTGGACTTTGGCCTATAAACACAGAAAGATTCCTTTCTGCTAAGCCTCTGAGAGCTTGGTCAGGGCATTTCACTAATTGAGGCTCCTGACCTACACGTCTTAATTATCCGTTGGTGTTCAACCAATAGCACTTGTCTTAAGAGGGGCCAATGTTATTGCTCTGAGTACAAGGGACAGACCCAGCAAGGGGTTGCAGGTGGGGAGGGAGGGCTGGGGATGGATTTCGAATGGAGGAAATATGGGATTTCACTTACAAACTAATGGAATGCAAAAGCTGTTGGAATTCCATACCAGAGAACACCCCAAGGAGCCCCTCCCGAGTGTCCTCACATTACTGCCTGTTGTGGTAATATCCAGGTTAACACGAGAGATGTTTCCCCAGATACCCAGGTAATCTAAAAAACATGTCATTCTGATTTCAAGAGGGAATCACCTAATAGGCCTGGAGATGTGAGGCTCTAATTTTCTGCTTTTCTCACCAGTCCACTGACCTTCACAAAACAAGTGACTTCAGTGAGGAATATCTCCTTTTATTTTGCATCACCAGACTTCATAGCTCTCAACGCTACACGAAGCACGGAGGCCCCTCCCTCTCTCTCTCTCTCTCTGGCTCTGCCTCCCACATGAAAAAGCTTAGGCATGGAGCCAGCTCACTTGCTTGGCTATTGGCACCTTGAAATGGAAGTAAATCCCCAATCTTCTGATTTATTATTTCCTGTTCTTCAAAGAGAGGGGCAGGCAGCAATGCTTGAAGTCTTTAGGCAGTTAGTCACCATACAAATCCATCTCTTGTCTCACCCCCAATTCAGGGGAATAATATTTTTTTTTTTCCGGAGTTACATAAGGCATGATAGAAAGCATTTCTGAACTCTCTCTGCCTCAGGACCGATTTCTTGCGGTAAATCTCTAGAAAATCTTTCACAGTTTCTAAAATAAGTGCCCGGGCTCACAGCATGAGTGAGCTCTGGTTTTCTCGTGTGTTAACCTTGCTATCACTTCCTCCCCTTCCATCATCCTCTGTCTTCAGTTCTAATGCAGGTCCATCCAAACCACAGGTGCAGCTGCACGTGTGTGTGTGTGTGTGTGTGTGTGTGTGTGTGTGTGTAGAGGTATGCTTATGTCCCAGGGATTTTCGACATTAAAGCTCAATGTTAAGTCAAAAACAAAAATGTCATGGGAATAAATGTGACAATTTCATAATTGGCCAAAGGACTGAGATGGTTACCAAGCAGAATCTCCCAAACACAAGCCCTGGCTGAACAAGGCAGGTGGTGAAGACATTAATCTCTTGGGGGTTTATCTATATCTGTGTTGGTGTATAAGTACGTGTTGTCACTAAATGACCAGGAGAAGCAGGTAGGAACCAAGACCAGTTGGCTCATCTGTAACTTAGCCCTGTTTATGGCTGTGGGATGGAGGGTGATCATTCGATAAGGCTAAAGTGGTCTTTGTTCTTGGGGTAAATGCGTAATAGTTCTTTGACTTCCACCAGATGTGCTGGGGCAGGAACCATGGTCCCTCAGGCTGCAACAGTAGGAATGGCTAAACCTGGGCCCGAGCATTCTCCTTGCTGCCTTTTCTCTTCTCTATTTGGGCCCTTAAACAATTCTGTGCTCCTGCTCAGCTCTGAATTCACTTATTTCCCATCAGCTCTTCTCTTGACTTGGCCTTCGTCTCGTCTCTGGATCTCAGAACCCAAAGCCACAATTCCAGGCTGGTGGCTCACAACTTAATTCTCTGCCCTTCATCTCAATATGACCACCTTTCAATTGCCATTTTGGCTGTCTGATCTGGCCTTAACTAAGATCTGCTTCTTGCTTCCAAGAATGCCAGTTTCTGTCACAAAAGATCCAGTTGTCCCTCATCTATGGCTGTTCAACTTACAAGCACCCATATGGCTTAACAAGCACTAGGACAAGTTAAAGCAGACCCCCTGCCATACACATGCATACACACACACTGACTCTTGATCATAAATGGAACCCATTTGGACAGGGACTGACTGGGGCACATGGCCTGTGCGAATCCAGAGGTGTAGTCCCCAGGTTTGTGAGCCAACATCTTCTAACCCTGGGAGTGGGATATCCAGTTGTAGCATATGGTTCATTTTTGCCTCTAAGTCTGGGACAAATCAAATTCCAAAGCTATTGAGACCATGGGTTACCATTTGAACTTGATTCCAGGTCAAGTCCCTCTTGAACCTCTCTCTTCCTGCTCTGACCTTGACATCAGCCTCCTGAGAGATGGTGGTCACCTACTGCCTGGCCTCTAATCCTGATGGACAGTTTGGGATTCCAGGTACACTCCGCTGTACTTATTATACCTCTGCCAGTAGCCTGGCTGCCTTTCTGGATGCCCCAGACCCTGTGTGTTAATTTGACTTCCCACATCTGTTCTTGGATGTTACCAGTGTGGTCCTAAACCTGCTGAGGGCCGGTCATTATCAAGAAGTGACTTCTCTACAGCGGGTGGAGGAAGAGTCACATGTTCTCAGTCATGAAAGGACGAGAGAGAAAAACAAAGAAGATGTATTGGTACATGACCTGAGTGACCTGTCCTGAAACATCCTCCACACAACACATTTCCAGGAAAACGTTGTTGTTGTTGTTGTTGTTTTTAGTTGTTGGCCTTTAAACCAATGCCTCAGAGTGGCTCCTTCCACAGATTTTAACTACTAAAGTACGTAATACCACTCTAGAATTTTTTAAAAGAAAGAAAAAATATTTATCAAAGCAAAATATTAGTTCCCTTTGATCTTGTGTTATGTCTGAGGAATCAGTATGGGGTAAGGGACTCTGTTGAGACAGAGTGAAACATGCCCAAAATTTCACCAACAGAAGATGTAATTTTGCCAGGAGCTGCTAATAATCGATTGAGATGGCTTAGCATTTGTTATCTGATGGAGAGAGTTCCAGAGAAGATTTCCACTAAGCTGTGGGAACACTCCCTTTCTGCTCAGGCTACTTGCGAGGCTATGGGATGAGGTGGCAAAGGACATAAAATGGGGGGAGGGGCTTGTCCCCATGGAGGCTGATGCCTTTTCCTGAAGTATGAAGTCCAGTGGTTTCTCTAAGACAAGCAAACATGGGAGCCTGGATCAGGGTGCTCATCAGGGTGCAGACTAATCTATAGAACCAGCGTCCCAAGAGGGGCAGAAGCTGAAATCATTTATTTATAATTAGAGATGCAACGGGCTGTGCGACTTGAAATTTCATGATTCAATGTTCTTAGTGAAAATGTTCAATAATAATTCAGAAAACAATCACAAGCTTGGGCAAGAAACATTTGAATTTATATCAGGTATCCTCTTCTCAAGCAAGACCAATGAAGGTCTTTTGGTAAGTCACCACTTTGAAGACTAAAATTAAACATAACCTTCAAACTCTCCCTTCAGGGCCCCCTCTGTCATTAGAGTTGGTCCTATTCAGGGCAAGAGACCCCGAGGCTAGGGTGGGGCTCAGGGAGGCAGGTCTGGCTTCTCTGGACTTCCTATCAGGACCACCTTTGAAGAATGTGCCCCCTGTGATTCCAGAGTCTGGAAACGAATATAACAAGGAGAATTAGAGACCAACTCAATGTTTAGAAAGCATCTGGGGACTTTTGATCCAAAATTTTCATTGAAAACAAGAAATATGAAAGCATGCTTACAATATGATGTTAAAAGGGGGAAAAAAAGTCAGAATATCTATCTCCTGATTTCAAATAGAGAGGCAAGTAGATAGGACCAGGAAAGAATTTGCAAAGATGAAGACAGTTAATTTAGGGCTAAGACATTTAAGACATTATGAGGAAATGTTTTATCTACTGTCATTATGCATTGCTGTTTTATTGATTTTACATTTTTAAAAGTGGATCGAAAAACCATCCATGGTATAGAACTGAGTTATCTTCAGTAGATTGGTTGAGAGGGAGCTGGGTGTGATCTTCAGCCATTCCCATCCCCCAAAATTTGTTAAGAAGAGTAAGTAAGTTAACAATACACAGCAATTAGCATTGCTTGGCACTGAGTGGGCCACCTTGTTGTTTTTATTGTCATTATTATTGGTAGAGCCCAAGGGGACATACCCATTAAGCTTCTCTACAGGATCTGGTGTCCCCAGGGGTAGTTGGCTTCACAGCTAGGATCTCCCCCTTTCATTAGGAAAATCCCACCCTAGTTAGCATAAGCCTACCCCAGTGAATTCTTTTTTTTTTTTTGTCTTTTACACTTTTTTATTTTTTATTTTAATAATGATTTTTTATTATATTATGTTAGTCACCATACAGTACATCCCCGGTTTTCGATGTAAGGCTCGATGATTCATTAGTTGTGTATAACACCCAGTGCACCATGCAATATGTGCCTTCCTTACTACCCATCACCGGTCTATCCCATTCCCCCACCCCCCTCCCCTCTGTAGCCCTCAGTTCTGACAAACTTGATCGGTCCTGTTGCTGCATGTGTGACAGGATATAGGTAATACATACTAAGTGCCTTACTGAATGGCACTGTGAATGTACTAAAAAAGGAGAAAATATGCAGGAGATGCCCACCTTTGCCGTTACTTTTGTTAAAAATTTCTGAAGGCGTTTTCTGTGTTCACTGACATCTGTGGTGCCTGCTATTCTGGAGGTCCATTGGACCAAAGCTAAGGGACATTTGCAGGCTTCATTTGATGTCTCTTCCAGGGGATTTTCCCATGTCAAAAGAGTCCTCAGTGGAAGGTCCAGCTTCATTGGTAAATATCCCCCATGCGCCTTGGGCCTGCACTCTAGAAAGTAGCTATTAAAATAAGTATTTTGTTCTCCCTCACCCTCTCCAGAGGCCAAGTGTTCCAAGCTAGCAACCAGGAGGCGTCAGAGCGCAGTCTGTGTGAGAATAGAGTTTGCCGGTGCTGGGGACTGCCCCAGCAGGGGCTGGAGTCCATGCAAGATCCGCAAAGAAGCACAAGCCCAGGATCTCCCCGAGCCTTCCCATCACTAAGGTACACCTAGGATGCTGTGAATGCATTCAATCAGCGCCCTGATTCTAATGTCCTATGGGGGAATCTGCAGTGTGGGCTTCAAAACGGAAGCCTCATCAGCCTTCCACCAACACACCGTTACTGATCATGACTGCATCGGATGGGCCCTAAGACCAACTGTGGCTGTGTTTATTTCATATTTCAACCCTCTGAACTCAAGGGTGCAGAGAAGCCAGGCAGCTGATGGACATACGCACTTCTATCGCCCACACATGACCATCCACATGTTCAGAATGTGTGTCCGTGGCCTGGGGGAAAATCCCCAGGACAAGAGTTGATCCCTCTTTAAGAAATGTTTCTTCACCGATATAACCGATATACTTGAAAGCCTAGAAGACAATATTGTGTGAGAAAAACCTGAGCAACAGAGTCTGAGCCAGAGAGTGATTCATAAGACTCAGACTCAAGTATAAAATGTTTTAAGAACACCTTAAACAATTTATTGGGCAACTATTTCCCTTTTTATTTGCGCACAGGCATGACTATGGCAAAGATCTATACCTAAATAACTCTAAAAAGGGTATTTACACTAAATAAGAATTATTCTTTAAAAATAAAAATTGCCTAGTTTAAAAACAAGAAAAACTGTTTTTAAATAAAGGCTATTCTATTATTCACCTATAGAATATAGTCTGTTCTCAGGTTTAAGAACTCCATAGGTCAATGGTATGAGAACTAAACAAAACAATGTGTACATTACACGTGGTTAAATACCCAGAAGACATCCAATTAGCCAATACAGTGGTCTTCCTATAAACAGCCCTACAACAGCCCTAATTGTGAGTCCATGGTCTGATGAGTCTTCTACCTGGTTTGAGAGTAGTAACCTCCTCTGAAATGAATTTTGGAGCAACACAATTGGAGTAAACCACTCACAAAAATTCACTCAAAATGCACTTACTCAAAAAAAAAAAAAAAGGAAATAAGAAAATAGCATATTTATTGAACACATGCTAGACATTGTGCTAGGCATTTTGTATGTATTAGCTCATTCGATCCTCACAAGGAATTTGTGAGGCAGATATCAATCTCTGTAAATTACAGATGAAAAAATTGACCAGAAGAGTTTTCTACTTGCTCCAAGTTGCACAACTGGTAAAATACAAATATGGGGTTTGAACTCCAAACACTATGTTCTTTATTATATATTCTTAATACAAAGTACTGAATTATCCCTCAATCAATCTACGCCAAGAATCATCCCACACACAAACACACAAACTAAATTGCGAAACCCACAAACTAAGAGCAAGTAATGAAATGTTTATATAAGTCAAAAGAAATATTGAGCCAAGTAATCACTTATTTCATCAGCAAATGCATTAAAACATAAAATGATTGATGATGATGTAAAAGAAAGTGATCAGGGGACCTCAGGATCTTGACATTGTGTGATACATGAGCCCCGCTTGTTATGGAAAGTCCTGAAATTGTTTAACCTGTGTGAGTGAGGGGTGGAAGGTCATGCTTTTCAGGTTGGTGACAAATTTTTCTATTTAAGAGAAAAAACACCTCCATATATGTTGTAATCTCCTCCCTGACATAAGGTCAAAGTTCATGAGGAAGGAAACACTTTCATAGTGTGTTCATTTAACCTTGTTCTGATCATAAGTTCTCAGAACTCGAAATAAGCTTTAGGTACAATGGCTCCCATTTTAAACACCAGGTACAATGACTCCATCATGAGAAGCTGATCTCAATCTCAATGTGAGACCCACCAGGTAAGAGAAAGAGTTTGAACAGAGAAATCACTCTAATAAGTCATGCTATTTTAAGAGAAATATTAAAAATACTCAGCTTTGATGGCCTTCAACGAGGAAACATGAAACTAGAAAAAGTGAAATTATTAATATACAGCATAGGTAAGGATGTGGCTAACCTTATATGTACCTGTGTTATATGAAGGGATATAAATCATATTCTTTATAAATATTGATATTAGGATTGAAATCCAGACTTCTTAGTCCCGCATCATCTCCGTCACAACAGACTGCGTCTCTGCAATACTGAAGAACCTTCTTTTGCAGAGGGACGAAGCCAATAGTTTACTATGTATTAAGTAAAAAAGCATAACAAACTCAGGCATTGTTCAGACTGGTGTAAACCAAAAGAAAAGGCAAATCTAAAAAGGAGGAAAAATGGTATGGACCTAGGTGGATGAACATCACTAATGTTAGCTGGGAAACAGCTCAGGAGACCCAGAGACAGATCCATGACGCCAGGGTCTTCTTTGCTGGTATCAGGTAGAAACAAACTTGTGTAGATAGATTGTCTAAGAAGGAGGTTGTAAAGAACCAGGCAGAGGGTCAGGGGATGGTTAAGTGGGCTTGGTGTCAAGAAATTCAGAAGGGAAATGGAATGCTGACCAGGGAACACATTCAGAAGTCCAACTGCAGGGTTTGGCCGGAAAAAAAAAAAAAGGAAAACTTTAGAAAAAGACTGAGATAAGCCCACACACCTGCTTCCAGGCCAGTGGCAGACAGACTCACTCTAAACCTCTAGGTGCCCCTGCAAAGGTAAGCACCCTGTTGACCTGAGGTTGTAGTAAAAGGCTTCAGCTGTCCCAAGTAAGAAATAGGTTGTTAGACTATCCTGAATTAAGTTATCCTAAATATATATGTACCTTCTGGAATGCACCCCTCTGCCTTTTTGTCCTTGGCTGATCTCTGGTGTATTGGAGGAAGACCATACGATGCAAAAGCAGAATGGGGGATCGCCAATGCTCTGTGTCTGAAGAAGGAAGGGAGACTTCCTCTTCCTTCAGATTCCTGCCACAGATATGCTAGTGTCTGGAATGTCGTTCTCTCTTTGGGTTATTGTCAATTTCCAAAGATCTCATCTATCTCTTACATAGCTGTTACTCTGCCCACCTCTCTTCCTATCAGATCCATCTTAACTTGAGATAATGTCTGAGAAGGACGACCCCTTTTGCCAACATATATGATTCTCAGCTTCCACAAAAACAATTTATCACATGAGAAGAAATGGACAGGTAGGTTTTTAAAATGGAAGAGGAATCAGTTAGAAAGCACGAGAATCTAGAATGAGAGAGGGGAGAGAGAGAGACAGAGGGACAGGAAGAAGGGGAGGAAGTGAGGGGGAGAGAGAGGCCTATGTTATTTGGGGCATGTGAAGCTGCAGGAACAGTGGAAAAACAGTGCAGCCTCTGTCCTTTCCAGAATGGCTGTTTGGTGCCAGGCACTGTGCCATCTGCTTTCTACGTAGCATCACATGAACAACCCCCTCAAGTAGTTGTGGTTTTATTTCAAAGATGAGGGACTTGATCTGAGAAGTGAACACTGGTTACTCAGTGAATGAGAAACAGATAAAGTTCTCACCAAGTTCTGTTTTCACTGTTCCAAAACCCTTTCCTTCTCCTCTGTTGGTCTCTTTCCAAAACATCCCCAAAGACTCACCCTGCCTTGCAGAATCACATATGATATCTCTGAAAGAAATGTATGATCTCTACAGCCCAACCCTCCCACTTTACAGATGGGAGGCCAAGGAAATCTTATGAGCCTCATGCATACTGAGCAAGGCCCGACGCTGGGCAAGAAACCAAGCCTAACCCCTTCACTTCCACTCTAGAGTGTTCTTACTGGGTCCAAAGGGAAGTGTCAAGACCACAACTGAGGGAAACTTGCAGCCCATGCCATGGGTTTTTCATGGCATCCCCCTGCTATGGCATGCACGGATTAGACTGCGCACTTTGAGAACACTGCATCCAAACATTTTTTAAGTTCTTTGTTTTGCCATTTTTTTTAACACTGCACTCATTTGTAGAAACTATTATTTTCTATTTTGTTTTACTTCTGTCCTTATAATATTGGATAAATATTGAATTTACACAAACAGTGACAACAATATCCAAAGAAACCATTTGGCTCACTTCTGCTTCTGTTGTCTCCTTGCTTTAAAGTTTGTGTTTGCTCTAACCCACAAGTATTCTTGAACTCAAAAAAACCATTTTTTTTCAGCTTGAGAAGTTTGCTCATAAGTGCTCTGAATATGTTTACTGGGAAAAAATTTTAAGAAAAAATCATTGTTCAGATGTCATTCATGTCAATCATTTTTCTGCAACAGCAGGAGAGTAGAAATAATTGCAATAGTGTGCCCTGTACTTGAAGGATGTAAGGCGGGGGAAAAAAATAGATTATTTCAATAAGAGTCTGGAAGTGCCCAGCATTTCCAAAGACCATCTTCTGCTCGTCCATTTCTCCAGAAACACTAGTGACTATTCCTCCGCAATGTTTCCAATTACACAACACCCACATTCCTAGTAATCATTCCCTCCCATCAACACCATAAGCATACCCACACAATCCCACTCATTGCTCATTTCACCAACTCTCCTCATGCCAGACACCCATCCTTGCAGAAGGATCAGGCTGAATCAACAGTGCTTGAAGCAGCTGCAAAGCCAATTCTGTACGAGATCCGACCTGCATCAAGGCCAGTGGGTCACATGGGGTAACTCACCATGACCACATGAAATGTGAGATGTATTCCCGGTAACTTTCTCCCCACATAGGCTTCGCCCATACAAACTACAAGGTCCTTGAGAAGAAATTACCAAGGAGTACAAAGAAAACAGCTAAGGGGCTGATGGCTTTTATTGAGCCTTTGCCCCAGCTGGAGAAAGCTGACTTCTAGCCATCTAGAAGAATAAGCTCGAAACTTGTGCTGGAGGACCCTGTCACCTACCATAGCACTCACAGCGGTAAAAACTATCTGACTACTAAGTCATTTTCTTGGTCGGCATTTTACCCACCTACAAAAGAAGGGCTCACACCCTTTCCCTCTTTTCTCCATCTCCTTCATGTACCCAAGAACTTCCTGAAGCTCAAAATCCTCGTCCTTATTTAGTTGCACTCTCCGTACAAGAGAAGTGCTTTGTGGTGTTTGGGTAGGAATTGGGGAGGATTGATATTAGACTTCGCACTGGGGCTCATTTTTACATTTCATGACACTGGCTGCAAGGGGATTTCAATAATCGGAACCTGTTACTTCTCTAACAGGACCAAGTACCAGCCAGTGATTTTTCACAGATATTTATAAAAATAATTTTCACAACACCCCATTGTAGAAATGAAGACATTGCCTTGGAGATCTTACTAGGGCTTATATGAAGTCTTTAATCATCTACTTGTTTGACGTTTACTATAAACATGAAGGTGCTCCACCCGGATCCCTCTTCAAGGAAAGACTAGCTGTCCAGCTGCATAGACTGCAGTCAACAGAGAGCTTCCTGCTGTTACCTTCTTCAGCATCTGCTCTGCTGCAGGAAGCTGCCTTGTCCTACAAGCCCCTTTCCCACGGCAGCGTGAATCCAGGGGACTGGGCAAGGTCAGAAAATAAAGACTTGGCCACTTTGGTCCAACACCTAACACACTGATGGATGATACTCACTCCAGAGCTCTCTGCCAGCTTTGCCAAGGCTTTGGCAAGTCTACATGGCAGTTTGATTTCTACCTCTGCCCAATCCTGCTTTCCGTCTCTTCTTTCACAGGTGTTACTCTCTACTAAACATCTTGCATCCCAGCTTCTATCTCTAGGTCCGCTTCTCGGTGACCCAATGGCTGACATCCACACAACTATTCAACCTCTTTCTCTTTACCCAGATCCAGCCTAGACTTTAGTACTGAGCAGGCCTGACAAGGAATATACAAACAGCGCGTAGGCGAATCCTTATCACATCCAGCTGCCTCCGGTGCTACCCCAGTTCCACTGCCCCAGACCCTTGGGGGCAGGCTTCTATCCCAGAAAGTGAAAGCCAGCTTTTCTGCCAGGTTTCCAGGGACTCTGCCCTACTGCATCCATGGCTTCTAAATTCAGGTTGTCTCAGAATGGATTTGTCAATATCAACTCTAAGATGGTGCTAATGATGGTCATTATCTTTTATTGGGTCTCAAACAAATGCCTGTTGAAAACTGTCCAGTGAACTTAGCAGTTCAAGGTGGTCATGTACAAGACAATACACTTTTGCAATTAAGCATAGCAACATCCTGTCTGTGTTGCCTGACAGAACACCGTATGAGTGAAACCAAATACATCACATGCGCCACCATTGGTTTTATCCCTTGCTTTGAGGTTTGTCAAATGGCTACTAATAGACAGACTCAATCCTTTACTGAGGATTCCACGTCTCCCCTTTACGTTCTAGATGAACTGGTCTTTTAATGGCGGATGTTCTTTGAATACGCCCTATGTGCATACTCTTGGAATACCAACTCCAGGCCTTGTTCCCTGTACTGTGACAGGAAGACATTGAATCTATAATGGAAAGTTTCCAGAAATGGCTGCGGTTGCCTAGTGACCAAGAAGGACTGGCCCAAAAGACGAAAATTGTCAAAAACTGGTCCAGATTACAACTCAGAAGGCAACATTTGTGTTTGCTACATCTTTGCTGATAAGTTGGAGTCAGGTCCCCTTGTCTTCTCACCCATATGGTAATCCCTCGGCAATAAATGCCTCCTGAAGTTGTTCTCTGTAGCTCACTTTTTCTTCCCCCCATAGATAGAATATAGCTGAGGCCCATTCCCTGAGCATGATTTCCTATTTTCAAGTTTACTAATAACTATTGTCCAATGATTTATTCATTCATTGTTTCATTTCTTTAACAAATATTACTTCATAATCAACTTAGGTCCTCCGGTAGAGTTCTCTTAACTAAGCTCCCCTCCATAGGATTCCCACGCCACCCCTCCCATGAAAATTCTCCATCAGACTCAATAGATGTTTAACTTTTAACGTTCTTCCCTGTAGTATCTCTATTTCCCTAAGGACTACGTTCACTTAGTTGCTCAGGCCAGACACAGGGTATCATCCTTGATTGCTCCTTCTCCTCCATTATCCACATCTATCCATCCATTTATCCATCCCAAGATCTTTTAGTTATAATGTTTAGATCTCTCCTAAGTCCATATCCTTTTTTCCAGCCCTGCAGGGACCACCCAAGGGCAAGCCACAATATCTCTCACTACTGCAATAAAATACATTCTGAAATGTTGGCTTCCTCTCCTGTCCTGCTCAACTCCTTTCTCCACCAAGTGAGCAGACAGAGGGAACAACTTAAAAGCTATAGCAATTTATATAACTTTGCTGCTTCATTCAGTTTGATAGCATCTAGTAGCACTTAAAGCAAAATCCAAAATCGGTGCAATGGTCTATACAGTCTT
The DNA here is from genome assembly GCF_023065955.2 of Ursus arctos. Lineage (NCBI taxonomy): Eukaryota > Metazoa > Chordata > Mammalia > Carnivora > Ursidae > Ursus > Ursus arctos. Next base: position 19,239,572 of record NW_026622830.1, on the reverse strand, counting down.
GAGTAACCCAGTACTTGCCTCCCTCTCCTGTCCCTCCCTGCCCCCTTCACTTGCTCCTGTGCAGCCATAATGACCTTCTTCTAGTTTCTCAAACCAGCCAAGCATTTGCCAGCTTCCATGCCTCTGTGTTTGGTCTTCTGTCTACCTGCAATGTCCTTCCCCTGGATGCTTCTCATGTTTCAGATTTCTACCTACATGTCATTGCTTCAGAGAGCTTTCTCCAACCACCTTATCCAGAACAGGCCACTGACCTCCACACCTGACTATCCTTTATTATAGTACCCATTACTTTCTTTCATAGAATTTCTTCCAATTCTTGATTAACAAATGTATTTGTTTCTTTAATCAAAGTCTGTTTCCTCCACCAGACCATGAGTTTCAGGGTGCAAGCAGCACCTTTCTTATTCAATGCACATTCTTAGCACCTAGCACAGGGTCTCACCCATCACTTTTCGAATGAATGAACCTTCTTTCTCCTCAGACCCCCTTCTCCAGGTTCCCATCAAACATCATGGTGCTGCCCTCACATTTAATTCTCTCCCCGTCACTGCAATCCCATCTTCATAACGCTGATGTCACCAGTCCCTTTTCTCCATCCCCTACGCTATGGCCTTAATTCAGACACTTGTCATTCCACACTTGGACAATTACAATACTTTCCTAGCAGGTCTCCCTGGCTCTCCTTTCTCCCTCTCTATCCTCTATACCCTGTCAGAGTGACCTTTCCAATATGCAAATCACACCCAGGCTAAAAACCTTCTAACGGCTCCCTGTGGCCTATAGGATAAAGTTCAAACTTCTTAGCATGACATGCAAGCACTCTGTGATCTCACCCTGCCTTCTCCCATTCATCTCTCAGACCTCTCTGTCCACAGTTGCCAAACATTCTTTCCTTCCTTCCCACCTTCCAGCCGATCCTACCTCCTACATGCCTCCTAATTCATTCATTTCCCTGCCTCTCCACAGTTACCAGGCTCACTTCCTCTGGCCTGGACGACCACATCCTTCTAATTGCACATCGCCCAACCAATCCATTTCCTAAATAGTGAGAGAGCTTTCACACACCCAATTTAATCATGGAAACATCTGCCAATTCTCCTCCTTGCTTAAAATCAACGGATAGAGGTTAACAGGTCCTGCAAGAAACAACTCCTGGGTATTCTTCCCACACTACCCTTCCTGCTCTCTCTGTACTCAGAGCCACTGTCATGTTCCTTCCTGCCACAGGGCCCTTGCTCCTCCTTTCCTCACCTGCCTGAAATGCTTAGGGATACTTTCTCTCCATGGCTACTCCCACTTCACCAATTTTCTTCCTAGACAATGCCAAGATTCCCTGAGTGTCCTCGTAAAGCTCGCTGCAGTTTTCTTCAAAGCTCTTATCCACCCACAGAGGCTTGGGATATGGGAGAGAAACAGATTCTCCAAGAGGATACAATCAGTTCCAGACCATAAGTTTGGGGAAAGAGTAGGAGGATGAGGGTCACTGGATTCAAGACTCTAGAGGCTGTGTTTTTGGCTCTGGGTGCTCCGGGTTCCATGGAAGATGCTAAAGAGGTCTTTCAATCATTGTTATATATATTTTCCATAATTTCTAGGGGTTTGATATAGCAGAGGAAGGCCGCGGCATGTGCTCAATTCAAAGTGGAAGGGATTAAAATCATAGCATTTGGGGCGCCTGGGTGGCACAGCGGTTAGGTGTCTGCCTTCGGCTCAGGGCGTGATCCCGGCGTTATGGGATCGAGCCCCACATCAGGCTCTTCTGCTATGAGCCTGCTTCTTCCTCTCCCACTCCCCCTGCTTGTGTTCCCTCTCTCGCTGGCTGTCTCTATCTCTGTCGAATAAATAAATAAAATCTTTAAAAAAAAATTTAAAAAAATAAAAATAAATAAACTGAGGGCTACAGAGGGGAGGGGAGTGGGGCAATGGGATAGACCGGTGATGGGTAGTAAGGAGGGCACATATTGCATGGTGCACTGGGTGTTATACACAACTAATGAATCATCGAACCTTACATCGAAAACCGGGGATGTACTGTATGGTGACTAACATAATATAATAAAAAATCATTATTAAAAAAAAAAAAAAAAGAAGAATATAACTGGGTCACTTTCTTACACCACACACAAAATTTTTAATGGATGAATGATTTGAACATAAGACCTGAATCCATAAACCTCCAAGAAGACACAGGTACTAAGTCTCTCGACATTGGTTTTGGCAAAGAGTCTTCAGATCGGACACCAAATGCAAAGGCAACAAAAGCAAAAATAAACAAGTGGAACAACATCAAACTGAAATCTTCCACACGGCAAAAGAAACCATCAAAAACTTAAAAGGCCACTGACCCAATAAGAAAAAAATATCTGCGAATCATATGTGTGAGAAGAGGCTAATATCCAAAATGCACACAACACTCATACAAATCAAAACAAAAAAAACTGTATAAAAAATGGGGTGAATATGTGAATAGATACTGTCCAAAGATGGCACACAGGTGCCAACAGACAGAAAAAGTTGTTCGACATCACTAATCATCATCAGGGAAACATCAGTCAAACCCACAATCGGCTATCCCCTCACAACTGTTGGAACAGCAATTGTCCCAGAGACAGACACCAGGTGGGGTCAAGGGTGTGCAGACGAGGAGACACTGTGCGCTGTTGGTGGGAATGGAAATTGGTGCAGCCACTGTGACAAACGGTATGGAGGTTCCTGAAAAAATAAATACAACTACCACATGACCCAAAATAAATAAATAAATAAATAAATAAATAAATAAATAAATAAAAATAAAAAAAATAAAATCATGGCATTTTTGTCCATTTTTTTAGATTTTTTATTTTTAAGTTTTCAGAATATCTTTCTTCATCTTTTTTTTTTTTTTTTTTTGGAGGGGAGAGGTCTATTAATCAAAGGGATTTTTCATCAACTCCCCTAACCTATTCATTCATTCAATAATGATATATTCACTCAGCAAGCACTCACTGGATGCCACATCCTTTTCTAGCAGCAAGGAGGAGAATGGTCTCCACTTTGACAGGGGCACATGGATGAAGGAAAAACCACATGTGCATCCTAAGTTTCCAAGAGACTGGAAAGCAGGTAAAGATCAAGTTGTTCAAGGTCAGAGCAACAGGTAACAAATAAGAGCCCTCTGAAGGGGAGGGTGAGGTAGGTACAGAAAGGCAGGGTCAAGAATGCTAGGTGCAGGACCATTCAGCTGGAGAGAGTCTCATGCCCCTTTAGCCAAGTCAGTGGTCAAAAAAGTATCTCTTTGAGGGCTTGGCAGGTTCCTCTAAACAAATGCATGAGATCAAGCCCCACCAGGCAGTGTCATTTGGCTCCAGATGAATACTGTATTCCTAGCAGAATTAAAGTTAGTGGCCAAGAATCCTGGGGACTGCAGCTATTGCTGAGAGGGAAAGCAGGCAAGGATTGGTCGGGAGTTTGGATCCCTGCAAAATTCGAAGAAGACAAAAGACTAGAGTCCCAGATAAGGACACTGGACAGAGTCCCAACGCTATGGATTTAGCCAGCAGGACAGGGGTGTGTAACAGGAATGCGTAAGAAACATCCCCAAACTGGATCCATTATCATCTCTTGGTTCTAAGTACCAAATACAAGCAAACTCAGACTGGGTTAGACACCCAGCTCTGAGCAAATCTGGCTCCAGCTGTGGCAAGGCGAGGTGGCGGATGAAAGAGCTGGGAAAACGAGGCTGACGTGGTGCCCGTCCCTCTGCCCCCTCGCCAGCCTGTCTTCCCGCAGGAGCCCCAGGGAGGACAATCATCTCTGTGAATCAGGGCCTACTGCCTCCATTTGTTAAGACCTTCCTTCTGTCCTTTTTAAATATCACTGTTAATACCCCCTTGTGGCACTGTCTTGGTCCTTTACCCTTTCATCCAGATATTATTAAAAACTAGTGTCAAAAATGGAATTCTCCAAAGACCTTGTAAAAGTCAGCTGTGAGGCCAGCCGTACAGGAGCACAGCCCCATGATAGGGGTGAGCCACTTCCTAAGCTGTGATTTCTGCAGCTCACACTTTTCCTTTCTGACCCTATGATGGAAAACCTAGAAGTAGCCCCCCTCCCATTCCCTCTACTGCACCCTTCCTGGGCTTGAAGCCATTCTTAGAATTCCACTATTTTCCCCCCAACCTTCTATAAGCTTCAAACTCACTCTTTCCTTTTTTTAAGCATAATATCCTCCCAAAGTTCCCCCACCACCAACCTCACCCCCCCAAAACACACAAATACTGTTTTATACATTTTTGGAATATCAGGTGTACATCCTGCCTTAGGACTCCAATGAGTGGCCCCTTTAAGATTCACTGAGATATTCTGGTTCGCAGATCAGAACATTTTGAAGGAGCAGTTTTAATTCAGCAGTTTTGATGTGGAAGCAAAATCTATAAAATGGTATTATACAGCTAAGTAATGTGTTGTAACGCCATGAATTTAATCCACAGTAGCCAGGTACAATAGATAATTACATTTATTTTACCCCCAATTAAATTAAACCTAGCTTCAATATGTTTAAAAGAAAAATCAATCTCTGTTATATTTAGTGACCCTCCCACCTCCCCAAGGTCATGAAGTAATGGTAATAATAGTAATTTTTATTGCAATTAATGAAATACAGTAAACACATGACACTCGCTAAGTTTCAGGCACTATCCTAAGTGCTTTGTCTCACTTATCACAACAACTTGATGAAGGTTAAGTACCAGAATTTTTATCCATTTTACAGATATTGAGGCACAAAAGACTTTCAGCCCAAGCCCACAAAGTAAATGGCAAAGATGGCATGAGACGCTTGTTCTAGAATCTGCTCTTACCAACCATGGAGAACAAAAACCCTAGCCCTTAAAGATTATCTGGGAAAAGGAAGAAGGGCTTTACCCTTAATCCAAGGTGTCACCCATTATCAGCCTTACTCTCCTGTTCCATGGGGTAGCTTCTGACCTCTAGCCCCTCATGGGGTCCTCCCCCTGGCCACAGGCTCAGCCAGAGTCTTGGTGAAAGGCTGTGGGTCTTGGTGTCCAGCTTCCCCTGTCTCCCACTGAGACTCCCAGTCCAGGGCACCATGGATAATTAGGGCGTGGGTCTTCAGCGCTCATGAAAATTCCCAGTGACCAACTTTTCCCTCATTTGCAAACTGATGCTAAGGCTACTCCCATCCTTGACTCAAAGCACCAGCCTCTAGAGTCTCACCCTGTGTGTCAATCCAGAACAAACTCCCTGAGGGAGCCTGAAACACAAAGACTATTTACTTCCTTCCTGCTAGGGTGGATTTGGGAGTGGGGGATGAGATCCCTCCTTCCTGAAGAAAATACCTGATTCACTCAACCACGGTGAACGTACAGTATTTTTTCCTTGTCTCTAAGACGGGGGAATGTGGGACAGTCCTCCTGGAGCCATACCATACCCCTCAGCCCCTCGCTGAACCTGACTCTCTCCCTTCCATGCTACCCCATCCCATCACTACTAAGCCTCCTGCACCCCACAAATTAAAGAATTGCAAAAAAACCCTGCATTTGCATTTTGAAAATGGTAGATAAAGGGAAAGAATCAAGCATTATTTATTCTACTTTTTCTATATAAACTGCTCCTCCTGGTAACCAAATAGCTGAGGATGGGCTGTATGCCTATGGAGAAGTATCGCAAATAAATGCAGGTAGAGTGACAAAATAGCACCGCTTTGTAAGCCCTAATGAATTAGAAGATCCAAACCATGACCGTGAACGGCTGCCAACATCATTCCTTCCTTCCCAGCAAAACAAAAACGAAAACAACCAACAAGCCTGAATCTGGTCAAGTGTCCAGGTCTGTGCTCTTCAGTGCGGACGGACGCCACCAGCCACAGGTGGCTAATCCTAATTGAGACGAATTCTAAGCGTAAAATACACACACTAAATCTGTAAGATTTAGTACAAAAAACAAAATGTAAACTATCTCAATAATTATATTGAGTATATGTTGAAATGATAACATTTGGGGAATACTGGGTTAAATAAATATCTTATTTAAAAAACGGGGCGGCACCTGGGTGGCTCAGTTGGTTAAGCATCTGTTTCGGCTCAGGTCATGATCTCAGAGTCCTGGAATCGAGCCCCACTTCGGGTTCCTTGCTCAGTGGGGAGTCTGCTTCTCCTCCTCCCTCTGCCCCTGCCCCCCATGCTCTCTCTCGATCTCAAATACATAAATAAAATCTTTAGAAAAGACTAAAACACAATAAAAAAAATCATCTGTAAACATTATCCCATGCCTTCCTTCTGTCTGAGCCTAGAGTCTATTTGGTTTCGGAAGCAAGAGCAACACTCAAAATAAGAAATAAAGGCCAGAATTGGGGTAAAACTTGGCAACAGGTAAAATTCAGCATTATAGTCAGGTTTGCTTTTTTCAAATGGTAATAATGTATCAGGTTCTATCCAAATTGCCCCGCTTCAAAATGGGAATATACAAACACCATGTGCTCAGGGTAGTATGACTAATAGGAGGAGGTGGAGACAAGGGGAGAAATCTTCAAGAAAGGCCCCATGGCAAAAAGAAAAGGTCAATAGGGATGGTTTGGACTGTTCAGGTTGCATTGCCAAACAGGCCTCCTGTTAGCTCCCACTGCCTTTGGCCTTGAATTCCTTGTTGGAGTTTCCTCTTCCCATCTCCCAGCCGAGTTCTTGGCCTCTGCCTCATCTCCACCTCTGCGATGGAGAATGCTGCTTGGGTATCTGTTCCAAGACAATTGCAAAACTCAGAAACGCCAGTGCAAATTATTACTTGGCATGAACATCACACAAGCAGCTAAGCTCAGTGCTGGGCTACAGATCTCTGTTCCATTCTTAGCAGGGGGAGCATGGCACCGGGGGTGTGCTGCCGAATCTCCCAGCCTGGCTCTGGATTCCTGTTCCATCACTTACCAGATTTTCCACATCAAGCTCTCCTAGATGTGTGCAGAGGGTGAGTAAAGATAATATCTAGAGTACGCTCCGCAGTCCCTGGCTCAGAGGTGATGTTGCTGTAATGCTCACAGAGCTTGAGTTTCCAGGACCTTCATGGGCATCAGCCCCTTCCAAGACCCTGGAAGAGGCCTTAGGAAGGAAGTTTCATTAATAATTTTATTCTCCTTCTTCAAGGGCTTAAAAAATTTACTTAAGCTCAGGTCCCACAAAACATGGACCTATCCCAACTCTGGCCCATTTTAGCGCTCAACAAATGTGTTTATCTATCCTGTCCTCACATATTCCTTTCCATCTTCTCCCAGTATCCTTCCTTGCTCTTCTACATGGTCAAATAGTACCTGCTCTTCCCATTTTCCATCTTTCCTAGGACCTGCTTATGTATGTGGCAGGCAGAATAATGGCCTCTCAGAGATGTCCATGGTCTAATCCTTGGAAACTGTGAATATGTCACCATGTGTAGCAAGGGGCTTTGTACACATGCATTAGATCTTGAACCTTGAGAGGGACCTTGAGATGTAAGACTATCCTGGATTACCCAAGAGGACCCAATCTCATCACATGAGTCCTTTAAGAAGAAAATTTTCCTGGCTGAGATCAAAAAGAGATGTACCCTTGTTGGCTTTGAAGATGGAGGACATGGGCACAAGCCAAGAAAGGAGGGCAAGCCATTAGAAGCTGGAGACTGGGTTCCCTTCTGAAGCCTCAGAAGGACCACAGCCCTGCTAATATATTAATGTTAGACCTCTGACCTCCAGAGCTATAAAATAATAAATTTATGTTTTTTAAAGTAACCAACTTCATGGCAATCAGTTATGGCGGTGATAGAAAACAAATACAATGCCAATATCTGTTTTCTGTTTCCTCCTGGTGCCTTGTCCCTTGTTTATCGATCTGTGCCTTCTAATAATTCTCTTTTCTCTTTGAGTCGCACAAGGTGGGAGCTGGGCTTACTCCCTTGCACCCACCCTCTTGACATGATTTGTAAGAGTCCTCCTCTGAGATGGGTTTGCCCGAATTCCAGTTTCATCGGTGAGCACCCTTTAAAAATCTATTGCCAAGAGGCAGCCCTGGTTTAAGGGACAACGCTGTGGCATCAGTGAGAAACTCAAAGGTTCAGTCTCCAACTTTCCACCTTCTCCCCACGTGATCCTTGGTGACTTCACTAACCAGTCTGAGCCATGTTCTCCCTCCCAGAACAGGAGAACCTTGGGGCATTCCTTTCCATTGCCTTGATTGTGAGTCCTGTGAAGATACCCATCCCGCTAGGGAAAACAGACATTTTACAAGACTCTGAATTTAAAATCTGTTCTATCTTCTTTACGTCTTGCTTTACACCGTAGTCTTAAGTGTGTTTGCCAGGCTGGAGTTGATGCTAACGGTGAGCAACGGGGATCGCAGCTTGTTTACTGCAGCTATTTCCCTAGAAGCTCTGACAAAGCTCTAAGTCGAGTTTGACACCTCGCCATCATGGTGACCTGAGGTTAGATAATGATACCCGTGTCACCAAGTTGTTGCAAAACGAAGTGGGATACGTCATGGAAATTGTGGGGCCCGCACGTGGGAGGCTTCTGCTGATGGAATTCCAAGTCAAGGAGTAAGAGTGTCACTCTTTTGTCAGGAGCTTGAGTGTATTTGAATACTTACAGAATCACTTCTTGGCCTTTGCATTTGCAAACTGAACTATCCGAATCCTCTTAGTGGATCCTCTGAATGAGAGTCTATATGCAAAAGTGCTTTGGGAAGGTAACAAATGCTAGCTGTTACTGTAAATTCAACTTTCTAATTATCTATTCATCCTTGGAAATTTTTTCTTCCCAGAAGAGAAGTGCCCTGTTAGTGGAGTGTAGTATGCAATGATACGACCTGTTGGGAAGGAATCTAAATTTTCATTTTTGTCGACCGGGTTCTTCCCCCTGTGATATCTGAGGTTCGCACCTGGAATGCTGCACGGAAAGCTTTAGGGAAAGGTGGAACGGAACTGGCTTTCCTTTCTGCCTCCCTAGACGATAAGGAGACAAACAGCAGTGAGTTGTGAGTGTTTCTTTCTTGTCTTTGAAGAGTCAGTCACTGTTGAAGAGCCCGTGCTGGGCCGTTGTGGGTTTTGACATCAGGCTGACCTGAGATCAAACCACAGAACTACTTCTTGAATGATAATGGGAACACTGACTAACCACTCTAGAGGTAAACTTTCTTTAGTATAAGATAGGAATTATAATCAAACGATGGTGTAAGAGCAAAATGAAGTCATTTCTGTAAAGCAGGGCAGTATGGGGCCTGCACAGGGGTGCTCCATGGACATTATCTTCTTTACTCTTGTTTTGACCTCTCTAATCAGATTACTCAAACGAACAAAGTATTTGCTAAGCACAGTGGAGACGGGGTGAAGGGAGCACAGATTACACAATTCCTCCAGCCAGCACCACAACGAATGCAATATCTGGGGGGAAACGAGTGAGTAAAGCAACAATTACGATCTGCTTTCATAAATACTTGATTACTGGGATCAGAAAAATATTAAGCACCAAGGGAACACATAGGCAAGACACCTCGATCCCACGCGAGGTCTCCAAACGGATTCCTAAACGTTGTGTCTGAGTTGCCCAGAGGAGACAGGGTTCAGGGATGTTTGAATTCCAGGCACAGGGATCATATGGGTGTCCAGGGACCAGACACAAGAAGGCAAGGTGCTTTCGGAAAACCCGAGATCTTCATGTAAGACGGAGGATGGAAGGAATAAGTTAGGTGTGGATGGGTAGGTGATTTGGGGAAGGTACTAAAAGTGAGGCTGCAGAGCTAGGGAGATCATGCATTATAATTATGAATTGTCATTAGAATGAGGCTTTTGGATTTATCTACATGGGAGGTACTGCACAACTGTATATATGAAACGACACGATTAGATGTTCTCTTTAGAAGGTCACGTTGGCTGCCCTGGAGGGTCGAGGCTAGAGGCAGGGAGAGCAGGGAGGAGGCCATGGCATGAATCCAGGTGCAAAGCGGTGCTGGTTAAATTAAGTCAATGACAATAGCACTGGCAAGAAGCAATAGATTTGTGTGATAATAAAGCCAAATCAACAGGATTTGACAACTGGATGTCACCTATGTGGGAAGAAGCTGTCAGTGGCGATACTTGGGTTTCTCAGTTGGGCAACTGGGTGAAAGGTGACAATTTTTGCTGTGACACTTTAAGGGCGAACAATAGAAAACGTCTGGTATATGAGCTGAAGAGGAGATTAGTAGAGCCAAGGAGAACTGTAAAGAGAGAAAATTGGCTATGTCTCTGAAACATACCAACATTCAAGGCACTTCATGATAAAGGAACATCCAAATGAGGCTGTGAAGGAGTGGACAGAAGAATATGAGAAAAATCTGGGTGTGGGGGCTTTGGGAGCTTTTTACTCACTAGTTCTACTTGCAAGCAACGGAATCCAACTCTAGTTGAAAAAACAAAACAAAACAAAAGAACTTATTGAAAAACCACTGGATAACTTAGGGAATTACTGGGAAATCCTGAAACGTAGGCTGAGAAGCACAGAATGGGGTTCAGATGCTGGGGAAGCCCCAAATCTGTATCGTACGAAAGCCCAGAATTCAAATTGCTGTAAAGAGGGTCGACATTAACAAATATTTTTGAAAGATCAAGAAAAGGAAGATCTGCTTTGGCACAAGACTGCCGCTGCTAGATTTGGTGGAGGCCAAAGCCACATTTCAAATGGTTGAACCTGGGAGTGTGAGGCATAGACAATAGGTTCCCTATGCTTTACTTAATTGTCGTGATGTCTGCAAGCACTCTCCCCACTTCTATTCCTTTCGTGATTTGATTTGAGGTTTCATTTGTTATATGCCCTGGGAGATGCTTTCCCAGGGAGAGGGAAGGGAACCAGCAGAGAGACCAGGGAATCTGATTCCTCTACAACAAACTATCATCAGGAAGAGCATCTATACACCAATTTCTCTCTGATGCTAGCAACATGATCCTTTTAGAAAATTAAGAATCACTCGGAGAAAAGAGAAGTCGGTATTTCCCACAAAACAGACACCATTCCCTGAAAAATAGCTTTTTCAATTTTGTTGTGCATTTGCTTCTCTTAATGACTTGTGTTATAAACACACTTCTCTGTGCCCCAGTGCTGAAGATCTGATTCAGCAGCTGGTGGTGGTACCCCAGCACCTGTATTTTAACATCCTTTCAAGGTGGTAAGGATGCATAGGGAAGCGTGAGTACCCCTCCCCTGTTGTGCGCAATGCAGATGTAGCAGGCTCTTTTACAAGGTGCACCCAGAGAAATAAAGATCTGTGAGGAAGCACCCTTTACTTCTGCCAGGCAGAACCAGGGTTACCTTTGCTGAGTAGCCTGACATTCTGCTCTTGGCTATAAAGATGGCCGACTTCCTTCACAGTTCTTCAGATGTATAAACGTTTCCCCACCTATGGCAAAGCTGGTGCAGGTCCATGGGATGTTACAGAGATGTGTAAACTTCCCCGGTTGTCTACAAAGTCCTGCAGGTGTGCTCAGCTTTCTCCAGGTGTGGGCAAGTCCCCAGCTGGCCTCGCCTTTTCTCATCCTAAGTTCACACACTTGGATTCACACACCCATGAGCGAGGGTTCCCATTTGCCCTTGCTCTGTGGCCTACACACGCATTTCTCTGCCTGGTGTGTGTCCTCTCCTCCTGCAAACAGCTATCATTCTCACTAATGTCCTCCAGAAAGTTAAAGGGAACCAACCCTGCCTTGCCCTGTCTCCACTACAGACAAATTCATCACTGAATTTCCCTGAGGATACTGTTTCCAGATTGGTGTGTGCAAAAGCAAAAAGGGAGGCTCTGAAATAAAGAAAAATCCTTCCCTAACCGCACTGTCCTGCACCTGTTTGGGCTGGTCTCAACCTACAGCCAGTGAAAAATTAAAAGTCCTGACTGGGTCTGCGATGCTTCTATTTACTGGCTTGTAGAAAAAGCAGGACTGCTCATACTGCCACTAAACTAGGGGGGATTAGCCACTGATGGGGAAAATTTTCTGTAAAGAAGATCACAGGCCACTAATCTGGCAAGAGATTGGCAGCACTCTCTCCACCCCTCTGGCCTAGAGGGCCAGAGCTTCATTAAGAACCACACGGTTTGCCAGTGGCTGAAACAGATTGTCTTCTAAGTGGAGCAGGGGAGAATCTAGGATTAGGGGAAAAGAACAACTAAAATTAATACATGAGAATCAGATGAATGGGTAAATCCTCAGTAGATTGGGATCTAATGTTAGAGCACAACTCGCCTGCCCCTAGGAGGACGCTTGGCTCCTTCAGTGAAGTAGGCAAAGCCGAGCTCTCTCCATGGACAGAGAGAGGTGGAGAGACAGGAGGACAGAAGAGGAATGCACTTGCCATCCTCAGCAGTGAACTACACAGTGTCACGCGACAAGGACAGAGCAGCCTCTTATGAGCTTAAGAATCCACAGGAACAGTGACCAGTTTAAATCATGGATGCCATTTGGTTTTTGTAGGCAGTGCCTTTTGCTTTCATCCCTGGATTTCAAAGCCACTCACAGCCATTAATTAGTTGTAAGCAATTCAGACCTGTCAACTTTTCACACCTAATCAAGGGCTGATGTATGTCACCCCAAGGGATCTGATCGATAATTCCTCTGCACTCTCCACCGCCCTTTACCCTTCTCCCAGGTCAGTCTTTATTGCAAGCCCGGCCCCTTTTTTTCTCTCAGAGTATCTGATCCCTTTGCCCTGTGTCCACCCTTCTTGTTGTCTTCCCTCTCCCAAAGTTTCCCTTCTTTTCATTTCCCTAGATGAGTTAACCAGGGAATTTGCAAACCTAGGGATTTGAGGCCAGGGTACAGAAGTCAGTGAGCCCCGGGCTCTCACAACAAAAAGCCCAAATGAAGACGAGTTCATGATCAAGATTTTCTATTTCTCAAGGGAGGTGCCGGCCTGTGATGTAATGTGTGAATTCGACTCACCGGTCAGATGAACCATGGACAACCTGCAGGCCTCCATCATGGAGATGTCCATCCCTCTCTCTGGCAGGTCCCTGATTAGGAAGGGAGGTAACAAATACAGCTCTGTGTCTTTAAACTGGCTCAAGCCCTTCCCAGCCCCTCCATACAGGCAAAACTCCCTTCTATAGGGGTAAATCACTTAGAGCAAGCATGATAAATCTACCACACGTTTTGTCACCCATCGCCACACCCGTGCAGGCATCACTAATGGAGTGTTGTACTTTCCCCCTGAAACAACCTCAGACCCAGAATTCGTCTCCAAAGGAAACATGAACCTCCCCTGCCACCTCTTACCTGGACCCTCATATGTGGCTGCTCACCCAGCTCACAGCCCAGTCCCTTTCTTGATTTTAAGTTTAAACTGGATTATTTTTCATATCTTTTTACTATAGTGTGTGCTATCTTTTAATGTCACAGGTAATACAAAATTCTAGCAGTTTGGTGTGCCTGGGAAGTTCAGTCAGTTAAGCATCTGCCTTCAGCTAAGGTCATGATCCCAGGATCCTAGGATTGAGCTCCACATCGGGCTCCCTGCTCCATGAGGAGCCTGCTTCTCCTTCTCCCTCTGGCTGTACCTCCCCCTGCTTGTGTGCTCTCTCTCTGTCAAATAAATAAATAAAATCTTTTTAAAAAAATTCTAGCAGCTTTATAAGTCATGAAGCATAATCATGAAATGAATATCCATTAACTTACTAACCTAAAATAAGAACTGAATATGAGCAGTGATTTCTAGCAAAGGTTTTCCCCCTATTCCATACGCTGCCTCCATCTCTGAATTAATGGTTATCCTGAATTTTGTGTTTATCATACTCTTGCTGTTCAGTGCATTTTATATTTACTGTATGTATACAGGTTTCCCTGCTCTCCATAACTAGAACATTCCTACGAAAACTTGTAAGCTGAAATGGCACACAGCGAAGAAGCAGTTGCCGTAATTTATATGGAAAATTTTCTGAGCGTCCCAGACCCCACAATACCCTCTCTTAGGCTTTTCTGATACCTTTTGGCCACATCTTGCTGCTGAAGGCACAAAATAAATCGAGATAAAGCACAGATGCTCACAGACAAGCTCAGAGCTGGGCGGTGGAGGCTGAGAAGCTGCGTGCGGTTCCGGGGGAAGGCGCTGGGCGGCGCCACTCGGGCTGCTCTGCTGGGCCCCGGAGGAGAGGGTGCTGCTGCCTCTATAGAGGCTCACTGCCAAACCAACGCCAAACCCATTTCCACTTGTCCCGCTTTTTCATAAAAACAAAAATCCTGCTTGGATTCCTGGGCGGCAGCCGAAACAGTTACCGTATTAAAGTAGGTCTGTCGTAAAGTGGCGTAACGCAAACTTTCGAAAAGCGGGGAGGTACCTGTAAACAATTCTATCGCCAAAGTATATGGTCTTAAGCAATATTTACTTTAGGTTTGCTCTGTTTCTGAACTTTTAGGAATAATACACGTGGTTTTGGGTATAGCAATGGTTCATATATTTTCACAGATGTGAACTATTCCATTATGTAAATGTAACTCAATTTTTTTTCCGGGTACTATTAATGCCATTAGGCCTTTGCAATCAGACCTGCTGTGATATTGCGATTTATAATAAGAAATGGATCTGTGGTTCCTGGCTCACAGCTCCCCAAACCCTAGGAATTTCCCAAGTGAGGAGAGCAATAAAGTTGTCCTTTGTTATGTTAATGAGGTGACTTTTGAACCTCACCTAAGGTTGAGAGCTGGTTGCCAGGATAACAGACCATGCAATTAGAGGCCTGGAACTTTCCCTCCTCACCTCAACTCAGACTGGAGAGGCGCTGTGGGTTGAACCAAAAGCTGATGGCCAACAATTTAATCCACAGTGTGTATGTAATGAAGTCTCCATAAAAATCCAAAAGAATGAGGTTTGGAGAGCTTCTGGGTGGTTGAGCACATGGAGGGGGAGCTGGGAGAGGGGTGCCCTAGGGAGGACATGGAAGCTTCGCGCCCTTCCCTGTACCTTGCCAGGTCTAGCTCTGCCATCTGGCTGTCCTGAGTTGTATCCTTTTATAATAAACTGGGAATCTAGTGAATAAAATGTTACTCTGGGTTCTATGAGCTGCTCTTGCAAATTAATCAAACCCAAGGAGGGAATCCTTGGAACCGTTCAATTTATAGCATGTTGGTCAGAAGCACAGGTGGCAACATAGGCTTGGAACTGGCACCTGAAGTTAAGAAGAGGGAGAGACTTGTAGGACTGACCCTCAACCTGTAGGATCTGATGCTGTATCCGGGCACATAGGGTCAGAACGGAGTTGTCTTCTAGCTGGTGCCCAGAGAAATACTTGGTGGTGTGAGGGAACTTCCCACCCACACACAGTGGAATTGGGTTCGGGAAACCAAAAGCCCTGCTATGAAAATTCTCAAACATTTTTTCATGGTTCAAATGTACAAGATTATTTTTAAGGTACATACTTCAGAATTTACCAGCATTTTTGCTTTTTTCATGCATTTTTACTTTGTACTATTTTTTTTTCCTCTACTGGTTTAGAATTTCTACACTTTATTTCTAGGATTTTAATGGTTACCCTTAGAATTTTAGCATATATTTAGCTATATAAACGTTAAAGATAACCAATACGTTAAATCTTGTAATAAAAGGATCTTAAAACTCATAGTTCAGCTATTGCCCTCTCAACTTAAATACTGTTGTTCACTATTTAAAATTTGCCCTCTTAAACTCACAAATTAAACATTATTTTATTATTATTGCATGGAGATAATCATATATATATATATGTGCATATTTGTCATTTCATTTTTTCACTATTACATCTTACTCAGAAGACAGTCCTCTGAAACATTTTTTCCCCTAAAGTGTATTCTTTATCGATTCCCTTATTCATAGTCTAAGTGGTAAACTTCCTCACTTGTCTGTGAATGTGTGTGTGTGTGTGTGTGTGTGTGTGTGTCTTCTTAAAAGCGCCTTTATTTTGTATTCATCAGTAGGCTGAGGGAAATGCAAACACATGATCAAATTCTAAAGGCAAAAATCAAGGCAGAGCTTGATATTTAAACAAGAGAATAAGGTACAATAAAAATAATGCAATTTTAAATAAGAAGACTGGGGTTAGGTTTAAGTTCTTTTTTTGGCCTTGGATAAATTATTCAGTAATATTCATTAATTTATGTGTGAAATAAACATATGGTGTCTATCTGCTAATTGCTTGGCTCTGTCCTAGGTGTTAATGATTAAAAACAGAAAGCATGGTTTCTGGCTACAGTGAGCTCAGTCTATGAGGAGATTCAATCACATTAATCAGGTAGATAAAAGATTATTTTGTACATGGAAAAATAGGAAGACCTATTTATAGTACCGTGTGAAAAGATCGATGGGGACATCTATCTGGGTTTGGGGTGGAGAGGGTTGGTGAGAGTTGGCTTCCTTATATGAGTAAGGGTGGAAAGTCATTTGTAGAAGAGGGAGAAACAAGAGAAGAAAAAAGGAAAAAAAGAGAGAAAAGGCACGGCAACGAAAATTAGAAAGATGTGTATAGTTAATTAATAACACGAACGTAGGGGTGTAAGTTTGAGGCAGGAAGCTGTTAGAGACGAGGCTGGAGGTTTAAGCATAAACCAGGTCACCAAGGGTCAGCGATGCTGTGCCAAAGTGTTTAGACTTTATCTCATGGGTCATGAAGGCTCATTACAGAAGTGAAATGGTAATGACAAGGTCATATTTGTGTTTCAGATGGCTGACTCCAGCGAGTGGGAAGAGGCCACATGGGGGGTGGGGAGGCAAGACTGGTGTCCCATCTGGCTCCGAAACCATTTTATAGTCCAGGCAAGAGCTGATGAAGGCTTTCAGTGAATCAGTGATATTGACAGACAAGGAGAATACAGATTTAAAAAGTCTAAGAAACCCTGTAGACTTGACTGCTAAACCATATAAGTGGTAAGTAAAAGGGAGAAGGGGTGAAGAGTAACCCACTGATTTCTAGGTCTGGTATCGGGTAGATGGTGCAGCACTAACTCACCAACCAAGAGAGTTGAGGAAGAAATGCAGCTTTAAAATAAAGGAGGAGAGTTGAGCTTGGAACATCTTGGATTGTATCCACCAGAGGATATTAAAGTTGAAATTCTTGAATCTAAAATTCTGGTCTCTAAGACTTTCATTTTCTGGTGTAAGAAACCATATCACATGAGCCAATCCCAGACACGACTACGGCATATGACTGTAAGAGAATACTGAAGTTGTAAATTCTTGGTAGAATATTCCTCATGACAGACCTTAGGGTGGCAGAAGCCAAGGTTTAGGCTCTCTAAACTCATAAAACCAACAGGGCAAGGAGGGAGGTATTTTGTTGGTCAACACAGACATAGTACTTTTTCTGTCATCGTCTCTTTTCTTTGAGAATTAAAGTTAGTCCAGCTTAAGATTATTTCCATTATATGCCCTGGGGTCTCAGACGGTGCATACCCTATCAGGTGGTTGTACAGGCAGAAACTTTACCTTCAACTGTTGTAATCAGGCTTCGAGAGGAGTCTTCACCCACCTGCTTGGGAATGTTGTGTGGGCAGTATCAGGGAACTATTTTAAATGTCTGCTTTTATATCCCCTAAGTGCCCCTAGTCCCTGGGCACCAGAACAACTCATGCCATTTTCTCTGAGACATAGAATATATTCAATCCAGGGTGCCTGGGTGGCTCAGTCGTTAAGCAGCTGCCTTCGGCTCAGGGTGTGATCCCAGCGTTCTGGGATCGAGCCCCACATCAGGCTCCTCTGCTGGGAGCTTACTTCTTCCTCTCCCACTCCCCCTTCTTGTGTTCCCTCTCTTGCTGGCTGTATCTGTCAAATAAATAAAATAAAATATTTAAAAAAAAAGAATATATCCAATCCATCTATGAGTACATCCCCCCACACACACACACTCATGTGCACATTGGGAGTTACCCCAAACCGTCTTTGTTAGAGTGTCTATATGCTTATTAGACTATCTGAAATCCTTCCTCCACCCACAATTTCTTCCTATTGAGTTATCCAAGACTTAGAAAAATGCGCCTTTCTGTCTTTCTTCAGGAGCAGGAATCCAAGTGCAGAGCCCTCAGATCTTCACTGTCTTTGAAGCATTACCTGGGAAATGCTCTGGGAAAATCTATGTGTGTCTAAAGTCACCCCTGGAAATGTTTTTCTGGCAAGACCAGATATGACTCATCCTTATCTTTTGGAAACCAGAACAATGCCATAGGAATGGGAATTTGATGCCCCAACTGATGTTTTATCAGACCAGCCTCCAAGCAAGGATTTATCCACTTAAATATTGTGCTTTGATAAAAGCTGAGAATCTGCGATTATCGAAGTTTTTTACAGGGTACTTCATAAGCCATTACATAAAACACTAATTATCCAATATTTCTACCAGCGGGGTCTCTTGTACTAATTAAATTAACACTGAAAACTGCTAACATCATTGATTAAGAGTCCAAAGCGCTGGATATCAGTAACAATTAGGACAAATTCATTTTGGGCAAAAATTAAATCTGCCCTTCCCTTATCCCAGGAGATTAATTATCATCTTTTCCTAATAACCAAGAGTCTCACCTGGGAGTAAAGGCTTTTTGTGATTTGTCCCCATTTTGGCTCCCAGCGTGGAGCCTAGTTTGAAGATGGCAATCTTCAGTTTCAAATCTGACTTCAGATTTGGCTGAACTTGTTCAAGCCCCAGGCCTGCCACTTAGCAAATGTATAATTCTGAGCAAAATACTACCTACTATTGGGCTCAGTTTCCTTTTCTGTAGTATGTTAACAAAAATAATCCCTGTCCTAGGGTCTATAACAATCACTAAACGAGGAAAATTCCATTAAAGAATTAGTTCTGAACCTGGCACATGAAAAGAGCTGAGTAAATGGTGGTTATTATCATAATCAGCTATGTTTCTTATTCTTGTGTGCTAATGATCTAAGACAGTTCTAGTATCTCTTCCTAAAACCTTATGTTGGGGAGGGAAGATGCAGAGGATTGCCTTAGCTAATCCTAATTTTTATGGAAAGGCAAAAGTGCTGACATTAGTTTGATCCAAGAGAGACTCCAGTGGTAGATCATTATATCTGGCTACTTCACTTTCCGTAAAAACTTCCTGGAGAACATCGCACAACAAATGACTATAGAGAATCTAGAGTCGAAGATTCCCCAAGCTGCTGTGGAAAAGGAGAAAAACCATGGCGGTCAATTCCAACCCAGCCATTGTGTGGGTAATGCTCATGCTCCTTTAAGACTTTTGCTCACAGATATGGAGAGTCTCTGGAGGCATTTGGGTGTTATTTTTGAGAATTAGTCTCATAACAACATCAATCAAAGAAAAAGAAAGCCAAGTTTAATAGACCACTCTCTCTGTGCCAGTCCTTGTGCGGAGCACAACTGCATCGTCATATTTTGTCTCTACAGGAAGGAAGTAGTATAATTATTTCCAAGGAAGTATAATCATCCCCATTCTTCAGATGAGCAAACAGACTCAAAGAGTGTAAGGGAGCCTTCCATGGCCATTCAGCTAGCACATGATCAAGATGGGATTTAAATCCATGTCTTCCTGAGTCCAGAGCCCATGCCCTTAACCTGAGCAGACACCTCCAATGGGAAAACCCCCCTTCCTTCCTATAGGCATCTCTAGAAAGCACATCCAGGAGCTCCTGAGGACCAGTTCCCTGGACCCCGGACGCTCAGGGTCTTGGAGGAGATTCAGACCCACCTGGGCCAGTATGGGACTTTTCACAAAAACCCAACAGCTCTGCTGCAAAACAATGCAAATGATAACATAAATGGTCCTGCAAACTCTTCAGCCTACCCCTGGCCTTCATTCCTCTTGGAATTTGCTTATGAGAAGAAAGTCACTACATACCCAGATTTGCAAATTATTGAGTCTCCTTCTGGCACCCGCACTATTCTTTCAGAGACCCTCCCTCCCCACACCTCATTATCAATTTCACCTGAGGCCTCCTTTCCAATTGTCTTTCCCCGGAAACTCCAAAAGTCTCTTTCTCACCCAGCCTCTCCCAAACCGACCTACCCCTGCAAGCCCCCAGTCCTCCCCTGCCCCCCACTTCTGCCCCCAACTCCTTCCTAGGGCTCACCTTGCTCAGATGCCGTTTCCCTAGCATGCATATTACACACTCTTACTCCAGCTAGCCTCCCTTTCTGGGCTTCTCTGCCCACCCCTCCCACGTGCTCAGGCCCTAGAACTTAAGCACTCCATCTAATGGACCTTCCTACTCAGCTCAATATTTGCTTTCCAATACATTGGATTTATAGAGTGTTTGCCTGAAATAAAATGAGAAATTTTAGAGCAAACCGAGGCTTCTCAGCTGCTAAGCTCCATCATGTACTTTAAATAAAGAAAGGGAGGGAGTGTGTGTGGAGGGGTGCTTGATGCATCCTCCTACCCGCTGAATTACCATTTCATCCCGGGCTGCTCCCCTGCAGACCCAGCTGGTGCCTACCTGGTCCAGCTCGCTTCACCCAGCTAAGTTAACAAAACAGTCACCGTTCATCCACGGAGCTCTCTAATCAACTCTCAGTGAAATAATATTTGCTTTCCATGCCTACTTTGAATCCCACTCACTTTGTTAAAAGATTGCCTCTGGCTGTCTCTGCTGGCCTAATCTAATAGTTTCTAGTTTGTACAAGCAAAGTGTTTTCAACCATCTATATAAATAGCTTAAGCAGGAGAGGACACTCGTGTGGCCCCAGCACCGCGCTGTAGGACATGACAGATCCCAAAATGACGCCTCAGCAGAGCTCCTGGGCGAGCCCCCCCTAACTGAGTGAAAGCAATTACCATAGTACCAGGCTGAAAGAACAGTCTGTCTTCCTATAGAAAAGCTGATGGGAAAAGACATTCCTGTCTGGTTTCTCCAATGCCAGAGACCACCCCAAGTGACCACCTCTTCTGTGCCGCCCTCTGCTCCTACATCCGAGCGAGCAGAGGGAGCAGAGCAAAGCAGGGAGAGGTAAAAGGAGCTGAATCAAGCTATTATTTTTTTCCTGTAAGATATTTAATGCAGCCAACTTTACTTTAAAAAAAAAAAAGATTTTACTTATTTATTTGAGAAAGAGAGAGTGAGAGAGAGGATGAGCAGGGGGGAGAGGGCGAAGCAGGCTCCCCACTGAGCTGGGAGCCTGCATGCAGGACTCCATCCCAGGGCCCTGGGACGATGACCCGAGCAGAAGGCAGACGCTTCATGGACTGAGCCACCCAGGCATCCCCCAACTTTACTTTTTAAAGAAATTGTGGTAAAATATACATCAAATAAAATTTACCATCTTAACCATTTTTAGGTATATTATTCAGTAACGTATTCAGTAAATAAATCCATACTGTTGGACAACCAATCCTCAGAACATCTCATCTTGCAAAACTGAAACTCTATACCCTTTAAATAACAACTCCCTATTTCTATTCCTTCCAACCCCTGGGAACCACCATTCTAATTTCTGTTTCTGTGAATTTGACCGCTCTAGGTCTCGTGTAAGTGGAATCAAACAGTATTTGTCTTTTTGTAAATAGCTTATTTCCCTTAGCATCATGTCTTCAAGACCCATCCCTGTTGGAGCATGAGTCAGAATTTCCTTCCTCTTTCCATTCCATGCTTATCCATGCACACGCAGACACTTGAGTTGCCTCCACCGTTTGGCTAGTGTGACATTATTCAGTTGCTGTGAACACAGGCGTACACAAATCTGTCTTTGGGACCCTTCTTTCAATTCCTTCCGATGTATCATCAGAAGTGGAATTGCTGGATCATATGGTAATTCTGTTTTTAATTTTTTAAGGCACTGCCATATGGCTTTCCATAGTGGCTGCACCAGTCTCCCTTCCTACCAACAGTGCACAAGGGTCCTAATTTCTCTACCTGATACCAACACTTATTAGTTTCTGTTTATTTCTTTTTTTGTTTGTAGCCATCCTGATAACTGTGATCAAACTATTTCTTCAAAGTCTATTTTCTTTTGGGATGAAATTGGGAAAAATCGCAAGCAGGTCAGATTGAGGATAGTGTTTGTGGTGAAAATGAAGGGACGTCTCTCCCCTTAGATAGAGTCATCTTCTGAAACAGGGGTTGGCACATTGCAGGCCCAGCAGCCTACCTCAGTAAGTAATGTTTTATCACAACCCAGGCATGCTCATTTGTTTACCTCCTGACCATGGCTACATCCACAGGACCAGGGTGGAGTCAGGAGTCACAACAGAGACCATATGTGGCATTCAAACCCTGAAATATGTAACATCCGGTCCTGTGTAGGAAAAGTTTGCCAAGCCGTGTTCTGAAGCAGATAGAATCGTGTCATGGACGCTTTGACAGAACTCCCATAATTTCCTCCTGCCAGAGGATTAAGACTAAAGTACAGCTCGCCAGGATGAGGCCCTTGACATTCCCACGTGTGTGCACGGGGGTGGGGGGGTGTACCGCCATCCAGCTAAGGGTGGAGGAGGAGAATCAGAGATCCCAGGAACTGCTCATAAGGGGAAACCAGGCTTGGGCTGGAAGGGTAGCACAGGCCTCCTGGGGAGCTGGAGCAACGGAGCTGGAGCTTGGGCGAGGCTGGCAAAGTATCAGGTTTGGATGGTTAGGGAGAAGCAGGGCTGGCGCTTCAGGTTGGGATGGTGACGGCCTAGGTCAACAGGCAGAGGCAGCAGCTCTCTGAACAGGACTGAAGAAACAACAGGATGTGTCTGGGACACGATGATGAGAAGACCACAAACAGTACAGCCAGCTGGGGGGCGGGGGAGAGGGAAAGCAAAGGGCACACACAGCATTAGGCCTTTGCCTTTTGGCCTTGAGAGTAACAGAATGTCCTGGAAGATTTCATGACCTATGAATTCGATGTGACCCCATTTTAGCTTTGGTAACCCTCCCCTTCGAGGGTCAAAGACAAAGTGGTTCAAACTTCCATCCAACATTTGGTGGGAAGTCAGTGTCCCTTCCAATCCCTCAGACACCCCGGAGTTGGGGATAGGGAATATTGACTTTTCCAAGCAGTCGGGACACTCAATTTCTCCTTCCACTGAATGAGCTGAATTTGCATAGCATCTCATACCCTACATGTTTAGTCCATTTTTTTTTCTTGCACGGCAGCACTCCACTTCAGACATTGCCAGTCCCCCAATTCTTTTACTCCCCAAAATACCACATGCCCAATAGAAGGCTGCATCATAAGGACAATACGATAACAATATTTACGATAACAACAGTAATGGTACATGCCGAGAGTTGTTATATATTAAATCACTTTCAACAAACTGATGTTTGTCGTGTTTACCTAAATAGCCTCAAGAAATCACTTAAAATTGAGTATTAGACAATTCGGTCACGTTTCTCAAGAGGAACTTAGCATGTCACATGCCTGGCATTTTTCCCAGATCTTCTTTCTCCTCTTACATTTGCCTCTCTCCTTTTCCCAGCCTCAGAGATTCCCAAAAGCTTGTTAATTTCTTATCAAGAGAATCTTAACTCTTTTTGTCTATCACAGTCTCCTCTCAACATCTTGCCTGGGGGCTGCCCTTCCACATCTAAACCAAGACCGGTCAATCTGTCCTTAATGCCCCCATGCCCCTTCAACAGGAGACCCAGGGACCAACTGGGTGATGACAGGTGTTTCACTCCCCTCCTCACATAATAGAAGCTAGGCTCTAGGAGGATATATTTTGCAGGGTATGTAACATGCATTAAAGACCAAGGGAAGGGGCCTTGTCTCTGGATCTCTGTGCCGTCCATGAGAAAACAAGCACATGGCTTCTGCCAAATGGAGAGAAGGGGTCAGAGAGAATGAGAAAAATCCAAGAGGTGTTGACTACTCACTGTGTATCCCAGGCACTGTGCTATGGTCTGTATGATCATTCTGTCTTCAAGAAAACTCCTTGAGGTCGATACTATCATCCAAAGAGTACAGGTGAAAAAAACCAAGGGTCACAGCGGTTGAGCAAGTGTGGGCTAAAGTCACACATGCCCTTAGCAATCTTCGCTCTTTCTACTTTATCATGCTACTTCATCCAGGTACATAGGAGAGAAGAGGCTGCTTAAAGGTTAAGCACAGCCTTGATCTGCTGCGGCACTCACCGTGACCCTTACTGCAAACACCAAGATCTCTTATTCTGTGTGTGACTCAGATCTCCACTCACTCACACCAACACAGGAGTGAGTCTATCAACCCTTCAGTGAGACCTAATAGCAATAATTTGCAACATCTTTTATTTTTCTAATTTCCCTTTAAAAAAATCAATAAGTGGTTAGTGATGCCATTAATAGAACGAAAGCAGATTTCTCCCTATTATGAGAATTGATATTTGTAGCATTTATCACACACACCAAAAATAGAAAAGAGACCACTGAGTTAGTGAAACCCCACATACTTGAGTTTAAATGCCTGTAACCAAAAGGGAGGGTGATGCAGTAAAGTGCTCTAACGCAGGGGTCAGAAAGTTCCAAGTTCAAGTCCTACTGTACTTCTTCCCATTTCAAAGGACTGTTTTGAAGAGTAGCTGAATTAGGGCATTAAAAGCACAATGTCTGCTCCTGGGAGGTAGGAAATGCTTTACCAGGGTAAGTCCGATGTAGGTCAGTTGATGCCCTTCTGTGACACTTCACTCCTTGGGCACCCAGGCTGTCTGTCCCCTTCCTTGCATTCCTGTGCCGCACCTGCCCGGAGTGACGGCCCGGTGGTCAGAGGCCAGCCCCAGGCCCCAATCCTTCCTCCCCCTAACTCACTGCCTGACTTCAGGGAATCAGGTCTTTCTACTTTAATATTCCTCCTTTCTCATATTCCTTATTTTATTGCCAGGTACAGCCCAGAAATGACTTCATAAATCCTCGAACATAACTTCTGATCTTCCTAAAACAACTCCTGAGTCAAGATGAGAGGTTTTAATTCCAATCATGAGCAAAGAAGCATCTTTGGGGGCAGGTTTTTGTAGTCTGTCTTATGAAAAGGCTTGGCTTCTGATGAGACTTCATGAATATTGGGTCCATGACTAAGGTCAGGTGATTAAGCAGGGCAGGACCCTCCCTGGTTATGGAGCAGTCTCTCAGCCGCATCTGGAGAAGGCTACACAGATGTCAGAGTTGGATCAAGCAGCAGGACCGTCCCTGAATGACCAGACCTGGGAGAGATGGCGGTGGGAGATGTTGGGCGAGAAGAGCCAAATGGGTTCAAAAGTCACAAACCTTGAGGGACATGAACCACACTGGGGAAGAGAAGGAGGGAGGACACAATGCCAGCCCGAGGAGAAAGACGGGATGAGACAACTTTTATATTTTCTTTCCCCCTCTGGTTAGAGTGAAACTGACACTCTCCCTCAGGAATTTCGCTTCTCATATCCTGTAAATGCGGGCAAAGAGCCCAGTAAACCTGGGTGTCCAGGGAAGGACTCAACTTCTGCTCTTCCACAGAAGACTGGACCTCCTTTCCTGGTCTGTTCCCTTGCAAAGAAGGCACTCTTGAGTTAGCATCTAGGCTCCCTCCTGAAATGAAGTCATGAAACACCTACCTTCTTCCCACTCTGAATCTACGGTTTCATATGCGTGGGGGAGGAAAGCAAGAAAATATGGCCCAAGCCCCACAGGGGAGGTTATATCCACATCTGTGATATTGTGCTGTAACAAGAAATATATAGTTGGTCTTCATCCCCTAGCACAGAACTTCTAAAACCCTTGTCCTTTACTGAATAATAGGGAGGAAAGGGACATCTTTTGCTCTAGTATTTGGTTTTAGTCCCTGGTTCCTGACACAAGAGCTTCTAAACCCTGGAATCTTCAGGGCGGTAAGAGTATTTTTTGTGTGTTCTAAGGAGACAACAACTGGCTGGAAGGCCCTTAAGCTTTGGGATGATGCCTGTCACTAGAAAGACTAAGGCACGATTAAAATCTTGGGACATGCACCCTCTGACCACCCTCTGACCTTTGGGGAGGGAAGAAGGGCTGAAGATCGAGTTCATCACCAATGGCCAATGATTCAATCCATGATGTCTCTGTAGTAATGGAACCTCCAGAGACACCCTGAACAGTGGGGTTTGGAGAGCTTCCAGGGTGGTGAGCACATGGAGGTGCTGGGATGGTGGTGCTCACAGAGAGGACATGGAGACTCCATGCCCCTCTCCCTGTACCTTGCCCTATGCCTCCCTTGTCTTTGACTGTTCCTGGCTGAGATGAGACCCAATATGGCCAGGGCCACGTGGCCCCATGAGGACTAAACTGGAGCTACGCACAAGGTACCATAAGGTATGTGGGGTTAGAATGGGATGAGAACATAGGGAGTAACCCTCTCAGGTACTGAGAGGAGCAGATGTCTGGAAGGTGCTGAGAGGCTCTGGGCACTGATGCTTGCATAACTAATGATGCTGAATTAGAGACAGCTGCAGCTGGGAGGCTCCAGCTGTGGCCCCAAAGGGTGATGGGATTGCGCAGAAGGAGAAGTGTCAGTGAAAGAAGGAAATTCTGCACGGGGTCTCAGGGACTTTCAGAATTTCCTGGTCTAGAAGTCCCTCTATCAGGCCTTGGCATGTGATCAGTCGACTGAGAGCACAGAAGTCCCAAGGCTTCCAGAACTCACAAGGAAATGTCCAAGAAATGGCTCCTGAGAAGCCCTGTGGGATGTCAGGGGTTCTTTCCCTGGCAATGGGACATGGTCCATGCTAAGAGTCAAACCCAGAAATTGGCCAGGGGTGACAAGAATGGGGAGAGGGAACATTCATCACCTTCTAGTTAACTCATAATCCCAAGGACGTGGGCATAGCAAGGGAGGACACCTCCCTCTAGGGTCTCCTAAAGGCTCTCAGAATCACTGTACTGATCACATTGGGCTACTGTCTCCTTGTCCTAGACTACTTGGGTAGAAAGAAAGGAAGTCATATGGTAAGCTGGAGTAAGCAGGATATAATTTCGGACCAGCTCTGAGACCTTAAGCAATACTTCTCCTCTGTGAGCCTCAGGTGATTTTATTTGTTTTGTTTTGTTTTGTTTTTAATCAGCGAAATGAGACCGTGATAGTGATCTTTGTTTCTCTGAATAAAATGTAGTGTCCGGCAAAAATTAGATGCTTGGTAATTAACAATTGAGTTATTTATTCAACACCCATTTATTAATTGCCTACTATGTACGAAACATTGCTTAGTGCTTGGGAAAAAAACAGAAAGATCCCCATCTGTGTGGGACTTATATCCTAGTGTGTGTATGGGTGGGGGATGGGAATGCAGGCAATATTCATAAAAAATAATAAATAGATTACCTAATTTGTTAGAAAATGGTGAGTTCTATGAAAAAAAGAAAAAGCAGAGCAGGGAAAGAAAAGGGAGTGACCTTGAACAAGTCCTTCTACTTTTCTAAGCCTTTGGCTTCATCTGTAAATCAGATACAATGATACCTACCTCACAGGGCCATTGTGCAGAATAAATGAATATGAATCTTCTAGAATTGTACCTAGACCTTGATAGATGCTCAAGAGTAATAGTTGATATCATCACAATGTTGCAGGATTGGTAGATTGGGTCAGACCTTATTGAGAAGGGGACATCTGAACAAAAACTAGAAGGAGATGAGGGAGTGAGCCATGGGAGCTCGGCGAGACTGCCCTGGGCATGGAGGCGATCCATCACCAAGGCCCTAAGACGAGAACAGGAGTACCAAGGAGTTGTGCCATTGACAGTCCTCCTCCTGACCCCGTCAGAGATACTGGAAGAAGTTCCGACAGTCATCCCTCTAGAAGAAGTTGAGGAAGGAGAAGCAGCATTTGGAGGAGGACGACCCTGGGAGGATAGTATCAGGGAACTTGGCTGTTTCTGCAGCAAAGAGAGAGAGAGAAGCAACAGATTTCCCCTTGATGCTGTGAACTGAACACTGGCATTTGTCACCACGCTGGTTGGGATGCAGACTTCCTTCATGCTGGTGGAGCCCCGTCTCTGCTGGGATGTATGGGAGTGTCCCCTGGGTGCTTCTCCACGGCTGAGGTCATGCGTGAGCATGCGTGTCCTTTGTCAGTGTGCATCTTTGCGTGCAACTGTGTCTATCTGCTTGTTACACACTACAAATGTTTGTCCCTGTTTGTTCATGGGAACGCATCTGTGTCTCCGGCCCCTGTGTGTATGTGTTGGGGTGTGTGTGTGTGTGTGTGTGTGTGTATAAACTGGGAGAGGTGTGTGCATGTGTGTAGTGATTTGTAGCAGGAAAATTCTCCTCGCTGAAGAGATGTGTGTGCAAAGGAAAAGGGAAAAACAGAACCACCATGCTTTATTTCCTATCCATATGTGACCTTCCACAGTGAGGCTCTTCACCTTTGGGGGCCTCTTGCTCTCTCCCACCACCCTCCAGAAATACAGTACTCACTAAATGCCTAAATCCATGCCAGTCTCAGACTTGCCAGAAATGTATACAGTCACTTTAGATGTCATTTCTGGGGCATTGAGGGTAATGAATTCATTCCTTCATCCATTCATTTATCCATTCATTATAGTGTTAAGTGTCTGTAGGGCTCCCCCGTCACGTTAGATGCTGGGGATGCAAAGACAAGGGGCCATTGAGGGTTATAGGTTTTTGAGACAGGTGAAAGTTTGGGTTTCAGCTGGTACCCTTTATTGGTTGTATGACCTTGAGCGAGTCATTTTATTTTTCTAAGGGTTTTTGCTTATACACAAATCAGATACAATAAGACCTACCTCACGGGGCTATTGCAAAAAATAATGAATGTAAATATTTACAATGGTAGTGAGACCCCAAGAGATGCTTGAGTAATAGTCAGTACCACCACCACAACCATCATCATCATCATTTCTGTTATTTCTGACTGTAGTTTCTTCCCCCTATTGAACTGCCAGTTTTTGACCCTGGATTTTTTAAGACCTGGATCTTAACTCTACTCAGGTCGTTGAGGTCATTGTTCATAAAACCCTCAGAGGGTTTCCCTCCCCTCTGCACTCACCAACTAGCTTTATCTTCCTCCCTGTAAATATTGTTACCTGAAATTATACCATTATGGGTTTTTTCCCCCTTACTTATTTATTATTTGCCTGTCTCCTCCAGTCAACGTTAACTCCACAAGAGATAATGACCTGATTTTACTCATTTGCTCTGGAATCAAGTACAAACCTTATCTTCTGTGTCTAGGAAAGTGCCTGGCACCCAGGAAGGGCTCAGTGAGCATGTGTTGAATGAAAATAAGTGAATGAATAAATGAATGAATGAACTAACAGGAACTACGCCATTACAAAGACTAACTGCTGAAATTAATTCATTAGGGTGGAAAGCTTCTCTGAGCAGACAGTATTGGATCTGGGGGGCTGAGAGTTTTCCAGCTAACGAGCATACTAGGCAGAGGAAAGAGTGTGTCCTTGTGACAGCATCAGAAGAAACAACCCAGGGTGGTCAGCCTCGCTCCCATCCGCCCTGGTGATGCCGCCGAAACTCCACACTTGGCCTGGGAGTGTATAGAAAAGAAGAAACACCCCAAATTTATGACTCTGTGTAATCCTCTTCAGTCTTCCAGAAGCTTTGGACCAGCCCTCATTTGCATATAAATGGTCATAATTTTTTAATCATAGATAAATGCCATTCTGTTTGCTTGTCCTTGTGCCTCCCTTGATGGGGAAATAAGAGTGACTTATGGTTCATGTGTAACAGCAATTAAAACATATACACACAGGGGTGCCTGGGTGGCTCAGTCGTTAAGCGTCTGCCTTCGGCTCAGGGCGTGATCCTGGCGTTATGGGATCGAGCCCCGCATCAGGCTCCTCTGCTATGAGCCTGCTTCTTCCTCTCCCACTCCCCCTGCTTGTGTTCCCTCTCTCGCTGGCTGTCTCTCTGTCAAATAAATAAATAAAATCTTTAAAAAAAAAAAACATACACACAACACTTCCTTGCTTCGTGTATCTCCGTCTCTCTCAAGTTCTCTTTCCATTTCTCCTCCTCTCCCCCTGAGTGGTGAGTGGCAGAGTGAATGCTATCTTGGTTGAGAGGTCATGGTTATAAATAAAGGCTCTGGATTTAAATGGTTTGCTTTCAAATCCTAGGTCCCTTATTACTTTCTGTGCAGTTTTGGACAAGTCCCTTCACCTCTCTGTACCAGTCTGGTCATACGTACTATGGGCAGAATATAAAATCATGTAGGTGTGTTGCAAGGATTAAAAGAAGTGATGTACCTAAAGTACTAACCTAAAGCAAGTCCTCAAAAATGGGAATTATTATTACCATCTCATCAGTATCACAGCAATATTGGAGATATATATATATATATATCTCAATTCAAATCAGCCAAAGAAATTGAAGGTCTTCTTCTCTTATCAGAGAGGAAGTAAGATAAATGAAGCCACCATATTGAGCTGTTGATTCATACAGACTGGATTTTGCTGATGCTCATACTGAGAAAGTCCATATTTCACCCCCGGAGAAATCCTTATTTGGAAAACAGACTGACTGCAACTCAAGAAAAGATCTGGTCCCTGAATCTTACCAACACTTGACTCCAAAAAGAACTGGATGAGCCCTAGAGAAATCAGCCATCGGTGGACAGAGATCTCTTTGATACTTGTTTTAAGGACAATTGTGTTGGTTTCTTTGAGCCCTTTACTCTTGCTCTGAGATAATCTGTGGGAAAAAGGGTGGAGTGTGGGTGGAGGTGAAATGGACACTTACTGGGTCCCTCCTGCAGATGTTTTTTTGTTTTGTTTTGTTTTGCTTTGCTTTATCTCCTCTCATTCCCACACTACCCCATGAGGCAAGAGTTACGTTCTAATTTGCAGATGAGGAATTTGAGGTTTAACAAGGTTAGTAATTTGCTTATAACTGATGAGGAAGAACCTAGATTTGAAGTCAGGCTGCCAGAATCATGTCCTTTTGTAGCCTGCTTCCTGTTTTTCATGGAGATAGAAGTTGTGGGATTATTTGTTAGACCCAGTTTGTGGACATCTTTCTTGCCGGAATTTATCTCCTAAGAATCTAGAAGCATTTGTCTGACTGCATACCAGCCTTCTGCTGATGTGAGGCCCACTGGCACCAAGGAGTCAACATGTCTAAAATGAAGCCCCACTTGCCCATTCCACCCACCCTCCTACCTAGACCCACTCTTTTCTACATTTCTTACAAATTATCTGTCACTGTGAGTTACCCTAAAATCCTCCCTTCACTCACGTCCCAACATTCCATTCCTCAGCAAGTCTTGTCCACTCTCCCTTTGAAGGTGTGTCAAATTTGCCCCTGCTCCAGGCCCACCGTCAAGCCCATCACCTCTCACCTGACGCAGATAACTATAGCTACCTCCCTGGTGTACTTGCCCAGGGGATTTGCCCCTTTAGTCCAACCTTTTTGCTTTGCCAGGGTTACTGTCATAAAAACAAATGTAATCATGCCCCTCCCCTGCTCAAGAACCTTCAGTGGCCTCCCACTGTCTACATGTTAAGGATCAAACACCTTACCAAGGCATCTGCGATATAACTCAACATTATACTTCGATTCTCCTCTCACTTCCCATCTACCATCACAGAAATGTCTAACGATTTCTCTAAAATGCAATGCCTTTCCCATTTAAGAATATTCCTTCTCCAATATCTTGCCTTTTGACTCCCAGTTAACCTTGAACCCCACACAAAATGTCATGCCTATCTCACCCAACTGCCCCAGATAAATCCAGCCCCCCACACAGCATTTCACACTGCTAGCATTGCTCTCCCACCATGGGAACTCTTACGCACACCTTCCTCCCTCAGTAGAACATGAGCTATGAGCTTCTTAGAGATAAACCTCTTTTCTTATTCTTCTTTGTCTCTTTAGCACCTAGCCTGAGAATTTTCAGGCAGGGAGAATCATAATGCACACATCACTTTGCGTGTTCGCATTAAACATATCATAAACATATTTCCACGAAGCTACGCTGTCTTCCTAATTATCTTTTTAATTGCTGTATATTTCTTCCTGTTGATGTGCCATAATTACTTAAACATTCAATTCAAGTCATTAAATGTAACAAACATTTGCCAAGTACCCAACATGTGTCAGGTACCGTGCTACAGGCTGGAGACCCCAAGAGGAGGGAAATATGGCCTGTGGCCCCAAAGACGTCACATTCTAACACAGACAACATCAGGTGATGGGTGCTATAAGAGAGCAGAGAAGCACGTCACTGTGGGTTGGGAGCACCAGGTGAAGGAGGACTTTTGTGGAAAAGAAGCTGCGGAAAATAAAAGACATAGGTGCTATTTTGCCTGAGTTTTAAGATTGAATAGGAACCTAAAAAAAAAAAAATACTAAGGAAAAGACAGACACACACACTGGGATGGTCGTGGGGAGGCAAATTAAGTCCTCACAGCTTGTGAAGGGCAGAGCTAGGATTTCAACACCAATGGTCTGATTCTAGGACCCCCCTTGTCATCTTTTTCTACTGGTGAATTCCTACTCATCTGACAATGCTTGGCTTTGGCCAGCTCTGTACTCTCTTAGTCTCAACTCTCTTTTTATGAAACACTTATCCATTTCATGGAGCTGGGATGTGCCTGCAGATTTTCTCCAACCCATATTTTCCTTAAGTCTGATAACTGGGGTTTCACAAAGTATGATTTCTTTTTAAAGTTTTACATAATGAGTTCACTAAGACAATGCATCTCATCTTTTGTTTCTATTTCCTGTAAGAATTGCAATGTTATCAAAGAAACAACTCTAGAGCAAATCCCTGGTAAATATTCGATTCTCAAAGACATCAGGTGAATAAAGGGTCAACCAAAGGCTAAATGACTGAGTTGGCTTTGTGAAAAGAGAAGAGAATTAGTAGAAAGTGAAAAACGTGGGAGATTACATGATTACCTTCGCAGAAGTCAAAACAAACAAAAAGTGCCTGAATGAATATCTTGATACCTGCCAGTGGCGTTGCTGCTTATGGGATCGGCCAAACAACGTTTATGGAGAGCTGTGAAATCAACCCCACTCTTTGACTCACCCCATCATCTAAAAAACTCATTCAAAAAGAAGAAAACAACAGATATTGTATGCACCATTTTCTATATTAGTAAAAGTCTGGAAACAATAAAAAAATGTCCAACAATAGGGAGTGGTTAAATAAATTACAATATGTGAACTGGAAGGAGTATTATGAAGTCATTAAAATGGTAATTAGAAAGATTATGTAGCCACATGGAAAAACATTTACTATATAATATTAAGTGGGGAAAAAAAGCAGAATACAAAATTGAATCAAGGCCATCACTGCAATTATGCAAAACTGTGTGCACATGAATCAAGACACCAGGGGAAGAGGCATGCATGTGACCAGCTGTTTTAACTGGTATATTTTTCGTTTATAAATGTCCTTCAATTTGATGGGATGTGGATTTGTGAGCCCACCCTATGCTCTCCAGCCTCTAGGGGGAGCTCGAGTCTTCCCCTACCCGCCTCCTCTATCCGCCCTGGGAAGATAGAGAAGTTCTGCGGGAAGAGCCAGAGGCCAGATGAGGTGTGAAGGGTGGGGCTTCTGGTGCCTGATTTAATGGGATTATGAATAGAACTGAATTGGAGCAAACTTTCCCCGGGCTTTTTTCTCTTGCTTTTTTCTGTCCACGGTTCTTGGTTCCACTTGTGGAATCATTTGCTCTCTTGGCTTTTTTCTCTTCTGGGCACGTATATCTTTCCTGGCTTCTCTACCTTGGCCACAGCATTGAGAGAGGTCTAGAATGTCCGTCACTCGGGAAGCAAGTGCCATCCATAGCCCCTATATTTAAAAAAAAAAAAAGCAGAAATTACCCGATAGATGTATTTGTACAAGCAAGAAAGATGTACATTTGTGGTCCTATAATTTCTTTTTTTTCTATTATGTTCAGTTAGCCACTGTATAGTACATCATTACAATGGAATATTAGTCAGCCATCAGAAAGAAATGAAGACCCACCATTTGCATTGACATGAATGGGACTGGAGGGGATTATGCTAAGTGCAATAAGTCAAGCAGAGAAAGATAATTATCATGTGGTTTCACTCATATATGGAACAAAAAGAATAGCATGGAGGACCATAGGGGAAGGGAGGGAAAACTGAAGGGAGAGAAAGCAGAGAGGGAGATGAACCATGAGAGACTATGGACTCCAGGAAATAAACAGGGTTTCAGGAGTGGGTGGGAGATGGGGTAGCCGGGTGATAGGTATTGAGGAGGGCACATGTGATGAGCATTGGGTGTTATACACAACCATAATTTCTAATTAAAGAGGGGAAAAAATCTGACTTTCCATCAATAGAATACCAGTTAAATTAGGGTACATCTTTATATTAAATACTAGGAGGCTATTTTAAAAACAAAACATGCCTATCGGTTGATAAAATGTTCCAAAATATAATATTTAATGGGGGGGATCAAGACACAAGAAAGCATGCGTATGTATAAATTATCCAGCTGATCATAAGAAACATCTGTCTGTATATGCTGGAATGAATAAGCATTGAGTATGTAAGAAACTGATCATAATAGTTATCTAGGGGGAATAGACATTGAAGGAAGGACAAAAACTTTTACATTTTACTCCATATTTTATATTATTTATTTGCCATCTGCACATATTAGTTTTTGATCTATCTTTTTAAAGTGGAATTAGGGAAGGATCTAATAATAAGAGGTTGGGACGGAGGATTTCGAATCAACCAATTCTATAACTCTGCTATGTATCTGTACTAAGGAACTCTCACATCTCCCAAATCTAGTCTAGTCCAGCTCATTACAGTAAGAAACCAGGGAGAGATTTGGGTCCAAAGCTAGAACACACAAACAAACCACCACTGCTACTGTTATTACTGCCATCATGGATGCTATTATTAATAATGTAATCATAAATGCAATAGCAGTACAAATTGTAAGGACAATGAAAAATGTAATAGTAAAGCAACAATAAATGGTAAAGGAAAAGAACCAAAATAAAAATACAGATTCAAAGTTCAATATTTAAAGAACACTGCACACGATACTTAACTTTTTTTAAAAAATTAGGATAGGAGAAATTTCACAAACAATTCCATTTTAACCAAGTCGCATTTCGACCAAGACAAAGGAAATGGAAAGTCTATTTAAAATAGGACAGGGTTAGTCCCCACTTGTGGTTTCAAATTGGCTTCCTAATAAACTGTGACTAAATTAGCAGGCTTTGAGCTTCAAAATCTGCTCTTCTCAAATATCCCTTTATCCTTAGATTGTGAGCCCCGGTTTACTTCTGCTCTCCAGCGGATTTCAAAGTCCATCGATTTTGCAGTTTTAAATTATTGCTTCTGTATGGGGAGGATGGGGAGAGAGGACAGGCTGTGGAAGCCAGAGGCAGAGGGACAAGTGCAGAGTCATTTATAGTCAAGGCCAGAGTCCTGATGTGGCCTTGTCCTAAAGCAGTGCCTGGCCTAATCTCTTTTCCATGTGTAGCTTCATGGAACCACTGTGGCTTCTCAGGCTTTCTAAGGGAGTATTCACTCCATTGAGGAACCAAATCCTATTCCTCCAGGAGAACTCAGTTATTAGAAGAGAGTGGGAATGTGAAAAGCTTCTGGTATACCAACCAGGGATGCTTTGTGAAGGCAGTTGGAGCAAAAAAAATCACATCTTCCTGTCAGTTCCTTTCCTGGCACGTGGGGCCCAGCAGTTGGTCCTCAATGCCGCCCCACCTCCACCTGGAGAAGAACATGATATGGAACCACGGCTAATCTAAGCTTTCGTTCCCTCATTGCCTACAGATAGATCCCTTTCCTACCCAACCTTGGGACAGAGTCTGGAGGGATGGAACTCAGATTAGATTAGCTGGCTCCCGTATCCTGGTGTGTAAATCACTGCTCATTGGTTACCATAGATTCATTGACAGATGGCTCAGTGTAGAGTGACTGAGGCCTGATCTCCCTCACCCTGGGGATGGCATCTGGATCCAATTGGTCCAAAAAAAGAAAGTTGGTTCTAGCCGGTACACAAGAAGCCTCCATCTTTGAACATCTTTTGTTTGGAATTCAGAGTATCTCTCCACATACAAACGCCATTACAAAGGGATGGTTAGAACCACAGTGTAGCCCAGAAAAGCACTGTGAGTTACCCTGTTATACACATGCATAGCCGTGTGTAAACTCCAAGCCCGGGACTGAATAGCCAGCTTCTATGGTCTAATAATCAGCATGATCGAGAACAAAATCTTGAATTTCAATGTTCTTTTCTGCAAAAATGGGGTTGGTAGTATTGACCCTCCGAGGTCAGGGAGGAAATTAAGTAAGCCGGTGTGCATGGAAGTGTCTGGGGCAGTGGTCGATGGAGGTTCTGGGGGTCTGTTTTCCCTGGCTGCCGCGTCTTCCAAGAATCCTTAAGGTACTGGAATTTCAGAAATAATCCTAACTCTAGCTATTCGAAGCCTTCTCAAATCACCCATAAAAAGTCAGTGTTAAGGGGCACCTGGGTGGCACAGTCGGTTAAACGTCTGACTCTTGGTTTCGGCTCTGGTTGTGGGCAGCTTATCTAAGATCTCTGAGCCTCAGTTTACATGTCTGAGGAAGAAGGATAATCATATTTTCTGTAAGGTTTTGTTGAAAAATGAAATTATAGGCTCTATGTCTATACCTGGCTCTGATAGTTTATTATATTATTATTATTATTACTGTTCTTTTGGAGTTTAAAAAAACTCACTTTATGAGCTTTTGCTTTGTATATTTTCAGCATCACGAAGAATGCGACTCTTTGTTTGATCATGCCTTTTTGCCATCTATACTAAAATTATTAGAATAATAAAATTATAAACATTTAAGGTGAACCTTTAAAACCAAGGCAAGAGCCAGCACAGAGCAGGGAATGTAGTAGACATGATGAACATTTGCTGACAGGTGGAGTAAATGATTATGTCCAATCACCCGGCCGGTGTTTTGAAGGCTCTCTAGAACTTGGCAAGTGGTCATCAGACCCATGTTTGGACACCTCCAGTCTCCAGAAACTTGAAACTACCTTAATTGCATATAGTAGTTTAGCTGATAGGTGACTTGTGAAACTGCTTTCTAACAGCACACCCATGGCAGCCTTCATGCGTGGATCAGGACACGGAGATGGGCT
This sequence comes from Ursus arctos, assembly GCF_023065955.2. Lineage (NCBI taxonomy): Eukaryota > Metazoa > Chordata > Mammalia > Carnivora > Ursidae > Ursus > Ursus arctos. The sequence goes on along the minus strand of NW_026622830.1, from coordinate 19,202,589 downwards.
CACGGTCCTCAACTCCAGCTGGATTATGGACAAATCAGAATTCTCTTCCAAATGCCAAATGTTAGAGAAGTCTGTTTTCCACGGAGCCATCAAGCCCCCTTCCTCTCTCTGCTTCATTTTTGTGGCCCCAAGAGCCAGACTTAAAAGGTCTGATTGTTTTCCTGCATGAGATTGCTTCAGAGATCAACAGGCAACTCTCAGATTTTCAAATCCACCCTTGATAGGAAACACTCCTTTGCAACCACCACACACAGATTCCAGAGATGTGAGTAAGCAACAGGGGGGTTCCTCGTGATTCGTTCAGGAAGAGGGAAGAGCAGAGGCCTCTCGGTCTCCGAGCTATTATTAAAATAAATGTCATTGGCTAAGAGGCAAGAAAGTTTGGGGACCACCCAGGCAAATGACACTTTCCCAGCCCCACCATATCATCACTAATTGGATATTCTAACACTTTCTGTAGCGTTTCATAAAAACGTTTCAAGCCCAAGTGATAGAGTGTCCAAACAAGCATATAGCAGATGTTCGCTCTGGCTGGTTCTGGGGAAACACCTCCAACAAAATAGCCACTTTTTTTTTCTTTTTTGGTTTTTTATTGTTTTTTTCCCCCTTCCAGTCCCAGATTGGTCTCTCTCTCTCTCTCTCTGGGAACACAGGCAGGTTTTGCTAGATCTCAGAATCTTGAAACCACCACTTGAAATAGTCATGGTTCAGGGTTTAAAGGTCAAGTCCAGAGAGGTTCCCTTGAATTTGTTTTGGACTGAACACCTCCCCGGAGACGTATGAAATTCCAGGGTCATTTTTTGTGGCTTTGCTTCAGGTTAAGTCAGGATTTGTTATAAAAGAGGACACCAAATCATGAGCTTAAACATTTCCAGGAACTTGGGGCAGAAAGTTGCCTCGGGACTTCAGGAAGATGGGTACCATGGCTCTCGGTAAGATCATCTGCCCAGAAAGAACTTGTATTTACTTGATTCCTTGAAAACACAAAAGGCCCTTTTATGAAATGAGTGGAGAGGAAAAGGTAAATGCTTCTGTCTGGTCTGCATCAACTTGTTTGTTCCACTTTCGAAGCCTCAGCCTTCTTGCTACCAAAGAGAAACAATCCATGGCAATCACTCCTCCTTCAGCCTCTTCTGAGCTCTGTAAGGAGAGAGGCAGCCGATGGTTAGAACCACTCTCGCCAGCTACTCCACACACTTTCCGCCCAGCAGCAGGGCATGGCTCGACAGAGATCCTGGGGTGTCTCCCATTCATGCTGCAGCAGATAAATGCAAACTCGTGGTTTCAAGCAACGTAAATGTATCCGCTTACGGTTCTGAAGGTCACAAGTCTGAAATGGGTCTCCCAGGGCCAAAGTCAATACGTTGATAGTGCTGCATGCTTTCCAGAGGCTTGAGCTGAGGATCCATTTCCTTGCTTTTTCCAGCTTCTAGAGGACCCCCGCATTCCTTGGTTTGTGACCCCTTCCTCATCTTCAGTGCCAATGACATAGCAGCTTCAAATCTCTCCGTCCCACCTCCTCCTTTCACTTACAAGGACCTTCGTGTGATGACATTGGGCCCAACCCCAATAGTCCCGGGGAATCTTCCATCTGAAGATCCTGAGCTTCGCCTCATTTACAAAGTCTCCCTTGCCATGTCAGGTGATATATTTACAGCCTTCCAGAATGAAGACATCATCGAGAGGCCATTATTCTTTCTGCCACAGATGGTAAGCTAAAATTAGGAGCTGGAGCTAGGCCTAGGAAATCAAGGAGAGCAGGGAGGGTGAGGGCCCTCACCATTGGCGGAGAGCTTGCTTTTGGCCAGACTTCCTCCTTTGTCATCATCGAATCCAAGGGAAAAGAGGGAGAGGTGTCCCATTCCCGAGATACGGAGACTAGGAGTTTGCATGGCATTTCTGAGACACCCAGCTATCCCAAAGGAATCAAAATCCAAGCTCCTTCTGGGGCACCACGCCGCCGGGTTTACCACGAGTATCAGATGGCAGATGTGTTTAGCCAGGTTTTATGATTCGGAGCCGGGGCTGGGCACAAATATGATCTTGCCGTTGGTGACTTCTCAGAGCTAAAGGCTGACATTTGTTTGATGTCATTCCTCAAAGCTGAGACTTAGTTTGTGAAATCGTTTTTCTCTTTAGTGGGAAGTAAGTGAAAACATTCCTGTATTTTGGGCTGAGCCAAAAGAAAGGCTGTTTTCAAAGAGTAAGTAGTTTTCACCTGTGAATACTATATTACATTTCAGTGCTAGAGAGGAGGTTTTAAAGAATATCCAAAAAAAACGAAAAGGTAAAACATTTCTATATGGAAAGTTATTTTTAAATCTTCTAAATGAAAGGTTAGTCAGGGGTGTGAGAAGCTGTATAGGGTTAAATAACTGGTATCCTATTCCCCCTGCCTTGTATCTCTGAGCCAAAGTGTATTGAATTTTGAAGAAAGAGACTTGGCATTTCTACAAAATTTGGAAAAGAGGAAAAAACATCTCACAGAAATGCTACGAGAATAAATCATGCTTTGGGATTCCTGGCCAGAGAGAGCGGCCCTCTTCACCCACCTCAAATTAGCCTAAGAGATTTTCTTTGAAACAGAGTGGACCTTTGAAATTCTGAATTATTAGAGTAACTCAAATTACATCTTTAGAATTCTGAAAAAGGCCAACGATAGTTTCCTCCCCCCCCCCAATTTTTCTATCATACACTGTGGTCTTCTACATGGTTCTGGGAAGAGGCATGATGGACCACATTTTATAAAGACTCATTTTGCTTTAAAAGCTTTCCATCTTGTTTCAATGCCAAATTTATATTTGAGCATGTGAGAAAGGCTTCTCCCTTCGGGACGTTGTCACCGGTTTCGCAAATAAGTCAATAATTCACTGATTTCTGTAATAAGGCTGAAAGCTTAATCACCACCCGGCCCATTTGCTATGTTAGCCAGAACATTCAGCTTCTCCAAGGACCAAATACAAATCTCCGAAATAAAGGAGGATACATTTTTTTAGATGAAGTAAAAAAAGTGCAGAATAAACATAAGAAGGCATCAGAAAGATTAAGCCTGAGGGGGTTACGATCTCGAAATGCCCTCATCATTTATGTGACCCTCGTGGCCATGCTTTGAGATAGGTCATAGTAACCCTCTTAACAAATAAAGAAACTGAGGTTCAGAAAGCTTACGTGACTTTTCCAAGACACCTTATTAGAAGGTCTTTAAGACATCAGTTTTTACCACCTCCAATAAGGATATATTTACCCTATTCTAGTAAGAGATGTAAGGTTAAAATCCATAAAAGCACATGGAGATTTTACCAGGCTGCTGCACTTGTTACACTGAAATATTCCACTTGGATCAGAAGCATTTCCAGGCTGGGCAGGAAGACGGTGATCCTGACTTCGGAGGAAGCACAGGGTTACCTTTACCAGGGTCTGGTGTTCAGCTCCTGGTTGAACTGCTCCAACGCTCAGATCTCTGTGTGGCTCTTGCACACAGAGCCCATGGCTTCGCCAGTATCCCCAGACGCTCCATCTCCAGCATCGGAACTGATACGTTCCAATTAAACATAGGTGATGTTCAACTTAGTTGATGTGGAGAATAAATAAGAGATGATTTCAGTCCGGAGCTGGGGTCCATCTTTGTAGGTGCTGATAAAAATAGGGAGAGTCCATCTGTAGAGGGAAATGTAGAGCCCAGAATCAGACACCAGCAACACGCTGTCCGACATATAGCTAATGACAAATATGTGCATCTATATATTACTGTATATATTAGTTATATATACGAGCGTGTTATTAGTGTGTGTATATATATATATATATTGTTATTTAATTACATACACCAGTTAGCCTATATGAAGGTCAGTTAATTGTATATATTATATATGAAAAGAACATTTATTATAATTTAGAGTATACATATATTATAATATAAATAACTTATATATATTATCGTATAAATAAGTATGCCTAATTAAAACAACTCTGTGTAGGCTAGCCGGTGTGATGCCCTCCCACAACACTTGTCCCATGATACTGACACCTGGTTGTTTCATTTAAAATGTTTACTTAGAATGTGAGATGTGACCAATAGTAACGACTTCATTGAGTTGTTGCGAAGATAAAATGACACCATGTATTTCAATGAACTTTGGCTTGCTGATTCTTACTGCTCTTTGTGATTCCGGTCAAGTATCGCCTCATCTAGCAGCTTCTTGTGGTTCCTGCCCACTCCTGGGCTTTGCCAAACTGGGCTCGGCATCCTTTTCAGTGGACTTCCTGCCTCACTAAATAAACTACGTCATGCTTTAATTATCTCATCAGACCGAGCTCTTTGAAAGCAGGGATAAGGTGCCGGTAATCCTCAGAAACTCAGCCGCCATCCCAGTCCCTAGCACGCGGTCTGTGTTGAGGGAATAAATGCAAAATGCCTCTCACGGAACCTAGAATGTAATATTAATGCTATCTTATTTTATGTTCAGAAAGTACTAAACATGCAGTGAGCATTAACTACTAAAAAAGAAATGTTTTAGTTACTTCAAGTTATGGAAGGTTTTAAAATGATTAAAACAGTGGGTGTGAAGAATCTCATGTTTCACTTTTATAATGACTTGTTATTTTTGAAATTCACAGTTTGGATAGTAAAAGAAATGAAAGAGTTTGAGTTCCAGTACTTTCCATGCTCTGCCACAACATTGCCGAATGCAGAATTCATTTGCAGACAGTTCTCCTTTTCCAGTTTTTGTGACCCAAAAAAAGAAAAATGTGAAGATTATTTCTTCCTATTGTTCCTGTTTACCGGTTTGGGGGAAACATTAAACATTATTTTTGGAAATCCAAATAGGAGATTTGGGCCCGTGAAGTCAACGTCCGCTGTGCAATAAGACTGACTCCAGGTGAAGCCTGTGTCTCTGTTCAAATCAGCAATCGAAGCCCTGGAATATTCTCAGCAAAGGGCAGATATGGGCCACACCCTCATAACAAAACTTGTCTTTTCATTGAAAACTCACTTTCACCTGTCATGATACACCTATTGATTTTTCTTTCCCCCAAAAGACGTCCAAGTCTTCCAAAGGAGTCTGGTGGCCCCAATGCGTATATTCCCACCTGACTTTCCAGAAAATTCCAAAGACTCACTCTTAATAGATAGACCCCAGGCAGATCTGGTAACCAACAGGCACAGAATATCGCTAAATTAGCATTTTTTATTTCCAAGTCTAGGGGCCCATAGTCATGGAAAAATTTCTGCCATTTGACAAGGAGAAAACATACTTATGCTCACTGTGGAATTCTATAGCCTTGAAGACCTGAAGGCGGTGGTTCTCAAGCTTGGCTTGACATCGACATTGGTGTCATCTTGGGAGATTTGAAAACTGTGGACACCACTTCAGAGATTCCTGTGATCGGTCCAGCAACCTGGGCATCTGGACTTTTAAAAGCTCTCCAGGTGTTTTGAATGTGCAGCTAAGGTTGAGAACTGCTGCTCTTAGGTCTATAGCTGTGTTTCTCATCCCTGGCGGCACACTAGAATCTGGGAAACTTTGAAAACATCCCAATTCTGCACCCTCTTCCCCCTGAATCAGTGGTTCTTAAACTTTGGCATATATCAGAATCACCTGGAGGGCTTCTTAAAGCACAGACTTCTAGTCCCACCCCCAGAGTTGCTGAGTCAGTAGGTCTAGGGCAGGGGTCGGGAGCTTGCATTTTTAACACATTCCCCTGTGGTGCTACTGCCACGTGTCCCGCAACCCACTTTAAGAACCACGGCCATTGATATTATCATTTATGTAGTTCAGGGAACTTTGTATTTCTATACTGAAAAATATCTGAAATCCACACCTAAGTGCTGTACCTTCTTCTCCTTCCCAGTTAATCAACCTTGCACCGTAATGGAGATTCTCCATGGCTCCAGCTTGAGTAGTTTCTTACGATCCCTCCCCCAAGGCTTTCCAGGGCAAAATGGTAGAGTGGAGAGAGGACGAGACAAATCTGCTTTCAATTCCTGGCTCTGCCCCTAGTGGCAGGTGACTACAAGCACACTGGGAGCCTTAGGGGGATCAACTCCTCTGTGTTTTCCCAGCATTTTAGCAGTTTCAGCACTGAAATTCCACATCCCAGGATATCCTTCAGTCCAGGGAAAACCAGGATAGTTGCCCCCTCCCCACCAGACAGCCTTCATTTTTTAAACAGGGGTAAGGAAAACCAAGCTGACCTTGAAGACTCTCTTCATGCATTTGAGGGAGTATATGTAAACCGCCTTGCATAGAGCAATTGCTTCAAAAACGGTGACCATGAAGTCGTTTAAGATGGATTGTGTGGAGAAGGGAAACACCATGTTTAATCATCAGTACACTTTTATAATAAGGATAATGTGAGGGCCAGTGGTTTGGCCAATCCTTTTAGAGCAGCAGATCTGACCTTAGGTGCACATCAAAATCATCTGCAGAGATTTTAACCACCCCTTCCTCCAATACCCAAATTATACTCCAGGCTATTAAATCCTAATCTCTGGTGTTGGAACTCAGACATCAGTATTTTTGAAAGCTCCCCAGGTGATTTCAAAGTGCAGCCAGGATTGAGTACCAATGTTCCATGCAGTGTGGACTCAACATGGTTCTGGGGAAACTGACAGAATCATTACGACCCAGGAACTTGCTAGACATGCAAGTTCTCAGCAGTCTTCCCCTCCCAACTAATATAATTAGAATCCTTTGGTTGAGGCCCAGGAATGACTATTTTGTCAAGCTCTCCCATGCATGCTAAAGATCACACTTTGAAGACACCAACATGGTATTTCCTTGTTGCTCTAATAATGAGCTGATATGTATTGATTTGCTTTCTAGCAACGCTAGAATGAGCCATTTTTTATGGGATGTTTTTGTTTTAACATACTGTAAGATTCTATTTGTGAGGATTTTAGTTAGGATGTTTGCATCAATATTTAAAATTGAATCTGACCTCTAGTTTTTATTTTGTGCAAGTATTCCCAGGTCTTAATATCAGTGATATCCTAACTCAGTAAAATTCGCTGAGAAGCCCTTCTTATTTTATGTTTTATACCAGTTTACATAACACTGAAGTTATCACTTCCCTGGAAATTTTGAATTCACTGGTGAAAAACACATGGCTCTGTCAACCACTCTTGGAAGGAAATCTATTACACCTTTTCTAAAAAAAATAGCTTTTGGTTCATAAAAATTATATTCTGGTTTTTTTTGACCACTTATTTCACCTAGAAAATCATCCACCTTGAAATATTGCTTTCAGAAATATTGGCCTACATAAAAATATCATGTTTTTAATTCTTTCAATTCTTGTATCTATGTTTTTGCTAAACCCTAGAACTGAATGTTCAATACATGAATGTATGTTCTTTATTAATTTTTTTTTAAGATTTTTATTTATTTATTTGACAGAGATAGAGACAGCCAGCGAGAGAGGGAACACAAGCAGGGGGAGTGGGAGAGGAAGAAGCAGGCTCATAGCGGAGGAGCCTGATGTGGGGCTCGATCCCATTACGCCGGGATCATGCCCTGAGCCAAAGGCAGAAGCTCAACCGCTGCGCCACCCAGGCGCCCCCTATTATTTAATCTTAAATACTTGATTGTATGAATTTTCTTCGGAGAATAGCTATGACAGATATCCAAAAGTTTCAGTAAGTTCTATTATGAATTTCTGCTTATGGAAAGTGCTGTGATAGATCATTTAAAAAGTCCTTTGAGCAATGAAAAATAAGATCTTTATTTTCACAGTACAGGATATATACACATAATACATATGTATCAACTTACAAATGAATATATGGATGTCAGCCCATATAATGTTCAGATTGTACGTGCTTTTAGTTGTTGTGAATTTTATTAGTGAAAAGAGTTTTGCTAAATTCTTAAGCTGCAAAAATATAAAACAATCCTCCTTTTTTCAACAAAAATAACTTTGTTTCTGTTGTGGAAATATTTGCTTTCTTTTGTCTAAATTTGTATTTGCCTAGCATGTTAAAATAAAACATTTTATTCTTTATTATTTTAAAAATAATTATTTTGGGGGATTAAAGAGTACATATCATGATGAAAAAATAAAATAAAAAATAATTATTTTTCTTTCTTTTCAAAATTTATGCATGCTCAATGTAAAAAAGTTAAGAAACACACACAGAAAAACAGAGACAAGAAATTTTTAAACATCATGATTCCAACCCACTGATACTTGGATAAACTCTATATAATAACCTGGTTCCCTTCTTTTCACTTAACAGTGTATCGTGAACAAGTCATTATGTTATATTAAATAAATTTCTTAAATTTACTTTATTATTATACTATTAGGATATTAAATTTCTTTTTTTTTTAATTTTATTTATTTATTTGACAGAGATAGAGACAGCCAGCGAGAGAGGGAACACAAGCAGGGCGAGTGGGAGAGGAAGAAGCAGGCTCATAGCAGAGGAGCCTGATGTGGGGCTCGATCCCACAACGCCGGGATCACGCCCTGAGCTAAAGGCAGACGCTTAACCGCTGTGCCACCCAGGCGCCCCCAGGATACTCAATTTCTTATCACAATTTTAGTGACTTCAGAGCATTTCACACAACAGATGTTTACGTTTAAACCTCCCATATATCATAGTATTGTTTTAAACTTCTGATATTTTAAACAATGCTACAATGGGGGAACCTGGGTGGCTGCCAATTGAGCATCCGACTCTGGGTTTTGGCTCAGGTTGTGATCTCAGGGTCATGAAATTGAGCCCTGCATGGGGCTCCATGCTCAGTGGGAAGTCTGCTTGTGATTCTCTCTCTCTTTCTCTCCCTCTGCCCCTCCCCTACTTGCGTGCATGCTCTCTCTCTCTCTAAAAATAAATGAATCTTTGAAATAAATAAATAAACAAACAAACATAATGCTACAATGAGTATTCTCAGATGCTCATGTCTGGGCACATACATGATCTCTTGGAAGAAAGGTCTAAAATGGGAAAAATACCGAGTTAACAAATATGAAACACGGATAAATTACTCTACCAAAATATCATTTTAGTTGTTTCTTGTAAGTAGCAAATACCTACAGTTTTATATTGACCCAAGTGGAAAATCTTTTTTTAAAAAGGAGTAATTTGCTTTGTATACATTGTTCTAACCAGATTTTTCACTTTTGCTGTTACTGTTTTTTGGTTCAGTGAAGTTTTGTTTTTGTCTATTTTGTTTCCTTTCATTTGTGGTTTCTGTCATTTGCTAACTAAACACTAAATCTTTTTATCCCCTAGTAGTTCAGAAGATATATTATTTCAAGTATTTACACACCCAACTGATCTTCGGTTTCCTGATTTCTAGGTGTAATAAACTAATAAGTAACTGTCAATTCTCCTTTTAGGACAGAAAAATTAATCCACCTCCTTGTCCCCATGACTTTACCCAACCAAGTTCCGGGATGTTCCTAGAAATTATGGAATTTTGGACCAGGTAATTATGCTACATTTTTGTTTTTTATTGTTTCCTTATCTTTTTGTTTATCTATGATGGTGGGTGTTGGTGAAAAGTCCTTCATTTAACTGGTCTCTGATTGCCAGGATACTGTTTAAAGGAAGGTTATATGAATAGTTTATTTTCTGAAAGTTATGTATTGAAGTGTGTCTTTCAGCCATTGCTGAGTATGAACGGGGGCTCAGAGGAACATCTGATTCGGTTCCTTGATCACAATCCTTTCTCCTCGAAACTGTAGAAGGTTCTCTTGTGCTTTCTCATGGGTAATACTCTGGAGAATTTTGAATTCTGTGAAACGCTTTATAGGCCACTTTTTGTTTGTTTTCTGTAGTAAATCATGCGGGAATCGTTTTTACCCCTCCAAATACTTATTTATTTGGATCAGGTTTTATTTAGATAACGGACTTTACTTAGTATTTGTTCCTCGGACTTTTAACCCTCAGACTCAGCTACTTCCTTATCTGTCTTTAGAAATACTGCAACTTCGTACCTCCTTCTCCTCCAGTGTGTCACATTCTGTCTCCTGCAGTAGATTATAAAGAAGTTCTAGCTTCTCAACTACACTCAGGGTTGGGTAAGAACTGGTGACCAGATCCCATCTTTTAAGGTTGGTATTATGGAAGGATCACCGGAAACTTTAGAGTGATTCTCTTGGGGAGTGTTTTAGCAGGAGAACACGGGACTGAATAGATCATGGGTGAGGTTTAGCAGAGCTGCCGTTCTTAAGAAAATTCTCCAGCCCTCTTATCTTCTCCCTGCAGCCAACCAGGATGCTGCTAAACTGCCTTAGAAAGGGCCAGAGGGCTGCTGCCCCAGTTCCCAAAGTGTAGTCAGGAACCACATGCACCAGAATCATTTTGGGGTGATTATTAAAAAGGTAGCTTCCTAAGCCCAGTCATCAAACCAGATGAATCAGAGTCATCTGGGGGCATGGTCCAGGAATCTGCAGTTTTATAAGTTAACCCAAATATATCTTGGATGCATGGAAGTTTGGAAGTTTGGATTTAGACTTTTTTTTTTTTCCTGGAAGGATATATGAAGATTACATGGAGGAATTAAAGATAAATCCCCTCTAATAGTGTAAAAAGCATAGGCAATGGTTGTATTGTGCTCTGATTACTTATCTGAACAAAATTAGACAGATATTTGGGGGATGGCTAAATGGAAACTATGAGCATTCTGTTTCCTTTAGTGGCTTTTAAAGATATTCTGTGTCTTCTTAATGAACCTCTATGAATGACCTCAGTCCTCAGGAAAATTGGGCTGCTTCAAACCCACCACTTTCCTTACTTATCCTGAAGACTAAGTAACTATTAGAGCAGACATTAAACCCTAACCACCACCAGCTCGACGAGATGACTCAACTCAGGTTATAATTAGGGGAAGAAAGAGCCAGAGGGGGACCAGTGGGGGTTAGGGCAGGGCAGCTAGCTGAAGGGAGGAATGTTCCAGGTCTTCCCCAGAGAGACAGTGGCTCTCCTCAGGGATCAGCCCTGGTCAATCTCCACAGTTACTCCCTGACACCCCTCCTAAGCCAGCCGGGCCCTTATGTATACAGAAATGCTTGAAATTTAGAAGAGCAAAAAGAAATGGATTCAGATATTATGACATAGTCTGAGGTCAGATGCTCAAGAACTGTCCTGTGGATAGCATTAGAAGGACAAGTGATAGAGCCAGGGCTTCTCATGTTCGAGGAGATTCGGGAGGGAGGAACTGTTTTCAGAGCTAGAAGTAGTCCTAGGATAAGAAGCCCCCTATACAACAGGAAGCTCTATGGAGCCAGGAAATGGGCAGAGTCTAATTTCTAAGACAGTTCACCTGAAATATGAACTCATCAACGATGGAAAGGTTGGGGGTGGGGAGGAGAACGGCAAAGGAGGAAGTCCTGGACTTCTGTCATCTGACCCCTGCTCGCTTCTTGGGCCCCAACTTCCCTTCAACTCTCTGCTACAGCCATGCTTCCTTAAAGGGCCTGACCGCACCACGTTCCCTCCAACGCTGGGCTCCTTGCACATGCTGTTCCCTTAGCCAGAACTGTTTCTCCCTCTATCTCCTTCCCAGGGAACACATAGTTGGGACACTAGTTTCCTAGGGAAGCTATGCCTGAACCCAAGCCTGGTCAAGTCCTCCTGTTGCATGACTTCCGTTGTACCCCCTACAGTTTTCCTCCATGGCACTAAACATAGACCTGACTTTGCTTTCGTGTCTGTGAGGATTTAATTCATAGGTAGCTCCCCACCAGACTGCGAGCGTGGTGGGGGCAGAACCCGAGCCCTCAGGTTAGACTTCTCATTGTCTCTGCTCTGCTGAGAGCAAATCTACGCAACGTGGGGATGGACTCTGCCATCCTGTTTGGTGCAAGCCAGACTCACTGACATGGCAGGACACAAAATCTCATTTTTAAAAAAGAGTCATTTTCATGTATGTTTGTGAGACCCCACAAAGATTTTGGCTTGGATCAGGGAACAAAATTCAGTTCTCACTTTAGCCAAAGAGGTTTCCTTATCCTCCAATACTAGTCTGGTTTTGAAGAACTTAAATTGCCTTTGTAAGGGGCCTGTGCCTTTCAAAAACAACATCTTCAGGAAGGAGCCAGAGCGTGGTGGACAGTGGTGAAAACACAGAGCCCTCTGCCTGCAGTCAAAGCCAAAGCGCAGGGCCTTCCTTTGTAAACTTGTCTCTATGGACTTGTATCAACTGCTCCCTGACCCAGAATCACCCAGTTAAACAAACCAGGGATTACCCCTAAACTCACACAAAACCAAACCTGCCAGGCCCTTGATAATCCTTGAGACCGTCTCTACCTGTTCATAGCCATTGAGGCTCCGATAAGATAGCAGTGAATGCCCCCTTTTTAACATTCTCAGGATGCAGAGATTAGCTCAGTTTTCCCTTCAAAATGACATTTTCCAAACCATATGAGCAAAGTTTCCTTTGCAGTGGCCCATTGAATTGCAAATGAAACCAACCAGTGGTCCATGTCACTCAGAAGCTATTCTAACCTCAAATAGTTGCCCTAGAAATCATGGCTGGACAAATTTGAAATACCCAAACCTGGATTAAGCCTGTAAGCTTCAATTGACTTCAATTCAAGCCCAGCTCCCTAGTTTTATCATGTATGACATTACATCACTGCATTGCAATGAAACGTATAATCAAAAAGCCAGACTCCACTTTCCTCGGGGATTTTGGAAGAGCAATTCCTTTTTAGGGGTAAAAATATGAGCCGTGACCTTGTTCTTTATGTTGTTGGTCAAGTATCAACCCAAACATTCATCCTTTTAAAGAGAGGATGCCATGCAATGAAGCCAGTGCCTGGCCTGATGACTTACCCCCCACACCACCGCCCCAATAGCTACTTGTGCAGGGTCACTTTGCGGGAAATGTCTTGGTGAACCAACTTCACTCTTCTCTCATTTGACCTTAATGGAAAGTTCAGGCAGGAAGAGACAGACTTGGAAGGATCACGTTTCAGGGACTCTGAAGCTGAATGAAGAGTCAGAGGCTAGGAATATAAGAACCCGGTTGCACAGGCATGGGACTAGGGATCTAGGAGCTGATTCCTAGGGTAGGTAACCTAAGAACAGAGTGTGAAGTTTAGATTTGAGGATGGACACACAGGAAACTGGGTGCCCAACACAGAACTGCAGTTGGAGGAAACAGAGTAAAACTATAACTGGGGCAGAGCCCTCTGGTCCCAGGAGAGAGGTGAACCACAACGGACCCAGGGAGAAACACAGCTCTTGTGATTGTGAATGAACTGACGCCTTCCAGACATCCAGCGCAGGGCCAGAGCCGGGATGTGTGCCTGGGCAGGTCTGAGGCCACAGGTTCGAGCATGTAGACCAATGTGCATGGAAGAGAGGACTCTGGGGCAGGGAGCCAGCCTCCCAATGCAAGCTCAGACAACTGCTCCCTCCCTCCAAACTTGCATCCCAAAGCCAGGCCAAAGCCGGTCATCCCAGTAATCTTGCATGATTCGCAAGGAGAAAAGGTGTTTTGAAGATTGACTTGGAAGGGATGATCTTAAAATATGCAAATCATTCTACTCGCAAACAGTTAATAATTTATAATAACCCTTATTTGCGAATAATTTGAATGTTATGAACCGCAGCACGCTGGAAAGCATACTGATCCCCTCCTCTGAAAGCTGTACATGTATTCATTTGGGAGTTTTACCTTATTTCACTTCTCAGAACAGGAGCAATGCATTGAAGGGTGATAAAGCAGGTTGCTCTGGCCCACACTTTTCACTTCCATGGTAGTCAGCTTTAGTCTAGGTGGATAATTAGAGACATGTCGAATTTCTGCCCAATGCTCTGGGGCTGCTGGGACCACCAGGACGACACTGACCCAGGTCTCCAGGTGGCTCAGGCAACTCCAGTCCACTGACTGGAGCCAGTAAGTCATGGCTAAGCATCTACCACTGGCCTTTGAGACAAGCAGCATCATTTCTTGCACTGAGACAGGGCATGGTGAGAAAGGAACAGAACTGATTTTCCTAAATATCTACCACATGCCGGGCTCTGTGCTAAGCGTCTTATACCTATTGCCCCACTTAAATCTCATCTCTGTCCAGTAGATATTATAATGATGTCCACGAGCACACGTGCAGCCTGAGGCCCAGAGGAGTGAAGCGCCTTTCCCATGGATACTAGTAGGTGGGTGCACTCATTTTCTAGGGCTGCTGTAACGAATTATCACAAGCTTAAAACAACGCAGATTCACTGCCTTACAGTTCTGTAGGTCGGAAGTCTCATGTGGCTCTCTGTGGGCTCAAATCAAGGTGTCAGCAGGGTGGTGTTGGCTCAAGGAGGACGATCCATTTGCTTGCCTTTTCTAGCTTCCAGAGGCTACATCGTTTATGGGCTTACGGGCTTCTTTCTTCCATCTTCAACACCTGCAATGTAACATCTCTGACCCTGCTTCCACCGTCACGTCTGCTTCTCTGACTTTGACCTCCTCAGCTTCCCTCTTCCACTTTAAGAGCCCTCATGATTACCTTGGACCCACCTGGATAACCCAGGGCTGCTCAAGATCAGCTGTTTCTAGCAACTTAAAATTCATCTGCAACTTTAATTCCCCTTTGCTGTGAAACCAAAGACGGTCATAGGTTCCAATGAGAATGTGGGCATCTTTGAGGGGTCATTATACTTCCTAACACAGTGGGACAGGTAGGATAGGAACCCAAGCAATTTGGCTCCTGAACCCATGCTTTTAATCAGAAGACAGTACAGGTGGCTTAGCGCGTGCGTGTTTTACCCAGCATCAACCTCTGTCCACGCAATGTGTGCGAGGTCCGTCTAAATGCAAAGTTACTCTCTCAACAAAGGTGTGTAGCCTACTGGCTTTCCTCGGTGTATTCATCTTCGTCTGATGGAGTTAATCATACAAACTAACCAATGTTGTTGAGACTAAAAACTCTTTTAGGCTCAGATGCCCCCTCCCCATTCCTACCCTAATGACTCTGACTCTCTCTCTCTCTCTCTCTCTCTCTCTCTCTCACACACACACACACACACACACACATACACCTCTAGCTCCTCCATTACAGGAGGTAGATGCCCTAAGTTTATAGCCAGGAGCCAAGAAGGGACCCCAGGGAAGGGCAGTGGGGCTCCTAAGGCCCAAGACTCCAGAGGGAAGCACTGAAAACAAATTTGGCTTTCTCTAAGACTTGATTTTCCTCTTAGCAGTCCTGAGGGGCAGGAAAAGGTGTAACCCCACTGGGCTGCTCTCCGGACTTTCCTGAGGCCATGGTAGAGGATTATGAACGTTTCCCTTCTATGAGTTTCTGAGAGCAGATCCACATCCTTCTGCAGATGGAGGGAGAGGGCGAAGGAAGGGCGTGAACAGCTACCAGAGGTTTTCCATAGCCTTGGGCTCCTGCATGTCCTGCTCCCTGCCAACACCTCCACCTCCATGGCCTGTCATATTCCTCTCTCTCTCTCTCTTCTTCCAAGCCCCACAAGGCTTTCAGATCTCAACCCGTGTGCACACCCTTAGTTATACAATCACCAGGTGCCTTTCATTTATGAGTATGTTTGCTTAGTTGTCTTTGGTTTATTCCACAAGAACAGGGCTTGGCAAGCTATGGCCCACAGACCAATTCTAGCCCTCCACTTGTTTTGTCAATAAAGTTTTATTGCAACCCAGCCATGCTCACTCGTTAACATGTGCTGTGCCTGCATCTGCATTCCAACAGCAGAGGTGAGTAGCTGTAGCAAAGACCTCATGGCCTGCAAAGCCTGACGTATTTACTCTACAGTCCTTCGCAGAAAAAATTTGCCAACCCCTGTTCTAGAATATAATAAAGAACTGTGTCTAAGTCTGTAGACTGTCACTGATATCTAACAAATGGCTCGATCCATAGAAGAGTCAAGAATTACTTTTATGATCATAAATGAGTAAAATAGTGGCATGCAAGGCTATTTTTATAAAAAAAAAAACTCCTTTCAGTCTCCCACCTACCACTGCAATGTTTAAATGTTATCTCTATTCAGAAATTAAAAAGAAGAAGAAGAGGAAGAGGAAGAAGAAGAAGGGGGAAAATTCAAGTTTGGACAGGTTGAAAATCTCAAGCAAAGCTATATATATGGCAATAGGAACAGGCGCCCAAGTCAGGGCTCTTGACACCAGGTACAGAAGGCAGCATCCACGGCGGCCCGGAGGTGGACGAGATTGTGGTGTTCTCAATGCCCTCTCACGGCCAAAGGCAGGCTCACTCTGGTAGCTTCTATCTGTTCAAAACCGTTCTAAGCACTATATGTACTTTAAGAGAATCTAGTCATTTTGTCTTCCCTCTACATATATCAGGGACCAAATGGACACATCTTTCCTTTTTTTTTTTTTTTTATTCTGAAAAAACCTTTTATTTCAGCTGCTTACAACACCGAACAGTTTCTTTCTAGAACATTGGGAGAATGAGTCAAGGATGGGCCTGGTCCTGAGCCCACACCGTCAGTGGAAGATGATGCATGCCTACAGCAGAGCATTGTAAGAAGGCATAATCAGTACACACCGGGTTCCGAAAATAATAGCATCGCATGTGCAGGCCAATCAGAGAAATGAAGAGGTACTTGGGTGTACCACCAGCCTGTGATTAAGAATGCAGGGTTTGGGGCTAACCTTTGATGAGGTAAGATGAAGAGGGTATAGAGCATATGATTGGAGTCATTTTTTACTGAATGTGGGAATTATATTTTACTCTGGATCTCAAAACACACCTAGATCAACCATAGGCCTTTCTGGAATGCGGTAGAACACACAACCTCTCTATGCTCCTCCTATCCAACCAGCAGGTACCAAGAGATAAGTTTAATTAATATGAGTGGCCTATAGTCCAGTTTCCTGGAGACAAAACCTGGAAAAAAGTGTGCTCAATATGAGGCCTTTTTTATGGCTACTCAGGGAATCTCTGACTTAAACAATTTAATCAAATGTCTCAACCCCACAGAAATTCATATTTATAATCCTTACACATACTTGAAAGAGGGATTCATCAATGTGTTTGGCTGAATTAACGTAAACTGTAATATAATATACTCATTATTTTAGCAATTGTCCTTGCTGGGCACTATTCTAGACACGTTGAGTGTTTTAATGGAAACTAAAGGTTTTGTCTTCCTTATATGCTGTGTTTGAAGTCTGTGTGGATTTCCAGATACAGATTCATTTGTTCTTTTTGCAAACATTCATTGAGCACCTGATGTAGTCAGGGCTTATCCCAGGCACCGGATGGACAGAGGTGAAAAAGATATGGTCCCTGTAGGATAAGAGTGTGCAGTCTGCTAGGAGAAAGAGACACACAAATAATTGTAATAACATGCTGTAAGCTCTGCTACAGTAATAACAATGACAATGGCACTAATATTAATAATAATGGCTATAAGTTATTTAGCACGTACTCTAAGATAGACACTTTATAGAAATGAACTCATTAAATACTGTTAACAACCCTAGAAGGTACAAAAACATATCGCCAATTTACAGACGGAGAAACTGAAGCTTGAATAGGGTAAGCAGCTTGAAAAATAGGGTAAGTTCTGAAAAAGTCAGAACTTAGACCCATCTGACACCAAAGCTCAGGCTCCTTGTTGCCATCCTATATTACCCACATTTTCTACCCACGGTTAAAGTTTCAGAGATATGGAGGCAGTGCGATGAGAGTGCAGATGACCTGGGAGCTAGAAGGAGAATGGAAAGGCTTTGTAGAAGGGTGGGATTTGAGTCAGGCCTTAAAAACTGAGCCGTCATTTGCTAAGCTGTGAAATGTGGGTGCTGAGTGGCAATGGGTCAGTTTGGTAAAGGTTTGGAGTCTGGAAATGTTCAGCCTTTTTAGAGAATAGAGAGATTAGTACAGCAGGAAGATAGGGTGCATTGAAAGAAATGGGGAGTTGTGAACAAAGAGATATACTGGAACCAGACCATCATTGTTCCTGAGGACCAGTTATATTAAAGCCTTGGGACTATTCCTTAGGGGAGGTCCACTGACCCTTTCTAAACAGTAGAATAACAGTGGTCAATAACATTTAGGGTCTGGAGTCATATTCTCACTTCATCTATTTGCCTAGTGCCTGCTAGAGTGTGTGGTACAAGGTTGGGGCTTAAGAATTGTTGCATAAACTAATAAACACCTATTCTTAAAATAGCCCATGGGACAGCAATAGGGAAGATACACCGGAGAAGGAACAGACTAGCTTGCAAAATATCAGCTAGGAGCTAGTTGGAAAAAATAGCAAAGAAAGATGAGCAATAGTAAAGAAGTTGATGTGAGAGAGACATTGGAAGTAAAATCGACAGACCTTAGCGACAGAATGATCTTATGGTCTCAGAGAAAGTAGTTGAGAATAATTTCTAGATCTCCTGTATGTGTCTGAGGCCACAATGGGGAATACAGAAGGAGGAGTAGAGTCGGGAGTTTTGAGTCTGAGGTGCCTTTGGAACGTTACCGCACAGACCGGGGCCCTGAGAGGGAGGGAGGGAGAAGACGCATTCAAAATGGCTGCCAAGCGGTCGCTCTCTTTCATGGAGCCCCAGAGAGTCCTGGTGGTAGTGACGGCCGCCCCTGATTAAAGGTAGTCCCCTGCCTCAAGGTCACACAGTATGAACAACTGTGATGGGAAGACAGAAAGAAAATCCGCATCAGAGAGCCCGAAGAACAGCGGACCTAAAATCAGCAACCTGACCATTACTAGCGTGTAGTTACAACTCAGTAGGAACTCAGGCAAAGCCAGGGCAGATTTCGTTGCCTCTTCCTGTGGAAAATTTGTGAAGCCCAGATTGGAGAAAGTATTCTGATAGTTTTAAGGCTGGCATTTTAAGTTGGAATGCCGTCTTGAAGTAGCACGTAACGGCACAATTCAATAACTCTGACCATTGTGGAAAAATGCCATGTGCCAACAGCGATTTTCCATAATTTTGTTCAGAAAATCTGAAAGAAATGCAGAAAATGGATTTGCAGCCCTGGCAGCAGGCAGAGAAACAGTAGCAGAGGGCTGCAGGCCAGTAATTGATGTTTCAAATATCACTGAGTGCTTTGCCTGTAATTTTAGGGGAGAATGATAATAATTAAAAGCACAAACTTACAAGTCATTTCTGAGGAGGGAAAATGCTGAATGCACTTAAAGTGAAGGGGGTTTGTTGAAATGTTTAACTTTTTCCAGAGAGCTTTCAGATATGCAGTGATTAGTTTTATGTTCACAGAGTGACTTGCTCCCCAAATGTTCCAAAGTGCCACAAATAGAAGAGTATTAACCCATGGGATTCTCTGGGAGGCAATGATAAAGCTATACTCATATGACATTCCCAAATGTTCAGACCTCACCTGGTTTTGTCACAAACAGCACACTCTTTAAAAGGATGAAATTAAGCCTTTCTCCAGCCCCTCACCGTGGAATCAGTTGTTACCATGATTCAGGGTAAATTAGATTTGGGACTTTGCTACAGGATAAGTTGTAGCCTGGATCCACATTTTCCCTTATTAGCTCTGTAACGTGGGGCACGTCACTCAGCTGCTCTGAGCCTCTGCTTCTTCATCTGGAAAATGGGTATAACAATAGTCCTTTCTTCTCACAGAGTAAGTACTGAGGATGACCCGAGACAGTAAAGCAGCACAGTTCCCCGATTATGATCAGTGCTCAATAACTATTAGATGCTATGAGTATTATTGTTGCTGCTAAAATGACAAAGGCATGCTGTTTTTCTATACCTACTTATTTTTGCTGACAGAATATAATTTCCTCAGCTACAATTTGGCTAAATCTGTTTGACGTTGCAAAAACAACAGGCCAAGAATGAAGTGAGGCTCATCTCCTTTCCCGAAGGGAATCCCCTTCAGTTACCAAATGCAGATACTCAGTGTCCCACGTCTCTAACCCAGCACATGGTGAGTATCCTATAAATGGGGGGGGGGGGGGCGTACACGTCTGTATGGGCAAATGGTGCGATCCTTCCATTGTGATAAATGACAGGGATTTTGGTACCTACTCAGCTTCTGATGGCTAACCTGGGCTTCCTCCAACACCATCTAGCTGTGACATCTGGGTTTTTCTCAGGCACAAGCTTTCCCTTTCTTCCAACACTAACTAGGGGTTAACTTCCGTAGCTCGGGGGACAGATGTGGTGACATGGGTTGACCAGGATTCTGCGATTAACAGAGGAAGTGAACATACCAAGCAAATGCTCTAATGGTAATGGCCTGCCATTACTACTGTGTAAATACAGTCATGTTATAGTTTTCTTTATTTTGTTCTCCAGATCATGTTTCTTACTTCTTTAGGTTTTCACAGATGTAACCCTACCTGGCAGCTCATGATTCTGAATGTGGACTAACAACCAGCAGGAAATGAGAGGCAGGGTTTTTAATTCTTTTTTTTTTCTCCCAATCTGAAACAGGAACTTTGATGCCCGCAGGAAGTACCTGACAGCAGGTGGATACCCTGCACAGAGTCAGGGGAGTATTCGTTAGGCTGGCGACTTCCAACAGCCTGAGAGGTGTCTCTGTCTTGTCCAGCAGGGCTTGGAGGCAGAACAGGAAGTCGTCGTGAAAACATCATAGTTTCTCAGTTACTCCTTAAATAAGGAGGAGTTGGCAATCTGGTCCAGTTGTATTCTTGTGCCGGAAATAGTTCTATCCAAATGCAAACTAAATTTTCTGAAAGTACCTACAGTTTTTTGCAAATCCAGAAACTCTAAGCACTGAGTTGAGGGTAGGTCTGTATTTTCTCTCTAGAAATGGTCTAGCATGAATAACTAAGATTGGATATATATCCAATTCAAAGAATTTTAAGACCTGCCAAGCAGCAGTGAGACAAGGTTAGAGTTACCAGACAGTCTTGTTGATTTCAATTTGCTGCGAGAAATAGCAAATAGAATTATTTATTTCTAATTGAACTTTCCAAGTTAAATTCTGTTGAATTTTAATCACAATTTAGTGTCAAGATGAAAGTGACTGAGCACCTGTAAGGAATTAAGAATGTTATAAGTAGTTTTTTTAGAAAGATAAAATATAGAGCAGAGCTATACAGGAACTCTCAGGAGGGAAGGATTCCCTAGTCAGCCTACCCTGGTGACTTGGGATGCCCTAGGAATACCTGATTGGACTGGTATCCCTGAGCCTGTAAGAGTCAGAATCATTAAGTTCTTACTTAAGCCCCTCCTTTAAATGGATGACATAAGGAGAGAGATTCATTCCAATCCCCATGTACTTAGTTTGGGGAAGATTAAATGACTCCAGTCTCTAAAAGATAGATACTGAGGGAATGAAAGGAACACAGTGCCATTAAATAGAGGTCCCCAAACCTGGTTGGGTACCATAGTCACCTGCTAATATATAAATGGTGTGTATATATATACATGTGTATGTATATATGTATATACATATGATGCTATTATGAATTATGTTGTTTCATTTAATTTTCATTTCTGACTGTTTGTTCCTAGTATGTGGGGATATAGTTGATTTTGGCATACTGTACTTGTTTCCTACAACCTTGCTAAACTCACTTATTGGTTCTAGCAGTCTTTTGTAGATTCATTGGGTGTTTGACATAGACAGTCATGTTGGTTATAAATAAAACCAATTTTCCTTCTTCTTTTCAAATGTTTTTCTGTTTGGAGTTTTTGTATTCAAGTTCATGAGAGGTTATCAGTCTATAGTTTTCACTTATCATAGTTTTCTGGTACCAGGGTAATACTGGCTCACAGAATAAGTTCAGAAATATTCCCTTCTTTTAAATTTTATAGAAGAGTTTGCATAGAACTGCTATTATTTCTTTCTCAAATATTTGAAGATATTTACAAGTAAAACAATGTGCCCTGGAGTTTCCTTGTAAGAAGGCTTTTATCTACAAATTCAATAAATTTACTAGATGTGGGGTTATTTAGGGTATCTATTTCCTCAAGAATGAGCTTTGTTATATGTCTTCCAAAGAATCTGTATATTTCATCTAAGCTGTCACATTTACTCATATAGAGTTACTTATATTTCTTTATCATCCTTTTAATATCAGTAGATTCCTCTGTATCACCTCTGTAGTTTTTTTAATATCGTTAATAGGAGTCATTGACCTTTTTTTCTGACTATTCCAGCTAGAGGTTTATCAATTTTATTGATCTTGCCTAAGAACTAAGGTTTGGCTTTAATGATTTCTATTATTTTCCTATGTTCTATTTTGTTTATTTCTGCTATAATCTTTATTCCTTTTTTTTTCTACTTACAGTAAGTTCAATTTGCTCTTCTCTTTCCATTTTCTTAAGTTGAACACTGAGGTAATGATTGCAGATCTTTCTTATTTTCTAATAAAGGCATTTTATCCTATAAATTGCCCCCTCAATGCTGTCTTAGTGGTATTCCAAAAATTTTGTTATGTTGTGTTTTCATTGTCATTGTTTGAAATATAATCTAATTTCTTTTTTTATTTTTGTCATTTGTTCTTGGATTTTTTTAGAATTTTCTTGTTTACAAATATTTGGGGACTCTACAATGATCTTTATCATCATATTTTTACTTAATTCCATTTTGGTCTACTCTGTATGATCTAAATATTTTTAAATTATTAAGACTTGTTTTTTGCCCAGGATAGGTCTATCCTAGTAAATATTCTGAATGTATTTAAAAATAATGTGTATTACACAGCTATTAAGTAGAGTGTTCTATACACGTTGATTAGGTCAATTTGCTTGACAGTGTTATTCAAATCTCCTATATATTTACTGATTTCCTATCTATTTTGTGCTGCCAGTTTCTAAGAGAGGAGTATTGACATCCTCAACCACAATTGTGGATTCGTCTATTTCTCCCTGGTGTCCTTGGCTAGTTTTTTCTCCATGTGTTTTGAAGCTATGGTCAATACATAGACATTTAGAATTGCTATATCCTTTTGATGAATCAGCCACTCTACCAATATAAAATGAAAACTTGTGCTCTGTTACTATTAACTTTGAAATCAATTTTGTCTAATACTAAGCCGCTCGAAATTTCTTTTGGCTAATGTTAATGTGTTACATCTTTTTCCGTCCTTTTGTGTTTAACTTATTTGTGTCTTTCCATTTGAAGTGTATTTTCTTATAGGCAGGATAGAGCGGAGTCTTCTTTTTTAATCCAATCTGACAATCTCCACCTTTTAATTGAGGTATTTAAACCATTGACATTTAATTGTATTATTGATAGGGTTAAATTTCTTCCCTTTGTCTTCTTTTTCTGTTTTCTTTGAATTAATTGACTATAATTTTTAATGAATCCACGTTCTCTCGTTCTCTCCTTCTTTGGATTCCCGTTAAGTATAGCTTTTTGCTTCGTTATTCAGTGGTTACTTCAGGGTGTATGGTATACATTGTTAACCTGTCACAGTCTACCTTCAAACGGTATCTTACCACCGCATGTATAGTTCATGAGTCTTATAAGAATATTCTCAAATTTCTCCCCTCTCATTCTTTGGAATATTGTTATCATACATTTTACTATTGTATTTGTAATAAACATAACATTACATTGTTATTATTTGTGTTCACAGGGTCAATGATCTTTTAAGAGATTTAAGATATAAGAAAAATCTCCTACATATTTACCCCTGTGGTTGCTCTTTCCAACAACCTTCATTGTTTGTGTAGATGCATATTTCCATCTGGTATCATTCTCCTTTGGCCTGAAGGACTTCCTTGAACCTTTCTTGCAGTGAAAATCTGCTGGTGATGAATTATTTTCACATTTGTTCATTTGAAAATGACTATTTTGCCATCGTTTTTAAAAGATTGCTTTCACTGAGTATAAAATTTTAGATTGACTTTTTTTTCTTCTTTCAGTTTCTAAAGATGCTGTTTAGCAGGTGCTATCATTATCTTCATTTTACAGACAGGTGGGTTGAAGCTTAGAAAGGTAAATTAAAGTGCTCAAGTTCAGAGAACTAGTAAGTGGTTGAGCCAGGATTCAAATCCAGGCTATCTGACTCTGGATTCCCCACAGTTAGAAACATAAGAGGAACCTGTAGCTAATGTTTAATTAAGTGCCGTGCTGTAGATGCCCCAGGCACGTTGCGTGTACCTGGTACCATGCTCCTGTGATTTACTTACTTTTTCATAATATGCACCTTACAGCTAACTTCCTGTTTTTGTTATCCTGAGCTAGTTCTAACACTGGCTTTGTCATTCATTGGCCAAATAGGTTTTCTTTCTGAAGTTCAAATGAAATCTTCCTTTCAAAGCCCTCGGCATAGTGGCAGATATTATTTTTCCACGTATGAATTGCCCTTAATGTCAAGTCTAGCATGTATTCAATAAGATTTTTGCTCTGAACCTAATCCAAATGAGATTCTTTCTTTTTCTTTGTCCTTCTTGACGTTAAGAAGTTGGTTTTTTCCTCTCTAGATTCCTGAGACTTTATACTGGAAATGTGAACTAGGCAGCTTTTCTGGAAGCTAACTAGACTATCTGGTCTCCATTTAAAATGTCGAGGGGGAGTGTTTCTCCTCTGCCAGTCAAGTTTCAAGAATAATCCCTTGTAAAATTCTTCTTTACTTCCTACAGTGTCCACCCAAGCAGTTTCTCTAACTGAGGTCCCCATATTTGTATTTTGTCCATTTATCCACACTAAACAGCTGTATGATTGTTCAAACTATATTTTCCCTTACCCATTCCCCTGAAACACACAAATGGCATTCTTCTAACAGACTCATTTGAGTCTCCTCTCAGTTGCCACTCACAATGTTAACATATGAAAACCAGGGTTGTATTATCATTTTCCCCATTCAAGGCACAGGGAATGAAAGTCAAATTCACATATGACTTTGTTTATGTGCTTTCATTGCATCAGTCCCTGGCATTGATCTTAGAAGAAAAAATAATTATTCTTGATTCTCTGCATATATTTAGCACATGCTGTGGCTTCTTTTAAAACTTGGCAGTGAACAGTGGAGAGGAGATAAGAGGACATCTATCCATCCATCTGAGACTTCTTTTTCCAGCAAGAGCATTCAATGTCAAAGAAAGCCAGATCCATGAAGTAGGGGTTACAGATTTCCACAGGGCACGAGACACCTTTGCTAAATGATCTCATTGAGCAACCATCATTGGGAAATCACACCCTGGTTTCACACATCCTTCTCACCATTCCCTTGGGCCTTGGGCTGTGCATAGACTATGTCCCCAGAGAGCAAAGACTTAACATGCAAAACTGCAAACAACTCAGCAAAGTTGCTAAAAATAATTGTATTTCGGTAGATGATTCTAAGCAAAAAGGGAGAAAAATGTATCTAACAAAACTAGACTATCCAACAGACAGTGGAGTGGACCTGAACAAAATCTTATACAAAAATAGCATTTGGGTCCCATCTGAATTTAGCAATAAGGACTGTAACAATACAGTACAAATGTACCTTGTGTAGCATTTGTCATCGAACTCTCGCTCCCAGACACTTTATGGCATTAGATAATGCAGTTACAGAGAGATCTCATAGCAGAGGGACAGGAAATTAAAAGACTTAAAGTCAGGTAGGCACAGCAGTATGTCAAATGAGATCTACACACTAATCCATAAACTGACAAGGCCCACAGTTTCCGAAGGGCAGGTTGAAAAGAGAATACTTTAGAACGACAAAGTCTAGGTCCAAAGAGCATCAGAAAGAAACGAGAAGAAAGCTGCAGACCCCACAGCTACGTGTGGGGAACTTACCCTGTGTCCACCATTGCTCCAATCACTTCCACACGCTCTATTTCATTTTATCTCCACAGATCCATCTGATATCAACATCATACTCTTACCTTATAAGGGGGAAAACTGACGCTTGAGGAATGAAAGGGAATATCTCAAAATCAGAGGCAGGATTCAAGTCAAATTTTCTGACCTGTGGTTCTTTAACTTTAATGCCTCTCTGTGTGTGTGTGTGTGTGTGTGTGTGTGTGTGTGTGTGTGTGTTGTCATACTTATCATCATCATCATCATAATCACATGGGGAAGCTTATAAAAATTACATTTCCAGCCGTCACCTCCCATCTACTTCTGGAGTAGGAGTATGTAGGGGTCTGAGGGATTTGGAGCTGATTGAGGGAAAAGGTACAACCATAAGAGTCAGTAACACAAAACATACTTTACTGGGCAGCACTGGCATAGAGTTGCCTGTGAGGCAAAGACCCACACAACACGACACCATCCAGAGGCTTCAAAGAGCCACCATGTAGAAGGGGAGGAGGGCAAAGGAACCCCTCAGGGGAGAGGGATCTGAGAAGGGGCTTGACAGTCTAGGTGGTGTCTGTCTCAGCAGCAAGGCAGAGGGACCCTGGGTCAGAGCTTCCCAGAGGCCAGCAGTGACTCGGAGCCTTATAACTATAAGGTCCTACCTTATCAATGAATATCAGCTGTCCGGTGAGGTTTCCAGGGGTATGCAAAGCAGGCAGATTCTGAATGGTGAAAAATCTGCTCCTTTGGACCATTTAAAAAACAATTTGGTGTCTAAAACTTTGGATTTGGCCCTGGCAGGCTTCTGAGCTAATGAGTCCGAAGTGATGGCCAATGTAGAGACGCCATCTTTGGCTCATTTATATGAGAGAGTAGAACCCCCATTTGAGATAAGTCTGTTGCAGTACATTACAGACCATATTTTGAGAAAGGAAAATGCTTCAAACTCCATGTTTTGGGCTCTCTTTATGGCACCACAGAGAGCTGAAATAATGGATGGGGTTGTCCATCGATCATCTCCCAGAAGAAGATGGTTTGCCCGGGGAGCCCAGGAGAAGGTGGTCAATGTCGAGTCAGTGTCAGCACAGACAAATGCTGGCTGGGCCCCAGGATCTGGCTCGGGATGGGCAACATGCCCTCATCGTCTTAATGAGGAACCCATTCTCTCCATACAAGCTCAACTTCTGCATTCCTTCCTTATGACCAAAGTGAGAATAAAGTGTTTGGACAATGAACTTCCCAACCCAGTTAGAGTAAATGGAGCTGTTTCATGATTCAGTCCACCATATATATGAAACCATAACTATAAGCTCTTTGATGTCAGGAACCAGGTTAGTTTGAGGTACAATCATCTACTCAGCATTTAAATCATAATTGTACCTCCAGTGAACGTAGTTAGTAAAGAGCACTGACTAATGAAAAATATAGGAATATTCAGTCAGTGGGTTCCATGTATTTAAGTTGGTGCACTGTGAAAGCCACCCAGAGCCACAAAACTCCAATCAATTCCCCATCCTTGATTCCAAACAGGGAATTAGGATTCTGTCCTCACCACGGAACTGAGTCACAAACTGAGGCTGCCACTGGGATGTGGCATTTTAGACTGTGCTCACCCCGTTTATAAAAGAGGTTTTTGGTTGTTTTTTTTTTTTTTTTTTCAGGGTTGTGGGGGGGGGTTGGAGGGAGGGGTTGAGAAAGAGAAATACTGATTAGAAAAAAACAACCTGAGGGGCCCAGTCCTCCCTTCCCCCACAGGTAGGGTGAAGTAGGAAATCCGTCCCCTTCCTTTTAGGATTTTACCTCCACTTCTCTGTCCCCACCTCTTTCTTTGTGACTCAGTCAGAAACCCCCCTCTTTTCAAAATCTGTTCCCAAGCACCCACGAATCACCTCATGGGAGGCTAGTTTGTGGTCTGGACGTGAAATGGGCCACCCCACCCTCAGATTTCTCAACCCACAGCTCCCTCCAAACTCACTCATTTCAACTCACATGAAAGTGTTTCCAGTCCGGCTTCTCTGGTCAGTGTTATGCCTGCAGGTGAGGTTATGGGTCTACTCATCTCTACCCAACCCTCAAATGAAGAGAGAAGTACAAGAATTCTCAATTGTGGTAGGCAATATTGTGTCACACTAACAAAAAACACAGCTTCTTTCAAGCACGTGATCTGTAAATTTTGGTTTCTTTTCCTGATTTTGCCCTTATGTAAAAAAATGTGGTTCATCCTTGCCCTCATTACCGCCCACTGCTAGGGGTTACATATCCCTGTATTTAACTATAACATGCACATAGGTGATTTTAAGACAAATGTGGATGCTTGCAGTTCCTTATGTCACCCATGCGGTTTCTTACATAGGCAACATTGCGAATGTCCTTTCCTCTACTAGGAAGCCCCTTTAACCCTGGGTAATTCCTGGTCTCCCTTTCGACGTCACCTCTTAGCCCCTTGCTTTTCAAAGTGTAGTCCTTGGGCCAGCAGCACCAGCAGCACCTGGAAGTGTGTTAGAAACCCATAATCTCAGGCCTCACCCCAACCTCCCGAATCAGAGTCTACATTTTAAATAAGTCCCTGGGAACGTCATGGTCACCTTCGAGTCTGAGAAGTGCAGTCCTAGACGGCAACTTCCTGGCAGCAATGGCAAGCAGCAACTCATGCCTGCCTTCCATGTCCTTGGGCATGCTTCTTGTTCTATTATACTGACTTTGGGAAACTCTTCCAATCTTTTCCAAATGGCCTGCTTGTAATTAGCTGTGTTCATTGCAACTCATAACTGGATAGTGGAATCAATTTAGCAAGCCATAACTTGATTTTTGAATGAAATAAAATAGATGAATCCACTCGAGAACAGAATGGACAGTGTCACTCAGATGAGTTTGGAAAACTTTTGTTTACGTAGAATGGATCATCTCTGTGTCTTTACTGTGGGCCATGGTCAGACAAGCTGGAGCCCTACTGCTCTAGAGTCTACACTCCTTGAATTCAGGGACTGTTTGATCCATCTGTTGCATATATAACACCTGATACAGTGATGGTGGAGAGTAGAGGCCCCCCAAGTGTGGACTATCGCAGAGAAGGCTAGAGATCTTCCAGAATGGCATCAGCTGTAAGTACAGATAACAGCCAAAGGGAGGTTGACTGAAGGCAGAGGGGAAGAAGGGCGTGGCACAGCCCAGGACGAAGGGAAAGCAGGAACTCGCCAACAGATCTGAGTCCCTCTTTTGGGGGAGGCCTGAGTCCGGGATCTGGGTGTAATTCACATGAACCAGATCACGTGACTTTAACGGGAGCCCAGACTCGATCTGACCAGGAACAGCCAGGGGTCTGAGCCATACTAACTAGAAGCAGAGGTGTGAAGAGAGAGCAAATGGAACACCGTGTGAGCAAGATTTAGCTTTGAGTCCTACCTTGTAAGGTGGAAAAGCAAAGATCAGTGGAGGGCTTTCTGAAGACCAGAATCGGATAGCTACGCGTGCGCTCCACAGCTGCTGAAGCAGCGCCCGCTATGTGCAGACCTCGCTCTGAGAACAGGAGGTGCAGACGCTGGCAAAATGGACAGATGGCGCCGTTCTCGTGGAGGTGCCATTCCAGTGAGGGAGGAAGACATGAAGAAACGCCTCCTGTTGTATCTTTCTATTGTGTTGATATTATACTATCCCAAATTCTGCATTTTCTTGATATGATGCATTCCATAATGATGACTGCAGGAGGAAATGCCACACCAACCAGTGGGAAATGAGGCAGCGGTCCACCCACTGTCTCAGCCCCCTCACCAGGGAGAGAGGAAAGATCGAGATGAAGTGAGAGCTACCCAAAGACTGTAAGATCCAAGACTGGATTCAGGTCTTTTAGGTGATTTAATTTATAAAAAAAAAACACATTCGCTTCTTTTTGGTTTAAATCTGATAAATTGACATCAAAGACAGGCAGCGCTCTGAAGAGCCTTGGAATCGTCGAACTTCCCATCCAGCCAGGACCTCGCCCCTTAACGTCTGCTCTACTTGCGGGATAACTTGGTCAAAGCGCTCCAGCACCTTCAGCTTTCAGACAGAGAAACTGGGATTTATCAGATTAGCTGACCTGATCGAAATCACATACTGAAGAAAAGCTGAGCATATTATTACCAATCCTGCCGAGTTTTCCTGATGTTGGTCAATTACAGAATAACACACTTTCTACACTATTTCTACACTGTGGATAGAAATTTTCCTGGCTAGGTTTCGCTTAGTAGGTAGAAGAGCGCACCCCCAGCCAAGAAGCACCTGCCTGATTATACGGCAATTCCCTATTTGGTGATGGAACACGCGCATGCGCCATAAGAGACAACCAATAGGGACTTAACTCCGGGGAAATGTCATTGTTTACGGGTATCCTACCTTGAGGCACACCCTCTGCTCTCAGCTCTGGTCCATTAAAGTCAGGGTGCATATTATTATTTTGTTTGTTTGCTCCCCCAAAGGGCTGCCAAACCCTTTGAAAGCAAAGTGTCCGTTCAAGTTGACTGCTTTGAACTCCTTCTTCACCAGGGTTCCATCCAGCAAGATGACTTTTATTATCTTTTTACTCTGCCAACTGCAGGGAGGACTTTCCCTTCTTTGTATTCAAAGTTCTCCAGATGCCAGGACTTTCCCAAATGAGCTTTTCTTTGGCGCAACCCCATTTCTCCTAAACAGAGAACCACGCACTCATTTCAGTGCGCTGGTCTTCGGAGGTCTCACCTTGCCGGGACAGGGTCCTGGTGGCAAACATCTGTTGACATTCCCCATGTTGCTTTCCTGTCTCTTCTAGAATGGTACCTAATTTCCATTGGCCGTCTGTTTCCTGACCTGTGTTTGTTACCAACTTGAATCGAGACCGTCAACTTCCTACAGGGTCTGATTCTTGTTTTTACTCTTACTCCTTTTTTTTTTTTCCATCTAAGCATTTTAAATACATACGAACAGATGGAAGTGTTTTTAAACACAGTTGCAGAGTTTTTCCTCACAGACACATATCCACACATTCTGGTAAACGAGTGGGGTGACCTGGGTGATTCGTCAAAAGGTATCCTGACAGCCATTTTCCAGCCCATCCAGAGCTGAGATGATTACAGTCTGGTCTGTCCCAGGGGCACATCGTTTTCTTTCTTTCTCTAACAGAGCATCCTCGCTGAAGCCATTCCGCTGGCTTCCCTAACGCCAGACCACAGGAAAGTTTCTTCCAACCGCTCTCCATAAATTCTGTGCGGCCACACTGGGATGGCAGCTCACCATTTCACAGCCACTCACGCTAACCCCCTCTTTCATTCTGGTCTCCAGATATCGTCCTCTGTCTTTCTGGGGTTGGAACGCGAAACATCACACATCCCCGAGGCAGCAACAATATCCGTGTTTACTTAGAATACATTTTGATAAGCACCCAAGTGCGTTAGCTGAAACTGCAGGGGATTTGTGTGAGGTAGCAGCTTGCGGGGAAGTTTTATGTTTCAGCATACTCCCGGGAAAAAGAAGGAAAATGACTTTCTTTCCTGGAAGAAGAGACAAAAAAGAGAGAGAGAGAGAAAGACAATAAATACTAAGATTAAATGCATGCACAGAAAGACAGGCTGAGGGAACCCCAATAGCGTGGACTTTTCTGGAAAAATTGACACCTTCCCTATCCCCCCACCAAAAAAAAAAAAAAAAAGCCCACAGTCCAAGGAAACAGTACTGGTGGTATTGGAAACAATGCCTGTTTTGTGACGGGGGCGGGGGGGGGGGGGGAGGAGGGGGGAAGGAACTGGCCGTTTTCTGTAGGAGGCGGGACCCCAGCAGCGTCCATGTAGAAAGTTCGTGCTTTTCTGAGCGGAGCGAGCTCCCCAAAATGAGTGTGCAGGGTAAGAAGAGCTGAAAATTCCAGCCCATGGCTTCAAGTTTTCCGAAGCCTGTTTGCTTTGGCCTGCCTCTGCCATTCCTTTCTCTTTTTTCAGAAGTGTGAAATGGGTCGGTTGCTGGTATTTTTGCTGTGGTTTCTGCTAACGCTTCCATCTGTGTAAACCGCGCTCTGCCAGCCGAGCATCTCAGCTGCACTTTCCCTTCGGCTGGCTCGAAGGGACCCGAAGGTCCTATTAAGTGGTGTTTTGAAGGCTTGCAAATGTGTGATTCTGGCTGTGCTTGGAGGGCGCGAGGCTTCCCTGAGCTGCCCTCCCAGGGGCCGGCCCTTCCCCTGGGACTAGTTGCTCCGCAGGATGAGTGAATCCCAGGCTGGATGTGGCGCGCCTCCCTGGGGCGGGGGAGTGCTGGAGGTGCCCGCAAGGTGCTCGCACACCTAAGCAAAGGAAGGTGGGATATTCCACCTCGTGGTTTCTTTCTCTTACGAAAATATTTCTTCGGAGATGAAAAGAGCCATGGGAGAATCTACATTTCCCGGGTTTCTCACTTTCCTTCTATATTTATCTGCATCCGGGTTGACTTGATACTGTTCTTCCAGAAGCAACAGGTTCGCAATGTGCCAATATTTTTATGTCTGTTCTTAATAGAACAGCTTAGCCTATTTAATTAGCTGTTTTTTCATGAGTCGCTATTACACAGCAAAAAAATATTGTCAAATACGACGATTTGCCTTGGGGTCAGAGACTAAAACTGAGAAGAGCTGATGGCTTTTGCCAAGCCCAACAAGTATCACCGTGAAGGGTAAGCAGCTATTAATGAAAAGAGTAGCCACCGTTAAAGAAACCATGAGGTAGAGAACACATGTGCCAAGCGAAGAGCTATTTCTCGGCACGTCTGTCTGAGGCCGAACCCAGCTCTGCGGGGTCTTCCGTGGAGGGCAGCTGAAAGTGAAAATGTGAATCAGCGTGCATAACCACTCCGAAGAAATGGTTTGAACTCACGCCCCATTCTCCAGCGTGGCATTAAAAAAGATCTCAGCTACACCACAGTTAAAGCCCATGAGCTCTTTGTTGGGTTCCCCGAGCTAGAGATGGCAAGCTCTACCCCAGGGCTTCTGGGGGAGACTGGTCTTCAGTCGCTAGGTGTTAACATGAACTTAGTTTTACTAGTCTGCTTCAGCGTACATGCTAACATTTCAAGACCCTGCCTCCCCTTTGTTTCCCTAACCTAGATAATTTATTA
The DNA here is from genome assembly GCF_023065955.2 of Ursus arctos. NCBI lineage: Eukaryota > Metazoa > Chordata > Mammalia > Carnivora > Ursidae > Ursus > Ursus arctos. The sequence continues at coordinate 19,169,874 of NW_026622830.1, read as the reverse complement.
ATCTACTCATAATGGGATAAACTGAGACTCTATAAAATGTATTCTGAAGTTATTGGGTTTTTTTTTTACATCTGTGCAATGGAGCACATAATATGTACTTCCCACAATCCGTTAAATAAAATTACCTTTACAGAATGTGCAATGAGTTATTAAGAACAAAAGGAGTCCTCAAAAAAAATTTTGTGAGTGCTAAAACTTAAAAAAAAAAAAAAATGATGTGAGCCTGCAATGATCTGGGTCCAGGGCAACTCTGTAAGGAAGAAAAAATATGTTTGTATTTCCTAAAGTTATCCCAATACTGTTGTCGGTAATTCCAAAGAGGTGGCCAGAAACTCTAAGCACAAGGATTAGCATCCTTTTCATGGGAAGGCTCTCCCCACCCTAGAACCCTTGGGTACCCCCACCTGAGAGTATTTAGACATGGGGATTCTATAGTGGAAATTGACGGAGATGGAGTTAGGACAATGGGAATCATCAGGAAATATTTCCATGAGGCCAAGAGATGCTTTTAACATATGTACCACAGCACGCTCACTTATTCGAAGCAGGGCCATCACCATGAGGGAAGACCCATCAAAAAGTAAATTGGCTCATCTGCTTTTGATTCTCTCTGGACAATTGAACTCTGAGCTCCTAGAGGGAGATTATACACCACCAGTGTCCCTAATAATTAATAGTGCATAGCGAGTATTTAATAAATCAGGGCAAGGAGTTGGGTTCAAATCTTGCCTCTCGTGCATTAGCCTCTCTGATCCTTAATCTTTTCTTTTCCATTAAATAGAGACCCATCTTGTAGTGTGCTTATGACAGCTAAATGGCTGTGCAAGTCGAGTGCTTCTGGAGGTGGCTGGCACATAGTAAAGACCTGTAAATAATACCCACTATCATGATGACGATGGTGGTGGTGACATAATCTATGGGTTGTTTCCCATTAGCCATTCATTCCTCTTTCTTGCCATAAGAATCATAGTTTCAATATCAAACATGGAAATCCTATTCCCCTTTGTCTGAGATTGGCCCAGCATGTGTCCCAGTTCTGGACAATGAAACTAGGGGGTTGCTGCTGAAGTTACCTTCGTCTAGTTCAAGGCATTGAGACCATTTAAAACTAGACTTCAATCTGTACAAGGACTTAAGCTTCTTTTCCTGGTTTACCACTACTCCTGGAGTGTAGCCCCTCCAGATGCCAAACCAGACCATGGTGAGGTGTTACAGGAGCTCCCCGTTGTTGACAGGCCCTGGACTCCAAATTGTGTTCCTACAGCACCATGAGGTTGTAAAAAGATCAGCTCAGCTTTCCAGCCTCCCAGCTATCTATTTAGGTAGCTCAGAGAGCTCAAGTACTTCTCCGAGTTTATTTCTTCTCCGGATTCTTAGCACCATAATTCTTCAAAAAAAAAAAAAAAATCTCTGTTTAGCTGTTCTAGTTGTTTCTCCTGTATGTTGTACCCCAGTAGAGGCAGAGGTCAATGTTTAATATTCTTGAGGACTCTGGAAAGACATGCTTACAATGGCGTTTTTAGATGCAAGGATATCTGATAAGTGGGATAATATCAAACAGGAAAATGAACAAGAGTTTCTGGGCAGGAAAAGGCAAGAAAAGATGGAAGGAAAGGAGGAAGGCAAGCAAAGAAAAGGATGAAAGGAAAAAAGGCAAGGACCTCGTGGTGGAGTTATTCTTATCTCTACTTTATATTGAGGACCGACATTAAAAATAACTTGTTCAAAATGTATGCCGATCACAAACACCAGAGTCAGTTTTGAGCTCGGGACCTCCTGGTTCCAGCCTAGGTTTGGTTCTCTTCTCACTAGGCCTATCTGACCTAAATCTTTTGATCCCTCACAGTCTTCTAATCCTTGAACTCTGGAAACCAATCTGAGCTCTTTGATTCAAATGAAAACCTTGGTTGTTGAACTTGACCTTTTAATCTCTCTCTAATCTGCCTTGACAATATGGACCCTCCTTGTCACACCAATAGTGATCAGTCCATCTAACTAATTTCAGCTCTGATCCCCATACCCTCCTCCTGATTGTTCTTTCCCACAGTGGGAATGAATATGAAGAATTCATTGGATGACAAAATTCAGCCCTAGAGATCATTAAGTAATTAGAATGGTCTCTCTCTCTCTCTCTCTCTCTCTCTCCCTCTCTCTCTTTCTCTCTCTACTTAACAAATATTGGCTTAACAAGTATCGTGTGCTAAGGGCATTGCTAAACACTGGATACACAATGGTGGGCAAAATGGTATAATTCCTATTCATCTGGATCATACAGGTGAGCAGTCACAGGCGGAGGCTCTGTTTCCAAGTTTATTGCCTTGGAGCAAAGGTACAGATCCATAGGAGACCAACGAAGAAGAAAAGGGGCCTAAATCATGGATGAGGCATTCTGTCAATGCTCAAGTCAGCCTATAGTGCTCAGATTTTTCTAAAGAGGTGTCCATACCATATCGCAAAAGTAGAGTTTTGGCAATGGCTCCGTGATTCCTCATTACCTTTGAGTGACAACATCCCTTTGGGCTGAATTGACCTAGTTTCTGAGACCCCATTCCACCAGAACCTTCCACCTCTCTATGTCCCTTGGCCACGACCCCAACTGCATTAAGACAAGACAGCTGGGCGGAAGCCGTGCCAGTGAGAGGAATCTGCCCTTGAACATACCTAGCAGTGGAGAGCCAGAACATTTGACCCAAGAAAGAGATCCATCCAAGTCTTTAAAAATGTATGCACTTTTTTTTTTTAAATTCTGAAAACAGGTTAGAGCCAAACTGATCAGATGACTAAGCAAGCCCTGCATGTTTTCAGATGCCTGGATGGAACCAGTTGAAACAGTATCTGCCCCTGGCCTCCGATCCCCCTTATGCCTCCTCACTGGCAGTGTCCAGTTGGTGAGGGTACCCTTGAAGGCAAGCTATTTGGAGTTATATATAATTAGTCTGGTTGAGTCTTAGCACTGAGGTGTTTTTATTTGTTTTGAAGAAGAAGCTCTGTCCTTTGTCATCTTTCTTTCATTAATTCACAGCAAGGCCAAGCGCAATGTAATTACATCTCCATGTAAGCATTCCAACGTGAAGGTGACTTCATCACATTTGATACTCTCTTTGATATAAAACCATCCAAATTTTAAACTGAAACATGGATTTATCCCTTTACTGCAAACAAAAACCTCCATTGCTTGAAGGGAAACTTCAGGGGAAGGAGAATATGAACTTGTGGGAGACTTCTTTCTTGGAATCAGCACCCGATTCTGGGAATAAATCTGGGTGGGAAGGAGGGGGGATACACGCAGGGCTTGTGAAGTAGTGAGACTGGCTTTCTCAATCTTGGAGCTGAAATTCACTCTGATACAGCATTGATTCAGTGTAGTTGTTCACTCGGGAATAATGCCAAACAACTTCCTTTCCCCATAACAGCCTTTCAATTAACTGAATACAGAGCTCATGCCCTCTTAGTCTTTTCTTGTGTTTTCTGTTCCCCAGGTTGAACACTTTCCATTCTTTCAACTATTTCTGATATGACATTTTGGCAGGAAGAAGCAGGGGTGGAAAAAATTGTGTGAATAAGTACTTGGTGTACACTTCGGTAAATGGCAACTCTCTCTCTGACCTCCCAGCCAACATTCTGACACCAGATCAGAGTGCACACTTGGACTGGCAGGTCAGCAGGCGACATTCCCAGCCTCCTGCCAGGGAGAGGAAGCAAGCAGAACTGGCCAGAATATTCTTGCCCATATTAATTAAGAAATGTTTTCCCTTCATGGATTCTCATATGGAACTGATGTTTTTGGTCACTTGTTAGAATTATTAAAAGTTTTATATTTAAGCTCTTAATGAATCTTTCCTTAAGTTGCATTTGGAAATATTTTAGTACCTAAAACAACTCTGCAAATGTGCTTTAAATCCTCATGGTCTTTTTATTTATTTATATTTCCTGAAATAAAAATAAACAACTACTCTTAACAAATGTCTCTATTTTCTGAAACTGTGGAAACCAGGAAAAAAACAGACATCAACATGGGCTTCAGATCAGGCACAAGTTAATTTTTTTTTTTTCTATTGAATTTGTGGAATAAAGCTCAAGAGCCGAAGGCCTGCCATTTTTCAGCCTCTAATAGCTGTAATTATCATGGCACACCTCCACCTGACTTCTCTGACTTGTTTAGCCTGAGACAAACCAGATGAGGACAAGAAATAGACCGATTACACTTGCCCACTATTAGGTGGGTTCTGGATTTAACTTGTAATTAATCTTGTAATCTTAGAACCTACTCCTGTGTTCATGAAAGGTGAGATTAATATATCTGCTAAGATTACTACCAATTATTTCAACAACAGAAATAGCTATAATGCTTCTGATTGTATGAAAGTGATTTTGATATTTCACTATTAATTCATGATGGCTCCTATTTTAAGGTAGATTTCTTAAATAATGTTGAAAATTGCCCTCTAAGTTTTCTAAGAAAATTGAAGACATTTTAAAATGTCTTTTTAAATTTTATTGATGTTTTCAAATTATTTAAATGTTATTTAATTATATTTAAATGTTATTTTATATTGGGATTATGACATGTTAATTAATACTTAATGCTTAGTTAATGCTTAATTAAGTAGTAATGCTTAAGTAATGCTCAATTAAGCATTAACTAATGTCCTAGTGGACTCTGGAAAGTTGGTGGCATAATTATGACAGTGGCATCTTTTTTGAAATCCTACCTGAATCCCTGAAGCAATATAACAAAAACATAAGCCCCCAATACATAACCAAATCAGGTGGCCAAGTAAACCCATGAAACAGAAAATAAAAATAGATTGGGCTACAACTATTGAGTGGTATCAACATCAGTGTGGGAAGAAAATGAGAGAAGAAAGAGAGAACATTTGGCAAACCGGAGAAGGGAAGAACCCAAAAATAGCCACCAGGGACTCACTGTGAAGTACAGTGAGCTGTGGGGTTTGCTAATTCCAATAGTGGGTGAGTGCAAGAAGCACAAAGACATGTCTGCAAGTAAGGTCTGAAGAATTCTGGGCATTATGAACTCGTAAAACTAGCCAAGCTCCCCTTGAAGACAAATACGCACAGAATTTCTGGCATGCAATCCTCATTGAGCAGAACAGAGACTATTAGGATAAAGAATATGTTAGTGTCAGATAAAAGTAGAGAAGACAAACAGAGCCAAGGGATAGATATTAGAGATCACGCTGGTGTATCTTGTAACAACAGAAATGGAGCTTTGTGAAATTAGAAAAACTACTATGAACAATGACTGCCTCTAAAAGTTCAAGAAAACTAGTTTCGTGTAAAAAATGGGCAAGGATTTAAAAAGCGTAAGAAAGTAACTCCCTAAAGACAACAAATGCACACAGAGGACACGAAAAGGACAGGCCCACAACAAAGACAAAGTATTCCTCAATGAGCTCAAAGATATTAAGAGCATGACATAGAAAATGAAAGACCAGCAATATATCACAATTAGGAAGAAAAAAAAAAGGTCAGAAATGAGGTAGGAGGGGCGCCTGGGTGGCACAGCGGTTAAGCGTCTGCCTTCGGCTCAGGGCGTGATCCCGGCGTTCTGGGATCGAGCCCCACATCAGGCTCCTCCGCTATGAGCCTGCTTCTTCCTCTCCCACTCCCCCTGCTGTGTTCCCTCTCTCGCTGGCTGTCTCTGTCTCTGTCAAATAAATAAATAAAATCTTTAAAAAAAAAAAAGAAAGAAAGAAAGAAGTGAGGTGGGAAAGAACTCAAAAGAATTATAAATAAAAGAAAAATCATCTCCAAATTGAAGACTAAAACAGACAGCATACAATTGAGAATAAATATAACAGATAAGGGTTTAAGAGGAATACAAAGTGAGATGACAGATTTTTTTTAACAAAAAAAAATAAGAAGACATAAAATGATCTAAGAAAAAGTAACAAATACTAAATATAGGCAAAGAAGACACAACAAATGTATAATAACAATCCTTGAAGAGGAAAAACAAAGCAAAGGAACAGAAGAAAAATAAGGACAATAATTGAGAAAATTAAAACATATATTTTACAATAAAATATACGCTATAAAATTAAAACTGCATACTGAAAAGGCACAGCACATACCTGAGAAAATTGACTCAGAAAAGTCAACAGTGAAGCATATTCTAGTAAAATGGCTGGACTTAAAAGAAAAATAAACAATCTTTTCAGCCTCTAGACAAAAATGTAAAAATCGTATAACAAAAATATTACTAGACTTTTCGACAACACTGCTTTATGCCAGGAAAAAGTGCATGGAGTAACACATATTTAAGATACTCAAGGGGAAAAAAAATAAGCTAAGGATATTTATCCATCCAGACTACTCTACATGTAAAAGCTGGGGACAAGCTGCTATCATATTTAAGAACTCAGGTAATGCTGTTCCCAAGCACTCTTTCCAAGAAATCTACTCAAAAACAAACTTCAAATATATGAAATTATTATAAACATGTTGACATAATAATTGATGGTGAGCAATATATAGTTACATTTACAACTAAAATTTTGATAGAGTTGGAGGAGGGGATGATATATCGTGGTTATAAATACTGACAATGTAGACAAAGTACCACTATTTTCAAAAAAGAAGAAAGAACTTGAGGAAGCACTAGTAACATTTTCAGTGGTTTGCAGTGATCATAGGTAAAGTAGTGTTGATGATGGGTATTCTGAGACTGTTGTGAGTACCACGTGGGATAAAGTAAATGAGTAATTGTTGGATATTCAAATGTTAGCATCTCTCCTTGAGAACTAGAATCATCGGTGTGGAATAAATGACATATGGAAGTAACCAGAGAAGTCAAAGAAATCATATCCTGCACGTGAATTGTGATTAACAATATGAACTCGTGAAGCATTTTAACGAAAAAAGTTATAAGATAAAATATTAATTTTATAAAATACATATAAAATGTTAGTGTATCATAGTTCTGTCCACTGAAGAAACCTAGAAATGAATCAGAGCAACAATACACGGATATTCACATTGTCCACAAATAATGGCAGTTTTAATTCTTCTTTTCTCATGTTGCCACATAGGATAGGAGCTACATTACTGAAGTTGAATAAAAGTACATAAACAGTCATCATTGTCATTAGCTCAGTCTTAAGTGGAGAACTTTTAATGTGTTACCATTATAAACTTTTTGGTGAGGCAGTACTTTTTCTTTTTTTCTTTTAAAGATCTCATTTATTTATTTTAGAGAAAGAGTGAGAAAGAGAGAGTGAGGGGGAGGAGCAGAGGGAGAGGGACAAGCAGACTCTGCACTGAGCACAGAGCCTGACACGGGGCTTGATCTCATGACACTGAGATCATGACCTGAGTTGAAATCTGGAGTCAGATGCTCAACCAGCTGAGCCCCTAGGCACCCCTTAAATGATATTTTCATCAAATAATATCAAATTATTTTTTGCTCTAAAAGATGAATTTCAAAAATAAGGAAATACTTCTGCCATCTCATTTCTCCAATCTCCTGTTTTTGTTATATTTATCATTCTTCAAATGATGCCAATGTTTATAACATTAAATTATGTGCCATAACCCTAATCATTACAATGGTTTTGCTCTAGTCCTAAGCTTAACTTTATTTTGTACTTATCATCCTTTATTTCATTTGTAATTTTCTATTTTTTAAATAAAATTATTTATTTACAATTTTGTGTAATTTAATTCACTTTTTTTTTTAAGATTTTATGTATTTACTTGACACAGAGAGAGAGTGTGTGCACAAGCAGGGAGAGCTGCAGAGAGAGAGGGAGAAGCAAGCTCCCCACTGAGCAGGGAGCCTACTGCTGGGCTCGATCCCAGGACCCTGGGATCATGACTTGAGCCAAAGGCAGACGCTTAACCAACTGAGCACTCAGGCACCCCTGCAATTTAGTTTAAAATAATATCTGTTTAACAACTTTCTGGTCATATTCCTAAAATTTTGACAATCTGCTCTTGGAAAGTCAGTACAAGCTGGGTCCAATGCATCAGTCATGCTTGAGTTATTTTAGCACTCTGGTGACAATATTTGTTTTCCTACACTAAATATTACCATGGAAATATCTGAAGCTGACTTTTTGCAACATGACAGCTGAACTGATGCACTTTGTCCCACCTCATACTATAAGCCCAGAAAAATTCTGGATAAAGTGGTAAAAATTAAATGAAAATAAGACAAGAGAGTTCTCCATGTGCAAGAAAGGAAAAAGGAAATCAATGCCAGAGCAATAATCTGAAGGTGATTCAGTGACAACACTCAGGTATTAGAAGATCCTAGGAGCTGGATGATGGGGCTCTAATACCCATTGAAAGCCAAGACAAAGTGGGGCAGCTGGAATTCAAATCCCACCTTATCCTCATGGATTATTAAAGCTCTGTCTATCAGCCCAAAACAAAATTAGTCTTATGTCTGGGGCTTTGATTCAAGAGAAAGAAAAGTTGTTGTCGGGAAGGAAGGAAGGAAGGAAGGAAGGAAGGAAGGAAGGAAGGAAGGAAGGAAGGAAGGAAGGAAGGGAGGGAGGAAGGAAGGAAACAAACTCCAGGATCATACCAGGAATAAATATGTGGTCCAATTTTAAAGTGGATGAATGGTGTAGTAACAGCAAACCCAGAAATTAACCTGAAAACTGACTCTGGGTTATTAAGACCCCTGAGGTCTCCACTGGGCACCCTTATCATAAACAATCTTAAAATTATATGTTAGCAACGGTTTCACAAGGCAAGACATGCAGAACTTCCATGGAATAATTAACCTAATCTGAAGACAAACTCAATGTCAAAAAGAACAAATAAGAAAAATATGAGATCAGGGCGCCTGGGTGGCGCAGTCGTTAAGCGCCTGCCTTCAGCTCAGGGCATGATCCCGGCATTATGGGATCGAACCCCACATCAGGCTCCTCCACTATGAGCCTGCTTCTTCCTCTCCCACTCCCCCTGCTTGTGTTTCCTCTTTCGCTGGCTGTCTCTATCTCTGTTAAATAAATAAATAAAATCTTTAAAAAAAAAAGAAAAGAAAAATATGAGATCGAACAGTCTTGATGAACCAGCAAAAATAAAACTTAGCAACCCAAGAACTAGAAGTAATAATGTGGAAATATTTATTTTCTTATGGAAATATTTAAATATCAAAAATGAATAAAAGTACTACATATAGTTTTAAAATAACAGAACCCTATTTAAAAACAGATGAATTTGAGAGAGAACCAGCTAAAATTGCTGGAAATAATGATAAACAGTTCATTAGAGGTTTAAAAAAACTCAATAAATGAATTAACTAGGGTGTTAGATGCAGCTGAAGAGAGAACTGATAAGGTGGAAGGTGGAGAATAGAAATCATTTCCAAAAACACAGCAGACATCTACATATATATATATATTTTACAACAAACACCAAAATCATCAGTACCATAAATTCACTTTATCTGATAACAATATAATTAAAAGCAAATAAATGATCAAATAAAAACTAAACTATTCCACCTATGTCTGTACATTTTTTATAAAGTCTGATTGAAAGAGTCAAAGAAGAGTAAAAACGGAAATGGTGAAAGAGTTGGACTTGAATGAAAATGAAGGAGCACCAAGGAGATCTCTGAGAAGTGGCTGGAACAGGTGTTAGAGGAAAACGGGAGCTTTGAACACAAAGAGTAAAAAGAAAGGAAGGTGGGCAATCAATGGGCTAAATGTTCAATGTTTAATAAATTAGAAGAGAGTGTATTAAAACTAAAGAAATTAGAAAGTGGGAATGAAAAAAGATGAGAGGAGTTAATCGAAATAGAAAACAGAACAAGATCAATGGAATGAAAGGCACATTTTCTGAATGATCAATAAAATAGGCACAGGTCTGTCAAGACCAATGAAGTACAAAAAATATTAAGGCGCAAATGAACATGTCAAAAACAAAAAGAGATATAAATACATGCAAGGCAGGCATTTTAAAAGAACATCGTGAACAATCTTATTCCAATGATCTTGAAAAGTAATACGAAATAGACAACTTCTTTTCAAATATAATTAAAAGAAATATGCATTTCAGTTAGTTTAGAGATGACTATCCTTTAAAGACTAGCTAATCCAAACAAACAAAGAAAAAGAGGTACAAACGAAAAAACAGACTCTTAACTATAGAGGACAAATGGATGGTTTGCCGGAGGGGAGGTGGGGGTGGGGGATGGGTGAAATCAGAAAAGGGGATTTCGAGTACCCTTATTGTGATGAGCACTGAGTAATGTACAGATTGGTCAAATCAACTATATTGTACACCAGCAACTAATATAACACTGTGTGTTAACTGTACTGGAATTAAAAATTTTTGAAAAAGAGATAAAAATAAATTTAAAAAGAGAATAGCTCATCCATATGTTATAAAAACTGTTTCAATCACAGAAAATGTTTCTTTCTCAAAAAAATGAGGGAACGCTTTATAAAATCCTTTTATAAGATGGATAACTTCAAAATTAAAAAAAAGGACAAGGGAAACATATGAGTCATAATAAAATATTAATGACAATCATAACTTAAAATTTTTAATCAGCCTTTTAAAAGTGATGTACATGTATAAATTCTCCTCTTAACGAGCCTGTGACATCAGGAGTATGATTGCCCCCGGGTTACAAATAAGGAAACTTCTAGCAGAGTAATGGTGACCAACCTCCAAAGTCCTACAGACAGAATGTGCACCGTCCCCAAAGTGAGTCCAGACAGACTAGTTTCAGATCCTCTGCTCTTAACCACAGATTCGAAATTTTTAAATAAAATATTAGCAAAACAAATGCAGCAAGTATTTTTAGTACAAAATGATGATGTGGGGTTGATAAAGATGTCCAGGGCGCCATGTCTTAGCTGCAGATTCATGTTCCTGTCATAAGCAACTTCTAACCTATTGTCCACGTCTCCAAAACATTTCACCAACTGGCAAATATATCTTTCTTCTCCAGCAACTGTTCAGTCTCAAATTTGTTCTCTATCCATAGCTCTCTGCTGTGGCTTCATAGAGTCCCATTGCCCCTTCCCACCCAGCCACCCTACACAAAACCATTCCATGATTTCCCATTGTTTTTAGCATGATGAGCCAATTTCTCATGATGGCCAACAAGGTCTGTCCATAGCTACCCCTCAGCAACATTGAGGATCCTATTCTCCCTTCTTCCCTGTACCTTAATCACACTGGCCTTCTTTCCTGTCGAGAACTTGACCAGGGGTGTTCACTCATGCTGTTCCCTTGCCTAGAACTCCCCACCCCAAGTTTTGCCTAGTTGTCTCCCAGTCTTCTAAGTCTCACCTCAATCATGATTTCTTGAGAGAAATCCTCCCTTGATCTCCCCACCTCCCAAGACTAAGCAAGCAGCCTCCCTTATACAATCTCTTCTAGCACTTTCTACCTCTTCCTGGCAGCACTATGCCTACGTTCAAATTCACATGTATTTATTTCATTAATCTTTCTCTTGCCCACTAGAATGTAAACTGCAAGAGGGCAAGAGCCATGCATTCTCTTTTCTAGCATTGATTCCTCAGTGTCTAACTCAGTGTTTTTACTTTATTAAAATAATTAATTAAATAATAAATAACAATAATTACTTTAATAATTTTTTATTAAGAGACAAAGGGGGAAGATAGAAAAGGGAAGAAGAGAGAAGGGAGAGAAGAGGGAAGGAATGGTAGATGATTTGGAAAAAAAATGGCTGCAATTATTCTCCTCCCTGCATCCATGTCCCTTGCAATATGATTTTGCCATCCTCCCATAAAGAGGCAGACTCTCATTCCAAAACCCTTGAACCCAGGCTGCCTTTGGGATTTCCTTTGCTCAGCAGAATGCAGCAGAAGAAATGATCTGCTGGTTCCACACCTGTGCTTCCAAAAGTCCTGGGGACTACAGTTTCCTCTTTTAGACCCCTGTGGCCACCATGTGGACCAGTCAAGGCAAGCCCAATGGGGGATGAGAGACCACGGTCAAAGGCCCAAGTCATCCTGTCCCTCCCAGGCAGGTCATCCTAGAGCAGCCAGCCCTCTGCCAACCTGCCGGCTGACCTCAGACACAAGGGCAAGGCCCAGCTGATGTCACCCAAGTCCGGCCCACAGAACCAGACTCTCCAGCTAGTCCTTATACTCAAAAGCAATAAGAAACGGTGTTGTTTCAAGCCACCAAGTTTTGGGGTTGAGGCGGGAAGGTTAAACATTAAGGGGAAGAAAAGGCAGAGACAAAGACTGGAAGATCTGCTACATCGAAGTGGACAAAGATTCAATGTTAAGCTCCAGGAAAAAAAAAAAGAAGAAACTAACAAATGAGTTCTACAAAAAGAAGTCTAGATTTGTTGAGGCTAGACTTGCTAAAAATTGAGTTTTCCAAAAGAATGAATGAAACCCTTGTCGTGGGTTGAGTGATGTCCTAGGGGAAACACACACACACACACACACACACACACACACACACACAGGAGTTTAGAACTAGAATTTCAAACGCTAGTTTACTTAACTAGTTCTATGTACAGAGATCATGTTTTCTCTCTAAGTACTTCCAGCGGAGCTGATAGTTACTACGTCAACTTTGGGACGACGGGTGATATGGCCGAGATTGCGGTTCCATGAATCCCAGTGAGGCAGGGGAACCTGAGATGCAGTTACTGCTCAGACCTGGGCTGACGCGTCTCCGGTGGGACCCCAGATGCCCCCGTGCCCATGGGGGTGCAGACTACCCCATACTGTACCACCCCTCTGCTCCCAGGACCTGCCTCCCCATCCCCGACCAGCTGAGGCAGGACCTTGCCTTGAGCTCATTGTCTTTGGTGGGGACTCTGCTGGCTAATCCGCTTCCTACAAGCAGTCTCTGAGATGGGCTTCATTCCACACGCAGATGCTGTCTTTATTCTCACTTCGATCTAGACAGCCTTCCCTCGACTGGATACCAGCACCAAGGAGCTCCGAACCTAGACTCTGCTCTTGATTCGGTTGAGCCCTTTGAACACCAAAGCTGGACCTGAATTGTGTTCATGACCCTGCAATGACCACAGTGATTGGAGTGGGTCCCTGTGTGCTTTGGAGTCCAGCCTTACTTACACCCAGTCTGTCCCTGGGACCCCCACCCCCACCCCCATGGCCCCACCTCTGCCAGTGACCACAGACCGTTGAGTCTCTTCCCACAGCCAAGGGGGTCCTAGCCTATCTCGTGAGGAGGTACCCAAGAGTTAAGACAGGGACATTTTTGGTTGAAAAAAAACCAACCACTTATAAACTGTAAAGTACCCTGCAAGGTCTCAGGGTTCTCGCCATCATGATCTCATGACGACCCAGCCCCTCCTGCTAAGACCGCTGCTGTGTCAGGGGCAGTCTCGAGAAGGAGACTGGCCCTCAAAGAGCCTTCCAGACCAATAATTCAGAATTCTGTAGATACACTGAATTCCATTAAAGAGTAAATAAACGAGACATATATGCAAATCAGGTAAATTTCTGTTTTCTACATTCATTTCAATATTATTTGATTTAAACTTCTCTTGAGTGGCTGTTTGAACCTAGGTGGTATCAACAAAAAAGAGGAAGAAGTCAGCATTTTGTCTGTTGGGGGCAGTCTAGACTTTTTTCACCAAAGCCAAAAACAGCAGGTAAATAATAATATGAACAAATAAATGTCCTGCAATTCACTCACTCTTTGCCACGCAGTATGCTAAACTCCCTACTCACTCACCAGTTCTCGTAACAGACTTATAAAGTGAATGCTGTGCTTATCCCCATTTCGCAGATACGGAAGCCAAGGCATCCAGAGGTCTGGTAGCTCATCCGAAGTCACAGAGCCAGTAAATGGCAGGCAGGATGCAAACCCCCAAAATCTAGTCCAGCAGCTCATACTTTCAAATTCCACCCTCTCACACGTAGATGGGCCCTCCCTCACCTCCCCAGGGTCCCTGCTCCTGCTCGGTATGGCAGAGATGAAACGCAGCTTGGTTGCCAGGCAGACTCTCCCTGCCAGTTAGAAAGCCCATGTCTGGTGCGCACACGAACCTGGATTTTCCACTGTGCTTGTGTCCAGCTCCCTGGAGAGAAGGCAGCAAACCAGGAAGGCCAGAGCTGTCTCTTGCCCACTCCTGCTAATTAAACTCCTCCAAATGACACTTTTTGGCTGGTTCCAAGAGGATATTATTTTTAGTTTGCGAGGGTTAAAGGGGAAGGGAAGCGTGCCAAATTCAGGTTGTTAGAGAGGGCGAAAGAGAAGAGAACTCAGAAGGAGGTCCTGTGATTACGACTCCATTTAATAAGAAGATAGGGAAAATGGGGAGCTCCTGGTCCTGCCTCGAAGGCCGCAGGGGAGGCCCCTGAACCCCGTCAGCCGCTCTAATGATTCCCACATTGGAATGAGTGGGATATTTCCCTACTCACAGCGTCCCAATGCAACAGAAGCTGCAGACACTGGAAGGACCCAGAAGTTGTTGTTCTGTTTTGTTTTGTTTTTTCTTTTCCTTATTCTTTCTTATTTATACTCACTGGACTGAAGGAAGAGTGATGCTTTGCAGGCGAGGATAGAAGCGGCTTCCCACCTCCTCCACCCAGTTCCCTTTCGCAGAGCTCGGACCCCCTGCCCTGCCCATCCTCAGACATAGTAAATGTTGTGCCCACACAACCCTGATGAGGAAGCTGGGAGGTTAACCTGAAGGGCTCCTTCTGATAAAGGCCGGGCCAGACCCCTCAGCATGGCTCCCCAGATTGCTAGACCCCAAGCCTGGAGCTGGTCCTAGGGGTACGGTCTGCAGTTCTGCCCCCCAGGACTCCATCTACCTACGACCCGTTCACTCCTCCGCCCACGACTGCTTTCTCCCCTCGGCCCCTCGCTCTCTGCCTCGGTTCCAGTGATTAAGGATGCAGTATCTCCAGCCCCAGACCCTCACTGCTGCAAATGGTCCAAACCCTGGCAGCTCAGCCCCGAGGCATAAACCCCAGCAGCCCTGCGATCCAAATTGTGAAACCTTTCAGCCTCGACTCACAGGGAAAAGAACTGTTTTTCGGTCCCGCTCTTCACGTGATTAATAGATGTCATTGTTTGCTCTGATGGCAAAGCCCCCATTGTATGACTGGCTAACGGTTTCACTCCTGGACAGAGCAAGGAGAGACTACTCCCAATGTTTAGAAGATCCTTTTTCTCAGGACTCACTGCACTGCCATTTGGTAAGAGCGCACTGGTGGAATTTTCAGCATATGCTAGAAACCTATCCAGTAGATCAGAGATTGTGGACTAGCGTTGAAGGGCAGCTAATGTGTATGGCAAAGGGTGCTGGGAAGTGTGCTAATGGAGGGGGTAAGAGTCAGACCCAGATTTGAATCTACGCTCACGCTCTTACTACCTAAATGACCTTCAGCAAGTCATGTCACCTTTTGAGCTATAGACCCATCCTTGTAAAGTGGGGTTAATCGCAGTTACCTCATAGGGTTGTAGGAAGGATGCCATGAGAGGACACTCTGAAGGCTCTTTGCACAGCGCCTGGAACCGAATGAGCCGTGCCTGATACCAGCTGCTGTCATGAGGTCATCCATGAACACAAGGGACAGAGAGAGGTCTGAGGCAGGACCAAATCTGCGACATCGTCTTTGGCATGAGGTAGGCTCTACTTTTCAGATTTCTATAACCAGCTTCTAACTACCAGTGGATCCGTAGCACAAAACAATGGTGGTCCATCAAAAGCAACTGTTCATTGTCGATGCTGATAAAAAGCAAAATTCATATGAGTGAATTTAAAGCTAAGATTGGCTTTATTCAACAATTCATGAATCAGGCAGCGTCCCTTCTGGCAAATAGAAGGGAGCTCCATGGAGCTGCAGGAAAGGAAAGTTTTTTAAAGGCAGAGAGAGAATGGAAAAAAGGAAATTATTACCAAGGAATGCATTGTTTTAGGGAAGGTTGCCCTCCTATGTGGAACGGAAAAAGGTCTATCAGTGCATTACCTCCTAGTGTTGACCAGGAAACTCCAGGTTGGCTGGTTAAAGGTCACATTTTGGAGGGGGGTTGAAACTGTGGTTAGGTTAGGTATTAAGTCTTGGTTTGCTGACGTGGAGACTTAACATAACTGACTCCATCTTGAGCGTGTGGTTTTCTTTTGAACAATGCCTCACTGTTCCTTCAGTCAGCAACGGCTTACTTAAAATGGGCTCCCCCGATAGTAAATAATGAATTTATTTAGAAGACACTTTGTAAAGACTACAATAAATTAGATTTTAATAGTGGGCACTGCGTTAACATGTTATAGGTTTTACAGTAAATGAAATAATGGTTTTATTCTGTGTCTCTCAAGGGAATGGGAAAAAATGCTGTAACTTGAACATTTTTTTTTTATAATTTGAACATTTTGAATGATACCAAATCAAATGCTCAGTGGTTCTAGAACTGGGGTGATTTTAACCCCCCACAGGACATTTGACAATGTCTGGAGGTATTTTGGTTGTCACAACTAGGGTGAGGGAAGTGTCCTCTGACATCCAGGGGGTAAAGACCAGGGGTGCTGCTAAACTTCCTACAATGCCCAGGACAACTCCTCACAGCAAAGAATGATCCAACCCCAAATATCACTGGTGCTGAGGTTGACAAAGCCTGGTCTGAACAAACCTGCGGGGTTACATGGGGGCGGGGGTCAAGGGGTGGGGATGGGGTGTGGGAGTCATAAATGACTTTTTACTGTGTGAGGAAATTCAGCTAGAATTTAAATCAGTGGCATTGAATGGAAACAAATTTTACCTAATAAATCATTAGAGAATTATTTGTAAACATTGTATGTAATTCTTGGTTAATTCCATTTTTCACATTAAAAATATTTTTTTTCCAAAATTCAAAACGCACAGGACTTTGGGATTGTCCGGATTGTCATTGTTTCCAGGGTTACTTGAGTTGGTTTTTATGATTTCATCTTCCGAGGAAGGAGTGGAAGTCAGAGGCTGAGCTAATGCTGTCTCCATGATCCACGATGGAGCTTGTCCCCACAAACTCCTTCCCCTGTGAGAAAAGCAGAGAAACGAATTGCTAAGATTTTACTTACCTTCGCTTTAGTTGAAAGATTTTCCTCCTCCAAGTTCACCACGCGCACCGTCTCTCATCCAAGGATAGGATTTCCCCAGTGGCTGCCAAGGTGGAAATCAAAACATTCAAAAGTACAAGGAACAAGGTAAAGGGCCCATTCATTGTTTCGTTTTCTTTACCTTTCATGCCCACAGAACATGGCTCCATCCATCTGAGAAAGTCATTAGTGAGGGAAGAGACTATATAAGCGCTTCCTTGAAATTGGGGCAGGCTTGCTGTTTTTGGAAAATACCAGGCTGGAAGGCATCAAATTCAATAAGAGGGAAAAGCTAGTAAAGTAAAATTACATGACTCTCTGATTTCAGAGGCTCTTGATTACAATTTGGCAGCCCCCCCCCCCCAGTACTCCCTTGACTTGCCTTGGGTCGACCAAAGCCACAACGTGGTCCTGAGAGGCCCCGAGACGGCCTGAGTTCCACAGGGCAGGGCAGGTCAGCATCGGATCTCCATCCGAAACACACGGGGGGAACCTGATATTTATTTGTTTATTTATTTATTTATTTTTTAAAGATTTTATTTATTTATTCGACAGGATAGAGACAGCCAGCGAGAGAGGGAACACAAGCAGGGGGAGTGAGAGAGGAAGAAGCAGGCTCACAGCGGAGGAGCCTGATGTGGGGCTCGATCCCAGAACGCCGGGATCACGCCCTGAGCCGAAGGCAGACGCTTAACCGCTGTGCCACCCAGGCGCCCCGGAACCTGATATTTATTAAGTGTGCACGCGAGCCAGGAGCTATGCAAGGTGTGCCTTAAAGATGTGAGACCCTCCAGAGGAGTTTCCGAAGCCGAGTTACTATTTAAAAAGAAAACAATTTGCGTAGATTCTTGTTTAAACTAACATAAATCCAAATGGAGATTAATGAACATACTTTAAAAAGAAATGTCAGCGCAGTCATGAAATCACTGTCCTATGTGGGTATGATCCGTGGCCTGTTCCCTACTTCACGAGGCTGCGATTCCCTTTGAACCAAGACATCTAAAAAGCAGGCGATTTATCTGCCCCTATGTATCCCCACCCCGAGAAGAATGTCTGACCTACGGCAGGTCCCCACAGATCCATGTTGAATTATTGTGTTTTAGTCCCATCATGGGTGCAGGCTTCACGTGATGCCTGGTGCATAGCATGAGCTCCAGGACGTAATATATTTAAATTGAATTTACCCACAGTACAATAAGATTGACAATCGCTGTGCCGGAGGTTGGGTGCCAGAATGTACATGGACTAACACAGACCCAGTGCCCGGCATGGTAACGGCGGATAGCGGAGGCTCACTGAAGGTTTGCTAGTGCGGCTTTAGCACGAGGGGAGGGCCTCTTACGATGCAGAAGCTATGTATTTGCAGAGGGAGCCAGTCAGGAGTCGCTGGCACTGTGTCTGCTCTGAGAAGCTCTCTGGGACGTAGCCTGACGTCCGCTAGGGAGCCCAGCGCTCCGCCTGAGCTCTGCATGGCTTTGAAACATGGCAGCAGGACCCACTCAGGGACTTGAAGGCCATGCTAAGGAGCTTACAAAGATCATCACACGATCTAAATAAGAGTGTGATGTGACTCTGTTGACATTAGCAAGAGATCACCCAGGATGCCATGCGGCTGCTCTTCCAGGTGGTCAAGTAAGAGGCATGTCATTCTAAGGCCCATCCTTCATTCATTTACTTAGAGGCAGAAATGTGCATTTTCTACGGGCCACGCACCTAGTGGTGAATAACATCAAGAAAGTCTTGCCCTCGTGTAGCTAGACTTCTTGTGGGGTTTACAGCTCCACCAGTAGGTAAATCATTAAAGCCCATTGGTTGCCTCCCTTGGGGGGATTCAAGGGCTACTGAAGACAGAGCCAGAACAAGGCTTTCGGGAAGAACTGACGTCCCAGTTGAGATGACGGTTAACAGAAGTTACCTGCATTAGCAGAGGGATTCAGAGCAAAGAGGGTTTGTGTCAAGGAAATGTTATTTCCCAAATCCAGAGGGGGACACAGGAGGTGTCTCGCTGGGGCAAGGGACAGCCGTCCGGGAGGGCAGGAGCAGAACTTAGGAACGGCTGGGGACAGGCTAGAGAAAGAAGCCGGCCCACAGCGGGAGGGCATGGTGAGCCCGGAGGTGGGTTTATGCTGAATGCAGCACTCTGTAAAAAGGGGTCCCAGCAGATCCTGATTCAACAGGGCCAGAAGGCAGCTTGCGGAAGAGAGTTCACGTGCAGGAGATCACAACATCAAAGGGTTCCTCTGGCTGTGTGCTTACATCAGCATTCAAGGTGCTCTTCTTCCAAGCACAGTCTCCACCTCCCTTGCAGCCCTTTCCCCCAGGCTCTCTGCCTCCCTGGGCAGTAGGGAGAGCCCCCCATCCCCCCACCCTGCAAGTGTGGCTAAACCGCTCCCTGCTCCTGGGAACCTGTGGCAGTCACCTCCATGGGGCCGGACTGTGACGGCTCTGTGTCAGGTGCCCCCTGGTGAAGCAGGAGTCGTGATGGATGCTGCTGCTCCCGAGGGCCCAGGAGAGCTGTTTGCACAACTCAATGGGCCGTGCCCCCGCAGCCCTTCCAAGCCAGGAGGCAGCAGCCAGCAGGGCCAGAGAGGTGTGATCGGGGCCGTGACTCAGCCGGACAGCAGAACCGGCCCCAGCAGCCTGTCTCCATTAGAGGAGGCCGAGGAGACAGAGTTAGGGTTCTTGAGAACGTATTTTTCAAAAGATGGCAAAGGCATAGGCTCCTTGCAAACCTGTGAGACTTTCCGTTGTTGCTGAAACAGCGCCGTAGACAGGTAAATAAGACCAGCTTTGGAGCCATTCAGCCCGAGTTCAAATCCTGGCTCTGCCACCTCCTAACTCTGATATAGAGCCAGTTGCTTAACCTCGCTGCCCCTCAGTTCCCCCATCGCTACGTGGAAGGGGAAAGAGCGTCCAGTATGAGGTTGTTAGAAGGACTGAGGAAGTCAGCAGACACAAGGCTCTGAGACCAGCACATGGCCTATGATCAATGTTTGCTCAGTCCTAGCCATCATCATTCCCTACTCTGCACCAGGCTCTGGGGATTAAGAACCGGAGAAGCCTAGTCTTTAAGAACCACACAGCCTGGAGAGAGAGAGAGAGAGAGAGATACCATTTATCGAGCACCTACAACGTGTCCGGTATTTTGCCCGTGTAAGCTCTAAGGTCATAGAAGACTCAGTTGTGTTTCTGTTCGTCTGATACCAGAGTGGGGAGCCTTGCTGCTCAACATAGCAGTGAGACAGATTCTCTACTGGAGAGACTGAAATCATGATATCTGTACACAGGTGATGGGGGAGAGGGAGCTGAGGTGTGGAAGGCCACTGAGATCGCAGGGGAAAGAAATTTGCTTCTGATTCGCTAGTGTTCTCCTTTAGTCAAGCTTTACTAATTGCCCTTAGCTGGCCCCTCTTCCCGTTGCTGATACTGTGTCGGGCTAGTTTTTACATGTAGGTTTCGTTCAGGGGGTTACATTAGGGAAGCCAGTGGAAAGCCCCCTGGACTGAGCTCTGAGGCAGAGAGAGCACGGGCGTCAATTCTAGGGCATCTTTTTCCAGGCGTGTGGATTTGGGCTCCTCACTGGAACCCTCCACCTCATTCCTGGCCCGTGCAGGGCAGCGTGGCCATGTCTACCCTGTATGGGTGCCGGACAAGTAGGGGACATGACACGAGGAGAGCCTACAGCCGGCCACGGTGTACCTTATCCGTGCCCACGATGGTGCCAGACATTCAGCATGTGCTGAGCTTGCCGGCGATCCCGTGCACACGGACAACCTCCAGGGAGCTGGGTCACGTGACTCTGCCCCATCCTGCCCCCACGGAACCAGCAGAGTGCACCTGCCCGGAGGGGAGCCGGCCCTGGCTCTGACTCAGGGCCTCTGAGAGGTGGGAGCGCAAGAAATCCCACAGGGGAAGAGACAGGCCCATAGGATTCTTCCTATTATGAAGCTGGAATCAGAAATTGTATGAGCCACAGGGAATCAGGAGCTGAAGCAAAGGTGAAAGAATGTGTAGTTCAAAGCCACGAGTTAGGGAGATGAAGAGAAGGGAGCAAGGTAGCCTATGGGGAGGTGGGAGAGCAGAAGGCAGCCTCTGTGGTGAGTGAGTTCAGAGAAAGTGCTGGAGGCCCTGTTCCACCATGGTTCCTGCCCTTCCCGAGGCCTGGCCTGGCCCTGCACTGCCCTGGAGTCCGTGAGGCTCCCCCATGGGTAACCAGAGAGCAGCGTCCTCGACCAGGGACACTTTTGCTCCCAGGAGCCATGAGGCGTGTGGGGAGACAGTTTGGTTAGAGGAACTAGGGTGGAAAGCCTGCTCCCAGCATCCAGTGAAGAGAGGCCACGGAGGCTGCTGTCATCCCGCAACGCACAGGGCGGGCTCCCCGTAGCAAAGAGCTATGCAGCCCTAGGTGTCAGAAGTGCTGGTGCTGGGAAACCTTGCCTTCGAGTCAATTCTTTCCGTCAAGGAACTGCAATGACTCTGCCCCTTGAAACCTAAGGAATCCACGAAACCCAGTGCGTTTCCCCTCCTGCTATATTCTGAGCACTGGAGGGCACTTTGGGGAATGAGAGATCTGTACCCTCCACAGTTCGCTGCTTGGGCCTGGTGCAGAGCCCGTCACTCAAGACAGTGGATCTGCCTGGTAACTGAAGTTGGGTTTTAAGCTACGGTTTAAATCTCGCAGACAAAGGCACCCTGGGAAATCACTCAAATCAGGCACCATACTTTGTACACGCGACGCACACAGCTTAGGGTACAGACAAAGGCCTGGCTCATGTCAGTTTTCATGTCTCAAGCCTTGAGGTTTAAAATGTGGATGCATAACTCAGAATATTGAGAACATTTCACACGACGAGCTCCACTAGGGAACGTGGGCCTTTCTGATGCACTAGGCACTGAAGAGAAGGACTGGGGGAGATTTCTGTCCGAACTACCGTTTGTCCATTTCCCATATTTAGTCCAAGGAGCTGTCTGGATGAAGTGGCCCAGAGTGAATGCTTTGTACTCTTCGAGCTGCTCTTTCTAGTTTTGTCTGCTGGTAGTAAGAGCAACAGCTCTAAATTCCAAACGGGGGCGGGGGAGGGTGTCCCTCAGATCCAATGTGATCTTAGGCAGAAATGTTTTCCCCAATAGCACAGGGCTAGAACTCTAGCACCCACATTCCAGGGCATCCCCACAGCTCTTCAGAAAGGCTCTGGGAAAATGAGCCAAGACTAAATTTCTCACATCCAGAAGGAAAAGGCTTTTGGATTAAGAGAAAAAGAAAGTCTTCTGTGAGATTTGGGGGACTGCGATGTACTCCAAAAAGAAATGAGGCAGATGAAATTCACGGATTCAAAGAAGGAAGACAGAGGGGAAGCACTCCACCAAGAATTAACCTCAGGGTGGAATTGTGGGTGATGGAACCTGGAGGAATTTTCTTGAACCGATGTATGAAGATCAGGAAACGGACAGGAGCAAAACTTTTTAAACAAAATAATGGCAATGAAAACTATGATAAAATTACCTCTAGCTGTAGTTTACTCCGTACCCTTAGGTGTCGGGAACCAGATTACGTGCTTTACATTTATTATCTCATTTAATGCTAATAACACTAGGGGCTCTATTGGCAGACCCAAGGGGCTCCCCTCATCAGCTAGTCCTAGCATTGGGGCACAGAACCAAGCACTTCCACTCCAAAACCCAAGATAGGATCTTTACCCTAAACCCCAGCCTTCCCCTGCCCACAGCCCAGACAACTCCATGTGAAATCCATTGTCTCAGTGTGGATGCCAGGCTGTCTCTGCAGAGGGGGAGTGACAGATTCCTTCCTGTGTTATATTGATAGTTCAATGATCAGGAAGAAATGAAGAGCATTCTCCAATATTCTGAGCACTCCTGGAAGCAGAGCGCTGGCTGCCATGTATCTATGGGGCTGTGTTCTTTCAGCTGGGAAGCTCCCAGGGCCAAGCTTTGCTCATTGCGATGTCAGCCTGGCAAATGAGATGTGGGCCTCGATCAACACAGAGATAGCTGGATGTGAAGAAAACAAAAGGAAATACGAGACCAAAAAACACACCTATTTCCTAATGTAATGTTTCACCAAAACTAGCCTTAAAAGACTTTCTTTTTTAAAAACTTCCTCTATCTTGGGAGAAATCTTCACGAATTCCTCTCCGTCTGCAGGAGGAAGGCACATCATTAGAACGGTAATTTGCCCTTCAATTGTAATAAAGTCTTAAATTTTACCTGTGCCTTTCCAGATATGACCTCTGACCTTGAGTTGTCAAGCTGACTGTTCGTCGGTCCCTTCAAGTTGATGGTCACGCCATATGCTTCCGCATTCAGAAAATGAAGCCTTAGGTCAAATTCCATACCTCAGTGCAAATCTATAGAAAATTACCTTTCTAAATAACCGGGGATTAATGTTTTAACTCTTAAATGACTGATACTTCCTATCAGATGTAGAACAGAAATGAGTGTTTTCAGTAATTGCCTGGATCCTATTTAGTGAGGTCTAACCTTTCTTACCGTATTGTGTTACTAAAATATATCACGTAATATGTAACCTGTGATATATTAAAGTATATAAGTTATACTATCTTGTATTATTAAAATTATATTATGTTATAAAGTGGTGTTTTAAAGATTGCTAGGCTTTCGGAAAGGGATTGGCAAACTATGTTCTTTGAGCCAAAGCCAGCCCACCGCTTGTGTTTGTAAATAAAGTTTTAATGGGACACGGCCACACTCATCATTTACATATTGTCGGTGGCTGCTTTTGCACGACAACAACAGAGCTAAGCCGTTTCGATAGAGATAGAGACGGTAGGGTCCGTTGAGCCTGAAATATTTACGATCTAGCTTTTTTAGAAATCTTCGTCACTGCCTGCCGTAAAATAACACAGGAGCTACACCGTTGAAACTCCGTTTCCTCCTAATGAAATAAGAAGTTTGGCAGGGTGGTGGCTAAAATTAAGATCACCTTCCTGCACACTGATTGTTTGATCAAGTGCAAACTTAGAATCCATCTCGCATCTAGTTGTCCCGGAAAAGGTTAGCGCTGTGTTCTCAAACGTGTGATAGCTCTCGTGATGCTTTACGGATCCTTTAACTTCTCAAACGCTTTTGTAGATGAAATCACACCTTTTGGGTTATGACCAGTATACACTACTTGGTGTATACATCCCTCCCGCCAGCAAACTCCAGGCACTAAACCTTCATCCCCCTCCAAACGTCCTCACCCATGTCATGCCTACCTCTTCCAACCCCCTGTGGCCCTAGAGCCACAAATCCTAATACCCTGAGATGGACCAGGTGTTTCTCTTTGGCAACATGTTCGTGTCATCAATAAGCCGGGTTTGGTGTGATGTTGCCCAGGATTAGGAACAAACCCAGCGTGTGCAGCATGAATGGGTGGGTCCACTCTGTGCCTACACCTTTGCCACCCCCGAGGCTTCCCTATGGGCTATGGGGCCAGCCTTCCATTTCTTCTCTGTCTCGATGGGCTGTGCCTCTGGTCTTCCTTAGCACTTCCTCCCATGTGTAACTGCATCCTTGCCATTTGGTATTTGACTGATCCTGTGCTCTCTGCTTTGACCTTGATGATCTTACCTCTGGGATTGTCCATATGGAAGACCTCCAGCAGGGCTTCATCTGACCCAGCCTGTCTCCATTATGGCTCTGACTCCAGTGGGTGTGGGGTGAGCAATGCAGAGCCATTGTGGGGCCAGAGGGTGTCCAGGACAGCTAAGGAGAGATGGGGCTGTATATACATAGGAAAAAAGCTGTGCCAACAGGACAGAGACTTGACATGGAAATATGGAGGTTACAACCTTTGGTGAACAAAACATAATCTGTTGAAGTCACTGCCTCACTCCTGACTTCAGAAAGGCTAGATTGTATGTGTTTGAAAGATACAATTAGGGATCTTAGTGGGGATAAGATTGACCAAACAGAACGAGATGTCATTGCTACAAGCTTAAAATGCCAGACCAAAGTATGCCTGAAATTTCTGGCCGGCTTACATGATATGTATTTCATCTTTAAACTTTAAGGTAAAAAGAAAAAAAAAAAAAACAAGAAAAAATCCCACCCTCTTATTTTAATACTTTAATGCAGAGGCACAACCTGGTCATTAGGAAGATGAACTTCGAGCCAGACTGCCTGGTTCCAAATCCAGGGTCCATCTCTCATCACATACAACTTTGGACAGCTTGGCTTGACTTCTCTGTGCCTCAGGTTCCTCTTTTGTAAAGCAGAAATAGTAGAAGTGCCCCTACCAGACGATCGTGCAGGGCGCTAACTGGTATTATCTGGTGTTTGCCATACGCTACACACGGAGGTGGGGGTCCCTCTCACCCACTTTTCACAAAGAGAAGAAACAAGGTAGGAGCGATGAGCATCCCTGTTGTACAGATGTGGAAACTGAGGCTCAGAAAGCTTGAGTAACTTGTCAAGGATAAGAATGAGGAAATGGCAGCATCCAAAAGCAAACCTCAGTCTGCCCAGTTCCGAAGTCAATTTTTAAATTTAAATGTTTCCATTCTCCAGTACCACTCTATACATCTTCTGGAGCCTTTCTCCTGGAAATCGCCATCCATGGCCTGAAATATAAAAGCAGGTAGAGTCAAGGGCCGAGGCTGGTTTAGATTCAGTTTGCATCTTTCTCAACCACCAGTAACAGACAAACAAATCTGAGGAATTGTGGAGATTTCTTTTTGATTTTTTGATTTTTAATGAGGTACTTGTCATTAGGTCTGTTTTGCTAATCTGGTGTATTTGCCCTGTTCATTTGCTGTTCCTCATCTTTTATCTGCTCACTCCTTCCCCTGAGCAATTTCTTGCAATGCCCTTTGCAGAATATCAGCCATTGTTTGATGGATTTTTCATCAAGAAAAAATCTACGCAATTATTGTTAACAGAATCTCTACTAGAAACCTAAGAAAAACACACTAGATAATATACATAATATATACACACACATTCTGTATATACACACGATATAGACACATACACATATATACACACACATATACACATATGTACATTTATACACATACATACATGTACATACAATATACATATATGTGTTGGAGGAATCTTGTGGTTCAGTCCACAAGTCGGTATGGAAATGTACTATTCTCTTATTCTTACTTATTGAAGAATGGAACCCTATCACAAAGATTTTGCTATTAGATAATATTGAGGGGAAACAATTTAATTGTTAATTTACACATATATAAATCTCATTTTGCTTCTGATAGGGAAGGATGAAAGCATGAATTACAACCTCTATAGATTCATTTGAACCCATTCAAAGAGCCTAGGCACGAGGCAAAATTAGAATACTTCTGCTTGAGTTTCCCTAGAAGAGCTTCATTTATTCTTTAATTCTGTGTTTGGCTCTGTGTTAAATTCTTTACATAGATTAACAGGTCACTTCAACCCTTTGAGTTAGGTACTATTGTTACCCCCTTTTCCCAGATGAGAAAATGGAAGCTAGGAAAGGCTCCGTAACTTGCCCCAAGCCACAGCTGCTCACCTCTGGCAGATTGAAGCAGTGACTCCTGGCTTATTGATGAACCTGGAAGGTGGTCTTAAGGTCCTAAGCTGATAGAACAGAGATTCTCTGAAGTGTAAATGTACACTAACTGGAGTGTCAGCCTGACCAACAGTAGTATCTGTGTGCATGTGCACGCACGCTCGTGCACGCGTGTGTGTGTGTGTGCACGTGTGTGTGTGTGTAGCTGCTACAAGGACCATGTAGGAGCACTTCTGGGAGCAAGCAACAGCGATAGTGTAAATGCGTGCTCCATCCACCTGGATCGAAACGAGAGAGAAAGGACGGAAGGGAAGGAAGGAGGAGAGGAAGCAACAGAAGGGGAAATGTCGAGGGGTATCCAATGTCAGTAGCAGGTGCGGTGAGTTTTCAGAACACCTTCAGTTGCTAGAGAAAACCTGATGGGGCTAAATAAATAAGCCGAAGGTAGAAGACCTTACGTTTAGTTAATTCAGAGGTTAAAACACTTCACCGAAGACCCAAGTGCTTTCCATTTCTCTGCTCTGCTCCCTTCAGCTTATGGCCTTTGTCCCCAAGATGGTCCTCTCAAAGCCAGGGGGTTTGAGAATATACACCCAGCCATGAAAACACGCAGAGGATGAGGAAGACCATCTATTCTGATGTGTTCTTCTTAAGGGTTGGAAGCCTTTCTAGAATCCCCGATCAGTTTTCTCTTTGTGTCAGCAAAAACCCATCACAGAACTACTTGTGCACCCGTCCCTGTGAAGACGAAGGGACCTCCATGGTTTGAACGGACTCTTGGAGATCAAGAGTCTTGGAATCCATCCCAGAGAGTAAAGCATGTGACCCTTCTGTGATAATTGACACATTCGTGGCACACTGTAACACATGTGGGCCCCACGCCAAAGAAGGCACTTCAGCTCACTGCATGAACCCATAGACCACATTGATTGTTGGTGACAGTTACCCAATGTCCAACCACCTAAAAGCAGAGGCCCAGTGGGAAAGGATGTCAGGCTCAGGAGAGTGCTGTGTTCCATGTCCCCTCAATGCCTGGGCCCTTCACGCATTTGTTCCTACACTGGAGTTAGAGAGGTGGTCCATGTGGACCAAGTCCCTACCTTCAAGGACTTTAAATGCTTGTGGAGGTGGGGCAAGAAAGACAAATAATGCATAGACATGACTTATAAGGCAGCAAACAGTGCCATAAGGAAAAGCCAAAGGAGACCAGGAGCTAGAATATAATGAAGGTTGCTCATCCTTCCTTCTAACTGGAGAGACCGCTGCATCCCCTCACGCTGCCGCCCACCCGGCAAAGTTATCTCCTGTTCTTCTTCCAATCTGAAATTACATATCACGCTCCTTTGGTGTCTTCCAGACTTCTGAACCTCCCCCTCCTCTCCTACAAACTTCTTAGGATCAGAGTTGCGATTTCATATTGACTTATGTGATTGTTTCAATCGTTCTTCTCTGGATCACAAGAACCATAGAATAGAAAGTGTATCTATTTGTTCAAGATTCGGTCTGCAACACTGAGCACATTGCTTGGCACACAGTCAGCACTGGAATTTAGATAAATTCTTTCCGGGTGATGGGATGAGAAGCTGAACAGGTGATATTGGCTTTTGGCAGGGCCGCAGAAAAGAAACGTCTTTCCTGGGGACCACCTGCCACTGCTTACTACAGCACGTCAAACCCCAGACTGTCTATCCAGCCCATTTTGCTTGCCCTGGACCAGTTTCCCAGGTTTGCATGCTGTCCCTGCCAATAAATGATTTTAAGATATACCGACTAGCTATTATTCTTATATCCTGTTCATCACTGCATAGCAGAAGCATTTTTCTCCTGTGCAGCTTGTCCCCCATTGGGAGGGCACAGGGAGCAAAAAAATCTTCTCTTTCCCTGGGGATATGTTTTATAAAGGCTTTAGAAAATGGACTTGATGGCCAAGACTTTGAAACATCCCTGACGATGAAAACTGTATCCTCATATTGCTTCTTCATGGATAGCAGGCCAGCAAAAATGGCATCACATACAGGAAAAAAAAATATATTGACTATATTTATTACTCTTGGATCCATTTTTTTTTCAAGCATAAAAGGCAGAAATGAAGCTGTATTCCATGTTGTCTTGACACTTTTAATAAAAATACTAATGATAGAAAATAAAATTATTTAAGTACTTGTCTTGCAAGATCTTACTTAATCTTTATAATGCTTTGATACAGATCCTATTATCATACCCATTTTACAGATGAGAAAACAGAAGCTTGGGAATGGGAAGTCATTTGCCTCAGATCACAAGGTCAGTGAATAATAGGACTAAGCCTGGTGGGTCTATCTCCAAAGCCTTAGTTAAGTCTTTAAACTTACTGCCTTAGTTTGGGTTCCCCGGTGGAAAGCAGAGAAAGAATTTGGGTGCAGGTGGTTTATTTGGGGAGCGATCTCTAGAAGCAGGTGTGGGGTTGCTGAAAGAGCGAGTCAGGAAGAGAGGGAATGCCAATACAAGGGTGCTTGCTAGAGTGTCATGTCCTAACTCCCAGGACCTCGGGGGTCAGGGGGCATTTATCCACCTGCTTCAGTCCCCAGTAGTAAAGGATGACTCCTGAGAGAGTTAACCATCTTATCCTTTCAGGATGTGTCTCAGGAGGGCTGAACAGACTCCAGAGGCTTTGACATAATCTTGAGTCAGAAAAGCAGAAAGAAGGTCAGCAAGCACTTAGGAGAGGTGCTGGCAGCATGGGTCTCATGACCTGGGCTCCACAACCATAACTGAAATTGAAGGTGGGCTGAGGGATGTGGCGCTGACCGCCTGAAACTCTGCTACACTCACTACAGTCCAGTTCAATTTCATGTCTTCTTCACCATGACCTTGTGAGTTAGGTGTTAAGTTTTCTACTTTCCAGTGGAAAGATCGAGGTGATGAATCGTCAATGACTTGCCAAAGGGCGTACAAACAGACGGTGCCCTTCAGGCTTCCATTTATAGGCAGCTCTTTACATTTGACCTTCTCTCTGCTATGCCGCACTCTGTTCAACCAAGTTTGAACAAAGCTTCATGCACAAGGATGCAAGAAACCGGATCAGACAAAGCCCAGCCGTCACCATCAGGACAGCAGAGAAGGGCATGAGAGAGGGACATGAGACGACTCTACCATAAGACAGTGCTCACCTGGGGAAGAAAGTGCCGGCCAGCCTTCCTCTGAGCTGTATCCATCCGGGTAAGCAGGAAGACATCATTATCACTGGAAAAGGCAAGCTCATAGCCTTATGGATACTTTATCTTTACAATATAAACATCGATGCTGCATCGGTCCTCGAAGATTAGCTATGACTATTGAAGAAAACCCTAGTTTTTTCATTTGCTGTTTAATCACTGAATGGCTCCAAAATG
The DNA here is from genome assembly GCF_023065955.2 of Ursus arctos. Taxonomy (NCBI): domain Eukaryota; kingdom Metazoa; phylum Chordata; class Mammalia; order Carnivora; family Ursidae; genus Ursus; species Ursus arctos. Next base: position 19,139,957 of record NW_026622830.1, on the reverse strand, counting down.
ATGTTTCTATATCGAGACAAGAGTCTTTGGGTGAGGGGCAGCCTATGCGTAATGTTTGTGCATGCTCATCGATTTCTCCCCCAGCAAATGTGCAGAAAGGATCGAGCAATCCATGACCCTGTAGGTTTCTGGGTTTTGTCTTCAGTCTCCAAACAAGAAAAGAAAAGAAAAGGAAAGGAAAAAAAAAAAAAAAAAAAAAAACAAGACTTGAGGCAACTCCCTATGTTTCAATCATCCAGGAAGTGATTCTGGGTGATAATAAGAGAGGATAGGTAAGAAGGGGGACAGGGGGAAATTACTGGCTCGGTCAAAGCTTGCAAAACGACACCAGTGATTAAAACATCTTATGCTGTCCTTGGGCTGCAGAAGCCGTCACTGACAAAAGATCTCATACACACACACACAAAAGGAAAGAAATTAGCCATTAAGAAATATTTCAGCATAATGCAATTATTACAGCTGTATAATTGAATGGGGAAACCATTGATCTGTAGTAGAAAGGAAATTGCTCTTCTCATTGTGTTCCTATGAATATGTGAACATTAATCTCCATCTATAATCAACGTTCATTTCAAATCTGATTGCGTGCTACTAAACACCCGTAGCTATGCTAACATTATGTTAATATGGTTCAACATCATAGCTCCCAGCTTCACAGCACAAATATTTTTCTTTGGCAATCAATAGTAATTTCAGCTGAGTGGATGGAAGTCACGTTTTAATGGTAATCTTTCCTCCAAGCCTCCAAGTGCAAACTCAGTTGGTGTCTTAACATGGCTGCAGTGCATTGCATATAATCAGATAAATTAACCTGAAAAGAAATGGAGGAAGGAAGGGAGGGAACGTGGGTTAGAAATAAGAAGCAAGCTGGGCAAGACTGAATCTACCTAATAGATGGACGTGTTCATTAGGGAGGAAAAAGTGAGGCTGGATGATGCGTGGCTGGAACTGGATGAAGGTGGGCTGGCTGCGAGAGAGGTATGCAGGAAGGGGGCTGCGGTCCTGGAGGAATGAACTCTTCCTTCTGGCTGGGAGCCAGTGGCACGGAGCTGCCACGGACCTGCGCAACATGGATTCTGCCAAAGTCACGAAGAGGCGCGGGGAAGGAATAGGAAGCCTAGCAAACCTGGGTGGATGGTACCTGCTTGCATCTGAAGAGACCACTCGGATGCCTCCCATTCATGCATTCGGTCATTCACGAATGCACGCATTCATTCATGCACTCGCTTACAGATAACGGAAGATTCTGTACATTGATAAATGTCTATATTTATAGAACGGAAAATTCTTTAAGTGAAGTCACGTGTGAACAAAGAATCTACATTTCTAAGCATCACTCCTGCAGAGCACGAGGAATGGAAAGATGAGCAAAGCCCATCTCTGTCCACAGGGAGCTGATGGCCCAGAATGGGAGTCAGACACATCAACACCTCACGGTACCCACCTGCATTGCTTTGGAGCTCTCTATACCCTCGCTGCCTCCGTGGCCATTATGATTCTCTTCTTCCTGGAGGAAGAGAGAGAGAGAGGCAGAGAGACAGAGGGAGGGAGGAAGTTTGGAGAGAGAGAGAGAGAACAAGAAGAGTTTTGGTTACATTCATATGCCGATCATTATTTTCAACCCCCCCCCCCAAAGATCTCACTGATGAAATTCTTAGGGGGAGCTCACTTGCTCTGGCCCTACGTCCTAGGTTGCTGTTCCCCACGCCCCCCTCGATGCTCACACCTCGTCCTCCCACAGCCACTTAAATTGCAGGCTCCTTCTCTGAGAAGGATCAAGGTTATGACCTCCACGTGTGTGTGTTGTTCAGTATGAGGCAAAGGCAGAGGAAAGTGATAAGCGGGTCCCCAGCCTCCGGTCCTTGCCCCAAAGGAGAGTCCTGCATTGTCTCTTCTCTTCACTGCTCCCCAACTCTCCGCCCTGTCCTTCTGGGTCCTTCTTTGAAGGTCAGAGGAGGAGAATGTTCTCTGAAGGATGGCAGGACATACACTGAAGTGAGAAGGGGAATTCGGAGAAGAGACGACCGTGGGCGGAGGAGCAAGGCGTAGGAAGACATTTCTGCGTGACAGGCCATAGAGGTTAAATGTTTGCTTTTTGGAGGAGTTCTGAAAGAGGAATAATTTGAAAAGAGAAACTGCCATAGATATGGGAACTACTGAAAATGTTAGATAAAAGGGAACAGAGTTCTAAAGCCTTTGCCAAGATATTCTGCAGCCTGCCTCACTTTGTCGGCCTCTGTAGAGTCTTCGGTAAAGAAATTAATATCCTGCGCCTGTTTGTTCTCTTCTTTATAATCCTAAAGTGAGTAAAGATTTGAATTACTTTTACCCGCTTCTTGTAATCTCAAAATGTCTTTTTTAGGATGACATGAATATTATTATCATCAAGTATATTTTACAGGACAATATCTGGAACTATCAGAGATTTTATTCCAGAAATTCTCGCTGATAAAATTTTAATTTTATCAGCTTTGCTTAGTATAATTGTCCCTCCCCTCGCTTCCCTAAACCTTGGGGTTTTTTTCCCTTTTAATCTATCACCTCAAGATAGCCAATAAAAGCTGGCACCATTAGGCACAATTTTCAAGACATTTGGAAACTAAACATCCAGAACGTGGAAACAAGACTATATATTTTCAGCCATGTTTAAAGTCATGCAATACCCAATGAGATACTTGACAAAATTTCACTAAACTTCTCGTTAAATGTTTAGAAGCCTATTTTGAGTTTTACTGCTTATTAGCAAAGCCCAAAAGAAAAGTCATTGGGGAAAATACTCAATCTTCCCAACGCAAGAAAAACAGCTGAAATAATACACAGAAAACAATATGGCGACAAATAAAAACGTATTCCTTTGTCAGCAGATTCTACTGGAAGATGCAGAGAAAACCTTGCTGAAGATTTGAAAAGTCAAGTGTTAAAAGAAATTACTTGGTGTGTAAGGTTTGCTATGCAGTTGGGTAAAAGTACAGATGCTTCTAACGTTTTTTCCTTATGGAATTTGCCACATGAAATACAGAATGAATTTTTTTAAACACTAAAGAATGTACATAAGAGAGAAAAAATGTTTCAGGAATAAATGACTGTTATAAAACCAATATTTTGTGGAATAACTGTAAGTTACTAGTAGAGTGACTGATTGATTGGAATGAGTTTTTTTTTTTTTTATTTCAAGTAAAATTACAAAGATAGCCCTGGACGTGAAATTCATAGAGGAGATTATGACACTAGCAAAACAAACAAAACTTGAAGTCCTAGGTGTCAAAGTGTTCAGTTTGTCATCGGCACACTTAATTTCATAAAAAGATCTTTAAAATACAAAATAATGCTTACTTTTATAATGAGATAAAGACAGTCAATAAAAAGTAATTTTTATAATGTAGCAAGGAACTTAAAAAAGATGCTAAGTTTTAGTTTATCTATCTTTCTTTTTTAAATGACAAGGGCTCCAGGTTTACGGAACATTTTTTTTCCTACCAGGACTAAACCTCTCGTTATAATGTCACTTACAAGATAATTAAATCATAATAACCATGATGCCAGTAACACTGATAAATACAATTTCTGACTTCAAAGTTAAGGCGATGGCTTTAAAATGAGGAACAGAGTATGTGTTAAGCGAATGAAACAGGCTATGGGGAGTGTTTTGAAAACAGATGTTTGTAAACATCTCCTTTGTTATACGATTTAGTCGCTAAAACAATACAAATGCATTAATTGTAAGACCTCTCACAGCTACATCCTTTGCGTACATCACAGAGTTGCTTAACCTGTACAAGATTTTTCTAAACAAAATTCTTCCATGGTAGGATTTGAAGCGTTTGCGTTAACAGATGGGGGCAGCACAATTCGATGAACTTGTAAAGCTATGAGTTGGCATCAGGGAAGACGGATATTCTGTAGTTTGCCTCGAACCCTGCCGCACAGTTGGTGAATGAACTGAGACTGAAGAAATGACTAGGAGCCTGCGGAAAGCAAAGGCCTGGAATGCCTGTTCTTTTGCATGTCGATGTCTGTGTCCATTCCTGGGATCCATTGCTTTGTAACAAACCACTCCCAGACTCTGTGGTTATCTTGCACATGGTTCTGGTGTGTGAGCTCAGCTGAGCGGGTTCTTACTGAGGGACTCCGGGGCAGGTGCAGTCAAAGGCAGCTGGAGCTGGAGACATCTGAATGCTTCCCTATTCCAATGTGTGATTCTGGGTCTAGGATCGCTGGGGTGGCTGAAATGACTGGGGGCAGGTCAAGAATCTCTCTCTACACGGCTCCGCTCCATGACTCGCGTGGCTCCCCTATGCACGGGGGCCCAGAAGAGTCGGACTTCTCACGTGATGGCTGGCTTCCCCCAGTGTGAGTATTCCAAAGGACTCAAGTGGAAACTCTGAGGTTTCTCATAACAGGGTCCCCGAAGTCCCAGAAAGTTGTTTCTGCTACATGCTATGGGTCACCCAGATCGCTGGGGCCAGTCCAGCCAGACACAAGAGAATGGGAAATAGACCCACCCCTCAGTGCAGGGAGCACCACAACTGCAAAGAGAAGGCAGCTGTCACCTTCTGGATGAATTAACCGACATAAAGCCTCTGAAAGCACCTGGTACCGTCGCTAGCATATTAATCAGTGCTTAAATAATGTAAAGATCATGCGAATGCGTCTCTTTCTTTAGTAAAATAAATTGTTTATTAACCTTCATCTACCTGACAGTTCTGCGTCTTTAGGTGTACCTTGTTCATTATTCTGTCCTCAGAAGTTTCTTTTTTCTTGTTGGGAATTTTATTTATTTATTTATTTATTTATTTATTTATTTATTTATTTATTTAATTTTTCTAATTGAAGTATAGTTGACATACGAGGCAAGAATATAGAAGGGGAAAAAGACAGGCTCTTCAGTAATTGTGCTGGGAAAACTGGACCACCGCATTAAATACTTCTTCCAGCTCGAGCACTGTCTCTGTGGTTATGATGAATGACCCCTTCTCCTATTTTCTTTAACACACAGAGCCTGACAAAGGATATTTTCCCCCCGTTTGGGGAATAGAATACTAACAGCTAATGTTTATTGAACATTTCTGATATGCTGAGCTTTTTTCTTTTTTTCCACGAATGATCTAATTTTATCCTCTCCACAAATTTTCTAAGTAGGTACTCCGTGTATTTGCGTTCCCCAGATAAGAATAAAGCTTAGAGAACTTTGTGACCGATCCCGGGTCACACAGCATGTAAGTAGCAAACGGATGAGAGCAATCCAATCTAGCTAACAGCAGTAACTATGCTCCGAACTGCCATGTAGTTGAAAAATCTGTAAAGATAAACATGTTAAATTACATTTTATTGTACATTTTATGAATTAGTTTCATTCCAGTTTATTAAAATAGACCGCAAAAAATTATGTGTATCTTTTCTTTTTTTTTAAAGATTTTATTTATTTATTTGACAGAGATAGAGACAGCTAGCGAGAGAGGGAACACAAGCAGGGGGAGTGGGAGAGGAAGAAGCAGGCTCCTAGCAGAGGAGCCTGATGTGGGGCTCGATCCCATAACACCGGGATCACGCCCTGAGCTGAAGGCAGACACTTAACCGCTGTGCCACCCAGGCGCCCCTATGTGTATCTTTTCTATGGAATACTATGTAACTATCATAAAAAACGAGGTAGATGCTTGCATATATTTTTGAAAACAAAGTTGTAGAATATTTACAGAGAGATAATATGTAACATATGTACGCTACATAAATATACATGTGCATGGATACATACACACAGAGAGAGAGAGAGAGCGTTTCCACAAAAAAGACACATTAAAAACCTTTTACATGTAGTTCATACCGGGAAATGAGAGATGGGTTTACTTGGCAAGAAGAAAGAAGAATGTTGTTTTCTTCTTCATTATTGTTATTGTCACAGCAGACGCTGCCCCTGACCTGCCCGTATTGCTCAGCCCACCCCAAAGATTACCTGCTGTTGGTCTGCAGTTCCCATACATGTGAGTTTGGTTTCTGACCTCTCTCTCTCTGTCTCTCTCTCTGTCCATGTGTGTGTGTGTGTGTCTCTCTCTCTCTCCCAGGACTACCCCTGCGCTGCTGAATGGGGCAGGTCAGAAGCACCTGGAGCAAACCTCAACCAGTGAGGGACGGGGTTATGGAAACTCCTCCCTCCTCCCCGAGGCGGGCTCTTCCTAGAGTCTCATGGGTCCCCATGAGACTGTGACCCAGGTGCCCAGAGCAGTGCCCCTCCCCCTTCACACCCCCTTTGCTGGTGTTCCCCCTTCCCTGTCTCACTTCCCACGGCCTCGCCATGCTGCCCTTACCATCACCCAAATAAACCCCCTGCCTCTGAACCCGCCTCAGCCTCTGCTTGGGGGACGACCCACAAGAAGACAAATACGAGTTAAATTTGTGCTTTGTGCTCGTGTAACTTTCACGTACACAAGCAAGCAAGCACACAAAACCCCCGCTCTGTTTAACTTAATAAAACCGGTAAAGAATACATTATTTTCAGCCACGGGCATGGGTTGCATCATCCCTAATGCACACACTGGGCCTGTGGGAGGCTCTGGCTTCAACGTATTCTAAGGGCCACCGTTGAGTCTAGGGAAAACCGGGCCGGGGGGTAGGGGGGTGTATCTCCAGCAAGGCTTGGAGCGGGATGCCATCCACGTGCACTGCCTTGCCCGAGCAGAAGGTGACTCGCTCCCCTGGTTCCCCTCCCCACCTGCTCACAATGGGCTTTGATTTAACCCTGCTGTGGGCTCCGCACCCGGCCTCTGCTGAAGGATGCTCACTTCCCCCAGCGCAGGGGCTGAGCCCAGAGGCCCCGGGATTCATTGTCAGGCTCTGACACAGTGCCCCGGGCCCTGGCCCTGGGGAGCTGAACAGAGTCGTCTCCAGATTACAAGCCATTTCAGCCCGATCAGGGGTTACGGCCCCTACTTTTAACATGCTGCTTTTATTTGCAGGCTATGAAGTGTAATAGTTCACCATTTTGGTTTAAGTATCACCATAAAAGTCAGTGAGATGGAACAGGCAATAAGTGGTTCTTTTACATAGTGTGGCTGAGGCTGGGAGCTTACGTCTTCATTAACCCACAGAAACGGCTCTGGAAGAAAAAGCCGGGCTGGGCGCTGCCGAGCCTCAGGGATCCCCCAGAACCCAGCCGGGCCGGCCGCCTCCTCTGACTCCGTGGGCCTCCCTTCGTTCCTTCCCGGGGCTGTTGCTGAGCAAGCGGGGAAAACAGGAAGGAAAGGAGCTGGTGAAGTTCTTAAGAGTGATTTTCAGTGTGTGGAGGAAACGTGCAGCTTTGGGATGGACAGTGAAAAACTCCTCCTGGCATAGAGGGCTTTGTCCAGCAAGATACGGCACTTTACCATCGTCTGGGTGTCAAGTATGCTGCATACATTTCCCCATAATAGCAAATGAACTTTCCGCATTTGAAAGGGGGAGGGGCATTTTTTTGATGGAAAAAAATGAGCTTTCATATCCTCCATCCAGAATCTGTCCCAAAGGCATGAAACCAGGAGCATCTGCTATGGTCCAAATGTGCGGGTCTCCCCCCAGATTCAGGTGTCAAAATCCTAACGCCCAAACTGAGAATTAGGAGGGGGGGGGCCTTCGGGAAGTGCTTAGGTCATGAGGGTGGGTCCCCGTGCATGGGATCAGTGTCCTGATCAATGACCCCACAGAGCTCCCTCACACTTCCTGCTGGCTGAGGACACAGCCAGAAGTCTGCCATCTGCAAGCCGGACCCTGGCCAGAACCCAGCCAGCCCGGCACCCTGATCTCTGACTTCCAGCCTCCAGAACTATGAGAAATAAATGTGTCATTATGACAAGACAAGCCATCCTATTTCCAATCCTATCCATCATATTTTATTTTTCTTAAAATGAAGAGATCTACCCTTCTCTTATAAAAGAGCCCATTCACCTCATGGGAGAAACCACGGCCAGAGCTTAGCAGCTCCTTGTTGCCTGTTGGTGCCTTTTTCCCCTCTTTCTCCCCCCTTGTTTTTCCCTTTCTTTCTTTCTTTCTTTCTTTCTTTCTTTCTTTCTTTCTTTCCTCTCTCTCTCTCTCTTTCTTTCTTTCTTTTTCTTTCTCTCTCTCTCTCTCTCTCTCGGAAAACATTTCTTAAGGGCCAAAGTTCCAGACTCAACGGACCCAAGCCATGTAGTAAAACGTACACAACTTCGCATTTTCTCACTCTCACATGTGTGCCAGGCGATGCTGGGCGACGGAGGCTAGCCTACCTCTTTATGTCTCCAAATAGCAACTATGGAGCTGTTAGTTTTGCCCCGAGAGAGAAAAACCTTTTGCCCTCTCTGCCTTAGATCTTGCTTTCTTAGAAGGCCAGTACTCTTGTGCTGTCTTTCCAATTATTTCTCTTTCTCAGAGAGGTGAAGTCACAGCCGTGTGCTTATGTCTTAAACATGCTTTGTTTGGGCCAGAGACGCTACTCCTCTGTGAAGCCTTTGCTTTGCAGAAATGCCTGTTTTGTTAGGTGTCTTTCAAGTTGTTGAACGTACCCCTTTCTGATCCATACTTACCATTCACCCGTCTCATTTGTACCTCATGAAGCCATGGGGTAAATAGGAGCATCCTTTACCAGTTCCTGAGTCTGAGCCAAGGAATAATGGAGAAATCCCTGTTCTTTAAGTCTGTGGCTGTGAGAAGACCGTTTCTTCATAATCCAAAAGTGCAACAGGACTACAGAGAAGTCTGTCTTTGGACACCCAGGAAATAATGCGTGTTCCCTCATCCATAAGGAAATACACGGCAGCTAGAATGGGTCAAGTCCCATCTTTCATATTACTCATTGCAAAACTAGATTTAGTTGACCAACAAAGAACTTCTCCCTAACCCCAGACTCTGTGCTCAGCAAGGGTGTAAGTTAAATTTGCCCGTCAGTAGCCCTCTGGCACTTGGAGTTGGGGAAGAGAGCTAGGACGGTAGCTTCTCCGATCCACACATGGGGGATTCAGACCCTTAACCCGTCCGTGATGACTTAACATTTGAGCACACCAGAACCAAACATCCTGCTGCGTGAACGGGCACCCAGCATCCCGCCCTTCTGCAGCTGTCAACCGTACGCTAAGGCTCCCATCCCTCTGTGGCTCGGCACCTCTAAATGACGGGGTGAGGATGGCATGCAAGCCCAGACACCAAACTCGCCACAAAAGCAGACCTTATCATTTGCTCTGCATGGTGTATTTCTGGTCTACTCTCCTCTAGGCATGTATTCCTTTCCATTCCACTCTCCCTCCAGTGTTTCAACCTCAATTTTGTATTCTCTCCTGATTTTGCCTTTACTGTTGTTGTTGGGGTTTTTTTGTTTTGTTTTGTTTTTTGTTGGTTTGTTTTGTTTTGTTTCATTTTTTGTTTTTAGGTTTTTTAAGTTCCCCATTATCTTCTCCAGTACCCTCTTGATTCCCCCCCGAGTTTCTTTGATTATCCTTTTGAGCTCTGATGCTTCCATCAAGCGTAGACCAGTGCCCCATGGGGCTTCCTCGGGCCCGTGTGCGGGGACCAGGGAGCTGTTTCCTGGCCAGCCGTCTACACACACTTCCCAGGATGCTGCTGCAGCAGGGTGCCTACTGCCACCCTTTTGTAGGAATAACATTGCTAATGAATTCATAGCCGCAGATTCTCTCCAGAAAAATCATGGAGCTCTCATCCAAGAACTGTGGCATTGTGCTTTCGCCCAAAGGTTTGCCTCTGTGGTCTTTGCGTCACTTACCAATTTCCTGCGTGCTTGAGAAAACTCGGCTTTCTCATCTTCGAATTTTCCCTTTGGAACACCTCCACATGCCCTGGGCCTCCTATGTGCAGCATTTTAGGATGGTGTCTTTTCCCACAGGATTAAGGATTCGACTGGCCACGACCCATCCCTGGATGACTCCTCATGTGGTTTGCGTCCCCTTTAGTGGAAGATGTCCCCAAATACATGGCAGTCCTCTGAGATGTAAGATTTAGCACACTCCCTATGCTGCTCCGTGACAGCCCAGCAAAGACCTCCCTGAAAAGGTGGCTCTGTGACTGTGAGCCATCACCTTGGGCCTCGGACACCAGAACGGAACAGCATGAAGACCCACAGGGCACAGAAAAGGGCCCTGGGTGTCCGGAACTTGAAGCCGCCACCACTATCTTCCTCAAGCGAACTTCTGGGAGCTCCCCCAGGAGATGAATTTCATTTCTGGGACACCGTCGTCCCCTACAGTCCTCTCTAATTGCCCCCCACCCTCTTCAGTTTCTTTGCCGGGCACGGACATGCCTCCACGCTAGAGCTAACGTCCCTGCTGCTGACTCGTGGACACTTTTGTCACCGACGAGCTTCCATCTGTATCTGTCTATCTGTCTGTCTGTGTCCTCAATTACTTACCTTTGTGCTCCTCCAGATGCTTGAGATTGCTGGAAGTCTGAACTCTGATTTACAGAGGGGGTGTTATTTAATTCAACATGATGGAAAGTGTTCCACAATCCGTGTATATTTGGGAATATCTACTCTCCTGGCATCACACAGAACCAGACACAGCCCAAGGCCTTATGTTTCCTGTTTAACTTAACAACCTGCACAAATGTCTCTTCGACATATTATCAATGTGTCCTGAATAGTCTTGCAATTCGTGAAGCAATCTCAGTCTGATCTGAACAAGGAAAATCCCGCTGCCGGGGGTAGGTGAGGACCCAGCCGGTTCGTACCACCAAGTACAATATCAAAATACTCATACGAGCCCAGAACTGCATCTGCTGTGCCTTTGGAGCAATGCCCGTTCTTGACTGTTGTCTTTCACGCGTGTTTAGGAATCGTGGTCTGATAAGGGATCTTCTCATTTGGTTTTTATTTTTGTTTTGACAGAGGTTGGGGTACGGGGTGTGACTTACTGAGACGATCCAGTGAACTATGTTAACAATAGTGTACTTTCTGTTTTGGTGACGTCCTATTATTCTCCACTCCCTACCAGTAAACTATTGGCTACGAAAAGTTTTTACAACCCTCCTTGAAGGCTTCCAACAACTACACAGATGTCTCTCTGCACAACATTAGCTGTGGAAAGAATAACTGTGTTAAAGAAGGCATTTTCCAGTTACAGGGAGAAGCAGAGCCACTCTTGTAGGGTGAAAGTTATAAACTGTGAGTCGCATTGGGACAGCCTCGGTGAGCCCTCTCAACTAGAAATTCAGACACCCATCTGTATCGTGTCTGCCAAGTGGATAGGGTAATAACGAGAAGGAATGTGAATGGAGGCTGGGGAAAAAAATGGAAGAAAGAAGCAAGGTGACCAGAATGATTTCTCAGACTGGATAAAATTACCCTTTAAGGTCACCAAGTTCACTGAACAACTTTTTAATGCCTGACTCATCTTTCATTGAATGCTGACACCAGGAAAGAAGTGGAGGAAGAGATACTTAATAATAAACAGAAATTATCTGTTCATCTGGGAGGTAGAGATGACTCTGTAAATTGAGTTCATGTTGTCTGGTTTATACATCTATTGTTTATGAGTTTGATTACTGTGAGTTGGTCCCTAGAGTTTGATCATCAGGAAAGCCACCACCAGTCAAATCATATTTCAAGGATACACAAAGTTGAAAGGGTTGTCTCTTCTTTATCCTAGCCCATCAGACTCCCTCTGTGAGGGAATTTGAATCTTGAGCCATGTTTAAAAAGTCATAAATCATTGGAACTGAGTATTTCTAGAAGTACCTTTTTGAGACTTTCCCTGAGTTCCCACTACTGAGATCCCTCATGCTGTCCTGCTTTCTGTCCTTCCCAAAGCCTGGCAATTCAGCTTTTTTCTCTACTTCTCTGAACATGCACCATATACCTCAAAAAAAAAAAAAATTGTATTTGCTTCCTGATGTGGACTCTATTTCTTGCGATGTCGGGACCATAAGTCACTCAGGAGCCATGAGGCCCTTTCCATTCGTGTACAAATGGAGGTACATGGAAGCCACAATTTCTTTAACTGGATTTCAGGACCCAAGGGCAGGATAATTAACCTTTTATTAGGGAAGCTGTGAACCCTGCCTCCTCCTCCCCAGGCAGAGACAAACAGTTCTCCCCCCGGGCCTGTCTGAGCGACACGATTGTTCGAGCCCACGTGTGCTCACGCAGGAAGGGAGCTGCTGGAACCCGCCCAGGAAGCCCTGGCCAGCACCGAGTGCTGGAGGGCCCGGGAGGAGGGCTCCCGCCTCACCCTGGGCGGTCGGGTGGAAATAAGCTGTGTCTGCCGCCTGGTTCTGGCAGCAAAAGCAGCACCAGCACCAGAGAAGGTTCGGACTCCAGACCCCCCAAAACCAGGAAATTCCATGCTGGAGCTAAAATTGTAGCTGGCCTCCCTGGTCGTGCTCCCAGCTCACATGCTCTGCAGCCTCTCAGCACAGCGTGTATCCACACACGCTGCCCACGTGGGTTGAATTACGGAGGCACCGAACTGCCGTAACTCTCCCACTCCCCCAACCTCAGGGCAAGGAGGAGCCTTCACCCTCCGCGTGCTTGAATGCTCAGACCAAGCCAGCTGTTAATTTACACCGTGGCATCAGAAACAGAAAACTGACATCGGTCCTTGCCGGCCAGGAACCGAACTGGAGATTTGATGAAAATGATCGCTCGACTCTTTCCAACAGCATTTTGGTTGAAGTAATGTTATCCCCCTTTTCCGGAGATTTCCCTGTGCGGGTATAGGTGCCGGGTTTGGAATCGGATGGCAGGGTCTCTCGGATCTGAAACCTAGGTCACTACATGACATATTCTATCTGATGGAGCTGAAGAGTTTGAATGGACACCATGCTCCAGCGCCTTCTTAAGATGATAAAACCAGACCCCACTACTAGACGTTTCTATTGAAAGAGCCAGGAAATGCAGTCCTCTAGGCCAAGAGACTTTCCTCTGCCTGTCCTGGCCAGGTCACTGTCATGAGGAGGAATGGTCAGTTCACAAGGGATAGGACTTGGAACAGGGAGCCCTGGATGAAGAATTAACAAAGCCAGCTCCAAGCTCTTCCGCACGGCATGGGTTCCAGCACTTGCCTTCTTTGCGTCTTCAACCCATTTGGGTGTACGCAGGGCCTAAGCGTGTACCTCAACAGCAATGTGCCTGAGAATAAGGCAGAGGGAGGGGGCAATCTGCCCCCGCTAGGGCACATTTTTATCACTAACGTTGTTTAGCCTTGAAAAAGTGGGTGGGCTTTTAAGTTAATTTTCTGATTGTGTTTTAACTGTCTACATACAATGCAACCTTTCCAACCTGCAAGACGGAGCGGAGTGGGAGGAGTTGGGAAAACCTCCCAATTCCTAATTCTGTGTGCCCCTAGATGAAGGAATTTCCCAGGGGGAAAAAAAATACAAGGTCCCTGCTGGAAAAGAACTCATAGACCATGAACATCAGTCCATCCCTTACAAATCCAGAAACGGAAGCCTCTAAAAGAAAAGTCACTTGCCCAAGATCACACAGTAAATGAGTGGTAGAGAGAAGGCTAAAGCCAATTTTCTCACTATAAACAGGAGTTTCGGTACAAATGTAAAGTGGTATGTACGAGATCCTATGGCCAGAAAAGGTCCCCTAATGTTGCCAAGGAATCCAGTCCCTTCAGACTCCGGCCCTCAGATGGAGGGAAGCATTGGGCTTGGGGTGCCCACCACCTCACTGGGGAGGGCAGACAAGGCACACTATGGGGTAGAAACAACTGCCCAAGACACCAACACAAGCAGTGCCACAGAGCAGCCCGTGATGAGGCGTCGGATTAGGGGAACAAGACCGTAATGCTCTAAGAAAGCACAGGAGAGAACCACTTTGGCGCCTCCACGAACCCCTCCCAGCTCACCCCGCACCCCCCTGGTTCTCTGAGTCCTTAATCAGTAACTGAAACAGGAGATTTGCTGGGTAATTATATGTTGATGAGAAACAATGCTTTAGGGGAACAATAAGAGACGTGGAGTCAATAAATCTGTGTTTAGAGCTCGTCTCTGCCATGTGCTAAGTGAATGGTGTCAGACAACTCTCTTCACCTTTGAGACTTGCTCTCTCCTGCCCAGAGGGAATAATAATCCATCCTTCGCGTGACTGGTTGAGAGTTGAATAAGAAACGAGGTAGAAGCGTCTACCATTATGTTTGGCTCATGGTGACTGCAGACATGCTAACTCCTTGAGACCTTACATGACTTAGCGTCTTTCATGGCTCCTTCACTGGGCCATCACAAGCGTTACTGGTTTAAACGGACTGAAGAGCAGTCAGGATACAGAAGAGGAATGTCCACCCTGAAAGTTGGACGTGCACTGCTTTTCACTGAACATCTGTCAGAACCTGAGTTGAATTTCTGGACAATTCTTCATGGTCCTGGGTCCACGGTATGGCTCCATCAGCAGCTCAAGACAGAATCCTGCCAATAACCAAAGAAGAAGAATTACTCTTTCAAAGATCTGAGAACCCAGAGGATTTTACTGGTGATCTCTTTAAAATTTCTATAGGATGATCTCTATAGCATATTCATTTTCCCAGGAAAATGGCAAATTCGATAAGATGAATTAGATCCTCATGGTAAAACCCAACAGATTGGTTAAAGAAAGAAAACCATCACTTACAATTATGACTACAGGAGCGCTATTCCAAAATTAGTTAAAAGTACTGAATGGTTTACGGAAAAGATTAATTTTATTATTTTTAACAATTTTATTATTTGTTACCATAAAAAGAGTGTTTTATTTCACACAATAAAACATAGTTCTATATTAGAGGACATACATGCATAGACACAAACACTTATGTATAATATGTCTGTGTGTGTATTTAACATAAAAGTGTATATATCTGTGTATATATATTTATTTATTACATTTATGCTATTTTTGCATTATTTTTCTTTGTATTTTTATACATTGTATTATTATGTTTATATTATTTGTTTATTATTTATATGACTTATATATACTTATAAATCAGATTGTCATCTTAATAAAGGGTAAATAAGCATTAATTTATTTTCTGATTATAATAGGAATTGTAGAAAACGTGGAAAATACAATATACCAGTCGGTCAGGGTCTATCTAAAGAGGACACAAAAACCATATAGCAACTTGAACAAGAAAAGTTTCATACAAAGAATTATTACCTATGACATGGAATTACCTACTAAGGGGTAAAGAGAATTCCAAGGAATATAGTAATGGTGGGACAGGAAGCAGCCCCCTCACCACAGGGCTGAGGCAGAGAACCCAAGAGGGGAACAAATTTGGAGGATGCTTCCACTTCCCAGAACAGAGATCCAAATTTGGTTTGCAACAATGCTGCCTTGACCCAATGGATGGTGGGGAAGTTCCCTGAGTCATGTGCTTCTGGGGTACTGGGATATAACGTCAATCCCCAGTGGGAGTGTGGCTGAACCTCTCTGGAAGTGAGTGTCACTAGGTGACCCACTGGCCAACCCCTGGCTGTAGGAGAAAGACTCAGTTCCAGAACCCGGATGAACAGCCCCTTCCTAGCCCAGGGTCTCTCTAGCGCCCTCTACTGACACATTTTACCATTGTGTTGGCCACAGGGGACGGGTATTCCAGCGTGGTAAGCAGGACAAGGATGGATGGATGTGTAGTTGAGAGGCATAAATCGATAGCCAACACATACAACAAAATATAAGAAAACAAATGAAAATCATCAATAGGCCAACAACTGAAAACCCTCTTCAGTGGACATGTCAATAAATATTCTTCCAAAAACTTTTATTTATTGTGTGTGGGGGGGAGGTGTCTTTCCATAGTTTAGGTTTTTATAAATGTATAATCAAGATTATATTTTATTTCCAATTATCTATACTGTTTTTTAACTTATCATAACATAAGTAATATTTTATATCATTGAAATTCCATTTAACATCATTTTCCTGGGTGCATAATATGTCACGATGGAGTACGTACTTGAGTAACCTTTGAAAAAACACAGCACGCTAATTGATAAATGGGCAAAGGACATGAACAAAGGGACTGTTTACTAAATAGGAACTACAGCCGTTAAGCGAAGATGAGGAAATGCTAAATCTCATTAACAACTAAAGAAAGCTATCCCTGTGATGAAAAATAAAGCAAGCTGAGCATCCCCTTGCAGTCGTGCTACATTTCCTTGTTGGAACATCTGAGTTACTACTCAAATCAGTTTCAGACAATGACAAATTCTTCAACTCCAAAACTTGTTTTTCTCCAAATGAGAATGGCTGTAAATCATAATTTTCCACATGCACGTATGTTGTGTGAGTGTGGCATTGCTAAGTTTTAAATAGGCGCCCAGACAGATGGGAACCAGAACATGACCTCCATCTCTCCCAGGGTTGCCTCCAGAAGGATGCTTGGGGTTTGTTTTGAAATGTCTTCCTTGGAGAAGGATTCCCCAGAGGCATCTTATAGACTAAACCCTTGGCTCTGCCTGGCACGGTGCCTGCAGTTGTCAGGCCCTGGGAAATGCTCAGGATCCCCGAGGGGGGATGAGGCTGTGGGGAGGGGCCCGGTTCCAGACCCGCCCTTCCTGATTTGTTTCTGCTCTGACCTCAGTGCTGAGCATGGCCAGGGCTGCTGTCTCTGCTGTGGACCATGCAGGAGCTAGGACATTCCTTGATGGAGTTGCCACTCCCCTCCCCTCAACGCCCATTGAAATAGTGGAAAGAAGGCTGGATTTGGAGAACCCAGCTCTTTCACTCAATCGCTATATGATCATGGATAAGTTGCATAAGCCCATGAGTGTTGACCTTCTCACCCAGAGCCTCGGGCCAATGCTCGCTCTGCCAATGTTATGGGATCATTGGGAGAAAACACAAATAATTGAGGCCACGTGCAAGATGGCCTAGATGTTTTGGATTCCACAGCTGGGCATCCTAGAGAAAATTCACTTAACTTCTCTGTGCTCAGTTTCATGAACTGAAAAACAGAGATTTCTTATAGCATTATGATGAGAATTAACTTGCATAATACATGTAAGCATTATAACAAGACCTGGAACCGGTCTTGTTATTACCAGTAATCCCAGTTGAGAAAGTTCTACTCTTCAAGTGTTCTTTCCTACATTCTTTTCTTAATTCCATCATGTTCTCCGCTCTCCTTCTCAGTTCAACCAAGCAGCATTTTGAAATTTGTAATATTTTTGCTACCATCTGGCACAATGAATGGCATTTTCCTAGCCTGGATCTCATCTATCTGAGATCCACGACGGCACTCTCAACCCTCTCACGCAGTCACTTATTCATTCAACAAATGCTCATCGAGCAGCTACTAGATCCCAGGCCTTGCGTGAGACCCTTGAGGTGTAATTATGACTTAAACTCAGTCCTAGTTATTTAAATCCTAGTGTTCCAGCCCCAACTTGGAAGGCAGGCAAGTAAACAAATGATTTCAGAACCCACTGATAAGTAGGTAATGGAGTCAAGTACAACGTTCTGTGGGAAATTGAATGAGATGGGATTAGCTCTTCCTCCTGGGAGTAGGAATGCCCCCCTGGGTCGTCCACACAGGGTTCTGAATGTACTCGGCAGACAAAGAGGAGAAAGAGTACTCCAGATCAGGAGAACAGAATGTTCAGGAGCACGGAGGTGTGAACGCACATGACCTATCCAGGGGAGGCTGGAAAGTTGACTCTGGCAAAAGTAAAGTGTATGTAAGGAAGAATGGCTGCAACAAGTCACATGCGGGAAAAGGCAAGAACCAGACAAGACTGAAACGCGAGTGAAGGAGTTTGGACATTTTCCTAGAAATTAGGAATTTTAAACACATGGCCACCAGGCAGGCCTAATTTAATGAGGTCAGTGTCTTTAAAGTTTGTGTTGAATATGGGGCATGTACTACCCTTTGGCCACAGAGCCCATCACCCCATATTGCCTTGTACTGAACCCCTTCCCACATATCTCTGATGGGTTTGAGTTTGCAACCCTGCTTGGGCTTAATTAGTTCCTGAAGAGTGTACACCAGGTATTGACTTAATCAAATCCCTCTGAAGGCTGGGAAGAGGAGGTGCTGCATGTCACGGGGTGTGAGATTGTATGTGGAAAGAGCAGCTGAAGAGCTATTGCTCTGAAATGAAAAAGAGAGTCAGAGTTAGCGAGGATGTGGAGTAACCAAAACTCTTATACACTACAATCACTGCAAGTCTCAATTGGTACAACCACTTTGCAAATCTTCTTGGCAATATCCAAGTTTAATACTGAACATCTGCAGACCCTACGACCCAACATTTCCATTCCCAGATACGTGTGCACACGTGTGGACCCAGAGTCAAGTACAAGACTGTTTACAGCAGTGGTATCCACAATAGCCCCAAACTGGAGATGACCCAAATGGACAGTACATAGTGGACAAACAAATTGCCACATGTTCTTGCCAGAGAGTACTAGACAACTGAAAGCTCTATGTCTGTGTCTATGCTCTATGTCTCTAACAATATTGAATGAAAGAAGGCAAACTCCAAAGCGTGTATGTTGAATGAGTCTGTGTATAAAAAGTACACGACCAGGCAAAACTCAGATGTATTCTTAGATAATGATTACCCCTGGCCAGGAAACAGTGTAGGTCTTCAAGAGGGCAACAGGGGGACTTCTGGGGGTAGGGGGTCATGGTGTGCTATGTCTCCATCTGGGAACTGATTTCATAGGTGTGTTCAGCTTGTAAAAATTAATTACTCCGGAAAAAGCACACTCACGATATTGTGCTTTTCGAATAGACTTCAATAATAAGGTTTTTGCAAATTTAAAGTAAGTTAGAGGTCACTACAAGCAAGGCTGTTGCGGTAGACCAGATGACATTTTTGCAAAGGGTCTCCTGTCAAATGCTCTCCTAAGTGCCAAGGACACCAAGCTACAGAACACGGAGGAGAGATCAAACGATCAACCACTCAGCGGAATACTTTCAGTAAGGCAAAGGCAAGGTAATGAGATACAGCATAAGTGGGTGCCAGTGAAGGATTGGGGGGGCCACTTTCGACAGCGTAGTCACTGCTTGCCTTCTTCTCAGGCTGCTAGGATTGAATACCTCTGCACCATTATATTACTCAGCAGTGTTAAAACCGAGGATCCTGGTGGATCCAAAGCCAGCAGATCTTGCTTCATCCGGGCGGGGAGGCAGGATTTTGACAGCGCTCCCCTAGAGGGGCCATCACATGCAAGAGTGTGGCGCGATCACCGCGTCCTAGCGGGCAGCCCTCTGTGAGCACAGACTGACGACCCAGGGTTCAGAGTGTCATCCCCGGGCACTGGGAAGCACCATCGTATGCTGGGTCCGTGCACGATTCTCAGCAGACATTCTCCGTCCGCGTTGGGCCTGTTTTGCAGGATCCTCCACTGTTGGCTTCCAGAATGGACTCTATCCCAAGGATACCCTGACAGCCTATTTAACATACCCTTCATCTCCACATTTTTCCCCCCCCCGAAATGTTTTTTCCTCTCTGATTCCCTGCCAGTTCTGAACAGAATCGGTGTTCCTTTGTTACTGGGGCTTTCTCAACACACTTTACTTTCGAAAAATTCTTTCAAGCTTACTTTTTGCACATTTAATATCCAAAGAATTTCAGACTTTGTAGTTAGTCCCAACATCTCACTGAGATAGAAGCTCATTGGAAGAAAAGGGATACACTATTTTTTAAGACAGACCAACATTAAAACGGAAGGTTCTAGTTTTTAATAGTATCACTGGAGACTCTAAAAACACGTGTGTTGCACATGTAAAATTCTAATCACCTTCTTCGTGGAAGAACATGCAGCAGAGACAATGTGAAGCTATCTCAGCTTTCCAGAAGGAGTTATTGCCAGATTCAATTCAGTTTCAACAACACCGGCTCTCTGGTCTGTCCCTGCATCTCCAAAGCCTGTCTATTTTGAGAGTCCGGCTCAGATACTAACATTCCTATGAAGGCTTTTCTTTGGCAGGAATGTCTGCTGCAGCCCACCTGTTGTACCTTTCTACCTTCCTGACACAGGATGACACGACACGAGGGCATGTCTATCTCTGCAGCGGGCCCGCAATGTCTTGAGAAAGGGGACTGTGTCTAAGTTAGTGTTGTATCTTCTACCACACAGCGTCATCAGCCCCACCATCATCATCACAGCTCATACCCGCTGAGCACTCACCCCCGCCCCCCGCTGCCTGAGTAGGCTTCTCTTTCCTTGATTCTCCCAACAAGCCCCGCGGAAGGTATGGTTACCGCTCACTCTGACATGCGTGAGAACACGGGAGCGTGGGGGAATGAAGTCACTTCCTCCACATCCCTCAGCGCTAGAACCAAAAGCCCAGGGAGTCTGGCTGCTATCTTCAGGGTGGCTTGGCCTCTTCCCCAGCCCAGAACGAAGCACGATGGAAGGTCATAATGATGTGTTGAGTGAATTGGCCCCTGAGCTTGGCGATGGCTTGAAATTGGTTTGAACAGAAAAAAAAAAAAAAAAGGAAATGAATTTCAGTCTCACTAGAGTTTTGTGCTGCATTTAAGAGAAAGACTGAGGGTCTTCGTGCCAAGACTGCCAGGGACCTCCTTGCCGAACTGAGGTCTGTGATGTGTCCTCTGAGCACCCCAATATTCCAAACAGCCCTACCACCATTGTCTCCTAGAATGTCCATCCAGCTGCTGGGAGGACTCCCCAGGAGGCACGCTGTGAGGACAGGTGGGGCTCTCGGGGTGGAAGGGAGACATACTTAAGCAGCTGGCAACCATGTGCTTTTTGCATTCCCTTTATTAACTCCCACTGACTTCCATTATAAAGATGAAGATGCATTCCCGTGGGACAAAACATTTGGCCTCACCACTAGACAAGAGTGACCTGTACGAAGGAAACAAACCCTTTTCAATCAGCTGTTTAAAGGAAAAATGATAATGGATGAGAAGACCTGAAGGAATAATGATAATCATCTCCGGAAAGCAATGTCGAACGGCATAAAACATGAAACAGGAAGAAAAATGCCTTTTAGCAAAAAAAAATAAAGCGGAGAAAAGAGGCCCACCAAAGGTGTTCAAGCGAATGTGGACAGGCACTTACTTACTTACTTTTTTCACCCCTGTATTCATTCACCAGTATACACCACTCATTAGTGCTCTCTGCACACTGCTTGACACGCGGGAGGAAAGAACAACCTAGAAGGTGCTCGGGAAGAGGCGCCGGGGACTTGTGCTTGGTAGGCGTGCAGGTGCTGGTCCCGCCATTACGCTACGGACTCCAGCCCTGGAGAGTCGGCCCGGCACCGACTCCGGAACTGGGCCGAGTGGGCGGGACTCCTGTTCTAGGGCTTCCCACCTGCTCCCCTGAGCCGGGCGCTGAACCTCAGGGAGCTCAGCTCCCTTGTCTATAAAGTCGGGAAGACAGCTTCTGACACAAAAATGTTGTTAGAAGGATTAAATGAATTAACATTTGCAAAGCCCTTAGAAATGGGATGTAAATGCACTTCCACCATCTGTTATCTGTAAGGGTTCAGGAAATCAGTTTATTTATCTGTAAAATGGATAAATATGCAGCTAAGGATTATAGATATGAAAATCATACATGGATATATGTATCTACATCACACACACATACATATACACACCGCATACACACCCACACACGTGCATATATACCTACACACATGTGCATACACACCTACACACATGTGCGCATACACCCACACATGTGCGCATATACATACATGTGCGGATACACCTACACACATGTGTGCATACACCTACACACGTGCACATATACCTACATACATGTGCATATACACCTACATACATGTGCGCATATACCTACACACGTGTGCAGATACACCCACACACATGTGCGTGTATACCTACATACATATCTGCATATATACCTACATACATATCTGCATATACATATCTATACATATGTATATATGTGTATATATACGTATATATAACATATATATATATACACATATATGCACACATCTATATCTAGGTATGTATATTATATATGTATAACAGGAAGGTATAAAGTGCTCGACAGTGCCTAACACCCAGAAAACACTCACGTAGCTACATGTTAAGCACTATGCAACCTTCATCTATCTACACCTACCTCATATAATTTTGTCGTTTTATTATTTAATAGGAAATGAAACAGAAGGAGATACTGAATCTTTTATATATTAAAAAAAATCAAAAAATGATTTGCTGAGCCCCCATCATGAGCAAGGCGCTGAGATTTCACGGTCAACAGAGACAGAGCTGGGGGCTATGCTCAAGGGCTCTTCTGGTTGAGCCAGTTGCCTTGACATGAGCAGATGAGTGGACGGTGGTGTCTGCTCTGCTACAGAAAATTAGAGGGAAGAACAACTTGGGGAGGGAAGCCCATGAGGTCAGTTAGGGACGGACGAGGGTAACAGAAAGAGATGGCAGGAAGACCTGCGGGTTTGGAACTGGGGGGCAGAGTGGGGTGTGGTATGGGCACGGGAGGATAAGCTCACCGGACTGAAGAGATGGAGAGAGAAGCAGCAGCAGGTGAAGAAGAGAACTCACCCTAACTCTCAATTTTTTAAGATGCGCGTAGAGAGACGGTTGCAGTAAGGGAGACAGAAAAAGACGAGTAAGAGATCCAGGATTCTGCAAGGAACATAGAGAGTGCAGAGAAGGGCGGCATGAATGGGACCCCGTCCTTACAGCCTAGAAAAGCAAAGCCATTTACACGGCAGTCAGAAAGGGACAGGGTTTTGGTGTCGCCCGAGTCGTGGCAGCCGTGGACAAGGCGGAACTTTGAGACACCACCTGCATGTGACGACGCTCTTTCCGTCCAGCGGCTTCTCCTTTCCTGAAAGTTACTCCTATCCTGTTCTTCACGAGTCCTTCCTCGGCAGGTGACTCAGAGCTCTCTGCCATCTGGCCGGGGCCTCGCCGGTGCGAACCGGGCCGGGCTGCCGTCACTATGTGCGTCCACAGATGGGGAAGGAATGAGTTCAAAGGGGCTCAATGAAGCCGGAGGGCTGGCAGATTGATTGGCATCCTGCGACACGCTCGCTGTTCTCCCCCTGACCCTGGCCTTGGAGAACGGCGTCTTCTGAGATCTGTTTGCAGAAATTATGCCCCACAGGGACGTCGAGGGGCACATTGGAGCCACATGACCCATGCCACATGGAGAGCTAACTTCCTTTAGTCCTTTGGAAAGTGAATAAAGAAATATGTAGGGGACGAGACCTGGTATTCCAGCATTTTCTTCGTGACAGAGGAAAAAGGCGGAGAAACACATCGTTGTGTGTCATTATATCCCACCCTCTCTCCCCACCCCCAGCTGACGGAGCAACCAGCCTGAGTCCCCAGGGATGGCATGGGCCGCAGCCTGTGCCCACTCCCCTCCCCGTGGGGGGGGGGGGTGCGTCTCCTACTGCCGCTGGCGCAGTACACCGGCCAGACCTCGTGCGTTCGGATATCGCTGCTGCTGACTCGGGACCTCAGCCCTGACTCTGCTTCCTTTCCTCCTGTAGCTCGGTCAGACCCCCTTAGTTCTGAAGTCAGCAGCTTCCCCACGCATAGAGACACAGGATGTCATAACTCAACCACCAAATGGCAGGAGCCACCGGGGAGGGGAGGAAGGAATGACACGGTGCCGGGTGGCTGAGTTGCAAGAGGCATGTGGGGGGGAGGGGCGGGGGGACTTGGGAAGGTGATGCTGAGGATGTCAGACACAAAAGCCATGGCGTTGAGGGTCCAGTTGACTCCGCGCATTTAGACTCCATGGCATATGCCAAAGAAGTGGGGTTTGGAGTTGGGGTAACCAGAACAGAGAGACAGAAGGAGCTGGATGCAGCCCCTTCCTAGACAGAGACAGTCAAGGCGTAGGACTCCTGAGTGCTGCTCAGTAAAGCAGGGCTGAAGCACTTGGGAATGAATGGAACCCACCGGAAAGACAGGAGGGGGTGGGATTTGGGGCTGCACCCCAACATCCCAGTGCAAGCCATGCCAGCATCTAGCAGCGGACTCCTTCCACATTCCACAAGCCGGTGGGCCTGCAAGCTTGCTCAGGTCGAGATGAGTGAATCCAACCACGTAGCCAGTCGCAGCCAGGACTCAGCCCGGAGGAACAAGCACCTAGGAGGCAGGGCCCCAGAGAGGGCCCGGGGTCCCCGCTGCCAGGCACCCTGGAAGGGAGTTGGCAGATCCCGCCCCGACTCTCAGTTCAGTACATTAACACGTGCTGGGCTGTCGGCCGTGTTCCTCAGAATCTTTCTGTTAACACGGCAGACATTTGGCTGACTGTGACTTTGAGCACTTAAATTAAGTCAGAACATCATACTGTTTTTCCTCATAAAAGTGAGTTTTAGATAGCTTGCTTCATTTTTAAAAAACATTTTCCTGCACATGGAGAAATATATATACATGTAGCATATGTGTATATAGATATATATAGAAGCATAATAAACCTAGAGAAAAGGAGATCATACATTCATAGTGTATAGCTCACTGAAATCACAACTGAACGCACTCATGCAACCAGCATCCAAATCCAGAAAGACAGCACCCCAGCACCCCAGCACCCCAGAAGTCCCTGTAATGCTTAACTCTGAACTTAAAAAAATTCTATCTTAACAACTCTGCCAATCCCAAGAAATACCTTTCTGATTTAGGTCGAAAACAGATAAGGAAATACTACACAACATGCGGGCTCTCGCTCTCCCACGTACTTTCTGTATGGATCTCTCCTACAAAGGGAACGGCACCTTGTCCCCGGCTTGCCCAGCAGAGCCCGAGGAGAGTGACTTCAACTCCTCAGAATGGACACCTGGCCCTGCGTGGTGGCCGTTGGGTTGTGCAGTCACTCAGAAGTTGTCCCTGTGCCTGGACAAATGTCCTGAATCCTCCTGATTGATGTTCTACACGACGTCATCCTTCTAAATTCCGACGCGGCAGCCAACGTGAGACAGGTGTTTTCCACCACCGGCACTTACGTATTTTCCTGCGGGTCCCAGTAGAACACTTGGCACCGTTTCCTTTATAGGGAGTGTGCACCTTGGAATTGCTGAAGAGTCTGCTTCCAGGATAGTCTGAACCCAATCTTTGCTTGGGCTCAGAATGGGGGAGGGGTGCAAATATTCCTCCAAAACTAGGGGCAAGGTTTTCAGTATTTTTCTGGGAAGTTGCTCAAAGTGACGCAATATGTCCACATTCTGCCGCTTTCCCCCAAGAGGTGAAGAGCCTCTCTCTTTGACTGTGAGTTCACTGAGGACAGGCACATTGGTCTGCAGTTTGCACCCATAATGATAGGGTTTGCCTACCTTCCCAGCCACCAGCCTGTGGGATGGATAACATGGGAAATTATAGTCAAACACATTGCTTCCCGCCCACCCCCCATGTGACTCTGGGTAACTTTTTCAAGCTCTCTGAGCCTTAGTGTTCTCGGCAGTAGAATAGGTATAATAATGCCCACTGATGATTTATGTATTATTTATACAGGTATGTCTGCCAGGGCACTGGCTCATTGGAAGATTTCGAGAAGTCCAGCTACCTCCACCTCTCTCCCTAATACAGCCAGGGCATGCTGGAATGGAGAGGAAGGCTGAGCTCAGGGTGATTTGGATATTTTCAGACTGACAGCCAGGATGAGGTTGAGGCTGGCCACGAGATGGTAATGCCACCCAGCACCGTCATGGGACAGCACAGATGTCAAGGTGTCCTGTGTGTCTCGGATAATTAATAAATCTCACCACCTCCAGCCAGCAACCTTTTCTCTCCTGGGGATGGCCCATAGCCCTTTAGAACACCCCTCCCAGCTGGCCCTGCTCAGTTCTGGCTGCGGTCGGCAGTCTCTCAAAGTTCATGATTTACTGCCTTAAAACAATGCAAATGAGCTCTATTTGCATCTACCACTGAAACTGGCAGGATGCTAGGTACTCAATAAATGCCAAATGCATTTGAAGTTTGAAGCCTATGACTGAGGTTCGCCTGAAATTGTAAGTAAAACAGCGTACGTGAAAGCTGACGTGGTTCCCTCTGCCCCCCTCCTTCCCCCCAGAAGAGAGGACAGATAGCTTTCATCAGATTATCAAATGTGAGAACGTTAATGGTGACCTTTGAAAGAGTATCTACCCCTTAGTCATCTCGAGACGTCCTTATCCACACCAGATACTCAATACACCTGTGTTTCAGGGGGGTCATCAGACCCTCCTGATTGTCCTTCTGATCGACTGACTTACGGCCCCTAAATGGACTGCCCTTGGACACTGGCTTCCGTCCCCCTTACAACATCCACCTACGTTATCCGCGGCCCAACCACCGAGACAGGTAATGCGTTTCTGAGGTTCTCTCCTACAGAAGGGGAAGAATACCTAGAATTTGATTTAGATTTGCAAGTATACAACCATCAAGATGACATCTCCAGCTGGTACAGAAGGCCAAAATAAGAGCCCATTATGAAAGTGATACTAGAATAATAGTATCGGTAATACCTACCATTGGTGAAGACACTTGAAAAGCCAAGCATTGGACAGATTGCTAATTGTGAATAATCTCATCATATTTTTTAAAGACTTTATTTATTTATTTGACACAGAGAGAGCACTCTAGTGGGGGGAGCAGCAGACAGAGGGAGAAGCAGGCTCTCCCCAGAGCAGGGAGCCCGATACGGGGCTCAATCCCAGGACCCCAGGATCTTGACGTGAACCAAAGGCAGACACTTAACCGACTGAGCCACCCAGGTGCCCCTCTCATCATATTTTCTGAAGAAAGAAGTAGGAGTGTTTCTACGATCCCGTGAATGCTGGACTTCTTGGGTTAAAGGTGGGGTAGATTTTGCATCCAGAAAACAGTGAGGTTGCCATTGAGAGTTGAGATTCTGGAGAGGAAGGAGCATGAGAATTCTAAGCTGTAGTTCTAGGTCCCCTCCTCAGAACTCTTGAACAATTACAATGAGCTTCAACGTCCCCAACTTGAAAATAAGTGTGTTGGTCCCAAACCGTTTATACTATCGAAATCATTTTTAAAAAAATGCTAAGGAATGCAAAATATTATGCAGAAAAAAGTCACTACGCCAAATATAAAATGCTATGCACATGCAAGGAGCATTTATTACCTTCGGTAAGGACCACCAAATACGGGCCTACACTGAGATTCGAGAGTCACAGCGCGGTCTGACTCTCAGCTCCACATTGATAAGCAGTGTGACACTAGATAAAGCATGTAACTCCAGAACCCAAAGCCTCTACAACTGTAACATGGGGAAATAATATGTACAAACCTCTCAGAGTTGTGAGACCGAAGGTAAATATAAAGAATTTAGCATAGGGGCACCTGGGTGGCGCAGTCGTTAAGCGTCTGCCTTCGGCTCAGGGCGTGATCCCGGCGTTATGGGATCGAGCCCCACATCAGGCTCCTCTGCTGGGAGCCTGCTTCTTCCTCTCCCACTCCCCCTGCCTGTGTTCCCTCTCTCGCTGGCTGTCTGTATCTCTCAAATAAATAAAAATAAAATCTTTAAAAATATATTTTTTTTTAAAAAAAGAATTTAGCATAATGCCTAGCACGTGGTTAGTGCTCACGACTACTAAGATTAATATTAATATTATGTATACAACTTTTATCTCATGGGTATTGTGAGCAATGGTACGCCAGACACGGTCCCCAGTGACTCCCATGAGCCAACTGTGTGCATCTCTTTCCAAGCTTGTGTCCAATGACACCATGTTGGTAGCTTGAAATTGGCCATAGTGGGAGTTACTTAACACCGCGAAAACTGGCAAATAGTACAAACCAGAGTCGTTGTTTGTTTGCTTTTCCGGAGAGGTGGTTTACCAGTATCCCCCTGGTTATGAATATTGAATGGGTTTTGGTTTAGGTACTAGAAACAGTTCCTGAGATAGAGATTCATATGCAAATGAGTTATTAAGGGAGTGCTCTCAAGTTACATCTGTAAGCGGATGAGGGAAGCTGCACGTGGCAAGACAGGAAGCCAGGCAAACACGAGAGCTCCCCCAAGACTTGTCTCAGTCTGGGCAGCACTGCACAGTGTTCCCACCTTGAGGCAAGGGAGCCAAGCTTTTCTACTCCCATGTTAATTGGCCATTGGCTACTGACCACCTTCTGGGGGGAACATAGCTTCCCAGGCATTTCTGGGGAGACAGCTTCTTTTTTATTGAAGATTTTATTTATTTATTTGACAGGGAGAGAGACAGCCAGCAAGAGAGGGAACACAAGCAGGGGGAGTGGGAGAGGAAGAAGCAGGCTGAGCAGGGAGCCTGATGCGGGGCTCGATACCAGAACACTAGGATCACGCCCTGAGCCGAAGGCAGACGCTTAACGACTGAGCCACCCAGGTGCCCCTGGGGAGACAGCTCCTAATCTCAGAGTAATTCTCTAGAAAAGTGTTCAGCGCTGCTGAGAGACAGATGTGGCAGCTCCTCGGGAGACCAGCCATCTCTACTGCAATATGGAGACAGATCGTTCGTTGTCTTAGACATTTGAACTAGCATGGATTTGGGAAGCCACTTCTCCGATGTGTGTGGTGCAATACAGAAGGGTTGTCTAGTCAATCGACAAATGTTACTTAATGTGAGCTACGTTTCTGGTAATGAGAACGATGCTGTGAGTTTCAAGGCGAACGCCATCAATGTGACATCCTTACACTGAAGGAGTTTATGTTCCAGCTCCAGACTCAGACATTAAACAAATGCTCCCACAAAGAAACATGCATTTACAGCCGTGATGCCAGCAGTGAAGGGGAGATGGAGCAGAGTACTCTTGGATAAAGGCAAGGGTTTGACTGACAAGGAGGCCCCAGAGGGCTTCCCTTAAGAAGTGACAATTGAGCAAAACTCTGCAGCTTTGAGTTGGAGTTTTCTAGAAGTGGGAGTGGGGTAGATCTAGAAGTGGGAGGAGCTGACATCAGGCAGGGAAGTGAATCTTCCTTTGGGTCCAGCGCGAGGGTGCACTCATGTGTGGAGATGAGTCCCTGAGGCCCAAGGAGTGCGATGGCTCTTGGAGGCCACGGGAAGTGGGGAAATGAGGAAGCGAGGAGAGTTATCTTCGCTCTTTGGAGAACAGTGTTTAGAAGGCAGGCCAGTTTTTCTTTCTACTGAGATTCTAGAAATCTCTATTTTGAAAACAAGACTATTTTTATATTTTCTAAGATTGGTTACTTTCTGTTTTCCTTTGGTGTTTACAAAAGTGCCTTTTGAAAATCCCTGCCTGATTTAGCTATGCCAAGGAGAGGGGAGTGTTTCCTTACTAAGTCCTGGAGCTAAAAGGAGGGGGAAGGATAGGTTTCTATATATATATACACACACGCACATACGGGTGTGTACAATGTAAATGAATACGTGATGCTGTGAGCATGTGTGTGTGTCTCTGTGTGTCTGTCTGTCTATCTGCCTTGCTGACCAGCGCTGGGAGGTGGCAAGTGGAGGTGGGGGAGAAGAGTGGACTGGACGGGGCAAGCTTCGGAGGGAGGAGGGGGAGGGGAAGTGCTCATTGCTGCTGCTCGGCCCATTATTAAAGAGAAACAACATTCCCAGCAGGAGGCAGAGGGTAATAAAGCCAGTGGCTCCACAATTTATGATGCTGACTGAGATCCCATAGTTGGAAGCTAGACTATCCCCCAGCATCAAGGTCAACAAGCCGGCAATGCTCGGGCTCCCGAAGAGCTCCCCCGTGCCCACCTATTAATCAGCTCATTGCAGAAAACGCACCAATGAGCTCTGCTCTGGAAACACCATTAATAAGCAAGGACAGGCCAAATTGCTAAGAATTCCAGGATAAGGGCAGGAAGGCAAGGAAAAAAAATATTTATATACACATATGTGCGTGTTTGTGTACGGGGTGTAGCCTATTACGCATACTGGGCCATCTATTACAGAGGCCATATATAAGTGTGTCTATTCAGTTTTCCGTATACTTTATATTATATGAGAAATTTTCAAGCTTTAGAACCTTGCCAGATGGAATTAGAGCAATTGTTCTTCTGCTGAGACTTTAGGAAATTAATGAGGTCCGCACACGGAGCCTGAGAAAATAGAAATTTTTTTCTTTCTTTCTTTCTTTCTTTTTTTTTTTAAAGTGCCCGGTTTCCAAAAATACAGCAGCCACAATCCCAGAGAGAGTGATCAGTTTAGTGGCTAATCGTGAGGCCCATCAGTGGCCCTGGCGTATCTTCTGGGTTATTGCAATTCTGAATGGAGCTTTAATCAGCTTAGCCCAGCCTGGGCGCCAAGGGCCTGCAGGCAAAGGGCATTTTCCTACAAATTCTCTGGAAACCATCTCCTCTGCTCTAAGTAAATGCATCATTTTCTCTCTAGCTCCATCCTGGAGAGCAGAGCTTAACTTTCTTTTGTGTTCAGGGGAAAAAAAAAAAAAAAACACAACACAGTAATAGGGAAGAAATCTAGGCAATCTGAACCCCAAAGAGCATTTTCTTTACTCTAAGGCTTCCATAGTGCCTGGGAATTTAGACCCCAAGCTGGAAATCTCAGCCCCAAAAATGTGTTTCTGTTTTAATGTTCTATCGTCAAGACTTTTCCTGGATTCCCTGTTCCCGTCAGAGACCACCCTGAAAAGGAACTCTGTGCCACTTTTGTCACTCTCCAAGCCCCATGGGAGGAGTCTCTGGCCAATATGGCGACCTCCCATTCTGATGGCTTCTCTCATAGAATGCAAGGGGTGGGGAAAGGAAGGCCCAGTGCTGGGCCCCCGCCTCAGTAGGGTGAGCCAGCTGGTCCCAAACAAAACCGCTGCTGGCTTGCTTCCTCCCTCTGCTCCAGTCTTTGCCTCCAGTTTGGAACAGGAAGGCCTTTTTGTCAGCAATCACCCCAAAGGGTGTTTTCCTATTGCTTAACAGACCTCGGGATTAGAAATGTTGTCTGTTTGGCCTGAATAACAGAAAATGGCTCTGGAGTAGACTTGTAAGGGGTTCTTCTTGCTCGCAGGCCATATATATTCTGACTGAGTATGTATATTACACATCAGCGCTGTATATTAGGTATTTACATCCATCATACAATATTCTTTGATAAAATGGAAACTCAAAGGTAATTTCCCGAGACCCCAGAACTATAGTGAGGACAGGAGCAAGAGTTTTGAACCTAGGACTGTGGGATCCAGAGCAGTTTCTGTGTCCCCATGAGCCCTATGCCACAGTCACTAACTCTCAGAACTTCCAGTAGACAGAGTTAAGCTCACTAAACTTTGCTATCTTGCAGATGGACAATTGAGCCTGTCAACTGGTCAGTAGCAGAAAAGAGAAGAATTCAAATAAGATAGGGCTCATTGTTCTGTGCCTCTGTGTGATGAAAAGATGGGAGAGGGACTTCTTCCCTCTGCTCCAGTCTTTGTGGAAGGTTCTTTACCTTCCTCACTGAGCCCACCCAGAAGGGTGCCTATGGAACTACAAGGAGCAGAGTTCATCTGTTCATGCATCCAGGGCAGGAGTGATGGCAGGATGGCAGTTGGAGGACCAAAGGCATTCCACCCAAGAACCAAGCTCAGTACACAGCCTAAGACCAAGTGCTCTTTCCTGCAATCCCTGAGACCCACGTCGTCTGCGCAGGACAGGCAAGCCGGGTGCAGTTTTCAAGGGCTGGCATTCCTGGAAATAGATCCTGACTCACAGACTTCCCAGAGAGAAAGAGACGCACACTGTGGAGCCAAGGGAGATGGGGAGGACAGTGGCTACTGTTGTTTCTCTCTTGACCTTATTAAGGCTAGGGGGAGGACCCGTTGTGCTCCTAATGGCTGCTGAGATAGGAGGTATGTTCACAGGGTGGAAGCATTTGGATTTTAATTAAAAACACAGACTCTCTGACCTTAGCCTGATAAGCTAGGGAATGAGGAACCTGGGGCCAACTTTCCAAGCAGCTTTGGGGAAACTGAATATAATTCTTTTACCTAGCTGTTTCTTGACGTTGAGCAAGCCCCACACTTCCATGCTGTGCTTTGGTTTCACCATTAATGTGGCTGGCCCTAAATACCTTTTGTTTATCTAAATCCTGACAAATATGGGATTTTTCCAACCCAGTTCTAAGCATAAGCTTTACCTACCACAGCAGCCTCATTATTCATGTTTCTCCTCAGGAGAGAGGGAAAGGGAAGGAATACTTGCTGAGAATTTACCCCGTCCCAGGTACCCTATCAGACACTTTAGAGGCGTTAATCCACGTTCATCCTCAACCCACAGATCTTTCGCCCCATATGTAGATGAGTTTCGGAGAGGTTTCAGATGTTATCTTAATTCAGACAGCCCTGAAATACAGAGCTACGGTTCAGACCCAAGTCTGTCTGATGCTTGTCTGTGCCCCAGCTCTCTCTGACCCTTGGCATCCCCCTTACACATTTTTACACTCACACCAAAAACAAAGGATGAGTTCTCTTGTCCTTCATGTAGTCTTTCTCCTTCAGTGTTACTTCTGTTTGCAAATGAACCCCGCTCACTCAAGGTAGCCTCTTATTTGCAGATTAATATCTTCATGTCCAGTTGCTTACCCATTTCCACTCATCTAAGTCTAAGGGAATGCGCTGGATACTTCTTCTAACTCCTCTTCACCTGAAGCTAAATACCCCAAATCCAACTTGTCCTTGGGCCTCTAGCTAAGTCCATGGAGTAGAGTAGGTGCCAAATGGTACTGGCTGGGTGCAGAACATGAGCAGGCCTCACCCCACGTTCCTAATCCACTTCCTCTCCTGACTTCCCATTTTGGGGTTGATGGGATGCTGTTCTAATATCGGCCAAGGTTGCAGGGCCAGCGCTACATAAATGCTCCTTTAGCCAAGGCCTGGACCTCGGCAGGTGCCTAGACGATCCCAGGGTCACCAGTGGGGGTAGCTGAGCAGGAATGCCAATTCACAGGTGCGGCAATTTCAGGAAGGGAAAATTGACTCCGTGATTGTATATCCAAAGTCAAGGAGTCAGTTTAAAAAAAATTAATTACTCAGCCTTTCAAGATTAACAACCCCACCCTCCGCAGTACCTATGCAAGAGACAATAAGGAAGAGTCACCTCTAAGTACAAACATGGCACTACATCCTTCAGTTCCACGCTCCCTCGTAGAGTTTTCACGGGCCTCCCCACCACTTGTATTGTCCCGACTCAAACTTATTTTTACTTGATGGGCTGTCCCACCTTCAGGGTTTGGGGGCCTGCGTCCGTTCCTTTACTGTGTAACCGAAAGAGGACGACATAGATCAAGGACTCTTGAGCTTTCAGAATCCGATTTCTTTTTTTCTTGCAGGACCATGGACTGGGGCTCTGTCTGGCTGTACCCAGTTCTGTCTGGCCGTGCTCTGTCCTCTGAAATAACTTCCCCGCTTCAGTTCTCCTTCTCCTTTCTGAACCAGTCCCTTCCTGCTTCTCCCCTGGCGTTTCTAGCGGAGCCGCATGATGTCTGGTCCAGCTGTTTGTAATCACCTCCCTCCGGCTTCTTGGGGGGAATGACTCAGCACTCTGCCTTGTTTTCTGTTTGCTGGGTTGTTGGGTTTGTTGTTTTTTTGTTTTTTTGTTTTTTTAAAGAAACCAGATATTTGTTTAACATAGTCTCTGGAATAACATGGCCGCCAGATGCTCATTTAGGCTTCCCTGACATCGGCAGGACCCACCGTTCTCAAGTTGCTTTGTGTGAAGAGGTTAGATTTGGGAATTAGAAGGCGCTGGACTTGCGTTCCATCTATAACCACATGTGCTGGTCACCTCGCCTCCCGGAGCCTCAATTTTCCCATCTGTATAAAGGGGTCATGAGACATCTTTCACAGGGTTGTTGTGAAGGTAACGTGAGAAAATGAATGGAACAGGCCCAATGCAGTGCTGCTCACACCCGGGATGATTTGTACTCCAAAGAGATTCTTTCTTTCTTTCTTTTTTTCATCTCAGATATCCAATCAGCAACTAAATCACAAATTCTTCCTTCCAAACATC
Organism: Ursus arctos; assembly: GCF_023065955.2. Classification (NCBI taxonomy): domain Eukaryota; kingdom Metazoa; phylum Chordata; class Mammalia; order Carnivora; family Ursidae; genus Ursus; species Ursus arctos. The sequence continues at coordinate 19,106,143 of NW_026622830.1, read as the reverse complement.
TCGAATATGCTCCCAGTTCTCTTCTATTCCTGCTGCCCCGTTTTAATCAAGGCCAGAGTGCTTCGTTCTGAACTTTTATGATAATTCCACAGGTGACGTTACAGCTTCTCACCTTTGCCTTCTTGACATCAGATGAACTCTCCTAAACTGGCCCTTCTGTCCCTGCTTGAGGACCAGCACCTGACACTTCAAGGGCGGTCTGAGCTGCAGGTCTGAGGTTCACCCCTATGAATTCAGCTCCATGCACCCAGTCCTCTGAGCCGGCTTCTACCGAAACAGGCACCCAGGGGTGTCTCATGGCTGACCACATCCAAGTCACACCGGCAGAGGCTCTCCATCGCCACAGACACTTCTCTCCAGCCCCTATTTTCCATGACCTTGCCCCTCACATCTGTTCTTGTTACCCCCTGTTTCTCTAGTCTCGTCCTTGTAGTCTGGAGTATCTTCCATCTTAAAACACTGAAATGTGTTGGACTCACAGAGACTAGGGTTTGAAGCTATTTCTAAGAGTAACTTCTGCAAAGTCACTTAACCTCACTACTATCGGTTCTTCTGGGTGTAAAAGGAAGCTGCTAACCCCCACTCAGACTGGTGGGGCCAAAGGACCCAGCGACCAACAACCGACTACTATGCCATGGATACCCATCTCTCTCTCTTTCCACTGCCATGTTATATGTTGTCCATCATCGACGGGCTAGGGTCCTCATTGTCCCTACATTTTGTCATTGTTCTGCTTCACGACCCCCTGTGTGTCATGGGGGATTTTGGTCCCCACTAACTGTATATGTTGAACCAATCCACTCTGTAATGACAATGGGAACAAATAGAATTCAGAGCAAACATTCATATATATTTGGACACCAAGTAGCATAGCACCAAAATGTACAATGAGGCAACTGTCGAAATAATAAGGAGACATCATGAAACTCATAAAACAGAAAGACGTAATCTTGCTTTCCTTGGTCCAATATGCCTTATTAGGAAGTATACACAGGCATAAAATAGAATATAATGCTTTTATAAATTGTTCATATAACATCTACAAATATCATCCACATATTAGCCAACACAGAAAATTTCACTAAGTTCCTGGGACGCCTGGGTGGCTCAGTCGGTTAAGCGTCTGCCTTCAGCTCAGGTCATGATCCCAGGGTCCTGGGATGGAGCCCTACGTCGGGCTCCTTGCTCATCAAAGAGCCTACTTCTCCCTCGGCCTGTCGCTCCCCCTGCTTGTGCTCTCTCTCTTTCTCTCTGACAAATAAAGAAATAAAATCTTGAAAGAAAGAAAGAAAGAAAAAGAAAGAAAGAAGAAAGAAAGAAAGAAAGAAAGAAAGAAAGAAAGAAAGAAAGAAAGAAAATCTCACTAAGTTCCAAACTCAAAAATCAATTAAACAGCAAAATATTGTTTGCACTCCTCGGTCCGGTTCAGATTCTTCCACTTTCAGAGACCCTTCTCGGAGAGCGCCATGCAAGACGGACAGGATTGTTTGTCTGAAATCCAACTGGCTTTGTCTCTCATTTAGGCAGTTTCCATGATCCCTAAATGTACCCCTCCTTTCTACCCTATCCTAAAAAACTACAGCAAACTTGTTTTATTCATTCATTAATCCATTTGTTCATTTAGCCATTCATTCATGCAGCCCCTTAAGGCATTCACCTATTTAAGGAAAATACCATCCTAAGGCATCCTTGATGCAAATGTTTACTCCAGGAATTGTTCCCGGTCTACCTCGTGGATGGTTTGTAGTTGAGCAACACTGCGTAAGCAACCTATATTGGACAGGGTGTTCTATGGGTTTTAGAGTATTAAGAAAAGTGAATTAAGATATGTGCTTTGGGAAGGAGGTGAGAACAGGGTGAGCATCCTATCTCCTACCTGATGTGAAGAGCACCTTGACTCCTGGCCTCCTCTTTAGAGCTATAGGGACCCAAATCCCCCACGTTGCCTCTCACTGCTCACTGCGTGAACGTGAGCAGCCCAGTGGCCATGGGTTCTTGCCTGGTCTTCCTGTGATCCCACCTCACTCCACTTCACCTGCCTGACTCCTCTCCTTTGGCTGCCCTTGCCAACCCAGCTTTATCTGGAAGGAGTCCCATCCTCTGGAATTCTGAGAGCTCTCCCAGAGTCTTCTGGGTCTGGTCTTGCTAGTCCTTCCCAGGTATTGTCTCTGACACTCACATCTGCAAACACAGCCTTGCCTCCCCTGGGTCAGTCCCAAATGAGGCAGGCTGAGCCTAATGGGGGAGTGGACTCTCAAATGAGTGCTGCACTTTTAGGCCTGGCTTTTGCCATTCTGGCAATCCTTTATCCATTTGGCAGATAATTAATTGGCTATCGCCTACTAAGCACCGTTTGGAATTAAGGAACTTGAGTTCAGAGATAAGTAAGACATAATGCATGCCCTTTAAAGAACGTTTAGATTACTGGCAAAAACAAACTCCTTTGCAAATGATTATAATAAACACAATCAAACTTGAGGAGGGCTCAGTTGATGAGATATACAAGCTCTTAGACTTCTTCTGCTAGTTAGGAGCCATATCTGCTCCAAAGTTGCACTCATTCTTTCACTCAGCAAGTATTTATTGAGCACCTAATATATTCTAGGCATTGGAGATGCAGTTGAAAGCATGGACATAGTTTTATTTCTCACAGAACTTACAGTCCAGTCAGAGAGATGGATAAGTAAGTACATAATTACAGATTGTGATAAATTAATTCGTTAATTCAACTAATATTTACTGAGCACCTACAAGGTCCCAGGCAATGTTTTAAACACTGTGGGCGTAGTAACAAAACTACCTACACTTCTTAACTTCCTGGACCTTCTAGAGAACAGTCAAGAAACGAGGTAAAAAGGTAACACAGCGTAGGTTGGTGGTGAATGTTAAGGAGAAAAAACGTAACACAGGAAAAAGGGTTAATAAAATATCAGGTGAAGAAGAGGCTTCGAAATATTGAATGACAGGTCAGGGAAGGCCTCCCTGAGGAAGTGACTGCTGTAAAAAGACCTTGAAGCAGAGGGAGGAAGGAGCAAGGCATGAGCAGGTCTGAGAGGAGAGCATTCTGGGAGAGGGAACGGAAGCGTGAAGACCTTGAAGTAGGGGTGTGTTTGAGTAAAGAACACTACAGCACGGAGATGAGGAAGAGGAGGGGCATCTACCTGGTGGGTTCATCAAAGACCTTGATGAGGAGGCAGCCTATGAGCTGAAGAAGGGGGTGGAGGCAGTGTTTCTACCTGGGTTATATGACTGTGTTCTATTTAGGATCTCTGTTTCTCAATCTGACTACTTCCCGTGCCTAGAACTCACTCCTGAGAACAAGCCCACCAGAGGGGTGGCCAACCCTCCATCTCCCTCCTCCCCAGAGCCTCCAATAGGATCTGCTCTAAACCAGGATATCACACCACGTCACCATGGTCTACATAGAGATCTCTGATCCTTCTGCCCACCCCCACCCCACAGGCCCCACTGTGGAGAGGAGACCAGCCTGGAACCTGTCAGAATCTCGCACATCCCTCGGGACAACTGAGACCCCTCTTCCCACCAATGGCCAACTTTCCAGCTGGACAAGTTCCCTCTGGTTGAGCCCCAGCACCTCGTCCTCTTCCAGACGCCTCACGCTTCTGATGTTCCAGCATGCCTTGCAGCCAGTCCTGGCCAAGTTATGACACATTCACACTTGCCTGAAAAAGAAAAAGGCAACAATATAGCTTCTGGAGACTTGATTATTTATGGGGCTTCAGTCTGCTTGGAAAGCCTACAGAGAAAAATGACAAAGGAACATGAGTTATGACGAGTTACGGTCAGTTCTCTTTTGCCATTTACTAGCTGTATGTCTCTAGGAAAGTTGACTTCATTGAGCCTCAGTTTTCTCATTTGTAAACTAGGAATTCCTATCCTACTTCACGGCTTTTGAAGGATTCAATAAAATAAGGTAATTGAAGAACCTGACACATAATAAGTGTTCCGATGAATGTTTGTTGAATGTGAAACTTCAATCCCCTCTTTGGTTTATGCCAGGGATCAGCAATTTACAGTCCATGGGGCAAATCCGGGCCCATGGCTTGTTTTTATAAATAAAGTTTTATTGGAACATAGCCACACCATTAATTTACATACAGCCTATAAGTCCTGCTGTGCTACGGAATCAGAGTGGTAGCTGCCATGAAGACCACATGGTCCACAAAGACTAAAGTATTTACTATCTGGTCTTTGATACGATGACTCTGTAAGACCCTGCTTTGTACTATGACGGGACACTGGCTCTAGAGTCAGGCTGCCTGGGTTTAAATGCTGGTTTTATCACTTGACTAGCTTTGGAACTCTGAGCAAGTTATTTAACTTATCTGTAATTTAGCTTCTACATCTGTAAAATGGGAATGCCAGTTTATCATACTGGGTTGATGAAAGGGTTAAATGAGCCATCCGGTAAACACGCAGCACACCGCTCGCAAATGGTTAGCGTTGCTCAGCATAATGCTTATTGTTGCTGTGAATGCCATATGATTATTACATATTCTGTTCACGGGGTTTCTCCATCAGCTGGGGCTGGGGAGAGTTTTCAGAATCAACCTGCAGCCCAAGGATTCTACCTAAAAGGCTATTTGGCATATAAACATCCCTCAAGGTGGCTTACGAATGGCCCAGGGCTCCAGCATCTGGCCCCACGTTATCTACTTCTCCCCATGGCTGCTTCCTGCTCCTCCAGCGAACCTGGTTGCTAATCTGACCTGTAGATCCCGTCCTCCAGATGAGGCTGTCCTTACCCTGCCCTTGGCAGGTGTGGGCATGAGTCACCCCTAAGCCCAGGGACTGTTGCTGGTGACAATGCACTTTCCTTCAGTCTGGCTTGGTGAGAGCACTGGGACAATCACTGGCATGCACTGCACACCCTCGTTTGGCCTTGTAGCTGCTCACACCAGGGAAGGGGGAGCGTCCTCTAGCGGCCCCGGTGTGCATGTGAAGGTTTGTTGGGCAGATTTACAGCTGAAGGTCGAGGGCTAAAGTGACAGCTCAGGTGGGGACCAGAGCAGGTGCCTGGTGACCTGAGTGAGACCACCTCCTGGGAACTGGAGATCCTGCTGTCGGCTACATGAAGTCTCCTGTGAAACAAAGGGCCAAGCAGACGAGTACTGACAGCTCGGAAAGGATCAAGGGCCAGACCGGTGGTTATAGACCCAGGACTACTTTCCAAGAGAAGACAGAGGGCTGTCCAAAGAGACCAAGATGAAGAGGAAATGTGCACGTGTGAGCACGGGTGTGTCTGTGTGTGTGAGCGCGTGTGTGTTTGCATGAATTCATGCATGCACGTGCATCTCTGTAGCCATTCGGGGTAAGACTGTGCAAGAGAGCACGGGGACATCGGGTTCATCCACAACGCCAGACTTCTTAGTGCTTCTAAAATGATTGGCTCCGACTTCCCTGCCTTATAAGATTTATGACACTATTCCAGAATCAACAGAATCTAACAAAAAATTCTATTTTCTATTTTGAAATAGCATCTGCATAATAAATCTTACTAAGTTATACATTCGATCACACAGATTTATATGCCAGTGTTATTGACAGCCTCCTGTTAGCATTTGAGCCCCAGATCTTCTGAGACTCACGCCGCGCATAGCGACAGGACATATACTTCTGAGCTGCTAGAAGAAATTCCTGAAGAGGACTGCCCATGTGAATCGAAAGGAGTTTGATTAAGAGCCAAGCCACCTGTGGGGAGTATAGCAGAGGCTGCCACCACCGCACCCTAAATGGATAAAGATATTCATGCTGCACACCGGGGGCCCCAGCACACACCCCAGGTGTGGCAATATTAGGAAGCAAGAGTCTGTCAAGGAATGCGGGTGACTGTTGAGTTGGTTCGTTTGAGCCAAGAAATTGTCTTTAGCAAATGAGGACACATCCTTGAAAAATGAAGACCTCAGCCAAGTGGCAAGAAGTCTCTTGCCCCAAAGTAAGATAACTTGCTACCTTAGATAGCCAGCCTGGCCCTGGAGAACTTTTCAAACAGGTAATGAAGACATTGCTAAGGGAAAAAAAAAAAAAGTCAGTTTCTTCTTCTGACACATTCTTTCTCTGGATTTATTATTATTTATTTATTATCACTCCAGATACAGTATTTAGCATGGGACAACTGAGTCCCAGTGAAAGACCTCCCAATTCCAGAATACGACCTGGCATATCGTAGGCTCTCAATAAATTTGCATTGACTTTCTGATTGATGAGATTCTACTCTGAGCAAAGACACCAGTCATTTATACAGCCCCTGGTGCTCTTCCTATGGGGTGTTGTTTCAAACCTGTTCCTACAATATTTCCTTTGCTCACAGGACTTAAATACATAAATATAATATTCTGGCAGATGTTTCTTTTTCCGTTATCCAAATTATCCATCCCAACTGAACGATCAGTGACACCTATGCGATATTACAGCCTGTCTCTCTGATAGGCTTGTAGCCTGTCTGCATCACACCAGCCTAACGCTTTGCAAACCTAGCCGTGCCCACAGGTGGGGTTCCTTGTGCTCAGGAACCCGAGCCAGGAGGCTCAGGGAGAGCATGATGGAAGAGGAAAACAGTACGTCTCAATTTGGCAAACTTTTTGAAAAGACATTCGGTTTCTCACCAGCATGGGATTGATTCATCATTAGAAATGAATTGTTCATTCTTCTTTTTTCTTGCTGAGTAATACTCCATTGTGTGAATGTACTGTGTTTGTCTGCTCATCCGCTAATTGTCATTTGGGTTGTTTCCACAGTTGGGCTCTGATGAATGATGCTCCCATGAACACTCCTGTACGGGTTTTTGTGTGGACACACATTTTCATTGCCTCACATCCCTTTTGATGTCTTTTGTTCCTCTGTTCCTCCTTTACTACCTTTGTTGGTTTAAACCAATATTTTTTAGCATATAATTCTACTTTTCGTATTTTTTAACATATATTTTAGTTACTTTCTTTTTTTATAATAATTTTTTATTATATTATGTTAGTCACCATAGAGTACATCCCTAGTTTTTGATGTAAAGTTCCATCCATGATTCATTAGTTGCGTATAACACCCAGGGCACCATGCAATATGTGCCCTCCTTAATACCCATCACCAGTCTATCTCATTCCCCCACCCCCCTCCCCTCTGAAGCCCTCAGTTTGTTTCCCAGAGTCCACAGTCTCTCATGGTTCATTCCCTCCTCTGTTTACCCCCCTTCATACATGCTATCACATGGATGAACCTTGAAAACACTGTGCTGAGTGAAAGCAAGATACAAAAGCCCATATATTGCATGATTCCATATATGAAATGTCCAGAAGAAGCAAATCCATACAATGAGACGTTAACTAATGGCTGCCTAGGACTATGGGTAAAGGAGTTGGGGCGGGGGGGGGCGGATATAGGGAGTGACTGCCGATGAACATGAGGTTTCTTCTTGGTATGATGAAAATATTCTAGAATGGATTGTGATGGTGGTTGCAGAACTCAGTGACTACAACAAAACCCACTGAATTTTATACTTTAAATGGGTGAATTATATGGTATTTCAATTATATTTCAATATAAAACTGATAAAAAATAAAATTGCAAAATACAAAAAAAAAAAATTTCCTGGGCTCTCTATTCCGTTCCATTAACCCGTATGCCTGTGTTTGTGTCAGCGCCGTACTATTGACGACTGTAGTTGGTGATATAGTTTGAAATCAGGAAGTGTGATACCCTCAGCCTGGTTTTCCTGGCTCAAAATTGCTTTGCTATTCAGGACCTTTTGTGGTTCCATATGAATTTGGGATTATCTTTTTCTATTTCTGTCAAACATGCCGATGAGATTTTGATATGGATTGCATTAAATTTGTAGATCAAAAAAAAAAAAAAAAGAAGGAAATGAATTGCTCAGTGTCTCCTCGGACAGAGACGCCCACGCACCATTCCTCCACCGCTGGCTACAGGAGCAGAGGAAGGACGGGAAAAGTGTCCATCTGAGGACCACGGTTTGAGGCCGGTCTTTGACTCCTCTCATCTCTTCAGGCGCCACAACCGAGAGAAGAGAGGGGAGAACCAGTGGCCTGCAAGCCAGGTCTTTTCTCTCTCCTTCTTGGGGGCATTTCACAGATGTCCCATGTCAAGGCGGAAGCTGGAGACAGGATCTGGGTTGCTGAACACAGTGATGGAAACACTCCTCGCCAAGGCAGGAAGGTAATCTGAGTCAGCATCCAAGGTTCAGAAGGAGGTATTCTGGGGCGCCTGGGTGGCTCAGTCGGTTAAGCATCTGCCTTCGGCTCAGATCATGATCCCAGGGTCCTGAGACGGGGCCCCATGTTGGGCTCCCTGCTCAGCAGGGGACCTGCTTTCCCCTCTCCCTCTGCCCTTCCTCCTCTCCCATGGCGGCTCGCTCACTCTCTCTCTCAAATAAATAAGTAAATAAACAAATAAAAGGGGCTTTCAACACGTTGAAGTGTGCGCGGTGAGTCTGGCCCAGGCATAAACATGTCCCAAGTGCCTGTGGTGAGCTCAGAGCAGGGTGGGGGATTTCAGAGGGAGCCACCTGTTACTTCAAGTTCTTTATCTCATTTGAGCCTCCTGGCCACCTCTCACACGGGTGCTGCCCCGAAATTTCTGGTTCGGGGCAGAGCTGGGTGCCGGGTCCGCGGTGGTGAGCAAACACCGAGGCAGGTAGCTCAAAACCCAACAGCGGAGTGGGCACTCGGCAGACAATCGCATCGACACGAAGGCTATTCCAAAGTGACCTAAGCGCTCAGAGGGAGAGGACGGGGTCCTGGGCAGGCTCTGCAGACGTGGCATCGCGGTCAAGGGGTGTTGGAGCCAGTCGGCTCGGGGTCAAACCCCAGCTCTGCTATGTGTTCTCCATCTTGGCCAGATCGTCTGGTCTCTCTGCGCCTCGTCTGTAAAGCAAGGCGACTAATAGCACCTACATCACGCGAACATTATAGGATGAAGTGAGCTCATGTTTGCGAAATACCCGGAATGGCTCAGGCTGCGGACGTAGCTTAGGAGGCCCAGCGGGCAGCCCCTCGTGCCCCTCTAGCCAATGAGGAGACTGGAGCTCAGGGAGATGAGCCGGTTACCCCAACGTCACGAACTGTGTAGGCGGCGGAGGCGGGGGGCAGCCACATCTGCCACCCCCCGAATCTGGCCATGCTGGCTTAGCAAAGGGGTGGCTCAGGGCATCCCAGCCTCGGGCAGGGCTTGCTGTCACCCACACAGAAGCAGCCCTGCTATCGGAACACATTGTTGTTTAAGAAACATAAACCGCCCTTTGGCAGCTTCTCAAGCAAATGTCAGAGCCAGTAAAGAGCTCCTGCCCCTCACCCCACTTTGCAGCCTGCACCCAGGGCCCCGTCTTCCGGGGAAACACATGGGAGCTCACCCAACAGGTTTTCCCAACAGCCACGCCAGCGCGGGCAGGCCCAACGGAGCCCAGGCTGGGAGGGCTCACTCCCCTGGCCGCCGGTGCCCCCTCTGACCCAGGCGCAGGCGCCTCCCTCCCGTCCTGTCTGAACTTGCTGCCTGGGAGGGGCTGATGTCAGTAATCCTGCCCTGTCGCTGCAGGCCGCCTGGGGCTCCCAGCAGCCATGACCCACCCCTGCTCTGCCCGGGCCCTACCTCCTCCCTGCTGGCATCTCTCCAGCCATGGCAGAGAGCCTGGCTTGGTGAAGGCATGGCCTGGCCCGGTGGCAAGTGTCCCGGCCGAGCAACCTGGCTCAAGCATGACGAGTGGCATCGACACTTGTCTCTGCTGGCATTGAGAACGGAGCCGAAGAGCCAAGTTCCAAAGCTGGGTCTTCAAAGGACAGAAGAGACTCTGGAAACGAGATGACAACATCAGAACAGGCTACAAATCTGTAAGGAGTTATTCTAAGAAGAAATCACATTCAGTTCCCAACCTGTGAGTGTAAATGGCAACGCAGAAAACCATTACCTGTGCCCGCCCTTCCGTTTCTGATGAGCGGCCTCCTTGCACCCCGAGACTATATCGGGGACAGATCATGTTCACGTTCTCCTAAGATGGAAGCAAAGGCCACACTGAGAATTGCCCGAGGGCTCCTTGAGGACAGCAAAGGTGGTGAGAAAGCAGGTACTTGGCTCAGAATTGGCAAAATAAGCCAGCAACTCCAGAGCGCGATCAGATTTAGCGGAAGAAAAAAAAATTAAACTACGAGCAATCGTCACAGCTGACATTTATGAAGCTCCCCCTCTGTCTCCGGGGGTATATGTTCAACATTTTATACACATGAGCTCATTGAAAGCTCACAACCCCTTGGAAAGCTTGGTAATTGATATTTTCTGCCCAACAGGCAAGGGAGCCTGAGTCTGAGAGAGAAGTGACTTGCCCGAGGCTATTCAGATGCGAAGTGGCAGACCTCGTCCCAGCCTAACTCCGGGGCAGACCCTCCGATGAACAGTGGGGGCCAGGGGTCTCTCCCCGCTCTTCCTGGTGTGGGCTGTGGGTGGCAGTTCTACAAACGAGACTTAGCCTCTCTGCTTCTGTTCATGTCACCTGGCTCTCGAAAGCTTTAGCTCTAGGGCCCAACGTGTCCCTTGGACACATCTTCCTTGGGTGGAAGGAAGGAAATACTAGTCGTCGGCAAGACGATGGATCCTGTAGGAGTTCTAGAATCAGACGCGGAAATGTTTCCCAGCCATGCAACAAATGGTCTGCGAGGCCTTGGACTCTTGCAGACACAGCGGCTGCTGACCTGTAAACCAGGAGTGATCACGATGACACGAGTGGGCAGAGCAGGGGACGGGCAAGACGGAGCGCACGTCCGAAACGCAACACTGAGCCGATGGCAGCCTCTGGGAAGGCAGGTGGCAAGTAGATCTTGTCCCTGCTGTATTCACAGCATCTAGTCCTCCCCCTGATATATGCTTTGATCGGGAAATTTCTGTAGAAGAATTTATTTTACAAAATTTCTTGCAGGTGTACACAGATACACACATATAGGGTTACCTGCGCCAGCCGCGGGAAGCAAGGCCTACGCCCATGCGTGGAGTGCAGCTAACCCAGCGGAAGTCCTTGCATGGAATAGAATGGTAGGTAGTCACTAGAAAAAGTGAGACAGCTGTACTTGTAATCCTGTAACAGGTAGCCAACATATTTAAATAGGGTGAGGGGATTGCCGGACAATTTACATTTATGGTAACATGCTTACAAAAAAAGAAAGGTCAAGAATGAATCCATACGGGTCTACTGAGAATGGTTACTTCCACTTGAAATTGGGATCTCAACAAGGAAAGGTGAGGGCAGAAAGGAGATGTGACGGCAGGGGGTGGGGATATTTTCACTTTTTACCCCGGGCGCTTTGCCTCGCTTCATTTGTTTTGACAAAGAGTCTGAAATACTTTGGTTGAATAAAAATGAAATCAAAATTATCCCTACATCTTAAATAAGTGAGAAGAATAAATCAACATTTCAAGTGCAGTGCAGAAACGAAGCCCCTACACGAGCATTCCCTCCCCTCCCTTGCCCCTGAAACGTATCAGGCACATCTCTGCCTCTCTGTCACTGGAATGAGATGGGCAAAGATAGGCAAAGTCCTGCTCCCATCAGTTTGCCCCTCAGTGTGTGTGGCCCTGCAAAACTCTGACAGCACCCAGCCTTCTAGCTTTTGCTGGCTTTTCTCTGAAAAGGACTCTTGGGCTGAAAAACGTAGCCACAGGTTTGTCCCCAAACAGAAACGGAAACTTGGGTGCTTTGGCCAAATGTGAAGCAGAAGGTCTGGGTGGGCTCCTGGACTCGTTGGCCATAGAAGTAGCCTCATTTGAGGTTTAGGTGTGGCCTCGATGCAAAGGAATATTCACTATCTAAAAAAATCTTACCAAAAAGTTGTAACTCCAATTTGGGAAGTATAAAGTCAAAGAGAGAAGTAAAGATGGGTAAAGCGACAGCTCAGGGGAGCCGTGTTCAGGGTCACCGCCTAGAGGGCTGAGTTCACAGTCACTTGGAAGAGCTGGGTCTCCTTGTAACTCACACGTCCTCAGTTGACTGCGCTCACATGTAATTGCATATAATTAACCCCATAATTGTACAACCTCTGTAGTCTCTGCTGTCTAGGCCCAGCCGTCTCCAGACAGACCCTGGACTTGGTAAAGGGGAACAGAAAGAACAGGAACGTAAGAAGCAAATGTTTAGGCAGCACCTACTCTGTTTCTGAAACTACTTTAAATATTTAATGTGGAAGATCTCTTTTAAAACTTCCGAACAGCTCAAGGTACCCCACATCGCACAGATGATTCAGAAAGGTGAAGGGAAGCTCCCGCAGGATTTTATGGCCAGACCAGGAGGGAAAGTTAGATTTGTCTTTCTCCCAAAGCCCATCCTCACCCAACACAACACACCCAACACATGTGGGGGTACACACACACACACACACACACACCCTCTTTTCCTCACTGAAACCACTTACCCAACCAGACCAGGTTGTAATGGGAGACGTTTTGCTCCTAGTGTTTCATACCCTTGGAGAAGAAGGCAAAACACGAGGGGAAGGGGAGGAATGCCGCACTGCCCAACAGCCCGCGGTATATGACATTCTTGGAAAATAGCTTTGATATTATAGTTGGAGGCGCTTAGATATTCCTCTTCCTAAGTTTTCTTATACCAATAGTCAGGCATCGTCCAGCACTCCGTGGAGGGCATGAGCAAGGCATTGACAGGAAGCAAGTCTGTGCCCCATACGGTTACCAGCCTGGCAGGCTTCTGTGGCAAAATAAGAGCAGTAACTATTCCTGCTTTTGTGTCTTCTTAGGTGCCATAGAATCCAAAAGTTCCTAGGATGGCATTAGCCCAAACACCTCCAATTATAGATAAAGAAATTGCACACAGAAAAAAAGCAAGCCCTTTCATAATATCACACAGCCAGTCAGTGGAAGTTTCTGGAATAATATCCTCCATGGCTTCCTGACTCCAGATAGTTAATGTCTTGACAAATAGGCAAGCCTAGTGTATGTTTTTCAAAATAGCTTTATTGAGATGTCATTTATACAACACCGAATTCACTTATTTCAAGTAAGTACAGAGTACAACGACTTTTTTTTATAAATTTATAAAATTGTATAATTATCATTACCATCTAATTTTTGGAACATTTCCATCACCTCAAAACGGAAACCTTGAGCCCGTTTGCAATCACTCCTCATTCCCACCCCAACCCCAGAGAGCGACTCATTTACTTTTCATCTGTGGATTTGCCTTTTCTGGACGTTTCACGTACGTGGACTCAAACGACGTATCATATGTGCTCTCACGTGACTGATTTCTCTCACTTTGCAAGTTTTGAGGCTTAGCCACATGGTCGCACGCATTCACGCTGCATTCCCTTTTATTGGCAAAGAACATCCCATTATATGAATTACCACATTTTGTCATCTCTTCACCAGCTGATGGATATTTGAGCGTTCGCACTTTTTTGCCTATTGTATTTTTAACACGCATCCCAACCCCAAGTGGCTGGTGACAGCTGCCATGCATATTAAGGGTTCTGTGGCTACATCTAGACTCGGTGGAAAGAGCGCCCGCCCTGAACAATTAGCGACACTTGCCACTGGTGGGCTAGCAGAGAAGCATGGCCTACAAGCCAAGGGTGACACCCTTTCCAGGGAGGTGTGTTCTTGACCTCAATGGAATAGTCACATTTATCCTGAGAAGAGAGACAAAGGAAAGCAAGACGCTGCGACTAGGAAGAATTGCTCTCCTCTTAGGGTAGACCGCACCTTTTATGGTACAGTTTATCATCAACCAATCAGTGGTTGGGCTTCTTTGGCATATTTTTCTGGAAAGGCAATGGAGCCACACTGTCATGACTCTTCCAGGCCAGCTCCTTCCCAGGGTCAGGATTGGCACTATTTATGTGGCCAAGGATTGGCAAACTCTGCCACAGTTATGGCCCCACGTGGCTGATGACTTAGCATTCCTGGTGATCATATCAACAGCCAAGAGTTTTTCTTTTTTTTAAGAGAAAGTAGGGAGGTCTGTTCTCCACTTTCCTCTTGGGAATGGACGAGTAGACTGAACTGCTTCAAAACTCAGTGGGCTTCGTAGTGTCTTTGTGTTGTCGGCTCTGAGAAAAGAGATGAGCCTGATGGAAGAAGAAGGAAATTGTGGTTTGTGTCGAGACGTCCAAGCAGAGAATCTGGTGTTACTATAGGAGAACGCAAAGAAAACATTGTTGATGTCAGGGGGAAACGGGTAGAAAAGCAAAGTATTACAGAAGGACAGAAGGCAGAAATTGATAAATGAAGAGTCAAATGAACCGTAAATGTTAAGCTCAACTCACAACCATTTTCTCTGGTACCACACTGTTAACAAAAAAAAAAAAAAAAAAAATTGAATTAGTACCAATAGTTAACAATCAGGAGACTTTATATAAATTTCTGAGTTTCCTGTGAATTTGGAAAAAAAAAAAAAAAAAAAGAAAAAAGTCTGGCCAGCTTTTCCTCCGGCAGAATCCTGGGGTTCCCTGTGGATGGGACATGTGTGTGCCCATTTGCTACGGTCCTCACCACACCCTATTGCTTAAATTCAGCCGTTTCACAGGTTTGTGGGACCCTCTGGGTCTGCAACACTTGAAGTGACTGTGTCCCTGTTGGCTCAATCACCCAGGTGTCCTGCTGGGCTGCCAATATTATCTTTCAGAGAGATGAGTGAGGCACATGGAGGTTACGTGACCTGGCCAAGACCACCATCGGTAAGGGTCAAAGCCATTTCTCATCTTAACGTATCTACTGTTTTTTCCAGTTTCTCATGCCTTGACGAGCAGAGAAAAGAACTGGTTAAACATGAAGCGAAGAATGAAGGAAAAACGAAGGGAAAAGCTGAGACAGAGAAAGAGCAGGGAGTTCTCAAGGAACACTTTATTCGTTCACTGAAAGTGACGCTATCGCATGGGTTCTCCCAATGAGGGGCCAAACACAGACCTGGTGGGGCATACGTGTTCTTCACCCTTGTTTCTAGAAACAAACCCAGGCCTCCCAGACAGAAAACATTTTTTTTTCTTGATTCATAAAGACAGTTCTGAAAAACAAATTTGGGAGTTGGCTTCGGAGAAAAATAACTTGTTCAAATTAACAAACGTTTCCCAAATATTCCTCAGAGAAAGAGTCTTCTACTTACCGGTCCTAAACTCCATTGAATTAGCGTGGCGGCCAGGTGACTCCAGAAATACAGTGCAGGCCCAAGTTACTAGCGGGTGGTACAACCCATCCGTAAGTCAGTGTCTGGAACAGGCCCAGTGCTATCAGCTGTCAGATTTTACTGGGGCGGCATAAAATCCTGTTGCCCACTTCTTCGGCCCCCGCCAGAGAACCAGAGATCTCCCCTGAGGGTCACCACGTGTAGAGAAGTGGAGGAGAACAGAGAAAACAAGCATTTCTTTTTGCAACTTCAAGATCTATTTCTGGGGTTGAACAGAAGCCATTAAAACATTCCCATGACTCTGTGCCAAGCCCCCAAATTACTAATGACAGACATGCTGGCTCAAAGGGAGTCATTGCTGGCAAATATCCCTTTGGTATCTTGTTAACAGTAATAACCCTGAGCCTTTCATTGAAAGATCTCAAAGCACAGTGCAAGACTTAATTGACTCCCCCCACAACTCTGTCCCCGAAAAAGGTAATTATCATTATATCCCTCAGACAGTTTACACAGGGGTTAAATGGGTGATGGGGGTTGAATGATTTATCCCTGTTTCATATTGTGAGTTGAAAGGAAAAGTCTAAATAATGGCATAATTTGGGGTGACCTCAGCTGTACGACTTGCTGGAACCAGTGGAGTCGTCAAAGCAGACAGAACAGAGGCCTGGTGAGGCTGACATGATTAGAAATGCCTCTGCCCCGTAGCCACAGGACCAGCATCATGCACAAAGGTGCTGACCCGAACTTAGTTTAGCCTACGGATATTATCGGTAGCCTCCAGTCGGGTTAGAGGAAGAAGAGAATCAGACCCGGAGTCCTGGACGTGGGAGACCCTCAATATCATGTATGTGGAGTCCAAAGTGAGAGTCCATGCTCAATAGTGTTCAGAAAAATAAGGATTTATTTCATTGGCAGAGTGGTAGGGCAAGAGCTCGAAGTGGCCCTGGTCCTCAAAGAGATGAAGGGTTCATCCCAGAGGAGAACTTGAATGCCAGGCATAACATCTGGGGCATTCCCCCAGCTCTAGAACCCACGGCATTATGAAGTTGAACATCGCTGACCTTGTAAGACGCTTCCTCCTCCTGTAAATCTTCATCTCAATACATGCGACTTCTACTCACTCACGTGCCATCGCCAAGCTTATGGCAAGGTTATCTTGTATCTGATCCTTTTGTATCCGATCCCCAAGGGCTAACAACACAGCATGTCTTCCAAACCAGTCTTCTCATCACCATCCCCACCTCCCTTGACTCATTTGAAATGCCTCATATCCCCTCTGGATGATTTTAACAGCCTCTTAACCGTTCCTGTTGCTTTTAGACTTTCTCCAACCCAAATAATTCTCCAGAATACTGTCCACAGGACACTCCTGAAATGAGGGTATAATCATGGCCCTCATTAACTCCCCTGATTCGACCCTTCAACGTGCCTTCCACAGGGCAGAGTGCAAAGTAAAACCACATCCTAGAATTCCATATCCCAACAAGACTGTATCTCAAAAATAAAGATGAAATGATGTTTCAGATAAATAAATGCTGACTAATTAAACATCCGCAGATCTATAGTACCAGATATATTAAAGGAACTTCTTCAGATCGGAGGAAAACGGTTCCCTGATGAAAACCTGAATCTACACAATGGAATGAAAAGCATTGGAAATGGTATGAGTGGGAAGAATAGAGAAGCACCTGGAATGGTTCAGTGTGAGCGTGCAGGCAGATTTAATTTTTATTTTCTGTATGTTTGAAATCTTTATTATTTAAGCAGTAATCAATAAAGAGAAGAAGATGAGGAGGAAGAGGATAAGAAGGAAAGGTACAGGGACAAATGGAAATAAAATGGGACAAAGGTGAAGAAGAGAATGAATAAGAAGGAGGAAAAAGGGAAGGAGGAACGAAACTCCCAAATCTTAGCGAGAGACAGAACTTTCAAAATTCCACAGGATCTCTGTTGAAAACTTGGCAGCCTATTTCTGATTCAGCTAGAGATAGTAAATGCATAAGAACGGCTCAAAAAGGTAAAAAAATTAATTCAATTAAAAAGGTGAAACCTGCCCTACCAAGGTCAAAACATACTATAAAGATACAGTAATTCAGATGTGGAGTAAAAATAAGAGTATGAAATAATTCAAAACGTAGGGCAGGATTAGTAAATGAAAATGCCTGGGTGACTGGTTAAACATTTGGGAGTTATGCTGGGAAGAACATCTCCCCCCCACCACCACCTCATATAGTTGACTTCGTTCAATTTATACTGATTAAAAGTTCAAACAGTAAAGATGAAATCTTAAAAAAAAAAGGCAAAAAAAGAAAAATAGTCTTGTTTCTTCTCAAGGTGGACGTGTTCTCATCATAAAAGCAGAGAACCCATAAAGAAAATGTGTCCAGAGGTTTTCAACTTTTTTTGTTATGTTCTTTTTATACATATTTAAATTTTCTATAGCTAGCATGGATTATTTTCCTTCTTTTCACTGAATTGCCAATTATTAAGTCGTGACCTATCCATTGTAAGAAGCATAAGCAAAACATCCTTATACTAAATGTCACCGTGGTAGTGTGAGTTTTGGTGACATGGCATTATCATAGCCGGAGATAACTGTGTCTTTCACCAGTGTAGCTAAGACTTTCGGGGAGGAGGCTTGCTGCTGATCTATTTACTGGCACCTGCAGATGGCTTCTGTCTAAGTCAGGAGGTTATCCAAAGGCCTTGCTGATCTTCGGCTGCACATGCTCACATGTCTGGGGGTTGACTGGCTTCTCTGTGCTGGTCCCCCATGCAGCAAATGGAGGGTCTTTGCTCTGCTCCATGTATCTCCTACCCACCAGCAGCTGGCCAGCTATGCTCTTATGATTACAAAGAACCCCAAGAGAGCGACTGAAAACAATGCCCGTC
Source organism: Ursus arctos (assembly GCF_023065955.2). NCBI lineage: Eukaryota > Metazoa > Chordata > Mammalia > Carnivora > Ursidae > Ursus > Ursus arctos. Next base: position 19,088,106 of record NW_026622830.1, on the reverse strand, counting down.
AGGCCTGAACTCAGAACTAGCACACCTTCGTTCCACCTCATTCTGTGAGTCCAAGTAAGTGTCCTGGGGAAACACAGTCAGAGTTGGATGGATGGGTAGGCCCTCAGAAATGATAAGCCAAAGGGGGTAAATACAGAGGGAGTTGAAGAATTGGGGCCAGCACTGCAATCTACCGTACTCTCATGAGCGTATCATGTGCCAGAATCGTTTTGGGTTTGGAGAATATAGTGATTCACACCTCATGATCCCAGCCAGAGGTCACTGTAGATGTAAACACAGATAATTCTGCAAGGAGCTAAAATACAGGGAAGAAAGTGTAGGTAAAGAGCTCTGAGCTGGCTGTGATCCTTTCTAATGAGGAAGTGTGTGGTTGGAAGTATGAGGTTGAGATTCAAGATTGGAGGTTGGAGACTTGGAGAGTGGAGGCTGGAGGGTGGAGGGTAGAGATTGGAGGTTAGAGGTTGGATGGTGGAGAGTAGAGGTTGGATGGTGGAGGTTAGAGGTTGGAGGTTGGAGGGTAGAGATTGGAGGGTAGAGGTTGGACGATGGAGGTTGGAGGTCAGAGGGTGGAGGCTAGAGGTTAGAGGTTGGAGGTTGGAGGGTAGAGGTTGGAGGTTGGTTGGTGGACCATGGAGGGTGGAGGTTAGAAGTACAAGAAGGCTTCCTGGAGGAGCCAGCCTTTGACTTGGATACTGCAAAGGAAGATAGAGTTTCCAGTGCGAATTTGTCACAGGTGGGGATAAGAAAGGATATTTTTGGCCTAGGCTAGGTTGGGAGGTCGAGAACATGATCAGGTCGGTTGGGCCTGGAGATTATGGAACTCATGAGTGAAAGCTAAGACAGGAGAGGTGCTTTCAGGGCAGGTCTTAGGGGGTTGGGCTGGGATGTGGATGCTGGGTATTAATCTGCAAGGGACTGGAGCCCGTTGGTGACTTCGAGCGGGAAGACACTGCTGCTGACAGGGAGGGGCTGATGGAAGAGAACAGACCAGGGAGGCGGGAGGCAGGTCAGGCAGCTGTTAAGGAGACAACAAAGGCCAGAGCTCGGCATTTTTACCAGGCTCGAGAGATGGGAGCACAACGTCAGAGAGAGTGTGGAGTGTCTGGTCTGTCTGACGCCCAAGGAGCATGGCCAGAGAAGAGGGGAATCATAAGAAAGTGTCTTCACCCCAGCTACATTTTCAGATCTGTGATAAATGTGATTTTTAAAAATATTTTATTTATTTATTTGACAGAGACAGAGAGAGAGCACGAGCAGGGGAGAGGGGCAGAAGGAGAGGGAGAAGCAGACTCCCCACCAAGCAGGGAGCCTGATGTGGGGCTCGATCCCAGGACCCTGAGATCATGACCTGAGCCAAAGGCAGATGTTTAACAGACTGAGCCACCCAGGCGCTCCTGTGATAAATGTGATTAAAACATTTTAAGAAAAGGTTTCTTGTAACTTTCTCATTTCCTCTTTCCGTTTCCCCACTCCATGTCAGAGCCCAGAGGAACCTAAAAATATTTGTAGGGGAGGTTGTGGAATGGGGCCCAGAAGCCTCACTGGAAAGATGCGGGGGCGCCTGGGAAAGCAAGCAAGCGTGTTCAAAGCCTTGACCATGCTGGAAAACGAAGGTCTGAGAATGAAATCTAGAGCTGGTGTCACTTCAAGGGCCTCTGTTTCCTGAGAGCTTTCAGTATGACCAGGTTTCCCTGTGCCCCTCTCCACTCTCTCCATTCTTGCCTGGACCCCTTGATGGTGGCGTGGGTCACAGGGGATGGATATCTCATGTTTTGATCTTTGGGGGAACAAAAAAAAAGCTCTAAAACTAGCCCCCTGATGAGTTCATGCACATGAGGACCCGAATAGCGTGCACAGAGGAAGCACTCCATATCTGTCAGCTATTTTATTTTTATTTAGATTTAAATGGAAATACCATCTCCCAGCTCTAAAGGTATCTGTCCAGCTTCCCCAACCCTCCAGCCAAGATGGCCCTAGATTTGCCCTGAGAATGCCGAGGAGCCTAGAGTTTCCCTGGCTGCCTTAAACTTGGGATGCCTTGCACCCAGAGTGGGTCCGTCTGTCATTCCGTGTTGCCTGGGTGAGTGGGCTTTGACTCAGGCCTGCTTTGCGCTCGGGCACTTTGTTTAGAAGTGACGCCCTGTCCTGACCTCCAGACCACTTGGCTTGGGCCCTGACACCTGTTTGGCCTTAACAGCCTCGCCCCACACATTGATGCCATTCCCCAAACCGGGCAGCCTGCCCAGAGCCTGACCTGGCTTGACTGCCACTCCTAGGAGACTCCCGCTGTCCTCCTCGGCCCCCAGATCAGACCTCTTTAGACATTCTTTCCGGACTGGCTCAGGCCCGGTCACCATGCCTCTCTCTCGTTACCCAACACGAGCCCCGTCCCTTCCTGGCTGCGTCCTTTCCCACCAGACCTGAGCTGCTGACTTCCCAGCCTGACCCCATTCAAGGCATGATGCTTTGGAATCTTAGAATTTCCAACTCCCTGCTTTAGAGATGGGGACGTGTGTTCTGGGAGGGGACGTCATTCCCCCACGTCACACCCTGAGTGTGTGACAGATGCAGGATCAAATCCTAGCCCCTGAGAAACATTTGTCTTGGAATATTGTTACGAGTGCAAAGAACCAAGGCTTGTGTTTCCTTGGCTTGTCCTCACACGACCTATGAGAGAACCTCTTTCCGAGACTATACTTAGCAGGTAATTCCTTCTCACAAAAGTCAAGGTCCTCAGATTTAATACCCTTTTCTCTCCTCTGGCATTCAGGAGTCGTCAGGGTATCGTGGTCTGCCAGGAGCCTGCGGTGGCTGAAACAGGGGAAGAGAACAATCATTGGAATCCTTGAAGCAGAAAGAAACATCAGACGTTTCCCTCAGATTTCTGTGAGCTGGCGAAAGCAGGTAGGGGACCAAGGCATCCCTGTAATTGTTTCAGTTCTCCGCGTCGTGTCAGCTCTGCGACAGAGCCTTGTAATTGACACACTGAGGTATTTGACACGTCCGTAGGAGTCCTCACGGTCACTCCCAGAGCTGGGTGGAGATTCGCCAGGCAAACACACAGAAAGCCCTGATTGAGCAGGTCTGTGGCCTGCTGGGGCTTGGGGGTCCTTCTGCATTCCAGCCTGTGCTGTCAGACTCTGCTCCCAGTCCCGGGCATTTCCATCCTTGGCTGCGTTCTGCAGTAGGACAAAACAGAGCACCAGAGGAATGAGTTCCACGCCTGCAAGAATTTTGAGTCCCATGTCCTCCATCAGTTGGCACATGGTTTGCAAATCACATTACCCCATGAACAGCAGTGATCTGCTTGTAAAATAAAAAATAATAGTAATAAAATAAACTTTAGACACGGAATTCAACCACCTCGCTAGACTGATTATGGGAAGATGCTTTGCCTGTTGCAAATATGGAACAAAAATGTTCAACTTCTTTTACTAATATGCAGTCCAGGTCCTCCTGGGACAGCAGAAAACAGGATGTCAGATGAGGATGGGGAGTCGGAATACACAGGCTCAGATGGCCGATTACTTCATCAGTAAAATGGAAGCAAGAGGAATGTCACTTGATAAGAATATTTGAAGATTCCTGGAGCGCCTGGGTGCCTCAGTCGGTTAAGCGTCTGCCTTCAGCTCAGGTCACGATCCCAGGGTCCTGGGATCGAGTCCCGCATCGGGCTCCCTGCTCGGCGGAGAGTCTTTTCCCCCCCGCCGCCCCTTACCCCGCTCGTGGGCTCTCTCTCTCTCTCACTTTCTCTCTCTCTCAAATAAATAAATAAAATCTTTAAAAAAGAAAAAAAAGATTCCAAAGATAATGGTGGGTATATTACGACTATTATAAAATTCAAGTCATGATTTAATAACAGGAACCCTAGAACATCCCTGGCTTCTCCAGCTGCCCTTGGGGGGCATTTTTGCTGCCACCCCCAGAAACGAGAAGGTGAGTTCATTCCTGGCTCCAGGGGTACTCTTGAGACAATTTTCTAAAGTTCCAACAAGGCTTTCCTAAGGTCTTGAGGAAAGACCTCAACTGAAGTGAATAAACAGGTAAGACATAAGCAGAAATGCCCATTTACAAGATGAGGGGGCTTCCCTTGTTCAGCTTATAGTGCAGGGCAAATGAGCCTCTTCCCAGGCCTCCCCACACCTCCCCATGAAAGAAGCTGTCTGAACCCCTGAAACCCTAAGACATCACATCTCCTCAAAGGCTGAAACCAAAGTGAAAAGACTGAGAATTCCCTCGCCATGCTTCCCGAGATGGAATTTTCTAGCCAAGCACAGCCTGGTCCCCAGATGATTAACACCGGGTGTGCCTCCTTCCTTTGGGGGACACTAGGCCCACCCACAGGGACATAGGTTTACCAAATAGACCAGAAGGGGTGACAATCAGCTCTCTGCTGCACAGAATATAGACAGACCACGGAGGAGAGACAGGCGGGTTGTCCAGAGCAGCGCTATTCAGAAGCAAAGGGCCAGGATCACTGTTGGGTGTTTGTTATTTCCTCTGCAAGAAATAAAAGTGGCAGAAAATATTTCCATAGAGAGAAAACCTACATCCCAACAAAAAAATACAAAGGGGAGGAGCAATATTAGAACTAAAAGGCTGGAGGGAAAGGAGATCAGCCCTTCCGTTTAGGTTAAGCCATGCCCCTGAGAGAGGACAGCCCGTCCTCGAGGAGGAGGCTTTGAGAAGACAGGATCTACAGAAGGATTTTTCGAGAATGAGCTAGCAATCCTTGGTATAACTTCACTTCCCCTCCCTCCCTAGCCAGGCCTGTCTCCATCTATGCGTGCATGCGTGTGTGTGTGTGTGTGTGTGTGTGTGTGTGTGCGTGCGCGTGTGTGCGCGTGCATGCGTGTGTGTGTGTGTGCGCGTGTGTGTGTGTGTGCGTGTGTGCATATATGTAGGTCTGACTTTTCTGCTAAGACAAGATAAAGGGAGAAAAGCGTTCCTGCCACAGGACTTCACCTGCATAACATTCATAATAAAGACCCTGTCACTCATCAAAGAGGGCCTCCCTGAGCTCTCTGATCCGGCAGCCAGCTCAGGCTATAATTGCAAACACCCTGCCCCCGGGACGTGTCAGCTGATGTGAAGACACTCGGGCTCTGCTGGTGTCTGTAAATGCAAGTTCAAGGGGACTTTTTAACATCAGAAGCAAAAGTATGAGAGTCAAGAGACAGGTCCCCTGCGCCGTGTAGAGGATCGAGTAGAGATAAGAAGGAGAAGGCAATTGCTCCGAAGGTGGGAAAAATAATTTGAAGGCAGCAGAACAGACACAAGGTAATTACGGCTCAGACACACTGCAAGCAAGAGGCCCTTGGTTTTAGGAAAACAAGAAGGGAGTTGAGCGAGGTGGGAGGAAGGGCCTGGCTCTCCTTTGGAGGTTGAAGAGTCACAGCGTGCTTCCTGATAAGAAGACGGGGAGCAGTGAACAATGAGCCCCCCCAAAATGCCCTGTCATATTTAATGATTGTGTGAGCCTAGTTAAGGAAGAGTTTTTCTCAACTTCTCTCTTCTGTTTCAGAGGGACAGCATGTGTGTTCTGAGATGATGGAGGGGGCGTGAAGATTTGGGGGAAAGGGAACAAGAAAAAGACATCTAATGGGCTACATACTGTCTGAACCCAACTACATGAAACAACGAAAAGATGAGTGGTGGCGGGGGCTTCAGGGAGTGGGAGGGAAGGATGAAAGGTAGAGCCCCCAGGGCTCTTAGGGCAGTGGACCTCTTCTGTATGAGATGTGATGATGACACATGTCACCGTCCGGCCATCAAACCCATGTGGATACGACACCAAGAGTGAACCCTCATGCAAACCATGGGCTTTAGTTACTCTAGTGACATCCGAGTAGTGGTTCATCAGCTGTAACCGGTGTATCACACCCGGGCAAGGTGTTAGCGAGAGGGGGAAACGCTGCGTGGCAGGGGAGAGGGAGGGTTTGAGAACTCTCACCTTTCGGTTCAATTTTTCTGTCAACCTGAAGCTACTCTAAAAAACAAAGTTTATCCACGAAAGAGAAAGAGAAGGCGATGTAGGTAAGAATGTGGATTACACGTTTAAATAGTCCCTTCCCCTTCCCACAACACCTTGGCAGTTTTGTAACCAGAGGAAAATCCGATATTAGGGTCCAGGAAACACCCTTCAAGTGAAAAACTGAGAGTATCCGAAACTCGACTTGGTTGCAATCTGATTTCACGGAAATCCAGAAGAGAGCTAAAATCGTCCTACCCAGCAAAGAAAAAGAGGGGAACTTCACAGAGTATGTTACATAAGTGCTTCCTGAAATCTCTCGGTGAAGGGCTGGTTTCATGTGGTTGTTGTTTGTTTTTTTTCATACCCATCTATTGCTATCCAATATTTTAGTTAAGTGAAATAAAAATTAGTCACTAGAGGAGATTGAGAATACACGTGGATATCGAATTCTTACTAAGGTCGATGAATGCTTCTCAGTCTCTGTACTTGCCTCACAGAGGGCTGGTAACAAGAGTCCACAGACAAGCCTCGGTCACAAGTAGGTCGCACATTACAATGCGCCGCATCAGAGGGGAGTGAATCTACCCAAGGCCCAGGCACTCCACAAACCCGAGCAGTTGGCAAACTGAAAGAAACCCCGCCAGGAAATATGGTGAGTAGTTTTCAGCAATCTCTCTTGAAAGCCAAGGGCACCATCTCTTGTCTGGACCATCATGTCATCCTCTAGCCGTGTTCTCTTCCAATTCTGTCTCTCACTGCCATAAAATAAATCACTCCAAAATGCAAATGTGATGTGGACTTTCTTACCTGACCTCAGGTTAGTGTTTCCGATTTCCCAGGATGCCCTGGACACTCTATAGCACCTCGTTCAATACTAAACTGGCTCCTACTTGCCTCAGTACTGCATGCCCCAATGAAGGGCCCAACTGAGCTGCTCGTAGTGAGCAGGAGATCTGGGCCTGACCCAAGGAGTCACACCCAAAAGTCAGCTCCCCAGTCCACTAATATGGATGACCAGGTGTGTGTAGTAAGTCTGATTTAAAAAGCATAGACTCAAGGATAATTTCTTAACTAATTCTGCTGGGGGTGGGAGGAGGGCAGCAGGGGTAGTAAGAAGGATCTGGGATTGTTGACCAAAGGAATTTCCTTTGCGATAAATGAAGGCATTCCAGGTAGAGGGACCAACAAAGGCATGGAGCCATGGAATGGCATGGGATATTCAGGAAATCTCAAGAAACTCTATATATTTCACATCAGGAAAGAGCCCCAAATCTTCTTTCAGGAAAGGGAATGGCAATAATTACTGTAGGAAGCCTCAAGGTTTACTTTCTCTAAGCATCTGGAATGAAGATAAGCTCTTTGGCCTCAAATTGGAACAGTCAGAAGATATTGAATTCTAAGAACTTGCCAAGACTGGGGGAAATCGATTGAGGAAAGAGAAGCCAAATGTTCGGAGTTCCCTGGACAAGGAGATTTAATCTTCACATCAATCCAGTACTGTGGGTTTTCTCCTCCCTTTACAGATGAGTAGACTGAGGCTCAGAAAGGACAAGTCATCTCAGCCAGTCACAAAAATGATACGCGACATCCCTGATTTCCAACCAAGGTCTACCGGCCACTGAATACTCTGCGTTTTGCACGAGGTCAGCCTTGTTTGTGCTCCTGAGTGTGTGGGGCAGGTGGTTATTAAGAGGAAAGCAAAAGGTAGAAGATAAAAAAGCAGAACATTTTAATCCAACATTTTCAAATATATATTTAAATCTAGCTACTTCGTAAGAATTGGCTTCACCAAGGGTTTGGCACGTCAGACCCTGTCGGGTGTTTTGCGTGTATCATTTGCTTAATTCCTACAGTAATTCTGCAAGGGGGCTGTGGCAGGTCGCACTCATGTTCTCAACGATACACTCTCCCACTGTCGTGTAACTCCTGGTGCTTCCTTGTAGACAGAATATAGTTTCCTGTGCTGTAAAAGGATGGTCCACGTGACTAGCTTGAGTCCATGAGAACAGGTCTCCACTTTAGAAGTCTAAGAAGCTCTAAGAGGCTTGCAGGTTTCTGTCTACTCTCTTGCTTCTGTCCCAAGAACAGCTGGCGTGCTCACAGCCTGGGTCCTGGGATGAGAAAGCACATGGAGCAGAGCCATCGCAGTCTACCGACAGCAGAGTGACAAATGAAAGTTTGTGGTATGTCAATGAGATCTTAGAGATGTTTGTTACTGCATCCCAGCTGACTGATACAGTGGTGTTTTACAGGTGAGGAACTGAAGCTGGGAGACACATCTCTCCCCAGCTCATACAAACTCCTAGTGGTGAGTCCTAGATTTAGACCCATTTCTATTAGATTTAAAAGTCTGTACCCTCTTACAAAGCCCAAAGAGTTTAATATAGCTCATATGAGGCTACCACCCATACAGGAACAGAGCACTGTCTCAAGAGTCCCAATTCTTTCCATGGTTCCCGTGGCTTCTTCATCCTTGAAAGCCCTGCCAGGCGGTCTACACTCTTAGTGAAGTTCATCTGGGCTTCTACCAGACCAGTGTCCCTTCTCCCTTCTCACCTCCTTAGCACTTATATTTCATGCCCCTCATTCCGAAGCCTGATAACTAATGTCTGTGTTTAGAAAACAGACCCAAACCAACATGGTATTATACACAAAAGAATAACCCAATAAACAAGCAATTAATTGAGCAGGAGAGAAAGGAGTCTTTGAACTTAGGAGCAGATTTCAACTTGCAATATCCACTTTGTTACTTCCCCAGTCACAATCTCTGAGCCTACCCCCTCTTCTGAGCCACGATGATCTCTTCTGCAGCATTCTAGAACAACTTCATGAGTGGTCTACCTGCTCCTGCGTTTCCCCCACAGACCCTTCCTTCTCTACCCTGCACTTAAGGACGGCTTCTAAAAATGATCATGACAGCCCCTGGCGGAAAACCTCCGGTGGCCGCTCACAGCTCTCAGAGTCAAATCCTAAACGACCTGTTGTAATTCATCTCCTGGCTTGTTAGGTGCCAGACATCATGGCATCCTTTGAGTCGTCAAATAGGCCAAACTGCTTTCCCCAGGTTATAGCCTTTCCATGTGGGTTTCTTTCTATCTTGAAAACGCCTCCATCTCATATTTAACACCTCAGCGCAAGTGTCCAAAGTGATGCTATGAATTGTGTTTACCAAATCCTTTTTCCTAGGCCTCTTCTGGATCACCCAGGGAATGGGCTTTCCAGGCTGCTTGTTGTTGCATGTCATTACATATCGTTACGTGGCCACGTTACTAGCTCTAGGCCAATGAAATGGAAAATGGAAGTGATGTGTGTTAAGCAATCTAGGCTGTACCATCCTTCATTCTCCTTCAGATCCTGACCATGCCATCTATTTACGTCTCTACCATGGCACAGTCTCTGTGTCATTTATAACATTTGTACCATCTGAAATTATCTTTGAAATTTACTGTTACCATATCACTTCCTATCTTCCACGTGAGACTCCAAGATCTAAGAGGGCAGGACCCTTGTACCTTTTGTCCATAGCTGCACCCAGTACTCAGCGCAGTGTCAACCTATAATAGGTGCTCAATTAGTGTTTCTGAAATATATACACACACAAGCAAAATGAATAGAGCTCTTATATTAGTAAAATGAGCTAATTGGTGAAGGCAGTTAGCACAGTGCTTGATAGAGTATAAGCACTCAACAAATATACCTAATTAGGGCATAAAAATTGACTCCAAAGGCCTTCCTTTTGTTTTTTAATACTGTGGAGACTAAAGGAATAGAAAGGAGATTAGGGCTTAAGACCAATGGTTCATAAGAGGCAGTCTCAGCCTTGAACATCAAAAACCCCCAGGCAGGCCGAACAGAAATAGCCTCGGAGAGCAGTCACTGGGGAGGGATGGTCTGAGGGGGGTGACGAGGCTCCGCTCCATGAATCTGAACTTTCCTTCCTAATAGCAGCATGACCCTAGAATTGTTAGTAAGGATCTGATGTGCCAGGTCCAGGACGTCACCCACCATCTGCATCAGCACCACGGAGCCCTTCCAAAAGAGGTACTCCATACATTCCCAGTTCACTTCTCGGGCTTAGACTCTGTGCCAGATTTTGGCCACGTCCTACAATTAAGAAATAAATAAATCACCATCCCTGCTTTCAAGGATCCAGAGGGAGAGACAGGCATGCACTCAAGTAATTTAAAATAAACTATGATCAGTAGAATGAGAGAGACATGGACAAGAGGAAGCTGGTGTGGAGAACACAGAAGGAGCACCTGTAACTATGCGCTCATGAAGCTGAGGAGACAACCTCTCTGTTGGACTTAAAAAAATTCCAAATTTCCCAGGAAGACATAGTGGGAAGGGCATTCTAGTCAGAGGGAACAGCATATGCAAGGCATGAAATCAAGAAAAACCTTCGCCAATCTTGGGAAGAGCAAGAAGTCCTGGTGATTGAAGCATAAGGTGAGTACATCTTCTTTGTATTAGAATGTCTTGCTTTTTGCATTTAAGTGACACGTGGGAAATGGACTCAATAAAAAAAATGTAGACACAGAAAAAAACTAATCCTCTGAAAAAAAAGATTTACTAATTGTTTTTGGACATTTTGTTTGTTTGTTTGTTCAAGCTGAAAATAGAGCTAATTTCTGAACTCCCATCTTCTCCTGGGCTCTTTTTAAAATGTATTGCTCAAGCGATGTGATGCCAGCAGAATAGAAAACTCAAAATTAGAAAAGAATGGCCTAGAATACCACCTCCCTAATAACCACATGATCATATTCCCATGTTCCTCCAAGGCTTTCCTTTGACTGGCCCATCCCCCTCTCAAGGGACAGAACAAATGCAAACAGAATCGGACTGCATTTTAACCACGACAGAACACCGCAGGGCCCCCTGAAGGAGATGCGTGGAATTCCTGTCCCTGGAGAACTTAGACCAGAGATTGAGTATGTATAAGCCTGCCTGAAAGAGGGCTGCCCACTGTCCACTCTTCAAGATAGAGATTTCCAGAATATGGAGAGTCAGTGTAAGTCTCTAGTTCATAGATTTTTCAGATCTTGGATCCAAGATATATAATGCTCCCGGTCCATTGCATTTGGGGCTGGGGGTCCACGGAAGCTCTTCAGGAAGCCAGGAGTTACCTGAAATTGTACACCAAAATTTTTGTAAGTACACAGGTGCATTTTCCAGGGAGAGGGTGCTCCCTGCTCCTCAGAGAGTTGGTGTGTGATTTAAGTCTTTTTGCGTTGTTGGTTTTTGTTTATTCCCCACACCACAGGGGATCAACATGTTTCTAACTTCTTGTTCTGAGGCCTGGGATCTGAACAAAGTTGGTTCCTGGTTCTTGGCACAGGATCAAGCTCCTTTCTATGTAATCCTTCAGAAAATCTAGGTGCCTCCACTTCCGAAACACAATTCAAATTTGACACGTGTCTCCATCCCCATCACCTAACCCTGGCCAGGCCACCATCACCGTCTCCCACCAGAACAAACACCACAGACATCAAGCAGGTCTCCTTGGCTGCAACCTAATTTTCACAGAGTCTCTCTCGAGTGCTTGATTTTTTTTAAAGAATAAAATTATGTCGGTCCCATACTGAAAATTCTCCAATGGTTTCTTATTTGCCTTCGGTATAATCCAGGTTCCTCGGTGGGGCTCATAGAAAGCCCTACATGAGACATCTCCTTGTCACTTCTACCAGCCCATCTGATGCCACCTTCCCCCTCGCTCACTAGGACCAACTGGGAGGAACTAAATTCTGCTCCTGAACTTACCCAGCTATTTCTCACCTCAGGGTCCACACCCACATTGTTCGATTTTCTGGAACACTCTTTTCCTGTCTTCACATGGTTAGCTCCTTGCCATGACGCAGGTACACCTCAGCTTAAAAATATCTCCTCCTCAGATTGATCTTTACTGACCATCCTTTCTTGGTGGGTTACTATCTGCCTCACATTATTTCTTCTATTATCAAGTTTTATTCATTTGTCATAATAGTTATTTTTAGATTATTTTTTTATACTTGTGTATGTTTTCTCAGCTTTCCCAACTAGACTCTAAGCTCCATGGGGGCACGGGCACTGACTTTCTTCTTCACAGACACAGGCCCAGTCCCTGACACTTATCTGCCAAATGGTAGGGCTAAATGGTTGGATGGTTAGAGCACTGGATGGATGGATGGATGGATGGATGGATGGATGGACGGACGGATGGATAGATGGATGGATGAATGAATGAGATGAATGAAGGAATGAATGAATGATTGTCTTCTAAGCACCTTCATGCTCCATCCTTAGGCATAGAACCAGTCACGGCCTCAGTACACTATGCCCTCAGCTATGCAGGAACGGCCACGGCAGCCTCTAGGGATGTGAGTCAGTGAGAGCCGAGGAGGAGTGCTGAAAATAGAGTCTATCCATTAGAAGTTGTGTCTGCGGTCCAAACCACCTGATCCTCAGGGGCTTGGAGTGCCTGGGTTTAAGTCAAAACACCTTCTGTAGCTCAGGGACTCAGAGAAGGGGGGCTGAAGCAGGAAGGAGGGCTTCAGACTGAGTGTAGCACACTAAAAGTTGAGAAGGGAAATCCAGAAGGTCTTCAGGGGACTTTCTTTAATAAGCCTCAGAGTACTTTTAGAAGAGCAAAAGGAGGAGTGGGGTGGGGTGGGAGTGATGACCTGATACTCACCTAGGGCTCACCTCAAATGGCACAGGGTTGAGTGGGTCACATTTTCCTTTTCTTTTCCCCAACCTGACAAACCCATGCCTCCCTAGTGGGGTCCATGAGGCTCTCCCTCCCCCTCCTTTCTCCTTACTTCCTCCCTGCCCATTCCCATCAGTGTCAGGCTCAAATTCCCAACTCTGACTGCCTCGCCCCTACGCTGTGAAAACTGAAGGGCATGTTTGTCTGAGGTCCCAGGCTCCCTTAGCCCCAACTTGACCCATGTTCCCATCTTTAGCTCTCCCTCAGGGTGGGAAGACTCTGTAATCCAGACTCTGACCCTTGGAGTCGGACCATCTTCGTCCCGTAACCCAACACCTAGTGAGTTCTGAGCAATCCTGAAGGAAGGAGCTGGGAGCCTGTTCTTATTAATTTTTATAACTTGACACTTAAGTAGGCAGTGTAGCTCCCTGGTTAAAACCACGGGCTTTGGACCCATGGCCCTGCTCTTAACTCAAGCCCCAGCAACTCCCCTGAAATGCAACTTCAACCAAAGTGACTTCTCCTCTCCAAACCCCCATCTCCCATCTATAAAATGGGCATGAAGCATCCCTTCCTGCTTGGGTTGCTGTAAGGATTCAGTGCGGTGATGCCGTTGGTGCTCCGCCCAGCCCCTTGGAGCTTTCGAGAGCTCAAGTGGATTTCCAGCTCCCACAACCTGCATCTACATACCTGAGGGTCAGATTGCTTGTTTTTAAAATTTGGCCAAAGCAGCAATAAGTTTCACTGCATGTGTGCATGCATGCATGTGTGCATGTGTGTGTGTGCGTGTGTGTGTGTGTGCACGCACGCACATACAGGCACACGGAAGTCTGGAAATGCTAAGGAATTCCACCTCCAGGAGCAGGCTTCAGCCGGTGACCTTGGCACCTGGTGCGTAAGTACCCTGGCTCCGCGACTCCTCCTATGGGATGATCGTGGAGCATGTGTACTACACGGTGTTCCAGAGCCCCCAGTCCGACAGCTGGCACCATCCCACACTTATTGTTGCCTCCTTTTCTGACATCATTCCCCTCTCCCCTGGTCTGTGTTCAACTTCCCAAATAAACTACTTGTACTGCAATCTTGGTCTTGGGGCCTGCTCCTGGGAGAACCCATAGGCCAAGGCCAAATTCTCAGCACAGCGCCAGGCTCTTTGTAAACCCTCAGTGTTGAGCGGCTCAGTTATTCTGGCTACAGAAGCTTACACTTCCCTCAGTGGGAGATACCCCACCCCATGCCGCCCAAACCCCAACCAAGGGGACACGCGGCTCTGCAGAGTGAATAATCAGCCTGGGCCTGCCCCAAATCCCTCCTGTCTGCGTGGATCCCCAGCCAGGCTACCTCCTCACGCTGTGAGCTCAGCACCTGCTCGGGGAGACCACCGAGGTGCTCCTCCCTGGCACGGCCCTTCAGCCTCCAGCGAAGCTGACTGCAGGCCTGTGAATCAACCTGCCTCCTCAGGTGAGGCAAGAAGCTGCCCTGCCCTGCCCCGGCCGGCCAGAACAGGTCTGGCCAGTTGTCGCTCCTTGGGTCCAGAAGCCAATGGAAGGCAATGCCAGGGCGCTTCGTCCAACACTTGTATTCAGAGCCTCAGCCGGGCACAAACGACTCTGTGAATCTGTCTGCACATCTGTCTCTGCCTCTTGTCCACTCTGCATCCTCAGAAGTTGCTCCCTATAACTCGGGTTCCCATAAAGAGAATTGTAGGCGGTGTCTCCACCAAAGACCCTATAATTTTGCAGGTAGGTTGCAAAGTGTGCTAAGGCTGAGCCGAGCCCAGCCCAGCCAGCCTGCACGCACACTCGTTATTTCTCTGACGAGCCCTCAGGCTGTTCGGGGCTGAGCACAGGCACACACACAGGCTCTGCGCAACCGCATAGGCTCCTGGCAAACTCCAGCCTCGGGTCTCACGGCTTCTCCCAGTGATCTTGGAGACGGCCACACACTCTTCGGGCCGACTGGCTGGTTCCTGGCCGCCCTGGGTATTTTCAGATCTAAGGGCAAGGACTTTTCCATAGATTCCTGCAAAGATTTAGGTAAAGAAAAACTGCATCTCCTCTATGGTCTGCAGGCGTCTCCTGCACGTGAGAACATTCCTGAGGGCACATGCTTCCCCTTCACAGCCTGACTCCAGACTCTTCCCAGTCTTCCATCCGTCCTGGAGACTGCTTCTTGTCCATTTCTTTGCCTGCCCTTCCAACTGATAACATAAATTAAACTGGATCATAGCTTATTTGCATAAATGTAGCATGTATTGCATATCGAGCAATGCCTGAAGCATCATAGGGTCGCTAAGAGGGAAGCCTCTGCCGTCAGGTGACCTGGCTTCAAATCCCTGTGCTGCTACTTCTTCTTCGCTCTGAAATCTTGGGCAGGTTAGTTAACCTCTCTGATGCAGTTTTTAAGACACAGCACCCATTTCTAGGACCCTTCTCTGGCTGAGAGTTGGAGACGTTGTCCCCTTCCCTCAAGTCTGGGTTGGACTTAAAAGGCCATACCATCTCTGCCTGCTTCTCTGGGGACACTCGGTCATGGTGTCCCAGGCCACCAGGCACCAAGGCTGACTATGCTGAGACCACCATGCAGAGGGGCCATGGTACATGCTCTCGCCTACACCTGCCGCTGAGCCCCGCCTTTGGCTCACCCAGCCCAAGTAGCAGGCATACGAGTGAAGGAGCCCTCCTAGAAGTGGATCCTCCCGCCCCATTGTTCCCAACCCAGCTGTTCGGGTTACCCCAGTGCCCCTCCCCCATGAAACCCCAGCCCAAGCCCCAGACATCAAAGAACAAGGCAAAACTGCCCTGCTGGGCCCTTTCCAAATTCCCAATCCACATCTGTGAGCTTACTAAAACGGATGTTGTGTTACGCTGTTAAGTTGTGTGATAGTTTGCTCTGTAGCAATAGCTTATCAGAACATTCCCCAATCTTCACTCTCCGCATCTGTAAAATGGTGCCATGAATGGTGGCTGGTTGTCGAGTATAATGAGAAGTGAATGGTTGCCATAACCCGGCACACTGTGAATGCTCAAACGCGACGACGACGACGATGATTGTTGGACCTACACTGTTCCACTTAATTGAAGCACATATCAGTTACATATATTTGATGAAGATCCCCCAATTATTTTTTGTGCAAACTGTCTTTTCGAATTAGAGGAATGTGAGATATTCATAGAAAAGAGGAGCCCAACTTTCAGCTAAAAATAATTTGTCTGCAAGCTTGCGGGATGCTATCCGTCCCTTCAAAGGTGCTACTACGGATTTGGTAAAGTATTTGTGGAGGGAGGGCTAGGATCTGTGTGAGTCTGGGACTTCACATCTGTTTCACATTCTCCCCAGACAGAAGCTTACAAACTGGTGGGCACAGACGTAAGCGGAGGCAGAGGGGTCGTGAGGACGCAGCCGCACCCACGAGTCACGGCAGCGGGTGGAGCGCCCAGAGTGGTAACTGACACTCCCATTAGCGGACTCCAGGTTCCCTTCCAAGCCTAAATGCTTCTATTTTCCTGTGCACAGATCAATACGGCGGGCAGGTAAGTGTCTGTCTACAGCGTCAGAAGAGTGAGACCCTCACGGGTCACGGGGCTCAGCCGCTCCTGGGGGCCCCCGGGGCCGGGCCTGCTTGACCAGGTGTCTGAGATGCGGGCCAGACCACACTGGAGCATCCAGCCGTCAGCGCACAAAATCAGATCTGATCGAGCCCGCGGAAGATAAATGAGCTGGAGTCCCCCAGCCCCAGATTTGGTCATCTCTTTATGAGCTCTGAAGGGCCTATTAGCAGCTCTGATGAGTTCTGGGGGAGATGAAGTGGGCCTCGAACAACGTTAGCTGGCAGAATCAAATCACTGCCGATGCCCCTAGGGAGAACGACCAGCTGCCTTGCAGACACCGCGGCCTCCCATCTCGAGCGCCCAGAAGGTTTATATGAACACTCCGTGGGGGAGAAAAAAAACGGTAAGCACTTTTTTTTCCCCCAGCAGAATCACCTAAGAATTTGCTCATATATATAATAGCTTCTCCTCGGGCAATTTGATGTCCCTGCTTAGACAGGTGTGCTCACATTCCCCCTCTCGGACTCCCTTGCTTAAGAGGGGCTGTCACCATCCAGAGCGGCCAGCGCAAGCCAGTCCCCTGGGCACCCTGTCCGAGCCCTGGTCCCAGCTCAGTCAGCCCTCTGGCACGTCTGCAGGTGTCCAGGGCAGTTCTTCGTGCTGGACACCACGGGCCCTCAACCCTCTCCCGCCGCAGTTAACTCCCCTGTGAAACGGGACAGCCGGTGCCACCCCCATGTGTCTGTCCTGAGGACGAAAGGGGATCACGTGTGTACACACTGAGGAGACGCTGGTGGATGGAGCCTCCCTGTCCTCTCCTCATGTCCAGGCTGCAGGCTGGGCCTGAGAAAGGGGCTTCTGGAGGGGATATCGTGACCTTGAGGGTTTCCGCAGCTAATCAGAGAGATGAAGAAGTGGTTAAATCTGGATCCCTCCGGGGAGAAGGAAACACCTCCCTGAAGAAAAGGAAACTGCAGGTGGGTTAATACATACCTTGCTGCTACCCCACATCTCAGGCGGGTCACATGATAGAGACCAAGGCAGATGGACTTACCAGCTGTGCGACCATGGCCAGGTCACTCACCCTCTCTGATCCTCAGTGTCTCTCTCCCTATTGCAATTAATAGTAATGTCTGTGGTGAAAGGCTGTTGTGCAGAAAGTCTGTAGCATACCTGACAAGTAGCAGACCCCTAGGGCATGCCCCATCCATACCAGTCACCCTCGTCCTTCTTCCCTTACTTCCGTCTGTGCAATGCAGAAATGTTTGCCTACCTGCCTCGCTCCACGCTCTTGCTTCTCTCTGTGTGTCTGTCCCCTTGAAACTTGCTTTATTTTTCACCCATTCCAGGGCCACCTTGATTCTGGCAGCCTTCCTGCTCAGTAATCCCACCAGCCCCCCATTACTCAGACACACACCTGTCACATCCGACATTGTGCTTGTGTGTCAGTCTGTCCCCTACTCGATTGTGAGCTCCTTGAGGTCGGAAGCTCTTACCGATTAAATCACGATTTATCGAGAGGTCTTAAATGTTTGCCTTTGAAATCGAGAGACCGCTATGTACCAAGCACCTTGCCAAGGAATAGAGAGAGCAGAGAATGAGACAGATAGGGGACCTGGCCTCTGAGGGTGTAAATTCAAGGGGGAGGAAAACAGAAACCAAAACAAAATACAAAGTAAACAATAAGATAATAAATATCTGTAATATGTCCTTCCAAGGATGGAAACCAAAAGATTGAGGCAAGAGAAACTGAAAGAAGATGCCCTGAGTGGGAAAAGCTTTCAAAAGAGGCTCCATTCAATGAGGATGTCCCCTAAGCCACTAAGGATGGCGTCTAAAGGGCTCTTATATGACATTAAATAATGAAGAACTGTCTCTGTCAAATGGCAAGAGAAGAGAATTTCTTCAGGCAGAGACAAGAGGATATGCAAAGGTCCTGAGGCAGGAAAGAGCTTGGTGGTTCTTGGCATAAAGGGAAGGTATTGTACTGGAGTGGAATGAATGGTAGGGAGAGCCGTGTACAGGAAACACAGTGAACTAAACAGGAACCAGGTCACAGGGCTCGGTAGGACAAAGTAAGGTATTTTGATTTGAGGTCGGCAAACCGTGGCCCATGCGCCAAGATTGGCTTGCCATCTGTTTTTATAAATAAAGTTTTATTAGAACACACATAACATACATTAGAATATATGTATTGTCCACGCTGCTTCAAGCTACAGCAGCAGAGTTGAGCAGTTGAGACGGACACCTCATAGTCCCACAAAGCAGATAATATACACTCTCTGGCCCTTTACAGAAAAAACTGGCAGGCCCTTAGTTTGGATTATACAAAAAGATGCCGGTTTGAACGGTTTTTAGCCGAAGGGGGGGATGTGGTCTGATCAGACACTCAGAAGAGTGCCTCGTGCAGACCAGATTCTCAAATGTGCTTGTTGAATGAATGAGTGGCTACTTAGATAAATAATACTTCATTATCCACAACCATATGATATTATCCCCTCTGGTAGCACAAATAATCGGGGGTTTACGGGACTGAGCGGGAGCCCCCCATCCATCCGGGCAGACTACGTTTTCCACGGTGCTAACAGCTGACGGATACTTAGAAAATTGAATGTTTTATGCAGCTTCAGATTGAAAATAGCAGTGTGGTTTTCACCACAGGGAACCCTCTTAATGTAAATCCAACCCAATTACACACACGCAGGCGGCGCCGAAATTTGCAGCAAGACTGAGTTTTGCCCGGCAGCAAATGAGGCACAGCTCGGGAGGGGGAAGGGAGGCCTGATGGGCAGGGAGCACCTCCACCCCGGGGGCCGCTGCGTGTGACTCATGGGTGGGGGCGCCGGGTGGCTTACAGAGCCCGAAAGGGAAAGGATAAAGCGGCTTATGCAAATGTACGCCAGACTGCACTCTACCATTGCAACATCGTGAATAGGGGAAATTGCTGGAAAACCATAACTAACTTCTGGCTCCTGAAGGCCATTCCTCTGGCCAGTTACAGATGACCAAAGCCTTGGAGGAAGTTAGACACTGGGACTTTTTTCTTTTTCTCTCAATCGATGGTAGCAAGCTTTGTGAGGTTCGTGCAAGATCAGACACGTAGAGTGCTGGGTGTTCTCCTGCCGAGCTAGACGATGCTCAGGGATCGCGTACATTAGACGTCTGTGCTGTGGCCAATGGCCTTAGGGAGGTGGGGCCTCTCCAAGCACGGGAGGGCCCTCCATTCAACATCCCCTCCTGAAATTGAGACCTTTGCCACCACCTGCTAAGGATGGAGGGGTCCCCTGTGTTCTTGGGAGGTTGTATTCATTTGTTAGGGCTGCGAACAAACCACCGAACACCGCGTGGCTTAAAACAGCAGGAAGTCATTGTTCTGGAAGTGAAGCTGAGCATCACAGTACAGGCAGGGCCACGGTTTTTGTCAAGACTGGAAGGAGGGGATTGTCCTTATCTGTTCCCAGCTTCTGGTGGTGGCTGGCTTGATATTCCTTGGCTTACAGCTGTAGCCAATCTCTTTTTCCCTTGCTAGCTGGCATTCTCATGTGGGTCTCTGTGCCTCTTTGTACAAAGGTACCAGTCACTGGATCAGGATCCATCCTAACCCAACAGAACCCCAAATGAACTTGATTACACCCGCAAAGACTCTATTTCCTAGTAAAGTCATGTTCACAAGTGCCAGTGACTAGGACGTGAACATATCTTTTGGGGAGACACAATTCTATGCACAATAGATCTGTACGCTGAGATCCTGCGGCAAGACCCTATGGCAGGAACAACCCACGGCATGGGTTAGGCATTCTCCACACCGACTAGAGAGGACACTGGAGACGGAAGTCATGTTCCCGCTTGTGTGAAGCCTCTGGGTGTGGGTCATCTCAGGTGGCCACTCACAGTGGAGACTAGAGCCCAGAAGCCTGGAACTCCAACCCAACATACATGCTAGGCACTCGAATCCTCCTTTTCTCAGAGGCTCTTTTCTTTTCTCAGCCCTTTCTCTCAAGAGCATCTCCCAGACAGACACCTCATTCTCTACCCCTTGCCAACGCTGGATCTCTGGCATTCAGACTCGGCCCTCTAGTCTCCCGTCCTCCCAACACTATCTGCCTCTTACCCACGTCAAAGGTCAATTTTCTTCTTCTGTGGCCTTTGGTGGCCCATGGAAAAGCCAGATGGTGTTCCAAACATGAGCTCAAGCTGGGTCCCCTTCATCAAAAGTAAGAAGGGCTCCAGCATTTTTTTAAGTCATAACAATAAAAGTAGCATAAACACGGACTGATGGGTCTTCCTGGAGTGAAGACATTTTTTTTTTCCATCTTAGGGAAAGCATCTTTCTACCCGAGACATGTATGATCAACAATGTCTAACACAGCAAAGAATAGCAGCTTGAGAATCACAGCAGTGAAGGCGGGAAGCTCCTTGCCCCCACAACTCACTGGCAGTGTGCTAGGCACCTGAGCTCTGTTATGTAGGCAGGTAGCTCCCTGAGAGGCCTGTAACCTAATTTTAAATGGAAACGTCCACTTGAAGCTAAGGCATTGGAAAAAGAAAAAGCCGTCTGCATCAGCATGTCTCAGTCTGTAATGTGCGTACAGATCACCCGGGGATCTTGTTAAATGCAGATTCCGACTGAGTAGGTCTGGGCTGGGGCCGGAGAGTCTGCGTTCCTAACAAGGTCCTGGATGAAGAGGAAATTGCTCCCTGACCACACCTTAGCGTTAAGGATCTATATAAGCCCCTGGGAAAGAGATGATCCTTTTTATGATTGCTCACCCGAAAGCGTGTGTATTCAAGTCAGGAGGCGTCCAGCTCTCATGCTGATCCCCCTTAGTCAATGCAGGAAATTATCCAAGAAAAATGAAAACGTGCTCCCCAGCCCCCACGGCATTCTCTAGAGCTACCTTCATCTGGACTGTCAGGTGGGGTTTGTAAATATGTGTCTGTTCTCCCAAACTGGCGCCCATGACAACCAAGTTTCGGCCACGACATCCATACATCCTTATAGCCATCTGTAGGCACCTTTATAAAATCCTACCGTTCTAGGAGAAAGACAGATTTTGTAACTGCGCCCTGAACCTGATTTGGGCAGGAAGTAGAAGAAAGGTTTCATATTGAGGTCTGTGGACATGCAGTTACATTTAACTCTCACTAAAACCAGCCACAGAAGGTAAAGAAACAGAGGCCCAGGGAAGCTAAATCCAGAACAGGCTCTAAATGCCAAAATTAATTCATTGGAATGCGTTGGCCCTCGTGGTCTCTGAGGAGTGCCTCCTTGTTGGTTTCCCCTCACGGATGCCCAGGCCCGG
This sequence comes from Ursus arctos, assembly GCF_023065955.2. Lineage (NCBI taxonomy): Eukaryota > Metazoa > Chordata > Mammalia > Carnivora > Ursidae > Ursus > Ursus arctos. The sequence continues at coordinate 19,066,593 of NW_026622830.1, read as the reverse complement.
TTTCTCCTTGTGTGGACCCAATGTAGAGTCAGACAGAAGCAAGTTCGCCTCCCCACCCTCCCCAAACCTCAGCTTGCTTGCGTTAAAACTGGGGATATCTGGGGGCACCTGAGTGGCTCAATCAGTTAAGCATCTGATTCCTGATTTCGGCTCAGGGTGGTGAGATCAAGCTCCACGTCGGGCTCCACACTCAGCTCGGAGTCTGCTTGGGATCCTCTCTCTCCCTCTTCCTCTGCCCCTCCCCCTGCTGGCGTGCATGCCTGCTCTCTTTCTCTCTCTCTAAAATAAAAATCAATCAATCAATCAATCAATCCATTGTCCTGCACGGACCCCGCACAATTGAATGCTTACTCTGCTCCCCCTACACCACCACGGAGGCAGAAGGAAGGGAAGGGCAGGAGCCCACATCACTGTTCCTGGGGTCCCTGAAATCTGCTGCGCAGTCATTTCCTGCGTGTGCTAACTTCCTCTGCACAGCACCCAGTTACAAGGCTCCTCGCCCATGACAACAGAGCCGGGAGTGGCCAGGGCTGAAGCAAAATCATGACTAACTTCTGAATAAGCCATGGGGATGCCAGGATGAGGATCTCATCCCCCAGCCCATAACTCCCTGACCTTTTCTGAGTGGGGGTGGAGGGCAAACCACCCTGTGTCTGGGGTATCTGAGTGTGCCCATCCCTTCTAAACTTGCACATGTCTTGGTTTCCTGGTGAGGACTTCGGCTCTGCAACCTGGCGTGGAATCCTGGCTCTAACCACGCAGGTGCAGACTTGGGGCAAAGTGATCAGCCTTTCTGCGCTCAGTGTTCTCATCTGTAAACATCATAAAGTTGTCGGAAAGGATACGTGAACTAACCCACGTCCTGTGCTTACTTAAATCCTGGCTCAGGTGAGCACTCAGTAGTAACAGCAACTGATCTCATGTTTGCCTCATTGTTATCGTTGGCAGCCCTCCCTGCGGATACAGTGAATAGCTGTTCCCAGTAACTCATCTTTTGCACAGTCTGGGTTTAGACAATCAAACTCTTCTTGAAACTATAGTTTTCTCGTTTCCTTCTTTCCTCCAGTAAATACAGCCAGAGCCCAAAGTTTTCTTTTTTCCTTTTTTTTTTTTGTATTTTGTATTTATTTTAATTTGACAAAAGACAAATACTATTTTTCCGGCTTTATTGAGATATAATTGATATTTATCATCATGTAATTTAAGAGATGCCACATAATGATTTTATATATAGATAGAGATAAGATAGATAGATAACTCCAGAGTTTTCAAGTGGAATGGCCACTGGAAATAAATTCCTTTGAGTTCTGGAATACAAAATAACGAGCAAATCTGATCTTAAATGCTAAATCTTATAGGAAGGTGATATGTTCCAGGAACATGGTGTTGAGAAAGATTCTGGGGTCTTACTTGGGATGGATGACAAAAAAAAAAAAACAAAAAAACAAAGAATATTAAAATTAAAATAACTGGCGATGTCCAATATGGCTAAAGAAATGAGAAATTAGCAAAAAAGCGAACGTGTTGCTCAGTTTGCTTTCCATGTGTTGTAGAAAACAGAGAACCAGCCTTGGAGTCAAAATTGTTGATTCAAATCCTGACTTTGCCCCTTCACAGATGGTGTGGCTTTGGACAAATTAGCTGATATTCCAGGCCTCAATTCTTAATTTTATAAACAGGGGCTTCTCTGGATGCTTTATGATGATAATGCACGCAATGCCTGTTGTTTTAGACACAGAATGACAGTGGTATCAAGTCTCCCCCTCTCCCCCCATGCCCCTCCCTCCCTCCTTCTTTCTTTTTCTCTTTATAGTTTCTGAACACTGACTAGTTCTCCCCATCCTTTCCCCGATGAACCATTTCCACTTGAGCAAGAATATCTCAGCCCTTCCCCCAGAGCACGTGTTGACCCCCAGTTCTAAACGTACAAGATGGGGGAATCTTATTCCCCCATATAGCATGTCCTCAGCAGCCTTGCACAAAATGAGTAATGTTGGTAAAGCTCAAACCCTCAATGTCCCTGCTAGCTATTCTGGAAAACAGACAAGCCATTCAATCACTGATTGATTAAGCCCCTACATGCCAGCCCCGCTTTGGTCATTGGGGATACAGAAATGAAAGAGATCTTCTTGTGATAGACATGCCAAGTAACTAAATTATCCTAGGGGCTGAAGGCAGGATTCCTTGAGGAGGTCACCGCTGAACCGGATCTTAAACTTATTTCAGCAGAGCAGGGAAAGTACATCAAAGGCGTGGAGACCCCCAAGCATAAAAGCATAGACTCCCCGGAAGTGTGTGCATTGCCCTTGGAGTGCCTTCTCCTCACCCCAAGACCACCCTGCCCCTCACCCCCACCCCATTTCCTAGAATTCCTTCGGTGCCTCCATCCAGGCTCCCACTTCTGGTCCCTGGTCACCTCTGCTGGCATGGTGACCACGTCTGTCTCTGGCCTAACTGCCACACAGCTCACCAACCGAGTCCAGTGAAAGGGTGACCAAAGGGAACACCCACATCAGAATCTCCTGGAGAGCTTATTAAAAATGCAGTGTCTGGGGCTCCAGCCATGACGGACTGAATCAGAGGAGCAGGGGGGGAGACCACAGAAGTCTGCATTTTCACAAGATCTCCCCATGACTCCACTGCACATCCAAGATTAGGAACCATGGACTCCATCCTTGCTAAGGTGACACTAGCCCATAACGGCTGATCTCTCCAAAAGGGAATCTACTGAGCACCTTCTATAAGCTGGGCCTTCTGTGGGAAGCGTCCACTTACATCATCTCTTTAAAAGTGATCGTGCCTGGGGCTCCTGGGTGGCACAGCGGTTAAGCGTCTGCCTTCGGCTCAGGGCGTGATCCCGGCATTATGGGATCAGGCCCCACATCAGGCTCCTCCGCTATGAGCCTGCTTCTTCCTCTCCCACTCCCCCTGCTTGTGTTCCCTCTCTCTCTGGCTGTCTCTCTCTCTGTCGAATAAATAAATAAAATCTTTTTAAAGAAAAGTGATCGTGCCATTAATTCGTGCTCTGCTTTGAGCCAGGTTCAAACATCATTCACATTTAATCCTCTCAACAACTTCCTTGACAACTGTATGGAATACGAAGGAACTCTCTAAGTAATCTCTTCCTCCTAAAAAGTTTGAAGCTGGAAAGCAACATGAATACCTCTGTGTCCCAGAGACCAACCATGTGGGTACACCCGGTCTGGGCAGAGAGCGGGGAAGAAGGCAAGGCACAGTGATGTGGGCTGGTCAGGCACAAAAGGACTCAGACATTGTCCCCTCCACGTTCTCTTCAGCCCATGTTCCTCTGTCTTTGACAAACGAAAAAGATAAGGGCAGGGAATATTCTTGGCAACCATCAGCCCGTGCATGTAGCACGTGGGGTATCGGGTGTAGGGATCCCAGGAAGAGAGACTTAGGTTTAAAACCGGCTCTGTCTCTGCTTATCTGTGAGACTGTGATGAATCTGGCGAAATCTGTATGACATTGGATTTAATTTTCCCCGAAGGGTTTGAGGAGGATTCAAGTCAATAATATATGCAATGTATCCAGCACACTCCAGGGTTTCAACACGTGCCATCCCAGGGATGACGGTGGGCTTCATGGCCCCTCACGCTAACATCCCCACCTGGCCACACTTCTGCCCGTGCTCAGAGAATCCCCACACTGAGATGCCATTTGCCCGTTTGCAGATCCCAGTCGTCTGCTTTCTCTTTTCTTTGTTTTCCCTGGAACCTCAGACTTGCTGGACAGGAAGGTGAATGGCCAAACAAGAGGCCCTCATCGCTTGGGGATCAGCAGGAACTGAAAGAAGTCCCAGAAGAGTGGCGGCACGGCCTTCAGTGGGCCTCAAGAGCTGGAGACAGAATGAGGTACGATAGGAACCAGCTCTCACTAACTCTTTGGCTTCAGCCTGGCTTTATAGGAACTGCAGCGCTGAGCCTCATGGGTGTTGACAAGAGTGCTGGTTACAAGTGCATGGGTTGGGGAGGGTTTCAGCCGCTTCCAGTGGCCATGGCCAGCCTGATGAATTGGAAGGGGAGCTGAGAGACATGCCAGGAAGGCAGAAGGAGCTCCTGTCATTTGCCAGGAAAGCACGCTGCTCCACCCCCGAGCCTCCAGCATGGACACGCATCACTGTAGGCTAGCAGGGTGGCTAGCAGCAGGCCCCACAATGCCAGGGAGCCTGTCCGCCTCGTTTACCACTCCAACCAGCTCAGAGAACGGTAGTTGAATGAACGGATGAATCCAAAGAACCAGGAGGATGCTCAGCCCTGGTTTCAGAAAGACCCTCCCAGTTCTGAAAGTTCCTCGTTGAGGGGAAGAGAAGAATGTGGATGCCTCTGAGCGCCAAGCACCCCACTGGGAGCCTTCCATACGTTCCCTCACTTGATCTCCTCCTAACAGCATTACCAGGAGTACGTCCCCCACTTTTCATTGCACCCAGAGGAGCCTCACCTGCGTCTGAGAAGCAGCTACCAAGTCGTGATGCTCTCCCTCCCATGCTGGTACTTTCCTCACCCCCCACCTCAAGACACTGGAGACCCCTATGAACAGGTCACCAATCAGGGGGATTCATTTATGCCCTAGAGAGACCTCAAAGGATCTTTGTCTTTGTTTTATTGGACCATTTTCACCTTACTTAAATCCTAGATGAGTTCTATCCAATAGAAATACAGTGCCAGCAAGATGGGCAAGTTTAAATTTTTTAGGGGCTCCATTAAAAAGACATCAAACAGGAAACAGGTAAAGCCAATTTTAATAATATATTTTATTTAATCTAACGCAGCCAAAGTATTGTCATCTCAACGTGTAACCAACACAGGACATTACTAGCGGGATCATTAACATTACTTATTTTGTACAAAGTTTTTGAGATTCAGTGTAGACTTCATATTCATAGCACATCTCCAGTGGAATGAGCCACCTTTCAGGTGCTCGAAAAGCCCGTGTGCCTAGAGGCTGCCGTGTGGACCAGAGAATCTGTAAGTAGATTAGACAAAGGATTGGTCAGCATTTAGGATCGAATGGAGAATAGCAGGGAGCCCACAGCACTGTCCCTGGGAGTCCTGGCCTCAGGGGCCCTGCTACTGGTGGCCTGGGGGAAAGCCTGGTAGGGGGCGGCCATCCACTGCAGGCTGCCTGCTATTCCCATTCCTGGGGGAGGGTCAGAAAGACCCCCCGAGATAGCAGGTTGCAGGACCGCCCCTATCCCCACTGGAGATTCTAAATCGGCCCAAGAGGTCTGTAATCCGACTGAGCTCCTTCCCTGGGAGGGCGTGGTTTTTCCCTGTGGGCCTTTCCTTCTTAGGGTCTGGGAAGCCAGACGCCCCCCTCCACACCCCGCCCCACGCACACTGGGAATCCAGCTATATGGGCTTGGGTCAAGGGGCCCAGACCAGCAGGAAGGCTGTGAACTGGGGATCTTGCGCCCAAGCTAGCAAGACAAGAATTCCTTCCTACCCTGACTTCCCCCATACCCGCCCTGCTGGAGCTTGCTGGCCATGCCCAAGAACAACGTTTGACCCGCCTTCCATCCTGGGAGCTCTCCCCGCTGCTGTTGCAGGCCTGGCTGGGCCTCTTTCTTGAGCGCCGGGAGCTAGAGGTGGAAAGCTGCCAGGCTAAGCCCGGCTTGGCCAAGGAGCCTGGAACCAGCCTGTGCCTCTGATAGAGAGAGGAAGCACGTCGGGCTATCTGCTGAGCTGCCGTCCGCGTCCACCAGGCACTGGGCGGCTAACAGATCAATAACAGCAACTGGATGATGTGTCTGCGCACTTACTATCGTCTGGGTCCTGAGCAAAGTCCTTGAAGCGCATTACTCCCCCTAACCCATTCCTTCTGCGGTGGCCTGAAGGGGCTTTTGAAACACAAAACTGATCCTGCGGCCCCTTCGCTGAAAGCACTTCAGTGAATTCCCCCCATGCTTAGGGTCTCGAGACCCAAACCCTTCCCCGGGCCCCTGGACCGGGCCCGCCGCCCCAGCCCGGCCCACTCTCCCTTCCTCCCTGCGCTCCAAGGACCATCCTTGTGGCGGCTGGGGTGGGGGGGACCTTGGCAGGGCTGGGGGTGGGGTTGCGCTCGCTCTGAGACCACAGAAGTGCGCGGGCTGTCTCCATATTGACTGGCTGTCCCCACCTCCTTGCTTGTCACCCAGGGTGGAAAACACGGAGCGACCAATTATTATTCACTGTGACTTCGCACAGCAGCACCGACACACGCCCAAACACTCAGCTTTGAAGCTCCTTCCACGTTGCACAGCCTGTAACTAGCCAGAAATTCCCAGTAGGTTCTCCCAATTAGTATAGCTGCCCTCCACAGCCATCACTGCCTTGCCGGCTGACAGAAGAGCCCCCCCCCCCAACGAATGAAAGGGACACTTGGCAACTTGCCCTCCACCCCTCTTACCTGTGTGGAAAACGCTCTCACCTTCCCCTCCGCCAGCCTCACAAGGCAGCCACGCCAACCCACAGTCTGTTATTATGCCCACTTTACAGAGAAGGAAGCCAAAGTTCAGAGAGGTCAGGCAACTCAGTCATATGGTCCAGAAGCAAGGGAGGGTGAGTCCCTGAGGGGCTGCCTCCCAGCCCTGGCTGCCTGAGAGAGAGCAGACTCAACCTTTTCTCCTGACAACTCCGCGTCCCCTTGGACAGTTCTCAACTCCCTCCTCTGTGTCCCACGTTTCGAGTGTAAGGTCCTCGCTTTCTCACCAAAGACCTCCCAGGCGACACTGGGGTCTGAGTGATTCACTGAATAGAGAGACGTTTTCCAGGGTCAGTCCCTCAGAGGCCCCCAAAACCACAGCCATGGGCTATCCACTGCTATCTTCAAGGTGTTTCCAGTTAGACTCTGCCCAGGACTTGGCCTGGTGCCCTCTATAGTCTGTAGGGTCTTTGAGCTGGGCTAGGGTCCCAGCCCTCTCTGGCCTCCCTGCCTCCAGCCTGGCCCTGTCCAGGCCAGCCAGGCTGCCTCCATGCAGAGCTGGGGCCACGTGCACGGTCGGAGGCCCAGCTGGGACCGGGAGCACAAGGTGGCAGATATGGCCCCGCGCGCCGGACTCCCAGGGTCTGGGTGATTTGGGTCTATCCTCCACCACTTACTCATTGAGCAAATTACTTTCTGGGACTCAGTTTCTTTGTCTATTAATTGAAAATAACTCTCTCTCTATTTTTTTAATTAGAGCAGTTATGAGAATTAAATGGGTTAATAAGTCCTTAGAATAATGTCAGGTACTTAGTATATGCTATTTTTTTCATCTCCCCCCTCTAAAGCCCGCGGGCGCTGCAGTACTCCCATCACTGCAGAAATTACTCCTGATGACTGCCTCTCCAGCCCCCCTGCCAACCTTCCTCTCGGCTCCAGCTCGTGTCTCACCTCTGAAACCCCCGTAACGCAATCTCTCTGCCCAGCACCTGCTGATTCCTAACAGAGCTGTGATCACCTGTCTAGGGTTCTTATGCCAGCCCCTCCCCCCAACCTGCTGATTCTCAGATGATCCCCTCAAGAGCTTTCATGCTAGCATTCCCCAGGCCCAGGATCCTGAGACCCCAGACCCTGCTCCTGCCCCTGAGTGGAGGGAACCACCCGAGCCTGAGCTCTGCATTCATTCTCCCTCCCCTGTAGCTGTGTTCTCCAGGGCTGCTTCTGACCACCTGCGTGATGTCATCCAGGAGCTGGGAGAGAAGCTCGATTCCTGAGCCCACCCCACGGTGCTACATGTTTCACAAACTCACCAGGCCATCTGCAAGCCCATGAAGCCTGAGACCCTAACCCACAAGCCCCTGAGTGGGATGCAGCCCGCTGCACGTGGCAGCTGGGTCCAGCCTTGTTCCCCACCTTCATCTGCCCCAGACACCCATGAAACCCCACGTGAGCCGTCTGCCCAGGAGCCCGTTCCCCTGTCACCTGGGGAATGCCAGTCCTTCCTCCCGCGTGCAGCCCTCTTGCCACCCCCTCTAGGAAGACTCCCTGGCTGCACAGAGCCAAGCCTGTGCCGTCCTCTGTATATTTAACAGTTTGCTTATCATTGCATGATGTGCCCAAATTCCTCCCTGGGCCTCGAGATGTGGAGCTATCCAGGCGGGGTCCCTTTCAGATCAGAGAGGAGCATAGGAAGATGTTAAGACAGTGACCTGAACAGAGGTGGCCTTTTCTAGTAGCCATTATGCAGATTTGCATTTTCTGAGAACTTCGATCCTTCTTTCTAAATGTGAGGCAGGCGCTGTCCCTCAGGTTTTACAGAGGAGGACCCTGGAGTTTGCAAAAGCAAAATGCCGAGCCTTCACGGCTGCTAAGTGGCCGAGCCACCTGCAGGAACAGTGAGAACATCACTCAGAGCTGGAGATGGGGTCATAAGATGGCTGATTCCTCCGAGGGCGTGTTCAGTCCCCAAGGACCCACCTTTGCCTGCAGCACATCCGCGGCTCTGAGCCAGGCCTTAACCCAGGGTGACCCTGGTCAAAGCCCAGAGCCGTCATCCCAGGTGCGGGATCCGTCCACCCCTCGGAGTGACAGACTGACTTCATAGTCCCACAGAAACGCAGTCAGAAATGACCCTCGCAGCCGGCATCCGTCAGAAACCTGTGCGACTTCCCTCCTTATTACAGGGATGGAGGGGTTGGCGGGAGAGGCGGAGGGCGGAGAGGGAGGAGAAATTAACTTGATGTCAGGTTTCCATTGCTGGGCTACTAATCTCATCAGCGACAACTTACCCTTTGAGATGTACGGCTTTCCAAAAATTAGAAATATCCTTTTTCCAAAAGGCTGTTGGAGAGGAGATAATTACCCCAATACAATCTGTGCTTATTCTCATAGTTGTTTTTTTTTTTTTTTAAACACGACAACATTTCCTACATGTGTTCAGTGAAGCTGAAAATGCTATTTTGATAATGGGCCCACAGAACGTTTAACAGGCCTGGATGACAATGTGAGACTTTCTTAAGGAAAGAGAAGGCAATGAAAAGCTATTATAGAAGTCATTAATGGGAGCTGGGAGCTCTGCCGGAGATTCCACTGCAATTCTCAGTTTTGCTGCTTTCTTAATAAGGCTCTTTGGAGATCAGGTCTGAAGTGTGATCTGTGCGAAATCAGGAGCTATGGGCCCTGTCGTTGCTCAGCCTGACCCTCCCCGTTACCAAGATTGAACCTCCCTCCCTCCAAGCCCTCCCCAACCACCAGTTAATGCAAATTGACTGAGCAGCTCCTCTGGGCCCATTTACTTACCACGTGCAGGCGTTAAGTTAAAAATTATCTTTGTCCCTGCACTTCCCAGCCTTGAGGAAGGCAGACAAGAAAGGAGAACCGTGTGATGGGCTCTGGGATGGGACAGCACAGACTCCGTGGGAGTAGACAGTAGGGAGCAACTCCTAGTTCTGGTCTCGAAAGATGAGTAGGACTTTCCCAGGGTGAAAAACTGAGCCTTCTCGTCTGGCTTTAGTCTCTGAGCCATGCTTGAACCTGAGGCCAGAAGTATGGGAGACATTCTGATCGGCCACGTGGTCCCATGTCCCTCCTTGGAAATGACAAGGAAGTCAACCCTTGGGAAACTCACTGACTAAGTATAGGGGAAGAGTGATCCCCCAAGGAATGTTGTGGTCCTATTACCAGAAGCAGGGGGAAGGGATGCCGAACGGGCTAAAGGAACAGCTGTTCTCTAAGGAGGTAGCCACTTCTTAGCCCCAACAGAGGTCATATCATCTTCCACGTTTCGTAGATATAGGAACCCACACCTCCAGGGACTTGCATCCAGAGGGCGATACTCTCAGGCAAGCCAGCCTCAGTAAAGCTCAGTCCTGAGCCAAAGGTCCTGATTCTCCCTGGGATCAAGGAGAACTTGTATCTTTGAGATTCATGGGCTTGGTTGTCCTTCCAGAGGGAAAGAGGTGAAAATTACCTGTCATTCTTTCTGATTTCCTACAATAATAAAACAGAGTTGAGTACCTCAAGAAACTTTCCAGCCACACTAATAATAATAGCCCAGTGGGAAAATAATATACTTTTTATATACTTTTAACTCTTGAAGCCTCAAGAAAGGAGTGATAAACCTTGCCATGAAATGTGTGAGGAGTCCGGTAAACTTACAGAGAAGTCGTGCTAGGAACCAGAATGTAATCCTTACAGAAATGAATCGTGATAAATGGGCCCAGGCTGGAAGAACTGATAAACAGCTGTTTATGCTCAGGGTTTCCAGAAACTCTCACACCCGTGACTTCACTTAATGCTCCAAAGAAGCCTGAGAAGTGGGCAAGATTTCTACTTGAGCAAACTTGTAGCCCCAAGAAATAAAGTAAATTCTGAATTAGTTATGGGGGTGGGGGTAGTGGAAACCGTAACCGAGGGGACCCATTAGTGTCTATTGTATTGAAGGGATTGTAATGAGGTAGAAACCATTGCTATCCAAGCAGCAGGAGTGAGAATTCCTTAGAGGGAGGTAACTATCTCTGTGTGCGAAAACCCTCACTAAGTTCCTGGTAGGCTTGGACAACCCCAAGGTGGGGCGGTGGTTCTGCACGAGGCAAGGGGGGAATGTGCTGACTTTTCTTACAGCACAGAGGAGGGAAGGGGGGGTAACGGGAGAAGGCAGAGTGTGGGGGGAGGAGGAGGGAAGGGGCAACCCGAAGGATCCCAAAGCATTTGGGCAATGGGGCTTCTCTTATCCCCTTAAATTTGTTTATGTTCCTGGGATGGAAATCCTTCCCCTTCGGTTTGACCCAAGCACATGGCTGAGTGTTTATTGTGGTTGTTTGGGTTTGTGTGTCCTTGGATTTTGTTCGGTAAGAAGAAGTGAAGAGCCTTGTCTGACGTCTAAACCAATACGGTTGGGAACGAAGACTGCAGATTTCGGAGCAGGAGGCTGTGAGTCAGAGTGATTATGAGAACTGGGGGAGGCCCCCGAGAAGGCCGTGGAAGTGGGATTTGAGGCCACTTTATCCCAGTCCCAGGAGGGCTGGCTGACATCCAGGTTGTGGAAATCAACACGGAAGAAATGGAAGAATGACTTTTTTGTTGAAGGTCCTTTCCACTGTAACATATGGTATTTTCTGATAAATCCAGGGAGCTTTTATCTTTCTCCCCTCGTATCAGGCTTCCTAGCCCGCTAACTTCCCGCAGGTAACCAGGCCCTCCAGGCTGCCTCTTCCCCCGGACGGACAGTTCTTTCTGTCTCGTCCTGTTCTGCTTTCCATACTGGTGGGCTTTCTACGGCAGCATCTGTCCCCAAACGTCCTGGAACACCTCTGACCCCCTGGTGCGTGCCCTTCTCCTGGCAGAACCGCAGAAAATCAGGAAGACGGAGGAACCACAAGCGGAGACTCAGAAGGATCTCAGGAAGGCTTCCATCTCCCAGGGTCGGGATGTGACCGCCCAGCCCCGAGCTCCACGACGGCAGGAATCCTGTGTGTCTTGTTCAATTCCGATGCCCCACGCACCTAGGAGACGGGCTGCTGAAATGCAGAGCACTCGATACATGTTTCTCCAATGACTAGAGGAATGGGCCAACTCCCCAGAGCCCTAGGAATTAAGCTCTATGACTCAGAGGCAAAGAAATTGAGGGGAGGGGGGTTTCTCCAAGTCACAGAGCCCCGGGGCCAGGAGAGGAATTCAAGGGGGTTTGCCTGCAAAGCCTGCCTCGTGTCCCATCTCCCCAGCTGCCTTTCTTCCTTTTTAAAGAGCCGTGCTTCCTATTACCCTGGCCCCCAACTTGCTGCTGGCAGTGAGCTCACCCTCAGCCCATTTCAACACTTACAGGAGTGGCTGGCCACCGTCAGAAGGCCTTAGAGTCACATGGAGAGTGGACAGATATTCAAGTGTGGGCTCCACTCCCAGAAATGCCAGTGCCATCATCCGTCTGAGAGCAGGGAATCTGCAGGTTCACCCTGGGTCCGTGACATGACTATTCCCTTCAGAGAAGAACAATTGGGGTGGTGCGGCCAGATCCTTGTCAGATCCCCTCTGACTGCTTATGGGACCCCCCCCCCCCCGGCTTCTGTGGTTCTTTTTTTCAGTGGACCACCCTTGTGCTGCACGAGCCCCCTCTTCCCACCTACACAGAAAGCTGGCGTTTCTAGGAAATGTTATCCTCCTGGGAAACTTCACACTGTCGTGGGAAGTTGTGTGAAACCCTACCTCCCTTACTTCCAGGCAGGACACCTCTGAGGCTTCACTTATGCTCCAGTGTGGTTGTGGGCTCCGGCCGAAGTCAATCTCTGCAAGACTTCGTCTGAGGACACACCCTTGCTTGGTTCCCTACCCTTTCCTGTGTGACTTCCCCTCCCTTACCAATTTCCCTGCGTAAGTCACCTACACGGGAATCCTCATCGCTGGGTCTCCTCTGGGCATTGGACCTAAGACACACTGCCTGCTTCATCAGTCCTTCCTTGCTTATGCCCTGCCCATGCCCCTTCTCAGAGCTTGGTCTTCTCAGAGCTTGGTCTTATAGGAAGTTGAATATACAAAAACTCAACCCCAAATCAACACAGCTTGAAGTTTAAAAGTGGGCTCTTCCCACACTCCCTGGGGACCACATAGAATTTTTTTTTTTTTGAGTTGACGATCGTTGTCACAGAGGGAGACAAGCCGGAGGGTAGAAGGAAATGGGCCTCTTCCAGGAAGGCAGAAATCCTAGTTTCCACCTTTGGGGTCAGAAGAGTTGAGTCTGAACCACCCATCTCCTTCTGGGAGAACTCCCCTTCTGTCAGGCAAACCTGGGGTGAGGCTTCCCTGCAAAGACCCCTCTGGGCTTAGCTCCTGTTTCACTCCCTGTCCCCTGTGGGAGACATGAGCATGACCCCTCATAAAGACCCAGAAGTTTATCTGTCATATTTTCTGTGCTTTCAACAAAGAATAGAGAGAAGAAAATGTATTTCTTCATAGGGAACCGCGTGACTGAGTGACACATCTCTCTGTTGTGAAATCTGAGCTACTGTCATAAAGATCTAGAAGAAACGGGAAGAAAGGGGCAAGGTGGCCTGAAGAGGAAGCACTCTCGCTATGTATTTGCATTTCTATGGAAACAGCCTTGGGCAGACATGGCCTTGGTCCTCTGTGGTCAGAGGAACATGAGGTCAGGTGCCTGGCAGCTGGTCAGAGGCTGCCCTAGCAGCAGTTTGCAAGGGATGGGTTGGCACAAGGGAACGGGCTCCGGAGGCCTCCAAACCTTCAACCAACAGGAACCAGGAACTCATGGGTTTCTCCCTCCATGTGTCCAGCTGGTCTTGTGACAGTCTCCTCCTGGGTGCACTCGCAAATAGGCCGCCCTCTTTGTCCCCTCCCTCCTTCTGAAGGGACTGTGTCAGGGCACAGGGAAGGCGGGCATCAGAGAGAGAAGATAATGGCCGACCACAGGACCAGAGGATGGAAGAGGAGGAGGCAAATGTCTCACTGGTCCCAAGTGGACCAGGTAGGGTCGGTTCCAGGAATGCAAGGATGGTTGCCTATTATCAGCATCAGTCCTACAGATTAGTAGGTTAAAGCCGAAGGAGAAAAGAAGACCATGGGATTACTTTGAGAACTACTAAAAAAAAAAAAAGAAAAACAAACAAAGTTAATAAGAGTCAATACCTCATAGGAAAAAACAAACACATCTTTTTAAAGTAAATATAGGGGGAGATGTTGAATATGATGACGTCACTAGAGTTTTACAACAAAATCACACCCAATGACAAAATCCCAGAATCATCCCCACTGACGCAATGACAAGAGAGAGGCTGTCACCACATCATTAAGCATCCTTCTGAAAGCCCTAGTCCCGAGAAAAACAAAAAACAAACAAACAACAAAAACCAGGTTTAACTATTAATAAAGAATGGGCAAAATTATCACTATTTGCAGATGAAGCTATCTATATAGAAAATCCAAGAGACTTGGCTAAGAAATTGACATTTAAGAAGAGTAGAAAGAGGTGTGGCTTAATATAAATACATTTGAATGCCGACTGTGTGCCTTTGTAACACGATGCCTCATTTTAACCCCACCGCAAACCAGCAATGTGGGTACAACCTTCTATTCTTACGGATGCCAAAACTCAGCCCCAGAGAGGCTTAGTATCTTAGTCAAGGTCACACAGCTTCTAACAGCTGGAATGTGAACCCAGGGAGGACCCCCTCCTAACTCACATTCTTTATGTGCTAGCACAACCTGACCTTTCTTTTTCATGTAAATATTACTATGTTAACAATATCAAAATTTTTTAAAGCTACCTTTTTGTGCTCCATTTTGTGGCCCATGAACTGCACTGCAAACGAACGATCTCTGTCTCCCCAAAGATCAGCCACGGTTTCTCAGAGTTTCCATGGTCAGCGTCCATTTTTTTCAATAAGTAAAATTTTAATGCTATCAAATTGCTCACGTTCCCTAAATGTTATTATTAGTCGTGTGTAATCCATGAGCAAAGAAGTATAGCATTTGGAAGCAGAATGGTTCCAGTCACAAATAATGCAGAAACTGAAATTGATAGACACTTCCCTTGATATCCCTCAACAATTTTCAAGACAAATGTTATTTGTAAGGTTCAGATCAAGAAGACTGAGAAAAATAGAACATTTCGCCCAACATTCCGTTGTTGGAGGTAAGATTCAAACCCAGATCTGCCTACCACCTCCTGGTCACATCTCAGTCGGCATGTTTCGCTAGACTTCAAGCTCCCACCCCTTCCTAGAGCAAAACTGGGCATTTGGCCCAGAGCAGATGGGAGATCCTTTCCACACCCAAACATAATTACCCCAAACCACACGATCAGGGCCAGCTGCCATTTGCGGAGCACGCACTGTGTGTCGGGCACTGTGCCTACACAGCCACATTTCATGCTCCCAGCAGCCTTGACGGGGAACGCTGTGACTGTTCCCATTTTACAGCTGAGAAAGCTGAGACTGACAGAGGAGAGGTGCCTTTCCCAAGGTCACACACTGGGCAGCACAGCCAAAGGTCATATCTAGACCTATCGGAAGCCAAAACCAATTTGTCTGCACACTCTGCTGGGATCCTAAGTGTGCCAGCAAATTTGCTGAAAACTGACCTCCACCCCTGTTCCCAACCCCTGCATCATACAGATTCCTAAGACCTACATCCAGAGGTTCTGATCCATGAGGTCTGGGAAAAACCCAGAAAGCTGGAGCTTCGCTCACACCCCAGGTGACCGCCATGTTCAATAGCCATGAGACCCTCCGGCCTCGGGGCCAGGATCTGCTTAGGAAGACCTACCCCCAGACAAGAAGTGAGTTAAGCCTACTTTGCTTTCGTCTGGAAATAACAGCCTTTCAAATTCCCTGTCCCTGTGTGGCCAGGACATGTGCTTTGGAGACAAGAGAGAGAATGTGGAGAGACTGTGTCTTGGAAGGAGCTTCCTCTCTCAGGCGCTGGAGACACGGTTTGTGCCCTCCTGGAGGAAATAACAAGTTACTCTTCCTACAGGACTGTGACGACCAGGGAGAGAGGGGAGCCAACGAGCCAGCCGACCCAGAGAAGGGAGGTGAGGGAGAGGGAGGAAAGAGTTCCACCTAGGGCTTGGGAGAGCGGCCGCCTGTATCAAATGTGCCCTGTGTCTTTGGCAAGTTCGGCTGCCCAACCACCTCGTCTGCTCTCTCCCCCCGCTGAAGAATCCCTGATATGCACGCGGAACACCCACATCCTTCCTGTAATCCACCTCCTGTGAGAGGCAGAGGTTTCTCCTGGGAGGAGAGCCCGCCGCGCCATCTTGGCTGCCAGGCTGGCATGGGAAGAGTGGAATCTTGTAAGCTGCCACCCGCCCGGAGAGATGCTGCCACGTCGTGCCTTTCGCTGGGGCTGCTCTTTCCAGCAAAACAAGCTGCATGTGTGGCTCGTTGCCTCGCCTGGCACGTCCGGGAGCAGGAAGAAAGTGCCCCCCTGCCAGAGTCCCCAGCCCGACTCTCTCCCTTCTCTGGGGAATTCCAGCTCGCTGGACCTGGTACCTGGCTTTCAGGAAAGCCAGGAATATTCTGTGGAAGGGGAAGGTTAAGGAGAAGAGGGTGCGTGTTGGTGCAGAGAACCCTTTGTAGGTGCTTTCCCTTAAAACCTAGTGAGTGCGCAGTGTGTCTGCAGGCAAGTCTACACCCGCAAATGCTTCTTGTTGAACTGTTTCTGGCTGTTGATGGTTTCCTGCTCTGCACAGTCGGTCTCTCTAGATCTAGAGAGGAAGGCAAGGCCCCAACTCTAAAAACTCAGCTAAAAATCTGTCAGATGCACCCCCTCCCCCCGCCAAAAAAAGAAAATGCACGCAGGTACATACGTATGGCTACTTTTCTAATGACAAGCTACTACCGGCTGCCCTCCGTACCAGCTCCCACCTTCCCAAATAGGCTTTGCACTCCAAGAATCAAGGTTGATGATAAATATCAGGGTGGGGTGGAGACCAGAGAGAGAGTCTGTTTCTACAGCGAGACTCTTATTCACTCATTCATGTATTCATGCATACACTCGCGTAATTTTTATGAAACATGCAGGTGAGCACGATGGATGGCCATTCAGCACAGTGAGGGTGTGATAGATGATACAGCACAGCCTTTGGACCATAGAGGCAGGATCTAATCTAGCCCAATTCTGCAGAATCAGGTGGGCTTCCTGGAGGGGGCAAACACCTACGCTGAGATCTGAAAGATGAAAAGAGCAATGCAAAGACCGGGGCTTGGCGGGGCACTCGAGGAGCTGGAAGACATTCAAGATGGATGCAGGGTGGCATTATGAGAAATCTTGTTAACTTTGTAGAGGAGGTTTGACATCATATTGAGCCCAAGGGGGACTCACTGAGATGTTTCTAGAAGAACGGTATGAGCCAGTTGTGTGCTTAGAAAGGCCACCTGGCTGCAGAGTGGCGAATGGACAGGAAGAGGGATCCAGGAACCAGGAGCCTGCTGAACAGGCTTTGCAGTGACCTGAGGCGAAGATGACAGGGGGCTCAACCGGGTGGCGTCTATGGGTGGAGAGAATTGGACGAGTTATAATTTATTTCAGAGATACGGGATTTTTTTTGACTTGGGCATACATATTTCCATTTTCAATGGCATGGAGGGCTGAATGATGGCCCCCAATCATGTCCACATTTTAATCCCCAGAACCTGTGAATTTGTTACTTTATAAAGCAAAAGGGATTTCAAAGCCCCTTAAGGATCTTGAGATAAGGAGATTATGTTAGATTACCCAGTTGGGCCCAATCTAATTGGAAACACCCTTAAAAGGGAAACAGAGAGGCAGGAGAATCAGAGTGCAAGAGACAGAGATTTGAAGATGCTTTTCTGCTGGCTTTGAAAATCGAGGAAGGCGGCCAGGAGCCCAGGAATGCAAGTAGTTTCTGGAAGTTAGAAAAGGCACGGAAACTGATTCTCCCCTAGAGCTTCCAGAAGGAATGCAGCCTACCCACTCATTTGGGCTTCCGGTGTCCAGAACTGTAAAAGAATAAATTGTGTCGTTTTAAGTCTCTGAGTTTGCGAGCCTTTGTTACAGCACCATAGAAAACATACCAAAAAAGAAACAAAGGCTTTGCCCCAGTAGGTGCTTAGTAATTATGTGTTTAATTAAGGAGTAAATGGGGCTTAGGAAGGTACAGGAGATCGTCTAAAGTAACAAGGATTGGAAGCCCTCAAACTCACCCTTTAAGTTTAAAATGGTCTAACTGATTCTGGTGGTTTCTCAAGGAGAAGGAAGATGAACTTTTCACTATGTAACTCATCATACCGTCTGGACATGTCACCTATCTTTAAAAAACTAATGACCCTTGCCTTCTAGTCTAGGGGAAGACAGGTCTACAGATCCAAATGGAAGAGACAGGGATCGGCACCCCAACTGGCACATTCTGAATGGATGTGCATATTACGACTCAGTGTTTACTCACATACTCAATTGTCTAATCACTATATTTGTTGTTAATATACTCAGTGAACTAAATCTGAGTTCCGGAACCTACCCACGCAAGCTACTCTGCCCAAGCCCTCTGCCTTCCCCACCAAACGTGTAGCCCTAGGAAGAGTTCACATCTATACCACCCTCCCCCTTCTCATCCCCGGGAAATTCTACCTGTATTCCACCCCAGACAAGACACTCTGGTGCTCACCCTCGGAGGGTCTAGCCCTTCATCGGGGACGGGGCAATGCCTTTTAGAGACATGAAATGCTAGGTTTGAAGATCTGAACCCCATCGGCCGTAGTACGATGACCAAGCAAAATGTATGTAAACTCCCTGAGCCTCAGTTTCCCCATCTATGAAATAAGCATCATGATATATTACAAGGATTTACTCATTTGCTTTTAAGAAGAATTCAATAAAGCAACATATGTCAAGCATTTGGCTCAGTATCTGCTGACAGATAAAGAGTAGCTCCATTTTCTTCTGTGTCGACCATATTATCCCTTTTCTGGGGCAGCCAAAGCTCCCATCTTAGGCCCTACCTCCTTCAAACTTTCTGTGGCTCACAACAGATTTGGATTTCTCTTTCTCACCCTCCCCCTTTCCTCTCCCATTTTATTTTTTTTTAATCCTATAACTCAACGTACATGCCTCAAAACACAGCCACAGGCCTCGTTCTGACCCCGGGGCTTTTCAGTGGCCTCCACCCTCATGGGCCCCAATCCCCTCCCCAAGGGCTTCAGTCAGGGCACTTCACCCTGTTCATCCCAGGACAGTCTTCCCCGATCACCTGCGTTTCCGCAGCTCCGCCCACCCCCAATTACTTCCCTATCTTCTGATTCCCTAGGACTCGTCTCATTATTCCTCTGCTTTCCGTCCCCTCCCACCAGATGCAAGCTCCATGCCCTTGACTGTCTCGTTCCCACTCTTAACACCATGTCTGATACGTAGAAGAACCTCGGTAAATGTGGTTGATTTATGAAATGAATGAATGAACGTAAGCCTCACTGGGGAATGCCAGATGGAGCTGACAGCTTATTCTGGAGTTCAAGGCTCCCGAGAGTGCTCTCTCCAGAATGGCTGTGGGACTCATGTAAAAGCGTATGTTAAAATGCACACACACAGTGGACGGGATTGGAGAGCATTAAGATGGCTTAGCCATCTGTGTTTCCTTTCTGGTTTGACTGGTGAGGGATGGGCTTCCAACAGAAAAGGCATCTTTTCACTTGGTGATGAACACAGCCACAGGCAGCTTGCAATCATGGTGAGAGGTAATTACCCCAGAACTTACCTGCCCTGGCCTCCTGACAGTGTGGGGGCCCTGTGTGGGGTGGGCACCCAGCCAAAGCCACGTGGGTTGTGACCTGTCAACACTGCCAACAGGTTCTGGCAGCAAAGAGACCTGCTGGGAGGTCGGGGTGCCTGGGTGGTTCAGTCGGTTAAGCTCCTGCCTTCAGCTCAGGTCATGATCTTGGAGCCCTGGGATCGAGCCCCACTTTCCCTGCTCAGCGAGGAGTCTGCTGAGTCTGCTTTTTCCTCTCTCTCTGGCCCTCCACCACCCCCCTCATGTGCTCTCTCCCTTGTTCTCTCTCTCTCAAATAAATACATTAAATATTTTGTCAAAGACCTATTGGAGAAGCACCAGGCCAGTAGCTAGAGCCAGGTTGTGTCTACCACGCTGGGGGGAGGAGATGGGGGACTGGAAGACCAAGACACAGTCCCTCACAGGTCTCTGCCCTACATTTTGGATGGGGGAGTCTTCTATAAAGCAGTGCAACTGAAGATTGTCTTGGATATTTGAGACACTTAGGGCTGGGCTCATAGGCCTATCCTTCCATCTGGAGTGGGTTGCTTAATCTCACTCAGCCTTGGTTTTAACATGGGAACAATAATACCTTCATCATTATGAGGATTAAATAGGATAACATACAAAAACACCAATACAGTGCTTAAACCTGAATAAGGCTTCAATAAATGTTAGTTTCTGCTGTTGTCAACATTACCATACTCTTTCCATACTCTTCTCTGTGTTTAAGAATTGTTACGTACATCTTTACCTCATATCTTTCTCCATCCACCAATCCATCCATCCATCCATCCATCCATCCATCCATCCTTCCTTCCATCCATCCTTCCGTCCATCCTTCCGTCCATCCTTCCATCCATCCTTCCATCCATCCATCCATCCATCCTTCCATCCATCCATCCATCCATCCATCCATCCATCCATCCTTCCTTCCTTCCTTCCATCCAGCCATCTACTCATCCAGTCAAAAAAGAATTTGGCCTCAGTTCTCAGGGTTGAAGTTGAATCTCTGAATTTCTGTAACTATTCAGGTGAGTTGGTCCACTTATTAAGCATTAAAAGAAACCTCTTCACACATCATATACCATCGTTCTTATTCAATAGATCTGTAAGAGCCATTGTATGGTTTCTAAGCCACACTAAAGTTTTCTGACTTCTTCCATTCATTCAGTAAATACTGCCTTTATTCAACAACTATGGGCCGAGTGTTCTGCCATGCCCTAAGGTATAGAAAAAAGAAGTGGTTTCTACCCCCAAGAAGCTAATAGTCAATGGGGAACTGGCCTAAGAAATAGACAATGATAGTACCGTGTGAAGAAATGTTGCAAAGCGAATATATGCTGTACGCTTTATAGTAACTGACAGCTTGCTCTTTAAGTTTACGAATTATTTGGGTTGCCTCTAAAAAGAAAAAGCTCAGATTTTGCCTTATTAAGTTATTGGCACATTGAATATTTAGCCACCCCCCCCCCCCCGTTAATTCCTCTCTACACACACACACACACACACACACACAGAGTTTCCTGCATGTGAGTTCATCTTGTGGACTTGCGGGTCCCTACCAGGGGCAATTTTACCCCCCAACCCAGGAGATACTTGGCAATGTCTGGAGGCATTTTTGGTTGTTCAGCTTTGCACAGGGGAGCTGCTGGCGTCTAGTGGGTGGAGGGCAGAGGTGCTCCTAACCACACTAGAATGCAGCACCCCACCACTCACAACAGAGCCTTTCAGCCCCCAGTGTCAGCAAGGGTCAAGGCTGAGAACCTTCTTAGACCCAGAGATTTACGGACGTTTGTAAGCACACACATGTCCAAGCCATAGTTGGACCCAAAGATTGTCCTATTTACCCAACTCTCTCAACTCTGCTCTTGGGTGTCCAGATACCAGTCTTATTCTAGAAATCCCTATTTTTCAACTGTTCTGACATGTACTGGACAATCTCTCATGAAGCGAACGCTTTCATATCCATTCTCTTATTCAAGAAGTATTGTGAAATCCCGTTTTACTAATGAGGAAGCTGAAACCCAGAGAAGTTAAGTCATTTGCCAAAGTTACACAGCTGGTTATTGCAAAGTCAGGGTTCAGACATGGGTTTTACTAAATCGTGCTCGGATGTCTTTCTTCTGGCCACTAGCTCTTCACCTTCTTTTGAGTAGTTTTCCTGTAAAGCAGTTTTTTTCTGGAGTGCCCCAAGCCAACTTGCTGCAAGGCAGTGCTCGAAAGAGCCCTCTTGTTCATTTGGCTTCCCTAAACTCAGAGACAGAGGGGGCCACCCTAAAAGGCAAACATGCTTGCCGCTACAACGGAGAAGCTTCGATTTCTCCATGTGTTTTTGTTCCATTTAATTATTTGCATTTTTTTGTAGTCTCTGTATTTTGTGCTTGCACAATTTGGAACACTCCCAGAGCTCTTCTTCTAGCCCCAGTGTCCGTGACCGTGCAAGGGGTCATCAACAGACTCCTAGATTCGGGAGGAGAGAAGACTTTCCTAGGAGGGTGTACTTAACAGGATCTCTTACCCCAGGCCCCCAGTACCCCAACACCTTCTTTTTCAGAGGTGTTCTCTTGGTCTTAAACAGGACAACTCCAGAGTAGCCAAAGTGACATCGAAAGCCAGGGCGCCTGGGTGGCTCAGTTGGTTAAGCGTCTACCTTCGGCTCAGGTCACGATCTCAGGGTTCTGGGATCCAGCCCCCACACTGGGCTCCCTGCTCAGCAGGAAGCCTGCTTCTCCCTCTCCTTCTGCCTGCTGCTCCCCCTGCTTGTGCTCTCTCTCTCTGTCAAGTAAATAAATAAAATTCTTAAAAAAAAAAAAAAAAAAAAAAAAAGCCTGACTGCCACTAGGAGCCAAGATCTCTCCCAGTCCCCCTGAGTCAAGTCTTTAGCTCTTTCCTGCCCTCCATGTGCAAGTTACATCACCAAACACACAGGCACATAGGAAGTGCACAGGTAATCTTGCAAATAAGGAAACAAACAATGAATGAGGAATGGATACATACTAGTAACCTGGAAGCATTGCTATCCTGGAGGACTCGCTTTTTAAAGGCTTTCCCTTTGTTTCACTCATCCATTCATTCCACAAATAATTCCTTAGCTTCTATGAAGCTCGAAGCCCCAAGCTAGCACTTATCTAGAGATAAGAAGATGAGCATAAGCAGGCAAAGCCCTGTCTTCACGGAGTTTGCAGTCAGCGACGCCTCTGAATTTCGGTCAGGTCTTCTTTAGTGCATAATTATAAGTCATGAGAGATGATCTGAGAAAGCGGCGTGGAGTCCTGAGAGTGATTACCCAGAGAACCTCACCAGGTCTGGCTGGGGGGGGGGGGGGGGGGGGGCAGGGAAATGTTCCATAAGAAGGGACCTCGGACTCAAGCCTAAGGGAAGACGCTTCAAGGTGCACAAATGATCAGTGGAGCCCATGTCAACGGGCAGAGCTGGGCTGCCTTCCGACGGCCCGGAGCAGTGCCTTAGGGCCTTGGTCTTCAAACTCGCTGTTTGCTTACTCACCGAAAGAGTTTTCCTTGCGAAGGGTACCGTTTCTGGTATATTGTGAATATTGACCTTTTTTAGACAAAACTGTAAAATGTAGCCCATAGACTCCAAAAAAAAAGATCATAGCAATTTCATAACCACCTCCGTCTATTTAAAAAAATGAACGAGCTCTTGTGTAACAGATAGTTTACATTTTTCTTTTTCTCCAAGAACTGAGGGTTTCATTTCACTTCCCCACAGAACTTTAAGCTCCTGTAATATACTCTGATGCTTGAAAATCCTTTATTGATCATATTTATCTGCTACAAAAATATGTACATAAATTGACTTTTAAATTTCATTTGTAATTCCTAGGGCTATACGGTTCTAAGTATTAAAAAGTATTTCTTCTATATGGAGATACCATTTTTATTATTACTAAGCCATGCATTAAAACAAGATGGATACATTACAAATTTTGATAAATATTTATTAAGCAGAAATAATACAATCGTATTGGAAATGCATCTTTTAATGAAATGGATCCATGAAGCTGTGTATGTTTCTGAGGATGATTATGACTAATTATATGAAAGAAAGAGGATTCCATATTGATTCTATTCCTTTTGTTTGTTTGTTTACCTGTCTTTATAGACATTAAATGCTTAGAAAATTTGTCCACAAAAACAAGTATATAGAAATGGAAGCTTCTTTTGTAACCATTGCTACTCAAGTTATGACTGCAATGAGTTATCACACAATCATCTAACACCATAAAATATTTTTAATGTTTGGCATCATCCCTTTCCTTGGTTCCCTGGAAGTTTTTCATGTGAGTGCAATGCACCGTAATGAGATTCTCAATGGGTAAAAGGTTTTTTTTTTTTTTTCATTTTTCATGGGAAACGGGAAATTATGACATCAAAAGGAGAAATTCAAGGAGCCTTCTCAATTAGACAAATATTAGAGGAATTCATATGGCAGTTGATGATCCAAAAACAAATTTGTTTATGTATCTTTTGGGAAAAAAAAATATATATATATATTAGCTTAAAGACCACTGGCTTTGAGGATCAGCTAATACTCCACTCAACTTCAGAGGCTGATAATATCCTTGGTTTCATCCCAACCTGCTGACGTCCCAAGATGGGGAGAAAAGCCATCTGGGTGGATGCCGCTCAAACCTCCCCACCTTTCTTTAGGCTGAAGGACTTCCCTCCAGGATTCATCAACCACGCACCAGTGCAGAGAAGGGTCCTCTGCTGGGAAATAAATACCAGGAAGGGAACGGGCAGGTGGAATGAGAATGGATTGCATCACTTGATCTCGGAGGTCAAGGAAAGCTTAGCTGAAAAAGTGACATCCGATCTGAGATATAACAGATGAACAGAAGTCGACTGGGCCATGAGAGGAAGTGAGAGAGAGAACATTTTAAGCCAACTGGTTCATGGAAATGATCTGCAGAAGGAAAGATCATGAGGGGTCTTGTAAGCTAGGGGGAAGAGGGCATATTTTCTTCTCAGTGCAACGGGAAACCATCAAATGGTTTAAAAAAAAATTTTAATGTAAGTATAGTTGACACACAGTGTTACACTAGTTTTCGGCATAAAATGTAGTGATTCAAGGACTGTAATACGCTCTGCGCACCACCAGGGTAGCCACCATCTGTCCGCACAGGATGCTAGCACAATACCATTGACCATATTCCCTATGCTGTGCCTTTTAGTCCCATGACTCATTCGTTCCCTAACTGGAAGGCTGTATTTCCCACTCCTCTGCCCTCGTTTTCCTCAGCCCTCTGCCTCTTTCCCCTCTGGCCACCGTTAAGTCCATTCTCTGTGTTTATGGTCTGATTCTGCTTTCTGCCTGTCTATTCGTGTGATTTCTTTTTTAGATTCCAGATATGAGTGAAATCCTATAGTATTTGTCTTTCTCAGTCTGACTTAACTTTCCTTAGCATAATACTCCCTCTGTCTATCCATGTTGTCACAAATGGCAAGATTCATCCTTCTTATGATTGCAATAGTCCTCTGTGTGTGTGTGCGTGTGCGTGTGCGTGTGTGTGTGTGTGTGTGTGTGTGTGCGCCACATCTTCTTTATCCATTTATCTATCGGTGGACACTTGGGCTGCTTCCATTTCTTGGCTTTTGTAAATATTGCTGCCATGAACATAGGGGTGTGTATTGAATGGTTTTAAAGAAGAGGCTAACATGATCAGATTTTTCACTTCACTAAGGTCACTCTGGAAACTACTGGTGGCCCAGCCCCCAAAAGAAGCATGAATCCAGAAAGGAGGTAGATTGGCCAGCCCAGAGCAAAAAAGGACTGTCACCTCCTCCATTCTAGACAGCAGACCTTGTTTTATGCAACCTAAGATCATTGCTTCACTCTTTGTAATCCCTTCACACTGAGCCCCAGCCCCTCGTCTCCTTCTATCTCTGTACTCTTTAGTCACTTCTCCCCAAACCTGCCTGTGAACGTTTGTTTGTCTTTCTGGTCCCAGAATAGGACTGTGCTGTTCTACCTGAGCCCTGAGCGAATTCCACATGTAGAGAAGACAGCCGGGCTCTCCTTCCCCTTTCCCTCTGGCCACAGACTTGCGGTCAACTGCTGCGGCTTCTACAGATTGATTCCCAAAGCCTCCTGCCTCCCTCCTCCACAGCTGCCTTGTGCAGGGTTTCAGAGAAAACCACTTTTTATACATTTTCCAAGCTATGAAACATTTATAATTGAAAATGAAGATTCTGAAAGACCTCTATTTCCATATCTTTATTTCTATTCCCCTCTTTCTCTCTTTCTATTTCTACCCATCACTTTACACACACACACACATGCACACACACACCCCAGATGTGGATTTCCAGCTCCATAAGATACAGATAAAAATGATCAAACCCCCATTGTATACCCAGACCTCTGTGAAAACCCCACAACTACCCTAGAGACCTCTGGGCTCCCACTCCCACTGAACGCTTCAGTTTGGGGCACCCCCACCCCCTTAGGGTTGTACTCCCTGTACTGTATCGACCCACACAACTATTTTCAATTCCCATCTAATTAAACATTAGCGCAAAGTGTGTGAGTGTATAAAAATCCTTGCTGATAATTTTGCGGGGACGCAGGGATTTACATGATAGCAACACAAACAGCTTGAAGTTGATTTTGAATTGGTTAGTTCCTAAAAATTACTAAAATTTTAAAACCTAAACACCAACTTCCTCCCTTCTGCCTTATTCCTTGGCATATTTCTCGTCCTGACAGATTTCTTTCCTTGTTCTCTCTTCCCAAACGAAATTATTGATCTCTTCCTTTCTCTGATGACTACTGTGCCTGATGATATATACACTTGGGTCTTATCTTCTTCACAAAAGTCTTTTCCAGATTCCCTTCCTTTCTAAGCACAGTGTTGGTGTAGGCTGTTAAAATAATAAATACTTTCAACCCACTACATATATGATCATATGGCTCGATATTGTATATATGACGTACTTTATAACGTCACATAATACAACATAATATCTTTGAGAGGTCCCCATAATATACACACAATGAATGATTTATAGCCCCAAGCAACTAGGTACATTAATAAAAATAATTGTGAAATATGTATTTGACTACCAAAAACTCCTTTTGGATAGAATGATGTTCCGGGTTTCATAATTTGTGGTGAGAAAAATGCCAGATGTGTGCAATGTGGATTGGTATTAAGTGACAAAATAATTTATTGTAGAATAAGTCTGGGATGCCTGGGGTCGGGAGTGGGAGAAACATGATTAGTTTTCTTTCCTGTAAAACTTCCTAGAGTCCTTATGATGTCACATGAAGATGTTTACAAACGTCTTGATATGATATACAAAATTTTCCAAACATGTCTGGCCACAGAACACTTTTACCCAAAGCATATTCCTCACTAGAGTTCTGCAGAACACTCCGGAGGAAACACGGTATCTGGAGGATTGCTCAAATTCTCTCTACTTCCTGATGCCCTGAGATTCCCAGCCCCCACCTAAACCTGTTAGCGAACCCCCTTTCTTGGCAAGAATAAACTTCATTCCCTCTTCTACCTTCAAGTCATCCTTTCTGGCCACTTCCAGGGCAAAAATATTTGGTCCAGGTTCCAGTGATTTAGATTGATAACCTCCGTGTATTAAGAGCTCATTTAAAACATGAAACACACTCAGTGAATAACTTCCCAGAGAAAATTGAATTGGGAGGGATAACTTGAGCTGCTTATGAGTAGGAACCAAATCTCTGTGGCCAGCTTATGGTAAGCACCTGTGAAATGAATGGACAGTAACTAGCATACAAACTGTCTACCCTTTGCCTAAAACAGAAAATAAGACATTGCAGGAGTTTACATAGTGTTGTCTGGGGACTGACCTCCCAGTATTAATTGCAAATTTTCATTGGTGATCCCAGTCTCCATGCACCACCGAGCCAGTCTTGGCATCTGTGAACTTCATGGCTCTGTAGAACAGAATTCTGGGACTCCCACCTCTTTCTGATTTCTTAGAAGTTCCATTGGCCCTTGACAGGGTGTAAACCCTGTCCAAGTTCTAGGTAAATGATTCAGGATATTCCTTCTCCATTTTTTTTTTCTCAAGTTCTTGGTCAATTAGGATGAGGAGTTTGAGAGCTGAACTGAGGAAGTAAAAATGTAACTTGAATGTCTGAAGAAAACCACTCTAGTTTCTAAATGCATTGACTTTCTTGAGTTATGGTAAAAAGGGAGAAAACACATCATGGAAACTGCTGTGGGTGCACATTTGTACTTTGGAGCCCTCCACCCCAGGAAAGTCATGCAACGCATTTCCCAGAAGAGTGAAGATAGGCAGAGCAGAACGGAAGGGGTCCTCCTGGGCCACTGCTGTGTGCCCTCTCTTAGCTCTTCAGTCGGGTGAGTTTCTTCTCCTCTAGTCTGCATAAAAAGGCATTTCATTCTTGAACAGAAATTGTCTGGACAGGGACTCTCTGCCCTGACTGCTTGGTATCTGGTCTTGAGGCAGAAATGGGGATCACTATCACTTCGCCAAATAGGTATCTGGGGATGTCCCTATCTTTTCCAGCTCGTTCTAACCACCTTCTCGGGAAAGTTGAACCATGCCTTCTAACAGTGGTCCCTCTCCTTGGCCATGTTTGGGCAACTGTCTGCAGCCATGTTCATGGGAAGTGGGAGGAGGAAGAAAATATAATTATTTCCCTGAGGACCTCAGACCTGCTTACTACACAGAAGAGGACAATTGAGACTTGAACTTGCACTTCAGATCCCGTCAACGTTGGGTTCTTTCCCCTCTAGCTCAGTCTGAGATGCAAAGTATACAAGAACACAAAATTTGGTCAAACAGACTTTAGTTCAATGCATCCACCATTTCCCAGGAAATCCTAGAACGTTCCAGATACAGTGGTCAGTGATAAGTTTACAAAGATGAATAAGACAAAGCTCTGATCTCCCAGTCTAGTGAGAAAGGACAGGATGCGAGAAAATGTTTTACAATAACTATGATAAGAACATTTCTGAGGAAGACATCAATCTAGATTAACTTCATCTGTGATACTCAGAAGGTCTAGAAAGAGATGGGGATGTTTTAAGTGGGTTTGAAGTATAAGCAGGGGTTTTGGTTAGAGTTGGCTATTTTTCTACAAGAACAAAAATTCTCTAAACATAAGAGGAAAACACAACAAAAGTTTATTTCCCACAGTTTTCTTCTTCACAGAGTGACCTAGGTTCCCAGGCTACATGATTTAATTAATTCTACTGTTCCCTAGGACCTCAGAGTGTTTCTTCCGCATTTTCACTGGATCCTCTCCCTCTGTGCAATGAAGACACAGAGACTCTCAAGCTCTGCCTCCCAAGCCTTTCAAGCTCTGTACAATGAAGACATAGACCTCTCCAGAGGTGTTAGGGCCCAGTCAAAAACTGCCTTACGTCACTGCTATCCACACTACACTAGCCAGAAAGTCATGGCTCCACTGAACTGCAAAGGAAGCTGGGAAATGTAGTTCTCCTGTATGCCCAAGGAAGTAGAGAAGTGGGTCTGGTTAGTTCATAATACTGATTGTGCCAGAGTAGGAGATGGGAGAGACATTTCTTGGGAAAGGAATGGGGATCTAGTTCTGGCAATATCAGGTGGGTGGTCACTCAATGGGGGCACTAAGCAGAACTTTTTTGCAAGAAAAGTATATTTGGAAACCACTCAGGAAAATTAAAGGCAGAGCTTGAGATTTTATGCAACAGGGTTGAAAAGAGTAAAATGAAATGTTGGGCTGGGGTCAGATGGGACACAAGCTGAGATATCCAACTGGGGTCAGCTCTTCCCTAAAGAGTATACACATTTGGCCTCCACTCCCTGCACAAAGGGACAAGACCCCCAGAAAAACTCCTACAAGGGTGATTTGACCTATTTAAAACATGCCCTTTTTCTTCCCCTTTTCCTTTCATACGTACAGACCCCAATGCCAGAGACCCAAAGACCTTCAAGTGGGCTCGGGGCATACCCCTCAGTGCAGTGGCTTTCACTCCTGCCCTGAAGCCCAGGCAAACTGCCCACACTCTTGTGGCCTGAAGAATCCAGCCGATGAATCCAAGATACGGATAGTTTCCAAGTGGGTCTGGGATGTTGGGTTCAGAGAAGGGAACTTTGAAGAACAACGGAGGCGTGGTCTAAGATACAGGTCAGGGGCCTGTGCAGAATTCTAGAAGAAGAAGCAGACCTTGGCCACCAGAGCTGATGCACACTGTCTTCTCACCCATCTTTGGCAGATTTTGAGACCAGATGTGCTAATGGACCCTAATTTCCAAACAATCTGCCAAAGAGCATGTATTTTTTAAAGCTTAAATAATTATTGACTTTGTCTTGATAAATTATTACAAAAGCCATAAAATTTCATGTAATACAAAAAAAGAATTTAAGTTACCTAAAATCTCACCACTTAAAATTGAGCATCAAATGAACGTTTTCCTACCCCTCTCTCTCTTTTTTAAGATTTTATTTATTTATTTGAGAGAGAGAGAGAGCATGAGCAGGGGAAGAAGCAGAAGGGGATGGGGGGTGGAGGGGGGGAAATCTCAAACAGACTCACCAAGCATAGAGCCCAATGCAGGGCTCGATCTCACAACCCTTGAACTGAAACCAAGAGTTGGATGCTTAACAGACTGAGCCACCCAGGTACCCACTAGACTTCTCTATACATAAAGATAGATGGATGGAAGAAAGAAAGGAAAAGAGAAGGGGAGGAAGGAAGGATAAGAATATATTATAATGGGGGCGCCTAGTGGCTCATTCAGTTAAGCATCTACCTTCAGCTCAGGTCGTGATCTTGGGGTCCTGGGATCAAGCCCCGCATCAGGCTCCCTGCTTACCAGAGAGTCTGCTTCTCTCTCTCCCTCTAGCCTTCCCCTCCCCACTTGTGCTCTCGCTCTCTCTTCTGTCTCAAATAAATAAATAAAATACTTTTTAAAAAGAATATATTATAATGAAACCATACATCCCAGTGTAGTATTTTTATACTTTAAAAAAAAAGCAATGGTATTTATTGATAATTCAAAACACACACACAACCTCAAAGAAACTGTTTACAACTCATCCGTCATGGTAATAGGAATTCCTTCACCCAAGAAGTCTCCTTCGCCACTGACCCACTGTGTCACCCATCGCGCCTCCACCTAATCTCATCATTGACCAAGCATCTATTGAGGACCTATCACAAGCCAGGCATTAGGCCAGTGCAGGGAATAGGCAGTGAGCAAGACCAACATGGTCCCCAGACCCATGAAACTTGGTGCAGAAAGGTGTTTCTTGGGGTATGGTTCAACATCTTAGGGCATCTGGCTTCATGGTATAGTGTGAGGTCCAGGAACCTGCACAGATTTCAACAGCTGCCCTGCTGATTTGGATGCACAAAGCCATTTAAAACTGCTCTGCTCTTAGGCATTGCCCAGAAAAAGGCATGGCAAGTACCCATGACTGGCCCAAGACAGTGACCCAGGTCAAGAGAAGGCGATGGGTCAGGCTGGTGGAGCTACACATTTGGACAGACCCATGGTGTGATTATGGGTCTCACCTAACTTATGGGCAGATCAGATTTACCATTGAAATGGGGGGGGGGGCTTTTTTTTTTCCACAGAAAGCAGCCTCTTCACAGATAATGGGCTTTGACAGATGTTTGAGGCAGGTTACATCCTTTGGGTAATCTGGTGGACGCATTTTCAAGAATTTTGATGCAGGAATGTTATCCCCAATTTCTATGAATAACTGCCACCCATGACTTCTTTGTTCCTTGACAACTGTCATGAGGACTTAGAATCTTTAGACAAAGATTCCCAGAGGAAGAAACAGTGAATGGCTAAGGACGAGAGTCAACTTTCCACTAAAAGCTGAGTGTCCCCCTTGACATTCGCAGCTAAAAGATTTCTTTTTCCTTTGCTATTTAGCTGAAAGTTTCAGATCTACCTTAAAGGTGCAAGAGAGGTTATTACGCAATATGGATCCTGAGACCACGTGAAGCAAGGTGTAGGGGAGAGGACGCTGTGCTTTCCACGTTTAAATGACACTGCTCAGCACAGTGACATGAGACCAGGTGGGAATCCGCTCACAGGATTCATGTAATTATGTAAATTGAGTGAATACACTATTTGGAAGATATATAATATTCAGATGGCAACATTCAATTTTTAATCACCCTCCAGCCCTTTAAAGATATGGTTTTCTAAAAACTAATTATAAATATTATTTTATAAAATGCTGAAGCCATGGGGGTCTGCGTAAACCTCTATTACATAATGACATTTATTATTTCAATGACTGAGTGAGTGAATGTTTGAGAAAATAATATTAAAAGACTGGAAATTGGCTTTTAAAAATCTCTGAAATGTTAAAATAATTATCACAAACTCAATGCCTTTTTCCATGCTAGCCTATAATCTTTGTGTATACATATTACCATCAAGATTTAATATCTCATTTTTTTACTGATATCAGGTTAAGCAGAAGAAAAGTTTGGTGTTTTTAGACTCTGGGAAAATAAATATTAATTGCCACAAGGGGGGTTAACTGATAGCCCAATAATGAGGAAAAAAAGAGAAAAAAAAGAAAAAACCCACAGATTGTAAAATTCTACAATCACAGATTTCTGGTGGCATTCCATAGAGAGACAAGCAGCCCTGAATGTCCTCCAGTAGTTTTGAATGCACAATACAATATTTGAATGCAATAATTAATATTCATATCAATGACTTCCGCTCGTCTAGAAGGTTTTGGGGTGCATCCATATATTCTAACTCAAAAGATGGGGAGCTATCTGATACCATTAACGTTTCCTTCATGGTTACTTTTTAAAGTTTTGGTATTTTATGGGTTTGGCTTCCATCATGGGTAAAATTCACTTGGCCAGAAAACCTCTTTCTCCAATGATGAGGGTTGCCAGATTTAGCAAAAGGAGTACAGGATGTGAGTTACATTTGAATTTCAGATAAACAACAGATCACTTTTTGGTGTGAATTTATACTGCACCCACTACTGGGGACATACTTATGTCCCATGCAATATTTGGGACACACTTATACTAAAAAAAAAAAAAAAATTGTTGTTTACTTAAAATTTAAATTTAATTGGGTGTCCTATGTTTTATTTGGCAACCATACCAATGACTCAAAAGGGATCCGGTGTTGCATCTCAGGGTTAGTACATTCTGGAATTGTTGCACTTGAGAAAGTCTGGCTGATTCTGTGAGTCCGTTTGATCCAACTTTTCAGAAGAAATCTGTAAACTTTAGGGCAAAATAACTTCTTAGGAAGTTAATAAGGTCCCTCTGAAAGTCTCAGGTCAAGTGGGATCAAGGCTTGAGACAGACCTGCAGGAGGTAGGCAAATAAATATAGGTAAGTTCTAGGGAAAGACGTTGTAAGGAGTAAGTTCACTCCATAAGGCCCCTGACAAAATCACCTCCAGGGAACGGGGTTCTGTGGCGAAGCCGTCGGATTGTATTGAAGGAAGCTTCAGGAAAAGGCATCGTGAACGACCCCATTACTGAAGCTGCTACAGAATGTGGAGAATCCTCAGTCCTCTGCTTTCCTCCTTCGGGCCTGACTTGTCTGGAAGTCTGGCCTACCTCTCCAACACTTCTCCCTTTCTTTGGAACTTTCTGGAACTTTCTGGAACTTTCCATTTTAGCACTACTTTTGTGTTTCTGTAATGGTCTGCATTCTTCTCTGCAATACGGTGATTTATAATAAAAGATATATATTTAGTCTTCGTCCCTATTTCTGGCACAGAGCTCCTAAGTAAGACCCTTGGAATTTCCTAAGTGATGAGAGCCACAAAGTGTCTTATGTTAATGAGGTGACTTTTGGACCTCACCTAAGGACCAGGGCTGGTTGCCAGGAGAACCAACCACGTGATTGGAGGGATGTAACTTTCAGTCCCACCCTCAGACCTCCTGGGAGAGAAGAGGGAGCTGCAGGTTGAATCCATCCCTAACGGCCAATGATTTAATCCACCGTGCCTACATCATGAAGCCTCCCTAAAAACCCAAAGGACAAGGTTGGGAGAGCTTCTGGGCTGGTGAACGCACGGGGATGCTGGGAGAGAGGCAGCTGGAGAGGGCACAGAAGCTCGGTGCCCCTTCCCACACCTGGCCATCAGCTCTCCCAACTGGCTCTTCCTGACGCATCCTTTCATAACTAACTGGTAACCCAGTCAGGAATGTTTCTCTGAGTTCTGGGAGCTACTCTAGCAAATTAATCACATCTGAGGAGGGGTGACGGGAACCTCTGATTTACAGCCAGTCAGTCAGAAGTGGCTGGCATCCGAAGTAGGGGAGGGAGCAGTCCTGTGGGACTGAGCCCTCAACTGGTGGGACCTGACACCATCTCAGGAAGATAATGCCAGAATGGAACTGATTTCTCAGACACTCTGCTGGTGTCCAGGAATTGCTTGATGTTGTGGGAAGCCCTACACACACACACACACACACACACACACACACACACACAATTGGGTCCAGGAACCCAGAAGTTTCTCTCCTTAGATTCTGTAAAGGATAGGGAAGGTATCTCTTAACTTTATCTTCCCAGGGGTTGAACACTGCCTGGCCTGCAGGAAGCACACAATATGTGTTTGTATGGATGGAAGAGAGGTTGGTTGGATGGATGATGCCATTGAAAACACTCCATTGAATTCTCAGAGGGGAAAAAAATCAGCTCTTCTCCTTGTACAAGAATAGACATACTCAATTGATTCATAGCAGCCCAAAACTGAGAAAAGCCCCTGTGTCCGCATTACGGGTGAACACACTATGGTGTATTAGCCCAATGGAATCCTACTTAGCCATCAAAAGAAATGGAGCCCTAAGGCATGCAGTAAGAATAAACTTCCAAAATAGACAGAAGACATAAAACAGAGTACATAACCTATGATTCCATTTTTGAGACGATCCAAACAGACAAAAGTAATTTAGGGCAAAAAAATACAGGAAACCAGGTTTGGGAGGTATAAGGGGTGGGGATGGACTGGGAAAGGTCAGGAGAATTTTTTGGGTGATGAGGTTGCTATCCACCTTGATAGTTTATTCAGATTGCCTACAGGCGTAAGGCTCTGTCCAAACTCAGTCAATGTATGTTTGAGATTTGTGTGTTTCCTTGTCAGTAAATTGTACCTTATAAGAAGAAATACCTGTAAACAGATATTGAAATCTGGTTACACACAACAGTATTTCGGGGGAGTGTAGTGATAGCTGAGATTTGCTTTGAAATGCATCCAAACAGCAAAATGGATTGATGGCTGGACAGAGGAATATCCAGATGGAAGATGAAGCAGGCACAGTAAAATGTTAATGGCAGGATCCAAGCAGTGAGCCTATCGGTAGGTGTTCACCAGAAAATCCTGGCAATTCTGCTATAGGTTTGAAATTTTTCATAATAAAATGTTGACATGAAAAGAAAATTATGATTCACGTAACGGTCCGAGTGGTTCACACTAGAAAGAACTCTGAAGTTCTCGGGATATTTGAGCAGCTTTCTTAGGGCAAGAGTTCCCTCCGAGGCATTTGGGGAACGGGCCCCTCTCTAAGGAGCCCCACAGATACCACGTGGCCACACTGGGTGAGAATTCTACTCCGGTTATTTTTCATCGCCTTGTCTGTTCCTGAACTCTCTCCCCAGAAAACACTGCCCGTTTATTTCAAAATAGGAAGAAACCCATCCCCAGGCTGGCTCTCCTTCCTCCTGCTCCCAGCCTCCCTCGTGGGTCTTTGACCTTTAACCCTTTAGTGACTGGCTGAGGGAGACCGTGTCAGCTCCATAATGAGTCCATCAGAGGCACGTGACTCCCGGGGTCCTCGCCACCAAAGCTGCTTCCTCTGGCAGAAGTTGGTGCTGGGGGGTCACTCTCCCCGACACGTTTCTGCAGTTGCTGCAGAAGAGCGTTTACTGGGGTGAAATTTAGGCCCGAGGGCAACTCGACCATCACACCCACCATGAGAAGTGACATGTGACCCGGGATTCAAAAGCTGGCTGCCAGAGAAAGGAGCGAGCTGATTCTGCCGAGTGGGTCAGATTCAGAAAAACGGCCTTCATAATTCCATCTGTGAAAGGTCCAGAGACTTCTCAGTCTGATCAGTTAAAAGAAGAAAGAGAGAGAGAGATGAAGATAAGGAATCCCTTTTAAAAACAAAAACTGTCACAGGCGCCCTGTAATGCAGAGAGAGGAGGGTGGAGAGATCAGTCCTGCTCGGCTGGAAATGTCTGTGACTTTGTGTCACCTCCTGGCTGCAGGATGTGGGAGATAAGTCACAGCTGAACGCCTCACTCTTCACCTGCTGGGTCTCCCCAGCGAGGGAGTTGCAGAATCAAGCAGCTGTGATGCTGGGTATTCCAGCCCTCTCGTCGGGAAGTCTGGGTCACGTGACCTTCTACTCTGAAACAGATACGAACTCGACCCACTCATACAAGGTGGGGTAGTGTGTTCCTCGTCACAGGAGGTATTCAAACTGACACTGGACCAGAATATGAGGGACCACTAAAGACAATTAAAGGATAGAGTGGTTTTATGGGCTGAGTTATGGCCTCCCACCCAAATTCATATGTTGAATTGCCAACCCCCGGTATCTCAGAACGTGACCGTATTTGGGAATAACCTTTAAAGAAGTAATTCCATTAAGTGATGGCATTAGTGTGGGGTTCAAATCCAATACGACTGGTATCCTTACATGAAAAGGGGGAGACACCATGGCCATGTGCACAGACAGATGGCCAATGAAGAACTAGCAAGAGGTCCACCACCTGCACACCAAGAACAAGGGCCTCAGAGGAACCCAACTGTGCTGGCACCTTGATCTTGGACTCCCATCCTCCAGAGCTATGAGAAAACAAATTTCAGTTATCTAAGCCCCCCAGTCAGCTGGAACAAGCCAAGAGTAGATGGTTTTCCAACTTCCATCTTTGCGCGTAAGCTATGTGGTGGCCAAATCTTTGGTTCACTAGAGGACTCCAAACACCTGTCATAGTCCTTGATGGAGAGCAGGCATTCCATAAATAATTGTTGAATGAATGAGTCTTATTAGACTCTCTCAAGAGTTCTGTGTTAGGGGCGCCTGGGTAGCACAGTTGTTAGGTGTCTGCCTTCGGCTCAGGGCGTGATCCCAGCGTTCTGGGATCAAGCCCCACATTAGGCTTCTCCACTAGGAGCCTGCTTCTTCCTCTCCCACTCCCCCTGCCTGTGTTCCCTCTCTCGCTGGCTGTCTCTCTCTCTGTCAAATAAATAAATAAAATATTTTTTAAAAAAAAGAGTTCTGTGTTAATTGGAAGTTCACAGCCAAGCACAGTGCCTTTGAAACTCACCTGCTGCGGGGTGTCTGGGTGGCTCAGTTGTTAAGCTTCTGCCTTTGGCTCAGGCCATGATCTCAGGGTCCTGGGATTGAGCCCCACATAGGGCTCCCTGCTCAACAGGTGAGTTTGCTTTTCCTTCTGCCTCTCCTGCTCCCGCTGTTTGTGCTTGTACTCTCTCTCTCTCTGTCAAATAAGTAATTTAAAAAAATAAATAAATAAACGTACATGTTGGCTCTTGCTACAGTTCTATTGCGTTTATTAGAGACGCCACATTTCTCTGGTTTGATTTTAGACAATGTGGGAAATACAGATGTAACTATTGTGAACATCTGGCTCACTTTTGTCATTCATAAAAATATATACGTACATAAGCTTAAGACGAATTGTAAATGCAATATTTTTTCTTCTTTTCACAGAAGATTATAATATACTTTCTTATCTTATTACATATTTTCTCAAATAGGATCTGTCAGGTATGCATATAATTCTACATGAGAATGGAGTTTTGTTTAATCTTCTAAAAATTGAGTTAAGGGGCGCCTGGGTGGCACAGTGGTTAGGCGTCTGCCTTCGGCTCAGGCCGTGATCCCGGCGTTGTGGGATCAAGCCCCACATCAGGCTCCTCCGCTATGAGCCTGCTTCTTCCTCTCCCACTCCCCTTGCTTGTGTTCCCTCTCTCGCTGGCTGTCTCTATCTCTGTCAAATAAACAAAATCTTTTAAATAAATAAATAAATAAATAAATAAATAAATAAATAAATAAAAATTGAGTTAAGTATATCAAAGAAATAAAATAAATAAATTTACATGTTCAAAGAAACATTAATTTTTGAACTTGCATTTACGGGTGCAATGTATTTTCCCATGTTTTAATTGGCTTTTTGAACATTTTGTGCTTCTTTTATGATTTTTCTATTGTTTTATGTTTAGAAAAAATTTCCCCATCTCTAAAAGAGTTAATCACTTCCATTTTCTTTTTTTTTTTTCTTTAAAGATTTTGTTTATTTATTTGTCAGAAAGAGAGACACAGAGAGAGAACATAAGTAGGGGGAGAGGCAGGCAGAGTGGGAAGCACACTCCCCGCTGAGCAGGGAGCCTGATGAAGGACTCGATCCCAGGACCCTGGGATCATGACCTGGGCCGAAAGCAGCTGCTTAACCAACTGAGACACCCAGGCATCCCATCACTTCCATTTTCTTTGGGGGACATTTCCATTACCAAACCAATATACACTCATGATACAAATTTTGAAAATACATCAGAGTTAAAAGAATAAAAAAAGTCATCTCTAATACTCTAACCTTTTATTGTTTTCCTTCCCATCAATTTTCAATGTATATTTTTACATATTTGTTATCATATAGTACCTATAAAATTTTATATACTAATTTAAAATTTATCTATATGATTATAAAGAACATCTGATCACTGTATAAAATCTAGAGACTACACAGTGTTACTTGGAGAAAATGAAAACAAGTAAATCTGATCCCCCAGGCAGAACCACTGTTAACATTTAGTATACAACATTTCCTTCCAGTCCGCTGTATATATTTTTACACAATTGCAGATGTGCAATATGCACAAAATTGCACTGATTTTAATTGGTTTTTCATCTAAAATTAATACATACTCATGGTAGAAAACTGGGTATCCAAATGCATAAAATAGAAAATTAAAATCATGAATAATGGTAGCATTCAAGAGAATCACCATTAATGACTTTGCATATTACCGTATAGAATAATATTCACATGTTTTCTTTGAAAGTAACAAAAGAATATACATATAAATCATATATATGTATATGTGATACATATAAGACAATATTCATAGGTTTTCTACATAAGATTATAAACTTAATAATTAGTATAAATGAATCAAGTCATTTAATGTTTCTTGTTTTCATCCGAATTTTGAGAGTCCTCAATTTTGACCTCCAAGTTACTGACTTGATTTTCCGCAGAGCAGTTCTACCCTCAACTCCCTTCAATGATGATTTGATTCTAATTATCTTTTTGCAAATTCTCTTCCTATGTCAACCAGCTCATCACCATTTTCTTCCACTGATTTCTGTCTCATGGTTTTCTGCTCATCTTTCAAGATTTATATGAGGACTTTGGGGAGGTTTTTGGTAATTTTCCCTGGTTTATTTGTTGTTGTTGTTTCTTAATCGGACTTCTTAATTTTTGGTAATTGTCATTTACATGCAGTTTTAAAAAATAATGCAGAAATTCCATGTACCATTTCCAGGTTCCCTCAATGGTAACATCTTGTAAAACTGAAGTCCGATATCACAACCAGGATACTGACATTGATACAGTCAAGATACAGAACTGTTCTGCATCCTTCTTGTTCCTTATATTCACACCACTGTCACCCTTTCTTTGCCTCCCTTTGTCCTGACCCCTGGCAATCATTAATCTATTCTGCATTTCTATAATTCTGTCATTATAAGAATGTTATATAAATGACATAATGTGTTACATAACTTTTCGGGGTTCGTTTTTCACAAACATGACTTCCTGGACAGTCAACCAAATTGTTTTGTGCTTTTATGTTTTGAGATATTTACATAAATGATACAAAATCTTGGTGAACGGGTCTGCAGGTAATTTCCATAATCATCACTCCCTGGTATTTATACATTTGTGTCATTTTTCTTGTGTGTAAGTGTGACCTGCAACTTGGCTCTAACCCATGAAATGAGGTAAAAGATGATGCAATTTTTGTTATCATGTTAATAGGATGATATAAGAATGTAACACCATCTTGTTAGAGTCTCTTAATCCCTTGTTTTATTTTTTTAAAGATTTTATTTATTTGTTTGAGAATGAGAGTGAGACAGCATGAGCTGGGGGAGGGGAAGATGGAGAGGGAGA
The DNA here is from genome assembly GCF_023065955.2 of Ursus arctos. Classification (NCBI taxonomy): domain Eukaryota; kingdom Metazoa; phylum Chordata; class Mammalia; order Carnivora; family Ursidae; genus Ursus; species Ursus arctos. Next base: position 19,027,271 of record NW_026622830.1, on the reverse strand, counting down.
ATCAGACTCTGCACTGAACACAGAGCCTGATGCAGGGCTCGATGCCAGGACCCTGAGATCATGACCTGAGCTGAAATCAACAGTCTGACGTTTAACCAACTGAGCCACCCAGATGGCCTATCCCTTGCTTTAAAGAAGTAATCTGCCACGGAATAAGTGGCTGTATGAGGAAGCCTGTGTGGCAAGAAATCTTAGATGGCCTCTCAGAACTAAGGATGACTGCCTGACAAAACTGAAGCTTTCCATCCTGCAGCCACAAGGAAATGGATTTTCCAGCATTCTAGGGGAGTTTGGAAGTAGCTCCTTCACCAGTAGAGCTTCTGATGAGACCACAACCCTCACTGAGGCTAGGAATGCAGCTTGGCGACATATTGAAGCAGAGAACCCAGCTAAGCCACGCCCACACTCCTGACCTCCAGATACTGTGTGACAGTAGCTGTGTATTATTTTAAGCCACTGAGCTTGCGGTAAAATGAATACCATAATCCACTACAGCTCACCTTTTTTCACTCAACGTTGTTTTTGACATTTTATGTATTATATTATTGAACTGTTTTCTAGAATTTCAACATATACAAACCACAACTTCTCATTCCACCATTAAAAAAGGACGTATTTTCACTTCTTAGACATTAAAAAACAAGTGCTATAGAGAATATCTTTATACTTCCTCAGTACATATGCAACAGCTTCTCTAGAAAATGTATCTCAAAGTAAAATCGCTGGGTCAAAATATATGTGCATCTTTGACATTACTATGTATTGTCAATTTGTTCTCAAAAGTGATTGCATAATTTTTGCACAGGAGAGTTCCTGATTCTCTACTTCTTCACCAACACTTGCTATGATCAGTCTAAGTCATTTTTACTAACGGGATCTTATGAAATGACTGCTTTTTGTTCCATACGGTTAATTACAGTGAGGTTGAGCTTTTCATATATTAATTGATCTTTTGGGTTTTCTCTTATATGTAAATTACCTATTCATGTTCTTTGACTATTTTTCTATTGATAAGCTTTCATTGATCTTATTGATTTGTAGGAAGCTGCTTTGTATTCTAGATCTTTATCTTTCATTAACAATGAATTGACATGAAATTCTCCTAGTTTATAAATGATCCTTCAAGTTTGTTTATGGTATTTTATTTAAAAATATATATAAACACATATATATAATATATATATTATATAAATATATATATATAAATATATATATATAATTTTAAGGTCAAATACATCCATATTTTTCTTGATACTTTGTACATTTAGTATCTTGTTAAAAAGTTTTCCCTTCCTCAAAGTCATAAAGATATTCTTCTCCCTGGCTTCTAACTCTTTTCAAGTTTGCTTTCATAATTGGTTCATTATACACTTAGAATTTATAGTTTCATAGCAAGTATTATTCAGGTCTGTAAAAGAAGAAAATCCTGCTACTTGCAACAACATGGATGAACCTGGAGGACATTATGCTAAGAGAAATAAATCAGATAGGAAAGACAAATATGTATGAGCTCAAATAGATATGGCCTCTAAATACAGTTGAACTCCTAGGAACAGAAAACAATATGGTGGTAGCCAGGGACAGGGGGAAATGGGGAGATGTTAGTGAAAGGATGCAAACTTTCAGTTATAAGATGAATAAGTTCTGGGGATTTAATATACAACATGGTGACTATACTGTTAATAATAATAATGATATGATACTGTATTGTATATTCCAAATTTGCAAAGAGCATAAATCTTAAGTGTTTGCACCACCACCAAAAAAAACAAAAAAAAACAAAAAAACCACCAAAATGACTATGTGAGGTGCTGGACGTGTTAATTAGCTTGATTATGGTAATCATTTCACAGTGTCTCTATATTTCAAATCATCGCATTGTACGCTTTAAATATACACAATTTTTATTTGTCAATCATGCCTCAATAAAGCTGGAAAATAATGCCGTTGATACCAGACATATTCCTTTGATATCTGGCGTAAAGCTATGTTGTGTGTACATGAGAACACAAGCTTTCCTAGAACGATTTCGACACAGCTACACGAACCTAGAGAATCCAGTGGAGTATTACACTTAGTGAATTGTTTTACATAGCCTTTCACTGATGACCCTTCGACTTTTTCTAAAAATGAGGATCCAGAGTTTGCCACCATTTTGTAGGTGGTAAAACAGATGAGGCCTAAGTGAAAGGCATTTCGGAGCCCATTTCCTTCACTCCTTGACCATATCGGTTCATTTCTGCTTTATTTTTTCAGAAGTCTATCTTCTTCGTGACCACGCTGAATTCTCTGATGACAGGTTAATGCTGCCAAGCTGGCAACTTGAAATGAAGTAATTTTAAAACCTGCATTCTAATAATGGGAGTCGCTCACTTTTGAGCCTATAACTAATTCAAAAGCAATTGAAGTCTCCCAAGGAGAGCCCACTGGAGTGGGAAGCAATCCCCTGGGCTCCAGAGTGAAGCCGTGAGACAGGCTAGCTCCATCAGGCAAATATGCAGGCAGGCAGGCTGTCTCCTGGAAGAGAGGGAGCCCAAAATAGAATAAGGATAGAGCTGATCACACCACAGTCAGGCTACCTGATCAACTCCCTTAAAAGTCTGTGTTCCTACAAAACGAGCTAACCCTGATGCATTGCACCAATTGCAAGAAGGACTAGCACTCTGTGTATACATCTTTCAATAAATGCTAACGGGATAGGACCATTTAAGTGCGGGGCACCTGCTATGAAAACATAACTGCCCTATGGTTTGGAGCAGCAGACGGTGGTTTCTTTGAGCATTAACTGAGTGACTTCAATGAGTTTGACGAGGGGTGGGCATGCTTCTGCTATCAGTGCTGAGATTTCCTGAGGGTGCACACATGGAAAATAACAATGACAACTACATGGAAGTGTCACTGGGGCACCTGGGTGGTGCAGTCGGTTAAGTGTCCAACTATTGGTTTCGGCTCAGGTCTTCATCTCAGGGTCGTGAGATCAAGCCCTGCTTCAGGCTCCGCCCTCAGTGCAGAGTCTGCTTGAGACCCTCTCTCCTTCTCCCTCTGGCCCTCACGGTTGTGCTCTCTCTCACTCAAATAAATAAATCTTTAAGATACATACATACATACATAAGTGTCAATAACAAAGTATACAAAAAGAATGGGGGGACAAAGGCTCTGTCAGAGTAAATGTGTGATGACTTACAAAAAAGGGAGATGCTACTCACACGGGATAATTCCCAACAGTTATGAAAAGTGGAGAAATACCAGCTGATTTGGGGATTTTGCTTCTCTGCAGTCCTTCATCCATATGGCCAGTTTACTACTCCCAAGAAAGGGAAGGCAGAAGAGCCAATAAAACTAAAGACAACCTACTGAATGGGAGAAGATATTTGCAAATGAAGTATTCAATAAAGGGTTAGTATCCAAAATATATAAAGAACTTATACAACTCAACACCTAAGAAACAAACAATCCAATTAAAACATGGGCAGGAGACATGAACAGACATTTCTCTAAAGAAGACATAAAGATGGCCAACAGACACATGAAAAGATGTTCAACCTCACTTGTTATCAGGGAAATGCAAATCAAAACTACAATGGGATATCACTTCGCACCTGTCAGAATGGCTAAAATCAAAACCACAAGAAACAACAGGTGGTGGCGAGAACGTGAAGCAAAGGAAATCTTTGTGCACTGTTGGTGAGAATGCAATCTGGCGCAGTCACTTTGGAAAACGGTATGGAGGTTCCTCAAAAAATTAAAAATAGAACTACCCTGCAATCCAGTAATCATAATACTGGTATATACCCAAAGAATACAAAAACACTAATTTGAATGGGTATATGCACCCTATGTTTATTGCAGCCTTATTGACAATAGCCAAATTATGGAAGTAGTCCAAGTGTCTAACAATAAATGAATTAATTGAGAAAATGTGGTATGTGTGTATATATATATATATTTATACACACACATATACACACACACACACACAATGGAATATTATTCAGCCATATAAATAATGAAATCTTGCCATTTGCAACAACACGGGTGGAGCTAGAGAGTATAAAGCTAAGTGAACTAAGGCAGAGAAAGACAAATACCATATGATTTCACTCATATGTGGAATTTAAGAAACAAAACAAATGAGCAAAGGGGGGAAAAAAAGAGGGAGAGGAAGACAAATCAAGAAACAGACTCTTAACTATAGAGAACAAACTGATGGTGACCAGAGGGGAGGTGGGGGAGGGGATGCGCAAAATAAGTGATAGCAATTAAAGAGGACACTTACCACGATGAGTGATGTACAGAACTGTTGAAAAAAAGAAAAGAAAGGGAAGACAATTTTCACTGCTCAGCTACGGGTTTCAATCTAGACTTAAAAGTCCACAGCAGATAGTCTTGAGAGGTAGATTTCCAAAAAGAGAAAAGGATTTTCTTAGACTTCCCCAAACTAGATGTTGATCTTTCAGGAAGTCAAGCTTGGAAGGAATAACCATGTGGTAAATCTTGGGCAAACACAGGCATAAAAATGCTGAAGGGAACTGTCTCCACACAGGAAAGGTTAAGCCATCCCTGTCCTGGAGGAGGGCACAAGAAACTACGGAGCACACAGTGAAAGACTAACACCTCCCTCCCCACACCTTGGAGGAGGGGTAAACCCTAGTGGGCAGGAGTTGAAATATCCAGATGAGAATGCCAGATATCATTCTCCCAATGCCACAAGCACGCAGAGATTCTCCACTATGTCCATATACTATCTTAGTAAGGAGGCAACAGGCTCGGGGGGAAAGGAGGTGGATAATAGAACCCTGACTGCAAGGGGAAGAAAGAAGGACTGAGTCAGTGACCTAAAGACAGAGAGATCAGGTTTCAAAAGGATGATATATATTTGATGGGCAAGACCAGTACTTTTCATCAAAAGAAGTCCTGGCGATTTGAAAGCAAGAGAGTTCAATTATAGAGACAGTTGTAAAGGTAGTTACATTCACTTAAAGATAAGAAATGAGTAATTTAAAAACCAAAGTAGGATGTTAGAAATATTGGTGAGGGGCGCCTGGGTGGCACAGCGGTTAAGCGTCTGCCTTCGGCTCAGGGCGTGATCCCGGTGTTATGGGATCGAGCCCCGCATCAGGCTCCTCCGCTATGAGCCTGCTTCTTCCTCTCCCACTCCCCCTGCTTGTGTTCCCTCTCTCGCTGGCTGTCTCTATCTCTGTCGAATAAATAAATAAAAATCTTAAAAAAAAAAAAGTTCTTTAAAAAAAAAAAGAAATATTGGTGAAATAGGGGAGCTCTTTGATGGTATTACGGCAAGGGGACCTTAAAGTACCCGGATACTTAACCGATCAAAACATCCCTTCCTTTGGGTTCACTAAAGAACAGAAGTACCCAGGATCATAACAGTAGGTGGGAAACCCATTTCTTAGCTTCAAGCCACAAACCAGAATCAAACCGGGACCGGGTCAGGTGGAGAATACTTTTTTAGAGATGATTAGTTCTGATTGGTTTCACACTTCATCACGTCACTGGGATACAACAAAAGGTGACCAAAACACTAGGGAATTCCCGAGAGAGTGTGCGTCCGTTCCCAGTGCCCAGTGCTGAGTTAGTCCAGGGTGGACAGAGGCAGTGATTCCCTCTGGCTGTCGTGTATGAGGCAGGGAGGGAGAAGGCTGTGACGGTGAGAACACATGGGACAATAGCAGACAACAGGGTCATTATGCGAGCTTCTGTTGCACGGAAGAGCAAGGAAGCCAAGCCCGCTCCCTATAACTCATCTAATGCACAATGACGCCAGGCACCATTGTTTCCAAAGATAGCCCCTGCTCTTTTGCAAAATGAATGTCAATTTCCTCCCATCAAGATATGGAGTTTATTTCCCCTAACCCTGAGTCAGGCAGGTCTCTTGATAGATTTGACAGATAGAATGTCAGTGGAAGTGAAACTGTGCGTGAGCCCAGCCCAAGCCTCAATAGACCTTACATTTTCTGTCTTTATGCTCTTGGGATCGCCATGTAGACCACCAGTCTAGCCTACTAACGGTGGAAGTCCACAGGCAAGTAAACCAGGTCATGCCAGAAAGCAGTCAACCCCAACCTCCAGACTTAAGAACGAGGCCATCTCGTAGACCCCAGCCCCACTGAGCCCTCTGCTGAAGACAGCCACTCGTGTGAGCCCGGCTGAAGCCAGCAGAGGAACCTCCCAGCCCACCCACAGAATTATAAGAAAAAATAAATTGCTCTTGTTTAAGTCACTAAGTTTTAAGATGGTTTGTTGTGTAGGAATACATAAATAAAACAAATAGCCAACATGGTCTGTTTCTCCTATCGGACCTGTGCGATCAGCATCTTGGATTCTGGAGGGGAATAGCCCCAGCAGAGTTGAGAAGGTGTATGGGGGGGAGAAAGCAAAGCAGCAACCACAGCCCAGGAGATCGAGCAGGGACAGACTGAGGGTTAACCAAGTGATGCTTATCCCCTGGGTTTTGCACTGGAACAAGCGCAAGCTTCCCTTTCACTTTGCTTGTTGTCGAGTACAAAGAGAGGGACACAAGCCTGGGTGTCAGGACCTGTGGGTGCTAGTTACTCACTGTGACCTTTAGATGGACCCCCTCACCACCTGTGCCTCAGAGTCGTCACCAGCAGAATGTCCTCAGCCGCCCTGTCCACCTCACAGCAAGGGATGCTGTGAGGATCCAAAGAGAAAACCGCTCTGGAAATTCTGAAGCATGATGCACACATGAGACATTTCCATAAATGGGATTCGATGCTATTAATTAGATCCATTGCCATTTATTGAATCCACAACCCCCTCACATTATTTGATGAGATAAAAGGAAACATTTTATGGCTGGAAGTCATCCCTACCATCATCTCACAAATACATGCTTTTACAAAAAGGTGTGTCCAGCATTGAAACCCAGAGCACAAAGAGCAAAGTGTCCCAGAAGGATCCCTAAGCCACAGAAAAAGAGGGAAATGCATAGTAACAAGAATCATCTCAGCCTCCCAGCCTCATTTCCGGATCTAGAAATTGGAAAACGTAGAGCACAATTTACTGAGCTCTTGACATGTTCTGGGGGGGGGAGGGAAGAAAATGAGGAGAATTAGCCATCACTCATCACCTGCCATGTGCCCAGTACTCTACGAGGGTATTTTCTATGTGTACTCTTTATTACTCCTTTCTGTAACCATGAGGTTACAGAAAAGGAAACTGATTTTCAAGGAGATAAGCAATATTATAAGGGGCAAAAGAGGAAGAGGATAAGATTAGGAAAGTTTCTCCAGGGGCGCCTGGGTGGCACAGTGGTTAAGCGTCTGCCTTCAGCTCAGGGCGTGATCCCGGCGTTCTGGGATCGGAGCCCCACATCAGGCTCCTCTGCTATGAGCCTGCTTCTTCCTCTCCTACTCCCCCTGCTTGTGTTCCCTCTCTCGCTGGCTGTCTCTATCTCTGTCAACTAAATAAATAAAATCTTTAAAAAAAAAAAAAAAAGGAAAGTTTCTCCAGATGGCAGAGAATATGTCATAGGTTCAAAGAACAGATAAAATTTTAAGTTTAAAAAAAAAAGTTAAACAAAATGTACTAGAGAAGAGACAGGCGTGAGGAACAATGCGAGAAAAGAGGATTCTCCCGGAGGTATGGTTTGGCTGGAGCAGAGTTGCGTATAGATAGGACAGGAAGATGGGATTAGAACACGGGGCTGAGACTGTCCATCAACAAGGGATCAGTCAGAACAGCAGAGCCAGTAGGATGTGTATGGATTCACCACAGGGAAATTCTCACACAATGGTGGAAGCCAGTTAAATAGTCTCCGTAAGGCTGTTGTCTTTTCATCTGATGCCGGTGCTTCAAATCCACAGGGTAGGCAGTTAGGAAAAGAAGGTCAAGAGCAGGCTGGAACTTCCATAACTCAATAATACACAGATAACTGAGCCAATTTAAAAATGGGTAAAGTATCTGCATAGACATTTCTCCGAATAAGATATAACTAGTCCATAAGTCCATGACATAATGTTGCACAGCAGTAGCCGTTAGGGGATGTGAATCAAGACCACAGTGAGATACCATTTCACAAACACTGCGACAGCTTCAATCAAAAAGACGGATAATAATAAGCATCGGCAAAGATGCAGAGAAATTAGACTCCTCATGAATTGTTGCTGGGAATGTAGAGTGGGTAGTTTGGCGGTTCCTCCAAATGAGTTACCATATGACCCAGTGATTCCACTCGTAAGTGTATACCAAAGAGAAATGAAAACGTATGTCCACAAAAAAACTCGTACACAGATGTTCATAGTAGCATTGCTCGTGGTAGCCAAAAGGTGTACCAATGTAAAGCAAAAGATAAACAAAGGTGGTACATCCGTACACCAGAATATCATTCACCAGGAAAAAAAGAATGAACTCTAAAACACGCTACGACGTGGATGAACCTTGAAAACATATGCTCAAGGCAAAGAAGCAGGAGGCATATTGTATGTTTCCGTAGATATGAAATGTCCAGAATAAGCACATCTGTAGAAACAGAGAGTAGGGCTGGAGGTGAGGGGGCAGGAGTATGGGAATAGGGAGTGACTGTGTTGGGTATGGAGTTTCCTTTTAGGATGACGAATATTCTACAGTTAATTGTAGTGATGGTTGTGCGCCTCTGTGAATATACTAAAAACCAACAAATTGTATGTTTAAATGTGTGAAATGTATGCTATATGAATTGTATCTCAGTAGAGCTGTTAAAAAAAAAAAACATGCTTCAGTTGGAATCTGATAGGGATGGACTGAAACCCTTGTCCATTCTTCTTATTTCTGACCTTCAAAACAAGGGAATCCTGCAGAAGCTGGGTGTCTTCATCATGGAGGGACCCTGGCATGCCTGGCTTGGGAGTCAGAGAAACTAAAGGAGGATCCAGGGGAAAGTAAAGCAATTCGGGCCCAGACGCTGCTTAATGCCAACAAGGGGAGCCAGCAGATCACTAGCAATGTCTGTGCACTACAAAATGGCAGCCACTTCCCTTCTGGCCTCACGAGAGCTTTCCCTGTGGCTCATGCTAGCTGGACACAGAAGAGAAGGGACTTCTGGGAAATGTAGTTCAGCCTGGACAAGATGAAACCTTCTCAGGCCTTCAGCTTGGACTGCATTATACTGCTGGCTTTCCCGGGTCTCCAGCTTGCTGACAATGGATCGTGGGACATCTCAGCCTCCATAATCACATGAGCCAATTCCTCATAATAAATCTCTTTATATATATACTATTGGTTCTCTTTCTCTGGAGAACCTTGGCTAATACAGTGATGTTTCAAGGAGAGGTAGGTAATTACTTCCAAAAGCAAAGAGAAACTATTGTCAGAACAGCAACTAGATTGGGGCCGGAAATGCTATAGAATAAGAGGTAGATTTTTTTTTTTAATCAAGTCTTCCATTAAAGAGTCGGGCCCAAGGTTCATAAATACAGAGCGAGTAGACAAGGTGAGCAAGGTAGGGTATGCATTCCTCCAAAAGCAAAGGAACACATACTCCAACAGGTGATTTTGTGAGTGTTGTCCGTTACCATGCTTTGCCTGGGTGGAATTTTTGAGGACCACTGAAGGAGGGCTCCAGACCTGGCTCTGATACCAACCAGTGGCAGCAACTTTAAAGACATTTCACAGAAAACGCAAGTAGCAAGACAGACAATTTCTCAGAGTTCTCAAGAGCTGCAGGGCAGTTTTGTAGGATGGAAGAGAGTTGAGTGTATTGGCAACCATCAGAACGGACATCACTCAGCACAGACCTGGGATGATATAGTCTCATTCTGGGACAATGCTGTGGATCAGTCGGGGAAGCTGGCAAGATGGCAAAGGTGAGGAACCCTGGGAAGATATCAAGGTCCATGGCATTCCTATTTGTGCTTGTCACCCACCCAGAAGGTACAAGTCACCACTGACCAGGAGAGCTTCAAGTCCTATTTGTCTCAAGGGAAAGCCATATTGCCTAGGAAGTCATTCCTCCCTGCAAATTCCTGACCCTGATTCCCTCCATTTCCCTAGAAATGATATCTTAATGGATTTTTAATTATTTTCATTTCTCAAAGTTAATTACCCTCCAAAGTTATCATCATGGCCAAATCGCTCTGCCTGCGTCTGTGTGATGGGTGTGTATGGGCGTGTGGTTTGTGGGGACAAACATGTACATGCATTTACAGTCATCTGGGATCGTCCTTCTTGGTCAAAGATAATTGTCACAACCTTGATACTACATGTGTGATGACAGCTGAGAACAACCCGTCGGTACAGGAAAAGACAACAACTGGGAAATGTCTTCATGCTTGTGTCTAGAATGGAATTTCACACATTTTTTCAGCTCATGACATGTTGGGTATCTCACTAATATTTTATTTTCATGGAAACCCCAGCCCAAAAGAAAAACCTGTTCCCTCTATTAAGTAGTTAGGCCCAAAGAACTTAATAAGTAGTTATGTCCTAACAACTTAGCAGCCATTTGAAAAAAATAATGCGCATAAATGAAGGGAAATTCCCAATCACCTCCACCATCTGCACCCTCAATCACCCCATCTTTTGTTCTGCCACTCCTCCCCTCCTGAAGCTTCCCCCCGCCCAGTTCTCTCCCTACACAGTTTCTGTCTTCATACGCACTCAAGGATTGCCCTACCCACCTGTCACGCCCTCCCCCCGCTCTGCCGTGAGAATTGCTCACACTTTCCTCCATGCTTCCAGAGGACGCCGTCCGTGCCCTGAACACAGTATCAGTTATTCACTGGTGATAGACTGCTTACATTAAAGTGAGGAAGTGTGTTTAATTCATGGCTCCCTCCTCAGCTCCTAATGGGGTCTGCCAACTTGTAATTGCTTAATACATGTTTATGCGCTGAATGAATGATCAGTGTTAACAATCTCACCAAGACACCTTTAGGTGACACTGTGTGAGAACTCCAGGTGCCAGCCTGCATGTAAACGCACAGCCGTGTATATGTGTCTGTGTGTACGCGAGCCCACATACACATGTATACATATGTATATACTCACACTTACAATTACATATGCATTGTACAGAAACCACCGCCTACATCCCCGCTTCCTCAATATTGGTTCTGGATCCTCATCCTGGGCAGAACACAGAGAGATTAAATTACTCACTCAAGATCATACAGCTAGTACGGGGCAGAATTAGAATTTAAACCCCGGTGAGTTAGCTCCATGTTCTTAACCGATAACGCTCTCCTGCCTCTCCTTCCTCCTGGCTGAATTCTTTCATAGGAGTATGTATACAACAGTGAAGTCTTTCCCAAAACAAGTGAAGTGAACGGCTGTACTTTGCCCCCCAATCTCACCCCTGCTGTCCACTACTTCCTCAGACACCTATCCATCATCATAAAATCCATGAATTCAATAAATTCAGCAAATGAATAAGTAGTGCCCTGATCGATACCAGACACCGGCGTAGAGCGTGGCCCCTACCATGGCTGAAAAGAGAAAACACAAGCATCACAGACCATAAGAGGATAATATACAAGGTGTATAGGAGTATGAAACAGGATGTAACATCTCATCATGCCGTTCAGAAAATCACAAAAAGAGCACCTGGGTGGCTCAGTCAGCTGGGCTTCTGCCTTCAGCTCAGGTCATGATCTCAGAGTCCTGGGATCGAGCTCTGTTCAGTGGGGAGCCTGCTTCTCCCTCTCCCTCTGCAGCTCCCCCTGCCTGTGCTCTCTCAGTCTCTCTCTCAAATAAATAAATAAAATCTTAAAAAAAAAAAAAATGAAAAGAAAAGAAAATCACAAAAGACCCCAGAGGAGGACACCAGGCTCCCAGGAAGTAGGGTTCCCATTCAAACCAGCCAGATTGAATTCATTCCAAAATAAATAGTCAAATTCTGAATGAGGCTGGTGCGTTTGAGGCAGCAGCACCATGCTGTTCCAAGACAAGGAGATGAGGGCACGCACTCAGCTCTACCGAAGCCTTGGGCAAACCATTCCTGTGACATGGTACCCTCCTTTGAGGTGCTCCATGGTCTAGGCTGAGCTCAATAGACTATCTTTAGTTCCCAAACCTCAACCCATCCTATATTACGTTGCAAATATGTAATAAACTATTCATAATAGTTCTCCAAATATAAGGAGAAAGAGTAGAATTTAAAGTAGATGCAGTTATTTTAACTTCTGGCAAAAAAACCTAGAGAGCGATGGCCAGTGGCCACCGAACCCATGGGGATATAGTCTTTCATCCCTGACCCACCCTTCTTCTTGAGTACCAGAGCAACAACATTCGGATCACTTCCTGCTGCCCCTCATACTCTGAAACTTGCCCTGTTGATGAACGATACTTAATATCACTGAGCACTACCTTGTGCCCAGAATTGGACCAGACCCTTCCTACCTATTGCCTTATTTCCCCTTAGCAACACCGTGAAGACGGACTATCATCTACTTTCACGGGTGAGAAAACAGACTCAGAGAAGTTAAGTCATTTGCCTAAGGTCATGCAACAAAAGTCGGTTGAGAATATTATTCTACATTTGATGTCCCTTCCACTCTGTACGCAGCTGGCTTTGACAGTACGTAGTAGAGCAGAGGAGGCAAAATAAGAAATGAGTCAATCATAAGGGATACGTTCTGAAGACAAAGCCCAGAAAACCAAAAGATTATATTACATCAAAGCTTTGACAGCATATTCGGCCTCTGCTAGAAACACAGCATATAAACCCCGGGAATATTTAACTGATTTAAAAAGAAGGGAACCTGTGTTATTTCCTTCCCATGCCTGTTTGCTCCTACCTTGCTTGCTGTCAGTTGCTCTCCATAACCGGTTTTTGTCCTTTTCCTTTTTTTCAAATTTGCTCCAGAAAATCCCTCCGCTGGATATAAACACTGAGAAGGGCAGCTCCTTGTTCCCTTGAGCATAGGATAAGGTGTGCGGAACATCACACTTCCCTTCCACAGCTTGCTACACCAGCCACTCAAGAGCCAAAGCAGTGTGCATCAGTTTATGACCTTGAGAAGCAGGCACCAAGATGGAATCAGACACACAGAAGATTGGTTGGATGAAATGCCTGTAAAATTAAAGGAAGAGAGAAACGGAATAGATTGGAGAGAATCTTCCGACAGTAATGCAGGTCTGACACCAATGAAGAGAAGGAAGGAAGGAAGGAAGGAAGGAAGGAAGGAAGGAAGGAAGGAAGGAAGGAAGGGAGAAGGGGGGAGGGAGAAAGGAAGGAAGGAAGGAAGGAAGGAAGGAAGGAAGGAAGGAAGGAAGGAAGGAGGGAAGGAAGGAAGGAAGGAAGAAGGGGGGAGAAAGGAAGGAAGGAAGGGAGGGAAGGAAGGAAGGAAGGAAGGAAGGAAGGAAGGAAGGAAGGGAGAAGGGGGGAGGGAGAAAGGAAGGAAGGGAGGAAGGGAAGGAAGGAAGGGAGAAGGGGGGAGGAAGGAAGGAAGGAAGGAAGGAAGGAAGGAAGGAAGGAAGGAAGGAAGGAAGGAAGGAAGGAAGGGAGAAGGGGGGAGGGAGAAAGGAAGGAAGGGAGGAAGGGAAGGAGGAAGGGAGGAAGGGAAGGAAGGGAGATCATCCACCAAAAGGATAGGTCTATGGAGAATCATCATCTGCCACGAAATTCTCCATATAAAAGATACTCACTTAAATTGATGGACTGAATGAACCATCTCCATATTTAAGCTGCTAACCTATACTTTAACGTCCCCCATTTGAGGCCATTCATTCAGCAAATAGATACATGCATCTAGTACGTACCAGACATTATACTGGGTACTAGGGATGCTGGTACTCATGGTTCCTGCCTCGGAAATACGAGCAAACATTTCTTTTTCTAAGCGCTCTGATAGCAGGATACACAAGACACTTAGATGATTGCTATGGTTAGTATGTGTCTGTTGCAAGGAACATAAAACCCAATTGGAACTGGCTTAAATAGGATGGTTATTGCTTCCCATAAATGCTTTTATAACAAAGTTGTATTTTCCTCTCTTTCTGTGTTCAGATAGGGCATCTGTAACCTAAACATTTCTCTTTACGGGATCCCCATATCTATGCACCAATACCTCTATTTTTTCTGCCAAGTCCACTAATGCTACACTCTTGATAGTCTCTTTCCCAAGGTGTAAGAGGCAGCTGATTAACCAAGTGGAATCCCTGCCGTGCCCTTCATCCCATCTCAACCAACTCCATACTTGAGAGTGTTACTAACAATGCCCCCACTTTCTGCTGCTAAGGTCTCTATAATTTGAGATGCCTTGAGGTGTGAATAATAAAAAATTCAACTCAGAGTGGTTTTCACTATAAACAGGATATATGCATGAATAATGAAGGTCTTGATGTAGGGAAGTGTTGGTCTGATTCAGCCGCTCAACAGTGTCATCACGTTCATCTCTTTTCTGTTTGCCATGGTGCCAGCTTCATCCTCACGCAGGCTGAGCTTCATGGCCACAAGATGGCCGCCAACAACTACCATGCTTTCTTGGATCATATCAGGAGAGAGGGGGAGATCATTACTACTAGAAGCTCTCTGAGGAAAATGAGGAAGTGCAATTCCAGAAACTCCTAGAAAACAATTCTTCTCATTTCATTGGTCCCAGAGGGACCGTAAGCCCAGCCTTGAACCAATCACCATGGCCAGGAAATGTGGTTTTTACTAATTAAAGTAATCCTGAACCATGTACGAGGGTTCAATCTTCTTCCCACAAAGTACATGGATTTGAATAGGAGGGGTGTTGATATCTGAATAAAAATTGGGGTTTTTCTAAAAATAGATACTGGGGATACAAACACAGTTTCCACTATGATGATTATGATGGTGGCAGCAAGCATTTATTGAACCCTTCTCTGCATGAGGCCTTGCTAAGTAAGGGGGTGAACCCTAGAATGGACACATCCCTGTTTCAGCATGTCTCCAAGAAATCCAGCCAGAGAAGCTTCAGCCTAGCCCTTCCCAAGCAAAATCCCAGCCAGGCTCAGCTGAAACTCTCTCACCCCTTTCTCTATCTCCAAGCACCCTTATGTCACTGCTTTGTTTGCTTAAAGCCTGAGGCAGACATAATTACTAAATTTAGGCAAGATCCTGAGAGAACCCCAAAGGTCCTTCTACTCAAACAGAAATCATTTGTTCTGATGAGCCCCACTCATCACGTCCTGACCTTGGATCTCAACTAATTTTTCGCAAGAAAAATTCTGGGTGCCTCTGACCCCTGCTGTTGAAGACGTTCCCATTAAGGAGGTCATCGCCTCCCTCAGCAGGGACCTGACTGGAAATTGGCTATGAGGACACTATAACCTGGCAACAAAGGCAAGTGATCTGGGTTTTCTGAAGCACCTGGGAAAGAAATGGAAATCAGATCCCACCTGAGCCAGCGTGGCCTTCCTGGTTCAGAATCGTCTTTGTGCCACTGAAGTTTTCCAGTATCCGTAAGAAGCAAGCATCCGCCCAGAAATTCCCCCCATCGCTGCCTCTCTTCCCTTGGCTGAAGTCTTGTAGTCTTTTCCCTCCACCTCACAGATTGTATAGGTTCCCCTTTGAGCCTTGCCACACTCATCGCCCTCTTTCTCTCCACCCTACACTTCATCCGTGTTAGCCAAATGGCTTGATGACTTGTCTCTGACCCCCACCAGATTATGCACGCCTAAAGAGTAGAGTCTATTTTCAACTATATCCCTAACCTCTATATGCTTAACTTTATCCACCATAGTGTCTGGCACGCATTAGGGGTTTAATAATTATCACGGAAGGAAGGGAAGGAAGGAAAGGAATAGGTAGACAGACACCTAGAGGAAAATGTCCTGTTCATCCTCTTTTCAGTTACCCCAGCCTCATCCTAGAGTCTTCTTGACTTGAACTCGGTGCTCTCTCTGTTCTAACCCTGCAGACTTTGATGGCGATGAGTTTTCTCTGCCCGCCTTCTCCAGCCCCAGATTCTGGGAGGTCAGGGGAGTGGCTGGCAGAAGCCTGAAGGGGATGATGCAACATCAAAATTCAACTGGGAAAACCAGATCTTCTACTCTTGGAGGTGTGGAGGGCAGGTAGGGTGCCCCACTGTGAGCGAACTCTTTCTCTCTACCTTTCCCATAGCATGAGGCATTCAGGGGAAAAAAGCGTTTCATGCCAAAATCAATTGGAGAAACACTAGCTTAAACAGAAACAAAGGAGCTTCTTTAATGGGGAATTTCTTAGAAGTTGAATACACTGTGAGATATGAATATCTCATAAGGATAGAGGATTCCATTTTTTCCCCAAATTAGTAATCAACTGATTTTTTAAGGGATTACCAGTTTACTTAATTACTGTATTGTAGCATAGTGCTTCTCAAACCATTTGTGACATAGAACAAGTGTAGGTTTATTTTTAATCTCCAATTGGCACGGTCTGACTCTGCGCGACTCGAACATAACCCATGCTATACACGATTCACCACATTCGTTTGACAATATCTGCAATGATTATATTTGCTTCAAGAAGACAAGTCCGTTGAACAATTGGATGTTGGAGCAATGTTTAAATTCTTACTCTAAATTTCTGTATTTACTTTATTGCATACCAGTAACAAAAAAAAAAGAGAGAGAGAGAGTTCACTGAGTAGTACTACCATTAAACACTTGCTAGATTAAATTCCTCTCTCTCGAAATCTCTCCTACCAAGTCACATATCCAAAAGCATCTCTCTGTCCCTCTCTCTCAGACAAAAAAACATAACTGGAGAGCCAGCTGGTGAACTACCATCTCTCAATTTCCCCTATTAATTTCCCGGCTTCCGATTAATTGATTTTTCATCATTGAAATCCCATAGTAATAAGTAGCTTGTATTTAAATTTGACAGGTATGCGGGCTGGATAAGAGTACGCCATGGACATGTAGTGGCATTATTAATGATCTTGTCATCAATAAAATTGCAATGTTTAAAAAATAAAGCCTTAAGCTTAGCTCGCGAATGTGTCTGAGACCATCCCGCACGCCTGAGAAAAGTTGCTGATCTTAAAGATCTTTTTTTTCTCTTTGTGTTGCAACTTGAGCTTCTTTTGATGTTTGCCTCTTTGGATGTTACTTAAATAATTAAAGCAGCTATTTTTGACCTACTTTCCATACGGAAGTTTAAATTCCATTATTGAATTAGAAAATTATCTAAAGGCGCCTTATTAGAGAGAAGATAGCAGATAGATGATAGATAGATAGATAGATAGATAGATGATAGATGGATAGATAGATAGATAGATAGATAGATAGATAGATAGATAGATGATAGAATGGATCTGGATTTCTTAATGAAAAATGTAGATGCCATGAAATCCAGATTATTACAAAGCCCCATTGTGATTCTCGGCAGCCCCCAGGTGCGGACTTCCTGCTGACTTCAAAGGGAATCGAGGGGGAAGAAAGTACAGTGCCTTGGGAATGAACCCCAGGCTTTTGCTACCTGGTGAGAAGGTTGCAATGCCCATGCAGCTTCTTTCTACGAAAGGGCCTGATGGAAAAGTTCCTCTGCCTTCATGGGCAGCCCTCGGAGCCAGTTCTGGAGTGCAGAAGACGCGTGGCTCCAGCCACAGGCCACTTTGAGCCTGGCTCTATCAATCAGCAATGACTCTATGGAGTCCCGGGCAAGTCACCTGACCTCTCTGCACCTCAGCTTCCTTATTTATAAGATAGAGATAATAAAGCTAAACTTTTGGAGCTGTTATGGAGATTAAAAGTGAAGTTTTAAAGTTCCCACCACGTAACAGATATTCAGTAAGAGGTATTTATTATCACTATTATTACATATGCCTGGGGATTCTCCTCTCCCCATATAAGATCCACAAGGGTCTTTCCCCTCAACCTGCTTCTTCATGAAATCCAAGCTTTTACACCCTTAACCTGTCAGCCCAGCTTCCCTGCCCATGGCAGCCTGGAAGAGACCCACATGACCATGACTCCAATGTCACCAGCAACATCGCAGTGGAGATGGCCTCTCCTCACTGCTCTTACCCCTCTCTTACTAGTTTTAAAAACAGGGCCTCGCTCACTCAACTTTTTTATAGCTCTCATACTTCTAGCCCTGTTGGTGACAACTTGAGTGCACCATTTCGTCAGCTAGGATAGTACTAGAAGTTGTCTAGGAGACGCAACTGTGTCCTGCACTCAGAACAGAACCCAGGGAGCTCAGCCCTGACTTTTAGGCTGAGGGAAGGGGTATCTCCATATTCAGCCAAGAGTGCTCTTTATTCTATCTGTTCTTCCGTCCTGCGTCCTATGTCTGGAAGATCAGCCGTTCATCTCAAAGTCCTCCGGATGCTCTCCCCAGATGGAACTCGGGACAGCCTGCGATGCTATCCTAAGTGAGAGCCTTAAACTCTCCATTCTTCGTCATGCACTGATTCAACAACCCGTTCCTGAGGCACTGTTGTAGGCTCTAAAGGAATCAATGATGAGAGGGAGATGAAAGATGCCATCTGTACCCTCACGAGAAAGGCAGACATTCGTCAAATAAATAACGTGACAATTGTGTCCGTGTGCGGTGTGGTCACACCGGCTACTACTAAAGGACATCATAAGGGAAATTGACTTGATTCAAGAAATCAAGGAAGGCTTGTCTAAGGCAGTGATCCTAGCCTTAACCTGAAAGATGAGGAGCATTCACTAGACGAAGTGAAGCCAGGGGCGGAGGTGAGAGGTGATTCCAAGTAAAGGAAATATATATTCGAAGGCCTGAGGCAAGAGGTTATATGGTGGGTGCAGTTGAATCCCCCGGGAAATGAGGATGAGACTCATGAGACGAGCAGGCAGCATCCAGATTATGTAAGACTTGGTAGAACCTCTCATAGATTTTGGTCTTCTGCCCAACAGCAGTGAGAAGCCACTGAAGTGATGTCAGTGGTTGGAAGATGATATGATAACATTTGCACTCTCCGGAAGATGTTATTGGGTTTTCTGCTAATTGGGCATCAACCATCTTCACAGATGTACTTCCAAGACCAACTTCTCAGCTGGCTCTGAGACAGGGAACCAGGAGGCAGCATGAGTCAGGGGCTCCCTGTAATTGGATGCCTCTCATCTCTTCTGCCCTGTTGGTGATGACTTGAGTGCACCATGATTTCGTCACCTTCCTTATCTTGGTTTCTGGTGCCAAGGAGCTTTCAGCATATCCAGCTTCTCTCTGCCTGGAGGACAAGAAAATCAGCACCCTCGGTGCCAGCATCTTCCTCTCCACAGAGAGGGATCAAAATACTGAGCCTCGTGAAAGGTCAAACTCATTGATGAGTAATCCTTACTAAAAACTTTTATCATTTTGGGCTATATTCTTCTTTGCTTTTACCGCCAAAAACCCACATATTAATAATTAAACCCTAAGGTCCATGGAAAACAGACCTCTTTTTTCACTGTTTTATTTCCAATTTGCTGCACAGTAGTTGCTCAATAAATATTTGTTACATAAATGAACCTTAGAAATATTTTTACAAGAAGAAACTAAATAAAGACATCACTCACCATTTTACCATTCTGAAATAACTTTCCATGTTTTATAGAATGTTTTTGTTCTTATGTTTATAGACATATAGATTGAATTAACTTTTAAGCATATAATCCTGGATTGTATATGACTTAGACATTGCTTCCCATGTGTTCTTATCATAAATATGAGCAAACCTCTCAATTAGCCTCTTGGATCTTCCTGGCATGTATGCTGATGGACACAAGTTATATGCACGACAATATATAAACAGGCAGAAATGTATGTTTAAGGCTATAACCCATTCAGTTAATTGGGGCTATTTTTCTCAACACAGAGGCAAAGGAAATGCAACATACCCTCAAGGAAAGGAAAGGAACTGAAAGGGGAAAGGAAAGGGGAAAGAATAGGAAAGGGGAAAGGAAAGGAGAGGAGAGGAGAGGAGAGGAGAGGAGAGGAGAGGAGAGGAGAGGAGAGGAGAGGAGAGGAGAGGAAAGGAAAGGAAAGGGAAAGGACAGGACTGAAATTTGGGAATCATAAATAAACTAAAAATTTAGATTTTTATATTATTTAAAGCTTTGAGCACCATTTTTCAGGCAAAGACATAGGATTGTAAAGATAAACTGTGTTTGTCCAAGATTACAGATCTAGGAATCTTCTGATTCCTGAGCCTGATCTCCTGACCAACTCTTAGGAGCCTTTCTCACTGACATCAATAAGCAGAAACGTTCTGAAGAAATGAATAATTTTACTTAGTGTTTTTGCAGATTGTAATAATGCATCAGAAACTTCATTTTTTAAGAGTGACATTAGCCCACATTAGCATCCCCGTATGGACAAGTTCACACATTTGCAATCAAAAAGTTATGAATTATTATGACTCAAAAGTTTGAAGCGGTGCGTCTCGAGGTGCAGTTAGAAGAAATATTTTGTTTTTCCACTAAAGAATAATCAGTCATCTATTTTAATAAAATTAATCTTCTGCCTCCTTGTTATACGTTCAGATAATAGCGGCTAATCTGATCGGTATAAAATCTGGGAGGTAGATGATATATCTGGAATAGTTACTTAAAATATTAGCTTTGTTACTTGGGGAGCAAGGGATAAGGAACATCTCAACCGGATCTGCTAATCTGCTCAGGACCAGCTGGAACTGAGGCCCAATGAGCGGTCCTGGGGACTGACAAGCGAGAAAGACATGCTGTGTTTCGTTACAGGTGTTGTGGGAAGGAAAACAAGCAATGCCTTCAAACACCAACCCTAAATCTGTAGATGCGAAGTTGCAAATCGTAGGCATTAATTTTCAGTTGAGCTGTTACAAGGATCTTCGAAGTTCACCGCGGCAGTGTGATTTTCCTAAGCTATGATGGGGAGCCTACCACAAAAAGAAATTCAGCTTTTAAAGGGAACTTTATAAGTGGTAGTCGTTATGTGATTAGAATTCATTCGTGTATGATAAACTATATGTTTAGCAAATGGTTGGTCCTGTCATAGCCCTGGACACCGGGCACGCTCAAGAAGTTGAATGAGTCTGGAGTCTAGCACCCCTGAGGACCAGGAGGAATCAGAACAATCTCCTCACAGGGCTTTGTGTGCCGTTAAGAGTGTAATAAAACCAGGAATTAGCACCGGAAGGGGACTAGAGATTAGCATTCAAACAGCCCCACAGAATGGCCAAGAGAAGTCAACTCAGGGCGAGAGGTAAGGGGGTAACATGGAAGATCTCACAGGAGCCATTGCTAAGGGAAGTTTCTGATGCCTTTCCGGTGGAACTACTTCCACCTCGGCTCAAGCCTCTGCTCTCGCCTCTTCTCTGTCCTCAAGACACACCAGGCCCCTCTTCTTACACAGGTTCTGTTGGGAGTATAGACAACTGATAGGACCCGAGTAAGCAGCAATACCTGAAAAGAGCGTGGCGCTGAGGGGGAAAGGCTAGGACTGGAATGAGGAAATCTGGATTCTACTCTCTATTCTGACTCCTTTACAACTAAGACACATCCTTTCCCCTCTCTGAGAACACCCATGACAAATCTTAAATGCTTTCTCAGTCCCTCCATGGAGGCTCCTGTGTCCGGGACTCCCTCTGATGTCCTGATCAGCCACTCTGCTTGGCATGCTGAGTCCTCAGCCTTGGCTCTGCCTGCACAGCCGCACAGCCAACCAGCCACAGGCTCGGGCTTTCTGGTTCCTCCTCCACTTCCAGACTTAGAAGGATCACCATCCCACCTGGTGGTATCTGGTGAACTGCGCAACCACCAGAGGTCAGAGGACGTGATCCGGAAGTCAGAGAATTAACTGTCCATGGAATGAATCTTGACTAATGGGGAAAAGAAAATGGAAGGGACCCAAGTAGATAAATTCCCTCCCCCCTGCCTCCTGGGAGCAACTCCATTTCTCCCATAGCCAAGCCATAGAGGTCCTTCCTACAGAGTGACCTGGCCCACCGTGAAGGAGTATCCAGCCTAGTAATACCTCACTTCTCATTGCTTCACAGAGCTCTTTCTGGACTTCCCTCTTTTCACATTCTTATTGTCCTGGGTCTGCATCTCCCAGGTGGAGGGCATCAGACTTCAGTGAACACAGACTAGGCCTGAACCTTTGTCTTCCAAATAAGAGAAACGGAGCCTCATAACCACATAGTCACTTCCGGGTCTGAGATTCTGGAATCCAGGTTCTAACCTTCAACAAAGCCATGACCTAGAATTTCCACAAAGCAGACAACTCTTGCATTGTCCATAATGAAATACTCCGGCTGAGATATCACTCTGCATTGGGAAACATTGCCATGAGGTTTCTAGCATTCCACCATTTTTCATGTGAGGAAACAGGCTCAGAAAGCTGAACACATTTGCTCAATGCCATGGAACTAAAGAAGAAGAGCCAGCATTCAGACTTAATCTGATTCCGTGTCCTACATTCTACCAAAGCTCCTTGATTATAGAAGCACACGTTAATGTACGTCCCCCCCAAAATCTGGAGCAGACAACTTACCAGTAGCGAAACTGCCAAGTTCAAGGGGTCAGGGAAATACAGAACCAGTAGGGACTCCCCACTGACTACCTTGCCCCAGAAACGTGTTGCCCCTTCCCTCCCGACAACTCTAACCCTCGCCGGGGCTCTCGATCCTTCACAAACGGCCCCCTGTCCTCTCCAAGTAAATGGCATGAGTTTCTGTTCAGACCCTCAATACATTTAACGTCTTAAGGAAGGTCACTGAGATGAATTGTTTCACACGCAAGACAATTCTCCCACTTACACGTGTACGCAAGCACACGACTGACCTCGTGATTTGTGAAGAAGGTGAGAGCCGTTTTGATGAGGTTTGGGAATATAGGTGAGGTTCAGTGGGGTGGAGTCCGGAGCCAACAACCAGGAAAGAATTCTTGAGCCGTCTTTGGTACAAAATGGTGGTTTATTAAAGCACCGGGACAGGACCCGTGGGCAGAAAGAGCTGCTGCCCCGGGGTCGTGAGGGGTGGCTATTATATACTATGGGGTTGGGGGAGGTAAGGAAAAAGGCAGGTTGAGAAAGTACCTTCATATGTTAAAGAAGACTCACAGGATACCAGAGTCCTTGCCATTGTCAAGTTAGGGTTGTTTTTCCCTCTGGCAAGGCGTTAACATCAAGATAATTGGGAACTTCCTGGAGGAACAGCATGGATCCCACCCAGGAGTTGGGGGGTGGGGGGTTTGCGGTGCATAGGCTTACGCTTTGTCTTCAGCCAGCCTTCTGTTCCCTCAACAGTTTCAGACCTAAAGATGATTAAAGCAGGAGCAAGAAGGAGGTGTTGAGGCCTCAGAGGTGTGGGGACCAGAGCATGCCTAGGAGTTCTCAAGGGGCATGCGTTGGAGCTCAGCGGGATTGGGGATTCATCTTAGTTTCCTAGGAACAGATGATGTGAAAGTTTCTCAAGAAGTATTGAATAACTGATTGATTGATTAAACGGATGAATAAATGAATTCTGCTGTTTCTTTTAAAGATTTTATTTATTTATTTGACAGAGAGAGAGACAGCCAGCGAGAGAGGGAGCACAAGCAGGGGGAGTGGGAGAGGAAGAAGCAGGCTCCTAGCGGAGGAGCCTGATGTGGGGCTCGATCCCATAACGCCGGGATCACGCCCTGAGCCGAAGGCAGATGCTTAACCGCTGTGCCACCCAGGCGCCCCTCTGTTGTTTCTGATCCACTGTGAGCACGAATGGCCTCTTCCTTGGAGATAAGCAGATGTACCTTTGAGATCAGACAGCTCTGCGAGTCCCGGTTTTGCCAGGTTGTTAGCAAGTAACTTCACTCTTACGGGACTTTACCCCACCTCTGAACAGAGAGGATTATAATCTCCGTCTCGAAACACATTGTACGTACTGGAAGCCTTTATTCATAAACATGACCTGGCATTCAGATGGGCTCAGTGGATGCTAGTGTCCTTTTCCTCTTTGGCTTCTCCTCCTGCATTACCTGAATTCCTTAGGCCCTGATGCTTGATAGCACAGGGCCAAGGTCAGGAATGTGGGGTCCTGTGCTGGTTTCTGACCTGAAGAGCCTGTGCCACAGAGCCCTCAAGTTCACGGCCTCTGAAAGCCAACTGTTTCCATTTGAAAACCAGCCCGATCCCTTATAGCTCTGTGACCTTGGTTAAGTTACGTGACCTCTCTGAACATGTGTTCCACGTCTGAAAAATGGGGAGAACGGTACTTACCTTGGAAGGATTTTGCAAACACGCCTAGAGTTTGGAATAATGTCTGGGCTTAAACTGTTTAGTAAGTGTAACTATTACGTGGTGTAAATCTCTACTTGAAATGTAAACTCCTCAGGCTGGAAGCAAAGTCACTTTCTGTCCAGGACACTCAAGCCTACAGGATTTTCTCTCTTGCCTGACCCCTAGGCATCGTCTTACCTGCTGGTGATGGTTTGCTCTCCCTGCCCCGGACTGCCTACCACCCCATCTCCCCAGACGCCAGAGAGCCTGGGGACTGTTGGAGCAGGCCCCGAGGGTTGGAAGTGCGGTGGCACTGGAGCCAGCCCCCGAGGCCCCCGAGGCCCCTCTGCAGAATCCTGGGTCTCAGGAGCACAGCGAGACCCCAACGAACCTCCCCTGGATCTGCTTCCAGCAACACGCTCCCTTGCACAGAACTCTGCAGGCCCGTCAAGATTCATGTGGACTTCATGAGACTTTTAGCTTGGTGACAGGGTCTGAAGCCACCCCTCCTTCCCCCCCCCCAATTTTTCTCTGTGTTTCTTTTTAGGTAAATGGGTGCGTGCGGGCACATTAAGGTTTATTAACTAAGCGGCAGAAATGCCTGCAAACTTTTACGGCTCCTCCCGGGCCTATAAACAGTTGCCTCGATCCCTCTTTCCAAGGCATTAAAACCTGAGGGAGGTGAGCCCTGGGCCCCGGGGGTGAGGGTGCCTCTGCTCCCAGCCTGAGGCTGAAACCAGGAGGAAGCCCCAGCAGCCTTCCCTCCCGCTCCAGCCTCCGTGGGAGGGCCGGTACGGGGGAGCCCACAGGGCCGAAACTGCTGGGAGTCCGGAGAGCCTGAGTGCCCTCAATGTATATGTAAAAACCCAGACAAGGGACGATGTCAGGGAGGCTGCGGCAGCATGGGGACCCAGGAGGAGGCTCCAGGAGGAGTCTTCAGAGGCTCAGCAGCTAGAGGCCCTTAGGAACAAGAAGGTGGTAGAGCACGGGGGATGGGACGGTGGGCCGTGAGTCAGAATGCTGGGTTCTGATGCAGGCTCCCCTGCTCTCGCCAGGGGGCCCTGAGCACGTGACGCCACCTCTCTCGGCCTGTTCCCTCCTGTGTCATGAAGATAATGAGCTATCCGGATGCACGCATCCGTGTACATCAAGTAACAGTGTGCTGAGAATATAGTAAACGCTAAAGAAACGATGACAAATCATTATGCAACATGTGGGTTGAACGTGCTTCCCAAAGGATTTGGAGCATGAAGCCCCATGTGGTTAATAAGAGTGGCCACAGAAATCGGCCCGTGTGTGTACGTCTTGGTGGCAGGCCTGCCGTCTTCTCGAAGCGCCCAGAGGAAGCCCCCAACCAAGGATGTTGGCAGACATCATTGGCGCTAAGAAGACGGGCCAGAGGGAGTTGGCATCCAAGGGGTCCACTTGTCACTGCGGTGGCTCCCAGCACAGGTGGCCCTGACGTTGCCCAGTGAGCACCGGGAGCAGAGTCCCCAGGGCCCCGGGCTCAGGCCTTGAAGGGACGTAGGGCAGCTTGCAGCCCAGCTCAGCAACGAGGACTATGAGGACGCACACGGGGTCCAAGAACCTTGCTGCAGAAAGAGAGACTGGGACCTGTGGCTGAGGCGTAGCGCCCCCAGTGAAGAGTCGGGGCTCCTGGTCTCCAGTCATTCCTTTTCTGCTCCTTCCAAAAAAGTCGATTTCTTACTTTCAGTCAGTGACCTTTCCTTCCATGGGGTCTGTGAACAGAACCACATTTCATCTCAAACATTCCAGGGATTCTATACCGGATCTCCAGGGTGTGCGGCAGGAACAGTTGCTCAGGTTATGCACTCCACCCGACAGAAAGATGAAGCTGAAACCAGAACTCAAAAATGGTGTCAAAAGCTGGCTAGTGAGCATGGAAAGCGATTAAAATACAGGTAAAACTAGACCTTTATTTTGAACTTGAGACCTTATACTGAAGTCAAAATTAATTTTGGAAAAGTTGATAC
This sequence comes from Ursus arctos, assembly GCF_023065955.2. Classification (NCBI taxonomy): domain Eukaryota; kingdom Metazoa; phylum Chordata; class Mammalia; order Carnivora; family Ursidae; genus Ursus; species Ursus arctos. The sequence continues at coordinate 19,001,192 of NW_026622830.1, read as the reverse complement.
TTTATGTCAATAACAACAATAATAAAAATTCTATACCAATACTTTGTACCTGTAATTTCAAAGCCTGTAAACAAAAACCATGGAGTAGAAGAGAAAAATGAGGGGGTGATAGTAGAGAAAGTAAAAGTGTGCTAGAGGGGCGCCTGGGTGGCACAGCGGTTAAGCGTCTGCCTTCGGCTCAGGGCGTGATCCCGGCATTCTGGGATCGAGCCCCACATCAGGCTCCTCCACTAGGAGCCTGCTTCTTCCTCTCCCACTCCCCCTGCTGTGTTCCCTCTCTCGCTGCCTGTCTCTATCTCTGTCAAATAAATAAATAAAAAATCTTTAAAAAAAAAAAAAAGTGTGCTAGAAATCGTCAAATGGGAAGAGCTAAATTTAAGACAGGGCATATACGTTTAAGCAAAATAAGGAATATAAAGGCATTAAAACAGTCGACAAAAAATAAGAGACCAAGGGAAAAAATAAGGACATGTAAACGTAAATTCTAAATCAAGAGGATAGAAGAAGAGCTTGACAGTTACAATTGTATGTACAAATGTGAGTTTAAAATGTGTGAAAACAGTGATACATGGAATTGTGGAATCACTATATTGTACACTAGAAACAAGCATAATGCTCTATGTTAGCTGTACTAGAATTAAAATTAAAAACGTAATTTAAAAAAAATAAAAAAGTAACATAAAATATTTTTCAAGAGTCAGTGAAAGAAAATAAATAAAATAAAATATATAAAAACAAAGATCCTTATATTGTGAGCAGGGGTGGGGGGGTAAAATGGGTGAAGGTGGTTAAAATGTACAAAACTCTCAGCTATAAAATAATTAGGTCATAAAATATATAAAGTAAAGTAGAACATGGGGACTATAGTTGGTACTATTGTATACCTGAAAGGTGCTATGAGACTAGATCTTAAAAGTTGTCATCACAAGAAAAAAATTTTGTAACTATGTATGGTGATAACATGAGTTAACAAGACTCATTATGGTGACCACCTCTCAATAAATACAAATATTGAATCATTATGTCGTACATCCAAAACTAGTATGTCAATTATATCTAAGTTTAAAAATATAGAACATCTGGGACGCCTGGGTGGCGCAGTCGTTAAGCGTCTGCCTTCGGCTCAGGGCGTGATCCCGGCGTTCTGGGATCGAGCCCCACATCAGGCTCCCCCGCTATGAGCCTGCTTCCTCCTCTCCCACTCCCCCTGCTTGTGTTCCCTCTCTCGCTGGCTGTCTCTCTCTTCATCAAATAAATAAATAAAATCTTTAAAAAAATTAAAATTAAAAATAAAAACAAAGATCCTTTAATTTAATCAGAATTCAAATTTGAACAAAGAGGCATGCTATTTTTCAATGGATTACCAGTTTTAAATGAAACTTTAAAAGGAAACGATAGTTAAAATGGTCCTGTCAGACAAAAGGTTACCTGGGAAAGAAAAGCCTGCTTTCGGGGCGCCTGGGTGGCACAGCGGTTAAGCGTCTGCCTTCGGCTCAGGGCGTGATCCCGGCGTTATGGGATCGAGCCCCACATCAGGCTCCTCCGCTAGGAGCCTGCTTCTTCCTCTCCCACTCCCCCTGCTTGTGTTCCCTCTCTCGCTGGCTGTCTCTACCTCTGTCGAATAAATAAAATAAAATCTTTAAAAAAAAAAAAAAGAAAAGCCTGCTTTCTAATGATAAAAGTTCATCCACAAAGAGAAGAAAAGAAGACACAAGAAATATTCATTGAAAAATTAACAGTGTTCATCTCCCAGTTTTTAAATCACATGTGAGTTTTATTTTGTTATTTTGACTTATCAGCATTTTCTCTATTTTCTTTCATGTATGTAAAGAGAAAATGAGTTTGTAACTCCTTCCCTTTACTACTGTCCCCATTCTCAAGGAAGCTAACGCAGTTCAAATGTCTCCTCTTCTGGGAAGTCTCCCCTGAACATTATAAATCCCACTCCTGTTTGGACCAAATTCGGTGCCTTCTCAGGGATGTGCTGAGCCTCCCTCCAGCTAAAGAGCATGGTGTGTGCCCCTCTTCCCACCGCATGTTGGTAACACCAACACCGCCTCTGCCCAGTACCAGGCTGGTAGCTTGAAACCTGCCAAGATGGGAGTAGTCACACTACAGAAATCAGCAAATGTTGCAAATTACGATCTCTCCCCAACGGAGAGCCGCACACCACTCTGTTTGTGTTCCCAGAAATCTGTGCGTGGCCGTCTGTATAGATTTTGTCATCTTACACTGTAATGTTCCACCTGTTCTTCTCCACCACTAGCTTGTGAAGAGAGGTAAAACATTTCATCATTAATCTCTAGCCCATGCACAGGGTGGAAGGGGGAAGCTCAGGAAGAAGGAAGGGAGGGAAAGAGGAAAAAGGAGGGCAGGAAGTGAGAGAGGGGAGGAAAGGAAGGATGATTGCTTTCTTTCTTCAAATGTAATGGAATGGCCTTATTTATCCCAGAAATATCAACCATAGCCATTCCTTGCAGCATGAAGTTCTCCAACTATCACCAACAAGACCTGGGCTTCCTCATTCCTGCCAAAGAAAAGATGAAAAGCAGCCATTAACCTCTGGATCTTCCAGCCAGCCGGGGTCAGGAAGGTGGAATACGGCTATCGTTGAAAATCAGTGCTTACTCCCAGTTAGGATGACAAATCCCAGTTTTGCTTTAGCACACTTCCCAAGATGCAACAATTCTGAGTTTGTTTCCTTATTCAGCACTTGGGAGTCATGAGAACGTTCCCTTCTGCTCACCTTCTACCATCTCACTGAGGACCAAGTATTAAGAAAGGACTTCACAAACACTAAGTACTTTGGACATTTACCTATTTGGCTCCTACCTCCTTTCAAAAGTCCTGGAAATTCTACAAGAATCATTCTGCAGTCATAGCCTATTAGGTATCTTTGGGGGAGTGATCGATCTGAATAATGTGCTCATTGTGTCAATATACCGTAAAATATGACCATTAGCGTAAACTCCCCTTCTCCAGCAATATGTAGACCCAGGCCAGAAGAAGCTCCAAGGCCACGGAACTTGTGGAAGTGAAATGAAACAAAAGAGAAAACAGTACCCAGCTCAACTGGTTTGGCCAGTTGTTCAGATGCGTACTAGATACATCCAACCAGGCTGTGACTTCCAACCTCCTATTCAAGTTCCTTCAGGTTCTGTGTGCAGTGTGTGTGCATGGCCACTGCTGCTTACAGAAGGAAATGAAAACCACTAATTACTGAGTAGCCACTGGATTTGTTCATGGGTTCAACAAATACTGATTGAACGGTGTGCCAGGCACAGGCCTGGGCCCCAAGGAAACAGATGAATGAGATGAACTTTCGTCACGCCCAATCCATTGGAGGAAGGGGCCCCAGAGAAGCAATAAAAAACAAATAAATAACGTAATACAGACCATAGTAAGCTCTAGTAAGGAATGAAAGAAAGCCCAGTGGTACATCATAAAGGAGAGTGATGTATTCAGGAGGGCCAGGAGAGAGGGTTCTCAGCAAGGGAGACCACAGAAGCGAAGAGCCTGAAGATGGAACAGGACTCGGCACACTCCAAGAACATAAAGGAGGTCTGTGTGCCTGCAAGAGTGAGCATGACTATAGGTGGGAGATGAAGAAGGAAGGCAGACAGGCACCAAGCACTCGGGGTGTGGTTAAAAAAAAAAAAAAAAAATTACAGATTTTAATGTAAATGCAACAGGGAGTAATTGAGGCATTTGGAGCTATGCAGAGGCCTGAGCTGGCTGCGATAGAAGTTTTCCTCTGAGTGTTGTGTGCAGAGCAGATGGGAGACATGGGGATGCAAGCAGAGAGATTAGATGAACTGCTGTGTGGACTTCCTTTCATCAGATTGAAAAGACATCTTTTAATCCCAATTAGGCAGCAGAATTTAATGCATGCTCACTAAATCCAGCACAAAGTTTTCATTTGCCCAAAGGAAATATTTGGTGTCTCCACGCCTCTCTCATACTTGTAGCTGTATAATCTTGGACAAATTACATCACCTCTCAGAAGCCCAGAGTCTCCATTTGTAGAAGCAGTTTAGCTGAATCTTCCAGAGTATCCAGTAAATATAATACTCCTTGGGTTCTTGGAAAGGAAAATGACTCATATCTGCTGGAAATAGACCAGGTAGCTCCAGGCAGTTCCCTGGGCCGGGCCGTAGCCAAGCTTGGGTGGGGCCTGAAAGGGGCCAGGGTGGAGACCCAGAAAGGCCTGGGTACCTGATCACGCAGTGCAAAGTCCCACGTCCCAGGCTGCAAACCTTCAGCTCAGGAATGTAGCATGGGTGAGGCCTGCTAGTGATGAAAACAGCAGAGACAAAACCAGGAGGCCCTGAACGACATAATACAGATGAATATTTAAATAATTGTAGCATAGGAAACATTTTTTACTGATTTGGAAAGCAAAGGCAGAAAGCATAAAGACAAATACTGATAGAATTTATTTTATGAAAAATCTAAGATTATCCTACAAATCAAAAATAAAATCGAGAATAAACCAATTAAAAATGGGCAAGAGACATGAACAGGCATTTCACAGAAGAATCATAGCCAATAAACCTTTGGCAAGATGTTAAAGAGTATCGATGATCAGGAAAATACAAATCAAGGTAACTATGACCTATAATTTTATACACATTCAACTGGCAAAGATCAAAGTTTGCAATACTAAGTTGGAAGTGGACTTAGATCTACAGACTCACTTACTCTGGTAGAGTGAAACATGGTATCACCACTTTGGAAAATATTTGAGTAGGGTCTTCTAATAATAAGTATTTATATATTCTATGGTTCAGCAGTTCCACTCATAGGTGTAATTAAACATGTATACCAGGACACACAGTCAAGAAAATTTGGAGCTGCATTGTTCACAATAGTGAAAACCTGGAAGCCACGTAAATATCCACCAATGAGAGATGTGTTAGTAATGGCATATGGATCAATAAATGGTTAAAATGGTATATTTTCACTATGGACTATCACACAGTAGTCAAAATGAATAAGCTTATAATGACATGACACGCAACCATGTGGAAAAATTTTAGCAAAATGCTATTAAATTTATAAAGTACTAAAAGATTACAAACAAGTCCTTTAGGCTCCTGGAAAAGGTCTATAACTTGGAATGGGAGGTAGATACATGGGTGTTTACATGAGTAAAAAATTTTTCTTCTCCCCAAATTTATTGAACTGTATACTTAATCCTTTGTATACTTTATTGTATATATGTTATAATTGTCCTAAAAAGGATTACATATCCTTTTTGTGAAATTACAAACCACAAAAATTTAAAAATCTGTCTTTTAATACTACAAATCCACTTTTATTTAATTAAACTGAATTAAAAGAGATTCGGGATGATGGTGATCTAAGACTAGAAGAGGTATGAGGATGGACTGGCAGAAGACAGCTAACTGTGTTCATATGTAACTTCTTGTCAAGTAACATGCATAAATTTTGAGAGCTGAGATTCAAGCACAGATCAGCCTGACATGAATTCACCATCCATGATTACCGTCAGGGACTTCCCAGGTCCCTGGTCCAACCAGAATTCCGCTGTTTGAGTTCTACGGGGTCCTGAATGTCTATCGTTGCTCTGCTGCTATGAAGCTACTCGCACCATACGTTCACCTCCCACAAAGTGGGGGGATGGGGGGCAGATTAAAGAAAGCAGCAAATTGGCTTGACTGAGAGAATGCTTTAGAAATGAGATTCTGGGCTTCTAGGTATCCTTAGAAACCTTTCAGCCTCCACCTGGACTTCTTAGAATACTCTGGGAACTCCACCACCCTGTTCTGGAAAAGCCCAAGAATCCCCTTGGAGAGATTCACCTGAAGACAACGGAGTCCTCCCGCTGACAATGCCTAGTTGAGTTCTGACACCAACACTTAGCCCTGTGAGTGAGCCATCTTGAAATGAACCCTCCAGTCCCAGCGGAGCCGGCTCAGCTGACAGCGCGGAGCAGAGTAGAGCTGACCCACCAACCTTGCCCCAGCTGCTGATACATGAGAAAAACAAAGGACTGCTGTTGTTTCAAGCCACTGAGCTTGGTGTGGTTTGCCATGTGGCAATAGATGACTGAAATGGTGGCTATTCTTTCTTGGGATGCAGAAAGGAAACAAGGGCTGGGAGGAGAGAGGGCACAAGGAAAGTATTTGCTGCTTCATTCCATGGAGAAAATTGCATAATTTGTGTAAAATTCTCTTAGTGAGTAAATGCACCCTGGCTCCTGGGCTTCTGTTGATCCCGCTGGGCAGAGAGGGGCACAGTTTTGGCTCTGCGTCGGGCTGTCCCTGAGCTGCTCTTTTTGTCCTCAGCAAGATCAGAACGGTAGAAAGATGGAAGTTCTTGGAGCAATCCTACGCTTGTCCAAGCAACTGCAAGGGCAGTGTCTACAGCAGAGAGACTGAAGTTTTATGTATGCACTTTCTTGTGTATTTATTTATCCTGTCGAAGGCATTTCCATACTTGTCATTTTAACCCCATGGAATTTTTCATCCGTTTTGGAATTTCAATCACCATGTCACTGAATGGTGAAGGTGATGTAGGGACAGCCAAGCCCCTTTGAGCAGCATAAGTCCCATGGCCTCTGCCTCCAGGTAAGCTGGTCCCTGGTGACCTTCTGCCAAAAGCATTCAACCAAAAGGAACTGGACCCTGGCCATGAAGTGACCTTCTTGTGCAAGGTGCTCGTCTGAATGGCAGCTTCCTTCTTCTTGAATTCTGAGTAAATCCTAGCAAAATAGACTCTCTTTTCAGGGTCTCTAACTTCTGGAGTGACAAATGGAATCAAAGAGTCCATCTGGTCCAGACACTGACACAAGGCTGAGAAAAAAATACGTGTTCCAAGACACCTGGAACGTCAGTCATTTGCCTGTTTGTTCTCAGATCCAGTCCCCACACTTCCTCTCAGCTTTATGTCGTTCAGGGCCGACTCCTGCAAATTGCATTCCCCAAATCCCTCAACACTGGCTTCTGATGAGGGTTGACTAACCCTCATCAGAGGTCCTAGTGGTGAATCGGAGGGAAGGAGTAAGAGAGAAGCCAAGGTTATCTCTCCTCATCGGTCTTTCTTTCAGGCCAGGGACCGGAACTGCTTCATGGCTCCCACGGGTGCAGGCTGGCCCTGGCTTCCAGGTTCCCAGGCTCCGTCAAGTCTACTCCCTCCCTTTACACATGTCTACCGTTTCTAAGCTATTGGTGTCTTATTCCAGACGCTCTGGCATGAATCCTTGTGTGTCTACCACCATTTCTTTAGCTTCTTCTATATAGATTGAACCTTTCAAATTCCCACATCCTGAAGTTGCTGAGATATTTCACAGTGCAAGGAAGACCTTCATCATTCTACCCTTCTTCAACCTAGTACAATCATGCATCGTCTCCCCATCAGTGAGCCAAGCTCTTCCATTGACACCCATTAGATCTGCAGGGCTTGGACCTGAATTCTTTCAGGCAGTATTATTTAGTTCTTGAAGTGTCCCATTTTACAGGGTAATTCTCCTGTGGGGAGGCAACTCCAGGCCAACTCACATAAGTCCCTGAAGGTTTTGGACCATGCTGCATATGTATTTCTATCACTAGCCCCCCGTCAGAATGCTATCAGAAATCTAGCATTTAAAACAGAAAAGTATAGCAGGAAAGTCCTGGCCCCACCCATTCTTTCCCCTTCCACCCATCTATCCTTCCATCCATCCACATCCAATCCCTCACTGATTCAAATGAGCTTATGGATTAAGTGTAGAGATTTTGGAATCGGAAAAAATGAGAATTAAAATACAACTTCAACACTTTTTTTTTAACTATGTGCTTTTGACAAACTTTGGTTTTTGAGCAAAATTTGCTTTTCTGAGCCTTAGTTCATTTTCTGTGAAATAAGGGTACAAATATCCACCTCATAGAATTGTTGTAGGGATTAAAAATTATGACATATAATGTATCTGGGATAATAAAAGGAAATCATTCTGTTATTCTAGTAAACAGCTACTCACTGAGTGTCTCTTGCATACCTGGCACTATGCTAGATGGTGAGGTCTTAGATTTTCTCAGGTTGATCGGGGACCATTTAGACTGTCAACAATCAGAATGAAATAAATCATTTATCCATGCTACGTTGCAGTTTTCTACCCTGTGAAATGAGGTTGGTAATGACAATTACTGTTGGTAGCTGTTTTGAGAAGTAAGTCAAGCAGGCTCACTGAAGTGCCTAGCACAGGGCCAGGAATATAGCTAGTACGAGATAAGTTTGTGTTAGTTAAAAAGAAAGAGGAGAAGGAGGAGAAGGAAGGAAGGGGAGGAGGAAGAGGAGGAGGGAGGAAGAGGAGGAGGGAGGAAGAGGAGGAGGAGGACAAGGAAGAGGAGAAGGAGGAGGACAAGGAGGAGGAGGAGGAAGAAGGAAGTGGAGGAGGAGGAGGAAGGAGAAGGAGGAGAAGAAAATGAAAATGATGGTCCTGTTCCCAGGAGCAATTTTGGTGCCTCTGCCTGGAAGTGAGTCCAGATAAACCCTCTGCAAAGCCTTGGAAATTCACACGAAGCAGTCTGTACAGCTCCTGCAGCACGAGGAACGCCGAAGGCCCCTGGAAAGCAGAATTCATGATGACAGACCTGGCCTGATTTCCACAGAGAACAAAGTCGTACAAGGTGGAACAAGTTACTGATGGACCAGTAGGGGATGCCAACCCTTTGTATGATGAGTGCCAAGACTAACCCTCTGTGACATGAGCCTTTCTGCGAAAAGGCAAGGATACCACAAGCTTAGACCTGACTTACTCTAACACAGCAGGACTGGATTAGATAATGTCTACAGAGTACTTTGGACTCCTTGGAGAATGGCCATATATAAAGAGCAGGTGGTGGTATTATTATTAATCAGGTAACTTCAGCTTCTCATTGAAGCTAATTGCTACTGAGGCCGATGGGACACTTACTTGGGTGCAGCATAAGAATCAAGCTTTACAGCTGCAATCCATGATTTATTCATCATTAGATTAGTGGCCAAGAAAGAAACGTGTCTCATAAAGGGCAGTGTCTAAGGAAGGCCCAAAAGGGAAAAAAAAATTCTGTTTTTCTGGTCATAAAGATTTGTGTTCCGGTCCCATTTCCACCCCCCATTGGGTACATGAATAAAGTGACTTATTTCACTTTTCTGAGCCTCAGTTTCCTTATCCGTAAAAGAGAGAGAATCGTTCTTATCTCAGACAGGGGTGTGAAGATGAAAAGAAGGAGTGGATGTTTCATCCCAAGCCTACCGTCAGGCATGGGATCCCTGTGGCAGCTCATAAGATCCATTTCAAATGCCTGGGGCTTATCACTGTCACCATAACGTTCTAAGCGGTCTTGTCTACACCACCCTTTGCTTTATCAAGTCTGGGCTCGGATAACCAAAGAGATGGACCCAGTTTTCAGGCCAAAGAAAAAGTAGAGCGATATCTCAACAGATAGCAAACAATAGACTTGCATTGTGCCCCTATGCTCTACTCTTCCTGGAATAAGGGTGAATATCCCTGCCCAGTTATGACTCTAACCAGTAAGGAATGACTTTTCTGCTGCTGCCGGAAGTCTAGGCAAGAGCTGCCTTCTCCACTCACTCCTTGCTTGCTGGCAGGTGGAGAAGAAATTGCCTTACATGCTTGGACTGACCAGTGAGTGAGAGACAAAAACCACTCTGGGGCTGCCTTTGAGGTCCGCAGAGGCCAAAAAGCCGTCCCCAATAAACACAAATGGCCCATCTTCTGTGAGGACCTGAGGATCACTACATCACTGCACAGTGTAACCCGATCCCTGGCACTCAGCAGAGCTCAAAGAACCAAAAAAAAAGGAAGAGGAGGTGGAGGAAGAGGAGACGGGGGCGGGGGGGGGGGGGGGCGAGGAAAGGAAACAAACCAGAAGACCACTGCAGTAGTTTTCTATTGCTGTTGAAACAACCTTGAACTTAGTGACTTAAAACAACTCAAATCGTGCATCTTACCTATGGTTGTAGAGGTTAGAAGCCCAACACAGGTCTCACTGGATGACAGTCAAGGCGTCAGCTGGGTTGTGTTCCGTTCTGGAGGCTCTGTGGGAGAATCCATTCCTTTCTCTTTTCCAGTTTCTGGAGGCCACCCACCTCCTGTGTCTCATGGGACACTCAATTTATCTTCAAAACTAGCAATGTCTGGGCACCTGGGTGGCTCAATCAATTAAGGCTTGTCCAACTCTTGATTTCAGCTCAGGTCATGATCTCAGGGTCCGGGAATCAAGCCCCACATCAGGATACGCACTCAGCAAAGAGTCTGCTTGGGATTCTCTCTCTCCCTCTCCCTCTGTCCCTCTCGCTGCTCATGCTCTCTTTCTCTCTCTCTAAAATAAATAAATAAAAGATTTTTTAATTAAAAAAATTAAAAATAAATAAATAAGCAGTAATATCACATTTCTCTGACACCTCTTCCATTTCCCCACTGGACTTGAACCACAACCAGGAAAGCAACTCATTTTTTTAAGCACACGTGTAGTAAAATTGGGCTCACCCAGGTAATCCAGGATAATCTTCCCATCTCAAGGTCAGCTCATTAGCAATCTTAATTATATCCTCAACCCTAATTCCCTTTACCATGTAAAGCGACATTTTCACAGGTTCCTGAAATTGGCACATGGGTGTCTTTGGAGGGTCATTATTCTAACTATTACAACCACTCAGCCAGTTGTTCCTAAATTGTAGTCCCTGGGCTATTTTTATTTGAATCACCAAGGGAGGTTGATAAACATGGATATTCAAAGGCCACACCCAAGACTTTCAGAATTTGACTCCTTTAGGGGTGGGGCCCAGGCATGGCAGGATTTAACAAGCTCCCAGGTATTTCCTTTTTTGTTTTTTTTAAGTTCAGTACCTGAATTGTGTACATTTTATTTTATCTTATTTTCATTAGTTTCAGAGGTAGAATTTAGTGATTCATCAGTTGCATGTAACACAAAATGCTCATTATATCACGTCCCCTCCTTAATGCCCATCATCCAATTATCCCTTCTCCCCACCCACCTCCCCTCCAGCGACCCTCAGTTTGTTTCCTAGATGAATGGATAAAGAAGATGTGAGATATATTTATATTTATATATATATATATATATAATGGAATATTACTCAGCCATCAAAAAGAATGAAATCTCACCATTTGCGACGATGTGGCTGGAACTACAGGGTATTATGCTAAGCTAAATAAGTCAGAAAAAGACAAGTACTGTATGATCTCACTCAGGTGTGGAATTTAAGAAACAAAACAGATGAACATAGGAGAAGGGAAGGAAAAATAAAATAAGATGAAAATTGAGAGAGAGGCAAATCATAAGAGATGCTGATCCCTGGGTATTTCTAAGGCACAGCCAAGTTTAAGAACCTCTGCTCCAAATAGACCTCCAGTAAGGCCATTAACTCTCATTGACAAATCGGGAAGTTTCTGCAATTTATTATTTATTTATTTATTTATTTATTTATTTATTTTGCTTTGTTTGGAATTTGTTTTGGGCCCCTGGGCGGCTCAGTCAGTTAAGCGTCTGCCTTTGGCCCAGGTCATGATCCCAGGGGCCCGGGATTGAGTCCTGCATTGGGCTCCCTGCTCAGTGGGGAGTCTGCATCACCTTTTCTCTCTGATGTTCTCTCTGTCTCTCTCTCTGTCAAATAAATAAATAAAATCTTAAAAAAAAAAAAAGAAATTTGTTTCTCTAATCAATTGATGAGGCTGTTTGTGTTTAGAACAAAAGATTCCAATTTTAGATTATCTAATAATGTATCAAGTAGCTAAAGTACGTACTCTGAAGAAGACGGCACCAGTTTTAGTCCAATCGAGGTATCATCATATCACCAAAGAGTTTTCCTGTTTGTTTCTTCAAGCTTTGAACCATCATTTATCCAGACCTTTGTGTGGGGTAAATCCTGTGCTTGCTGAGGGGACCTTTAGATCGTTTTGTAGCCTATCATAAAAAGTCCAAACTCTACTAAATGGACTCCCATGCCCGTTGGCCTGAGTCTTTGAGACTCTAATCCACAACGTTCCATTGCTTTCTTTCCTCCATCCAGTGTCAATCCATTTAGAACATCTGATGTATCACACGGGATTCTCCATTTCCAAGAATCAAGTGTCCTGTGTGCCCAGTCGCCCTTAGCCAGTTTCCCTGACGGTAACTGGAACATCAGGACACCTGGGGTAAGGATACAAGGTGAGCGAACGGTGTTGCATCTCAGCCTCTGGAGCCCCCACGTGCTCAAGACTAACGCTGCCCTCTTGCTCACTCGTGACTACAGTAAATGGAAGAGGGTCGCGAGAGTAAAAGCACATGAGGTCCTTATGGGTCTGCGATGCTGGCTCTTCCCATATTACTTTATTTAGTCGTCACAGTTCTGGAAAGTGGAGCTGACTGTGTAAATTTACCCACGGGGAAACAGAATCAGAGAGGTAACATTGTGCTGATTAACAACTAGAAAGGTGCACCTGGGATTCAGTAAAAAACTCCTCTCTCTCTTTCCCGGTGGTGGGACACGACTTGCACATGTCTGAACCCCGATGGTCATCAGCGCTCCACTCTGGCCATGTTTGTGAAAACCAAAACTACAGCTCAGACCCAGTTGACAGGAGAATTGGAGAAGGCAAAATGCTTGGTTGAAATACCTAGATTTGGGGAGAGAGACTTCTTCACTTCCATTTTATAAACAAAGAACTAGCTTAAGACAGAGAAAGGTGTGAAATTCTGTATGCTTATGCAACTCTCAACACTTAAGAATATATACAGTCAAGAAATTAGATGGTAAAACCATAAGTGGCCGTCTCTCAATCAATCTAATTAAATTTCAAAAGAAAATGTGGAGTTTCTACCATTTGCCAGACATTGCTAGTCACTATGTGCCTTTCAGAGCTTAGAGTCTAGGGGTGAGTGGCCATCAAACAGTCATTTGTCTGAGTCCTATGAAATTGCTAACATTTAATTAAGTCACCTACAGAAATGGCATTTCATATAGTTCAACCTATAATCACACAATCAACCATGTTGGAATTGTGATTAGAGCTAGGGACACTCTAAAACAAGAAGGGATATAACATTTAAAAACTGAAAGACAAGCCCTCTGTCCAGGGCACAGGACATCTTAGAGAGAGATTGGTACAAGACGCCTCCGTAGAAGAGGGAGCTCAGACAGGGTCCTGGGAACCAAGGTAAGGACTTTGTATTTAATTCTGGTGTAATGGTAGCTGTTAAAGAAATTTTCCCCAACATTTTATCATGAATTTTTCATAGAAAAACATTGTCAGAGTTGCACAACGAATCTTCAAATGCCCACTACCTAGATTCTACGATTAGCATTTTGCTACATTTGCTTTGTAACTTATTATCCATTAAAAGCCATCCGTCTGTCCACCCATCCACCCGTCTTCTTTTTTGACACATTTCATGGTAAGTGGAAGTTACTTACACGAACACTTTCTCCAAATATGGCAACACGCGTGTCATTAATTGGAGTTCAATAATTGCTCACAATTCTCAAGGAATATTTCCCTGACGTGAAGTCATGAATCTTAGGTGTGTCATTCAAGAACATTAAAAGATTTTTAACCAGAGGGGTAACTTAACCAGACAGACATTTTTTCAAGATTATTCCAGCTTGGGGTAGTTAATGTCTAAGGAGTATGAAGAAGGGAGATGAGAGAGATCAGCTGAGAGCTATGAAGATAGTTTTGTGGGGAAAGATGGTGAGGGACTCAGTGGTGGCCGAGACAAGTGGATAGATTTAGGAGATGTTATAAGAGTGGACAGAACGTAGTGATGGGTTTGTTTGGGGGTGATGAGGGACAGGCAGGGTCAGATTAACTCCCAGGTTTCTGAGTGGTGGTGCTGCCATTGTCTGAAATGAGCCAGACGTTGGTAATGGGATTGCAGGGAGAATCATGAGTGCAAGTTTGGACATGGACCTTCAGGTGCAGGTTTAATTGGAAAACAATTAACACCAAATGGTGGCACTACCTTGCCCTTCCCAGTCAAAAAAAAACCCTTCTTTGGAGGATTCCCCTCCTAGTTAGCATTTCCATATGCACACCTAGGGAAAGCCTCGCCCTTTGTTGGGGTTTAGAATAGAGAGTTATGAGTCACTCTCTGAGGTCATGCTCAGCGACTTTGGAATCATCTGGAATCTCATCTTTTTATCTTTCAAATAGGCACCTTTGTTCACTTCTGGAAGGGCTGGGAGTTGACAAGGCCCAGCCTGGCGACTCTCAGATGCTTTTCAAAAGAAAGACCACAAACCTGAGGAGTCTTCATGGAAGCCCGTGCCTATGGGCCGAGCAGCCCGAGCTCGGGTGTTCCCAGAGATCAGGCAGGTCCTGGAATGTGAAGACCACTCCTTTCTCCCCCCCCCCCCCCAGTGTCCCCGGGGGAATGGCCTGTTTACCCAACCCTCACACCCCATCACCTCTGTCCCTCCTTCTGTCGTTCTCTGTAATAAGCAACGGCAAAGCGTAGCAGAAAGGAAGAGGCTATGGGTTCGAATTCAAGCTCTGCCTCTTGGAATCTGTGTGATGTTGGGCAAAAGGCTTCATTTAAGCCTTTTAAGGGAGGTTGTCAGCATGGGGTGAAGTAATAGATGCCCAGAGCAGGTGATAATAACAGCTGATCTTCGCCGGGTCCCTACTGGCTACTTGCTGTGACTTCCTCATTGTCTCCCGACAGCGGGCAGAGGCATAAATGCCACCATCTACCTCACCTGACATGGGAGGAGGCTGAGGCACGGGGGCAGGCTCGCTCGACAGAGACAGTGTCACAGCCCACGCAGCCTGATGCCAGAAACAAAATGCCTCACAGCTAGGCTACAGTCCCTACAGTCTTGTCCTCAGAGGCTCTTAACGATTTGTGGGTCATGGAACATTCTGAGAATCAGTTTCTCTCCCAGAAAACTGTTCATGCATTTTGTCCGCAAGTTCAGGGGGTTCCCAGAGACCCCAAAGCCCATCTGTGGTCTCCCAATGTATAACCCTTAGGACTCCGACCGCCAGGCTACACTGTGTAGAACTCGCTGGCGGCCTCCACCCAGATAAGGAGGAAGTCAAGAAAGAACCAGAAAAGTGGCCCAGGGAAGGTGCGTCCAACTTGCCCAGACTAGTAGGAGCTGGAGTCTTCCCCGGGACGGAGAAGGCACGGAGCAGCCTGCCCGGGAGGAGAAGGAGTACGCGTCCGATGACAACCAGAGGCCGGGTGAGGCTGGCTGGCTCTGAGCCGAAGGAGCACCTCCTCGGAGCCCAGAGCATCTGACTCAGGGCAGGGGTCACGGAGGCCGTAGGGACTGCCAGGAAAGCACAGGGGAGAGGCCCACAGGGGCTGGAGCTGTGTGCAGGCGGCAGCCACCACGGGGCCCAGCCCAGGCTGCAGCGGGGTGGCGCTGGGACAGTCCAGCCATGTGTCTGCAAACCGGACCAGCCTCGGCCTGGGAAAGGCTTGGGGAGGACCCAGCAGGACCCCCTTCCAAGGGAGGAGGCCCGATCAGGACAGGGTCCCAGGAGGCCTGGGAGGGGGATGGGCCAGCCCCAGGGGGTGGGGCTCCCAGGCTGCCCTGGGAGGATTCATTCAGCACACATTGGGCTGGGGTGGTGGGGATTGCCTTCTTTCTACCTTCCAGAAATGCCCGTAGGAGTTGTTTTTCTGGCGCACGTTCCAAGCATTTATGAAGTTGTTTAGATTTTCAGCTTTTTCTTTGGGAGTTAGAGGCTTGCCGGAAGTTCAATAATAGTAATGGTAATACCAGCACGGGGAAGGCCTTGAACCCGTTGCCCAGTGTCCCCCAGTGGCTGCATCTTATGTAACTGTCACACCACAGCAAAAGCAGAAAACAGGCCCCGGTAACGTGCTGCTAATAGGCTCCAGCCCTCACTCCGTTTTCAAATGCGCGCGAAGGCCATGGTTTGCATGTACAGGATGGCGACTCGGCGCTGAGCCGCCTCCCAGTGCGGAGCCCTTGAAGTCCGGTTGGTGTTGGTTTGATTGGGAGGCCGGGCAGGAGGCAGACAGGGGGTTGGGAGAGAAAACCAGAGACACAGGCAGCGGTCATTCCTCGGAAGAGGGGTCTTTGTCGATATAATTTAGTTAAAGACTTTGAGATGAGATCATCTTGGCTCATCCTCGCGGGGGTGAATCCAGTGACCAGTACCCGTATTGGAGAGAAAAGCACAAGAGAAGAAGAGAAGGTCTCCAGACAAAGGCAGGTATTGAGGGGTGCAGCCACAGGAACCCCGGGAGCCCCTGGAAGCTGGAAAAGACAACGAAGGATTCTGCCGGAGCCTCCACAGAGCGCCCCGCCCTGCTGACACCTCGATTTCAGAGTTCCGGCCTCCGGAACCCGGAGAGAAGACATCTCTGGTGTTTTAAGCCACCAAGGCTGTGGGCCTCTGTTCCGGCGGCCCCAGGAGACTCATAGGCTCCGTAATACAAACGAGCCTTTGGCTTCACAAAGCAGAAGGGCAGACGGTATCCCGTCGCTTTCTGACCTGGGCAGGAATTCTGATCCCAGTTTACCAGCAGGGAAACGGAGGCCCAGAGCAGTCCCCTCACTCGCCTGAGGATACACAGCTGCTAACTCGTGGTGCTGTGCCCCAAACCCATGTCTGGCCGGCAGCCAAACCATCATCCTCACGAAGATCTCTGAGGGCCGTGTGGAGGGACAGCCAGTTGTCTGGTGGAGCACATTTTTGTTCTAACGCTTTGACCTCTCTCTATTTAAAAAACAAAAATGAAAACAAACCAGCAGGTCTCAGGAATCCGATAAAGGACATTTCCTCGGTTATCCTCCAGCGCACTGAGCCTGCATCTGAGACGGGAGGCGAGAGGAGTTGCCGAGGCCGGGAGTGTGGGCACCTGCCCCCATCACAGGCCTCAGGACAGGAAGGTGGAGCCTGCGTTCCCTAACGGAATATCCGCTGGCTGCCACTGCAGCTGCGGACAGCTGCTCTCTCCCGGAGGACCCCCGAAGGACCCCCGGAACGCCACGTGCTAAGCCAGCCAGTCCCCTCTCTGCCAAAGACCAAGTCAGGCCAGATTATCCTCCCAGCCCCGTCCTGGCCTGTTGGAGCCTGTTCGCCCTGCACACTGCACATTTTCCCTCGGAATCCAAAGACTTTCTTTTATTTTTTTTCTTATTTTTTTGAAAGGGCATTACACATACATAGGAGGGGGAAAAATTGAACAGATCAAAATGATAACATAGGAAACATTTGCTTCCCACCCAAGACAACTAAATTCTCCTCCCCAGAGAATGACTGTAACTAGTTTCTTGGGTGAGCCAGGGATCTCTGCAAGCACGGACAGCTAAACATAGCCTCCCTTTATTCAAGAGAGAGGATCCATCGGCATCGCCCTGCACCTTTTTCTATTTGACGTAGCTTGAGGATTTTCCCCCAATACTGCATGTTTTTGCTACCAGCAACCATAATATTCTCTTGCATAAACAAACCATAATTTCCATAACCTGTCCCCTGCAAAGCAACAGTGGAGGCATTTCCAATATTTTCTCCCTATAAACAGTGCCGGTACACTTACCTTCACGCATAGGTAAGTGTATCTGTAGGATCAATTTCTGAAAGAGGAATTGTTGCCTCAACGGGTATCTGCATTTTAAAATTTAACAGATACTGTCCATCAAAGGGGTTGTATGCACTTCTACACCCAGCAGCAGTCAGGATCTGTTTCCTTGGGATTGCACCCTAACGGTGTATGATTGGGTTATTGCCCGTTGCAAAGCAGATACGTAACAACAAACACGAATGCTACCCAGGAGCTGCTGGTATGATAGAAATATGCGCATATGTCGCATATGTTAAAATCATCGAGTTATAGACTTAAAATTAGTGTGTTTCTGGTACTTTACTGTATGCATGGTATACCTGCATAAGAAAGGAAACAGAACAATAGCAAGGAAATGCAGGATGCCAAAACTAAAGAATGGTCTGTATCCTCCTCCAAAAGGCTGGTCTTGAAATGCGTCCCTGAAGCCCCGAGGACGGTGAGGCTCCCACACAGGAGTCAAACACGTGAAAGAGGGTTTTAGACACAAGGAAGAGCACAAAGGACAGGGAAGGAGCCTGCCTTATTTGAGGAAGTGAAAACAGCAAGCTAGGAGAGACTGGTCCCAGATGAGGTCCAAGAGGTTAACAGGGGCCAGATCAAACAGGGTCTCTTAGGCAAGACGCCTGGGTTATTTTTCTCATTGCAATGGGAAACCATTGAAGGAGTCAAAGCACGTGAATGGCATGACCCACCCCATATTTAAAGAAAAAAAGGTCACATGGAGAGTGGATTTTAGGTAGGCAGAAATGGCAGTGCAGAAACCATTTAGAGGGTCGCTGCCTTCAAGCCGAGACATGGTGGTGGCTTGGACCAGCACACTGATGAAAGCAGCCAGAGGTGGGCAGATTGCAGACGTGAGTAAGAGGAATGACCTGTGGGACATCTGTATGGATGATCCATAGGGTGAAGCCTTAATGGGGGGGTGGGAGAGAGGGTGCAGTCCGGACACACCGCTAGCTTTCTGGCCAAGTGGCTGGGCCATGCACCATGTTCCAGAACTGGAAGAAGGCTTAAGTAGGTCTTGGTTGAGACTATGGGGAGAAGAATAAAAAGTCTGATTTTCATCATACTAAATTGTGGTTATCTAACAGGCAAGAGACATCAAACAGGAAACATCCAGGAGGGAGTCCTTGAGAATTGTGAACCGTCTGCCTACACATGCACTTGTCCATGGAGCCAAACCACCACCATCACCCCTGCCTTAGGTTAAAACCCCAGCATTTGTGGGCATTGTCTTTTTTGTAGCTATGGCGTCCGACACTTCCACTCCATGGGCATAGCCCTTCTCTCCACAGTTTGACTCTAGGTCTTCAAGGGCAGAGACTAAGTGCTACACCTCCTAAGACACCGGGATCGTAGCTCCTGCTCACGAAACGGCCATGGGGCTGAATTGATGGTTCTTCACAGATTCAGTTCAAGGAATCTCAGAAGATAGCAATCAGCCAAGCTCCGATCATAACCCCACAGGGGCAACATGGAGCCAGGCATTGTCAAGAGAAGAGAAGAAAGTCCTCTCAAGCACCGGAGCTGGCTAGAATCAGAAGACCCCAGTGGCATGACTTCCAGCATCCAGATGACCAGACTGAGAAGAGGTCATGGTCAATGGTGATGGGCCAGGTGTCACCTTCACCGAACAGAAACATGAGAAGATTTATGCAATCCCACAAAAAACCTGATCCAACTTTTTTGGACCACCCCATCATGGGTTTGACAACCCATGTCAAACATGCTCTCAAGAAAGTCAATGTTTCCTGAATAAGGCTTCTTTTGTCCATCCCCACAGCTAGCCATTACCTTCATTCCCCACCCCCCGCCGCCCCGCCCACCACCTCCATGTTTAGTTCTTTCAATCCACCCCCTGCCTGGATGCTAGCAAACAGATCTGATTATTCCACCTCCCTCTTCGAAAGCCTTTGGTGGTTCCCACTGATTTTAAGGTAAAGCCCAAAGTCCTTACCCAGCCACACATGGCCTTTTACGATCTGGCTTTCTGCCAACTTTTCCACCCTCTTTTCCATCCTTAAACCTTGAGTTTCAGTCTCAGACTTTCTTTCTGTTCCCCAAACATTCCAGGCCCCACCACCTTGTCTCCTGGCTCTTTTCTTGAGAGGGTTAGTTCTTTTTTAAAGGAAAAAATATGGGAAGATGTTAATCCTTATCAGGGCACAGGGAAACATAAATCAAGAAAGGATGGTCTTTTCCACCAATAAATTGGTAAATATTTGAAAAGGTTTAGAATATCCCGTGGTGAGAGGGGGAAGTTGTGCTTTACTCTGTTGGTAAGAAAACATCAACATTGAGAAGGTAGCTGTGATGTGACCCCGCCATCAAACTTCCAGGACCCTTTCCCACTGAAGCACTTGGACAAATCTAAGTGTCAAGCATGTTTACCGCAGCCTTATTTGTCACAGAAAAAGTAGGAGCCAATTTAAATGCCACCCTCCTTCCCCCGCCCAAGAAAACAAGACCAGACAAGTCACTCATGGGACATCCAAACTGTTGACTTCTATGAAGTCGTTAAAAAGAATGAAGTAGATTAGTATTGACTGATTTGGCAAGATGAGCGTGATATGCTGTTAATGCCAAGAAAAGGTTGTAAAATAGGATAATATGATTCCAGTTCAGGCAAAAGCGAAGAGAGGGAGAAAGAGACAGATCAGGTATACGTATCATTTCTGCTGCCGGTGGTTTCCCCTGGGCAGTGAGTGGAAAGGCGGAATCGTGAGCAAATAGGAAAGACGTTCGCTTTGTACGTTGCTCTATGATTCACGTATTTTTCCACAAGCATGTGCTCCTTTTGAAATTAAAAGAAGAACTAGATATATATGATCAATAATAATTAATAAAACTCTTTAAAGGACTCCAGGGCAAAGAGCAGTAACAATTGCTGCCAATAGCTTGTGAAGAATCAAGCCTTGAGGAACATGTGAGATCGTTCCCCAAGATCTGGAAGAGGGTGTGTGGGGCTGGAGGGAGGGAGAGGAGGGCCATTTGCACTGCGCCTCCATCCAAAGAAGCCTGTAGGTTTCTAGCAGCACTTCCAGCAGCACGTTTGTGTGAGGGAACAGCAAGGTGTCACGGAACTGCGTGAGATCAAAAAGTGAACAGTTGTCTGGGCCCTCGTGAGGCTCTCTCAGGACTGCCCATCCCCTAGAACCCGTCATCTGGCCATCACCGAGAGCTATCAGCTCTGCCCCTGGCTCTGCTGGAGCCAAACCTCATCCCTGTGCCTGTGCAGACCTGCTGGGAGCAACCCGCAGACATGGAAGTTCAGGATGAGCCCCTGGGGAGGGAAGCAACGCCAAAGGAAAATGAGAGAGAGCTAGCACAGAGAAGAGGGTGGTGTCTGGACCGCAAATCCCCCCCCTTAGTCCCACCCCAGAGTCTCCTGCCCAAGTCGTAGAGTGAGGAGGGGGACAAGAACGGGAAGGGAGCGGGTGTGGTTGTGTTCTGTGTCATGATCTGGGTGCTGGTCACAGCAGTGTGTCAGCTCCAGAAAATCAGCAGCTGGACACTTAGGACAGGTGCACGCTTACATTCTACTTCACTGGAAGTTATTTATAAAATAAACTAAGTAAAATAGAAAGAGATGTATCAGTTTAAAAAAGCACACGCACACAGAAGACAAGGAGGACCTAGGAGGGAGGATTCTTTAGACCCTAGGAGAACAAAAGGAGAGGAACCTGTTGCTGCCTGGGGACGGCCTGAGGGTCCCAGTATCAGCAGAGGCCACAGCCACGGTGGTGCCCCTGAGCCGCATTTGTAAACGCACAGATGGACTCACAGATGCAGCTGGAGAGGCAGACACAGATGTAGACTGAGACACAGGATTGTACTCGTGTATTTGATGTTGATAAAGAAAGTTCTGGAAGGGCACGTACTTAACTAAGGACCATGGCTAGTCACCCTGAGTGAGTCATTTTTATGTTGTACTTTATGTCTTCATTTGGTCACTTGCACAGCAAACGTGTTTTGAAAATTACTCTACAGCACCGTAAGGTGTCTTCTCTTCTTGCTTGTTGACAAAGCCTTGTACATCCTTTAAGAGTGCAGTACTGTCCCCATGACATTTTCTCTGACTCCTTGGTATCGATCTTCTTAGAGTGTTGCCATTCCACGCCCCCCCCCCGCCATCCCAGAATCACCTGGAAGGATGGTTAAGTATACACATTCTTGGACCCCCTTCCCAGATTTTCTGAGGTCAAATACCAGATTTTCTGAGCCCGTAAAGTTGTTGTATTTTATGGTGTAGTTTGAAAATTTGGGATTAGATGGCAAATTTCTCTTTTTAGGGATGCCCTGGCCTCCTCATCACGTTCATGCTCTGGCCCAGGGTCTATTTTGGTCCCGTCTCCGCTTCCTCCACTAGACTGCCGCTGTCCCCATGAAAAATGCCGACATCCAATCCAGCTCCGTTTCCTCAGAGTCAAACACCATGGCATGAGGTGATCAATAAAGAGGTGTTGAATGAATCAATCAATCAATCTCGATCATCACACAACCATTGAGTTCCCGAAGATGAGACTTTCGGTGGGCCCAGTGCTTGGGCTTGGTTCAGGGATGTTTTTGACACTCGGAGAAACTCACCTGGGACACCAGGCTGCTCTGGGTACAGACAGGCCAGACTTGGCAACACATTAGGGAAACCCCAAAAGCCAGTGAAGTTACCAGAGGAGTGACCCAGTTATCCAGATGATGGGGCTCAGCTTCTAGGTGCCGGGCTCTGCCTTCATTCGCCTTAAAGGGACGGTGGCTTAAACCATAAGCTACACCGTTCTCCAAGTTCAGGATCCCGAAGACCGGAAAGGCCAACTGCCTCTAACGGTACAGAAGCCTGCACTGTGGGTCCAATGACCTGGGTTCAATTCCTCGCTCACTTTCTAACTGCAAGTTTGGGGTTGGCTCCACGAGAAGCCTCAGTCTGTAAAATGAGAAATTTGTAAAATGAGAAAAACAATACTTAACTCCAAGGGTGGTTGTGTCAGGTTAGATAATTCGTGCAACAAATATTCATTAAGCCTCTCCTGTGTGCCTGGCACTGTTCCCAGTGCTAAGGAGACAGCAGCAAACAAAACAGGCAAAAAAAAAAAAAAAAAAAAAAAAGAAGAAGAAGAAGAGCCTGTCTTTGAGGGGGTTAATTCATGTAAAGCTGAGTCCCTCGCACAAAGCAGCCGCTCCAGATGGCCACAGGACACTTTGCAAGAGACCTGCCATGAAGAGGAGGCTTGAACCGGCTCTCAGCTCCGGGAGCTAGGAAGCAAGACACTCAGGGAAGAGGTTTGCAAAGGTCACCCCCAGACCCTTGGTAATGGCCAATAAGCAGAAGCTTTAAAACTGGCCCCTCGATTCTCTCAGCTCACCCTGGTGGCACCCAGAGATGGGGAGAAGCAGGAGAAACGGAGCTCTGTAAACAGAGCCCCGAGAGACAGAACCAGATGCCAAAATGCGCCCCAGCCGCAGCAGCGTGGGTTCAGCGAGCTCCCCTGGCTCCGCTTCCTGGAAATAAGTATCTCCCTGTTGCCAGAAGAAAATAAACTTAAACAGGAAAGTGTTTCATGATTCAGTAACTCGGGGACCGTGGAGGTGCAAGTGGGTTTGCATGCGCGGCTGTGGCTTTGCACGAACCAGCCCGTGGGAGAAGCAGCAGGGCTTCCTGGAAGTGAGCGTGGGCTGTGTTTGCGTGTGTTTATGCCTGTCTCCTGTTACACGTGCCTATGTTCACGCCTCTGGACGTGTGCACACGCGCGGACAGGCGTGTCCGTGTACGTCTGGGTGTGCTCACGTGTCGGTCTGCGTGTCTGTGCCTCTGTGTGCTTTTGCCTTGACTTCTGAGGAGCTGTGCTTGTAACGGCTCCACGCGTCCCAGTGTGCTTACATCTGTGAGTGTGAGCGTGGGCACCTGCACGCGTGTGTGTCTGGGTAAGTGTGCTTGAGGGAGGGGCAGGGAGAGGAGGGGAAACAGAGAGGTGAGGCAAGGGTGAGGTCCAGAGCCTGCCGGGAAACAGGGATGTGTGCCCGGCAGGGACTTCAGGAGTTCCTGTCACTGCCCGGGATGTGGTGAGGAAACAGAGCCACAGGGTGTCCGGACGGGGCCTCTCTCAGATCGGGCGGCTGCTCCGGCCTCAGGGACTAAGGCAGCCTCCTGGGACTACGAAAGCCCAGGGAGGTGTCCGAGGGGCTCTCTGTGGCCCCACCCAGGGGACCTGGCCCAGCGAGTCCCCAACACAAGCACTTAGAATCATGAGAATCAGGGGAATCATGAGACCACTTGTCTGCCCCTGACTGTGGGAATTAAGACTCTCTAATAGGGGAACAGAGACTGCCCCCAACTCCCGGGCACCGATCAGGGCCCCAAGGAAAAGAATAGGCCCATGAACCTGGCCTGTGCCCCGGGGTCCTCATGGTGGGTTATCAGCAGGGAAGCTGTGTGGGTGACGCTGCATGTGCTCTGGGACCCCCCAACCCCTCCCAAGAGAGCTGCACCCAGGCTTAACTATCAAGAAGTTATTCCCATGCAGGAACTACAATGCTGGAGGGGCTGCTGTCAGCTGAGGAAACGAGGCTGCCCAGGGAAGAGCCTCTGGAAAATTGTGGCATCGGGGTGACCACGGAGGGAGACAGGATACCTGCGAGGTGAGAAAGAAGGACATCCCATGAGAGAATGTGCAGGCAGCTGGGACCCAGCCATCTGGGGAAGGGTGCGGGATTTCCATCAAAGAATACACATCCACTCTGATGGAGGCAAGTGTCCTGTGATTGTCCCCCAAGCCAGCAGGGCCTGCAAAGCAGTTCGTGAGGACAGTGGCCCTGTGTCCCCAGTGGCTGTGTCCTGGGTGCTAAGCAGCCCCATGTTGTGGCCTCCTCGGATCAGTTTCTTCTGAGACCTCCCTGAGCCCCCAGCACCTGCCCCCCAACCGAGCACCCAGAGCTGTGTGCAGAGGAAGGGTCTGCCTACCTTTGGTTCCTGAGCTCAAGCATGTGGGAGGAGGTCCAGTCCTAAGACAGACGCTCTCCATCCCCACCCACCCTGGGATTTTCTGACGGGACTCCGCTGTGATGTCTGTTTACAGGGAGAAGGGCCAGCCCAGGGCCTTAAATGTCAAGGTGGGTATGTAAAAAGCTGGCCCTCTGGCCCCCTGTCTACATACTCTTTGAGTATGGGATGAAGATTGAGGCTCTGACTTTTCCAGGAACACCCAGACCACACTAGCCAGCTGAAGCCCACTGAGCGGACCCCTCACCCTGCCACCTCAGCCCTCCTGCCAATGCCGTGACCCGTCCTCAACCAAGATACCCCTTTCCTTCTGACTGGCCGATTCTGTTTTAGGGCCCCGGGAAGCCCCACACATGTCTGCCTAGAATTCTGAGCTCAGAGAGAATTGGAACTCAAGCTTCGACCAGAGATGGTCCAGTGTTTCCATTTCTCCTCTATGTGAGTCCTTCCAGAAAATACCTTTAGAGAGAGCCTGAAGCTAGGGACATGGTCATTTTACTCTCACTGCATACCAATTACTGTCATCAGGAAAAGAGAGAGAGACCGCTGCGCCCTGGCACTGAGACGGGCGAAGGGTGGTGAGCATGAATTATGTATTACACGAGCAATAGAGATAAGAGTGCAATGGGGGAAATCATAACCCTATTAATAATGGAAGTGCAGTTTGTAAACTCTCCACCAGGAATAATTTGCATTGCAATATAAACAGGGAGTATAACACAGAGCAGCCGGCAATGGCGCTTCGGTAAAATGTAAAAGCCACCATTTCAAACATTAAAAGTCATGATTAAATTATAAGAATTTGTTCAGGGGATTGTACAAGGAGAGGGCACGTGCTCCGACTCCACCGGAGCCCGGGGTCAGCCCTGCCTCCCCGTGTCTGCCAGGAGCGTGGACCCAGGGCTCCGGTCCTTGAGACCCGGACGGGTATTATTACCAGTCGTTAGCTGCTGCTGGTGTTGATGAGGACTTCTGACGCGTACCGTTCGGAGCTGTCTCGAGCAGTCATTCATAGATTCTGGAAGCAGCCCTGCGAGGGAGCCGCGACGGCAGCTCCGTGGTGAAAACGAGAAAGCCGAAGGCCATGGAGGTTAAATGAGTTGCACTGGGCCACGCCGTCGGGACGCTGGGCGTGTTGTGATTGATGCAAACCCAGACGTGGTGACCTTTGCGCCAAGCCCCCGCTGTTCCTCTATCTCTTCTGTAGCGACTCAGGTGTCCCTTTGCATGCATCTCAAACAGGGCTGGTGGGTTGGAAAATAGGAACCATCGTTTTAAAAAATAATTTGGTGGCAGGTCTGGAGCTTGGTTGACCTTTGATCGAGCTGTCCTCCATTCCTAGGAATCTCTCTGAAAAAAAACTTAGTATCATTACGATCTTTATCAGCTATTGAGGGATGTTGTGATTACTAGCTATTCATATACAAGATCTATGGGTACAGGGATCATTTTTATTTCCACGTTATCATGTGGAAAATGTGGAAACAACCCAAATGTCCAATAATCGTCGAGTGGATGCGCAGGCCATGCTGAATTGCTCCGTATCCCAAAGGAGGGCAGTTGGTAAAGAATTTGTAATAACATGGAAAATGCACTTGTGAAGTGAAACGAGCAAGATCTAAAAGGATACACTCGCCATGAACTCAACTGGGTAAAACAATCCATAGGTAAGTATGGGCTCGTACCCACGAGGTTAATAATCGTTATTCCTTTATGTCAAAAGTATGGCTAATTTCTTTCTCTCACTTCTGTATTTTCAAGCTATCTACAATAAGCATGCTACTTTTAGAACGGGAAGACTAATCTGTGTGTGTGTATACACACACGTATGTCGTGGTACTTAGTATATGTACATTTGAAGGAGCCCTCGCCACCTCAGTTGTAAACACCAAACAGAATGGGAACAGCCCTCTGTGTCCCCACCTTGTTCTCCTCATCCCACAAAATCCTATGGTTCCTTCTATCCCAGGAGCTTCTCGCCCTCTGTGATCCGCTCCCCCTGCCGGCTCAGAGCCTCCAGGACCAGAGGCTGGGGCACTGTCCTCCACACAGGTGAGCCGTGCTCCATTTCTAGAAGCATTACCCATGGGCAAGCACCTGCCGCCACGTGTCTGTAGAACTAGAATTTGCGATCGGGGCTGACTGCCAGGCAGACGAGGCAAGCAGCCTTCCCTAGGAGGTGGAGCTGCGTGTGCCTGCCCTCGCGGTGCAAAGGCACTAGGCTCTGCACGAACCACCTGGCTCTGGGATCCCAGGTAAGTCACCTGAGCTCCCTGCACGGCAGTTGCCCCGCCTCTCAAAGGAGAGTTTGGAACATGGTAAAGCCCCTTTCCTACCACCAGCCTGTAACCACAGAGGCTCATGTGAATGTGAAATATTTTAATGCCGTTTCAGAGCATGCAAGTGCGTGGTGACCGAGGGCCCCGCTGGCTGCAGAAAGTGGGGGTAGCTGAGCTGGGGCAAGACGGCACGGCAGGGGCAGACTGTAGAGAGGCTGAGGCAGGGCGGCGGGGCTCCTGGCCCCCAGACTGGCCCACCTGTTGCCATCTGGAGCAGACTCAGCTGAACTTTCTCACCAAGGGAGAGAACTTTCTCGCCCCACTCAACGTCCTGGGAGAAAGGGAGACCCTAGCAATGGGCGGGTCAGGCCTCCCGTTGGTGGCTGGTGGAAGCAGGGAAGGTCGCTTGGCTCTCCAGGATGGGAGAAACAGGATGCCACACGCCTGGGGACCTAGGAGCCCCCAAACTGCCAGGAGGGCTCAGAGATTCAGCCCCGGTGGGGGGGTGGGTGCTGGCAGCCAACTGCACTCCCCCACTGTCCTCAGCACATTATTGACATTCCAGAGAGGAGAGGCAGAGAATTAATTTCATGCTGACTTCCTCCCCCCACACCCATACCTCCCCTGCCCACACAATCCCCAGCCAAGTCCAAATGAGGGTCTGAGTCTTGTAGGAAGACAAATGATCACAATTAGGAAAAGGCTTCGAGGCCCCCACATTCCATTCCTCCATCCATTCCTCCCCAGCATCCCAGTGACACTGTGTCCTCAAGGGCTAGGCACGGGCATGCAGTCGGTGCCCAGTAAATGTGTGTTGGCTCTGAGCCACATGGGTGTTCCCTTAGCTCTGCTTCCCTGAGCCTCTCCTTCCATTCCTGACTCTGACCCCCTTCTAATTCACCCATCCTTTTTTATCCTGTTTGTCACATCCTAAACGATTGTAAGAAAAATCAGAGGAGATTTTAAAGGTTTTTCTCATCACTTAACATCAGTCATTCAAATAACTATCTTTACTGGCTGGCTTCAGAAGGGTAAAAGCATAGTCTTTGTGTTTAAGAGCTTTGATACCTGAATGAGAAAGAAAAAGAAATGATCAGAAGTTCTAGGGAAAGGTTGGAGGGAAGAGAAAACATTTGCCAAGCACTCGTGATATCTCAAGCATTATGCTTTGTGTATTATTTCCTTTATCCGTAATAAGAAGCTCATCATTGTCCCCCTGTGACATATAAGGAGACCGAGGCTCAGAGAATTGATGTCACTGACCAAGTGTAGATTTCCTTCTCCCTGCCTGGCAATGAATAAGCTGGACCTTGGACTAGAGAAGTCTAGAGCCTTGCTACTCGGAGTGTGGTCCATGGACCAGCACCAGCATCATCTGGGAGCTTGTTAGAAATGCAGAATCTCAGGTCCCATCCTAAACATATTGAATCAGACTCTGCATTTTTTTTAAAGATTTTATTTATTTATTTGACAGAGAGAGAGAGAGCGGGAGTGGGGAGGGGCAGAGGGAGAAGCAGGCTCCCTGCTGAGCAAGGAGCCCGATGCATGGCTCGATCCCAGGACCCCAGGATCATGACCCGAGCCGAAGGCAGACACTTAACTGATTGAGCCACCCAGGCACCCCTGACTCTGCTTTTTAATAGATCCTTGGGTGATCTGTTTGAGAAACGCTGGTCTAGAGCATGGTTCTCCGTCTTCAGAGTGTATTGGTGTCCCCTGGAGGTGACACCGGTCCGGAGTTTCTGACTCAGGAGGTCTGGGGTAGGACCCTGAGAAGTTGCATTTCTAGCTAGTTGCTAGCTGCTGCTGCCGCTGCAGAACCAGGAATGGCGTTGTGAGAAGCCCGGATCTAGAAACATCCCTCGCAGCTCCAGCTGTTCACCCTTTCTTCCATGCATTTAATGCGCTTGTGTTGAGGTCCTGCTATGCACCCCTCGGCACCATTGCTGAGCCACTGGGGGTTCAGACGTGAGAGAGAGTCCCAGCTCCTGTTCCAGCAGGACAGCAAGTGAGCATAAACCGTCGCTCCGTGCTGAGGGACTCTGGGTGCTATGGAAGCACTAAGGAGAAGATGCCAGGGGGTCTGGGGGCCGGGGAGAGAAGGCGCCATGGGAAGGGTCTGTGCTTAGCTCAGTAAGCTGGAGGGTCTGTCTTGGAAGTTCATGAGAGGATCGTGTTGTTTACCCGCCGGGCATCATAAACTCAGTGCTTGTGGGATTATTCAAGGGCCTCTGAAAACATTAGGACTTTTCAAAATACGTCTCCAATATTCTTAGAAAAAAATTAAAACAGAAATAAATGTGCATTAAATGCCTGCAAAATACTCCAAATGGCCCCTACGGAAGGCAGTCCAATAATCTGAGAGGTGAGTGCGTTTTAAAAAGGTTTTTGATGATGTAGGATGGGACCTCCAAAAGTTGGAAACCCTCAAACTACAAATATCTTCAACTTGTCGTAGGGGAGGTGGTGGCCCCAGGAGGGAGGGAGCGCGTGCCACCAGCTCGATACTGCGTCTCCTGTGACGGTCTCCAGCTGACACTGTCCAGGGGCTCCCAGCAGCAGGAGGCCCGGGGGGCTTTCTCCCAGCTGCCTGCGGCATCTCCTTCTGCTTTCAGCCCCACTGTCCTCGTGACTGATGTTGTTTGTCACTCGTCACCCAGGGGTCATGGAGAAAGCTTGCCCAGGTGCCTGTCACAGTCCAAGGACAGCCATAGGTGCTGACACCTTGTCACAGTGTCACCTCGACCTGATTTTATTGGCCTTTACATGTCGCTGCCCAAAGAGACGTCAGGAGACATTGGTGGCCAGGAAAGAGGGTCCCAGGAGCCCTGGCTCGCATCGCTCTATCGGTGGGCGGCAGGAGGGTAGTCAAGGGAAAGCAGGGAGTGAAGGGCACAGCAGGGCAGGCCTGGGCTCCTGGGGAGGTGAGGGCAACCGGGGCAGGAGCAAAGGTCAGGGAACAGGGTCTGTCCCGCTAGGAATCACACAAAAATCCTCCTTTGGGGAAATCAACTGTAAAGAAATAATCAAGCATGCAGCCAAAGGTTTCTGTCCAACAAGGGACATTTCGGCGCCATGTAGAAGAGTAGGGAATTGGAAATGCATCATTGCGTGGGCACTGGGGGCAAGAGCCGAGCTCTATGAGCCTCAGTTGCACCAGCTGTAAAACGGGAAAAATAACAATAGTCACTTCATGAGTCGGCTGCAAAGATCAAATGTGATAATGCATGGAATGTGCTTTGTACAGCACTTGCCACGGAGTAAAGGTTCACTAAATCGCCGATGCTGAAATTATAGCCACGGATAATAAAAAAATAAATAAATCAGTTACACAAACTGGGGTGTATGCCAAAGAGCGTGAAACACCAAAAGACTGCAATTCCAAGTGGTTTTCTTTCCAAAAAGATTTACTGATAAGGGGGACAAACTCACGGTGTAATGCGCAAAACACTTTTCTGTCTTTTTCTGTATAAAAATGTGCATATTTTGTCACGGAGGAGTGGATTTTATGTTTCTTATTGGAACTTCAGGGTAATGAAGAGGCTGTCTCTGGCCGTTTTGCTCCTGGGGGCAAAACCTCAGGACTGAAGGCGGGAGGGGCCCAGGAAGCCAGGTGGAGTCAGGAAGCATGTTTCGCCTGAACAGCTGATTTCCAACTCTGAGAAACATTTTCTGGTTCTCCTGCACTGACTTAGTCATGTGTGTGTGTGTGTGTGTGCGTGTGTGTGTGTGTGTGTGTACGCGCGAGCGTGCATGTCCAGCTGCACGTGGATTCCCCAGAGCAGTATTTCCAATTGTTTTCCACCACCCAGGGGCTTGTGCAAAATGCAGCTTCGAACTCCAGGTGCCTGGTCCGAATCTCCTGGGGGTGAGCGCAGGGGGCATCCTGCACCCTGAACATGCGGCTGAGCCCACGAGGGATTTGCACGCCCGGCGCACACAGAGTTTGGTAACTCTGCAGCTAGGGACCTTATCCTGCTCACTTTCAATCCCCGGTGCCCGGCACAGGCCCTAGTTCATAAAAGGCTCAACAAATGATTGTTCAATGAACGGATTAATCAACCAACATATCCTTCCAGCTTTGGGGAGAAGTCACACATCCTGAGCTGTATTAGACTGTAAGTGCCCAAGGATGGGAACCAAAAACAGTCTGGACCTGGAAGTGTAGATATTCAATCAATTTACTGAATTAATAAATTCATTTTTACAAATATTGATGAAAAAATAAGATTCTCCTTTGCCTAGAAAGGCTGTTTTCTGGGTGGTTTTTTTTGTTTGTTTAAGATTTTATTTATTTATTTGACAGAGAGAGAGAGTGCGCAAGCAGGTGGAGAGACAGGCAGAGGGAGGAGCAGACTGCCTGCTGAGCAGGGAGCCCAACGTGGGGCTCAATCCCAGGACCCTGGGATCCTGACCTGAACCGAAGGCCAACGCTTAACCGACTGAGCCACCCAGGTGCCCACGGCTGTCTTCCTTAACTTCTGAGCAGCTCACGGTCACAGAGGAAACGTATAGCGCAGGGAAGCAGTGTCAGCGGAGCCCACCTGCATGCAGGCAAACTCTGGGACCTTGGACCACGGGCCCCTGATGCAGGAGGATGAGCACCTGTGAGATTGTGACCTTCACAGGAAAAGCCCAAAGAAGAAAACAAAACAGACAGTCATAGCCGCAGCCCCGTGTCCCATGTGCGTGGTTCTCCAGAGTTAACAAGGTCCTTCGCCTCACTTGAGCTTTGCCATGCCATGCTGGGGTGGGTCCCATTACCGCAGATAAGAAAATCAAGGGCCTCGTCCAAGTGTCTTCAGCTACTCCGTGGCGTCCCAGGCCACATGAACCCTGGTGATCAAACTCCAATTTCGGGATTCTTTGCTAATACAACGATGAAAGACCGTCCTTCTCTTTTGCTTGCTCTTTTCAGCCCAACCACGGGCAGACCCAATGGCAGGAAGCAGACAGCTAAACGTGTCGGCTGTGCCCTTCCAAAGATTTCAGCAACAAAAGATGATTTCACAGGCGCCTCTGATGCACCCGCTTTAAACAGCTTGACCGGTTCACAATTGTGTTTGCACACAAATGCCAAAACCATTAGGAAGCCCGAGTCTCCGTACTGTGGATTTTGTTGCAGGTACCAATGTCCCGCAATGGTTCCCAGTACTTATCCGGAATTTCAAAATCGTGCAACGAATGTAAGTTACCAAGAAGATTTAAAAAAAGAAGAACAAGAACAATGCCGGAGAGGAAAACGGAAAGAAAGACAATATTTTTCAAATATTTTCCCAACTGTCATTTTAATAATGGTCTAACAACAGAGTATGCTAATTTCCCTCCACAGATACCTGAGAATGCAAATGCAAAACAAATAGTAATTAATGTCTTGGTGTGAAAATCAAGCAATTGGTATTAATTTTGCATCAGACCTGAGTTTATGCACATTCAAAATCATGATCCGTTTTCAACAGCAACAGTGACAATCATAAAGACAAAAGGGTGAGGGGAGGCTCTGGGGTTAATAGAATCCACATAGCCACCCCGGTGTGACCTCTCCCTCCAAAAGACACATGAACATTCTCAGAGCTAAGAATCACAATCAACCAAGTCTCAATTTCTGGGGGGAGGTTTTTACTAACTACATCTGTGGGAGGGAATTGATAAAATCAAGTCATTCCTGATAGCACATCCTGACTTTTGAAGTGAAGTGTCAAGGCTGATAGACACAGTCAAACCCCAATTCAAAAGCAGACACCCCAGATCTTTGCCAATTAAACACACACACACACACACACACACACACACACACACGCACACAGACACCCTGTACTGCGCTCAGAGAGCTTTCTAAAGTCATTTTCCCTGAAATCACCAGAAGAGTCTTCCAGTTCTGGCGAGAGATTATCCCATGACTTCACAGTGGAGGGAAGAGGGAGGGTCCAGGGTGGGGTATTAGGCAGGCAAAGGCATAAAAGGAGGCCCAGAAGTTATGCTTCTT
Source organism: Ursus arctos (assembly GCF_023065955.2). Taxonomy (NCBI): domain Eukaryota; kingdom Metazoa; phylum Chordata; class Mammalia; order Carnivora; family Ursidae; genus Ursus; species Ursus arctos. The sequence goes on along the minus strand of NW_026622830.1, from coordinate 18,968,375 downwards.
AGAGGTTTTGAGTTTTCAGATATCATTTCTAGAAAAGGAGAGAAACAGGCTATCTCGGAATGTCCAGGAATGAACTATCTATTTCATCATCAGAGAACCAGGGGGAAACAGTCTCAGGACGGCCCCGCCAGTGCACGCTGGAAAACAGAAAGCCACCGGAGCTGTGCTCTCCTGCGTGGTAGGCACACGTTTTAGGTGGCTATTTTAATTTCAATTAATTTCAATTAACTAAAATGAAAGATTCAGTTCACAAGCCGGCAGACACCTTTTCAGTGCTCAGTAGCCACAGGTAGCTTAGCGGCTAGCAGATGAGACAACACAGGTAAGGAGAAAGTTCTACATTTCCATCATTGTAGAAAGTTCTACAGGACAGCTCTGATCTCAAGCCTGTGAACATAAACTCTAAGTGCTGGATGTCTCTCACTTACTCGTCCTTCCCCACTCTCTGCTGTGCTTCCGGGTCGCAGATCAGTGTAGGGGGCAGTAAAACAATTCTTTTTCCTCTGGTTTCTGGTTGACTTTAGCCATTGAGAGGCCTCAGCATAGTACCTCAGGCATGAGAGTAAGGTCAGGGCATTTGTTACTCTGGCTTCCTCCCTACTGGTCACTGCGACTTAGATGCATGTCTCTACTGAAAGCCACAGGACTCTCATTGGGTAACCTCCCATATGGCTCTTCTCTCTGGGTTCCTGTCCCCCCACTCCTTCTCTAACACCTTCAGGCCTAGGGTAGGTAAAGGTGCCTCAAAGGTACTAAACTTGGGGTTCCGTTTCATTCCTTTTTGCATCCCTGAACTCTTCCCACACCTTTGGAAATAGTCCCTTAATAAACATTTCATCAATAGCCAGAAGGAGTAGGTTACCTCTGCCCTGTGAGTACCCTGATGGTAAGCTCTGCTCTGACTTAAATCTGAGAGAGGGACCTACAGAGGCATTGGGATCCATAGCCTTCTGGGGTCAAACAATGGATATAGAAATATCTCTCTTCATTCAACAGTGATTAAACAGAGGAGAATAGGATGGGGGTTGGCAAACTTCTTCCCCAAAAAGGCCAGATAGCAATATTTTAGATTTTGTGGGCCATACAGTCTCTGTCACAAGAAAGCAGTCATAGACAACATATGAATGAGTGAGTATGGATGTGTTCTAATAAAACTTTATTTACAAAAAACAGGAAATGGGCCACCTTGGGCCCATGGACCATTGGCCCACAGACAATAGGCCACGGTTTACCACATATTGCTCTAGTGTGTTTTCCTAAAGATATAGAGAAAAGATGTGCCTCTAAATTTGTTTACTAAAAAAAAAAAAAAAATAGAAGATTTTAGAAAGAACATGTATTTTTTTCCCAATAAACTGCAAGAAGGCATGGCTTCTAGAAGAGATGAAAAATGAGACAAAATACAAAAGGAAGATGCAGGCTAAGATGAAGGAAAGCCTGGCCAAGATCCCAAAGCCGGCAAAGGAACTACAAATGCACTCTTAGAATCACAGTTTACATTAGAAGTAATGAAGAGCAGAATTTATACTGCAGAAAACTGAGTTTCAGAGAAACAGTAACTTTGCAATATATCTTTTAGAATCTAGAGGTGAAAATAATGAGCAAACAGCTGGCGTATGTGAAGAACAGAGAAAAGTGATCCAATTTACAAAAAGAAAAAGATGTGTTCTTTAAAAAGTCTTCAAAAAAGTAATGACACTGAAGCACCAATCAAACCTATCGTAGGACATTCTTGAACCGAAAGGAATGATCTAAAAATGCAAAACAAGGGGCGCCTGGGTGGCACAGCGGTTAAGCGTCTGCCTTCGGCTCAGGGCGTGATCCCGGCGTTATAGGATCGAGCCCCACATCAGGCTTCTCCGCTGGGAGCCTGCTTCTTCCTCTCCCACTCCCCCTGCTTGTGTTCCCTCTCTCGCTGGCTGTCTCTATCTCTGTCGAATAAATAAATAAAATCTTTAAAATAAAATAAAATAAAATAAAAATGCAAAACAAAACGATATATGCTGCACCAAATTGACTGATAAAAAAGAAACCCACAGCTTGACATCAAGAAAAAAAAATAAATTGTAAGTATCCCCGGCAGAAAGCAAAACAAAGCAAAGCAAAAATAAGAGAAGACATGTTGTTTGCAAATGAGTTTTGTTTTTTTTTTAAAGAACAACATCAGGTTGGGCTGGCCTCAGCACTGGCCTTGATAAAAAATTAAAAATAAATACAGTGGCCCACAGTGTGGAACGGTTAGGTGTGCTTACAGAGCAAACCACATTAGATTATTGCACAAGTATCAAAAGCAATGTAGAGCAGGTGTTTTTAATGAGGTTGGAAAATGTTTATAGTAAAATGTTAGAAATAAAGTCAGATGCTAGGGGCGCCTGGGTGGCTCAGTCCGGTAAGTGTCTGCCTTCAGCTCCGGTCATGATCTTGGGGTCCTGGAATCGAGCCCTGTGCCTGCTTCTCCCTCTCCCTCTGCTCCTGTCCACTGCTCAAGCTCTCTCCCTCTCTTTCTTGCTCTCTGTCTCGCTCAAATAAATAACTAAAATCTTTAAAAATAAAAAAAATAAAATCAGACACGAAAAATATACATTCTATGCATATAACATAACTAGTAGTATTTCCTACCGTCGTTTCATCCACCTGCGCACACAAGTAGAAAAATACCAGAAGTGCTATCCAGGAGCCAGACATTACACACCCTTTACCACCTTTATCATCATCTAATTCTCTCAAGAAGTCCAGGAGATAAGTAATACGATGTCCACAGCCCAGTGAAGGACGCTAATGTCAGAGAGGTCATGGGCTTATCCAAATCAGCTCGTCAGTGGGATAACCAAGATTCCATTCAAAATCTAAAAGGGCATTTGTCCATGAGGATGGAGACTGAGGCCTGGGTGAAGGAAGACACAGGAGGGACTGGAGGAACGTAAGTTGTGAGGAAAAGGCCCTGGGGTCTGCGGAGCTATCAACGATAGTAAGGCTGGCCACCCAGGACGGGACTACTGTTCCTTTACCCGACACAGCCTTGAGATTTCCCCTTCCAAACGTCAATAGCGACCCATCTCGCTCTGGTTCTGATCACCGTCCCGAGAGCCTGGAATTTGACAAAAACCCCAGAGCTGGCCAACTCCAATGACTGATGTCTTAGTAGTTTGTGCAGCTGTGCATTTAACATTGTAACCTCCTTAGACGTCCCTGATAATGCTGTATTTTAAACTCCCTTTTGCTCTAAGTAAGCAAAAGCCTAGGAAGCGCACTGCTGTTCCCCTGTTCCAGGAAAACAGATCGGGAGCCAGCTACAGAGATCTGACCCAGCTCTAAAATGTCCACCTCTTCTAAAGGAACCTTTTATAAAGTCAAATTTCTGTGCTGGGCTTGCCGATGGCCTTAAGTCTTCGGGGAGTGTTACAGACAGATATTGACAAGGCAGCCAAAAAGAAAGAGGAGGGAATATTTGTTCTGGACTTTCAAGTTCCTCATGACGCGGAGAGCCTTCGTTCTTCTGTTCATTCATTCGGTTACCCTAAACATTGTTATACAGCAACAGATACAATGTTAGGCTCACAGGTCACAAAGAGGGAGAAGCAGTCTGGAAGGGGTCAGGGGAGCAGTTAAACAGGAAAGGGAGTCACAGGACCCAATGGGCGCTTTAGAAAGCTTACTCTGTGAAATAAGTAAGGGGCAGAACTTTCTTACACTGTGAAACCATGTACTTAAATAAGAACAAACTGCCTCCAAAGCAAATGTGATACACATATGTAAACATATAGACATGCTGCACTGTGTGTCATACTTATACGTGGCTGCCTTCGGCGAAGGAAATAGAATTAAAACAGAGGACTTCACATTTCTCTTTAAAAATATCCTTCTGGGGGCGCCTGGGCGGCTCAGTCGGTTAAGCATCTGCCTTCGACTGAGGTCATGATCCCAGGGTCCTGGGATGGAGCCCCGCATTGGCTCCCTGCTCAGCACAGTCTGCTTCTCCCTCTCCCTCTTCTGCTTCCCCTGCTTGCACTCTCTCTCAAATAAATAAATAAATAAATAAATAAATAAATAAATAAATAAATAAAATAACAATAATGATAATCTTTTCTGAAAAGAAAACATATTGAGTGACGACATTTACGTGAAATTCAAAAATAGGCAAACTACAGAGGGGGTGGAGGTGGGGGATGGGCGGAACGCGCAAAGGAGAGAGGAAGGTACAGGCTTCCCGTTAGGGAATGAGTAAGTCACGGGAATAAAAGGCAGAGCGTAAGGAATGTGGTCAGTGATACTGTAATAGCCACGTACCAGGACAACGGTAGCCACGCTGTGCGGATCTAGCATAATGTATAAACTTGTGGAATCGCTGTGTTGCACACCTGAAACTAATGTAACATTGTGTGTCAACTATTTTGAAGAAGGAAGAAGAAGGAGAAGGAGAAGGAGAAGGAGAAGGAGAAGGAGAAGGAGAAGGAGAAGGAGAAGGAGAAGGAGAAAGGCAAAGGAACCCATGCTGTAGCCTGAGGACCACAGTTCCCTTTTGTTGGGGGGGGGGGAGGGGGGGGATGGAATGACCAGCAGGAGGCAATTGGAGAGGCTGGTCATGTTCTGTTTCTTTTTGTGGTGCTGGTTACATGACTATGTTCACTTTGTTGACAATTCAACAGCCGCACAGCAATGGCTTGCATGTTTCCATGTGCGTGCTGTGTTTTAATAAAGCATAGATAGATGGTCATGATGAAGATATGTGATAGACAGATGATAGGTAGGTAGATTGATAGATAGATAGATAGATAGATAGATAGATAGATAGATAGATAAACATAAAATATGGCCGAAGTTAGCATTTGTTGATTTGGAATGGCAAATATATTGGCATCAGCTATAATAGCTATGTACTTTCCTGGATCATTATTATTTTTATTGTCATTATTATTTTAGAGAGAGAGAGCATGCTAGCAGGGAGGGGCAGAGGGAAAGGCATAGAGAGAATCTTAAGCAGGCTCCGCACTCAGGGGGGAGCCGGACACAGCGCTCGATCTCATGACCCTGAGATCATGACCTGAGCCGAAATCAAGAATTGGACACTTAACAGACTGAGCCACACAGGTGTCCCTGTATTGTTTTTATATTTTTTCTAATTATGTAAATAATGAAAAATAGAAAAGACCACTCTAGCTACAGTATCTTAGGGAGTGGAGACTAGAGAGTCAGGCTGACAAGCCTGGAAGTCATTGCAAGAGCCAAGTCGGAGAAGAGAAGACCGGGGCCAGGAGAATGGCGGCAGGGGTAGGGAGAAGAGGCTGGTAAAGAGCCTGCAGCCCTTGGTGACCACAGTCTGTCTTGCTCTGCAGACTTCACATCATCAGCACTACTGTCTTGTCTCAGCCGCCCTTGAACATGAAAGAGCGCCTTGTCATCTGTGGGGTGAGGGGACTTTGGTCCTGAAATCCCCTTCCCCAATTGCTTCCCTGTAGCCCAGCCTCCCCTGATCCTGACCCGCCCCCCCCCACACACACACCCACGTCATTCCCCTAGAACCACTTTATGGGTTTAAACTTTAAACAGGAGATTCCCTGGGAGGGGTGATCCATTATTGAACTAGGCCTAATCAGCATGATTAGTTTTTCTGATTAACAAGATTCACTACCTGTTAGCCCCTCTCTGAAAGGAGGTCATGCAGGGCTAGGCAGCAGGTGGCAAAGGCTTGGTGCTTGGGGCAGGGAGAGGGGGACACTGCAGGAGGTCACTCAGAGTCATAGGGGCACCAAGCCCACGGAAGCGTTTGTTCATGGAACTGTGAATGCGCAACGGAATGGGAAAGCCAGCCTTCACCAGCAACCCTGCAAACTTCCACCTGGTGGGATCCGTGGGGCCGTGGACATCGCACAGAAACGCCCATGAGCTGGGGACACATTGAGCCCACAGGCAGAGGGTTTCCGCTTCCCCTCCTCAGCGTGGGCATGAGCCCTGCTCTTCCTCTCCCCATCCTCGCTACCCCCATCCTGTGGGAAGTAAAGTGTGTGATTTGATTGGTGGATGGGAAAACTCCAACCCTGCCCCGTATTTCATGGAGTGGGATTACTATTCTCAATCATGAGGATCTCTGCCTGTCTCTTCTTGCATTCTCAGTGAGGAGCCCACTTCTCTGCATCTTGCCTCTAGAAGACCAAACTGGTCTATGATCTCTTCACTTTTCCTTCTCAGCCTGCGTCTGGTTGAATAAACTCAAACAGCTCATCCCAGAGGCCTGGGGAGAAGCAAACCCCCTTCAGTCTAATGCTCCCTGTGACTGATTGTGCTTTTGTGCCTAATCTCTACCCTTTCCCAGCTCTATGCCCTTTGTATGTGCCTTTGGCGTACTTCCCACTGAAGACACATGTGTTTCCCCACCCCACTGAGGTTGGGTTTGTCTGTAGGACTTGCTTTGGCCAACAGAATGTGGATGGAAGGGACAGAGGGCCAGATCTAAGCCTTAGTGTTAGATGACAGTTCACGTTTCCACTCATGCACCATGGCCATGAGGTCAGCATGTCCCAGTTGGCACACTGGTCCATGGAAAAGGAGAGACATGTGAAGCGGAGATGGACCCACCCCATAGCCTGGATTCAAGCCCAGCCTGAGTCAACTACCTGCAGATAGAAACGTGAGAACAGCTGATCATTGCTGTAAGAGACAGTGTTCCGCAGTTTGTTACATGGCATGACTGTAGCAAGAGCTAACTGATATATCCCATCATCCTTTGTTCTCCAGTTCAGTGGAGAAAACAACTACTCTGGGTTATAATCTAATATTTTGCCCAATTTGGCTGAATTCTTTGTGTTTTTACTCTATCAGCCAGACCCACGAAGGAAATCTCAGCAAATTAAGTCCAGAGTAATCCATATGTCCCAGTGAGACTGGACAGTCCTGATTTACACCTGTTATCCCACACACACACACAAAAAAAAATGCATCCTGGTGTCGAGGCTTAAATTGTGGGTGATTAAGTCATATAGTCACCCTCCCTAAACCCAAGAAGACCCGTCATGCGCGATGGCCTCTCTACAGTAACCTCAGGCTCCCCTTCGTGGTCAGTAGACACTACAGAAATCGTTGCTAAAGCCATGCTCTGGAAGGCAGGAGCCTGGACGGTGATTCTTACGGCAGCAGGGGAGGTAAAAATAATTCTCCTAAATGCAGTCTCTCTGTGTAAGGTTTTATAAAAGTGCTATGGGGTATTTTCTGAGAAATAAACTCCTTAATATGACTTCATGGTAAGAGTTCTATTTCCTTTATTCTCTGGAGTCCTGGGAAAGAAAAATATGCCCCCTGGCAGTGTTCCATAAAACTAATGATGTGGGGGAATACGTGAATAATTGCCTGAATCACGGGGCTACGTATCTGCAGGAAATCTCTTGGCAATATACGGAAGGGGCTCAGGACAGGTAATTGGAGTCAAGTGAAATAAGCTTCTGCTGCCTCAGCTAGACACTCTCGTGGGTCAAGAGAACTGCGGCAGAGCCATCTCCATAACTTGAGAAAGTTGGGCCTCCAAAGAGTCTCTGTGCACAGCGATGGGGTCCTGCAGAGAAGGATGGAGGAAGGAATGCATAAGGCAGGGACAAGACTTTGCAGAGGTGGAAGGACATGACCAAAGAAGGAGAGGGCAGTCTCTGGCTGGCAGATCAGAAACTCGGAGCCGTGCCCCAAGCTCTAGTTCTAAGTGATGGAGAGTCCGGATGTAGCCCCCGAAAGGGGTCCAAGGGGTCTTAGCACCCCTTGGTGCTAAGTGACGGACACCTTCCCTGACTAAGGAGCATCCTGTTTGCTTCCTCTGGGTCATCTGTCCCCAGTCATGGGCACTCTAGAGGCCTCAGGTGACCATAGGTAGGAGAAAGTACCCAAGAAGGAAGTCCTTGAGAAGATAAAGAGCAACCAATGCTCACCTCGGTCCACTATGTGATTTGGTAGTGACTGAGTTCCTGAACCATGGTACCTGGTGGCTGTCTGTGGGAAATGACACGAGATAATGTGCATCATCAATTAGAAAAAAATCTGGAAGGACTTAATAAACGTTTGATGTGTGCTTAAGTAAATTAATATATTCTACAAATATTTATTGAGCACTATTTCTCTGCCAGGCATTGCCTGAGACATGGGGATTGCAGCAAAAGGGAAAGAAACGTGGCCTCCGCTCTCGTGGAACCTTAAGTCTCAGCTCAAGCCACATGTGAGTATCACTTAGAGAGCTCTAATGAAGCCCCAGTGCTGGGCCTCTCCCGAGACGAATTACATCAGACACTTCACCACCCGTTCGAAACCACTCAACTGATAGGTGGGTGGGTAGGTGTATAAACGAGTAAATGAATTCTAAGTGCGAGGTTATTCCTTCTGCAGTGTTGACATTGTGCTTCAGAATATCGCATTTCCAAAATTACTAGAATGGAAGGAAATAAAGCCTTTTGAGAACACCAGGTGAGGACATCAAAGATCCAAAAAACAAGGAGAAGTTCTGTTTCTGGAAAAGATGATTGGCCCAACGCCTTTCTCGTCCACTCCACTCTCAGCTTTCAGAAGAAGACTCATATTCAAAGCACCAGAGACCACCCAGGAGAATACTTTAAATCATTCTTCCAGAGTCATTTGAAGGTGTGGGTAAAAGACCTTGAATCTGAATAAGGTAGACAACCAGATTGCACAACCAAGGACACCGATCCACGCCCTTTATCGACACAAATTCCTGAATCATAGTTCTTCCTCCTTCTCATCACCTGCCTTCAAAGTAGACTGAGGAATTGTCTCAGGGGCCATGAAGCTCCATCTCCAAGTCCCCCGTGTGGACCCACATTGCACCTGAACTACTTCAAACCATCCGCCCAGTTGAGCAAACCAGGAGTGTCAGAGTCACCATTACCACCAACTCTCCTTCCCCCCAACCCTGGTTAGCTCTTCCTTCTAAATGTCTCAGGAATCCCTCCAGCTCTTCTAGCCCAAAGCCGGACCCTCTCTCACCCAGGTCCCCCCATCCAGGTCCCCTGACTGACGGGAGAGCCTCTTAGTTGCCTCTCTGATGGGGTCTCCCCTTTAAATCCACCCTCCACACAGCAACCAGAGTGATCTTGCCAAAACAAAAATTTGCCTATGTTGATCCCCTAGAAACCCAGCGAAGGCTCCCTGCTGTCTTTAGGGGGAAATCCAAATCCCTTGGGAGGCTCTGTACTATCTGGCCTCTGCTTACTCCCCCGATCCACCTCTCACCTGGCTCCCTGACTCTGACTCTGGGGATGACGTCCTCTGTCCCTCCTGGCTCCTTGTTTTCCCTCACTTCCTGTTGGTAAACATCCTCTTCATCCAGTCCTATCTTTATCCAGCCACCATTCCCTTGCTCCCCAGGTCTGGGTGAGGCATGTACCTGTAGCCTCCAAGACGGGGTCCCCAAGTCCCTCTTACTGATTGCTTGCAAAGCAACGTAGTGTTAGCTCAACCAGTTCCCTGTCCTCTCCTTGCCTGAAAGATCAGAAAAGGCAGAGCCGGGTCAGTCTTGTTTGGGATTGTATTTCCAGCACCTAGTTCAGTTCCTGCAACAGAGCAGGTGCGGCAGAAAGGCTTCTGGAACGTTGAATACATGCATGAGCTGAAGACGACTATCTATCCCTTCAGCATGTGTTAACTGAGGGCCTACTGTGTGTCGGGCACAGATCTCCACGTGTGGGATACATCCGTAAACAATAGGTTAACTCTACCCTGGTGGAGTTGACTTTCTAGAAAGAGAAAGACATTATGCATTCAACAAACATTGGGTGGGCACAGAATCACTGTACACACACACACACACACACACACACACACACACACAGGGTGGCCTAGCTGGACATGTATGTGGCAGGTCAGTGGGCAAATACGGTGCTTGTTTTTAGTTTCTACCTCAATGAAAAGCTCTCGTTATTTTAGTATCACCATCCTGGGATCTGCCGGTGTCTCTCTCTCTCTCTCTCTCTCTCTCTCTCTTTTTTTTTTTTTCGCGTAGGGTTTCACTGAGGGCCACACCGCCTAATGCAAGAGTAACACACGCCGTCAGTGGGACACACAAATGAATAAGGATCTCTCAGAGCTCCTCCCACAGCAAATCTCGCCAACAGGTGAGAAGATGAGTCTTGTGAGAATCCCATTCAAAGCAAAAGAAGGAGAGAGGAACCATTTTTAGAATGGCCAGAAAAGGGAAAAGAAAGGTTTGCACAATTCAGAGACGCGGGAGCACTGGCCGATCTCTATGCTCCAGTGCAAAAACAGAGGACAAAAACACAAAAACTGAGCAAATGACAGCATGTCTCATGTTTTAATATAAGGTTATTTACATAGTTGCCTAAGTACTATGTCTCAGTGGAGGGGCCAAAAGCAAGCGTTTTTCTGCTCTCTATTTGCCTTAAAGCTTGGAGTGTAATAAACCGTTAGTTTGATTCTTAATTGGCAGACACTTCTTATTTCTCTTCTTTAAAAAAAAAAATCAATACATGGTTTGTGATACCTTTCAGGGAGAGGAAGGACCTGTGACTAGATTTATTATACTTATTATCGAGATAATCTGTCAGCATTTATCCCTTAAAGGCGCCTTGAGTCAGGCAGTCAGACCCCGGACAGGTTTTTGCTGCGGGTGTCAGGCCATTTCTAAAGTGAAAATGCTGTGAAAAGTATAACCACTTCAGACTGTGTCCAGACTGCTGGATAAAACTCACTGCCTCTTTTGCAAAAACCCTGGGCTGTGGGTCTGGGCTGCGAGGCGGGGCTCCCAACATCTTGGAAATGTTGTGCCCGGCCACTGCCCGCTGCCCCGGCCATGCTCCTGCCCCCACTGAGCTTCGGGAAGTGGCTGCTGCCGTTCCCAGCGAGTCTGGCCAGAGGCAGAGGCCGCTGGTAACCTTAACCCCACGTGGGCAGGCCCTCATCAGAGCCTCCCTCCAACCCTAACATTAACTGGCAAGTTTTTGGGAAGGGGAGGTAGACAGAAAAGTGTAGGGCCATGTTTGCTATACAGAACCCAAAGGACACAGGATTCTCAGAACTGGCTCCTTGGACCTGAAACACTGTAATTGTTGAATGTGTTCGGGCACGGAAACAGAGCTTCCCTCCCGGGTCTGCAGGGCAGGACCCTGGGCGGGCGGGGGTGCTAGTGTAAGCAGGGTCCCACACTCTCTCATGGATGTGGCCTGGATGGGAGGTCCCTCTGGGAGGGAAGGGGGTTGAGCATGGGAAAGTCTAAAATCCACCAGTAACCAAGTACATGACGGAGGCTGGGTCCAGACCCTGCGTGCAAATCGAACGCGCATTCCCTGTGCACCCTCATCGTGCCCGTGTGGACCAGACGGTGTGCCTCGATTTACCCTGTGCAAAAATTGTGAGATATGGGCATTCTATTCCCATTTTATAAATAAGGACATCAAGGCTCAGAGAGGTTAGTTAACCTTCTCAAGGCCATACAGGCAAGGGGCAGGGCTCAGCTACAACAGCAGCCTGTCACAAGTCTCTTGTTATCTTTATTATGCCAAACACCACTAGCAAAGAAGACAGCGTGAGAAATGTTGAAGAGCATGGGCTCTGGAGCTAGACGGCCTGGGTTCCAATTCTGCTTCTTAGTAGCTGTGCGAACTTGGGCAAGTTACTTACCCTCTCTGTGCCACAGTTTTCTTATCTGTGAAACAGGGACAATCGTTGTATCTGTTTCATTGGGTAATTAGGACAATATAACGTGTTAATATGTGTCAAGTACTTAGATGGCTACATGGTACATAACAAAGACTGTTTACGTGTTTCATGTTTATTAAAAAAATAAATGAACAGAGGGATCTCTTTTTTTAAACTTATTTATTTATTTGAGTACGCTCTACCTCCAACGTGCGGCTCGAGTTCATGACCTCAAGACCAAGAGTCCCATGCTCTATGGACGGAGGCAGCCAGGTGCCCCAAGAAAGTGATCTTTTTATTCTCACTACCATAGGGCTCATTTTCCAATATCTGAACTCAGAACATGCCTTATATTTTCCTAACTTTATGGTGTCTGCAAAGTGCTTTTGCTGCAATGACTTCATCTTGTTGTCTCCACAGCTGTCCAGAAAGGAAAGGAAGATTGTACCCACGTTTCAGAAGGAGACTCTAAACAGTGACCGTGTGAGGGCTTTCCAGGGTCGTTCGGCAGGTGAATAACCGGCAAGGACTTCAGCCCAATCTCTCTGATCTTGAATCCTGTGCTGTGCATACACACCAGACAAAAGGATGAACGCCGTGAACTTGTGGATGAAAGCTGGGCCCCAGCTCCAGCCAGGACCTCAGGGTAGACTCCCCTGGCTCCCTGATGGCACATGTTCTGGTAAAATGACACAAAGTCAGTGACCCCTGGTTTCAAATGCTGCTGTGAACCCCCACTCCGTCTCTCCTCTGGACTGAGAAGATGCAAGTTTCTCTAGCATTGGCACATTCTTGATGACTTTGTACCAAAGACAATATAGCATTCTCTTTTTGCACACAGAACAAACGGAAGCTTCAAGGGTATGAGTGATTTATTCAAAAGTCACATGAGTTCAGTGAGTAGGGAACTGCATCGAGAGAAAGAGCTTCCAGTTAATTTTATGAACATTGTATGTATTGCCCAATAGGAGTGTTCAACCCTGTGGTTCCCTGTTTTTTTGTGCAATCAATGACCCAAGTTCTAAGGAAGTTGGGGTAGGGCGAGGGGGAGATAGGGAAAAGTAATAGAAAACACGTGTATTCAGTTTCTTTTGAAGGAGAGGGGAGGAAGCTGGAAGCAGAAGGAGGAGGTTTAGGGGACTGGGGAAGTCAGGAGTGCCTAGGTCCTCAGGAAAAACCAAAGCCAGAATTTTCAGGGACACGGAAAAGTGGCCAGTAGCAACACTCGTGAAGACCCAATAACAACCACCGATCTTGAACTTGGGGATCAATACTGGCGTCTTAATGCTGATTATCGTTCCAAAGAAAAGTATCAGAGCCCCCATCCCTGTACCATTCCTCTGATGGGGAAACTGAGGACCAAGCAGATGTGTGAATTCCAGAGCCCATCCGAGACCTTTAGATCCCAAGCCAAGGGCCATTACGCTCATTCTGGGTCCCCCTCCAAGGGGGTGCTTAACCTCCCCATCCTCCAAGTCAGGTCGGGACCCCAGTCCACCACTCGAGGGACTGACAGTAAAAATGCCCGCATTTCAAATACGTGCATGCTACAATTTTCTGATTGTAAAATCAATACAGGCTTATTTGAAGAGCACTCGGATCTGCTGGCATATGCATATATTCTGCAATGAATCAAAAGGATTTATTATCAGTGGTTTCATGTGGGAGGTTTGTGGATGAGAAGGAAGACTTTCAGTTTTGTTTTTGTACCTTTTTGTATAGTTTTAAAGTGAGAACTAGGTTTATGTGTCCGTGTGTGTGTGTGTGTGTGTGTGTGTGTGTGTATGTGTGTGTGTGTATACAAAGATATATGGGATATGGGATATCGTGGGCCATTTTGTGTTTTTGTTGTCATTTACTTCTCTATGTTGGGGAGAGGAGGGAAGAAGCAACTGAATAATGATCTATTTTGAATAATTTGAAAACTAACAAAAGCATTCCCATCTACAGCAATCACACCATCCAGATATGAACATTCATCATGTTAGCGTGTGTCCTTCAGGCTTTAAATATGAGGGCTACTCTGTGTCTCAATTCCAAAGTCTGGGTTTTGTTTATTCTTTTTTTTAAAAAAGATTTTATTTATTTATTTGACAGAGACAGCCAGCGAGAGAGGGAACACAGGCAGGGGGAGTGGGAGAGGAAGAAACAGGCTCCTAGCAGAAGAGCCTGATGTGGGGCTCGATCCCAGAACACCGGGATCACGCCCTGAGCCGAAGGCAGACGCTTAACGACTGCACCACCCAGGCGCCCCTGGGTTTTGTTTATTCTTATTTTCATTTTATACCATGAGTACTTTTACATATTTAAATATTCTTCAAAACCATTCTTTCTGGGGCACCTGGGTAGCTCAGTTGTTAAGCGTCTGCCTTCGGCTCAGGGCGTGATCCCGGAGTCCTGGGATCAAGCCCCACATCTAGCTCCTCTGCTGGGAACCTGCTTCTTCCTCTTCCACTCCCCCTGCTTTTGTTCCCTCTCACTGGCTGTCTCTCTCTCTGTCAAATAAATAAATAAAATCTTAAAAAAAAAACAACACATTCTTTCAGTAGTTATATAAGAGCCTTTGTATAAAATAATTTTTCAGAATCCGTGAAAGCTCACTCCCCGAGCAAGCGCTTCCGAGGGGCCGGCTCGCCCCCCTTCAGCTGGGGGGATTAGGAGGGTCCGCATACACGAAGCCGTCAGCACCGTCACAGAATGTGCAGCCAGAGCTCTTGCCACACACTATGTCCTTCCAGAAGCAGCATGATTTCTCTAGTCAACTTTCTTTTGTAGAATATGGATCTTATTCTCGATTTATCACTATTAGATAATCCGATGATGAATATCTCCGTCCATTAATCTTTATATTTCTGACTATTTCCTTAAGTGGAAACTCTTAACAAAAGTACTGTTTGATCCGTAAGAATACAATTTTTAAAGCTCTTGGTACATTTCCCTAAATGATTCACCCCCACCTCTGCAACAGGGTTTAAGAGAGCAGAAGCAAGAGCCCATTTTCATTCACTTGTAACTTCTTTCACTACATGGAAGATGACTTTGCCAATTTGTTAGCCATTCCCACTTCTCCAGAGTCAACACAGTGTTGCATAAAACCCTCCTCCCTGACACAATAATAAATGTGATGTTCCTTTTGCACAGGTGTGGGAAGTGTCTTTAAAAATCAACAATACTCTTGTCTGCAGAGCTGAGTCATTTCCGAGAATGCAGAAGTATCCCTGGGTTGTGTCGGTGAAGGTCCCAGAAAGAAAATGTGGGTGATTGAGGAGCGTGTATTAAAGGGGCGTGGCCAGCGGTGAGAGCAGGGGTCAGCAGCCCCCGAAGACTGGGGCAGCATCCTGGAGCCTGCACCCCGAGGAGCCATGACGTCCCCAGCCTACAGGGGAAGGAGCCCTTGCAGGGACCTGGGGAGGACAGCTGTGGCTGGAGGAGAGGACCGCCAGGCAGGAGCCAAGCTGGAGGGAGGCAGCCAGTCCTCAGAGGCTCTGCAGGGAGCAAGCCAGGGAATCAGTGATCCCTCTGATGCCCTGACCAGGCCACCCACTGGCCGATGCAAGCAGCAGAAGAGGGGGAGGTAGCCCTGGGAGCTGACGGCCGGCCTCCTGGAGCCCCAAGTAGGGCGGGGAAGGATGGAGCGGATTTGGAAAACTTGTGCTCTCCTCAGTTTCTAATCTCTCTGTTGCTACACAGACCCCACCAGAGCTGAGAGCCCGCAAAGGAAGGCCCTGAGTTGGCCTCCGTCACCATGCTATCCTGCCACCAGGACCCACCCTGGCACCTAACAGCTGTCTGATAAATGCCTAATGGGTAAGGACGGCGTGCGTGCTTTAATGAACCAATGAATAAACTCCAAATCAGCCCTGCTCTTTCTTGAAGTTTCTATCAGAGCAAGCTCCTTGTAGAAAGCGGCAGATGTCCCCAGAGGAGGAAGAGAAAACCTCGTTACTTGTCCCCTAATGATCATCTAGCGATAGGTGCTTGATGGGCCACCTCCCCACCCCCACCCCTTCCAGTCCTGGGTCTCGGAACAAGAGGCGTTTCGAGCTCCTGTCCACCCCCTCCTCCACCTCTTCTCCCCGAGAAAGGTCCATCCTGGGGATACATTTTGACCATGGCCTCCAGGCAGGACGCTCACAGTGACTGGTGAAGGCTTAAGGGTTGCCCCTACCCACCGTTTTGCCTGACAGAGAGCCAGCTCCCTTAGAACCACCAGGGGAACTTGTGAACAACACGGATATCTGGGATCCTGCTCCCAGAGATTCCGCCGCAGGAGGTCAGAGTAGGGCCTGACCATCAGCATTGTTTCCCGAAGCCATGAAGGTCATTCAGACAATCGGCCCTGCTTCCAGAGTGACCAACTACCCCGATTTACGTGGGACTTCCAGTGCTAAAAGCAGGGAAGTCCCAGGGAAACCGGGCCAGTGGGTCGCCCTCCCTGCCCTGTAGTGGGCCAGAGGACCCCGTCCAGTGCCATCTCTTCCTTACAACTGGGGACCGTGGCCTTGTCACGGTCAAGCAATGATGTCTGAGATCCAGACTCACGTTAGCAGGAGAGGAGGCCGCTGAGGTCTCTATTTGGAGAAAACTCATGCTCCTTGGGCATGCTCCCAGGAGACCCACATTGCCATTCAGGGCCAAAGCTGTAGCCCACTCAGCGTGGCTGATGAGCTCTGCCTCCCCAGCACATTTCCCTCTGTGCTCTTGAAGAAAGGGGCTGGCTGGTGGAGGGCAGGACTGAGGCGTTCAGCTGCACAGTTTTTAGGAAAGGCAAATTGCTGCATGGTTCTTTGGGCAACTGCCCTTCTCCCCTCGCTGGGCAATTTCAATGGCCCCCTCAGACCACCTCCAAAGGGCACGGGGCAGGAGCATTCATGCCCGGCCACAGAGACCCGTGCGAGCTAGCCGAGCAATTCCAGACTGCATCCCCAGACCGCCCGCCCCAGCAAGCAGGAAAGGCCTTTGCTGCTGCAATGCAAGTCTCGCTGAGCCCTTGGCAAGGATGAGGTAGGTCAGCGAGTTCCCCACAAGCAAGTCATCAGACTTCACTCTCGTCTGCCGGGTGACTTAGGGGTCTGTCCCGGTCTCCTTTGACGGATCATAGGCAGTATTGTGTAACTGCTCACATTTACTGGGTCCCAGCCTCGGGCCAGGCACCGAGCCAACCATTTCACTGTCATCACATTTCGACAAGGCGGGGACTGCGTTGATCCCCATTTTACAGAAGAGGAAACTAAGACACAGAGAGGTCCCAACTTGCTCAAGTTCATCCAGCGGGGGAGCAGGGAAGCTGGACGTCCAAACCCTAAATCCTTCCCGTGGAACCATGCTAGTGCGCCGCTCTAGGGGACATCACACAGTCTTGGATCCCAGACCTGGTCTGGCCTCGGACTCCTCCTCCATTAGCCATTTTTTAAAAGCTACTGGTGGTGTTAACGCTCCCTAAGCGTTGGAAAGTTTAGGGGGCCCCGCCCCCCTCCATGATCACGTGACTGTAGCTTGTTTGTTCAGACCTCTGCCCGCTGCGACGCTGAGAGGGCTTCCCGTGTGACCCAAACTAAAAGAGCCAAGTCCCCCCTCCTTGCACCACCACCCAAGCTCGCTCCTTGCTCTGCCTTTGCTTCCGCAGCACTTAGCACTAGCTGGCCCCGCTAGCGAGATTGCTCGTGCACACACGCGTGTGAGTGCGCGCCCATGGGCGCCTTCTCCTTGTTGTACTTGTTGCGGTAAGAACACTGACCCGAAGGTCTACCCTCCTGACAGAGCTCTAAGCGCGCGACACAGGACTGTTGTCCACAGGTACAACGCTGTAGAGCGGATCTCTGGAAGGGACCCATCTCACAACAGTGAGATTCTGCACCCGTTGACGGACAGCCCTCCGTTCCAGCCACTGGCACCCGCCACTCTTTCCTTGGCGACTATAAATCTATTTGGGGGTGCTTCAGATAAGCAGAATCATGCAGTATTCTACTTTATCGGACTCTGAATCCCAGGTGACTTATAATAAGAGCGCTGATAAAATAAAAGCTTTTTCGAAGACCTACCCAAAACAAAAGAAAGGAACAAGGAGGCAGAGGGTGAAGAGAGTAGAAGTACTTCAAGCACTTCTTTTTGGGTAAAAGTTAGAATAACTAAGTACAGGTTTGGCTTATGGGGGTCTTCGTAGCCAAGGCAAAGCGATGAGATGCCACGATTCTCGTGTCTGCAGAAAACGGCTCCCTATCGGCCGACCCGGCGTCCTGCTGAATGCCTGGGGCGAGCCGGAGGGTCTGACTCCTGCTTGGCCTCGGCAGATCTCCTCGAAAGAGACCACCCAGCATTTCACTTCTGCTCTGAGTGGCCACTCAGACCACCGTGTCTTCTTTCCCTCTCTGCAGCCTATCAAGCACTCCTTAAAAGGAGGGACAGGCCTGGCTTCAGAGTTTCCGATTCTATAGCAGCCGCGCTGAATGGGGTGGGATAAATGCCCGTTTCCTGAGTGGGCCGGACACCCTCCGAGCTTACAGTGAGACTTCCTGGCAGGAGTCAGTTTGCAAATGCAGCAGGCCCACTCCAGACTGCGAGAACTCTGAGGAAAATACGAGAACTCGGAGCCCCCGAGAATTGAGAGACAGGAAACACCACCACCAGGGCAACCTCCCAGAGGCGGGGGCCGTGTCCCCTTGGAAAGAGCCAACTCACTCAAAGGAGAAGGCTCCATGAGGGTGTGCGCGAACGTGGACTGATTTGCTGCTAAGTCTAGACCCTGGGAGACAACTGCTGCCCGGGAGCTGGGGAGGGGGCCCGACAGAAGCGTCACTGAAATGCCAGGAACCGCCTCTGGGAGGTGCCCTAGTGCAGGGGGAGGACCCTTGGAGTCCACCGAACTTGGATTCAAATCCACCTTTCCCACCCATTCGCGCGCACGGCTTGCTCTTCAACAAATGTTTTTACTTCTCTCCACTGGATTTCTCCTCCATCTGCGGAACAAGGGCCTTACCTCTTCCCCGAGCAGCGTAGGAGTTAAGAATGCAGGTCTGGGGCCAGGCTGCCTGAGCTGAACCTTGGGCTTACTGAGGCGAGGCCTTTGGGCAAGTTCCTTCATGGTCTTGTCTTGGTTTTCTCATCTATAAAATGGGTGTAGGAATAAAACCTACATCCTATGACTTTGGGGTGAACTATATGCAATAAAACATGGAAAGCCATTAAGACAGTGCCCGGTAGACACTAAGTGCATAATAGAGGTTACTCTTTTCGGACTCGTGTTTTGGACTCATGGTGAGGCTTGCACAGAAGAGTGTGTGAATACACACCACAGTGCCTAACACCTCTTTTTTGGAGAACATCAGACCCTGAGTCTAAGTGCACCTTGGGAGGTAGGGTCCCTGCCCAAATCCCCAAAGGGGACCCTGCGGCAGCGTGACGAGGGACACCCAGGCCAAGAATTTTTCCTTGGACGCAGCAGTGAGAGGAGAGTGCCCTGGGAAGGGACTGGCAGCGCCTGCCCCCCAGGGAGTCATAGGGACAGAAATAGGAAGCCCCAGGCTGGTATTTACAGTAAGTCCTCAGCCCCTGACCACATTGTCTTGTCTGTGGTGCATTTATTTTGGGGACAAGCACTGAAGTCATTGCTGCCCGAAAGTGCTCCAGGCAGGCCGCCTCATCTCTGCTTTCCCAGGAGACCCTGGGGCGAGGGAACCAGACCCACAGACAGGCTCGGAGGTGCCCCACGTCTGGCGGGCCAACCGCAGGCCCGGCTCAGGCCCCTGCTTCCAGAGGCGCTTGCAGCGCGAAGGTCAGAGCAGGAGGTGGTGGGAGGGAGCAACCCCATCCCACCCACTCCTGCCCTTGGTCTCACTTTCCTTTTCCTCCAAGGGCTGCCTCAGCCTGTCTTCCTGGCTGTTCGGACTCTTCTCCATTTCTTATAACTCAGCAGGAAAAGGGGAAATAGAGTCTTCAAAGCCTCCCCCTGGCCTTGATGAGCAAATCCACCGTCTGAGACCTGGGCTCAGGCCTAGGCAGAACTCAGGGAGCTGCTTCCCGGGCTGAAGGACAGGCTTGATTCCAGATACTTTTGGTTGTCAGGCACCATGGAGCTTCTCCAGAGGGGGGCCTAAGGCTCTGCCTGCGGCAGGGTGGTCCTTCCTGGGAGGCTGCCCTGGCCGGAGCCTTCCCTTTCTGCCCTGGCACTGAGAGGTGGGGATGGAGACGTGCCTGTCCGACCCCCCACCCTGCAGGCCGAAGAATCTTGGGTTTTGGCGCCAGGTCTGCTCCATTCTCTCAAGGCAGCCTTAGCTCCCCGGTTGCACAATGGGGAGGTTGAATAGGGTACCAGCTTATACCTCTCTTTATCTTTAAAGAGAATCTTCCCTAGAACCTCACTTCATACCACAGGGCTTATCTGAAGGCAAGTAAGAACCTGTAGCTACATCTCCTTGCCTGCATCCTACTCTCTTAACAAAATCAACTTTCAGGAATCCCTGACGTAGACCCTCCATAGACAGTTGTGCAGGTTACACACTGAACAACTTTAGAAGATGCCATTCTCATTATAGTCCATGCAGATGGCTCCTCCTAGAGGTGTTCAAGGCATAGCTAAACATGGTGGCCCCATCTGTAGGGCATCACAAAGTAGAATTTTAAAACCACTGGACTAAGACTGTCACCTTGCAAGCTTTGACCCTCCTCTATCACGTTAGCATTAAGCTGACCCTTCACTAATTCTTATTAAGGTATAAGTTCTCAAGGGCTTTATCCCCTGATATCCCTTAGGGGTCCCTGTGCGTTCACTGAGCACAAAAACTTTTTTTTTTTTAAGATTTTATTTATTTATTCGACAGAGATAGAGACAGCCAGCGAGAGAGGGAACACAAGCAGGGGGAGTGGGAGAGGAAGAAGCAGGCTCATAGCGGAAGAGCCCGATGTGGGGCTCGATCCCATAACGCCGGGATCACGCCCTGAGCCGAAGGCAGACACTTAACCGCTGTGCCACCCAGGCGCCCCAAAAACTTTTTAATAACTACATTTAAAGGGCATCATTGGAGAAATCTGGGCATTGTCAAAGGCAGGAAAAAGAGGCTGAAGTTCCAGGAGTCTTCTTTGTACCTGACATTTTATTCCAGAACACAAATGTCTTGCCTTGTCTATGACTGTGACTTTCTTAGGGCCAAGAATTATGCGTTTGGGGCATTTTTACTTTCCCAGAAGACAATGTCATTTTTACTAAACCAAGGAGAGGAAGAAACAGATTTATCCACCACCTACTTTTAGCCAGAAATTGAGTTCCCAGTTTGACCCATATCATCTCATTTATTTTCACTACCCCCTCTAGTTTTTTATTCTTACTTTTTAAGAACAAGGAATATGAGGCTAAGAGCAATCGAGTGTATTGCTCCAAATCACAAAATGATTAGGAAGCAAACCCATGATTCAATCCCATGTCTGTATAAGCCCAAAGCCTGTCCTTTCTCCCTGTCACGTGGAATCTCACCTGTGTGCTGGGTGTCAGAATCCCCTGGAGGGTGTGTTGAAAAGTGTGTTCAACTTGAAATCCGAAATTCTGGAGGGGAATCCCAGTCATTTCTATTTAATTCCCCAGAAGGTTCTGATGGGTAGCCTGGTTCGGAGATTGTTTCAGAAGGTTAATTGGCCTTTGGTCATAGAAATGATCTCACATGCATCACCTGCCTTCCACACCTTTGTTCACACATTCTTCTCTGCCTAGGAGGATGTCTTCTGTCTTCCATCCTCAAAGGCTCAATCCTCATCCATCCTTCTCCAGGAAGCCTTCCTGGACTGCTTATCCAGCATGTGGTCTGTCCTCTTTTTCCTGCAGTCATCTCCTTGTGCCTCCCTAATGCCCTACCCCCCAGCACCCCCTGTGCAGGAGATCTGTATGCTTTTGACCCTCCTAGACTTGAAACGCATCCTGGACAAATCTTGAGTCTTGCATACTGGTCTCGGTTCACACCTGTCCCCACCAGGGACATGAGCTCCCTGGACAGAGCCCTAGATGTGAATCGAAAAGCTTGTACTGAATTGAGTTCGGTTGGATCCAGTGATCAAGACACTTCATTAAAAACCAGTTTATATGTGACCAGACTGCAGACCTCCCAAAACCCTTGACTGTTTGGGGCTTTTTTGCCTTTTGTGTCCCCTATCCTTCGACCAGAAATTCTCTCCAAACTGTTGAATTTCTCTGGCGACTTCAACTATCATCTCTTTTGCAAAATCATGCCCACCCAAGGCAACATTTATCACACCTGCCTCTGTGAAGATTGTGTATTTGCTCATAGCCACTGGGCTGCATAGTTCTCGAGGGCAGGACCAGGTTTTCTTCATTTTGTAGAAATGTAGGTCTTAGCATTGGAACGGACACCTGTTAGAGGCTCCTGTGAAGACAGAATGGATGAAGTGAGCCAAAGAATGGACCAGACACTAACTTGGTGCCAGGTCTGCATAACACCGTTTGCCCAGCAGACAGTTGATCTTTCTCCCTTGAGTCAGAGCCGCAGAAAGGGAACAAAGAGCAGTCGCCCACTCCCCAGACCAGCTGCACAGGCTGTCCTGGGAGTCACTTGGGAGTTCTGGGTGGGAACAAGCGTCCCTAAACCCAGCTGCTTGTCTCAGGGCCCCCTGGAGCTACGGAGTCACCCTTGGCCTGCTGCCCAATACCCGGCCCAAAACCTGGCACACAGTAGACAGTCACCCACCCTTCTTTCCTCCCTTCTGTTTCCCTTCTCACTTTGCAACCTCCCCCATACAAGGTCCCTCTTAGGGGGCACGCTCTTGACTACTGGAGGCATGTCCTGAAGCGGATCCGAAGGCAAGAATGACCCTCACAAAGCCATCGTGCAACAAAACGGGGGCCTGGCCTGGACTTCTCCCTCTTGCCTCCCCACCCAAGTTCCAGAGGCATCAGACAGTCCTACACACCCAGGTCCCCAGAGTTCCATCGGTACATCCAGACCCAAGTCACAAGGGTCAACGTTTGTCCCCATTTGTGCCCATAATCAGGAACAAATGCAGCAACAACTCTGAACTTGCTTTTCTAGTACTTTTTAAAAGACCTTTAACCACAGAATTTTTATTAGCTCTTTTTTTTTTTTTTTTTTTGTCATTTAACAAATGAGAAAATCCCTGCAAATTGAAGCCAGATGCCCTTGCCTGGCTATCAAAAGCCATGATATTTTTATCATGTTCATTTTTATTTATTCAGTCTCCTTAACTCCCTAGTCATGGGGTTCCAGTGTTTCCTCCTTATTTTGAAAGCCGGGAGATGCTAGTGTGTGGTGTGAGTCGATGGCCCACCAGGTCCCTCAGCCTATAAGGTCTGGATGCTTCTTTGTTGGAGAAAGGGGGGGAAGCATGTAGAATGAGCATCGCTGCTCTATTTCCGTGGACTCAATCGAACACTCGATCCTGTACAAATAATTAAGCCCTGATATATATCATAATTGTGAAACTGGCACAGTTTTGTTTCTCATTAAAGTAAATGGTGTGATTAGAGGAGTAAATGGATACAGTATAAATTCCTCCTCCCATGGATAAACGGGGCCAGGTTTTCATGGCATCTCAAAGCGGTCACAGAAGCAGGCCCTGCCGGGGAGGCCTGGGCTCCTGGAGACACGCTCACAGGCTTCATTCACTGGCAGTCACGCGAGTTGGCACCACACCCACCGGCTGGGTGTTCAGACCCAGAGAGACTCAGCTATTCAGCTCTACCCCAGGCTGAATGAAGAGAAAAATCAATATTCCTAAGTGGAAAAAGACCCAATAAGTTGCTGAAAAAGTCTCTTCCATTTATATCTTGGCAACGAAGTCGGCCCTCGTCCGGGCAGTGAAATGACAAAGCGGTCAGCACGGAGGAGGTGGCCAGACCAGCCCCCCTCTCAGAGCCGACAACAGCTCCCGGGGTCGCCTTGCAGCCCCAGAAACTCAATTAACCCCCCCAGGCCTCGTTCCTCTGTTCATTAGTGTTTATTTATTTGATTTTCTTAAGCTTGCTCTTTGTGGTTAAAAAACAAAAAACTCACCTCAGGGCCCAGGCACAAGAAACAATTAATTAAAATACATATAACGGAGCGGAGATGGCCAGTAGCCTTGAACTTGGAGGCAGCCAGATAAGCCTTCTGAAAGATCGATCCCCCTGCAGGAGGGGGCCAAGAACACAGCTATGAAGAACTCACGCAACAGGGGATAGAGGCTTCAGGGTCCAGAGACGTCAGAAAGTGTTAGCCCCAGTGCCTGCGGGCCATGCGCTCCGTGCCAACTCTAGCTCGAAAGTGTGGAAGGTTCTTCCCAGCTTTGGAGTCGATGTGGGAGCTGCTGAGAATCTGGAGGAAGACCGGGTTGAGAATCTACACACCCATGCAAGGTACCAGCACCCTCTGCATGAGCGGTGCCCGCTCTGAGCCACGCCAGGACTCCTGCCAGGGCTTTAAGAGGCAGAGAGGCTCAAATCAGGTTTCTCCTGAGAAGTGGCGTTGTCCAGCGTAGAAGAAGTGCGGCGGTGAGCTCTGTCCCTGGAGGCGTGGCAGCAAGAAAGGACACCTACTGTGCACCAGAAAGCATGCCAGGTACTCAGACAGCTGTCCCCGGAGGACCGGAACAGCCAGGTTAGGAGGGACCGTGCCCAGATGACACGGCTCAATGTAACACTGACTCCCACAAAGGCTTTCTACATGGAAATATTCTTGCAAGACTGCCTCTGTGGAGCTTACTGTACGTGGCCCATTGCTCTGTCTGCCACTTGACAACCTGTCTCGGAGAGCCTTCCATCTCAGCCCACGAGCAGTGTCTGCCTTCTGTTCCATGACTCCCATTACCAGCATCTGAAAATGCTATCATTTCTTAAATGTAAAAATCTCCCAGATACGTACCTTGAGGTTCTTTCCAGCGATCTGTTGTCACAAACACGGGTTCAATAAATAATTTTTGTACATCTGCCATATAAAAGTGTAGCTGTAGGTCCCATTTCTAGAAGTAGAATCGGTGGTCAAGGAGAACATGCCTACTGACTTCTGATGGATACGCTGCCTTCCCCAGGGGCCCAGGGCTGGTGCCTTCCCTGGGCCCGTTCAGAGAGCGGCATTATCACATGGTGTCCCTGAAAGCTGCCTGCTAGCTGTGGTCCTTTGGCTGGACGTGGCCCCTTCTCGTAGAAGCCTGTCCAGACTACCAATTCATGCAGTTCCAGGGCTCAACCCCAGATGAGACATCGACCTCTATTCCTGGCCGCCTTGGACACCACGGGAATACTTGAGCCGGAGAGAGCAAAGCCTACAGAGCGAAGAAACCTTCCGGCCGGAGGTCTGCCTTCCACATCCCCAGATCCTTTCTCGGGATCTGCCTCCTCTTTGGGTGATTCTTACCCATAACATTCAGTTCTTTCCCTTCACGAGGTCGCAATCCTAGACAGCTCTCTAGACAAACACAACGGAAGACACCGCCCCAGCTTCCGTCCCAGATTTACACACACACACACACACACAGTGCTTTGTGCTTGGCATTTTTCTCTCTCCTGTCTTCTAGAGAAGAAAGAAAATGTGGCGTGTTTAATAAAAGGTCCTCGCCCTGCTGAGGATGTCGATAAGTTTGGATATATAAATATTGACCGAAAGTAGAGTTGGGGCCAGGGAGAGCGGAACGTTTTTGCACAATACCAGAGGAACCTGGAGCTTCCGAGAGCAACCCATGAAAGAGGATATGAACAGGAGCGATGGGGAAGGGGAAGGAATGAAAAATCCATCAAGATTCCAGGAGGCTGAGGTGGTGTTGGCTGGGGAATGGGCCGGCGAGCCTTCTCCAGAACTCCTGGGACCCAGGGATCTTTCGAATAAGCACATTATCCCACGTTCACTCGAAGGCAGCTCGAGATGCTCTGAGGTGAGCTCCTCTCGGTACCCCTACAGCCAGCCATTCCCAAAGTCTACCACCCTTACAAATGCCTGGAGGGTGACTGCATTATTGGTTCCCGATCAGCAAGCCCTTTTCCTCATCTCTCCAGCTGCAAGCACAGCCCCTGCTCTGTCTTCACCCTCAAACCCCATTTTGTTTCTCATCAATAGTGTATTTCGTCAGCTGGTATGGTGTATTATTCCTTTACTGTTCGTCTCCCCACCAGAATACAAGCCCTGTAATAATAGAGACGTCGTCCACTACCTTTGCCTCTTTGTTCCCATTGCCAAGAATTCTCCCTAGCCTATACCAGGTACTCAATAAACAAACATTTGTGGAATGGATCGTGTAAGCAGAGAATAACCACAATACAGGGAAAAGAAAACACTAAAGCATTCGGATGTTGTTTAAAACTCAGCAGACTAAAAATTTAAGTGTCCCAATGTAGCTGAGAAAACATCCATTTTATAAGGAACAGAGTGAAATTAAAGTCTGAAGGTTTAACTTAAGGGGGAAAAAAATTGGTCCTGTTAGCCTCATGTTTCACAGACTAATAGTATTCACAGACTTAGGTATGTAGAAGGACTTTATGAATTTCACATCTCTCGGCCTCATATGACTTCCTGCCATGAACAGGGAGGGTGTGGGTCCTGTCCAGATAACCATGAACATCCATGAGTAATTGTGACCAAGATCCCATTACCACGCCAAGCCTTGCACTAGAAATTAGGCATACATCACTGAGGTCAGCACTTGGCTCCTCTGTCCTCTGTTCTCTGCCAGCCCAGACAACTTACTCCCCACCAGCAATAATACAAACTGTGCTCTCACTTTTTCTCCAACTACAGAAGTGGAGAGCCTGTCGTGGTTCGTGGGAAGAGTGAATCCGAGAGTTCCCTGTGTTTCTACCGTCCAACGGTGACTTTTCCACTCACCCTGACCCCTTCGCCATTCTCCCTCGTGTATTCAGAACAAACATCTCTGTGAAGTAAGATGTCATTAGCCAGCTACAGGGTCATTCGCTCCACCCACCCAGAAGGTCAGGGAGGCCAAAGGGAGCCTCTGAACATCGGCGATGGCCAGAGTCATGCTCAGGCAACTCAAGTGAAGAGAATTCAGGGCAGCAGAGTCTGTCTGGCTCAAATAATCCAGGGCCACAGAGAGAGAGGCAAGGAGCTGAGCAACTATGTCACGACCCAAGGCTGTGAAGAAGAGTTATCTAAGCTACTCACAACATCTGTCTACACAGCCTCAACTCACTTGAGAATTGTTCTCTCTTCGCCTTCACTGAGACCATGGAGATAAATAGTGTTGGTGGAAAAAATATAGACCCAAATCCCAGCAGATAAGTGCTCTCCTTAGAGGGACAAAAAATAAAATCATGTTCGCAATCCTCGATAGCATGCGCCAGCATAACATGCTGGCCTTGTTCCTCAGAGTGAATGTAACATGCGTCTGTTCAAATAAATTAACAATTTCCCTTTGATTGTCTCTTTTGGCAGAAATAAACAGGTTGTTATGACAATTTGTGAGTCGACCTACGAGATCTCTTCTGAAAAAAAAATCAAAAGTACTTCATATATTTTTTTAAAGATTTTATTTATTTATTCGACAGAGATAGAGACAGCCAGCGAGAGAGGGAACACAAGCAAGGGGAGTGGGAGAGGAAGAAGCAGGCTCATAGCGGAGGAGCCTGATGTGGGGCTCGATCCCATAACGCTAGGATCACGCCCTGAGCTGAAGGCAGACGCTTAACCGCTGTGCCACCCAGGCGCCCCGACTTCATCATATTTTAACACCCAAAGGAAAGTGGTGCACTTTTCTTTTTCCTCTTCTTTCTTTTCCCCTAAAATCTCTTGTTCTGTTGCACTCCATGATAGCAATCATAGGACGGGGAAGAAAGGAAAAGAAAAATGGGTAGGCAGCTGTCGGAGATGCAGGTTACAATTTACCGAGGGCAGAAAATGACACTTGATTTTCTATATGAAGTATTGGAAATAAGTCAATCACCATTCATTAGTTATTCCATCTGAACATCCAACAGCCGGTATCATAGCAGAGCATGAATCGTTCCCCGTTTCCATACTTTTTTCAAGAATTCAGTCAAAAATAATCAAATAGCCAGTTTAAAAAAAACACAACTGGAACATGACACCGTTGACTACTTTCTCCTAATTTTTCTATTAAACTTTTTATTATTTTCTCCTTTTTGACTGAAGTGTATTCTATAACCAGTAAAATCTTTTGAACCCATGACCCTGAGATCCAGATCAAGGCCTGAGCTGAGATCAAGAGTTGGCACCCAACCGACTGAGTCACCCAGGCGCCCCACCAGTAAAATCTTAAATACTCAACTCAATTAATTTATACTTATGTATAAACCCATGTCACATCACCCAGGCTGAGTTATTTCCCATAGCAATTCTCAGCCAGTTATTTTTAATGCCCTCTTTATTTATTTGCTTAGGTAAACTCTACCCCCAACATGGGGCTCGAACTCACCACCCCAAGATCAAGAGTCACATGCTCCACTGATGGAGCCAGCCAGGTGCCCCTCAGCAAGTTTTCTTTGGCCCTTCCCAGGCCCTCTCTACCTCTTTTTTTTTTTTTTTTTTTAAGATTTTATTTATTTATTTGACAGAGAGAGAGACGGCCAGCGAGAGAGGGAACACAGGCAGGGGGAGTGGGAGAGGAAGAAGCAGGCTCCCAGTGGAGAAGCCTGATGTAGGGCTCGATCCCAGAACACCGGGATCACGCCCTGAGCCGAAGGCAGACGCTAAATGACTGAGCCACCCAGGCGCCCCCCCCTACCTCTTACCCCACAGGCCAGCCCTCTCTGATTCCCCGCAGCTTTGCTTCATTTTCCTCATTCTTGAAATTCATGTTAACTGGAATCGTGCCTTACGCTCTCCTCTGCGTCTGTCTTCTTTAGCTCAATATGACATTTTGGAGATGTCTCCATGTCACTGCATCTACCGTGGGCTTATTATTTGGCATTGTGGTGCCGTCGTCGAATACATGAACACACCACAATGTCTTTATCCATTTTCCTATTGAGGAGCATTTGGGTTGTTTCCAATTCCCGACTATGATGGAACAGCTGCCGCGAACATTCTCACACAAGTCCGTCTGTGGACATAGGTACTCATTCCTCTTGAGAATGTCATTGCTGGGTCATAGGGGAGGCAGACACTTCACTTTATTAGAAACTGCCAAAAAGGGGCACCTGGGTGGCTCAGTCGTTAAGCGTCTGCCTTCGGCTCAGGGCGTGATCCCAGGGTCCTGGGATCGAGCCCCGCATCGGGCGCCTCTGCGGGGAGCCTGCTTCTTCCTCTCCCACTCCCCCTGCTTGTGTTCCCTCTCTCGCTGGCTGTCTCTCTCTCTGTCAAATAAATAAATAAAATCTTAAACAAACAAAAAAAAAAGAAACTGCCAAATAGTGTTCCAAGATGGTTATACCATGCTCATATAGGCTCTGAAAATGGCCACGTTTTTAACTAAAGACAATGGGCACCCCACCTGTCCCCAGTCCCTTCCCTCCTGTGACTAGTTAGCTCTTGGGCACACAGAACCCCGAAGGCTACCATGAGGGGTCACAAGGTTTGGAGTCAGATGAACCTCAAACCTCTAAACCCTCACTTAGAAGTTTAGGGACCTCATGTAAGAGACTTTTTAATCACGTCATCTCAACGTCTCTGTAAAACAGCCACGAGACATCGACTTACTCTGTAGGTTCTCTGTGAGGACACGCAAGGTGATAGGGTGAAACCATCCAACGCTGGTCTAGACACATGACAGACACCGGATAAAAGCTAATCCCCCTCCCCCTCTCCCTGCACCTCCCCCCCATTCCAGTAGGTTTTGGGGTCCTCCAGAATCGTCTCTGCTGCTCTCTCTCTCCTAAGCCCCAAGGGTTGAGGAAGAGGGAGACCCAGAAGAAAAAGAGCCTGCAGGAGAGAAGGTCGGGGGGCCGGATGCGGAATGAGAATCTATCTTCCCGCAGCAGAAGGGAAAAGCTCTATTTACAGTAGGACCCAGATGGAACTGATTTGTTCCGAGCCATCTTATTCCTGAGTGTGATATTTGTCCACATCATAAAACCACAGGCTACAATGTGTCTGACATTATACCAAGTGATATAACCCCTCCTAATGATATTATAATAAATCCCAAATGAGGCAGCCATCACTGGGCAGCCTTTTCAAAGTGTTCCTGAAATAGTTTTTACAGAACAAGGAATCTGTGTGCCAAATGCAGACGCTCACATGAGGCCCGAGGAGTCAGCACAGGCACACACATGAACGCAGCTCTGTCTTCGTTCTTGGCTGGGAACTTTTTTTCCTTTTATATTAATCTATTGGCTTTTATGAAAATCAAACTGTTTCTTTTTTCATTTTTTCATATGAAGGATGAAATTAAACATTTCTAAGTGCAATAAAATGTCCCCCAGGGTGCTTTTTTATTATTATCCTTTAAATCAGCAGTTTCTGTGCCTCTTCATTAGGAAAAGCCAATGACCTTTCATCTTGGCTTCACCTCCCTTGGTGCTCAAAGAAAGCTGACCACATTTCCTGCCATCCCGGTGGTGGAAGCTTGTTTTGCTCTGTTTTTCTGCTAACAGGCATAGGTATGTTTCTGAGATACCACGTGATCTACGGCCTGGGGAGCTTGCTGACTCAGGAGCCATTGAATTAGTTCTGGGACAAATGTGCAGCCTGCTCTGCCCTTCAAGGCAAGAACCACAGGAAATCATGTGTCTCCACGAATGGGGTTGGAGGCACCATGCTGCTGGATTGTGGTCTTGGAATCAGTAGGACCTGGAAGCCAGAAGGAATATTCTCCCTCCCTGTCATGCCCACCAGCACCTCACCAACACCAGCAGCAGCGTCACCGCGGCCAGGACCAAAGGCAGGACACGTAGTATTTCTCTCGTGCTCGGCGCCGCCCCGCCCACCTGGCGCACAATCACTGGCCTTCGGCCGTCTCCACCGCAATAGATCGTCCACTCCTTGGGTCTTCCCATCACACCTCTTTCCTCTCCTTCTCCCATCCATGTGGATCTGTCATCGGCCCAAACTGGGGCCCAAGACTCAAGCATATTTGTTTCAGGGCTGTGGTTTTTATTCTGTCCGAGGGATCGGGTCAAGCCTAAACTGTTAGAGACCATTTACACCACCGGGGAAAGGGGAAAGAGAGATTACTTAAAATGAAACGTGCTCAGGTGGCAGATCAGAAGGAAGCAAAGAGGGCCCCCTGATGGAATTAGACCCCTTAGATCTAGCCACGCCTATATTTTCAACTACTTATGTCGAAATGTTATCTGTTTCGCTTAAAACAGGTGAGAATGGGGTTTCTGTGAGAATGAAAGAATTCTGACCAAAATAACTATCCTGTCACCTAGGCCATATTATGCATCCCCACCCCAAATACACTTAAGGTTGGGGTTCCACACTGGATTTGGGCTGCTGAGCCAGGGCCTGGGGTTGCAATACTAAGGGCTGACTATCGTCTCCTATTCAAGTTAGCCCAAAGATGGTGGAATAAGATGAAGCCAGATTCCATACGGAAAAGCAGGCCCTTCATACCAAGGAGACGCCACACAAGCTTCCAGTCTTGAAGAACTAGGATAAGACAGGGTTTGCAACAAGGGCAGACAATCTGATACCATTGCTTCCAACAATTGCTAGAAAGAGTGCACTGAGTTGCATTTACGGGCCAACATTTTCGGTGGTAGAGATAGGAGCCACCAAGTATCAAACGCCTCATGGTGGCCATCAAGTATTTGGTCCTGTCCTTGGGCTTTGGGTTCCAAGAGATACAAAGGAGACCGCTGTTCTGCAAAAGCATATACTCCAACAGAGCGGACATACAGAAAGACAAATTCAACAAATGGATATTTGCAAGCAATAGAGGGTTATTTTTCCTTAAAAGAATGACTAAGATAGGAGGTATGCATGAGTCTGACTACAGCAGAAACACAAAGAAGGATGTGTGCTTTCTTCGGGTGATCGGAGACCCGTAGGAGGTGACAGTCCATCATCACGGACATCACTTCTACTACCAGCAGAATGGGGCAGCCCCTGGAGCAAGGGCCAGGGAGGAGGACAAAGCCTTTCCCACAACTGGTAATGTTTTGCTAGTAGCATATTTTCTCTTTCTGATTTTTAAATTAAAGCATGTCTCTTATTTATGTATTAAACACTTTTGGAGACAAGTAGCAGAAACCAAGGGAAGCCAGCTTAAGCCTGAAGGGGCCTGGCATAGAAACCGTATGGGGTCATACAGAACCCAAAGTCCAGGTACCAGCCAAGCCTCAGCACAAGCTGGAACCAGGAAGTCCCAGGCACGTCCCCTCTCTGCTTCTCTCAGAGTCCTGGCTCCAGTGTCTGACCATCCTATGCATTTGCTTTCTCCTAGCAGTTCCCAGAGGACTGAAAATGACGATTGTGGATGATTTAGAAATGTACCAGGGGAAAAAAAATAGTATTCTAAAATCACAATTGTCTCCTAAAGACGGTTGGTTCTATGAAAAGAGGGACCTGAGTAGCTAATTTTCATTTTCTTCTGGGTGCCACTAAAGTGAAGCCAGACCGTCCAGCAGGCCCAAGGCTGGGCTCTGCAGCCTGATAACTGCATGGCTTTAAGCAAGCTTCCCACATGTGCAAATAAAAAGAACTCATGTCCTCTTGAAAGCAACACCTGCTATAAGGACAACACTCCACGAATGTTGACTATGATGATAACGAACGGAGTAGATGACTGGTTCTCTGGGCTGAGGACACCCTGATGGGTTGTGGACAGTCAAAGATAAGGCAAGAGCTAACTTCAAAATTAGGAACCAGAGATTGAAGAATCACTCAAATTCATAGAGTGAGAAGAATTCCAAGTTTCCAGAAAAAAAACGGGAAGGAGAGAAAGGGAGAAAGAGTAAAGTGACATGGTTAAGAGAATGGGACCCAACATGGCACGGTGGCAGAACAGGAATGCCGGAAACAGGTTCTTCAGCCGGGGCTCCTGGGTCCTGAATGGTCCACAGACAGAATTCTGGGGACCCTTGAACTGAGAGGAGGCCAGAGTGACATCTTGATTTTTACCAATCTCTAACTGGAAATTAGCAATTATTAAAATTATGGGTAGAAACAACCTGTCACCACAGTATTTTCAGTTTTTGTAGCTTTATAATCAATAGAAATCACAGATATTTTCATACCATGTCGTTGTACATATCTCAAAATATCATTTACACTTATTTTTACATTACACTCAATTTCTGGCTCACTAGAACTTCTTGTATACTATTTAATGCATTACTAATAAAGAAACACATGCATCACGGCATCACAAATTTGTTTTTTCTTAAATACGTGACAAGTTTATTTCAATATCATTCATTTCCTTTGCAATCCTCTCTACTTTATTATATGCATATCAAAACAATATACTTGGAAGAGGTCTACAGTTCTCTTAAGACTCCCCATAGGGTCTATGAAACAAACAAAAAAATCTTTAAGTACCTGTAGTCTAATACGGGACTTATTTGACTTTTGTATTATACAGGATAACCCATCTCCATGAGATGACAGGGAACAGGGATCTTCAGTAAAAGTCTCATACGTGCAGCAAATTCACATCCCAGAATGTTTGAGAGAGGACTGGAAGTCAAAACAGAGGAGAAGGGAGGATGGTCCAGGTATCATTCAAGATGCCAGGGCAGAGATACGAGAAGAACCACCAAAGACAGGATAGACAACAGAATTCCAAAGATAGGGAGTCACCACCAGAGGTTCTAATGAGAAAGAAAACCCTCAAGAAGTCCCAGAACTAATGGGGAAGACCGAGACTTTCCACAGGACATGAGACCGTTACGGTCGACTCTCTCTAGTTCAATATAGCAAGGTGACCCCGTCTGGTACCTGTGGCTCCAATAATTATTATAATATAAAAAATACCAGAAACACAATAACCATCAAGAAATAATCACCATCACTATGCTCATGTATGATAATATATATATAAATTAATATACATTTAATTAATTAAATGTGTATTAATTTAAATTAATTGAAATAATTAATACATTTAATATATATTAATTTATATATATTTATATATATATGTAAGAGTTGACTGTATTCAAATATAGGTATGAATACAATATATGCCATGCAATCGGGGATGTACTGTATGGTGACTAACATAATATAATAAAAAATCATTAAAAAAAAATATACGCCATGCAATGCAATACGATGTATATACGGGAGTACATACGTATGTATATGAGTGCAATCAACTTTCAAAATTAGAATTATAATAAACACACAGAAATCCTACTTTTTAACCTTCTCTTCATCTCCTCAGACATGACTGTAATCATTACAGAATGTTCCATCACATAGAGACGATGTCATCAATTCCTTCCATAGTTGACCTTTAGATTAGATCTAGATTTTCGCTCACAAAATAATGCTGTACGTAAAAATCTTTGCACATAATTTTTTGCGTATGCAGAATTCTGATTTTTTTCCTTAGGATAAATTCCAAGGTATAGGAAAACTAGGTCAAATTCTATTAACATTTTACCACTCATGGCTTGCCTGGGGACGGCATGGTAGCTCCATACTTTTTCCCCAGACCTCACCCTGTGTATTTATTCATCTGGCTGTTGATTCAGATCCTTCATTATATCCTTTAATAAACTGGTACGTTTAAGTAAAATACTAATTAAAAAATATTTTGCCATTCATGAAATACATTGTCAAATCTTTTTTTTATTATACTTTCAATAGGCCCATCAGCAATGTGTAAGAAAGTCCATCTTGCCATATCCTTATTAACACAGGGTATTACCCTTTCTTTTCTTTTTATACTTTGTATTTTTTTAATTTTTAACTATACCGTGTTTATGGCAGATTGTTTGCAAAGCTGTCTATAGCAATTCCTCCCATCTCCTCATGCACCCCACTTTTCTATGTGACTTTGCAGCTTCTTCCATGGAAAAGAAGGCTAGGACAAGGAACAGTGATAAACTGTGCCATCTGAGGCCCTCTAAATCAACCAGCCCCCAGCAAACCCACCCGCTGACAACAGCACAATGTCTGGCCCTGGGCGAGATCAGCAGAAGACACGCCCACCTGAACCCAGCCCCGATTATTGACCTTTGGAAAGGTGAGCAAATAGACCCGTTGTTGTTTAAGCCGCTAAGTTTTGAGATGACTTGCTACACAGCAATATGTAATGGATATAATGTTTAATTTTATCATTTTAAAATGTGTATGACATTTTAAGAGAAGAATAACAAAATAGACTCTTATTCTGCCGTCTAACAGACGGGAGGCCACTGCTAACAGTTTATTTTGTTTCCACTTCTTTTATTTCAGTTTGCATGTACCGTATTCGCATCAGATTTATAAACAAATCTTGCCTTTAAAGATTGTTACAAAAACTCTCAAAACACACCAACAAAGCTAATGAGTTGGAATATTGAAAGCATAGTCACTTACAACCAGTGGTGAAGAGATTATTTAACGCTAGGAAATATGTTACAAATATACATATCAAGTCAATTAAAATACAATCATCTCCATAAATATGAAGAAGTAATTGGTAAATTTGATGCCCATTCCTTTAAAAAATATAGAATATAATGAATAGGAATAGCCAAGTCTAATACAGCATGGTGGAAATATCTATCTCAATTTTATAGTGAAGGGCACTATATAAGCAGCATTGCTATTAAAAATAAGAGGAAGACAAGAATATTCCCTACAATACCACCGCTGATAATCACTCTGGAAATTCTAGTCAGGGGAATAAGGAAAGAAAAAAAAATTGACATGAAACCATTTAAAAAGAGAAAACAAAATTATGACTATCTGCTCATGATATGATTGCCCACCTCAAACCCAAAGATCATCAACTAAAAACATATTAATTTAAAAACTGACAATTTTTTATATTTAAAGGGGCTTCATATTACATTTTTCAGTATCGCAATAATAACATGTTAGAAAAGGAATGGAAATCTATTAGTTCTACATCTGTAAAAATATAGATCTCCTTTATCTATCTTAAAGCATAAAACAACTGGTAATAACCTATCAATAAATGTGAAGGATAAATTAATGAACTATACCATTTTCCACCAGACATGAAAGAAAATAATACGGTAGAAAACCACACCATTTTACTACATGGTCATGTGAACTGTCTTTCCATTATTGTCATCGCATTCACTACCCCCCTTTGTGTCCATCATACACAGGGCGGCAGCTCCCACCCAAGACAGCTATGGCGGCAGGACCCCATTGGGTCTAAGGGCAGAGCACCGAGCCAAAGATTATTCTCAAGCCTCGAGCTTTCATGTTGTTTGTCCCATTAGGTTTTGGACTGACATGGGACCTGTTAACTCCTATTTCTCCCTTGGGGAGTGGGAATGCCTACTCCACGTCTGTGGCACTCTTGTATTTTGGAAGCACAGAGCTTGTCTGGTTTCACACGTTCACAGCTAGAGAGCATTTGCCTCAGGATGAACCGTACCTGGCTTACCCTTGTTAGGAAAGACACCCCAGAGGGACTTCCTCATTCCTTCTGCCACGTGAGAAGACCACCATCTACGAGCCAGGAGACTGCTCCTTGCCAGACACTTTCCAGTCTCCAGAACCGTGAGAAATAAATGTCTGTGGTTTATAAGCCACCGAATCTACGGTGTGTTGTGATAGAGCGGCCCGAACGGACTAAACACAGGCTACCCCACTTCTGCCCACTGGGGGGTAGCGACCCAATTTCTCTTTCGTATGCAGGACCAATCACCCCGCAAGCACAGTAATTCTTTCCTGGTTGGTTCCCCAGCATGAGGAGTCCAAAGAGGCCAGGAGGCAGTCGAAAATTCCAATCTAACTGACCCATCGCTGTGCCCCCTGCTGGAAGCACTTCTCCCTTCGGCTCTAAATCTTCTAGATCACAAAAGCTTAAATCCCAGGAGCAGGAGGCAAAACTTTCGCTATTGGATCACGGGGGCAGTAGTAAGAGGAGCTTATTGCCCAACCTGTGAACCCTGGGCGCGGAGAAAGCCAGCACCTTATACTGGTCACCGATTTAGCAACGTGTCTGCATCCTGGAGGACATTATTCTGCCCCACAAATTGCTGCCATCCAGCTAGTGCCATAAAAAGCCTTCAGATGGCTTATTCCAGAATTCTATCAGACTGACTCCTTGAGAGTGACGGGGAACCTTGCAAGGCCAGTGAATGGAATGGACGTGAGCCCGTCACTGATCTTCACTTGCCGTCCGACGAGTTTCTCGGTAAGAGGTGATGCTGTGGGCAATCCCGGCGTGGTGAGGAAGGCCTTCTGGGAATCCATGGCAGTTTGGGCAAAAGGGTTGCAGGCAGGGAAGGCAAATCCGTATCCAGAGTCCCAATGAAATCCATATCTCTAGTCCAGTGAGAACAAAGCACCGGCCCTTCTATGATGGAAACAATTCAGTGCACTGACTCTGCAGCCAGGCTGGTCCCCTGCGGGAACAGAGCCATTTTAGGGGCTCAGAGGGGTGGTTCTAGAGGCAGGTAGAGCACTGAGCAGTCACTTGAGCCAGATTAGCCTTGGTGAATGAGAGTCCCTGTTTGCCGAGCCCACGGGAAACCTCCAGCCCTGCCACTGTGGCCATTTGGTGGGTGAGATACAGGCCTCAGGTAAGGAGGAGGTTCCAAGAGACTCCTGGGTCACATCGCATTGTGCTAAGCGGGCACAAGAGCAAAGCAGGAAGCAGGGAACAGGGCTACTAGAAATCAGGGAGACCCAGGACTTCAGAGAACAGGTTGGAGTGCCCAGAGCCAATGGTTGGGCATGGGGTGGGTCAGAAGAGTCAGCATAACATTAACGTCTTTCTCACAGTATATTCTGGAAGTATCTCAGAAGGGCACAGAACTTGTGAGTGGCCACATGCATCTGCTCGGACACCCCACTCAGCGGGCATTCCCCAGAGGCAAGAACTTGTCCTGTCCCACTTCCTGGCAGTGTGATCTGGGGGACCCACAGAGAGAAGCGCATGCATCCGAGCTGCTGAGCTCTCCTGGGGCCCACGCCCTTCCCTGCTCTGCGGCCTCCAATGGACTATTGATGGCGCCTCCATAATGGACCTCCCAATGGACCAAACCCAAGTGAAGACGCAAGCTCTCTACCCCCCTCCCTTCCACCTTAGCCAAGCTTTTCACTTTAAAAGCTTCAGAAGAGAGGCCTCTCCTTTGCTTTACATGTCACCCTTCTGCTTCTGACATGGTACCGAATGAGTATGACTTGATGGCCAAAAATAGGGCGGCGCTGAGTGTGAGACCCTCTACTTTCTCCCTCCCACCACTGCCCCCAGCCCTCCCTTCCCTTTTATCTGCCTTCTTTCCATTCCCTGAGATCTCCTAGCAAGGCCATAGGTACTGCAGTCTTGGGGCTCTGAACACACATCGCACTGGCCCCCTGGAAGCTCGCCACCTCCAAGCCCCTGACATCAGGCGGGCGGCAGTTAGGGCTCGGGCAGCATTGTGAGTGCAGAACAAGCTCCACTGCAGATCAGACAACTGGGCTCCTAATCCAAGCTCTGCCACTTACTGGCGGTGAGATTTCCCCGGACATCCCTGCTCCCCAGTCTGTAAAACCAAGTTCAGAACAGCCGCTCAAAGACCTTCGTAAGGGGTGAACATTCATCAGTTTGTAGAAGTAGTGAAATTATTTTTTAAGGAGGGGCAGAGGACCATGCACCCAAGTGATAGCAGAGCCAGGAGAGGTGATGGGCTGCGCTGGCCAAGGCAAGGGGCAGCACCCGGCCTCAGCTGGCCTCTCCGGAGGCTCAGCCCCCAAGTTCTTACAGCTTGAAGTTCCACCAACCCTCTGGGCAAAAACTGTTTGTCCTGGGAATCGCCCCTTCCCTCTTCAAAGTTATTCTTTCCGAAGTGTTTTCATTTTAAGAAAGGGGGAAATATGGTTTGTATCCTGAGACCCCCGTCATTCACAAAAAGGCCTTCGTTCTCAATGTGTGACCCAAACCACCTGCATCAGAATGAGCTGGAATATTGTTTAAATGCAGATTCCAGGCCCTGCCATTGACCATTAATTTCTCTGAGCCTCGGCTTCTAGGTCTGAAAAACAGGCTTCATAGCAGCCCTCACCTCAAAGCTCCGTGGAAGAGTCTAGAAGGAGTAATGAACAAACGCCAAGCACTTGCAAGGGGAGGGGTGGAATTTGCAGCTGGACAAGATGACCTGAAATGTCCCATTCAAATAAGGCCTCTGTTACCCCCGGTCCCCGAGGATGTCTAGGGCCTCCGACAACCAATGGAGTGGTCCCCCCATTCCTGTCCACGATGCGTCCCGGCCGAGTGTACAGGAAGCGGACCCTTTGGCCCGGCGCTCAGCCAAGACTGGAGCTGTTAGGAAACAAGAATGTGTGTATTTATTGAGGAAAATAAAAGTGTGCACGTGACACTGAGCAGAGGAGATTTATAAGGTTTTATGGAAGTGTCACCAAAAGGCCCACTCACTCACTGCCAATGTCAGGTCTGCAAACACCTGCCAGCTCAGGCAATAAAGCTCCCTACTGGAGCGGGTGGGTGGGACCGGCTGGTGGAGGGGAGTGTGGGCCGTGGGGGCAGGTGCCTACACCTGGGCGGGGTGGGTAAGTGTGCGGATGGGGGAAAGCCAGCAGGCACAAAGAATGCCAGGGTGTGAGCCCTGTAAGAGTGCGTGGCCTGGGTCACCCCAGGGGACCGACCCCCGGGACAGGAGGCTGAGCCGCAGTGCAGAAGTGAACCCATGACTCATGCCATCTTCAAATCACAACGGAGTCCTGGCTGCTCCCACGAGGGGATGAGTCATCACCTGCTGCTGAGACGGAAGGCTTGGGGGATGTCAAGAAAAGCAGATTCTCGGGGGGAAACGTCTCTGGGTTGAGCATTCCAGAATGAGTAGAGGCTGGCCAGTGAGGGGAAGAGTGACGGGCTCACCTCCTCCGGCGGGCCCACTCCCCGGAGATGCTCCGGCCTATGCGCTCCAGGTCTCCGAAGCTTCTGTGAGTTCTGTGAGCCAACCTCATGTCTTGCGGCCCTCCTGCGAGCCCTGCCCATGCTCTCCATGACCTGCCCAGCCCTCCTGGCAAGCCCAGCAGAGCCTAGATGGGTTCGCCGCTTTCTGGGGGTTACCTGCTGCCGAAGAAAGTTCAAGGTGGATTACAGAAGGTGTGTTGTTAAAGAGGAGAAGAGGGGAAAGGAGGAGGAGGAGGAAGAGGAGAGGAAGAGAGACTTTCAGGGCAAGTCCCTCAACCACCTGGAATCCATCTTCATAAAAATGGCCTTAAGATCCCGCAGCAAGCATAGCCTTGCAGAGCCTGGGAGAACAAGGGACTCCCACTTCCTCTCACCCTCTCATTCCTCTCTGGCGGTGAGGGAATCGTAAGTGTCGCAAGATCCGTTCGGCTGCCTGTGGCACGCCACCGTCACATGGATCTTCTGGGCACGTGAGGAAGGTCACTTCCCCGCAAGACAGGGAGGAGCTCCGGGCAAGCGCGGTTTGTGAACTAAAACCAGGCCCTTCAGTTTATTGCCCACGGGGAGCCGGGATGGTTGGCCTGAGGTCAGGGGCCAGGAGCCTACGAATAGCATCCGTGTGCCACATCCCCAGCTGGGCACTTCCACGCAGCCCACCTAGTGCCCACCCAAACTCTGAGAGGGGGAATTAGCGTAACCTTGACATGAGCTGCAACTTTGAGGACCCAAGACAGCGATAGTTGCTCAAAGACATAAGGACAGTGACTGGCAGGACCATCTTTCATTTAGAACCAGAGACTCTTTATTCCCTCAGCAGCAGCAACTTTCCTCTCTCGGGGCCTTTAAGACATCGCCCCTGCCTCATCCTTTCCTTTGTCTCCCCTCCTTCCTCCCACCAAGGGCAGCCTGTGCAGCTTAGGGAGAAGTCCTGCACTCCCCATCCCCAAGGGGCAGCCCAGAAGCACGGGGCGTGCTCGTGGAGCGGAGGAGAGAGAAAGAAGGAAAGATGGAAATGTTCTGTCTGACCAGCATCACCACTTCTGGCTTCAGGAGGTAGTCAAGGCTCTCCGAGGGCCAGGAGGAAAATGTAAGGGCCAACATTCCTACAACCTGAGCCTCTTAGATTCTCTCTCTCCACCCCCCCGCCCCGCACACACACACACAGAGTCTGCCCCCAGAGCATCTCCTAGTGGGCAGGTAACATGACAGCTAAGGGATCAATTTCTGGGCCCCCGACCTCAGCCAGAGCAAGACCTTGCCCTGGTAAAATGTCCCTGTCACCCTCGCCTGCAGCCTTGGCTAGTGGTTCTGGGAGCTGGACAGGGCAGAGGTCTGCTCCTCTCAGTGCCCGTCCCCAGAGACTGGCACCCAGTGCATTACACTGCAGACTCTCAGGGCATGAGGACCCTGTGACCCCAAGTTGTGCCATTGAGCTGACATGCTCAGAGTTTGTGCAGGGCGTGAGCAGGAACCGGGGCGGATCTGGCTCCAAGCCAGAAGGGCCAGGCTGCAGTCATTAGAATGAGCAGAAGAAAATCTAACGGATGGATTGCTCCCGACCTCTGACCTTCCCCCAAATCTTTGCCAGCCATTGCTCAGGTTTTCCAAACTGGAAACTATCAGGGGAAGATGCTGTCTGCGAGCAAACATGATATAAAGTTACAAACTCTGTGAACGGAGGTGTGCGAGACCCGTGCTTCCGCGGAGACCTTGTTAACATGAAGGTTCCGATTCAGTAGGTCTCAAGTGAGGCCTCAGATGCTGCATTTTTTTTTTTAAGATTTATTTATTTTTTTGAGAGAGAAAGAGAGAGTGCGGGCGGGGGGGGGGGGCAGAGGGAGAGAGAAAGAATCTCAAGCAGATTCCCCGCTGCGCAAGGAGCCCAATGCGGGGCTCGATCTCACGACCCTGAGATCATGACCTGAGCTGAAATCAAGAGTCGGATGCTTCACTGATGGAGCCACCCAGGTGCCCCTGAGATGCTGCACATCTACTTAACTCCCAGGTGATGCTTCTGGTCCATGGCTCACACCCAAAATAGCAAGGAGCCGAAGCTCAAGATGGCTGGCGCTGGCAAAATCTAATATTCCTCCCCTCCCTTGCGAGGGAAGACCCCAGCCTCCCGTGTTACAAGATTCCTTCCCAGCCAGGACCCCACGGCACC
Source organism: Ursus arctos (assembly GCF_023065955.2). NCBI lineage: Eukaryota > Metazoa > Chordata > Mammalia > Carnivora > Ursidae > Ursus > Ursus arctos. The sequence goes on along the minus strand of NW_026622830.1, from coordinate 18,926,665 downwards.
CCCCCACCCCTGCCGTGTTCCAGACACACCAAACAGCCAGCTAGACCCCAGGCTGCCAACCCTCTTCCACCTGCCTGTCTTTACACCTGCTGCCCTAAACCGCCCTCGCCTTCTCTGAGGCTTTAAAAACTCCTACTCACCCCTCTTCCGTCCCCAGCAACTGTTCTGCTTTCACTACTTGCTGCCTGTTTAGACTCGAGCTAGTGGCTTCAAGTACTTCAAGCAGGTTCCTTAAGTATAAAACGGGAAGGTAATAATGCCCACTTCGCACGGGGCTTTCTGAATACTAAAGAACATGATATCCGTAAAATGCTTCGCAAGGTGCCTGAGACATACTAGGCAATGAAAAAATAAATAAATCACCCAACCTGAATGTTACCTCCTCTGCAACATCTTCTGGATGTTTCCATGGAGCTATTTGCCGGTGCTCCCACGATATTTTGTCTCCATTTCTCTTGAACCCTTATCGTCTGGCATTGCAATGGCCTATTGCCCAGACGAGTTTGCCTAAGAAGTCATAAGCAGCTGGAGGTCGGGACCGTGTGTTACCAGTCTCTACTTTCCCAGGATCTAGTACCCAAATCAGCAAGAGAGGCCAGCCAGGCCACCGCCAGAGCATTGCGGGGGTCTCTGCGTCTGAAGCTGCCATACCCCACAAGAGCAGTGTGGTTAACCGGAAGATTCGGGAGAGCACAGGCTCTGTTTCAATGAGTTTTCCAGATAACTGAAGATTTGCATCCAGGAAAAAATTACTCTTCATTTTTAAACAGCTTACCCACATTTTCCTTAATGTGTTCGGTACTGAAACAGAACGCAGGGGTCCTAACATTACCTTCCCAAGATGACGTGAGGGCATCCAGAGAACATTAATCATTGCCCCCAGGGAGAGTGTGACTGCATAGCCAGTTTGTTGAGACAGTTCTGTTTTGCACTCACCGCCTGGTGGTATTATTCAGAGCATCCCGTCCTTCTGCTGGGGAGTCCCAGTTTGGAAAAGAAATGATGAGGTCACCTTCACCAGAGATAGGCTATGCTGGGTCAAAATGATGGCCCGGCAGACCCTTGAGATGAATATGAACATTTGTGGTGGGTTTTCTTAAATATGGCCCCCAAATTCTTTGACACTTGTCTCATTGAGAGATGGGATCTCTGTCCTCTTCCTTGAATCAAGGCAGGTCTATGACACCTGACCGCCAACATGCAAAGTGGTTCTGCACAGCGTCCAGGGCTAGGCTTTCAAAAAACCTGGCAAATTCCACCTCCTGTGTCTTAGGATGCTCCCTCTTGGGGCCCAGCCACCATGCTGTGAGGAAGCCGAAGACAGGCCTTGGAAAAGCTCCTGAGGACAGAGACCAAGAGCCAGAACCAACTCGCCAGCCGTGAGTGAGTCATCTTGGAGGCGAATCCTCAGCCCTATCTGATCCTACCCAGCCGACACTACATGGAGAACAGCCATCCCTTCCAAGCCCTGCTCGATTGCAGATTTGGGAGCAAAAGAAACAATCATTGCTATTTTCAGGCACGTGTCGGGGGTTATCTTTAAGCAACAATAGATGATCGGAGCATTCGTCCAAAAATGCCACCGGAGAATTCAGTGTCTGGAGCCCTGGAATCTACCAGGGATCAGCCCAGTCCCTGCCTTCTCCTTCAAGGTCAGACAGATGCTGTCACTTCCAGGAGAGCATGTGAGGACGATCGCAGGTTGTGAACAGAGAATCTCCAGGTCTCTTCCAATCTCTGACACCTCAAGGAAATTAACTGTCCTGTCTGAGCTTCAGCTTCTTCATCTGTAAAATGGTGATCTAATAAGACCCAGGTCATCAGGTTGCAATAATGAATAAAAAAACAGAGACTGGCAAACCCCATTGGTGAGGGGCCAGACGGTGAATATTTCAGGCGTCGAGGACCGTACGGGCCGTCACAACTACTCGATTCTGCCATGACAGCAAGAAAGCAGGCACAAGCATTCATAAACAAATGGGCGTGGCTCTGTTCCAATAAAACCTCTTTTGCAGAAACAAGATCTGGCCTGTGGGTCATAGACTTCAGACCCCTGCAATAAAGGATGGGGAAAGTTCCTGGCATACATACTAGCTACCATTAGCATAAGTACTATTATTGTTGATCTAAAGGCAATTTTCTTTAGGCAGAAGCCTTGGTTGGGGATTTCGCCAGCCCTGTAACCACAGGGCTCGCCAAGAAGCATTCGCGCTGAGATAATGAGCGAACCCAGCAACGAGATGAGTCACCCTAAGTCCGTGACAGGGAGGAGTTTCAGAAGTTACTCTGCCATCATCCTTCTGAGCAGCCTTGGCCAAGTCACCTTACCTCTTGAATCGAGGTAGTTCATCTCTGTGACCCGCCTACACGTCCCAGGCCTTCCCGGGGAAACTGATGTTTCAGATCCAGGGTTAAGACGTTTTCTCATGGGTCCATCACATCTTTTAGCTGAGAGCCCCTGGGCAGGGATTTTGGAGGAGTCCAGCTTTAGGGCAATAAAAGGAAGTGAGTAAGAGGAGGAGAGGGAGGGCCCAGGAGGGGCAATAATGGGGAAGAGGCTGGAGGAAACGTGCCCCCATAAATTCCCTCTCTCTCTCTATCTCTTTCTCTCTCTCGGGCACCCATTCCCTCACTCATTCTGGTCTGTGTATTACTTGCCAACGAGGAGACAGGTCCTGGGCTGGGAGTGGGGTCACTGTAAGTGATCAAGATACTCCAATCCCTACCTCACGGAGGGGCCCACCTACAGCAAGGGGAAGAGGCCATTATGTAAGGCATGGCAGGAATAGTGTTGTGTGTTGTGAAAGGGGAAGTGGAGGGTGGGGACCACCATTCGGGGGCGGAGGACGTGGCCCACTTGGGGGTCAGGGGAGGTGTCCCCAAGGAAATGACACCTAAGCCAAGACCAGGGAAATGAGTGGGGATGAGTTAGCTTTCCTCCTCTTCTTGAGTTCGCCCCTGCACTTAGACGGACCCACCTCCCGACGTCCATTCACGCGCAAGGTCACCCCTCCTCCCTTCGCCTGGTCCAAGTCCTCCCTTGCCTATACTGCCTTTTAAAACATTTCTTCCCCCTCACCTAAACCTTTCCTGAATCTTCAGTGCTTTTAGGATAAAGACCAAAAGGCTTAATAACCTGACCCACTAGGCCTTGCCTAATACGGTTCTTAAAACCTCTTCAACCTCACCTCACAGTCTCCCATTGGTAACTCTTCTCTGGCCACCCTGGATTATTTTCTAGGCCTTCCTACCACAGGCCCTTTGCACAGGCTCTTTCCTCTAGTTAAAATACTTTTCCCTTGTCTATTTACCTTGTTAACTCCTACTTATCCTTCAGCGCTCAGATCAGCCTTTCCTAACCTTCCCCAACTCATTAAAAACCCCTCTTTTTAACCTTCCAAAGCCCCTCTGGTAGTGTTTACCACAGAGACAATTTCCATGATCAGCGTAAAGATTTTACCAATGCCTGCCTGTCTCCTCAAAGACACCGTGAGCCCCAGAGACTAAAGTGTATTATTTACAGCTTCCCTCCAGCACCAGGATCTGGCACATAGTGGAAGCCTGGCTAAAATATCTATTTCAATGATGAAAGTGTTGGATGCAAAGCCCTGGTTCCATAGCATGTCTACATTCAAACCCTTGAGAGGGAAAAGAAAAAAAAAAAAAAAAAGCCCAATCCACTGAGCACCTGTATGTTTTCTGGTTGGAGTTCCTAATAGCAGGTGTGGTATGGTGAGGGAAGAAAAATCTATCATGGAGTCAGGAGAGCGAAGTTAGAGTCCCATCTCTGCACGCTCTTTGGGTCTAAGTGCCCTCCTCTATGTAAAGGGTGAAAGAACAGCTTCATCCCCCAACATCCTCCTGGACACGCTGCGCATAATGAGACCCCTCCAAGGACACACGTCACGAGTGTGTGATGGCCTAACACCCACCAGAGAATCAAGAGAGGCCTGAGCCCGTCGGGCCCCACTGCTCTGTGCAGACGTGGCTGGGGCAGGAAGCAGGAGCCCCGGGAGGGACACCAGTAAGATGAGGACGTCTGAAGCTGCCTGAGCCCCCACGAGCCCTGTAGTATCGATCACCAGCCTTGCAGAGGGAACATTTGCCTTTCTTCCCTTTCCAAATAATTAAAGGATAATATTTTATGGCCTGATAAAATTTACTGGGACCCTTGGCACGTAATTATAGTGCTTCTTTAAAGGAGACCCCATAAACGATGCATGATTAGAAAGTTAAGGATCTGGATAGAATTACAACGATGTGACAAATAATTTACAAGTGATAAACTGTCCGAGGGGGAAAAAATTCCAATAACCCCTGATGAAGACTAACAATTAAAATAATAAATTCCCCAAGAGCAAGGGTAAGCCTTTCTTCTTGGTCGAAGGCTTACATTCCACAAGCCCAGAGAGATGAGTAAAGGCTTCTTATCAAAGTCAAACCTTGGGCTCCCAGGGCGTCTATCCTTTCTGGGCGTATGTATTTATTTTTGCACTTAGGGACGTATTTGATCTTTTCAGTCATTCGCTCACCTACTGATCTATCATTTTTTTAATTTCCGGTTACTGTTTCATGCTATCACCAATTCTGTTCATCATCCTTCCATCCCTCTATCTGCCCACCCTTCTATTCACGTGTTCATGCCTCTACCCATTCATCTGGGTCCGTCTATTCATTTACCCGTTTATTAGCTGTTTATTAACTCATTTGTCTACTCATTCATTTTCACTTTCCCTCCACCTGCCCATGCATCTGTCCATCCCACCCGCACGCACTGCTCACTTGTGCTACAGAAGCTCTTTGCTATGTCCTGAGGGAGTGCTACCGCCCAACAATTCTAACGTGAGCTGCGTAAGTGATTTCACATCTGCTGAGAGCCACGGGAAAAAATAAAAAAGAAACAAGTGAAGTCAATTTAAATAATTATTACATCAGGTAATAAAAATAATCATTTTTATTATAACATAGTGTGTCTTTTAATATACTTCATATATCTATTTTAATATAACATGTAAATACTATCTAACGATGTTTTCACTAATTTTATCTAACTCAATATAGCCAACATATGATGATTTCAAATATGTAATCAATATAAAAATATTAACCAGGGGCACCTGGGTGGCACAGCGGTTAAGCGTCTGCCTTCGGCTCAGGGCATGATCCCGGCGTTATGAGATCGAGCCCCACATCAGGCTCCTCTGCTATGAGCCTGTTTCTTCCTCTCCCACTCCCCCTGCTTGTGTTCCCTCTCTTGCTGGCTATCTCTATCTCTGTCAAATAAATATATAAAATCTTTAAAAAATATATATTAACCAGTTATTTGGCATTCTTCTTGTCATCCTAAGCTTTCAAAACCCAGTGCTGTCTTTGGCACGTGCAGCTTAGCTCGGCGGGCCTAGCCGCATTTCAAGTGCTCCAACACGTGGTCCATGGCTACCATATTGGACAGCCCAATGTTCTAGGTCTTTGAAGATGAATCCCAGAGAGTTTTTGCCCTTGGAGAGTTCACACTCAGGTGAGGACAGAGCACGGAGGCGTGCTGACCGACAGACACAGTCCATGTCTCATGCATCATCTCCCTTAATCTTCACATTTAAGCTCTAAGTCACTCCCATCTAAGACCCAGAGAGAAGTGGCAAAAAGTTCTGGAATCAGCTAAACTGAGCCTCCCAACACACTATCAAATGAGCAGACAGAGCAAGGACTAAACAGGTATGGAAACTTGAAAGGGGGTGGCCCAGCTCGGTCCAAGGCCTGTGAGGGCCTGGAATCAGGCACTGAGCCAACCTGGAGGTGGGGAAGAAGCCACGCCGCAGAAAGATCTTTCCAGGCCAAGCAGCAGTGCAGAAAGAAAGGAGCAGAAGTAACACTCTGGTATGTCCAAGCTCATCCCTGAGTTCTTCCAGCATCTCATGGGACCCAGGGTGTAAAAGAACATATTTGGGAGAATAAAAAATGTTCACACAAGTCACAGCTAGCCTTTTGCACCAAAAATCCTAGCCTTCTAGCCATTCATCCTGAAGAGAGGGAGAATTCTGTGGCCAGTTATCTGCACGGTGCCCAAGCCTAGAGAGTGTGATGGTGGGGCCGATGTCAATGATGACAAAGGTGACAGTCGTAAGAGTAACAAGAGCTCACGTTACTGAGCATTTTCAAAATGTTGCAAACACTTTGCCTGCACTGGTTCACGGATCCCTTTATGTCAGAGATGAGGAAACTGAGGCGTTTTCCCAAAGCCTGCTAAGTGTCGTCTGCCGTGTGTGCCTCTCCGAGACCCCCTAATGAGCATGAACCTGGATGCTGGCCCGGCCGGACAGGATCCGGGCGGTGGGATGGCCACTGGGGATGTGGAGTGCCCCAGGACCGCTGTTTCCACGAAGTTCATGGCCCAGTGGGGAAGCGGGGTCTGCAGCTCATAAAGGCCTCTCCGCATTGCCGGTACTGCGTTAGACACTCAAACACAGCAGAGCGGAGACTAGGGCGTGAGCCGTCCCTGCCCTGTGGGGGTGGGGAGGCGGTCATGAAGGCTCTCCAGAAGGGGCGGTGATGCTCGGGCCTCGAGAAGCTTCCTCTGACTCCCCCAACCAGAAATCACCTTGCTCCCTTCCACACATTAGCCCCTTTGTCAGGTCCTCAGAGCACAGGCTGCACCCCGCCCGCCCCCCCCCACCCCCCCGGGACGATTTCCGCTGCCCTCCCCCTCGGTCCCCAGCACAGCCCGCTCATTCTGTAATCCCCCTGCAGGCACCAAGCAAGCTTTATACTTACTCAACGTCATAATGGATCAATGGCGAAATACAATCGCTTGGATTTCTGAGAATGTATATATTTGTTTAAAAACCCCTGTCTTTCTCGGGTGCAGACAAAACACTGCCAGCTTAACGCCCTCCAGAGATACACTGTGGGAAGATTTCAAGGTTTTAGCTGTCAGTAGTAATATCAATCAGACGGGGCTTCGCCGCGGCCTCTGCTCTGGCACAGACGAGACAGGGCCCAGGGCCCACCAGCCTAAGCGGGGAGAGAGGGAGCCAAGGTCAAGGAAAGACAGAGCCCCACAGGGGAGAGGGAGAGAGGGAGCGCGAAGGCACACAAGGGAAACCAGAGACAAAGGTGGCGAAAGGGCAGTTCAGAACTTGGGGCCCTGAAAGCCTCAGAGGAGCGCAAAAAACAGAGGCAGGGAGACACCAGCCAGTCTCTGACTAAGTAAATCAGGAGACAAAAGAGGCTGGAGATGACATATCAATGAGATTGGGAAGGAGGGACAGAGACAAAAAAGAAAGGATAGTAGGGGCGACTGGATGGCTCAGTCAGTTAAGTGTCTGCCTGCAGCTCAGGTCATGATCCCAGGGTCCTGGGATCGAGCCCCACTTTGGGCTCCCCACTCAGCGGGGAGTTTGCTTCTCCCTCCTCCCCACCCCCACTTATGCTTGCACTTGGCTCTCTCTCTCTTTCTCTCTCTGAAATAAATAAATACAATCTTTAAAAAGAAAAAAAAAGGACAGTGAGGGGAGCAGGGGGCATGTCTAGAGCACGTCCAGCACCCAGCACCCACTTTGTGCCTCTGCTCAGCTGTTGCTGCCGCCTGGGAGACTCTTGGCCCACCTTCTTGCATCTCTTTCCTCAGAAAGGTCTCCAGTGGCCACCCCGGGCAAGAGGTCTGTCCTCCTCACTCCTACCCCTTGCTCTCCATCAGAACACTCCGTTGTTGATTTCTTTATAGAATTTCTTAGCTTTTTACTATTCACTCATTTATTATTTTTTCCCAGGACCACCACGGCCTTGCCATCTCCTCAGAGCCTGGCATAATGTCTGGCATGGCATAGGTGGTACTTAATAATGGAAGATCAGATCACGAAAACGTGAATGAACGCACGCACGCGTGAGTGGCAACGAAGGAGAATCATTCTCAAGAACTCCTCTCTGGCTACTCAGGCCAACCGGGTTGAAAGAAAGAGCCTGATTCTGTGACGGGGTGGGGTGTTGACTGGGGGTGCATGCCTGTGTTCTGCGGCTGGGCTGAGACGGAGACCGGAGGAAGCAGGGTGCAGGGTCCAGCGTCGGATAGAGGCTGCCGGACACCAGCCAGACCAAAGAGGATCCCGGGTAGAAGGTTGCTGGGTTGCTGAGTGCCTTCCCTCCTGCTCTAAGGGTCCGTCTGGAGTTCCCAACAGAAATGGTTTCCTCCATGACTTCGTTTGGTCTAAAGCTGCAAATGGTCCTATGGGCAAAAGTGCGTGACTCCCCCACGTGCTTGTGCTGCTCGGGCAGCAGAAGTCCCTAACTTACTGGGACTCCCATCAGCCCCATTAGGACTGACGCAGCCGCCCTCCCCTGCAGGGCTTTGTCTCTACGGAAAGTGCTCTCAGGAACCATTTTGCAACACCAGCCCCTGCTGACCAGTGCTGGAGAGCACTCTAAGGGGGAATCCTTCCAGTCCAGATCAGAGTGCTTTGCCTTTTTGCAGGTCCCTGGTGAAGGCCGGTCAGCTTTTGGGAGCCAGACAAGAGGCCATTATGTGTATTTGCATCTCGAGGCCAGCATGAAGCTGTTTTGGGGATTGGTGGGGTGACCTGGCTTCAGGAGAGGCAAAGAGAGGCTAGACAGCTTGGTGGGAAGGAATCTGGGTCTGAAATGCCAGGGTGAGGGGACTCCTCCAGGCCACTTAGAGTGCAACCCAGAAATAGTGACTCAATTGGACAACAAACATCCGAGCAACCCACAGCCCCCCTCCAGAAACCCTTTTCTTTTTGCTTCTGACCTTCCTGCCCTTACTGACATTTACACAAACTTAACATAGTTGCATTCAGAGAGTAAATTTCAGGTCACATCTGCTTTCCTGGTAATTGTGCAATAAACATCTTGTGTGTTTCGATGAAACCTGCATCACTGACATTGTTGACAATTACACTGACAACCACAATTTGACCTACCAGTCCCCTATAAATGACCCTTCGAGGGTTATCCGGGTTTTTGCTGCTGTAGACACTGACGTAATAAACATCTCTGCTTGCAACTATTCCTTTCTTCAAGATGATTTTCTCAGGATAAATACCAGGGTGTGACAATATATTATCACATCGTCCCCAAAGTTTGTAAGAATTTGGATGGTTACAAGTAGTGTTTGTGTATATGACTTTTCAACCCACCCTTATCAGAATTGTGCATTAAATATTTTTTTTCCTTGGGTGATTGATGTAAGTTATTGTAATTCCCTCGGACAGAATTAAGAAAGGACATTTTTTAAAATGCTTGTTTATTCTCTGTATTACTTCATTTGTGAATTTGGGTTTATAGGTTTATTCAGTCCCTCTTCTCACCCCTTTTCTGCATCTGTAAATTTGGGTGTGAACTACCACCGTCTGAAAAATAAGGAGTGATATATCCAGGGGATGGCATTATAAAACATGGGCAGCACTCAGAGCTTGGAATAGAGTCCTCACAATGACAGAGGGACAGCCACACGGAAGGGCAGTCATATTTTCTCCCAGCCAGTCATCTGCTGACCCCTGACTGGGCTAGACTGGGAGGTTACTGATATGAATGTTCTCTGTGCCCCAGACACTGTGCTTAGCACTTTCCGTAAATATCTCACTTCATCCCTACGACGACACTGAGAAGTAAACGTGGGACTCCCCGTTTTACAGATGGGAACTGAGAGAAGTCAAGTTACTGACCTAACATCACCCAGACCAGTCAGGATTCAAACCCAGATCTATGGGCTGATTAAACTCATACATAACCACTGCACCAGCCTCTGGATGGAAAATATGACCAAAGGATTTTAAAAATAGTTGGTGAATCCCAGACCTTCTGTATTAGGATTCTCCAGAGAAATAGAGAACCGATAGACTACGTAGAGATATGTATGTAAGAGGAAATTTATTCTAGGAGTTGGCTCCTGTGATTGTGGAGGCTGAGAAATCCCAGACCCGGCCACCTACAAGCTGGAGAACCAGCAAAGTGGGGGCGGGCGCAACTCAGCTGGAGTCAAAGGCCTGAGAAGTCCCACTCCCAGTGGGAAAGCCCGAGAACCAGGAGCTCCGAGGTCTGAGAGCAGAAGGTAGATGTCCCAGCTCAAGGAAAGATGAATTCACCCTCGCTCTGTCTTGTTCTGTCAGGCCCTCAACAGATTGGACGATGCCCCCCCACCCCCTCCATCTTCTTTATTCCGTCTACAGATTCAGATGCTCGTCTTTTCCAGAGACATCCTCACGGACACACCCAAAAGTGTTTCACTGGCATCCCTTAGCCCTGTCAAGTTGATGCATAAAATTCGCCATCACATTATCTCTACCCTAAAAGAGCTCATGGTCCCTGGAAAGACAAGGAGGGAGAGTCACAAAAGCACATGTAGTAAAGACACATGTGTTCAGGGAGCTGTGCGGGCACAGAGAGAACCAACCCCTCGCTGTGGAGATGAGGAAGGCTTCCTGGAGGAGGTGATGCCCCATGCAGTATGGAGCATGCATGAGAACTTGCCTGGTGGGCAAGGGTCAGACTGCAGAGGAAAAGGAGAGCCAAGAGCTGCACGGGGGATGTGTCTCTGCAGGTAGAAAGCGCTTTGGGGTAATTACAGATGGGGGGTTTTGGAATCAGACAGACCCAGTGTTGAATTCTGCCTCCTCTTGCTAGCTGTGCTGTTAGATAGTCATTTCATTCTCTGAACCTCAGTGTGTCCATTCCTAAAACAAAGACAGTTGTTTCACCAGTTGTTGAAGGGACTAAGGAGCCCATGAAAGTAACACACTCGGTCCAGCATCTGGCCGAGAAGTGCCGAGAAATAGTACGTCAGGTTCTCATTACCATCTCAGAGGATTTCCCACTTCTCTTGCCTGACTTTCCCTTCCACCAGCAAACCTGGGAGTGTGACCCACAAGGACACAGACCTGGGAGCACACACCTTTCCAGAAGCAACCAGAGTGCGGTGAAAGCCATCTGGGCTTTGAATTCAGCCACAGCTGGTTTCAAATCCCATTTCAGCCACTTACCAGCTTGGACCTTAGACCTTGGATAAGCCCCTTACCTCCACTGAGGCTCAGTTTCCTCCTCTGTATAAAGGGGGGCAGCAAGCCCCACCCTGGAAGTGATCACATCACATGGGCACAGTGCCCTGCACGGGAGTGTGCTGTCAGGGTTCAGTGGAAGCCTCTGAATCCCCACCTCCTTTTGCTCACCACGCAGGCACTCGCTGCGGTGGTCTGCAGCCCACATCCATGGTTGTATTAATCTACACAGGAGAGCGGCAGCCCCATCGGGGACTTCCCCAAGGGCCCCGGAGCCCGTCACCCTCCAGGGCACCCTGCATGGCAGGGCCTAAAGGCAGAAGTTTCTGCCCCCCAAGCCCATCTTCTCCACATCCTGCCCTAGCTCTTGCGGGAAGGAGCATGACTCATCGAGGGAAGAGTGCTGGCATCATCTCCCCCCGCCGCATGGGGCCAGCCAGCAGGCTTGTGGTTAAAGGGCCTGCCTGGGTTGCAAAACAAGCCAGTTTGCTGTGTTCGGGCATCACGTGACTCGGCGGGCTCTGGGGATGGCCTTTTCTCCCCTCGTTCACTGACTCACCGCACGCTGGCTTGCTGTCACATGGGTTTCTGGGCCTCAGTTCCCCCCAGTGCTGGTAGCTGCTGAGCTCACTTAGATAAGACCAAATTAGAAGAACCGCTTCATTTTTTCCTTGTGTTATTGCACCACAAATGCATGAATATATTCTCATTCTGAAAAAAGTAAAGACAATCCAATACAGAACCCCAGAAACCAGAAACGCCCGTCAACAGCAGCAAATCTGGTCAATATCTTCCCGAGTATGTTCACGAGCCCTATCTTATTCTTTTTAATTACTTACAAGTTACATCGAAATCTGTGAGTGCATCTTTCTTTTTAAAGATGGGAGATGACTGAGACGGCAAGAGTTTCCCCTTGACAGCAGTCACCTCCAATCCTCACCCAGTCCAGAGGCAACCGCTACTATCAGTTAAGTATTTCTCTTGCAAATCTCTGTTCTTTGTATGGTGTTATACGTGACATAGAAGCTCATAGGAAAGGCTGGGGGGGGGGACAGGACGGGGGTGCATTTCTATGCTGACTTTTGCACTGTATGTTTCTTTCTGCAACTTGCTTTTTTTCATCCTTCGCAATGCCTCAGAGCTTTGCCATTTGAGCGCGCAAAGTTTCCACTGATTTCATTTAATGGCTACTCAGTATTCCGTGCCCTGCCTATGCCATAATTTGTTAACAGTTGCCAAGTAGTGGACTTTTAGGTTGGCTCCGATTTTTTCCACTGTTTGTAAACAATGTGAACATGACCATCCACCCACACTCTTCTGTTGCCCACGTACAGGTGGTCCTCGAAAGCAGATGAGGGGCGGGGGTGGGGGGTAGCATTGGTGCGTCCCAGCACACGGTTCAGCTTCGTAGATTTCCCTGCGTGGTGATCTATCCCAGCCTATCTGTTTTCCGGGTATTTACAGATATGCGTCCATGTGCACATGCGAACTCACTTTGGAAGGGCTCGTGTTAAATGGTAACAAGAGAAAGATGAGAGAGACAAAGAATCTCTCCAACCCCGGACGCTGTGTCCTGTTGAGAAGCAGCACAGGGCGTGAGGAAGGTCCACAGAGCATCTGCACTACATGGAAATGATCGATCACCGTAGCCAAATTCACCATGGAAAGGGGGGAAACGAAAGCCTGGCAAGAGAAACTGATTTGCCAATTAGCTCCCAGTCCCTTCTTGCCAAGCTTACTCTCAACAGTTAAGAGGAAGCCTGTCCTCCTACACAGGAGTCGGGGAGTCTTTTCCAAATTCAGATTACTGCCCTCCCCTTACCACATGGCCTTCTGGGCATACTCTCCACATCTCTCCCCTGCGCCCTCCCCTTCCATCACCAAGGTTCCCAATGGGAGGCCGCCTCAGAGGGCACACATCTTTCTGATCACAGGAGGCACAGGGTGGTCTGAAAATCACCTGAGCTTCAGACTTGCCACACCTGATTTCAAACCCCATGTCAGCAACTTGGTCGTGTCACTTTTGTTCACTGGGCTCAGTTTCCTCATCTGCAATATGGGACAGCAACCCTACCTTGCAGGACTGTATGGGGCCTGACACAGGGTCTAGGCCGGTGCCTTGAACTTTGTGGTGGCTCAGTTCTGGGAGAAGCCCCCTGCATCCCCCTTTCTCATAATCACCTCACTGTGGTCTGAAGTGGGTTTCACGCTTACGTTAACACAACGTGGACCTTCCCCACACTTTCAGATCCTTGCCCTGAATCCAACGAGGGGAGCTCCAACTTCTGATGGGCCAAACACCATCACTACCAGCTGCAGGCACTGAAGGCAGATATGGGATTTGGAATGGTCCCAGGGACTTACCCGCATGACTCTCTGAGACCTGGAGCGTTCAGCTAATGGGGAGCAAGCTGGGTACCTTATTCCCATGCAAGTTTCTCCCTTCAGAGTAACAACCCTGCTTTTTTTGACAGCGCCTGCGAGGTTCCTTATAGGGCCAAGAGATCTTTCTGGATCCCCAGAAGAACTGGTCATGAAAGGAGAAGGAGGGGTCAATAAGGGAGGCTAGGAGGGACAGCCTATAGCCCTCACAGGTGGGGCATCTGGACCCTCAGAGCTGGGACCATGGCCGGGAATTCCAGAACGTCCCAGAACATCCCAGAACATCCACTGCCTCTCTTGTTTCTTTCTCACCTCTGGCTGTGGACCTTTGCCGTAAATCAGCCTCATCCCCGGGCTTCATTGCTCATCCAATACTCCCTAGTGCCAGGTCCTGGCCGGCTCCTGGAGGTGCCCTGGGGAGCACACAGATGTGGTCCTGCTCTCCCAGAGTTCCCCAGCCAGTGGCTTGCTTCAGCATGCTTTGCCAGGTCTGGGGTATCTGGGACCTCAGGGCAATGGGATGTTAAGGGTATCAAAGGGAGCAAGGAGGAGCCCGAGGTCTGACCCTGACTGACAAGGAGCCAGCCTGCCACAGGGGGTCTGGGCAGCTGCCATCTCTCACCTTCTCCAGCTACTCGGGCAAAAGCAGTCGCTCACCTGCAGTCAAAAATTGTAATGAAGCCATCAGTGACCACACAGCAGGCCTGTTTTATTTCACTAACGTGTCCCTAGGATCAGCACAGGGTTTGTCGTGAATACTTGGAAGGAAGAAGAGAGTGGAGGAAGGCATGGGAGAGAGGAAGGGCAAGAAACAAGAACAAAGAAAGCGGTGAGTCCTACGCTTACATACTCATTTACTTATTTATCCACTATTTATCGGTCACCTATCACGTGCCAGACATTGTACTAGACTCCGGGGACACGAGTAAAGTAGACGAGATCCCTGCATTGCGGAGCTTGGATTCTGGCACTTAAACCAGCACCCTTCTAGTGCATCCTGTGGAATGGCAGCCTGAATCTGCCACAGCCCTGCTCCCCACCCTGGCCCCTCACCTCGGAGAATAAAGGCTCTGAGAAGGTTTGCAATTACAGAAAAACCTGATGAACCAGGTCTGTTCTAAACTCTCTCCCCCTGAAAGTTGCTTTTTCTCAGAAGGACGTCCCATGATCTTAAAGGAATCCAGCGAGGTCACCTCCTGGCCGGCCCCGGGCAAGTCTCGCCCTTCGATTGGGCCACATTCCTCCTCACTCTGAGCTGATTCCCGACAGCACGCCCCGTGGATGGGTCCTGCAGCCACAGTTTCCGTCGCTGGGTTTCCTGGCACCCAGGGGACCGCTGCTTGACAGCGCTCCAGGAAACCATGCTCTGTGCCATCTTTTTCCACACGGGCTGGGGCTGGGCCGACGCCTCCTGCTGTTCTGTGCTTGGGGCTCCAGGGCCCGGAGAAGCGCAGGAGAAGCCAGAAGCCGCAGGAGGCTGGGACTCTGATTTGAACAGCAGGAAGGGAGGCCTGGCCTGACCGGAAGGTCCACACTATTCTGCCAGAGCTCCAGGTTTTGGCAGGGCCCAGATCCTGCTTGCCAAGGGAACGTGGAGACTGCCAAACCCCTGTGTGCCTGAAGACAAACAGCAACCTCGTGTTTCTGATTCACGTATACGCTCGGCTCCTCCAACTGCGATCTGGTGAAAGCTGCTTACGTTTCAACACATCGAAGGACCCCCTTTGGAAATGAGATTTAGCTTTGTCCAGAGATCTCTCAGCCAGGGCGGAAGGATTCGGGGCCTGCCTCTCCCACCACAGGCCTCTCCCACTTCAGAAAGAATTACAGCCACTGGATGCACGTAGAAAACCAAACTTCACCTTTCAAACCTCGGTTTGGGGCGCCTGGGTGGTTCGGTCAGTCAAGCATCCAACTCTTGGGTTCGGCTCAGATCATGATCTCTGGGTCGTGGGATCGAGCCCCACGTGGGGCTCTGCACTGGGCGTGGAGTCCACTTGAGACTCTCCCTCTCCCTCTGCCCCTCCCGCCTCCTGCTCGTGCACCCACTCGCTCTTTCTCTCTCTCTCTCTCAAAAAAAAAAAAAAAGGAAAAAAGAACCTCAGTTTCTTCATCCACAAACTGGGAGGGGTCCTGATCCGACAGAACTGTTGGGAAGATTAAATACCGAACGCTTTATTTCCGCCCTGGAACTTATTAAGTACTAAATGAGAAGGTATACGTGATCAATGGTAGTATTAGGGTTATTATCAGTGTCCACGACATTGCTGTTCTGTGATTCAGCAGACCCTTGGAATCTTGGAAATAGTGCATAGGCTCCCAGGGTAGATCTCCACAGGAGTGACCCCAGCAAATCCCCCTTCTCAGAAGCCACACGGGGGCAGTCCCCTCCCCCACACTGACTCTGGGATTGGACACGTGGTGTGGTTTGCTCTGGCAACGCAAGGAGGGTCAGGATGACCCAGGCCTTGGAGAGAGGCTCAGGCATCCAAATCCAAGACTTCCAGACAGGGCCCAAGACCAAACTGGATGGAACCCCGTGATGAGCCCAGGTGAGCCCAGCAGAAGCGCCTCCGGTCGGACGAGCCGCTGTTCTGAGCCACCCCGTCTGGGCGGTGTTTGGCGCAGCAGGAGAGAGCGGGTAGAATGGGCCCACCTTCCTGTCCACTCGTGCCCTCTTTCACTAGGCACTCTTTCTCACTTCTCGTTCGACTAGTCTTTTGGATGGGCGAAATGCACAGCCCCGAGCCCGTGAGGAGTGGAGCACTTAGCATTTTCGTTCCATCAGCTGCTTCCGGAAGCCTGCTCAGACACCCCGGAGCAGAGGAGCGGGCACTTGGCAGCAGCCCCTCCTCCCATCTCAGAGCACGGCAGCCTGCTGTTCAGAACCAAAATACAAGGAAGTTCAAAGTGATTCCAGACACTCCATGAATCCAGGCTAATGGGAAGGAAGAACAGCCAGAAGAAGGAGAAGTGAATTGCATTTTCTTAAAAAGTGGTCTATAGTTTGAGTGCTCTAGAACTCAGACCGTAACTCAAGCTGAAGACTTAGGGGCTCCCAACTAGTCCCCCGGGCAGCTCTGATGAGTGGAGCAGCTTGGTTTGCAATGGGCATGTTAATTACTCGCATGCAAATAAGTTCCCCCAAAGAATCCGCTACTGTCCGGGAAGAGTTGATTCTCTTGAATGCTTCCACATTAACCCTGCAAATATTTACCCTATGGGCAGGAGCGATGACCCAGGAAAGGAACTCTCCCATCTCTGCCTTCCAGCCCAGGTCTTCCTCTGGATTTCAGACCTGTGGTAACCATGCGTTTATTGGAAC
The DNA here is from genome assembly GCF_023065955.2 of Ursus arctos. Lineage (NCBI taxonomy): Eukaryota > Metazoa > Chordata > Mammalia > Carnivora > Ursidae > Ursus > Ursus arctos. The sequence goes on along the minus strand of NW_026622830.1, from coordinate 18,909,952 downwards.
GTATTGGAATGTATTCAGCCAACAGTGAGACAGAGCTGGGATGTGCCAATCACAGTGCTGAACGTTGTTCATTTCGTTCCTTCGGCCACTCTCTGAGATAGGTACTTTTGTATCCCCACTTCGCAGATGGAAAAACTGAAGATCAGGGAGTTAAATGACTCACCCAAGTTTGTGCTGTGTGGTTCCAGAGTTCCACACCTTGGTCTCAAAGACTCCAGCGCCTCTCCCCTGACCTTCCTCACCTCCCTACGTTTCTTCTTTCAGGGTCTGTGTCCATCCATAGGTTCATCCTAGCCATGCTCAAGCCTTCTAAAAGACATCCTGAAGACCTCAGAGACTTAGCCACCCCCTCTGCACCCCCTCTGCCAATACCCCAGTCCTGGGTGACCTCAACACCCCCTGATGAATCTCTCTCCCTTCCTGTGACAACCGAGGGGTCTACCTAGCCAAGCCTGAGCACTGCAGCTTAAAACTCACAGGGAGGAAGGGGTGGAGTTTGCCAAAGAAGAGCATAAAGGTGGCTAAGTAAGGAACTGGAAAAGTGGGGGGACATAGGCAGGAACAGGAGCCTGAGGGAGGAGAACCAGACTCAGAAGTCACGGGGACACCCACAGAGATCCCTTTGCCTGTGAAGGCAATGAACAAGAAAAAGTTGAAGTTAACTATACTTTTGATCTTTGCTCCTCCTCTGCAATAATTTACCCCTGAGATTGATCTTATTCTCTAGAAAGGGATTATTTGATGAAAAAAGAATTGGACCCTGAGGAATCTGTGCCCTATAGACTAGAGGACCTCCCAGCTGGATTCTTCCACACACAGTGTCCTTTACAAACACCCCTAAGCCTGTCTAAACTTCTTAAGGTTCCCCAAATGCCCTCTTGCTCTCTCCTACCACAGGGCCTTTGCACATGCAGGTTCCAGAACCTGAAATACTTTTCTTTCTCTAGCAAATTCCTATTTATATTTCAAGTGTCAACTTACACATCAACTCCTCCTTAAAAAATCTTGCCTGAGCCCCAGGTCCCAGTTAAGTGCATTTAAAAAATATCCTCCTAGTTAACTTTCCCCTCACTAACAGTCGTTGTGTTCTTACTCTTATTTCTGTTGATGATGGTGCTCAATTGATTATCGATATAAATGAATGAATGAACGATGTGTTTGTCGACACCAATTTTGCCTTGCCCAGTCTGGGTAAAAGAGGTGCCAAGCGCCCTGTGTCCCAGGGCACACCGCATCAGAGACTGACAGACTTCTGTCTGGGGAATGATTCACTGATCTCAAGGTTAACTACGAACCTGTGTCCAAAAGGAGGTGTCTGGTGTCATGGACTCAGGTGTGGAGCAAGCCGGGAACACAGGGAAGGGTGAAGGCAGACATGAGCAGGCATGGGGGGAAGCCGGAGGTGGGGAAACTAGGACTGGGCCGTAGGGAGCTGCCTCCATCTTCAGTGGGTCTCCGAGGCAGGCAGCATTTAGTGCGAATTTTATGTCCCACTGAGTCATGGAGAATAGTGTCAGTTGTGGAGAACCAGCTTTGGGAACAGGGGTAAAAAGGGTCAAAGCAGAAGTTAAGCAATCACACAAAGACCCGAGGCAACCTGGGTATGTGTCTTTGCGAGCACACCTCACTCCAGACCTTCCTGTGACTTTCTACTCCACGGCCCCCCTGTCAGACAGGAAGTGCCCTGAGCCAGCGGCCGGACAGAGCAGGGCAGGATCTCTGGCTTCTGCTTCTTGGGTTCAGAGATGGGCCGCTAATTTGCTGTTTCCCAAACCGCCCCAAGGCTTCACCCATCCCTCACCTCCTCCACTCGGCCCCTTCTTCAGTCTGATGAGCCAGCCGGCCCCTGAGCGTCTGAGAGGGGTGGGAAGACAGCCTGGTTTTGCAAAGAACGATCGATAATCCTGCATATCAACTTTGGGAAAACAATGTCCCAGGCACCTGGGGGCTCAGTCGGTTAAGGGTCTGCCTTCAGCTTAGGTTGTGATCCCAGAGTCCTGGGATCAAGTCCCACATCGGGGTCCCTGCTCAGTGGGGAGTCTGCTTCTTCCTCTGCCCCCCCACCCCACTTGTGCTCTCTCTCTCTCTCTCTCAAATAAATAAATAAAATCTTTAATAAAACAAACCAAAACAAAAACAGTGTCCAATCCTGCAGCCTCAAAGACTTGATAGTGATAACCTGCTTTCAGACTGATGTAAAACAGAGACTTCTGGGCAGCTGGAAACCAGGTGCACAGGTGAGGCTTTCAGGCCCTCTCGCACACCTGTGTCCACAGCAGCATTATTCACAAGAGCTAAAACAAGGAAGCAGCCCAGGAGTCCATCCACAGATGAACGGATTAACAGAATGCAGTCTGTCCGTATGATGGAACATTACCCAGCCTTAAGAAGGAAGGGGATTCTGACATACGCTATATCTGGGTGAAACTTGAAGGCATTCTGCTAAGCTACCCAATTTTCTAGACACAAAAAGACAAGTACTGTTTGATTCCGCTTAAATGAGGTACTTAGAATAGACAAATTCATACGGACAGAGTAGAAGGGTGGTCGCCAGGCCCGAGGGGAGATGGAATGGGCCCTCGGTGTTTAATGTGCACAGAGTATGGGTTTGGAAAGATGAAGAGAGCTCTGGAAATGGAGGATGGGGATGGTTGCACAGCTGCGTGCATGAGCTTAACGCCACTGAGCTGTACCCTTAAAAACGGAAAAGATGGTAAATTTTATGTCAATACGTATTTTACCACAATAAAAGAGAAATTTAAGAAAAGGTATAAAAGTAATTTAAAAAAGAAGAGAGGTCAGGCCCTGGAATCAGACAGACCCCCTTGACTCGCAGTCCCACCGCTCGGCGGCCTGTGGCCTTGGGCAGGTTTCCTGTCCCGTGTATCAGCCGGAGTGCGGTCCCAAGTACGGAGATCCAAGGCATCTCGAGCAGAAAGGGGCTTAGTTCAGGGAACGGGGTGTTTGCAAAGCACGCGGGAGAGCTGGAGGAGAGAAAGAGTCTGCCCTAGCGTTCCGGTTCGTCATTCTATCCTTGGGCCACGGCCAGCAGTGTCCCCCTGCTGCAGAAGTGAGGAATTTCCAGGAAGCCGCCAGGGACCGCCGCAGGTGCCCTCCGTGCAGGTCCAGGGCAGGCGACGGGCAGGCAGAGGACAGAGGCTCACACGTCTTCCCTCACTGCTTGAGAAGCAAGAATGGCTTCTGGGACCCTTCTGCCTTCTGGATCTCCCATGAATCCACCTCACGGGCAAAACCCTGCTCACCGGAAGAATTCTGGGGGCGAGGGAACTGTGGAGTGTGGTTGCTGGACTTCCAGTCCCTGAGATCCAGAGGAAAGCATGGGAAATGAAAGCAAATGCTGGCTGCTGTACGTATCCCTCTATACCTCCCTGACCTTGGCTTTTCTCGTCTCTTTCACGGAGATCTGACCGGCACTGGTCTCGTGGAGTCTTCTTTGGATGAGATGAAATAATGCATGGGCTCCCAGCAGACGGCTCAAATACTCCTGCCTCATCCCCATCTCAGGGTCTCCCGCAGGCCGTGCCTGCGCCACGGGGCCCTCCTCAACACTGACTACCTCTTCACCTTCCACGCCTTGGGTGAGCGGTCGTTCCCTTGGGGGCTCCTTCTGAATTCAGTTGCAATCTAAATTAAGTCACCCTGTTATCATACTTCATAGAACCTCGTGCTTTTCCTTCCTGGTACCCAGCACCACTTGAACTTCTAAAATGTCTGTGTGATGACGTGTTTAAATCTGTTTCCCTTGACCGTGAGTTTCCAAGGTCAGAGCCATTTGGGCCGCCGCCTCCTCCCCCACCGGCAGGTTGGTCTCTCGGGAGGGAAGCAGGCTCAGATCTGGGTGACAGCCCTGCAAGGGCCATGTCTTCCCTCTGCAGCTGGAAACACCGGGGGCCAGAGAGGGGAAGGCACACATGTACTGCCAACCAGCCTTGCACTGCCCGAGTCATGGCCAGACCAGCTCAGAGGGCAGTAAGAGGCCGGGGCAGGGGCTGGTCAGGAGGGCTGGGGCCTCTTGCCAGCTGGCCCCTGCCAGAGCACGAGCAGGGAAGAGGCTCTCTGCCACCCCTTCTGCCCCTCCCCCCCAGGCTACAGCAGCTGTCCAGCAGGTGGTGCGTGTTCCGGTGCGCTCAGAGCACTGGACCCCTCACACCTCACGCGGACCGGAGCATTTCTCTGGTTTTGCATCTCAAGGAGGTACAGACTTCACCAGTCAGCCTCGCTCAAACACACGCACACATACACACACACGCACACACACACACACATACCCTTTCTGTGCCTCAGTTTCCTCATCAGTAAAATGGGCACGATAAAACCCACCTCGTAAAGTTAATGAAAGGAGTACCAGCCAAAAACACAAGGCAGAGCACTCAGTAGACCGTAACTGTGCCCAGCGATGCTTTCCCGTCAGGCCCCACCCCAACGTGCCACTCCCATGTCACTCACTGGCTGTCCTCCCAGCAGCCACTGCTGGGACCCACAGAGGGACTCAGGCCCCAGGCATACCCAGGCCTCTGCCTATGGATAGCAAGAAATGTTCTCAAGGGACGCCACTGCCCCATGTGAGGAGGCCCAGCCTTGGCCCTACAAGGCTTGTGCTATGAGGTACGACCCTGACTTGCCTCTGGAGGTCCCCCAGAGTCCAGGGGATGTGGACAGTACCACTCAGGGCAGCTCCGTGTCCATCTGGGAGGGAAGATCTCCATTTTATAGCGAAGACTACATTTCAGAGATGGCAAGACACTTGCCTGACGTGACTCAGCAAAGTGGCGGAGCCAGAGCCCCTGGTTTTCTCTTCTTCCCAGCCATCCCTCGGGACCGAAAAGTCTCTGTACAACTAAGGTAGAATGAAGAGCAGGAGGGAGGGAAGGAAGGGAAGAGGGGGTACCTAAGGAGCTCTGCCTCCCCAAAGACAGCATTCGTGAAGGTGTGTACTACGGTTTTCTTCCTGCCCACTTTCCTCCTTTCCTTCTTCCTCTCCTTCTCCCTTCCTTCCTTCTCTCCCTCCTATTGCTCATTCGGACTCCCTGTGCCTCCCTTTGCCTGTGGATCTCTGGGTCTCTGCTTCTCTCCGTCTCCATACAGTCTGTGGGTTGGCTGGCAGTCAGCCTCCAGCCGCTGGACGCCATGTCAATTCAGCGAGGAGCGAATTCTGTTCCAGACCATTACCTGGGCCACGGGAGGCCTATCATACCCACCTGGGCAGAAAACCAGACTTTCGCTTGCATCAGGACAAGGGAGACCAGAACCTAGTCTGGGTCTGGAAAGTTACATCCTTTGCCCCAGCTTTTAGAAACTGGTGTTAGCCAGACAAGTTGGGATATCGACTGGTCAGGTGTCACCATTCGGAGCAGAGAGTCAGCAAGGTGTGGCAGGAGAGAAAGCAGAAGGTGGGTGTTCAGACCAGATGGTGTCATTAATGCCAATTAGGAAAATGGCCCGGCATCACCATCTAGTCATGCCATCACAGGTGTGTCCCCCTGGACACCCACCAGGACGCAGCCATTCTCTTCCTCCTACTCTTCCCCTGTCCCCTGGGGGTGAGGGCTGTTCCTTGGCTGCAACTTTACTCAGGCAGAGCTCTCCAGGACAGCATGCCATACAACTTGGGAAGGGATGACTTGCAAGGTAGTGAGCTTCCCGTCTTGGGAGATATTCAAGAGAGTGATGACTTCTTAAATCTGGGGTACAGTGGATCGTCACTGAACTGTCTTTCAAAGCCAAGAGCCAAGAATCTTTAGAAAAGCCACAAATTTTATAATTTTATAACTATGTATATAGTTATCTATCTATCTACTGTCACAATCCCCACCTTAGAGAAGTGCCACCATGATTCCGACAGATTAAAAGGCTTAAGTATACGATCTGAGATCTCAGAGTCAGATCATTGTGACTCCAAACATACGTAGCTTTGTTCTTCTAAACTTTGTTCTAAGGAGACACGTGGCTGAGTTTAAGAGCCCAGGCTTAGCAGCCAGACCGATCTGGGTTCAGATCTGCCACCCACCAGCTCTGCCTCCTTGAATAAGTCACTTTATCCTCTGAGCCTCAGATTCCGAACAGGGACAAGTGCCCACCTCCCTGGTGACAAAGAATTTGTAAGACTGTGACGCTCAGACTCCCAAGCCAGGTTCCAGACACATAGTAAATGCTCAGTAAATGGGTTGCTGGATGTTTGGTAGTATGACAAAAACAAAGGTTTGGCCCCAGAGGGGAATGTAGGAGTGACAGTGGTGGGTCATGGTCCCCACAGCCACATGACTCAGATAGTATGGGAATCCTGCCCTTAGCCTAAGCAAACACTGCAGAGCCTTTGTCCCTGCCCTTCTATGGCACAGCGTACCTTTGTGGGTCTGAACCCCTACTGTCCCGGCCGGCCCAGTTTCAACAACACTCATGTCTCCCAGTCTTCTCTAGACTTGACATGAGTCCTTTAACCATTAAGCACTGAACATTGTGTTTTCCACCCTCGGAGTTTCTAAATGATAATTAGGCCGTGGAACGCCCTGCTGGGATGGCAAGAGTAAATATCATTAGTGTAGGAGGAGGTGTGGGGTAAGTGGACGTACTTGGAGTCCTGGCGCACGGCAGCGACTGCGCTGGCACCAGGGTGCCCAAAACCTGGCAGCGCAGTTCCCTTGCCACACCCCCAGCCGCCTAGCACTGTCTCGAGGGAAACTAGCTCTGCTGCTGCCAGGACAAAGTGATAGAATAGAGAGAACACTTGTTTTTGTGTCGGAAAAGCCAGACCTTAGAATCCATCCCTGCCATGTTAAATTGGGCATAATATCTAACCCCTCGAAGCTCATTGCCTCATCTGGGAATGGTTTTATCGATCTCATAGAGGAGTGGTAAGGATTTAACGGGATAAATGTGCGTGAAGGACCAAGCACGGTGCTTAGAACAGAATAAGGTACCTGCTGGTCCCTGTCGCGACTCAAATGGAGCCACCACGATGTGGATTGTAAAGTCACAGTAGAAGGTGACAATCACAAGTACCCTATATCCCCCCGTAAAGAATCTCTGTGTCAGTCGGGATGTGTTGGGTTATGCTCTATAACAAGCAAGGCCAAAATCTCAGGTAAAACCACAAAGATTGATGTCTCTTCAGTGCCATGTTTCCCAAAGGTAGGCAGGGAGGTTCCATTGGTCATAGTCGCTTAGGGTCCCGGGCTTACAAAGCAGCCACCAATTGCCACCATGCCAAGGGGAAAGAGAGAGCTTTGGAAATTCTTGCCCTGGCAATTAAATATTTTGAGCCAGTAGTAATGCCCATCATGCATTAGTTAGAACCTGCCACACACCCCACCCAAACACAGAGTTGTACAGTCTTCTGCACACTCAGAAGGAAAAAAAAGAATTGGGATGCTAGCAACTTCATTAATCACTACCCGGGATCCATACCGGGGACTCACACACCTTTTCTCAGTCTGTGCCCAAGGCCAGATTCGTCTCCAGTGTTGGAACAAATCACCCTTTCTTCACTTGAGCACTAAAGGATAAAATAGATGGGCGCCCAGGGCAATGTCGCATGGAAATATTCAAACCTTGAACTCCCAGAATCACAGCTGGTACAGCAAGACACTTGCTAATGGAAAGGCACGTGGACTTGAAGCTGACACCCAGCTAGCAGAAGAACTTCTCGCCACCCAGCTCATTCCGGGCCTATGCTCACCCTGAGCAGGTCAATGGCCAAAATCATCTGTGTGCTTCCATTTTTTATTTCCGCTCTTCCTTTTTGTTTCAACACTGAATTGAGTTCAGTGCCTGTAAAATAGAAAGCCCTTTCCTGGTACAACTTTCTGGGGTTCGGTTGGCCCTCATGGCAGGAAGAAGAGATTCTCTGAGGTTTTCTTCATTAAGTCCCCAGCCTGAGAGCTGTGGGCAAAGGGGTCTAGTGTCTCATCTTCAGAGTCTGAGATAGGGCTCCTTCCTTTCCCCCTGCTCTTCTCCCTCTACAATCCCAACAGAAGGTGTGATCGTATTCTGAGACCATCATGAACTAGTCCGACCTCCTATGGACTGACCTCCTGTCAAGGGGAGCGCTTGGCCAGCGACTCTGACTAAGAGAACCAAAGATAAGACTGAAACAGGAAGAAATTGATTTTTTAAACAGGCCAATTAATTATGAAGAGATTGAGTCAGTGATAAACAACCTTCCAAAAAACAAAACTCCAGGCCTGGATGGTTTTCCTGGGGAATTTTACCAAACATTCAAAGAAGAAATTATACCTATTCTCCTAAAGCTATTTCAAAAAATAGAAATAGAAGGAAAGCTACCAAACTCATTCTATGAGGCCAATATTACCTTGATCCCCAAACCAGGCAAAGACCCCATCAAAAAGGAGAATTATAGACCGATTTCCCTAATGAATATGGACGCCAAAATCCTCAACAAGATCCTGGCTAATAGAATCCAACAGTACATTGAAAGGATTATCCATCATGACCAAGTGGGATTCATCCCTGGGATGCAAGTGTGGTTCAACATTCACAAATCGATCAGCGTGATACATCATATCAACAAGAAAAGACTCAGGAACCATATGATCCTCTCAATTGATGCAGAAAAAGCATTTGACAAAATACAGCATCCTTTCCTGATTAAAACCCTTCAGAGTGTAGGAATAGAGGGTACATTCCTCAATCTCATAAAAGCTATCTATGAAAAGCCTACAGCAAATATCATTCTCAAAGGGGAAAAGCTGGAAGCCTTTCCCTTAAGATCAGGAACACGACAAGGATGCCCACTCTCGCCACTATTATTCAACATAGTACTAGAAGTCCTGGCAACAGCAATCAGACGACAAAAAGGGATCAAAGGTATTCAAATCGGCAAAGAAGAAGTCAAAATGTCTCTCTTCGCAGATGACATGATACTCTATATGGAAAACCCAAAAGAATCCACGCCCAAACTATTAGAAGTTATAGAGCAATTCAGTAATGTAGCAGGATACAAAATCAATGCTCAGAAATCAGTTGCATTTCTATACACGAATAATGAGACTGAAGAAAGAGAAATTAGGGAATCCATCCCATTTACAATAGCACCAAAAACCATACGTTACCTTGGAATTAACTTAACCAGAGATGTAAAGGATCTATATTTTAGAAACTACAAATCACTCTTGAAAGACACTGAGGAAGACACAAAAAGATGGAAAAATATTCCATGCTCATGGATCGGAAGAATTAACATAGTTAAAATGTCCATGCTACCCAGAGCAATCTACACGTTCAATGCTATCCCGATCAAAATACCAATGACATTTTTCAAAGAACTGGAAAAAATAGTCCTTAAATTCGTATGGAACCAGAAAAGGCCCCGAATCTCCAAGGAACTGTTGAAAAGGAAAAACAAAGCTGGGGGCATCACAGTGCCGGATTTCGAGCTGTACTACAAAGCTGTGATCACAAAGACAGCATGGTACTGGCACAAAAACAGACACATAGACCAATGGAACAGAATAGAGAACCCAGAAAAGGACCCTCGGCTCTTTGGGCAACTAATCTTTGATAAAGCAGGAAAAAACATCCGGTGGAAAAAAGACAGTCTCTTCAATAAATGGTGCTGGGAAAATTGGACAGCTACATGCAAAAGAATGAAACTTGACCACTCTCTGACACCATACACAAAGAGAAACTCCAAATGTATGAAAGACCTCAATGTGAGACAGGAATCCATCAAAATTCTAGAGGAGAACATAGGCAGCAACCTCTACGACATCGGCCAAAGCAAGATAGCACATCTCCAAAGGCAAGAGAAACAAAAGATAAAATGAACTTGTGGGACTTCATCAAGACAAAAAGCTTCTGCACAGCCAAGGAAACAGTCAAAAAAACTAAGAGACAGCCCACGGATGGGACAATATATTTGCAAATGATGCTACAGATAAAAGACTGGTATCCAAGATCTACAAAGAACTTCTCAAACTCAATACACGAGAAACAAATAAACAAATCATAAAATGGGCAGAAGATATGAACAGACACTTTTCCAATGATGACATACAAATGGCTAACAGACACATGAAAAAATGTTCAAAATCGTTAGCCATCAGGGAAATTCAAATCAAAGCCACACTAAGATACCACCTTACACCAGTTAGAATGGCAAAAAATTGACAAGGCAAGAAACAACAATTGCTGGAGAGGATGTGGAGAAAGGGGATCCCTCCTACGTTGTTGGTGGGAATGCGAGTTGGTACAGCCACTCTGGAAAACAGTGTGGAGGTCCCTTAAAAAGTTAAAAATTGAGCTACCCTATGACCCAGCCATTGCACTACTGGGTATTTACCCCAAAGATACAGACGTAGTGAAGAGAAGGGCCATATGCACCCCAATGTTCATAGCAGCGTTGTCCACAATAGCTAAATTGTGGAAGGAGCCGAGATGCCCTTCAACAGATGAATGAATTAAGAAGTTGTGGTCCATATATACAATGGAATATTACTCAGCTATCAGAAAGAACGAGTTCTCAACATTTGCTGCAACACGGCCGGCACTGGAGGAGATAATGTTAAGTGAAATAAGTCAAGCAGAGAAAGACAATTATATGGTTTCTCTCATCTATGGGACATAAGAACTAGGAAGATCGGGGGCGCCTGGGTGGCACAGCAGTTAAGCGTCTGCCTTTGGCTCAGGGCGTGATCCCGGCGTTATGGGATCGAGCCCCACATCAGGCTCCTCCGCTATGAGCCTGCTTCTTCCTCTCCCACTCCTCCTGCTTGTGTTCCCTCTCTCGCTGGCTGTCTCTGTCTCTGTCGAATAAATAAATAAAATCTTTTAAAAAAAAAAAAAGAACTAGGAAGATCGGTAGGGGAAGAAAGGGATAAAGAAAGGGGGGTAATCAGAAGGGGGAATGAAGCATGAGAGACTATGGACTCTGAGAAACAAACTGAGGGCTTCAGAGGGGAGGGGGGTGGGGGAATGGGACAGACCGGTGATGGGTAGTAAGGAGGGCACGTATTGCATGGTGCACTGGGTGTTATACACAACTAATGAATCATCGAGCCTTACATCGGAAACCGGGGATGTACTGTATGGTGACTAACATAATATAATAAAAAAAAAAAATTAAAAAAAAAAAAGAACCAAAGATAGTCTTGAAAGCTCAGAGACTCAAGCTTTCTATGGCAACGCTCAGAATCCAGCCCCTCAGGCCCTTGGCCAACTAGGGGCTGGGCGTCATCATCCTGTGGGTACCTTGTCTCTGAAAGTTCTTTGGAGCCAGAAGTCAGGCTCTAGCTTGAAGTGGGGCAAGTTTCCAGCTGTAAGATAGCACAAACCATATTCCACAGTGTTTATGTTGCGTGTGTGTGTGTGTGTGTGTGTGTGTCTTCATCTGTAGAATGAAAATGAACAGTATAACAGTTAACTAGACAGTTTCCGCTCCACCTAAGAAATGAGCTGGGGCTACAATGGAAGCCAAATTCAATGGAATCAAATTAACATTTATCAAGCCCCTACTATGTGGCGAGCACATGGCTGGGGGTCTTTACGTATGGGTTATCTCATAATGTTACCTCCTTTTAAGAGAGGTATTCTTTTCCATTTTCTAGATGAAGAACTGAACCTCTGAGAGGTGAGGTGACTCATCAAGTGAGTGGGGTTTAGACTTGAGTTCTGATCTGTCCCTGAAGGTCACGTCTCTTCTCCTCCACTCTCTTGGATGCACCCTGGGAAAGAAGTCCCTACAACCTCCACCTAGATTTCAAGCCAGGCAGGGAGGAGCAGTGGGTTGAGAAAGAGAGCAGTACTGCCGGGTTGGTCCTTGGAGACCAGAGTCTGTGTGGGAAGTTGCCAGGAAAGCTGGAAACGTGTGTAAGCCCCACCCAGATGCTTGTTCTGAATCCATTGGTCCATTTCTTCGCAAGAGGCTTCCAAGCCTGGACTTGTAATTAATTACAGGTGTAATCTCCCTACTGTGCACACAGACTGGGTGTCGAGGCACAGGAGATCCATGTGTGTTAAGTCTGATACCTTCTTTCACAATCACCTTGACAAAAGAGTGAATACTAGTGAGCATGTGAAGCCATTTCCTCTGCCTGTTCCATCTCGAAATAGGTCTGACATCCATTCCCTCCTTTCCATCTTTATGGTCACACCAATTCAGGTCTCATTCCCCGGTGTTTACAACAGTCTCCCACCTGGCTTTCTGGCTACCAGCCTCTCCTCCCATCCATCCAAACTTCCTGCAAGCCACCAGAGTCGGCTTCCTAAAATGCAAAACTGATCCCATCTTATCCAAATTAAAAACAAACTAGCAAAACACCTTCAACAGATCCCATTACTCTTAGGATCAAATCCAGATTCCTAGTCCTCGGCCTCAAGACCATTCACAATCCAAACTTATCACCCTCCTACTTCCTCATGAGTGCCCCCAGCTCTGTTCACACCTAAATGCACGGTGGTCTTCTACGGTCCAGTGCCTTTGCCAGGGTGCGCTGTTTCCCAATTCCCACCTTCAACCCCGTTGAACGGCAACAAGAATAGAAATCAAGAAAAGATGAGCGTTCAGGATCTTCTCCCCTCCCCACTTCCTCAGGACGCAGAATCAGGGCAGTATCCTTCATTTAAATACCTACAGAATGCAGAGACTGAGTTATCCATTTAACAAGGAGCTGAGGTATAGGTCAACAGGGAGGAGATGCATTTTTTAAGATTTTATTTATTTATTTGACAGAGAGAGAGCGCACAAGCAGGTGAAGTGGCAGGCAGAGGGAGAGGGAGAAGAGGCTCCCCACTGAGCAGGAGCCTGATGCGGGACTCGATCCCAGGACCCTGGGATCATGACCTGAGCTGAAGGCAGACGCTTAACCGACTGAGCTACTCAGGTGCCCCGAGGAGATGCATTTTTAAGAAAATATGAGAGAGCTGAGAGTCAGAGAAGCTTGTGGTATGGATGGTTGAGACTGGGTGACAGAGGAAGTCTGGGGGAGCCTCCATGTAGAGGCTATTGAGTTAGAAAACTGGAAGGATATTCATTAGAGAACCCCTCTCACATTTAGTACTACCTCCAGAAATTAAATCAAGACTTCAACTACTTTTTAAAAATTATGTTTACTTTTTTCACTACCTCTTATGTTACAACACCAAAACTGGACTGAGCCACGTGGGACGTCAAGATTTATTCAGGTTACCTGTTCTTTAGAGTTTGAATCAAAGCTCTTGAAGCTTGCCCCAGCCACCTTCCCTGACCCAGCAGAATTAGTCATTCCTCTCTCTGTAAAACCACAGCACTTTATCATATAAACACTGCTTTAAGTCTTCACACTGAGATACATTATTTGACGATGTATCCTTTCTGGCATCAGTCCTTCAGGTCCTAAGAGATTAGGGATGGCTGTATCTTCCCCAGTTCCCAGAACAAGTCCTGGCATCGAGAACATGGCCATGATTCTTGTTGAATATCCTACAAAATATGGGGCTGTCCTATGAAGTCTTCACCGAACTGACCCACCACCCAAGCCTCACCTTGGCCAGTCTGAGAGGAGAGGCTCTGCTAAAGAATAGTCAGCCTCACTCCCAGGCACCATCACTTTCAGTTTTTTTTTTTTTAAAGATTTTATTTATTTGACAGAGAGAGAGACAGCCAGCGAGAGAGGGAACACAAGCAGGGGGAGTGGGAGAGGAAGAAGCAGGCTCCTAGAGGAAGAGCCTGACGTGGGGCTCGATCCCAGAACTCTGGGATCACGTCCTGAGCCAAAGGCAGACGCTTAACCGCTGTGCCACCCAGGCGCCCCATCACTTTCAGTTTTGGTTCTGACCACTTCCAGCTGAAGATAGAAAACAGAAGTTAAGAACAAAAGAAGAAGAAGAAAGTGTCTGAACATTAAGAACCACAAAGAAGAGTCGTCCAATTGACTCTAAAAATGTGCCTTGTGCCTCTTCTCATTGGGCTCAGTAAAACTTTGCTCAACTCTCACTCTGCTTGGGAGAGCAGATCCCAGCAGGGCACATTTGCCACAGTCATGCAGGCAAGCACCTCTGAAGAGTCTGGAAAGTAAATAACTTCAACACCAAGCGCCCTTCTAGGGGTCAGGCTTCACGCTATCACCTGAGTTGGGGCTGATTGTATGCCTTGGATCTAGTCCTTCTCCTCCATGGGCCTCTGGCATCGTCTGAGTGTTGGAATGACTTCCTGTGTATGCACTCTTCTCATTTGCTGAATTCAAGGTCTGGTCTCTGGGATATTCTATGAAGCCCAAGGAGGCAGTGCAGAGAGCTGGTGATTGGGCACCTTCTTTCGTCCCCCGCTCTTCAAAAGACAGACCTCAGGCATCTCTTCAACCTTAATGGATGCCAACTGAAAAAGGAAATTTGGAAACACCCATGAGAGACCCACCTTCACAGGTAGTGGGAACCTCCTAGAGAAATACCTTGCCCGGAAGTTTGAATGAATCCAGGGGTCGTGCGACCCCGAAGGAAAACGACAACAAGGTGATCAGCCAAGAAGAAGAGAAGGAAATGGCCCGCTGTCACTTCCTGCTGTGTCCAGGCTTTCCTCAAGTGTGTCTGCTTCCCCAGGGCCTCTCCTCCTACCTCATGAGAACCTGCTTATGCTTGAGGTCAGCCCCTTGGTGCCTCTCAGGTCGTCAACCTTCAGGCAGGACTGGATGGGGCCCAGAGTTCTGTGTGTCTGTCTGCTGTACAACCATGAGGTCCTGAACCCAAATCTGTCTTCACCGCTGGATGGCCACGTGACCGGGGGCATCACTTCCCCTCCCAGAGCCACGGCTTCTGTGAAATGTGTATTTCAGTGGCTTGTGCTGGGGATTTGGCGAGATTGTGCATGCAAAATACCTGGCGGATAGTAAGCCCTCAGTAATTATTAGTCACTAATTATTATTACTTTTTAAAATGCCAGCTTGCTTCACCTGAGAGACGGCACCAAAGCATGCTAGTTTCCTCATTTTCTTCCCACAGTGCCCTGCGCTTCCCTGGTAGATTTCTCCACAACTGCCATTTCTGCTCAGTCTCTGTCTTTCCTCATGGCCTGGGAATTCTAGGAGTGGATCCCAGACCACATTGATCTCATTTGCCACTGCCCCAGGTGCCTAGAATCATCTTCAGTGCTCAAAAAATATTTTCAACTTAATTCACTCACATTCCACCCATTCCCACTGCAGCTTCTCTTCTCTGAAGTTTTTGCCCATTTCCACGTTAACCTCAACCACCCTCTGCCTCTCTCTCTGCCAGTTCTAAGTCTGAAGAAGCCTAAACTCTTCCAGAGCGAGTGTGACGAGGTCTCCATTTATGTGTGTCAACAGATGACCCACATGAATAAACAGAGACCTCTTGGGCCTTTTCTCTTCAGGCCCCCAGGTGGATGCTGGAGGAAGAGGCAGGGCCCGACTCAGGGGAACTGCTCTGAAAGTCCCCTTGCTTGGAAGAGAAGAGAGCATGGCAGTCAGTTCTGCATAACATTGGCAAACGCAAGATGGGGAGAAGGACAGAAAGGAACACACCAGACAGCCACGAGGGCCAGCTGTTGTTATCCCCATTTTACAGATGAAGAAACTGAGGCTCAGGAAGATGAAGTCACTTGCCAAGGGCAGTTACAGCTCCCTGGACACTGACTGGCATGCAGTAGAAAGAAAGCATCTGGGTAGGCGGGCAGCTGAGCTCACTGACACACACCCCTACACTCCACTCTGGCCCCCGCCCCAGAAGGTACTGGAAGGCACCGGTAAACCCAGAGGGTACAATGTCAGCTGGCTTAGCCCGGTGACATCAGATGCCAGATTGAGCAGCTCAGGAATCCCTAAACCCCGTTCATTCTGGAGACACCATTCCTGCAGCTTAGTGATGACAGTTGAGGGAAAACGAGAACCCATCCTACCCTCTGATCCCAGAAGGGAGAGTAAGGATTTGGACACCCTGGTTGTTCCCATACTGAAGAGCCCACCTCTGAGGCGATGGGCTGGTTTTACCTTCATCCATGGAGACAGTGGCAGGGGGAGACTGAGCGTGACCTGGGAGCTCCACACAGGGACCAGATGGAGGCCAGGCACACGCTCACAGCTAGCTGTGAGCTGCCCCTCGAGCTCTCTTGATTATTCCCAGCTATCTTTCCCTTCTACATCTCCCTCTGTGTCTTTCCCTATACCCAGTCCTCTCCTTCTCTCAGCCCAGGGGAAGCAGCACCCGATTTGAAAATATGTATTATATAATGTTTGGTGTATGCCCATCACAAAGTATCGACCGGACTGCCTTATCTGGACCACAGAGATGTTTTATTTGTGCCACATAGAATGTTTTAGAAAACCTGAATGTAAAAATCCAGATTTCTTTCTTTTTAAGATTTTATTTATTTTATGGGGGTGGGGGAGCACAAGCAGGGGGAGCAGCAGGCAGAGGGAGAGGGAGAAGCAGGATCCCCACTGAGCAGAGAGCCCGACACGGGGCTCGATCCCAAGACCCTGGGATCATGACCTGAGTCAAAGGCAGATGCTTACCCAACTGAGCCACCCCTATAAAAGCCCAGATTTTCTGCCTTCTCGTGAATAATAGAAGGCCAGAGCTCTAAATGAACAAACTTCTCCCGTAGCAAGAGTTGGCTCAAGTGAAAAGCATCTGCCCCTTTGGGTCAGGATATTTTCCCCACAGCACTGTTTCCTAAAATTGGCTTGCTTCACTCATTTGGCCACCTGGCCTACATATATGTTTGTGTTTAAGAATCTCTTCTCCTCTTAACTCAAAAATTCCCATTATACAGCAAGGAAAAGAAAAACTGAGGCACCAAGAGCGTTACAACTTGCCAAGGTCACCAGTGGGTAGCAGCCCCAGGGGCTCCCTGGTAACTGCCCTTCCGCAGTTCTCAAGAAGGCCCCCTCAACTCACCTCATCCTCTCCCTTCCACACCCTCTAGTGCCAAGCCTAGGGGCCAGGAGGAGCTCCAGAAGGACCCAGGATGACGCAGGTGAAAGATGGACTCAGGTGGGTGGGTACTTGGCCCTCACTACAAACAAGGCCTCCTCCCCTGCCCCCGGCTCGCGGGGGCGGGGCCACCATCAGGGCAGGTGAGGGCAGATCTTAGGGCTCCCCTGTCCTTACCTGCCCTCTCAGGGCCAGGCCTCCCAGGCACGGCGGCCCCTGAGCCAGTAGCACTGACTCTTCTACCCGAGATTTACTCACAGTCCCACTCTTCAAGGGTGAGTCTCCTGCGCTGGAGATGTGCACACGCAACATGCACACAAGCACACGCACACACACATACATGTATACACAACACTCATATACACACGCATGCAGACACACATACACACAATACTCTGCGAAGGAAGGGAGGTGAGCAGTAAGAGGATGGAGGGAGGGAAGGAAGGAAGGAAGGAAAGGAGGGAAGGAAGGAGCTAAAAACTTACAATTACTGTCAAATGAACATTTGCTCCGTGCCAGGTATGATGTTACTCGGTCCTCTCAACAGCCTTTTGAAGTGAGTGTATTTGTATTTCCTCTTTTCGGCGGGGGAAGCAGAAGCTTAGGGAGATTGGACAAGCAGCCCCAGATCTCACAGCAACACGGTTTGCACTGGCGCTGAGGTTGGAACTGCAGCCTCTGATCATGTATTCATAGTTGCAAAGTCTCCTGAAAGCCCGGACTCCGTGCTAGGCCTCAGGAATACAGAGGTGGGGAGCATGCCTGGCACCTACCCTCATGGTGTTCCTGTTTGGAGAGGGGGACAAATAATTATGCAAATAGGACACAAATGCAAATCTCAAATACCTACAAGATGACAAATCTGATAAATGAAATAAAATTGAAGCAAGGAGCACCGCGTGTGGTTATACTGGAGGGGTCCTCACTTAAACTTAAGGGTGAAAAAGGGCCTCCCTGTGGGAGTAACTAGACCCCAGGCTGGTCTCCCCAGATCTGGTTAAACTCCTCCTCCTCACCGGCCTGGGATGGAGCTCCTATGAACACAAACGGGGAAGACGATTTCAATAACAGTCTTACAGACAATCCTCCGTCCTGCTTGGGAATCCAAGTGCTGGAGTCAGGCTGTACTGAAAGCCCGCTTGTGTGGGCGCATTCTGGGCTCCCGACACTGGACGCCTCCGCTGGACGCTGCTCAGGGATGCCAGGACATCGCTCCTTCAGGGTCCCAGGGCTCCGTGGGCTGTACAGGACTGGTGTTCAACAGCGACACCATGTGGACAGGACCGAAATGAAATTCCACGGAGCCGGTCAGACTCTAGTTCTCGCACCTGACATCTGGAAACAGAGTGGGCCCCCTTCTGACTGAACAAGACGCCAGTTGGTCCTTGGAAATTGGGGGATTCATGCTAAAAATGTAAGAGGGGCTCAAGTGATTGATGGGGAAAAAAATAAAGAAGCAGTGACCCTCTCGTTCCTCAAGCTGTTCGTGGGGTTCCTACCGGCTTCAAATGAGTTTCCAGAATGTTCTCTGGGGTTTGCCAAAGACAGTTTACATCCTTCTTTACCATCCAGAGGTGGAGTGTCCACACAAAGCTAACATGCTTCCCAGGACAGCTGCTCACAAAAGTCTTCACCAGTATAAGGGAAACAAAATTGCCTTGGATGAGATCAACCTGATTTGGAACCCCAGATCCAGTCCTTGCTAGTCTCTACCGGAATCAATTTTCCTACACAGTGTCTTCCTCATAGGCTGTGGAAGGTGTATTAGTTTCCCACAATTGTCATAACAAATAACCACAACCTGGGTGACCTAACTGGAATTTATTCTCTCAGGAGGCCAGGAGTCCAAAATCAAGATGTTGGGAGCACCGTGCCCCCTTTTACAGCTCAAGGGAGGGATCCTTCCTGGCCTCTTCCAACTTCCAGTGGTTGCTGGCATTGCTTGGCGATCTCTAGCTCGGAGCTGCATCAGGGGATAAACCAGATGACATCCGCGGACAGCAAGGCAGGTGACACACACTCAGTAACTTTATTTACAAGTGGATCTGAGCTGCCTGTGCCCAGTGTTGGAGTCCTTTCTTTCATTCAGCAGCCAGCCAACAGTAAGTTGATCAAATTATAAATATGGTCACATCACTCTCCTGCTTATAGTCCTCTGTGGCTCCCCAGTGCCCTTAAGAAAAAGTCCATCTTTAGAGTAGCCTGTAAGCCCTCATTACCTGGCCCAAGCTGATCTTCTCCTATTCTCCCTGACCTCTGCTCCTTCCATACCAAACCAGCCATCAGTCTGTGAAAACCCCACGCACAGTCACACATTCAAATCATGCCCTATTTTTTTTTTTCTGTCTCTAATATTCCACCCAACCCCCTTCTTCCCCAGAGAAGCCTTTGTTCTCATTGTTCCGGACTCATCTTCAATCCTGTGCTCTGTGAGGCTGTTCCAGAGACCCCTGGACAGAGTTAGAGCCTCCCACGGACAGTTCTTACAAAGCTCTGTCTTACAAAGACACTGCTCTGGTCTGCCCATATTCCATTCCATCCTACAGCCTCTGTGTTCCTTGCCAGACCGTGAGCTCCTTGAGGCCAGGAACTGGGTTTTATCCACTCTTATCCCCACATCCAACAGGCCATGGATCCTAATCACCCACTTGCTGAAATGGACATCAGATGTGAACAGCTTCTGAGCACTCTCAGATCCTCCGGGGCTGGATGAAGGAATCACGAAAATGCCCTCCGATGTCTGTGACGTTGCTTAGAACAGTGAAGGGAACCAAATCTGAATGACTTGGGATACCTGGGTTCTCCCTCCTGCACGCTCTGAACCTCTTAATCTTCCAAAGCCTCCATACCCTCTTTCATCAAAGTAACACGTGCCGCTAGGCATGTTCAGAAATGTCATCTGTTTTAACCCTCACAACGAGCCAGGTACACGGCCACGTAATGTCCATTTTATAGAGCAGCAAACTGAGATCCAGAGAAGTTAGGTAACTTACCCACTTTACCATAGCTAGTAAGCAGCAGAGCTGGTATTCAGACCCAGGCTCCCAAACCCAGAGCCTTGACTTATTCATTCATTGCTTCATTCGAAAAAAAAAAAAAAATCTTTATTGAACACCTACTGTATACCAAGCCTGCCTCTGGATGCTGGGGCTACAGCAGTGACCAAAAGGAGCAAACATCTCCACATTCACGGCACTGATATTACTCCTCGGTCATGCCGCCCCTCTGAACTGGTGGCACCGATGACAGGGGCAGCAAGCAGGCCTGCAGGGAGCCCAGACGTCCCAGGACACACGCCAGCTTCAGAACAAGAACAGCTAGACTCACTGGCCCAGGCCAATGCACAGGCGACGTGGGGGCCTGTGCACGACAATGTGCTGTTCCCGGGAAGGGCAGAGGCAAGTTGTTCAGCACCCGTGGCTGGTCCGGGCCAGGACAGAGCGGGGGAGACAACCTGGAAGTGGCAGGTCACAAATCTGTCCTCCTGCCACCTGGAGCCCCCTCCCCATCCCGTCCGCAGCCAAGCGCAGCAGCAATCCCTCAAGTTTACGACGTGCCGCGCGCAGGTTGCAGACCTACCATCATCCGTAATGGGTTGTTGTTTTTATTTTCCATTTATAGGGGAGACTGAGTTACTACCTGTGGTCACCGTGGCCGTTAAACTGCTCCGGGGGCTGAGATTTACATATCGGCCACGTGATCTGCAACAAGTTTACAGGCAGGGGGAAAAAAAGGACTCTTACAGTCTAATTAGAGCTGGTGATTGATACACAGGGCTGGCAGAGAGCAGCCTCATCAACCCCAAAGAGCCCCAAAGCCCCTACCCACGATGCCTTCCCTGGAGATAAGCACAGTGCATCCCGGGCCCAGCGCGCTGGAACGAGGGCCCACTGATAAGGAAAAGGGTTCAGGACAAGTGGGCAAGCTCTGCCCCCCTGGAGTGGCCTGCGAGGGCTGGGAAGAGGGTGGGGAGGAAGCAGGATGGGAGGGCCTTCACTCCTCGCCACCACCGTGTCCAATTAACGCAGCAATTAAGTCTATTACCTGCACAAAGGTTGCTGACAACCATTTAATAACATGCCACAGCCTCCACAGCTTTCATCCCAAGATCTCCAAACACGTTATAAATAATTAAATGCTATTATTTAGCGATTTGTGTCATCAACGAACTTTACAACCATCCTTTTTTTTCTTTCACTGCACACAGCTCAGCACCATGACCTCCAATAAGGAAACTGAGGCACAGAGAGAGGCCAGGTGAGCTGGCTGAGGCCACGCGACTCCTCACCGTGGCTCTTAGCGCCCACGGACCACCCTCTAGTCGGACCCCACTGCCAGGCACACTGATGTGAGCGTTTCCTGCTGGAGTCATCTTCATTCCCGCCCAGGCAGGTGGATGGGTCCCACAGAGCAAACCAGCCACCTCCCGTCCTGGCCTCTACCTTGACCCCCGGGAAGGGGGTCTGAACTCACCACGTTGAACAAAGTCACAAAGTCTGCCCCTTTTATCGTACGGTTTACTAGAGGAATAGGTTTCGATTCTTAGGAGCAAAGTACGGGTTTCCACCGAGTGTCCACAGAGATCCTGCCTCCTGAAAGCTCCCATCTGCTATGTCCCGTGACCGCATGCGTCAGGAGCTAAATTCACACATGCACAGGACCCTCCATCTAAAGAAATGTTTCATCATTATATGCTGATGGGGCCGGAGAGCTCAAGCCAAGACCCACTCGGGCCAAGGGCGGTGGGACGCGGAGAGCATAAGCCTACACCATGGCCTACCCCTGCCCTGCACGGCCCCAGGCACGGGCTACAGTCCAGTCACAGGGCTCCCACAGGGGCCTCGCACGGTGCGCCGGGATGCAGGTGTAATGATCGGCATTACAATTGCTCCTCTCTCTCCTCCACCCTCATCTCAGGCTCTTTCCTACAGCGTCTTAATACTCCAAACAGTGAAGGCTCCGCTGTGGCAACTAGGATTATCCTCATTGTACAGATGCGGAAACCGAGGCTCCCGATTTCCCCGAAGTCACGTACAGTCAATGCCTTCATCACGATGAGACGCAGTTTCTTCCGCCTCTTCTCCTCACAGCTAATCTGCCATCCAAGTCCGTCCGACTCACGGTCAGGGTAGCCATCGGACGGACTCAGACTCCCGCACTCACTTCTGCACCGGGGCCGTGGAAGATCAAGGCCGCGTCCAAGGTACAGAGCAAATACCCACCCCAGACATCCCGACTAGAATGTGCAGGTGAAGGAGAATTCTCATTACCGTAATTGCCAACACAAGTAAAATTAACTAGATCGTGCCAGATTTCTTCATTGCCTTGAGACGTTGAGCTGTATCTGCCCATAAGTGAAATTGCGGCACGTCTTAGCCAATCAGCTCATCTCTAAAGATGAAGCAACTGTGTCTCGTCTACGATCTGTGCCCCATTTTCATTCACCACCTGTTTATTGGGTACTCGGGCTGTGCCAAGGCCTGTGCTGGATGGCAGGATGACGTGCATGACTGAGACGGTCCCCACCCTGGGAAGTTCCCCGTCCGGAGAAGCCACGGTGTACAGCAATCAGGAGGAGGGCCCCGCGACACGTGGGGGAAGGCGGGGAAATCGTGCAAGCCCAGGGCAGGCCAGTCACAACTGCAGTGAGGATGAAGCCAACTGCCAACTCAGGGGCAGAATAAAAGGGCAGCAAGGGTTTAGACTTGTGTTTCCCTCCTCAGGGCCTGGAAACCACCATTAAAATCTTCCTATGATAACAGCAGTCCTCAGCAGTGGGAGGCTAACCTGGAGACTACAGACCTCATGTGCCTACCATTCCGGCCTCTCACCTCTGCTCTCCGCCAGAGCGGGCCCATTAGGCTCTTCTGCATATCCCCAGGATGACGGTCTCTCTGGGTTGGACAGAACCCCGTTCCCACTACAAGGACACATTACTGGGTGCCCCATCAAACCAGGGGGCATTCCTCACTTAAGGCAAAGTCCAATAGCGTCCTGTCTGGGGTCTTGGGGACTTGGGCACCAGTCGTTCCGACGCTAGATTGCCTGTTAGCCAGCAGAGAGGCAGTGGAGACAGTCACTTAGCTCCTCCAAGTAGGAAAAGCACCCGCTGCCGCGCTTTTGTCCATCAGTCAGACACTTCGGTTTGCAGCGGGCTCTTGGCCGTCGTCCTTCCGCCGCAGGGTTAATTGAGAGGATTAGAATCCAACATGTAATTTTATTGCAGGAATGCACTGACATAAGACAGAAAAGCAGAGTCATTGAGGACTGTCATTCCTGCTGGCTGTTAGCTGGGACTTGAGAGAGACAATAAGTCCCCAGATAAGTAAATCGTTTGACAATAATTAGGGGTGTCAATAATGGGTCAGATCCTTTGCTGGGCCTTCAGAAGCAGATGAGGCCAGCACACTCCCTCTGCTTGAGGAGCTCACATCGAGTGAGAATTCAGCCAAGTTAGCAGATCATCATAGCAATAGGCATGAAAAATAGAGTGAGCCGGGGACTATGGAGGCGCAAAAGTGGGCTGTACATTCTATCCACAAAATCTAAAGGCTTCAGAGAGGAGGTGATGCTACCTGAGCTTTGAAGAACAAGTCAAAGATCATCAAATAAATGAGAACAGAACCTTGGGTAATAAATGAGAACAGCGTTGGGTAATGTTACCACTCAACGGGCTATGCAGTCAATCTCTGTGGGATTGTAGATTAGGCCAGTCCTACCTTGGTGATGGAGACGGATTGCCCTAATCTCTCCATTCTTCAGTTTCCCCATCAGCAAAATACCATCATTCTGATTATTAGCTTAGACAATCTAAGGCCAAGCACTTGACACAGTGCTTGGGAACACATACCCAAGACACGTCAGCCATTATCCAGTATGGTACTGGCACCAAAACAGACACATAGATCGTTGGAACAGAATAGAAAATCCAGAAATAGACCCTCAACTCTATGGTCAACTAATCTTCCACAAAGCAAGAAAGAATACCCAATGGAAAAAAGACAGTCTCTTCAGCAAATGGAGTTGGGAAAACTGGACAGCCACATGCAGAAGAATGAAACTGGACCACTTTCTTACATCATACACAAAAATAAATTCAAAAAGGGGCCACCTGGGTGGCTCAGTGGGTTAAGCATTTGACTCGTGATTTCACCTCAGATCATGATCTCTTGGGTCGTGGGATTGAGCCCCATGTCGGACTCCACGCTTGGTGGGGAGTCTGCTTCAGATTCTCTCCTGCCCCTCCCCCCATTCGCTCATGCTCTCTCTCCCTCTCAAATAAATAAATCTATAAAAAGTAAATAAATTAAATAAATTCAAAATGGATAAAAGGCTTAAATGTGAGACAGGAAATCATCAAAATCCTAGAGGAGAATGCAGGCAGAAACCTCTTCGACCTCAGCCATAGAAACTTCTTTTTTTTTTTTTTTAAGATTTTATTTATTTATTTATTTGACAGAGATAGAGACAGCCAGCGAGAGAGGGAACACAAGCAGGGGGAGTGGGAGAGGAAGAAGCAGGCTCATAGCGGAGGAGCCTGATGTGGGGCTCGATCCCAGGACGCCGGGATCACGCCCTGAGCCGAAGGCAGACGCTTAACCGCTGTGCCACCCAGGTGCCCCTCAGCCATAGAAACTTCTTACTAGACACGTCGCTGGAGGCAAAGGAAACAAAAGCAAAAATGAACTGTTGGGACTTCATCAAGATAAAAAGCTTCTGCAGAGTAAAGGAAACAATCAACAAAACTAAAGGCAGCATACGAAATGAGAGAAGATATTTGCAAATGACATATCTGATAAAGGGTTAGTATCCAAAGTCTATAAAGAACTTATTAAGCTCAGCACCCAAAAAACAAACAATCCAATTCAGAAATGGGCAGAAGACATGAATAGACATTCTTCCAAAGAAGACAGCCAGACGGCCAACAGACACATGAAAAAATGCTCAACATCACTTGTCATCAGGGAAATGCAAATCAGAACCACAATAAGATACCACCTCACACCGGTCAGAGTGGCTAAAATTAACAACACAGGAAACAACAGGTTTTGGCGAGGATGTGGAGAAAGGGGAACACTCGTGCACTGTTTGTGGGAATGCAAACTGGTGCAGCCACTCTGGAAAACAGTATGGAGGTTCCTCAAAAAGTTAAAAATAGGGGCGCCTGGGTGGCACAGTGGTTGAGTGTCTGCCTTCGGCTCAGGGCGTGATCCCGGCGTTGTGGGATCGAGCCCCACATCAGGCTCCTCCGCTATGAGCCTGCTTCTTCCTCTCCCACTCCCCCTGCTTGTGTTCCCTCTCTCGCTGGCTGTCTCTATCTCTGTCAAATAAATAAATAAAATCTTAAAAAAAAAAAAGTTAAAAATAGAACTACCCTATGACCCAGCAATCACACTACTAGGTATTTACCCAAAGGAGACAAATTTACAGTTTCGAAGGGGAACATGCACCTCAATGTTTATAGCAGCATTATCAACAATAGCCAAACTATGGAAAGATGGAAAGAACCCAAATGTCCATATGTACACACACACACACACACACACACACACACAGTGGAATATTACTCAGCCACCAGAAAGAATGAAATTGCCATTTGCAATGATGTGGATGGAGCTACAGTGTATAATGTTAAGTGTAATAAGTCAGAGAAAGACAACATATAATTTTACCCATATGGAATTTAAGAAACAAAACATGGGAAGGGAAAAAAAGAAAGAAGGAAGCAAACCATAAGAGGCTCTTAACTATAGAAAGCAAACTGAGGGGTGGTGGAGGGAGGTGGGGGGGTGGGCTAGATGGGGGATGGGTATTAAGGAGGACACTTGATATGATGGTGTTATATGTAAGTGATGAATCACTACATTCTACTCCTGAAACCAATATTACACTACATGTTAACTAACTAAAATTTAAATAAAAATCAGAAGAAAAAAATGTCAGCCATTATCATGTGCAGAAGGAAAGCTGTGAGAAAGATGAGCGAGTCAGTGTGGCTTAGGGGTTTGGTACAAAATGAAGGGTGGGAACAGCCCAGTTTAAGATGGTGATATTTATCCCAAAATCAATGGTGAAAACCTAGTCGTTTCTGACCTCGACTATGGCTTGCTGGATTGGATCAGAGGTCATACGCCTGGATGCAGGGACACCAGAGATGAGCCACTGACCTTGGGGTTTGTAAACGAAGATGGAGAGAAGGGGAGGGATTCTGAAGATATTAGTAGGTGACCCCAACTGGTTTTGGTGACTGTGATGATCAGTTCTATGTGTCAACTGGGCCAAACTACAATCTCCAGTTGTTTAATCATACCCCGATCTAGAAGTTTCTGTGAAGGTATTTTGCTGAAGTGATTAAAGTCCATAATCAGTTGACTTTAAGTATGGGAGATTATCCTGTATAATCTGAGTGAGTCTCATTCAATCAGGTGGAAGGCCTGAAGAGCAGAACTAAGATTTCCCTGAAGAAGAAATTCTGCCTGTGGACAGCGGCTCGTGCCCATGCCCGATTTCTAGCGTGCCCTACAGGTTTCACCCTTGCCAAGCCAGCCCCACCATCACATCAGCCAGTTCCTTACAATAAATCTTAATACCTATTTCCTATCAGTTCTGTTTCTCTGGTTGAACCGTGGCTAACACACTAACTGATTAAAAGTAGGGGTAAAAGAAACCACATCAGTCCTGAAGATTCCTCTCAAAGCCTTGGACATACAGTTCCTGCCTCATGTGTGCCAAAGCCCATAAAAATCTCCCTTTTATGCGGCTGCCTTTTCTGGACGAGGCAACATTCCTGCCTCGGTTGGCAGCTCTATAGAGCAGATCACGGAAGTGCGGCCTTATCAACTCTGACATACGGATCACGCTCCTGGGTTGGGGTTTTTGTTTTGTTTTGTTCTTCATATACATAGTTTTATACGGTTTCTTTTATGTTAGGCTGACTCTTTGATCTCCCCAGGGAACACTTCTCCCCCCTGGAGTTCCTTTTAATCTACAAAAATCACTGACCACAGCTGTGGACTGGGAAAGGTTCTGCAGAGACACAGGCTAAGCCGGGTGAGCAAATGCAGACCCAGATAACCGGGAACAACAGTGTGCTTCTCTGAGGCCCAGCAATACGTGCTGGGAGCTCTCTGCAGGCCTCCCAACCTCTGTGTTCAAGAATGCATGGCTGACAATTGGGCAGAAGGGGGGATAGAGTCTCTGCTCCCCGTGCCAGGCTTGGCTCGAATTCCCATTACTGTATCACCAGCTGCGGCCCGGTCGGCATACGCCCTGCTCTACAAGGCTCGGAGAGGGTCTCAGGTTGGGTTCCCCAGAAGCAGACCCCAAGACATGCATTCTGATACAATTTCAAACATAAAGAAAAGTTTCAGTCTAAGAAGTTCCCATGTGTCCTCTCTCTGGACTTGCCAATGTTGAGACATCATGCTCTTTTATCACTATGTATTTCAGTGTTTACGTCCTAAGCACTAGGACGTTCTTGCATATAATCATAGTACGATGATCAAAAGCACAGAATTTAACATCGTTCCAATCCTTGTGCAGCCCATGTTCAGATTTTGTCCATTGTCCCAATACCGTCTTTTACAAGCTATTTCTCCTTCCCGGCTCAAGGTCCCATCCAGGATTATGCATGGCATTTAATCACTCTGACTCCTTAGGCTCTTTTAAGGGGAAATATCTTCTAAATCTTTCTTTGTCTCTCTTGACCTTGACATTTTCGAAGAGTATTGGCCAGGCGTTTTGTAGAATGTCTATCCATTTCGGTTTGTCTGAGACAAAGATGGTTGAAAGCGCTCCCAGGAAGAAAGCACTCCCAGGTAGTGAGAAATAGCACTGAGAAGCACCGAGGTCAGCACAGCTGCGCATTGAAGCAAAGACCCCTGCAGGCTGAGTCTGGCTCAGTCCCCGGGGAATCTCTGCAAACAGTGTCACACCTCAGAGTTGTCCTAATTGGGGGACAAACTGCAGAACACAGACCCCCTGTGGCCAGTGGCCGCATTAAGTTCCAGCTCTCCGTGCACTCAGCTAAAGCAGTTTCCGCAGCCAGAGGGCACACCTGCTGGCTACAGGCCGGCGTGTGCAGAAACAGGAAAGGAATCTGGGGGAATACAGTTGGCACATCGACAGTGTTGCTGGAAAGAGCTTGACTTACCCAGAATCAAAGAGCTGATAAGGAGCGGCTGGAATTTCAGCAAGCTCTATGCCATTGACCCAGGCTCCATCACCTCTCCAGAGAACTACCATCAAGCAGAAGAGAATGTGCCAGGCATCATTACTTAGCCGGAGAAATGAGAGGTGAAAAATCATTTCAAGCAGAGTCGCATTGTGTCTCCATTTGGGGTTGTATGTGCTTAGTTTTTATTTTCTTACCTTTACTTATGATTTTAAAATGCTGTACAATGAGTTTATCTCCGTGTGAAGACCAATAAGAGAAATGACCGAGATGCAGAATGCTCGTGTACCCACGGGGAAGACAGGGGGCTGGGAAGCCCCGTGTCTGAGTGCTTGGGCTCTGGGGCTAGACTAGTGGGTTCAAGGCCTGGCTCTGCCAGACATTCACCCAGTCACCTCTCGGAAGATCTGCTCAGAATATCTGTAGGGCGAATAATGGTGCCAGCCCAGGAGGGTGGTTGAGAATTCAATGAGACACAGTTTATAAAACTCTTAGCATAGTGCCCGACACATGGTGCGTCCTCCATAAATGTTAACCGTTTATATTAACATCTTTGAGCCCCGGGATGCGGCGGGTCTGCCCTGTCTCATTGAATTTACCTTTGCCCCTCCCCCTCTCCCCCATCTTAGCCGCTGTCCAGCAGGACCTTGCCTGACACACAGCGGCTGCCCACAAGTGTTCCAGAGTTGGTTGGCAAGAACAGGGGGAATATCCAACCATGGGTCAGCTGAGACAAAATTGGGGTCAGGGGGATAGAACCCACAAGAAGCAGCTCTAAGGACATGGAGATGAGTGCCGGTCATACCTGAGATGTCACCCCTTGCTCCATCTTCACTCTCTTGATGAAGACAGGCAAGGTCGTATGAAGAAGCCCAGACCTGTGCTGATCCTTCTTTCACACGTCCCCCTCCTCCTCTCTGCTTTCAGTGGCTCTTCATTGTCTTAGGACTAAAGGAGAAAGTCCATATAGGGCCTCAAGGCTCTTCACAGACTGGCCCTCGCCTTGCTTTCCAAAGCCACCTGCTGTCACCTTCACCTGCGGTCACCACCACCATTCTCCCATGCAGTGGTCCCCCCACACCACCTGCCTTTTCCCAAGCAGGCCAGGCAGGCTCCCCTGCTCTGTACCTTTGCACAAAGTTTCCCCTTCTCATCAGAAACTTTCCCGCTGGGGAACTTTCCCCTTCCTCGTCCGAAACTTCCCCCAGCAGATTCTAAGATGGTTCCCAGTGACCCCGCCTGCTGATCTTTGCCCTTTGTAACTCTTCCCTTTGAGTATGGACGGGACCTAGGGACTTGCTGCTCCTGGGAAATGTGAGGGGGTGTCACTTGTGAGGTTAGGTTCCAGAAAGCCTCTCTGCCTTGTTCACCCTTTCTTGCTTTCTTGTTCTGCTGGAAGCCAGCTTCCGTGCTGTGCAGAAGGAGCAGAGGGAAGCCTCTGGCCAGCAGCCAGGGAGGGACTGAAGCCCTCAGTCCAACAGTCCATGAGGAGCTGAATCCTGCCAACATCCACATGAGTGAACTTGGAGGGCTCTCCTCCTGCCGGTTGAGCCTTCAGATGAAACCTAAGAACCAGCCCACCCCCTGATGGCACCCTGATGGCGACAGAGTCTGAGCCAGAAGACTCGGGTGATCCATGCCCTGACTCCCAACCCACAGAAACTGTGAGGTAATGGATGTGTGGGTTTTAAGACACTAAGTTTGGGTTAACTTGTTACGTAGCAATAGATAACTAATATGTACACTTTCAACTTGCCAAAGTCATATTCACTCAGATATTACATGTCTGGGGAGGTCTTCTGTGGTTTCCTTCCTTTGACCTTGGCGGGGCTAAGCAGCCCTCCTGGTGGCACCTAGTTCCTACCATCACAGCCTCAAACATATTACACTATGGTTTTCAGGCCATTTGTCGCCCTTCCGCCTGGAATATGACCTTTGGAGCCATGGATGCCTGACTCACTGGTAATAATAGTATCTAATATTTATTGAGCACTTACTGTATGCTAAAATCATTTTGCTTTTCGAACTTAATCTCACTGAAGCTTCCAACTAAGCATCATTAAGTCCATTTTACTGATGAAAAAAAGTTGAAGTTCAGAGAGGATGCCCAAAGAGCTATAGGTGGCAGAGCTAGAACTTGAACCCAGGCAATGTGGCTCTGGGTGGTAGGTGCTTGTTGACTGACTGCCCAACCAAAGACCTGCTATGTGGCCATAGGCTTGACGACAGACCCAATATGACTGGCCATTCATGTATCTGCCACACAGAGGAGCGAGAGCCCCACAAAGTTACAGAGATCAGTAAGGAATAGCAAAGTCAAGACTGAGAACAGCTGGGTTTGGATTTCCTGGAAAGCCTGGGCCAGAGGCCAAGACCGAATCCAGGGAGCAAAGTTGAGTGGTTGTTAGGTCAACGAGCCCATGGTGAGCTGCCCAAAGGTCAGTGTCCATGAGCCAGGCAAGGACACAGCAGAGGCTGGGGGTGGGAGAGAGCCATCTGGGAGACCCAGATCTCTGAAAGCTCATGGGCACTTCCCCATTCAATCAATTTCACTGATATTTATTAGGTACCTACTGTCTGCCAAGTACTGTCGAGGGTGGGGGATAGAGAAATAAATGCATCAGACAGAAATCCTTGTCCTTGTGGAGTTTATGCCCTAGTGGGTATGGAGAGACAGGCAAACAATTAAACAAATATGTCTGTTATGAAGTAGAAGATTTTAAGTGCCATGCAAAAATAAAGCGAGAAAAGTGGGAGGAGGGCAGGAGGGGAGATGTAAATATATCCAGTGCAAGGATTGTCTCGTGGAAAATGTAAAGAGCCTGGACCCTAAATGTTAGTGCTGTGATTCCCTCTGTGAGAAGGTGGGGGAATCTTAATTTGTTCTAACATTAGTGCAGCATGCCTTGGGGTGGGGGTGGGGGGGTCCCTGACTTTAGTATCAGGATTTAGCGGATCAAGCTCACAAGTATTCCTCTGGGGTGGGTCCAGCAGAAAACAGATATCCAAGCCATGTGCTGAACTCTGGTGGGATACGGGCGGCCACAAAAACCCAAAGAGGTCTTCTCTGCAGGTATGAAGACCAGGGAACAGGTGGGCAGAAAGCTGAGAGTTCCACCTCACTCAGGCAACTGGGCACCAGCCAACAGCTGGATCTTTGTGTGATGACAGATCCAGACGCCAGCTCTGATCCCATCAGGCAGTAGGTGTGCTGGTCAGAGGAGCGGAGGGAGAAGCAAAGACATGAGAATGGACAGACTGAAGCAAGGAATATCCGGAGCTCCCCGTGGCCTTGCCGGGTGCCCACCAGCGACACAAGTGCCTCCAGCCTCTCGTGGAGGTTCGGGGGGACCTCGGGCAGCTGCTGCTCTGGTCGGGACAGATACGTGAGCCTAGGGTTGAGCCTGCTGCTGGCGTTGTCCTCCCGCTCCTGAATTCTAACCATGTTCTGTGACAAGCACCATCCAGAGCTCTCAGACTGACACTTTGTATGGTGGCCGGGTCCCAAGCCTAGCCCACATGTCTTCAACCATCAGTGGGTCCAGCGCATCGAACTCCACCTTGCACTCCCAGGTACGGCACCAGGAGCACCCACATGAGGCCAGGTTGGCCTCAGAAGCACGTGGTTGCTTTTCCCTCTGCTGTCCCTTTCTTGTCCCCAGCAGCGTCCTGGGCTGACTTCCAAATGCACACCTCCGAAGTGCAAGGCACTGTGACCCCACGGTCCTCAGGACACCTCGACAAAGGACTTACACGATCATTTCACAGATGCAATCAGTGTTCCAAGACAGCAGGCACACCAGGAACAGAAGCTTACACCTGGATTCCCACCCAGGTCCACGCGATCCCGACCCATGCTCCTCCACGAGCCCACGCAGCCTCCAGCCCACACTCCGCATCTGTCACCTCGGTTCCATCACACCCACCCCTGAGATTTGCAGGGAGGCTTCCGTTGAGAATCTCCAGAGCCCTCAGCACAGCCCCTGGGACACCAAGTAGAAGCTAGCTGGTGGGAGTAACGGAGGTGTCATCGTCCCTCCACCCTCCTGAAAACTTCTGTTCCTTGCTTTAAGAAATTGCAGGAAGGACACGGGAAACCGGGAATCCTTAGCTCCTGCTCCCCAAAAGGGAAGCCGCTCCTGAGCCCTTGTAGCTTCAAGCAGGCAGGAGCTCAGTGGCGAGAATCAGGGCAGCACACAGCCAGGAGCATTTGTTCAAGAATTAAAAGTCGGCCCGTATGGCCCAGCTATTAAACCCCCCGTGGGTGAGCCGGGTTAACGGTGGGGCCTCGTGTGATAAGCCATTAATCTCCACATGTAATGCAAGAGCTGTACAACTTACTTCAGCCCTAATCTCCCATGAGTTACAGCCTCTTCTGTGATTCATAAAACAAATCAATCACACCTCCCAGGCTCTCATCTATTTATTACTGCTTTTTAAATGCTCGGAGAGAGAACCTGGAGGGTGTTACTCATCCCTTCCCAGCGCAGCTGACCTCTGCGTGCTGCGGGAAGACGGACTCTCTCCCCCACCTTGGGTCACAGGCCAAGGTGAGCTGAATCCTGAGGCTGACGAGGAGCTGGGGTTACGGCATCCTTGGCAACTGGAGGGAGCCTCGCCATCACTCCCCATAGGGGCTGGAAGCACAGGCCCGACTGGGTGCGTGGCAGGCCTGGTCACCACTAACTTCAGTCTGGAAGGCTTGTCGCTATGGCGGATTTAAAGCACAGCCGCAAGTTCTTTGACATTCCCCCACCAAGAGGCAGAGCCTGTGTTCCCTCTCCTTGCATCTGGGTGGGCTTGTGACTCAATCAATAGGGTATGGCAGACATAACGCCAAGCGACTTCCAAGGCTTACCACAAAAGACCATGCGGTTTCCATTTTATTCTCTGGAACTCGGTGCTGCCATGTCAGGAAACATGCCACAGTAGAAATGTGCAGTCCCTGCCGAGGCCAGCGTCCAGCCATCCCTGCCAAAGCCCCAGACGCATGAACCAAGCCAGTCTTGGAATCAGCCGCCCCCGCCCCTGCCATTCTAGTCACCTCTGGCCCTTTGAGTCTTCCCAGCGGAGGTCTCAGACATCGGGACGCAGAGTCAAGGAATCCTCGCTGTGCCCTCTCTGAATTCCCAACCCGCGGAATCCCTGGTGCAATGAAATGGCACTAAGATCGGGGCGGCTTGTTATGCAGCCGTAGGAACTGTCCCCGGGGGCAGCGCAGCAGCTGGACAGAAGGGAAGCACTCACTCTGCCTGCTCTCTGCCCATCACTTTGCAGATTTGACTGTTTCCATTAGTCTTTACCAAAAGCCGACCCGTGGCTGCTATGGTCCCTACTTGGCAGAAGAGGAAACGATGGCTCTGAAGGGCAAGGCCATGCAGCAAAGCCAGTATCTCCCTGGGGAAATCCATGCCAGCCCCCCATACTGTCCCTCTGCCCACACTGACTGCTCACCAGCTTCACCTGAGCTCCCTGAACACGTCAGCTCTTTCGCCTGACTTTCTGGGCACTTCAGCAATTTTTACCTAAATAATCTGTTAACATCGGCCCACTGGCTGTGGGTGTGGTGGGACCATGAGGGCCGTAGCTTCTTGAGCACAAGTGCAGGAGCTCGAGGAGGGCAGACCCTCCACAACAACTCCCAAACTTAGGGCAGCCGGGAGGCCAGACTGGCGGTGGAAAGGGCCGGATCACAAGGCTCCCTCTGCCAGCCCTGCCCACTGGAGATTGTGAGGGGGGATGGGGAGATGAGGATGGGAGTGGGGGAGCAACCCCAGGGCAGGCAGGACCCCACCCATGGCCCCTTGAGCCCTGGTGATCACAGCACCCCCTTCTCCCTTCCAGGAACCTGGGCTGGCAGACCCAGGCGACAGGGGGTGGGTTTCATTTCCTAGTCTTTCCACAGGGAAGTTACTCGATCACAAGTCTTTGCAAAACCAAGGGCCAGCCTCTTGGCCCTCAGGTGTACCATCCCTGCAACAGAGGTCCTAGGCAGGGGCTTTGGGTAGGGACAGCTTGACCACTTGGTGTCCATTTGAAGTGGAAGGGGACACGGCAAGACATGAGTGTGGCAAGCTGAGATGAAGATGGTGTTAACTCCAGCCGTCAGGTGAATCTCTCGGCTGAGCATAGACAGCCGCCCCGGATCCCACAGTCCATCTACCACCCCCCGGCCAGAGACCCTTCAAAATCAATGAACCAGAGCACATCCTGCCTCCACACCCTTTCCCCTGATTAAAACCCTCTAACAGCGTTCTCCCACACCGAGGAGGGATATCCAAACTCTTTCCCTTAGTCCGGCAGAGAGACTCAAGCTTGAGCGTGGTCAGAACCATGTGCGGGGCACCATCCCTAGAGTTTCCGAGTCAGCGGATCTACGCTGCGGCTCAAGAACAGGCATTTCCTTCAAGTTCCCAAATGGCACCAATCCCGCCCATGCAGGGGCCGCACTGTGAGAACCACTGGCCAACAGGATCCCGTGTATTTTGTCTTAGGCTCACTTGTTCCTGATCGAACTTGCTTACCATGCTCGAGCCACCGAGACCTCCGTGGGGATCAATACACCTACCAAAGGATTTCTCACCTTCAGAGCCTTCGTGCTCATAGTGTCCCTCTACCTGGTCCACTCTCCCCAGTCCTGGCCTCTCCTCACCCTCCAGGGAGTACTGCCTGCTGCTCCTCGCTCCCCACCTGCCTCGGGATACTCTCACCTCGGCGCCTCCTGTCACGGCTTGCAAGCCATCTGCCTCTCAACGCCATCCAACAGGCAGGGGAAACGCGTGGCTCTGCTGAGCTGTTGGGCTCTCTCTGTGCCCACGTGTGAGAGTTTTCTATCTCCGCCTTTAGATGATGGGCTCCCTCCAAGCGGATTCTGTCTGAGTCACTACCGTAACCCTGCACACAGCACAGTGTCTGTCCATAGCGGGTGCTCAGGTGTGTGTGTTAAAGAGGCGCCTTGCCTTATGCCATTCTCATGACAACCCTATTAGAAAGGGAGTATTAAGCCCATTTTACAGATGAGGAAACACAGAGGTGCAAAGAGATGTAGTCCCATATCCAAGGTCAAACAGCCAAGTATCGAACCCAAGTCTGTGGCCTCCAAAAATCTTAGCAGGCCCTCCGCATATGCTGGTGGGAGAATAAAGGGGCAGAGCTGGGGGTGGCGGGTGGGGGGAATGGTCTGAATGCAAGGTGCTAGAGAACAAGAATGGGCAGGCAGCAGGAGGCGGGTTGAGGAGACAGACAGGTCAGCTGGCATAGCCTTCCCGTGGAGTTCAGGGAGCCCGCCCTGGAGCGCTGGGGGGAAGGGAGGCTTGCAATCCTGACTTTGGGCGTGAAAGCATTTCCACCCCCACCTCCCATCAGACTCTCCTCCCCCCGCCTCTCATTGGTCTGGGCAGGAGGTGGAGCAGACGGCAGCCTCTGAGAAGGGGCAAGGTTCAGGGCAAAGGCCCATGCCGGGTATGAGGTGGGGAGGAGCAGAGCTGAGAAGGGCTGGGAACGGGGACACCAAGGACATCACCACTGTCTAAACTGTTTCCAAAAGCAGAGGTTCCACAGTCAAAGGTCTTAAACTCACAGCCAGCTGTGTGATGACTGCCCCGGGCTGGCCCCGGAGGGCTGTGCTCCCCGGGCCAGACCCCCTTGGGGACTGCAGCCTGGCCTCCTGCCCGTAGCTCTGTACTGGCTGGGGGTCCTCTCCTGGAGGGCCCGGAAGGAGGGCACCTCCCAACTGAGACTCCTGTTGTGCAAGGGTGGGGAGGGGAGGGGATGTGTTTCCAGCTTCTGGCTCCCTGGCCTGAGTGCCAGCGGACATCTGAGCAGAAAGGGCAGACATGGAGCACAGACCATGAGCTTCAGGGAAAAAGAGCTCCCCAACCGGGGGGCTGGTCAGAGGCAGAGGTGAGAGGTAGATGCACGGATAATCCCCAGGGCCCCCTGAGAAGGTCCATGCCCCCTGAAGGCAACGCATCTTTCATAAGTAGCACAGAGATCCCTTTCTCCCTCTATAGACCAATTCAGAAGCCAGGCCTGCTAACAAGGGCCAAGGAGTTCTGGCTTAAAGACAAAGAGGAGATATGAAAAAATGCTGCTCATCCCCTCCGTGTGTGTGTGTGTGTGTGTGTGTGTGTGTGTGCGCGCGTGCACGCGCACACACATATAGGTGCACCTGGGTGCAAATGTACATTCACGGGGCGAGGGGGGGATGTGGAGGGTGGAGGATGGGATGAAAATTGCGCCCAGATAAGATCTGAGCAGACTCCAACCGTTGCCAACAAGGAGCAAAGCCAGTCCAAATCTACCATGAATCAATCCCCCGATGTTTATTGAACATGACCTTATGCCATGCATTGTCCGGGGCACTGAGGACACAGCGGGAAATGGCACAGACGTGAGGCCCGGGCTCCGTGAAGATCTCGGTGCAGCGGGCAGCACCGGTAACAGGTTCATCTCAGTGCAACCGTGGGATGGGGAGCAGTGGGAATGTTCGCTAGAGGACTCCTCCAGTCTGGGGCATCACAGTGGCCTCCCAGAGGAGGCATGATTGGAGGGGACAGCGGAAGGAGGAGGGGAAGGTAACTAGGAAAGTGGCAGGGACGCAGGACAAGGGACCCAAGCCTTTCTGATGAAGAACGGAGAGCGAGAAAGAACAGGAGGTGGCCTTCGTTGAAGCCAAGACAAATTAGAAAGGATCGCCAAGAAATAAAAGTAGTAATTATTACTCTAGAGCACACACTCAAACTAGTTTAACAAAATGTTGCCTTAATTATATCTACCTTAATGAACAGATAAAAACAGTTTGTAATTAGTTCTGTAATTGGTTATGTGAAAAGAGATGCTTCTCTGAGTTCCAAAGCACGTTGTCTCGCAGAGGATTCATGAGAAGAGGCTTCCGCAAGTACCAAAGCACGTTGCCCCCAAAAGCTGTCCTGTTCTCCTGTCTGGTAGACAGCCTTTCCGCATGGGCTCTGCCAAGGTAGACTTTGCCCTAGTCATTCCTAGAGTGGGAACAAAAAGGGTAAAAAGAGCTTTTACGGTTGATGTGAGCGAATCCACATGGAGCAGAGGGGCACAGAACAGGGCTCAGCTCTCAATTCTGGGCCTCATTAGGACTTTGAACTTTTTTACCATAAATGGAAATGCTTACTCTTGAGGGCAAAGAATGCTTCTGGGAGACTCAGTACCCCCACAATTGTATTTGAAAGTGTGCGCATATCTGGGGTATCCATTTTCCTGAGGGACGGAGGCACAGCTTTCAAAAACCAAAGAAGCATTCATTGTTCTTAAGAAGGAGGATCGATATTTGCAAAACAATTCTTTTTTTTAATGTTTTTTTATTATATTATGTTAGTCACCATACAGTACATCCCTGGTTTCTGATGTAAAGTTTGATGATTCATTAGTTGCGTATAACACCCAGTGCACCATGCAATACGTGCCCTCCTTACTACCCATCACCAACCTATCCCATTCAATTCTTAAGAAGCAATGGGGCTCACCGCTTGGGACTCCCTGCTTGGGGCTGGCTGCTTGGGGCTCGCTGCTTAAGGCTCTGGCTAGACACAGAGACGGGAAGCCGGACACTGAGATGGGAACCAGACACAGAACGCAATCTACAACCTGCCCCTGGAGGGTGGAAAGCGAGGTGGGAAGGGAAGGCACACTTTCCCGGCAGGAGCCTCTTGCTCTTCCTTGCGCCATTAGGATTCAGGCTCCGCAAGACTGCAAGCTGACTACAGGCCTTCTCCAAGAATAAGAAAGAGCCCCTCCCCAGCCACACCCACAGACACTCCTCCTTGCAGTCTGGCTACCCTACCTATGAACGATGAACGATGACAACACCACTCTCGCCCCACCTGACCTGCAGTCCCCAGATAGGATCCCCAGACAGCTTCAGTATCACACTGGGGCAACCAATGATTTTGAAATCCACGGATACAGCTTTCATCATCAGGGACCCCAAATAGCCCCTCAAACTGGACCTGCTGAAATCTCAGCAGCCCGGGCTGGAGGGAGATTCTCTGCCTGCCATCAAAGTGCCTAGTTCTACGCTGCCCAGAACCAGCCGCATGTGTCCTTGAAATGTGGCTGGTCAAAATCGAGATGTGCTGAATTTTTTAAAAATGCATATTATCTCATTAACAATTTTATATTGATCACAAGTTAAAACGGTAATATTTTTGGATAATTGGGTTAAATCGAATGTATCACTAAAATTAATTTCATCCGTTTCTTTTTTTAATATAGCTACTAGAAAATCTTAATTCGCCTACGTAGCTTACGTTAGATTTCCATTAATTACTCAGATCTGGCTTATTTGGCTCCCAAAACCCAGGCCAGCTCTATGTAGCCGCATCACAGCCCAGCAGACCAGACGGCCCAGGGGCCCCTACACTGGTTTTTAACACTGGATCTAAAAGGGTTCATACCGGTCCCTGTGGGCTGCTCAGATTCATAAGCCTGAGCTGGCTGCTGCCTGTCCCCAGCCCCAGCCCAACCCTGAACCCCAAGGAATCTTGCAGTCTTGTGCCACACTGATGGAGAGACAGCCAGCCACAGCGATGGGTATCCCCTGCTGCTGCTGATGGCTTAGAGCAACCGTCATTCGGCAACGGTGATCAGTTTCTGGGTTTGCCCAGGAATGAGGGATGTCCTGGGCAGTGGGACTTGCAGTTCTAAAAACAGGACAGTCCCGGGCAAACCATAGTTAGTTGGTCTCCTGGACCCAGCCTGTGAGCCCAGATTCTCCTGTGTCCCAGAGCCGCCTGACCTTCCCACCCAACAGCCAAGCTCTGAGATGGGTAAGGATGACCAGGGGCCCTAGGTGACTCAGTTGAAGAGTCTGACTTCCACTCAGGTCGTGATCACAGGGTCCTGGGACCAAGCCCCATATTGGTTTCCAGGCTCAGTGGGGAGCCTGCTTGTCCTTTTTTATCTCCCTCTGCCCCTGCTCCTGCTCACGCATGCACATTTGCTCTCTCTCAAATAAATAAAATCTTTAAAAAAAAAAAAAAAAAAAAAAAGGATGATCAGGGCAGTCCTAAAATCCCAACTGCTGCAGGTCTCATGTGCCCGGGCCTCCTCGGAACCTGGCGCAAACCGCAGCTCTCAAGCCACGCCCACTGTGGAGGAGGGTAGCCATTGGCTATGCTTCAGGATCAGACTCCGCCTCCAAGCCCTCCTCCCCCCAGGGGAGCTGTCCTGTATGATTGATCCACGGGCTTCCCAGCACTGCCTGGGGGCGGGAGAGGGGGAGGGGATCGGCCCGGCTCCGCGCGGGCACCACAGGCCCATCTGTGAGGCAGCGATCTGCCCCCGCCCCTCCTTCAGCTGGGTCCTCAGCCACAGGCTGTGCCTCCACAGGGCACATGGTGGGTGGGTTGCCTCGGCTGAGGCCAAGGAGGGGGCTTTCCGTCCCGAGTTCTGCTCAAGATCAGACATTACTGGCCTCACGATCATGGATCTCTCATAGTCTCCTTTCAACACATACCAGCGTCTTCCGCGCGAAGTCAGTCAGGAAGGGGCAGGGAGAGGACAGAAACTCACATGCTTCTCTGCTTCCCTGTGGATTTGGAGACCAGTGAGGCCGTTATGATATCCAGGCAAGGAGAACAAGCAGACTTTCATTCATCCATGCAAACATTTACTGCGTACCTAGCGTGTGCCAGGCATTGCAGCAGTGCTGGAAATACAACGATGAACAAAGCCCCTGCACCCATGACGCTTAGTCTAGTAGGGGAAACAGATGACAAAGGAATCATGACCAAAAAATTTCAGATGTAATGAGAGTTATGGAAGAAGAAGACCTGAGCACTATGCGAACATATATCCAAGATTTAACCTAGTCTGGGCAATCCTGGAGGACTTCCCTGTGGAGGTGACCTTTGTGTCAAGACCCAAAAAGGAGCAAAGACTTCATTTATGCTTAACTTGAAGGTGGGGCAGATAATAAGGTCTGGAGTGAGGTCTGGAGTGGTCTCCACACAGACCCCACTGGGTTTGACTTACCTCTTGGCTGACACACTCAGGCCGCAGAGCAGGGACTAGGCTGTCCGCAGTCAGGACTGCTTCTAGGACCTGGGATGGGGGTCTTTGCAGGAGGAACCAGGGTCCCAGGCATGGATGAGTAGGAAGTTAAGACTTGGGGTTCTAGAGTCCAACTAAGCTGAATTTGAAGTTCAGGGTCCCCACTCACTATTCTTACACCACATCTCTGAGTCTGTTTCCTCATCTGTAAAATGGAGGTAAAAGGGAGTCTCTTTCGTAAAGTTGAGAGAATTTTCAAAGACAATGCGTGGGGAGAGGTTAGTGTGGTGAACACAGTAAGTACTAGATAAAAAGTGAGATTTCCTGGTTTCAATTATTAGGGCTGCAGTGAAAAAAAAAAGATACAACGTGCTGTGGGAACTGACTGCCTCCTATCATTTATCTTACAGTAACAATTATTTAAAAGAAACTCAAACTGGCAAAACGCCACATGGTGTCTCCAGGAAGAAGTATTGGAGCTGAGCCTGGAAGGGTGGATATTTGACTTGCAGAGAGCAAGGCGAGGTTCACAGGCAGAGGGGGATGAAGAAAGAAAGACACGAAGACCAGAATGGGTGGGGCCCGGGCAGGAGCAGGCCCAGAGCATGGGAGGGGAGAAGGCAGGCCGGCGTGGGAGGACCTGCAAGGCCATGCTAAGAAGTTTTGACTTCCTCCTACGAGCGATGGCCAGGCTATTGAAGATTTTGGAGCAGCTCGATGATTTGATGGGGTTTATGTGGGCAGAATGGTGGTTGCCTGAGAAAGAACAGCACCAGGGAAGGCATCGAGGAGGAGGCCGATATAGACATCGAGAGCTAGAATCAGACAATTTTCTATAAAGGGCCACCCCAGACACCCCCATCACCAGCGTGCTCGGTGCTACTTCTTGGCCCCATGCTTGGACATACACTATCCTCTCTGCCTGGAATTCCCACAAACGCACCCTCCAAAATGAACCAAGTCATTCATTCATTCAATTCATACTGATTAAGCACTTACTGTGTGTCAAGCTCATAATCCTTGTTCTCATGAAATTGATGTCTTAGCACAAGAGTCAGCAGAATTTTTCTGTGAAGGGCGGGAGAGTAAATATTCCAGGCCTTGAGGGTCAAAATGTCTCCATCTCAAATAGTGGACTCTGCTATTGTAAAACAAAGTTGCCCATAGACTCTATGTAAATGAAGGAGCCTGGTTATGTTTCAATAAAACTTTATTTATATAAACAGGCACTGGGCCAGATTTGGCCTGAGGGCTGATCGGCCCCCATAGAAACATAATGGGAGCCACAACCATGAACCATTACCTATTCAAATTACACATGGAATTTAAAATTTTCTTGTAGGCGCATTTTTAAAAAGTAAAAGGAAATGGGCGAAATTAACTTAATTATATTTTACTTAATCCAATATATCCAAAATATTACCATCTCAAACCTGCAATTAATGTAAAAAATCATTAATGAGATTTTTTTCCTATTATTTTTTATGCTGTGTCTTTGAAATCTGGCATGCATTTTATACCTACAATACTTCTCAGTTCAGACTCACCACATTTCAATCGCTAACAGCTACAGGTGGCTCCTGGCCACTCTACCTAGAGGAGGGGGGCTCCTGCCTAGAGAGTGACCAGGAGAGAGGACAGGAAATCTATCTCACATCAACGGAGGGCATGAAATAATTATGATTCGAATCAAGTTCGGCCACTTGCTTGCTGGCTGATGTCAGACATGGTTCTTAACCAATTTGGGTCTCTTTTAGGCCCAAAGTATCAAGTGGGTGGTTGCCTTCAACCTCTAGGCTCCTGCCAGCTCTCCTAGGTAGACATTCTGGGATTCAGGGTTTGACTTAAGCAGTCACCAACTTGGACTTTCTTTGCTAAAAAGCATCTTCCATAATACAATCATCTTG
This sequence comes from Ursus arctos, assembly GCF_023065955.2. Classification (NCBI taxonomy): domain Eukaryota; kingdom Metazoa; phylum Chordata; class Mammalia; order Carnivora; family Ursidae; genus Ursus; species Ursus arctos. Next base: position 18,867,943 of record NW_026622830.1, on the reverse strand, counting down.
TGACGGTCCGCAGTGCAGCTTTCTTTGGCTAGTGCCACCACTCATCTCTCCCGGGGCCTTGGAGGATGCTTGTCTGCTCTCGAGGAGCTGGGGGGATATAAGGTGGGGAAGGAAGAGGAGAATTGCCCTCCCCAGGCTCTTGGGGGAAGTGCCTCCTGCACACACGTGGACACACAGGCACAAGCACACACACGGGAACCTAGCTGTAGCCCCCCACCCACTCCCAGAGTGACAGCTGTGATCTCCAGCCCATTAGGGAGCAGAACGTGGGAACAGAAATAGACTCCACCTGAGTCAGAGGATGAGTCAGAATGTTCTGGAGAGCTTCAGAAGGGAGCAGCAGGAGGAGCTGATGGTGGGGAAAAGAGCCAGGCCCCCGGGGGAGAGGGAGGAGAATAGGCTGGTTTCCCAGGCATGGAGCCAAGCAAGAACGTCCTAGAAGGAGTGGGGTCCACTGCCGCAGGCAAGTTGTGTCCTGATGGAGGGCCTGCGCTGGGGGGCGGGGGGTACAAAGTGGAGGGGAATTAGAAGGACACGGCTTTTGGAGGGCCAAGAAGGGAGAGATTCAGAAAGGGGCGTATAGAGGCTACTCTGAGCACATAGGCCACCCACAACGCCAACATTTAGCAGCTCAGTTCAGACCCTCTCACTACAATAGAAGCAGGTCTTGAAGCCTACCCTGCTAGGTGAGCTGCTCACCTCTGCTCAACTGGAGGACTGGGAAAGAGGCAGACTGGGCATCCTCTTCGACCCAGGCTGAGCCAATAGGGTAGGACTACAGCCAATGGCAGAGGACCTGAGAAACCCACAGGATGGAGGTCCATGTGGCATAGACTCTGTGCTGGGGACCAGCCATGCCCCCCCACGGGGACTTGGGCAGCTCGCCAAACCGTCAGATTTAGGTGGCAGACCGGCAGAACCATGGGGGAAGGACAGAATGAGCACACCCTCAGGAGAAGACAGGGACCAGCTGGTGAGGGGTCAGCCTAGTGAGACGTACATCAGGAGCCTGACCCCAGGCCACCGTGGAGGGGTGGGCACGGGGCACAGACCCAGTGAGGCCTCTATCCCCACATCTGGCACACTCAGGCCTCAGCAAAGGGAGCAGGCTGTCCCTGATCAGGACCGATTCCGGGGCCCGGGAGAGGGGCCCCTGGAGGAGGGGGGCAGAGCGCCAGGCACAGGTAGAGGAAGCGGAGGGGGCAGAAGTGACGCCTCCAGCCCATCCCCAATCCACTCATTCCACGCTCACTGTGTTCCCATCACCCCCATATAACTCCTCATCTTAGTGGGTGGCCCCCCAAAGCAGAGCTTGAGACAGGGACTGTGGGGCAGGTAAGTGATTTGGGAGTTGATCCCAGGAAGCATGAGTCAAGGAGCAGAAAGTGGGAGACAGAGAAAGGGCCCCAGCTGACCCCAGGGGACATTGCTGAGGTCATTAAGGTGCTCGAGGCCACCAGGGTGCCTGAATGATCCGCCACTTTCCATCTCCCATGGTTGAAGGTGGACCCCAAGAGATTTCCTGTCCTCCTGCCCCCGCCCCCTGCAGTTTTGGAGAAAGCGCTGGGGCAGAAAGAGCACAGACACGGAAGGCCCTGGAGGCAACATTCTGGAATCCGAGGGGACCCCGCAGGCCCCAGCCATGCCCTCCGATGGACTCCCGCGGCACCTCCAACACAGCGCAAACTCCCTGGCACGGTGAGGTGTGGCCCCTGCCCGCTTTTCCAGCTTCGTCGCCCCGCACTCGCCACACCACAGTTGTCCGTGGTTCTCAACAGCCCCATTGGTCCTTTCATTCCCAGAAACAACCGCGCCTCGAGACTTCGCCCTTGTTCTTCCCTCCGCGTGAAACTCCATGTGCTCGGTTACATGGTCGACCACTTCGGGTCCTTTGGGTCTCGGCACAAACACCCCCTCCTGAGAGACACCCCCCGCCCTGACCTCCCCGCCGGAGGTCTGTTCTTCTGTTACACGCTCGTGGATCCCAGTGGTGCGCTGGAAATGTTTCACAACTGGCTCCCAAGAGAAACAAAAGCCCTGATTTGTTGTGTTTGCCAGTTTTTGCGTTTTTAATAAAGACTCCCGTCAGAGTCAATGTCAAGCTCCCCGGGTGTGGTCACCGAATGCAGTGTCGGGAAGAGAGACACGGTGACACGCTGGTAGAGAGACACGGTGACACGCTGGTAGAGGGTGTTTCTATCCTATGGATACAACAGGAGTAAATCATTTCAAGAGCAGAGAGAAGAGTAAAATAGTTAAGAAGTGATGCATTTTTTTTATTTTTACTTTTCACATAATTTCCTTGTAAATTTACACAATTTTTCATCGTGCCTGCGTTTAATCCCCCCCCGCTCCTGAAACTCCTGAATTTTTAACAGTTGTCTCTCATGAGCTGAGAGAAGTCAGCTCCAAAACCACAGGATATCACCCCATTCTTTCCCTCGGTGTACCTTTTAGGGCGTGTGATTATTTTTTTCTCCTTGCTTTATTCTATGTATGCTGGCCTGCTAACAGGTCGGTCCTGGAAAAGTTATGACTGGTTTACTTTCAGAGGTGTCCTCAGAGCCCAGCACGATGCCTAGCCTACAAGAGAAATGCAGGAAATATTTGTCAAATGAAAGTATTGAGTGTGTGAATTAATAGATAGATGAAGTCTATGGACGCCATGGGGCTGGGATCTCCGCTGTGGACGGAAGAGGCCCGCTCACCTCCAGAGAAGCACAGGGCCTGCTGAGAAGCTCCTGACGGCGTGTGGGGAGCCGGCAGGACAGCCAGGCTGCAAAGGAAGAGAGACGAATCTGCAATCATTGCTGGAGGCTCTTGGCGTCTTCCAGGGGTGGCCTCCACTGGGCCTTCAGCCCCTGTTCACAGCTCACCCGGCCCACGAGGGAGCACAGCTCTCAGACACATCGCAAGCTACCAGAGTGCTCCCTCACAGCCCTCCCCGTGGGACTTTGCCCAGGAGCGCTGACCATGCATGGTCTCCTCTGGTACATCTGGGGTCCCAGCCATTCATGACCCCTGTGTCAGCTGCACCTTCCACGTAGGGTGGGCAAGGACCCTAGGAGGGGCAGCAGAGTCAGCTGGCCTGTGCCCATCAGCTCTCCGGCGTGTGGCCCACTTCTGCCAGTCCCCCAGGCTGGGACCGCTGCTGTAGCACACGGAAGATGTCTGGCTTCACCTATCTGCCTGCAGCTCCTGGCACGACACCACGCTCAGGGGAGACGGCAGAAGATACTTGCAGCATGAATGAGCCAATGAGTAAGGTGGCTTCCCAGCAGAGCAAATGTGAATCAGAGGCATTTCCCACTCAGGCCAGTCGCCTGCCCGGTGCTGGGAAAGAGCACGGAGATGCCAGGCCCGCTTTACCCTTAACTGCCACCCAGGGAAGAGGCTAAGAACCCAGCCCTAGAGTCAGCCAGCCTGGGGTCACATCCCAGCCCATTCACTCCCCAGCGGGGGCCTTCATTTCCTCATCTGTGGAATGGGAATGCAGTACGATAGGCTGCCGGGAGGAGTCAATGAAATGCTACGAGTAAGGGTCTTGCAAATTTCCTGGAACAGTGAAAGAACTCTTTTGTGCAGGAAACTGTCCTAAGTACCTTGTAAATATTAACGCATTTAATGCTACCCTTGTATGCTGTACTGCCTCTGACTGTGTTTTTTCTTTTTGTTTGATTAGTTGGTTTGGTTTGGGTTGGCTTGGATTTTTGCTGTTATTGTCATGGCTACCGAATAAGTTTCTTCCTCTCCCAGAGGCTCAATGTTCTTACCTGCAAAATGGAGCTGCTGATTAAATGGCTTCTGACCCAGTGTTTCCATAGCAATCAGGCTCTGATTTCCCACCCCTTGGTCCGCAGCAGCTGCTCAGACCTTTCTAAGTGCTCGTGTGCGGAGTGGACTCCCACTGCAGGGGCCTGAGAGAGGAGCCCGGCCTCTGTGGCCAGGAGATTACAGGCAAGGTGGCCACCTTGCTCAGCAGCAGGGGCTGGGGACCCACACAGCCATTTTTGTCCCCACCTCGGGGGGCACGCTGCCAGCTCAGCCCTGACTTTCCCATCTGAGAGAGTCCCAGGAGATCAGAGATGAAAATCCAACGCTGCCAATTCCATTCATTCTGAAGCCGATAAGCATTTATTGAGTACCAACTGCGTGCCAAGGGCTGTGCAATGCTTCGGGAACAAGACAGGAAGACTGCTCCCTTCATCGGGGGGGTTAGTCTACTGCAGGAAACAGAAAATAAACAAGTCAACAAATAAGAAACAAGTGGATGGCAGAAAGAAGAATCAGGGGCTATAATGATATGAAGAGTATAAATCAGGTTAATAAGACAGAGTGGCTGGGAGGGTAGTCAGGGTGGACCTTCCGGTGGAGGTGACTTAGGAGCTAACCATGGGATGAGCTGGGGAGCAGCTGGGGGTGTGACCTGTTAAAGGAACAGGTCTGAGTGGCTAGAGTTCAGGAAGCGTGGTGGCTTCTGGCCACAGAGGTCAGCAAGACAACAGGGCAGAGCAGGCAAGTCAGCCTGAGTGGCTTGGATTTTCTTCTAGGTTTCTTTGCCAGCACACAGGACCTGCTACGTAATTTGTAGGGCCGAGTGCAAAATGGAAATGACAGGCCCTTTGTCAAAAAGTATTAAGAGTTTCAAGGTGGCAACAGGAGAACATTAAACCATGCACAGAGCCCTTCTAAGCATGGGGCCCTGCCTGGGGAGCCAGCCCGTTCAGAACAAAACTCTATCGGCATTAGCAAAGCCTTCTTTAATTTGACAAGTATGCATTGAGGGCTTAAAATAAGCCAGGCCGTGTGCCAGGCTCTGGGAATAACAAAAAAGTGAATGATCAAACCAAGAAAGCCACTCTGACCTTAATTTTTGCATTAGATTTTCTCCACCACACATACCAGGCCAGAGGACAGACCCATCTGCACATATCTGATGGTGGTCTGCCCCATAGATCGAGGTTCAGGCCATCCACTGGATGGATTTGACTTGATTCCTTTATAATAACGAGAACGGTTATCGTGTGTCTGCCATATGCCTAGCACCTGCAGAAATCCCCCCCCCACCACCCACCAACAAGAACCGAGCAAGGGAGATGAAAAGTCAAGCTCAGAGAAAGCAAGGAGCTTTTCCAAGTTCACACTGTTACTGGTACGTGGGGCGGGTTGGGGGGGTGGGGTGGCTGGGACTTGGACCCAGTTCTTGTGAAATCCAGAAGCTTCACCTCTAAGCGTACAACCCCTACTCCCATGTACCATGTGATTGCTCAAGATGAAGGCTGAGGAACGAACTTCAGGAACCTGGACAGGAGCTAGTGTCTATGGACGGTGTACGATAGGCCAAGCCCTACACCAGGCTCTCCACGCAGATCTTCTCATTTTTTCCTATAAATAACCCCTCTGTGTAGAGAGTGCAATTTCTCCACTTTTCGTGGTCGAGAGACCGAGATTCAGAAAAGTTAAGTAACTCGTGCAGGGCCTCCCAGCCAGTGTGCCTTGAAGCTGGGGGCCAAGTCGAGGGGCGTGCCCCAGGGCAGGGTCCCTGCTTCTCTCCGTCTCTGCTCGGGCCCTGAACAGTGCCTGCTGCTGTGGAACCCCTAGCCAGTGGGTCAGTTTCTTGCTGCCAAGGTCAGAGCTCAGAAGTCCAAGGGGCCAGGCCCGGAGAGAAGGTCTGGGGGTTTGACCTGGTGTCAACATCAGAGCTGAAGATTGCTTCACGCCCGGCCCAAGAGGAACAGGAAAGTCTGACTTCTCCCCTTCACCATGGGAAAGAGCTCCTTTTCTAAAAAAAGGCAGGCCAGAACCATGAGTGTGACATGCCAGGCCCTTTCCCTCTGTCTTGGCCTTTCGGCCAGTGGAGCGGGCTATCTTGAAAGAGGAAGACTTGCTCGCTCTTGGTTTCCTGGCCAAGGATCAGAGAGACTTCCCTAAAGAAAGCTCCTGGCAGAAAGGTTCTGGGGCCAGGCGTGGCCTGGGAAGACTCAGTCCCTGCCCCGCAAAGCAACTGAGACCCTCGAGTCAGGACTGGTAGCCGTCCTTTTGCCCAGAAGAAAGCACTAGAGAGCGGGCAGCGGCCTCCCGAGGCCCCAAACCACACAAAACCAGGCAGCCTACAGAAATGGCCTCACAGGGGCAGGGGGCCGCGGCAGTCCCAGCTCTGCTCTGGGGTGGTGGGCTCCACTGTCGGGCAGAAGCCGTGTCTGCAAGAGCCCAGTAGGAAGCCCACACCACCCCTCAATAGTTGTGGGACCGGGGCAAGTCCACTAATCACCTTGGGCCTCCTAATCCCTATTTTTCTGAATTAAGTGATAGAGCCCATATTAAGGAAGAGATAAAAATCATGGGGAAAGGGGCGCCTGGGTGGCACAGCGGTTAAGCGTCTGCCTTCGGCTCAGGGCGTGATCCCGGCGTTATGGGATCGAGCCCCACATCAGGCTTCTCCGCTATGAGCCTGCTTCTTCCTCTCCCACGCCCCTGCTGTGTTCCCTCTCTCGCTGGCTGTCTCTCTCTCTGTCAAATAAATAAATAAAATCTTTAAAAAAAAAAATCATGGGGAAAGACATTTCTTGGTCTCGGGGAAGGTGCAGAAGCAGATGAGCGGGTGAGTGAAATCATGAGAGTTCACGGGCACAGGAGTAAAATACAGCTTCCTGGATTTCTGAACCAGGGGGTCTAAGTTTCAAAAAGTAAGAATCGCGTGCCCTTTGATACCTGCATTCCCCATTCCCGCCTTCTTTCCATTCATTTGTCTTACATCGCTATTGTAAGTCTGTTTGAGTCCTTGGACCTGAAAGAACGTCTACCTGTTCCTGGAAATAGGAAGTCTTCAAAATTCTTAGGTCCTGATTTTCTTCCTTCGAAACCTTGTAAGGGCTCCTCCATTTTTGGAAAGCAAGCAAAGGAGAAGTCTCGAGACAGCAGATTTTCATATTCTTTATAAGGAGTCGGTTACTTCTTCCTTGATGTTTATAGTATAAAAATAAATTATCATTAGAATTGAAATATTTTGTGTTCAAAACTCTGAGGCCCTTTTGGTTTTTCTTGGAATGTGAGTCTGTCCATTTTGCACACTCCGTAAAGTGCTCTGAAAGTATTGTAAAAAGCTATCACTTATTAAGCATTTAGAGTCCATTTTAAAAATTAACTCCTGTAATTCTTACAAAAATCTTTACCATAAAGTGATTAATGAGAGTCACAGCTAAGGGTACTAGCGGTGAGGTCAGGCTCTATGGTTTCCACCCAGAGTGTGGTGAGGTCGGGCTCTATGGTTTCCACCCAGAGTGTGGTGAGGTCGGGCTCTACGGTTCCACCCAGAGTGCGAGCTTTCCAGCTGAGTGACTTGGACTTGTTAACCCAAGCATCCAGAGCCTCAGTTTCTCATCTGTGACATGGGGGCGGCAATGGTACCTCCCTGGTCGTGGCTGGGAAGAGTAGATAACACAAAGCACGCTGCCTGACCCATACCAGCGATTCTACAAAGGCTGACTTAGGATGAAGCTCCCTTTCCTCTTAAGGAAATTGGGGCTTCAAGAAGCTAAGTAACTTGTCCCAAATCATACAACTGGAAATGACAGAGTGGGGATTCTAACCCGATTTTTCTAAACCTAAAGTCTACCCCCATAACTATTAGAGTTTAGAGCCTGGTGGCCAGCACCTGCCTGGCCTAGAGTAAGCTTCGAGTCAAGAGAACTTCCTCTCTTAGCAGCCATCTTACAAGGGAACAGAACAGAAGCTAAAGGGTAGCTTCACGCACCTTCCCCACCCAGGCCTTGGGCTCAGCAGTCCTCAGCCTCTCTGCACGAACCAGGCTTCATCTTCCAGATAGCCACACCAGCCGGCAGGCTGACCCCCATGAGCCTGTCTGCATCACTACCTTTTATCACTGATGTCATGTTCTTTAGATTTACTTCTGCTGAGGAAATGGGCCTGCTCCTTCTAATATACTGAAAAATTATATGTATTATACAAAATAGCAACATGACGTATATATGACTACACTGCTGAGAAGGCACCAGAATCCAGCTCAACACTCCTTCGGCAGCAACATCAGGCAGAACAGAGCTGTGAAGCTAAGTCTGCTTGCCATCCCTGGCAGGGACAAGCAAGAACTCAGACACGTTAGTCAGTAAAGTATGTCTTCTGCTCTGCGCACGCACAGAGCGCTGTGGAAGCGCAGAGGGAGAAATGAACACGCCACACAGGCTGAGGATGTCAGGAAGACTTCCTGAAAGAGGCAACATGGGCCCTGGATCTTGAAGGATGAATAGGAGTTGGCACGTTAAAAAAAAAAAAAAAAAAAAGAGGGCTGTGGGAACAGAGACAGAGGGGCCTAAGGGCATGGTGGGAGGTGGTTAAGGAATATTCCATCATTCACATTCTTACTTCCTTCTTCACTCATGCGTGTTGACGAACCCCAGGAAGATACCAGACCCTGGGCTGGCTACTGAGAAAGTCAAGGTGAACCTACCCTCCAGGGGCTCCCGGTGTGACTGTGAACGGATCATTGCAAGACAGCGTGGGTGGTGTAACCGGGTGTTTCTGGTGGCTCGGAGATGAGCAGAAGGGATTAAATCTGCATTGCAAATGGAAACAGGGGATGATTCTGAATTCCATTTTGGGGGGATAGAATATGCAGGTTTCTGGAACTGATTACATCCCAGGGATGAGGGACAGGGAGAAATCTGGGAGAGGCAGGAATGGCAGAAGGGAAATACACCTGGGAAGTTAAAAGAACTAGCTTTAGAATCGGCTTTCTGAACCCGCGAGGGTAGGAAGTCTTAGACTTAGAAACTCTCTGCGGGCAAGAATTAGGACCATGGCACCCTGAAGGCCCTGCACCCCCAGCTGCTGCACCTAACGCCATCCCGGACGGACACTGGGTGCTCGGCGGGCGCCTGATGATGGGATGTGTCCCGCCCCATCCTCCCCTGCAGAGCCTTCCCAAGCAAACCCGCCCTCATCCACACCCCACCTGAGCACCAGTACCAGAAGCTTCCGTGCATCACGGAATGACACAAAACTGTTCCTCTTTTCAAAAACCAAAATGCTCCCAAGATTGAACGTGTGGATGCCTGTGCAGCTCGGTCCCGGCAAACATCTGCTATCTTTGTGTGGCGAGCGCAGTCTCTTCAGAACAGTGCCTTTGATTTCAAGGAAAGACAAATCAGGCTGCACGTTTTTGTTCTGAATGCGTCTCATCACGGGAGCAAATGTTCGGCAGCTTGGAATTCTGAATGTATGAAAAATGGATTTTTCTTTTCAAACAAAGAGTTCACGATCAAGAATCAACACAGTTCCTGAAAGAGACGAAACCAGTTCTCTCTTCCTATCCCTTTCCCCCGGCTGCCTCATCTTTTTCTGGATTCTCCGAAGTCTCTCTCTGGAGCCGAGTCTCATCTGCATTGCCTTTGTCAGATCGGAGCTGCCAGCAACCCTCAGAGGGTAGCGTCAGGGTTGGCCGTGGCCTGAGTTGCCGCGCTCCGTGGGGTGAGCTATGAAATAAGCCGTGAGCTCTTCTCTCCTGGTGTCAGACCTCGAACGATGCTTTTGAAAATGTTTCAGATGGAGAGACGCTGGCGTGCTGGAGAGTAGCTGGGGTGCAGCTCCTCACTGCCACGGCCAGGCTGTAAGGGGCCGGTGTCACTGACCGTGTAGCAGGTGTTCGAGAACAGACTGAGGTGTGAGCATCCGCTGTCTTGGGTCCAGCTCCTCTCCTGGCTGCCTTCCAGCTGGGCGGTCCGAGGGGCACTTCAGACTTGCTGGATCTCAGCTTCCCTGTCTATGAAACGAGCCACAGCAAACCACCCCCCCGGCCCCCACCGCCCCCATCCGAAGCCAGTGGGTGAACGTGAACTTGCAAACAGCAAAGCACAATAGGGCGAGCCACTGTCCCGGTTTGTCTAAAGTTGGTGGGTTTCCCAGGATGTGGGACTTTCGGTGCCAAAACCAGGAAAGTTCTGGACACACCAGGACTGTGTGTCTTCAAAGAGGCCACAACTCCATTGCGACAGGGATGAGGACTAAGGTGATCAAGGGGGCAAAATGAATTTTCCGGAAAAACGTACTCTGATTCCTTAAAACTAAATATTCTAAGAACTTTATGAGAGGGTAAATCAAGGAGCTTTCTTATTCTCATTTCACCCTCATGAACGCCTGCAGAGTGCAGTCAGGCTTATATGATAATAACCACACACCATCCCCCACTGATTTTAGCTTTATGTCTATTTCGTAAATACCTGTACCACTTCCCTCATCCAGCCAGCCACCCAACAGCCTAGTGGCTTGAACAATAGTCATCTATTCCACTCATGATTCTGTGGCTCGCCGCTCAGGCGAGGCTCAGCGGGGCAGTTTCCCTTGGCTGAGCCCGCGCAGAGACCTCGGTCAGAGGCTGGCTGCCCCAGGACGGCCACAGTGGGAGGGCTCATCTCAGCTTCACAGGGTGTCTCAGCACCCAACAGGCTAGCCTTGTTCACACGATGGCTGGACAGGGTTCTGACACGGCCTCTTGAGGCCTAGTCTCGGACCTGGCATGCCACCCCGTCCACCACTCCTCTGGGCCAAAGCAAGTCACAGGCCAGTCCAGATTCAAGGGGAGGGGAAATGAGACTCCGTCTTTTGATGACTGGAGCTGCAAAGATATATTTCAAAAGGGTAAAGATACAGGAGGAAGTGGAAAACAGTCTACAACAATGTCTTTCTGATTTATTTTATAAAACACAGAAACACGGGGCTTTCCTGACTGTAATAATCGATGGTCACATTGCTGCCATCCTCCCGGTCATTCAAGCCAGAAACCTGGGACTTCTCCTAGCCTGGGTCTCCTGCTCCCTCTGTGTCCAACCACCACCAAGCCCTGCCACCAGCACCTCGAAGCATCTCTCAAGGTAGCCCCTCCCCTCCATTCCCACACCCAGGCCTGAACCCAGGGGCTGTTCCTCCATCCCCAGGGGATTATGGCAGTAGATTCCTAACCCTACTCCCTGCTCCCTGCCTCACCCTCTCTAGGCCTTTCTCACGGCCACCAGGGGGCCTTTCTCGAGTGTGCCTTACGTGTGCCAGTCCTCTGTTCTAGAACCTTCTTTAGCTCCTACGTATTGCCACGTCCCATCACGCAAAGCCTTTCCACCCTCCTTTCCCTGTATCCTTCCTGCTAAATCACTGCTCCTAGCGCCAAAACTATGATCTGGGCACCGTGAACTATCTGGTTTTCCTAAACAAAATCATGCCTTTTCGTGCTTTTGAAAATATAGCTCAATCTTCCAGGAGTATTTCCCAAAACCTAGATGTTTGTTACCAGATCTAGACTGCAGACCCATGTCCGTGCCCAGAGAAGCAACCATGTTTCCATCTCTGTTCCTGGGTCTTCCCAATAACACACAGCACGGGTTCATTGTGTTGGGCAGTGTTCTCCAGAGAAAAGAACCAATAGGATGTGTGCATGGATCTGCACATGTATATACATATAAGAAAATGTGTGTACATACATGTAAGAAAATACACACATGTGTATGTATGTATGTATACACACATATATGTATACACACAAAGAGATGTGTATATACATGCACATATATATGTATATTTGTTCCTTCTGTCTACAAATGTGTATGTGTGTATATATATAAAGTGTATACTCACACTCATATATTTACATTTGTATGAACACACACACACACAAAGAAATTTATTATAAGGAATTGACTCAAGTGGTTATGGAGGAAGGCAAGTTCTAAGATTTGCAGGGTGACTTAGAAAGTTGTAGATCCAAGAAAGCTAATGGTTTAGTTCCAGCCTGAGTCCAAAGGGCTGAGAACCAGGAAAACTGAGGGTATAACTTCTGTCTAAAAGCTAGCAGGCTCAAGACCGAGGAAAAAACAATGCTTCTATTTGAGTCCAAAGGCAGGGAAAAGGCTGATGTTCCAGTTCAAAGGCAGTCGGGCAGAAAGAATTCTGTCTTACTCTGCCTTTTTGTTCTATTCAACTGACGGACTGAGGTCTTCAACTGATTGGATGAGGCCCACCCACATTGGGCAAGACCATCTACTTTTCTCAGTCTATTTAAATGTTCATCTCACTCGAAGAAACCTTCACAGAAACACCCAAAAGACAGTTTGACCAAATATCTGGGCTCCTCGTGACCTGCTCAAGTTGACCCATAAAATTAACCATCACAATGATCAATGATTTAGTTGGTGGAAAAAAAAACTCAACAATGATGCTAAACTATAAGAGAAATGAGCCTTACAGATGGCTTAATAGAGAGAAATACTCATTCGCCCTTCTTTGTTTTGGAAAATACCCACAGTGGTAGCTATGGTGAGCAATGGATGACAGAATTAATTATAGAGTCCCTCTGGGCATGGGACATTTGTCATTCCCATAAGCGCACAGAAGAAAGGCTTCAGAGTCAATGGCCGCCACCACCATCATGGGCCAGGCCTCAGCACCTTTTCCATGGACAATTGCAACCTCCTTCTCACCGGACTCCTTACTTCGACCCGAGGCCTCCCAGCAATGTATCGTCTACACAGCAGCCAGAGTGTAGGTGACAAATCTTTCTAGGTGACAAATCAGGACAGACCATTCTGTTTTAAAGCCTTCTCTGCCTTCCCAGTGCACTTAAAACAAAATCCACCATAGCCTACATGGTCCAGCCCCTGTGGTCTCCACCATCTCTCCCCCTTGCTTACTGAGCTGGCACCCTGGCCTCTTTTCTATTCCTCAAATAGGCATCCTCGGGACCTACACATGGGTGCTCCCACAGCTGTCCCCCATCACCGCCCAGGCCTTTGCATGACTGGCTGGCTCATTCATCAGGCTCCCCTCCAATGTCACTCCTCAGATGCCTTCCCAAGAGTCATTGGAAATTACCTTGTTTGCATATTCGTTTCCTTGATTGTTGCCTGTCTCCCCAACTGGTGTGCAATCTTCATGAGAGCTGAGACTCCATCTGTCTTATCCTCTGCGTCCAGAATCTAAATCAGTATATTCAATAAAAGTTGGCTAAATAAATCAGTAAATAGATGAATGACGTTATTAAAAATGACAAAAGAAAGATGTACAATTGCTTGGCCAGGATAAAGATAGATGCCACCTCCTATTCAGGAGAACCCTTCCCACCGGCTCCACACAGGTGAGACGAAGCTGTCCCAGACCGAGGCTCAGAGGCCTCTCAGGGACACAGAGTCTCGGGGCTCACCTGGGGGCCCTGTCACGGTGGCATCTCATCTCATCTCCTTAACAGTGGTAATAAGTAGAACCAGGTTTACCTTTTCTTGGGAGGACCACATTTTCTCACTCCAAAACCTTAATACGAAAGGAAAGGAACTCAAGTGGCTCAACGATGATCAAAACTGAGCAGCAACAGAGAAATGAAGTTGAGTCTTAAAGAGCTGCAGGGTCAGTTCTCAGGAGACCTGCAGAGCGAGAGGGGCACACACATACCTCTAACTGTCTACTAGCATCCACGAGGATGTCCTGTGGGCCCTGAAGCTCATTGGATCGAAGGTCACCTTCTTCGTCTGCCTCCCTCTACCCCTCAACCTCACCTTCTGTTAGCATCCTTGGGTCCCAAAGTGGGGCCACCATCCTGCCAGTTGCCAAACCAGAAACCTGGAAGTCTCCATGGACAGCTCCCTTCATCCCGGTCCCCGCATGGCTACCTCCGAAGCCCACGTTCTGCTCCCCATCCCCACTGCCCCTTTGCGTCCAAGCAATGGTTGCCTTCCCCCGGACAACCAGCTTTGTCTCCTCCCTGGTCTCCCCATGTGCGCTCAGGCACTCTTCATTTTCCCACAGCAGCGAGAACAATCTTTTAAAGAAATAAACCAAAATGTATCACAGCTTCTAAATCCCCTCCTATGCCTTCCCACTTTTCTTAGACTTGCAGCCAAATCCTAACCTTAGCCTGCAAGGTCCCACACAGGCCGTCACTGCCTGCCTCTCCAGCCTGGCTTACACCCTGTGTACCTTCAACTTCCATGTTCTCACCCTAACGCCTTTGTTTATTTCCAGGTCTCCACAGAGACTTTGCACAAGCTGTTCCCTTTGTCTGGAACATTCTATCCACCACCTCCTATCCATTCTTCAGATCTCTGCCCAGTTTTACTTCCTAAGGGAACTCTTCCTGATCACCTAATCTAGGTCAAGTCCTCACAGAACTATTTTTTTTTCCTCCAGAGCAATTATACCTATGCGTAGTTCTTGGATTCATTACGTACGTCCATAGTGTGACTGTATGACTGTCACCTCTATCTTCCACCAAACTGTAAACTCTGGAAGTCAGGCGCCTGCCTCTCTTCTTCCTGCATTGTACCCTCAGTGCTTAGTGCACGGCTGGGCACAGAGGAGGAACTCAAACCATTGGATTAACTAATTAATTACTAGCTCCTCTATGGAGTTGGGCTCACCCTCCTTCAGCTGGCCGAGATTCCGTGTTGAGCAATCCTCATGGGATTCTGGAGAACTGGATGAGCTAGGAATGAAAAGTGAAGGAAGAAAACTGACAGTCGTTGAAAGATTTAGAACCCTATGCTGAAATCAGCCATTGTTTCCCCAACACTTGCAAGGATCCATTGTGATTTGTGTATTTCTGCACCAAGGAAACGTATAACTGACTCCCAATCTCTTCTAGATGGATGGTACATTGGCTTTCTCTCTGGGAATCTTAGGTTGTGTAGAAATTGGTGGAGAGAGGTGGGCAGCATGGAGAGGGAAAATAGGCTGAGTTTGCCATTGTCCCTATGCTAGAGAAGAGACCTGCTAACACTGAAAGGATGTCCCCAGCCACCCGCTTTACTCAGCATTCCTAAGAAAGAACACACACACACACACACACACACACACACACACACACACACGCTGTAAGAAAGAAGCAAACCCAACTCAGACTGCTGGGTCCCGAATTACCTAGGTCCCTTCAGCTTTCACCATGAACCGGGTCCTCTGCTAGGTGTTCGTCACAACCGAGAACAATCTTTTGGGCCCGGAGGCTGTCCTCATGGGCCCACAACGTGGCAGGGGCTGGGACAGTGAACAGGCGCTCACTCTATGCTGCAATGAAAGCTGGGAGGGAAGAGCAGGGGCCTGGGCTGCATGGACAGGGGACACCTGCCCTGGCCTTGGAAGCCAGCAGAGACTTGCCGGAGGAACTGAGAGCGAAGCTGCACCCCGGTAACCCCGCCAAGCCTTGACTTTCTCACACATAAATGGAGACAATGAGTCCCACCTCCCAGGGTGGGGAAGAGTGAGAAATTTAAAATAGCAACATCGCTGGCTAACATTCAGTGAGGTCTTTATCCTGTGGCAGCTGCTAGACTCAGCCCATCTTGTGTATTAGCTCATTAAATCGTCATCGCAAGTCTAGAAAATACGTACAAGCATTATCCCCTTTTACAGAAGAGTAAACCAAGGTTTAGGAGTCTCTGGCCACCCGGGTCTGCCTGGCGCCTTTGCAGGTCACTCTGCCACCTCCTTAATGTGACCAGGAAAAGCACTCAACCCAAAATAAACCACCGATGAATTTCAGTTCCCTTTCCCCCCATCCCCCCCTCTCCTTGCCCCCACAGAGGAAAACAACAACAACAACACAACAATAAAAAAGCATCCAGAGTTAAGTGCTTTGAGCTGATCTCTCTGGACTCCATGAGGCCAGTTTATCAGTGTAAATACGGTCTTCGAAAGGGCCTGGAGAGGGGAAACCAGAATATTGAGAATTATTTCCACCTCAGGAACAATTCACTAAATCCCTGTGTCCATCTGCGACCTCAGCCCCCACCCAGGGGATGTCCCGGGGAGGAAGGCTTCTCCAGGCTCTGCAACCCCTGGGTCTGGGAGGTCACTGAGTTTAAGGCCTGGTTGCCAAACATTCCAATGATGCAGTCCAAACATTAGTCAAGCCCCTAAGGTGCTTGGAGTCAGACTTCGCCGCAGTCTCCCGTGGCTTGTGTTCTAGAAAACACAGCTCCAGCTGCTGCTCTGCTGACCCCTCTGGAGAACGTGGCACTACCCCACCCCCAAAGCATCACCCCACAGGCCTGGCCCTGCCTTCCCCTCCGTGATCTCTGCCGAGCCCTCTCACTGTAGTCCAAGGTTTGACCTCACAAAAGAGGTCTCCATTCTCCTGTTTGATTTGTTCGTTCATTCATTATCAGGGGCCTACTGGATACCAGGCCTGCGTCTGTGCACCTGTCGACTCCCGTTGAGCCGATATTGTGAGTGCGTTTGCAGGCCACATCAAAGGAGACGTGGCTTCTGGCGCGTGGCCACGTCTCTCACTTGGCTCGAAGCAAGTGCCTCCAGCTGTCAGAGTCTCCTCCCCGCGCTTGATTCCAGAGCTAGAGACGTCAGAGCCATGCGACTTGATGCTGAAGTTACTAGGATGATGTCCTGCCTTCCCTAGCGCAGCTCAGCTGAGAGCAATCAAGATCAGCCCCCCAGGTCAATCCAAGGACCCCCGGGAGACCATGCCCCCTGCAGGGGGTGGGGGCTGAGCTTCCATGTCCTCCTGCAATGGCAACAAGACTTGGTCGTTACTGGACCTTAGGGGGCCCTGGAGTCCTCAGGAACCTCTGAGAATCAGCTCCCGAGCCGTGTTCCTTGTCCTGACCTACAAGTTCAGTTGGCCTGACCTTTTCATTCCCAACGAAGTAGTGACGTATGCAGGCTTTGGAGGGACTTGGGAATCAGGACTTAGGATCATAGCCTAGCTCTGTCACTCTCCAGCTTGGTGAACTTGGGTGAATTGCTTCATGTTTCTAATCTGCAGGTTCCCCCACTCTGAACAGGGGGGGTGGTAATAACAGTAGCAGCTGCTTCAGAGGGACAGTTTGATGACTAAATGACGTAATGCATGTAGAGTGTTTGACCCACAGTTTCTCAACCCCAGCACTAGTGACATTTCAGGCTAGATCACACTTGCTGTGTGGGGTACCTTGTGCATCGTACGATGTTTAGCCCAACGTACACCCACTAGATGCTGGTAGTAAGCCTTCCCCTCACTTGTGACAACTCAAATTATCTCCAGACATGGCCAAAAATCCCGACATCATTCCTGCTTGAGAACTACTGGGTTAACCCAGTGCCTGGAAAATATGCCGAATTAATGTTCGTCATTATTATTACTGGCTGCTGGAACTCAGTCCGCTTGGATGGTCTCTGGCCCCCGTGCAGATCTTGCCACACCACCCCTGAGGGTTATTCCCTGATCCCAGTTTCCTGCGTACTAGCAGGCCCTGGATTCAAGATACCTGGAATCATGGGTACTGTCAACAGCCTGACAAAGCCTGGACATGTGTCTGCCATGACATATAGAACAGATAAGACCTGTCCCCCCGGGGATTTCATAAACAGAAGAGGATTGCAGAAGGGTAAAATCGAGAGGGGAGTTTCCTGAGGCAACCTGAGGCTAGAAAGAAAGTGGAAATCACTGTTGAGATTGCTCAAGAGCTCAAGGAAGATGGCACCACGTCACCAATGCAATAAGACATGGAAAGAACTAGAAGCGATGATGTGCTGTCAAGGTGGGGCTCAGAACGCCTTAATGGTAGTAAACCCTGTAATTGAAATAAAATGCTTCTATGCATATAATGACCCCTAGCCCATGACCTGGCACCTTGTAGGCCCTCAGCGAAGGTGATCTAAAGCTGTCATCCAGTTTAATTACTTGTGGCCAGGGAGGATGCTCCGTCAGACAATTGGCTCAGTGTCCTAGAATATCAGAGCTGGGAGGGGTCATTGAGACAACACGACCCAGCGCCTTAATTTCACAGCTGAAGACCTCTACTGGAGAGAGGGAAGTGGGTTGTAAAGTCACGTGGTGCGGAAGAGCAGAAACGGGAAATGGAACTAGGTTTTCTAGACACTGCAGGTGACTACAGAGGGCCACCTAGACATACACATCTATGCTGACCCATCCTGAGCCTCGCACCCAGGTTACCTGGCCATCAGACTCAGCGGCTGGAAGAGACGCGAGCAGGTGCATTTGGACACATAGCCTAAGCTGCTCCCTACCCTCTGGCCTTGTCCCGCCCCAAACTATCATCCTGCCCCCTCTTGACCCTGTTCCCCAGTGTGTCTGATCTCACTTCCATGTTTAGGCCTCTCTTCTCCCTATCTTCCTTCCAACCAAGCCTGGCCAAGCCTTATCACACCATCTTTCGCATCAGAATAACCTGACTTCTCATCTTCTGGTTGAGTGCACCTCCCTGACAATGACTAGTCTTTACTGAGCACTCACTGCACGTACGAGTTTTCATGCAATCCCTGTCTGTACAATAAGGATTACTATGATCTCCATTTTACAGATAAGGAAACTGAGGCTCCGACGATGTCATGTGTGGAAAAGGAAGTAGAAGTAAAAGACGAATAGATGACAAGCTCTAGCCATGGGAAACGTGAGTGTTCTGGAGCGACAGGTGGAGGTGGTTGGATTCCTGGAGAGGGTGAACTGGTTTAGTCGGAGGCCAGAGGGAAGTGACAGTGGGTGCATGTGCCTTGCCTTCATGTCTGGTAAATACAGACTCTTTGAGGAGGGGGTGCGGGCGTGCTGGAACTCCTGGTCAGTGGGATTCACAGGCAGGCTCTCTCTGCCGCCTCCAATGCACCCCCCCCCGGAAGCCCACATCCCACTCAGAAGCCAGGCCCACTGCCAGGCTGATTGCCAGGCTCTAGTATGTCCTCACCAGGTCGGCAAATCACGGGCGGAGGAGGGCTTACAGGGCTCCACCTGTCTTGATGCTGGACCTCCAGCTCCTGACCCACTTCTGACTAAGACATTTGTAGAGGCCACCAAGTCTATGACCGACTTAGCACAGGGTTCCTCCCCAACCTTCCATGCAGACCTTCTCCGTGCCCTGGAGTTCCCGCAGCCCGCGGGCACCAGCTCCTCCCCTTCTGCACAGCTCCACCCAGCCCGGCCCTCCCCTGGGTGTTGTCCCGTACTCCGCCCTCTCTCTCTTTTCCCTTCTCAGCCTCAGTCTTCTGGCTCAGTCTGCTCCGGGGCCGAAAAGCGTGACTCTCTAACGCTTTTTCAACAGCTGCTCCCCCGACTCAACTTCTCCCCCTCTGATCTACGCGCCCTCAGAAACGCAGACCTGTTCCTATCAGGTTGCCGCTTCAACACTTGCTATGGGCTCCCCCTTCCTCTAGGAGAAAATACAAGCCCCGTAGGTTGGGTGCCTCACCCTGAAGCGGGATCTATCCGTTTAGAATTCCCTCTGCCTCATTAGTCTCGAGAAGGTGGGGTTGCTTAGGCCAAGCACTAAGACTTCCCGTCAGTTGACCCTATGCACAACAACCCTTAGACCTTAGAATTTTAAAGGGACTTTAAATCAACTCCCCACCACCACAAACTCAATCTTTTTTTGACTGCTACAATGACAGGGGGCTCACAACATCATGAGGCAGCCCGTTCTGTCGTGTTAAGGACTTTCTTACCATACGGTCCTGGAATCTTACGCTTATAATACACCCAGAAAGTGGTGACCTTCCACCCATTGCAAACAGCTCTCTGCAACAAACCTCCAATCCCCTTGAACTGCCCACACTTCGATGTAATTGTGTTTTTGAACCCGAATGCAGGACTTTGCCTCTTTCCCAAACAAATGTGTTTTTTTTTAAGATTTTATTTATTTATTCAACAGAGATAGAGACAGCCAGCGAGAGAGGGAACACAAGCAGGGGGAGTGGGAGAGGAAGAAGCAGGCTCATAGCAGAAGAGCCTGATGTGGGGCTCGATCCCATAACGCCGGGATCACGCCCTGAGCCAAAGGCAGATGCTTAACTGCTGTGCCACCTAGGCGCCCCCCAAACAAATGTTTTCTATCATACAAATATGTTTGAATTCTGAATTGTACCATCAATATGGTACGCCAACTAGCTCTTGCCAATTAAATGCTTGATGCCCTTGCCTAAGAGTGTTGGCTCTACAGTCAGATTCCCCAAGTTAAAATGCCATCTCTGCTACTTACACACTGTGGGACCTCGGTTGAGTGACTTAATTTCCCTGAGCCTCATTTTCCCCAACTGCAAAGGTGATATCTACTTCTTAAAACTATTATGAGGATCAACCAATATGCATACACTGCTAAGCATAGCGTCCAGTCTACGTAAACTTCAGTAAATGTTCTCTTTTATTATTATACTTAATACGTTTATCTATGATGTCAATGATGGCTTTCAAACTTTTTCATAGAATTCCAACATTTAATATAGATAAAAGCAATATTGTTCCAGTGGCAGCACAGATGGGGTGTCCCAAAGTCTCATTGTCTCTGCCTTTCCCTTCCCAACTTCCCTTCTTGGTAGCCTCTAAGACACCCCATTGGAACTCTGCCCAATCTAGTTTGAAAACTATTGATCCAAGTCATTAGTAAAACACTCCACTAGAAAAGGCCAATTTCAGAGACACATTGAATGTATACTAGTTTCCCATCACTGCTATAACAAATTCAGTGGCTTAAGCAATGCAAATTTATTATCTTACGATTCTGTAGGTCAGACATTCAAAACAGGTCTCACCAGGCTAAAATCAAAGGATGGACAGGGCTGCTTTCCTTTTTTTTTGCTTTATCCAGCTGCTAAAGGCCATCCACATTCCTTGGCTCATGGCCCCCTTCCTCCATCCTCAAGCCCAGCAATGTAACATCTCTCTGGCTCTGCTTCCATCATTGTATTTCCTTCTCTGACTCTTCTGCTTCCTTCTTCCACTTTTAAGGACCCATGTGATCACATGGGTCCCACCCAGGTAATCCAGGTTAAGCTCCTTATTTTAAGGACAGTTGATCAGCAGCCTTATTTCCATCTGCAACCTTAATTGCCCTTTGCCATGTAACCTAACATATTTGCAGTTTCCAGGGATTAAGATGTGGATATCTTTGGAGGACCATTATTTTGCCTGCCATAGCTTGTCACTAGAGATCTCCTTGGAGACTAGCCTGGATAAATTACTCTGGCAACGATCTCACTGCCAGGGAGCCTGGGAAATTGAGCACATGGCATCTTCAGTTTTACCGTGGAAGACAAGTTCCACATCTCCCCAGGATTCATAAAGGTGAGAGCTCCCCCAGATCAGTCGAAATGGTGGGGGAATGAAAAATAATAACAAATGTCCACAGCACTAATCTAAGAATTCCAGAAAAGTGAATGATATTTTAGAATTACTAGTTCTTAGTGAACCTGTGATGGCTCCAAACTGATTCTTACTTCCTCTTCTAAGTGCCCTGAACCCCTACACCATTTAAATAATCATTTCTAGTTCATCACCAGAAACTGGACTCAAGCCTTTAATTTCTAGAACCCAGGTTTTGAAAATCAAGACAGGACGTGCCCATCCCCGGTCTTCTGGCGTCTCTCCCTACACAGTTCTCCAAATAAGACTGACAGGGCTCCCACAAAGACTTCTGCAAGTCCTTTCAGGACCCAGGGCTATAATTCATGTGGGATGGAGACTTGAATTAATTAAGAGCAGTGAGGTGTGCCTTCTGCCTTTTCCCTATCTTCAGCTTCAATCTTTCCAGATTAAAGGCTTTTTGCCTTGATGAATTGAGCGGCTCTCAATTCTCTCCGATAACTGTCAATGCTGTACCATTACACCGTACTATGGGCTCTCCTTCGTTCTCTGCCAACTGTCTCTGAACAAGAAAAACCCTCGTTTTTATTCTCAGTGGCTTTTCAAAGGCCTTAGCTGCCCTCAAGTTTAGCCTTTCGGACACAGTTTTTACAAACATGGGTATTTTCCCCAGGTGCTTGGCTGTGTGCCCTTTCTCAGATTCACAGAGACTTGAACTTCACCCGCATCTCTCATTAGCAGTGTGAGCTTTATCTCTCAATTAGGATAATAATAGCTACTCAGTCTCATAGAGCTACACAGTGTGGGTATCATTGCGACAGCCCTTCATGGGCTTGCTTTTACCGAATTTATCTTAGGTATTTTCCTTTCGGTGACCATAGAGTTTTGTCTATTTGACTGAACTCCCGCTATCACGTCGCTTAAAAACACATGGACAGATATCTACCAAATCGAGAGAGTTCTTGGAGGTGATACAACATAAAATACCAGCTATGCGACATGCATAATATTCCCTTTGGGGAGTTAGGGGCATTTCAAGATTCTTAGAAAGTCCTCCTCCAGAGCAGAGCCGTGCCTAGAGTATATGGGGCCCCAAGCAAATTGTTGTGAGGCCCTGACAAATAATCAATTTAATTTAAAAATATGGTATAAAATTCATAGACCCTTATGAGGCTTAGTGATTTATCAAAGAAGAGTTAGAATAATGGGTGAAGAAGAGATAATTATGTACTTGTCTATTGTCCAATGGAGCACATGAACGTGAAGATTTTTCTTAGGGTCTGGGCACTATCTCTTCCTGTTCATGGCCAGGAACCATCTATTTGTGTTCTTTGCTGTCAAATGCACCATTTCTGGCTGGTTCTGTATCTCCTACAGTGAGGAGGGGAAAAGTGTTGATGCTGTATTTCCTCCCAATGACATGGCATTTCAGAACCTGCTTATTTGGAGACAATATAGATCCCTGTGCCTATATAGGTCCCTAGCAGCATGCTTAATGCCAGTTGCATCATTACTCACAATGCTGCCTCATCAGTCATGCCATCTGTGAATACCAGCTTCCAATGACTCAAGGTTATTACTAAGTTTCATTGATGAAGACCACAAACGCAAATCTTACCCAGAATGTGCAGGGAAATGTGAATGATGATTCATTCCAGCTATGTCAAATTATCACTTGGAATTTTGCAAACTGCACATGGAAAAAGACATCTTCCAATCGTATTTGGATCTCTTTCAACTATAATCACTGTATTCCTAGAACATGACCTCTTTCAGTGTTGACCACGTAGCTACTTTCCACTCACGTGTACCAGTGGTGAGCACGGATGAGGGGCCCAGGGAAAAGCAAGAAGAGTGGTTCTATTCACACAAGAAATGTCTGTCCCTTGTCCACATGACTTACAGCCACCCCAGAAAAGCACGTCACATGTTCATCATATGAGAGGACACTGGTGAGAAGGGCTCATTGGCCATCTCAAAAGCCCTCAAAGTAGGTAGACATGGCCACCTCTCGAAATTGTTCCGGGGATAGGTAACCACCTAGGTGCCAGCAGCAAGGACTGCACACAGGTAGGGGGAGAGTAATAAGGTATGAGGCTTGAGAGGTCAACAGGGATCAGAGGTCAACAGGATCAAGTACAAAAGCACTGGGAGGATGGGCAAACCAAGCAGTAGGAGCAGCATGTGGAAAGGCATAGCTTCAAAAAAAGGAAGGTGCATCCAAGAAACATCAGATGGTCCCTTGTGGTTGACTTCATATGTTAGGCTAGGAAATTTAAACTATTCTGTAAGTCATGAAGATCTTACATGGTATCTCAAGCGGGAGAGCATGGCCAGATCAGGGTTTTAGGAAAATTGCTATAACAGCAAAGGAAAAGTCACCTTGGAAGAAGAGGAGATTGGTGGGTGAGAAAACAAATAGGAGGAGCCTGTGGTACAAGACGAAGTAAGTCAGCACTGAACTTGGGTAAGGAGTCATTGGTAGGAGAGAACGGATAGATTCTAGCCAAGCAAGGGCCAAGCATGCGGGATGTGACAACAGATGGATATAGGAGTGAGTGTTGGCGAGGGGCCCAGAATGACTCCCAGCTTCCAGCCATGGTGATTGGGTGGGGAAAGGTGTCATTCCTGAAACAGGGAATCAAAGATGAGGAGCAAGTCAGGCAGGAAAGAGGATCAATTCAGGCTGGGACTTGTCAAGTTAAAGGAGCTGTAGGATATAGAACAGGAGGTTTCCAGAAGCCAGGAAACACATTCAGCAGTCAGAAGTGAAGTCTGGCCTGGAGAGGGTCTTGGTTGAGCTGGAGCTCATCGAGAGGCTTCTAGAATAAGATGGAAACTTAGAACCCGGGAAACACTGACACTGAAGGAATTATCATGGAATGAAAATCAAGAGGTAAAATGAAGGACACTCAGGGATAAAAAGCCCATCATCCACGTATTGGAAGCCACATTGAGTTCCATGGCCAAGTTTTCATAATCGACTATCCACATATATGCTGTTCCATCTTTTCTTTTCCAGCCATGAGTGAAAACAATCCTGCATCCTCATCATATTTACAAAATGTTGGTACAAAATTCTCCAGAGTCTAACCTGTGTACCTTCTTGAGTCAACACATATGAACACAGCCAATGTGTTTGCCAAAGTTTGACCTCAACAACATGGTAAGAGATGCCGCTGGGCTGGTCATGAGGGTCTATCAGTAAGATACCAGCCCTTCAGGGTAACTTGAGCTTAGACCTCCTGGACAAATAGTAGTAGAAGGCCTTAGATTTATTTTTGTTTTCCCCATTTTCAGATGGAGAAACTGAGGCCAACATCTTGGAAGGCTTTTGCCCAAAATCAGAGTAAAACCAGTTGACCTCAATCAGTGTAACTAAATTTTCTGAGATTGATGAAAATGTCTTAATGGGCAGATTATTCCAAAGTTTCTCTGCCAACTCAACCAGGCACTACTGGCCTAGTTCAGAAATCAATGAGTCTGCAGTTCCTCCAGCTTATTCAGAAGCTGCTGGGATGAGACACAATCCTGGTAAGACAGGATTTCTCCACCTGGGTGGAGAAAAGATGCAAGTTATCACCTTCCATGGGGTTTCATAGACTTTGTTTGCCACCTATCCCTAACCCCCAAGGCCAAGAGGATTTGCATTTGTCTTGGCAGGATCTTTGGTGTCACTAAATGATCATGAGAGGGATATTCGAGGAGGGAATCCAAATCTGTTTTACAAAAGTGAGCTTCCTTGAAACTAGCTTATGAAGTGATGCTCTTCCCTGAAAATTGCTGTTCCTGGGGAGGCAATTTCCTAGTTTCCTCTCTGACATCTCTGCCTCGGTCTTACCCTACTTCAGGCCCTCTCCTGCACAGCTGCCAGAGGGATCTTTCTGAAACATCCTTTTGATGATGTCACTGCTTGGAAACTCCCAGGACTCTCTCCCACCATACCCGAGTAGTCAAGACCCTGGCCCCAGTCTGACCTCCAGCCTTTCTAGCCATCACTTCTCCCAGGTTCCCCAAAGTTCTGCCACTTTGGGTAGAATACACCAGATATTATTACATCCCAGTGCCATTGCACATGCTTCCTGCAATTCTGTTTGCCTTGGTAGCCATTAAAACAATGCTTATTTATTCTTATTAATTTAAATATTTTGGGGGTGCTTGGGTGGCTCAGTTGGTTAAGCATCTGCCTTAACCAACTGGGGTCCTGGGATGGAGCCCCACATCAGGCTCCCTACTCAGCAGGAAGTCTGCTTCTCCCCCCCGCCCCTCCCCCCCAACTTGTGCTCTCTCTCTCTCTCGCTTGCTCTTTCTCTCGAGTAAGTAAATAAAATCTTCTTTTAAAAAAATTAAATATTTTGTATCTAGACTTGATTCTCCCAAGTATGGAGCCTACTTGCTTCAGCCTGTCTATACACATTGCCAAGGAAGAGAGCAGACAGTAGGGGGCAGAGCCTAGGCTTGGCCTCTGCATGACACCCCATTCCTACTTTAATCATAGGCTTAGAGAGTCAGCTTCACCAAGCCTGCCGGGCCAAGGTGGACTTTGACGCCCCAAGCCCAGCAGCTCAGAGCTCTCCCAGACTTCATCATGCAAGGAAGAGTGAGAGGAACGTCCCAGCCATGACTGGAGTCCTTCTTATCATTGTCCTTTGCCTTCCCTACTCCCAGCACAGAGGTAGCTAGGAAGAGGACTGCCATCTTGGACAGCACTGGATCACGGGTGGGGGTTGAGGGTGGAAAACCCAAACTCCTGCCCAGTTCACTCAGGGAAGCTGTCTGTCACTACATGGCCCAAAGAAGAGACAACTGGCTGCATCTCAGTCACAGAGGTGGGCCACACAGACATGGTATGGGTCTGTGCAAATGCTCAAAAGAGCCTTCTGGAAGGGATTATTATGATTTCTTCTGGAAGCCAAGAGTTATCTCCTCAGGGACGTGCAACATGGAGACCTAGGACTGGGAGAAGCCAGAGCTGCTTTAACCATATTTTATAGTTCACAAGCCTTTTGACGCTCACCGAGCACTGACTGTGCTCTGGGCTTCTGCTAGGTATGTCACTATCCACACGAAGCTGGCCCCTCATAACAACCCTACAGGATAGGCACTCTATCCCCATTTTTCAGATGAGGAAACCAAGGCCCAGGATGGTGTAAGAAATTTGCCAAAATCTACTTCCTGTGTGACAGAAACAAAATCAGAACCCTGTCCTCCTGCTTCTCTCACTTCCCTCCCCCATCAGCTCATGCCATCATCCCCGGAGGCCTGGCAAGTTTGGCAATATCAATGATTTGGGCTGAAAAGAGTGAGGCCCACATGGGTGGCAGAAGGTACCAGAAACATGTGTTTCGGTCTGATAAGTTTGGACCGGTCAGCACATTTTCTGAAGCAGCTCCCCCTCGCTGAGCACCGCCTCCCATCACCTTGTTCTGACCTTTTAATGAAAAATAAACGTCCCCCCACCTCCATCCTGTTCACTAGTCCAGATCAGGCAATTACACAGTGTTTGTGTGTGTCCGGAGGGGGGAGGGAATCTGAGACACCAGGTCTGCAGTGAGCAGTGGTGGCAGTGAGGAAAGCCAGCTGGCCCCCTGGACTTCCCCGGACCCTCGGACCCCTCTGCTACTGCCCCTCCCTGTGCGGAGCTGCCCTATGCTGTCCGGGTAAGGCTGACCCACCAGCCCACCCATCGTCCCCAACCTATGGATCTTGCTCTCCAGCCAAACTCTTACGCAAGGCCATTCGGCACAGTGGCTTAGGGCCCAAGACCCGGCCTGACACTGCCCTGCACGATGCACTCACTCCGTGAGCTGGGACAAGGGGCTCCGTCCCCTGGAACCTCAGCGTGGTCTTCTATAAAATGGGGATGAGAGCAACCAGTTCACAGGACTAAGTGAACTAAGCCATATCAAGGGCCAGCTTCATGATGAGCGCTCAAAAGACATTAGTTGTTGGACTGAAGCGTCATGAAGAAAAATGTGCAGATTGTAAGTGCCTAGCTCCCTGGTTTACGCAAGTTGAACACACCCTGTACCAGCACTCAAATCAAGAAACAGAACATGCCCAGCATCCCAGAAGCCTCCACCCTCACGCCACTCCACGCCTGTCCCCCACTGCCTCCCAGGTCACCCCTAACCTTACCTACGGCAGCACGGCTTGGCTTTGCCTCCTTGAAGGTGGCCTGTCGGTTTCGTTCCTCCGATGTAATGTGGGCCAGCCACCAGGACAAGCCCTCTGGATGTATTCTCTTATTTAGTCTCCACAACAGCCCCCCAGTATGTGTACTCACATCACGCCTGTGGTACCGAAGGAGAAATGACGAAGCTACTACGGAATCTGTAAAAATGCTGGTGGAACCGAGTTTGGCAAGATCACGGCGCGTGCGGCAAAATGCAGAAACCAACGGCAGGTCGCGCTAGTGACGAACAACTGGGACGGGAAGCTTCAAGTGTCATCACAAAATACTCGGGGATGACTTGTAAAGCCATGAAATACTTAGGGATGAATTCAACAACATATGGGCAAGAACCATGCGGTCCACATTGCAACACTTGGCTGCGAGAAAATTAAAAAAGACATAAGTCAGTGGTAAGACACACCATGTTCACGGATTAGAAGGCTCGGGAGTGTTAAAATGTAGATTTGCCCCCAGCGGATCTCTAATTTCAAAAGCCATCCCAAGCAAAATCCCAGTAGTTGTTTGGTGGGTTTATTTTTTTTTTTTTAAAGAAATTGAAAGCTGATTCTAAAATTTATGTGAAAGTGAGGAGAGCCAAAACAATTTTGCAAAAGAACACTTTGGAGGACTTTCATGACCTGATTTCAAAACTCACCATACAGCTAACGTGATCCAGTGCGGTCTCAGAGTAGGGATAGACAGACATATACATCAGAGAAACACAAAGGACAGTCTAGACATAAACCCACATAAATACACAGTCAGTTGATTTTCGACAAATATGCCAAGATAATTCAATGAGAAAATGAAAGTCTTTTTTGCAAATGGTGCTGGAATAACTGGACGTGTGTATGCAAGAGAACATAAATAAATAAATAAAAAGAAAGGACTAGAATCTTGGCCTTTGCCCCACACTATGCATAAGGTTAATTTAAAAACTGATCACAGACCTAACTGGAAAAGCCAAAACTGTCAAAGTTCTGTAAGAAACAGAAGGAAATCTCTGCATTAGAATAGACAGTATTTCTTACATAGGACCCCCCCAGAAAAATGACCCATTTTTTTAAATGATCAGTTGAACTTCATCAGAATTAAAAATGTCTTCTCTTTGAACCTCACCATTAAGCTATATAAGCAAATACAAGGTACATATTGGAAAAAGTATCCTTAATACACATATCTGAAAAAGGTCTTGGATCCAGAATATTGAAACAACTCTTAACCACTTGATAAGAAATAAAGAAAGAACCCAAGTTTTTCAAATGGGCAAAATACTTCACAAGAGAAGATATATGGGATAGGCTGGTGATGGGTAGTAAGGAGGGCACGTATTGCATGGTGCACTGGGTGTTATACGCAAGTAATGAATCATCGAGCTTTACATAGGAAACTGGGGATGTACTGTATGGTGACTAACATAATATAATAAAAAAATTATTATTAAAAAAAACAAGAGAAGATATAGGAGTATCTTGAAAGGATCTTTAGTCATCAAGGAATAGAAGCAAAAAGTGAAATGAGATAACATGACATGTCTAAAATGAGAATGTCTAAAATTCAAAAGGCTGACATCACCAAGGAGGTGGAGCAGTGGGACTTTCACACTGTTGGTGAGATTACGAAATAGTGCAGTCACTTCGCAAAACAGTCTGCTTGTGTCTTAGAAAGTTAAATACACACTTATCCATATTACCCAGCAATCTCTCTTCTAGGTATTTGCCCAGGAGAAATGAACACGATGTCCATACAAAGACTCATGTGCGAATAGCCAGAACACCTTTATCCATAGTAACCGAAAACTGGAAAGGACTCAAATTCCCATCAACTGACCAGCAGATACGTGAGCTGTGGGGTAGCCCATTCCAACGGCGTCACATTCAGAAATAAAAAAGAACACAGTACTGACACATGGCCACATCCCGCATAAACCTAAAAAATACTTTGAGTGAAATGATCCAGAACCTAAAGAATAAATACTGTATGATTTTATGTATAAGTTCCAGAAAGGATAAATTTAATCTAAAGGGTCAGTGGCTGCCTGGATCCAGAAGTGGGAGACCAGGATGACGGGGAAGAGATCCAGGGAGTCTTTCGGGGGTGATAGAGATGTTCTATATATTGGTAGTGGTGGTGGTCAGTGGGTATGTTGATTCGCCAAAAATCACTGGACTCTTAAAATGAGTGAACTTATAATAGGATAATTATACCTTAATTACTAACAAACTGATTTTTGTAACAAGCAAAGAATGCAAGCTGTTGGTTTGATTACTATTATTGGTATGTCCCCAAAACTGTGCTGGCCCTTTTGTGTGTATCATTCCATTTGATCCTCTCAACAGCCCACTGATGTCTGGACACTAACGTTATTCCCATTTCAGAGAGAAGGAAACAGAGACGCGTGGAAGGGTGTGGAGTAATGTGGCCAACGTTTCACTGCTAATAAATAATCCAGGATTAGAACTCAGGCTCAGCCAATGAGGATACTGCCTCCAAAGCACAGAGGAAACCCACTTGGTACACTTAAGTAATTCTCACTCAATACGTGGCTGTCACTGATATTGTTCTGCCGTTGTTATTTGCAAGGTGATAATTAAAGTCCACCCCCGAAAGTGTAAAGGTCACGGGCATGTGAGTATGTGGGGTGCCTCCAACTCGAAGGACAGCCCAGGAGTGTTAGGGCCCTGGATAAAAAGAGCAGATTTCATCAGAGACCTCAGTGGGAAGGGAATGGGGCAGGGAAACTGAGGCAGAGGCTGAGTTGAAGGAAAGGGGCACATGTAAGCCGAAGCGTGGGGAACATGACCACCACAGGAAGGCACACACCAGGCCTGGGACCCCTGGGAACAAGGAAAACCCCAAACCCCACCCAGGGCGGGGCTCAGGTCCAGAACACACTTCTCAAGCTGGGCAGGGCTGGGCGGGGCAGGTTGAGATGGCCCCGGCAGCTTCGGGTGACCGGTGTGGCTGTTCAACCCCTGTCAGTGTGAGACAGGTCAGTCCCGGCAGAATGCAAACCGTGCCCACGGCTCCCACTGACCTCAGATTCTCCCCTCGTTAAAACACCAGGAAAGCTTATCTTTGGAAATGACCCTCCTTCTCTGAGTCTGCGGTTGTGGAGGGTGACGTCACACCCTCTAATCATAACTTTGGTCCTGAAACAATTATTCAGCCTCTTCTATTTAAGGTTGGTGGCCCATGCTCCCCGGGTGGTGAGCTCTCCCCTCCTCCTGACCTGTGCTCTCACGGCTCACGGTCTTCCTGGCTTTTGTCAGGTGCACCTGCCTCAGGCTGGCTTGGGGGCAGAGCCATGAGTGCTGGGCCCCAGCTAAGGAATTAAGAAAACTTAAAAAAAAAAAAAAGGGGGGGGGACAAAAAGACCCTTTCTTCAAAGCCTTGGGAGCTTCATGAGGGGCCCTTCTCCATGGATTGCCATTTATAGGGGTCGTACAGAGTTACTGAATCCAGAGGTGTGGAAGTCGGTGGTGAGCTTTCTGGCCCAGTGGAGGAGATATTAGAAAAGCCCTCACTAAACTGTCCCCAAGTCAGCCCCCGGGGTGCCCTGCACGCACTCTCAGGCCACGGGATCTTCCCTGTCTTCCCTGGGACTCTAGGTTGTGTTGGGTCCATGAGAGGAGTTGCTGTGCCATCCTTCAGATGTCGCTGAGAAGCTGTCATCCAATGGCTGTCCCGGCTTTCAGAGGACGAGGCTGAAGAACTGGACAGAGCGTGAGGGACCAGAGCAGGTGGCCAAAGTGCTAGAACAATGAGGTGCCGCAGAAGGACGCCAACCAGACGGTGCCAGAACGACGCGTTACGGTGAAGGTTGAGATGGTGGGCCCAGTGAGAGGGGATGAGGTGGGCTGAGGGCAGCCACAGTGAGAATGGAGGGGACAAGATAGACCCCTATACGGCAAGGCTGTCATTTTCGGGGTGGCCGTCCATCACCTTTTAGCAGCCTTCTGCGATTTGGAGGAAGTAGACCTAGCAAGTTGCTATCTCCAAGGCAGAAGTCAGGACGCAAATAATTTCCAGATTCCCTTGCCACTGGGCCACAGGCACATGGCCGGCCCTCACGGCTTACACGCTCCAGATGGGAAGTGGTCAGTGTGAGGCCTGGCTCTGCGTGGAGCTCGCTTGCAGCCTTGCTGGGGTAGGAAACAGCAAAGACATTCAGCTTCCAGGCAGCACTGCCAACCCAGAGGCAACGCTGGTGCCGGTGACGGCAGTGGCTTGCAGGGAAACTGGGTTTCTGTGTCTAATACTCAGTGGCAGCTTCAGCCGTGGTCACGGCAGCTCCATCAGTAAGCCAAATTCAGAGTGATTTTAGATGTTCTTAGAAGCTTGGCCTCCAGCCAACTTCTCCATCTCACCCATCAATTCTGGGAGCTACTCAATCTGTTTTCTTCCTAGGGATGTATGTTGTCATTTGCAACTGAGAAGCAGCGATGACACAATTCTTAGACACCTGGGGATAATATTAAGAGGATTTAGTGACCTAGTGGCCCAACAACCGGAACAGTGACTGACACAGCAGCTACTTAGTAAATACGTGAGATCCTTATCTATTGGAAGGAGGGAAAGGAGGAAGAGAGGGAGGGAGGAAGGGGAGGTGGGGAGGGAGGAAGACAGTGTGTACGTGGGAAAGAGAGGAAAGAGTGAGGATGCCCACAGATTTCTGACATGGACAGCTTCATGGATGGTACTGCCATCACTGAGACATGGAAGACCGAAGATGGAGCAGGTTTAAGGAGAAAATGATCAGTCAAGTTTGGGGGTGTTGGGCGGCTTTCTCCAAGTACAGATCTTCAGCAGACAGCTGGATTGAGATGCAGAGGCCAAGAGGAAGCTCAGGGCGGCAGACGATGACCTGGGGGCGAGCAGGACACAGATGATAAGCGAGCACCAGAGGCGGGAGAAACTCCCTGGTCAAGAGAGGCAATGGCCAAGGATAGAATTCTGAAACCTATCAGCATATATACATGACCTGAGAAAGACTTGCTCACAACAGACACTGGGAAAAACTGTCAGGAATTCGAAGAAAACCAAGACCGGCTCTAGGACAGCTGAGCCGATGGGCCAAGACGCGATCAACGGCTGGCTTTGCGTGGACCCAGGCAAAACCAAGGCATCTTTCCGCTTCTGCATCCGCAGTGCTTGGGCTGAAACTCTCAGCTTCCCAGCCTCCTCGCTGTCAATGACAGGGAAGGTAGACCAGCTGACCTACCTGCAGACGTGCGTGGGCACTCACTGCAGGCAGGCGCTACGCAAGGCCATCGACACTCTTGCCTCTTTTATCCTTGCAATTGCACTGCATGTGAAATGCTACCCTTGCCCCCCCTTCATCTGCTGAGGAAAGAGCAGTTCAAAGAAGTAAGGTCACCTGCCCGGCTTCCCACTGGAGAGGCTATCGGAATGCTTCTCCAAGACATTCTGACACTGGAATAGGGTGGAGGCAGGAAGCTTCAAAAAGAGCAGCCACTATGCATTATGAGACACTGCGGCAGAGAGCTGCTACTTGCCTGACGTCACATGGCTAGGGACTGGATGCCATCCGCGGCTTGCCGCCTTCAGGATCCAGTGGCCGTGACGACACACATGATGGTGACGGTGATGATGACAGTACTAATCATGAACAACAATAGTCATTGCTACGACGACAAGGCACCTGTTACTTGCCAAAACCAGTGTTGCTGGCACTATCTTCCTTCATCTTCATGGCAACCCAGTGAGGTAGGGGTTATCATAAACCGCCCTCTGACCGTGGGTGTAAAGGGGCTCAAATTGCCACCAGGAGCTGTGAAAACTCCTTCCGCAGGGCTTGGGGCTGCAGGGGAGCATGCAGGACAGGACAGAGGGACAGGGAGCCCAGCAGGGCAGATCCCGGCTCCTCCGACCTGGAAGCAGCCCCAGGGAATAGACAGCCCAGCCCGGCAAGGGAGGCATTCTGCCCAGAAAAACCACAGAAGCGTCTGGGCCGCTGCTGGCTCCTGCCCTCTGGGGCCTGTTGCAGCTTGTGCGGGTCTCTGGGATGAGGCGAGCAAGGACTGGCCCTCCGTCCCCAGTGCTGGCCGGGAAGCTGCCCTGTGCTGGGGCTCATGTCTCCAAGCCCATCCGGACCCAAGATCTTGCAATGAGTGGGGTGTGGGTCTATGGGTTGAGGCAGTGGGTAGAACAGCACCCCCAGATAGCAGACCCTTTAGAGGGTCTCAGCACCACCACAGGGCTCTGTCCTTAGGCTTTTCTTGGTCTTTCTTCCAGAACTAGCCCCTGCTGGGCAGTTTATTGCCTTTCCTCTTAAGTCACCTTTGAAACAATATTTCAGAATATTCCCAACAAGGTACTAGACTTGGTGAGGATCCCAGGGCCTACTAAGGTGCCTGCTACTTAGTCAAAATTAACATTCATTGGGCATTTGCTGTGCGCTAGGCAAGGAGCCACGAACCTTACATTCATTATCTCTAATGGTCACCGCAACCCTATGAAACAGGCTCTAGTAGAAGCGTGAAGTGACGGGCCCAAAGTCACATAGTTAAAATGCGGCAGAACTAGGATTTGACTGGAGCCCATGCTCGCAACTGTCCCGCTACGATGCCTTGCTGGGCACATGGGAGAAAGTGTGCGTGTGTGTGTGTGTAGAAAGGCAGCCTAATTCGGTGGACACTTACGGGAACCACCCGCGTGAGCCTTAATATCCGCCCTATGAAGGCTACATGACCTTGACGAAGGAACTTTACATCTCTGAGCCTCCTCACCCTTCTTCCCAAAGAGAAAGACGAGTATGCCCATGAACAAACACGAATGCGGTAAAATTACAAAGCGTGGGTGAGTGTGCATAGAGACCTGTGTGCGCATGTGTGTCTAGGAGTGTGGCAGTTCCCCGGGCGGGTTCGTGAGGGTGCGTGTGAGCACCTGCATTTGCAGGAAGCACACTTACAACTCATGGGAGGCCCCTCTCTGTCCATGGTCACACTGCAGGTCCAGGAAAGGTGTCCAAGCTCACTCATACCCGCCTGCCTGCAGGACTTACACACCCTTCTTCCTGCAGAGATGACTGTTACCTCCCAGCTGTTAAAGTCCGGGCTACGCCATGAGTGGAAGCTAAAGGTTGCTTCTAAACCAAAGCCATGGCCTGCACGCTCAGCCCTATGCCTCCTCTTGGGCCGGAACTGACCGCTGGGAGATTCCCCTCAGGCTGGCTGAGCCAGATAGGGTCCCCTAAGGGAAAGGGAGCCTCAGACAATGTGGCGGAGGCTGGGGAAAGGGTACTTGCTTCAGGCCTAGTCTTACTCCCAGCAGCCTAAGTAAATGCATCCTCCACAAAGGCAGGGACCTGGGCTTGTTCACGCAAAGTGAACGCTCCATAAATATATATCAGAGAAGTCAACAACCCTCGAAAAAAGCCCCATTTTATATAGGAGACAACAGAGGTTCAGAAAGGTTAAGTAACTTAGACAAGGTCACACAGCATCTAAGTGGAAAAGACAACATTCTGACCCTGTCGTTTTCCCACTGTGCCCAAGAAGACCTTAATCTGAGGCAATCTGGTGAGGTCGGATGTGAGACAGCTGGGCTTTCCCAGCCTGCCGTGACACGGAGCCTCAGCCAGGGAGAATGCGCGAGAAGGCACGCTGTCCCAGCCTGAGACTGTGGCCAGGGAGGCACTGACTTGGAGACCAGCTTAGCAGTGCTCTGAGGGGCTTGGGCTGCATGCCGTTTCCCCATCCATAAACTGGTCGAGGGTGCCACATCTCTCAAGCTTGGCAGAGACTGAAGAATGTTCCAGGCTGGGAGATCAGCACCTACAAGGTATGGCGAGAGTGCGGGGGGCTGGTGTATGGGGGACAGGGTCAGAGACAAGGCTGGAGAGAAAGGCAGGGGCCAGATCCCAAAGGGTCTGGTCAAGCCACCTGTTTAGTTTCCCAAACTGGATGGCTTAAAACAACAGAAACGTTGACCCTCACGGTTCCAGAGAGCAGAAATCCAAAATCGGCTTCACGGCGTCAATATCCAAGTGTCAGTGGGGCTGCGCTCCCTCGGGGGGCTCTAGAGGACACTCTGCTCCCAGCCTCTTCCAGCATCTGGTGGCTAGTGGCGTCACCTGATTTCAGCCCCATGGCTCCAACCTCCCCCTCTGTAGTCCTTGCTTCTCCTCTTCTGTCTGTGCTCCCCTTCTCTGTGTGTGGCACCGTCCCCTTCTCCGCCTCTTATGAGGATACATGTGATGGTACTTAGAGCCCATCAAGATAATCCGGGATAATCTCCCGTCTCAAAATCCTTAATTTGATCACATCTTGCAAAGACTTTTTAAAAAATGATAACATTGAGAGGTTTCAGGGATCAGGACTGGATATCTTCGGGGCCATGTAAGTAAGTTTACACCTTGTCTTGATGGCAGTGGGGGCCATTGGATGGTTTCAGGTGGCAGAGTGCCACGTTGAGATTTCTTTTCTAACATGAATGTGGATTTCTCTCCTATGTCTCTGGGAAGTCCAACTCCCAGACCAAGATTTCTGAAAAGGCCCAAAGGTCTACAATCTTTGGTCACTTCTTGCTCCCTATTGCCCTGGATTCACCTTTCCTGTATGATCCCCTATGCTCCTACCCAAATGTCGAATCAAATCTTTCCTTCTTGATCTTCACCCCACACCCCAAAAGAAGAAACTCGTCCAAAACAGTGGTGTGCTGATGACTTCACTGAAGGTTTGCTGTGCCAGAGGGAGTTTACGTCGTATGATGCAATTTTAAAATAAATAAATATTAAATACCTTGTTCTTCTATGGTCTTGAGCCACTCTGGCCACCAGGCATCTCTCGCTGGCCTCCTTCTTCTCAGACAGTAACCTTCTGCCATATCCAGCCCTGCTTCTCCCCGCTCTCTCTTACCACCTCCCTTTTCCCTGCTACACCCCACCCCGAATTCCTATAATGGCTAAGGCTGAGCAGTTAGGATATGTCTGACCTTCTTCAAGTGAACTATTCTTTTTCTAAACAAGGAGGACTCCCTTCTCAAGAGGATCTCTAAAACCAGCTGTTTTTTTTTTTAATATTTTATTTATTTATTTGACAGAGATAGAGACAGCCAGTGAGAGAGGGAACAGAAGCAGGGGGAGTGGGAGAGGAAGAAGCAGGCTCATAGCGGAGGAGCCTGATGTGGGGCTCGATCCCATAACACAGGGATCACGCCCTGAGCCGAAGGCAGACGCTTAACCGCTGTGCCACCCAGGCGCCCCTCTAAAACCAGCTGTTAAAATAAGAATTTTTCATTCCACTGCATACGTATGCAGAAGCATGTTACAGGTAACTGCATTGAGAGGGATATACATATCGTATAGGTAAAGGGACACACACGCTCACATGCCCCAAAGGTCACAGCTCAGTTCCAGCTTGAAAGAAGCATGTTTTAATATCATCACCACAACCAACCGACCCGTCTGGTGTGAGCTGTGGTTGGCAGCAGGTAATTAGCATTCACCGGGATGGCCGGGCCCAGGGCTCCATCATGGAGCCCAACAGACTTCTTCACAGCAAGAGGCTCAGCTTTGGTGTAATTACCTATGCCCTGCACATCGGTTGCCCCGGTGTGATGTCAGTCCCTCCACATTGTTTATTTTAATTAAAACAGAAATTGCAGGTCTCAGGTGCCTATAATTACAGCCTACAAACTAAATTGACTGAGGCCCCTAATTAACCTGAAACACGTCTACCTGGCTGGAGGTGTAAGTTTGTACTTGACTGGTGCGAGGCACTGCATCAGCACTGCAAAGAAAACTGGGGAAGAGCTGGCAGAGACTAGGCTGGGGCAGCCGTCAGTCAAAAATAGCCATATGGCAGTCTGGACCCCCTAACCCACATAGTGGGTTCAGTTGCATTCCCAAATGTGCCTACTAGCACAGGACACATTTAATAAAAGTGCATTGACAACATGTGAAAATCAATTAATGGAATACACCATATCAATAGAAGAAAAAACAAAAACCAAATGATTATCCCAAGAGATGCAGAAAAAAACCACTTGACAAAATCCAACACCCTGTCATGATAAAAACATTCAACAAACTAGGAGTAGAAGAGAATTTCCTCAACTTGATAAAGGACACCTATGAATAACCCACAGCTAAAATCATATTTAATACGGGATGCTTTCTCCCTAATATTAAAAACAAGAGAAAGATTTCCACCTTTTCCACTTCTATTCAATATCATCCTGGAAGTTTCATCCAGGGCAATAAAGGAAGAAAGAGAAATAGAGACATCCAGATTGGAAAGAAAGAAGTAAAACTATTACAGATGGCATCCTCTTATATAGAGAAAACCCTAAGGAATCTGCTAAAAAACTATTAGAACTAATAAATGCATTCAGCAAGGTGGCAAGATACAAGATCAACACACAAAAATCAGTTCTATTTCTGTATACTTGCAACGAACAACCCAAAAATGAAATTTAAAAAACTCTATTTACAATAGCAACAAAACAAGTAAAAGACTTAGGAATAAATTTAACAAAAGACATGCAAAATGTATACTCTGAAAACTATAAAACATTGCCAAAAGCAATGAAAGAAGACCTGTAAGATTGGAAAAGCATTCCATGTTCATGGATTGGAAGACTTAATACCGTTAAGATGGTTTTATTCCTCAAGTTGATCCACAGATTCAAAGTAATCCCTATCAGAATCCCAGCTGGCTTCATTGTAGAAATTGACAAACTTATTTTAAAATTCATTTGTAATTGCATGGTCCTCAGAATAGCCAAAACAAGTCTTGAAAAAGAGCAAAACAGAGCTGCAGGACTCACACTTCGCCACGTCAAAACTTACTAGAATGCAATAGTAATCAAGCCACAGGATACTGGCAAAGGATAGACATATAGACCAATGGAATAAAATTGAGAGTCAGAAGAAAACCCATGTGTCTATGGTCAACCGATTTTTGGCTAGAGTGCCAAGACCATTCAGTGGGGAAAGAAGAGTCTTCCCAACAAGAACTACTGACGCAACTGTATAGCTACATTCAAGAGAACAAAGGGGGACTGTTACCTCGTTCCATGTACAAAAACTAACTCGAAATAAATCAAAGGATTAAATATAAAGGGCCCGAACTAGAAAAATCATAGAAAAAAAATATACTGGCCCATCTTCACAACTTTGGTTTCACAATGGTATCTTAGAAATGACACCAAAAGCACCAACAGAAAAAAAAGATGCATACATTGAACTTCACCAAAATTAGGAACTTTTGTGCTTCAAAAGACGCTACCACAAGCATAGAAAGATAATGGACAGAGTGGTAACGTATTTGCAAATTGTACATCTGATAAGGTACTTGTACTAGAAAATAAAACTCTTACAACCCAATAACAAAAAGACAAATAACCCAATTAAAAAATAGGCAAAGGATCTGCCTAGGCCTTTCTCCAAGGAAGATATACAAATGGCCAACAAGCACATGAAAAGATGCTTACCATCATTAGTCATCAGGGAAATGTACATCAAAACCACAATGAGCTACCACCTCACACCTACTAGGATGGCCTGGATATCAACAAAAGTCCAGAAACAACAAAATGTCAGGGTTGGAGAGGTGGAGAAATCCAAACCGTCATCCACTGCTCGTGGAAACGTCCAATGGTGCAATCGCTTTGGAAAACAGCCTGAAAATTCCTCAAAATGTGAAACATGGAATAACCGTATGACTCAGCATTTCCACCCCTAGATATATCATCAAGTGAAATATATAATTACCTATGTCTACACAAAAAAACTTCTAGACACATGTGTATAGCATAATTATTCAGAATAGTCAAATGGTAGAAACACCCCAAAAGTCCACCAGCTAGCGGCGCCTGGGTGGCACAGCGGTTAAGCATCTGCCTTCGGCTCAGGGCGTGATCCCGGCGTTATGGGATCGAGCCCCACATTAGGCTCCTCTGCTATGAGCCTGCTTCTTCCTCTCCCACTCGCCCTGCTTGTGTTCCCTCTCTTGCTGGCTGTCTCTATCTCTGTCGAATAAATAAATAAAATCTTAAAAAAAAAAAAAAGTCCACCAGCTAATGATAAATCAACAAGCTATGGAATACCCACATAATGGACGATTATTCAGCCACTAAAAAAAAAAGAATAAAATACAGACACATGCTACACCATGGATGGACTTTGAAATCATTATGGTAAGTGAAAGAAGCAAGTAGCAAAGGGGCATTATGTTCGGTCATCCCATTTTTATGTCATGGCCGGAATAGGCAAGTCATAGAGAGAGGAAGTAGATCAGTGGTTGCTTAGGGCTGGGGAAGGTAGGGGGACAGGGAAGTGACAGCGAAATCAGGACACCTTGCTGAGGTGATGAAAAAGTTCTAAAATTGACTGTGATGATGGCTGCATAGATCTGTGAATATACTAAAAAAAATTGAATTGTATGGTATGTGAATTAGATCTCAATACAGCTGTTTTTATAGGTATATTGAGTACCTACTATGTGCCAGGCTGAAAGGAAAGCCATTTCGGACCTGCTACCTGAGTATCGCTTTCAGTTTTTAAATTCTTCTCCTTCAATTTTTAGAAAATTAAGAAAAACCATAGGAAGAGAATAGAAATCAACCAAAATCATGCCATCCAGCAATAACCACGATTTCTATTTCCATGCATTTTCTCAGCCTTTCGCACGCAGAAATCCTTTAATACATCGGGTATCATTTCAAACATGCTAAAGATACTTTTTTAAGCAGAACATTATTATGTTTCAATAGGAGACTTCTGTACAACCAAAAAGTAAAACATCACTGTAACATGTTGGCAAGAAAACATGGCATTTCATTTGCAATGCATGCAAATGGTTAACATCCTTAGTCCTAAATGATCTCTTAAAAACCAGTAATCTAATGAACTTTTACATGCTTTTCAACCAACTTAAGGAATAAACAGTATTAATAAAATAAACCACCGCCAACGTGCGTAACTACACTGAGGAAATAATAGAAGATTTATCAAAGACATATGAGAATGCTCACCACAGCGTCACCCTGAACAGCAAAGCAAAAGGGAACACAAACTTAACAAAACTATCTCAGAGAAGTGTTTTCCTAACTTTGTAAGTGCAAAACAAAATCTCATCTTTCATTTTTTTAAAATATTTATTAATTTATTTTAGAGAGAGAGAGCACAAGCAGGAGGGGGAGAGGGAGAGAGAGAATCCCAAGCAGACTCCATGCTGAGTGTGGGGCCCGACGCTTGGCTCAATCTCGTGACACTGAGATTTTTTTTAAAGATTTATTTATTTATTTATTTATTTATTTATTTATTTATTTGAAAGTGAGAGAGAGAATCTTATTTTAATGTAAATTTTTTAGTAATAACGATTTTTCCAAGTTTATTATCTTCTTTTTAGAGAATATTTTTAACAGACCCTGTTTTTTAAAGCACTTTTAGGTTCACAGGAAGCTTGAGCAGAATATTGTATTTTCATGCTTCTGCAAATTACACGTGCAAGTCTTATAGCCATTTTTTTTTAAAGATTTTATTTATTTGTTGAACAGAGAGGCAGTGAGAGAGGGAACACAAGCAGGGGGAGTGGGAGAGGGAGAAGCAGGCTTCCCGCTAAGCAAGGAGCCCAATGCGGGGCTCGATCCCAGGACCCTGGGATCATTACGTGAGCCGAAGGCAGATGCTTAACAACTGAGCCACCCAGGCGCCCCTTGTAGCCATTTTTCTTTAGGTTTTCTTTTTTCATACTGATTTGAAAGATCTCTATGCCTGTTAAGGATAGTAAGCCTTTCTGCTATATTACTGCAAGTATTTTTCCAATTTGACATTTTTCTCTTACTGTTGCTTATGATTTTTTTTTGAAGACCTAGAAATTCTCTATTGTAAGTGGCCAAATATATTGTTCTCATCCTTTGGATCTCTTCTCTTGTTTTTGGGCTTAGAAGGTCTTTCACTATATTATTTTAATCTAATACAGGCAACCTTAACTTTTTGTAATTCTGTCTTAAGTAAAATTTGTGCATATCGTAACCATCCAAAAAGAAAACCACCTGCATTTTTAAAAATTGTCTCTTTAATTCATCTGTAACTTAATTTGGGAGATGATGTGAGCTGATGTTCTAATTTGATTTCATTTCAACATTTATTGAAAAATGCATTGCTTTCAAATAATTCACACCACTTCTTTTATCTTCTAATAAGCTCATAGGTATTCTGTGTAATTCAAGATTACCCCTTCTTTTTCATGCCATCATATTTTAATTGTGGCATCGTGCAATGTTGTTTTCACTACCCTATGTAATATATACAACATCGTAATGACATTTTCAGTTTTGTTTTCTTGTTATTACATCTTAATGTAATTTAGAATCACTTTGAAAATCAAAATTCCAAACTATGTTAAGTGTATGACTCAAAATAAAGCTAACATCTTTGCCATACACACTCTTTTCAGCAAAGCATATAGTTGTCTTTCCACACGTTCTTTTTCATATCTCTTGAATTTTGCAATTTGGATTTTAGTTTTTTTCCAATATTTTGTAATGAAAAGTTTCAGGTGTAAAAAAAAGTTGCAAGAATTTCGTCGTGAGCACTTCTAGAGACTCTGTCATTAACACTTTACTTGCTTTTATCATGTATGTGTCCATCTAGCCAACCAATCATCTTGATTTTTTGATGCACTTCAAGTTAAAGTACATGCATCAGTAGAAATTTGCCTAAATATTTCACGTTGCATATAATTAACTCGATTTCAGTATTTGTTTACAGGGTTTTTTTTTTCTTTTGAGGTACAATTTACATACAGGGAAAAGCACAAATCTGACTTAGATACATTCCTAACTTTTGACAAATGCATATACCTGTGTACCCCAACCCCTATCAAGATAGAAGCATTGCATCATCCCAGAAAATTCTCTCATGCCCTTTCCTGTCAATGCCCATCCCCTATTCTCAGAGTCAATCACTGTTCTGATTTTTTCCACCATAATTTATTTTTACCTTTTTTAGAACTACATACAAATGAAATCATACAGTATGGACTCGTGCATATGGTTTCTTTCACATGACAAAAATATTTCAGGGTTCATTGACATATTGCATGCATCAGTGCTGTGTTCCTTTTTATTGCTGCCTAGTATTCCATTACATGAAAATACCGTAATTTGCTTATGCATTCTCCTATTGATGGACACCGGGGCTGTGTTCAGTTTTTGACTATTGTTAATGATGTCCTGCCAGAGACATTCCTGCACAAGCTTTTTTGTGGACATGGATTTTCAGTTTTCTTGGATAATTACCTGGGTATGCAATTGTTGGGTCACAGGGTAGATAGATACATATCGAGATGAATGAAAAAAATGTCCGATTTTCCCAAACTCCCACCCACAATGTTTGAAAGTTCCAGTTGCTCCACATTCTTGATAACATTTGGGATTGTCGGCCTTTTTAATTTTAGACCTTCTAGAGGACGTGTCCAGGTATCATACTGCGGCTTTGATTTCAGTT
The DNA here is from genome assembly GCF_023065955.2 of Ursus arctos. NCBI lineage: Eukaryota > Metazoa > Chordata > Mammalia > Carnivora > Ursidae > Ursus > Ursus arctos. The sequence continues at coordinate 18,825,217 of NW_026622830.1, read as the reverse complement.
TCCCTGATGATTAAAGATACTGAGCACTTTGTATAGGTCCACGGCCCACGTGTTCATCTTCTTTTGTGAAATGCCTATCCAGTTATTTTGCCCGTTTTTATTGTCTTTTTGTTTGTTTGTTCGTTCGTTTGTTTTCTAGTGAATTACGGTTCTTTCTATACCCTGGATACCAGCTCTTTGTAAAGTATCTGTTTTACTAATGCTTTCTCTCAGTTTGTGGATTGCCTGCTTATTTTCTCAACAGTGTCTGCTTATAAACAGAAATGTTCACATGCTGATGAAGACTAACTTACCAGTTTTTCTTTTCTGAGTCGTCTCTAAGAACACTGCCTCTAAGTCATGATGACATTCTTCTATGTTTTCTCCTGAAAGCTTTGTGGGTTTGTATACATTATGAAGTAGGAATTGACTTCCTATTTTTACCTTATGAATAAACTATTCCAGTTTCATTAGCTGAAAGACTGTCAGAAAGAAAGAAGGAAAGAGAGAAGAGAAAAGAAGAAGAAGAAGAAGAAGAAGAAGAAGAAGAAGAAGAAGAAGAAGAAGAAGAAGAAGAAGAAGAAAGAAGAAGAAGAAGAAAAAGAAAGAAAGAAGAAAGAAAGAAAGAAAGAAAGAGAAAGAAGAAAAGAAAGAAAAGAAAAGAAAAGAAAAGAAAAGAAAAGAAAAGGAGAGAGAGAGAGAGACGGAGGGAAGAAGGGAGGGTAGGAGGGAGGGAGGAAGGAAGACTTTCCTTTCTGGACTGAATGGCTTTGGTGCCTCTGTCAAAAATTAGTTGGCCACACTATATTGCACACCTGAAACTAATACAAAACTGTATGTTAACTATACTGGCACTAAAATTAAAAACTCAAGATTTTTTTTAAAAAATTAGTTGGCCAGTTGAGTCCATTTCTGAGCTTTGTGTTCTGTTCCATTGATCCATTTGTCAATCTCTATGCCAGTACCACACTTCTGATGCTCATAGCTTTAAAATGAGTCTTGAGGTCAGATAGTGGAAGTCCTCCAAGCTTGCTCTTTTTTATCAAGATTACGTGTGATATTCTGGGTGCTTTGCATTTCTCTATAAATGTTAGAGTCAGTTTATCAATTTCTGCAAAACACCCTCTGGAATTTCTATTGTGATTATGTCGAATCTAATGGGCAGTTTGGGAAGAATTACTGTCTTAACAGCATTGAGCCTTCCTATCTATAAATACCCATTGACTTGGGTCTTCTTTAATTCCTCTCAGCTTTTTTTATGCTTTTCAGTACAGACGTCTTGCACATATTCTGTTAAATTTAATCCTCAGTATATTTCGCTGGTTTGTTTTTGATGCTCTGGCAAAGGGATCTTTAAACTTCACTTTCCAAATATTTGGTGCTAGTATACAAATAATAAAATTTATCTTTGTATATTAATCTGGACCAATATGAACTTGCTCAATTCACTTAGGTCTAGTAGTTGTGGGGTAGATTAATTAGGATTCTTCACATAAATTATCATCACATCTGAACATACATATAATTTTACCTCTTTCTTTCCTATCTGTCTGCTTTTGAGGGGGGGGGCTTTTTTTTCCTTTTTGCCATTGCTACAACCTCATTGCAATGTTAGGAAGGGTGAGAGAGGACATCTTCGCCTTGTTCCCACTCTTAGCGAGAAAGTGTTCAGTATTTCACCAGTAAGTATGTTTGCCATAACTTTTTAATAAATAAACTCTATCAAATTGAGAAATTCTTTTATTCTTAGCATACTGAGTTTTTATCATGAATTTTTTATCATGAAAAAAATCATTTGTATCAAATGCCTTTTCTCCTTGATATAGGTTTCTTCTTTTTTTTTTAAAAGATTTTATTTATTCGACAGAGATAGAGACAGCCAGCAAGAGAGGGAACACAGCAGGGGGAGTGCGAGAGGAAGAAGCAGGCTCGTAGCGGAAGAGCCTGATGTGGGGCTCGATCCCATAACGCCGGGATCACGCCCTGAGCCGAAGGCAGACGCCCAACCGCTGTGCCACCCAGGCGCCCCGATATAGGTTTCTTCTTAATCCTGTAAATCCAGTGCATTACACTGCTGCATTTGCCCATGTTAAACCCACACTGCAGTTCTGGGATAAGTCCCACCTGGTCGTGATGTGTTATCCTTTTTGTATATCGCTGGATTTGTTTGCTAATATTTTGTTAAGGATTTTTTAGCCTATATTCATGCGGGATTTTAGTAATTCTGTTTCTTTTCTCTCTTTCTGTCTTTCTTTCTTCCTTTCTCCTTTTGGAATTTCTGTGAGATTTTTGTATAATGATTTCACAAATAAATATTATAAAATGAATTGGAAAGCATTACCTCCTCTAGTTTCAGGAAGAGTTTACATGAGATTAATGTCATTCCTTCCTTAAATATTAAAAGAATTCACCGGTGAAAATATGTAAGCCTGGAATTTTCTTTGAAGGAAGATTGTTTTTTAACTTCTTTGACTCTCCATTTATATAAAGAATTTGGTATTTGTTTATTTGTGTGTTGGGGGAAAGAGTTTATTTTTAAATCTGTTATTCATTTTTTTCAGCCTTTTATCTAATAGAGTTCTGTTCTACTGGAATCCTCTCTGCCTCCGACTGCCTTATTTTCTGACATTCAAAACCAACAGAATGGGGGCGACTGGGTGGCTCAGTCGTTGGGCGTCTGCCTTCGGCTCAGGGTGTGATCCCAGGGTTCTGGGATCGAGCCCCGCATCAGGCTCCCTGCTCAGCCTGCTTCTTCCTCTCCCACTCCCCCTGCTTGTGTTCCCTCTCTTGCTGACTGTCTCTCTCTCTGTCAAGTAAGTAAATAAAATCTTTTAAAAAAAAACCAACAGAATGCATTAAAATCTATAGTCTCCAACAGACCCTGCTACCTGGTCTCTCTGTGTCTCAATCTTCAATCCTTTTTCTCACTCCTCATCTCAATCCTCTTTGCCTCATCCTCGATCTGCGTAACTTCCCCGAGGGTGTCTGTGCGCCCCAGGATCAGTGTAATAAGGCCCCAACTTTCTACGTTGCCACTTGATTTAAAAAAACATATTCTCCAAAAAATATATGGAAATGGCAAAAAAACGATGCTTACAGACTTGAGAGATGCTGCAGATGCTATGTCTCTAAGCCAATGCAAAGAGGGGGCTAAGGAGAGAGGGTGCCCACTTTTATGGTGGGGGGGCTGTGCTTTCTCCACGTCTTCATTAGAGAGGTTAATTGGAAAGCAAGGGAGGCTGTGCCAGGGGCAGCTAGAGCTAGCCAGATGCCATTTTAAACTGGAAGCGTTTCAGCTGATTTCTTCGAGAACACACAAGGCTTTGCTCTACAGACACACTGCTAACTGGCACAAAGTGTACCTTCAGCCCACAGTCGGGCACTTGTCCCTTCCTTCTGCAGACACTCTGCCCCAGTCATTGCCTAACTATAGTCACCTGTCCTCACTATTCCTTTGTGGGGGGAAACTGATGTGATGTGTTCATGATTCCAGTGAAAACCAGATGGTCATGTCCTCAACTCCATTCAGAAATGAAGATTCCCTTCAAGAGTCAGAACGGATGGACAACCATGGCCTCCAGGCTCCAAAGTTTGTCCCAACTCAGCTGCACCCCCTGGTTACGCCAGAGTGTTTATAAGGTCCTGGAAATACCAGCTTCAGGAAAGACCTGAAGATCCTGGAAAGTCCACTGAACATCCTGCAAAGGCCACCTGAACCCACTCAGTTCTCTCTGGTTCATATGCCTCAGTTACCATCAAATTAAAACTTGGATGTGAGGTGACTCTGAAGGAACGAGAACCATCTTCCTGTAACTGCTGCAAATAATAGACACGTATCTGGGCACATACTTGTTGACAACGTGGTTTCAAAAGGTGATTTTAACAATCAAAAAAGAGGATACTCCTAGAAGGCCCAATCCTGAGGAGCCATACAGAAGAGACGCACAGGGAAAGGTGTGTGGAAAGAGGCCCACAGCTCGCCATTCTTCCAGCACCCTACATGGTCACCAACCTGGAAGCCCTTTGAATCTCATCGTTTTGGGTTTTTTGGAGGCTTCATTACATAAGCATGATTGATTAAATCATTGGCCATTGGTGATGGGGTGTGATACGCCAGCCCCTTTCCCTTCGCAGGAGGTCAGGGGGTGGGACTGAAAGTTCCAACTCTGTAACCACGTGGTTGGTTTCCCTGGCAACCAGCCCCCATCCTTAGGGGCTTTCCAAAAGTCACCTCATTAACAGAAACTCAGGTGTGGTTGAAAGGGGTTTGTTATAAATATCAAGACATTTTTATCGCTCTTATCACTTAGGAAATTCCAAGGGTTTTAGGAGCTCTGTGTCAGAAACTGGGATGAAGACCAAATATATATTTCTTATTATAAATCACAACGTCACACTCCCTTACTGCCCTGGGTGAGTTTAACTCTTTAGTGGTTGCAAAAAAAGAGAGAGTGGGGAGATGGATCAAAGCAAAAGTTTGCCATAGCTGACTGGACCCCAAGCCAGTTTTGCAAAATCACCAAGACAATGACTTCCACCACCTTCAGATGCAGGGTTTTTTGGGGTTTGGGTTTTTGTTTTGTTTTGTTTTGTTTTGATTTTTGGTTTGCTGAGTTTTTTTTCCTGAACTGGTGCTTTCAAGTAGGAAAAGTGAGACAACAATGGGGCTTCACATGTACTCAATTATTTCTTGTGTAAAACCACACCAACAGGAGAGGCTAGGGTGAGCTCTGTGACAGCAAGTTCACTATTATATCTCCAGTGCACTCAGACAGTATGGAAGGAAGGAAGGAAGGAAGGAAGGAAGGAAAGGAAGGAGGGAGGAAGGAAGGAAGGAATGATAGATATGAGCCATACACAAGAAACAGGCTCAATGATTCCCTTATTAATCCACAACTTGAGCCACTGTCTACAAGGTCTCAATTCTTGACCTTGGAGTAACCTTTCCTAAGTCCCACCTCTCCTGTGGTCACAACTTGGAGTCAAGACTGTACAGTTTCTTGCTCTTTACTAAACCTACATCTCCATCCACCTTGTTGACCAGGATGTGATCATCTTGTTCACCAAGTCATGTTCACCTTTTAATTCTATCTCATTAACTCTACTTCTTCCAACTAAATACAACATTAAAAGGAAAACAAAAGGTCATGCATGTACTCTATGACTCCCTCTTGGTCACAGCTGATCAGGACAGAAGTCAACATCTGACTCAAACCAGGCCAATCCCAGGGATGTGGAATTCCAACACACTCTAGACTGGGCACTGGAAGGAAGGAGGTCTTGAGAAGCTTGAGCTCAACCCAACACGTGGCCGGAAAAACTGAGAACACCAGTGGGCAAAAAGAAGAGAAGAGGCACATACATTGAAGTAGAAATAAGAGGCAGAAAGTAAGAGCTCTCCAGGCTCCAGAATGTTCCATACCTAGTTCCAGTTCCTCCCCGAGGCCAGGCTGCATTCTGTAAAACAGCCCTGGGCCCTTGTAATCAATTGTTCCATCTCAACAGCTTAAGCTAATACAAGCAGGCTTCTGCCATTACAACTACAAACAATGACAGAATAGCATGGACTGGCATGCTTGGTTCTTTCCCATCTTTGACTGACCCTTTCTATGAACTAGCCAACATGCTAAGCACTCTACAGTATATAAGCACTATATAGTTGTGAACTATATCGGAACTATATTACAGAAGATTCTAAGTAGGGGAATGACACAGTCTGGCCTATGAGATCTTCCTACACAGAGAATGGATTGGAGGAGAAGTAATATGTAAACAAGAGGCCACTGCAAAGAGCCAGGTGCAGGGACAGAGAAATGAAGAAAACTGGATACACTCAAGCACATTTTCTTTCAGTACTTACTGAGAAACTTCCATTTGCCAGATGCTGTGCTCAAACCAGGAATTCTGCAGAAAACAAGACAGCCAAGATTCCTACTTTCACAAGCTCACAATTTAGGGGGTCCACAAACAGCATCCAAATAGCCACCCAAATGCCACAAAAGAAATATAAAGCGCGGTGCGGTCTTTTCCATGGGGTAACCCTACTGGCACTGGGATCAAGGTGTGAGTGAGCTGAAATCTGTAAAAACACAGGAGTTCATTTTGCAGAAGGAGGCAAGGAAAGAGCACATACCCTGAGCTTGTATCTGAGGTTGACGACACCATGGAGAGTTCTCAGAATAGAAAGTTCGGGGTGGCTAGAGTACGGTATGATATTAAGCAGATAGAATCACTGGGGCCTGGGGGCTGATGAGAGGTGGAAGGAAGGGAGAGAGAATGACCAAGGATGACATCAGACCTCCAGCTTGGGCAACCAGAAGCATGGTGGTACCATGTCCTGGGAGAGAAGACTCAGGCAGAGGAGCGGAGGGGAAGGAAGCAGGAGGGGATGACTTGAGGACATGTAGACCGAGGTGTCTGTGAGACATTGGCTGGAGTCTAGTGACTAGAAGTTTGTAAAAATTAACTAAATCTATGCATGGGATCTGCCACATGGCATGTGTGTTCAATAAATGACAGTAAAAAGTATTGTTGTTTGTATTATGAATTAGATACAATAGCTCACATTTGGACTAAAATTCTAGTGGTTGTTTAATTTGTCTTCCAAATCAGAGAGTCAAAAAGGACACTAGTAATAAGTACTCTAAGAATCACGATTATACTAGGACTGTCCCTGGACAAATTGGGATGTCCGGTCACTCTAAGCACAACCCAAGTTCTCCCAGGAGCCCCGAAGCCTGCAGAGGAACAACAAAGACTGAGGAGCCCCTGGAACGTGACCTGCCCAGCACCTCCCTAGGACCCGGCCAGGACCAGCTCTTGATGGTCTCCTGGGTCCAACTGCCGGCGTTGCCTTCTCCTGCAGTGGTTGCTTGGAAGTTAAGTCTCCCTGGCATACCTAGCAAGGAGAAGAGTCAGATCCAGGCATGCTGTGAAGGCAGGGCAGTAGGGCTCTGACCATGTCCTAAGCAAGGAGGGCAGAGGAATCGCTCTGTTCTGTCAGGACCCATGTTGCTCAGCAGAGGCGGGACCAAAGAGACGTGTGGGTAGACCTCTCTGCCGCATTTTCCATGAGCTTTTCATCTTTCCTTTGGGTCAACTGACAGCTCTACTGGGCTTAAACTAGGATTCAGCTCCCCACAAAATCCACATAAAAAATACATATATATATATGTATATATTTATTATATAAATTATATATTTACATATATTTATATGTATGTATATTATATGTATATATACATATATATATATATATATATATATTTACATATATTTAACTCTAAGTGCCCTTTGAACCCTGAGCCCAGGTACTTTCGTCTAAAGACAGATACATTATAAGCCCTAAAAGACCATAACAAAATCAAAACCTTTAGTACTATTTAAAATTCTACTTACTGTTTCTCCTGATTACCAAAAAGCTGCCTGGTTGGGTTTTTTTGTTTGTTTGTTTGTTTTGGGGGGGGGGTTCCTCAAAAATAGGTATAGACAGAAAAATAAAAGCAGCTTCGGTCTCAGTACTCAGAAATAACCATGAAATTTCCAGTTTTCTATGCATATTTTTAAGTAAATCAGGATCATACTGAATAATGTTTTTATTGTCCCTTTCATTTTAAGATTTTATTTATTTGACAGAGAGAGAGCACAAGCAGGGGGAGAGGCAGAGGGAAAGGAAGACGCAAACTCCCTACTAATCGACTGAGCCACCCAGGCGCCCCTCTATTTGCCAATTTAATGGATGAAAATGATACCTTCTTATTTCATTTGGATTGTTTCACTGTTTCAATAATTTAAATTATTTCCAAAAAAGCAAACAAAGAAATAGAAAAGGTAGCCTCCTGGGGCGCCTGGGTGGCACAGCGGTTAGGCGTCTGCCTTCGGCTCAGGGCGTGATCCCGGGGTTCTGGGATCAAGCCCCACATCAGGCTCCTCCACTGTGAGCCTGCTTCTTCCTCTCCCACTCCCCCTGCTTGTGTTCCCTCTCTTGCTGGCTGTCTCTATCTCTGTCGCATAAAATAAAATAAAATCTTAAAAAAAAAAGAAAAGAAAAGAAAAGAAAAGACAAGTTGGCATCCTGCTGTCTGGATAGCTTGAGACATTCACAAAGTTCTCTGGGGTTTTGATTCTTCAGATCAAACCTGGGATTACAGCTCCATGATTTTCTGCCACATCTCAGCTGGCTTACACCCCATGCATATATGCAATCCTTTCAAACAGACAAGCCTGTGTTAGCTTCCAGGGCTGCCGCAACAACTTACCACAAACGCAGCGGCTTACAACAGACATTTACTCTCTGCGGCACTGGAGGCCAGAAGTCTAGGATCGAGGTGCCGGGAGGGCCGTGCTCCCTCCAGAGTCTCCAGCAGAGAATCCTTCCTTGCTTCCTCCAGCTTCGGGCAGCTGCTGCCATCTCTTAGCCGGTCTCTGCCTCTGTGCTCACACGGCCTTCTTCCTGTGTCTCTGTGTGTCTTCTCCTTTTCTGTCTTATGAGGACATCTGTCACTGGCTCTGTGACTTATCCAAATCCAGGATGATCTCGCCCCAAAATCCTGGCCTTAATTACATCTGAAAAGACCCTATTTCCAAAGAAGGGCATACTTGCAGGCTCTGGGGATTAGGACTTGCGACATGTCTTTTGGGGGAGAAGTCATTCAACGCACTGCAGTCCCAGAGCAGGGTCCTAGCTCGGAGTGTCCTTTGAGGTTCCCCATAGGAGGCATTCACTCCAGAGCCTTTAGAAGAACGGTGAGTGCCCTGTCCCCACTGAATCCAGAGCAAGAAACCGAGGAGAAATGGCTATCACCGAAGGAGAGATTTGTGTGACTTGTTTCTATAACCCCAAAAGAAACCCATTTTTTTTCTTTTTCAACCAACGTTTGTTGCTATGAATTGGGCCACCTGCCAACTTAGGGTGAACCGGGGCCCGAGGGGAGTGTCATGCGCTGGCCAACACAAAGCACCTACACCAGAAAACTCAGATTCCCAACGGCCAGGAAAACAAAACAAAACGGATTGCAGTAAAAGACAATCAAATGAGCAGTAACAGGACGTCTGAGCCAGTGCTTCCCCGGGGCGGAGAAGGGAGTGTTTCGGTTCCGACGGAGAAAATCCAGAAGGTGGGAGGCACTTAACCTGGGCGACCACTGAGCGGATCGGGAGGGAAGGTATTCCAGCAGAGTGTTTGGGCATGAACTCAGACATGTACACAGGTTGTCTATGGACCAAGAGGCCCTCCTGGTGTCCCTAGATGTGGGGGCAGCAGCAAGGCCAGACCCAGAGTCACCAAATCAGAAGGTCTTCGTTAAGGAAAAAATGCAAAATTATTAGTAACACAAAAGGAGGCACAAGGCTGACCTGTGCTCCCCCGCCCCCATAACAAGCCAGATACAAAAGGGTACTGCATGGCTCCATTTACATGAGGCCCTAGAACTGTCCAAATCTATCATGATGGAAAGTAGATTAATGGCGACGTGGGGCGGGAACATGCAGGGAGGATGACGTAAAGGGGAAAGAGGGAAAGGTCGGGGGGCGATGGAAGTGGTCTCTATCTTGATGGCTGCCCGGTGTATGTATTCATCAAAACTCACAACTATGCCTTTAGATGTATGTATTTCATTGTACACGAATTATACCTCAAGAAAGATGATTTTTAAAATAAATATATAAAAATTCAGGTACAAAAGGAATATTCATTTAGAATGAGAAAAGAAATAACTAACTGCAAGTTTTAAATGTTGACAAATACCACAAACGTGGCAATATCCAGAAAAACAGCCAAAGTGGGTGTTCCCTGACGGCTCGATGTACGTCTGGAATATTCTTTTCCCTGCGTGTTTTGGCTTCAATCTCTTTGTCTCTGCACTTGTCAATATCACAATTTTTTTTTAGTATCAATGGTGGGTCAGATTTCATTTTTTATTATTGATCATTTAGAAAATGTCCCCCCCCCCCCCCTTGGGGCGCCTGGGTAGCACAGTCGTTAAAGCGTCTGCCTTCGGCTCAGGGCGTGATCCCGGTGTTCCGGGATCAAGTCCCACATCGGGCTCCTCCGCTGGGAGCCTGCTTCTTCCTCTCCCACTCCCCCTGCTTGTGTTCCCTCTCTCGCTGGCTGTCTCTCTGTCACATAAATAAATAAAAAAAAAAATCTTAAAAAAAAAAAAAAAGAATTAAGAGAACCATTATTACTATTTAAAAAAAAAAAAAAAAGAAAATGTCCCCCAGTTTCCTAACTCTTTGTTAATATCTCCTCCATTTTTAGGATTGTCAGAACATTTGGCAAAGTCTTTATTACGTTCTCTCGTATTGGGGCTCTGAGACTTGTCAGAATTTCCCACAGACAAGCTTCCGGCTCTGTACATTTCTACTTGGTTTCTCCTCCATGCTGGGGGCACCACGGGACACGTCCATGCCATGACACAGCCGCTGGCCAAACCTTCATGTCACAACATGTCACGTGTCACATGTAGTCGGCACAATAGGTGGGACGAGTTTCCCTGGAGGCGATTTCTACACCAGGATGACGAGGACTTGCTTAACAATACATGGAAGCAACTGAAAATCACAGAACTATAAACCCAAACTCAGTGCATCCCCAGCTCGACCCGCTCTTAGCGGAGGCCCTGGAGCCACTCGGACAGTAAGAAGAGATGGAGGGACAGTAGAGAAGCCAAAGAAAACAGCCAGTGACTTTAACTTGTCTCTGTTAAAAAAAGAAAAAAAAAATCTTACTTTTGCAAATGCGGTGGCACCCTATGGGAACACATCGCCAGGACCCCCAGCAAGGGCCCTGAGCTGGAATTTCATAAGTGCACAGGGAAGCTTCCTCAGGGAAGGGGGCGTGGTCTAGATAATTTGGGTAAAGTGGCTGGGACCAGACCACAGAGGGCTTTGAAAGTCAGATGATGGACTTTTGCCTTTCACTTCCAAGCAGAGGAGAGCTACAAGGATCCTCCTTTTATTAAAAAAACAGCATGACTTTGCTTTAGTGGGATAACTCTGACAGTGATGGAAAGCATTGCAGGGCTGGGAGGGGGCTGGTGTTTGCTTTAGTTTCCTCCTTTAACTTAAGACATTTCTTATGGAATCCCCTCCTCCCCAAACAGACAAACAAAAACAGCTTTAACCTGTTTATTCGAGTGCATTGCAAAAAAAGACCCCACCTAATTCCAGCACACAGACATCATGAAGTCAAGAGCGTGCTTAAGAATAAGGACTGTGAAATCAAATTCCTCCGCTCAAAATTTGGCCTCCACACTTCCTACCTGTGTGACCTTAGGCAAACCACATGAGCTCCAGGACCCTCAGATGCCTCGTCTGTCAAATAAGAGAAATAGTAGGACCCAGGTGTAGAGTCCCTGCAAGTGAGTTAATGCACTCCAAGCACGCAGCTTCGTTTCTGACTCCCCCACTGTTAGCCATAGTTACTATTTCTTGACAGGCGCCTTCACCAGACAGATATGTTCCGTGGGATGCCTACCCCTGCAGGGTGTCTGTCCTGGTCCCTTATTGCCACCTCAGTCATGACACTATTCAGAGGCAGGCCAAGCATCCCACTTGATGCGGCAAGTTGGACGCACCCATTTCCTGAGTGAAGGATCTGGGGGGAGCTATAAGGTGCGGAGAGGTGAGTCACCACTCAAAAGGGACAGAGAGAGAACGAGAAGCCAAGACAAACTGTGTTAGTCAGGATTCTTCAGGTTTCAAAAGACAAAAGCCCAACTCCCACAAATTTAAGAACAAAGAGACAATATTGGCTCTCACAACCTAAGAAAAACAAGAAAGCTGGACTGCAGGCACATCTGCATCCAGGAGCTCGGAGCACGTTGTCAAGTGTCCCTCTTTGCTTCCAGCGTTATGATCTCTGCGCACTCCCTCCTTTTCTCCTCCGGCTGTCATGATGCAGAGGCAGATGGGAATGCCCCCCCCCCAAACTCCAGGCTTGCATCATTCCTACTTAGCAAACCAAGAGGACAGAGGTTGTACCCATGTATCAAAAGTGAGGGAAGAGTTGGTTGGCTTGGGTCACCTGGCCAGAGATGGTAGGTCCCTGTCCCTGGCAAGGCCACCAGACCCCCAAGGAGGGTAGGATGAGTGATACTTTCAATAGAGGGATGAAAGAACACGAAACAGAGATGATCGATGCCAGTTCCCAAGAGTTATCAAGGTGAAAGCCCACCATTGGATCTGCAACCAGCCCCCTATACCATAATTCCCATCCCAGGATGCTGGCTCCTTGCAGGCTTCTGACCGTGGGAGCCTGTCCCCCACCCAGACTCCCAGGCAGGCTGCCACCTGCTTTCTACCAGAGGCGACCTGGCTCCAAGGCCTGGGCTGTGGCTGCGGGCACCGAGTCAGGCTCTGAGCATCCCTGGGCCAGGGAGGTGGCTGAGTCAAAGGGCCTCAGGCCTCCACACAAGCTGCTCAGCCCTGCTGCTTTGAAAGATCGGGCGGCATTGAAAGATCTCGAGGCGGTGCAGGGCTGCTGTGCGCGTCCACTAATTGGAGATGGTGAAACATTCAGGGAAAATTCAGGTGCCAAATGCCTCTGCTAGAGGTGCGTTAAAAGTGTCCAGTAACTGAGCAACCCCAGTAGCAGGCCACCCTGGGGAATTTCCCGGCAGAAGCCACCGGGTGGATGAGTTCTCGGTCCCAGAGAAGCCTTGCACCCTCACCAGGCTCCGCGCCCCCTCCCGTCCGCAGGATCCGAGGCAACTTTCCTAACCTCTCTGACCCTCTGTTTTCTTAGTCCTAAAATAGAAATTACATACTTTCTCAGGAATAAGAAGATGATGACTATAGATCTATTGGGTTTTTTTTTCTTAAGTGCTGGCAAATTATATTTTTGATAAATTATACGTTTCTCAAAAGGGTCCCCTTCAAAAAGATTTCCAACATTTTAGTATGAACTGATTCACATGTTTTTTCATTATTTGGAAGGCCCATCTGCTGTATATGAGATCGGGCTCTCTTTTTCCTTTCTTGCTTTTGCACAGGGGCAACCTGTGATGTGTTGACCCTCCCCAGTGTTATCTGTGTATATTATTAATTTTTGCTCTTACTTTGTTTCCTTCCTTACTACACCTTTTGGGGGTTTAATCTATTATTTTTTCCTATCTTCTTAAGCTCATTATAAGCATTCAAAGCCATAAATATCACTCCAAGTACTGCTCAGGTACATTCTACAAGTTTTGATACATAGCATTTTCATTACTCTCTAGTCGTAACTCTTACCTATATTACATACGTTATTATTTCTCATTTGAGCCATGCACGCTTTAGAAATGGGTTTCTAAATTTCAAAAGTATATGTACTTTTTTTAAAGCTATCTTACTCATATTTACAGAGCAGGACACCTGGTGTATAATAAATGATCGAAGATTTTTGGAAGGCAAAACGAAAGAAGGGGAAGAAGGAAAAGACAAAAAGAGGGAAGGCTGGAGAGGGAGGTCACAGAGGGACCCTGATTGGTTTGAGGCCAAATTTAGCAGCTCTGCTGTTGGAGTGAACATCACAATGCTTAGATGTAAGCAGAGAGCAGCACACGCCCCCAGCCCCCACCCCGAACATCTCAGAGGAAATTCTGGAATATTTGAGTCTTAGACCCAGATGTTGTGCCTTCTGCGGCTCCTTCCCCTCCTGTGCCAGCCTGGCGCCCACCCCAGCCGGAAGAAGACGGGGCAGGCCGAATCTGCCAGCGGTCCCCTGGGCACGCCCTGGGAGGCAGGGGCAGGCAGAGTAAAGGGATAGCCTGAAGGACTGGAGCGGAGTTGGGGAAGATGTCAGCAGGTCAGGGATACGGGCAAGTTCCCTGCCGGCCGTGCCGCTGACTGCCTTCCTTCTGTGTCTCGTTTAAATCGCTTTTCCAGGCCTCGAGAAGGTCCAACAGCCGTGCAACCACACGTGCTCTCTTCAACCATCGCTCCCTGACAGTGGAATGACCGTGGCAGCCAGTCATCAGCCAGGCTGGTCACACGCAGGTGGCCCCACCCTATGTCATGCTCTGCGCTGCTCGGCCTTTCCTCCGTGCTCCCACTGACCCTGAACTCGGAGCTGGTCCACGGCCCGTCTGATCTCAGATCCACTCCCTGCCCTTCCTCTGCCTTGCTCTGCGGACGGCCTTCCCCAGGGTCCCGTGTCCCCTGGCTTCCTGGTAGTTTTGCTCCATGGGAAGCACTGGAGGAAGGTGAGGGCGGCCAGGGTATGCCCCTCAATTCTTTCTGGCAATAATTACAGCCCCACCTTGGCGCCCCCTCCTTCTGGGCACAAACTACCACGGTTTTAGCTTCTGCTGAGGGTCCTAACTCCCCAGATGTAACACCTCAGGCCCTGGGGGCGGCGGCAGCTTCCTGCTCTTATTTACACCTGGGCTGCCCCTCTCTCTCCAGTCACCTGTGTGACGAATTCCTTGTGTTAAATTCCCTCTGTTGGGAAGACCTAAAGCAATTCCCATTTCTTGGCTGGAAACGGACTAATACAAATCCATTTTACAGATGAAGCCTGGAGTGGAGTTCAGAGACATTAAGGAAGAAGGTATGGGACGGTCCGTAAAGGCGGTAGCAGCCCAGAGCCTGGGGCCAGGTGTGCCTCCCACAGTGGCTCATCCCAACATCTTGGGAGCTGTGTCCGCATTGGCAAAACTGATGATGGAGGATGCTGACAGCGAGTGTGTGGAACTGTTACAAAGATGAAATCGGCTAATACCTGTATCATTTCAGCGAAGCGGGAAGATGGGCATATGGCCACAGGACGAACAAGTGGCAGAAATAGGGTCCAGATCTCCCACCCAGGGCTCGCTCCCAAGCAGCCTGAATCAAGTTGTTCCTGGGTTGGATGCCCAGAAGGGATTTCCCATCCCAACCTCGCAGAGGGGATCTTTCCCCCAGAGATCTTCCCAGCGGTGCTCCTTTTCCGCCATCACCTCCACATGGAGCTGACCTCCGGTGTTCCCGCTGGATAACTGCGAGTGGCTTTCAAGGGGGTTTGTCCCACTCAGTTCTCATGGTGGGGGGGGGGGCACAGACCCCAGGTACGGCCGCAGAATGGACCACAGCCTCTCTGACCTCTGGCAGCCAGGAGGGCCAGTGGAGACCCCAACACACGGCCTTAGGTCGCTATGCCAGGAGCCTCGTGGGCCAGCCCAGAGGTATAAGTGAGCTCTGCCACCAGCCCTTCCAATCTGCAGCCGGCAGTCCTCACTCCCCACCTCCAGGAGCCAGGTCTCCAGTTCCTCTATTAGGACTGGCCTGGCCACTCACCAGTGAGGGACAGACTGCAGCCGGGGAGCACGGAGTCTCACACTGCCCTGGCTTCCCTAGGATCAGATGCCTCAGGCCCCGGGACTCCGAGCACGGTATAGAATATACGGTCGATCTCCACTTGCGTCCTCTGGGAGAAACCCTTCTCTGCCCATCCACACTGAAGTCTCTGCCATCCACCAGCGGCTTCGGGAACGAATCTCTGGAATGCACCAGAGACTTGGACCCAGGAAGGAAGGATCCCAGAGCATACTCAGCCCTCTACAGACAGGGCATCCCGGAGAACGCCCTGGAGTAGCTGTCCCCTCAAAACAGCCCCATTGGGAGCATCCCAGATGGTTTGCTCCCGTGGGTGGGTCCAGGTCCCCAGAGCAGTTTACGCATATGGTGACCAATATGATCGTTCCTTCATCAAAACTGCCGTGGGTTACAACAGCACATGTCCTGTAACAGAAACATGCTGCCCCCCTTTTCTGCAGGGGGCTACACATGCAGAAAATCACGGCAGGCTCAAATCCAGCCCTTTATGAGCTCCGGAGTTTTCATTATTTTGTTGCCTTTAATATTATTCTAAAAACCATAACCTCTTCAGTAACATAGGTATATGACTAGAAAGCTAATAATCTCCCTTAACTTCCAGAGGAACCTCGATGTTAATAACCTAGTATAGTCATATGTCCTTTTTACTATATTTATAAGACACATTCAGGGTTTGAGGTTTGGGGAAATGGGTTGTTTCATTTTGTTTTTTGCTTTTGTTTTTACGAAACATGGGATCCCATGATATAGATTACAAATGGCTTTTCTCAGCCAACAGATCATACTTTGCACTCATACCTGATTCTTGCCGAGAGCCTGTGTCCTATGCAGTAACACAACATAGCCAGCCATTGCCCTAGCAATGAGTGGGAAATACACTTCCACAGTGTCTGCCACTGGCATTGGGATGTTTGTGCGCTCTAACAGTTAGCATTACTCAAACCCAGGAGCTCTCCAAGTATGGTTACCAGACCAACCCGCAGCGGTAGCACCTAGGAAATGTTTAGAAGTACAAAATTTGGGCTCCAGAAGCTCCCACAGTGAGGGTAGGAGGTGTCCCAGCACTCCGCGTTTTAGCAAGCCCTACAGGTCATTCTGACGCATGTTCCCATTGGAGACCCGCAGCCTGCAAGGACCATGCCCATTTGTTTGTCCTCCACAAACAATTGCAGCAATTCCCAAAGTGTTTTCTCTGAGTGTAAGAAGCCAAGAAGCTTCTAGATGTGCAAAGTTAGATGCAAGCAACTTTAGCTTGCTTGCTACCCCATTAGTTGGTGAACTCATTCCTTCACTTTCCCAGGATGTCTTGAACTCATGGGTACAGACATAAAGCAGACATATGCCACCATCTAACATATTTGGAAAAATAGGACAAGCAAATTTTCCCTGAATGGACTAGATATCTGGTGGGATTCTTCCTTAGGTGCAAAGAGATTGCAATTGGTGAGTTCTGCAAAAGACCAACCATCTGGAACGAGCAGACATGGAAGGAATAATAGTGCCCAAAGTCTCACCACTCATCAGCACCTCTGAGGCTCGGCTTTTGCTTCTCGAAAACTGGGGATACTAAAACCTACCTGCCAGGCTGTTGGTCCACACTGTACTTGGCGGCCCCCCAAGTGAAGACTGGCTGTCAGCTTAGTGTCCAACGCATCTCTGTGACGGTCGAGAGAACGAAGCAATGAGAGGAGTTCACAAGTTATCTCAGGAGAATGCCACTTTCCTATGCTGCCTTCATCCCAAGAGTCAGAGCATGTGTCCCTGCTCTGTTCCGTAAGAGGTCCCTGGGAGGCAAGCTTGGGTGGGGGTGAGCACGCTGTGGGGGGTGGGGAACGCATTAAGCCACCTGAGAGGTCCCAAGTCTCCATTCAGGCGCTAGGAATGAAAGGTGTATAGGTTGGGGAAAGGGGGTTCAAACTTCCAAGTGCATCAGAATCCCCTGGGGGCTTATTCAGTCACGGATGCCTGGGCACCCTCCCCCCAGGAGTTTTCAGATTAAGGAAATCCAAGATGGTACCTGCGAGTTTGCATTGCTCACATGCTGCCAGGGGATGCCGGTGATGCTGACCCAGCGCCCACACTCAGGCCCATCGGGTTACAGGCATGCCAGCTGTCATAACAGACAAACTCCCAAGGGTCCGTGGCTTGTCCCAAGGAACGTGTATATGCTACTGGGTAACTGTGTAATCCGGGTGCTCTTGGTTGGCGGGGGGTCTGCTCCACTCAGTCCTGCTGGAGGCTCTGCCAGAGTCATCATTCCCACCCCACGCCATCGGCCAGGACTTGGGGTCACCCCACCTTATGCCAAAGGACCTGGGAACTATAGTCCTTGGGTGGACGGTTGCTTCTCCATAGCAAGCCGCTTCTTCCCGGCTGTGCAAGAACAGGACAAGCCAAAGGCCAGGGCGGCAAATGGCAAGTGTTTTCCCATCCCCAAGCCCTGTCCTGGCCCCTGGGAAGTGGGTTAGTCCAGCCACCGCCCCAGAGCTGCAAATGTCCTGCCAGCAGAACGCACTTCGGACAGTAGCGGGAACGAGGCGCAGAGTCCCTTCCCAGTGACAGGGACATAAGCTCACCAACGTCTCCACCCCCTGCCCTGTCCTCTCAGGGTGCAGCGTGATAGAGCAGAACCACGGGCTTGCGATCAGAGAGAAGAGCCGTCACTTACCATTGTGTGACCTTGGGTCTCTCCGATCCTGGCATTTACTGAGCACCTGCCACCTGCCAGCCCCATGTAAACCCCACCGCTCTCAGGCACTTTGCATGTGGATGAAGGGCTCCCATGCCCAGCTGTGCATTAAAAACACTTGGTGACCTTTAAAAACATATAAAGCAAAAGCTTATTTTAAAATATTACGTCTAGGGGCACCTGGGTGGCTCAGTCCATGAAGTAAGTATCTGCCTTTTGCTCGGGTCGTGATCCAGGGGTCCTGGGATTGAGTCCTGCCTCAGGCTCCTGCTTCTCCCTCTGCCTCACTCTCTCTCTCTCCCTCTCTGACTCTCAAGAATAAATAAATAAAACCTTTGAAAAAACAAAATAAAATAAAATATGATGTTTCCCCTAACGTTCACTTGGCAACAAAGAAGCCATCTTCGGACCCACACTCACGCTAGGTGATACAAGCAGGAGCGCAGATTGGAGGCCCATAGATCATGGCTGGTGAGGGCGCTGCTGCAGGTTGGCGGGGTAAGTTTAGCTAAGCTGGGACTAAGTTTAACCCCTCCCTGCCAATTTTGGAGTTCACTTGGGCCCCCGGAGACCTCTCGCCTGAGATTTGGAAGGTGGAAGTGAAGCAGCAGCGGGGAACATTCTGTGTAAGCTCAGAAGGCCTGCAGGGTCTGTGGGGCTGTTGGGGCGCAGGCATGTTGCTGGCCTGCAGGCTCGCCAGGGTAACGTGCGGCAGCCCCCGGACCACACCTGCCCCGGCCCCCAATCAGCTCTAGCCCCTCCCCGGCTTCCCCAAGTCTTAGGCCAGGAGCACATTGAGCTCTGTGACACAGGACATCAGCCTCTGCAGGATGTCACTTGCGTGTCATTGAAGTTGGGGACCCAAAAGTCCTTGTGCGTTCCAGCTTGGGTTCCGTTTGTCCCTGCTCTCTGCTCACGTCTGTCTTTCCCTCTTGACTGCTTGCCCTGTCGACAACTTCCCGGAGACTGTTGACTCTGCTCCGACCATCGGGTGGGACCAGATCCTCAATGTCTGGCTTCATATCACTCACTTTTAGTGGTTTTGCTTCTCTGCCTAACACCTGATAGATGCTTTTCTTTTTACAGGCTCATTTAGTTTCCACAGCCGCCCGTAAGGAAGGTCTTGCTGATCCCATTTTAGAGATGAGCAAAATGAGGATCAAAGAGGCTAAGCCATTTGTCCCAGATCCCACAGCCAGGGAGCAGGGAGGGGAGCTGGACTTGAACCCAGGTGCTCTTCACCACATGGTACGTTGTGGCCCCATGAGATAGTCAACACTGGGTTCCCACCTGTGTCTGTGCCCAGATCCCTCCTCCGGCCCCTCATTGCTCTGGAGGAAGGGTCTTCCTCGGCCGGGGTTTGCTACCTGCAGAGAGCAAATGGCCACTGTCTTCCCTTCGCTTTTGCCCTTCCATCTCTGGCCGGAGTTCCGGGTGGGCTAATTACACCATTTCGTCATAAACCAACTGGAGAAGGAAAAATGCTCTCTTGGAAGATTCACAATGTAACTCAAAGCCCAGAAGAGCACGTCCTTCGAAACCATTCTGCTTTTATGTACAAGACTCATGGGGATGAGAGAGGGAGGCCCCTCAGGGAACAGGTGCAGAGGCCTGTCCATGGGGAACGGCGCAGCAAGGCCAGCAGGAGAAGACACGGGAGGGAGACAGATCAGGTGGGAGCATGACCAAGGGGAAAGGAGCAAAACAGCAAAGACAAGTACTAGAGAGACAGAGAGGGACACGCAGAGGAGAAAACAGAGGAGTCAGACAGTAGAAATAGAACACAGAATAGAAGGGGGGCAACAGGTAAGAGGTAGCGATAAAGCTGGAGGAAGGAAAGAGTATAACGAAAGAGAATACAGCAGACTGCAAGCCAGAGACTGAGACAGAGAGAGAAAAAGGGAGAGACAGAGGGAGACATGCCATGCTGGTCAGGATCCTACCTAATTCACGCTTCCTCCTGGCCCCAAGTTCCCCAGGAAAGGCTGAGGGGGCAGCAGAGACACCGTGAGGAGGGAGGGGCCGCAGGGCTCCTGGCCTGGCTCAAGGGACGTTGGCCGTGCTGGCAACCCTCCCCAAAGCAGACAGCGCCGCTGAGTCAGCTCCTTTCTTCCCAGCCCCACCTGCCCCACCTCTGGGGCTAATATTCTGGGGATAATTACAGAAAGCCTGCCCGACTGGGATTTATGAGCCCGGAGAGAGCTCGGCTACTGGAGGGGTGGGCAGACACGAGGAGGGAGAATGGTCACCGCCACCCACTGAGCTGGCCACTGAAGGTTTCTGCCACCTGGAATAGGCCTTCCTCAGACACCCACAGACAAAAGGTGTCTGAGGCCCCAAGAAAAAAAGGGAGATCTGTCCAGACTGAAGCCTGGGCCACAAAATCAAATCGTCTATCGTTCAGACAATGGTTTTACTCTTCTACCAACCCCCTTCCAGCAATCCCTCCATCTTTCCACTGAATGTTTCATCCATCCGCCATTTTTTCCACCTCTTTGCCGATCCTTCTTCCCATCTGCCAATACTTCCTCCCATCTGACGTCTCCTCCACTGAGCCACCGTCTCCATTTACCTACCTCTACCCACCTGCCAAACCACCAATCCATCAAAAGCTCCACGATTTAACCCACTCCTCACCCACCCACCCACTGCTCTACCCAACTGCCAACCCCTCTTGCGCCCATCCACCCTTCCTCATTGACCAACTTCCCACCTCTCCGCCAACTCCTTCAGCCTTTACCATTTCTGCTACCCACCTGCCAGCCCCTGAACTCTTAATTCAGCCCTCATCTCTGCCAACCTGTTCCCCATCTGATATCCCCTTCCCCTGTGCACCGCTCTCCACTTAGCTTCCGCACTCCTCCATCCATCTATCCACAACCCCTCCACCCATCGGCCAGCTTCTCCATACGTTTGCGAACCCTGCCCTCCCTCCAACTCCTCACCTACTAGCCCCTCTATCCCTTTCCAAATCTTCTTTCCATCCCCCAAATCTCTAACCCCTCTGCATGTTTACGACCAATCCTTATCTATCCCTACACTCACACATCAATTCTTCCATTCATACACGGCCCTCCCTCCATCTACGTACAACTCCTTGTCCAATACCTACCCCATCCACCATCCCAGCCAGCCAGCCAGCAACACTTCCATTAATATGCTATCCTCTTCCTGCAATGTTTACCCCTTCACCCAGCATGCCCTCAGCACTTCACCTACCTCTCAGTGTACCCACTAACTGCACAAAGGCCCCAACCCAGCCCTTAGGGTGGCTCAGTGAAAAGAAAATGGATTTGTAGAACACACATGCCTGGGATGTAATCCTGGTGTGGCACTCAGGGGCAATGCAGCTCCTTCCAGTGCTACCCCAGCATAGCCACAGCCTTGGCAGGGTCCTCAAGGCCACCGAAGAAGCTGGACAGACGTAAGAAGGGGAGTGGGAGAAAGGTCATCTCACCTCTCTTAAGGATGCTGGTAAAGTTAATTATAGCCATCTTCACACCCTCCCAGCTAACTGGACAGTACAGAGGAAGCCTCACCCCACTGATTTCTGCCCTGGCTTGTCCTGCCTGCCCTGATGGGACACATTCAGGCCACAGGCCCCTCCTCTGCCTGAGCCTTGGGGCTCTGAACTGGGTCCAAAGACTCCAAATAGGCCAAGTCGTGTCAGACCAAGGCCTGGGGTTGCAGGTGGCCCCAAAACCACAGTGAGCCACTCAGACCAATATGGTACCATCCATCCGTGTGAATACAAGTCAGTCTGAAAACGGATGATTTATGGACTGGTTTAGACCCAGGACAGATAGACTGCAGGTAACACAGAGCAGGGCAAGTCCATCAACCCCAGATGTAGGCTAAGGAATGAGCAAGATCTGCATTTGCGTTCTTGCTGCCCTTCCTAGCTGTGTGGCCTTCCCAAATCACTTAACCTCTCTGAGCCACAGTGTCCTCATCTGTAAAATGAGGGTCAAAAATTCCTACCTACTGAGTAGGATTGTGATTAAAGATATGTGCACATCGAGGTACGCCTGACACACAGTAGGCCCCCACCAAAGATGGGGTTACATCCCCCTCACTTGCACAGGCCCTGGGGGTTACTAAGGTCTGGACTAGAGAAGGGAAAACAGGACACATTTCCACCCCCAGCCGAGGCTGCCTTGGCCACAAAGCCAAACCTTCCCCCTAGAGCTCCCTGTATCAGCATTTCCACTGAAAAACCTCTGTTTTCAGGGAATTTTCAGGGAATTTTCTCCACCTGGAAAATTTTGCTATGGGGCAAACTTTGGCCAGAGCCAGAAACAAATTTCTTTAGTAAATTCAGCCCTCCCTTTCGGCCTGTGGCGGCTCTTCGCCAAAACACCAGCTGACAGGTCAGTGTGTGAGTTTCTTTGACTTGGGCTCCAAAGCAGAGTTCAGCAAGTGGTCAGGCTAATTGCTTTTGATATCTAGAAAAGCTAATTAAGGTAATAATACTTGGCACTTGTATAATAATAATAAATATAATGACCCTTTATATGTAAGGAGCGTCTTTCATCCAAGGATCACAAAGCCTTTACAAACATTAATTAATCCTCACAACTCACCTGTGAGGTAGGTGTAATTAGCCCCATTTTATAGCTGGATGAATTGAGGCACAGATACGGCAAGGGATGTGACTGAGATCACACACTGCGTCTGCTGCCAAGACTGGGATGGCTCTGAAAATTCCAGAAGCCACACTAAGTGTTCCCCAAGCTCTCTGGTTGGATCCTTCCTCCTGCCTTTGGACTATCTTGGGGAGCTTCCCCCAGAGCCAAAGCTTTCCTTGACCAACCACAGAGAAAAGCAGAATACCAGGACCACTCCTGGCTGGGTGGCCTTGCGTTGGCCTCTGCCCCTCTCTGAGCCTCTATTTCCTTTCCCATAAGCCAGGAGGTTGGGTTCACAGCCCCAGTGTCCAGTCCCCCTGCTTGTTATCCCATTTCTGGCTTCACTGGCAAGTTTTTCCGGCCTTGAAGCCACCAAAAAAAACCCAGGTTCAGCCAACATCCCATAATAGTTGGGTAGCCAGATTTTACAAGTAAAAATACGAGACACTGAGTTAGATTTGAATTTTGGAAAAACAACAAATCATGTGTTAGATAAGTATGTCCCACACGATATTAGGACATACTTATAGTGACGTGAGATTTCTCATCTATGTGAAATTCAGATTTCACTGGGCATCCCGTATTGTATCTGGCAACTCTGCTCCTTGCCACTGTGTACCAGGCACGGGGTGGATGTGCTCGTATTCCTAATATCATGTAACCCTCAACCTCGCCCCGGGAGGCAGGCACGACTATACCCTGGAGCCTCCGCTGACACCCCAGAGACCCCCCAGTGCCCAGAAAACAAAGTGCAAGCCCCTTGATGGAAACCTTCCAGGCCCTGCAAATGTTGCCACCAAAACTTCTCCAGCTTCATGCTGCCCCAGGGGTCCCCATCACATGTTCTTCTAAGCTCAGAGTCATTAGCAGGGCCCTGCACCCAGCATGCAACCTTGTCTCTCTTGGGTCTCCAACCTTGACTTCTGCTGCTCCTTCCACCTGGCATGCCCTTCCCTACCTTCTGGAAAATGTCTACATGTCTGCAAGACTCTGTTCAATGTTGCCATCTCCAGGAAGCCCTCCCTCACCAAACACTCCCTCTGCTATATTCATCTCTAGGCCCCCGCAGTCCCCAGAGTGTGTGTGTGTGTGTGTGTGTGTGGTTATGTTCTCTGAACTCCAACCACACCAAACACCCTCATGACCAGCACCCCCGTGCTATTTCTTGGCTGCATGTCTCAATGCATGCTATTCCCTCTGCCTGGAATTCCAACCAACACCTTCCAAAATGGATCAAGTCATTCATCTATTTAACTGATATTTATTAAGAACTTGCTATGTGTCAACCTTATAATCCCACCTTCACGAAATTAACAGTCTAGTACAGAGGTCCGCAAACATTTTCTATAAACGTCAGATGGTAAATATTTTAAGCTTTACAGGCCATAGGGTCTATGTTGCCGCTATTCAACTCTGCCTTTGTGGCACGGAAGCAGCCATAGAAAATACATAAACAAATAGGTGTGGTTGTGTTCCAATAAAACTTTATTTACAAAAACAGAGTGTGGGCCGCATTTGGCCCACAGGCCATAGTTTACCAGCTCTGCATCTAGTGTTAGAAACAGATATCACACAAATATGTATCACACAAATACCTAATGACTATGAATAAACCTTCTTAAATGCTGCGAAGGCCAAGATTCTACTCAAACTCCTCCTCCATGAGGCTTATGTCAATGGCCCTTCCTCTCTGTTCCCACGCCCTGGGTTTAGAGCACGTATCTGGGGTCATTCAAGGGAGGGACCTCATATCCAGCCCAGAGGCCTTGCACCCACAGTGGACGCTTCTCATCCTGCCTGAGACCACCCGCTGGCTGGCCGCAGAAGGGGCTGGCCGCCCAGACCGGGGCCCCTCCCAGCAGAGGGCAAGCTCTGCCTCCCCTCACCCGTAAAGACAATCCTGCTGCCCCTCCTTCCAAGTGCCCACCTCTGACTAGTAACCCAGGCCGAGTGGGAACGGGAGTCCTATCTCATAGAGATAAAAAAGTCTCATGTATTTGAGCGTAAGGATTACATTTATCAGCCAAAAAAGACGTATATATAAGCACACACGGACACATGCAAATTCCCGATTCGCACGTGTGCCGAGAGCACTCGCATCCAAACTGGGCACAAACCCAGGTGCATCCGGAGACACACAGACCCTGAGTCCTTGTCTCACAGCCATGCGCATATACACACGTACACGTGTGCGTGCGTGACACAGTCTTCATGCATGTGCACATATACTATGCGTGGCTTATGCACGTGCACACAGGATGCATGTGTGCACGTGTGCATACACTGTAGCACGGACGCGCGCGTGCACACACACACACACACACTACACTCACATATGCCGTGAGAGCCAGCCCCACCATGTGTCTTGCAGGAGGAACTGGCCATGAAAATCACAGCTTTGGCATCTCCAGGCTGCCAGCTCGGTTTGGGTTCCTGCTGCCAATCTCAGCTCTGAGGAGGGCCACAGGAAGTTCCCCGCTTCCCTGGCTGCCACATCCCAGCCACCTCTGACCCCCAGAGGGCCGGAAACTCCCCCGGCTTCCTGCGACCCCCCGGAGCACTCCGTGCCCACCGCTGCTGCAGGCATGTGGCACGCGGAGATAAAGCGCGGCTCAGCATCCCCGCGGCCGCAGCCAAGGCGGCTTCCTTGGCCTCCCCTGGGTGTCAGGGCCTGGAGCGCCAGGGCCGCCAGGGCCTCCAGGGAAGGACCTTGGGCTGAGCCCAAGGTCGGAATGTCCCCATTATCTGAAGGACGCTGACAACTTTCCTGCCCTGCTTTTCCCAACACATCCAGCAGCCTTGAGGAACTCGCCGCCCCCCAACGCCACCATCCCGGGGCTCCAGCGCCATGCAGCCAATGCCCGCGGCTCCCATGGCTCCTACCGAGCATCCCCCCTCCACCCTCTGCCACCTTCCTGGTGGGGAGCTGGGGGTGCAGAGGGCAGTGATTAAGAAGTTGACGAACCAGGGGCGCCTGGATGGCACAGCGGTTAAGCGTCTGCCTTCGGCTCAGGGCGTGATCCCGGAGTTCTGAGATCGAGCCCCACGTCAGGCTCTTCTGCTATGAGCCTGCTTCTTCCTCTCCCACTCCCCCTGCTTGTGTTCCCTCTCTCGCTGGCTGTCTCTATCTCTGTCGAATAAATAAATAAAATCTTTAAAAAAAAAAAAAAAAGAAGTTGACAAACCAACTCCCAGGCTCTTTGTTGAACTAGTCAGGAGAATTTGGGCCCCCTGCTGGTGTCTTCGCACTAAACCATTCATTCATTCATTCACTCATTCATTCATTCATTTAAAACACATGCGTTGAAGCTGTGCCTGGTGCTAGGGATTCCACGGCCAACAGGCAAGAGTCACTGGTCTCACCACGGGGATCAAAACCTAGGTACCAGGAGAGCCTTCTCACGTGGCCTGTGGCAGTCAAGGAGTCTTTGCAGAGGGAGTGACATTGGACTTGAGTTTAAAAGGCCAAAGAGAATGTGTGGGGAAGAGCAAGCTAGACAAAGCCATCAGCAAGTGCAGAGGGCCTGGTGCGTAACGGGTGCTCCAGAAATGTCTGTTGGCTGAATGAAGGAATGAATGAATGGCCACTGGAGGCATTCACGTAGGGACGTGACATTGACTCTTATCGATAAATCATACTTTCCACTGTGGCTGAGGACGCCCAGGACTCTGCCTCTCGCAGGAGGGTCTCTGCCCGGGATGGATGTGCCATCTCCCATGGGTTCACTGCCCCGCGGACTCCCTGTGTCCCGTGCCCACCACACACCTCCATACAGACGCACAGCCATCACGTGGCTGAAGTCGCACCTGCACGTGTGGTACTTGGAACGGGAGACAGCCACGGGTACGCAGCTGCCTGCGGCCGTGTCCACACGTCTAAAAATGATAATCACAGCAAACGCTTTTAACACACATGCCCACGGGCCGGGCAGCCAGGCACTGGTCTATGTTCTCCGCAGTCACTAACTCAGGGAATCAGCCCCCTAAGCTAAGAACAGCCGTGGTCCCTATGTTTAACAGGTAAAGAAAGTAAGGCATAGAGATGTGAACCATTTGTCCAAAGTTATACAGTTAGTAAGTGGCAGGGCTGGGATTCGAACCAAGCTATCTGATCCCAGGGTCCATGCTCTTATCATCAAAGCAAAGTGGTCAGACACCTCCCCACCCAACTCCAGGCTTCCTCCACCACTGTTCTTCCACACTCCACCCATCCATGTTATACTCCAGCCACACTGAACCCGTTGGGGTCCCCTAAACACGCAATTCCCTACCACACTCAGCTCTTTGGCATGTTTCCTCCCATGATTCGCTGCACTGGGTACCTCCCTATGAGATCTAGTTTTGTTATCTGTTTACCAAACATTTGTTAAGCACAGATCATGGTCAGACCTTCGTGCTAAACATTTAATATGCTTTCTTTGGTTCAGTGCTCACTGCAGCCTTATGAAGGTTCTGCTCTTAGCCTTATTTTGCGGATGGCTGAAGTGAGGTCATCTGCCCAAGGTCACAGCCTGGCCAAGTTTGAAATAGACCCAACCTATCTTGACTCACGGGCCTCCGCTATTAATCTCGTCTTGGACTGTGACCTGTTCCGTTTTGCCTGCTGCATCTGACAGGTAAGTCTTAGGGGGAGGAGGAAACGATGGGAAGAAAGAGGAGGAAGAGGAAGAGAAACCACGTGAAAGCAAAATGCAAGGCTATTGGCCCTTAGAAATCCTGAGTGTGGGTGAGGTGGGCGGGTGGAGCAAACTTGCAAACTTTTTACCCATATTTTATTGTGAATAATTTGGGAACATTTAGAAATATGGAAAAGTTGAAAGAATGGTGCCAAGAATACTCATAAACCCACCACCTAAATCTGGCGATCAGCCTTCACTATGCTTTCATTTTTGCGATTCTATCCATCTTGCCGGCCATCGATCCACTTAAAAAGGGGAGACACTTTCCAGACAGGGCTGAGCTCCCCTGGGAAAATCACTGCGGTGATTTGGGGTTTTTAGTGGGTCCAAAAAGCCCATGCACAGTTCACATGTTCACACACAGGTGTGCATATATGCAGGAGCGAGTCCACATGTGCACACGCGTGTGCACACACACACACGGACACAAAGCATAAGGAAAGCTCTGGGATTTGGGGGGGGGGGGCACCTCAGTTGGTCAGTTAGCCAGTTCCTTCCCATCCACCATCCCCACAAGGGACAGCCAGGCCTTCGTGTGGCCCCGTCCAGGCCACCAGGAGCCGCCAGGGCTGAGGCTGGGGTAGGGTGTTTCCCTAATTGGCTCGCTCACCCAGCAGAGGAAACAGCCGCTGGCTTCAGCCTCAGATGACAGGAAACGCCATGGAGGGCTACTTGGGCAGTAATTACTACTTTGAGAAAGGAGGGAAAAAGCTGAGGGGGAAACGTTCCAACTCAAATAATCTGCTCATTGGGGGGATGGGAGGACATTTCAAGGAAAAGACATTTTGAAAAGCCTTCAATCAATATGACAAGCAATTATCTGCTTAGCGGCTGGTACGAATCCCCCAGTGAGGGCTGGTGCCCCTCCCAGGAAAACAAGAGCCCCCGACTGACACTCAGGGCCCCCAGCCCCCACCCCACCCCCCAGCAGCCGGGTGGGTGAGTGGAGACAGATCCTGCCTGGGAAACCTCAGGCTCTGGGGGCAGCGAGTGGCTCTAGGGGAGTGGCTGCCTGGTTCCCTCCACCTTTCACACCCACGTGTAAACACACACACACACACACACACACACACACACACACTCTACCAGCGTGAATACATGCCCTGCCCCGCATGTTGTGGAATAAGCCTGTTTCAAACAATGTCCCCAGGCAACCAGAAGAATTCTCACATTTCATTCATTCACTCGACAAACATTTTTCTCAAAAAGAACATTCCCTAGGACATCAGATGAGAGGACAAGAGACACCCATGGCCTTCAGAATACGGTTGGGAAGGGAGTCATTGTCACTCTTTGCGGCTCCTAAGCCAGTTTGGGGAAGCGGCACAGAGGACCGGAGAGAGCCTGGCGGGGGCGGGACAGGAGAGCTGAATCCAGACCCAAGCAGGCAGAGCAGAGCTGCCCACGCCTTCCAGTCTGGAGCCCTGGGAAGTCAGACTGGGGGGGGGGGGGGTCACCTTTCTCCTCTGCCGGCCCCAGTCCCAGCCCTCCTCTGCCGACAATGGTCCCCTCTCCCAGGCCCTTGCCCTCCCTATTGCTCAGAGAATCCTGGCACTTATCTCTGGCACAAGCCAGGCAGGATGGAGAACAGGTGGGTTTGGCCACTGTCCTCCCACGGAAGGGTCTTGCCCTGCAGTCCTGAGCAGACCCCAAGAATGAAACCTCAGCAGCAGGGAGTGGGGGCCTGACTGGCTAATTCCCCTTGCCCGTGGCCCTTCATGCCTCCCCACTCCACACCCCCACCTCTGTCTCTCTCTGTCTCCCCGTCTCTCGAACAGCGTGCTGGGCATGGTGCGAGAGCACATGTATGCGTCTCCCCGTCAGCCTCTCCAGCCACCTGTGAGGTCCAGAGACTGTGGCTCAGGCAGGTGACGTGAGCTGCCCATCGTCACACAGTTATCACCCCAAGGGTCAGAATTTGAACCAAGTGTTGCTAACTCCTATATCCATGCTGTTAACTACTTTGAAATGCCAACAGCCCGAGTGAGACTCGCGTCTAACACAGAGCAGACACTCCATGCACGTTAGCCATTCTCATCTCTATTGTTGTCCACCTCAGAACCCAGAGAATGTCCTATTGGCAAAGCTGGGGGCCCCGACAGGATATTTGTACAAACACGGGCCCTGCGTTTTGTACTTAGACCTCAGGTACAGATCGGGAACTAAGATGCATGTCCAGCCAGTGGGCCCCAAGCAGGGCTTAGAACAGAACAACTCATTCCAGCTCCAACCTTAGGGGGCCAGGGTCCACTGGCCGGGCACTCAGGCCCCCCCCAGCACTGCTGGGTAGAGAGACCCGCCTGACATTGCAGGCTCAGGAAGGTCGCCCCTCCTTCCCTCCAGGGTCTGCTGCCTGGAAAGGGAGGGAACCCACCCCACCCAGACAGCACCCATCACACTCACGCTAGCTGCTCCCCACGCTCTGGGACATACGCGGGACACGTTATCTCCCAAGGCCATCACAGGGAGAGGGACACGTGTGTAGATGGAGCAAAATGATCCTACTTACCTGGCCCAGGAGGGAGGCGGCTGTTTGCTCTCCCAGAACATTTCATTTTGCCTTCGATGTATTGGCAGGCACACTGCTCACCGTGTCCCCATGAGGACACACCCTCGTGTTTTATGACCAGAACCACTCAGGTACAGGATCAGCCCCAAGTTAAACCCAACTCCCATCTCCCGACTGCACTGCCCAAAGCAGAAACTCCCTGCTTGCAACAGAGCTGGGGAGACATCCAGCCATCCGTCCGTCTACCCATCCAGTTCAGCAGCATTTATCGACGCCTACCTGTGCCCAGCCCTGTGCTAGACATTGGAGGTGCAGGGGCTCCTTCCCTTCAGAACTCGAGGTCCAACACGGAGACAGGGAAGATGATGCCATTTGGAGAACATGCAGGACTGGATTCAGATTCAGGCTCTGTCCCCATCGTAACAGTGTGACCTTAGCAAGTTCCTGACCTCAGCAAGCCCCAGCCTCCTTCCAGGGCAGCGGGGATAATGGGCGTACCTACCCCCTCTTGTTGCCAAAACCATGACACAGGAAACTACTTATAAAATGCTGAGCACTGTCTTGGCACCTTGAGATGCTCGGTAAGTCAGCTGGCATTATTTGTTAGCGCCTTCTGTGAAATGCAGGAAAGACACTGAGCCCGGCTGCCTTTACAATGTTCCTACCAAACCCGATAATATGTGGGGAGAGTGTCTTGTAAATGACAGAGTGTTTATCACTCACTCTTGCAGCAAATGTCCCAGGAGTGCCTGTGATGTGCCCTGGCAGGTGCTGGGAATGGGTGAAGGAGGCCCAGATGTGGCCGCAGTTTCCGGCAGCCCCCGGGAAGGAGGGCCAACCTGTGACCAAGCAATGAGAGATCTGGTGTGACAAGAACAGCAATAAAAGTTTTCACAAGGGCGGGCAAAGGAGGGAGTCATTAGCTCCCTGGGGAGGTCAAGTGGGCTTCCTGGGGGAAGGGAAGCTAGCATTGGCACCGCGAGGATGAATGGGCATGAGGCTGAGAGAGGTGCTTATTCTCTAGTTAGAGAGTGAATATGCCGGGGACAACACAAGACAGGGGGGACCCGGACAGGTTTTGCTCCTTAGGCATCAAGCGCACGGGAGCTCTGAGGAGAGCAATCTGAGAAGCCTTCGTTCGAACCAAGAGGAGGAAAGGCTGTCCAAGGGCAGCCTGTGACCTTGAGCAGAGAGATAGACCACACTGCAGGACAGGGAGGACACCAGCCGGACACCAGCCGGGAAGCCAAGGGGGCAGGACGCGTTGCCTGGGTTCCTTGATGTCCCTCAGTCCACAGTGAACCTGGGTCTGGCTGAGTCTCTCTGTCAGGCCCAGCAGGGATGCTCGGTTCTGGGCAGAGGTATGGGACTCGGTCTGGAGTGGCCACTCCAAGCACCACAGGACTCTGCCTCAAATCCTCCCCACTGTGTCTACTCACTCATCCCATGCAAACTCCTCTCCCTGTGAAGTTCTGCCAGATCAGTCCTTTTCTGCTTCCTGTAGAAACCAGACTCCACCCACCCACTCCAAATCCCACCCCCCTCCCTAGCCCCACAAGCATCCTGTCACCTCCCCGAGTCCCCAAACCACTTACCTGTCGCTAGGACCTAATGTAAGTCACAGGGGAAGCCCCTGGCTGACATCCTCCCCAGGAAGCCACATTAGCAACTTCATTAATCAGGGTCAGATTTGCGCTTCTAGTGTCTGCCCTAACCGCTTGTTTATTTCAACTTTGGCGACAGCCCCAGTTCATTACAACTCTTACCGTCAGACGGGGAAGAGAATACACTTGCCTTCCCCCGGCACGTAGGAACGGCATGCTTGCGTTTGTAGCAAGGGACTCATCTTATTCAATACACCAAAAATAGCAGATAATGTTTAAAAGAGAATGCAGATCCATTAGTACATCTAATATATATATGCAGATCTTTCATCCACGAAGAAACTCGAATTAAAATAAAATAAAAAGGAATAACAATATATCCCATAGCAAACAAAATGATAAACACCAACACCTAATGCTAGTGAGGTTGCCCCGACATTGCCAAACAGGCTAACTTCGCTGGAGGCAAAGTAAATTAGAACAGGCTTTATGGAAAGTAAATTGGAAAATATGTATCACAAACCACAAAAATGTTCCTACCCTGAGACCCACTGATTCCACTTCTGGGAATTTATCCTAAGGAAATGAGACCCATAAAGAGAAACACTCTGTGGAAAAAAAGAAACGTGTTCATTAAAGTGTTATTTAGAATAGAGGAAAATCGAAAGTAAAGTTCAACATCAATTTCATGAAATAATAGGTAGCCATTAATATGATAATCCGTAAGGCCGGAGCAGCAGGCAAAGTTGCTGGCAGACTGAAAGTGGGAAAGCGGCGTTCACCTTTCCAGTTTATTATCAAGACCAGCAGGACACGCCGTGGGTTAACATACAAGTCACTGCACTTGCGAGGCTAGGCTGGTAGCCCGATGGGAAGGATTCTTTTTCCCCCTCTCGTTTTCTAAATTTTCAGTTGGGTTGTGTATGGGTTTTATAGTTTCTTTTAACCGGAGCTAACAAATGATCACTCTTCACAAAAGAACCATAAACAGAGCTTAATGAGACAGCGAGGCTTTCACAAGTCCGTCTGCCCGTCTGGACCCCACTTCCGTCTTCCTTAAGACGACCTGCCCCATAAATGTCATGTGGGAACTAGGCAGACCTGGGAAGCATTTTAAATCTTGAATCAAGCGCTGTGAGGAAGAATGGATTTGTGGGAAATACTGGTGAAGGACTGTTGGATGCTTCATCCCCATCCAAACCACCCTGCTAGGTGGCTGGTAGCATCCCCATTTTACAGATGGGACAACTGAGACTTGGAGGCCATGGAGACGTAACCGAGAACCACACGGGTGCTAAGGAGTAGAACAGGGATCGACTCACACCCAGATCCCTCTGTTCCCTTGTCTCTGGTTTTTGTCGTCTTGTGTCTCAATCCATGTTGATGATTCTTCTCAAATGGACATATTTTCCAAGAAGCTGATTCTTTAAGAGAAGTTGGAAGTTGCAGCCTGAAGGGAACTCAAGGCGGCCCATTCAGTCTGCCAGGGAGGACTTGGAAGTAGGACACAGGGGTTGGCTGGTTTGCTTCAAAAAGGACCGGCGCAGCCAGTGGCTGCAAAACCCACTGGGTCCAAGCATTCCAGAGGAAGGCAACCACGTTCCCAAGAATGTACATGGGCAACCACAGAGATAGGCCCTGGAGAAGAAAAAAGGGCTGGGGGAGCCCCCAGTTGGCTCCCAGTGATGTCATGTCCCCACCCAGAATGCCTGTAAAAAACGACCTGCCCTGGAGTAACTTTATGGGGGCCTCGGTGTCTGCACCCTCTTTCCTTGGCAGCCAGGCCGGCGTGACGGCTCCTGTTGGCCGGCACCCCACCCACCCCCCTCCCGTCCCCAGCCTCCCTGCCCTGGGCCTCTTGCAGCCTATAATTACCCACAGTACTGGCTTTATGGGCTCCTGGAGATGGGGGACCAGGCGGTAGGAGGAAGTTCCTTGAAAGGGACCCAGGAATCTTTTCAACAGGGCCTCTCCCTGCCCCCCACCCTGGGGGCTCAGAGAGCAGACCAGGCGGCCCCTGATGCCAGCCTCCGCAGACCCTCTCCCAGCTCCTGGGCGCTCTCTAACCGGCCCACGGGCATCCACGTCTGCTGCCAACGAACCCTCAGCTGGTCCCCAGGGACAAAATACAAATTGCTCCCTGCGGCCTCCAAGTCTCTGTGTGGTCTGGGATCTGCCTCACCTCTCACAGCGCCCCTGCCCACCTCCCCCATTCCTGTCACACCACCCACTTGCCCCAACCTCCCCAAATGCCAGTCTCTACGCCTGGAACACTTGCCCGCCCCTTCTCTGCTCACCCCCCTGAGCTGGCTCCCTCCCCCTCTCCCTTGAGGCCTCCCTTTACATCTCTCTTCCTTCAGGGATCTTTCCTGGACTTCTGGTTCACGGAGTCCCCCAGGCCCGTCCCATGATTTAGCTGTAGGAATGAAGGCAGCCAGGAAAGGGGGCGCGCCAGGCAGCTCACCCCTGGAGCAGGCTGAGGGTTCCCTCGGGACAGTCCTGGACAGGCTGCCTCACCTGGGGGAAGGAGCTGGCTGTCCACCCACCCGTCGCACCCCCATCGTTGTTCCATCCGCATTGTTGTTTGTTGTTCGGGGCTCTCCCCCAGCCCAGCCCCTCCACCTGCCCTGCGCTTGCCTCTTCCCTGCTGCCCTGCTCGGTTTGTGGCCGAATTCCCCGGGCCCAGCGCCATACTTGGCACAGAGGCACAGCGGGCGGGTCAAAACTGTGTCCTGCTGAGGGTCCCCCAGCCCAGCAGTGGTTCAGGGGTCCTGTCGATGGAACAACTTTCCTAATCAGCAGCATCGGCCTGAGACTCCAAGGGTCTGTCCTGCTCCTGTCAGGTCCTCAGACAAGGACAATAGTGAGCAGAGCCAGAGTCTCGGATTCAAATCCCAACTCTACCAATGACTGTGTGACCTTGGGCCAGTTGCTTAACCTCTCTGTGCTTCAGTTTCTTCAACTACAATAATCCCATAACATACGCACAATGATTAGCATTGCGACCAGGTTCAAATGAGATAATGCATGTAAGATGCTTGGTCATCTTGAAAATAATCCCTACCTCCTTAGCACGCGAGGGGCTGCCCACAGCCGAACAATGATGCTTAATGAGCAACCAGTAGAGCCCCGATCCTGAACCCGGACGGCCCCCTGCTGTGAGCACCTGCTCAATGCCACGCAGACCGAGCGACACCCGACCGCTGTGCCGCCACAGGCCTGCGCTCAGCAGCACTTCTAGCCCCAGGCAGTTTGAGCATCCACAGTGACAAGAAGCTCACTACCTCGCCGGCGAACCAAACCGGGGTTCAAACAGCTCCAAATGGCTAATAGTTGGTCAAGTTCCGCCTCTCAGGGAGCGTGGAGCTGTCTCTGGCTCACAAGAGGCCCCTTGGAGGTTTGAAGGAGTCATCTGCCTTGTCTTGTCAGCCTCTCGCTCTCATAGCAAGAGTGCCCACCCCATGACTTCGAGGTCTTTCGCCTCCCTCCCCCAGGGGCTCCGGTGGAATTCAGTGAGAACCACCGGGGGGGGGGGTCTAATCTGCACAGAGCCCAGATGTGCCAGCCACGCTCAGGACACTTTGCTTCCATTCATGCCCTCAGGAGGGCCGGTAGCCTTCGGCCGCTTGAACACCGTGCGGCCCGGACAGACCACCGCCTTCTGTGAGTCTCGGTGTCCGTCTCCAAAGTGGAATGACACAGCACCGGCCTCATAAAGCTGTTGGTTAAGTGCTGCGACGCTCGGCCCGTACGGGAGAAGCAGCAGGTGGCCTGAGAAGCCTGCGAAGGGCAGCAACGGAGCCTTATTCACACGGGGTCTTAGCAAACGGGCTTTTGCTCATCTTCGGTCGTTCCCCGTGACTTCAGGATGCTGTCGGACTGTGACCACATTGGTCATCAATATGTGGACCAAGACAGGACCAGAGGGGACCTCCGCCGAGACGCAGGGCCCGCAGAGCGCCGTGCCGTGGGAGTGCTCTGTGAGCACCCCCCACCGCCCCTCTGCCACCCCATGCCCTGGGTGTGGATACCCCAAGGCCTGACAGCTCTGTTGGGTTCGCCTCTGTATCGCCAGACCCTGCAGAGCAACTGGCCCAAGAACGTAGGTTGAATTCACCCCTACACACGCGGATGGCGGAAGCTTGCACAGTGTTAAGCTTACTGTCATTTCCATACGAAAGCATCCTTGATATCAAAGAGGAGCTGCTGTTGACCGCTGGCTGCCTGTGCCTTAGACCCTCTATCAGCTCCACACCCTCCCTGCAGCCAGCCTGACTTCCGTTTTTCAGCTGGGAAAACTGAGACTCAGGGAAGTTCAGTGACAACATCAGGATTTGAACACAGGCCTGTGCCCCTGTGCCAGTACGAGCCTCTTTCCTTCTCTGCCGGCAGATTTCAAAGCTTTGTTCTGATGCAAAGTTCCAAGGGAGACGCACTCGGTCTTCCAGCTCACCATCTGCCCATGGGCCTGATCCCCCAAATCTGCAACGGTATCATGAATACATGGCCCTAATTTCTCCATCTCTACTCTCACTGAGGTGTGGCGTCTGTGCTGCCTCCCCTTGAAACAGGGACCTGTGACCACTTTGACCAATAAAATGTGGCAGAAGCGACGCCAGCTGACTTCCTGGGCTATGTCATACACCATGAAGCCTCCCCTTGATTTAATTGCCCGTAGAGTCCTGAGCCCCCGTTAGGAAATCGGACTCTCCTGCTCTGTTTTGGAGCAGACGCTCTCCCTCCCTACCAACGTCAGATGCGACTTCTTTGGGGTGAGAGGCACAAAACCTGGGAGGTCCCCAAGAGGGTGAGAAGCCCTGGAGGGACATAAGGAAGACAGCAGGTCGGTCAGATTGGAACTCAAGACAAAATGAGTTTGGGGGTGACTCCAGAGCTTGCTAAGGCTGGCTCACGGCAGGTGCACAGGAATGTGTGCAGAACCGAAATCGGAAATGCCCACCTGCTCTGCTCCACCCCCAACCCAAGAATGTGATAGAAAAATCAAGAGTAACTAAAAAGATTCCAAGCCTTGCTCCTCCTGCCAACCAACCAGACCCTGGTACAGATTGGGAAACTGAGGCCTAGGGACAAGAAGGGATATGCACCAGGTCTGGCCCTAAGGTTGGGGTTGGGGCAAGAACCCATGCGTCCAGGCACTCCATCTGCCCCTCCACCCCCTCGAAATAGGGGTAGGAGTACTGAGCGATGGGCTGGCCACGTCCAGACCTGAGGCCAAACGCTGTTCACATGCACTGCTGTTTGCTCAAGGGGGCGGGTGCCCGGTTCTCTGGCCACATGTCAGGCACTGGAGTGTCAATGGCCACACAGAGGCACAGGAGTGGGGGTGGGAGGGGCTGTCCCCAGGGATTCTGAGAAAATGGGTGAAAGTGTACCGTATCTTGGGTCACGCCCTGCCCCAGGACAACCCTGCACCTTCCCAGACCTGGGAATCCTGGATTTCTGGCAGCCTGGCTTGTCCCTAGCACCGGCCCAGTCAGAGGCAGACGATGGTGTTCTGGACCTTGGAAGAGCCCATGTGGTCAGGTCAGGCCAGGTCTGACCATGTGCATGTGTGTGTGCGTGTGTGTGTGTGAGCAACTCAATCAGCCTCAGTTTATTGTCGCCTTTTCTGTGTCCAGGGGACGAGAGAGTAAATGGGAACCTCCCCTACCCCAAGAAGGAGCTCAGAGTCCAGAGGGAGTTGGAGCCTGAGCAAAATTTACAAACACCCGCCAGGCACCGAGGGCCTGGCTGTGACCTCTAACTGAATCTGCCCCCTGCCCCGCTGAGGAAGGGGGTAGAACCCGTGTCACAGCTGAGGACAGGCTAATGGACGTGCCTCTAGGAAATTCTACCAACTGTCTTTGCTCACCATTTAATTCCCAGTGATTGGCGCACAAGAGGCAGGTGCCCAGTAAATCTTTGTTGAGCTAGTGAGGG
Organism: Ursus arctos; assembly: GCF_023065955.2. NCBI lineage: Eukaryota > Metazoa > Chordata > Mammalia > Carnivora > Ursidae > Ursus > Ursus arctos. Next base: position 18,787,895 of record NW_026622830.1, on the reverse strand, counting down.
AAGTGTCAAAGGTAAGATTAGAACCCAGGTCTGCCTCCTGCAAAGGCCCAGGAGCTCCTTGGCCCGCCGACGTGCACACGGCTCTAGGAGAAGGCAGTGCAAAGCCGTATGGGAGCACAGCTCCCCGGGAGACAGGGGTGGCACCAAGAGCAAGGACATTTGACTGAGGTTTTGAAGTGTAGGTAGGAGTTTTCTGAGCTGACCGTTCATTCCTCAAATATTCAATAGGCATCTATTATGTGCCTGGCACTCTTCTGGAAGTTTGGGATCTATCAATGAAGGAGACAAGATTTCTGCCCTGCTGGGACTTACATTCAAGATCAAAGAGAGCAAGAAACTTAGGCAGAAGGAACTACCCAGTAGAAATGGGAAGGCATATCTTGGGGATGCAGCATATGGGGTTCACCGGGGCAGGTAGGGGTGAAGGGAGTCTTGGGAAGACAAGGCTGGAGCAATGGTCCAGGGTCCAGAGAGTTTTGGGGGCCTGAGAGCAAACAGGAACAAGGGAAGTGTTTTTTCAACTCATTGACCTCGTGTCTTTGTGCCAATAGTTATTTTTTTTTATTCTTAGTTTATGTGTTTTTCCCCTACTTTAAGCCATGGATCCCACCATGGAAAATCTAGGGCTCCAGAAGTTTTTAGTGTCATCTAAGAAAAAAAGAAATTATTTTTGCTCACTATTCATCTTTTCATATTTTATATTGATTTCGGTATTGAAAAATATTTATTTCCACATTTAAAGCCAGAATCTTTATGTCAGGTACCCAAACTCCAGCATGGGTGGTTAAGTTGCTTATAAAATATGTGACATGTTTTAATTTCTTTAAATCAATCAATCAATCATTCGTGATGTCGTTGGCAGCAATAAGATAGAAAACAGCCTTTTATTTTATTAGGAAGCTGAGCTTGTCAACATTTCAAATGGGAGGTTGCCTGACCTCCGTTTCTGCAGATTGTTGGAGAAAAGTGAACGCAGACAACTCCGGGGCTGAGTTTGAATACGGCATTGTGGAGGATGGTGGGCAGGGGTCTGGGGTCGAAGTAGGACCCTCTGGGGCACAGGGGGCAGGGAGGGGAACAGAGCTTGGGGCAGAGCCTCCCCAGTGAGCAGAAATCGAGAAGCAGAGAGCTGACCTCCACTGGGTCCAGATCGGGCTGCCTGAGCAGATCAGAAAGACAGTTCCAAGGATCCGGTGGCAAACAGGGAGTTGGAAGTGATGGAAGGAAAAGAGATTTAGGCAGGAGCCATTAGGGTCTCTGTAAACCAGGAATGGGGAGCGGGATGATGGGGGTACAGACATGGGTAGGGTAGGGACCAGGCTCTGCGGAGGCTGAGGGACACGAAGCAGCTGAATGAGTAAGGACCAGCACAGACACTAATCCATAGCAGGTGCTCAGCTGAAATCTTTTATAACAGAATGGTTCTGCATACCAGGCTGATGGCTTTTTGGGGGGGGGGTAGCTTTGGTAACTTGGATGCTTTTTATTTGCTCAGAGGTAATCTAGCTAAAAGCCCCTCGTTCATTCATTTTGTCATTTTATAGAAGAGGAAACTGAGGCTCAGTGAAGCTAAGTGCTTTAGCCAGGGGCCCCAAACTGGCAAATGCTAGAATCAGGGCTTAACCCCAGTTCCGTGTGAGTCCAGAGAACTTAAGTCCTTTGTCCCCTGGGACTTTGTCCTGCAGGAGGAGACAGCGCCGAGACCAGACTGCATCATGTCTTTCATGCGACCTAGGAACTTTTGCTTTAATGGGCTCCTACTGCCATAAAAATATATTTAAAATGATCGTTTAGGACTGTGTTGGTATGGGGAAAAATGGAATCCAGGCTGAATTACAGCCACCTTTTGTTCATCTGAGTGTAAAGAAATGAAACTATGTTCGTGGGACTCCCAAAAGCATCATGGGCCCCCCGCGCAGTACCTACTGTGTCTGCGGGCTGGGGGTAGATCCTGGGCAAAGATGCCTCAGGGCTGTGATCTCTATGCCTAAGAAAGTGGTCTGTTCCCTTGCAAACTAACCAAAGCCACTCTTTGGGCTGTAGACCTTGAAAGCCACGCAGAAGGCCAGGGGAGTACTCCCCAGAACTCTGCAGGATGTCTTCCAGACCTTGAGACATTTTCACCTCTTCAGCTGGACAATCGAGAGGGGAAAGCTCAATCATGGGGTGGGGGTGGGGGGGGTCACTCGGACCAGGCCAGTGTTGTGTACACAGAGAAACAGCAGGAAAATCCAGGCTGCCCCAAGCCCCAGCCCTGCCCTTCCCCCAGCACAGCAGGTGGAGAGATGCTTGGGCTGCCCTCTGCCCTCTGCCCTTGCCTGGCTTCCTGGCTCTGTCTCCCTGGGAGGAGCTGGGGCCCCATGGGTGACCTTTGACATCTCTGATCTCTGTCTTCCCTCCCTAGCCCCACCCCCATCCCTCAAGAGTTCCTAGGCAAGAACAGTGGGCACTGTGAGGAGGGGGCTCCCAGAGCCTGCCCCACCCACTCTCACCACCACCCCCCAGCTGCCCTCGGCCTCCCTATGTCTCTTCTGGAAATCGAAACCACCCTTCCTGGGGCTTCCTGACAATCCCCCATACCAGCCCCAGCCCTCGGCTTTCTAAAGAAAACGTGAATGATTTTCAATTTAACTTGTGCCAAGTTCTGTGCTAAACACTATACTTACACAAGGCCCCGAACAACTCGGCCAAGTAGGTAGTATCGTTGCCACAGGAGGGAGTCCTGCGGGTTAGGGGACTCACAGCAGCGAGTGGTCTGGCCAGGGCTCCAACCTGCCAGGCTGGCTCAGGAGCCCCAGTGCTCCCAGCACCGCCCCTGCTGCTGCCCCAGTTAAATTCTTCCATGTCTTCTGATTCCCGATTGCCTAGCCTGACTCTCCTGGCCGTCCTCACCTGGCCTTTGCCACATCTTGTAAGGGCCCCCAGCACTGCCCCCCCCCCCCACTCCGCCATAGCATCGGGCACACGGCCACCATTCAGAGCCACTGATGATTCTTCAAACTCCCACTTGTCAGCCTGGAACACCCTTCCAGATGAAGTTCTCCAGGGGATTGAACGGGACATTGTGATAGACTGGCCTGAGTCCAAATCCCACCTCTGACTCTGGGTCTAACTGTGCGACCCTGGACAAGTTACTTTACCTCTCTAAACACTGATTTCCTTATAGGTAAAATTGGAGCCACAAGCCCCACCTCATACTGTTTTCATTAGAATTCACTGAGAAAGGATATGTAGGGGACACGCACAGAGGGGGAACTCAGGGGGTATTCTCTCAGCTGGCCTCACCATCACCACTACCGACCCCCATTGGTTTACCCCTCAAATCTCAGCTCAAACATCACCTCCTCTGAGATGCCTTCAGGGAGTCCCTCAGACAGAGGCCAGAGTGCAGCCCCTGAGCTGAGAGCTCCGGGAGGACCTGAGTCTCCTCTGGATCCCAGCCCAAAGCACAGCGCTGGGTGTGTTGTGATGCTTGTTGGAAGGAGGGAAGAGAGGAAGAAAGAAGGGAAGGAGGAAAGAAGGGATGGGGGAGGGAGGAAGAAAGGAGAGAAAGAAGGAGGGGGGAGGGGGAAGGGAGGGAGGAGGAAGGGAGGAAAGAAGGAAGAAGGAAGGGAGGAAAGTGGGAAGGGAGAAGGGAGGAGGAAGAAGAAGGAGGAGGGAAGGGAGGGAGAAGGAGGGGGGAAAGAAGAAAGGAAGGAAGGGGGGAAGGGAGGAGGGAAGGAAGAAGGGAGGGGAAAAGGAGAAAAAGAAGGACATGGAAGGGAGGGAGGGAGGAAGAAAGAAGGAAGGAAGGTGGGAAGGGAGGGGGAAGGAGGGAAGGGGGAAGGGAGGAGGAAGGGAGGGGAGAAGGGAGGTGAAAGGGGGAGAAGGAGGCAAGGGAGGGGGGAGGGAAGGGGGAAGAGGGAAAGGGAAGGAGTGAAGGGAGGGGGAAGGAGGGAAGGGAAGGGGAAGGAGTGGGAAGGGAGGGAGGAGAAAGAAGGAAATGCGTCAGAAGAAGGCGGTTGGGGGTTGGTAATGGGACTGGACATGGAGATTAATAGTGGAAAAATAACTTGGGCCTTAATTATTTTGTTAATTAGACCCAAAATGGCTAGGGGCAAGAAGGGCAACTGCATTTAACCGGACTGTCCAGTAACCAGGCTATGTAGACAGCCCCTTCATTGCTCAGGGTCCCCACGAGTGGACCCCATGCCCCTCTTGCCCCCTTCTCCCAAGGCTCATCAGCCTCAGAGCTCCCAGCACCCCTCACTGGATTGAGCAGGCAGCCTCAGGAAGCAGAGATGGGCTCGAACCCCCACCAGGGGAGCTTCCGGGGGTTTGAGGAGTTCTCCAAGTGGTTTTCCCCCCTCATTATATACTGGGCCCTGTGCTGAGCCAGGGAACCAGATGTAATCCTTCTCCTGGGATGGGAGTTGGGGGAGAGGGTGGAAAGTGGGGAGCCAGGCCAGGTCAGGAGTGAGCACAGGCAGAGCCCTGGCCCTCCTCCTCATCCCCAGCCCCATTCTTCTCCCAGCGCTCCCCTCTCACCCTCCCTTTCTCCATCCCACACCCCAATCTCACCTCTCCAGCCCGCTGCTCCCCATCCCTCATTCCTGTCCACCCCGCGCCCCCCCCCCCAGCTCTCCATCCCTTCCCAGGGAGTCCTGGTAATAACAGCCTCCAAACCAGCCCAGCAGGTTCCAGGGGACCCAGCCCTGCCCCAGAGTCAGGTAAGGAGGTGGAGCGGTGACCCCCCCACCCCAGCCGCTGGCTGCCTGAAAACACCAATTATCTCTTCAGTCCAGGGGCTTGCTCAGCCAGCCTGGGCCCGGGGTAGGGGGATAGAGAGGAGGACCCCATGGACGCAGGGTCTGTCTTGCCAGACCCCACAGTCAGGAACACCAGCCAAGGCGCAGCATCTGAGCGCTCTCTCTCGACACCCGCAGGTCTGAAGAATCCTGCCGGCCAGACACACTGACTCACATTTAATTACACACTGAACCCACCATCCAGTTGAAATGAGTGAAGTTGCAAAAGGGAGATGCAAACTTCGGAGGAGGGGTGGGGAATCAGCAACTTTTGTTCTTATTGATACATTGTCGCTTGGACTAAAGACAATCCACGAAAATCCCTCTTGTGGCCAGAGTTTCCAGACTCCGTTTTGTCTGCCTCATGCCCCTTGGCCAGTGATAGCAGAAAGGGAAGGGAGACTGGTCAGAGCAGTGTGAAGTGAGTGTGTGATTTTGAGTGTGAATGTGAGGGAGTGTGTGTGTGTGTTTAAGTGTGAGCATACAAACATGAGCCAGATAGCCTGGGTTCGAATCCTATCCCCACCTCTTCTTGGCTGTGTGACCCTGGGCAAGTTATTGAACCTCTCTGTGTCTCAGTGTCCCCACCTGTAAAATGGGCAAGCAAAGTGTAACCTGCCTCCTGGAGTTGTCGTGAGAACTGAAGGAATTTACAAATGTAAAGCACTCAGAGTGCACGTGGTGGGGGTGATGTGAGTGTTTGCTCGTCAGTATTAGAAGCAATAAAACAATCGTTACTATGATGATGACTTACAGCCGTGCCTGGACCCATCAACTCGAGTAACGCTGACTCTGTGTGTGTGTGTGTGCATGATACGACCAAGGAAGGACCCTGTGGATGACTAAATGGATCTTCCTGGATGAATGGAGAGTGAATATTACAGTTTTAATTACAGCTCGCTAGATGGAAGGTGTCTGCAGGAGGCTCTGGGACAGAATCTATCCCCTTTGCTTTCCCAGCTTGTAGAGGCCGTCTGCACTTTCTGGTTCACACCCCCTGCCTCCTCTTCCCAAGCCTGCTTCCCCACTCCACGCTCCCTCTGCTCAGGGCTGAGGAAGGTTCTCCACCTTTAAGAAGCACTGTGATGGCATTTGCCCCACCCAGGTAATGCAAGGCAATCTCCCCATCTCAAGGTCATTAACCCTAATCATATCTGCAAAGTCCTTTCTTCCACAGTAAGATAACATATTCGCAGGTTCCAGGGATTGGGACACGGCCAAGGTAGGGATTATTCTGGCCGCCCCCCCCCCCCAACAGGAAAAGGCCCGCCTGGCTGTAAATGTGTTGCAGGTGAATCTCTCAGCAAGCGCCTGTCTTCCGCTCGTCTCCTAGAGCCCTGGGCCCTCGCAGAGGCTGGAGGCAGGCAGACGGGCAGCCGACAAGCTGCCGCCCCCATGTTCGAGAGCATCCCGGCTATGGGCCACTGGTCCCACATCTGGCCAGCTTTGGACAACTCCTCCCGCGTTTGAAAGGGCAGCGAGGTACAGATAAGGCTCCGTCAGCACAAGGCTCCCAGCCGAGCCTCCGATTTTCTCATCTGTGAAGCATTCCGCAGGCCGTGCGTGAGGGCACATGACGTTCCTGGGACAGCGCTGGGCATACAGCAAAGGCTCAGCTGGCGTTTCGTGGCGCCCATTCCACATCCTGGGTGCATGAAGGTCAGGCTCATGCCCCAACAGCAGTTGGCGAACTGAGCCCCGTGCTCTTTCCCACGGGCCCAGGGCCTGCCCCCAAGTCAGAAGGCCAAAGCCAGCACGCCCATAGGCCCCCGCTTCTGGGAGCCTGACCACCGTGAGATGCCCCAAGCAGGACGCTTCTTTGAAGTTTGCCGTTTAACACATTCTGTTCCAGAGACCTTCCCCTGCTGCTTTATGATAAAGAACAATGTTTCAAGCTGCAACTCTTTGGAACACCACGCAACTGTTAAAAAGGGTGAGGTCAGACTTTGTACAGACAAGATGTCCAAAACATATTGTTAAGCAAAAGGAAAAAGGGAGCTTCATAACACTGGGTATAGGTTGGACCCATTTGTTTTTTTTTTTAAAGTGTCCATCTTGCCAAGTTTCAGAAAGCAAATGCTTTCAAGGGACAAGGCAGACGTGGGCGGATATAAGACTCCGGGGGGAAGTTCGACCCGGTCACACGGCACAGGGGCACCTCCACGTAAAACATTCAAATCCCAGTTCTCAAAGTGAACAGTCAGCTTTTGGCCTCTGGAGTCTGTGAAAGGGTGTTTGTGTGTGTGTGTGTGTGTGTGTATCTGTATGTGTGTCTGTATGTGTCTGGGTATCTGTGTCTGTGTGTGTCTATGTCTATGTGTGTGTATTTGTGTGTGTCTGTCCGTGGATCTGTGTCTGTCTGTGTGTCTGTGTCTGTGTCTGAGGGGGAAGTTGTAGTGAGAATGAAGGATATCAGGGCCTCTGGCCCTTTTCTTTTTCAGTTTACATTTTGCCTTTTCTTAATCTTTTAAAACAAGCTTTTACAGCTATCCCAAAAGTCTTAGTACAGTTTTAAGCTTAAAAACCAATATTTCTCCAATCACAAAAAATGCAGACACAGAAGTAAATATATAATCTAATACGTGCATAAAGCCTGGAGACAGGGCAAGCCGGTGACTGGCAGGGCACTGGGTCCGCCTGGCAATGACACGACCAGGCACGTCAGGAATCTGCCGCCTCTCGCCTCAGGGGTGGGCAGGCCTGCGAAACAGTCCCTGTTCGGGCCTCGGGGAAGGTCAGCAGCGTCTGGAGCCAAGACACAAGTGTCGCCCAAGGCCTGTACTGTCGAACAAGCACACACTCACACACTCACACAGGGTTCTGCAAACAGCTCTCGTGACGTGCACCTTTCGTGCTCAGCAGGCCCTGGTCTAAAAGACGACAGACCGGGCGTCCGTGGCTGCCTCTGCCCCTTGGCCAACTGAGTGGCAGCCTTGGACAAGCCATGTTTACTCTTTGACCTTCGATTTCTCCATCTGCCAAATGAGGGTAAAAGATCACGCGTGAAAAATGCCCTGGGCCGTACCTGATACGTGGTAGATACCCAATAAATAGGGTTTCTACAGAAGAGAGGTCCCAGCCTCTCCCCAGGCCCTGGCCTCCAGCCCGGTAGGAGGACGTCATCAGAAGTGGGCTGGCTGCCTGGGGAGAGCAGAGTCCACTGGCCTTATCAGGCCGGGCTGCCCCGGCCCCACACAGAGCTGGCCTCTGGCCTCTGACCACCTGCATCGGACTGGTTCCAGGACCAGAGCCCCATGATCCCATGACCCTAAATCTGGGGGTCTCCACTGCCTGCCTGGGAGGAAAGCCAGATATCCGCTGTTCTGTACATGGGAGCCCAGAGAGGCTACCTAACTTCTAAATACAATCTGCTTTCATTCATTCATTCATCGGCTGTGTCAATGACACGCTAAAGAGGACCAGGCACCGGGTTAGGCCCAGGGCAGGAGGAAGCAGCAGTAAACTACACCTTGCTGCCACAGATTTGGGACCAGCTTCCCGGGCGTGTGCCTGTGTAGTCAGCCAGGACCCCGCAGCGACAAAGGGCCACGTTCACCTTGACACTCTGCTGCCACCTTAAACTTCTCCGTTATCACGAAACAAGAGGCCCCTCGGCTTCATTTTGCGCTGGGCCCTGAAAATCATGTAACTGATGGAGTCAAGAGGGTCGTGCAACCAAATAACCAGTCCCCAGGAGATGAACGTACGGGGACGGGAATCCGACCAGACCTTGGAGAGGTGGGGGTAACGGCAAAGGGTGGGGGGTGCTCGGTCCAGCCCACAGCTGCGGTGTGGCTTTCCTGAGGGAGGCCTGAAGAATGAGTCGAAAGTAACCCGGTAAAGAGGTAGAAAGTTGCAATGAGTTATAATTTTCTTAACTCTAAAATATGGTCCTGGCCTTGCAGGACCTCACAGAACCCACCATTAAAATGTTATGTTCGATTCATTCATTTCATTCATTCATTCATTCAGCCCATACAGTTCAAGCACTTACTCCGTGGACCAGCACAACAGTGGAGGACACCGTAGAGCACGCCTCATGACACACGTGTCCTTGCTGGCAAACGGGTATTAACACAACGTCTTGGGCAGAATTCTTTGTCTATTGCAGGGATCCGCACAAGGAAGAGGTAAGGGCACCGAGGAGCACAGGATGGGGGCTGAGCTGTGCTGGGGGGCGCAGTTCTCACCCCACCCAGGGCCAGGCACGGACGAAGCCCCAGGAGAATCCAGGCTGGGGTTCCTGGCTCGGAATTCTCTTCCACTGTGGGCACAGGCTGGGTCCTGCTGACTCCAGGCGGCACCAAGCCAGCAGCCACCTGGCCGTGCCCTGGGCCCAGGGGCAGAGGGTGGACCCGGGGAGGAGCTAGCCTATGGCAGGGAGAGGGCAGGAGAGCAATAAAAAGGGTAATTGAAGAGAGACAGCTTTCGGAGGAGGGAGGGAGAGAAGCTAGGCCTTCAGACTGACAACAGTGTGTCTGAGACTTCCATCGCATATGTCAAGCCACCTTCAGAGCCCTCTAAGCAGATGCCCTGGGCTGTAGTAGGACAAAGGACATCTCAGACAGGCTAAGCAACCACCTAGGGTCACAGTGAAGTCGGCAGCAGAATCGAGTCTCTGACTCCCAGAGAAGACTGCTGCCTCCACTCACCTCCCTGACCAAAGTCCCTCTGGGTACTGGGCCGTCCAGCAGGGAAATTTCCCTCCAGACCCGGAGCAAGCAATGCCTACATCTCTCCTGAGCAGTGGGTTTGTCTGTGTTTCCTGGAGGAGCACTGCAGGTCTCAAAGGCGATCTTTTTTTTCCTTCTTCCCATTGACCACCAGGAAGCTCAGAGTCAACTCGGGGGCCCATCTCAACATGACTTTATATCCTATGAAACCCATAATGTCACTTCTGTTCAATCTCACTCGTCTCCCCTGCGTTTACTTTCTGCTTCCTATGGTGTGGTTCACCCCACGATAGCCAGCCCCAGGAAGCCATCCGAAACCTCTTCGGCATTCTCTGTGCATCTGCTTCATCCTTCCCTCTCTGCAGAGAGCCTGTCTCTGGCTCCTCACGCACAAGTCCCAGGTGATGCTGCCACAGCTCCCTGTCCTCACCCTTCGCCCTGATTTGAGCTCCCACCACCCCCTGACCGGAATCAAATTCTAATTTCCTGGGAAGTAAACGCTTGTTGGCCCAGCTCAAACGAGGTGTCCACTCCCAGTTCAAGCAGCCGTGTCCACGGGCCGGACCGTGCGGAGGAGCACGTGATGGGGGCTGCACGGCCCAGCAGCAACATGGGGCAGGCTAAGGCCCAAACCCCTCATCAATGCCTTCAAGCCCCTTAGGACCTACGTGCAGCCTTCTCTTTCCAACCCTAGCCATCTTCCTGCACCTCAGCCTGAAGCCAAATAGGACACCTTGCTAATCCACTTGCTGTTCTGGAAACTTCTCCCACCACCCCTTCGAGACTTCACCCAGGCTAATTCCACTGCCCCAGCCCCCAGGGCCCCTTTCTCCAGCTCTGTCTGTCCTGCTGCATGACCAACCCAAACACTGCCTCCTCCCTTTCCTAAGCTTTCTTGGCCCGCCCAGCTCGTTCTTGCCCTCCTCTGGTTCCCGTTCGGTGCCATCTTCCCCCCTCCTGCTGTGTCCACCTTGTACTCTGCACCACAAGTTCCCATAAGTCTCTGACAGCCTTCTCAGGATGCTAGACTTCCAGAAGGCAGGCACTCTGAAGCAAGGAGGCAAAGCGTTGGGGACAGCCGGACCTCAGTTCAAATCTTAGTTCAGCCACTTCGCAGGAGGACTCGGACATGCCCCTCAGTCTCTCCATGAGCTGCCACATGGCAGCACAGCCTCCCCGCCACTCACAGTCACAGTGGGAACGCAGGGGAGTGAGGTCCAGGATGCAGAAGTGCCGAGCACACAGCCCTTCCCCAGCATTTGTTGAGTGAATGAGCGATTTGTGCCTGAAGATGAGCGTGTTTTCATTAATTTGCAAGCACGTTCCACTCCCACTGCTGGGCAGTGGCCCATATTCCTGCTCCCCGGGACATCGGGAAGGGTGTGGTGAGCGGCTGTTGACTTCAGGCTCCGTAACCTGTTTCCAGTAGGTAGAGAGAGGCGGTGAGCTCACACACACAGCATGAGCAGGGACTCCGCAGACGGGACGTCCTGCTCAGCCTCTTCCTCTCCACCAGGGGCATCAGAAGGCCCAGCTGGGGAGCAAGTCTGAGCCCCTCTGCAGTCTTCAAGCTTCTGTCCATTTTCTGTCCCCCTTGGACTCCCGAGGCCTGGAGGCTGGAGGGGGAGGCAGATCCGGGCTGTGCTTGCCGACAGCACCTGGCCTGTGCGGGTCGCCGCACTCACCAGCCACGGGCATTTCGTCATTCCCTGCTCCTTGCTCTTCACTGCCTTGTGGGTCAGTAGGACGGCAGCCACACTGCAAATGAGGGAAGTGGGGCTCAGAAAGGTAACCTGGGCCTCCGGTTGCCTCCTCACCCAGGTGGTGAGGCCAGAACTGACAGTCTGCAGACGCTGGGCCCTTGCCGGTGTGACAGGGTGAGGACCCTCCCCGGCCCCAGGGAGAACCCCCTCCTGGGTCAGACGCAGAAGGCTGGCCCCTGCCTGCCTGAGGCCTGGATAGGAGAACCTTTACAAGGAGGCAGACTGGGCAGCAGTCAGCTGTTCGGGGCCCAGGAGGCTGGGCCAGCCGGGCTCTCGCACCTCTCCTGGCTGAGAAGGAGCCCGGGGTCGTCGCCAAGAGGCAGACTGCGGGGTGGAGGGCCAGCTGCTCACCCACCAGCCACAGTGCCTTGAGAGGGACAGGCCACAGCGGACGGTGCTTCATGACCAGAAGGGCCAGGGGAGGGATGGGGGGGGCAGCAGGGCAGGACTCAAATTCGGAACATATGCTACCCTGGATGATGCCTGGAGACTTTCTCCAGCCTCTCTCGAAGGTCTGAGCGTGGAGTGCCGTAGACGTCTCCTGACCAGCAAATTCTCCTCTGGAGGAGTCAGTGGCTACCAACAATGGCCGGTGAGGCAATGGTCGCAATAGTGAAGATGACGGTGACGATGGTGGTGGTGGGTGGTCACGGTGGTCAGGAGCTCACACGGAGCACTGCGCGCCTCCCAGACGCGGTTCCAAGCGCTCTGTGACACGCCCTGTGAAGCGGCTACGGATATTATGGGCCCATTTTACAGATGAAGGAACCGAGACAGGGAGCGCTTGAGTAACTTGTCCCAAGTCACACAGCTGGCGCACACTGGGTCTGGCCTCAGAGTCTGCGCTCCTACCGGCGATATCGCTGCTGAGGTCCACGGTACAGGAGACCAGCCATCACTGTTTCTCAAGCTCCTGCTATGCACCAGGAACCGGCCAAGGGCTCCAGGCACAGGGGAGATTTCGTCCTGAGCATAGCTTCGCTCAGCCAGCATAAAATCTGACGTCTTGAGGCGGAGGCAAGCTCTCCAACATGCGGGGTCGATGAGCGCCCAGGGGTGACTGCGGGTCCCCATCTGCACCACCGAGGCCCACCGTGTTTCTGTGGTGGTACACGTGCACACACACTCCACGCTCTTCCATGAGCCCGTGGGCACACACACACATGTGTACCAGGCCACACTCACCCCACACAGACTCACGCAAACACGGCTTCCAAAACCCTAACTGTGTTGTCACCAAGCTAGGGACCCAAGCCCTCGGCCTAAAGACTCAAGATGTTCTCTCCAAAAAGTGGTTCCCTAGGTGGGCGGCGAGTTTGCATTGCGACCATGCCAGAAAATGCTGGCAAGCCCTGTCAGTCAAGGCTCCCTGGGCTCTGAGCATCTGGAAAGAGCCGGTGGGGGTGAGAATATTCGCACTCAGGGCTGAAACTCCAGCTTCTTTCCCACAGTACGTTCACAGCTGTAAATCCCACTTCCCAGGAGCTCCTGCTGGGGTTTGCACACCGCCTTCCAGGGCCTTCCCTGCCAATCAATTTCAGTGTGAATTCAGCCAGAGATCCTGGCCAGAAGAACCGGTTAGACCTGCCTGACAGTCTCCCAGCTGCAATGCGGGAGTCTGGGCTTGCGGCTAAGTCTATCCTTCCAAGTTGCTTCTGGGAGCATTTCCTGAAGTCCCACCTCCTTCCCAGCCCTCTCCTGAGCTTGCACCTTCCTGGAGTGACAGGACGGGCCCAGCCCTGCCCGCTCATCACAGCAGCCAGCACTCACTGCGCCCCAGCACCCACCCGATATCCCTGACAGGCTCTATCCCCTCCTGCAGCCAGAAGAAGTGGGCAACATCCTCCCCGTTTTAGGAAAAGGCAATGGAGGCTCAGAGAGGGGAAGTGAATTTCCTAAGTCCCCCCAGTCGGTAAGAGGAGGGGCTGAGTCTACACCTGGAGCCACCTGGGTCTAAGACCTGGATCTCTTCCAGGCCCCCACTCCAGCTCCAGTGAGGATTTCAGAAACAAGAGCGTGTCTTCCTTTGGGCATCTGTGACCTAGAAGTGATTGAAAAGGAGGTGATGTAGAGAGGAGTGGACGATGGGTGCCGGAGAACTCCACGGGCCTACAGCTCAGGCCGAGGTGGGGAGGCTGGAGAAACCAAAGAAGGGGCTGGGTCAGTGTGGCCAGAGCACAGGATGTTAAGTGAAGGATGGAGGGGCAAGGGCTCCTGGCACAGGGCCCTGAAGGCCAAGGCCAAAGGATTTGGAAAGAGCCCTGGACGTGCTAGGGAGCCATAGATGGTTTCTGAGAGGGACTCTTTGCCAATCTCTCAGAAAAATCCGTTTAAAAGCAACGTCTCTTCCCATCCTAAGAAAAAAATTATAACTATGTATGGTGACGGATGTTAAGTAGGCTTACTATGGTAATCATCTTGTAATATATACAAATACTGAATCATTATGTTGTACACCTGAAACTAATATAAAGTTACGTGTTCATTTTACCTCAATAAAAAGAATTTTTTAAAAAAAGCGATGTCCCCAGTGGAGCCCAGGTGGCTCAAAGGGATGGTGCAGGGTGGCCTGGAGGGGTGGGGGGTGGTCTCCTCTCAGGGTCAACTCTCCACTGAATAAAATCCCAGAAGCATTTTTCAGCCAGTTGCAAATTCTACTTCACCCATCATCCAAACCCCCAGGCTCAAGAGCATAAGAGTCAAAGCACAGACTCTGGATTAGACTGCCTGCGTTCGAATCCCAGCACCGCCCCTTACAAGCTGTGCGTCCTTGGGCAAGTCATTTAAGCTCTCTGTTTCCTCCTCCAGCAAATGGGGATAGCGGTATCCCCCTGGCTCACAGAGTCAGTATAAGGGTTACAGAAATTAATAGCTGAGGAACACTTAACTGCCAGGCACATGGAAAGTGTTTGTCAAATAAGGACCTTTGAGACCGCAGCCCCTGGTGTACCTGTCAAAGATGGAAACGGGAGGAGTCTGACGTGGTATGTTCTCAGTGATCCTGTTCTGGGTCCTGGTAATCACCAAGTGCTTTTGCTGCCCACAAACCGTCGCTTTTACTATGAGCCGTGGCAGAGTCCCGAGAACCAGCTTCAGGCTCACGGGCCTGTAATCTGCCGAATAAATCCACTACGGCTCAACAATGCCATCAGGTTCAAACGAATGCCGCTACTTTTTTGAAATCAGGGCTTCTGGACCTTTCTTGGTTTTCTGGTATCCTCTCCTCCCTCAGGCGAACAAAGCAAAGAAGGAGGGCCACCCAAGAGAATCCCACGGAGCCAACCTTTTTGGAGATCTTCAGCAAAAGGAAAGTCTTTTAGATTGTGACGTCTGTAATCCAGCTGACGTGACTCTCCCTACTACATAAAAGTATAAAACCCAGGGAGAGGTCACTCTGTTGGCTTTGAAGGAAACAGAGGCAGGCAAATAGGGGTTCCGTTTGAGGTTCACATCTGAGGGCCAGGACAGACTTTCCCAGGGGCCTCTGTGCTTTGCTTCTGCCCTCTGATCTTCCCAAAATCACCCGAGAGTGTGGCTCAGCATCTTGGACTGCCAAAGCCACGGTTTCGGTGGAACTGGAACTTGGGGCATTGCTCTCTTCCGGGGCAAAGACAAACTAGGGGCTGTTGATTTTGCCGACGAGACAGGGACGAGACCAGAGGTAAGTTTTTGGAAGAGGACCCTGGCAGTCTGTGAGGGGCCAGTCTAGGGTGGGGCCTGGAAGGCGAGTTTATGAGGCTCTGGGAATGGACCCAGAACAAAGTGGGGACATTCCAAACTAAGGTGGGGTGGTGGAAAAAGCCAGAAGCGTGCATCACAGAGGGGATATGAAAGCAGATCTGCCCCCAAGAAATCCGCTTCTTTCTCAAGAACTAGAACAACACGGACTTCGAGGAGCTCACTGGCCGGTGGTATTAGCTGCCACCTGGAGACGCACTCCCTCCCAGCTCTGCTTGGAAACAAGGGTCCCCTCAACTCTAGTTACCTCGCTGTGAAATGGCCCTGACGCCAGATCCCTTCCAGTGTGAGGTAAAGAACCAAAAGTCATGAAGAATGCAAGGGCGGGGGAGGGGTCCGGGGGCTGCTCGCAGATGCGCTTCCATTTCCCAGCCCCGATTATGCACAAGAAATGTCCTCGGGAACCATGTCAACCTCTCTTCATCTGCGTTCCACTTTTAGAAAGCCTCTTCCTGCATCAATGAAACACAAAGCAGGAGCTTGGGGAAGGTTGATTTTGACTTGAGGACACTGAATACAATCTTTTCTGGATGTTTACCAAGTGTGTTTACCAAGCAGCCTGCTCTCCAAACCCCAGCAATTGCTTAAAACAAGAAAGCTGTTGATTTGTGGAGTGTTTTCTTTAAAAAAAAAAAATCATCACAAATGTTAGATTTAGAGACATTATTTCTTTTTAAAAATAACTTGTCAAGGGGACAAAGTACTTAAGAGGCTTTCTTCTCTGCTCAGAAAGCAACAGGGAAGGGGGGAAGAGGAGCCTTTTCTTCTGCAGGAGACTGGGGGGGGGGGGTGGATAAATTGGGGAAGGGAGGGTGGTCAGAAACAGGAGGGAAGCTGGTTTGTTCCCTGCCCTCTGAATTCCAACAAGACCCATCTCTGATCCACCCACCCCTGCCTTTTTCTCTTCAAAGACCCACCAAGAATCTAGGGGGACACAATGAGACTGAGCTCTGTTCTGGCCCCCTCCCAGCCTCCCCTCCCTCCTGTGCCACCCCACTGCCCCCCCACCTGCTTCTCATATCAGATGCCAGCTTCTCTCCCCACAGATATCAGAATGTGTCCCAAAGTGCACCACTGAGAGATACAAGATTTCGGTAGACGACACACAAACTATCTTTAAAAAAATTAGTGGTATGTATTTTAAGGAGTATCAAAAAACGAGATAGATATAGATGATAGATAGATCATAGATGGATAGATAGATAGACAGATAGAAGATAGGACCTCAAAGCCATGCTTTCACAGAAATTACCCCTTTCCTCTTCAAATACATTTTACTCAACGCATATTCATTCAGCCAATTACTGGGTTATTGGGTCTTACCAAGTGCCAGGCACTACTCACTGTGCTTAGAAACATCAGTAAACAAAACAGCCATCAGACAGGGACCTCACAGAGCTCCTGTGCTGGCAGGAAAAGGCAGAAAGTAAGCAATAGGTGAATAAATAATCCAGTGTTACCAAGGTGATTAGCATTATGGGGGAGAGGAGGAGAGGGGAGAGAAGAAAAGGAACAACAGAGTAGAATAAGGCAGGGCTGGAGGGCCCAGGGAGGAGGGAGGAAGCAGGTTGCCAGTTCAGGTAGGGTGGTCAGGATAAGTCTCATTGAGAAGGAGAGATAGATCTGAGCAAGGAGGTAAAAGGGTTGAGGGGGTCTGCTGCAGCTTTATCTGGGGGAAAATGTTTCAGGTAGAGGGAATAGCTCAAGCACATATCCTGAGCAAAGAGAATAATCACCCTATTCCAGAAAGAAATTTAGACCTAGAAGGTTCTTCCACTACCCATTTGACTTGGGTAACACCTATTCAGGCTTCATATCTTAGCTCAAATATCACCTCCTCCAGGAAGCCCTCCCTGACCACTCTTTCCCCAGTCTATGTCAGCTTCACTGTAGTATAGATGCTCTCAGAGGTCCAGCTTGCTTTCTCCTTTTGAAACGGTACACTGATCAGTTTCACACCTAACTGCTCAATCTCTCTCTTCCTAGATCGTAAACTCCACGAGGATTTGTTCACTGGGAGGATTTCTGGTTTTGTTCATTGTTATATTGCCAACACAATGCCTGGCGTATGGAAGACACACAACAAATCCTTGTTCAGTGATTGAATGAACAGTCTCGGCGGCAGGCCTGGAAGCAGAGGCTTGCAGCAGCTGTGGGGAAGTGGGACAGTGGGCTCCTGGGACCCAAAGTTTTGGTGGGTCAGAGCAGCTCCAGAAGCTGGAGCCCCCGCCATAGCAACCCTGGATGGGCCAGGGACCCCCACCTCGCTCTTGCACCCACCTGCTCACCAGGCCCCCACGTGCTGTCTCTCCGGGATAACCTCTGTCTTTGCTGGAGAAGCCAAGTCTCAGATAATGACATCGCCTTTGCTCCCCTTCCACTCTGCCCCTGCAGCAGCGGCATTGAAATGTTTCCTTTCGAAGCTCCCAGAAGAACCCTGGGAGTGGAGACCAACCTGGGCACCTTTGCCGGGATGTCTGACGGGGCACACAGAGGGCCACGTGCGCCACACGGACGAGGGCACCCTCCCAGAGCAAGGATGACACAGCCTGGATCCCATAGGTAGGGCACAGCAGCTGCGTGATTTACCGGGGCTTGCGGGGAGAGCTTTCCTCTCTCACTTGGAGATCTCGAGTGCTGCCTATAAATATTTATGGGAGCCTGGGCCTCCATTAACCCCGCCAGTGCCACGCTGCACTCGTTACATGGCACTTGCGGGCAAACGAGTGTGAAGGCCAGTGTTCGATACACAACGCGCGTGTGTCGGTGCGTGTGAGCGTATGAAGATGTGCACGGACCCATACGCATTACGTGAGAGTTAGACACACACGGTCACTGTGGCCCACGCAGGTGTGTGCATCATTGCGCACGTTCTGTGTCCACGGCGCGAGAGTGCGTGTATACACACGGTGGGTACGTGCACGCGGATTTATGCGTGTACCCTGCACACCTGCCTCTGTGCTTAGGGGCGTGAGTTGCATACGTGCTGACGCGTGTGCCCGCCTCGAGCATGTAAGCACATCTGTGTGCAGGTCCAGCGTTTCCACACTACCCCAGAAACAGCTGTGGTTAAACTCAGGCTGACGCCATCAAAACTGCCTCCCCCAGAGGCTGCTTCAAATCACACTGGCTCTGCTAATTATGATCCGTTTACTGGAAAGTTTGACTGAGAACACACACAAGGTGAGGGCTCTGTGGATGAATTAGGAAAAGCACCAGTGTCCCAAGCTAGCGATGCCCGAGCGGGCCTCCCCCACTGCACACACACACACACACACACACACACCCCAGGACCACCATAAGCTGCTGGCTTCTCAGTGAGAGACTGAAAGGGGAGACAGAGCTACCGTTTCCCTCGAAACCCCTTGTCCTATTTGTCCTGCTGGAGCTCCAAGTGCCCATTGCCCCTCTCCGTGTTTGCACAGGGATCCTCGTGGATGGAGAACAGTCACTACACCCCCAAGAAAGTGGCTACCCTCTGCAAAAGGAATTAGAACGGAAACTCTCCCCCCAAAGGGCTATTTCCCACCCCTCCCTATTCCCCCCCCAGGTGTTTCAGATAAGAGATTGTGAACTTGTGGAGTCTGGTGGCAAAAATATAAATTTTGGTGTCAGATAGGTGGGGACTCAAGCTTTAGGTCCTCCGCTGGGTGACACTGGGCAAGAGGCGCCTACTCTGGGCCTAATCATCCGTCTCTGATCTGCGTGGACAAGAGTAACCCGCACCTCAGAGAGGTGAGCGAAATGTCATAACAGGACTAACCTCATGATTTGGCCACACCTCTTGCACTCCGTGACCTAGTTCCCCTTGTCGGTGGAAAGGGACACGTGCAGCCGACTCCAGCTCCCAGGACACAAAGGAGGGCAGATGCCAAGCCCGGTGTTGGGAATTGCAGCCCTTCGCTGTCCACTCAGGGAAAGCAGAGCTGAGTCCCCAGACCAGTCCTGGCCCAGGGCCTCATCTCAGCGGGAAACAGGTGCACATAACGCTCGCAGGGTCCAGGCAGTGCAAGTGACATCAGAAGAAGCAAGGAGACTTGAAAGTGAGCTCCTGATTCCCGATGGGAGTCACAGGCCAGGCTCCATGCCTGCCTTGCTCTCTCCAGCTCCGAAATGAGCACCCTCTGGGCCCCCCCCCCACACCCCCGACCATTCACTGGAAGGAGTACAAGCCCTAGTAAGACGCGCAGAGCTCTGCAAGGAAAAGCATGGCGACATAAATTTTGAATTTGTGGACTTCTGCCCCCTTCTCACAACTGAAACTGGCTTCTTCCGGAAAGTATCAGGCCTCTTCCCATCACCTCTGTGGCTGCTCTTCCAGCCTGAGGACAGCATCCCCTTTTGATAAAAATAAACAGGAATGTGTAACAAGCGGCTGTTATTTTACAGGAAAACAACTTCCCATGCAAAGAATGCAGAGGGGCAGCTAACACGGACTTTTGCTTCGGAGCAAACCCTTATTAATAATTTAGGTAGTTTTCCAAATTGGAGTGGCAACTTATCTCCTACATTTAATTTCTTGCAAGTGAGAACAGTTAGCGCTGATTCTCTTATCTAACTGCATCTTCTAAGTTACTGTGTGTAGCACAATGGAGAAGGGCATTCAGATATTAGGAAGATGCGTGGGAAAAGCCGGTAGAACATGGTGCAGCCATGCAAGGCCCGGGGAATGTGTGCTCCCCAGCTGAAAGGACTGCTCTCCGTGGCCTGGACGCCTGCTCCTAGGAGCAGAAACTGCAGAAGGGACAAAATTTCAGCAGCAGCAGAGCCAACAGCAGCAGCCTTCTCCAACAGGAAGCTAGTCCTCTGAGCCAGGTAAGGGCCAGCCTGAGAAGCCTTATGGTGGCTTCTTCTGCCTATCAAGTCCAGCCTGGACCAGGGACTCTCCCTTCGCTGCAAGCTGACATGTCTCCGGAGGGTACTGTGCTGGGCCCAAGCTTGGGAGCAGCTCTTCTAACCAGACTGATTCCCTTTAAGGAGGGCTGCTGATGGAAAAGACGTGGTCTGCAAGAGGTGCCCTTTGAGGACTTTTATTTTGGTGGGGGGAGGAGGGGCAGTAAACCTCTAATCCTCCCTTCCTTACATAACAAATTCAAACACTACTATCTCTGGGAGGAGAGGCCAGGCCTTCAGACAGCAGGCTGTACAGGGAAGGGTTACGCAAGAAGCCAGTTCTGAATTTTCCTTTCTGAAAACAGAGGGGCTCAGAAGCAGGGTTTGCATCTGTCAGCATGTGAGGGACCCACTAGAATCTCTAAACCCAGCTGTTTCCCTGGGCCCACAGAGAAAGAACTTGAGGAGTAGGGGTGGGTGGGTGAGGGAGTGGGGGGTTTGCCTGGCCTGGCAGAAGCTGGAGCTCTAATCACAGAAAAAGCCAAATGACCATGCTGCTGGGTTCCTGGCAGCTCCCGCTCTGAGCCGCCCAGCGAGGACAGGCACAGCTCGAGTGTGCGTGGGATGGAGGTGGGCCCCTCTGACAGGGACCAGGGTTGGTCCTGCCACAAAAATGCCCAGAGACCCTGGACCGAAGGAAGCTTGGCTGTGACCAAAAGAGGAATCTGGGTCTAGGGCCCGGCCCCAGCTTCCCCAGCTCCTGCCACAGACAGCCCAGCAGGCCGCTCTCTCGCCAGCGCCAGCGGGGACCCTGCTGGAGGTCAGTCCCCACCAGCCCTGCGGCTGGCGGGTCGGATGGGAAAGGCAAGAGCCCAGAGCAGCTGCCCCCGGGAGCTGCGCGGAGGCTCGGAGCCGCCAGACCCCATCTCCGGGTCGTCGCCCCTCCCCGCACTTACCGGACACCTCGGAGCCCCGCAGCCGGAGCCCTTCCTCGCTAGGCTGCGCCTGGAGGAAAAGGCAGAAGGGGCTGGGAGGAAAAACGGAGGGAGAAAGTTTTCCGAAGTGAAGAGTTTACCAAGGAAGGGCTGCAGGAAAGGGAAATGGCAGAGTGAGGACGCGGGAGACCACCAAGCGGGGCGGACGCCGCCACCCCTGCCGTGCGGGTCGGGACCCGGGGCTCCGGGGACGCCGCGCCGAGCGTCATCCCCGACCCCTCGCCGAAGGTGGCGGCAGCCGATCCTGCGGGCACCGCCTCGCGCACACCGGTGCCGACGGGGCGTCGCAAGGCGGGACAGCGGGAGGGTGGGCAGTTCGCTCCGGCCGGGACCCGCCCCAGGCCGCCCCAGCCAGGGGCTCAGCCTGGAGCGAGCCACCTTCCCGGGCCCGCGTGTGCCCCGCACGTGCGTCGCGGGGTCTGTGCGTGTCTGACTCCGCGTGCGTCCCCAAGTGCCGGCGCCAGTCTGGAGGCGGGGGACCGGTGCGGCCTTGGAAGACCCCCGGCGCGGGCAGAATTTTGCCCTCGGGGTCGCGGAGGATCGCGAGGGGCCCGCGAGCCGCGGGGAGCGATGGAACCGAGAAGGAGACGGCGGGCTGCAGGGCGCCGCGGGACTGGCACGGGCCGGAAGGCCTCGGGACCCAGTTCGCTCGTCCTGAGCTCTCGGGCGCCGGCTCTGCGCCGTCGCAGCGGGTCGGGACGGCGGGCTGCGGGCTGAGACGCGGCCAGGGCTTGCCCGCCCCGGAGTCTCTCGAGGTCCCGGCCTCCTCCGGGGTGCTGCCGGCTCTGCCCGGCTCCAGCCTGCGCGCGTCCCGGGCCGACTGGCGCTCAGATAATGGGTTGGTGCCGAGACTGGCAGCGCCTGCGAGGGCACCCGTGTGGGTGCTGCGGGTGGGTGTCTGTGTATCTGTGTGTCAGTGGGACTATGTGGTGGGGTGGTCAGCTTCTCAGAGGTGTAATTGGTCACTCTGAAACGGCCTGACCCATGTCGTTCTAGATGCTGGTCGTCACTGGGTTGGTGTCTTGTGTTTCTGTGCTCTGGAGAAGGAAAACCAATGTCTTGGAGTTTATGACCCTCCCCAGCCCAGAGGCTGTTCAAGCAGAGTCCGGGTGACTCTGGAGGTGGGAGATGCCACCCTGTCCACTCGGGATTATTCCAAAGGGAGTCAAACCTCCCCCGCATGGAATCAAGGTGATCGCCTTGGCCTCCGGATCCAGGCAGCAGGGGGCTCTTCCCGTGCTCAGCCTGGCCGAGACCTCTTTCGCCCCACAGGGGATACACTTGTACATGTGGGCCTGCTCTTATCAAGTTTGTGTGTGTGCCCCGTACACACAGCTACCCCACTAATCACACCCCCTTGCTCCTTCACCTGTGCGCCCTCGGGTAGAGCGACTCACAGCCAGACTCAGCCACGGTCCTCCTCCCTGATCGCAGCCAGAGCCTTCCGTGCCAGGCATATGTCTGGGCTAGTGAAATGAACTGGGCCTTGGAATTTAATTCAAACTAGAACCTCTGACTTCTACTAAAACACACCAAAGTGTTATTAAATGTAAATCACTGATGGTAGTATTTGCATCCTTATGTTTGGGATGTTTCTCTGGTCTGCCTTTACCAGACCCCGACCTCCACCCCCAGGATTCCAGGGATCCTGGGCCAAAATCTATTCCCTGCTAGTTTTAGTCTTTGCTTTCTTCTCCCCGGTTCTTCCCGTTTCTAGCTCCAGGCTGGGGCTCTGCAGCCCGGGCTTCTTATACCTCCCCATTCAGGTCCCGAAGTTCCATCTTAGGAACTCGGGGCCAGAGAACCCCAGGGATAAAAGGCTGAGTCTCTGAGACTGCAGATATTGGGTCTGAGGAGACCAGAAGCCCCTTGGACCCAGCCATTGCCAAAGGAACAGAGGATCCTTCTGGATTTTGGGGGTGTGTGTGGGAATCCCACTCTGACTCTCAGAAATATCTGAGACCAACTCTGAATTATAGACAGGATTCCAAGAAGGCTGAGGGGGGTTTGGGGTAACCTAGGTGGGAGACCTTGACTCTTCTAAGAGTCTGGAAAAGGAAAGGTACTGGGCCCAGCTCCTAGTCTGCAGTCAGAGTCGCTGTACCAGAATGACCCCCCAAAACCTCTCTGGCCCCCAGTGTGGAGAGTCACTGAAATCCTGCTCCAGCCATGCAGTGCCCTTCTGTGGGTCTGAGGGCTCTAGGCCTGAGTGGCATGTGTCCCCAGGGCACACCACCCCAAAGCACAGGTCCACAAGGAAGGGCTTCCTGTCTGAAGGGCCTTCTGCCCCAAGACCTGACTCTGGATTCCACTTGGCTTTTGCAAGCCCTGGGGAAGGGGACGTAGGCCTCCATTCAGGGCAGGCAGGCATTCTTGCTCTGGGCAGGAAGATGCACTGGGCAGGAGAAAGTTGAGAGCCTTGCAGCCCCAACAGGAGGGCCAGAGAGACAGGTCCAACTGAGCCTGATTGCCAAAAAGACCCTGCTGCCCCATCAGGTGGCTCCGGCTTCTAGGGATCGGCCACTTTCTACCTCAGAGCCGGCAGGCTAGCAGGCCTGTCCTAATCCCCAAGCCTGAGAGCCTGGAAAAAGTGTGCCCCCTCTGAGTTCACCGCCGGCTCCTGAATGAGGTCTCTACCTAGAGTGAGCAGCAGAAACACATTTGAGGCTTACGTACAGACACACGCACACGTGCAAGGGAGAGATTTGCCCAGACATGGTCTGTTTCTCCACTGGCCAGGGAGGGTGAGAGTGTCCCCACGCTGATGGGACTCTTAAAAAGGCAGAAGAAGAAAGTCAAAGTCAGGCGAACGCGGAATCCTCTAAATAAACACCATTTCCATGGTTTTAATAAGCAAAATAGGAAACCATTTTAATAACCAAAACACAGAAACCAGTCTGAATAAAACTACAATAGACTAGGTTTTAATATTTTCATATCATAAGCAGGGTTTGAAATTGATCCCTTATTTTACATGAAATAAAAACAAATTTCTGTTGCAGCAAATTTGATTTCAACACAGTTGAATCCGTAAAAACCAAAGCTCGTTTCTGATGCAGGACGAATATCCACAATATTTAAAACTGCAAGCACCATGCGGTTCATACAATCTTGTTATTACTGTTAATTTATCAACTAATACAAACTCAAAAATGCATCCGGCCAGCAGCGCCAGCAATTTCAAATGGGAACTAAAAAATACGCTTTCATTTTGGTATTTTTGTCAGTGCAACTTAAATCCTTTTACTGACCTGCAGGAAAAAAAAAGTAATAAAGAAAAACACCCAGATTTTCCCTATAACTACTATACAACTGAAGGGGGGGGACACCACTGATAACTCACCCGCTTTCTCAAAAGCAGGGAAAAAAACACACATAACGTGTTGGTCTAAAGGACGCACTTGAAAGTTGCAAAATTACTTGCCAATATTTGGGTTTCCGGTACTTTCTGAGTGTGGCGGTTGGTTCAACACAAGTTTAGGTCACCACTGGGCAGTGTTAGGGCTGGCCAAGCCAGCTCACCCTAAAAGCACGGCAGCCACAGCAATTAGCAGGGGCCTGGAGGCTTTTGAAGGGACTCTGGGGTGATTCGGATGGCATTAAAAAGCAAATAAGATGTTTTCCTTTCCTTTCTTGTGAGGGGTGTCAATTTAGCAAAAGACAAGGTGGGAGCTAAGACATTCCTCTCCGCTCTGGGGGTGTGGTGCGGAGGGAACTGGACCGCTGCCCTGCCCTGGTACTCAGGAGCTGGGACCCCAGTCCTCTTTCTCTCAACACCAGTAAAACTGAAAACTGAAGCGGAAGGGACAAGAGGACCAAATGGAGACAGGAAAGGGGAGAAAACATGCAACTTCCAAGGGTGCCCCAGGACAAAGTTGTTTTCTGATGCAAAATGCCCAGAACTTTTTTTTTTTTTTTTACTTACAAAAAAATACTGCCATAATAATGAACCCAAACGAAGACACTCCGCTTGCTGCCACGTTCTCTAAGCGGTGTGGCGGGGCGGGTATTTACAAGCCGGCATCCGGGACTGAAACCCGGCAAGCAGCCGCCGGAGTCTCTGCACTGCCATGCCCTCTCACTCAAAGAAACAAGGGGGTTATGATCCATGATCAACGACATGCTAAAAGTTAAACAAGAAAATGGTACAAAATAGAAATTATTACCGTACATGTCCAGCATGCAGGATTAATATTTTTAATGCAGATTTTCGTATTTTTTCTATATAATCGAGCAGGCAATAAAACTGATGAGAATTGCGCGCAGAACGTCCTAACTGAGGCCCGCGTCTCTGGGCTGAGAGCCAGTGTTCTCCGGACCCTGGACGGACAGGTCCGTCTGTCCTTCCTTCCTTCCTTCGCTCAGCCTCGCCTCGCGCCTGCCGGGACGCCAGGGTCCCTCTCCTCTCCTCTCCTCGCTGCTCTCTTCCTGGGTTGGACTGCGCTCCGGGCCGCAAGGCAGCGGCCCCCGCATAACGCGCAAAGTTCGGAAAGCCCGGAGTCTCCAGACGGCCTCGGCGACTCCTCGGGACTCTGCCTTGCCGCCCTCCAGCCTGGAGAAAAGTTGCTCCGGGACTTCCCACCCCCTCGTCTGTCTCTGGCTCTGCTCGAGTCTAGGAGGCGGCGCTGGCGCGCGCCGCTCTCGCCTCGGCCAAGGTCCCCTGCCTGCCCGCGCGCCCTCCCGTCGCCCGCGTCCCGCGCGCCCTTCCTCCCTCTCCCTCGAGTCAAACAGGTCAAGGCTGGGGCCGTGGCAGGGACAGGACCCGGGGGAGTCCAGGGCTGGGGACACGGGACGGGAAGTCCGGGCCGGGGCAAGGGCGGGGGCCGGGACCGGCCACGACTCACAGAAAGAACTCGGGAGAGGAGGGGCTGTCGCTGGTGGAGCCCGCCTCCCTGAAGCCGGAGTTGGCGAGTTTCTCGCACTTGACCTTGTAGGCGTCTCTTTCGCGGGCCAGCCGGGACACCTCCTGCTTAAGCTGCTCCACCTGCTGAATGAGCTGCGTCTTCTCGTTCTCCAGGTGGTGTTTCTGCTGGACGCGTTTATACCTGCACGACTGGGCGTAGCCCCGGTTCTTCAGGGTCCGCCGCTTCTGCTTCAGGCGGATCACCTCGTCCTTGGTGAAGCCCCGCAGGTGGCGGTTCAGCTCGCGCACTGACATGGACACGAGCTGGTCGTCGGAGAAGCGGTCCTCCACGCTGCCGCTGCCGCCGGTCGCCGTCGCCGCGGCGGCCGCGTGCGGCCCAGGCCCAGGGTGGCTGGTGGGCAGCTGCTGCGCTGGGCTGGCTGCGCTGGACGGCGGCGGCGACGCTTGGTGGTGGTGGTGGTGGTGCGGGTGCGCGTGCGGGCCCAGGTCGTCGTGGGGCACGCCGGCGCCCGGGTACGCGTGGTGCGGGTGTGGGTGGTGGTGGTGGTGATGGTGGTGCGCGCCGCGGAAGCCGTCGAAGCTCTGCAACGGCTGTGGCACTGGGTGCGAGCCGATGAGCGCCTCCACCGCGTCCTCAGGCGTCAGGTTGAGCGCCTCGGGGTTCATCTGCTGGTAGTTGCTCGCCATCCAGTACAGGTCCTCGAGGTGAGTCTTCTGTTCGGTTGGGCTGAAGCTGGGCGACGAGGGCACCGAGCTACACGGCGTGCTGAGTGGTGTGGACGACACCGAGCCGGCTGGCTGCAGGCGCGTGCAGGGCCGGCCCGGGCGCTCCGCGCGCCCCAGCGGCTCCTTCTTCACGTCGAACTTGAGCAGGTCGAAGTCGTTGACGTACTCCATGGCCAGCGGGCTGGTGGGCAGCTCAGGCCCCATGCTCAGCTCCGCGGCCATCGCTGAGGCGAGGCGCAGCCGCCGCTGCCGCCCGGGAAACTTTGCGGCCGGCCGGGGCGCGCCGAGCCGAGAGCGGGGGCGAAGAGCGGCGAGCCCGGGAGGCGGGGAGCCGAGGGCGCAGCGGGCCGGGGCCGCCGGCCAAGCCTTTGTCTGGGGACGCGGCGGCGCGCCGGAGAGTCCCGAGGCTGCCCGCGCAGCCCCAGAGCTCGGGGCTGTGGCCGCGCCGGGGCCGGGCCGAGTCGGGAGGGGTGGAGAAGCAAGCGGGGCGCGCGGCTGGGCGGAGGGGAGGCGCCGGGCAAGCGCCCGCCGCTCGCTCTCTAGCTCTCCTGCTCTTGGGCTCTCTGGATCGCAGCCGCTCGCAGCCCGGCGGTGCAGCTGTGCTAGATCCGGCGCCGCTGCCGCCTTTTATCGCCTTCCTGATGTCACCGGGGCGCGGGGGCCCGGGCGGCCCAGCGCGCTGGCCAATGGCTGCTCGGCCCCCGCGGCCCGGCGGCGCAGGGCGGGGCGCGCCTGACAGCTCCTCCGCCCCCCGCGTCAGCTGACTGGCGGCCCGAGCCCGCGGAGAGCCGCGGAGGCCTGGCGGAGGGCTGGAGCCCAGTGGGACGGCGGGCCCGGGCCCAGCCCCCCACACCCTCTGGGTCCCGGCCCCCGCCCGCTCGCCTTCGGGTCGCGCCCCCCCCCCTTAGGCCTGGCCACCCCTTGCACCCCTTAGCGCGCTCTCCTCGCTCTTTACCCTTCGCTCCCCCACCCCCAGTCCGTGTCACCCCCAAAGAGGCTCAGAAGGAGCACCGGGACGACACCTCTCGGGCCCTTTGTTCCCCAGCGTCCCCCGCCCAGTGGGCGACGCTCCGTGTGCGGTGCGGCTTCGGGCCGTAGGAGTGTGTGCCGTGCCTGCTTGTGTTTCTGCAGGTCTGCGAGTATTTGTGTGTTGGGGTGGGTTTGCAGCTCCAAGAGTTGTGTTCAAATCCAACTCTTAGCCTCAGGGGACCCTCCTCTGGCCAAACAGGGGCCGTTCTCCTCTTGGCGGGTGCGGTTGCAGAGCCCGGAGATAGGACTCCCCTTGCCCAGCCGCTCCCCGCGCTCACCCCACCCACAAAAGCACGAGAGGAAGGGAGCGGGGGAAGAATCGGCCGAAAGGCTCTGAATTCCTTTCCCCAGCCAGACGCACGGAACCCTGGGCTCCCGAGGCTTGGGGCTGAGGCCAGCTCAGGACGGTGCTCCGGGTGGCTCTCCGCTGCTGGAGAACCGACCCTGTTTTTGTTTGAACGTTTTGTAACGATTTAGCAGATCGCGGCGTCAGCCGGCCGCGTCTCAAACAGGCATAAAGTGCGACCCCAAGTGGCCACTGCGCGCAAAGGCGCGCCGAACGGCCCGGCTCTGGGCCGGAAGGCTTGAACTACGCCTCCGACCCAGCTGGATCTTCCTAACTGGTCCCATCCAGGGCAGCCCAGAACGGAGGCTGTGTGTGCACCGGGATCCAGGACAGGTTCCTCTAGAGCCACGCACAGGTCCTCGGGTCCCGTCCTGGGACTCAGCTGCGAGTTCGGCGCTGATCGCCGCGCGTGAAACTCCGCTCCCCAGCTCCGCGCGGGGTGTTGGGGGTGGGGGGGAGCGCTGGGAGGGAGACTGGGATGCCCCTGGGCAGCTCCCATCGCGGGAGGGTCCTGGACCGAGTTAGGCCTGTGGCTGAAAGGGGAAACGCCACAGCGAGGGGGCCCAGGGCTGTCGGGTGAGAAAACTCCCCCGAGCGCAGACGGGGAGCCCACAGGACACCGCGCTAGGCATCCAGGCAGGGCTCGGGCGCTGCGCACCCTCCTGACTCGAGTTCAGGATGGCCCGAAATAAGAGGCTCTTCCTGAGACCCCAGTCCGGAGGCAGAAACAGGCTAAATGACAAATTCGCTGTACCCGGAGACCCGACCCGCCTCCCGCGTCGCCTTCTGCTCTTCAGCTTTGGGCGCGCGCAGCGAAAGGCAGGAGGAGCTTGCACTGGGTGAGTGTGTCCCGGCCGCTGCCTGTGCAGAACGAGCACAACTGACGCCGCGCGTAGGGGTCAGGTGGGCCACACCAGTGCGGAGAGAGCCAGATTTTTTTTTTTTTTTTTTAGTGTTAGAAGTTAAAATAATTTGCCTCCAGCTAATCTGAAAACTCTATTCTTTTGCGCCCTCGGTGGAGCTGGGGTGGGGTGTGGTTTTGAGCCTACTATTTTTAATAAAATGAATGTATTTTAACTAAAACTTGGACTGGAAGGTTTGGATCAGCGTCTGAAATGCTGGAAGAGCCCGTCCCAACCCTTTGCGAGGAGCGTGCTCTCCGCAGAAACGATTCGGAGGCCTCCGGCCGGGTCTGCACCCTGCCGCTGCCCCGCCTCTGCCCGAAGCTGGGCAGTGAGGACAAGAACCCTCCCTACCCCAGTCGTGTTCGCACACGGTGAAAGCACACTCGCCCCGCGACTCAGCGGGGGAATTTTGCGAGAAGTGTGCTCCCCAGGCCGTCCGGGGTCTGTGTTCCGGGTCTGTGCTCTGGTCTGAGGAGGCCAGGGCCGGACAAACGCACTAGGGTCTCTCGGGGCCACTGACACCCAGCCCAGCGCGCCCTCCTTCCGAGCCCTAAAAAAAACCCGGTGGCTCGGAGAGCGCACCTGACGCTGTGGACTTAGGCGAGCGCACGGAGGCGGCCGGGCCAGTGTTCCCCCGGGTCCGCTTGACCTTCGCTGTCGAGGACAGAAACCCGAATCTCGAATCTCGGCAGTGTGGCCTATCGAGGCCCCAACGGTTCCTTCGGCCAGGCGCTGAGGTTCCAGACTTCCCCCTCTGCTGGGGCGTCCCGCCGCCGTCTCAGGGTCTCTAGAACTCGGGCTTTGTCTGGGCAGGCGCGCTCCTCTTTGTCCCTGTGCCTGCGTCTCCGTTGCGGTCAGTCCCGTTCCCTGGGCTCGGACTGCGATATCTCCGTCCATCCCTAGGTTCACCTTCCCCCCAAACCCGGTTTTTTGCTATTCTCCCAGCCTAGCCAGTCCCTCCTCTTCCACCCCACCCCCAACCACCTCCAAAAAATGTTGGAACTGGATGAGTAAATGAGGAGCGCAGGTTGTTCCCGGAGCTGAGGCCGCTGCAGGGCAGCCGACCTCACTTCTCGGCCTAGCCTCCCCCACGCTGGCTCCTGCTACGCTCTGCTGCGGTGTCTCGGCGCCCCAAACCCTTAGGCCTCCAGCTCCCGGCAGCCACAGCCGCCGCCGCCGCCGCGGCTCTGCGTCTGGGGCTCTGAGGATCAGCGTGCCCGGCTCCCGGTCATTGGGTCTATGGCAGTTGCTGGAGACTGCATTCCGTGCCTAAAAGACTAGCGGGGGGGGGGGGGGGGATGGTGGAAGAAGTGGAAAGTCGAGGAGGAGAGGCAAAGGGAAAGAGGCCGAAGACTCAGAGGTAGTGCGGGAGCCCCCAAGCCTCTTTTGAATTGGAGCCGAGGACTGCGATTGGCGGCCAGAGCCCTCTACCGAAGTTTGTTGTCCCTTGCCCCCAAAACTCCAATCTGAAGTTTTCACCCATACGCGACCTTCTCTCCCTAACCCACACCAAGTTGGGCCAGAGGCGATGCGTCCTGGGCTCACCACCTTGGAATTTTTTAGCTATTTTTGTTGAGCAAAGATGCTGTGCGCGGCCCGCGCCACCGCGGTACCTTGGGGCCTCGGAGTAGGGGTGCACAAAGAAGTTATTCCTCGAGGGAGCACTACCCACCGCCAGCCGCCAGGTTCGAGGTTCGCTGAGCTGCTCCCGCCGGCTACCGTTCCACCAACCCGCTAACCCGAGAGCGGCCCCGCCGCGCGCACTCTCGTGCGCCCCCAGCCCTGCCCGGCGCTCCCCGGCCCCCGCAGCCCGGTTCAGTCCCAAGATGCACGGTACACCCGTCGTTCCCTGAGGGCGGCAGGTGTTTGGTGCGGGAGCCGGCGTCTCTGTGCATCAGTGCAGTGGGAGGCGTGCTGGAGGTGGCTCTGTGTGTGTGGTGTGTGGTGTGTGGTGTGGTGTGGTGTGGTGTGGTGTGTGTGTGTGTGTGTGTGTGTGTGTGTGTGTGTGTTGCGTGGGGAAGCAGGGCATATGAATTGCTTCGAATCGCAGAGCCGGAAGCTCCTGGCCTAAGCCGGTCTCCAAAGAGGCTGGTGTTCCCAACCGTCTCAGGATGAGTTCTGCCAGGGAGGAGCTAGCCTTCTGCTTCACATCACCCAAAAGTTGGATCACCTGTCTCCTCCCAGAACCCCTGAGGTCTCTGCCACCTTCTTCTAGGCCCAGTGGGAGGGGATTCTGTTGCCCCCACTCCCTCTGAGCTTCCTGAGGCCCAGGGCTTCCAAGAAGAGGCAGGAGACTTTTCTCCCTCTTCCTTTTTCCCAAAGGCAGCTGTCATTTCCACTGTCCCCTGCCCCCACACAATACCCATGAGATTCCAACCCAGTGCTTCCAGAAAGATATTCCTGGGCTTCTGGTTCCTAGTGGCCTTGAGCACCCAAAGGACTCAGTGGGTCTCAGGAGGGAGCCAGAGTTACTCCACTCTGCGGAGCCCTTTCTCCACTCCCTCTCCTGGGAACCAGAGACAGCCCCAACCCCTCCCCCCCTTCCACACACACACTTGGGAGCGAGAATTTAATATTAAAACTGTTTTACCTGCTTTTTATTTTGTTTTAATATAAACACTAGAGTTTTTAAATTATATATATGGCTTACATTTTATTCCTAGTGAACAGCTCTGTATTAGACACCCACCAGGCAGTATCGCCTCCAATAGAGATGGGGTATTTGATCATAATATTCACTCCCATTGGTATGTGGACTTGCAAAGCCTTTTCCTTCACTTTTCCCTTCAATTCTTCCAACTCTCTAAGGTAGCAACTATTATTATCCTTATTTTGCAGAGATGCGTATGCAGGTAGGCAGGCAGGGAGGGAAGTACAGATATACGGCTGTGTCCTAAGGGTTTTATCAACCTGTTCTGTCCTCACCACTGCACTTGCAGGTGTAGCCCCACCTGTACACAGGAAGCTCTGAGAGGTGAAGGGGGTTCTTTCACTACACAGCAGCAATGAGCTGGAGCTTCTGGCCCTGAATCCAGGACTCTGAAACACGTGCTCTCTGTCCAGACTAGGTGGCATCCTGGGGACCCAGGTGTCAGCACAGCTCCCCACTGTGCTCTGGGTCAGGATTTCCAACTCTCCACAGACTCAGGTTCAGTTCAGGCCACAGCAGAGCCTCTGCTCGGTGCCAGGTCTCTGCTGAGGGCTCAGTGAGAAGGGCAGGGATGAATGTGCCTTCTTGTCGAAGGCAGTCAAGCATCCTCGGGCTTCTTTTCCTTCTCTGTCCTCTTCCCTGACTCTGTGGGGCTGGAGGGTCAGGGTGGGAGAGAAATCAAGGCAGGATGCAAACCAAAGGAGAGACATTTTGCAGAGTCCTCTTATCTTGTCCTTTACCCTTGGCCTCAGCCTGACCTCTAATCTTGGCCTTGATCCTTGGTCCTGCCCCTTTCTGGTCTGAGTGTGACTTTCAGCCTGTTTGAACTTCAGCCCCTATTCATCCATCATTTATGTATCAGGAGAGAAAGAGAGGGAGAGAGAGAGAGGGAGGAGGAAGAGAGAGGGAGAGAGAGATGGCTCAATGCTGATGAGACGTTCACTACCACTCAGAGCCAGCGAGGGATGACCAGCAGGGCTCCCTTCCTACCACTACCTGCCCAGGACCCCAGGGCCAGCCTTAGAGATTGAAACCCCATCATTGCTCCTCAAAGCCAAGGCCTTCACCTCCCACGGCCCAACCATCACCTATCCATCCATTCCTCCACCTCAAAATCTCAGGTTTTCCATCTATTGCCTTTACCTTCAGCTTTCACTTAGATGACTCCAGAGGCCTTGGCTCAGACTTTCTTCTTGTCCACAGGGTCATGAAGCCAGTTTTCAGGTTATATGAATCCGATCGATCTACCTTCATCCCCTGCCCCCTGGCTTACTACAAATTCTTTCAATACTTAGACAAAGAACCAGACTCCTCAGCATGGCCTTCATCCCCTGAATGACCTGCTCCTGCCAACGTCTCCCACCTCATCTCTCACTGCATTCCCCTGACAGTGTGCCAAGCACACTGCCTTCTGTAAGTTCTTCCACAGGGCCTTTGCACAGGCCATCCCCCCTGCCTAGAATGAGTCAGTCTCTTTGTTCTGAAGGACTTAGAAGGGGCTATCTGTGGCTCTTCCCAAGCCTCAGAGGGACCTAACTGGGAATAGAGTGGGGAGAAGAGTCCAGCAGCCAAGGCAAGGTCCCAGTCACTCTAGAGAAATCCCGCGCATTGAAGTCATACGGCAGGGCTCTCATCTCAATCCCTTCCCTCTCCCAGCTAGATCATGCAGACCTCAGCTTTGGAAGAGGACTTAGCAGATAACACAGGTCAAAGAAAGGCTTTGGTCAGTTAGTCCAAATGCTTTCCACTTGAGAAAATGAGTTACAAACATAGATTCCTGAACCGCAGTCTGACGTTATAGGTCTCAGGAGAGAAGGAGAGCCCAGGAATTTGCATTTTAACAAGTTCCGTAGGTAAGTCTGATGTTTGGAGTCCAAGAAATGCACTTTGAGAAACAAGATGGAATTTGACCATGAGCTCCTGGAGGAAGACACTGTGATGGAGTGGTCTGTGTGTCCCCAGTGGCCAGTACCATGCCCATCCCAGGAGGAACTCAATTACAGTTGTGGAAGAATGCATGAATGAATGCATGAATGAATGAAGTTAACAACTGGGCACATACCAATGCTTCCTTGTGGTATGACATCTCAGAACCCTCGGGCCTTTCCTGCCTGCCCTCCAGCCCTCTCCTCTCCCCTAATTAACAATCATTCCTGAACCAGTCCTTACTCCTTCCTTCTCAGACCCAGGACCAACTCAGTGGACACCTGGATGACCTGAGTGACCCCGTCCTTTACTGGACTCCCCTCTTCTCTCCTCCTCTATCTTAAATGTTCTTCAGGGCCACAGGGGTCTAGCTTCTGGCTGCAGGCTCATCACAGCTTGGGGAGCAAGCTTCTGGGTGCAGGGGGGTGGGTGGCACTGTCCCCACTGCTGGGACTTGCCGCCTGGGGCTGATGGAGAGAAGGCTGTTCAGCTGTGCCTGAGCCCAGGCTCATTTCAGCCTGGAGCTGCTGTGGTCACTCAATCTCTTTCTTACCTTTGGTCTTTTGAAAGTGAATTCTACAAGACATACAAGCCTAATTTCTCCTTGTAAAAAATGCAACAATGTAGTTTTAACATCTCTGTCTAGAGCTACGGCTTCCTTTTTATTTTTACTCAGCAACTTCTGCGTCAATACACAGAGATCTTCTTTCTTTTTAACTAATGCATGGCAATTCGTCCAGGGGATGCTCTGTAGTGTTGTTGGTTTCTGTTTTTTAAAATCCAGTCTTGTATTTATGGACATTTAAGCTATTTCTGATATTTCACTATTGCAAACAATCCTGCAACAAACAATTCCTTTTTGCATGCGTGCAAGTATTTCTCTAGAAGAGATAGCAAGAAATAAAATTGCTGGATTGAAAGAGGGGCACGATTTGTAATGTTCATGCGGGCAAATGAGCCTCTACAAAGGTTGTACCTATGTAATTTCCCATCAGAAATATGTGAGGGTAAACCTGTTTCCCCCAGCCACACCAACAATGGATTTTATCCAGATTTTTCATTTTTGTGTTAATTCTATTTATGCCCATTCTATGACCAGTACTGGGAGATGAGGGCTCAGGGATGGACATGGCTTCTTTCTTTCCTTCCAAGGAACTGCAAACCTTCCCATTGCAGCTGGAGAGGTGGTATGATGGAGATGCTTCCATAATGCCAGTAGGTCCCCAGCAAATGAGCCCTTGGTTCTATGGGGGGGGGGGGGGGGGAGTTGGTTGAACAGAGTTGCAAAGCAGAGGTAACTGTTAACTGAGGCTTTGAAGGCTGAGCAGAAATTCGTCCGAGAAATGCAGGTCGTAGGCACGGAGCAGGAGCACTGTCTCAGGCACTTGGGGAGCTATTTCTGGAAGGCTAGAGATAGAGCTTCAAGCCTCTGCAAGAGCCAGTGCTTAAAGGGTCTTGAATGCCATGCCAAAGAGTCAGACACCTATCTTAAGGGCTAGAAGATCATCTCCACATGGGGAAGCATCCTTCCTGGCTCACTATCGATCACATAGTAGGTGCTCAATAAATATCTGTAGAATTGAAAAGGAGCATCCCAAAGGCATTTAAGTAACATCTTAACTCTCTTTCATTCCCCATGGAGACCAGGTGCGCTCAGTGCCAGGGACTGTGAGCCTGGCTGCAGGCTGCCTGTTGGAGATACGGCATAGACAAGCCGGGCTCGGGAATCCCTTCCTGGGCCTCGGCCCCCATCCCGGCCTGGTGCCAGGTCCCTTTCACCTCTGCCTGTTAGAGATTGCTTTTGGTTTCTGTGTTGACAACCCCCGTTTCTGTGTTTGGAGCGGCTGTTCAGTGCCATTTCCTGATTTAATATCAGAGCCAGCACAGAGCAAGGATGCACAGTTAGCAATTTTTGCTCCAAGTATTTTTCAAGTTCCTTTTTGATGTAAGGGTTGGGTTTGCAGCTTCCCTGATCTTGCCGAGCAGGGAGGGAGAGACGGAGGAGAAGCTGGGAACCGGCGGGGAGAGGGGAGGGGAGAGGGCCCAGAAAAGCTTCATCCAGTAGAGCAGAGCTGGGAGACTCCAGCTCTGTTCTAGAAAGGGGATGGCGAAGGGCTCAGCAGAGACAGAGGGGCAGGCTGTAAGGTCTGCTGGCAGGTGCGGTCTCTATGAAGCAAGGCTGCTGTTTCTCTCCTGGGTGGGTGTGACGATTTACACATGTGTCTATGTGTCTATGTTGCTGTCACACAAAGGACTGAACAGCTTAAATAAGCTAGCGATACAGTTCAGAATACCAGAAAATAAAAATGAAATTTGTTCAAAGAAAAATTGAAGATAGATACAAGGCCCAGGCACTCAGGCAGTTTGACTGGGCATCTGCCATGCATGAGGCCTTCTGCAGGACTAAGCTCTGGGAACAGACCGAGGAGCTCATCTTCTTCTGGTGGAAACAGACTTGTTCACTGCACTACAGTCAGTGCAGTGATGGAAGAAGGCATGGGGGGAGGGGCTGTCCACACACACACACACACACACACACACACACGCACTTGAGGACAAGACAAGAGGAGAGACCGGAGTCTTTGAAGGCCCTGACCCCCACCCATAGGCACCTGTGTGACCTGCTGCTAGATGTCATTTCTACCCCCACTGTCACGCACCTCTGGGACTCTTCCTCTGACCCCCTCTGTGTCATTTTGGGTCTACTGAGAAGCCAATGCCAAAATGACATTTGGCATGCAAAGGAGGGAGACACACATGAAGGATAAAGGTGGTGGGAGCACGAGGCAGGAGAGCCTTCTGACGGAGACCAGACCCAACATCTGTAGGAGGGAGGAGAGGGGGAAGAAGGGAGCTTGGGAGGGAAGCATCTCAGACTGTGGTGCTTGCTCAGAACGTGTCAGCCAGGCTCATGGGGCCGTCCTGGGCCAAAGTCACCTGTTGGGAGCCCCGCATCTTGTAGGACTAGGCCAGCACCAGCACTGCCCTCTCGCCCCACGCTCCGTCACTGGCTGAGAGCCCCTGGAAGGAAATGCAGCCTCAGGCTGAGTGCACTGGGGGGGGGGGGGGGTGTCTGTCAGCTGTGCTCCCTGCAGCAATTGCCCTCGGAAGAGACCTAAGCAGGGCATTTCCATGGCTCAATGTGCTCCCTCCTCCACCCAGTCATGGAAGACTTCCCCAGGTAATGAAATTATAGCAGCAACTATCTCTGTGAGTGTTTTCTACACGTGAGGGCCCGTGCTTATGAGGTAGGAACTACTGTCATTTTCACCCCCTACTTTACAGGTAAACCACTTGCTAGAGGCCGCACCTAGCAAAAGGCAGAAAGTGGATTCGAAGCCTGTTTGGCTCTAGACTGCTTGGGCCAGGAAGAGGTTTAGAAAGGGTAAGTGGGGGGCTCAGTTCTCTCTTTGTATCCACCTCTCCTGCTGCTGATTCCTGTTATATGTTAAGAACATGGCCCCCAAAAAGATTCCTCAGGTTTCATCAGGGTCAATGCCAACGTGTTCCAAGTTGGCCTTAGGACACCAACCGTCTGCCAGCCAGCTCCAAACGGAAGGCCCAGAATGCTCACCTGAAGCAGGCCCTCTCCAGCAGTCATATCTGCCTTTTTCTCATGCATCACCTCCTCCAGGAAGCCCACCCTGACTGGCTTATGTTTCCACAGCACCTTATGCTGACCTCTATCAGTGCATTTATCAGATTGTGCTCAGAACGTCTGTTAAAATTTGTTTCTGCTACTAAACTGGGCCCCTCCAGGACCAAAATAAGATCTGAGTCATGTTGGGGTCCCTAGAACCCAGTACATAGGGCCCTGGAACTGGAGGGGTAGCGATATATGGAAGGGATGCTCTGACAAATGAAGACTGGTCCAGGCCATCCAGAAGACACCATTGGAGGTCACGGGCCTCTGCATTCCCCAGCCTGGCCGCCAGGGGCCTCAACAACCCCGCCAGGCACTATAAACACTGGTCCTTGCTTCTCTGCGGTAAATCCATGCCTCCCACCCTTGCCCCAGCATGTCTGTGGGGGGCCCAGGCCCAGGCTGTCCAAGGTCCGGGCATCTGCTCAGCCATGAGTGGCCCAGTGGGTAGCCCCAGCCAAGGAGGAGAGTTATTTTTATTTATTTCTTCTTAATCATGAACTTAATTTAGCTGCTAATCAGGTTACCATGGTGACTTGCACTGGATTTATAGCAGTTTCCTAAAGCGCCTTTTTCGCACTCTTTGGGTAAATGAATAAAATTTGGGTGATGAGCAAAGCACTTAAGTATCGGGTGTCCTAGAAAAAGGTCAGATGCTTCCGTTTCGTATCTGCCTTTCACCCTGCCTAATGTGCTTACGAAAGAGCCGTGACTCTGGGCTGACTCCAGTTTCCTCTCTTCTGCCCTCCCTTTGAAACCTTCAATGGATCCCTATTGCCAGGCAGGTAAAGTCTGAGATTCTTGCATTGCTTTTAAGGCCTGCTCCTCTACCTCACCTCCCTAATGCTCTACCTTCCCTGGGCTGCTCTCTGCATGTTTGTGCCTCTGTCTATGCTGTGCTCTGGGCCGGGGAAGCAGGGGTGGTCTCAAAGGTGGCCAAAAGGGTCATTTTCTCTCCTATGTCTTGGGAGTGAAGGAAGCCTGGATTGTTCTGGGACCACACTGCACCCCAATGTAGTATGTGAGGACGTCTTCGAGCATTGTTACTGGCCCCACTCCCACTCTGGCAGGGGTGGAGAACAACGTGCTAGCCAGCCTAGGATTGCAGGGCAGAGAGGCAGCAGGGAGAAGAAACAAGGAGTCGGCGTTTCGATGGTTTTCTGTATTTTAGTCTGGGAGGCTTGTTCAGTGTTCCATCCCAGTGGTTGGGGAGCACACAGTTAGTTTCCCCTTACCCCTTTGCCTTGGGCCAACCAGAAGCCCCCCTGTGGCTCCCAGAAGGGAAAGTGTCTCCAGACTGGAGGCCACAATTTCCAGGTTTCCCCTGAGGACCTCGAGTCTGGCTGCCAATCAGTCCCGGGATCAGCCACAGTCCATTAGCGAATGCCCAGGGCTCAAGGCGCCAACGAAGCCACTAGGCGTCGGCGCCAGATCCTGCTCAGGGAACCCAAACCCATCTTTAATTATTGTCTTGGCCTTTGCAACCAGACAAACTGGACCTCCAGATGGCAGGCTGGCTCACGAGGCTCAGAAAGCCCCCGACCACCAGCCCTGCTGCCCTGAGTTCAGCAGATACCATCCAGGTCTGGGTGTGGATACGAGCCCCACAGGAGACTGCTCTGGGACCCTCCAGGGCTGTGGAAAGAGCAGCCAGCGCTGTAGGCGAGGATCTGTGAGTTCCTTGAATGACCACCCTCTCTGGGCCTCGCTTCCCTTACCTGGAAGGGACAGCTGTAGTCACGGCCGACATGCTGGCATCGCTTCTGGCTCTTCTGAATTTGGAGCCAGAAGAAGTGGGTTCCAATTCTGGCTCAGCAAGATTTGCTTTTGCTTCAAGACTGGGGCCAGGGTTCATTTGGTTCTGGAACATCTCAAAGCAGTGAAAGGACAGAAGTTATGACTTTGTAAAGCTCAAAGAGTGAATACATTTTGGCTCCTGGAGGCTACCTTAGTCCACCCCCCAGACACACCCTAGTATAGGAACCAACGGACGCCCATCCCTTGCAATGATTGGACAAGCATCTAGCAGGGAACCTCCCCCTGACATGGTGGGTGTTACACAGCATTGCGTTGAAGAGCGTGGGCTCTGGAGCCCAGCTTCCCGGGTTCACCTCCCAGCTCTGCCATTCACTGGCTGTGTGGTCCCTGGGCAAGTTACCCAACCACTGTGTCTCCTCTCCCCCATATGTATAATGGGGCTAATGGTGCATACACCTCGTGGAACCATCAGGAACATTAAGTGAGCTAGCCCACAAGAAGTACTCAGTGCTGTGTGTTGACAACTAGGTACCAAACATTTCCCCCACCTAGTAGCTCTCAAAGCTGCTACTATTGCCCCATCTCACAGTCATGGAAACTGAGATGCAGGGAAATGAAACCTCTTATCCTGGACTGAGACTCTAAATCAGGGCATTCGCCACCAGATCTTGATGCTCCCACATCCACTCGATATGTGTAATGTTCTCAACTGACGTGTTCTGCCAAACAAGCTCGTAGAGCAGTGGAAACAGAGACGGGAGCTGGAGTTCATTAGGAAGGCGGAGGGAGCTGCCGCTCAATCCTAACAT
Organism: Ursus arctos; assembly: GCF_023065955.2. Classification (NCBI taxonomy): domain Eukaryota; kingdom Metazoa; phylum Chordata; class Mammalia; order Carnivora; family Ursidae; genus Ursus; species Ursus arctos. The sequence goes on along the minus strand of NW_026622830.1, from coordinate 18,748,450 downwards.
CTTTAAAGAACATATCGTCAGGACACGAGGCAAGGGGAGTACACAGCACCACCCCTGATGGCTTCTAGCCAAAATCGAATCTGACTGCCCGCTTCCAGGAAACACAGTGGACAGAGAAGCATGGTCAATGACACCATAAGGAGGCCCTCACCTGGAACGGGGTATAGTTTCCAGGATGAACAGCCCAGAAACATCAAGAAATAAATGGTACTTTGAAAAAGAAAAGGTGACTTTTCGAACATGGGGAGGAGTGGCGGAACTGTTTTAGATTTTTAAAAAACTTAAGAGATGTATCAACCAAATGCAATGCTGATGGCCTGGTTTGAATAACCTGAATGTTAAAAAGACATTTTTGAGACAGCCAGGAATATTTAAACAGCAACCAAAGAGTAGATATTAAAGGAACTGGGTTTTAAAAATTATTTTTTAGGTGTGAAATAGTATTGTGATCATGTTTTTAAAAAATGTTTAAGTCATTATTTATTAGCAATACCCCCCTAAAATACTTATGTATGTAGTGAGATGAAGTCTGGGATTTGTTTTAAACACTCCAGTGAGGGAGAAGGTGGCGTAAGGAGTACATGAGGCTTTACTGTAATTCTCTCTACTTTTGAGTACGTTTGGAAATTTTTGTGATAAACAGTTTAAAAGGAGAAGGGCAGAAGATGGAACAGATCATGATACAGGAAGAGTTACAAGCACAGGCTTTGAGTGAGGCTCAGTCCCCCCGGAGATGGGAGGGACAGGGGAGACTCCCTTGCCCCTTGGCCATCAAAAAAGGAAAAATAGGTCATTGCACACAACCCTAGAAATCATTCATTCATTTGCTCACTCATCCATTCATTTGTTCACTCGTCTACTCTCCAATTCATCCATCCACCTATCCATCCATTCATCCGTTTGTTGAGACCCTACAGTGTGCCAGACGCTGAGAAAGACCCCCGAACAAAGGTGATCATCTTTGTCCTGGAGGTGCTGACAGTCAACTTGTTAAAATGCCATCACACACATAGATATTCACAGACCGTGTAAAGTCTGAATGAAGTGCTTTGCATGCTAGCGGGGAGTGTACCTTGGCGGGGGGGACATGGTTTGGTCTGGGGTGTGGGATGGTCAGGGAAGCACAGTTCAGCTGAGACTTGAACAATGAGGAGATGATCCTGTGAAGAGCCCAGGGAGGGGCATTCAGGCCAAGAGGACAGCAAGAGTTGATGTTCTGGGATAGGAGGGGTTGTCAGGAACATTAAGTCCAGGCGGGTTGGCAGCAACAGATAGAGGGAGAAAGGAGATGGGTATGAGATAAGGACCCATAGGCTGGGGAAAGTCTGGGGGCATCAACAGCTCTGCTTGAACCTAGAGAAACTTCTCCTCCATAAACAGAACTTGCCACGTAGAGACAGAGGCCTTGAGCCAGTTGACAAATGCTCCTGCGAGTTATCAAGGCAAGTGCCGGGAAAGCTGGTGTACAAGTAGCCTAGTGAAAATGCTCTACTTACGTAAAGAATGTTAATCAGGGGAGCAGGGTGGTGAGGAAGGGAGGGAGCCCGCCCTGGGGCAGAGAGGATGCCACTACAAAGGGAACTACTAGAACTGCTGAGTAAGGAAGACTCCCAATTACAGATTTAAAAACCAAGGGTGAAAAGCAGCCCTGTGCCCCGCTCAGCCCCTCCCTCCATCAGCCAGCCCAGTCAGGGGAA